>NC_132908.1:43600709-46000709 GCF_047675955.1 Chlorocebus sabaeus | reverse complement strand
CATCCTACTCCTGGCTTATCCCTTTGTGATCTTATATAAGCCCTTTACTTTTCCAGGCTTCCACTTTCCTTATCTGATTCAGAAGGGCCACGAAGCCCCAGTTTTCCTACCTCCTCAGGATGAAATACAATGAGACAATGGAGGTGGAGCAAAAGCCACTCAGGGTGCGATAGCACCCTGCCAAGTGTGTGTTACCAGTCTGCAGGAGGATGATTGCAGAAAGTAAGAGTAAGTGTTTAGAAACTTTGATAGCAATTTAATATTGTGGTGACATCCAAGCGTGTGATCCAGGGACGTGCTTCATTCAATAGATCATGAGGCAGTTTGGGTATTGCCAAATTCACAGGATACATCATACCTGGCCTGAGCTGCATGCCAGTGGTCCATGATGGGTGAGAAATAAAACCAACAAAACAACAACAACAGAAACTTGTTCTCCTTCACAAATACTTTGAGAAACACTGATGAAGATTCCTGCTTTCAGAAGTCCCCAAACATTGGGAATCGAGTGAGGTGTGTTGTGATGTAGCTGATAAAGGAAAAGAAATGACAGAGGGGAGTGCTGGTCCTGGCCGTGCTGCTTCCTTGCTGTGTGACCTTGGGAACGTCACTCTCCTCTCTAAGCCCATTCATGATCTCCTTTTGAGGGTTTCTCTTTTTACCAAAGATGTCAGTATAAGATAAAGGAGAACAGAATTCCTGTTAAATGGAAGGGAATCCCAAATTGGCTGATGAATTAGGCATGGGATTGGGAGATGTGGCTGATTGCAAAAATAGCCTCCATCCCTCATTACTCCCCGTATCCATGTCCTTTGCAATATGACTTTATCTAGCTCGTTCCATCAAGAGGTGTATTTTTTTTTAGATAGAGTCTTCTGCTGTTACCCAGGCTATAGTATAGAGGCATAGTCATAGCTCACTGCAGCCTCAAATTTTTGGGCTCAAACAATCCTTCCACCTCAGCCTCCTGAGGAGCTGGGACTACAGGCACGTGCTACGACACCCAGCTAATCTATTTTTATTTTTGTATAGACAGAGTCCTGTTTTGTTGCCCAGGCTGGTTTTGAACTCCTGACCTTAAGTGATCCTCCTGCCATGGCCTCCGAAATTGCTGGGATTGCAGGTGTGAACCACCATGCCCAGTCTAAGAGATGGAATCAATTCCTCTTTCCCTTGAATACAGAATAGCCCGTGACGGTGCCACAGAAGTGATGGTGTGCCAATTTTGAGCCTAGGCCCCAGAAGCTTTCTCTTGCTATCGTAGATTCCTGCCCAGCCATCCTATGAAAAAGCAATGAGCTGCCCCACTTGAGGCCAGCCCAGATCAACCAGCCCACAGACAACTTGGCAGTTAACTGTAGATTCACTAGTGAGCTCAGCTGGGACCAAAGAATCACTCAGCATAGTCTAGTCTAAATTGCTGACCCATAGAATCATACAGTAAATAAATGCTATTGTTTAAGCCATTAGGTTCTGGGATGTTTTGTTATGCAGCAGGAGCAAATTAATCCAGGGATAAAATACAAAGCTGGTTGTACTAGGTATATTGGTTGAGTGGTTGGGCACCAGGCAAAATGATGGCAGAGTCAGTTTGATTTGATCATCCTTCCAGCTCTTCTGCACCCCTCCCTCCAAACTAACCCCAAATTTGCTCCTGCCTTCCTGATCCCATGCAGGGAGTTATGCTCTTGCATGACTCCCACCACCACAGGTCAATGCCTCATCAGCATCCTAAACAATGGAACTACTTGAGAAACTGAGGAAAGCAGACTTTGTCCCTCAGGGAAAATGCACAACTCTACATTTATGTATGCTTTGTGTACAATTTTAAGACTCTGGGATCCAGTTGTGAACTCCTTTGCCCAGGTTGAGTGTTCTAGGTACAGAACTCATAGTCTCTTTCCAACTCCTCTTGAATCTCTCTTCTCATGCTCCCCTGTTGAAACTTCCCAGTCCTCCACCTTACCTCCTAAGGGACTTGTAACCTTATCAATTAATTCACATGAGGCAATGTTAGAACAATAATTCATTAAAATGTAGAACCCTTGGAAATGATTTCAAAATACCCTCATCCATAGTATCCCAGTTAATCCTTTCGACAGCTCTGTAAAGGATGTGGGCATGACCCATCCTCTTTATTTTTCCAGTGAGGAGAATGAGCCTTAGTCCAAGGATGTCATTGTCTGAGATCACTCAATCAGTAATGGAAAGCATGAGGATTCCTAGTGTCCTTAGCTTTTCAGAGACATTGCATGTTGATGGTAGCAAGTACAGATGGGGAAGGTGTATCCTGTGTGAGGAGCATCTGTAAGGCCTCTGTGGCTGTATGGAGAGCAGAAAAAGAGTGGTAGGAGCTGACATCAAGTTAGAATGTCTAACAAATGTAGGATTTTCCCTTTGGAAGCCTACACACCTTGAGTATGAGCAGGGGAGGCTGTCTGTAATATATTAAATTTACCCTCGCTTTGGAAAATGCCATCATTAATTGCATCTGTCTATATATATCCTCCCCTTCTTCCTCTTCTGAAAAAAGAAGGAATCTCAAGAGTCTTTAACACAGTCCAAACTTAGAATGATTTACACTTCAACTTAAACATGCCAGTCTATACCTTTCACAGCAAAGCACAACTTGTTGAATTTTATTTTTAAAACAAGCAAGTCTGACTTTGAGACTTCATGTCCTTTGAGCCAGTTTAAGAAACATTGCACCTACTGTGTGCAATGTCCTCTCCCGGGACCTGAGATTGGTGAGCATGAAAGAGAATTCAAAGTTGAATTGAATGTTTCAAATCTTCATGACGTATCAGGGGAAATAAGAAGTATCTCATTCACCTTGTAGACTTTTTCAACCTTCAGGGATGGATTTGGTGTTCTATTCTTCCATGCCCGTTCCTATCCAGAAGGAAACATTCTGTCATTTGGATCTGTTCTCCATTGCCGTAGGACTGGAAAATATATCAGTGGGAACCCACAGGATATTATTATTTGGCTATTAGTATTTCTTTTCTTCTTTTGTTTTTGATCTTTTCCATTCAGCTGTGAGCTCCCTGAGGGCAGGCACATGTCTAATTACTCTTCTGTGCCATTCCCCAATTTTAGTTTCCCAAAATCCACACAACACCACACAACACCACAGCTAGTAAAGAGATGATTGATTGAGCCAGAAAACCACAAAACCCACAGAACATGCTACATGCCCAAAAAGAGGTGCAAACAAGGGCCTTTAAATTCTATGGGAGAATCTAGTTATAGTACATGACTATTGTTCTTCTTAAGGGCATAAATGACCAATCCATTAACAGAAATGACTAATCTTAATCACTTAATCTTAAGCATTTAATACAGAGCTAGAAATGTAGAAACTACTTGAAGCAGTTGAGCTCTTGTTAGTACTCATGTTGCTACTGTTATATTAACATTACACTTTCAAATAGGAACATTTCTAAGGAAAAAGACTTCGAAGCCGTTACTTTACACATACCCTACCCAATTTATGTGGTTCAGGCTGCTGCCCCAACCCGTTCCCTCACTTAAACAGAGAATTTCCTTTTCTTTCTTAATCCAGGGAAAATGGACTGCAGAATATCCTTGCTCTAAAATTATCTTTGACTGGCCCTGCAGCCCTGGGATTCAGTGAGTATATCTCTCTGTAGGATTCAAGGAAATGGAGCACACATCTGCACGGTTACCATGGCTCCATGGGCTCGTTTGCCTTGCTGCGAGAGCATTTCCAACCTTAGACTCCTTGTTGTATTTAAAAATTATTCTGTTATCCACTCAGGAACTGGAGAAGAGGGCATGGATGGACATAAAGAGTCTCTGTGAATGGAAATGAACTGACTAGAGACACTGATCCAAGGCCAACACACACAGCTCACTTGGTGCACACCAACTCTAATCTTACAGGTTACTAATTTCTTATGGGCTACCCAATCGGTACTTGGGTCTGTTTCAAGGGAGGGCCAAGGTTGAGGTTAATTTCTTGTAGAAATGGATGAATGGTGTCTTGGTTAATAAATGTTTGATTGAAAGTAACATAAACCAACTCGTGTCAGCTTAAACAGAAAAAGGAATTTGCTGGAAGGAGAGTGGGGCCTCTCGTGGAATCACAGAAAGACAGAAAAATCACATCTCTAGAAAAGGCTGGAGCAGGACATCTTTGAGTACTGTTATTTTAGGCTACCCAGCATTGATTCCTCTTTTTAACACCATTCCAAACTTCCTTTTGAAAAAGAATTATTTCCCTTTCGAACACAGCCTGGTGGAATTACAAAAAGAGGCCCTGGTTAAGAAAAAGCCATATCACACAAGAGAGTCCAATTGGCTGCTTAATCCCGAAAGTTGAACCCTGATCAGAAATTTAAGAGACTCAAAACAGTTGGGATTTATCTCTTTTGGCTGTAATGCCTGGAACAGCTTGTTCTTACCATGAAACTATTCCCAAAGTTACCACTTATTAAAGGGTCACCTGGGTTCTGTGTCTTATCAAGTTTTTTAGCTTTTCCAACAATTATATGAGATACCTATATTATCATAAATACCCATTGCAATAAACAACCAAAGTCAGTCTCTTCTGCTGGCAACAAAGGAACCCTGATCAATACATAGGCCACCCCTCTAGAAAGTTTCCACTGACTTGAGTCTGCTTACCACCTTTATTCTATATCTCACAATCAGAATGTTCCAGGAGAGAGAATTTGGCACATTTGGCATCCACTTGATCCAAATATCTGTACCTTGCGGGGGTGAGGTCATATAATTAGGAACATACCTGCCAGATGCTAATCCCTGGCAGGGGTAGGGTGGGCAGTTCTCAGAGAAGACGATGGGTCTAGCAGACTGGACCAACACCTTTTACAAGGACAATGGACACAGAGAGAAAAGCTCTGCTGACCAAGCTGCACGTTATGTTTTGCAGAAGCAAACCTCTTACTGGGAACCAGGTGTGAGCAAGTAACATCAGAAGCCAGAAATTGATGAGATCTAAAGAAGGACAGTTGATCACAAACCCCACATATTCTTATGACAGTAAAACTACATTTATTCCAGGTGAACTATTACAAAGAACTTAGCTAAAAACTGGATATAATGATGTGAATAAACTTTTTATTGAATTTACAATCCATTTTTCAGTACATTTGCAAACCAGTGGAGGAACTTGCACTCTATTGGGTACGATTAACTCATTATCAAATGTTATTACTAAACTCCTATGAAAGGTGCACTATTAAATTGAAAAGAGAATTCCATGAAATCAAGATGTTTACAATCTTCTTAGGACCACACAATAAAAAATGACATAATTAATCTTGGAGAATTAAAAACTATTTAATCTAATATTATGGTTCGATAGATAATTACATCCTTTAGCAACCTCTTTTTAGAACTTATTGGGTTCCCCTAAAATGGCCTTTCCTCTTCTGAGTCTTCCCCATGTGGTTTTCTATTTAGTGTGCTTCTAAATCACCTTTCATTGAATTTCTATCTATCCTCCATTTCTCATTCATGACTAATCATTTCATAAAGTTTTCTCTTACTTCTCAGTTTGAAATGGTACTTTTCTCATACATTCACACCACTCTGCTCATGCTTTGTTTATAGGTGTTTATGTATTCTACATTATATGGCATTCGTATGTAGATCTTGCTTATCTCTAACCCTTTATTAAGGGCTACCTGGGAACAACATCTGCTTTGTTCATCTATCTATTCTCAACAGTATTTGGCAGAGTTTGCAACAACAAATAGATGTGCATTAAGTGATTGTTGAATCGAACTCTGCATTTTGAGTGACAGTCGAGGCTTGGATTAAAGCAGACCAGACACTCTAGTTTGAGCTGTAGTTTTCAGTGGAAAGCACATCTATATGTTGTTTATCAATAGTAGCTCTAGCCTGTGAGAGTCTAGTGCATAAACATTTGTCAGATAAAAGACATGATTTTCCAGTATTAGATTTCATAACTCTGGTGTCTTTGTCCCTAAAGCTATGTTTCTTTCCCACTCTCATCTGCCAATCCAGTCCTGTAAGAGCAGATTTGAATTATCTATATACTCTATTTGGTGTAATTCTCTACTTCACTTAGACCAAAATAGTCACTGGTTATTTTCTTCCAGTGGCACTTATTTTTTCCATCATTGATTAGGTCATTAGAGGAAGGAGTCTTGCAAAAATTCAAAATCCCAAATATGTTTGGCTTCTTTGGTCTGTTTTACCCAAATATTTGTTCTCACTGTCTAACGAACAAACTTTCCCTGTATGCTTGACGTATACACACTTCTTTAAGAAGCTGAGCGTCTGATGCCTTTGAAATCAAAGGCCACAGAATAAGCTAATTGTAAGTAGAAGCAACATTTGTCCTTGAAAGAAATGTCCTGGGCATCCCTTTTCAGCTTGGTTGGACTACAATTTCCAACTTCTCCTGTTTTGTCAGCAAAACACAGACAATATGCAAATGTACAATCTTGAGGTCATTTTTGACTCTTCTCACTTTTTCCAAATGAGCAAGTCAACTTGAGCTCACATGATGGGCTGGTGGCTATAGGTTGTCAATATCATAGGAACCCAAAATCCCTGTACTCCTAGTATTCATGGTTAGAAACCAGTGCTTCTTTCCTTTTTGTGCATGACCTGCATAGTAACATGTATAAAATCTTTAAAATCAACATTTCTCAGTTAAAAATCTCTGTGTTTAAAAAATGAATAAAGAAACTGATGTTACCTTTTGACTAGTCCTGTGCATTGTGGGGGAGATGAAGGAGATGCAGTTCTTGGACTCAAAGAGCAACAATTTTGGCAGCATTTTCTATAGTCAGGCCCAGTGCTTCAACTTTTATGCCAGCACTGTGGCTAGACACTACAATGATCCCCATTTTGTTGGTGAGGTAACTGAGGCTTAGATACATCCATGTGACTACTGACTAATAGAGCTGGGACTAATAGATGAATAGAGCTCAAACCCAGGACTGTCTGAAGGCAAACTCCATGCTTCTTAGTAAGTACATGAACAACCTGAACAAGACAGGATGTTGTGGGTAACTAGGGCAGGTCAGACACAGAGCACTGGGGTGGGAGGGAGGATGGGAAGGATAAGGAAGAGAGAAAGACAGTGTGGGATAAAGGAAAAAGAGATGACTTTCTGGAGGAGGTAGAGGATTTCTGGATCTTTTGTGTGTGTTTTGAAAAAGAAATAATTCAATCAACATTTATGAATAGGCTTTACCAAGAAAAATGGATTTATGTCTTTGTCTTAGTCCATTCAGGCAGCTGTAACAAAATACTTTACGCTGGGTAACTTATAAGCAACAGAAGTTTATTTCTCACAGTTCTGGGGGCTGGGAAGTCCAAGACCAAGGCACTGGTGCTGCCTAATGGGCATTTGCTTCCTGACACTGTTCTTCTAACTTTGTCCTCACATGATGGAAGGTTACAAGGCAGCTCTCTGGGATCCCTTTTATAAGGCACTAATCTTATTCATAAGGGATCTGCCTCTGTGGCCTAAGCACCTCTCAAAGGACCACCTCCTAATACCATCACTTAGAATTTTGACATAAAATGTCAGGAAGAAGCAGACATTCTGGTCATAGCAGTCTTTTTTTAAATCACATCTGGGAACCCAGAACTCCACTTCTACGCCATGAGAAGTGGTTGCACTGAGTTGGGGTTCCTTCCTTTAGATAGGGTACACACTTTCCAGTTTGCCATTCAGTATCTACCCACTGGGCTGCTTCATACATTGGCAATTCCTACCTGGCCCCTGTAGGTTTTAGAGTTCGAGATCCTCTAAAGCCTATGGTGGTTCTCAGGGTTTCCTTTATATTGTCTCCTCCCCACCCCTCAGTTTCATGCCAGGAAAGAGAGTTAACTAATTATGGCTCAAGGCTGAAGGACAACATTTGACCAGAGCATCTGGATATATATGGTTTGTGCCCTTTTAAAATTTGTATGTTGGAACTTTAACCCCAAGGTCATGGTATTAAGAGCTAGGGCCATTGGGAGGTAACTGAGGCATAAAGGCTTGGTCCTTGTGAATGGGATTAATGATCTTACAAAAGAGGCTAGCCTGGCCCTCCCATCTTTTCTGCCATGTGAGTACATGATGTTCATCATTTTTGCCTTTCTACTCTTTCCCCATGTGAAGAGGGTGCAGCAAGAAGGCATCGTCTTGGAAGCAGAGAACAGCCCTCACCAGGCACCAAATCTGCTGACACCTTGATCTTGGACTTCCCAGCCTCTGTGGGAAAACAATCTTCTGTTCTTTATAAATACCCAGACTCAGGTATTTATAAATCCCTGTTATGACTGCACAAATGGACTAATGCAGGGGGTGAGTAGGCACAACTGCTGATGAAAGTGGTGAAGAGCTTTGACCTCTGGCTGGTGGAATTCCTTACCTTAAACCAGAATGTGTGGCCACTTTCAGGAACAACTAGTAATGAGGTTACAAAGATAAAAGTGAATGATCTTAAAATATTACACATGAAATTTAAGCATCAGTAAGCACTCTTTTTGTTGATAAAAATGAATATGGGCTGCTGTGGAATTATTGTTCTTGGAGTAAATCTTCATACTGATTCTCCTAGTTCACTACAGAAGCCCCTCCAATATCATAATTACAACAATAATGATAATAGCATCAACTACTATTTACTGACCATTTATAACATGCTAGATCTGACTAAGTGCTTTAGATCTGACACATTAGCTCATTTAATTCCCTCAACACTGTAAGGCAAGTATGGTCATCCCTATCCAACAACATGAAGAAACTGAGGCTCGGAAAGATTCAGCAACCAGGCTAGGGCACATAGCTGGAAGGCGACAGAGGTAGACCCAGCTTTCTGAGTCCAAAGCTCATGTCTTTAACAGTAATGCCAGTTTCACTCAGCGTGTGTTGGCCACAGGTTCCCAGCATCTTAATTACCTGGAGTAGCCAAACTGTAAAAATGCAGATTTTTAGACTCCACCCTGGGTCAGAATCTCTGCAGATTCATTGGGCATTCCTTGATGTTCACTAAAGTTTGAGGACTCCCAGCCTCCTGGGCTTCCTTCCTCCAAGGTACTACTTCTGCCCAGACAGCATCTTCTTGTACTTGAAAGGGTCAGCCTGGCTCTCTGCTCTACTCCAGTCCAGTTCTGCAAGCTGATGAATTACTGAAGTCATTTCATGGGAGCAAAAGGAATCTTCAAAAACATCACCTTCACCTGCTTATATTTTAGATGAGGAAACTGAGGCTCAGGGAAGATGACTGACTTGATCTAGATCACAGAACAGCCCAAGTACTTTGCTTCTCCATCCAATGTGGTCTCCCCTATGCTGAGGGTCCCTTCTCTTCCTCTGGCCCTTCTTTTCTCTCCTTTTCAGGCAGATGCATCTTTTCTCATTCAAGCAAGATGGACTGAGCCTAAGTTTTTCTTTGGAGCTGGCATTTACAGAGGCAGAAAAGAGTGCCCACAACTGGATCACATCAGTAGAGTTCAGGAAGGCACGAGGCCTGTCTTGCACTTACGGCAAAAAGTTCTCACCTTGCGAGCATACAGCCACAACATTTGCATTTGGGCTGCGGAACACAAACAGACTTCGCCTCCATCTGAAAATTTAGAACTTCACCCAACTTGTCTCCTACCATGTCCCCATGTGAGCCTTGTCGAGTGCCCTTTGCTCTCAGCAGCCCCTACCTTAGACTTTTAAACACTAAGAAAACCTTTAGGTGCCACATTGTCCTGGCTTTGTGATTGTTTTTTCCTCCTCCCTCTCTCTCGCTTTTTCAGCTGCCTTCAAAACAGAGAGGAGAAGCCTCTATTTGGTTCTGACAACAAGATCTCCCGGTGCATATTTCGCCTCGTGTTTTCCTTCTGTCATTGATCAATAGACTCAAATGCCAGGCCTCCATCACAGCTGCAGACTTCGATAGCCCAAACTGTCTTGGCCCAGCGGAGCTTGTCTGCTTGAGTTCTGATGCTGAGAAATGTCACAGCAGGGAGGGGCCAGGAGTCCCTGTCAGCATGCAAGGGAGGAGGGTGGTGATAGCTCATTCAGGCATCCCCTGTGGGCTGGAACTCATTCCTGTCTGGGGCTGTTTGCAGCCACAGGTAAAGTCTGTCACTGTGCAAGCACTAGGTGAGTAAGGCATCCCCAGGGCTCATGGTAACCAAGCCTTGTTAATTATTTTGCCATGAAATCCTCAAGGAAAAAGGACATCCACAAGGAGTTTCTTGAATCCAGGTCTCTGTTGGGATGCTTACCATCAGTGTGCCCTTTGGGCTGCCACTGAGCTTATCTGGGCCTCAGTTTCCCCAGCTCTGTAAAAGCTCCCCATCCTTGCCAGCTGTCTGAGAAATAAACAAAGCAGATGTGAAAATGATTTGGAAGATGCAAGCGCTTTATGAGTGAGGAGTGGGCCATGATAGAAACTAGCTAAGCAAGTACTTTTTCAAATCTCTGTTTCTTCATTGTCTGTCTCTACAAAAATGAATCTGGAGCTGTGCTGTTTGCAGAGCAATTCTCACTTACTAACGTACTGCGAAAGTTAAAATTATAGTAGATGTGGAAGAAAGGGGAACTAGGCAGTTGCTAAATTATTCACAAATGCTCCTGTTCAACAATTACCTTTTACTAATCTTCACCTCCCTCTGCCTCAGGTCCTAAACTCCCCTCCCCACAAAAACCCACTCACAGGAAGATGTAGGACTAGAAGGGAAGGCAAGAGATGGGTGGTGGGAGCCACCTGCCTCCTTTGCCTGGTTGGGATATGAGTGTGCTCTTGTCAGTTTTCTCTGCCAAGCAGGGGGCATCACTTCTTGGCCAGTTGGAAGTGAGATTTCTGCTCAAATTTCATTAGAAGAAAACTTCACAACCAAGAACACTGATGCCTTCTTCAGGAAATGGCCCAGTATTCTATTGGGGGCAGACTTCAAAGCGGATATATCCAGAACCACTTTTTTTTTCCCCACATGCTCACTAACTTTCTGCCATCAAGGTTGCTGGTAGTGTCCCCTTCACCTGGCCATCAGAGACAGGTTGATAATGAAAACAAGTCTATCTGGATGGGTGGGATTTTCTCTAAATCAGAGTGATCTCCCTACTTCCCCAGGCCGTCTCTCTGATTGCAGCAGAAACTACTCACACTCCTTCTTACAGCAGGACCCTTGACTAGAATATCTGTGCCTAGCAGTTGCCCCCTACACTGTCACTGGATACAGGCACAGCCCCCACCATGAATGTTAAATGCAATGCAGAAACTCACATTATAAATCATGTTGGCGGTTGCGGGAGGTGGTATTGCCATAATTTTCAGCAGCTTCCCAGCAATTTATACCGAGTTCAGTGAAGCTGCATTCCACATACATACCCTCTATGGTAAGGAAACTATCTACACTTTATATAGAAAAATTTTCTAAAAAAGAAAAGAGCAATTTGAATGGTTTCTGTGATTCTGCTCAGGAGTGAATGAGCATGAAACGAGGGGCATGCCTGGGGTGCTCCTCAGCCGCCAGCGTTTCAAAATGCCCCTTGTCACTAGGAGTGGGATTCCACCTCCAAACTACACGTTGTCTGAAACACCAACTGAGAAGTGCCACTCTCTATTTTGTGCCTATTCCCATCTGACGTTGAACTTTGGGCTTAATGGATGATTTAAGCTGTATTCGAGAGTTATTTGGACTTACCTTGATTTTTACCTTAGTCTCTAGAACCCAACATCTGGTGAGAGAACCCAACCCTGTCTAAGCTCAATAGAAGGTAAGTTTAGACTTCTTTTATTATTATTATTATTTAGAGCTGATGCAAACACACCTGTAGCACCCCTGCATCTTGCATCCCTTGTGATAGCAAAGACATGCTTGAGTCAGAATGGAGGGAACAGAGGTTCCATTAGGGCACTGGGAGCCGATAATTCATTTACCAGGCCATGAGGTTGGCTGTGGGATTACAGAGTTGTGCTTCAGTTTTCTATTTTGTCAGGGTTTACCAAAATCAGGGGTGTGGAAATTACCCATCAAGTGTCTCAGGGAGAGAATAAAATGCGAAGATCAGGGTCACGTCACCTCTCTGACTCTTTTACTCTTTATCTTCTGTCTCCTGGGAAATAAATTGGCATAGATGCAACCAAGGGCCCTTTCCTTTGCTGCCTTCCTCCCAGTGTCCCCTTCCTCTCCAAAGGTGCTTTTTGTTGACGTTGTTGTGTGTTTCTCCCTTGCATAGTTTTATAGTTCACTCATTAATGCTGACATAGATTACCGTTTTATGTATGCTTGGGTTTGTATAATGATACCAGACATCACATGCTTCTTTGTGGCTGGCTTTATTGCTACTTTGCTTTGCTCTACTGTAAAGAAATCTGTCCCAATTCTCTGAGCCCGTTTGGAGTCTGCAGTCTTTCAGGAGGTCCCATGGGTGCCCCAGCTCTTACCGACTCCCCTCTTGTCTGGACCCACTCAGTACTGGCTGTCCTGCCCTGCCCACCACTGGGCTCATTTGTCTTTGAGGGCAGCCACTGAGACTCATCTGTCTTTGCAACTCCTCTCTCCTACCCCACCTCACAGCACAATACCGGATTTGAGTGGGAGTTGCTAAGTGATCTCATTTAGTGGGTTGTGGGCAGTGAAGGCATGAGGGGGTAAATTATCTCCCTCATCCAGTCTTGGGTAATTTGTACTGTAAGTTCTAGGCCTTAGGAGGGCCCAGGGGGAAGCAAAAGACACCGACTTGCAACAGCCAGCAACAAACATGCGCGAAGAGGACTGTGGACTCACTGGTGCATTCTCTCCCCTAACTTATGGCTTACTCACACATTTGGGGGAATTTTAGGAACATGACTAGCCAGAGTTGGGCTGAGATTTTCTCTCTTGGGGCAGATGTTTCCAAAACTGATGATTCTCACAACTTCCTATACTTCATAGTCATGCAAGGAGTTTGTTCAACCTAAGGTTCCTGGTGCCACACCTGAGTCTGATCTGTATGTGAAGTTGTTCCCACTGTCAGCGTTCACTGAGTTGTATTTCTTCCTTCCATCCAACATCAGTTTCTCTGGGGGCAAGTTAATATAACCCAGTGTTTCCAGATCTTCCTCATCCTCGGATTCCCTGGGGAAGGCTCAATAAAAACGCAGACAGCCTGCCCCAGCTGTACTGAACCTGAATCTGCAAGGAGAGGTGCTAGAATTTGTATTTTTAAAACAAATACTGCAGGAGATTCTAATCGGCAAAGCTTGGGAAGTACTGATCTAATAAATGTAATATTTTCTCCCAATATCTTATTATGAAAAATTTCAAACATACAGAAAAAGGCAAAACGTTTAAAGTGAACTTGAGTATTTCCACAGCCTAGATTCTACCACTGACATTTGAAGGTACTTGTTTATTACATGTCTATCCATCTATCCATTTCTCTCTGTATCCACCAGGCTGTCTTTGTTTTGGGGCATTTTAGTGTAAATTGTAGGCATCAGTACACTTTCCCTTAAATACTACAGCATGCCTATTGTTAACTAGAGTTCAGTCTTTGGGTTTACAGTTATCTTTCTTTTCAGATTAAATTTATATAGAGTAAAATGCATCAATTTTAAGTGTACCATTGAACTAATTTTGACAAATGCATATACCCAAACCCTCTTAAGCTTTAGCGCATTTATTCACTCCCGAAAGTTCTCTCATACCCCTTCCTGGAATATCTCTGCCTCTACTCCTCAGATACAATTTTTTCATGTATTCTACCATAGTTGAGTTTTGCCTTAATAAAAAACAACCCTTAAAAAGCAGTAAAACAAAAAATGGTTTTCTAGCAAACTCATATCTAGGTTATCGGTATTTCCAATGACTAATGTGGAGATGCTGCAGTTACAGCTGTGTGTGAATTCAGAGTCCTGGGCCCTGGGTCTCCATGTTGTTCCCCAAATCCCTCGAGTTGTCTGTTTTATCCTCTAGTGCTCCAAGGAACTCCACGTGAAACTGCGGCCCTGGGGGCTACTGCAGCAAAGATGGTCTTAATATTCTTTGGTCCTTAGAGTGTTGCTTTATTCTTGGGAAACTTGCTTTCTCTCTCTCTTTTATTTTTTATTTATTTATTTATTTTTTTTTGAGGCAGAGTCTCACTCTGTCCCCCAGACTGGAGTGCTGTGGTGCGATCTCTGCTCACTACAACCTCCGCCTCCCAGGTTCAAACAATTCTCCTGCCTCAGCCTCCCATGTAGCTGGGCACCTGCCACCACACCTGGCTACTTTTTGGATTTTTAGTAGAGATGGGGTTTCACCATTTTAGCCAGGATGGTCTCGATCTCCTGAACTCGTGATCCACTTGCCTTGGCCTCCCAAAGTGCTGGGATTACAGGCATGAGCCACCATGCCCAGCTGCTTTCTCTTTAAGTGGGAAAAAGATTCTGGGCTCCTGGCTATAGCTTGCTACAATAATTCTACAAAGAAGAAGAAGGAAAAAACATAGCTTCAGTTATTGTTTTTTTTGTTTTTTTTGGTTTGTTTGTTATTTTTTTTTTTTTTTTTTTTGTGGGATGGGGAGTTTTCTCCTTCAAATTTGGGCACATGGGTAACGTAGTTTCATTTCACAATTCTCAATAAAGCTACCTGAACTGATTGTTTCAGGAACCTCTGGCTACTTCCTTATCATACACCCTGTAATATCAGCCTATAATTTTCACTGTGGAGGACGCAGCAGAGTTTCATCTTGCTGCCTGGTTGCCACAGGCTAGCAGTGTGGAACAGAGCTCATGCTCAAAATGTCAGAGAGAATGTGAGAACAGCCCCCACTCCTGCCCCACTGGAGCTTAGGATGAGGAAAGCGAGGGGTCTCCAAGCCCTTCTTTCCATGAGCCAACAACCAGGTTCTCCTGGCTGGGCTGCTCAGCAATCCTTTCAACCACCCAGGCTCACTGGACAAATAATTGCTCACCCACAGTCTCCTGGGGAGTGTTACTGACCTCAGCCCTGCTTCTTAGTCACATTTTTCTGCTTCAAAGTTGTTTCTCCAAAGCAAGCTGCTAAGTCACAAAAGACAATCAAGGAGCAGGGGTTAGCTCCAATGAGGAGTCCCATCTCAATCTGGGCCCAAGTTAGGATGACCATAGAATTCAGAGTACAAACAAAAACAGCTTTCAGAATGCGAAGGGACACTATATTATGCTGATGTAACATGCAAAATTGAGAAGGAGTGTCACCCTAACTGGGAGCCCAAAGATGTGGTCAGATCTGTCCTGAGTTAGGCCAGGCTCCAAACCCTGTTTTCATCTTGTTGGCTCTTCCCTTTATTTAATTGGCCAGCCAGCCTCCACTTGTGGCTCTGGTAATATGAGCAGATTTATCTGCCAAGAGGCAGGCTGCCACAGTTGTGCCTAAACCTACATACTTTGGCTTAGCACGGTTCCCAGTCACTTAGGAAGCTGAGGTGGAAGGATTTGAGGTCAGGAGTTCAAGACCAGCCTTGGCAATGTAGCAAGACCCTGTCTATAATTTTTGTTTTTTTAATTAGTTGGGCATGGTAGCACACACCCATATTCTCAGCTACTCAGGAGGCTGAGGTGGGAGGATTGCTTGAGCCCAGGAGCTCTAGGCTGCAGTAAGCTATGATCATGCCACTGCACTCCAGCCTGGGTGACACAGCAAGACCTTGTCTCTAAAGAAAAAAAAAAATGGTCAGGAGGGGAATGCTTTGAAGTAAAAAAACCCTTGGATTCCAGTCCCAGTTTTGTCTTTTATTAACCACAACACCCTAGGAAAGTCACTTTTGCCTCTCTGACTCTCAGTTTCCTCACTTCTAAAGTAGAGATAATTATATGCTTATTCCACCGAATTGTAATGAGGACTAAATGAGATCATATGTGGCAACGCCTGACAGAGTGTTCAATAAATGTTTAATACTGCCTTGTGAGGCTAACCCCTAGTGCCTCTCTCTGTGTCTCTCCCTGTCATTCTGTCTCTGTCTCTTGTCCTCCTGAGCTTTGTGTTTCTATTATTAATACACAAAGCATATTTGCAATGATTCTTTGCTGAATTATTACAGAAGAAATTGGATACATGGCACTTGCATCTACACATAGTCTCCATTCTGTGGCCCCATGCCAGATCACTTTCATTCATTTTAGGCAGTCAATTATTGCTTTTAGAACTGAAGCAGGGACTCTCTTGACCCTAAAGAGTGTGGTTTTAATCAGTTCAAAAGCAGACGACTATTCCAAGCCTCTTGCCTGTTCATTTTTGGACCTTGGTGTTACCAGTAAACAAAGACACATGGGAGGAACAATGAATAGAACAAGACTCAGTCTTCTGCTATGAAGAATGACCTTTTGTTAGCTTATAGCACAGGCTGCACTTGATTATAATATTCATTTGTGGAGTGTTGACTAAGCCTGAATCTCTGGTATGAAATTCAAATGCATTTTGTTACAATTCAGACATTTAGCAGGGGTAAATCTCAGTCCACAGAAGCCTGAAACCAGAAATTATGTTTATCCTTTATTTGCTTTGAACTCTGAGCTCCCGTCCCACCAGGTCAGTGGGGAATTCAGTCTTGGTCAGGCTAGGAGATATCCCCACTTTCCAGAGTTGGCTGATCTGCTGGTGCTTTACTCATTGAGGTAGTTGTCAGTACTGATTGTCAACTATTGTGCTCCCTTTTCTCTTTCTGGACTATGGCATGATTTCACTTTCTGAGTCCATTGTGCTTGGGTGTGGCTTGATGGCTCATTCAGACCAATGAGCCGTAAGTGGAAGTGATGAAGCTGGGGCAAGGATACTGAGAAACTGATTCTTTATGAGCCTTGGCCCCATGAGACAAAACTGGCAACCTGTTTGTATCTCACCCTCTTCAGATGGTTCAGGAAACCGACATGATGTGGAAGCTGGGGCTTGAAGCAAATCCTGGCTCTAACTAACCTGTTGTGGGGCATTGGGCAAGTCACTTAACATCCCAGAGTTATCGTTTTTATGGATACAAAATGGTACCCAGGATTAAGTGAGATATTCTAAATAAAGCTCCTACTAAAGCACCTAGAATGTAGTAGCGGCTTAACAAGTACAAGTTACCCTTTGCTAGCCAGTTGTAGCCTCACAGCTGTCTCTCAGATGTCTTGATGAAGTGTGGGTGGCACTTAGCTCTAGATAACAAATGTTTTTCCCTCTAAGTCTGCCAGATTCTGTGGCAGAGTTATGTCAGACACAGAACCAAGACATTTACTGGAAAGGAAGCAGGCAGCTGCCGAAAATGCACTGGTTCTCTACATCAGGTTTGCTATTTCAATGAACTGTTAAATGTCAAGTGAATGTTTTCCTCCTGCTTTCAGACCTCACCAAGATCATCTCTCTGTGACCCTAGAGAGAAGGGCTTGGCAGTCTTGATTCACTTGCAGACTGCATGCTAGGAGTTGGAGGAGGGGAGTTTAATCAGGTTCATGTGTTAACACAAACTCACATTTTCAGCTTGGAGATTTGTATAGCTTATTTTATTTAAAGTATATATGCATGTATATTATGCATTCATTCAAAAATATTTATCAAGACCTTACAATTCATCAAACACTATTCAAGAATCTAAGGATACAAGGAAAAACAAAAGATAAACATTCCAGTTCTCAGGGAGCTTACATGAGCTTATATTCTATGAGGGATATAGACAACAAGCAAGATATGTAAAATAAATAGGAAGGTAGATATCAATAAATGCTAAGGAGAAAGACTAAAGCAGGGAAGAGGAATAAGAAATAAAGTGAAGGTGCAATTTTAGATAGGGTGATTTGGTAAGTCCCCATGAAAAGAGAACTTTTGAACATATCCAGGTATCAGCATCTCCAGACTTTGAAAATGCCCCTGTCCTGGCCCATCTCATGCCATCCTTTCTGATAAACTCAAAACAATGGCCAGGATGTGCACATGACTGGTACCAAGAATAGCAATAGAAAGGGTGAGCAGAGAAAAAACCCACTGAAGAATGCAGTGGTAGGAGTGTGGGGTGCAAAGATGACCCTGAAAACGTGGAGCTGTTTTATTCATTCATCAATCCAATTTTCAACAAATATCCATTTCTACCAATAATATATATTTATCTTGTAGTTAGATTTTAAAAATGTTCTTAGAAATATGACTAAGAGGGAATTAACAAAAAGAACGAAGACCGTTATGGGGTGTTGGCCCTGTCCGTGGTCCTGAAGCCCTCAAACCATGGAGTCCCTGCCATGAGGGAGTTTGCTACCTAGTGGAGGAAAGAGGTCCAGATGTACATTATTAATAGCAAACACTCACAATAAAGTGTGCTTTCTGCCAAGTTCTAGTGTAAGACTTTAACTATATTAAGTCATTTAATTCTTACTACAACTCTATGAGGTAAGAACTATTATCCTAGTTTGCAGATGAGGAAACAGAGGAACAGAGAGGCTAACTGCTTGGCTCAAGTCACACACCTAACACGTGGCAGAGCCAAAAATTTGAGCTCGTGCAATCTTGCTCCAAAACCTATACCCTTAGTCACTACACTGCCTTTCTACAAACAAATAAAATGAAT
Source organism: Chlorocebus sabaeus (assembly GCF_047675955.1). Taxonomy (NCBI): domain Eukaryota; kingdom Metazoa; phylum Chordata; class Mammalia; order Primates; family Cercopithecidae; genus Chlorocebus; species Chlorocebus sabaeus. The sequence goes on along the minus strand of NC_132908.1, from coordinate 45,982,210 downwards.
GATTATAATATAGAATGATATGTACTGAGATAAAACTTGTACTTTTTATGCCACTGATATTGAAAGACACTAGAGTAATCAAACTGTGACAAAGGTCCAAGGATTCAGATGTGGGAAGAGGCACCTCCCTTGTGCTCAGCTTTCTGGGTCTGGGGCAGACCTGACTTGCCCGGGAAGAAAGGACTTTGAAAGTCATAGCCTAGCAGAAGCAGGAGAGTCCTTGTTCACACATCAATTCTGTCACCCTGTGGGAACCTGAAGTGTGTCTAGGAGGAGCTGTTAACAGTATTTGTTTCTGGTAAACACCTTTGTTCCTTGTGTTGACTATTTTTAAACTTTTCAAGCTGAGCTAACTTCAGGTGTGACATTTCAAAGCAGCTGCCCAGTTTTCTATTAGATAAGAGAGGGGGAAGGGATAAATGAGTGAAGAAAAGAACCGGAGAAAATATATTTAAATTGCACAAAATGGCAAAATAGAATGTAGGAGTGATGTTTCTGCCATCTGGTATAGCTCTGGAGACATTTTGGTGTGGCAGAGCAGGAGGTGAGAAAGGTGGATAGGAGCATTTTTTTATACCTTCTTTCCCCAATTTAACAAAGGTTGATATGATACCCTTCACTCAGGTTTGTGGTGGTTTCCTACCCTCCAAGATGCTTATGGTTACACTACCAGATTGTAGTTTTTGATGTGTATTCATTACCCAAACATCTTGTTTTCCTAGTCAGTTTTGAATCTCAAAGTTGACTTTTTAAGACCACAGTTAGGTTGAGTTCCAAGAGCTGCCTTATTTATAAATCAATAACCAGGTCTAGCTACTTTGGACCCTACAGCTTCATTAGTAACCACAGGCAGAGAAAATTCAGCAGCTAAAATAAGGAGTGTTCATCAGGAAGGAAGAGAAAGAGATCTTCTTGGGAGAAAAAAAATGGTGAAAGGAAGGCAAGAGATCACAAGTTGGGGTTCTGGGTACCCCCTTGAGGGGAGGAGTTGTGGAGACCTAGACAAAATTAGAAAAGCTCTCATAGGTTTGGAGAACTTCTGGATTAGAGAATTTGCTTCTTACTTCATGGGGGTCAACCTGAAAAATATTGCAAGCTTCTGAGAAAAATCCTCATGTTTAACATGGAGCTGGAATAGCATGATCTCATGTAGGCTATAGTTGGGACCAGCTGCAGTGATGATGTAGGAAGTGAGAGGGTTGACATTGGTGTCTCTCAATCACCCTGACTATATTGAACCATGAAAGAAGCACCGAGATCTCATAGCCTTTCAAAGGGAGTGATGCTGGTAGTTGAGTTGCACTGCAGGGATCCCTACAGCTTTGGAGGGACTGTGTCAGCTGGGACCAAGACAGGCTTGGTTCTTTGGGGCACTATACATTTTACTACCACGACTTTAGTGGTATGTGCCAGAACATGGCCACTCCAGAAACAAATGGTCCAGAATTCCCTCCCCACAAACAAAACAACGGCACTTGGTTCTGCAGCTCCTACCTCATCATCACTAAGTTGCCACACAAAACTCCCTGGAATTTAGCTTCATTAAAATACAAAGCCAGAAAAGATGTAGCAGAGACAGCCCTGACTAAACCTGAATTTCCTAAATGTTTACTCAACAATGTTAGCAACCATTTGATACTGAGATGTTGATTGGAAAGCCTAAATTCTCTATGCTCCATTATCAGTCAGTAGTAAGGGATTCATAGGAAATTTAACTCAGCTACAGCATGTAAAAAAGCCACATGTTTGAACATCTGAGGATAGCATTTGAATTGTTGTTCTCACACTTTAACCTAATTGAGGGGATCAGACAAGCAAGGCAGAGAAGGGCTGGTGGGTGTGAAAGGAATGGGGCAGACAACAGCGAGTGTGATGGGGTCTAGGTGAATTGAGGAGAGCGTGCTGCTGGGTAGGTGGGAGAGTGGGCAAGTCACCTCTGGCCTCTGGGCCTTGTGACTGCAAGCTGGTCTGTTTCTCTCTATCCCAGCTGGCCCACAGTTTATTGTGAGAATCAAATGATATTACAAATACCAAAAAGCCAGAAAGACTGTAAATAATGTTGATGTTTGTGCTTCTTCATTCATACTTTGGTTTTCTATTCTCACTTTGCTGTTTTTGTATACTTTCCACAGAACTGCTTACCAAAAATATTGTTTAAGACGTGTAATAGGTGGACTCTGACTGGATGTTTGGGAGAGAATAAGTGTAAAGGCGAAAAGACATGTTCTCCATCCTCAAAAATTAAAAATAAATAAAAATAAAATTCAAAAAATCTAAAAGAGCTTCAGGTGCCCTCTAAGTGGCTGGCACACCTCCTGGTGAGTTTTCTGCTTGCACAGAGTTGGTAGATCACCCTTCCTGGCTGGTCTCTGCTTGGCATAAAACAGACCTGGACACAAGCTGCTCCACTGCTCTCTTATGAGGTCACCATGGGGCTCCTTCTTCCCATGGAGGCTGGTAAACACTTCATAGGCACTTGGTGCCCTTGGAGGAGAAGATGGCAGAGGTGGGAGCTCTGGGGAACAATGAGGTGGTTGCTGTACAAGGAAACTGAACAGGCTGTGGAGAAACCTCACTTCTCTTACTGGGATAGGGGCAGGCTCCATCTTGTGGTTTTTATGCTTCTATCTCAGAGGCTTCCAGGGTCATGTCCTGAGGAGCCTGGGCAGGGTTGTTAGTGCTGAGAGCCTTTTTCCTGAAGCATGCACATTCTCATCTCTCGCAGCCCTCCCACCGACCCTAAGAGGTCAAATGATTCAATCCCATCACTCCCCAGAGTATCAGAAAAGCCAGGGAGACCCAGGGTTTCCTTGATGATCCCTGGCCTCTTTTCTTCATTGTCCAAATCATGGAAAATGTCAGAAACAGAGAAGAATACAGAGTATTCTACGTAACACATATGCAATCGCCTCCAGATGGAACAAGTACTGATGGCTTGCTATACATGCCCCAGCTTAAAAAATGCATGATAGATACAGCAAAGTTTACCCTTTGAAATCTTCACAATTCCATCTTTCTTTTCTTCCTCAGAAGGAACTATTGTGAAAGTTGTGTTTATCCTTCCTGTCCAAGTCTCTATCATTTATGAATTAATAGAAAAATGTAGGATATAAACTTAAATGTTTTCAAACTGTTTCATAAATGATAGTGTAGAGAATATCATTCATCAGCTTGCTTTTTCTTTCTGTCTACAATTCTTTGGAGATCTTTCTATGTTAATTCTTGTACTTGGTCTCCATTTCAGGCTGAATTGTGTCACACACTCAAATTCATGTGTTGAAATCCTACCTCCAGTACTGCAGACTGTGACTGTAGTTGGAGATAGGATCTTAAAAGAGGCAATTAAGTTTAAATAAAGTCACAAAGGCAGTCCCTAATCCATTATGGCTGATGTCCTTATAAGAAGAGGAGACTTGGACACAGACCCCTACAGATGGAAGGCCATGTGAAGATGCAGACAGAAGATGGTAGCATCTATATATAATCCAAGGAGAGAGGCCTGGCACAGATCCTTCTCTCACAGGCTTCAGAAGGAAGGAGCCAACCCTATCAACACCTTGATCTCAAACTTCCAGCCCGAAGAACTGTGGGAAATAAATTTCTGTTGTTCTTCATCCAGTCCGATGCTTTGTAATGGCAGTCCAAGCAGATGAATACTGACTCCTTCTCACAAGGGAATCCTAGGGGAGGGCCAGGGGCTGGTCGTGGATTAGTACGTTGCTTCTTCTGAGATTTGTGGATTTTATCAGAGGAATTTATGAAAGCCTTCATATCTATCACCTTGATATCTTGTTAGGGCAGAGCTTGAGGCACTGTCACAGGTTGTTGGAGAATAAGTTTTGGGGCAAGGGATTGTTCCCAGTGCCCCATAATTATCTCCAGGACACCAGCCTCTTATGACTACACAAAAGGCCTGGAATTAGAGACTGCAACATCACTGGCCACATCCCAAGAACACTGGCCACTGCTTCTAAGTTCTTTCTAGTCTGGGGAGTCTGATTGACGCTCCCAGGGGCTGCTCTCAGTTCAGAAGCTTCCTATATAACACAAAGCCTGCCCTGCAGGTCCTGAAAAAGCAGAGGATGGGAAAACACATCATAGAGTCACCTTGTGATATCACGCATCATCTTTAAGAAAGCGTTTGTGGAGCTTCACATAATGCCCCTGTGCCTGTAACATGGGCCCACACCTGAAGAAAACATGTGGATAGATTTCATCTGGCAAAAGGCCAAGGAAGCCAGCCATGCTGAGACCTGCTCCTCAGACTCACTCATTGTAGCTCTGCAAGGGCTGACCTCATGGACATGCTGCAAGAATAGGTTCGTGTAACAACAGGTGAGAAATCTCCTTGCTGGAGGAGGCAGCTTGAAGAAACCAGACAGTTTGCTTGAAAACTCAACATCTTATTGTAGCCCAAAGGACTTAAAGCGCTCAGAGGAAAAGGTGGTATTTGGTCCCATTCAGAAGCATTTTGAAGCCATTGTTTATAATGGTGAAAAATTGGAACCATCCTAAATGTTTCCAATTTTTTAAAAAGTGGAATTTATTAAATAAAATAAACAAGTGAAGCTCTTAAAATGATATGTAATGTCATGGAAAGATGATGAAGGAATGGTGTTATTTGGATAAAAAGTTACTTTTTAAAAGAGTATGTATGCTATAATTTCATCTTTATTTAAAAATATTTATAAGAAACACTAAATGGTTATGTAGAAAATGATAACTTATTTATCTCTAAGTGGTAAGTTCATAAATGCTTATATGTTTTCTTCTTGTTTCTTTTTGCCATGATATATACAGTCATGTGTTGCTTAATGAAGGAAATATGTTCTGAGTAATCCACCATTAAGTAATTTCATCATTTGTGTGAACCTCATGGAGTGTACTTGTACAAACCCAGATGGTATAGCTGACGACATACCTAGGCTATGTGTTATAGTCTATTGTTCCCAAGCTATAAACCTGGACAGCATGTTGCTGTGATGAATACTGTAGGCAATTGCAGCACATTGTGTCCTTAAACATATTTAAACATAGAAAAGAACAATAAAAATGTGATGTTATAATCTTACAGGAACATCGTTATATATGCAGTCCATCATTGACCAAAATGCCATGTGACGCATGACTGTATGTATGGATCTCTCTCTCTCTCTCTCTATCTATCTATATACGTATATACAGAAGAAGAATTTACCCTGTGTTTTTGGCCCTCTTTATGTAGTGAGAGAGAATTAAACCAGACAATCTTTAAGCTCTCTACCAGCTGTAACATTCCAAGACTGATTCTGAAGCACTGGAAATTAGCTGGACTTAGTGACATACAAAGTAATTATGAAAAGAACGTTTGCTTGATTAAAAACAAAGTTGTTGGAGAATGTGGAGCTGTCTGCTACATCCACACAACCCATGGGCTTTCATGATGGTTTGGCTGTTCTGATTGTAAAGGAAAAATGATGATAGCTCACAGCTACTAAATGCATTACGTAGTTGGAATTGGGCCAGTTGTTTTACATGTATCATTTTACTTAATCCTCACAGTAATCCTATGAGGTAGATGCTCCCACTGCAAGCTGTAACTCCGGAGAGATCAAGTCAATGCCCAAAGTCAGTAGCCAAGAGAGCAGGGTGTGCGTTTGAAGTTCAAACCCTGAGATTTGAGCCCACAGCCTTCATCTTACTTTCTGCTGTCCCCTGGTGGAGCACTTCCCTTAGCCTTGCCATGGCAGGAAAATGTGGTGTCCTGGAAGAGACCAACGGGGCAAGTGTAAGCCTTTTGGGTCATAAGCATTAGTAGAGAATAACCCACTGAAGTCTCCTTAGGGCAAATGAAGTGACTCCACAAACCAAGAGCTGAGCTTGGTGGGAAATGAGTCATGAGCCTCAGCCCAGGAAAAGGTCGCGGTGGTTCTCCTTGGCGTCAGGCTCAAGGCAGCTGGAGCAAAGTGAAGAATTGCTAGGAATGGAGGGTAAACAAGGGAAATAAGCTACACTGAAGGGTTTGCATTTCCTTAAAAGTATTATGTAAGGTTTCATGCTGGAGATGAGTTAATGAAACGCGCTGTTACTTTAATGAAGTGTTCTAGTTTTAGAAACATGAGGTATTGCATGCGAGCTGTGTAGTTCCCCACTCCTGCCCTGCCCTGCTCTAGATCATGGAGCCAGGAGTCTCAGGTTCCCATGCCAGCTCACCCCCATCTGGGTTCAGCCACAGGCAGCTCTTGGGGCGAATCAGATGGTGAAAAGAGGAGAGAAGCAGGGCATCTCCCTCCATGGCCTCCAGCAACATCTCTGCTAGAGGTCACGTCTCCTCTGAGGCTCTAGCCCTCACTGAATGACCTACCACATTTCCAACTTCTGCTGGATGACCTGAAACCAGGGCTCTGGTAACCCCACTTCCTGCCTGCCCACCAGTCTTGTGGTGGTAGCAGCTTCTTGCCATCACCAATCTTTGGCTGACTTGCATCGTTTGCTTGATTTTTCTGTTTTTCCATTACTTGTGTAACCAATTATGTTCCCTCTGTTTGACATATCAGAGTGGTTTACTTTTTAATCGATACATAATGATTGTACATATTTTAGGGGTACATGTGATATTCTGTTAAATGCATGCAACGGGTAGTGATCAAATCAGGGTAATTAAGATATTCATCACCTCAAACATTTATCATATGATTCACTTATTTTGATTGAACTCTGACTGATATGTTCTTTTGGTTATCAATTTCTGAGTTATTTCATGATCTATAGGGTAAAGTGTGTCAGGTAGTGTAAGGGGACTTCAAGGAAGGTTCTATGGCAACATGAAGGTGGGTGAATGATAATACCACGAGGAGCATCACGTGTGACATTTAGCTTGGCCATTAAAGAATGAGGGAGCTGGAGGAAAGAGGAGCATTTGGGTGAAGGGATTTGTGTAAATGAAGGCATGAGCAGTAAGAATCCTGGTCTTGTAAATAATGGCCAGTAATGAACAAAAAAATAGATGAAAAGTCTTCAACACTGTGCACAGAAGTTCTTCAGTGAAGGTGCATTTGAGGATGGAGATATGCAGGGAGTATCAGAGAACCAGCGGGTTGTGGATGTGTCTAAAGCACAACATTTTGAAGGAGGATCATCTGAGTCCAGGAGTTTAAGACCAGCCCGAGAGCATAGCAAAATCTCATTTCTACAAAAAATAAAAAAGTAGACAGGTGTGGTGACACACACCTATGGTCTCAGCTATTTGGGAGGCAGAAGTGGGAGAATTACTTGAGTCCTAGAGGCCGAGGCTGCAGTGAACTGTAATCACATCATTGCACTCAGCATCGGCAACAGAGGTGAAACCCTGTCTCTAACAAATAAATAAATAAAAAGTACAAGATTGGAGGGAGGAGGGATAAACCCAGAAGGGTATATTGAGGTATGACTAAATGCCAGATTAAATATTTGGGCTTCATCTCAAGGCAGCCTTAGACATCATTGACTCCCAGGGCTTGGCCATGAAAGGTATACAATTGATCTTGTTTAATAAATAAAGAACTACTGAAAACCTTGGTAAAGGGAAGAGACACAAACAAAGCCATACTCTGCAAAACTTGTTCTGGCAGAAATGTGTAAACTCAGAGTGGTGGGAGGGCAGGAGGGGTGGGGACCAGTTAATAAGCTGGCTGGGTACAGTGTCTTATGCCTGTAATCCCAGTGCTTTGGGAGGCTGAGGTGAGATGATTGCTTGAGCCCAGAAGTTTGAGACCAGCCTGGGAAATATAATGAGACCCTTTCTCTACAGAAATTTTTAAAATTAGCTGTCCGTGGTGGCACACACTGCAGTCCCAGCTATTCAGGGGGCTGAGAGAAGAGGATTACTTGAGTCCGGGGGTTTGAGGTTACGGTGAGGTCACGCCACTGCACTCCAGCCTGAGCCACAGAGTGAAGCACAGTCTCTAAGAAAGAAAGAAAAAGACAGAAGAAAGAAAGAAAGAAAGAAAGAAAGAAAGAAAGAAAGAAAGAAAGAAAGAAAGAAAGAAGAAAGTTACTGCAAGCAATCATGAGCTTGAGAAAGATAAGGAGGACTCAGATATCTTAGATATCAAAAAATTACAATTGCAGATCTCAGATGTGGGTGACACAAGAGCACCTCTGACACCCAGCACCCAAGAGACTGGGTGGACAGAAACGCCAGCATGAGCATATGCATGTTGATCAAGCAGGGGCCCAAGAAGGGCAGGAGTGGAGAAGATGAGGGAGACGCGTGTTTAGTGGTGACAATTATTTAATAACCACCCTTGGATCTCCTGGCCTTTTCTCTCCTGTTATTGTAAAGACATTCATTTTTCTTTAAACCCAATAAATTATTCTCTGTCAGCAAGCTGGGGGGAGGGGATGAAGAAAAGACCTCGGTTTGCTCTTGGCTTTCCCTCTGTCTAGTCCAAACACTGGAAATGTCAAGTTTGCCCACTAATTAAACATGTCTGTCTTGGACTGCACTTGTATCTTTCACTGAGAAGGTGTAGATTTCCAGGGAGACATTACACATTCATGTTTCCAAATACAGCATTTTACAATCTCCCTGTGTGACACAAATACCAACTTTGTGACAGCATCTCCCGGTAGGAAAGACACCTGAGTCAGGCAGCCTGGGTCTGGTGGAGAGCAGGGTGTGCCCAAAGCCTTCCCTTTGATTTGTTTTCTTGGGGAGCTGCTCTGGACCTTGCCGGATTTCCATGAATTCTGCTACACAGCTGATGTCTCCCAGGACTGGATCATGGGAAATCTTGTTCCCTGGTCATGCTGACACTCCCTGCTACAGTCCTGGGTGTCTGGGTGGTAGGGAACTGACAGTTTGCAAGTGTACCTGTGGCCATAATTATCATAATATTGCAAAGCTTTCCTAGAAACGTAAGAGAAAGGTATCATTATCACATCCATTACACAGATGTGGGCTTGTAGTCTTGAAACCTTTACAGAATGAGGTTTTTTTTAAAGTGTATTTTCTAGGTGCTAGCTATAAGCCTGGCCCTGTGTTAGGTGCTACAGACAGATCTGTAAACAAGATTGGCACAGTCCCTGCCCACCTGGAGTTTTAGTGGAGTAGAGAGCAAATAAATGATCAGGCATTGGGGAATCAGAGAGGTTAGGAAACTCACCGAAGACAAGTTTCTGCTGGTTAAGTGGCCAGGCCAGGCCTGCTTAACTTCAGATCTCTGGTCCATCTTCTTGGGCAGTAAAGCATGAACCTTAAAAATGTGAGCTGAAGATGTGGATGCCATCTGAATCCCGTGGAAGTCAAGGAAGAAGAGAGCGGGAGGGGCCACAGCCTGATTCTAATGTGGGTGAAGGCATTTCTGTTATGCTGCTCCCGGAGTGCCAGGCAGGGGTGACTCACTTGGAGGAGGCATGTCCCAGCAGAGGTCAGGGGGAGCTCCCAGGCTCCCTGCCTCCTCTCCCCACTGTTAAGTCACCACAACCTTGTGGGGCCCGGGGAAAAGCAGCAACACTGTGGGATGACAGTTTTCCACCTACCTTCCTGGGCCTGTTTTAAGTCTCAGAATCTCATCTTCCCCATCTGAACATGGGCATCTTGACACATCGTTAGACCATGAGTGGCCAGTGCTTGGGATTTCATGGACCACTCATATTTCTTAATGTGTATGTGTGTGGTGCGGGGGATGGAGCTCAAGTTAGGAAACTACATTTTTAAAAACCCTGACTGTCTACTTTTAAAATCTCTTGTTAAACAAAAGACAGTTTCACATCAGGCAAAGAAAGAAGGAATAATACAATGTATAAAAATACAAAATTTTAAAAAGTTCGTTAAATGGAATTACATTAGTGATGGGTTTTTTTTGTTGGGTTTTTTGTTTTGTTTTGTTCTTTTTTTTTTTTTTTTTTTTTTTTGAGACAGAGTTTCGCTCTTGTCGTTCAGACTCGAGTGCAGCGGTACCGTCTCGGCTCACTGCAACCTCTGTCTCCTGGGTTCAAGCAATTCTCCTGAGTCAGCCTCCCAAATAGCTGAGATTACAAGTGTGCACCACCATGCCCAGCTAATTTCTTTTATTTTTAGAAAAGACGGGGTTTCACCATGTTGGTCAGGCTAGTCTTGAACTCCTGACCTCAAGTGATCCACCCACCTCGGCTTCCCAAAGTGCTGGAATTACAGGCATGAGCCACCTTGTGTGGACAAATTTTACATTAGTTTTAAAGAGCTGACTTTGTTGTCATTTTTCTCACTTCTTTTTGGACTGTGGTGAAAACTGCACCATGGATCCAGCCCCATCTTTAGCCCTGGGCCAGCAGCTGGGAAGATGGTCCATAAGCCCCTTTCAGCTGTGTGAATTCTGGGCTTGCGGTGTCCACAGGGCAGTCTGGGGTCTGCAGCTACTCTCCTTGGAAGCAGACAGTCTTGGCTTCATTTCACTCCAGAATTGCGTCTGGAGGCTTCTGTTTGGTCTGTGATCACTGAAATGGCAACGTCCTGCCAGAGCAGCTCCCTCCAAGTCTCTCCATATGGAGACTGTATTTCCACTGGGCCTGGCAACTTTTTTGCTCATAACATCAGTCCCTACTGATAGATTCGTCCCTGTCACACTATTTACTGAAACTAGGCCACTTAATTAAAAGCAAGAGATTTTGCATAAACTCCAGCAGTGGCTTTATAAATTCCAAGCATTGTAAAGGGACCAGATGGAAGAATGTGCCAATTATCATAGAGCCCAATGTTCCCACCCTTTCCACATGCTCCTTAATCATGGAGGCACCTGCTCTCCTCAGGGAGTAAGGATGCTACTTTCATTGTCAGCTTACCATGAACACGAAATGGGTCAACCCCAGCACAAACACGATTTGCTTTCTTGGGATATTTACATCACAAAGTCAATGGTTCAGAGATGCACTTTTTAGACAGTTATGGAGCCACATTAACCGTATAGGGGAAGGACTGCAGATGGGGCAGATGTCCTGTCAGCAGGGATTTGGGTACCAGGCTGGGAGGAGGCACTAGAGAACTAAGCAGGCTTCCAGCTCTGAGTCTTACACTGTGGAGTCTATTGGCTTGTCCAGATTCCTTCTCTACTCTTCTCCACTCTGCTGCAGCTCAGGGGCTGACCTATGTGAACTGATCTGACTCCCCTGCCTTCTGGCTTCTGCTTGCATTTGGCCAGTGAAAGCTGCCAATGAAGATAGGAAGATGGGAGAAGCAAGAGGCGAGGGTTTTATTCCTTGTTCTCTCCTGCCAGGTCACTGTGGCTTGGCCCTGCAGGCCACATCTCCCATCAGGTGGCTCTTCCTTTACATTCTTCTCTCCAGTTTGGGAAACTGCCAGCTCCCTTTGCTCCTCCAGGCCTCAGACGGTGGGGTGCAGGTGGGGGTATCGGCTCCCTGTTTAGCCAGTCCTGGACACCATACTATTCTTTATTAGTTTCTCTAAACTCTGTAAACAAGTCCCTTTATTAATACTCCTCAAATAATCCCACCTGGGTGAGCCATTTCTTGACCACCAGGACTCCAACTGTGGCAGGGGTCTTTAGGAACGTCAGAAGTAAGTACAACACAGTCCTTGCCCCCAGGAGCTTACAATGGAGTTGGAGACATGAGACACAGATAGAAATGGGACCAGATTTCCTGCTATGAGGTGTCCTTGATTCAGAAAAGCCATCAGTGTGGGCTGCAACATCAGGAGAGGCTACTAAGAGGACGTGGTGGCTTGGGTTGGCTCTGAGTATAGTCCATGTTTACGGAAGTAGGGAAAAGGTGGTGGCATGCTGGGTAGGAGAATAGCTTAAGCAAAGAGCAGGGGTCAGGAACACCGTGGGGCATGTGGTTTCAACTATAAACTCCAGTGGCCTGATGGGAAAGGAAAGTGCAGTTACTGCACAAGATTGTGAATACCAAGAGATGGGTAACACTGGGGCCACTCAAGTCACTGAGTCCACCCCTCACTCAACAGTCTAAACAACAAAATAAGGTGTGTGTGTGTATGTGTGTGTGTGCCCGTGTGTGTGTGTGTTTCAGAGACTGTTATAAAAGGCAGTGTGGCATCTTCCTCTCCTGCAGATCATTTGCGCTGGGGGAAGCTATTCCAGCTGTCCTGTGCAGAGACGTGCTTGGCAAGGAGCAGAAGCTGCAGGCCAACAGCTGCATGTGGGAGGAAATCCACCAGCTTCAGTCAAGCCTCAGATGACTGAACTCCCAGCTGACAACTTGATTGCAGCCTTGTGAGAGACCCTTAGCCTGACCCACTCCAGGTAAGCCACTTCCAGATTCCTGACCCTTAAAAACTGAGAAAACAAACATTTGTGGTTTTGAATTGCTAATGTGTTGTACAAAAATAGCTAACCAATACAAACACCTTCTCTGACCACAAAAATTAAATCAGCACCTCCCTCTCCACCCTGCACCTCCTATTACCATCACGCCATGCCCCAGCCTCACATGACCTGGCTGTTGCTCTCTTTGAGGGGCCTTCTCCTTCCTGCTTTAGACTTTACTGCTTTCTTTGCTGCTCCTTGAACCTGTGGGGCATGCCCCCACCTCAGCACTTTTGCACCCACTGTTCTTTCTTTCTAGAAAGTTCTTTCCCAGTTACATGCATGGCGTGCTCTCTCTCTTCCTTCAATTTCTCAGTGAGTCCTTCCCTGACCACTCTATTTCAAAGTATAACCACATCCCCAACGCCTCCCTAGACTTGTCTCAATGTATCTTTCTCCATAGCATGTATCAATGCCAGACACAGCATATATTTCTACCTATTTATCTTGTTTTTGGTGTCTTTTTCTCACTAAAAGGTAAGCTCCAGGATGCTAGGCATTTCTGTCTGTTTTGTTCATTGTTGTATAACCAGCACTTAGAACAGTGCCTGGTGTATAATAGGTGCTCAATAAGTATTCGTTGAATGAATGATGATCACATTATTTTTTTCTGTGTTTTTGGCCCTCTTTGCCCTTGGTATACCTATGAAGGTGTAATTTTATGGGGAAAAGAGACTCAGCAGATGTAATAAAGGTTACTTGTCAGTTGACCTTAAGATAGGGAGGTATTATAATTTTGGATTATCCAAGTAGATGTAATACAAGCATATGAGCCCTTAAATGCAGAGAGTAAGGGCAGAAAAGGAAACCAGCAAGATTCCAGCATGTGCAGTAGCTGATGAAAAGAGGTGTAGGGTCCATGAGATGAGAAGGAAGGCGGGCAGCCTCCAGAGGCTGAGAGAGTGGCCCCAGGCTGATGGCCAGCAAGGAAGCAGGGACCTCCGTCCTGCAGCCACAGGGAACTGTATCCTGCCAGCAATCGGAATGAGCCTGGAAGATTCTTTCCAGAATCTCCTGAGAAGAGCCCAGATGGTTGACCCTTTGATGTTGGCCTAGTGAGACTTGCAGCAGAGAGCTCACATGCACCTACCTGGACTTCTGACCTACAGAACTGTGAGATAATACATGGTTGTTGTTTTAAGTTGTTAGATTCATGGTAGTGTGCTGTGGCAGCAATAGAAAACTAAGACAGAACCCTCTTAATTATTGTCTGTTATATTGCTAGTTTGTTTAGTGTGAGCTCAGAGCTATTGTCTGTCTTGTAACCCCAGTGCTTACAGTAGTACCTGGCACACAGTTTAATAAATATTTGCTGTATGAATGAGTGAATGGAAGTATGGATGGGTCTCTACTTTGCAGTGGGGTAGGGGTATCTGTTGGCTTGTCTAGGGGTCCACTAGATTGTGAGAATCTCAGGCACCAGAGTCAGATGCATTCAACCGCCCAACCTCAGTGTCCTGCCCTGACCTGCCTCAGAGCGGGCTGCAGTACACTTTTGGCAAACTCACGGGCAGCCTAGGACCAAGCTACAAGGGAAGAGCACACAACACCGGCAAAATAATCTGACTCTGTATGCAAAGTCCTTATCCCTGTACGCTCTAGAGTCAGATTCTGGCTATATTGATCAGAGATTATGAGGCAGGCTTTGGTGACAGATTCAAATGTAGCTGAGCTTTGTACTAACTTCATTTCCTCTGAACTTCAGTTTCAAGCTCTCAAGTGGAGATGGTGATGATAATACCCACCTCCTAGGGCATCTTTATGAAGATTAGTGAAATTGTACAAGTAGAAGACTTTGCACACAGTAGGTGCCTAATAAATAGTAGTTAGTATTAGTTTGCCTTTTGTTGAATACTGCACCTTGGTGTTTTCTGGGGGAAAGCTTCAGGTGAGTTTTTAGAGAATTTCACTTGAAATGGATGGGAAGTCTGGTCAGTGACATCTGCTTTGACTTCCACAATGAACTCCCCCAACCCAACTCAGTGTTTGCGTTGACATTCACACCGAAGGTGATCAGCTTCCTCTGGCTGCAGCCATCCAGGGACCAGCAAATACAATTGATGTTAATGGAAAGACAATGATTATAAAACATATAGCAAAAATGACAATGTTGAGTTGATCCATTTAGAAATGATGGAATGAAATATATGGTGTTATCAAACATACTCACACAGACACACACAGATACTTACACACAAACACATATATTTATACCCATACACACACCCCTCACTGAAAAGGTTAAAGACAGTTAAACTATCACGGGAATGGATACAAAATATTGCATGGGGATTTAGAGGCAAGAAATACAAGGAAACATAATGCACTGTAAATTAAAGTCATTTATAAAGTGCAACTGGCACCCAGATAGAAAGGAAAAATGATTTGTCAGCAAAAGTGGGGTGTCCTGTTATTTATTTACAGACTATTTTTATGGGACAGGAGAGAACGTATTTATTAAGGGCTTGCTGGTGTACAAATACAAACATATTAATGCCGGGCACTGAGGACACCTACCTAATTATTTGTCTAAAACTGACTTTGTTCATTTGTTAGATTTAAGCCCACGAGGCCCCTCTGGCATTCCTTGGAATGTCTGTTCTCCCACCAGTGTGAATCCCTTTAGCTCCAGGGCTGGCCTTGCCCTGCTCTGTGGACACATGGCATGGAAAAGGTTACTCCCAGAGGTTACCACAGTCTCCCCTGACTTACACGGCACTGCCACCTTCATTCAGCAACATTGACAGGGTCTGTGTGTTGGATTTTCTGCCCTGCCTCTGCAAGTGAGCATGGCTTTTGGTTTGAGGGAAGCCACTTCTGGCCTAAGGAGCTGTGGGTTTGATGCCTCTTCCCTGCCTCCTGCATTCAAAAGGAGTATGTTACCTGGGTATCACCTGGCCACTTGTGACCCTAACAGAAGCAATGAATAAATCTGGAAGCAAAAACAAACAGAGAAACCAGAGAAGAAGGTGAGTTATATATTAGAAAACACTGGTCACAAAGAATAGAATGGTGTAGATGGTGAAAAGGGAAAGGAGAAAACACAAGAACCTCCAATACTCAGACTGGAGAGAGGGCTTGGGACCTTTTTGAGAAGATAAAGTGAGATTGTGTATGTAAAATATTTTGTACGGTTCTTGGCACCTAGGAGTGTTCAACAAATTATAAATAATAATTATTATTGTATACTAAAAATATTAACAGTGAGAATTTGTACCTTTTAATAACCCTTCTGTTATCTAAGCAGTTTATCTGAATTTTAGAAGCACACAGAATGTTTATTGTCAGAAAGATCCTGCTTTCTAAAGCAATATTACAAGTTAAAAAATTGGAACCCAACTGAGACCTTATGGGGACAGCTACACAGAAGAAATTTAAAACCAACACCAGCGGCTGATATTTAAGAAGGAGGCATCTCCTGAGATCAAGGAGAAATGTAACATGTCACTGATGTATTACTTGATGTGAAGTAATTTGAAAAACTGATTAGGCAATTTTTCTACCATACAATAAAAATATAAACACTCATTGCACCTCAATGCAAACACAAGTCAGTTCTGAACACTGCAATGGATACTATAGTGAGTACCCTGGGAAGTATCCAAGTAAAAGTACAGAAAATTAGGATTCAAGAGACAAATCTCCACAACAAAGAAACAGCAGCAAAGAAAAAGATGACTTGTTTGAGTCCCTAGAAATGATGAAAGCTAGGGCCAGGAACCAGACTCCACGCTGCTAAAATCCTAGATGTACTGGCATCTATTTCTTTCTGCCTGACCTGTTTCCTTTTTCTGTTTGGTAGCAACACCACCTCCTAACTTTCCTTATAGAATCACACTTCTCTTATTTTCAGTCCATGTATTTCAAATGCAGTTGACTCCCCCAAGCTCCAGAGAGAAGCAGGTGAAGCAGGAATCCCAGGCCTAGCCAGCCAGAGCACCATGACAGTGACAGGCTCAGGAAGAAGCACACAGTCCAAGTGGAGTTGGCAAGATTTGGTTCTGGGACTTTTGTTGAAATTGTTGAAAACAGAAAATCTCCCATTCTAAAGGGATTGTCTGGAAGCCACCAAAAAAATTCTATTTGAGAATGGATATAAGACAAGGAAAATGAACTGAGAGACAGTGTGAGGTCAGGTCCTGATACAATTATTTAAGCTTCTGGATCCAGCAGAGCTTGAAACCAGTCATACCACTAGAAAGAGGGAGGAATTGATAGATAGATAGATAGATAGATAGATAGATAGATAGATAGATAGATAATAGATAGGTAGATAGGTGATAGATAGATAGTAGGTAGGTAGATAGATGACAACTAGATAGACAGACAGACAGATAGATGATAGGTAGATAGATGATAGGTAGGTAGATGGAGAGATGATAGATAGCTAGATAGGTAGAGATGGATAGATAGATGATAGAAAGATAGATAATAGATAGGTTGATAGATGATAGATAGGTAGAGATGGATAGATGGATAAATAGATGATAGATAGGTAGAAAGATAGAGATGGATAGATGGCTAAATAGATAGATAGATAATATATAGATCGATAGATAGATCACAGGTAGAGATGGATAGATGGATAAATATATAGATGATAGAAAGATAGATAGTATATAGATCGATAGATGATAGATAGAGATGGATAGATAGGTAGATAGAGCAGTAGATAGAAATAACTTATGCTGTCTTGGGTTGATGTCATTTATTCGTACCTGAATGAATCCTAACTAATATAAAATACAAATCCTTTCCTCTTCTGATACACCACTCTGCCTCTTAAATGTTGCCCTTTGATAAAATACTATGGTACAGTAACCACTAAATACTTGAATGTGTCTCCCTAGGGAGAGTCCTCCCATGTAAGTCTAGCACCTGTGCTTTAGGGAGATTCTAATGAGATGCCCTGGCCCCCTATGCAGACCTTGCTGTTGGAAGGAGGAAGGATGATGGGGAGCAGAGGCCAGAGAGTGCCTGCAGGCAGGAATGAGCAAACTTTCCTGCATGCCTGGCAATGACATGGCACCTTAGCAGTGAGAGTTGTCAGCTTAGGCATCAGCTGTGCCACAGCAGCCTTCATCGGAAAAGGCATCTTAACAGGAAACAGTGAAACCATGTCTGAGGTGGTTGTGAGTGTCATGACTGAGACATAGAGGGAAAGTGGCCATCGTGTATGGAATAACAGGAAATCAGGAGTTGCAAGATCCAAAGTCCAGGGTGGGCTACTGCTGCTGATAAGAGCCTTGAGAAAGTCTACAGCTCCAAGTTCCCAGCCTGTAAAATAGGAATAAAGATACCCTCCTACCTCTTGGGATTTCCTGAGGCTCAAAGGTGGCTAGTAATAGTAGTAAAGAATGACATTTTGTGTTCATTGATGTGTCAGCCACAGTGTTCAGCATCTTGCCTACCTTTCCTCATTGAAACTTCACAAGGTCCCTATGAGGTAGGCCATGTTGCTATGCACATTGTGCAAATGAGAAAACTCAGGCTTACAGAAATTCAATGATTTTCCCAAGGTCATACAACAAATGAGTGGCAGAGCCAGGATCTGAACTCACAGTGCAAGTCCAGGCTGTACCTTACTGTTTCCTAATGTGGTCAGAGAATATGGACTTTGAATAAGGACCTTGAAGATACAGACAATGGGAGCTAAATGTTTAGAGTGTGCTGTGTTTGGATTAACTCTTTCTATGGTCAATTAGGTTTTCTGTTATTAGTACAATGACTCTTTTCTAAAAAGTTTTGGCATCTGGGATGAATTACTGTCTTTGTCCAGGCAGATGAGTTGTAATAAACAGCCTTAAAATCTCAGTGGTCTAGCACAGTGGAATTTTATTTCTTGCTCATATAATGCACTGTAGGTGTTTGGTTGTTGACCTTCCCGTGCTGATCCAGGGACACAGAGTCCTTCTATCTTCCAACGTTGGCATCCTCTGTGGCCCTAGAGTGGCTTGCTGCATCCTTTAAATTCAGCTGGAAGACAGGAGAAGAGAGAAAAAATTGCATATGGAAAGGTTTTTATGGGCCACTGGGACAGACACATTCACTTTACACACATTTCCTTGGCCAGAATTCAGTCATGACTACATAACTACGAAAGAGATGGGAGATGCAATCTAGATGTGTGCTCAGGAGGAAATGGGTTTTGTTGAACAAATAGAAGTCATTGCCACATTTATAAAATAACCATTGTTCTAGCTTACAAAATTTTTGATGATTTTATTGATTTCATGTTCCCTGTCTGGACTGCCCAGGAACCAGGGCAATCAATGTTTTTGGCTCAGCCTCCACATGGATACCTTGAAGAAGACATAATTCATGAAAAAGAGGAAAACAAGACTTCATCCCAGTGAAGCCTCTGATAATCCCCTCTCTAGTGGATGCTGGGATGCGCCACCCAGGTTCCTATAGGATAAAGGTGCTCATCCCCCAGGTGCTGGACTGTCGTTGGCTGACAGATGTCAGCTGAGATGCTCTCCAGAAGTTGTCCTCAGATGAAGAGAGCTGTCTCACCCAAGGTTATGACCTCTTCACAGGAACAACTTCCAGACAATGACTCCATTATTATGTGGGATATAAAGACCCAACCCCGTTGCCTCAAAGTGGGACAAAGAGGGTGCTCCCAGCCCCAGAGCTCCTGTGGGGTTAACTGAAGCTAATTGATGCTAACTGTGGCTGCATCATAGCCCAGCCTATCCTTTCGAACAATCCTACTTCTTCCCCTCCCCAACAGATGTGGTCCTGAAGATCCTCCTCAATCAGCTTCCTCTGAGGAAACTCTATTTCAGAGTCAGTTTCCTTAGAAACCAAGCCTAAGACAATTGCTGTCAAGAGCAGTTTAAAGAAGCAGACTCTGAAATGGAGTTTTGGAGCTGGATCCCCTGTTAAGCACCTGACAGTGAGAACACTGCCACTGGCTGTAGGTGAAGCATGGATAATGCTGGAGCAGTGCAGTTATTAAAACTCCCCAGTGCTGAACAAGGTGGGATAGTAGTGGAAGAGAATATCCTGGAAGGGGCATTGTCTCAGGCTTTTGAAAAGTGTAAGGGAAGTCATGATTATAAGGACTGTGGAATTAGATGGGTGTGTGTGTGTGTATCTGTGTAGACAGAGTCTTACTCCGTCTCCCAGACTGAAGTGGCAGTGGCCCAATATCGGCTCACCACAACATCCGCCTCCCAGGTTCAAGCGATTCTTGTGCCTCAGCCTCCTGAGTAGCTGGGACTACAGGCATGCACCACCACACTCTGCTAATTTGGGGTATTTTTAGTAGAGACGGGGTTTCACCATATTGCCCAGGCTGGTCTTGAACTCCCGTGCTCAGGTGCTCTTCCAGCCTTGGCATCCCAAAGTGTTGGGATTACAGGCGTGAACCGCCATGCCCTGTCTAGAATTAGATGGTTTTTGTGACAGTCCGTGCATTAAGAAAAGACGATGAATGACTGGTGGAGTTTGTAAAGGCAAAGTTGAAAGTCATATGGCATCTTTGGCTGCATGTAAAAGAGCCTTCCATCTTTTGTGACCTAATGACATAAAACGCTAAGCATCAAGCCTCATATTTAATTAATAGAGCATCAAGGACTAGTGGTGGTTGAATTCTCAACCTTGGCAAATCTGCCCTACAAGGGTCAAGTTTAGGAAGGAATGGGACACTAAGATGAGGGATGTGGGAACATCTGGTTGAGGCATTCAAAAGTCTTGAATCCACAGATTTCTCTTAATACCCTGAGCTGAAAGAAGGGATCCACTTCTCCCCATTAAAGGCTAGCATCTCCTTGGTACCAAAATCTGTCTTAGTCAGCTTGGACTTCCATAACAAAGTACCATAGGTTGGGTGGTTTAAACAACAGAAATTTCTTTTCTTACAGTTTTGGAGGCTTGCAGCCTGAGATCAGGGTGCCAACAAAGTCAGGTTCTGGGGAGGACTCTCTTCCTGGCTTGCAGACAGCTGCCTTCACACTGTGTCCTCATGTGATGAAGAAAGAGAAAGAGAGAAAGAGAGAGAGAGAGAGAGAGAGAGAGAGAGAGAGAGAGAGAGAGAGAGGAGATTATCTTCCTCTTTTTATAAGGCCACCAATACTATCAGATTAGGGTCCTACTCTAATGATATCATTTAACCTTAATTACTGCCTAAGAGCTCTATCTTCAAATATGGTTACATTCAGGGTTAAGGCTTCAACACATGAATTTGGTGGGGGGGGGGGTGCGGGTACACAATTCAGTCCATAGCAGTCTCCTCACTTGATGATTATGTAGAAGCCCCTATTTTGCATGAAAACATACACTGCCTCCCCCCACCTCAGGATCTACCCTCACCTCATCTCCTTGTCACCAGACAAATTACTAGGGTTAAATTACAAATGAAAAAAGTCAGCAGAGGAAACCCTGGTCCTGCTAAGAGAGGACAGGCATATACCTTGAAGGAGCCATAGGACCTGGCAAACATATCCCAGCAGGAGATAGAACAGTATGAATGAAACTGGATACTGAGGGTACTGGGTCAAAGGGACAGTTGAATAAGGGATAACTTATCAATATGGGAACACAAAAGATTGTAACACCCGCATGCACTGCGCTTGAAAGAATGGACAAAATCTTGGTCCAAGTTGAGTAAAAATGATAGAACTTCTAGGATAATTCTGAAGGAAGGGATCGAAAAGCTTAAGGAAGTTGGCAAGTTCGAATTGATATATTACTTAAAGCCCAAAATCCATCAGCCAACTATGCTCTGCAGGTGGTACCAGAAGGCACTCTATTTACAAAATGAAAAGGAATGCACTGGTGAGAGGGGCATGAACATTGTTCAGAAGTCCAGTGATGGCTGACCTCTATAGTCCAGGGTAATGGTAAGAAATGCTGTCATTAGCCTATCGTATTTCCTTGATAGCAGTAGGCTTGATGCCGACAGAATCTCCAGTCAGCCGAGGTGAGATGGCAGTACTCAGCCATCAGAAGCAAGGAAGATGCAATTATTGTAGTAAGTGACAAGGTCAGAGTGGTAGTCAGGGTGCCTTGACCCTCTGAGAGATATGAAGATGGTTAATAGAACCCAGTATTCCTATTGATGAGACAGATGGACAGCCAACAACTACATTACTCAACCTATACAATCAAAATAAATGAAGAATGAATGATCAGGAAGTTGGGAGCAATTGACACAATAAAAATTTATAGTCCACAGAGGAGATTTGTATCTGACTAGTTTTTAGACCTGTAACTGACTTAAGGAGAGGCCAGGGTTCCAGGAAGAAGTATTCTGTAATACGATGGCAGGGATATATGGAAATGATTCACACAGCTCTTCTAAAAAGGGACCTATGACCATTTAACAGTCATGCTAAAAAAATAGAACATCCAAACACTAGAGTTAGACACAGGGTTGGAGTTGACATTGTGCCAGGAACTAAAGCAACATTATAATCCTTCTATTAAGTGAGAGTAGCTAGGAACCACGTATTAAATGCAGTCTTAACCCAGTTGTAGATCATGTTGGGTTAACTGGGTCCACAGTTTCATCCAGGGGTCATTTCCCCACTTCCCAAATATATAATGCCAACTGACATATTTGGTAAATAATAAAGCCACCATACTGGTTCCCATGCTTGTGGAAAAGCCAAGTGGAGGCCACTGAAACTGTCCCCCAATATAGTAAATCAAACAATATCACAAGCCAGGTAATTGGCATAAATGAGTACTACCTCTAAAATCTAAATGATGCAGGTGTGGTGGCCCCCATAATATTCTGGTTCATAGGTCTGGCTCCTAGAAAAGCCAGACAGATCTTGGAAAAAGAAAATATACTGTGGAAACTCAATCAGATAGTAATCCCAATTGTAGCTGTTATGCCAGATGTGGTATATTTGCCAAGTAGATTAACCTAGTCTCTGATGTGTAGCATGGTCCCATGTATTTGGTGAATGAGTGTACTCTTCTTCATTCCTGTAAGTAAGAAGGGTCAGAGAGAGTTTTCACTCAGTTGGGGCAAGAAACAGCATTCATTTACAGTCATGCCCCAGGGCTATGTTAACTCTCCCACCTTCTGTTATAATTGAGTGTCCAAAGGGATATAGATCATTCTGACATTAACAGAACATCATGTTGGTTCACCATATTGATGACATCATATTGATCATACTAAGTGAGCAAGAACTGGCAAATCCATTGGAGGCACAGGTACTCCAAAGGGTGGAAAATAAACCCCTCAAAGTTTCAGGTCCTACAATATTAGTGAAAATTTTAGGGGTCCAGAAGTTTGAAATATGCTAGGACATCTCATCCAACTATAAAAAGAAATATTGCATCTTCCTCTTCTTACAATGAAGAAAGCACAAATCCTGGTTGGCCTCTTTGGGCCCTGGAGGCAGCATATTCCATACTTAAACGCTGATAAATGCTACCGCCCATTTATCAGGTAACATGAAAGGCTGCTAACTCTGGGTAGAGCCAAGAGCAGAAAAGGGCTCTTGGTACAGGCTGTAGTGTAAGCAGCTCTGCCACTTGGGCCATATGGCCCAGCAGACTCTACGGTATTAGAGGTAGTGGTAGTGGCTCTCAGGATTTCACTTGGAGTTTGTGTCAAGTTTATCGACCCTTAGAGTTTTAGAGAAAAAATGACATCTGCAGCAAAGAATTATACACCATCCAAAAAATATATATATATATACTTCTGGTGTGCTGCAGACCTCTGGCAGGAATGAAGCTCCTGAACATGGGATACAAAGTGAGCCTATGACCAGGACTGGTTATTGTGAACTGGATTGTCAGACCCACCTAGCTATAAGGTGGAGCAGATCCAGGAGCAATCCAATGTATAATTGAAGTGGCACTTTCAGGCATTATCAGGGACAGAGGTACAAGTAGACTGCATAAGTGTGACCCAGACCCCCACATTATTAAAACTGTTGCACTGACACATCTCCCTCTGTTTATACACATGGGCCCATGGGAAGGTTTTTATAACCAGGGACAGAGGAGGAAAAGGCTGAGCTTGGTTCGTGGATGTACTCACTCATCAGGTCACTGTGAGTCAAAAATGGATTGCCACTTAACTACAGCTCCATGTAGGGGTGTTTTTGTAATACAGAAATTCTCCCAATTAGTGGAATGTTGAACATTGCACTAGGTTTGAATGGAAAGAGAAGTGACCTGAAGTAAGAGTGTGTGTATATATGGACTCACGCACGGTGGCAAATGTCTGAGTTAGGGATCTGGAGGAAGAAAAATGGGAAGATCAGAGTCAAAGGGGTTGAAGGAAGAGGCATGTTGCTATAAATAAATAAATATGAAGTTTGAAGGTCTTTGTGCATCATGTGAATGCTCATGAGAGAGCATCCACCATGAACAGGCTACTAAATAACCAAATACATAGAAGGGTTATCCCTGATGGTTGAAATCACCCAGTGTCTGCCATCAGCTGCCAAAGTGCTGGCACACTAATGGAGGAACCACATGGCAGAGACTGAGGCTATGTATGGGCCCAACAGGACCGAGGCTATGCATGGGCTCTCACTGACCAAGGCTGATCTTGCTACTGCCACCACCAAATGTCAACTTGCAGCAACAAAGACCGATACTGAGCCCCCAGTGTGGCACCATCCCTTGAGGAGACCAATCATCTGCCATAGGCAAGTTGATTACCTTGGACCTCTTCTCCCCAGAAGGATCAGTGGTTTGTCCTGACTGGACATGACACATATCTGGGTAGTAGTTTGTCGTTCCTCCTCTCAAGGTCTCAGCCAATACCAGGATCTGAGGCTTACGAGTGCTTGATCCATTGACGTGGACTCTATATACTACCACCTCTAAACAAGGCTCCACTTTATAGCAAAGAAGTGTGGGAATGGATCCGTGACCATGGGATTCACTGGTCCTATCAAAACTGGACCTTTCAGAAGTTTCCACCAGGAAGTCATACAAGGGTTTTTTGAAAGCACAATTGAGGCACCAGCTTGGTGATGACTCCCTGAGAAGATGGGGCATTATCCTCTAGGTCACAGTAGAAACCCCAGATTAATGGCCATTATGTATTGCTCTGTCTCTAGTAAGTGGAACCCATGGATTTGAGAACCAAAGGCTGGAAGCAGAGGTGTTCCTACTTGCCATGGCCCTCAGTGGACTTACTGGGGAATATGTGCTTCCTGCCCCATGACTCTGGTCTCTGTGGGGATAGAGGTTCTCGTTCTGAGAATGAGATGAATGTTTCCACTAGGTGACACAGCATGCGGTCCAGGCCCATCCAACTCTAAAGCTGCAACTTAGTCACTTTGAGCTCCTCAAGCTGAGAGACAAGCAGCAAAGCAAAGGAGACCATTCTGGCAGGGATGTTGACTCGGATCATCAGGTGGAGGTCATGCTGATGTCAATATGAAGGCAGAAAACAATATGTTTGGTGTCCAGGTGTTTTATGTTTCTTGGTACTTCCTTTCCCAATTTTTGATAGTAAGTAAACAACTATAGCATTCTAATTTGGTTAGGGTATTGGACCTCTCAGGGACAAGGGTCTGGGTCACTGACCAGGTAAGTCATCTAGACCAGCAGAAGTGCTCATCCAAGGATAAGGGGAATCTAGAATGGGTAGAGAAGGGAGATAATGAGTATCAAGTGTGAGCAAACAGACCAACTGGAATCTTGGAGAAGCTGTTCCTAGAACTTATTATGTAAGGAGAGTAAATCTGAATGGTGCAAGAAATGGTCTTTGTGGTCCTGTGGTATATGGCTCAGATTTCCCCTTCAAGACGAAGGCATGCATTCTCTACTGCTGGAAGTTTTGGAGGTTAATGGATATCAGCTAAGTCCCTTTCCAGGAATCACACTCAGCCAAAGAGAGGCACCTTACCCTATATCACATACCACCTGGAAAAGGAGGGTTGCAGTCTGCATTCAGTGACATGTTAATAGGGATATAGCAGCCCCAATCTTACTGTCTTTATTCTTCTACAGATGCTGGTCACTAGGTCACTCCCTGATCAACTTCCTGCATGCATATCTCTGTCTTATAGCCTACTAGCCAGGGAACCAGACCCAAGACAGTCTCATCCATTATTCAGTTCTGTGAAATCCATTTTGTAAGCCAGGGAGTGGGAGTCACATTATCAGGGAAGACTTGAGAACTGCCCCCCAAGACATTTTTCCTACACCCTTGTGAATGGCCTCTTCTGTTGTCTTCTTATGGGCCCACAAGAAGTCACAAGACTACACTCACAAGCCTAGAAAATGCAGATATTCCTAAAGATCTTGGCACCAAGAGTATCTCTTGGCTTCTTTCCCTCAGGTCTAATATTAGTTGAATAGAATAATAGAAAAATCCGTAAATCTAACATAATGGCTGGGGAAAAGTGAAAGGAAAATTTTCTAAGTGCAAAAAATGAATGTATGTTAGTATTATTATTCAGAAGCTCTGGCAAAATTAGCAAATTCTGAAATCCATGGTGGTAATAGAGAAGAATTGGTGACCACATCAATGCTTTGATTCATCGTAGGCCAGAATCCTTCTCCAACATAGTTCTGATGCAAGATACCCAGTATCTTGAAACATTCTAATTTGAGCTTCATAGCTCAGATAACGATTTTGTTTTTTTAAGCCAGCATTTCCTCTGTGAGGAAGCAGGGGATTCTTCTATGAATTAAATTAAATTAAATTAAACTTTTATAAAATTGGCAAACATGTAGGAGAATAAAACTGGATCCTCATCTCTCACCTTATACAAAAACCAACTCAAGATGGATCAAGGACTTAAATCTAAGACCTGAAACTATAAAAACTTCAGAAGATAACATCAGAAAAACCTTTTTAGACATTGGCTTAGGCAAAGACTTCATGATCAAGAACCCAAAAGCAAATGCAACAAAAATGAAGATAAATAGGTGGGAATTAAACTAAAGAGCTTCTGCACAGCAAAAAGAACAGTCAGCAGACTAAACAGACAACTCACAGAGTGGGATACAGTCTTCAAAATCTATACATCTGACAAATAACTAATATCCAGAATCTACAATGAACTCAAACAAATTAGCAAGAAAAAAAAAATCTCATCAGAAAGTGGGTTAAGGACATGAATAGACAATTCACAAAAAAAGACATACAAATGGCCAACAAACATATGAAAAAAATGCTCAACATCACTAATGATCAGGGAAATGTAAATCAAAACCACAATGCAATACAACCTCACTTCTGCAAGAATGACCATAATCAAAAAATAAAAAAAAATAGATGTTGGTGTGGATGCAGTGAAATGGGAACACTTCTACACTGCTGGTGGGAACGTAAACTGGTACAACCACTATGGAAAACAGTGTGGAGATTCCTTAAAGAACTAAAAGTAGAGCTACCATTTTATCCAGCAATCCCACTACTGGGTATCTACCCAGAGGAAAAGAAGCCATCGCACAAAAAAGATACTTGCACACGCATATTTTAGCAGCAAAATTTGCAATTGCAAAAATATGGAATCAACCCAAATGTCCATTAATCAACAAGTGGGTAGAGAAATTGTGGTGTGTGTGTGTGTGTGTATGTGTGTGTATATATATATATATATATATATATATATATATATATATATATATATATTATGTCACTGGGAATTTCAACCCTTACCCTCCCCTCCTTCCCTCCCCCTATTTGGAATCTCCAGTGTTTATTGTTCCTGTCTTTGTGTCCCTGTGTACCCAATGTTTAGATCTTACTTATAAGTGAGAACAAATGGTATTTGCTTTTCTGTTTCTGCATTAATTCACTTAGGTTAATAGCCTTCAGCTGCTTCCATGTTGCTGCAAAGGACATGATTTCAATCTTTTTACGGCTGTGTAGTATTCCATGGTGTATATGTACTGCATTTTCTTTATCCAGTTCATCTTTGATGGGCCCCTGGGTTGATGCCATGTCTTTGATATTGTGAATAGTGCAGAGAGAAACATACAAATACAGGTGTCTGTTTGGTAGAAAGATTTATTTTCCTTTGGATATGTACCCGGTAATGGGGTTTCTGGATTGAATGGTAATTGTATTTTTAGTTCTTTGAGAAATAGCCAAACTGGGAGCAGGATTTCTGACACAGATAAGCTCACTTAGAAGATGTATATACTTGAACTCTGCCAGACCCTACACCAAGCACAGGTTCCTTCCATCTGGGAGCCCTGGGAAGTGCCCCGCTCCTGCTCATTGCAGAAATCCAAGGTGAACTGTGGCCTTGCTCTGGAAAGAATACTGCCAAGAGCTGTGGCTTCAGAGCTAGGATTGCCCATCTCTGTGTCCTAAGAGGCTTAGGGACCTTTCTGTTCACAAGACATGGAAAGTACTTTCCACAATGACTCTTGGTGAATCTTTAAAGTTGTAAAGAGCTGAATAAACCCATCAATCTTCCAGCACAATAGTCACTTTAGGACATACCTCTCAGATTGGCCCTTGGATTTTATGTTGGTCTAGCCTGGGAAAGCAGAGGACCTTATGACAGTAGAGGTACAACACTCAAAGCTCTTCCTCTCCCTGTATAATCCAGGACATTGGATATGAAGAGTCAGCCTACCTTCCCAGCACGCAAGTTATTCGGTCCTGTGTGGTGCTCTCAGATCCGTTGTGGTGTAATCAGGCAGGCAAGTACTCATGCCTTTATTTCATTTATGTTTTGATTTAAAATTTTAATAAGAAAGAAAAAATACTATCTTATGTAACTGAAAAGTCTGGAGCACCAGCCTGCAGCCAAGACTGGATCCAGGTATCCAAGTGATGTCACTGGGAATTTGCCTCTATCTTTCTCTTGGCTCTGCTTGACTCTGTGCTGCCTTTGTTCCCAGGCTTTACCCACATGGGGCGAAGATGCTCCCCAGCAGTCCCTGGCTTACATGGTCCATGTGTCGCCAGCTTCCCACTGTCTCCTGTTGCCTCATACACCTTCCTGATTCCTAGTCTTTGGCTCCTTTCGAATAACTATTTATTTCTCATGTCAGATCTCATCATCTATTTTGACCTCATGCTGTAACCCCAATGCCCTTCAAGCTAAGTCAGAGAGGTCTCTGGTTTTCTGTTTAATTTGGTCCACGTGTTTTAAGTTGGATAAATGGAATATTAACGATTGTAATTCCTTCTTGCAGGAGAAATTCCACTTTGTTCTCTAACTATGTTTGCTCAATACAGGGTGAAATCCAAATCCTCATACGGCACTATTTGAAGTGAGAATGGAAGGCAGATGGGTGGATTTGAAGATTTGAAAGGGTAGATGGTCTGATACAGGTGCTGCCCTGGTCTTTGCTCGTGCAGTGGTGTGCCCTTTCCTATGCAAAGCCATCATTGTCTGCTGACTGGCAGAGCAGTGGGTCACATTGTGCAGCGATTGGTATTTGTTTAAGAGAAATCTCCCCGACTGACCCAATTCCTGTAATGCATAAAAAAATGACAGAAGTAATACTTTTGTTCTTGTTTCACTTTCATTCATCTTATTTGATCAGGGCTGAGCAAAACTGACATCTCATCAAACTCCAAAGTGTGTTTCAGCGCCAGGTTCATTGGAGGGTGGCATTTAAAACACAGACATTGCAGGAACAAATGTATTTGCCAATCCCGTCCAGTAATGTAAACCTGACCTTTCTCCTGTAGATTTATTGACACGGCCTGTTTTGTATCATATTTCATTATTGTGCATGGAAGGGTTTAAAGTTCTTCTCTTGGAAAACAACTCAGTTGGGGCCAGGGTGGCCGATATGCCTTCCCTTCATAGAGAGAAAAGAGGAATTCGTTAATCCTGGCAGGATTAGCACAATTCCTCAAAGAGTGTCTTTAATTAAAAAATACCTGCTACCAGCAGTATAGGCCAGGAAGAAATTGCCATTTGGCATGTGGCAGGAGCAGTGGAATTACATCCAAGGTGATTGTCATTTACTTGTTGTGAGGTACATTACAGGTTCCTTCCATCTGGGAGCCCTGGGAAGTGCCCCGCTCCTGCTCATTGCAGAAATCCATCTCTGAGAAATGCTCACTCAGTCTGAGCTATAATACACTCTACGTTAGAAGTCTATCACCTCACCCAGCCAAACAGCTGTAGAAATTATCCATTTATGCATTCGTGAGACAAAATATCTATGCGCCTAGAGACTCCCCAGGTACCGTGGATACCATAGTGAACAAGAGAAACAATATCACTGTTTTCAGGGAGCTTCAATCTTGTGATGGTTGATAGTCTGTAAGTTAATAATTAAACAATTTAAATATGACAGTTTCAGAAAGTGAGGAGCATTGGTTATTGTGTCTAACAGGGAAAGATAATAGAGAATGGCTGTGGGGTGGTGGAGGTGATGTGTGCACTGACTTCTGAGGTTGCCGGTGGGTATCGAGCTGAGATCTGATTAGGGAGGTGGAGCTAGCCATGTAGAAGCTAGACCAGTGACTGTTTCAGGTAGAGCATACCACAAGTGCAAAGGTCCTGAGGTGGAAATATGTTTGGCATTTTTGAGAAACAGAGGGAAAGCTAGTTAGCATGGTAGAAGCTTCAAGAATGAGTAGAGGCAAGCTGTGGAATGAACCCACGAGGTGAACAGGGACAGACCAGATACGCCTGCCTTGGGAAATCTAAACTCTGCAATGGGAACTGTGAAGCTTGTTAAGCTGAAGAACCATAGAGGCTCATTTACGCTTGCAAATGGTTACTCTGGCTGCAGGGTGGGAATTGAATTGTAGGAGAACGAGTCGGTAATAGCAGAAACCAACTGTATGGCTTTTGGAGCCAGTTCTAGCAAGCGATGATAGTGCCTTGACCCCCATCTGATCTATTGAGCCAAAATTTATGTCTGTAGAAATCAGTTCTTCCCTCCCTGCCTCTGTCACCATCCATGAAGACAGAGTGAATCTAGCCTTTCCCAACACTTGGTGACAGTGTTTATGATTCCCCTTTATCTCCTCTTCTTTGGGCAGAGCAGTTCCGTTTCTTCTAACTCTTCTCCACATGACAAAATTTTAAATCTCCCTCATCACCCTTACCACCCATTCCTGGCTCTGTTCTAGTTGCTCCATGTCTCATTAAACATAGAACCCAGCATGCAGCCACACACCATGTATGGGTGTTGCCATTTTGCTGCCAGTCTCTGCCCCAGGGAAGGTTTCCTTCATCCCACTATTAGCTCATGCACATCAGGTAGAGTGGGCTCCATTCTTGGCTGAGAAACAGAATTGCAAGACCTGAGTCTAAGCCAGTCAGTGCCTTCCATCCCCCACTGTGACTGATCCAATCTGAACAATGAGAGGGAAAGGGTATCTAGCTGGGAATGCTGGGTTCAGATTATCATCCTCTGTCACTGAATTTAACTTGAAATATGGAGTCTTAGGAGCTTCAAGCTCTTAAGGACTGTGGAAAGAGAGCTTGTTCAAGAATAGACAACCATTCCAGTAAGTAGAGCTGAGAAATGAAGAAAGAGAGAATGAAGGCATGTCATTTGTACATTGGAATTAAGCAAAATCTAAAGTCCAGTTCTGAATAATTCAATGAATCAGTACATTTTCTCTTTTTCTGCTTAAGCCAATGGGTCAGGTTTTCTGACACTTCCTATCAAAAGAATTCTAGCTGACAGACCAATCAGAGAACAGTGGGGCTATCGCCTCCCTTGAATAGATCACGAATCGAAGCAGCTGCAAGTCTTCACTGTTGTCAGCAGCTGTGTTGTCTTGTCAGTGCCTATTGTTTGAGCTGATAGCCAATGAGAGCTCACACTTTCCTGTTCAGCAGTTTCCTTCTCAATTTCTCTCTGAGACATCCTCTGAGGGTTTATGTAAAGCCCTTTTATGAATTTAGTATTTATTAGGTCTCCCTCTTGCACTTGACACGTATCCATTTTTGCCTGAGTTGCAAACTCCTGAGAACCCAATACTATGATCCATTTGGGGGTAAACAGCAAAGAGAACCAATAAAACCTAACAAAGCTAAGTCTAATCATTGCCAAAAACACCCATTTGGCTCCCTAATGGGCCAAAGGGGAGGGGGCCGTGATATCTCAGTGCTTTTGCCTTTCACAATCGTTCCTGATGCCTAGAAAGCCTTCCATTAAGCTACACAGCACAGCCATTTTTTAGGGGCCACTGAGACTCATGTCTGTGCTGTAGCTTTTGCAGCTTAAGTGGCTGAAGTCAGAGAGCAGCTCAGAAATGGGCCAACTGCCCTGAGGACAATGGAGCCTGCAAGTCCAGCTCTCAGCCCTGCTGACAAAGTGAGGCATCATGGAAGAAAAAAGGAAACATCTACCTTTTGACCTTAGATAGGGCTTAGGATATAGACAGGGATGGTGCTAGGAGCTGGCTAGCTGGCTTACAGTACCCTAAGATGAAGGGCCAGAAGGGCCTTTTAGGGGCTGCTAGTCCTATTAGGGAAACTGAGGCCTAAAGAGGGACAGACATTTTCCCCGGGGTACTCAGCAAAGTTAGTTCCTGAATAACTCTGGGCAGAGTCAAGGTCTTCTGTTACTTCAGCCACTGTTCTTCCCAATGGGCAGGGCAGGGTAGCAGAGTGGCTAAGAGCAGCAGAAATGGCTACTTGTTATATAGAACATTGGATCCTCTCTCTGGCTTCCTGGGGCAGGTGAGTTGGGCCATTCTGTGGATGGGGAGGCTCCACATTCACATAAGGGACCCTGGAGACAAAAGCCCTAGAGATGAGATGGGGAGGGGCAAGTGGCTTCTGGCTCAGGAGATCAACATTCTAAACCTGACCCCATCACTCACTGGGCAGTGCAGAGCAAATCACATCCATTTCGAGCCTCACTTTATTCATCTGCAAAATTGCATAAATAATAGCTAGCTCTTACATGTCAGATCCTGCCTTATTGCTTTATATTATAAATTTCATGAATCCTGATAATAATTTTGTGAGGTATTTGCTGTTATCTCCAATCTAAAGATGAAGAAAGTGAAGCGCAGGCAAATTAAGTAATTGGGTCAAAATGATTCAAATCAAACCCAAGCAGTCTGGCTCCAGAATCCACTCTTAACCTCTATGGTAACTGCCAAATAATAATAATTAATAGTAAAATAAGATTGGTAAATAATAAAATATAAATAATAACAATAAAGCAATGCATCTCCCACAAGCTTCTTTTGATGAGTCAATGAAAAGACCTGAGTGTATTATTATGGCTTTTACTTTCTGTATTCTGATGCTTTGACATCTGAGGCTGATCCTGAGACTACCCCTCCCAGGGTTAGCCAATTCCTAGAGACTGCAAGCAGTTCACCTGAGGGTGTGCTCTTTATATACAAACCAACCAACCCAGAATCCACACCTGCAATCACCTCCTTTATGGGGCTCTCACATTCCGGGTCAGTATCCTTCTGCCTTAATCATCCCACAGTCCTGTGCTCCAGAGCCTGCTGAAATTATTTAAACTAGCCAATCCTAAACCTGCCCACCCTGTTTTGCAACTTCCTTCCAGTGGAAACCACAATCAAGGCTGTTGCTGCCATTCCTTACTGCCTCTGCCTCTTGACCCACCCTGGTGTCTCGCTGTGTGGCCCCTGTGCTATGGCATGCCCTCTCCTCTTGGGAATGGCGAATAACAAGCTGTCTCTTTAGTGGCAGTTGTCTCCCGATTTGCTTGCCTTGTTACCTTTTCGCACAAATAGTGCTACAAATGTAAGTTATTATCCGTTTACCCTACCCACATGGGACAGAAATGATCAAACGCTTACCAACTTTGTACTCAGTATTTTACATATACAATTTAATTTAATCGTCACTACTGCTACTATTAAAACTAGGAGGGTTTTTAAAATTTAGATTCAGGGATACACATGCAGGTTTACTACGTGGGTATATTGTGTGATGCTGAGGTTTGGTCTTATATTGATTCCATCACCCAAATACTGAACATAGTACCCTACAGGCAGTTTTCCAACCCTTGCCTCCCTTACTCCTTCCTTTCAGAGTCCCCAGTGTCTATCATTCTCATCTTTATGTCCATGTGCACCTAAAGTTTTGTCCCTACTTGTAAACAAAAACATGCAGTATTTGGTTTTCTATTCCTGTGTTAATTTACTTAAAATTATGACTGCTAGCTGCATTCATGTTGCTGCAAAAGATATATTCTTTTGTATGGCTGTGTAGTATTCCAAGGTGTATATGAACACTACAGTGTACATGGTGTATATGTAATGAGGATGTACTACATTTCATTATCCAGTCCACTGTTGATAGGCATGTAGGTTGATTGCATACTTTTACTATTGTGAATAGTACTGCAGTGAACATATGAGTGCAGCTGTCTTTTTGGTATCCAGTAAAGGGATTGCTGGGTCAAATGGTAGTTCTCTTTTTAGTCCTGTGAGAAATCTCCAAACTGCTTTCTACAGGGTCTGAACTAATTTACATTCTCACCAACAGTGTATAAACATTCCATTTTCTCCACAACCTCATCAATATGTCATTTTTTGACTTTTTAATAGAAACCATTCCGACTGGTGTGAGATGGTGTCTCATGGTTTTGATTTGCATTTCTCTGATGATCAGTGATATTGAGCTTTTTTTCATATGTTTATTGGCTGTTTGTATGTCTTCTTTTGAGGAGTGTTTGTTCATGTACTTTGCCCACTGTTTAATAGAGTTATTTGTTTTTTATTTCTTGTCGAGTTGTGTAAGTCTCTTGTAGATTCTGGATATTAGTTCTTGTTGGATGCATAGTTTTCAAATATTTTTCTTAAAACTAGGAGTTATTATTCCTACTTTACAGACAGGAAAACTGAGATTCAAGAGATATAAGCAGTTTTGTTGAGTCACTAAGTTTGCAGAGGGCGGTTTCCAAGTCTGACTCTTGGTTTTTCTGATCTTAAAGCTTCTCTTCTCTGCTCCACCCAAGAGCAGAGGACATTATGAAGTTTATTCTAGAAGGAATGAGAAAACAAATAGGTTTCAATAGCAAAGTCTCTGCTCTTTTCCTGCCTGTTTGCCTCCCTTTCTGGTGTGTCTTAGGAAGATTTTCTCCCTAAAGAGTTTCTTTGCCTTATATGAATGAGCCTTTGCCTCTTCATTTATTAATTCCTTCTCCAGCTCATTCTCAAGATAGTGGGGAAAGCCTGGCTTTTAAATAACACATGCTTTAATTTCACCTTGACCTGGATCAATATTTCCACTTGTTCAAAACTGGCAACTTGTCCTCTACTGCCATCCCTAGGGCCATTTATCCTGCCTCTCGCTGCAATTCCCTTAGCTAAGACAGCTCGTTAGGCTCAGCTCATACTCCCAAGCCAGTGACTGGCAATTAGTGTGGCATTCCCACATTCCATCTCCCCATGATATGTAACTCCAGCATGATAGACAATTCCTTTGGCGTGATCAAATATCCAAAGAGTGGGCATTCAGATGGAGGAAGGCAGTCTTGTTTCTATTTTCCTGCAAGGTGGGTCTCAGACAATGCAGATAGTATCAAGGAGGCAGGTACTGACTCAGTATGAGAAAGAGCTAGCTAAGAGTTAAGCTGGGAATTTTGAAGTTGGATTCTGTATTTACTATATTATGTATTTATATTATGTAATGCTATTTTATGTATTTATCAAAGTTTCCATGAGACAAGTTCAACCTCTTGTATAGTCCTTTTACTCTATGTTCAAAGAATCGAAAACATAGATTCTTAGTTTCCTGGAATTGCAGGGTTAAGGATTATCATAGAAATCCAACTTCCTGCCCACCCCCAGCCTCCATTGACATGACTCAAGAGTTGGTGTTCTGCTGGAGCAGTCCCTGTGATGAGGAACTCCCACCTCCCAGCCTTTTCTGAAAGGCAGGTCCATTTCCACTCTTTTGCTACACTTCCCGAGTGGGGTGGCTTTGGGGTAATGCTTTAACTGTGTCTTTAGAGCCCTCTGTCTGGTCTCACATTTGATGAGAACCCTTAGGAGTTAACACACTTGAGGAGACAGCATGTGCTACCACTTAGCAGAAGTGGGATGAAGGCTTATCCTGGAGTAGGGCAAGAAAGGGCTATTATTTAAAGGTGCCCAAATAATCTCCACCTGTACAGTAGAAGCATAGTATGTAACACACAGAAGGTGACTGTCATGGACATTGGTGTTTTTGCCTGCTCTCTATCCTCTCTGTGGTCTTAGCAGCTGTCTCTTGCTCTTGGGAACCACTTTCAATGCTGTGATTTTAGTAGGGTTTACGCCACCCCTGACCCCCAAACCCCCAGTACGAGCACTGACAAATTGGACTATTGCAGTTTCTTTGGGTGGGCACAGGACTGATTCAAGTCAATGAAGATTAGCCCTGGGATTTTGAAATAAATAATTGGGAAAGAGGTGCCCTTTCCTTTGGGGAAGTCCAGCTGGTAGGAAATGGGCATGGGGTTGCTGGTGGCCCTATTTGTACCACATGGGCATAGCTTGCCTGAGAACAAAGCCAGTGAAGAGGAAGAGCAGAGAGGAGATGGAAGACAATCCTCTCGTTGGCCTAGTTTAGACACCCAGATCTAGTTGAGCCTCAAATTAGATGCTCTGCATGACTCTCAGTTGTGTGAGCCATCACTATCTCTTTTAGTCATGAGCCAGTTTGAATTGGGTTTTGTCCATTGGACCCAAAATAGTCTGTACTAATTCACTGCAAGTCCCCCTCTGAGCTGCACAAGGTAGACCCTCTGCTGCAGCCACACTGGCCCTGGTTTTCCTTTGTTAGTTGTCCCAGTCTTGTCTCTTGAAGCTACCTTTATTAGGAATGTTCTCCACTCCTATGTTGCCTGGGTAACTTCTATTCACTCTCTGGATCTCAGCTCAGACAACATGTCCATGTCCAGACCAAGGCAGGCAGGCCCTTCTGTGACACATTCTACACACCCTTGAGCTTTGTTTACTTCAGAGCATGTAGCCGTTTGTAATAATGTATTTATTTTGGTAATGTTCTAGTTGTCCTCTTTCCCCCACTAGATTGGCAGTCCCACGAGGGAAGAGATTCTGTTTTTTCTCTTAGCAGATCCCCAATACCTAGCATAGTGCCGGACACACAGTGGTGGCTCAGTAAGTCTTTGATGAATAACTGTATATGGGAAATAAGTATTGTACCTCTCTGTGGACTCTCCACAGTAATGAGAGGCATGAGACACATTGGAGTGGGGCCAGAGGAGACAAGACAGTGGTGCCTCATCTTAGGGGAGTGGGACTGCTGCCATCAAATACCCAAGTGGTGGGCCTTTGGATGGAGGGAGGCAGTCTCTCTGTGTGTGAATTTATGGGCTGCATGTGCAATTTTGTTACATGCATAGATTGTGTAGTGGTGAAGTCAGGGCTTTTAGGTATCCATCACCCGAATAGCCTACATTGTACCCATTCAGTTATTTCTCATCCTCTAACTCCCTCCTACCCACTTACCCTTTCAAGTCTTCACTGTCTAACATTTTATTCTCTACTTCCATGTGTACACATTATTTAGCTCCCACCTGTAAGTGAGAACACGCAATATTTATCTTTCTGTGTCTGACTGTTTCATTTAATAATAGTCTCCAGTTCCATCCATGTCATTGCAAAATAAATGATTTTATTCTTTTTATGGCTGAATAGTATTCCACGGTATATGTATACCACATTTTTAATCCAATCATTTGTTGATGGACACTTAGGTTGATTTCGTATCTTTGCTATTGTGAATAGTACTGAGATGAATATATGAGTGCAGTTACCTTTTTTATACAATAATTTCTTTTTCCTTTGGGTAGATATCCATAGTGGGATTGCCAACTCTGATAGTAGTTTTTTGTTGCTGCTTTTTTTTTTTTTAAGTTCTTTGAGAAATCTCCATACTGTTTTCCATAGAGATTGAACTAATTTGCATTTCCACCAGCAGTGTATATGTGTTCCCTCTTCTCCACATGTTTGCCAACATCTGATATTTTTTGTCTTTTTAATAATAGCTGTTCTGACTGGTGTAAATCTCGTTTCTCTTTGCTGCAGGGCGGGCCTCTGACAATGCGGAGAGCATGAAGAAGGCAGGAAGTGTCTCAGAAGGAGAACAGACTTAGAGTCAAGCTGTGAATTTTGAAAGTGGATTCTGTAATATTTTATGTATTTATTAAAGTTTCCATAAGGAAAGTTTGACTAGTTGTTTGGTCCTTTTGCTTTTTGTGCAAATCCTAGAATCACAAATGTAGATTCTTAGTTTCATAGAATTGCAGGATTAAGGATTGTCACAGAGACCCACCTTTCTGCCCTCTTCCTCCGTATGCCATGACTCAAGAGGCAATGTTCTGCTGGAGCCATCCCCGTGATGACGAACTCCCACCTGCCAGCCTTGTCTAAAGTACGGATTTCATTCCACCCTTGCCTTATGCTTCTTGAGTGGTTGCCTTTTCAGTAATGTTTGAACTCTGTGTCTTCAGAGCCCTGTGGCTGGTCTCTGCATGGTCAACGAGCCACAGGGTTATAGCTTATATTGCTCTGAAATAGGATTTTTGATGAGAGATGTTGTTGCTAATAAAGATGGACCTGCTGGCAAAACCAGCTAATATCTTGGCTTCCACCGGGCCCTCACTACCTCCACACAGATGACTCCGATGAGATAAATTACTTTTCCACCAATAGAAACATGACCGCAATCAATATAGCTAGTAAATAACACGATTTTCAGAAGAAAAGAAAATACCAATTTTAAATACATTTATATCGACATGAAGCCAGGTTGGTCAAGGTGTGTGTGAGTGCAGGCACCCATGCCTGTGGCCCTTGGGAAAGGTACTCGAGCTGAGCATTGGCCAATGCCCTGGCGTGGCTGAGGACTCACTCTCTCCTCCGCCCTAGACGTAGGCCCTGGGGAAGCAGAGTAAGGATCACGCCAAGAGGAATTTTGTTCTTCTAGAAAAATGTGCTTTGGGCTCTCAGATCTCTTTTTTGCTGGAGGTCTGAGTCCTCTGCTCTTCCTTCCTTGGGCTGTGGAGTCTTTCTCCAAACATTTGGCCCCTCTAGGT
Source organism: Chlorocebus sabaeus (assembly GCF_047675955.1). Classification (NCBI taxonomy): domain Eukaryota; kingdom Metazoa; phylum Chordata; class Mammalia; order Primates; family Cercopithecidae; genus Chlorocebus; species Chlorocebus sabaeus. Next base: position 45,944,006 of record NC_132908.1, on the reverse strand, counting down.
TTCATTTGTGTCATTTGCTAAGCAGCAATAATTTTCCCCGTGGAAGCACCCTCTGAGTACGGATCTGCTGACACATTGGAACAGCTCTGGAAATAATCATGTACTTGACACATGCAGTGTAGTCCTTCCATCTTACTTGTCCCGTTGCCTCCTTCATTCTCATTTTATAACACTGCTGGGGCAAAGGGATTCCCCAGCTTAAACTTAACATCAGTTTCTGGGGATTAAGTTTGGCCAGAGCAGAGGCTGCAGGAGGAGGGTGGTTGGAAAAACAGAGAATAAAATAATAACAACATCAACACTATCAAATATTTATTAAATACTCATTATGGGTTGGCCCTATGTTAAGCAAGCATTTTACATCAATTATTTAATTCTTGCAAACTTTATGATGTATGATGATCCCTATTACAGATGATTAAACACAGGCTGGAGTGGGGATAAAAAAGTAAGTTTTCTTTTAGGAAGGGTAGACAAGACAGGCCTCTCTGAGGGAACTCTATGTGAGCCATGAAGTGAACCAGAAGTGGGGCATGAACCCTGCAAGCAGACGTCTGAAAGGGGCATTCCAGGCAGGGGCGAGCACACGCAAAGGCCCAGTGTCAGGACCTGCTCGGTGTGTGTGACGAACACCAAAGAGCATGTGAGGGAAAGAGCTATAGGGGGTACATCAGAGAGGTAGGCAGGGTGAGACTTTTGGGCTCCTGAGGACTGGGGCAAGAAGTTTAAATTTTATTCTAGTGTGAATGTGGTGGCTGTGAGAATTAAATAATTAGCCCAAAGCCATTTATGAACTGTAAGACATTAAACTTACATGGTCTGTTATTTTAGTCATTCATTCATTCATTCATTCACTTGATTATTCATTCATTTAACACTCCCTGTTTGCTGCTCTACGTCCAGGGGTGCTTTTTCAGGGAACTCAGATTCAAAGCACTCCTAGCTGTTTCCTGGATTCCAGATGGGCTGTTAATGGACCAACCCTGTCCTTCAAAGATTTGTGAGCTAGGAACTGATCAGGTAGCAGAAGCCCAGAATAAGGTAGTCCCCAGGAATTGCTCCTTCTGGTTCCTTTCCAAACTAACAAGCTATTAAAATAAAGCCTGCTCCCTGGCATGTGGAAATGTGTAATGGGCCATTGCAAGACAGCCATAACCACTCTGAAGATGCGCTTGGGTAGCTCCAGGAGGAAAGCCTCATTTCTAAGCACCTAGAGATTTCCTCTTGGCAGTTGGTGTAGCCTAGAAAGAAATCACATATACTCTCCCTCTACACCAAAGGGAAATGCAGAACCATGAATTTACAAACTTGCAAAGCAGGGTCCTGAGGATTTGCGCAGCCTCACGTTGGTCTGCAGACTCTAACTCTGGATTCATCCTATGAATATTTGCAAAGAGCAAAGTAATAAAGTGTAAAGGTGCATCGGAGACTTGAAGTCATTCACAGATGCTGGCTGTAAGGAGTTCAAGCTGGGATGGAATTCCTGGGCAGTCACCCAAACCTGGAATCTTCTTTTCTTAAATAGTAGAGTGTGAGTTTATTATTCTTGTCCTAAGACTTTGTAATTTTGCCAATTTCATGAGTTTCATCATTTCTCGCGTTTTCTTGATTACAAATAAACTTAAGCATTTTTTTAAAGGAGGAAGGATATGTATTTGTAAATGATGTTAGGCACTGATTGTAGCAACATAAAGCCGATCTTTTTTTGGCCTGACATTTTCTCTTCTTTCTGGAGATAAATGAATGGAGGTAAGATATGTTATCAAAAGTAATACCACTTAGTCAAGAACATGTCTGATATGCCTATTATTTATCTCTTTTGCGTTATACCACTTCTGTAAGTCAAAGTAGTGAATATTGACTTCTGCAACAGAAACCTCTCACATCTCTGTGGCTTATAACAGTAAGGATTATTTCTCACTTGTACAAATTCCTGTGAAGCTTAGGTGTCCCCCATGTATAGTTATGCTTCAGGTGGTGACACAGGGATCCAGGCCATTCCCATCTTATAGCTATGCTGTCAGAACAAGGAACTTCCAAGGCTGTGGTGGCAGGGAAGAGAGGAGTGGAAAATTGTATTGGATGATTTTAAGGAGTTAGCTTGGAAGTGACTTGCATCATTTTTACTCACGTTCTCTGGGCTTGAATTCAGTCACCTGACACTGCCTAGCTGCAAGGGAGTCTGAGAAATGTAGAAGAGCACATGGGTAGAAGTAAGCATATGGGTAGATGATGTAAGCACATGGTTAGATGTAAACATTTGGCAGTCTCTGCCTTACACTCATGTGCTGGCACTGGTGCTTGCTGGTGAGAGAGATTTAAGGGTATGAACACACCCACCAAGGAACTCACAGCCTAACTGGGAAAAAAAAGCCTTACAGAATTATGCCATATGGCAGAGTATGACTGATGCATTATGAGAATTATAGATCAGTTGCTATAAATCTCTCCACACCTTAGATGGTACTACAGGTAGAGATCAGCAATAGCAAGGTGTGCAGGCCAGAAAGCAAGAGGTGTGTCTGATAACTGTGACACACACTTTAGTTAGAGACAAGGACATATGAAGGGGAAAAGTGGCAGAAAATAACTCTGAAAATGTAATTTGAGACCAGATTGGGGACAGGCTAAGGAGTTTCAGAAGCCATTGACTGTTCTTGAGAAAGTAAGGAAAAGAATATTAAGTAAAGCAACTAATTAAACAGTTCCACCAAGATAGGAAAGGTCTGCAATCACTTTGTGCCTTCCTTTCCTTACGTATAAAATGAGGTTGTTAATCTTTACTTTTTATGGCTGTTGTGAGAATTAAGTAAATAAATACATATAAAGTGTTTAGAATTATCCTTAATATAGTAAATGGCTCACACTAATATTAGCCAAAGAATATGTAGTCTTGATGTACTTGTATCTCCAAGGGAGACAGACATAACTTGAAGGACAATCTCGACCAGGTCATTAAAGAGATGGCCCAAATTGGCTGACAATCAGGAGGAGAGAAACAAAACATACAAGGTGAGGACAGAAATTATTTTCTGGAAGGTTCAGTACTTCACAAAGGCCATATTCCCTCCATGTACTCTCTTGCTTTGAGAGAAAGAGTATAAAAGCATATTCCAGACTACATGGGGGCCTTCTAAGGATCCAAGGAGTCTTGGGGAAAAGCACATGTTGGTTAAAAGAGTGGGTGCTGGTCTCAGATCGTCTGAGAGTGAATTCTGACTCTGTCATTTATTAGCTGTGTGACCTTGCACAGTTCATTTAAAACCCTGTTAAAGTCTCAGTTTCCACTGCTGTAAAACAAAAGTCATATTTACCTCATGGAGTTGTTAAGAGGTTCAATGAGAAAACATATGTAAGATGCTTAGCATGGTATTTAGTTTTTACTAAATGTTCACAAATGCTGGTTATTGTATTTTATTCATTAGAACACATAATGCATCAATTAAAAACTAAATTTTGTAGCCAAATCAAGAGTTGACACAAATCCAAATATCTGGACATTTGAAAAAAACTTGTGGATTTTCTTCCATTTCTATTCATATGTTTAGAAATGTTTAGGTACCATCCCAGAGAAGTAAGTATATCTGGTCAGTTTCTTGCTTTTCCCAAAGGAGAAGCTTTAAACACATGCCAGACTTAGGGAGTAATTTAACCCTTACCTTAACCTAGGTTAGCAAAAATCTTATAGCTCATTTTCATATCTAATCAGGTTCCAATATGATTTTATTTTTCTATCTTTCTTTCCCAACAAAATCCTGGGTCCCGTGCCTTTGAAGGAAATCGAGCTAGCTCTGTCCATTTGGAAGGAACTTTGTCAAGCATTCAAAGGAAGGGCTGTGTGTGTTGATGGTGCTTCCTCTACCTCTCCAAAGCCATCCAGCCTCCAGGGCCTGAGCAGGGCTGGCTTCTGTACTCAGGTACAGACAATGGCCCTTTCCTGACCCTGTGCCTGCCCCAGCGCAGCTCTCCTAACTCTAGTGCCTCTCCTAAGATATAAATTATAGTCCAGGACTTTATCTGCCTGGTCAAAACCCAAGGGGCCAGGTAGCTTAAAAGGCCACCATTGGCTGGGCGTGCTGGCTTGTGCCTGTAATCCCAGCACTTTGGGAGGCTGAGGCGGGTGAATCACTAGGTCAGGAGTTCAAGACCAGCCTGTCCAAGACGGTGAAACCCCGTCTCTACTAAAAATACAAAAATTAGCCATGCGCGGTGGCAGGCACCTGTAATCTCAGCTACTCGGGAGGCTGAGGTAGGAAAATCACTTGAATTTGGGGACAAAGGTTGCAGCAAGCCAAGATCACGCCACTGCACTCCAGCCTGGGTGACAGAGCAAGACTCCGTCTCAAAACAAAAACAAACAAACAAACAAAAAAATCATTGTCCCTGCTGTATCCTGTTGAATCTTCCAGAATAAATCTCTCCACTTAAAGCATCGTCCTTCTCTGTTAGCCAAAATAAAAGAAGCCTCATTTCAGGTCAGGAAAATAGATGCCTATCATTCTGTAAACAGTCAAACTCTGAATCTAGTTTGGGCTCGGAGGCTCCTGTCCCAACCCTACCTGTATGCAACTGTACCCCTATGGTACACAGGACAAATTCAGGCAGGATAAAGGAGGAAGAGCATGAAAACGTGAGAATTGCTGTATTTAATTCAGTTCTGCAAACATGTATTGATGCCTGCTGCATGCCAGGCCCTGCTCTGGGCACTGGGAGTGAATAAGGACCTGTCAATGGCCTTAAAGGGCACAAGTAAAGCGGGAGAGACAAAAGATTAATCCAACAAAGATAAAGTCCATCTAGAAGGATAAGTACTATACTGAAAGTAATTATCACGTGATGCATCCACACAGAGGAGAGGGCAAGGGTATCAGAAAAGGTCTCATGGGGAACATATTTGTTCTGGGTTTCCAAGATTGAATAGGAATTCTGCAGGTGGAAAGAGAGGAAGGAAAATAAATAAAGGGAAAAAGTGTTCTCAGATCTTCCTGTTCAAAGTGTGGTCCACAGACCAGCATCATCATCCTCTGGGAGCTTATGAGAAATGCACAACCGCAAGCCCCCTCCCAGATGTGCCGAATCATAATCTGCATTGTAACAAGATCTCTGCCTGATTCATGGGCACAGTAAGACCTGAGAGTGCTCGTGTAGGAGGAGAGAACAGAGCAGAAGAAGGGAGGGTAGAAATCTGGACCTGTCCAGGGAATTACAAGAATCTTAAATCAGCCAGGAAGCCAACCGGGGCAGTGGTAGATGAAGCAAGAGAGGGAGATCCCACACCCACACTACATTTACAAGGGAGAAAAGATCCTTCTTAACCTAAATTTCTCCACATATAACCCCCAGACCTTTCCAACAGCAGTAGAGACTCAAACCATGACCAAGTGTGGGAAGCTGGGAGCTGACTCTGGCATCTGCCTCACTGGAAGCCAGAACAGACCTCGGTTTGCATTTACTCTTGCAGGCTGAGGTCTGTTAGAGCTGATTCAGCTGTTTACCTCTGCCCTGGGGTTGCTCTGATGAAAGTTCATACACACCAATCAATCAGGCCGATTTCAGTTAATCCTAATTGTCCTGTTGGGATTCCTTGCCAGTAGCTAAGATGTGGTGAGACACTAGCATGACTTCATCATGGCCTTCAGAATTCCCACCGATGCTGGAGATGGCTCACCCTGTCCTGAACTCTGCAGACCTCTGTGCACAACGGTGTCTCTGTGTGTGTGTGTGTGTGCGCACCCACCTGTCTATGCAGCACACAGTGCAGCTCCTCAGAACAACTCATTGCCTTGCTCTTCTATGTGGTTCCTCTTCTGGGAGTAAGGGGAGGACTCATCAACGGATGAAAGACACAGGCGCTGGTAAATCCATGCACAATTGCTCGACCTTTGGGTCTCCTTTCCCCCACGTCTAGGTACAGTCATGGGGTGCTTTCCTCATCTCTTACTCATTCCATCCTTGTCCCCAGACACCACATGTCCCTTCACATGGTCTCTGCACATGCTGTTCCCTTGGCCTGGAATGCCCTTCCCCCTCTGCTCTCTTCCTGGATAACTCAGCTGCAGTTGTGGCTCCTCCCTGAAGCCTACTGTGATACTCCCGGCAGAGTCTGTGGGACTCTCCTGTCCCTGTGTATAGTGCATCACTTGGCTTTTCCTGAACATTTCTCATGCTGAACTGCGGCTGGGTTTTGTGGGATTCCTCCAGCGCAGGGATTATTTAACTTATTTTTGTCAGCATTTTTACACCAAGAACATTTCTTACTACACAGTAGGTATTCAATAAATGCGTAGGTAAAATTCTACTCTATTGGAATTGAGATGGAATATTATTTTGCAAAACAAAATATATTACAAAAGGTATTATAACTATTTACAAAATATTATTTTGTGAATAAGTTTAGTCAAGTAATAAGAGGTAATTTTTATTAAGTACACATCATGATTTAAAAAATATCAGAAAAATGGCCCCAAATCTTTTCTCAATGCTGCCTAAACATCCACAAGTAAAAAGGGGACAACAGATGTGAATTGGAACATTGAGAGAAGGAAAGCTTAGAGAATGTGGCAATTTTGCAAAGACTGGACCAACGGTGAGGAGCGATGTCTCTCCGAAGGCTACTCTGAGCCCAGAGAGAGAACCTCAGAGCCAGGTCAATTCAAGGAGTTTTTGCAACCCTTTCCCAGTTAAAAAAAAGACCTCTGCTAGTTTGGGCAATGAGATATAAATGAGGAACTGAAGCAACCAGGAGAGACAGGTTCCAGCTCCAGCCACAGGTTCCCATCAATAGCAGTGCAGTGACCACTGGATTGTCAGTGAGGGACAAGATGATGGGGAACTACTTATGTGCCTGGACTTGACACAAGGTCATCTGCATCAGGTTGTCCAGAGGAGTTCAGGGTGGCTGAGGAGAAGGCAGGTTAAGAAGATGAGTACAGGATCCAGAAGAGCTGGGTTTACGGCCAGGCTCCATCACTGACCACATGACCTTAAGGAAGTTTCTTGACTTTACCAAGTCTCAATTTCTTTATCTAAAAAATTGAAACATTTACAGAAGCTTCTTCATGGGGCTGGTTGGGAGGATTAAATGGTGCTTAGAATTGTGCCAGGCACAACATGCAGGCTCAATTAATGGGGGCTGCTATTGTACCTTCCTACCTGACAGTCATCCTTGCCAGAAACAGAAAAAGGTGCCCATCACAGCCCGGGAGTGTGTGGCTCCTGCAGTGAGGGTCAGATGCCAAGCAGAATAAGAAGCACAATCGTCCTCTAAGTGAAGACCTCCTCCTTCCATCCACAGCACTGTCCACTGGGTCTTCACAGAAGCTCAGAACATCAAGAGCCACAGTTCACATATGTGGCCAGATGGCCTAGGTCTTAGTCCTGGCTGTGCCATGGGACTCTAAGTGAGACTTGAGGTCTCTCTGGGCCTCAGTTTCCCATCTCTGTAAAATGGTGCCATTCACAATTATCTCACGTGGACTGAGTAACATGATACAGCGATGCATGCAAGAGCGATTGATAAGCTGTGGAGCATGGGATGGAATGATTGCAGTTCTATTTGGTGGAGTGGGCTCATTTCTTGTTAGGATTTTTGTTGGATCTGGATGGGGGAAAGAAGAGGAAGATTCTTGTTTTAGTACTTATCACTCAAGGGTCTTTGAAATCTGTCAGACTTCTCTTGGACACCAAGTTCATTTAATTAATTAGTTAACTTATTTATTTATTTTTGAGAAAGAGTCTTGCTTTATTGCTCAGGCTGGAGTGCAGTGGTGCTATCTTGGCTCACTGCAACCTCTGCCTCCGGGTTCAAGTGATTCTCCTGCCTCAGTCTCCTGACAGGCTGAGATTATAGGCATGCACCATCATGCCTGGCTTATTTTTGTATTTTTAGTAGAGAAGAAGTTTCACCATGTTGGCCAGTCTGGTCTTGAACTCTTGACCTCAAGTGATCCACCTGCCTTGGCCTCTCAAAATCCTGGGATTATAGGTGTGAGCCGGACACCAAGTTCATTAGGGCTTTAACAATTCATTCATTCAACACACACTCACTGAGGGCCTCCAACATGCTGGGTGTCCTGGGTGTTGGAATATATCCATGAAAGCAGCAGATAACCACTTTGGATATTTTCACTGCCCTGTGGGCCCCCAAAGTCCAGGCAGTCCATGCCACATGGCTATGAATGTAACATCACAGTCTCAGAAAGATGAGACAACCCCAGCCCAGAGAGGTTAAGAAACTCAGCATGTTCCTTAAAATAGCACAAGTTGGTGGAGGAGTGGAGTTGTGGTTAGATTCTAAGGCCTCATAGTATTATGGTAGAATGATGTTAACAATTTAACATAGCATGGTGACCTGTGCTTGAAATTACCCTGTGCTTGAGTTTAGCCATTTTAGAATCAAATAATAATAATAATAATAATAAAAGGAAACTTCCAGCATCCACACACCCCATGATTGACAGGCCTTTGGTCCTAAGGCCTCTCTTTATGCAAGATGGGGAAGGAGAGGTTAAGCACTGTGAGTCTTTTTTTTCTCTTGCAAGATCCACCCAGTTCTTCAAGGGGTTGTAGGTACACAGACATAGAAGTCTTAAATCTCTTTATGTCTCCTCTCCCCTCATGGATAGTCAATGAATAAGTGTCAAACAGAATTATGGCTGGTAGAAAAGTCACCTTTTTGTTGGGTACCAGGGAGAACTCATCCTTGTCATTAATATTAACTTCTAGGGCTTCTGGGGTTTCCCTACAAACCTGTTCAAGTCACCCTACTGCATTCTGGTAGCTTCCAGGTACTTCTCCAAAACTCCTAGCATGAAGCATCTTGTAGTGCCAGAAAGTAAGAAAAAAGAAAGAAAAAAGAAAGAGAAAGAGAAAGAGAAAAAGAAAAAGAAAAAAAAAAAAAACACAACTATGGGAATATGTCAAAGGGACATAGAAGCCAACTGAAAAAAGCTCCCAATGGCCAAATCGGGAACAATTTCAGCAACAAAATAAAAATAATATTGGATTATAACTCAAAGTATAAAATAAATATCCGTAAGTACAAACTGATATAAATAAATAAATAAATACATAAATAGGGGAGAATAGACAAATCTCCTGTGAAGAAAAAAATTCCAACAACTCTTCCCTAATCTACAAGGCCCAGCCTGATCTGCTGCTCCCTGCCTCTCTGGCTTCCTCTCCTCCCACTCTTCCCCTTATGCACAGGGTTCCAGCCACAGTGCATTTCTGGGGTGCTTTGCATCTGCTATTGCCTTAGCCTGGAACATTCTGCCTCTGATTCTTTGCACAGTCAGCTGCCTCTTGTCAATGAGGTCTCAGCTCAATGTCACCACTACAGGGAAGTCCTCCTGGATCACCCTGATAATTCCCTGTTCCTTTGACCTATTTTATTTTATCACACTTGTTATTTCTAAAGTGATCTCACTTACTTCCTTATTCATTTGTTTATTTGCATTGTCCCCTAGTTTAAAAAAATAAGCCACAAGAATGGTAATATTATCTGTCTTTTCACCACTGGATCACTGATTCCAATATTGAGAACCTACTCTGTAGCAGGTAACCTGCTTGACATCAGTGGCCCAGTGGTGAAATATATTTATGAAATAAATGAGTAAATGAATTAATGCTTACCAATATCCACATTCTTAGAGCCAGACACAGTGTGTAGTATATTAAGGGTGAATATTGTTTTGAATGTGTACATCATTACCACATCAGTGAATACACTAGGGGATGAATGAGCAAAGAATGACTGAGTATGAATACATGAGTAAAATGTGTTTATAAAATCCTGGGCTGGCTCCATCTAATGCATTAGTAGTGAATTCACCTGTCAACTAATTCTGCAAAGTTGTCCTGCATACTGGGCTGTAGAAAGTTAGGCTGGTTGGAGTTTATGGATAATTTGTACCTCAGTTTCGGAGATGCTTGTTTTAGGTAGGGAGGAAAGGAAGACTTTGAGCTTCTCCTCTCTAAACATTTAATGAGGCTTTTGGAGCAGATAATTTGGAGAGGATGCTGCAGAGATGAGGACTAGGGTATAAAAATAGATGGATTTCCTTATTGCAACTACTCCTAGTCATATTTTTCCGGTGTGACAGAATGATTAAAACTCATAAATTACCATTAATGGTGAAGTGAGCACATAGTGAACCTGGAAACATCTCTTTTATTTTAGATCCAGGTCTCAGGAGCCCTCGGGGAAGGTTTGGTGGCTGCAGAAAGGGACTTTCTCTGACAATCCAGAAGTGACATCAGGGAAGAACCTCAAAGGATCCATCGTCCCCCAACACAGCAAATCATTGCAGCTTCTAGAATCTCTTCCTTCAGGGAGACCCAGAGAAATAAAGTGTTCAGAGGCCTTACCCTCAGGCGACATCTTCTCTCAGCCTCTGTGGCTACAGTATGTACAGTGTGCTGATGTGGAAGGACCTCTCTCCCTGTTAAATCTGTAGTGCGACCACATGGAAGGCATCTGAGGACCTAGAGCAAGGAGACATGGCTATCCTGCCCCACTGTGGTCCCAATCTAGGTATTGAATCAGCATCTTCCAAGGATTTTTAAAATAGAAACCCCCAGTTTCCAGCCCACACCAATGAATCAGAATCTCTCAGAAAGGGGCTCAGGGAAGCTGTGTTTTTAAAAACTCCAACTACCTTACCTTCTCACCATCATGAAAATAGAAATGAACGAAATTAATGAGGCAAAAATTTCCAGGCACTGGACCAGAGGCATAGTGCAGAACTGTCATCTCTGAGAGGAGAGCAACACTTAAGGGAGGGAGACCTGTGTTTGCCCAGGTTCTGCCCCGGTGAAGCACAGGGAGGGGAAACCCAGGCAGACCACAGTGGTCTGATGGAGCTGAGCAGAATTCGGAGCTTGAGCTGCTGAAGTGGCTGGCATCTGTGGGGGCAGAAAACAGGAAAGGAAAGCTGCAGAGGGAGAGAACAAAAACCCCAGAAATGTGTATGCGTATGTCCTGTGGGCTGTTGGTTGAAGCCTGAGCTTTGAAGAACAGAGCAAGACTTGGTGGAGCCTAATAGAGAGCAGCTGCTAAGGGCTGGGGAACAGAATGGAAATTTAGGGAGACTCTCTGCAGGGCTGGGAGTTCCAGCTCAGCTAGAACGGAGAAACTCTGGTGTGCATCTCAGTGGAGACTGCATAAAGGCCATGTATTAGCAGTAAAGACTATGCTTCTAGGGGAAGGACTACACCCTAGCACATAGTTTCTTGGTGTCAGTAATAATAGCATTTCAAACAGGTCCTTTTATCCCCCTCTGGGGACAGAGTTTTGCTCTTGTCTCCCAGGCTGGAGTACAATGGCATGACCTCAGCTCACTGCAACCTCTGCCTCCCAGGTTCAAGTGATTCTCCTGCCTCAGCTTCCCAAGTAGCTGGAATTACAGGTGTGTGCCACCATGCCCGGCTAATTTTTGTATTATTAGTAGAGACGGGGTTTCACCATGTTGGCCAGGCTGGTCTCGAACTCCTGACCTCAGGTGATCCACCCATCTCAGCCTCCCACAGTGCCAAGATAACAGGCATGAGCCACCATGCTCAGCCCAGGTCATCTTTTTTGTGGGGATTGTTTTGGGTATTATAGGATGTTCAGCAGCAACCCTGCCCTCTACCCACTAAATGCCAATAGCACCCCACCCCCATGTATGAGAAACCAAAATGTTTCTTACTGTAAAATGTCCCTGGAACAGGGAGCAATATTGTTCTCAGTTGAGAATAACTGCCCTAGTGTAACGACCACATCTTATGACTAATGATGAAATGAAAATAGACCAGTCCTAACAACAACAACAAAACAACAAAAGAAAACAAAGTGTAATAGGATCATGAGAATTCATCAGTATTTAAATGTCTAAATTAATAGCCAAACTCATAACATTTAAAGCAAAACAACATAATCCAATCACCCTACAAGGTATCATCCACAATATCCCACATACAGCGAGACAAGTGAAACAAACAAAAAGAATATTATCTATAATCAAGCAACTGGTAGTCAATAGAAACAGACACTTAGATGGCACAGGTATTGTAATTAACAGAAAGACTCTATAATAGCTATTATAAATGAGGGATCAGGAAATGTAAAGATAGACCAATAGAAATTATTCACTCTGAAGAACAGAGAGTAAAAAGAGTTTTTTAGAAAAAATGAATAACCATTGCTATTGACTTTAATGTGTCAAGATTTTCAATGGAGAAAGAAAGTCTTATCAGCAAATGTTAATAGTACAGAAGAAACTGGATAGTGACATGTGGAAAAAAGAACCCCAAACTATATACAAAAATCAACTTGAGATGAATCAAAGATGATTCATCTTTCAATCTATGGTTTAGATTTTAAACGTAAAGTCTAAAACCATACAAATACTGAAAGAAAGCATAAGAGGATGTGATTTTGGTAAGCCAAAGTTTCTTAAGTGGGACACAAACAGCAACCAACAACAACTATAAAAGAAAAATATGATAAATTGGATATCATCAAATTAAAACCTTTTGTTTCTCAAACGCACCAAGCAGAAAATGAGTAACTAAACCACAGATTAAGAGAAAATATTCCCAAAACATGTATTTCACAAAGGATTGGTGTCCAAATTATAAAAAGAAGGCATACAACTTTTTAGAGACAGGGTCTCATTCTGTTGCCCAAGCTGGACTGCAGTGGCGTGATCATAGCTCACTGCAACCTGAACTCCTGGGCCCATGTGATCCTCCCACCTCAGCCTCCTGAGTAGCTGGGACTACAAGCACATGCCACAGCACCTGGCTTAATTTTTGTTTGTTTGTTTGTTGTTTTCTGGTAGAGACGAGAGTCTCCCTTTGTTGCCCAAGCTGCTGAGCTGGTCTGGAACTCCTGGGCTCAAATGATCTTGCCTCGGCCTCCCAAAGTGCTGGGATTATAGACATGAGCCACTGTGCCCAGCCTAAATCCCCAGTTTTTGAAATAAGTAAAAGAAATTTGAACAGACATTTCACAAAAGGAGATCCATCATTGGTCAATTACCACATGAAGAGTGCTCCACATTGTTGGTCTTCAGGAAAATAAAAATTAAAACCATGATCTGTACAAATTCATCCAACAAAATACCTAAAATTCAAAAGACAGAAAACATTCAGTGTCTGTACAAATTCATCCAACAAAATACCTAAAATTCAAAAGACAGAAAACATTCAGTGTTGGAAACAATATGAAGCAATTAGGACTCTCGTAAACTGTTGTTAGAAATATAAAGAAGTACAACTACTTTGAAAAAAGTTCCAACAGTTCCCTATAAAATTAAATAAACACCTGCTCTATGATCAAACAATTCCACTTCTAAGCATTTACCCAAGACAAAGGGAATTACACATTCACAGTAAAAAACTTGTGTAAGAAGATTCATAGCAGCTTTATTTATAATATCTAAAAGCAGAAAACAGCCCAGGTTGTCATTAACAGCAGACTGGCTAACCAAACTGTGGCAACTTCACATTGTGGAATCCTACTAAGAAGCAAAAATGAACAAACTCTTGTTACGTGCAGCAACATGACTCTCAAAAAATCATTAAGCAAAGAAAAAAAACTTACAAAAAAAGAGTATATCCTGCATTATTTTATTTCTATAACTTTTTTTTTTTTAAATGGATTTTCACTCTTGTCACCCAGGCTGGAGCACCATGGCATGATCTTGGCTCACTGCAACTTCCACCTTCTGAGTTCAAGTGATTTTCCTGCCTCAGTCTCCCAAGTAGCTGGGAATACAGGCATGCCCCACCACACCTGGCTAATTTTTTAATTTAATTTTTTTTTTTTTTTTTTTTTTTTTTTTTTTTTTTTAGTGGAGACAAGTTTTCACCACGTTGTTCAGGGTGGTCTTGAACTCCTGACCTCGTAATCCATCTGCCTCAGCCTCCCAAAGTGCTGGGATTACAGGCATGAGCCACCATGCTAGGCCTATACAAAGTTTTATAAGAAACTTTAACAATAACTTCAATTTTCCACAGGTTAATATAAAATTAATTAAACTGGTGAAAAATAATTACAACAGTGGTTGTCTCCAGGGAGGAAATTGACTAGGAAAGAGTATGAAAGAATTTTCTGGAGTGATGATAGTGTTCTACATCTTGACAGAAGTTTGTGTTGTGCAAGTGTATGCATCTGTCAAAATTCATCAAGTGATACACTTAAAATTTTAAGTGTATCATTGATGAGTTTTGACAATCTATAGGTATAAGGTTTATATGTATATACTTATATCTAGATATAAATCTTACCTTTAAAAAGAAACCGTAAACAAATATTAAACTCTTGTAATAGTGTCTATGCTATTACATGGATTTGAGGACAAACTATATTGATGCCCACAACTTACTTTGAAAGCCATCCTAAAATTAGATGGATTGATGGATGGCTAGAGAATGAACAGATGGTTAGATATGTGATAGAACAAAATGTTAATTATGGAATCTTAGTGGTGAGAATATGGGTGTTCAGTCTATAATTTCTTCAATTTCTTGTACGTTTGAATAATTTCATAATAAAATATTAGAAATTAGATGAACAGAAACTCAGTAACTAGTGGGTCAAAATCAAGTTGTCAAACATGTGTGCAATTTAATTTCCTGAAGAGGAAAAAGAAAGAACGGAGAAAAAAATCCAGGAGTAAATAATTTCCAAAACATCTCCCAAATTGGTGAAAAACATCAATGTACAGATCCAAGAATTCTAAAGAACTTCAAGTTGGATAACTACAAAGAAGACAGGGTCTAGGTGCATCGAGGTCAAACTGCTAAGAAACAAAAATAAGAGACAATCTGTAAAGCAGCCAGAGGAAAAAAGTCACATCATGTATGAAGGAATGATTAATTAAATAATAGCCGATTTCTCACCAGAAAAACAATTGAGCCCAGAAGACAGAAGGATGGTATCTTTAAAATGCTTGGGGAACAATGCCAGCGCAACATTCTATGTCCTACACTCCCCCACAGCAAAGCACAAACAAAACAAGATATTCTTCGAAAACAAGAGGGATAGAAAGAGGTTCAGATAAGCAAAAGCTGAAGCCTTGCCCCAACAGGGAATATGTGTCATAGGAAATGCTAAATAAAGTTCTCAAACTGAAGGGAACTAGCAACAAATAGGAAATCCAGTCTATTGTAAGAAAAGAAAGGGAGACCTTTACTAATAAATAGTAAATATATATATATGAATAAAAGACTCAGTTTTATTTCTTAAATTCTTTAAAAGACACCTGACCATGTAAAGCAAAAAATAATAACATTGCATTGTAGAATTTGTAGCTTATGTATTAGTAAAACATATGACAGTAATAGCACAAAGATTGGGGGAGTGGTAAAAGGAATTATACTGATTTAGTTTCACATTTTATGAAAAGTGGCACTATATTACTTCTAAATTGACTATGGAAAATTAGAGATACATATTTTTCTATCTGGGGCAACCACAAATAAAAATACACACAAAAGTATAGCCAAAAGCCAACTGAGAAAATAAACTAGAACACTACAAAATATTTAATTAGTGTGAAACAAGGCAAAAAAGAACAAAAAGCCCATAAAACAGTAAGATAACAGACTTAGCTATGTCAATATTTATATTAAATGTAAATGGACTAAACATTCCCATTAAAAGACAGAAACTGTCTGAATAGATAAAAATGCTAGACATAACTATATGCTCTCTAAGACATGCTCTTTAAATATTAAGATGCAGGTCAGTTGACAGACACAGGGAACATGTGACAGGAGAGAAGTGAAGATAACAATGTGTCAACAGACGCAAGGTCAGTATACAAAAATAAACTCTATAGTAGCAGTGCACAACAGGAAAACATAGTTTAAAAACAATTCCACTTGCAAAATGTAAAACCATACATACTTAGACATAACTATAGCAAAATATGTTCAAGGCCTTTGCATTGAAAACCAGCAAACATTGCTGGGATAAATTTAAAAGAAGATTTAAACAAATAGAGAACTATACAATACCATGGATTAGAATATTCAATATTCTTAACATGTAATTCTTGTCAAATTAGTGTATATATTAAATGCAAACCCCACTGAAACACCAATGGGCATTTTTAAAGAAATGAATAACTTAATTGTAAAATATACAGCAATGCAAAGGACCTAGAATGTTACAGCAATTTTTAAAAAAGAACAAAGTTGGAGGAGTCACACTATCTGATTTTAAGATTTCCTAATAAGCAAAAAAATCAAGATAGTGTGATATCGGCATAAGGATAGACATATGGAACGATGAAATAAAATGTAAAGCCTAAGATAGATTTACAAGATCTACAGTTAGTTTATTTTCAATAATGTATCAAGGCAGTTCAAAGGGGGAACAGAAAGACTTCAACAAATGGTAGTAGAACAACTAGATAACTGTATGGGAAAAATTCTAACCTCCACCCCTATGTCATACCATGCAAAAGTTCAATTTGTACTAGATCATAGACCTAAATGTAAAGGCTTAGGCTCTAAAGCTTCTAGAAGAAAACATCTTTGAAAATCATCATGGCTTTGAGGTAGGCAAAGAGCTTTTAGAATGGGCCTTAAAAGCACAAATTATTTAAAAAATGGTAAATTAAACTTCTAAATTTAAAATATCTCTTTATCAAAAGACATGATTAAGAAAAAGAAAAGGGCCAGGCATGATGGCTCATGCCTGTAGCCCCAGTACTTTGGGAAGTGGGGGTGGATGGATCACTTGAACTCAGATGTTTGAGACAAGCCTGGCAACAAAGTGAAACCCATTTCTACAAAAAATACTAACAACAACAACAAAAAAATCTGGGTGTGCTGGTGTGCACCTGTGGTTCCAGCGACTCGGGAGGCTGAGGTGGGAGGATTGCTTGAGCCTGGGAAGTTGACACTGCAATAAACCATGATCATGCCACTGCACTCCAGACTGGGTGACAGAGCAAGACTGTGTCACAAAAAAGAAGAAAGAAAGAAAAAGAAGGAAAGAAAGAAAGAAAGAAAGAAAGAAAGAAAGAAAGAAAGAAAGAAAGAAAGAAAGAAAGAAAGAAAGAAAGAAAGAGAAACAAACAGGTGAATCACTCACTGAGCAAAAAGTATTTGTATATCTGACATATATCTGACAAAGAACTTGCAGTGTATATATAATTCATATAATAATTTAAACAAGTATAACACCCTCCAAAAAATGAACAAAAGACTTGAAAACTCATCTTACAAAAGAAGATATATAAATGACCAAGAGTCTCACGAAAAGATATTTATTATCATTTGTCATCAGAGAAATTCAAATAAGATTATAATGAGATCCTATTTCACACCCACTAAAATGGTTAACATTAAAAAACTTGTCATCACTAAATGTTGAAAACAATGCGAAGCAATGAAAACTTTCATACTTTGCTGGTGGGAGTGTAAAATGTTATAAGCACTTTGGAAGATTCTTTGACAGTGTCTTATAAAATTAACTATGCAACTACTCTATGACCTAACAAATCTTTTCCAAACTTAATCTAATTGCTAATGGAATAGGTAGTCAATAGAGATATAAACAAAGAAGGAAACAAGATCATTTCAGATTGTAGATATGACCAGATAATGTTTTTAACATGCTTAGCAGCTGCTGTCGTTTTTTTGTTTGTTTGTTTGTTTGTTTGTTTTATCAATCTATGGGATCCTGGAAGGCCAAATTGGTTCTGAATCATTCCTAGCCTCGAGTACAGTGCCCAGATACATTTACAAAAGTGTTTTATTGAATGGTTGAATTGGAATGTATGAGTGAACTGGAAGGAAATCAATGAACCCAGATCACAGTTCAAACAAAGCATGTACGTTCCAAATCGTGAGATACTATTGATGTGAACAGGTGCTTAGAGAACAAGATGGGCTGGAGAAGTCTTGGAAGGCTTCCTGGAGGAGGTAAACTCTGAACTGGGTCTCCAAAAATGGTTCAGATGCTGACAGGTAAATCAGAGGAAAACAGAACTAAGCTGAAGGGAAGATTCAGATGAGAAGAAAAAGACTGGAGGGAAGCCTGGTTTGAGCCATATTATGCTTTGTGTTAGTAACTGAAATCGTCCCTATAAACTTTATAAAATTAATTAGGGAAGAAGGTAGGGGGAGAAAGGAAACAAGCCCAGCTTGCTGCACACCCAGCATTCATCACAAGGTCAGCCGCTCTCTGAGCTGCTTGCTCAAGGTTGTTTAGTGCCTGTTGTCCTAGAATCCCATAGACCTCGTTACAGGATTATCGATCTTCTTAAGTGATCTATAGGTAACAGCTTGAACCTAATGAAATGTTAAGTTTTCCCTTCAAAAGATCCCTCAGGTCCTATATACTGATGAAACTGCTGACTCAGCCGGTCTCATGGACCCCCACAAGAAGCTGAATCACTGAAGAATACAGTTTCCACCTCCTAAAGACTTCATCCACCTTTCCCCAACCAATCAACAATCCAATTTTTCAACCCCTTCACCCTCCACCATCCCGTTAAAAACCCCAGCCCAGAATCGTCAGAGAGATGGATTTGAGGGTCTCTTCCCATCTCCTCATTCAGCATGCTGTGATCATTAAACTCTTTCTCTGCAGCAAACTCTACTGTCTCAGTGTAATTGTCCGTTACTGCACAGCAGTCTTACCAGCCTGTTGGTCTATAGCATAGTCACCTATGGGGACAGGTGGAATAAAGGCTTGTTGAGGACAACTGTGCAGGAAGGTGGGGGGAGTCTTCTCATCCCTGCTGTCAGTCAGGCACTCAGCAGCTCACCACCTAGCAGTACTCAGTCTGCACAGTCACGCAGGGCTCTCTAAGTCATGGCTTCAGGATGTTTGTTCCCTCTGCTCACCTCCCCTGTCCTGGTGGAAGTGTCTGAACCATTTGTTATTAGCCTGCTTTCTGAGCGTCCCTGGCTGACCTCCCAGCAAGCTGCTGATGGAGAAGCTTGTTTTGGAGGTGATTTTGCAACTGCAGGAGTGGATGGGGAGTTGAAGGGGCAGGACCAGAGCCAGTCTGAACACTGACCCCAAATTCAAACTAGCTGCACTTAAGTTGTTAAACCCTCCGTGAAAATCTACTTTAGAAATTGAATTATAAACTTAACCTAAATAGATCATTTTAAAACACCAGTGAAGAATTTCAAAGCAGAAACATATATATAAATTAGTGACTTGGTCAGTGGTTTTAAGCATTAAGGGACATCAGGTGTACCTGGAGGACTTGTTAGAACACATATGCCATGCTCCTGCCCCATCCCCAGAGCTTCCAATCCAGTAGGTGTCCGGCGAGGCCTGCGAATTTGCATTTCTAAAGCATTCCCAAGTGATGCTGACGATGCCAGTCCAGGATCACACTTATAATTCCTCTCCTAGAATCATCTAGAAGCAGCGACATATTCTCCAAACTACACAGCTTTTATTGGTTCTTGTTACATCTCTGATTTAGAGCGACAACTGTAACGCTGACAACGATTAAAATTCCCAAGTGGCTTCCTCTAATGCTATGGCTTTTAATCTTCTTGTTTGTTTTAAAATCCCCTTTGGATATCTGATTTTTAAAATTGTATGAGTCCTTGCCACAGAAAAGTACATGTGGACAGGTGCACACAGAATTTTACTTGCATTTTGCTGTCATTGAGTCCAGAGTATATTATTTCTATTGGTTCATGCTCATTCCTGGACCCCAGGCTAAGAAAATCTGCTAAAATAAGCCTGCAACAACAGGCTACACATGCGGTGAACAACAGGCCCTCCACGCTCTCCAGCCCAGCTGTGTGATGTTTAGCTAATCGATTACCCTCTCTGAGACTATAAAGAGGGGGCTCACAATACTTTCCTTTGGTTACCTCTGCGGAATAGGTCTTAGAAAGTTGGAGAACAGATCTTTAAAGTTTATTTGATATGTTTCTTTACTCTTTAAACTTTATGCTGTGTGTAGATTTAAACACAACACACCACACATATGATAGACCATATTTACCAAATGCCCTCTATTTATATCAATATTATATTAACATACTACATCACTGCTGAGAATATTAGTCTATCGATCCCACCTTATATCATCCCTATTATGCCTAGAAGGCATAAAACTATCAATATTTTTTATTATAAATACTCTTATAGCATTAAATATACATTTCACTCTCCCGTTTGGTTTTCTAAATATGTACAGACATTTCTTTAACAAAATCTAAATTGATGGCCAATTAATAATCTTTTTTTTTTTTTTTTTTGAGGTGGAGTCTCTCTGTATCACTCAGGCTGGACTGCAGTGGTGCGATCTTGGCTCACTGCAACCTCCGTCTCCCGGGTTCAAGCAATTCTCCGGCTTCAGCCTCCTGAGTAGCTGAGATTACAGGCGCTCACCACCACAGCTGGCTAATTTTTGTATTTTCAGTAGAGATGGAGTTTCACCATGTTGGCCAGGCTGGTCTTGAACTCCTCACCTCAGGTGATCCACCCGCCTTAGCCTCCCAAAGTGCTGGGATTACAAGCATGTGCCACCGTGCCCCAATTAATAAACTTTAACACCTTTGGTGCCTACAAATAAAATTTTAAAATCCTGTTTCTATGGTTGTTTTTAGTTCCCATGTACATGACAATGAAACCACACTAAATGGTGAATAATTCAAACTAAATAAATAAAAGTGGTGCAAATATTAAACATGTGCCCTATTCTCTCTGGGTTATTTGAGACTCAAGTGGGAATATGTATATGAAAGAACTTTGGAAATGTATTTTCTGAACTGAAAGATTATTACTTTTGCCACGGCCACTGGCATCATGCCTACCAGGTTGGAAATGCTTCCAAGGGCTTCCTGAAAACTCCTTTCTCTCTGCCAGTAGCTGAAACCCATTTCCTCACACCCGACTATTTTGGGTAGAAAAAAGAGCAGGTGGAAGGCTTTTCTTAGAAAGAAGCCCAGTTGTTTAACATGCAAATGCTGGTATGAGTATGTGCATGTGTGTGCGTGCCCAAGCAAGTGTGTGCGCATGTGAACGCATGTGTGGGGGTAGGTGAGGTTTTTAATCTCTGCCCCCCATTTCTCCTTAAGGAGAAAACAAACAATGCGTAATAGCCTGGAGCTCTCCTTCGCCTGGCTGACAGGCCCTGTTCCCACGTTGGCACTCTAGCCCTGCTCTCCGTAAGTCACCACAGCTCCAGAGCTTTTCCAGGAGCTCATCACAGCAGCCCCAGTGGCCAGTCAATGACTCCCTGCCAGTGGAACCAGTGTCCACCTCACACAAAAAGCAGGCGCTAGTGGCTTCCAGGTCCCCTGCCCTGAAGTTCTTTCCTCCTTCTGCTGTGATGGTCTTCAGCCAGGCTGCCCTCATTCAGGCCCTGACAGGCCCCAGCTGATGGCTGTCCTCGCCACACACCCGCCTAGGCTAGGCTGAGTCGGGGGTAGGTGGAACCTTGGCCTGGGGCTCAAAACACCAAGCCCCCAGGCCTTGCTCTGCTTAACTTGTGAGCATTAGAACATGTCCCTTTCTCTCTCTGGACCACAGTAGCTACACTTATAAAATAAGGACAGTTGGCTTAGAGCAGTGGTTCTTGGCCTTTTGAGATCCGAGGGACCTCTGAGAATCTAAGGCAGTAGTGGGGTCCTCTCTTCGGAACAACATCATAAACATGCACGCATAAATAATGCACATTTAATTTTAGGGGTTCAGACATCTTCTAGAGCCCATTGATAAGCCACAGTACAGAAGTGAGTTTTTTTCCAGAAATAACAACTGCACAAGGAGATGATAAACTCTTCTGTTTCTCCCTCTCTCTGTCTCTCAATGTGATTATAGGAATCAAAGGAGGCAATGAATGGAGAAACTTCAAAACCTGTGAAGTGCTCTGTACATGTAAGGGGCTATTCTTATTAACATGCAAGCTGTTCTACAGCTCTTTGTTGACCCCATGATGATAGTAGCTACCATTTATTAAACACCTACTTAGTACCAGGTGATATACTAAAAGCAGTCTACATATTATTTTATTTAATCTTTAAAATAATCCTTGGAGGTGGGTGCTAATATTACCCCCATTTTTACAGATGAGAATATTAATCACAGAGTTAAATTAATCCTGTCCAAGATTACACAGAAAATGGCAAATAACAGATAAGTTTTGATTGAAAATAGCCAGATAATAGATGCCTGGGTTGCCAGTCGCAGAGATGAATTTTATCCAATGGAGGAAATGTTGAAAGTGATCTCTGGACTAGAAGATCAGGGGATCCATTCAAGGACAGACACACACAGGTAAACTCACACTAAAACACACATACATAGACACACACTCACACACAGGCACTGAAGAACCCAAGTTAGACCAGCATAGATGGATGTGGTAGCAGGAGCAGTCTTGACCAATGTCCCTGGAGAGACCAGACAAAGAAGCTAATCAGGTAGCACTTCCTGGAGGAGGTAAAACTGAGCTAAACTTGAAAAAAGGGAAAGACAGATCGTGAACGAGGTGATCTTCCAGGCAGGAGGAGGGATAGTTGTGTAAGCACAGAAGCAGAGGGAACCTGGGGTATCCCAATTTGCAAACATTTCCTGAGCACCTACTCTGTGCAGTCCATAGCTGCTCAGTGTCCACTGGGGACAATAAGAAGAATGCAGGGACATCAGCCCATGTGGCTCAGGCAGCCAAGGGTTTGTAAAGAGCCCACAATCATGGTATAGCAACCCAGCTCTGCCGCTGACTGATTATATGGTGATCGTGTTATTTAATCAACCCAGTTCATTTTTCTTATCTGTATAATGGGGATAACCATAGGATCTGCAGAGTTTTAGAGTTGTTGAAAGTATTAGATGGGATAATGCATGTACAGGGCTTAGCACAGTGCTGGCCAGGGATAAGCCCCAAGCAAGCAGTGGTGAATGCCACCCCCCTCACCATTCACTCATGAGTGTAATGAAGTTATAAGCATGATGCCTGCCACATATGGGGTATTTCCATGTCAGTTTCCCTTTTCTTAAGGCTGCTTCCTGTGCCTGTTCATTCAAGATAGAAGACAGAAAGTTTTATAAGGTCACAGAGGAAGAGGAAGCCTCCCCTCTGCTCCCCTGACTGACATCCAGGGAGTGAATCACACAGTTCTTTAGAAAAAGGACGATGTGCTAATAAACTGCACAGACTCTGAGAACTGGGCACCCAGTAGTGATGGCTCAGTATCTCTGACAGGTGAAATTGAACACTTAGAACATTTCACTTGATTCCTTTCAAACAGAGAGTGAGGCAGCCCACACCTCCACTCTGTCTTTAATTGGCCACATTTTGAAGCACGCTGTTTACTTGTGACCCCAGAGTTAATAAACAGCCAGTCAGAGTCTTCACTGTAACGAAACACAGTTTACAGGAAGGAGATTTGCTGGGTGCCAACAGTCATCTGCTGATCTGCTGGGGTTTTAGAGTAAATTACCCATCCATCAATTTCTTCTTCTTTTTTTTTTTGTTTTGTTTGGGGAGGTATTGTTTCAGGCCAAAGGATCCTTGCTAGATAAAAATAAAAGATAAAAATACAAATTTACCACCAAAGGGCATCCGAAACATAACAGGTCCCAAGTAGTCCCATGTCCTTGCCCTCCTCCTTCCCAGCCAGCCACCCTTCTGCCTTGGCTGGCTCCAAGCTATAGACTTAGCATCCTCTTTGCCCCCACCCTCACTCCCCACCTGTAATCAGTCACCAAATCTGATGATTCTGCTTCCAAAGAGTCTCTCCACCCATATTCCCGCTGTCCCAGACCCTCATCTCCACCACTAATGAGACACCTGCCATTGTCTCCTAACTGCTCCCCCTGATGCTATTCTACTCCCTTTCAAGCTATTCTCCGTGTGGCTGCAAAGGAGATCCTTCTAAAATGCAAATTCAGTTTCATCATGCTCCTGATTAAAACTGTCCAAAGTCTCCCTGCTAACATCAGGATCAAGTCTCAGCTTCAGATAACGGCAGGCAGTACCCATCAAGATACTGATGCCACTTGCCTCCCAGCCCCCGACTCGCCTTCCTGCTCCCTCCTTGCTGCTGTAAGGTAGAGGCTTTAGCAAGACCAAAGCAGTGGTGGCTGTAAAAGACTCATGGTTCTGCCCTGCCATGCACACATCACTTCCATCCCAGTATGCCCTCCTTTCCTTGTGGCTTGGAAAACTTCATCCCTTCCCCTCCTCTGATGCTCAGCTCTGACATCACCACCTACAGCAAGCCTTCTCTGAGTCACCTCTCATAGAAACAGTTTCTCTTGAAATGACTTGAATATATTTCAATTGTTGAATGAATATCATTGAATTAAAATTCTCTGTATTCAAGCCTGATCTCTATTTCAAACTGGAAACAAGTTGACGTCAGTGTCCTTGAGTCATAAAACCCCAGTGCCAAGCACAGTAGGCTTCAGGTGGACAATTCCACAATGCCATCACAATGTTCATGTTAGGTAGGGACATTCCTTTCTCAATTTTATAGAGATGGAAACTTAGACTCAGAGAGGTTAAGTGGCTTGTCCAAGATCACACAGGCAGTGTCAGAGATAGACCTGAACTCAGATCTGAAAGACTTGACAAAGAAGAGGTGCTCAAGAAATACTCATTTCTTTATGAATTGTCATCAGGCTCTCATATTCTTTTTAAATTGCCACCTCCCCATATCCTGAAGATACATTTAGAAAAAGACTCTAAAGGATCTTAATGAAAATGTTCAGACATATATTTTTGTATTAAATGACTATACCATGTGTACTTGAGGGGGAAGGGGGACAGGAGGGAAAGAATAAAAAACCTATCTATCAGGCACTATGCTTATTATCTGGATGAAGAAATAATCTGTGCAGCAAACCCCTGTGACATGCAATTTACCTATATAAGAAATCTGCACATGTACCCTTGAAGCTAAAATAAAATTTAAAAAATAAAAATAACAAAGGGATACCACCTGTATAACCTCTTTCAAAACAAAACTCCCTTGAAATTTGGAGTCATGGAAAGAGCTTGAATTTGGAGAACCTGGGGTCCATCCCAATAAGCTCTGATCATTTACTTGCATAAATTTCCTCAAGCAAAAATCTTTGGGTGTTTTCAGTTGGTGAGCATTGGAATGGCAAATACCAGGGGGCTGCGGGTGGGGCAGTGACAGTGTCTATTAGAAATAGTAACAATGATAATAACAAGGTTCCAATCATTGAACATGGACGATGTCCCAGACACAGGACTAAGCACTTGGCAGGACCGCGCTCTGGTAACTTGCCCAGGATTGCACTCTGCCAGCAGGCAGCAGAGCGGAACTTTAGCCCCATGGCTACTGAGGCCTGAGCACATGCTCTGATCACTCTTCCACCACTATTCCACTCTGCTGCTTCTTGTGCTCTGTTGAGATTTAAGCAGGTTCAATAGCTTGCAGGAACTGCTGAGATGGATCTGCTCTGGTCCGGACGCTCTGACCAGTGCTGTGTGAATAACGTGGGGTATGCACAGGTGCTGTGAAGACCTCCACTACTAGACAGCAAGGATCCAACTGCCTCTATGAGCCTGGGGTCTATTCTCCCTGTGCTCAAAAGTTCCCTGTACTAAGGCTCCCTGCAACCCCAGGAATGTAGAAGCAAAAAGGGAAAGGGAACAGGGACCCCCTGCATTCTCGACCTGCCCCCACACCCCAGAAAAAATCTTGGCACTTCTCTCAGCCTGGCACTGAAAGAGTTAACCTGAAACAGCTTCCATGATGAATGGTTATAATACTGTCTACGTAATGGGTTTCCTATTTAAATTTTGTGAGGATTTAATCAGTTGGGCGCAGCTGTGCAAGATGCACCATAAACTATGTTGAAAAATATGTAGACATATACATTTATCTGCTACAAATTAAGCTCACTTAGAGGTGGTCTTAATGGCCCATGTAGCCATCATTACAAGCATAAATTCTAAACTGTCTGTTTCCAGTGAATTTGCTTTGAGAAAAGAAATTAATGCTCATCCTTAGCAGAGCGTGGTAATAAATGAAAGGACCCTTAATTTGCAAAACTCTAATAGCCTCTGGCCATTTTCCATCAGGAACCCCATGCTGGGTCATACATGGTAGGGTCGCTTCATGGGGGATTGCAGTGCCCAGGCTGGGGAGGGACAGGGGCAGACTTTCTGGAAGTCTACCCTGTGTGGTTTACCCAATCTTTTCAGAGGAAAGCTAAAATCCTAATTCCAAAGCTAGGAGGTGAGCCTGCAAAAAAATATATGTATAATAAAAACAAAATAAAATAAAAATCCTTCATATGAGTGCATGTGTCTTTTTGGTAGAATGATTTATTTTCTTTTGGATATGTTCATCACTGCACTAGTCACAATAGCAAAGATGTGGAATCAACCCAGGTGCCCATCAATGGTGGATTGGATAAAGAAAATATGATGCATATGTGCCATGAAATACTATGCAGCCATAAAAAAATGAAATCATGTCCTTTGCAGTAACATGGATAGAACACAAGGCTGTTATCCTAAGGAAATTAATGCAGTGACAGAAAAACAAATACCATATGTTTTCACTTATAAGTGGGAGCTAAGCATTGAGCACATATGAAAATAATTAAGGGAACAATAGGTACTGTGGACTACTAGAGGGTGGAGGGAGGGGTAGTGAGTAAAAAAACTACCTATTGGATCCTGCACTCACAACCGGGGTGATGGGATCTGTATTCCAAACCTCAGCATCACACAATATTCCCATGTAACAAATCTGCTCATGTACTTCCTGTATCTAAAATAAAAATTGAAATTAGAAAAACAAAAATCCTTCAGTCTTGGCTGCCTCCAGTGTGAATGTGAGTGTGTGTCCAGAGACAGACATCTAGCTTTGCCCTGGCCATGATGGCAAAATGCACTCAGCACATGGATAGCCCAACAGCGAGGGTGGATCTAGGTGCTAATAGAACTCACAGCACGTGGAAGCTCTCCCACTTTCTCCACTTTCTCTCTAGCACTGGAAAATGGCACAAAGGAGCTGGGTTTGAATCCCAGCCTGCTACCTTGACACAGCCTGATCTGGCAACTTGCTTCTCCAAATAGTCACAAAGAGCTGCCAGTTTGCAAGACACTCTCTCATTTCTCATTTCACATCTCAGTTGATCCTTACTTCATGACAACCTTAGGAGGCAGGTGCAATTATTTCTCCTATTTTAATAGGGCTGGGGCTAGACTAAAGCAAAAGAAGCATCCAGGCTGCAAGATTTAAGGAAGCACTCACTTTCAAGGTCCTATCAACGTCAGCTCTTCATTTCCATGACCCTGACATGACAGTCTCCTTAAACTTTGCTCCTTAAGTGCTTCTTGCCACACCCTAGTTCCAGCTCTGGATAGGGACCCCAAGGTACAGAGAAGTTAAGTAACTTGTTCAAGGACACACAGGCACTAAGTGAGAGAGCTAGAGTACAATT
The DNA here is from genome assembly GCF_047675955.1 of Chlorocebus sabaeus. Lineage (NCBI taxonomy): Eukaryota > Metazoa > Chordata > Mammalia > Primates > Cercopithecidae > Chlorocebus > Chlorocebus sabaeus. Next base: position 45,916,591 of record NC_132908.1, on the reverse strand, counting down.
CATAGCCGTTTTACTCTGAATTTCAATCTCTTTTCTATATGCCAAATGATGGCCATTTGAATTGAAAAGTTTGATTTTATTCAGCCCAAGTGAGGCATTTACTGTGGGCCAAACTATACAGCCAAAGCTTTCACATAAGAAATATCTCATCTCATTTTCTTCGTGGCATCCTTTACTTTCAGAAATAATCTTATCAATTCATTTAAAAAAAAAAAAAAAAGTTTGTGGCCTGTGTGCTCCACTAGAATATTCACTTTATTCGAGTGGCTAGAGCAGTGCTTGGCACATAGTAGGTGCTAAGTAAATATTTGTCAAATAAATTATCTTATTCAAGAAATGTTTAAATGAGAAGTTGTGTGAAACTAGTCTGATGGTTCTCATGCCTGGTTCCAGGTACCCGAAAGATGAGACCGAACCATTTAGGAAGTGTAGTTTATTTCCTCTCCACTAAATATCAGGTGTTCCCATAACTCAACCATCCTGGGAAAAGGAATTGGTGATGGAAAATCCATTCATAAAAAAAATTAAAATCTGGGATGGTTTTGTTTGGTGCTTTTTCAGAAACAAGAAATGCAGAAACACTTTCACCAAAATGTCTGATGGGAAGAATTCGGGTTGCATTAGAACGTGGTAGAAGGGGTTGGGCACAGTGGCTCATGCCTGTAATCCCAGGACTTTGGGAGGTTGAGGTGGGAGGATTGTTTGAAGCCAGGAGTTGGAGACCTGCCAGGGTAATAGAGAAAGACTCCTTCTCCACCAAAACAAACAAACAAACAAACAAAAAGCCAGGTGTGATGGCGCCACTTGTAGTTCCAGCTACTTGGGTTGGGAGGCTGAGGTGGGAGGATCACTTGAGCCCAAGAGTTCAAGTCTGCCGTGAGCCAGGATCACACCACTGCACTCCAGCCTGGGCTACAGAGAGAGACCGTGTGTCTTAAAACAAAACAAAACAAAAGGCGTGGGGAGCAGGTAGAAGCATGAAAATCACAATCTTAAACAAATGATTCTATTGAAATCTGACCAGTTGCAAAGACACCAGCAATTACAGGACTCTTAGAAGGCTCAAGAGAAGCATGTAATAGCTCCTTTTCAAAACTTGAAACAAGCCTCCAGAGCTCTTTTCCTGTGTCCCGCAGGCCCAGCCTTCCCTTTTGAGACAAGGCTACCTGCAAACCACCTCTCGGAAGACTCCCAGTGTGCCCTGTGCCATTTCCATAGAAAGCACCAGAGGAGGAAAACAGATCTGGCCTAAGGTTCTGCACAATTTAACAACTGACAAGCTTGTGGAAATAGGCAGGAATCATTACTGCATTAGCATCATTGCCATTGAAACAGATGATGAAATTAGGAGCAGCCAAAGGGAGCTGCTTGTGCTCCCAGCTGGGTGGCTCATGGGAGAGACCCTCATGGGAAACTGTACTTCCCCTGCCCCTGGGCAGGCTCTTCTGGGAGAGGTCCACAGAGGACAGTTTCAGTGAGCACTAGGCAGACTGGGGAGTGGGTGGCCATTGAGTATAGCATTGGGGTTCACACAGAGAAAGCCAGACTGCATTCCTGACACGTCACAGTGACAACACTTAAAGTTAAACAAATTCACAGCTAATACGTTTTTATAGCTAGTAAGGGCAGAGGGCTCATCTGAACCTATGCCCAGGGCCAGACAAAGGTAGGGGCCTGTCATCTGCACTAACAAACTTCTAAATCAACTTCCTTTTGTCTGTGGAACCCCAGTTTCTCCCTCCCCACCTGACTAGCAAATGCCACTTCCTCTAGGCAGCCCTCTCTGATGTCCTACCCTGCCCCAGACTGTCTCAACATCTCTGTTGGCATTCTCGGAGCACCAGGGATGTAGAACCAGCCTCCACTTTAGCCCTTCCTGCACTTGGCCTGCTTCCCATGCAGTCCCAGGAGGGCAGAGGCCACAATGTCTCATCCACTGACGATTCTCATCTCCGATCTCATCTCCCGTCTCATCTTCTGCCATCTCTAGTCTTGCACAGATACTAAGCATCGCACAATACTTGTAATAAATGAATCAATAATGGTCTATACCAGGGCATCTCAAACATTTAGGTGCATAGACTCATGGGGGTACCTTGTTGAAATGCAGATTCTGATTCTCGGGATTTGTATTTCTAACAAGTTCCCAGGTGAGATCACCACGGCTGGTCCTGGCTCCCTACTTTAAATAGCAAGGGTTCATGTTACCATAAAAGACATGCGCGTGCACTGTTACCAATGCAGAGAAGTGAGGCTTTCCCCCCACCCTTATTTTATGAAGCGAGTTGGTCAGGGTGCCTGATATCTTGTTCACACTCTTAATTTTGAGGGAGCAGCTGAGCAGTCAGCTCAGATTTTAGAACATTTTGTGAAATGCTCTATGTGCATGGTAAGCTCTACCCCAAATGAAAGGCTGTTGTTGAAGTCCTTCCTATTAATAATACACAGGTGGGACTGTACTAGTATGAGGGCAGCATAGCCCTGCTGTGACATGCTGAGCTCTGGAGTCCAATCTGCGTAGGTTTGCGTCCTGCCTTTGCCACTGGCCACCTGTGGGGTCCTGGGCAAGTTACGCAACCTTCCTGTGCCACAGATGCTCCCTGTTTAGCATGGAGAGAATTATAACACGTGCGTCACAGTGCTGGGAGGCCTGAACAGGAGACACCCTCTGGTGGAGTCCAAGGCACTGATCAGTCTCTGCTGTTCTTAATTGTTGCTTAATGCACAGACAGAACTATGTCTCTGCCGGACCTCGACCCAGAAGAATAATTCCAGGGCAGCTGCTCAAAACTCAAACTGTAGACACTGGAGGCCAAGAGACAACAGCCACCTAGATTTTATGATTTAAATGGGATAGAGTGGGCTGCCTATAATAAAGCATTTTTTAAACAAGAGACTTGTTCTCAGGTTGACATATAAAGATGTAAATTCGAGCCATAAATCTCCCTTCACAGCCCTGGTGCCTGAGTTGCTCTGTGGTGCCTGAATCACTGGGCAGACTGCCTTGCTCAGCCTGGCCACAGCCTCACCCTCTGCAGGGTCCCTAGAGCCCTGGCGTCCCGAGGGACCAGCACTTTTCATACAGCAACATCTCTCCCACAGGGTGTTTCCTGACTTGAGCAAAATGGCAGAATTAGGAAGCTGAGTGTTGCCAGGTGGAAGAAGGTTCTCTCCAGCATCACGCTTGACAGACAATGACAGGGCGCAACAAAGCTGAATACACGAACCCTTCCCAGAGAGCTGCTTTTAGGCCGCTCCCGGGTTGATGTCATACAGTCAGTTCAGCTAAGACAGTGGCATCTCTTTTTGGCCTTAGGAGATTTTCCTTCCGGAATGCTCCAGGGAGAGACCCTTGCTGTTCTCCAGCTCATGCCTCTCTTCCAGCCCCAGGCACACAGGCCTTTCTTTCCACCCCTTATTGCTTTGCAGAGTCTGTCCATTCTCACTGTTCCAGACTTACCTTAAATATTATCTTCCCAGAGGGGTTGGAGCTGATGTCAAAATCTAAAAATGTAGCCCCTACCATCATTCTCTCTCATAACACCCTGTTTGTTTTCTGCAGTTTCTAACTACGCATTTTTGCTTGTTTGTTTGTTTTTGTTTGCCTCCCCTGCTAGATGGTATGCACCACGAGGACAGGGCTGCATGCATTTATCCACTGCTCACTGCTCCATCCCAGCCCTAGTGCACAGTCGCCATGGCTACAGTGAAATGTATGGGTGCCTCACTCTGTGCTGATGCTTTTCTAAGGAATGACCCTGCTTTCCCTCCTCCTTTCCTCGTAGCCCTATGAGGTAAGCACTATCATTAGATCCATTTTTATAGATAAGGCAATGGGAAAGCTGACATTCAGTAACTTCTTCAAGGTCACATGAGAAGCAACAGATTCATAAGCCTATTCATTGGGGCTGACATCAGAGCTGGCCCTCTTAGGACACCATGCTGTCACACAGTAAATGTTCAAAAAGAATTTGTTGAATCAATAAATGATTAGAACCACTCGGTCCAATATGATCCCATTTAAACCCATTGAATTCAGTTAAATCAATGCGCACTGGGTTCTTGGCAATGTGTTGGGCACTGCGGGGGCCCAACCTCAGGGAAGATTATTAATGGTGGCTGTGGCAGCAGAAGCCTGTGTGCAGATGACCTTGCCAGCCTCCTCTGACTCTCCCACTTGCCTGACTAGCTCATCAGATGCCCTCAGCATGCTGGACTTTTGTGAATCTGAGATGTGCATAGCATTCCATGGTGCGAAACTGAGTGACATAGGGCCTCAGCTTCCATGCCACAATCCCTTAATTGTAGATATAGACACCAAGCCAAGACAGGTTAGGCACATAGCTAAGAAGTAGTAGAAAGAGGATTTGAATCCATCCACACTGGCTCTGGAACACCCATTACACTACACAACATCACAGTTAAAAAAAAATTTAAACACGCATTTGTTTCATTCATCACAAGCTTTCGTATGTGTAGTTGAAGCCAGAGTCAATTACAAATAGGCAGTCATCTGTCTGCAGTGGGACAGCCAGGAAGGGGCTGATCCAGGACCCTAAGGCCAGCACGGTACCCAAGAAACACTCCATGCGTGCACCTAGAATGGGTACCATGCTGCTTCTGTTAGAGCGAAATGTCACTAATAAGAACAATAAGTGAATGTCTGCTAGGATACATACATCAAGAAGGGTGAGACCTGTGCAGGCACACAAAACATATACAATGAGTTCAGGTTCAGCATCTTTTTTTCTGGATATTTTTTCCAACAGACTTAGTTTAGCTCTGAAACCACTTATAAGAAGCACTAGATACAAAGCAGTAATTTCTAATCTCCTGGCGTTCCTGTTGCCACAGTCATGAGTTCTGTCATGCCCACAGACCACTTGTACTGTTAATTACTTAACACCTTATCTTTAAATGAACCCACTTAAAAAAAAACTTTAAAAATGCAGTTACTTTAAATTTATGAAAAATACAGTTATTTTTAAATAGTCATTAAAAAACTATAAGTGGAAAATGAGTAATATTAGGTGGTAACATTAACTATAAACACAATGAAAACAAAGGAATGTTATTAAATTCAAACCAGATATTATTCCCTAGTCTCAACCAGAGGCCTACCCTGTGTTTGTTGCAAAGGGAGATAGATAACGTTGCAGAGGCATGAAGGCCAAATTAGCAGCAAGTCAAGCCTTTCTCCCTGATGCCATCAAGAGCCAAAGTAAAATAAAGTTGGAAAGGGAATTATTGTCTCTCTAAATGAATCAATGTTCTTAATGGTGTTTAATATCTTGGACCTGGGAGACACTGGGGTGGGGACACTGGAGCAGGGTTTCAAGTCTCATCTGTGGCACCCATCCACTCTGTGACTTTAGGCAAGTCACTTTTTAATTTTGGAGACAGAGTCTCACTCTGTCCCCTAGGCTGGAGTGCAGTAGTGTGATCTTGGCTCCCTGCAACCTCTGTCTCCTGGGTTCAAGTGATTCTCATGCCTCAACTTCCCGAGTAGCTAGATTACAGGCGCGTGTCACCACACTGGGCTAATTTTTGTATTTTTAGTAGAGATGGGATTTTGTCATGTTGGCCAGGCTGGTCTCAAACTCCTGACTTCAGGTGATCTGCCCTTCTGGGCCTCCCAAAGTGTTTGGGCTCGGCCTCCCAAAGGCCGTGCCCGGCCTGAGTCACTTGTTTTCAATGGGCCTCAGTTTTCCTACCTGAGATGCAAGTTTAGACTAGAATTTAGTTACCAGGTGGTCTCTTGGGTCCTTCCAAGTCTCAGATTCTCTGACTCAATTCCGGGCGAATGATATTACATCCATCAAACTGCTGCACACTGAAATTGAGAATGTGTCCTCTAAGAGCAGTTCAAACACACCATTGTTTCCACAGAAGGCTCATTCCTGGGCTGAAATCAAGTTTCAAGACTTTCTGGAAAGCCTTCCTCCATTGGCAAAGGTCATTAAGATGTGTGAAGAAGGGCCGGAGGCTTGGGCAGGAGGCAAACTCAGCAAATAGAAGTCCACTTGATTCCAGAAAACCAGCTTCCATGAGCAATTGGAGTGGCTCACTTTGGTTCGAATATTTTGTAACTAGTAGGATTATCTGTAATGATAAAATTCATACCTCCCAGCTTTCAAATAAAGATGTCCCCAGGAGGGTATTGATGGCATCATTGTTGTTGGAAAGAGAAAGAAAGAGTGGCTGGGTGATTCCATTGTGTGTGGAATAAAAGGGCTGGGAAACAGATCTATTTTCGTATTAGCTAACTGCAGACCATGGCACCCCCAGATCGACTCATTCTTGGGCCACAACGGCTCCCCTCCAGGAAGCCGGGATGTGCTTCTAGCAAACAAACACAGGGCTGGACACCCTCGGGGCAAGGGCCTGCTTTAGGGGCACAAAGAAATGCCGGCATGGTATGCTCCCATGACGGCCAGATCTTCATTCTCCACACACCTGGGGCCACCGGCCACTGCCCTCCCGCCCACAGCTTCTCTGGCTGCAGCAGCAAATGCCCTCCCCCCATTCTTCTCTGCTCATCAAATTGTCTGTGGTCACCACTGGAGACATGTGAACTAAAGGAACACACTTGGCCCTGCCTAAAGATGAGGAATGTCTCAGGCGCCACAAAACCAACAGCTTCATTACCAGGGACTTAGTATTAATTACTTATGTTTTCCAAATTTAGCTTGAGGACCACAAGGTTCAGTGGGAGAATGCCTAACGAGGACGTAGAGTAGTGGCAGTTCATTTCCCTGGCCCCTGTACACCAGGTGCTATCCTAAGTGCTCAGTATATGCGAAGGCATCTGTTTCTCACAGCAGCCCTGGTATTGGTATGACTCTTATCATTCCATTTTACACACTTAGAAACTGAGGCACAAAAAGCCATGTGATTTCCCCCAAATGTGAATCAGCCAGAAAGTGCCAGACACAAAATTTGAGCCTTGGCTGAGTGGCCAGTCCAGGCTCTAAACCACTGTGCAAGCCTCTGACCATGGCAGGCAGTCACTATGGGGGCCAAGTGCTTACCCCTGAGAGGCCAACGACCTTGGGTTTGAGTCAGAGTTCTGACACTTATGCCCTCACTGAGCCTCAGTTTTCTCATCTGTAAAATAGGAGTAAAGATGCTAAGGATGAAGGATAAACAAATTAAAGCTGCTCTGCTGTCAGCACAGGGCCTGGCACGTAAGAGATGCTCAGTAGATGCCTTTCTATGAATGATGATGGCAGTTGCTTCTCCCTCTTCTCTGCCGATCCCAATCCTTGCCTATTCTTGTAGCCTCAGTCACAGAAGTCCGACATCCCCCCTCCAACTTCACCTTGAGAGTCCTAGGAATTCAGAGCTGAAAATGACAGGAGAGCTCCTCTGGCCAGTTTATGGATGAAGCTAGAAAGAGCAAGATATTGTCCAACCTTAACACGGGAAATGAGCAGAGCCAGGAATCTCAGGCTTGGAGTTGGGCCACCCCATCCACCCATCTCCCCCTGCTGACTCCAGTTCCCACCCCAGACCCTTGGGGCTCACATCCTTCTCCAAAACTGGCTCCCTGGCAAGGCCAGGTCAGGCCGGGGAAGGGGCAGCCTGGGCCCATAACTCAGCCAAGTCACCTGGCACCGGGCTGGTGCAGAAGCCATTAAAACCTCCACATCTGTTCTCTGCACCAACAGCAAATCAACATGAGGCCGCTCTCCTTCCCTCAGCAGGTCCGAGGGCTTGGATGCAGCCGCCACTGCAATAACTCATTAACTCTCAAATTTTAACCCCATGCGTCAACCCAGTCTCATGTTGGTCACCCCTTCCCTCTTGTACTCAGTCTTCTCCACACATGACCCCACCCAATAGCCACCCCTCACTCCTGGCCACAATCAAGCCAGAGGATTAAGCCAGATACATAAATTACTAAGGTGTGGGGAAATTCAACACTTGGATAGGTGAGGCAGGGTCCACCCCCTATTCAGGAGATGAATAGCTCCCCCGCCTGCTCCTCTCCTTTAGAACTGTGGGTCTCAAACCCTGGAAGCGTACACATCTGAAAGGTTCCAAGGGGTAGAATGAGAAAATCAGAAACCCTGAGGTCAGAACTGGGCTTGGAACATTTAAAAACATCTCTCCAGGTCATTCTGGTACACAACCACAGCTGAGAACCACAGGTTAAAAGCTTGGTTTGTGGGAAGCAGTGTGATCTCCTCTCATGAGCCTTCATCGCACTCTGGGCTGTAGAGGCCTCCCGGCCACCAGACCGTCTTTGTCAGCGCGGTGATTCTGCGCCCAGGCTCTGGAGTCAGATTTCCTGAGCCCAAGTTCTGTTTTGAAAGTCTATACAGACAGTGTGACCTCTTAGGTGAGGGTTTTAAAAAGACTCTGCAGGCTCTTCCCTGAACTATGCAATGGACAGTGAGGCTCCTGATGTGACTGTGTTACTGAGGAATGAAATGAGGTGATGTGTGCAAGGAACACTCAGGCTAGGCACTCAGTAGGTCTGGAGGGATGTGGCTACTTTTCCATCCTATGGTACTCCATGCATTGTACTCCACCCTCTTTCCAGTGCTTCTTTGGCATCAAATACTATGATAGCAACAGCATGAGCCAGCCATGCTCCTGCCTCTGCATGTTATCTTGTTCCTGGCACATGGCGTGTCTGCCAGGGAGCTCACCAGATAAGTAAAGGAAGCAAATACCAAGGTTCATGTCTCGGGTGTTGCTGTGAAAAATGAGAAAAAGAAAGCTTTCCACCTCTCAGAACTTGTTGGAGCAAAATCATAGTGATACCACTGAGTATGTTTTGGTGGCTGTAGATATTTTTTTAATGCCCTAGATTTAGGCCAGTCACAGTGGCTCACATCTGTAATCCTAGCACTTTGGGAGGCAGAGGCGGGGAGATCACTTGAGGTCAGGAGTTCAAGACCAGCCTGGCAAATATGGTGAAATCCCGTCTCTACTAAAAATACAAAACTTAGCCGAACACAGTGGCACACGCCTGTAATCCCAGCTACTTGGGAAGCTGAGGCAGGAGAATCACTTGAGCCCAGGAGGTGGAGGTTGTAGTGAGCTGAGATCACACCACTGCACTCTAGCCTAGGCAACAGAGAGAGACACGGTCTCAAAAAAAAAAAAAAAAAAAAAAAAAAAAAATTAAAAAAAAATTTTTTAAAAAAGCCCTAGGCTTAAAAAAAAAAAAAAAAGTATGTATTAATGCTCCAGATTTTTAAAAACATATATGCAATTATGTGATTTGGGTACAAACCAACATGCTACATGTTTAAAACTCCAGATAATAATCCTTGTTGTAAAACACAATGATGGGCTGGATCTATGCGTGTTGGCTCTGCTGCAATGACACTGCCTTCAAGGCAGGACACTGATTTTTTGAAGGGCCCCTGCCCCCTCAGCTGGTACTTAGTACAGCTTCAAAGAAAGGGGCGTTGAGTCAGGTATGTGAGGGCATCTTTTTCCTGTTGGAATTTCCCTCCAGCTCTTCACTGAGGCATCAGGGGAGGAGCCAGGCAAGTTGACTGACCTCAGGTTTTCAGTTTGAACTTTAGACCTTTAAGTACCAAGTCATGGAGACTTTCAGAGTCTCAGTTGACTCATCCATAAAATGGGTATAATTTCCTCATTAGACTATTTTGAGAGTTAAGTGAGATAACAGATTATGAAAACACCCAGATCACTGTAGAAAATGGAGCAGACACCGCTTAAATGAGCTGCTTCTTTTTCTAAATCCTTCATCCTGGGAAATGTGAGTAAGCTCCTCCTGCCTCCATGGGGAAGCCCTGACTCTTTGGGAGCCTATTAGCTGGGTCAAGTAGAGAGTTAAACATACAAACTGACAAAGGGGCTGTGGAGCTATTTCAGAGCACCCCACTATCCAGGCAGATGGTCCTGGGCCAGATGGCTTGGGAGGTGGGGGGCCGGGGGATGGCAGCCCAGGTGTTTGCTGTGGCAGCATAGGTGTGTGAGGGAAGTGTTCACTTGTCCACCTCCCGCCTCCTTCGGATTTCTCCTCCAGAGGGGGCGCTGCCCAGCTCTGACAGATGTGCAGTCTGGGAAGGTTTCCAGGCCCAGTGTGGGGAAAGAGGTCAGTGCACCCCATGCCAGGACCTGCTCTGGCAAAATGGGAAGTTGGTGAGCTTGTCTTGGTGCTTTTAAGGTTCCTCTGCTCAACTTTCTTCACCTTCAACCATTGACCCCTGTACCTTCCAAGGTTAGCATGCTGCATTCCAATTTGGCAGCTTCTGTCTCTCTCTCACTCCCTCAAAACTCCTTCAATTTTTCTGGGGATGTTATTCATACCTGCGGAAGCAGTTGATCGGTTGCAGCAGCCCATGCTGGTGACTTAGGCCCTTAATGTGTCTCCCCTCCAGGAACCCTCTTGTTGTGACTCTTGCTACCCATAGGAGTTTAGCAGCACCACAGGTCAGTGAGGGAAACATCTGTGATGGGCTCGTCACATCCTTTGGGAGAGTACCTGCTGTACTTACATGAGGAAACACTGCAAAGAGAGAAAGCCTACTTTCAATGAGCCACAGCCTCTCTGGGCCTCAGTTCTGCGCATTCAGGGTCGCATGAAAATAAGAGGTTGGGATAACAGCACCGAGCAAAGATCTGGAGGATGCTAGCATGGAAATGAGGTGACATGTTTCAGACACTCGTCACAGAGCCCCATTGTTCTTCTAAGGATGAGACACATTTGGAAGCAGAGGCCAGACAGGCATTTCACTTGTGGGGACAAGAAAGAGTATTGAAAGCAGTAGAGTTTAGGGGCCAGATGCATTTTCTGGGGCTGCAGTAATGAAGTGCCAGAAGCTAGGCATCTGAAACAACAGCAGTGTGTTGCTTCACAGTTCAGGAGGCTGGAAACCCAGTGTCCCGGTGTCAGTGGGGTGGTTCCTTTTGAGGAAGTGTCTGTTCCAGGCCTCTCTCCTCGGCTTGTAGATGGCTGCCTTCTCTCCGTGCTTCTTCATGTCATCTTCCCTCTACAAATATCTGTCCCTGTGTCCAAATTTCCGCTTTTATAAACACACCATTCATATTGGATGAGGGGTCTACACTGCTTTGGCATGACCTCCTCTTAACTTACTGCGTCTGCAATGACCCTATTTCCAAAAGAGATCAAATATGAATCTTGGGAAGGGATACAAGTTAATCCCATAACAGAGCTAAATATGGCTCTGCTGTTACACAGTCCTGAATTCAACCATGTGGGAACTTACTTAGAAGAGCTCTTTAATATTATGAGGCCTCAGTCTCCTCATCTGTGAAATGTGAATAGGAAGAGGCCATCCCTGAGAGGGACATTTTAAAGGCAGTGCTAAAATAATGTCTACAGTGCATTAAACATGTGAATTGGGACAATTTAAGTCCTTAAGGGACAGCAGTTGCTATTTTGATTATTCTGCCCTTGCAGCCGTGTGGGGAACTATCCACCTGATCCAGAGATCAGACCCTCTTTGTCCATGTAACTGGGAAAGGAGAGACCAGACCTAGTCCCCAGCCATGTGGGTGTCTAACACAGTCTCCCATAGCTCGAGGCTTGAGGAAATGCTATGTTGAAATAGAACAAAGATTTCCAACGCAATTAAAATTCCTTTGGTAAAGAAATAAAAGATTTGTGGCAGCAAAGAGTATGAAGCAGAAGTAATAATTCTGATAACATCAATGCATGTTATTTTATGTTTTTTCACATAAGATCTTTTTAAAAGTATATTCTTCCTTCTCAGTTTCTTTTGTCTTTGGAGGAAGCAGGCAGCTCAGAAATGAAGTTCTGGCAATTTGGAACCATTCTCTGGGATTCCTCCTATTCCTCCCACTTCACAGTCATTTTCAAATAGTGTGAGAGAAAAGATTCCTACTTAAATATGTCTCCAGTCTCCCAAACCTAAAGGTCTCCTGTCTGTAACAGAAAAGCACCACAATAGCCATGTTCCTATCCAATTAGGAGCTTGAGCTGATAAAATATTTCCTGCCAAGAATAGCAATTCAAGAGAAAAAGAGAGAGAGAGAGAGATTTTCTTCTTCAAAAGTATGGAAAAAAGGCTTTTAATCAGAGAAGCAGATCTTTCTTTTTATTACTGAGGATAATATGATATGAAATTCTCCTCAAAACTGCACATAATGAAGGTAAAATGAATCACGGGAAAATTCCCTTCTGTTACTGTAAAATTCTGATGAGCATGGGAGAGTTTAGAAGTGTTTTAGTTAGTTAGTCTGAATTAGTATCTACTTTTTCTCAAAAAAAGATGATCTCTTTTGGTTTAAAGAAATATCCTCAGGCACTTGAGGTAGACTAAATAAATGCCCCCCAAATATGTCCAGGTCCTCATCACTAGAACTGGTGAATGTTACCTTATGTGGTGTGGTGATTAATTGTATTTGTCCACTTAAATCTATGTTACCCAGTTTTTTTAAAACTTTTTTTTAGAAATGGAGTCTCACTATGTTGCCCAGGCTGGTCGTGAACTCCTGGGCTCAAGTGATCCACCAGCCTCAGCCTCCCAAAGTGTTGAGATTACAGGTACGAGCCAGGGCACCTGGCTGGTACCCGGTTTCTTGATCAAACAGCAATCTACATATTACAGTGAAGGTAATTTTTAGATGTGATTCACATTTAAATAAGTAGACTTTGAGTAATATGGGTTACCCCCCCATAACATGGGTGGGTCATATCCAATCAATCATGGCCTTAGGAGAAGATAATAAGATTCCCCGAAAAAGAGAATTATACCTCCAGACTTCCTTCAGACTCAGAACTGCAACATCAACCCTTTCCTCAGTCTCCAGCCTGCTAGCCTGCCCTGCAGAGTTTAGACCTGTCAGCCTCCATAATTATGTGAGCCAATTCCTTAAAATAAATGTGACTATATTTATCTATCTATCCATCTAATCTATCTATCACCTATCATGTATCTATTATCTATCATTGCCTGTTGTCTATCTATCATTGCTATTATCTACCTATCTATCTAATTGATTCTGTTTCTCTGGAGATGTGATAACATTCAGGGTCTTGAGATGGGGAGGTTATCCTGGATGATCTGGGTGGGTCCAATGTAACCACACGGCTCCTTATAAAGGGATTGCAGAAGAAGTCAGAATCAGAGAATGTGATATGATGACAGGAGCCAAGGCTGGAGATGTGATCTGCATATGGAAAAAAGGAGGGCACAGCCAAAGGAATCCTGGCAGCTTCTAGAAGCTACAAAAGGCAAGGAGACAAATTATCCACTCAGAGCCTCAAGAAGAAGCCAGTCCTGCCCACACCTTGACTTTGGGCCTTCTGACTCCCAGGCCTATAAAAGAATACATCTGTGTTGTTTCAAGTCACCAAATCTGTGATAATTTCTTACAGCAGCAATAGGACACTAATACAATGACTAAGAGCTACCAAAGAAAACTTGTTGGGTATGTGAAATAAAAGTACTATTAGAGCCATGTATTTTTATTTATTATTATTTATTTATTTTGAGACAGAGTTTCACTCTGTCACCCAGGCTGGAGTGCAGTGGTGGGAGCTCAGCTCACTGCAGCCTCCGCCTCCCAGGTTCAAGTGACTCTCCCACCTCAGCCACCTGAGTAACTGGGGTCACAGGTGCATACCACCATGCCCAGCTAATTTTTGCATTTTTAGTATAGTTTGGGTTTCACCATGTTGGCCAGGTTGGTCTTGAACTCCTGACCTCAAATGATCTGCCTGCCTCGGCCTCCCAAAGTACTGGGATAGAGCCCTGTATTTTAAATATTGACAATTATTACCAATAAGGGTTATTATCCTATGTAAGTAGCTCTTATAAATAAATACAAAGGCAGATGCCTCATAACACAGAGCATTTATAAGAATTCAGAGAAGAGGAAATGGCAACATCAAATAAATGCCATAAATATTTTGCACTAGTTGATAATAATGAGATACTATTTTCTTTCCTACCTGCTTAGTAAATGTCTTGAGTGATAATACTTACTGAAGATAAGACCATGGCAAGGCAGCACTTTCCAACACAGCTGGTGGAAATGTAAATGAAAAGCATTGTTTTGGAAATTATTTACATAACATATATCATGAGCCTTGAAAATTTATATCCTTTCACCCATATGTTCACATTTAGAAATCTAGCCCAAGGAAATAATCAGAGATATGAGCAAAGATGAATGTGTGTATTGCAGCACTAGATACGAGGTAATGAAAACAACCGATGAATGTCCATCAAAGTAACAATAGTTAGGGATATTGCAGTAAATATGATGCAACCATTAAATAGACTGTTTTAAAAAACTCTCTGTCATGGAGTGATGTCAGTGAAAATGGTGAATTAAGGGATTCTAAAAGTCTACCACTGTGGCCAGGCATGGTGGCTCATGACTGTAATCCCAGCACTTCGGGAGGCCGAGGTGGGTGGATCACTTGAGGTGAGGAGTCTGAGACCAGCCTGGCCAACATGGAGAAACCCTGTCTCTACTAAAAATACAAAAATCAGCTGGGCATGGTGGCAGGCACCTGTAATGCCAGCTACTCAGGAGGCCGAGGCAGAGAATTGCTTGAACCCGGGAGATGGAGGTTGCAGTGTGTCAAGATCGGGCCACCGCACTCCAGCCTGGGCAACAGAGTGAGGCTCCATCTTAAAAAAAAAAAAAAAAAAGAAAAAAAAAAGAAAAAAAAGAAAACAAAAAGTCCACCACTGTATCAAACAATGAAACAAACTAGCAAAAACGGTCGCAATCAATGTCTGACAATCAAACTAAGAAAAACTAACCAGTCTTCAATGTAGTAGCCTTAAAAATAATGTCCCATATTCTCATTTCCAGCATAAGAGGGGCAAGATAAGCCCCAAGAATTGTAATTACTAGCTGAGCACCCACCGGTGGTTCTCTGGAAGACCAGCTCAAAGGCTCGTCTTTACCTCATCTAACTGCGCCCACCAGGTACTATAGCAGCTACATGGGGCATTTGTCAAAAACACATACAGATAAATGTTTCAGCTGCTAACACCTGAGGCAATGGATAACAGTTGGTGCAAGCAATACACTAACCAGAAAGCTTGGGAGGGAAGACTGAGGACTGAAATGCTTTGGAGAATAAGGGCTTTGAAAAGCTTCAACCTATTCCTGGGAATCTAGAGGGCCATGTGCATTCCCAAGGCGCTGCATCTGCTCAGGAGAGAACTAAGAAAGCCCTAAGATCTCACCTCTGACTGATGCTGAAATTCTGTGCAAACAGGAAGTGAAGGCTAAAGCACATTTGTAAACTGCCTGGCTGATTGTTGAAGGCATATCCCACAATACACACAGTACGTCATCAAAGACTGGAAGATGTTTTGGTTCCAGGCATTAATGAAATCTCTGTCCAATTATTAGCTGACCATTAAGCTGATAAAACAGAGATGTCAGTGGTCACACATTACAAAGAATGCAAACTTTATAAAATCAGTTCAGAAAAGTCACCAAACAAACAACTACAACAAGCAGCAACAGAAAACCACATTATAATATGCAAAATGTCAGGTTATTGACTAAAAACTACAAAGCTGGCAGAGAATCAAGAAAGTATTACCCATACAGAAAAATAAAACTAATCAATAGAAATTATCCCTGGTGAAGTCCAAACATTGGACGTACTCCAATCAAAAGGCAGACACTGACAGAATGCATTAAAAAAAAAAAATCATCCAACTGTAAGCTGTCTATAAGATGCTTAGGCTAGAGTCAAAGACACAAATAGGTTGAAAGAAAAAGATACATCATTCAAAGAGAAATCAAAGAGAGCTGGAGTGGCTATATTAATATCAGATGAAACAGTCCTTAAGATTAAAAAAAAGTTACAATAGACAAAGACAGACGTTATTCAATGATAAAAGGGTTAATCCAACAAGAAGATATAACAACCGTAAGTGCATATGCATCTAAAATCAGTCCCCAAAATACATGAAGAAAAAGCTGACAGAATTGATGGAAGAAATAGTCCAACTGTAATATAGTTGAAGGCATTGATAACTCCTTTAATAATAGACACAAAAAGTAGACAGAAGATTATCAATTACATAGAAGACTTGAACAACACTGTAAGCCCATTGGAACGAATAGACATCTACAGAACATTCTACCCAACAGCAGAATATAAATTTTTTGTCAGATGCATATGGAACATTCTCCAGTATATGTTATACCACAAAACCAGTCTTAATACATTTTGAAAGAGTTAAAGCGTACAAAATATTTTCTGTGACCACAGTGGAACTTAGCTGAAAATCAATAATAGAGGGTAAAACGGAAAATTCACCAATATGTGGAAATTAAACACATTTCTAAATAACCAGTAGGTCAAAATAGGAGCCACAAGGGAAATTAGAAAAAATCTTGAGATTAACAAAAATGAAAAGACAACACAATCAAATTTATAAGATGCTACAAAAGCAGTGCTGGAGGGAACTTTATAGCAGTAAATTACTTTTAGAAATTATAATACATTGCATATTTGAAAATTACCAATAGAGTAGATTTTAAATGTTTTCACCACCAAACGATAATTATGTGAGTTGATAGATTTGTTACTTAGGTTTATTTAATCATCTCTCATTGTAAACATGTGTGGCTTATGCTTGCAATCCCAGTATTTGGGAGGTCAAGGCCGGTGGATCATCTAAGGTCAGGAGTTTGAGATCAGCCTGGCCAACATGGTGAAACCCCGTCTCTACTAAAAATACAAAAAAATTATCTGGGTGTGGTGGTGTGTGCTGCCTGTAAGCCCAACTACTCAGAAGACTGAGGCAGAAGGATTACTTGAACCTGGGAGGCAGAAGTCACAGTGAGCTGAGACCGCGCCAATGCCCTCTAGCCTGGGCAGCAGAGTGAGACTCCGTCTCAAAAAAAAAAAAGTACCTCATAAATATACTCAAATGCTCAATTGTTTTTGTCAATACAACATTATTTTAAATAATTTTCAAATGCCTTCATTAAATAAAAAGACATTAAGTAAGTATCTTAACCTTCAACCTTAAGAAAGTAGAAAAATAAGTAACTAAACTCGAGCAAGTAGAAAGAAGGAAATCATTAAGATTAGTGTAGATATAAATAAAATTGAGTATTAAAAAATAGAGAAAATAAAAACAAAAAATTGTTCTTTAAAAATTAGATTGCTAAATTTTCAAAACAAAGTCCATGAAGTAGCCATTTTATTATTCCTGTTTTACAGATGAACAAGCTGAAGCGTAGGGAGCTGATTCACTTATTAATTCTGCAGTTATTGAAGCACCTCCTTTGTGCCTGGCCCTGGGCAAGGCTCTGGAGAGACAGCTGAGGACAAGACACACTGTCAGGGAGCTTACGTTCTGGGACGTAGACACACAACCAGCGTGGTGACTCTAAAGCCAGACCTTCCTGATCTGCGGGTTCAGGAAAGGTTTTTTTAGAGTGAGAGAGGTGTAAGTGAATTCCTGAGGGAGTGAAGGACGCCCTTCACCAGAGAGAGTACTGCCATGCTGAATTTCAGCCAGTAGAGGCCCATCCAGGGCTGGCAGGCAGAGCTGGCACTGGGACCTGTGGGGTGGCCAGCTCCATCACACATGTCCAGTGCAGTAGGCCTTCCTCCCTGGGCCTCTGCTCTCCGTGGGAAAGTGTCTTTCTTCCTCCCTTCCCCTCACTCTTCTGGGAAGGAGTTCAGGAAGGGAGAACTCTGTCTGTTTCAGGGTCTTGGGTCCTTTGAACAGGTCTAGTTACCAGAACTGAGAGGCCCATTTCTGCCAAAGCTACAGACACAAGCCCCAGTGATGGGGGTGGAGTTCTGGTAACCTCACTGTAGGAGCAGGGGCTGGGGGAGAAGAGAAATTACATTGTTTCTTACTCAAGGTTACAGCCTTCAGGCACAGGGCTGCCTCACTCAAAGGCTGAGTGGCTGAAGACCCAGCAACCAGAGCTGTCTCCCGACATGGTCCTTATAATGCAGTGATGGAGGGCTGGGGCTGGCCTAACAGCTGCTGGCAGATAGCTCTATGTTCTGATCCAGATCGCATTAGATACCATCTCTGTGACCCTAGATACTTCACTTAAGTCATGCAGAGTTTCTGTTTCATCTTTAAAATGGAGGCAATCAGAGTATATACTTCATCAAGGTGTTTGGGAATCAAATAAGACACATTTAAAATGCTGAACATGGTAGACAATAAATGTTTGATGCTGAAAACAGAAAGATCAATACAATAGACAATTATTTAGCTAGGCTGACAAACAAAAAAATAAAGAAAACCCAAATTGCTAAAATCAGGAATGGAAGTGGAGATATTGCTATTGCCCTTGCAGATATTAAAAAAAAAAAAAAAAAAAAGATTATAAGAAAATACTAGGAACAATTGTATGCCAATAAATTAGATAACCTAGCTGAAATGAACAAATTCCAGGAAACACACATTACCAAAACTGACTCAACTAGAAATAGAAAATCTGAATAGATCTACAACAGATAAAGCAATTGAGTGATTAATTTTAAAAAACTTTCAACAAAGAAAAGCCCAGTACCAGATGTTTCCAGCAGAATCAACATCAGTCCTCAACTTCTTTCAAAAATTGAAGAGGAAAGAACACAGCCTAACTCATTCCATGAGACCAGTTTTATTTATTCTGATACCAAATCTAGACAAAGTCATCACAAGAAAAGAAAATACAGATCTTTATGCATATATCGTCAACAAAAATCCTCCATAAAATATTATCAAAATTATATTTTAAAATCCTCAACAAAATATTAGCAAGCCAAATCTGGTGGCACATTAGGATTATTCACCATGACCAAGTTGAATTTATCCCAGGAATGCAAAGGTTCAACATGAGATAGTCAATCAGTGCAATACAACACCTTATTAAGGGATTAAGAAGAAAACCACATGAACATCTTAATTGATGCAGAAAAAGCATTTGACAAAATCCAACGCTCTTTCCTGATTTAAAAAAAAAAAAAAAAGAACTGAGCAAACTGGGAATTGAAGAGAGCTTTTTCAACTTCATGAAGGGCACCTATGAAAAACCCACAGCTAACAGCAGATTAATGGGAACAGATGGAAAACTTTCCTCCTAAGGTCAGGAATAAGACAAGGATGTCTGCTCTCAATGTAATTATTCAAATTGCACTGAAAGTTCTAGCCAAGGAACATAGGCAAGTAAAACAAATAAAAAGCATCTGAACTTGAAAGGAAGAAATGTAACTATCTCTAGTTACAGATGACATAATCTTATATATACATAATCCTAAAGACGGAACAACAAAATTATTAGAGCTGGTAATTGAGTTTGGCAATGTTGCAGGATACAAGATCCATACACAAAAATATGTTATAATCCAATACATCAGCAATGAACAATCTGAAAATAAAATTAAGCATGCAATTCTATCTACAATAATGTAAAAAAGAGAATAAAATACTTGGGAGTAAATTTAACCATGAAAGTATAAGTTTTGTACACTGAAAACTACAAAATGCTGTTGGAAAAAATTAAAAGATGTCCTAAATAAATGTAAAGCCATTCATAGACTGAAGAATTTAATACTGTCAAATAGCAATACTCCCCAAATTAATTTACAGATTTAATGCAATCCTTATAACATTTCCAAACATTGTTTTTGCAAAACTGGACAAGCTGATTTTAAAATTCACATGGAAATGCAAGGAACACAGCATACTTGAAACAATCTTGCAAGGGAGAACAAAGATGGAGAACTCACACTTTATGACTGATTTCAAAATTTACTTACAAAGCTACAGTAAGAAAAACAGTGTGGTACCGAAATAAGGGTAGACATATATGTCAATGGAAGAGATCGAAAGCCCAGAAATAAATCATGCATCTATAGTTAAATGATTTTTCTACAAGAGTACCAAGACTATTCATGGAGAAAAGACAGTCTTTTCAACAAATGCTGTTGGGAAAACTGGATATCCTCATGCAAAAGAGTGAATTTATGCCATATATACATATTAACTCAAAAATGGATAAGGTCTGAATTTAAGAGCTCAATATTGTTTCTCAGCCTTTTGGTTAAGATCAAGTGAAGAGCTAAACATATAAAGCCCTTGGACAGAAAAATAGGTGTAAATCTTTGTGAACTTGGATTAGGCAAAGGTTTCTTAAATATGACGCCAAAAGCACAAGTAACCGAAGAAAACAACAAATAATTTGGACTTCATCAAAATTAAAATTTCTATGCATCAAAAGACACAATCAAAAAAGTGAAAGAACGTTTCACAGAATTGAAGAAAATATTTGTAAATTGTATATTACGTTGATAAGAATGTAGTATTTGGAATATATGATAAACTCATAATTTTGTTAAAGAACAAAAAATTTCAGTTGGAAAATGAGCAAAGTACTTGAATAGACATTTTTCCAAAGCTTTATAAGTGGCCAACAAACACATGAAAAGGTGCTTAGCATCATTAGTAATTAGGGAAAGGGAAATCAAAACCACAATGAGATACCAGTTCATAACTAGGATGGCTATACTTACATAAATGGAAAATAACAAATGTTGCAAAGAATGTGGAAAAATTGGAGCTCTCATACATTGCTCGTGGGAATGCAAAATGGTGCACCTGTCTTGAGTAAAAGTTTGGCAGTTTCTAAAAAAGTTGAACATAGTTACCGTATGACCCAGCAGTTCTACTTCTGTGTATGTATCCAAGAGGATTAAAAACATGTGTCCACACAAAAATTTGTATACAGATGATCATAGCAGCATTATTCATAATAACCAAAATATGGAAATGATCCAAATATTCATCAACTGATGAGTGCCTGAATAAAATGTGGTGTATCTATACAATGAAATAGCATTTCACAATATGATGAAATTGAAGTTTTGTTACATCCTACAACATAGATGAATCTCAAAAACATTATGCTAAGTGAAATAAGCCAGTCATAAGAGTGCACATACTGTATAATTTCATTTATATGAAATGCCCAGAATAGACACATTCTTAGAAACAGAAAGTAGTTAGTGGTTGCCAGGGGCTGGGATAGGAAAAAATGAAGTGACTATTTAATGGATATGGGGTTTCTCAGGTGATGAAAATGTTCTGAAATTTAAGTAGTGGCGATGGTTGCAAAACATACTAAAACCAACTGAATTACCACTTTAAAATGGTTAAACTGGTGAACTTCACGCTCTGTGAGTTTTATCTCATTAAACATTTTTAAAAATAGTGTATAAAAGTACGAAAAGTGTCACTTTACTAGTAGGTAAATTTTTTAAAAAAAAACTCTCTTTTCTGTGTAGTGACACAGGAAGTACCTTATTTTAAAAAATTAGGATACAAAATAATAGATATATCAGTTCCCAATTACATAAAAGACATGCGTGAGAGTGTGTGTAACCAAGAAAAAAAAAACAAAAAGAACATGTGAAAATGTTAATGGTGATTGTCTCCAGGTGTTAATTTATGTTATCTTCCTTATAACTTACCTACATATCTGTAATTTTAAAATTATCTAAGTGACATTATTTTAAAATTTTAATTCGTTTTATGTTTTAAAAAATATTTTAACTTTTATTTTTAGGTTCAGGGTTACATGTGCAGGATTTTATATAGGTAAACTCATGACTCAGGGATTTGGTGTACAGATTATTTTATCACCTGGGTACTAAGCATAGGACTAAGTGAACATTATTAATTTTTATTTTTGAGTTACACAGGAAGCATGAATATCCTCACTATAAAAAAAGAAATCAAACAGTACAGACAAAGAAAGAAAATTCCCCTTCATGTTTCAGTTGATCAGTTGATCAGTTAAATACCAGTTTCACCAGTGCGGTTCATGTCTTAGCAGACCATTTGCTATTGATTTACTGAGGTCCAGGCACACTTAGAAAAATGTAGGTTTTCTTTTTGCACTTTTTAAAAGCACAAATAATACATGAACAACAGTATGCCTATTATTCTGCAAATTATTTTTCTTCCTCTTAATCATGCATTGTGGAGAGTTCTCAGTGTCTTCACAGAGATCTAGCCCCCACTTTTTAGCTGCTGCATGGAACTCCACAGCATGGACACGCTTCACATATCCCATTGGATAAAATGTCCATCATTTCTAAATTTTTCTCTACAGACAAACTTCATTAGTTGTGCCTTTTTGGGTACCTGGGCAAGGATCTTCCAAGGAGAGTTATCTAGAAACAGCAGTGCTAGGTCACAGGCCACGTGCTCTTCAAAACTGTAATAATTCTACCACCCTTTCCTCCAGAAAAAAAGTCCCAAACTGTTTTGTTATCACTTTTATTATCAATACTATTTTTTCACCACATATTTCTTTATAATTAGAAAATAATTAAGCCTTTCCAATGTACTTTTTGTTTTCTTTTTTAGCTTGGGCACCAATAGCCAAGATAGGCACCATCAGGCTGAGATTCAATGGGAACAGAGCTCCTCACATCCCACCTTCATTATCCTTATCTGCAAGTAAGGAGAATAATTATAGTGGTCCTTGGAATAACAATAATGTCTGATATTCATGTTGGTATTTGTGGTTTGCAAGATGCTTCTGATGCACAAACCAACCAGTGAGCCTCGCAACCGTTAAGCAAAGTGGCAACCAGGTGACCAGGCTGAGGTCCAAATCCTGACTTGACCACTTACTATCCAGCGGGTGATGTTGGGCTCATTGCTCAGCTTCTCTGTGCCTCAATGTTCTCATCTGTGTTAAAGCAGGGATAACAGCAGTGCCTCTCTCCTGGCTGTGGTGTGGACAAACTGAGATGAGATGCCTGGTACGTAATATCCCTCAGTCAAAACCAAATTGTGTTGTGATGATCCTAGCAATACATGAACAATCAGCTAGTTTTACACTAGAAAGTTAACTCTGTTTCCTTCCTTGTCTTCCTGCTGCAGTGGAAGAAGAGGCTACACTAGACTCTTGCCTTGAGGCAGATCATGCCCAGTTTGCATTCAAGGAGACAGCAATACCCACCTTCACGCATACTGTAAAAAATTTAGTTGTTGATGTTTCTGGATTTTGGTTTGATGGGCTACCTAGTTCTAGTGTGAAAGAGCCAGGTGAGAGAAGAAGTGTCTTTAGGGTAACAGGGAAGGAAAGGCAGAGGCTCCCATCCCAGCCTCAGCAAAGAGTGAGGGTCATGCATCCCAGGCTTGGCAGGGAAGGGACAGAGAACAGCCTCCAGGGACCATGAGGGCAGGGATGATGGACTCCCCCCACAGAAATCCTCCAGTGCTTGAGATTCAAGGGGCTTTGTAATGTTTTGGCACTTTGCGCAGCCAAAATACTGGGGTAGAGGAAAGAGGGATGGGAAAGGGAAGATAGAGGTATATCTGCCTCCCCAAGGGGACAATTGCAGGAAAGGCATGGTTAGGTCACATATTTTATTCTGTTTTTGTTTCATTACTGCTTTGGTTTTAGAGGCTCCTTCATTTATCAGTATTCTTTTTCAGCCATGAATTGTCTACTAATTCAGTTATGAATTTAAGACTACTGTCACCAAGTTATTACACATTTCCAAAACATTATCAATTCTCTGTGAAGATGCCCCAATAGAATGTAGTCCAGTGCATTCAAGAGCGTGATACACAGGCCATCAACAGTAGTGAGATGGTTATTGGAGGCCCACATGCATTTCTTAATGGTTATTTATCTTAATATGCATATATATAGACATACATATTATTTATACCACTTTTCCTCTTATGATAGTCATGTGAAAGTTCCTTTGTAAAAAATTTATTTAAGTTGAATGAAACAATTTAAAGTAAAACTATTAGGTGAAAAGGTGGCTCTAAGATGTGACAAAAGTTGAGCAATGATTAAGGTTCGGGAAATCCTGTTGCAGAGAAGAGGAATCCACTGTGTGTGTTGGTAGGTAAATGTTACAACTTGTTTTTAATCCTCTCTAGGGCCATGTAGAAATAGAGTCACAAATCAAAGTAGTTCTCATTTAAAATCCCCTCTACTTTGTAGCCACAGCTTTATAGATTTGTTTTCTCTTTGCCGTGTGGCAGCAAAGTCCATTTTTACATCCCATACCATCCAACCACCTGCCTTCCCCAAATGAATTTCTTAAGGAGAAGATGCATGTTGTCCAGGGGTCTTAGTTCATTCAGGCTGCTACAACAAAGTCTCACAGATGGGGTGGCTTATAAACAGCAGAAATCTATTTCTCATAGATCTGGAGGCTGGAAGTGTGAGATCTGGGTGCCGGCCTGGTGAGGTTCTGGTGAGGACCTTCTCCGGGTTGCAGACTGCTGACTTTTCATTGTATCCTCACATGGCAGAAAGAAACTGAGAGCTCTCTGTCTTGTTCTATAAAGGCACTAATCCCATTCATGAGAGGGCCACCTTCATGATCTAATTACCTCCCAAAGGCCTCACCCCCAAATACTGTCATGCTGGAATTAGGGTTTCAACATATGAACTTTGGGGGACACAGAGATTTAGCTCATTACACCTGGTGAACAGGCTTACGCATTCCAGCTTCAGTAAGCAATGCCCATAGTGCAGCTCCTGCTTCACGATCTCAGCCTTGGTGGGGAGCTGGCTGAGAGTTTTTAACTTCTTCCCACTGATTTTATTTTATAAAATTTTACCAGAAGGTCTTACTAGAAAAGTTAAAATAGTTTACCTACCATGTGCAAATTGGCACCATTTACAGATATGGGGGAATGTAACTCATGGACAATATTTGATTTTTACACATTGTGATTTTAATTAGAAATGTTAATTAAACACATATGCGAACCTGAAGCTGCCAAAAGGCAAAAAATAAATATTTGTAAAGAATAAGTTACCCAGTGTATTGTCATATGATTTGGCACAGATGAAAATATCTTGGCAAAAAGCTCATGTTTCAAGGCAAACACTAGTGGCTAGAGTTTAAAGATATAAATTTCAGTACCATCTCTTGCTCTGACCAGATTTATTTATAGGCAAACAAATCAATTCTCCAATCTATGCCTCAGTTTCTTCATTTGTAAAACAGTGGAGCTGAGATGTCCTCCATGTAGTTGTTGAAAAGGTCAAATGAGAAAGTTTTCAGTGTTTCACAAAGTCTAGGGCAGCCTCTGGATGCTTTGCCATGAGGCCCCAGCCCTCCCTGGTTCCTGGAGCTCTGCTCAGAGGTCACCACGAACAGATGAAGGGTTTGCATCCTCGAGCTCCAAATGGAAAGGCAAATAACACACTGCAGGGCTGAGAATTCCAAATATTAAGACCCTTCTTGTGTTTGTCGCTCCTCTCCAGTGCTTGGCAATAACGTAAGGCAAATATCAGGAACCCAGAGGGGAATTAATGTTAAAAAAAAATAAAAAATCCCGGTGTGCTCTGGTGTAATTAAGCAATATAATTAAAGTCCTCCTATTGAAGCCAGTTGACAGGAGACCCAGGTCACTATTGCAGAGGCAGCGAAGGTGCCAAAGTTTGTTTGCTTCTTCTGAGGTTTATCCATATTTCATGTTTTTATGTCACTCTTCCTGTGTCAGAAACACAGAAAAATGTGTGTATGTGTCTATCTTCTCCTACCAGGCTACAATTTCCTTGAGGGAAGGGGCTGTCTCTTGTCAGTCATTGTTATCCTCTGTGTACCGACAATGATCCTGACATGTGATTAGTGTTCATGCTGCGAGCCTTGTCTAAACTCACGGAGCCCGACTATCTCCCAGTTACCTATTCTGGGAAGTCCTCACTGCCCACTGAATTTGAACAGTTCCCTCTAATGATGGAAATGCATTCTGTGGTTACTCTAATTTTGAGTGAAGTAAAGGTCTCATTGATTAATAACTTCGTGCAGTAGTCCCAGGCAACAGGAGCTTCTTAAATGCCCCTGGGGCCCACTGGGGCAGTCACTCACTCATGCATTCAACAAATCTTTATTTAGCATCTTTTATGTGCCAGGCAATGTGATGGATACAGTGGATACAGTGATAAATAAAGTTGGCAGAGTTCTGGCATTCAAGAAGTGTATACTCTAGAGAAGGAAACAGAGAGTGGAGAGGAAAACCTGTCCTGTGTTGAAAGCTGGTGGTACAGGTAATGAACGACTCTAACAAGGGAGTGGATGGTGGCTGAGGAAGGCCCATCAAAGGAACAGAGATCCATAGAAGGAAGGGAACCATGGAAATACCTAGAAGAGAACATTTTCAGGTACGGGGAACGAGTCCCAGATCAGGAGATGAGAGCCAGCTTAACATGGGCTAAGAACAGAGGAAAAACCGAGTTTGCTAGAACTTACGGAAGGGAAGTGTGGTGGAAGATGAGGTCAGGGAGACAGGTGAGTCATCAGGTGGGCCACTGGGGCCACGGTGCAGAGTCTAGATTTCATCCCTACAGGAAGGGGAACCTTGGGGGGTCTGAGTGAGGGAGTGATACATCTGATTTTCCCCTTTAGAAGATCTCCCTGGCAAGTGCGTGGTCATATGACCAGCAGGGGAGCAACAGAGGCAGGCAGCTGACTTGGGAGGCCAGTCTTGGAGTGAAACGATAAACTCTTGGAGCAGATGGTAGAGGTGAAGATGGAAGTACAAGAATATAGATGGATTCCTGTCCCAGGTGAGACAGGTTGATCAGTGGCCTTCCTGACCACTTCCACCCTGAGGTGTTATGGATTCTACAGTTCTAAGATTGTAGAGTCTGTGACTTCTGAGTTCAGAGTCTCAATCCCAAGATTGGGCCCAGTGGTAGGTCTGACCATGCTTCTCAGAGCAGCATCCTACAGGGATGAAAACTCAGACTCCCGTCTCGAACCTCAAAACCAGAATTTCTCCCTGTAACAGACACATCAGTTCATAACCACAAATCTCAGGCCACCACTTCAGCCAGGCAAGAAATATGTCTATTTGTGTATTCACTAAATGTGTCAAGTAGAATAATGGTCCCTGAATGATGTCCACATCTTTGTTCCCAGGATCGGGACCACATAGCAAAGGGAACTTAAGGTTGCAAATGAAATTAAGGTTTCTAATCAACTTGCTTTAACATTATTCAGGTGGTCCTTATGACAAGCGTTCTTAAAGTGAAAAAGGGAGGCAGAGAAAGAGATGTGACCTTGTAGGATGCTCAGGTGACGCAATGTAAGAAGGACTCAACCTGCCATTGCCAGCTTTGACGTTGGAGAAAGGGCCCACAAGCCCAGGAATGTGGGAGGCCGGAGGAAGCTGGAAATGGCAAGAAGACAGATTCCCTCCTAGACTTTCCAGAAGAAATACATCCCTGCTGACACCTTGATGTTAGCCCTGGGGAGCAGCCATGTCAGACTTCTAACCTGCAGAACTGTAAGATAATAAATGTGTTTTGTTTCCAGACACTAAGTTTGTGGAATTGGTTACAGTAGCGATAGAAAACTGATATATTAAACTTCAATAATCGTTGAGGTCTCCATCCCACCAGATAATGGAAACTTACACTCAGTCAAGTTGAGATTTCTCCTTCCCCCAAGGTCGTTGCTAACTTCTGGGGGCAGGATTCATAGGCAGCTGGAGATGAGGGTGGGAGTATCTGGTCCTCAGTTGTGACGTGTCCGTGCCGGTGTCCTTGAAAGTGGCGCATCGTGCATCTGATTCTTGGCTGTCACAACATGTGGGCTGTGTCTGCAGCGTCCTTCACTCCTGACCTTTGGGCCTCTCCCAGCCCAGCTCCTGCTGTCAGTGACTTGCCTGCTCCTCTCACATGCAGCGGGCAGGGGAGGAATGGCTGCCCTCCAACTTTAGTCTGGAATCCCAAGAAGTGCTGGGAGGCTGCCTCATGGCTTTTCTGAACACCACAGGCCTTGTCGCTCTTTATATTCCTGTCCAATTTTTCTCTTCCTGTCCAAGACTAGAGAATTTTCCTCTGGGGCAGCAAAACCTGCCTGAAACTATCACGTGTGCTTCTAAGTCTTTGTCTTCAGCCTTAACCTTGGGTTATGAGTCTGATTCCTTTGCCCTCAGATTCTGATGTGACACCTCTCTCTTGAAGATTGGAGGGTCCATGGTTTCCTGCCCCAGTGGGGAGGGTTGTGAGATGATAGGAAATACCAGAGGGGATCCCCGATTAATTCTTCTGGATATTTTTCCTCTGTATCAGTAGTGGTGTTAGCCAGTTACTGTCACCTGCGAAAGGAAGCCCGCCTGACTGCAATGCCTGTGTCTGAGGTGGGACCCTGACTCATTTTTCAGGGGACCAGGGAAGTAAGAGGTGGCAGGGCTTGAGAAAAAGCTGTGGGGCAGGTATTAACCAGGCCGGATTCTCTCGGTCTGGAATTTGAATCAGGACATAGGGACAGTCCAGCTGGCTTCAGGCAGGGGAAGAGACAAGAAGACCCTAAGGAGAAGCAGACATGCTGGAGCGCAGAGGCATTCTAGCAGTGAAAAATAAAGGAAAAGAGCCACCAATCCCTATTATGGAGGAGCCAGGACCCCAGTCCTTGAAGCCCTCTGGACCCCACAGGGCTAAACACCAGCCTCTCCTGGATGCCAGGAGGTTCCTGTTCTCCTTGAACTCCCGAGGCTGAACTGGAATTCCCATCACTGGCGGCAGCAGATAGGGTTCTAACACATCAGTTTCTTTTTTGATTCTAAAGGCCTTGTTATGAGTTGACTTTTCTCCCTGCCTGTACTCCCCAACCCCACCAAATTTATATGTTGAAGCCCTAACCCCAGGTACCTCAGAATGTGATCTGATTGATATCGTCTTTAAGAGGTAACTAAGGTTAAATGAGGTCATTCCGGTGGGCCCTCATGCAATCTGACTGGTGCCCATGTAAGAGGAGGAAACTGGGACGTAGATTGTACAAAAGGAAGACCATATGAGGACACGGTAAGAAGGTGGCCGGCTATAAGCCGACCTGAGAGGCCTCGGAGAAGCCAGCCCTGCCAACAGCTTGATCTCGGCCTCCCAGCCTCCAGAGCTGTGAGAAGATGAAGTCCTGTTGTTTAAGCCACCCGACCTGTGGTCCTTTGTTATGCCAGCCAAAGCACACTAATTCAGGCCTTAAGACCTTTTGTTCTGTGGCCCTGCTGTCCAGGAAGAACAGCTCCAAAGGCAGCACAAACCTTCCCTCCTGCCAGCTCCCAGGAGCTACTTTGAGAAACATGCCCCTTCCTCCTTCCCAAATGAAAGCCAGTGCCCGTCTCTCAGCCCACCCCTCTCTCTTTATGCTTCCATTTTCATGTCTGGATTTCTAAGCCTAAAATGCCTGCTATCTTTAACTTGAAAGACCAGTCAAGTCTTTTGGCAAGGTGGGGGTGGAACGCATCTCCCAACCACACCTCCAGAGATTGCTTTTCTCATTCTTTGGGTCTGAATTCAAGTCCTCCTCAGCCACAAACCTTCTGCCGCATCCCCTCTGGGATTTCCGCAGCAATGAGTTCATCCCACTTCCTCCAGCACAGTGTCCCAGAAGTATCATACCTACAGCACCTGTGGTTCACAGGATCATGTTAGGTGGCACGCAGATAAACATTTGTCACGTGGTTAGGATTGATTTTAATGTATAGTAGAAAACAATAAAGCTGGCACCTCAGACCTGTGATTTTACAGGCTTTATGGCTGACGCTGAGGCTAGCAGAGGTGTTAAAATGTCCTACACTAAGTAAATACTGACAGGAGGGGCGTGGCAAAAATCAGCACAGTGGGGTGAGAACAGCGGAAGCTTCGGAGATGGGTATTTTCATGAGCAAATGTGTGCAGCATTGATCTGCAGGAAATTAGCAGAGTGGAGTGGTGCAGGGGTGTGAGTCAGCAAGCGTGAAGGGGGCAGGAGAGGGTTCTAGTCTGCCCTGACACCTCTGTTAGTCCTTCTCCATAACTGACCCTGGAAAACCCGACCCCGGATGTCTGTTTCCCATGGCTACAGTCCATGTGGAAGGCTGCCCAGGCTTGCAGGCGAGGCTAGAAAGGCCCTTAGGAACTTATGCTATCGTAGGGGCTCTTGCATCTGAATCTACAGGCATTTCACAGGCAACAGGGGGCTTCATTTTTTTTCCAGCTTCCCTGGTCTTGTCAGAGGCTGGCAACCTCGGCTGTGAAATGAATTTGCTTCCCCCTGTTTAAGCATTGGACAAATGCAAGTTCTTTACCTGAGCCCAGCCACTGAGCAGCACCCTGCAGGGAAACACAACTGTCCAGACAGCAGACAAACCCACCCCACCGTGAAGCCAAGGGTGCGTCCCAGTGAAGGCTTGGGGGAGAGGAGGCATAAGACCTGGAAAGCCAGGAAACATGGCAGGTACTTGCAGATGGTGGATCTGTCAGGGGACCTTCAGGCAAGCATGGAAGTCTCTGTCCCCACGCCCAGGTTGAGTCACTGCCGGCTCCCCAGCAGCTGAAAGATCACTTAGCTGCAAATGACTATGACTCCCTCATTTGACTGAGGTTTAGCTTGTTACTTCTAAGGAGCCTTTAAAAAAATGGAGTATTGTGGGAAAGCATGCAACTGTGTGGGCCCTTTCTGATGTAACCGTGCGTCTCCGGCTATATTCATCCAATGGCATTTAAGGCTCATTAAATTTTGAATCCAGTGTCACCTGCCTTAGGCTCAAAATAGTTCTCCGTGTGCCTTTTGTCTCCAAACTCCATTTTAATGGAAATTGTTTCCATTCACCTCTTCGTTCCCTTCTTCCTGCCAGCAACACCCGATCTTTAACAATCTCCAGTACGCAGTTGTGTGCTCTGTCATTTGTGAACCTGTCATTTGGGGGAATACATTGGATCTTGACTGCTGTAAACAGTTGATGGTAAAAATGCAAGGAGCACTCTTAGGATATTCCCTTTCCCTCCTGCTTCCTCTCTGGCTGTGCAGAAGGACCCCAAACCCCTCACCCTCAATATTACCGATGGCTGGAAGCTTCATGAGACTCACCACAAGATAGTCTCTGCTTCACATCTTGTGTCTTAACTCAGGAAAGTTCCAGGGTTTCACACAGGACGTTCATAAGCCCCATCTAAAGGCAGTAGCTGTTTGTCATAATGAATAATTCTTAAACAGCTCTTCATAAGTGCCGGACACTGTTCTAAGTGCTTATAACTGAGTGGCGTGGGGGCTATCTCCTTTTTTATAGATGAAGAGACTGAAGCACAGAGAAGGTAAGTAAATGGCCCAAAGTCACACAGCAATTAAGCTGTGGAGTTTGGATTTGAACCCAGGCTCTCTGAATGAAGTCCAAAGCTATATCCTGCCCACTCTGCTATATGCACTCCGACACCCCTAGTTGGAGGTTGCCTCATGGTAATGTCAGGCAATCATTTCCAGACCTTTGTATTTTTTCAGAGAAGCCAGAAATCTAAATTTTTATGTGAAATGTCCCATTTTTTAAAAAATTGGCAAGCAAAATCATTTTTAACACTGTGAGAGCCAAACAAAATATCCCTATGAACAGTAACTGGTTTTTATGCCACCCAGGTGAGACCTCTGGTTTAAACTAACTCTTCAAAAAGAGCAAAGTGACCATCAAATTCAAACACTTCCATGCCAGCAAGAAGCTTCTTTTGAAACTGAGCAGAAAGCCCAAAGAGCAGGCAGAATTCTGTTCTGGGATCCTGGTTGGATATCCCGAAAGTCACCGTGCTTCACGGAGCAGGCAGCTTCTCCAATTGTGACCATTAAGTTGCTTTACAGAAAGATTCAGGGAAACTTGCTTTGCGGTTGGTTGACACCTGCACTGTGTTAAATCAACACAGCAAGTGTAGCAACCAGCACAAGAAATGTCAGCTCTCATTAGCCTGCATATAAATCTGCCTCCACCAGAATCGGGATTACAGAACGTCGGGGAAAATGCCAGGAAGCAAGAACATATGTTGTTCACACAAAAAGAATCTCCAACAATGGGTGTCTTCCTCCACAGTGGAGGCACCTGGAATAGGGACAGGGAGGCTTTGTTTTGCCTTGCTGCCGCCCCGACCCCCATCCCCCTGTTCCTGGCCAGGAAACTGGGAAAACTCCATAGCTTCATCATCCGTGGTAGGAGGTTGTGCTAGATTTTCACTGACACAGCTGAACAGTCATGAAATGCCATAAAGAGTAAATGACTTGATCATGCAAAACAGTAATTAGGATGTGGGGCATATTTATGCTATTTACATATTTTAACACCTAATATTAACGATCTTCCTAATCGTACATAAGTAATCTAGACTTTGTGCAATTTGTTCTGGCCTGCCATGAACAGGTAGTCCTTAAAAGCCAGTGCCCGTTTCCCTTCTCTCTCCCCACTCTGTATCTGCATTCCTGGAAGCCCATCACGGGGGAAGCCAGGCAGGAAAGCTGGCAGTGGTCAATGGAATGCCTTCCCTAAAACACACAGATCTAGAAGTCATTGGAGGAAACCCAGGAAGGAAGGAAGTTCCCTTGGTGAGAAGTCTTCCTGCAGGCTGTCTAAAGGGGCTGAAGACAGTAAGTGTGCTGATAAATGCATAACAACAGGCTCTCAAAGAAAAAAAAAAAAAAAAAATCCTTGATTTGTAGCACTCGCCAATTTTCATGAAGTAAATACACCCACTATGGCCAATGTAGCGTCCAAACTTCTGATACAATTTCACCGAACACCCAGTTGGGAAGGGTCTCGAGCACACCATTAGTTGTGCTCGAGCCACCACCTGATTGACCTCAGTCACTTCCTTAACTCCTGTCTGCAAGTAGAGATATGCAGCAGGGCTATAGCTATAAAGACTATACCCAACTCCAGATATCGTCCAAGATTACCCAGGTCTTTTCTTGTGCAAAATAATTGCACTGGGGAGCTGGTAAGGAATAACCGAATTCATCACCCTGGCTGCACAAGTGGGAAAGTGCAGCTGAGAGTCGGAAAGAGTTTATGTAAGGATGCACAGCAGTAGGCCTCAGCGCCGCAGCTGGAGCGCCACTCTCCTTCTCTACCCAGCGCTTTTTGTGCCAGGACCCTTTCTTTGCGCATTCCCTCCTGGTTTCTCCTCAGGCGCCACAGCTTGCTTTTGTGCCTCACAGTCTCCTTGGCCGGGCCCTGTGTATGTAAGTGTGTGCACACATGGAAGGCGGGGCAGCAGGCTAGCAGCCCTGTGAGGTGATGATGGTTGCCAGGTAACAGGAAGGCATCATGGTGGGGAGCCTTCCTTGGCAGATATGAATAAATGGGCGCAGCAGGGAATGGAGCCTCCCTGGAGGAGGAGAATGTGGCAAAGTCTGGTATGAGGGTTCTGAGGCAGAAATGGGGTATAAAACCCAAGAAGGAGGGGTTGGGGAGACATTACAGCTCAAGGGGATGTTAAAGAAGAACTGGTCCATTTCCTCCATCAGGAGCCGAGACCCAGCACTGCCAGGAAGCGACTTGCTCAAGGTCACACCATTCAGAGTCAGGGCCACTGGAAGTGAATGGTAAGATCTAGGGCTCCCACTGAACCCCATTGAATATTATAGAAGCCTCATAAGGCACAAGTAACCCCGAATGCCAAGTGTGGGAAGTTTAACAATAATCTCCATGGCTGTGCATTTGGAAAGAATTCTGTGGTGCTGCCCTGGTCACCACAGACCTTTTCCTCCCCTTCCCATCCCGGCCCTGGGGAAGGGAGCAGAGCCAGGGAGCAGAGAGAGATGAGAAGGAATGATGCTGACGTCACAGGGGGGGCCGTGAAATTCCAAAGGGTCACTGGGCTGAACAGATGGCCGGCAGATATTGGTTTTAACTTGCACATGGCTGAGTAAATAATGTTTAAGTTTTTCTTGCCAGCCTGGGGAGCCGACAGATCGCACTGAGTGGAGGTACCTCCACCTCCTGCCCGCATCATCTGCTCTTCCCGGGGTTTTCATTTCCTACCCTGTTTGCGCTTTAGAGCATGGCTGGCTGGTCAGGAAGCCAGTGCCCTTGGAGGCAGGAGCCTGTGTGCGGAAAGAGGGAGGGCGAGGGTGGAGTGGGGAGGAGGCCAGCCCTTTATTGCAGTGTGTGCCTGGGCAGTACCTGTCAAGCAAAATCACCATCAAGGGTGTCTTGGGTAAATTGCCTGGGGTAGGGGGAGCTTGTAGTGTTTTAATCCTTGATAACAAAGAACGTGGCATGACTACATACCCCTTGGTCTGCCTGTCAATAAGATTGTTTCTCTGTCCACAGATCAAAGAGCTGGGTCTGGTGAAACGTCAAGGTGGGACTGAGTTTTTATCCTGAAGTGGCCACTCACTGGCCTTTGGCAAGTCTCTTAACTCTGCCGAGCCTCAGTTTGCCCATGCATCCGATGAGGGTGTTGGCATTGTCCTGAGTATCCTCCTGGGGAAGAAATGTTTGGATGAATCTTGTCTGTGTGAATGGGAGATAAGAATGCAGATGTACATGGTGGACAAGCCCAAATTTGCTGGCATAGCAGAAATGGATTCACTGAATTATTTTTGAGCTCCTACTCCATCAAGCTTAGGATGCAGAAGTAAGGCGTGAGCACTACCCCCAAGGAGCTCCTCTGAGCGGAGAGACAGATAAGAGAATAAAACTACCAAATTGTCCGTGTGGAGGTTATCAGTGTGGCTCTGGGGTCAGACTGCCTGAGTTTACACTCCTGTCTATCACCTAAAAGTTGTGTGACCTTGGGGTGGTAACCTTTGTGCCTCAGCTTCCTAATCTGTAAAATGGGCATCTTAATAGTCACTATCTCACTGGGATGTGGTGATGATGGAGAAAATGCAAGCAAAATAAGTAACACGGAGGCCTGACCCACCCAGGGCAAAGACTCAACAAATGGCAGCTGCTGTTACTACCAAGTCTGTGAGAGCAGTAGCCTAGGATCCCTGGGCTCACAGGGAGAAAGACTCAGCCCAGCCTTGGGGGCGAGGTCAGTGAGGGCTGTGAGAGCAGGATCTCAGTTGAGTCCTGAAGGCCAAGTTAAGGGTCGACTAGGAGACTGGGCATGGTGGCTTATGCCTGTCCTCCCAGCACTTGGGAAGCCAAGGCAGGCAGATTGCCTGAGTCCAGGTGTTCGAGACCAGCCTGAACAACATGGCGAAACCCCGGTTCCACAAAAAATACAAAAAATTAGCTGGGCGTGGTGGCACGTGGAGTCCCAGCTACTTGGGAGGTTGAGGCAGAAGGATGACTTGAGCCAGGAGAGTCAAGGCTGCAATGAGCTGTGATTGTGCCACTGCAATCCAGCCTGTGTGACAGAGCGAAACCCTGCCAAAAAAAAAAAAAAAAAGAGTTGACCAAGGAAAATGCAAATTCATTCAGCAAATAGTAAAAATGAAGGGCAAGGCAGATAAATCTCTGCTGCTTACAACTCTCATTTAGACCAAGGACCTGCAAATTTTTCTAGAAAGGGTCAGGTAATAAATATTTGAGGCTTTGCAACCCATGCGGTCTCTGTCACAACACTCAACTCTGCTACTGTGGACGTGTGAAAGCAGCCACAGGCAATCCAGAAACACATGAGCATGGCTGTGCTCTGTGAAAACTGTATTTCTGAACACGGACATCTGAATAGCATATCATTTCCATGTCGTGGAATATGACTTTTTCTTTTTTTAACATTTAAACATAAAAAACATTCTTACCTCACGGGCCATATAAAAATAGACAGTGGACTGGATTTGTTCAATTGGACCCATGGGTCATGGTTTGTGGATCCTTGTTCAAGAGTAACAATAGGTACGGAATCAATAGAAATGTGACAGTTTCGGATCATGGCCATGACACAGGACAATGACGCAGTGTGTTGTGACACAATCATGAGGGTGAAGGTACCAATTTAGTTAAGGTGGCTGGCTGTGACTCTGTGAGGAGGTGAAATTTGGGCTCAAATCAGAATATCAGCTAACACTAAATATTGCAAAGTTGAAACAGAAGTAAGACCCAGTCAAAGATGGGCTCAGAGTTTTAAGGGCAGAAAGAAGGTTAGTGTGGCTGGAACATAGGACTTGTGAAGGGAGAGGAGGAATTGACTGGAAAAGAGAAGGAAGATCCTGAAAAATGGATCATGAGAGCTTGAGCATATAAGAACCTACATGTGATTAATTCAGTATCTGTGGAACTGGCCTTGGTTTGATTGAAGGAAAATATTTGAAAAGGGATTCACTATGTAAATACCTTTTGTGATTTTTTTCAATATGTAGGGACAAAGGGAGGGAATGTATTGAGCGTGCAGAAACGCTGAATCAGTGTCGGGCATTATTATCTACCAGTCCTAATGAGTCTATTTCTTCTGCAGAGCCTGGGACCAGGCGGGGTCTCCAGCACCCCCAGGCACAGATCACGCATGCCTTCTTGCATGTCTTTAATGAGTTGCTCCCCCTCTGCACAGTGGACACGCTGGCTCTCTGCAGCCAGAGCCCCATGTACTGATTACATTAATCTCTGCCTTGGCTCTTGGGGGGCTTCCCCAAAATAAAGTCAAAATAGATTTGGTCAAAATGTCAGTTCCCAAGGAAGGGAGCTTGGCACTGATGCTTTTGGTGATGACATGGGTCCTGGCCCTCTTCCCTGTGTGTCCCCCTCCCTGACCTTGGTGCTTTGGCAGGATGCCTGAGAAAGAATTTTTGTAATAAAAAAGTTTGTCAAAAAGGTTTTCTGCATATCCCTGGGTTAAGGAAGGGAACGAGTGAGACCATGCTTGGGCAGTTGTGCCAGATGAACCTCTGGATTCTGAGAGTAATCTGATTCCCACTTCTCCCACCCCCCACACACATCACACACACACGAACAGACGCACATACAACACATGCACACCACACACAGGCATGCACATGCACACAGCACACACATGCACCAAGTGCACACTACACACACGGACACACACACCATATACACCCATGCACACATACCTGTGCATCACACACACCACACATACGCACACCACACATCACACACATGCACCAAGTACACACCACAGGTGGGCACATACACCATATACACCCATGCACATATAGCTGCACATCACACATACCACACATACACATACCACACACACCACACACACACACGTGCATACACTCACACACCATATATATGCACCTCACGTGCACTGCACATGCGCACATACCACATACACCCCCCACACACACCTGCACCACACACACTACACCTATACACCACACACATGCACCACCACACGTACACTTCACACATACCCACACACAAACCACACACACATGCACACACATGCATGCCACACATACACATTATACACCACATACACATACCACATACATGCACACATGTGCACACATACACCATACACAGTTACCACATACACACGCACACCACACACACCACACACCACACGCACACCATGCATGCTCACAGCATATGCACACACACACACACACACACTGCAGGCACAGGAATGTGTGTGCCCTCACACACAGCTCACATCATTCCAAGCTGAGTGGTTGCATGGCTAGACCCAGTTTAACTTGAGCTTCATCAGTTAAATGAGTGCTTTTTTTTTTTTTTTTGCCATTCCGCAGCTGTTGCCGTTTGCCTAATTTCAATCAATTAACTTTTACTTAAAAACATTAAATTTCTTAATGCTGCTGTATTGGGCCAATTGTACCGTAAATCGTGAGTGTGAAGGAGACAAATCACTCCAATTTGCCTGCCCATGGAACAAAGCCGCCATTAAAGCCAATTCTTCTGTCTTCTCAGAACTCCAGGCATGAAGCAAGGGCTGCTGCGGGGGTGGGGAGGGGAACTCAGTGCCGAGCTGGGTATCCTGAGGACAGCCCATCCACAGCTGGGGCAGGAGCTTGGCCGACTGGATGTGTGGGCAGGGTGGGCTCCTCTGCGGAGGGCCAGGTGGCAAGGCGGCTTGTGAAGCTAATCACTGGGACAAAGACAGGCTTGGGAGCTTGAGCAAAGGTGGGGTTGCAGAGAGTGCTGCCAGAGGGTGGGTGGGAGACAGAAGATCCTTAGGAATCTCAGGGGAAGAGTGCACCGGGAGCTTCTTCCCCACCCAGGCCCCTCGGCCCCACATCTCCAGCCACACAACCTCAAGTCAGTCTACAAACAGGGCCTGATCCCAAAGCGGGAAAGGCACGAGGTCTTCACATTCCATCTAAACGCCTTGCCCTGCTCTGCCAGCCCGACAGAGTTCAGCGCAGCCTGCCACCCTCTCCCTTGCCCACTCTGCCCTGGCCACACTGAACTTAGAGATGTTTCTTGGGCACTCCCAGCACGTCTTGCCCCGGGCTAGAGCCTGTGCTCCTGCTGTTGCCTCTGCCTGCAGTGTTTTTCCTCCAGACAGCAGTCCTTCCCTCACATCATCCAAGCCCCTACTCATTCTCTGAGAAGCACACACCCAGCGCCCTGTATGGCATCATCTTCTCACTCACTGCATGCTCACTGATTTTTCCACAGCTAACACGCCACTTCCCATCTGTCTAATCACTGATGAATGCCCAGGGGCTGAAACAGTGCCCAACACATAGTAGGTGCTCAATAAATGTTTGTTGACTTGAATAAATGGAATTCTTTAGGCTGGCATCTGAGCCTTCAGTGATAACTGGCCTCTTGCTTTCTGGCCTCTTCCCTGAGGACTTCACTTCTCATTCTTGTGCTCTGACTGAATGGGCCTTCCTTCCATCCACAAACACTTGCTGCTCCTGCCTGCCCCTGAGGCCTCACACCTATTGCCCCTGCTCCATCTGCCATGTGAAATACCCTCTCTTCTCCCCATTATACTCCTCAACATACACACACACACACACGTGATTACACACACACACACGCTTGAGTTTCTCTTCCTCCAGGAAGCCTTCCTTGACCACACCAACCTCCAGGAATGATTTCTTCCTCTGAGCTTTGGTACCATGATCTCTCCATCCCAGAGGATCTCAGGGCTGATATATCACTGGAACTGCCCTGGAACCTTCTAATAGTCCAGATCCTAGCACCCTGTCCTACAGACTTGGACTCAGGGAACCAGGGTAGGTCCTGTGCATTGGTATTTTTAAAGCTTTCCTGGTGGGTCTCATTGTTAGTAGGGTTTAAGGCTCTGGTCTAGCTGTTTTGCTTAGTTGCCAGCTGGTTTTGCTTGGTTGCCAGCTCACTTTTTACTCTCTTGGTGGGACAATACATGGCTGGAAGGCCATCTCTGTTATGTGCTCCTCACTAATATCCAACACATTTGAGTAAACTGTAAGTGTTCCATAAATGCCACTTAAGAAAACACAGGTCATAGGGAGCCGGAAGGAGCCTCCTGAGCGTGGAGGACTCGGATGCTGGGAACAGCACCATCAGGAGGCAATCATGGCATTTGGAGCTGAGCAGCCTTGGTGTTGAGTTCCAGCTTTCACGCTTACTGGCGGGATAACTTTTAGCAACCCTAATATTTGTTTCCTCTCCATGGAATGGGGATGGCAGTAGCCTCTCCCTCGTGGGGTTGTGGTGAGGATTTAGTAGCAGCCTCTCCCTCATGGGGTTGTGGTGAGGATTTGGTACCATTAAGGATATTGCCTGGCATAGTGCCCAGCCTGCAATAAGTGCTCAGTGAATGGGAGCCACTCTTTTGTTGCTAAAACAAGGTTTTTGCAAAGAGGCAGAGGGCTCTAAGCCCCTCCACGTCTGCCCAGAGCTGACTCAGCAGCAACGCCGGATGCTGCACTGTTAGCTCAGCTCAGCTGCTCCACTTCTCCTCAACCCACTCCTCCGGTCCCAATGCAGGTTGGGGGTCCGACTGGGGCAGCTGCAGAAGTGTGCCCCCTGCCTGCATTCCCTCCCAGGCCTCCACCTCCGCCCCTCCTGCCAATCATGCCACATGGCCACCTCCCCCCGCACAAGGAGCCCGGCTGAGCTGCAGCCTCACAGCACATGCAGGGCTCACACATGCTCACCCGGCCGCCCAGCCTGCAGGCCCGTGTGCTGCCATGGCTTGGTGCCCAGTCCTGGGCACAGCTAGGCCAGTGCACAGCCTGGCAGATGGCAGCAGGGTGGGGGCAGAAGGAGAGCGAGAGCTCCTGCTGGTGCTTGAGGTGAGGGTTGGGGTGGAGGCGTCTGTCAGCAGGGGGAGGGAGGAAAGCTTGGCCGGCAGGCAAGAGATGCCGTCATGGCTTGTGTCTGTGCAGTGGATTCCCACACTGTGGCTCCTGGCTGGGTTTTCCTGGAGGCCTGGCTCAACCCAGGCCTGGTCATGACATCAAGGCCATCAGCTGGTGAGCTGAAGCCTGCAGATAAGGACAATTCTGGGACTGAGCGTCCAGGATGCTGCATTCCCCTGCTTTCAGTTCTGGAATCCATCTCCCTCCCAATTCAGTTCAATCAAACTCAGCAATGACTTTGAGAGTGTCTGCTCTAGCCCCAGGTGCCAGGAAACATCGTGCTGTCCATCAGAAGAACTGAACTGAAATCAGGGCACTGGAGACTGGTCCCAGCCTTGCCACTGGACAAGCTGTGCTTCAGCCTCTCAGAGCCTTGGCTGACACTCCTGGGGATGGGATGGGGGTTACAGTGATGGTTAAGAAAGATGATAGATGTGCATGGCCTTGAAAAACTGCAGGATGCTTTAGAAATGGTGGATTTACTTCATATCTTTAAGGAGAAAAGCAGGAAACACACATGTCTGAGTAGCATCTCATGTGTGGAGGTGGGGAGGGATGTGCCATGTGGGTAAAGCTGACGGAACTCAAAGAGGGATGAGATAATTCTTACAGAGGCCATTTAGCAAGGTGGCCATGGTCTTGGGTTCCAGTTAGACACACCTGTATGTCCAGTTTGGGCGTTGCCTCACAGCAGCCATGGGATAGTTAGAAAGTCAACTGACTTCTCTGGGCATTGCTGTTTTCATCCGAAAAATGGGATTAAAAGAGTCTTTTCCTGGGATCCTGAGGATTTAATGAGATCAGCAAGCACAGAGTCTGGGATATAGTACAATGTTTCCACCACTGTCACCATTGATAGGGTTTGCATATCCCCTCCAAATCTCATGGAATGTTGGAGGTGGGGCCTGGTGGGAGGAGTTTGGGCTCACGGGGCCTGATCTCTTATGATTTGGTGCTGTCCTCATGACATTCCTGTCCTCAGGAATGTGCTCCTGAGTAAACATTATTTACTCCGCCAGGTGTGAGTTAAAACCAATATCTGCCAGCCATCTGTTCAGTCCAGTGGCCCCTTGGAATTTCACAGCCCCCCCCCCAAGAGTGGTCTGGTTGTTTAAAGTGTGCAGCCCCGCCCCTTATGCTCTCTCTCTCTCTCTCTCACTTGCTCACTTGCTCCTGCTCTGGCCATGTGACATACCTGCTGCCACTTTGCCTCTTGCTACGAGTAAAAGCTCCCTGAGGCCTCCCTGGAAGCTGAGCAGATATTGGTGCCATGCTTATACAGCCTGCAGGACCATGAGCCAATTAAATCCATTTCCTTATAAATTACCCAGTCTCAGCTATTCCTTTACAGCAATGCAAGAATGGCCTAATAGAACCATCATTCCAAAAGGACTGAGGAGATTAAGAACTTACCTTCCTCAACAAACCGTCCTAGTAGTTGACATATCCCATTAACCATAACCAACAACCATGGCTGCTACTGATGGAGCATGACAGCATGCTCACTTTTAGAATTCACCATTGCATTGAACCCTCACAACAGCCCCAAAGGGTAGGTATACTATTATTCCTTTTACACCGATAACAAAAAAGTAGAACCCAAGTTATGTAAGATACTCAAGACCACATTGTTAGAATTTTGAATGTTGGAGATTTGAATATTGGTCATCTGACTCGAAGATTCCCAGATTCCCCGACCGTCATTATACTATCTCCCCCAACCCCAGGGAATGCTCCCACATAGACCTCACCCAACTCCCTGAAACTCGCTGTGGAGTCAGTTTCTCCAGAGAACGGGCACTGGGCCACCTATTAGGCATCTCATTCCCCAGAGTCCCCAAAGGAGAGAAAGTGGAGGCCGGTGCTCCTTTCTCCCTGTGGCCACATGGCTCACGTGACCAGGCCCCTCTGCCCCAGCCAACCTCTACT
This sequence comes from Chlorocebus sabaeus, assembly GCF_047675955.1. NCBI lineage: Eukaryota > Metazoa > Chordata > Mammalia > Primates > Cercopithecidae > Chlorocebus > Chlorocebus sabaeus. The sequence goes on along the minus strand of NC_132908.1, from coordinate 45,874,722 downwards.
CTCCTTCTTCACTCACCCCACTCCAGCTCCCTGGCCGCCTTGCTGTAGCTTGGACTTTATGCCATTCGCAGCAGCTTCTCCCAGCACAGGACCTTTGTCCTCGCCGTCCCCTCCAGGGGTACTTCCAGTGCTCATGGGCATGTCTACATCTCGTTCTCTACATGTGCCAGCTCTTCAGAGGGCTTCCCTGACACCAGTCCCCAGCTACAGTGCCCCCCTCCCCACCACAGGGCCACCACTTTCCTTAGCTCTGAAAAGGTCTCCTCCATCCATTTCCTTGCTTTCCAGCCATCTCCCCGGGGGAGAATGGGAGCTCTGGAGGGAGAGGAAGATTCTTGTTCACCTGTGGGCTGGGAGTGCTCTCCCCAGCACTGGGCACAGTGCTTGACACAAAGTCCGTGCTTGATGAGCCCTTGTTGGCTGACTGTGTGAGGCACTCAGGAACGGAGGACAGCAGGCAAGGTGGGGGGTTTGCACCACCTGTGATTCGGTGCAGCAACCCCCACCCCTCGCCCCTAAGGAGAGCTCTGGATCTGGCTCCAGAGAAGAAGCTGAGAGGGAAGACAGCTGCCTCCACCGCTCCTTCCTGCTTTCTCTGATGACGGAGCTCAAAGTCTGGGTCAGTGTGACCTGGGAATGAGGAGGAGAAACGCCTCTGCAGGCGAAGTCTCTTCTGATGGGAGTTGTCACTGAGTCACCACTCTTCACAGAGATTCCTGCAGGATTCCCGGAACTCAGGGAATGAACCCCACCAAGGGCCGGGGCCTCCGCCTGAACCCCAGAGCCCCTTCTCTTTGGTCTGGGCAGGCACCAGCGGGGTGGTTTTTCAGGCCCCAGATTGAAGTTCCCACCTAAATACCATCTCTGGGCCCTGGGGACACTTCCTCCTCAAAGGCCCTTCTATCAAAATTATGTACTCACTGCTTTAGAAGCCAGAGAGAAACAAGGGCTCTCTGGTGATGCTAAAGAGTCCTCAAACCTAAGGATGCAACTTCAGCTCCCAACTATCCTCCCGCACAGCAAGGTCCTGTCCTGCCCAGCATGGGTGTTGGAAACATGGGGGCCTGCAATGTTCTCACATGTCCTGAGTTTCTGAATCACTGCTGGCTCAGAATTAGGCTCAGGAGAACCACATGGAACTGTAAGTCATTTCACTTTGTGCTCAGATGGTTCTCTGCCTCCTTTAAGTATTCTCCCTCCATGCTTCTCCTCCGCTCCAGAATAATCCTGCCATAAAGCATAGATTCTAATTAGTAGTTGTGTGACCTTGGGCAAACGACTTCACCTCTCTGTACCTCAGTTCCCTCACTATTAAGTAGCAATAATAATAACACCTACATCGTAGAATTGTGATGATTTAATTTGATAATGTATCAAAAGCACTTACAATAGTGCCTAACAAAGAGTAAGACTTAGTACATTCTTCTTGTTGTTACTTCTTTTAGTTAAGAAAATGATATCTACTGTAATAAATAAATCCTAGAATCTCAGTGGCTGAACAAAGTAACGCTTGTTTCTTGCTTACATCACAGTCCACAGCACATGTCCCCTCCACACAATGATTCAGGGATTGAAGCTCTTTCCATGATACACTTACAGCCTCAGGATCTATTTATTCAACTGTTGAGAGGAGAAAGAAGATGGAAGCTCTCACATGGGAGAGTTGGGGGAACCAGGTCTAGAAGAGCATATCACTCCCACCCACTGTTCCCTTGGTGGGAACTCAGTCACATGGTCTTGCCTGCTTGCAGAGAATGCTGGGAAACGTAGTCCAGCTGAGTGCTCAGGAAGAAGAGGAGTGGCTTGTGGACAACTGGTCTCTGCCACAGTTATTTTGTTGTTGTTATTATGCAGTACTTCCACTCAGAAACTATTCCACGACATCCCCACACCCACAGATATGGCCCTCACACTGCCCTACCTCTCTACCCCACCCTCACTTCTCTCCAATACACACCTGCTCCAGCCAAACCAGCAACCTGTGTACCTGATGAGGCTACAAAAATATGGATTGAGACAGGAATACAGAAACCACTTCTCTATGACTGCATGTGGGTAAAAGCCATGTCAAATTTGTCTTTGCATTGCCACCTCCTAACGTTGTTCCAGGATTATAGTTAGTAGCTAAGAAATGATGATAGATTGAACCAGTGTCCTCATTCCAAAGATATTCTGAATTATTCGATAATTGATCTGGCCAGCAAAACCATGATAACAAATAGCACTGACCTTCAGCTCCAGCATCAGGGAGACATTTGGGAAGGGTGGGGACTAGAGTGAACTGACAACAGGTATGTGAGTGGAAAAGACAGCTGCTACTTAGCATTCGCTGATTGTGTCCATTTAGGAGCCAAGTGTTACCAGATCTTTGTTTTTAAAGCAAAAACATGGGATTTTTATGTGCAATCTCTTGGCTTTTTAAATGTAAATTTAACAGTGCTTTAGATACAGCATGTTAAAAGCAACTGCAAAAATACAGTGTGTGTAGGGAGGGGAAGAAAGCCTATAATGTGGGCCAAACAGAATACATCTTTAGGGCAACACCAACCCAAAGCTATCATTTGCAACCTCTGCTATAAACCATATCTGTAGATGTAGTTGAAGAAATGGTAAGCAATTTTATTGGCCAAAGTTGCTCTGTATTAATCAAAACAAGCAAAACAAGGAATCCATGAAGAAACATGGATCCCTTCAGGATCCCTTCAAGATTCATGTTTCAGGTAAGAATGTTGAATATTTCTTGAATATCTTTTTCACCTTCATCAGAAGTCAAGATTTTAGGTGAATCATCACGTTTTCCTCTCATTTTTGGGGAACTGTATTAGTCAGAGTTCACCAGGGAAATAGAACCAACAGGATATACATATATATACACACACACACACACACACGCACACACACACACACACACACACAGAAATTCATTGTTAAAAATTGGCTCATGAATTATGGAGCTCGAGAAGTCCCAAGATCAGCAGCCAGCAAGCTAGAAACTCAGAGAGCCAATGTCTAGCTCTAGTATGAAAGCGAGCGGGATCAAGACCAAGAAGAGCTGAGGTTGGGTGCAGTGGCTCCTGTCTATAATCCTAGCACTTTGGGAGGCTGAGGCAGGAGGATCTCTTGAGGCCAAGAGTTTGAGATTGACCTGGGCAATGTAGTGAGATCCCATCTCTTAAAAAATAAGGGAAAAATAATTTGTTTTTTAATGGCTAGATACAATGGCTCATGCCTGTAACTCCAGCACTTTGGGAGACTGAGGCAGGGGGATCACATGAGCCTAGAAGTTCAAGATCAGGCTGGGCAATATAGTGAGACCTTATATATATAAAAAATTTAAAAATTAGCACCACCAAGTGTGGTGTGCACACCTGTAGTCCCAGCTACTCGGGAGGCTGAGGTAGGAGGATTGCTTAAGCCAGAGAGGCAGAGGTTGCAATGAGCTGTGATTGTACCACTACACTCCAGCCTGAGAGACAGAGCAAGACTCTGTCTTGAGACCCTGTCTCAAACAAAGTAAAAGAGAAGCACTGACGTCTCAGTTTGAGTCTTAAGGCGGGAAAGGACCAATGTCCCAGCTCTAAGCAGTGAAGCAGAAGGATTTCCCTCTTACTCAGCCTTTTTGTTTTATCTAGGTCTTCAATTACCTGGATGAGGCCCACACATATAGGGAAGGCAGTTTGCTTTGCCGAGTCTACTGATTTGATGTTAATCTTGTCCATAAACACCCTCACAGACATACTCAGAAAACTGTTTGACCAGGTGTCTGGGGATCCACAGTCAAGCTGACACATAAAACTAACCATCACAGAGACCCCCCAAGACTCCTTCTTACCTCACATACCTGCAAATGTGGAGATACTGTGGTGCAACCCAGTGTTCTGAGTGCTGATAGCTCTGTCATCAAATTGCTTTGTGACTCCCAGGTAAGTATCCCAATCTCTGTTCCCATTGTTCATACCTGTGCGGTGAGAGTTGGATTCCATGACCCATAAGGTCTTTTCTAACAGCAGTTCCTGCCTTACAAACTTGGAATCAAAGCAGACCACATTTTCCAGGCTCATTGCTTGTGACTTTATTGAATAATTTGTACAAAACCTCTAAGAATAATTTTTTCACCTAGTAGTGTGAGATGAGGGGAAGAAAATCAATAGAAGGTGTCTCAGTCATTTTTTATTTTCTAAACCATAAAGAGATTTTATTCCAGTTCAGAGTATTTGCAGACACCTTACCCTGCAATGTGTCTTTATGGACAACTTTCAAGAATGCCTAAAGAGATTCATTTCAGGGACTGAAAACCCTTGCTTCATCCTGAATCCACAGGAAAGAGCCCTCCTAGGGAATAAACTTTCCCAGGGTTTTTTGTTTGTTTGTTTGTTTGTTTTTTTGGGTTTTTTCCATGACACTTGAGAGATTACTGGAGAAACGAGGCAGGAGAGGGTTTAGAAGGAAAGCAATATTCCCTGTCTCTCAGACTCATCTCAAAGTCATTCTAGGAATAAATTTAAAGGCCTCTTATCTCAAATTCAACTGCCTTAAGTTGTTGTTGCTTCAACAACTTAAAGTTGTTACACTCACTTCTCTTCCATCAAGGTAATGGGCAAACCAACACTTGGCTTAAATAGACTCATTGCAACAGTTGACTGCAAGGAATATAAACAGACTTTTTGCAAAACGTGGAGCTCATCATCAATCCTGAAGAAGTTCAGGAACTTCTTCCATTTTCTGGTCCTCCTCATAGGCCAGGTAAGAAGCAAATAGAGAGGACAGATCTTAGATGAAGAAGTGGATCTAGCCCTAACCCCATCACTGACCATGCTTGTATTAGTTCATTCTTACACTGCTATAAAGAACTACCTGAGACTGGGTTATTTACAAAGAAAAGAGGTTTAATTGACTCATAGTTCTGCAGGCTGTACAGGAAGCATGGCTGGGGAGGCCTCAGAAACTTACAATGATGAAGGAAGACAAAGGGGAAGCCAGCAAGTCTTACATGGTGGGAGTAAGAGGAGAAGAGAATTAGCGGGAAGTGTACACACTTTCAAACAACCGGATCTTGTGATAAATCACTATGGTTCGAACAGCAAGGAAGAAGTTCACTGAGATGATTCAATCACCTCCCACAAGGCCCCTTCTCCAACTTGTGGGGATTACAATTCAACATGAAATTTGGGTGGAGACAGAGCCAAACCATATCAAGACTTGAGTAGGAGACTTAGCTTCTTCAAGTCTCAGTTTGCTCATCTGTAAAAGGGGAATCACACTATCTACTTTCTTCATGGAGTTGTGTCAGGACCCAGTAAGCTAACATCTGTTCCTGGTAGGTTTTTTGTTGCAAGCAATAAAAATCAACCCTGGCTGCCTTGACAAAAATGGATCTACTGGAAGCCTAAAAGACACTTTCAGGGTCCACAGAACACTGTAAAACCAGGAGTGGATATAGACAGAACCATTGGCTCTTGTGCCAGACACCACACCTGCTGAATCTCAGCTCTAAATACACCCTTCTCACTCTGCTCTCCAATTCAGGGACTTGGATGTTCCAAGCCATACCCCTCTGGTGACTCCCTCCCATCCCCCCTGCCTTGTCTTAAATATCCTTCTGTTTTGCTTAAGGTTACCTGTCATTGGATTTCAGGCCCATCACAAATCTAGGATGACATCATCTTGAGATCTTCACTTGATTGCATCTGCAAAAGACTCTTTTTTCAAATAAGGTCATATCCATAGCTTCTAGGTGAACATATCTTTTGGGAGCTACCATTCAACCCACTACAAGTAATGACGTCTTTTACACTTTTCTAACTAGTTGTTCAATGCTTCACCTTTGTAACTGACAGAAGAGTTACTCTCTCCCTCTTAAGGTCCAAACCAATGATGAATTGTTCAAGATTCCTGGGGACTTAACGCAGTCCAGAGAAAACAGAGGGTCAATCCAGCACTCCACATGGAGAAAACTCTGGGGAAGGATGTGAGGACCACTGCTGTGGGTCATCCAACACTGTGTTGAGCCAAATGCTGGTCAGCTGCTGCTACTATCTCTTCCTAGTCTAGATCACGGTAGAGGCCATCTTATTCTTGAGGGAGAGACAGCAATATCACGCCTTCAGTGCCAAGCTTGGCCCGGGGGTCTCTAGAGTTTTACATGCAGGAGTGCAGATCATTTTTCTTCTTCCTGGTCCCCCACCACCTTGAGGGATTTAGGCAGCTCCAGGGATTCAGGGTCAGCCCTAGATCCATTTCTTACCTCCTCGCTATACCTGGGCCACCAACCCCTACCTCCCAGGGACTCTCCTCTAGAGAACAAGCAGGTTTCCTTCTTTAACCTCAAAGCACCAAGGGTCTGACTATATAACCCTCCTTCCCTGGACACTGCACCACAGCCCTTCCTCCAGAATGAGGGTCCCAAGTGAATCAAGTAGACATGGAACATCTACTCTTTGGAGGATGGGGAGGATGACTTTCTACAATTCTAGGGAGATTTTCTGGCTCTGAATTGAGGAAAGAAATCCTACACGTTTAATTTCTGGCAGGGCATACCTCCAGTGATTACCTGCTATTATGTAAAAAATCAAATTGCAAATACAGCACAAAGAGTATGATCCTATTTCAAGTAAATAGGTGTAGATCTTAGAATGATATCCAGTAAATTATTTACACATTCCTCTGTTGATGATGGGATGGCAGACCATTTTTATTTTCATCATTCTCTTATCTGCATTTTCTAAGTTTTCTCCTATAAGCATATATCTCTTTTGTAATAAGATTTTTAAGGTTATATAAAAAATAATACTAGCACCTTGCAGTCACATAGTGCTTTGCTGCATCTCACAGCTCTAATCTAATTTCCTATCTGTGAGGTCAGAAGGGCAGGTATTTTTATCCCTGTTTTATAGATGAAGACTCTGAGGAGCAGGGAATGTGAGATATGATGTGCCCAAGGTCTGAGAGCAAAGCCAGGACCAGGACCCAGGCAGGGCTGCCAGCTCTCAGTTTGTGTGGCTTTGCTAATGCCTGGAGCCAGCTAGCTGCAGCTGGGAATATTCAAAGAAGGACTCAGAAACTATGACTGTGTAAGGTCAAGACGCAACAGGGCCCAAGGCAACAATGACCCTGGCTTTGGCCCGTTGAGAAAGGGAAGGCGGGGGCAAGAAACTATAGGACTGTGGGAGAAGCAAGCCTCTTGTTTCTGGATCTCCAGAAAGGGAAGGAGGTCCCCACACTCAGCAGCAGGGAACAGACCGGGTGGCACCTGCTGGGGTGATCATCTCAGGGAAAGGTGAGCCCAAGATGTGAGCTGGTCTCAGGGGGAAGCCATTCAGTTGTCACATAAGTTAAGAGACTTAAGAGACTGCTATGAGACCACTGCCTCCTTGGTTCATCTGATATCTGAGAAAGGACAGGTAAAGATTGTCCTCCCCAGACGCACCTGCCAGTTCTTCCTTAAGGGAGGGGGGATGAAGATGGATGAGAGCCTACAGTTCTCAAAATGCTCTGCATGGACACAGTGCCAGGCTCAGGGCAGCCTCTCCATAAAGTTGTGTTGAATTTATGAATTCTATCTAAACGCACAGCACCTGCCATGAGACAGGTGTGATATATTATCACCTCCATTTTGCCAGCAAGGAAACTGAGGCCCAGGCCATGACTTGCCCAAGTTTACACTGGTGAGCATTTAGGCGGGGACGTTGTACCTGTGTTCCTGTCTCGTGATTCAGCCTGCTCTCTGCTGCACACATGGGGCTGCCTCTCGGAGGGGCACTTCAGAGACACCTGCGTTTGCTCTTTTGCTACTAAATTGTCCTGAGGCAACATCACATAAACATTACAGAAAATGACTCCAACTGCACTAATTAACTCCCAGGGACATAGCACTCTCCCCAACCCTGAAACCACTCCAGGCTCTGAGTTACGCCACAGCAGGTGTGGAAAGAGAAGGCAGGACAGAGTTCAAGGCAAAGTTCTGATGGGATGCAGATGAACAGAAGATAGACGGCATGTCTGGATGATTGCTGTTTTGATTAGAAATCGTTTCATTGCAAGTGAGAGAAACCCAGTTCAAATCTGCTCAGGAGGAAAGGAGAATGTCTATGAAGGATGGGTAAGGAATCTCCTGCCACCTGGGAGGGCTTCTGCTGGGTCTGCAGGCTGGGTCAGGGGTCAGGGGTCAGGGGTCAGGGCGTGAACATTTCCAGGACTAACATCCTTTTCCCACCATGTATTTCAGTTTCTCTTGCATGTGTTGTTGATTTTATTATTTCTTACTGCAGACCAGCTTTCTCCACCTAAGGGGTAACTTGATATTGAGAAGTTCTTATGGCTGGGACCAGCAGAGAAGAGATGAACTTCTCCCCTTAGATCTACTATAAAAATAAATAAATAAATAAATAACAACAACAACAAACAGGTAAGTAATATGATTTGCTTATCTGGAATCAGTTGCTAATCCCTCAGTAAGTCATCACAGCTAGGACAACAGAGTCACACTCATTGAATACAAGGACCACATCTGTGAGGCTGGGAACATCCAAAGAAGAAGCATCATCATTTGTCTTCTAGTTGGCTTTCTCCTGTTTGGAGAGCAGCTTTGTGTAAGGATCCATGCTGGGTTATTTTCGTGCATGAATTCATCTGTTTTCACAACTACCCTCACAGAGTAGAAGCCCATCATCACCCCATTGAACAGAGAGAAAGCTGAGACCCAGACAGGTTGAGTAACTTGCTCAGGTTGTGCAACTGCTGAGTGATGAAGCCAAGATGTAAATTCATTTATTCTTCGCGCCAAAGTATGTTCGATTTCTTACACCATATTGTCTCTTTAATAGGCATTTAAAGAGCACTTACTGTGTGCAAAATCCTGGAAGGCACACATAAATAATCCAAACTGAGGCCTATCTTTCTAGAGTCTATTTGAGATGATCTTACTCATCCTTAAGAACATGTAACAGCAGCAGAAGAGTTAACAAACATGGTACCAGGTGCCACATAGTGGAGGGAGGGAAAGAAAAGGTGCACTTATTGAGTATTGACTGTATGCCAGGCTTTGTGCTAAACATTTTCATGTTTGTCCTCTAGACCTCTACCATCCAATAGAGTAACCATTAGCCATGCATGACTATTTAAAATGAAAATACACTTCCTGTCACTACCACAATTCAAGTGTTCAGTAGCCACATGTGGCTAGTGGCTACCATATTGAACATCACAGATAAGTATTTCTATCACCACAGAACATTCTATTGAACATTACTGGCCTACACTGGGAGCTCCATGAGCGCAGGCACTGGGACTTGCTCTCTGCTTTCCATTTTATGCGCAGTGCCTCCAGAGTACCTGACACATGCTAGACACTCAATAGTTAAGGCATGCATGAACAAATGAATACATATACACACACATATGTATATATTTAGATTCAAAGACCGCTTCTGGCCAGGTGCAGTGGTTCATGCCTGCAATCACATTTTGGGAGGCCAAGGCAGGCAGATCACTTGAGCCCAAGGGTTTGAGATCAGCCTGGGCAATACGGAGGAACCCCATCTCTACAAAAAAATAGAAAAATTAGCTAGGCATGGTTTCATATGCCTGTGGTCCCAGCTACTCGGGAGGCTGAGATGGGAGGATCCCCTGAGACCAGGAAGTAGAGGTTGGAGTGAGCTGTGATTGTGCCACTGTGCTCCAGCCTGGGTGACAGAGTGAAACCCTGTTTCTCAAAAAAAAAAAAAAAAAAAGACAACTTCCATTAGAAGGCTTACTGTATATTCTGTATATTTAAGTATAACTTTCTGTTAAAATGTGAAAAAAAGAGGCAGTGGGATATGCCTGGATTCTCTGCAGGCAGCACATTTTGTGGGCAGGGTAGGACCGTGGAGGAACAGAGACATCATAATGACCATTCTGCATTGAGCACCTGTCACTTTCATGCCAACTTATTATATTTATAATTTCATGGACTCCTCTCAAGAACCTTATAAAGTGAGATTATTATCCCCATTTTATAGTTTACGAAATTGAGACTCAAAAAAGCTAACTAGTGCACTTAAAATCACACAGCAAATAAGCCCCAGAGCCTCCAAAGCCCACACTGTCACCCACCACAGTACTCCCATCTATTTATTTCCTGTACAGCGGAAGCCTGTCTTGACCCCAGCATAATGAATTTTCAGCTTTTGGGTGAGGCTGACTCCCATGAGCAGGCAGATGCCCAGCACCCTTTTAGTCCTCCCAAGCCCAGAGGACCAAGTCATCCATCAGCCACGCCAGGCCCAGAGATGAGCAGCCTCACAGATTACCTCTGCACGCATAGGAAAAACAAAGAAAAAAGGACTCTTTTACGCCGCCTTGTGGCCAGGTAAGGCAAGGGCTCAGAGAAATGGGGCTGCCCCTTCTGCAATCCGACTGCAACAAAAGCACCACGGTGGTCTTGGGGGTGTAAAATCAGCAGGGGCCTCTTTCCTGTTCTAGCATGTATGGAAGGAAGTGGTGAAGGATTTTGTCCAAGTGGCCCCATTTGCAGGATCGTCGTGGCTCATAACCTAAGTATGCACTTTCACCACCCCCCAAAAAAGCAAATTACCTTTTCTTCAAGAGCTCTCATCTGAAAGTTTTCCGAGTGTTTCTTTGTCTAACCGCTGTTTTCTCGCTTGTTTATTTATTGCCCATTTTTGATTAAAATATTCTATTCTCAGGAGTCTCCATCCCCCAAAGGTCACTTTCCACGGGCTTGATTTAATTAACAAGTGCCGACTTGAAGATGAAAGGTAGGAAACAAAAGGTCTTCCTCATCCAGTCTGAGCCCAAATGAAATCATATTAACATTTCACCTTTTGTTCCCGTGCAAGAAAAACCTTTGGTGCATTGTATCAAAAATTATTGAAATCATTAGGAAAGAAAGAAAGAAAAGAAGTAGACAGCTGTGGCAATAAATTCGTACCCCGTCCCCCCTGCAGCAGGTCCTAATAGAAAAGGAAAAGGAAGAGAAAGAGGAAAAGAAGGAGAAAAGGGGTGGAAAAGGAAAAACAGAAAGAAAGAGAGATTCCAAGTGACAGTGCTATATCCTAAGCCTTGTTTTAAAGTCAAATTAGGAAAACACAACCATTTGGCAGAAAAGCAAGAGAATATCCTAAAACTACCTCTATTTTCCGATGGAGCACAGACCTTGTCTGTTTTTACATCAGCATCTCTCCAGCCCCTAGAAAAATGTCTGGCATAGGGTAACAACTCGCTAAATATTTGCCAGACACCTTAGTAAACAGAATCCAGGCAAGCTGGGTTCTCACTAAGTCTGTCTTCAGCTCATTCAGGACGTTAAGGCAGATCACAGCTCCTCTCTGGACTGAACAGCTCCATCTGCAAATAGAACACACCTTGTCCTGATTTTCCTGGCCTGGAAGCTGTAAGGACAAAACACAGATGTGGAGACCCTTGGGAAGGTCAGAGCATCACATGAACAGAAGCCACCATGTTAGGACTCTTCATGTGCTCCCAGAGGCCAAACATAAGCCCATCCCCTCCCTTTCACCCACAGATGTGATAAACCAAAAGAAAGCAAGCCAGGGGAGTATAATCACTACTGCAGAGGAACGGGAGAGGAAGAACCACCAAACATCAGCACACTATTTCTGTTGTCCGAAGGGGAAAAGAAGCTGGATTTTGTAATTTGACATCCCAAATGTTTATCAAATTACAGCAGGTCTCGACCTTCCTGCCTGGAAGTCTCGAGGCAGTGAATAAATAGTGAGTGACACATAGAGGTCCCCAAAGAGGGTAAAGGTCACCAGGTGTGAGTTGCTATAATGAAGAGTTTATGAAAGTGCTGGTACGTAAACCTTCCCACAGACTAAGGGCTTGTCGGCAAAGAGTTCCTGTCACCATGCAAGGCCCAGGTGGCTCCACAGAGCCAGGCTCAGGCTCTCAGCTGGCAAAAAAACGCTCTCCTCTCACTATTCAATTCACTTCGCTCATGCAGGTATTTTCTCTCCCACAGAGGAGGCTAGTTACAGATGTGTCTTCTGCCTGCAAGAGGGAAGTAAAGTGCATTCCTAAGATTGCATGTGACAGTTATGTACAGGATGAGAAAGCTGAATTCACCCCGATAGGAAACAGCAAGAAAACTTCGACAAGCCCTCCAGTCTGGTCCCCTCCACCCGAGACCACAAAGTCAAGCCCAAGTTCATTGCAGCCTCAAATTCCTGGGTTCAAGCAATCCTCCCACCTCAGCCTCCCAAGTAGCTGAGACTATAGGTGTGTGCCACCACGTCCAGCTAATTTTCAAACTTTTTTGTAGAAAAGGGGTTTGCTACGTTGCCCAGGCTGGTCTCACACTCCTGGCCTCAAGCAATCTTCCTGCCTTGGCCTCCCAAAGCACTGGGATAATAGGTGTAAGCCATCACCTTTGGCCTGTGTGTCTTTTTCTTTATATCTCTAGCCTCTACTTTAATTTTCTGGTTCGAATCTGGTAATCAGAGCAATCTGTACTTCCTCAAGACAGCCTCTGCCATTGCCATTCAGGGGAAATGAGAAAGAGCTGGCCCTTCTCTCCTTTTAAGGATTATTCAGGGATTGGAGACCCTGTTCTCCTGGGCTTCCCTCCCACTGGGCTGCTCATCAGTCCTCTTCTGGCCTTTCCTTTGGCTTCCCTGGCCAGAGGCAGGCAGCCCTGGTGGCAACACCCTTCAACAATTCCCTTCCTCTCACTGGGCCTCAATGAGGCATTGTCATTTACTGTTAACATCCTTACAGGCAGACACGCTGACCAGGAGATCCTGCATTTTCAGAGGGGTTTTGGTTGCCTCTAAATGCAAGCAAGATGATCTGGAACGAGAGGCTTCCATCCTCTGGAACTAAACACCTGGGGAAACCAAGGCGTGGCTGGGCGTTCCCTGGGGACAATCAGCACGTATTTCTTGAGCACCTAATAAGTGCCAGGCCCCATGCTAGGCATGTGGGATGCATTTGCGAATGAAAGAGAGCAAAGTCCCTGCCTTGTGGAGTCCGGATTCCAGAAGAGAAGACAGGAAACAAACAACATGCATAAGAAACAAACAAATATGTAGCGTGTTACAAGGTGATAATGTTATGGGATCAAAGGAGGCATGTGGGCTAAGGAGGCAGGAGGCCCTTGGTCAGGGCTGCGGGGACAGGTGGCAGAGTGGCCTGAACACTGTCACGACTGGAGGAGGAGCAGCTGGCCCCAGTTGGGGGTGGAGAGGGGAAGGGCAGGGGCAGGGCAGGGCAGGGCAGGTTTGCAAAGCAGGGATGCCTGCCCTGGGCAGGGATTATTCTGGGAAGGCAGGGAATGGGTTCCAAAGGTGGAAGCAGCTGGCTGAGAGCCATGGAGGAGAGGAAGCAGCGGGAGGGCACTTAGAGCAGTCGAGTCTGGCTGGCATTGGTGCTTGGGGGAGAGTGGGCTGGACGCACAGTGGGGGCCCATCTGGAAAGCTCCTTCATTACAGCAGGGTCTGGCTTTTGTCCTGAGTGGAGGGAGGGCTGGGAATGGACTCTGCTGGAGTCCTGTGAACACAGCTGAGGAGGCCCAAGAGGAGGACAGTAGCTGTGAGCGCTGCTCTCCCAAACTTCTCGCTCTCCTCTTCTTCCAGCCATGCAGGACGATGGCAGGCCTCTGCTCCCTGAGCATGAGTGTGGCCATGTGACCTGCTTTGGCTGCTGCAATGAGTGTGGAAGGGCCGTGTCACTTCCAGGTGGGGTGAGACTCTGATGACCCATGGCAGTCAGCTGCAGCCTCCCTCCCCTGGACAGCTGACCCACGGTATCAAGGACAGTGGTCCTGGATGTTTGCCCAGACCTGAAGCCAGTTTCATGTGAACAAGAAATACGCTTCTGTGGCACTAAGAGACTTGAGGTTTGTTTTTACTGCAACGTATCTTAGCCTATGGTGACACAAGGACAATTTCAGAGCCCCAGTTCCTCACGAGACTCAAATTTATTCCTGGAAGTCAGGCAGAATCTTCCCAATCTCTATGTAGTTCAAGGCACCTTCCTCATGCCCGGCCAGTGCCGATCTGGTTCCCAACCTGCAGGTTCTGCCAGTGATTACCATTCATTAGCCATGATATTCCTCCAGAACTCCGTGGAACTGCTTGAGTCTCCTGTCTTAGGTTGTCCATCCAATAGTGCCGCAAGGCAAGCAAAGACTGACCCCAGTGGGCTCATTTTGCAGAGGCAGAAACTGAGACACAAGTGAACCAGATGACTCAGGGATGGGCTTCCAGCCTGGGCCTTCTAGGCGGTCGTCTTTCCACCCTAGGAGCTGAGGAGAGTCCCCATAGGACTGAGAAGCAGGGAGTGCTCTGAGTTAGAGGCCCCAGATTTCCTTCCTTCCTTTCTTCCTTTCCTTTCCTTCATTCCTTCCTTCCTTCCTTCCTTCCTTGTTTCTTTCTTTCCTTCTTTCTTTCTTTTTTCTTTCTTTCTTTCTTTCTTTGTTTCTTTCTCCTTCCTTCCTTCCTTCCTTCCTTCTTTCCTTCCTCCCTCCCTCCCTCCCTCCCTCCCTCCCTCCCTCCCTTCCTTCCTTCCTTCCTTCCTTCCTTCCTTCCTTCCTTCCTTCCTCTCCCTCTCTCGGTCTCTCTCCTTCTGTCTTTCTTTTTTTTTTGAAACAGGGTATCACTCTGTCATCCAGGCTAGAGTGCAGTGGTTTGAACACAGCTCATCGCAGCCTCCAACTTCCAGGCCCAAGCAATCCTCCCACCTCAACCTCCTGAGTAGCTGGGACCACAGGTGTGCACCACCACACCCGGCTAATTTTTGTATTTTTTATAGAGACGGCGTTTTGCCGTGTTGCCCAGGCTGAGAGGTCACACATTCCTGATCTTTCCTTGGTCATGAGAGAGACTCTACATTGTTCACACCAGGCTGCCGCGGAGTAAGAGGGAGGCAGCCAGGGGCCTGGGGCACGTCAGAACTCTTCTCCAGTGCCATCCCCATCTGTCCCGTGTCCCACCTGCCCCAGGCACATGGACAACTTGACAGTATGGCTAGCGGGCCAGGCTCCTTCTGCCTCGCAATTCACACAGGAGTTTCTCAACCTCCAAAGCTCTACTTCTCCCCTTTGTGTTCATTTCACATCAACTCTTACTCATGCTTCTGAACTTGGCGTGTATGTCACCTCCTCAGGGTGGTCTTCCCTGATTTCCCAGACAGGTGCTGCGCCACCCACTCCCACACTCCTGGTGTGACCCCTTCATGACATCCTGACCTGTCAGCAATGTGCTCATCTTTGAAAAATGTCCACTTCCCCTTCTAGGCTGTAAGCATAATGAGGGTACAGTCCTCTTCAGTTTTCCTCATCCCAAGGTTTTGAGCATAACAAGCCACACTAAATATTCGTAGACAGCGTGAATAAATTGTCAAAAGCTGTACAAACAGAAGGGATTTTTGTCTGTCTACATTAAATGGCAATTCCACCTTCCCCAGCTCAGGAAGGATTTCATGGATCCACTCACCATAGGGGCTTGATTGCATTTTAAATAAAAAGACCCTGTCCCCAGACACCGTGGGCAGCCTGCATCAGAGCTTTTCCCTTGTAATGAACTTCCCTGGCATTATTGCTGCATTAAATTGTGTTAATCAAATGGGAAGTGGTAAGCGGTTTTCCTCCCCGTGTAATCCTTCCTGAGCTGAACACGCTCAGTGGGAAAATGAAAAGGCTGACACGAATCAGAGTCCAGGACGGATCAAAGAACAGCAGCAGTTTTGATTTGTGTTAATTTTGCATGTACAAGAAAACCCTCCTCATTCCTCTTTATTTAAAGAAGGCAGAAGCATGACAATAACACACCGTTTGAAGAGCGACAACGAAAAGCAGAACATTTTGCTCAGACACTAAAGAGGCAGAGGGAGAGGAAGAGCAACTCACACAATGTCACGCTGTCTCTGTACCTGAGAACAAAGCCTGTTTGCTAAACTTGTTTGAAGGATCTACATTTTCAGGTGTGGCTGGGTGGGCGAGAGCTTTGCTTTCCTTTTATGCCTAGTGGCCTGCAGTTCAGGCTTCAAATGAACTCATCTTTCATTCCTTCTTTCAGGGAACAGTCACTAAACTCTGTACTGGGCATAGAGAGATGAGTGAGCCACAGCCCTTACTCTCAGGATGCTCCTAGTCTGCTGGGAGGGTGGAAATGGATCCAGGTGCTTATGCTACCAGTGGGGGAGTGCTGTTGCAATGGAGGAAGTTCTCAGATGCTGGGGAAACAGAAGGGCAGGAAACCGTGCTAGGCAAGGGAGTAGGGCCTCCAGTATCCACACTGTCCTTCCCCCATGGAGCCTTGGCCTGTGGTGAGCGTGGACAACCAGTTCTGAGATTCTCCTTCAGAGCCAAGGAGTCTCCCGGTTTCTCAGCCTCAGAAAAATTCCCCAAATCTAAGTGTCTCTCGACGGTTTCTAGTGTCAATTCACACGCTTAACAAAGACCACTCAGAGCAGATCTGGAGCAGGTGAAAAGCTCCACTCATGTCTCTCATCTCAGAAGTTAGGCTGATGAAGCTGCAAGATCTCACCTACCATCAGGGACTCTTGTTGAGACTGTGCAAGATCTTGGGGAAGGAAGAAAACACAAGAGGGAAGTGAGTCAAACAGGCAAAGCAGGTCGGGAACAGGCAGAGTTCACTCCGGTTCCACTGGAGTACTCCTCCCTTAAAAGTGGGACACTTAGGAATTTAGAGCGTCGTTGCTGACTAGGACAGTTATAACACAAACCTCCTTTACTGAGCCCTTCCTATTTTCCAGGCACAAGACAATCATCATTTCATTGTAATATCACCCTTAATGCCCACTTATCACAATGTATCAGGTGAGGTGAGTGACTTTCAGAGAGATTCAGTAATGTACCCGAGTTCACCCAGTGACAGGGCCAAAACTTTTGATCAGCTCAAACTCAAGCCCATTTTATTTTCACTGGAGGCTGCTGAGGGTTTCTGAGTGTACTTGCAGTATTTTATGTGGTTTTATATAAGCTAGAGAGCAGCAAAGCACAAGTGGCCCAGTTGCCCAAGATTTTTAAAAAGTCATTACATTTTCAGACTGTTAGTTGCTATGGAAGACTGTGCCCTTTGGATATTTGGGAAACATAGGAACCAGCAAGATTGTAGAGCCACTGTGGCATTTCACATGGCACTGGTAAGCTAGACACCGCTGATGAAATTGGGGTCCCAGACGTTCCAGAGCCCTTGTCTCGGGTAGGCCAGGGCTGCTGGGATGGGGAGTGAAGGGAAGGATACTGGGCTGGAAGCAGGACATCCTGGCCCAAGATGCTTCTCTGCCTTTCACTCACCACTGACCTTTAGGCAGTGACAGTTGTCCACATTTGTCCTTCAGAAAAATTAGGTTACTTATACCTGCTAGTTGTAAGGATGTTGTACATAATTAGTGATCAAAGATGATGACTGTGAATACCTCCCAAATAGGACTTGCTCCGCAAATGTGAAGTGTCAGGGTATCAGCTGAAATGGAGCAGGACTGAGTCATAGAGAAAAGAAGGGAAAACATGCTTATCACATGTAGCCAGTGTGAGAAACAAGAATGCAACTCACATAAAAAGAGCAGAACAGCCAGGCACGGTGGCTCACTCCTGTAATCCCAGAACTTTGGGAGGCCAAGGTGAGTGGATCACCTGAGGGCAGGAGTTTGAGACCAGCCTGGCCAACATGGTGAAATCTCATCTATACTAAAAATACAAAATTAGCTGGGCATGGTGGCAGGTGCCTGTAATCCCAGCTACTTGCGAGGCTGAGGCAGGAGAATCACTTGAACCTGGGAGGCAGAGGTTGCAGTAAGCCAGGGTCACTACACTCCAGCCTGGGTAACAGAGTGAGACTCAGTCTCAAAAACATAAATAAAATAAAATAAAATAAAATAAAATAAAATAAAATAAAATAAAAGCAGAACCAGGTGTACACACACACACACACACACACACACACACACACACACATCTCAATAATGAGGTGGAGAAATATACTTTCCTCCTCTTTATTTATTTACTAAAATATATCTGAGTATTTGCTATGTTCCAGGCACTAAAGAAAGACCAATAAACAACAGAGGCAAAGTTTGTTATTTAATTCAGATTAACAGGAGTTGACCTAAAACCAAGTACTTAATAGATCATTAGCTCCTTCCCATGATGTTCCACATTGTCCTAAGGATGAGTCATTTTTTTTCCTTTTTTTAAAGACTAGAGGCCTCCCTCTGCTGCCCAGGCTGGAGTGCAGTGGTGCAATTATAGTTCATTGCAGCCTCAACTTTTGGGGCTCAAGGGATCCTCCTGCCTCAAACTCCTAAGTAACTGGGATTATAGGTGTGCACTACCATGCCCGGCTAATTTTTCTATTTTTTGCAGAGACAAAGTCTTGTTCTGTTTCCCAGGCTGGTCTTGAACTTCCAGATTCAAGCAATCCTCCCACTTCAGGCTCCCAAAGCACTGGGATTAGAGGCATAAGTTTTAGTGGCTGCATAATATCCCACTGTTTGGATTATCATAGTTTAGTTTCCTAGTGTTTGGCATTTGGGTTTTTTTTTTTTCAAATTTGGGGGAGTCACACAAATTTATGTCTACATTAATAAATATTTCCTTAGGATATGAGCAAAGATGTGGAAAGGTTGAGTCAAAGGGTATAAACATTTCTAAAGAGTTTGATGTACCTATTCCCAAAACTAGCCCCAATTTCTACCTCCAGCTGTAGGATATGAGCCTCAAAACACAGGCCTTTTGGAATTAAACTAAAAATCAGTAATAAAGATATCTGGAAAAAATTCTTCAAATATATAGAAATTAAATAAACTACATACTTCTAAATAATCTGTTGGTCAGAAGGAAATATCAGGGAGAATTAAATAATAGTTTGAACAAACAGGGGGGCATGCCCAAGATGGCCGAATAGAAACAGCTGCAGCCTCCAGCTCCCAGTGTGAGCGACACAGAAGATGGGTGATTTCGGCATTTTCAACTGAGGTACTGGGTTCATCTCACTGGGGCATGTCAGACAGTTGGTGCTGGTCCACGGGTGCAACCCGACCAGTGAGAGCTGAAGCAGGGTGAGACATCACCTCACCTGGGAAGTGCAAGGGGGAAGGGAAGTCCTTTTCCTAGCCAAAGGAAATTGAGACACAAAACACCTGGAAAATCAGGTAACTCCCACCCTAATACTGCACTTTACCAAGGGTCTTACCAAACGGCACACCAGGAGATTATATCCCACACCTGGCCCGGAGGGTCCCATGCCCATGGAACCTCCCTCATTGTTAGCACAACAGTCTGAGATCTAACTGCAAGGCAACAGCGAGGCTGGAGGAGGGGCGCCCACCATTGCTGAGGCTTAAGTAGGTAAACAAAGCCACTGGGAAGCTCAAATTGGGTGGAGCCCACAACAACTCAAGGAGGCCTGCCTGCCTCTGTAGACTCCACCTCTGGGGACAGGGCATAGCTAAACAAAAAGCAGCAGAAACCTCGGCAGAGGTAAATGTCCCTGTCTGACACCTTTGAAGAGAGCAGTGGATCTCCCAGCATGGAGGTTGAGATCTGAGAATTGATAGACTGCCTGCTCAAGTGGGTCCCTGACCCCTGAGTAGCCTAACTGGGAGACATCCCCTACTAGTTGCAGACTGACACCTCACAACTCACATGACTGGGTACACCCCGAGACAAAGCTTCCACAGCAAGAATCAGGCAGCAACACTCGCTGTTCAGCAATATTCTATCTTCTGCAGCCTCTGCTGCTGATACCCAGGCAAATAGGGTTTGGAGTGGACCTCAAGTAAACTCCAACAGACCTATTGCTGAGGGTCCTGAATGTTAGAAGGAAAACTAACAAACAGAAAGGACACTCACAACAAAACCCCATCAGTACATCACCATCATCAAAGACCAAAGGCAAATAAAACCACAAAGATGGGGAAAAAGCAGTGCAGAAAAGCTGGAAATTCAAAAATTCAGAGCGCATCTCCCCCTCCAAAGGAACACAGCTCATCACCAGCAACAGAACAAAGCTGGATGGAGAATGATTTTGATGAGTTGAGAGAAGGAGGCTTCAGTCAATCAAACTTCTCAGAGCTAAAGGAGGAACTACGTAACCAGAGCAAAGAAACTAAAAACCTTGAAAAAAGATGTGATGAATGGCTAACTAGAATAACCAATCTAGAGAAGTCCTTGAAAGAACCGATAGAGATGAAAACCATAATACAAGAACTACATGACAAATGCACAAGCTTCAGTAACTGACTCAATCAACTGGAAGAAAGAGTATCAGCAATTGAAGATCAAATGAATGAAATGAAGTGAGAAGAGAAGAGGAGAGAAAAAAGAGTAAAAAGAAATGAACAAAGCCTCCAAGAAATATGGGATTATGTGAAAAGACCAAATCTACCTCTGATTGGTGTGCCTGAAAGTGAAGCGGAAAATGGAACCAAGTTGGAACACACTCTGCAAGTTGGAAAACTATCATCCAGGAGAACTTGCCCAACCTAGTAAGGCAAGCCAACATTCAAATTCAGGAAATACAGAGAACGCCACAAAGATACTCCTCGAGAAGAGCAACTCCAAGACACATAATTGACAGATTCACCAAAGTTGAAGTGGAGGAAAAAATGTTAAGGGCAGCCAGAGAGAAAGGTCGGGTTACCCACAAAGGGAAGCCCATCAGACTAACAGCAGATCTCTCCAAGCCAGAAGAGAGTGGGGGCCAATATTCAACATTCCTAAAGAAAAGAATTTTCAACCCAGAATTTTATATCCAACCAAACTAAGTTTCATAAGTGAAGGAGTAATAAAATCCTTTACAGATAAGCAAATACTTAGAGATTTTGTCACCACCAGGCCTGCCCTACAAGAGATCCTGAAGGAAGCACTCAACATGGAAAGGAACAACCAGTACCAGCCATTGCAGAAACATGCCAAAATGTAAAGTCCATCGATGCTAGGAAGAAACTGCATAAACTAACAAGCAAAATAACCAGCTAATATCATAATGACAGGACAAAGTTCACACATAACAATATTAACCTTAAATGTAAATGGACTAAATGGTCCAATTAAAAGACACAGACTGGCAAATTGGATAAAGAGTCAAGACTCATCAGTTTGCTGTATTCAGGAGACCCATCTCACATGCAGAGACACACATAGGCTCAAAATAAAGGGATGGAGGAAGATCTACCAAGCAAATGGAAAACAAAAAAAAAAAAGCAGGGGTTGCAATCCTAGTCTCTGATAAAACAGACTTTAAACCATCAAAGATCAAAAAAGACAAGGCCATTACATAATGCTAAAGGGATCAATTCATCAGGAAGAGCTTACTATCCTAAATATATATGCACCCAATACAGGAGCACCCAGATTCATAAAGCATGTCCTTAGAGACTTACAAATAGACTTAGACTCCCATACAATAATAATGGGAGAATTTAACACCCCACTGTCAACATAGACAGATCAATGAGACAGAAAGTTAACAAGGATATCCAGGAATTGAACTCGACTCCGCACCAAGCGGACCTAATAGACATCTACAGAACTCTCCATCCCAAATCAACAGAATATACATTCTTCACAGCACCACATCGCACTTATTCCAAAATTGGCCACATAGTTGGAAGTAAAGCACTCCTCAGCAAATGTACAAGAACAGAAATCACAACAAACTGTCTCTCAGACCACAGTGCAATCAAACTAGAACTCAGGCCTAAGAAACTCAATCAAAACTACTCAACTACATGGGAACCGAAAAACTTGCTCCTGAATGACTACTGGGTACATAATGAAATGAAGGCAGAAATAAAGATGTTCTTCAAGACCAATGAGAACAAAGATACAACATACCAGAATCTCTGGGACACATTTATAGCAGTGTGTAGAGGGAAATTTATAGCACTAAATGCCCACAAGAGAAAACTGGAAAGATCTAAAATTGACACCCTAACATCACAATTAAAAGAACTATAGAAGCAAGAGCAAACACACTCAAAAGCTAGCAGAAGGCAAGAAATAACTAAGATCAGAGCAGAACTGAAGGAGATAGAGACACAAAAAACCCTCCAAAAAATCAATGAATCCGGGAGCTGGCTTTTTTAAAAGATCAACAAAATTGATAGACCGCTAGCAAGACTAATAAAGAAGTAAAGAGAGAAGAATCAAATAGACGCAATAAAAAATGATAAAGGGGATATCACCCCACAGAAATACAAACTACCATCAGAGAGTACTATAAACACCTCTACACAAATAAACTAGAAAACCTATAAGAAATGGATCATTTCCTGGACACTTACACTCTCCCAAGACTAAACCAGGAAGAAGTTGAATCCCTGAATAGACCAATAGTAGGCTCTGAAATTGAGGCAATAATTAATAGCCTACCAACCAAAAAAAGTCCAGAACCAGACGGATTCACAGCCGAATTCTACCAGAGGTACAAGGAGGAGTTGGTACCATTCCTTCTGAAACTATTCCAATCAATAGAAAAAGAGGAAATCCTCCCTAACTCATTTTATGAGGCCAACATCATCCTGATACCAAAGCCTGGCAGAGACACAACAAAAAAAGAGAATTTTTTACCAATATCCCTGATGAACATCGATGCAAAAATCTTCAATAAAATACTGGCAAACCAAATTCAGCAGCACATCAAAAAGCTTATCCACAATGATCTGGTGGGCTTCATCCCTGGATGCATGGCTGGTTCAACATATGCAAATCAATAAACATAATCCAGCATATAAACAGAACCAAAGACAAGAACCACATCATTATCTCAATAGATGCAGAAAAGGCCCTTGACAAAATTCAACAGCCCTTCATGCTAAAAATGCTCAAGAAATTCGGTATTGATGGAACATATCTCAAAATAATAAGAACTATTTATGACAAACCCACAGCCAATATCATACTGAATGGGCAAAAACTGGAAAAATTCCCTTTGAAACCTGGCACAAGACAGGGATGCCCTCTCTCACCACTCCTATTCAACATAATGTTGGAAGTTCTGGCTAGGGCAATCAGGCAAGAGAAAGAAATAAAGGGTATTCAGTTAGGAAAAGAAGAAGTCAAATTGTCCCTGTTTGCAGATGACATGATTGTATATTTAGAAAACCCCATCATCTCAGCCCAAAATCTCCTTAAGCTGATAAGAAACTTCAGCAAATTCTCAGGATACAAAATTAATGTGCAAAAATCACAGGCATTCTTATACACCAGTAACAGACAAACAGAGTGCCAAATCATGAATGAACTCCCATTCACAATAGCTTTTAAGAGAATAAAATACCTAGGAATCCAACTTACAAGGGATGTAAAGGACCTCTTCAAGGAGAACTACAAACCACTGCTCAGTGAAATCAAAGAGGACACAAACAAATGGAAGAACATACCATGCTCATGGATAGGAAGAATCAATATTGTGAAAATGGTTATACCGCCCAAGGTAATTTATAGATTCAGTGCCATCCCCATTAAGCTACCAATGACTTTCTTCACAGAATTGGAAATACTGCTTTAAAGTTCATATGGAACCAAAAAAGATCCCACATTGCCATGACAATCCTAAGCCAAAAGAACAAAGCTGGAGGCATCATACTACCTGACTTCAAATATACACTACAAGGCTACAGTAGCCAAAACAGCATGGTACTGGTACCAAAACAGAGATATAGACCAATGGAACAGAACAGAGCCCTCAGAAATAATACCACACATCTACAGTCACCTGATCTTTGACAAACCTGACAAAAACAAGAAATGGAGAAAGGATTCCCTATTTATTAAATGGTGCTGGGAAAATTGGTTAGCCATAAGTAGAAAGTAGAAAGCTGAAACTGGATCTTTTCCTTACTCCTTATACAAAAATTAATTCAAGATGGATTAGAGACTTAAATGTTAGACCTAAAACCATAAAAACCCTAGAAGAAAACCTAGGTAATACCATTCAGGACATAGGCATGGGCAAGGACTTCATGTCTAAAACACCAAAAGCAATGGCAACAAAAGCCAAAATAGACAAATGGGATCTAATTAAACTAAAGAGCTTCTGTACAGCAAAAGAAACTACCATTAGAGTGAACAGGCAACCTACAGAATGGGAGAAAATTTTTGCAATCTACTCATCTGACAAAGGGCTAATATCCAGAACCTACAAAGAACTCAATCAAATTTACAAGAAAAAAACAACCCCATCAAAAAGTGGGCAAAGGATATGAACAGACACTTCTCAAAAGAAGACATTCATACAGCCAACAGATGCATGAAAAAATTGCTCATCATCACTCACCATCAGAGAAATGCAAATCAAAACCACAATGAGATACCATCTCACACCAGTTAGAATGGCAATCATTGAAAAATCAGGAAACAGGTGCTGGAGAGGATGTGGAAAAATAGGAACACTTTTACACTGTTGGTGGCACTGTAAACTAGTTCAACCATTGTGGAAAACAGTGTGGTGACTCCTCAAGGATCTAGAACTAGAAATACCATTTGACCCAGCCATCCCATTACTGGGTATATACCCAAAGGATTATAAATCATGCTGCTATAAAGACACATGCACATGTATGTTTATTGCGGCACTATTCACAATAGCAAAGACTTGGAATCAACCCAAATGTCCATCAGTGACAGACTGGATTAAGAAAATGTGGCACATATACACCATGGAATACTATGCAGCCATAAAAAAAGAATGAGTTCGTGTCCTTTGTAGGGACATGGATGCAGCTGGAAACCATCATTCTCAGCAAACTATCACAAAAACAGAAAACGAAACACCACATGTTCTCACTCATAAGTGGGAATTGAACAATGAGATTACTTGGACACAGGAAGGGGAACATCACACACCAGGTCCTATTGTGGGGATGGGGTAGGGGCAACGGATAGCATTAGGAGATATACCTATTGTAAATGACAAGTTAATGGGTGTGGCACATCAACATGGCACATGTATACATATGTAACAAACCTGCACGTTGTGTACATGTACCCTAGAACTTAAAGTATATTAAAAAATTAGTTTGAACAAATAATTGAACAAATATAAAACACAGCATATCAAATTTATGGGATGCAGCTAAAGCAACGTTTAAAGAGAAAGGTGCAACATTAAACACTTACATTTAATAAAGTAAAGGTTTCATATTAACAACCTAGTATTTATCTTTTAAAAAAACTGAAGAAGATAAAAGACCCAAAGTAAGCAGAAGAAAAGGGAGATACTAATAAGAGTGGAAATCAATAAAATTTAAAAAACAGAAAAATAGAGAAATAAAAAAAATCAAAAGTTGGTCATTTGAAAAAATTAATAAAATTGATAAAAGTCTAGCCAGACTCTCAAAGAAATAGAAACAATACAAATTACTATTATTTGGAATTAAAGAGAAAATTTCACTACAGATTAAACAGATGTTAAAAGTTTAATGAGAAAACACTATGAACAGCTATATATATATATATATTTGACCACTTAGATAAAATCGTTCAAGTCCTTGAAACCACAAATTACTAAACTTATCCAAGAATAAACAGACAATCTAAGTAGCCCATTATCCATAAAGAAATTTAAATTATAGCTTAAAATCTTCTGAAAATGAAAACTGCAGACTCAGATTGTCTCTCTGTGAATTATACCAAACATGTAAAGAAAATTTTCTACACATGTTGTTCCAAAAACATAGAAGAGGAAGCACTTCTAACTTATTTTAAGAGGCCAGAACTACCTTGATCCCAAAACCAGAAAATGACGATACAAGAAACCTACAGATGAATATCTCTCATGAATATAGACACAAAATTCTCATCAAAATATTAGCAAATCCAGTCCAGTAATATATTAAAAGGGTAATGTATCATGGCCAGATGCAGTTTATCTCAGGAATGCAAAGCTGGTTCAACATTTGAAAATCAGTCACTGTAATCTTCCATATTAACAGATTAAAGAAGAAAAATTGCATGGTTTTACCAACTGATACCAAAAAAAAAAAAAAAAGCATTTTTAAAAACTCAACATTTTCCATGATAAAAACTCTCAGAAAACTAGGAATAAAGCGGAACTTCTTTAATCTGATAAAGGTTATCCACCAAAAAAACCAAACCAAAACAAAACAAAAAAACTGCAGCCAACATCATATTTAATGGTGAAAAAAATTACATGCTTACATCCTAAGATAGGAAACAAGAAAAAGATATTCACTCACACAACTCCAATTTTCCCATTTGTCATGAAAATCCTGTCTTAGGTAACAAAGCCAAAACCAAAAAAAGACACAGAACTGGGAAAGAAAGAAATAAAACCCTTTTTATTCATAGATAACACGACTGTATACAATACATAGAAAATCCCAAAGAATTCTATCTTCAAAAAATGCAAAAACAAAAATGAGAACTATTGAGTTTAGCAAGGTCAAGAGTTGTCTACATGCCAGATATGAGCAGTTAAAAACTGGAATGTTAAAAAACAACATGTACAAAAGTTTTAGGAAAACTAGCTACATAGACATAAATCTAACAAAGATGTATGCAAGATCTGTATGCTGAAAACCACAAAACAATGATGAAAGAAATTAAAGAAGATCTAATAATTGAGGAGACATGCTGTGCTCATGTATTGGAAAATTCAACACGGTTAAGATACCAATTCTCTCCCAAACCGATCTAGATATTTAATGCAATTTCCATCAAAATCCCAGTAGGAATTTTTGTAGATATAGACAAATTAATTGTAAGATTTATATGGAAAGTCAAAATAGCCAAAAACCTTTTTTTAAAAGAACAAATTTGGAGAATTTCATACTGTCAGCTTTTTTTTTTCAACTTTTATTTTAGATTCAGGGAATATATGTGCAGATTTGTCACCTAGGTATATTGCATGATGCTGAGGTTTGGAGTACAAATGATTCCATTACCCACGTACTGAACATAGTACCCAACAATTAGTTTTTCAGTCCTTGTCCCCCTATTCCCTCCCTTCCCCTTCTGGTAGTCCTCACTGTCTATCGTTGCCATCTTGATGTCCATTAGTACCCAATGTTTAACTCTCACTTATAAGTGAGAATATGCAGGATTTGGTTTTCTGTTCCTTAGGATAATGGCCTACAGCTGCAGCCATGTTGCTGTAAAATAACATAGTTTCTTTCCTTTTTATGGCTGCATAGTATTCCATGGTGTGTATGTACCATATTTTCTGTATCCAGTACACTGTTGATGGGCAGCTAGGTTGATTCCACCTCTTTACTGTTGTGAATAGTGCTGTGATGAACATGCAAGGGCATGTGTTTTTTTGGTAGAATAATTTGTTTTATTTTGGGTAGATACCAGTAATGGAGTTGCTAGGTTGAATGGTAGTTTTGTTTTAAGTTCTTTGAGAAATCTCTAAACTGCTTTTCACAATGCCTGAACTAATTTACATTCCCACCAACAGTCCATAAGCATTCACTTTTCTCTGAAGCTTCACCAACATCTATTTTTAAAAAATTATTTTAATGATAGCCATTCTGACTTGTATGAGATGATATCTCATTGTGGGTTTTGATTTGCATTTCTCTGATGATTAGTGAAGTGAAGAATTTTTCCATATGTTTGTTGGCCACTTGTGTGTCTTCTTTTGAGAAGTGTCTGTTCATGTTCTTTGCCCATTTTTGATAGAGTTACTTGTTTTCTGATTGTTCAATTGTTTAAATTCCTTACAGATTCTTAATATTCGATCTTTGTCAGATACACAGTTTGCAAATATTTTCTCCCATTCTTTAGGTTGTTTGTTTATTCTGTCGATGATTTATTTTGCTGTGCAGAAGCTGTTTAGTTTAATTGGGTTCCACTTGTTAATTTTTGTTTTTGTTGCAATTCCTTTTGAGAACTTAGTCATAAATTATTTCCCGAGGCTGATTTTTAGAATGGTGTTCCCTAGGTTTTCTTCTAGAATTCTTATAGTTTGAGGTCTTCATTTAAGTCTTTAATCTATCTTGAGTTAATTTCTGTACATGGTGAAATGTAGGGGTCCAATTTCATTCTTCAGCATATAGCTAGTCAGCTATCTTAGCACCATTTATTGAATAGAGAGTTCTTTCCCCATTGCTCATTTTTGCCAACTTTGTAAAAGATTAGATGGCTCTGTGTGGCTTTATTTCTGGATTCTCCATTCTGTTCCATTGCACACTCTCTGATTTTAAGACTTACTATAAAGCTATAGTAATCAAGATAGTACAGTATTGGCCAAAGATAGCCACATAGATCAATAAAACAGAATGGAGAGTCCAGTGATAAACTCACATAAATAGAGTGCATTAATTTTTGCAAAGGCAATTCAATGGAGAAAGAATAACCTCTTCAACAAATGGTACGTGAACAATTGAACACACCTATGCCAAAGAAAGGAAGAAAAAGAGACTTAACTTTTTTAGAAAAAAAGGAAGAAAGGAAAGAAAAAAGAAAGAAAAGAAGGAATGGAGGGAAGGAGAAAGGAGAAAGTACATTGATATATATCTCACACCTTATACACAAATTAACTTAAAATAGACCACAGATCTTAAATATAAAACTGTAAAACTTTTAAAAGACTACATAGGGTGAAAAACTTTTTGACCTTAAGTGAGGTAAAGAGATCTTAGACATTTTTTACACATAAAATAAAATAAAATAAAATAAAATAAAATTTTATAAATAAACAAATGGACTTCACTAAAAAGATTTTGCTCTGCAAAAGACACTGTTAAGAGAATGAAAAAAAAAACTACAAAAAGGGAGAAGTTATTTACAAATTACATAAGTACTAGTACCCAGAATATTTAAATAACTCAAAACTCAACAATAAAGAAAACAACTCAATTAAAAAGTGAGCAAATATTTGAACACACTTCACAAAGAAAATATGTGGATAGCAAATAATTACATAAAAAGATGATCAACATCATTAGTCATTAGGGAAATGCAAATTAGGGCCACAATGTGACGCTACTATATGCCTATTAGAATAACTTAAAAAAAGAAAAGGAAAAAACAACCTGATGATACTAAGTGCTACCAAGGAGGTAGTAGTAAACTTTTCTTACTCATTGCTGGTTGGAAGGCACAATAGCACATCACTCTGGAAAATAATTGTGGCAGCTTCTTATAAAATTAAGAATACACTTAATATATTATCCAGTAATCTCGCTCCTAAGTATTTACTCTACAGAAATAGAAACTTGTCTTCAGACAAAATCCTGTATATGAATGTTTATAGGAGTTTTCTCTGTAACCACTCAAAATCGGAAACTACCTAAATATTCTTCAATGGATTAAAAAACATGGTACACCTGTACAATGGAAAACTACTCAGCAATAAAAAGGAACAAACTACTGATGCACACAGCAACATGAATCTCAAAGGCATTATGCTGAGTGAAAAAAGCCAGAGACAAAGGTTGCTCCACACTCTAGGATTCTATACATATAAAAAGCAAAACTGTAAAGACAGAAAACAGATCAGTGGTTGCTAAGGATCAGGACAGGGTGATGGTTTCACTATGAAAGTATGCAAGAGGGATTTTCTGGGGTGATAGAACTGTTCTGCATCTTGACTGTAGTCGCATCTATGTGTTAAAACTCATACCATTGTACACCCCCATAAAGGTGATCTATTTCACAATTCATAATTTAAAAAAATTAAGCCTCTTGATCCAGACTTCTTCCCACCATACTACACAGCCTCCAAAGAGGCCAGTATAGCTCCAAAGAGGCTACGAGTGTCACTCATAGCAAGTGCTGGTCCATCACAACTTTACTTTACAGAGTATAATGCATAGCTGTTCAATTTTGTCTCCCAGAAGCAATTTTCTCTCTTAATTACAACTGTATTTTTAATTACCAAAATCTTGCTTTCCCATTTCAGGTGTTCTGGGTGGAAGAGTAATTAATTTGGGTCATAAGAATGCTGTGCTTTTTGCATCCTGCATCTTGGTCATCCCAAACTTTCACGGTCTCTGCCTATTTCTAAACCTCATGCCAACACTTCTCATCAGTTAGGCTGCGTGTGGTTGGAAATAACAGCTTTCTGAAAACAATATGGAGATTGTATTATCCCACAGGACTGGAAGTTCAAAGGTTTAGCAGTATAAAGGTTGATTAATTCTATGAACACATGCATATAATTAGGGCTTTACTATCAAGGAAAAAGGCAATGAGGGAGATGGTTTAGGCATTAGACAACCAACAGTGCCAGCTGAATTCTCTCCCCTCTGCCACTAAACCCTAATAGTCTTCTTTATTTTTGGGAGGGGTCTCTCTCTGTTGCCCAGGCTGGAGTACAGTGGCACCATCTTAGCTCACTGCACCCTCTGCCTCCTGGGTTCAAGCGATTCTCCTGCCTCAGCCTCCTGTGTTGTGGGAAGTCAGGGACCCCAAGTGGAGGGATCGGCTGGATCCATGGCAGAGGAATATAAATTGTGAAGATGTCATGGACATTGATCAGTTCCCAAATAATGCTCTTATAATTTCTTATGCCTGTCTTTACTTTAATTTCTTAATCTTGCCATCTTCATAAGCTGACAATGTATGTCACCTCAGGACCACTATTGTATAAATTGATTGTAAAACATGTGTGTTTGAACAATACAAAATCAGTGCACCTTGAAAAAGAACAGAACAACAGCAATTTTCAGGGAACAAGGGAAGACAACCATAAGATTTGACTGCCTGCAGGGTCAGGCAGAATAGAGCCATATTTTTCTTCTTGCAGAGAGCCTATAAATGGACATGCAAGTAGGAGAGACATCACTAAATTCTTCTCCTAGCAAGGAATATTAAATATTAGGACCCTAGGAAAAGAATTGCATTACTGGGGGGAGGTCTATAAACGACCGCTCTGGGAGTGTCTGTCCTATGTGGTTGAGATAAGGACTGAAATATGCCCTGGTCTCCTGCAGTACCCTCAGGCTTATTAGGGTGGGGAAAAAAATCCCGCCCTGGTAAATTTGAGGTCAGACCAGTTCTCTGCTCTCAAACCCTGCTTTCTGTTGTTTAAGATGTTTATCAAGACAATACGTGCACAGTTGAACATAGACCCTCATCAGTAATTCTAATTTTGCCCTTTGCCTTGTGATCTTTGATTTTGTCCTTGCCGTGTTTCCTCAGAAGCATGTGATCTTTGCTCTGCCTTTTGCCTTTTGAAGCATGTGATCTTTGTGACCTACTCCCTGTTTGTACACCCCCTCCCCTTTTGAAACCCCTAATAAAAACTTGCTGGTTTTGCAGCTCAGGTGGGCATCACAGATCTACCAATATGTGATGTCACCCTGGCAGCCCAGCTGTAAAATTCCTCTCTTTGTACTCTTTCTCTTTATTTCTCAGACTGGCCGACACTTAGGAAAAATAGAAAGAACCTACATTGAAATATTGGGGGCAGGTTTCCCTGATACTCCTGAGTAGCTGGGATTACATGCACCTGCCATCATGCCAAGCTGATTTCTGTATTTTTGTAAAGATGGTTTCACCATGTCAGCCAGGCTGGTCTTGAACTCCTGATCTCAGGTGATCCACCTCGCCCTCCCAAAGTGCCAGGATTACAGGCATTAGCCACCACACCCGGCCACCCTAGTAGTCTTCTAATATTAATAAGTTACTCTTTGCCTAAAGTAACCCACACCCATTTCTGTAGCTTGTAAACAAAGCTACAGAAATGGTTAGCTAAACAGTTAGCTGCCTAACTGTTGGGCAGATCTGATGAGATGTTGTATCACCATTGAAATGCAAGACCCTGGAGTCAGGAGCATGTTGGACTGCTTACCACACCATATCCCCAGCACCTAGAACACTGATTGGCATATGGTAGCAACAGATAATTTGATTGTCAACCAACCAATTAACAAAATGACTAGAATATGGGCTATGTGAGGGCACACATTTTTGTTCATTTTGCTTGCTGTTGAATCCCCAGTGCCCAGAACAGTGCCTAGAACATGGTTTTCATTCAATAAATATTTGCTGCATAAATGTATGCATTTCTGGAGCATCTGCAGTGGGCCTGGCTCTGCACTAAAGTCTGGAAATATAACTGTAAACAAGTCAAACAAGCACTGACTCCCCAGAGATATTTGGGACACACAAATAATTAGCCTTAAGAGCTTGCTTCTAACAGCCACTCTCAGGAACAGAGAATGCGCCTCTGAGAATCCAAGGGCAAACAGGGCCGCTTTCCTCAGCATTGATCTGCCCTTTTGCATTGCCATCTGCTCCCTTCAGGATGTTCCTCAAGAAAAAAAAAAGAAAGAAACCAAATAAAATTAAAGATGTTGCCAGATGTTCTCAGCAGAAGCGATGTCTTGGGTGAAAATTTCTGAGGCCCACTGATACATTAATTGGTGCCAGGAGGTTGGGGACGTCAGGAAGAGGCAGGTATAAATTGCATGTTTTTCTGCAGACAGTCTCTAGGACGAAGGCTTCACTCCAGGACCCCGGGTAGAGGTCATAGCATCGCAGAGCAGAATATTGACGAAGCCCATCACCACGCTCTAAAACTGCTTAGATGGCACCTTCCCCACTTCACCTCTTGGCGTCCTGAAGGGAAGAATCTGTGGTTCTCTTTCTTGCATTCATTCTGCGGCTGTGAACGCCCTGTCCTGTCTGTCTGTTTCATCGAGTTAGCAGATATTCTGGAACCTTCCACCAGGAGGTCTGCAGGGCACTTCTAAATCCATATGTCTGAAATGCAGCTCTCCTCTTCCTCCTCTCCACACCACCCCTTGCCATGCCTGCACTGTGCAACACAGGCAGAGCATGTAGTGTCCTCAATCCTGGCTTATGACATCCTGATTCGCTTCATCCTTCAAGCTGGAAACTACACTCATTTCAAACTTCTCCCCTTGCCCATCTCCTGCATACAATGAACAACCTGTTGTGGCTTCTGATTGCCTCTGCAACCTGCCCCACCAGTCACCTGAACGACCTCTACCATCTCTTACCTGAACAACCTCTACCATCTTGCGTGTGATCGCTTTGTCCAATGACTCTGCCCTCCCCAGTCATTCCTCACACAACCCCCTGAATTCTTTTTGTGAGGCACCACCCTGGTCTTGCCACTCTTCTGCTGACAAACCTTTGAGGGACTATTTGCTTCCTCCTCAGGGCATCGAGGGTCCATGGCGATCAGACAGCATCCTCCCCTTCCAGCTCTGTGGCTCTGCTCCTCCTCTGCCCGACACCTGTGTCAGCATTCCCCTGTGCTCAGTCCTGCTAGAGTACAGATCACACCACCTGACAATTGCTCACGTGCCCATCTCCTCCCAGCACTGTGACTCTTCACAATCCAGGACCATGATTTCATGCATCTCTCTCTCTTTCTCTCTCTCTCTGTCTCTCTCCAATGGCTTGCTGTTTCCCAAGGCAAACTTCTCCCAGCCAGTTCAGCTGGCTTCACGGTCTTCCTCCCACAAGTTTGCTCCTAACCCCACCCTACTCCTCATTTTATTGCCTCTACTTGCTTGCCCCCTTAGACTTTGTTCTTGATACCCTAACCTCATTCATTTTGTAAGCCTACTTCATCCATGCAACCTTCCTGGTAGGTCCTGCTCATTCTCGTTTGCTCTATTTTTCCAGAGTGGGAGTGCCACATGAGCTGTTATCTTCTCTGTCTGGTCTACTATTCCACTTCCACTGCTTAGAAAAATGTATGTTTTCTAAGATAAGGAAAGATGAGAAAAGAAAAGGAAGGAAAATGAAGGAAAGAAGAGATAAAGGAAGGAAGGGAGGGAGGCCAGGAGGCAGGGAGGGAGGGAAGGGGAGGGGAGGGAAGGCTGGCCTTCCAGCACTAAAACGTTGCTACATCCTAGTCTTTGTTTTCCTTATTGTTTGTGCATTTGTCTAGCCTACATAATAGGTCAGAGAAAGGAGAAAAATCATTATTGCTTGAAGTGATCAGAGGTATTACTGTTTTCCGGGCATAGGCAGGACTCACCATGCATATACCAATTCAATAAATATTTACTGAGCACCTACTCATGGCGCTAGACACTAGGTACAGTGGTAACCAAGACAGACACATGGCCCCTAACATGAACGATGTGATAATTCAGCAATCAAGAGTGCTGGGGTAAGGGAAGAAGCAGAGGCATTTAGTTGGCACGCAATAGTGGAGCCGTATTGGTTGTTAAGATACTAAAATAAGTCCAGACTCTTTTTAAAATAGCTACTACCTTGAGCTCCCCGAAAAACTCCTCTGCAACCTCCACTGCCCTGGGCCATCTTCTGAGAGTCTCAGATCTCCCTGCAGCTTGAAAATTGAAGGGTTCACACCTGGCAGAGTAGGGCCTGGGTTATATAACCGACTGGCATTTGTTCTAATTCCATGGTGCCTTTTGCTATACAGGCTTACATATTTTGAATGTCACCTATGAGTGGAAGGACAACTCGGATGTCAGGGGGTTAATCCATGAGGACTTGGCCCTGTCTGCCCTTTTTCCAAGAGTGCTTTTTTAACCTCCTCTCCATATGAGAAATAAGAACCTAAAGGCGAGGTGATTTCACCATGATGACCAAGGCATAAACATTACCCGGGAACTCAATTCAAAGTTAAAAACGAGCCAAATTCCAATGTGGAGAATCTAGGTGGGGATAAGCTTATTAAAGAGCTCAAGGCCATGGTAAGAAATTTGCAAGTGAAAGTCAACACCAAGGCTTGGATCCTTTCCTCAAGGTAGGGAAACTTCTGGAACTTTCATTTTATTTTTGTATAAATGCCAATATCCACCTTGTGATATTATGTTATAATTTTGCAAAA
Source organism: Chlorocebus sabaeus (assembly GCF_047675955.1). Lineage (NCBI taxonomy): Eukaryota > Metazoa > Chordata > Mammalia > Primates > Cercopithecidae > Chlorocebus > Chlorocebus sabaeus. Next base: position 45,839,983 of record NC_132908.1, on the reverse strand, counting down.
TGTTTTCATTGGGAGAAACTGGGCAAAGTATAAAAGTAATTGCTCTGAATTATTTCTGACAAATGCATGTGAATCTACAATTACCTCAATAATCATTTCGATTTTTAAAAAAACAAAAAAGCAAAAAAACTTAAATTCAGTAGCTTTCTTCTCATACTGAAGACCTGGTAAGAGACTGGCAGGGTCTTCTATAAATTGAATGGTAGACCAGAGAGGGTGTGTGGGATTGGGAAGACCAGAGGTCCTCCCACTGAAAAGGCAATAGGCGGCCTAGGGCAGCTGTAAAATCATCCCCACCTGAAGGCTCCAGCAACCCAGGCTCGGACTCCAGTTCTGATGTCCCTCTGCTAGGACCACCAGCATTGTGGCCCCTCCAGATTCTTTGCTGGCCCTTTTAGTGTGCAAAGGATATCAGTTGTTTTTGCCTGCCTAACAACCCTTCCATCCTGCAAGAGCAAACTGCTTCTGCTGGTGAATTCTCCCTTCCCATGCCACATGTTTGTGGAGCAGCTGCCAATCCCACTGCCCTGCCCAGTGGGCCAAGGAAAGGACATAAACACGGGCCTGGCTAATCATAGTCTACCTCCCCGTAGGCAGCAATCTCTGGTCCAGGATTGGCCTAAAGACCAGAGCTGGATCAATCAGAGTCCATCGTGGATTTTTCCCTCTCATGTGCCTGGAGAAACACTCTTTCTTTTGACGTTGCTGAGTTAGATGATGCAAGCCTGGATCTGGGCAAGGTAATGCCTACTCTCCCTGCACTGCAGGGACAGAGTCCATCAGTGCTAGTAGAAGCGATGGTGGCCAATAAGAAGAGAAACCATGAAATGAGAGAGAGAAACAGAGGAAGAAAACAACCTCACCTGAGCCTCTAGAGACCATAGTCTCCAGTTACATAAGACAGTGCATCCTGTGCACTTGAGCCAGCTTGCACTGGGTTTCTGTCACTAACCCATGGCTTAACCTTTCATGAAGCAGATCTGTGAACTTATTCTGACATCCTCAGCACACAGCATGGACCAATTGGTCCCAGCAAAAACCTTCCAATACCTTCCCCATGACCGTGATACTGAAACAAACAAACATGGTTTGTTTCTAACAGAGACAAACCATTGGTTCCATGGATGATAAATGGATGAGACCACAGAGGGGCTACGCCAAGGCAAGATGCGGCATCCAACTCTCACATACACATAGATCCTGCACGAAGATCCTTGCAGTCCTTCCGCTGAGGCAGTTGACTGTTCCAAAAGATTAATATTGTTTACGTGAGCTACTAGTGTCTATGCAAAAAAAGATGAGCCTGGCAGAGAAGAAGATTTGATGTAAACAACTCCATCTCTATCTCAGAGTAGAAGTTCCTGCTCTTGGCACTCATTTCTGGGATAGTTTGCCAAATACCTACTATGTGTGAACAGCATCCTAGGCACTGTGGGAATGGAGAGAGATAAGCAAGACTGGAGTCTTTCCATCAGGAACACGGGCTATTTGGGAGGATGGGCACCAACAATAGATATAGCACAGTGAGGTTAAAAGCAGGATTCTGGAATCAGAAAGTTTAGGTTCAGAATCCCAGCTTGGCCCAACCTATGAGCAGCCAGGAACCAGACATGGACATCAGCCACATTTCTTTAGCATGCAACAAAGACTCCGTGTTTTTATGTCTCAGTTTTCTTCTCGGTGAAGTGAGAATAACAACAGTGCCTATCTCAGTGGAGCGGTGAGGACTGAATGGGATAACACATGTAAAATTCCTGGCAGATAGTGCATACTTGATAAATGCTATCTATCATTTTTATCATCATCATCATCATCAATCATTAGTACTCTCATTATCACCAGTACTACAGTGAGGACTTCAGAATAAACCATGAAGGAAGCCAGAGTTCTGTGGGAATAAAGAGAAGAGAATATAACTGGGGGGTCACAAGAGGCATTCTGGAGGAGGTGCCATGAGCTGGACCTGGAATTATAGATAGGTGGTCGGGAGGATGTTCTCAGAGCTATAAGGCCAGAAGGCATTAAGACTAGAGCCAGAGTCATTTCTGCTTTTCTAACCACCTGGGATTTAATGTAGGCCATCTCATAGAAGCAAGGGAGCTACCCAAACTCCCAAGAACCCAAGGTCTGAACCACATTATTGTGTATGGTCTTGGACTTGCTGCTAGGTCTACAGTTTGGTCCTAGGGCCTGAGAGGACTCGTGTCTTGCCCCCAAAATCCTGAAGTGGAAGGAAGGGGCAACCTGCCTTTTCCTCTCTAGGCCAGAACTTCAAGCATCATGGCGATGTGCTCCCTAAACCCCCTGCTCAATCCTGTTCTCCAGACAGCTTCACTGTCCAGCTTGAACAGGTCCTATCCAGCACAGCCCTCAGCATGATGCCTGGCATGTGGCAGACTCTCAGCACATGCAAGATCAATAAATGAACTCCTTGAGCATACTGTAGCCTCACTTAACCCTGAGCTATAGCCTCTATGACTGGTGATAAGACACATGAAATCTTGGCTGGTCCATGGGTCTTCTGACTGATTCCTATCTGTGGGCAACCAGGTGCCCAGAAATGGACAGCAGGCCCTCTGGGGATATGCTTTCACCTCTAGGTGGTTTCCCTTCTGAGAACCTCAAGAGTCTCCACTTGGCCACATGACTTTAGAAGTACTTGGAAGGGAGTCCTTATCAGAGGAAGTCTTAGGTAATGGCTAACCACCCACACCCTCACCCAAACACACACACAATCTAAGGTAACTCAGTGGATATCTATTGTTTCTGCCTGCCCAAACTCATTCTTCTCTTGTTCTGGCAATGGCTACTCATCTGTCCTCTGAAGACAGACCTGTTCCTCACTCTTCCTCTGTGTGGTTAGGGTGTGGCTGACACGTATCACCACTTATTCCACAGGTGGGCACTTAACCTGGGCTTACTCAGTCTTCACATTCCATCCCCCTGGCCACAGTGATTGCTTCAGGGGTAAAGAAGTGATCCCAGCTGGTCCAATAAGGTAAAGACTTGAAACTTAGATGGAACTATTGGGACCAGAAGCTATCTTTACAGACATAGGCCCATGGCTGCCTGCAGACAATTTGGTACCTTGTGAGGACAACCTGTCCCAGGGTGAGGCTAACACGGAGGAGAGCACAACTGGGATATGATCAAGGAGCATTTGAGTGGCTGGAGCTAGCCATGCCTGAAGCTGATATAACTTGGTAAGACAATACTCTTTTTTGCTTAACCCAATTTAAGTTGCGTTTTCTGTTACTTGTGACTGAATGAGTTCTTATGGCAAAAATAAGGCAGCAAGAAGGCCACTCATGTGTCCAAGAAAACCCTGTCTTGAACCCTAGATCAAAGAGGTTTTGTTCTTGGGAACTTGTCTTTTCTGCTCATTCAACAAATATTCGTTGAGCCCCTGTGAAAGAATTGGGAAAATACTTTTAATATCAAAAATCGCAAGAATGATTGATGCACTGGTAATCTAGGTAGTCAGGGATGGATCTCTGAGGAGGTGAGTGGTGAGACCTGAGGAAGTAAAGACATGCACAGTGGTTTAGTTGGGCAAGAACACGACATGTGTCTTGGGCTTGGGCTTCTGGCACTGTAACTCACCAACTGCATGATCTTGTTGGGTAGGCATCTAGAACCCTCAGTTCCTCTACTTTTAAAATTGGGGTATTAATTGGCCAGGTGCAGTGGCTTATGCCTGCAATCCCAGCACTTTGGGAGGCCAAAGTGGGCAGATTACTTCAGATCAGGAGTTCGAGACCAGCCTAGCCAACGTGGTGAAACCCTGTCTCTACTAAAAATGCAAAAATTAGCCAGGCATGATAACCCATGCTTATAGTCCCAGCTACTCGGGAAGCTGAGGCAAGATAATTGTTTAAAGCCAGAAGGCAGAGGTTGCAGTGAGTTGACACTGTACCACTGTGCTCCAGCCCGGACAACAGACTGAGGCTCTAACTCAAAACAAAAAAAAAAGTGGGGGAATATTAATATCTGTTCCACTGAAGCCAGCTGACTCTTGTACAAGCAAGCAGGCAAACAAACAAACAAAAAGTGATCTGAATTGTTAAAAGAAATATATTTTTGAGTGAGACAAAATCATTATATAAATTGACATGAGGCACCTTAACTTCTGACCAACATAAAGTAACAGAGACCAGATTCATCTTCCCACCTTAAACAACTAAGAAACCAGACAAAATATATGGAACAATTTGTATGCCCTTGTTCACAATATAATTATTTATAATAGCTAAAATATGGAAGCAACCCAAGTGTCCATCAATAGATGACTAGATAAGCAAAATGTGGTACATACATTCAATGGAATGTCACCCATCTTTAAAAGAAAGGACATTCTGACATGCTATACCATAGCTGAAGCTTGAGGACATTATGCTAAGTGAAATAAGCCAGTCACAAAAAGACAAGTACTGTATACTTCCACTTACATGAGGTAGTTAGACTAGTCAAATTCATAGAGACAGAAAGTAGACCCATGTTTGCCAGGGGCTGGGGTGTGAGGGAAATGGGAGAGTAGTATTTAACAGGTACAGAATTTCAGTTTTCCAAGGTGAAAATCATTATGGACATAGAATGTGGTGATGGTTCCATAGCATTATAAATGTGTTTAATGTCACTGAACTGTGTACTTAAAAATGGTTAAAATAGTAAATTTTATGCTATTTATGTAAATTTCCTGTATATGTATATTTTACCACAATAAAAAATTTTTAAATGTCGAACAATAATGTTCAGACATTGGACTACAAGCAATGCAAGATTCCTGATAAAGAAACAGATGAAGTGAGCCCTTCAATTCTGTCAGCTTATTGCCTGGAAAGGGTTTTCAGGCTGCAGTGCAGGGAAGGCCATTCCAGGCAGAGCTCAGTGGTCTCTCTGAGTTGAAGAGATACAACTGGAAGTTTGGAGAAGGCAAGGGAGCTAGAGTTTGCAGGGCAGAGTACCACAGAAGAGGTCTGCACAGAAAGAGGATTCTGGTGATTCCCCCTCTAGTGTTCTGCATAGTACTGAACTGCATATGCATGTGAGGGGGATGTTCAAGGCTGGGGAAAGATCCACTGGACATGGGCAGGCAGAGCAATTGCTAGAGCTCCAACAGAGTTTGGAATGATTCACATTCCCAACAGCCAGAGTGGAGAAGACTCATACCACATAGTGCATCAGGGAGAGCACTCAGAAAGGGATTGCCTCACTAATAAGACCAAACTAGCTCTAAAGACTAGTCTGATACAAGCTAACAAAGTTTTTTGAAGCAAGTCTTAATGAGATCGAACAATTTTCAAGTAACTTAAATAAATTTTAGAACAAAGCTCACAAACACTTAACTGAATACAAAAAAATCCAGCTCAAAACAAGGTAAAACTCACAACGTCTTATACTCAGTCAAAAATTACCAGACAAAGAAAAAGTGTCAGGAAAATACAACACACTCCCCACCCCCCAAAAACAGCAAAAACAGATCCAGAAATAACACAGATGAATATAAATGGTAGACAAGGACATTAATTAATAGAGCTATTATAAATGTACTGTATGTGTTCAAGAAGGTAGCAGAAAGCATAAGAATAATAAGAACAAACGGGGAAAACATCAAGACCCAAATTGAACTTCTAGAGATGAAAAATAGTGTTTAAAATGAAAAAACAAAAAGCACTTGAAAGAATTAAAATTGATGTGAAGGAGGTGAGGAGCATCCGAGCTGAGGGTACTTTGTAGAGATGGAACGAAACAAAACTGGGTATGAAAGATGGGATTGTAAGTAGAGCATCAGCAGCATTTCAGTCCCACAGCGCATCAGCCAGCCATCTTATTTCAGGTCATAATCTGTAAAACCGTATACAATGGGCCAGTGTAAATCAGTGTCAATGCAGGAGAAAGAATGTCACAAGCATCATGAAGCTATGCTTCCTGAAAGACCCATGGACTGAACCACAATTCCAGCTCGGCCTGAGATTACTTTTGCCTGCTTCTAAGAATGAGCAGAAAGCCCACTAGCTAATTGCACCTTCTTCCTTCTCTCCCTCCATCAAGATCTCCATGTCCTTCTTCCGCTCACTCTGCCATCACTCAGGAGTTAATTTCACATTGGCTAAAGATAATCAAAGGTACCAGGACTCTGATACACACAGCCATGGACAGGATCCTACACAGAGGCTACTACCAAGATTTAAATGCTGAAACAACATATCCAGGAGCTGTATCAATGCAGATCCCTCTCTAATGAAAAAACCTCTCTAATGAAACTCTGATAGCTGGTTTAAAAAAAAAAAAAAGTAAATAGAAAAACCTGTCCTGCTACTGGCCACTCAGCAACAGCACCAGGAAGTCGCTCAGAATCTACCCAGAGAATCTACTCCACATTTGCCAAGAAGATGCCCTTGTTCTAATTCCATTCAGCCTGGAAACTCCAGGGAATATTCAGAACCCTAGAGACAGAAGCAATATAAAGACAGCCATTTCTCTCTGAAACAACAATTTGTATTTTCATATCTTTGATACACAGTCTAATACTCAAATCGATAGGCCAGTGGAGATTCACCTAGTGCAAGTTTAATAAGGAAAATTGTTAACAACAACAACAAAAAGATTTGGAAAGCTAGAGATATTACCTGCAGCTGTGTTAGATTGTGAAGATGGGGTTAGGTTTGGCACTTTCTTTTTTCTCCAGTGTAATGAAATTGAGAAGCCAAACTTCTGAGTTCATTATAATCATATAGAAATGGGAGCTTCTGGCTGCTTTCTGCTCCCTTTTACCCCTCCTACCTTTACCCCAATCAATACAACAAGTTTTATCTTCTCTGATGAAAGCTCAACTTTATGGCAATTTTTGCAAGTTAGGCTTCTTCAAGCCTGGTCCAGCTTTGCAGATCTGCATAGGTAATGGACTGTAGGGGTGAGGTGGCATGGAGGAGTGGAAACAGAGAAGACAATTGGATGGCTATGGTTGTAGTCCAGGTAAAGCAAATTAGAGGCATGGGTTTTGGAAACCCAAAGCAAATGTCCCAGGGGGTGGGTGGACAACATGGATGAAAACAAAATCTGTAAAACAGAGAAGCCCCACAAGGTTGAGAAGAACAGAGAAGTTGGGCAGCAGGTAGAGGATTGTTCTTGCAGAGCTCTTTCCTTATCCCATCACTGTGGCTTCCCCTTGAAGATGACATGATTTCCTGATGCCAAGGTGCTCTAGGTGCTCTAGCATGTAGGCTCAGTGCTGATGGAGTTACAGTGAGGAGTTAAGCTCCATTCATAAAGACAATGGCCCTGGCATCTTTAGGAATAAGAAATGTGGCCATGCAGTCTCCAAATTAACGTTTGATTGGAACAACTATATTTCAGCCTCTATCCATTCAATAAATATTCATTTATTTATGTATATATATATATACACTGTGTTCTTACTGTGTACCAGGCATTGTTCTAGGCCCCAGGGATACCACAGTGAACACTGTAGACTAGCTCATGGAGCTTGCATTCTGGTAGGAGGAAGTAGAAAATAAATAGACAAACAAACAAGTAAGCAAGAAAACATCAGATAGTGAGGATGCTATAGGGAAAATTGTAAAAGAGCTACTAAATCTTGGAATAGCATTTCTGAAAGGAAAAAAAAGTGGTGGGGAGGAGGTAGTATTTTAGCTGAGATTAAATGAAAGGAAGGAGCCACTATGTGAAGATCTGGGGCAAAGTCCTTCCAGACAGAGGAAACTGCAAATACAAAGACCCTTAGGTGGAAAGAAGTTTTGGTTGGAAGAATAAAAATGAATGTCTGTGTGGCGAGAAAGCAGTGAGTGAAGGGAGAGTGATATGAGACAGTTAAAAAGTGAATCAAGATGAGTAACATGTTGATTACTGTGTAAGAACATGTGGGTTTTTATAGAAAGGAATTGTGTTAGGAAACAGTTGTCCTGAGTTATGTTTTGGAAAGCTCTTTCTGGTTGCTGCATGGGTAATGGACTGCTGGAGTGGGATAGCATGGAGGCGTGGAAGCAGAGAGGACAGTTAGAAAGCTCTGACTGGAAGGCTACAGCTGTAGCCCAGGCAAAGGGTGATGGCCATTTGAATTAGGATGGGAGCAGAGAGAGGGTTAGAAGTGGTTGAATGGGGTATATTTTGGAGGTAGAGGTAATGGGATCGGCTGGTGCATGTGGTAGCGGAGAAATTTCAGGAGAGGATTCAGGGATGGCGCTTAGGTTTTGGCTTTGAGCAGCTGGTTGATTGGATGTCTTGCCCACTCCTGAGATGAGGAAGACAGGAGAGAAATCAAAAGTCCTGACTTGAATGTCTAACACTGAGATCTTTATTTGACACTCAAGCAGGGATGTCAGGAAGGTACTTGGATACAGGCATCAAGAGCTGAGTTGTAGGGACCTAAATTGTCTGAAGCAGCCTTCTAACCATCTAGCTCTGAATTCCACTCCCTCATTCAGCTCGGAGTTCATGTGCTCAGCAAGCACCCAGGGAGTGTCTACTGTGCTCTAGGACCTAGGCTCAGTGCTGATGGAGTTACAGTGAGGTGAGCAGGGCTTGAAGCAGGACCTGTCCACTCAGCCCTGGATCTTTGGTATATAATGGGGCTATCTAGATTTTATTTTTCCTGCTGTATGGCCACCCCAGTGAATATCAATGTTCTACTTGTTTATTCCAGGATTTTTCTTAGTTTGGTGTCTATACAGAGCACCCTTGACATAACTAACTCCATCTTAGAAAAAGACTCTATTTTATATTTCATAGGGCACTTTGCCAACAAGGATAAGATGTTTCACTTAAGAAACAAATAAAAAAAATAAAGACTGCATCCAACCAGATAAGGATACACACAAGTGCACTCTCCCATGATCAGTTCTCACCAGAAGGACTCTGTGACTATAAAAGAGCAGGTCAGGCCAAGCCAGGTGCAGTGGCTCACGCCTGTAATCCCAGCACTTTGGGAGGCCAAGGCGGGCGGATCACCTGAGATCGGGAGTTCGAGACCAGCCTGACCAAAATGGAGAACCCCCGTCTCTACTAAAAAAAACAAAATTAGCCAAGCGTGGTGACACATGCCTGTAATCCCAGCTACTTGGGAGGCTGAGGCAGGAAATTGCTTGAACCCAGGAGGCGGAGGTTGCAGTGAGCCGAACTCACACCTTTGCACTCCAGCCTGGGCAACAAGAGCAAAACTCCATCTAAAAAAAAAAAAAAAAAGAAAGAAAGAAAGAAAGAAAGAAAGAAAGAAAGAAAGAAAGAAAGAAAGAAAGAAAGAAAGAGCAGACCTTCCGCAACTCAAAGTGGCAGTCTCCACTGGCACCATCTTGCAGTTACTCGTGATAAGAACTTGGCCTCGGCCAGAAGGCTCTGCCACATCCAGGACTCTTCTTTGCAAGACAGAGGGACCTATGGAAGCAGTACCAGCCAGGACTCCTTTTGTCTTCTTCATTCTCCCTGGACTGGCTCATTAACCTTTTCTCCCCTTTTTCCTCTTCGTGTTAAATGTTATTTTGTTTATTGTGGAATGTTCAATCTAGAACATTTGTATATTAAGCATACTATTACATATGGTTTGCAATATTGACTGACTTGAGGAATGGCTTGACCCTGTGTGCCTGTGGGCTCTGACTCCTGAGTGAACAGGAAGTCCTGAAGAGAAGAGAATTGTCTCCTTGGGAACTCCACGGAGGTTGTGGCTTTTGTGATTGAAGCAGCATCAATAAAAACCCGACAGTGCAGAAAGACACAAACATGCATGGACCTGGTTGTCTCTAACCTTGCACTGCTCATGACCACGTCCCAGAGGCTCCCTTGGGAAAGAATCTCAAAGAGTCATGACTCAAGTCTCCTCTAAGTGTTTGCCTAGACCAGCTTGATTACCTCCAGTGATGGAGCACTCACTATCTGTGCTCTTTGAAGAGACCTAAGAGGTCTCTGGAATTAGGATTCTCAGGGGGAAACAGAAAGCCTGGGGTCAAATTGCCAGCATTTGCAGCTAAGTGATAAATCTGGGAATTGCAAGCAGCCAGGAACCTTTAAGAAGGCCTTTATGGAGGGTCTGCAGAAAGGCTCCATGCTGCCCCCAGGGGCTTACATGTAGCAGCCGTGTGCACCTCTGACCAACCCACACCCAGAAACAGTTGGATTATGGCCCCAGTTCCAGTGCTTCTTAAAGAGGGTGACAAGGGCAGAATGTATAACTTCATATTGGAGACAATTTTTCTCACGTTCCCAGGTGTCCATAGAGATGGGTCTTGACTAAGATTGATTACCTTCCTGAGACTGGCAGAGCCACATGCAACACCCACAAGCTTTATTTGTGGACTGTCTTCCCTTTTTGGCCAGAAAAACAACAGTCCAATCCTCCCAGCTCCCTAGATGAAGAGAAGGAAAACCAATCATAGGGACCCCCTCATTGGTTCCAGGAGGCCTGCCTCGGCCTGTCCGCATCCCACCCATGGGGCATCAGCTGTGCCCCCCACCCGCCTCCCTCAGCCCCCTCTGCTGTCACGTCTCACCTCTCCTGAGTCACCCAAGCTTTAATTTGGGCTAATCTCCACTCCTGACTCAGGTAGGGGTGGTGGTGAAAAATCAAAATGAGGACACAAGCTGTCAGGAATAAGACAAGAGAGACTTGTCAGTCTAATCAACTTTATTAGCAGTGAGTCACAGGAAAGCCTCCAGCAGCTTCCCCACTTTTCCTTGATGCCTCCCTTTAGTCTCTATGAAGTTGCCAGCAAAGCAAACGCAACCAAGCCAGGGCTCAATTAGCACGGAAGAGGTGGGAGCGGGGGAAGCTGTGTGGCACCCCCAGGGGACAGCACAGATACTGCTGTGATCAGGGCCGGCAGGAGGGAGGCGGCTGCCTGGCTGCTTCAGGTGAGGGGCTGAGGGTCTTCTCCCCCTGGGGAGGGGGAGGCTGTGAGGTTTAGAGACATAGTTTATAACCGCTAGAATTCTGGGGCTGGGAGGGACGGAAAGGCCCCATCTAAGTGAACCCCTTGCTTTGGGCCAGGGAAGGATCTTTAACAAGCCCTCTCCAGACCAGAAGGAGAGCACACATCACAGGACAATGGCCTGGATCCCTGGTGGATTTGCAGCTCCTGGTTCTAGATGTTGCTGAGACCTGGCCTTAAAACCACTTGCCCTGGAGTCTCAGATCTGTGTCCTCTTAATGCATCGTCCCTTTTCTGCTGTACTACAGCTTGAGTGGTTTTGTTTTTTGCAACCAAAGCAATCTTGATTAAAAGAGTCTGAAACCATGGCATTTTGCAACATGGACACACTGAATAAGCCTCCAATCTGGATTTTCTCTAAGCCCTAGAGTTATATATCTAACTGCCTGGTGGAATTCTCCACTTGGGGTACCATAGGCCCCTAAACTCAATAGCCATTATATTGTAAACATCTACGCGTTAGAGAGAGCACTAAAGACCCCCTCAACCACATCCCATCCCGTCCTTTCCTTGGAGGGGAGCCCCATTAGTGATTGGTTTGCACGAGCCCAGACCTTTTTAAAGGCATTTGCACGTGAACGCACACATATAGATATGTAGATGCATGTGTGTCTGTTTTGTTTACTTAAATAACTTTATAGTCAATATATCATTTGACCACTCACTCTTTTCCTATTCAAGTAAATATCAACCTTTTAAACTGCTGCATATTATTTTACAAGCTGTATATACCGTAATTAATTTAATTATTCCCTATCACAGGACATTTAGGCTGTATTCTACTTTTATTTTTTTCAGTCACAGAGAGCACTGCAGGGGACTTCCTTGTACAGACCCTTTGGGACACATGCCAGGGCATTTTGGGGACAGGCATAGATAGCTGGACTTGTAGCTCTCAAGAAATGGAGTCACTTCTGCCCTCCTCATCCACTATCCAGCACGAGGAACCCAGGAGTCTTTCTTTTCCCTTTCAGCCAATCATCAGTGCTGGCTGGTGACCTCACCTTGCTTTCCGAAATCACAGCTTCTAATCCGTTTCAATTGGCCCCGCTCTCCTTCAGACCCACCCACCCCCTACCTCAACCATCACCACCGTGGTTTCTCACTGGCCACCCCCCAAGTTCAGCCCTGGCCCTGGCTAATCTGCTTCTACTCTTTGATAGAACCTACAGAAAATGTAAACTTGATGGGGTGGTCCACTGCCTAACCTCAGGCTCCTCAGCATCCCAAGGGAAAACCCAAATTCCTCACTGTGGCATGCAAGGCCCTTTGTTGTCTTGGGCTGTTTTGTGCTGCTGTAACATAAACCTGAAATAGGGTAATTTATAACTAGCATAAATATATTGGCTCATAATTCTGAAGGCTGGGAAGTTCAAGATCAAGGGGTCAGCAACTGGTAAGGGCCTTCTTGCTGTGTTATCCCATGGCAGAAGGGCAAAGAAAGAGCAAGAGATCAAACTTGCAGCCTCAAACCATCTTATAATCAGCATTAATCCATTCATGAGCGTGGAGCCCGCATGATCTAAACACTCCTCCCACTGGGCCCTGCTTCCCAACACTGCTGCTTTGGGGATTAAGTTTCCAACACATGCATTTTGGGGTGACCCAAGCCTGGCAGTGGTCCAAGCCTAGCTTCCCAGGTTGGATCATTTCTTTGTCACTTCTGCTATAACCCTCTAAAAACAGAGAAGTGGCTGTAGTCCTCCACTCACCCCCACTCTGCTATTTCTTGACTCTTGACTTTTGCTCATGTTGTGATTTCTTACACCGTTAGACTCAGTTCAGGTGCGACCCCACCCAGAGAGCCATCTCCAAAGCAAATCAGGCGCCTCTCTCAGGTCCTCTTGAAGCACACTCTGGCCCCTTTAGCATGGCACTTCTCACCCGTATGTTAATTATTCATATATATGTGTATCTGTTCTCCCTCCAGAGTGTGAGCTCTGTAAGGATGAACACTTGATTTCTCCCATCACAGTGTCTGCAGGACACAGAGACAGCTCTTGCTCTCTCTCGATCCATGTGTTTTTGGGAGATCTGGCCCCACTTCCCATCTCCATGAGATTTCAGTGTCACCCTGACTTTTTCTTTCTTTCTTTTTTTTTTTTTTTTGAGACAGAGTCTCTCTCTGTTGCCCAGGCTGGAGTGTGGTGGTGTGAACTCAGCTCACTGCAACCTCTACCTCCTGGGTTCAAACAATTCTCCTGCCTCAGCCTCCTGAGTAGCTGGGATTACAGGTGTGTGCCACCATGCCCAGCTAATTTTTGTATTTTTGGTAGAGATGGGGTTTTACCATGTTGGCCAAGCTGGTCTTGAACTCCTGACCTCAAGTGATCTGCCTTGGCCTCCCAAATTGCTGGGATTACAGGGGTGAGCCACCTCATCCTGCCTCACCGTGACTATTAAGTCAGTCAGTAGAAATAGTCATTAGGTCTGGGAGTTTTTGTTCAAACTCTTGGGAAAGAAAGGCTGTCTTCTCAGCTTGACTAGGTATTGTGAGAATATGAAGCTAATGAGGCTGTTGCCACCTCACCATCTTCAGGAGTTGACCCATGTAATAATGGAAGCCAAGAAAAGAAAAGAATAAATACTGAGCTCTGACACCACTATCTGAGCTCCGCAAAACAGCCATCTCTCCTCCATTGGACTTCCCTTTTGTGTAAACCAATACATTTCTTTTCATTTTAAGCTGGCTTGAACTGTGTTTTCTGTCACTTGCAGCTGAAACAGTTCAGTAGATGTGCAAAGAAAGGGCATGGATGTCTCAGGCCCCTGTGCGGTCCCCTTGTACGTTGAATAGGGCTGACATGTGTGACCAATGGGATATTGCAGAAGTCGCTGCGTGTCACTTGCAAGGTTAGGCCATAAAGAACCCTGCAGCTTCTACCTTGCTCCCTCTGGGGATGCCAGCTGTCATGTCATAAAGACACTCAATCAGTGCCCCTGGAGGGGCCCAGGGAAGAACTGAGACATCCACCAAATTGCCAGTCATGTGAGAGAGATGCCTTGGAAGCAGATCTCCAGCATCAATCAGGCTTTCAAAAGGCTGCAGCCTCATCAGACACCCTGAGCAAGCACCCCAAATCCCTAACCCACAGAAGCCGTTAGAACAATCCATCATTATTGTGGTTTGAAGTCACTATGTTTTGGGGTGATTTGTTACCCAGCAACATGTACCTCCCAAATCAGCTACTCCAACATGGAAACTCCGATCTTCAACGTTCCTCAACCAAAATTCACCCAGCTTTTCAGGCCAAAAAAATAAAAATGTAGGTGTCATGCTTGAATTCTTCATTTATCTTGCACTCCACAGCCAGTGCAAATATTAATCATGTTGACTTTGCCTCCAAAATACATCCTGAATCCAATCATTTTTCTCCACCTTCACCTCTAGAACCCTAGCACGGCGACCCTAATCTCTCTTGACTGACACAATGGTCTCTGAACTGGTCTCCGCTGTGCTCTTAAACCCATATAAAAGACTCTTCTTGCAGTGAGAATAATCTTATGAAAATTCACCACAGATCACATCACACCCCTGTTTGAAACCCTCCAATGGCTTCTCAGCGCCATTTGAATAAAATCCCACCTCCTTACCTGGGATTAAGTCCCTGCACGCTGGCTCCATCTTCCTTACCAAACTCATCTCTTCTTATCCTCTATTATCCACCGTGCTACAGCGCAACTGGCCTGTCTGCCCTGCAAACATGCAAGGACTGCTGTGGACAGGGTCCCACCTGACCACCTCTTCAGTAGGGCTTCACACAGCTGTCCCTCATGATTCAGGCCTCAACTCAAATGTCACCACCCCAGAAAGCCACCTCTGACCTGCTTCAGCAGCCTCAACCTCCATTCTACCAGTAGTCTTGGTTTACTGTCTTCTCCAAGCCATTTATCCTTATCTGAAACAGTATTATTTTTTTCAAAGGCCTTCCCTTCCCCACCCCCTCACTGAAATATAACCTTGGTGAGGGCAGAGGCCTTGTCTTGTTATTCACTGCTATGATTGTATGGCCTAGACCAGTGTCTGCTATATAGCAGGTGTTCAATACATTTTGTTGTCTAAACAGCTGACCAGTGTTTCACAGGATAGACTTTGGGAAATACTGAGCTAAGTCATCTCAAAGGTCTGTTGCATCTCCTAAAGTGGTGCTGTTTCTTATTCAACCTAATTCTGCTCTTCCTTTTAAAAAAGATGCATCCAATGGAAGGGAGAAAACTCATTTTCTCTTCGCAACTGGAGTTTTCTCATCATCTAGGTAAGGTGGTTGTGGCTTAGATAGGGCTAATGGCTTCCTGAAAGCTACACAGCCAGCCTGTGCCAGGGCTGGGAATTGGAATTCCACTCCGCCAACCCTGAGAAGCTTTGAGGTGGAGGAGAGGAGAACCAAAAGAGTTGGCAGAGCCTGTTTGCTAATGAAAGGGAAGTCACCATGATGCTGATGAAGCCCCAGGGTCCTCATTTGCACTGGCCCCTTCCAGGGTCCTCACTCGCACTGACCCTTTCCAGGGCCCTCACTCGCACTGACCCTTTCCAGGGCCCTCACTCCCACTGGCCCTTTCCAGGGCCCTCACTCGCACTGACCCATTCCAGGACCCTGGGAGAGGCACTAGCAATGGACTCACATGTTCAGATGTTTTTGTACAACCTGCAAAAGCAAGGTACTTGAACCACGTCAGCTGACTCTGCTATTTATTTCCCCGGCCATGTGCTCCTGCCAGGCGATGTTGGGAAACTGTGGGCATTTGGGGATCTGACTGGGAAGAGGTTATGTCAGAGTTACATCTAGCATGAACATAAAGGGATGTATTTACGCAGTTTCCAATCGATCTCATGGAGACTTTAGCTTTTGCCAGCTGTTCTGGTGTAGGCATGGCTTCCAGGAATATCTCTACAGGCTCCCTTTGTGTCATGACATAAAGAAACAAGGACAGAGGTCACATAATGAGATGAACTGGCCCAAATGTGCTTGACCCCAGAAAAGAGTGAAAAAGTGTAGGTCCTAGAAGCTAGTCTGTGGCTCGTGCCTCTAATCCTGAGACATGTGCAATGGGAAATGAAGAAGCTGGCTTTTGCTGATGCCTCATCAAAATGGGAGTTTTTTCTGCAAAAAAAATCATCTTTCTAATTTCTCTATAGACACATAATCATTGTCATGGGAAGAGGCAATCAAAGAGTATAAAGCCAAAACATACAGAGAATTTGGAAAATATTTTAGAGGTGTGTCAGCAGTTAATGAATATAAATGTCATGCTATTTTTCTGGATTTTCTGATGTTTGTGGTGCCCGTCTGTGGTGCTGTATAGCTTTCAGGAAGCCACTAGCACTATCTAAAGTCAGATTTTAAACTGTTCTTATTCATTACCTCTTTTCTTTTTCTTTTCTTTTTTTTTTTTTTTTTTTTTGCTCTAAATCAATATTCACTTTCATACCTAATTTTGTGTTCTTTTTTCTTAAAGAGGATCCCACAATTAGACAAGCTTCTCATGGAGCCTACATCCACACCTGATTATCAGCAGGGACTTGGGCTAGGATGAGAAGCCGGGGTGGCGTCCTGGGCCCAGAGGTCTGTTCTGGCCAAAAAGAGATGAGTCTGTCCCCGCACAGGCAAGAACAGCTGCCGTCCCCTCCTCCAGCACTGAAACCCTGGTTCCCTCCAGCCTTCATTTTGGGCTGAAGGCCAAATGATTTCCTGTGTTTTCTCTGTTTATCAGCTCTCTATTATGATGGCAAGAGCCACCCACTCAATAAAGCAAAGCAAACAAACTCCCACAAACCCACAAACAGCTCTGAGCATGCAGCCCCAATTTGATTTCCTAATTAACAGCCATTCTCAGCCAATCAGACGATGTGCATGTCATCCCATTTGGATCTGTGGGCAAACCAAGCATTCCTGGGCTTCAAGCCATTGCTCTGTGAAGGAGAGGGGGCTACTGGGGAGGGAACATCTCATGGCAGTTGCTACACTCATTCCTGGGCTTCCTTGTGCCTCCTCCCTGTCCCTCCTTCGTCTGTCTACACAGAGTTAGCAGGCTTGCAGGGTTGTTTCCAGGCTGCTGGGTCGAAGGCAATGGAGTTAAGTCCCGGGGAAGCCCCTTTCCTTTGCGGCATCACAGCTCTTGCTTTTCCTCTTGTTCCACCTGCCAGTGCCAAGGCCCTCCTGGCTAGTAAGCCCCACGACAAGTGCTGTTAGTGCACAGAGTACAAAGACAACGGCTTCATGGCAGTGAGATCCGGTGCCCTGGCTGCCCTTTCCAGAGCCTTCTTAGAGGGGACTGAATAACAAAATTCAAGGACCCCCGTGAGCGAAGGAAAGGTATCTCACCTTCCCAGAAGGCACATGGATGCTCCCAACCACTCACTTGCTCTCCTCCCCATCACAACTATCTGCTGTCACCAGTTCTGCATTCTGGCAAGTGGCTCCCCATCCCTGGGCCTTGGTCTCCTCATCCATGAAAGGGAGCAGTGGAGAAACCTGAGGCCCTGTAGGGTGGCCCTCACACCAAGCCTGGCTGGCAGGTGTGCTAAGTGCTCTACACAATGCTTGTCTTATTTTTGTATTTGATTTAGTTGCCTACACTTAAAAAATGGAGACAGTCATTATTTTTTTAATGTAGATTTCAGGCTTAAAAAAAATACTCAGAAGATCTGGCATCATTGAGTACATGTCCCCCTGTGGCAAACAAAAAGAAGGGCAGCTTCCCTGAAGAGAAGGGACAGGGGCACTCCAGTTCCCCCCAGTTGCCACCACTCCCTATCGCTCTACCCAGTCCACCTCACTCACGTAGGTTATTTGTGGGACCCCTGAAGGCATGCACATTTGTGAGGATGGCCGTTTTTGTTTAATAGATTGTGGTTTTCATTCTTATTCCACAGGTATTTATTGAGCCTCTCTTGTGTTCCTCGTGTTTTACTAAGCACTGAGGAAAGGTTAAATGGAGTGAAAGGCACGGCCCCTACCCTTAGAGAACTCTGAGTTTAGTTGCAGGCATATGAGGACCTAGATGAGAATTCATGACCTTGGAGGACGCCTTCCTACCCAGCGAGAGGAGACAAGGCCCAGTTTAAACTCCTCCTCCTGCTTGTTCCTGTATAATCACATGACTACATTTTCATGCCACCTCACAGTTTCAGGACACTTTCCTATTATTAAGTCTGAGTCCTGACCACAACTCAGAGAGGCAGAGATTATTTCCAGATGCTCCCAGATGCCAAGAGACTTCCTGCAGTCTCTACTGGTTGTGTTTTTAACACTCAGCACAAACACAACCAGACATCATTTTAAAACTTAGCATCTGCCATTCTGAATACTTGAATACTGTGCCCACCACAACCTTTGCCAGGAATATCCCTGGTCCATAGCCTAATGAGATACTGGAGAAGTGTCTTTCTCAATCAAAGACAGAACAAAGACCCCCCTTGTTCTCTGCAAGGCCCGTGCCTTCTTACTCCCTATGTCTATCCACATCAGCTTGTATCATCAACCAGCACTGTGAAGGGCAACAGCCAATCCCAGCCTGCTCAACTTCCTGTGGTCCAGCAAGCATCCCCCTTGGCCAGCCTTCCCTGACGGCTTACCTGTGGAGGAACAATTCCATCCCACTCATGCTTTGGACTGACCAGAGAATAAGCATACAGGGTCATTTTAAACGAGTCTTCTAGTTCTGCAGAAATGAGAAAATAAATCCTAAGGAACAAGAGGTCATGTGGGGCCAGAGTGCATAGGTCTAAAGTCCTTCTCCCTCTGAGGACAAGACCCTGAGTTCTCTTTCTAAGGCTCCACGCCAAGGGTCGTAAGCCTGTCCCACCCTCGATGACTGTGCCTTAAAGGCATGAGTGGTGTTGATGGCTGATGAGCCCCTGACAGGCAGCCAAGGACACTGCAAGCCCAGCCCCCATCTTGATGACATCTAAGCTGCTCCATTGGTAACAAGCTTCTCCCTGGTTAAAAGTAATAAATCTCTGATTTAAGTGACAGCTTCTTGGGATTGTTTCCTTTGGCTTTGACATAAAGAGGAAATGTAAATCCAACATAATCTGGAGTGAAATAAAGATGTTAGCTCTGAAGGCTGAGATTGTTCAAGCTGGGCAAGGCGTAGGAGATAGATCCTTTTAGAGACCCAGGGAGACGCTCATCATGCTCAGCTGGTGGAGGGTAGAGTTAAGTTCCAGCAAGGCCCTCATTGTGCTGTCCTATTCTTCACCCTTCCTTTCTTCCTCCCTCCCTCCCTCCCTCTCTCCCTCCCTCCCTTCCTTCCTTCCTTCTTTCCTTTCTTCCCTCCCTCCCTCCTTCCTTCCTGGGTCTTGCTCTGTCCCCCAGGCTGGAGTACAGTGGTATGATCATAGTTCAATGCAGCCTCGAACTCCTGGGCTCAAGCGATCCTCTCACTTCAGCCTCTCAAGTAGCTGGACTGGAACTACAGATCCTCAACACCACGCCTTGTTAATTTTTTTGTTTTTTGTTTTGTAGAGACAAGTTCTTCCTATGTTGCCTAAGCCGGTCTCAAGCTCCTGGCTTCAAGCATTCCTCCTGCCTCAGCCTCCAAAACTGTTAGAATCACAAGGCTGAGCCACTGGCACCAGGCCATGCTTCACGTCTACCTGCATGCTCCTCACCTCCACTTAGGTGCCTGGGACCTCTTTCACTGTCACCCCAAAATGAGCTGCCTTCCTCAGCACCCAAGATAGCAGATCTTTTCTCTCCCATCCCCTCACCCAAACTGATCCATCCCATCTGAGGGACACACATGGACTCACTCCCAGGTGCTAAAGCTGAAGCTGACCACAGAGCCTTTACTGACATGAGCCACATATTTCCAAATCCTTCCTCATCTTTCCCGTGTAGTATGAGCCTAGAATTGGCCAGGCTGGGACACCAAAGAGATGAGAAGAGACAAGGTGAGGCAGGAAGGTCTCACCAAGCCAGGGACCACAGTGGGCAGTGAAGGATGCTAAGGTCAAAGGAGGCATTAAGCCCAAGCTCTTACCTTGTGTATGATGCCTGGTAGGTGCTCAATACATTCTCATTGCATGAGCAAATGAATGAATGAATGAATGAATGAATAATGGAGGCCTGAGGCTTAAAACCTCAGGAGGAATTTGGAGGAAACCACCAAATTCAGCGAATGGCATAGTGAGAGCGGGGAGGACTGAACAAAGACAAGCACAGAAAATCAGGATTGATGCTCACCTCCATTCCTGTCTGGCCTGGAATGTTTAAATTGGCATTACGTCCTTTGACTCTAAGTCCTTTGGCAATAAGAGTTCCAGAGAAGGATAGGATGGACCCAGGACAAGACAAAATAAAAGCTGGGCCATTGATGATGCTTGCCAGGTCCGACCCGCAGACCGTGGCTGAACAACGGATGAACAAATGCACTCGGACACAGGTATCCAGTGAAACAGTGGGCTAGGGGACTGGGCTGCTTACAGACCCTGAGGAGGGTGCTGTAAAGAGTCAGTAGCCACAACTTCGACCAACTTACGCTGTGGGCATTAATTCAGTATAGATTTAATGACAAAGGCCTTGAGTCAACATAGTTGTGGGTAATTGTGGGCAGATGATTAAAGGCCAGGTTTCTGGAGACATGAGTAAACAAGCTATTCAGATAAACTCCCTTGCTTTCTTTTGTACCTGCTTCTCGCCCTTTGCCCCAGGGTAAGAACGGCCACCTTTGGCTCATTCTCCCTCAAACCTTTGCAAAACCCCCTGGCCTTCCAAGAAGGTTTGCGTTTTTCCTACAATTCCTCCCACGACCCTGACCTACAGGTGCTTCTGGAAGATCTTGGCCAAAAGGGGGAGAATGTAAACTAAAAACAAAATACTAAGCCCCTCCATTGATGGAATGGACACCCTCTTGGTCAAGGGGACCCCAGAGAAAACTTGAAAACTGAGTTTCAGCCCTGATGGGGGGTTGGAGGGTCAGACACGGCTTATTATAACCCCTCCCTCGCTAAGATCAGCCTTTCTTCCCTAAGTGCTGAACAGAAACCAGCCCTTTCAAAAGATGCCCCCCCGCCACCACTGACATAAACCAACTGCCTGACACCGCCCCTCCTTTTTTGCCTGATAGGAGACCATGGAATTGCTCTGGCCAGTCAACAGAGAACACGTAGTAAGGGTTTTCATGTCCTCTGTGTCACCTTTTGATGTTAGAGGGTCAAAAACTCCATCCTTGGATCATGCTAATACTGCCATTTATTGTACATGGTGCCCATGAAGGGGCATGAAGCTCAACTGTGCATGCACACATTTCCCCTTCTACAAATACTCATGACTGCTCTTGTGGTGTATTGAATATGTATATCCGGCCACACCACTCAGCATCAATTCCTATTCCTCTTGTCCCTCCCTTGAAGTATCCGTTTCCAGCTTCTGGTTGGAGGTTGTGCTTCACAGCCTATCAGAATGGCCACCCTGCAGACTGCAACCCTTTATGAGAAATGGGGCTCCACTTCCCAAAATAAAAAAAAAGGAAAGAAAATCAGGATCAGTGTGGAGAGATGATGCCCGCAGCTGCCCAACATCCATCCATGCTGTCTTCCTCTGATAAGACCTTGGTTTTCCTTTGTAGAAGCCACCCTTCTCCTCATTGTATGTAGTTTGGATGGAAATGCCAATCAAAGGCATTCCAGCAAAAGGCCAGGCAAATCACAACCAGCTCCATTAATCTCTCTCTCATGACAATGTGGACCTTGAGCAGAGGGACACAAGGGCCAAAAGCACTGGCTGATGGTTTGTGCTGCCAGGAGTACCTTAAACAGAGGCCCTGTTCCCTCACCCACCGGAACCAGCCTGGTCTGTCTCCAGGCTCACTGTCAAGCTCTCCCTATGAGCAATCCCATATTCTTATTAGAAGTTTTTGGTTTTTGGTTTTAGTTTAGATGAGCTGGAGTGATTTCTTTCTCTTTATTTATTTATTAATTTATTTATTATTAGTATTATTATTATTTTCAGACAGAGTCTCTCTCTGTTGCCCAGGCTGGAGTGCTGTGGCACGAACTTGGCTCTCTGCAACCTCCACCTCCTGGGTTCAAGCAATTTCTGGCTAATTTTTGTGTTTTTAGTAGAGATGGAGTTTCACCATGTTGGCCAGGCAGGTCTCTAATTCCTGACCTCAAGTGATCTGCTACTTGGCCTCCCAAAGTGCTAGGATTACAGATGTGAGCCACCGAAAGCAGCTGAGCAAGAATGATTTCTGTCACTGGCAACCAGATAATACTAAATATACAAGATCAAAGGTCAAAAAGGTTGGAGAAGATATTAGGCAGTTTATCAGCTATTGCCTTACAAAGTGTGGCTTGCTGCATGCTCTTTGGTGGCCCAATGTGAATCTGTCTGGTTTTTGAGACCTGGAGACCGGACACCATCAGGTTTCTCTGCAGGACTGTTCATAAATGCTGAGTCAGCAGGGTGGGAGCAGTCACCAAGAGCTCCATCCTGGACAGCTGTACCTCCAGTCTCAGACCCGCGGGGACTTGGTTCTTCTAAAAGGGGGCTTGGGACACGCAGGGTGCAGCACTCATAAAACATAAGTTTCGTCAGTGCAATGAACACAATTAGACATTTTCCTTCTGCTTCCACTGAAGACTGACACCCCATGTCCAACAGGGCATGCAGATTGCTGTAAGAAGCTACTTGACAAATTTCTCCAGGAAATTCTCTCACTGGCTCTCACTTTATCTATCAAGTAAAATCCTCCCACACCTTCATCAGACAGGCTTTTTAAAGAGCATCACTGCTTCCTTGTCCCACTCCAAGCAGCTCTGAAGTCTCATTTGAGAGAATAAGAAAGAGCAGGACAGACAGAGAGAGAAAGGAGGCAGCAGGGATGGAAGAAGTGAGAGAAGCAGGTGACAGGGCAAGGGCTGAGATTCTGAGAGTCACACTAGGTCTCCTTTGATGATGGACAGGGCGGGAAGGGTGCCAGCGAAGGGATTCAGTGGACAGTTCACCTAATGAGCTGAAGTCATTAGCAGAGTCCTGGAGCCACGAGGTACGTTATTTTGGTTTTTTGGTTTCCAGGCCCAGAGGCATGTTCCAGTCGCTTATAGAGGTTACATAGGATTAGTGTTAGAATACAGGGCACGATAGGCAAAGCTGCCCAGCCCCACACCAGGACACAAGACAGGCAGGGGCAGGTAGGTGGCAACTCCAGCACCTGGGCCTCTAATTACCCTCTCCCTGGGACCTTCCTTGACTCCCTGGTCCCAGTGGCTCTCACCTACTGCACTGATTCATCTGTGCTTCCTCTCAGCTCCCACCATTCCACTGCCACCGCCTCTCACCTTTTGTGTGTCCATTTTCCTCCTGCCTCCACTCTTCTTGACGTGGCTCTTGGTCTCACTCCACCTCCTTCTACTGACTTCGCATTCTCCATAGCTCAAGTTCAAAGTACTCAAAAGAGAGGATATGACAGACTGGCCCATTGCCACGTTATCTAAGAAGCCCTGGGCAGCAGAGTTTACACATCAACTTTGCTGTGGTTTGCTGGCCTGCCTGCGGTTGGGCTGCTCCGCTCGGATTCAACCAGCTGCCAGGGGCTGTGCAACTAGATGACAGTTTGTTCTCTAGTTGTTTGTTCCTTCCAGTGTCACTGTCGTGGAGAATTCTGAAGGTTCCATCCAAGGAGCATCTGTCAGTGACATCGGGGACCAGGAGGGCCACTGTGTGGGAGCAGCAGCCAGTGACCATTCCACAAAAGGGGTTTGAAAACCCAAACAGAGCTGGTTGTCTGAGATTTCAGAACCTTTAGAGACCAACAGGACCAGTCAGGCAAAATCTCTCACGTTAATCCACAGGGCATCTGAGTCCTGCAAGCTAGACAAGAGGGAGTACCTGGGCCGGAGCTTCTGCTCTAAGCAGGTGGATGAGGAGAAGAGGCTGAAATCTCAGGCCTGCTATACCTTTGGACTCTATTTGCTCATCTTTACAATGGGATAACTATAGCACAGACCACCAGGGATTGCAGTAAGAGTAGCTAAAAAATCATGCACAGATATTCCTCCTCAGTGTCTGACTCACAGCAAAGGCTCCACGTGGCTTACGTTTTAAAAATGATTTCAGGTATATGAAAATGATTTTACTTAAGATTCGAGATATTTATTATGATGATTATCACTAAGCGCCAGCGCCTTCTCCCAGAAGAATTAATCTGAGCAGAATGAGAAGCGGCTGAGAAAGCAACCCTGCCAAGAAAATAAGCCTCACTTTGCCACTCCATCCCTCCTTTTGTTTGCACCAACTAATCCCCCCAGGTTACGGGCCTACGAAAAACGTTATAACAAGACTCACATGGAGGATGATTAATCCTTCATTTTCAACTGTTGCAAAGTGGCACTCTCCCTTCTGAGTCGCCTAAAACCAGATTGGCTGAGCTCTGGGGCTGGACCTTTCCACCACAAGGACAGCATTTGCCAGAAGAGGAGCAGCCTTGAGCTACAGAAAAGGCTTGGGGCGGGGGGAGGGGCAAGGGCCAGACTGCTGGGCAGGAGAGTGCCCTCTCCTCACTTGTGCCCTGGCCAGAAGATGACGGCCACTGCTGTGTGCTGGGAGGTGGGACGGGTGGGTGGGCAGGAGGAAGGCCAAAAGCAAAACTGGAGCTCCTGGGGGTGGGGGAGCTTCTCAACAGTCCTGTTGGCATGGCAGACATGGAAGGTCTTCCCCTTTTCCAACACAATCAGAGACCCTCGTTCAGGAGAACCAGCTTAGGTGCTTCATTCCAATTCGAACCCTCTCCACAGAAAAACACCTTCCTCAAGATGGTCTCATAATTCTAATGTTTCTAGAATAACGAAAAGACAAATATATAAGGTGGCGGATGTCTCAGTTACACTGATTTGATCTTTACAAATTATATGAATGCATTAAATCGTCACATGTTCCTTGAAAATATGTACAGCTAGTGTGTGTCAATGTTTAAAAAGTCAGTTTTTATTATTGTACTATTATCTATTTTTAGAAAGCAACAACCATTTATTTTTTAAAATTTATTTTCTTTCCATAGGTTTTTGGGGAAACAGGTGGTACTTGGTTACATGAATAAGTTCTTTAGTGGTGATTTGTGAGATTTTGGTGTACCCATTACCCGAGGAGTATATACTGAACCCAATTTGTAGTCAAAAAAGCCAGTTTTATACAATGGTCTCTTTATGAAGCCTCCTTAGACCTTTCTTTCCTATTTCCTTAAGTCAATCTCTCCTCCCCTTTCCCTGACCTTTCACATCCTCTGGTTTTGAACTGAGTTCCTGGTCTGCAGGACTGACGGAGTCAGAGAATCTAAGGCAGGACTTCCTCTTTGTCCAAAAGGGAAGTCTCAGGCCCAGAGCAGGGAAGGAGCTTGCCAGGGTCACACAGTAAGTAGTGGCAGAGAAGGGGAAAACCAAGGTCCCCAGGTGGGTCCCCAAGCCCACGTCTTATCTCACTCAAGGGAGTTCCCCAGGTGAACCTCACATAACATTACCTCTGTCCCGTGCTAATCCAGACAAAATCCAAGTATAGGGGCCTGTGGTCACAGGTAGCACTAGGCTGAGCAGGGATAAGCACATTTCCTTAATGCAGGACTTGTCAGAACCTTTGATGTGTTCTGGTACATAGGAAAAGTCCTGGGGCAGGAATAGACAGTATTTTCCACCTATTTGATCTTTCTTTTTTCCTGGGACCATCCTGCAAACTAACGTTCAGCAGAATGCACACTGCAAACACCATTCCACACCATGCTGCTCAGACCCAGACCCAGGAATAGTCACCCCTTCCAAAGTGTCTGCCCAGAGAAAGCGTTCCTTCCACGTAAGAGACTGGGCTGTGTGTCTTGGAAATAGGAGCCTTTAGAAGTGAAGCTACAGCATAAAACAAATTCAAACCAACAGAATGTGCTTTCTGTCACCTTCATTTGGCTCCAATGCCTTACGTTTAATGAAATATTTCAGGATGGAAGGAGGTGAGGAGGAGAAGTGTCTGCCCCGATCCTGAGACACCCCCTGCCACACTCAGCCCAGAGCAGATTAAACCAGGGGCCCCTGCAGTACGCATCAGAGAGAGCGCTAAAGGGCTCCAGCCTGAGCCCGGGCCACTGCAATCATAAAACACAGCCAGTGGATGTGAAGCTGTGGAAAAAAATACCTTGTAGCCATTATTTTCATGAATCTCTTCCGATCCACACACCCCCTCTTTCATTTTTTTAATCTGGAGCTACTGAGAATTGGTATTTCTCACCTCTGTAATATGAGAAACAAGTTAATTAAAATCAATCCCAACTCCAGTCTCAAAACATCACTGCTTTGGCTGCAGATCTGTCAACAGTGTATTTTGATAGCAATGCACGAAGGTGGTTATTTGGAGACACTGATAATTGCATTAATTTAGAAGGCATTAGCTAAGCCCGACGATTAATTACACAAGCAGCTGACAGAGCTGTAGCCACCAGATAGCTGGAGGAAAAAGGTGGAAACTCCAGCTTCCTTTTATACAGATCCAAACACCGAGAACACTCAGATAACCAGAACTGTGCTCATTGCTCATGGAGGTTTACAATGGTGAACACGTAGCACATTCGAACCTTGAAGGTCTTTCTAAATCCCAAAAGAGAGATTAGAGAGCTATTGGTATAACGTTCAATTAAGAGAATTTTGTTGGACTTCAATCTTTTGAAATCTGGTCATTTATAAGGGGTATTTGTACCATATCTTATGGAATCAGAATTTCTATTTTATTAGTTGTGATCCCATTTTCCTATTCATTAACCAGTTTGAAATCAATAGAAATTATTTCTGTCTCTTTCTTTCTCTTCCTCATTTTTCACAACACACATACAGATTCACGTATATGTGCATATTTTTTCTATGAATACTATGACAACGTGCAAGTATATACATGGGTAAATTGTTTTAAAAATTGGAAAAGCAAAAAACCAACCTGAATTAAAAAAAGTTTAAATGCAAAAAAGACAGAAGACGACATGGTGAGGTGGTAGGGAGTGTTTTCACTTCTCCTGTCATTGGCACACAGCTCCGCTATCTCACCTACTGAAATCTTACCCATATCTTAAGACCCAACTCAAAAAGTTTTGCTTTTTCTTGAGAATTTCACAAATGCCTGATTGAAATGCCAGAATCTTGGTCCAGTGTCTGAAAGTATTTCTGGCAAATGTTTAAAATATGATCTGGTCCATACATGAAATGGGAACTAAGATTAATGTGGGTCATGGCCAGGGCATGGTTTCAGAAGGGATCCCCTAAAGTGGGTGCTAACCCAACTCTGCAGAAACCAAAGCTCAGAGAAGTGAAATAATTTGTGTAGCACTCACACCTGCCTGACTCCAAAGCCCAGGCCCTTGGCCATTATGTCACTCACTCCTCTGCACTGAGATTCTTGGTGTCCAGTGGGTAAGGGATGATTTTGGTTCTGTCCAGCCTCCAAAGTCCCCTTCTTCCCTGGACCCCTGGAGACCCTCTGGGGACTGTCTGGTTTGAACTACATTGCTTTGGGTCTAGCCTGACCACTGAGTATGGAAAGAGAACAATCTTTATTTTTACTCAAGTAATAAAATGTAAGTACATTAGCATTACAAAAGGTTAAATTCATTCAACCATTGTGGAAGAGTGTGGCGATTCCTCGAGGATCTGGAACCAGAAATACCATTTGACCCAGCAATCCCACTACTGGGTATATATCCAAAGGATTATAAATCATTCTACTATAAAGACACATGCACACTTATGTTTATTGCAGCACTGTTCACAATAGCAAAGACTTGGAACCAATCCAAATGCCCATCAGTGATAGACTGGATAAAGAAAATGTGGCACATATACACCATAGAATACTATGCAGCCATAAAAAAGGATGAGTTCATGTCTTTTGCAGGGTCGTGGATGAAGCTGGAAACCATCATTCTCAGCAAACTAACACAGGAACAGAAAACCAAACACCACATGTTCTCACTCGTAAGTGGAAGCTGAACAATGAGAACACATGGACACAGAGAGGGAAACATCACACACTGGGGCCTGTTGTGGGGTGGGGGTGGAGGGCCTAGGGGAGGAATAGGATTAGGAGAAATACCTAATGTAGATGACAGGTTGATGGGTGCAGCAAACCACCATGGCACATGTATATTGATGTAACAAACCTGCACGTTCTGCACACGTATCCCAGAACTTAAAGTAAAACTTAAAAAAATTCAAATCAACAGAATATGCCAGGAAACTTCAAATGGCACTTTAACAATCCTCTACTCTCTCTCTTCTCACCAGGACTTACTGCTGTCAACCATTTGGTCTGTCTGTTCTTCTGATCATGTCTGTGCATACTTATGAAGTTAGGAGTTTTGTTCTATTTTAGGATCACATCACCTTTTATGAGATGCTTCTTTACTTAATGATATGCCCTAGAATGTTTTCATGGTAGTACCTGTGGATGTACCTTCTTTTTCAAGACATAGGATTCCAATTTTGCTTTTGCCAAATCACCTTATAAAATACGTTTTTGTGAACACATGTAAATAGATAACCAGGCTAAATTTCTAGGAGCAAAATTCCTGGGTGTTATGGATGAAATTGTGTCTACCCAAAATTAATATGTCCTAACCTCTAGCACTTCAGGATATAAATTTATTTGGAAATATGGTCATTGTAAATGTAATTAGCTAAGATGAGGTCATTAGGGTGGGCCTTATTCCAATATAATTGTTGTCCTTGAACACAGAGACATGCCCACAGAGAGAATGCCATGTGAAAATAAGGGCAGAGACTGGGGTAATGATTTTGTAAGCCAAGAAATGCCAAAGATGACCAGCAAACCACCAGAAGTCACAGTGTAGGTATGGAACAAAGTATCCCTCACACTCTCAGAAAAAAATAACCCCACTCACACTTTGATCTTGGACTTCTAGCTTCCAGAACTGTGAGACCATTAACTTATGTTGTTTAAACCACTTGGTTTGTGGTACTTTTTTACGGTGGCCCTAGAAAACCAATGGGCCATATATGCACATTTATTCTTGCTGTATGACATCACATTGCTTCCTCCACCTCCTCAGAAAAGGTTTCATCATTTCACACTTCAGGCATAGCATGTAAGGACAGCGGTGGGGAGGGGGTCGGGGGGCTCATAGCCAGCAGGTGTCATAACTTTTCTCACCAACCAGCAATAAAAGAAGGGGTCTAGATCACCACTTTCGTAATCCCATTTAGGACTGGAACTGAGTCTGTCTTGATTTCACTTCTACAAACTTGATCTTCTGAGCAATATTATCACAACCTATTTGGAGTGAAGATGGAAAAAAATTACCTCTCTATGAGATGATATATGTCTTGTAGTGAACCCAGGAAGGGGTGCAGACAGGCAAGACTCTGAGGTGCAGAGGACAGAGGATTTCTTCCCAGCTGGCACAGCCCATGGTAAAGTGGACCTTAGCAGCTGGAAAGGAGCAAATCAATCTTTACCCACTGGGCACTAAGAGTCTGTCTATGCAGAGAAGTGGGTGGCACAATGACCTAGGGCCTGGGCTTTGGAGTCAGGCAGTTTCTCATCTGGAGAATTGGATTAACATTCATTTAGCCCCTTCTGAAACTTGTCCTGACCAGAAGCTTATGTTAGTTTTAGTTCACACACGAATGTAAACACTTCCCTCCACCTGTCTTTAGGTTCACATTTAGCCGTTTATCTGACATGACTTTAAAACAGAAAGAAAAGCAAAAGAAAGATGTCGATGGCAATGATGATCATCATCTCTCTCTCTTCTGGTTAAGTGCAGAGGGAATTAGGGAGTGGTGTGGGCATCTTTCTCATGGGTTTTAAGAGAATAACAAAAATGGTGATTAGTTCCAGAATCACACAGAATGTGCTAAAGGTAACAGTTGCCAAGCACATTAAGTTCTGTGATTAATTGTTACACAAATGAACAAGTCCATTCAACAGGCCAGGCTCAGTCAGCCTTTATTTATCTGGTAGGGTAACTTGTCCCTGTAGGACACCTCGGGTCACAGAAAGATCAGTGGAAGCTGACGCATATGGTAAATATTGGCCAACATCAGGGCAAGATGGGATGGGAGTCCAATCAGCAAGTTGTGCTCTGCTTTCTGCTCTGTCAACTCTATTCAAGCAGGCACTTCTTCTATGGCGGGAGGAAGCTCAGTAAGTCTCGGTTTATATTCTCTGAGTCATCCCAGCAGAAATCATAACTTCTTTTCTCAAAATATTTCAATAACTCTCAAGGAGTTATTGAGTCAATCTGGATTGTGTGCCCAAGTATGAACTAATTGCTACGACCAAAGGGATGGAAATGTGCTGACTGGCATGACCTGATTATACGACAGACCCGGGCTTGGGTAGGTGGGGCCAGCCCCATGTAAATCCTATGGACTGAGAGCTAGGGAGGGAGTAAGGGTATGAGGGGCTAATAAATTACCTCCTTCTTTTCCCTGACTCAACTGAGAACAATTAAAAGAGGATAGACACAAGGTTAGGCATATGGGGTGCAAAATATCACAGGTTTGGAGAATGTAGTTTCATTGTTCGGCTGCAAAGAGCTTCTAAGTATTAAAATCTCAGGAACAGACAGCCCATCACAGGCAGAACTGGATAACTGCAGGTCTCCCCCTCAGGGCCCTGGTCCTGTAAAATTATAGCTTGGAAGACAAGGGAATGTGTTTTCTCCAAGAGAGAAGGAGGCAGAGGAAGCTGAGCAGATCATGCCCAGTTTCTTCCCTCAAAAGCACCTAACAGATGCGTCACTCCCTCTCCCTGGGGAGGAATGGAGGGAAAGGGAGAGGCTGGGGGACTGGTCTGACAGAGGCCTAGCCACTTGAAGACAAGAAGAGTAAGAACTGAGAGCCCCACTGCTTACCCTGTGTGATCATTCCCCGAGAGGAAAGTCGGGTGATATTGCAAAAGAAGTTAAATGGTCTTGAAACCAGTAAAATGGCAGCAGTCCACTACAGACAGAAAAGATAAAAAGATGAAATGCCAACCGGGCATGGTGGCCCACACCTGTAATCCCAGCACTTTGGGAGGCCAAGGCGGGCAGATTACCTGAGGTCAGGAGTTTGAGTTCAGCCTGGCCAACATGGTGAAACCCTGTCTCTACTAAAACTACAAAAATTAGCCAGGCATGGTGGTATGTGCCTGTAATCCCAGCTACTCGGGAGGCTGAGGCAGGAGAATCACTTGAACCCAGGAGGCAGAGGTTGCAGCGAGCTGAGATTGCACCATATCACTACAGCCTGGGTGACAGAGCAAGATCCTGCCTCAAAAAAAAAAAAAAAAAAAAAGAAATGCCTTTACCTGTCTCCTCTCCCAAGAATGCTAAATCACTCATTGTAATACCAAGGTGTATACTTGACATATTTACATATATAAATGCCCCTTCCAGGCTGACTTTGAGACTGTGAGGATTTCAGACTGTTTATAAAATCCTCTTTTGTAAACAATTATAAGGGAAAACAATATCAGGCACCAGTGTGGTCTGAAGTCAAATACTAAAACTCACAGGTAACATCACACAAGAGTCCTGGACACGGAGTCGAAAGAACTTGGCTCCAGCCCAACTTAGCCCTTCCAGCCTAGCTCTCCTGAACTTCTGTTTCCTCTAGAAAAAGGGTTCTAACCCTGTGTCCCTAGCTGGCCTCACAGTGTTGTGGGGATCAAACAGGACAAGAGGGGAGACACTTTTGATAATAATGGTTAACATTTTCACCATTTACCATGCCCTAGGCACTGTTTTGAGAGTTTAACCTGTGTTAAATCTTCTAACTCTTCTAGTATTTTTTTTTAAAGGAGTCTCACTCTGTCACCCAGGCTGCAGTGCAGTAGTGCAATCCCGGCTCACTGCAACATCCACCTCCCAGGTTCAAGTAATTCTCCTGCCTTAACCTCCTGGTGTCCTTCACCATGCCTGGCTAATTTTTTGTATTTTTAGTACAGACAGGGGTTCACCGTATAGTCCAGGCTGGTCTCGAACCCCTGGCCTCGTGATCCACCTCCCTTAGTCTCCCAAAGTGCTGAGATTACAGGTGTGAGCCACCACACCTGGCCAACTCCTCTAGTCTTTAAAACAATCTTACAAAGTATGTATTCTTAGGATAATCTCTACCTTCTAAATGAGGAAACTGAGCACAGAGAGATTGAGAAGCTTGCCCGAGGTCTAACAGACTCTAAAGGAACCTCTCTGCAGCTGCCATCATCAGCAAGGTTGTAACTACTGACAGGCAGGGCTCAGGGGGTGGCCTGGAACAAGGGCTGTCTGGACGAACACGGAGGTGGACTTGCTGGCTCTGTGGCTCTGCACAGAGGAGAGGTTTCTGAGCAAGAGAACCTTGAGGTTTGGGCATGGGAGCATGGGCCGGGGCAGGATATAGAAACATGGCAAGGGCTTAATCTGTGTCTGTTCTAAGCACGGGAGCAGAAGAAGGAGGCAGTTCCTGAATCTGACATGAGCCCCTGGCTTAGCACAGGCAAGATGCCAAGCAAATGTAATACAAGCATTAATACCCTGCCATGGACACTTCTAAGCTCTCTGTTCACAAGTTAACCCTGATCCAGGTACCTCCTCTTGAAACTAGGAGACAAAAGGGGCTAAGGTGAGGTGGCCTTATTCAAGGTTCTTAGGAGGCGAGCAAGCAGGTGTCAGGACTGACTTTAGGTCAGTGGATGTCAGCCTTACCACACAGGCCACACTCACCTTCACTTAGCCTGGCTTCTTTCCTACCCAAACTGATCCTTGAATTTTCTTAGCAGATTTACTACTAGGGCTGGAACAATCTTTCTGTTGTAGCTTGTGCTTTCTAGAAAAAAGGAAGAACATTCTTCACCGAGGACGCCCAGCTTCCCAAAGACAGAGGGATATAGATGTTCCCTCTGGCTATGAGAGAGAGATTAGAAGAAATCATTTTTTAGCACCTGTCCAAATTGTGGTATATCGTATTAGATGATTTAACTTTGTATTTCAGCCTGTGTTTGATCTTGTGCTAAGATTTGTAGTAAAGCTGTAAAATGATGAGTCACAGTGTTTCCTTTGCCCAAATAAGGATGGCAAATGGCTACCACACACAGCCCTATTTTCCCTCTCGTGACAGTGGCAGACATTGCTAATCAATCATAATGCTCTTTCTCACCGAGTCTAGATGTGGCCTGAGAAGTCTCAATGTAGCTCTCCAGGCTATCTGAGCTGATGCATGAGATGAAAACCATTTGCTATTTCTGCCAAAGAAGTAGGAGAACCTAGGAAGAACAGAAAAACAACAGAGGAGACAGACACAACATCAGATGATGGAGAGGGGAGATATACAGAGAGAGGGAGCCGAGAGCTTTGCCAAGTGGATGGTTCCGGGAGACAAGTGATAGAAAACAGGCATGGAAAATTTAAGAGAGCTGTTGATAAGCTGTAACTCTGGTAACCAAAAAGAAAGTGTTATGTGACACTTAAAACGTGGACTGTAACTCTTTCAGAGCTGAAAATAAGTTGGGCAAATAGAGCTCTAAAGGGAGCTGTAGATATTTGTTTGATAAACACAGCAATTGCTTAGCCCTGAGCTTTATGGCTGGTCAATAACTAAAAATAGATATAGATGATACAGATACACATACACGAAAACAAACCCTTTCTACGAATACTGATCATAGATAACATTCGAGCATCTATCATGTCAGGCACTGTGCCAAGTGTTTTTTCACGCACTGTGATACAGGAACTATTATTATCCCATTTTACACAAGCAGCAACTGAAGCTCATGCAGATCCAAGAACTTATCAAAATCAAACAGATAGAATATAGGGGAATCAGAATTGGACTCTAAGCGGTATTAACCCTGCATCTCTCTCAATAAACAATTACATACCTACAGCAGAACCCTACAAAGAATGGGAGAGAGGCTAGCCCAAGTTTTTTCATGTCTGGGGAATTTCTATTCCTATGCTTGTATTGTTTGCTCGTTCATTCATTCATTCATTTACTCACAACCAGCAAATCTTTATAGTGTGCTGCTATGTGTCAGGCACTGTGTAGGCACTGGAAATGCCAGTTGAATGGGGTAATGGCTCTGAACTCACATAGCTTTCCTGTCCTTTCCCTGAAATTGAAGAATCATACAGCAGCTAGGATAAGTTAGAACAGGTCCTGCACTTTATAGCTAGGGAAATGAAATTGAGGCTTGGGGATGGCAAGGTCTAGGCAGCCTAGGCTCATTCTGACCAGCTCTGATCCGAAAAGACCCAGTTCAGCCCAGCACAAGCCTGGCTCTTGGCTTGGTCAGGATCAGTAGGAGAAGCGGCCTCTTCTAGATTAGTTCTGGGAAATAAATTGCTTTCATGGTCAGAAGGGTTCTCCTGCTCCCAAATGATTCTGATGTGCTGCAAGATGCAGTTCTCTGTGATGGGGCAAGGTCCAAAAAAATGCGTGCATCTTAGGTGCAGAAATTGGGTTGTCCCACCACCTCTGGTCCTCTACTGCCACCCTCCCCCCCGCCGACTCCCACCAAACTCTAACATGAGGAAGATATGACACATAGGTGTCCACAGCTCTCTGACCTCTGATGTTCCCTGGTGAGAACCAGTTCAGGATTGGTGTGTGTCAATTCAGCACCTTGCCACACCTTGGGAGGCCTTGCAAAGACCTTTCAAATTTCACAGGATTACTCCCTCCGCAACAGGCCAGAGGCAGCTTGGATGGCCTAGCAGCAATGGTTGTTTAGGCTTATTCCAGAGATTATTTTGAGGAGCTGGTTCAAAAGCTGCAGACAATTTTTAAGTTCATTATAAGTTCAAACTGGCTCAGTGGGCATTAGGGTCTTTTGCTGATGTTAGAAAAAAGAAAATTACCTTGGCTCGATTCATAAATCTATAAAGAGAAAAAAATTTGACTTGGTTTGAAAGCCATTTGGGCTTTTGCAGGCGAATGGATGTTTTTAGTTGATGATTTCATGGGTTCATGCGCCTGAGGTTAGCACTAATGGGCAGCATTAGTCCAATTATCCTAACAGGGGTAGGAAGCTACACCAACTATTTACCTAGACTTTCAGAGTGAAGAACATTCTGTGGAAGGTGGATACGGTTCCCAGAGAAAAGAAAATCTCCCCACATGACTAAGCCACTCTCAAACCTCTTCAGATTCCCAGAAACCCCAGAGGATAAATGAAATGTCTTACAAACATATCCTCGCAGAAGGTCAATGGAGACAGTTACAAAATGGTGCCCAGAAATGCAAAGGTGAAAACCAAGGAAGTGGGAAGCCTCAGGTTAACTTGGACAGGTGACAAAAGAGAGTTTGAGGCTGACCTTCTGCTTCACTGACAAGTAATCTTGCAGGTGGGTGATGGAACCACCTCTCCAGCAGCTGGAAAGAACAACCCCATGGGAAGGCTAGACACTCCTTCCAGGGCTGGAACAGGAGGAGTAAAATTCACAGGAGTAAAATTTCCTCCTCCACTAGGTTTTATTAAGTCTGGCTGCTAACTCCCTCCCCTCCTAAGACCTCGCAACTGACCTGGGGAAGGAAGAAGTGTCAGTAGGGGACAGACACCTGGAGAACCTACACTAAAGCGTGATGAAGGGTTACTCACCCCCTGCTCGGGTCTCATCAGTGGGTCAATGAGGGCACTTAGCCCATGGGAAGATGCTACCCAGTCATCCCATCTGAGGTCGCCCCTCCCCGGTTCCTCCTCATTTCCTCAGACTGAGTATGTCCTTCAAGACACTTGTTACAATCTTGCTTATTTATCTTCTTTGTTAATTTGTATTCTTATCTGTGGTCTGTCTCCCAAACTTGAACTTCAACACCTTGAACTTAAGAGAGCAGGGATCTTCTGTGGTTTATTGGCTGTTGTATCCCCAAGACATAGAA
Organism: Chlorocebus sabaeus; assembly: GCF_047675955.1. Taxonomy (NCBI): domain Eukaryota; kingdom Metazoa; phylum Chordata; class Mammalia; order Primates; family Cercopithecidae; genus Chlorocebus; species Chlorocebus sabaeus. Next base: position 45,804,208 of record NC_132908.1, on the reverse strand, counting down.
CAGGGCCCAAGATCCATAAAAATACTCAAAATTTATTCAACTAAATGAATGCATAAGGAAATGAATGGATGAGTGAAAAATCCAGAACTCTATGCAGAGGTTACAAATAAATGGGGAGGGAGAAGTAGAGGAAGGAAAAATAAGGTCAATGATTCAGATAGGAGAGGGTGGTTGTGATGAAATAGAGTTGGAGGGTCTGAGCTGTCATATCACCGTCTCTCGGCAGGGCACTCCGTGGCACAGGGAGCGTGCAGACAGGTAGGAGGCAGGTGGTAGGAAACAGTGGGGACTGCTGGGGTACAGCCAGGAGAGGGGAAGGAAGAGAAGAGCCACAGAGAAAGGGACTTGGCAAACCGGGGCAGGGGGGTAGGTAGGGGATAGAAAATTGAGTTGTAAAAACCCCTCCGAAGCAAAGACTGTGGGTAGGTGGCATTGTGATCAGGCTCCATCTCTCTGAGGCTGGAATCACCACCTCAAGTCCCAGCTCTACCCCTGGGGCAATAAACCAGCCTTCCTGAGCTCGGTTTCCTCCTCTGTCAGATGCGGTAACAACAGTCTATGTCTTTGGACTATAATGAAGATTTAGAGAGATGATATGGGTAAGAGCTCGGCATGGGGTCTGTTTTCTTCCTGTCGGAAGCTGCCATTCCAAACCAGTTACTTTAGGAGTCTTCCTGAATTCCCCGCTTCAATGTGCCCTCCTCACCCCACGCAAGCACCCTCCCTTAAGAAATTCATCTCAGGTAAGGGCTGGTAAGAGAAATCACTCCAGTGTCAGCACCCTTGGGTTTGGCTTGGGAAGGCTGAACCTGTTCTGGTCCACTTGAACAGGCCACAGAATTGTCCTTGCAAAAGGTGGCCTCCTGTCTTCTTTATTGATCTGCACACGGAAGGACATTTCTCAATGGTACTGACCGTAAACCTAGGCAAGTCTCCCAGGTTCCCTGTGTCCCTTTAACCTTGGAGGTAGGAGGGTGACCTTGGAGCCCTCCTGCAGAGGAGTGAGAAATTCGTTTCCTCTGCCTTTCTGTGTCATGGAAACCATCCTCCTTCCAGTCCCAGAGGATCTTCTGTCACAGGTCAGAGGCTCGTTTTGTGAGAGGCTCAGAGCATTTTTTTCTGTTGAACAGAATGTCCTAGAAAGAAGTTGACAGCCATGCTCTCTAACAGCCTGGGATTGGCGAGCAGCAGGAAAAGCCTGCAGCACCCTAAAGAGGACTTCATGGCTGTCTGGAGAGAGCCTGATCCCCAGAAAACAACCCGGGAGCTTGCTCTGTCTGGCGTGTCTGGGGTTCAACTTTTGCTACTAAGGGTGTGGGCTGAAGTAAGCCAAGCCTTGATTTTCTAAAAGCAAAATAAGCATGCATACATTTTCAGCAAGCAAAAATGTCATTCCCAAACAGGATATTTTGAGAGCTTTTTCAAAGTCAAGGATACTTAAAACATTCTACAGTCCTCTCCTGAGGAGTGTCCAGGGTTCTGGGGGTGCTGCACTCCCCACCCTCTGGTTGGGCTGTCCCAGCCTTGAGTGGAGAGCAGACTCTGTGGACTGTCCCCAGGAGGAGGTATGCCTCATGGAGCAGTCATTGGTAGGAAAACAGAGGCGAGAAACAGAGGCTCATTCAAACCAGTTCAGATAACAGGGATTTGGAAAAGGTGTGACTAGCCAAGGACAGGAAACCAAGGACACTCGGGCCACATGGTGTCTGGGTCTGGACAGCCAGCATCCAAGACTGCATCTCTGTTTTTAATGGTGCTGCTCATCACTCCTCTCCACTTCTTCTGGAACATCTGCTGCATCCCCTGGTTGGAGAAAATGCAATCTGCCGTTTGCTGCTGACACGTGACCTCTCTGATCTTCCAAAATATCAACTATGAGGTGGCTTGGCCTGCTTTTTACTTTAAGTCTTGCACCACCATAATCAAGACAATATAAACTTGGAGTTAGGAGAATGGGGTTCAGATTCCCTCTTTGTCACTTACTACCTGTGTCACCTTGGACAGTATGCCTCAGTTTCCTCCTCTGTAAAATTGGAATTATAATTGGTTCTGTCTCATAAAGCTAATGTGAGTATCCAATGAGTTGATTCATGAAAAACACCCAGAAGTAGGCCTGGCAAGGAAATGCTTAAAAACACTAGCTCTTGTGAATTCCATGAGGGATGCAAATTCAAATGCCCACAGGGACCAAACAGGTAATATAAACCTCTGAACCAGGCATTGAGTGATGCAATAAGGGTGGGCAGGGACCATGCCAAACTGGAGAATACATGCCCCAACAAATGTATTCAAGTTTAATTTACAAAGAAAAGTCAGCAAGCAGGCAAGTGCATCTGTATACCTATGGGCCACCAGGTTGAAACCCTGGATACAGTTTATTTTTCTTTAAATTCAAGATAAAGAGAAGTTGATTGGCTCGGTGAAGATAATGGATGGGTACACTGGGTCAGGTCTATCCCAGCCTAATCAGCTGTGACCAAAAGTTGGGCAGAAAAGAGCAGGATCCCGACATAGTACAAACAGAGATAGGGAGGAGCCTGTGGCCAAGGACAGACTATATCAGAAAGGGAGATCCTGAGCCAGGCACATTTACCCACCAACACACACACACACGTGTCATGTATGCACACAAGGCTTTGGTGAGCATCAGAAGTAAATCAAAGTAGAATGCTCTCTGTCTCTTACTATCACCTTTTTAGCATTCACAGACTCCTTGAATCCAATGGTTGAATAAGACCCTGGAATTCGTCTCTCTCTGCTTCTCCCTTATTCAAGAAATCTCTTCACAGTATCCCAGACAAATTATCTGCTAGATCTAAAATATCTGTTTCAGTCACCAGTGTGTTTCCAGCCAGGGGGATTCCTAAAGTTGTCTGAAAAGCAAAATGGGCCCCTTATTAGCAAAAGAAAGGGTAAATAAGGGCAATGAAATAAAAATAGCAATTACTCATCCCAGGGATGGCACTATTTCTAAAGAACACTGCTAGACAGCTCTATTTAAAAAAAAAAAAAAAAAAAAAAAGGTTTCCATAATGTGAAAATAAGTCCTGCCTGGCTTTTCTACCCATTCTATTCTCTGTTCTTAACTCTACGTTTAAGAGTCAAGAAGAAAAATGCTGCTCTCAGCATGGGTTTGAGAGTCAAACAAACCTGGGCTTGAACCAGCTTTGCCTCTTGCACTGACTTTGTACCAACTGCTCAATCTTTCTGATTTTCAGTCTTCTAGTCACCAAAACGGGGATAATAATCCTATCTACCTTACATTGTTGTAAGGAATTAGCAATACGTGCAAATAGCAGCTCTTCAAGAATTTAAAGACCCCTATATAGGTGTTCTCATTTCCAGGCTAAAAAACCTCAACTCCTTTAACCATTCCTGGGGTGGCATAGTGTCTAGACTCCTCCCAGTTTTAGTGGACTTGTGTTGGCCTTTGTCTGCCTGCTTGGATTGTTTTTCGCCTTCTTTGGACAATGGCACTTTGTTATATTTAGGGGGGACCATTTTTCCCGCTGGACACACATAATCTGATGTGATCGTCAATCAAAGTGCCCCGGGCTCACCTACTAGGCTAAGCCAAATGCTGTTCTCCCTTTGAACTTCCATCCTGAGCTGAGGGATGCAGAGAGCAGTGATGGTTGGAGTTCATTTGCCTTGACTGGGGAGATGGTTCAGCTTTCCTGCCATCTTTGTCCTTTCCTTCCTTAGTTCTTTCAGCCTTTCAGTGATTATATGAGCCACTAATCAGTTTTTCTGCTTGTTTGACAGAGTGCATTCCCATTGCTTATAACCAAGGAACACTATTGGAGCACAGTCCAGATGGAAAATTGTGGTTTATGGAGGAGTTGTGAGTCTTTCTGTCCCAAGCTTAGGATGAATTTTGGGGGTCTCATGAGAGGGGAAGCATTAGGAGTGAAGATTAGAATGAAAGTAGCTTGGAGAAAGACCCATTAAAGAGGAAACTCCAGTGCCTGTGTGGGGTCTGAGGAAGTACTTGAGATGGTGGGATTTTAGGGAAGATCTGTACAGAGGAACCAGTTGAGATACATCACCAGGGCGCCAGTTGCCCTCTCTGCCTGCTGCCAACATGACTCCATACCTAGTATTGAGGGGACACAGGAAGGTTTTTCTAACTGGCAGGAGTCCCAGGTTTTGAGGGAGAAATGGAGAAAAAGTGCTAAAATGTGTTTCTTCCAAATGTTCTGGAATGCATCCAGGCACATCCATAAAAGAAAGTTGGCATCCACCTAGAAGGGAGGCAATATATTTTTTTAAATTACAGTCATAATTCCTAATTGAATGTCTCTCTCAAAAATTCATGACACGGAAGACTGAATTGTTAAGTAAATAAAATCATAAATGAGGTCCATAACAGAGCTAATGGCTGCACTAAACAGCTCTCTATTGTTCAGGAGCTCTTAACCAACTCCCTGATGCTCCAGCGTAGTTGTATCCATGTGTAAACTTCTAGGACTTTCCCTTCACCCAACAAAAGCATGGTGTGCCCTGCTTTTCAAATCTTGCTCTTTGTGGACTGGGTTTTTCTACCAATGAAGACGACTCAGTATTGTAACTTTCTTTTCCACAAGACAAGCAAACTTCGGGGCAGCCCCAGCTTGCCTGTTTCTCATTGAACTGTCACTCACACTCTTTGGACATCAGCTTCTGCATCCCTGATAGCCTCTGACAGCTCTGAGTCAATGCACCACTTAGACCCCCAAATCTGATTTTGATTTCTACATACTTTGATCGATTTTTAGGAATTTCAGCAGATTTCTCCCATAATCTTTCTATTTAAGCCTGTACTTCAGAAACCTGTGGTGGAGATAAAGACTTTTAAGTGAACCTTCTTCTGTTCCTTCTGACTGCCCATCGTTTATTCAACAGACGTCAAGTGAGCTCTGTGCCCCACGCAGTGCTGGGTCAAGGACATTCTATGGTGAGCGAAGTAGGCACCATCCCACCCTCAATGACCTTGTGGTCCAGCAGAAAAGAGGAGTTATGCAAATAAGCCTGATCAACAAATTGGAATATGTACTATGAAGGAAACAAAATTAGGTGGAAAAAAAAGGAATAACTGAAGATATCTCATTTAAAGATAAGGTGAGACTTAGAAGAGATTTCTCTGAGCACAAGATATTTAACCCGAAACATGAGGATGAGTAGTGCTGGACTGGCCAAGGGCGAAGCCACGGGACAGCGAGATCATTCTCGAGGGAGGAGAGCCACACGTACAAAGGTTCTGAGGAAGAAAAATTGGCCTGTTGGAGGCACTGAAAGCCAGGCAGCATGGCTCGCAGAGGTGGCCAAGCTGAGGCTAAAAGGTGCAATGGGCACCTTCCTCTGGTGGCTATGGAATGGGGCTCAGCCAGGCTCCTCTGAGAGGAGAGCAGCCAACATTCTTGAGCTGTGGCTACTAGGAGACACAGAGGTGCAATTGAATGATTGTGATCTGGAAGTCAGAACCTCAAGTTCTGAAAAAACAAAACAAAACAAAAAAACCTCCTAGGGCTGTGGCAGGGGTCAACAGGGATAAAGCAGGTATAGGATGAGGACAGGGTCTTGTATACAGAAAGCACTCAATAAATGTGGGCCCTGGTTCTTTCAAGGTAATGCTACGTACCTTCCTTTTCTTGGGCCACAAGGTCTGTAAACTACAGAAATGGAGCAAATATCTTGAAAGGCCTTTTTCTATAGAATCTTGTGGGGGAAAGTACGGGAGGGCCCTGGCTTATTTGGACTCTGGGGCCTTTTCCTGGGTGAAGTGAGGTTGGTACACGCTTTGGCCTTCCCCATTTCTGACCCTGGGCACTGCAGTCCCAGGTGCCTAGCTGACTTGCTGGAGGATGGCTAGGCCTTGATTTGATCCTGGCATTTACTCAACAGCCATCTTGGTATTTGTTAGAGGCCCTTGCAAACTCAACAAAACTAACCTGGGGCCTTGAATTCTGGTGTCCAAGAAAGCATCCTTAATTTTAGAACAAATAACATGGACTTGACTTGTTCCTGACGGATCCCTTTACTCTCCACCATTGGGTGTCTCCATATTCTTGAGCTATTTGAGGTCTTAACCCCAAGCAAGTAAATATGGGGGCTGAGATGGACTTGGGTTTGAAGCCATCTGTGGTCTTGAGTAAGTTCCCTCTCTGAACCTGTTTCCTCATCTGGAAAATGGAATTGCAATAACATTAGTAGTGTTTCTTTGAGGGTTAAATTAGGACACGTAGACTGCTTAGGACAGGGCCCAACTTGGAGCACATCCTCCATAGAGGTTAGTTGCTATCAGTAATGAATTATTATTTTTAAAATTAGTCTTATTATTAGCAACAGAGTGAATTCCTAATGAAAATAGTGAAGCTTAGAGCACAGTAGGGGTTGAGGTCAGATACCCAGCTCATCACAGGTCTGCAAAAGTCAGACCTCAAAGACAGAAAAGCAGAAAGACCCCTTGAGTCTCAGCTTGGCTGGGCTTGAGGAGGCAGCAAGGTGAAGGCCTGTTGAGAGTGACTGAGAAGTTTCACAGATGCTTCCACAGCTCTGGGGGAGTTAAGTCCCCACCTGTGCTCCTGCTGGCCTGGGGCATGGCTCTAGGGCCCACACTCTGGAAGCCCAGGTTCCAGTAGCCTCCCTTTCTCCACATCTCCAGCCCTCTCCAAGCAAGAAGCACGTTACAGACTCAACCTGGGAGTTTTCACCAAGCATAAGAAAGAATTTTAAGGCTGTCCAAGAAGTAGAATGCCAAGAAAGTCATACATTTCCATAGGATGAGCTCTGTTGAGTAGGATTAATGCACCAGACTTTGTTCTTAGTACTTTCTATGAATTAATTAATTGAATACTCAATACAGCCCTATGAGGTAGGAGTTCTGTTATTACCCGTGTTTTACACAGGAGCGAGGCTTGGAAACACTTGCCTCAGGTCACTCAGTGGGTCTGCGTGAATCCCAACTTTTGCCCTTAACAATCACACCAGAGAAATGCCGTACTATCAGGCTGCTGCCCCAGTGCTGGCAGCATCCAGGCTCTGTGTCACCACTCTCAGACCCAGGACTTACTCGCCTGTGGTTTGACCTCAAAACCCACACTTGGTTCCATGCTGCCTCTCAAAGCAGTCCACATAACTAAAAACACATCTTCCTCGAGGTCCTTCTAATTCACAGAGTCAGGGAGTCTCAGCCAGGACCCAGTTCCCCTACAATGCGGTATTTAAGAGCACAGGCTTTGAAGACACACAGTCCTGCCTCCTCTGCCTTCCAAGACAAATTACTCAGCTTGTCTGGCTGAGCTTGAGAACTGTAAGAGTGCCTGCCTCATATTCCTGGACCCAGTGTTTGACACACGGTAGGTTAGGTCCACTCAGGTCTGTCCAGTGCCAGTGAAGACAAGTCAGCAACAACACGTCTCCACCTAGCACTGGCCACAGACCACTTTACAGACTGATGTCCAGGCCCAGCACAGTGGCTCACACCTGTAGTCCCAGCACTTCAGGAGGCCAAGCTGGGAGGATCACTGAGTCCAGGAGTTCAAGACCAGTCTGGGCAACATAGTGAGACTGCAGTCTCCACAAAAATAAAAATAAAGTGATATCCAACAAGTCCTGGGCAACAGGTCACATGATTCCAGCTGATTAGCCATCCACGACCTCTTGACTTTCTTATGGTCATTCAGCTCGCACTTAGGTCCTGAAGACATTCTCCATTTTGGTTTTGATTGATTTTGCATTTATTGTAGCCACATCCAGCTCCCTCTGTGTGGATCTTGGGACAACCAAAGGAAGCAGAAAGGATTCACCCACGAGCCACATCCCAGGGCAAGCGACTGGACATCAGTCAAGACACATGATCCTCTCCTTCCTTTCTCTCCTCAGCAGGCGATTAAATGGATCAGTAACTGAAAGAAGGTCAGTTCCCGGCTCCAGGAAAACCAAAGCCTGAGCGAACCCCCGGATTAGCCACACAGCACAGAGCTGCTCACAAAGCTCAGCCTGTGGGTGCCTTTTGTTCTGGGCCCCAAAATGTCTAGTAGTGGAGGCAGGCCCTGTCCCTTTATAGCAAATTTACAGTTGGCATTAGCTTAGCCATAAAGACTCTTGCAGAGTGTCCAGATTGTGAAGTTTTGTTACTCAAGGGAATAGGGAAAGCCTCTTCCCATGGGGATGAAAATGAGAAATTCAATTCTTAGGATGGTTCACGTGGAACAGTATGGGAGGCAGAAGGGAACAGCGATCATGTCCTCTCAGAGCCCCTCAGGCTCTTCTCCCAGACACCAGGGAGGGAGAATGCCTCTGCTGAGGCCAATTTTTAAACAGCTTTGTCAAGGCACAATAGATACACAAAGAACTGCATACATTTATATGTAAACCTTGATGAGTTGCAACTCACATATCCAGTACCTCGCAAAGATTTCTTGTATCTTTTTGTCTTATTTGGGGGAAGGGTGTGTGTAGAACATTTAACATAGGCTGGGCGCAGTGGCTCACACCTGTAGCACTTTGGGAGGCCAAGGCGGGAGGATCACTTGAGGTCAGGAGTTTGAGACCAGCCTGGCCAACATGATGAAACCCTGTCTCTACTAAAAATACAAAAAAACTAGCTAGGCATTGTGGCGCATGCCTGTAGTCCCAGATACTCAGGAGGCTGAGACAGGAGAATCACTTGAACCCTGGAGGCGGAGGTTGCAGTGAGCAGAGATCCAGCCAATGCACTCCAGCCAGGGCGACAGAGCAAGAGTACGTCTCAAAAAAAAAAAAAAAAAAAAAAAAAGAATGTTTAACATGATGTCTACCCTCTTAACAAATTTTAAGGTGCACAACAACACAGCACTGTTAACTAACCATAGGCACTGTGTCGTGCAGCAGATCTCTCGAGTGTATTTATTTAGCATAACTGAACCTCTAGACCCATTGAATAACTCCTCATTCCCCACCAGTCCCTGGCAGCCACTATTTTATTCTCTGCTTCTGAGTCTGACTCTTACAGATACCTCACATAGGTGGAATCATGCAGTATTCATCCTGCTAAACTGACTTATTTTCACTGCCACTTTTGAAAAGTCCAGCAAGATACCAGCAGCTATACCAGTGAAATAATTTAATAGTCTTGTTTGGATGTTTTAAAGTTTTTTGCAGAGGAACACTGAGTTTACCTTTTCAGAGTCCTCTCCAGGCTGTTGACATGCTCTCTGATCCCCACCAGGCAAATGCCTTTCTTTGTGCTTCCTGGTGCCTTTGTCCGGCGATTATGGGATGGATTGCATTGTGTGGTCGCTGGTGCCATGGCCCTTTTCCTCCTCTGGAGCAGACTTGAGGGCAGGGACTGTTTCCACTCAGGACAGACGCAGGCTTACAGTAGGTGCTCCATAAATGTTTCTGAGGGGTAAACTGTGACTGTCATTTATATCTTGCTTTCATTTTGATGCTCAGAATGAGAATTGGCCCAGCCTTTCTAAAGGAAAACTTTGCACTTTGGCAATTCATGTCAAAGGCCTTGGAAATGTGCATGCCTTCGACTGTGACTCTCCTCCTAGGAGTGTATCCTGAAGCAGTAATCGATGCTGTCACCAGGATTTGTGTTTAAGGACAGTCAAGGGACTTTTGTTTACAATAGAAAAGAACTGGGCTTATCATGATTGTCCAAAAATAGTGGTTTGGGGAGAGCAATTGTGGTTCATCCCAATAAGGAAATAGCATGCATGCAGCCATCACACACTGTGTGACAGAGGAAGAATTAGGGATGTAGGGAAGTGCTCATGATGCAATGCAAAATGTTTTAAGAATAAATAACAGTACATAATAGATACAGTTATTTAAAAAAGCAAATTATATACATGCATATAAAGAAATAGAGTCAATTAAAATATACCCAAATGTTAGCAATGCTTGTCTCTGGGCTGTGGTACTGTGGGTAATTTTTGTTTGTTTGTTTGTTTTTCTTCCTGCTTGTTGTATGTTCTAAATTTTCTACAATAAAATATTTTGTGATGAGTGGGCAATGATCTTTACTCTACTTTGTTACCCAATAAGTTTTCCATTGAGAAATTTTTGATGATCATTCTTCAAAAATATGTAATTGATTCCTTTAACATGATACTAGAAATTTTGTGTCACAAAAGTACCCCGATCCTCCTGCTCACATAAGCCTTGTTGACTAAAATAAACTTTTATAATCAGAAATCAAAAGCATTACTTTTTAAAAAATCAGTTAAAATTGGAGTTGGCGGAAACTACTTGTAAATTTGTGCTAAATAGTCCCAAGTGGACTCCTGAGACATCAGAGCCCCAGAGAGACCATTTTTAGGGAAAAGGGCATCCAGTTCCAAGTACTTCACTGCAGAAACAGGGAGCTGACTCATTAAGGGGAAGATTATAACTTGGCCCCGTGTTTGCTCAAGGTTTTATGCCTGGGCTCTGAGTAACTTAAAGCATTTCTCAGATCCAGAAACACAGACTCTCAATTCCACTCCAGCTGAGTGTCGACTTCTTTCCGTTGCAGGGGTGGGGTAGGCCAGCCAGGTTCCACATTGACTCTCTTTTTCCCAGGGCCTCCTGAAAATGATGACCCCTCCCTCCCTCTTCAAGCAGACCTCTCCACCCGAGTCTCTAAACCACCCTTGGGAAGATCAGGACAACTGAGGGAAAATAAAATTGAGGGGAGGGAGGCAGTGGGGCTGCTCAGGGATTCCTGTGTATGTTGTTCCATGCCAGTGGGTGGAGATGCTCTCACAATAAATGCTGTATTCTCCAGTCTGGGTATACCACAGATTATTTGGCCACAGTTGTACACAGGGCTACTGTGAGTCTCCAGTGCAGGAGACCCATGTGCATTCACAGGTTACGCCACGGTGGAACTTTTTCTTGCATTTAATGTCACCAAGTGTTCAGTCCCCCACACAGGGCCAGCCATCCCCCTGTCTGAAAATCCTGCCTCCACGTGCTGAACTGAGCTGGGTAGCAACGGGTCTAGGTTGTGGTGGAGGTGACTGGTTACCTACCTGATATCTATCCTCCCTTCTTCCTTAGTAACAGAATTCTGTTTTACTCTAGAGCTGATGTGCCCAGTGAAGAGGCCTCATTCCCTGGCCTTCCTTGAAGCTCATAGTGGCCTGTGGGTCGTAAGCAGATAGACATGTTGGGTGGATGCAGAGGCATGCACCCAGAGAAAATGACAGCTGACATTTGCCCTGTGATCACTACCTCCTCTTTTACTTTTTGGGTGGAACATGGCTGTGATAGCAGGAGCTCCAGATGCCCTTTAGGACCAGGTGGCAACTTGGTGATGGAAGCCAAGCATCAAAGGATGGTGGACAGGAAGAGTGAAGGAGCCCAGCTCCCTGATGGCTGTGCAGCCTCTATGCTGGCCCTAGACAGCACGCCTAGACATTTTCACATGAGAGAGAAAGAGGCTCCTACATTGTTTATGAACTGTCATTTCTAGCCTCTGTTACACAAGTCTCAGTCTCTCTGAGAAGGGTCCTGGAAAACTCCACTTCACAACCTAAGTGTTCATGAATGGATAGAGAAAATGTGGCATACAGCAGGTCTTCAAATAACATCATTTAGTTCAACATCATTTTCCTACAAGGTTGATGAGAGAAAAAACAGATTCCTGACCAGTGTCCCTGTCTGTGGAGTCTGCACTTTCTCCCCATATCTGTGTGTTTTCTTAGGGCACTTTGGTGTCCTCCACATCTCCAAGCTGTGCACACGGGGTTCACTGGCTTGGGCACATAGCACCAATGAGAGTGTGAGTGAGTGTGGGTGTGTATGAGCTAGTGTGAGTGTGTGTGAATATGGGAGTGTGTGAACATGGGTATGAGTATGGATGTGTGTGAGTGAGCGTGTGTCTGTGTGAGTGTGGGAGTGTGAGTGTGGATGGGTGTGTGAGCAATTGTGGATGTGTGTTAGTGTGGGTGAGTGCGAGACAGTATGGGTATGTGAGTGTGAGGGTGTGTGAGTGTAGATGTGTATGAGCAAGTGTGGGTGGGTGTGTGGGTGAATGTGCGTGTGTGTAAGAGTAAGTATGGCTGGGTGTGTGAGTATATGGGTGGGTTTGAGCAGTGCGGGTGGGTGTGAGTGAGTGTGGGTATGTGCGAGTGTGAGTATGTGTGAGTGTGGGTGTGTGGGTGAGTGTATGGCTGTGTATGTGTGTGAGTATGGGTTTGTGTGAGTATGGGAGCATGAGTGTGGGTGTGTATGAGCGAGTGTGGGTGTGTGAGAGTATGGGTGTGTGTGAGTGTGGGTGTGTGTGGGTGTGTTAGTGAGTATGTCAGCAAATACGGGTGGAGTGTGGGAGCATGAGTGTGGGCATGTGTGTGAGCCAGTGGGGGTGTGTGTTAGTGTAGGTGAGTGTGAGAGAGTATGAGTGTGTGAGTGTGGGTGTGTGTTAGTATGTGTGTGAGCAAGTATGGGTGTATGTGAGTGTGGGAGCATGAGTGTGGGTGTGTGTGAGTGTGGGTGTGTGTTAGTGTGTGGGTGAATGTGAGTGAATATGGGTATGTGTAAGTGTGAGTGCGTGTGAGTGTGTGTGAGAGTGTGAGTATGTGAGCAAGTGGGGCTGGGTGTGTGAGCATGTGGGTGGGTGTGAGCAAGTGTGGGTGTGACTGAGTTTGGGTGTGAGTATGGGTGTGAGTGTGGGTGTGTGTGATTGTGTGTGAACATGTGGGTGTGTGACCAAGTGTGGCTGGGTGTGTGAATGAGTGGGTGTGTGAGAGTGTGAGTGTGAATGTGGGTAGGCGTGAGTGTATGAGAGCAAGCGTGGTTGTGGCAGCGAGTGTGTGTATGTGTGTTTGTGGGTGTGTGTGAGTGTGTGAGGGTGTGTGAGCAAATATGAGTGTTAGCAAGTGTGGGTGTATGGGTATGTGTGAGCTTGTGTGGGTGTGTGAGTGTGTGGGTGTGTGTGTGAGCAAACGTGGGTAAGTGTGGGTGTGAGTATGGGGGAGTGTGTGTATGGGTGTGTGTGAGTGTGTGTGTGTGAGAACAACTGTCAGTGTGTGGGAGTTGGTGTGGTATATGTGGACTAGTGTGGGTGTGTGTGTGGGTGTGTGGGTGAATGAGTGTGGGTGTGTGTGGGGGTAAGCAAGTGCAGGTGTGTATGAATGTATATGAGTGTGGGTGTGTGTGAGCAAGTGTGGGTGTGTGTGAGCGTGGGTGTGTGAGCAAATATGGATGAGTGTGGGTGTGTGTGTAAATATGGGTGTGTGATGGTATGTGTGAGCAGTTGTGGATGTGTGTGTCATTGAGTGTGGGTGGGTATGAGTGACAGCATGTGTGAGCAAGCATGTGTGAGTGTGGGTGTGTGAGTGTGTGTGTAAGTGTGGGTATGTGAGTATGGATGAGTGTGAGCAAGTGTGTGAGTGCAGGTGGGTGGGTGTGAGTGTGGGTGTGTGTGAGTGTGTGTGTCAACGAGTGTGTGTGTGAGTGTGTGTGTGACCGACTGTGGGTGTATGAATGAGTATGGGTGTGAGTATAGGTGTGTGAGAGTGAGTATGCATGTGTGTGAGTATGGGCACGTTAGTATGTGTGTGTGTAAGTATGGGTGTGTGTGAGAGCGAGTATGTGTGTGTGTGACTGAGTGTATGTCAGTGTGTGTGAGCAAGTGTGTATGTGAGAGTGTGGGTGTATGAATGAGTATAGGTGTGAGTATGGGTGTGCGCGAATGTGAGTGTGTGTGAGTGAGCATGCATGTATGTGAGTATGGGCACGTGAGTGAGCAAGTGTGTGTGTGTGAAGGTGCCCTGCGATGGGATGGCCCCCTAGCCAGGGCAAATTCCTGCCTTGCACCCTGAGCTGCCAGGAAAGACTTGGGTCACCCATGACCCTGAACTGGAATAAGCAGGTTAGAAAATAAATTAATGAGTACAAATTATTGTACAAAATATGTAAAGTCTCTGGTAATCCCACAAATGCATGACAGTAAACAATGCTGTTCGAAAGTGCTCAGTGAACACGCTATGTTGGTGATTGCTTTTGAACTGTGTGGTGGCAGGAGATGCTCCTGACAATTTTCACTTTACCAACATTTATTCCTGATTTAACCCACCACTATGACAACCGCTGCCAATCACTGTTTCTATAAAAATTAGGCAAATAATTCCCGTACTTGTTTTTATTAATCTTTCTTGAATGTATATATAGCTCACATTTATTTCAGGGCTCAATATTAGAAGTGTTTTGGGTCTTTAGAAGTCTGGTGATGTTTTTGTGATCAGAAATGTGCCACAGGAACTTAATTTTTGTTTATATCAATTTGTCTGTGTTAAAATTGATTTTGTTATATGTTGTTTTGCTTAAAGTCAGTTTCCAAGAACTTATTGATGACATTAAGTGAGGATTCATTGTATATACACAATGGAATACTAAAAGAAGGAAATTCTGTCATTTGTGGCAACATGGACGAATCCAGAGGGATTAAATGAATTAAAGCCAGGTACAGAAGGACAAATGTTGCATCACCTCACTTTCATGTGAAATCTGAAAAGTCCAAAAAAGTCAGACTCATAAAAGCAGAGTGAGTGGTGGATAGCAGAGGCTGGGGTTGGGGAAGGGAAGGGAAAGGGAAGATATTGCAGAGGGTACAGAGTTCTAGTTAGACAGAAGGAATACCTTTTAGTGATCCATTAGACAGCATGGGGACCATAGTTAATAATAGTGTTGTATATTTCAAAATTACTAAGATAGTAGATTTTAAATACAACTGTAACTGTCAAAAAATGGTAACCATGTGCGGTGATGGATGCATTAATTAGCTTGATGTAATCATTCTACAATGTATACATGTATCAGAACACCACACTGTACCCTATAAATATACAAATTATTATCTGTCAATGAACATTTTAGAAAAAGAAGAAGAGCTCCACTTCGAATGCTAACTCAGCTATTAATGAAATGAGACTGCACCTTCAACCCTGCGATTGCTCCTTGTGTGCATAGCTCCCTTTCTTAGGAACCCCAAAGGGAAGAAGAATGGGCTGTGGGATAAGGACACCTCCAGGTCTCTTTCAGTATCTTCGTATCATAGTGATGGCATGAGAGAGCCTTGTTTAACAGGGGAAAGTGGGCGAGAAGACAGCCTCAAAGGGGGCTCAAAAATACAGACACATCTGCAGGTTCTTTTGTGGTGACGGTGGTTGCTGTTGTAAAAAATTTTTCAAGTGCTAATTTGGTATAAGTCTTGCTGGCACATGCAGTAAAAATAGACTTGTCCAGCTCATAGCTACCAACCAATTAATCCAGACAGATAGGAGGCTGAGTTCTTAAGAGCATCCATGTAGAGGGGGCCTGTCAGACCCTATGAGAGCGGCACCACAGCAACCAGGACAAGCCAAGGCATCCCCCTCCCTCATCCTGAAAGCCCAGTACAACTAACAGAGCTGCAATTAGCAGCCCATGGCCTTTGTAAAGCTCTGCAATGCCAAACGAGGCTGAGGGAGTGGTTTTGGAGAGAAAGCCTCCATGGTGGTGATGAGTGAGTGGCGGGATCGTCATATGGCTTTACTGAGATAGGACAGCCTGGTATGCAGTGCCTCATGAGATTTCAAACCTCCTCTCCCCAAGAGTCCTACCATCCCTCCAAGCTGACTCTGCAGGGATGGGCAGACAGAATCTTGGAAGTTAGGGTGTGGGAAATGGCCTTCCTATTTGTCTTTGTTTTCAGGGCTGGCTGAACAGAGGACCACGGTCTGGGTGTCTTATGCAACACAATTCTGGAGGCTGGAAGTCCCAAATCAAGGGGTTGGCAGGTTGCTTCCTTCTAAAGCTGAGGTAGGATCTGTTGCACGACTCTCCCCTTGGCTTGTGGATGGCTGCCTTCTCCCTGTGTCTCTTCACATTGTCTTCCCTCTATGCATGTCTATCTCCAAATTTCCCCTGATACAGTTTGGCTGTGTCCCCACTCAAATCTCATGTTGGATTATAGTTCCCATAATCTCCACATGTTGTGGGAGGCAACCCGTGGGAGGTAATTGAACCATGGAGGCAAGTTTTCCTGTGCTGTTCTTGTGATAACGAGTAAGTCTCATGAGATTTTATGGTTTTATAAAGGGCAGTTCCTCTGCACACGCTATCTTGCCTACCACCGTGTAAGTCATGTCTTTGCTCCTCCTTCACCTTCTGCCATGATTGTGAGGCCTCCCCAGTCATATGGAACTGTCAGTCCATTAAACCTCTTTCTTTATGAATTACCCAGTCTCGGGTATTTCTTCCTACCAGTATGAAAATGGATTAATATGTCCCCTTTTGTAAGGACAGGAATCATATTTGATTATAGACCATCCTAATGACCTCACAGTAAGTTGATTACCTCTGAAAGACCCTATCTTCAAATAAGGTCACATTCTGAGATACTAGTTGCTAGGACTTCAGCATATGGATTTGGGAGACACAGTCCAGCCCATGATGTCATTCATCAAGTGTGAGGGACCCAACAGGAGCCAGAAAGGTCACATCCATGAGTGACCCCCACCTGGGTGGGAACTGTGGCAAAGCAGCATGTGCTACATCTAACGAGGTCAGTGTCAGCTCCAGCTAGATGTAGCTATGGGACACCTTCCACTCACCCCTCTGGCCCTGCAACTCTGTTCCATGCCCAGGAGGCCAGTTTTTGTGCACTGCACCTAAGGGCACCCTAAGCCTCTGGCTTTCAGATAGTTCAGCCTGTGCTGTACAAAATTCAGCCACATATGGCTATGTAAATTTAATTTTAAATTACTTAAAATTAAATAGCATTTAAATTTTCATTCCTCTCACACTAACCACATTCCAAGTGCTCAATAGCCACAAGTGGCAAGGCACTGCTGTTTTGGATGGTACAGATGTGCATTTCCATCATCACAGAAAGTTCTATTGGACAGCACTGGTTCAACTAGGCAAGACCCTGGCAGGAGATACAGAGGGTGGGAAGACAGTGAGTCAAGATGTTTGTTCCCCCAGCTTCTTTTCTGCCAGGTTGCTGGGTTTGACTGTGACTCTGTCAAGGGCCCATCTCCTATCAGGGAGCCCTCTCCAATAACCACTCTCTCTGGCCTCCTGTAACTACTCCCTCCTTTTCCCCTTCAGCCCTAGGGCTGGTAATCATTCCATCTGTTTCTTTTTAGGGTGCTGCACCATTTCTCAATTTTAACCCTCGACCCATACCTTTATAAATATCCAAATCTCTCCATACACCTAGGTTGATGACTTACCTGTTCCTATGACAAGACCCTGCCATGTTGGAGTGCCAGGAAGCCAGGACAGTGTCACTAGATCCAATTTTGCAATAAAAGATGGAAATCTAAATTTTTATATGAAATCTGTATCCTAAATCATGGCAACAGTCTCAAAAACAACAACTTTCAAACATTAAAAGCAAAGCAAAACTCATTTACAGTGAACGTGTCCTGTAATTAGCTACTTGTGCTCTATCCCAATGCCAGGCAACCTGGTAGTCATCCATTCTGAACACCTTGCTCAGATCAAACCCTTCTCCCCAGTGACCATGAGGGTCCTCATGATGTCTTCTGGGTAGCTACCACTTTCCTGTTTCTCCTTTCTCCAGGGATGGAAAGACTGGAGATCACATTTTGATATCCAGCTGTAACTTGTTTCCCATGCCTCGACTTGATGCAGCAGTCAGTCAGCGTTATGTAACAAATTGCCCCAAACATAGTGGCTTTAAACAAAATCATTTATTATCTCACAGTTAGCCCTTCACAGCATATCTGCCAGGATCCTAGCTGTCGCTCTGCTCTACCTGGACACCTCCCCTCCATTCTTGGCTCTTGTTCTCAAAGTGCTATGAAGAAATACCTGAGACCTCATAATGCATAAATAAAAGAGGTCTAATTGGCTCATAGTTCTGCAGACTGTATAGGAAGCATGACGCTAGCATCTGCTCAGCTTCTGGGGAGACCTCAGGAATCTTTTATTTTTATTTTTATTTTTTTTGAGATGGAGTCTCACTTTGTCACCCAGGCTGGAGTGCATTGGTGCTATCTCGACTCACTACAAGCTCCGCCTCCCAGATTCATGCCATTCTCCTGTCTCAGCCCCCTGAGTAGCTGGGACTACAGGGGCCCACCACCATGCCCAGCTGATTTTTTTGTATTTTTTTTTAGTAGAGACGGGTTTCACCGTGTTAGCCAGGATGGTCTCGATCTCCTGACCTCGTGATCCGCCTGCCTCGGCCTCCCAAAGTGCTGGGATTATAGGCATGAGCCACTGCACCGGCCAGGAATTTTACAATCACAGGAGAAGGCAAAGGAGGAGAAGGTAGGTCACATGGTGAAAGCAGGAGCCAGAAGGGAAGAGCCACACACTTAAACAACCAGATCTCACCTGAACTCACTCACTGTCTCCACGACAGCACCAAGAGGGATGTTCATGAGAAATCCACCCCATGATCCAATCACCTCCTACCAGGCCCCACCTCCAACACTGGGGATTACATTTCAATATGAGATTTGGGTGGGGACACACATCCAAACTATATCAGCTCTGATTATCCAAACCCTGGCCATGTTTCAGGGCCAGATCTGGCCACTCCTCCTCCGTAAAGCCTCCTCTAGTTGCTCCAGCACAGAGAGCTCTGGACTTGCAAGTAACTTCAAATAAATAAATATATATATATATTTTTAGATGGAGTCTCGCTCTGTCGCCCAGGCTGGAGTGCAGTGGCCTGATCTCGGCTCACTGCAAGCTCTGCCTCCCAGGTTCACACCATTCTCCCGCCTCAGCCTTCTGAGTAGCTGCGACCACAGGCGCCTGCCAGCATGCCCAGCTAATTTTCGTATTTTTAGTAGAGATGGGGTTTCACCATGTTAGCCAGGAAGGTCTCAATCTCCTGACCTCATGATCGGCCTGCCTCGGCCTCCCAAAGTGCTGGGATTACAGGCGTGAGCCACCATGCCCGTCCAAGATCAATATTTTCATCTTAACCAAATCTACAACATAAAATAATTATTGATAACCTAGGTAAGTGTGAAAATATGGATAACAGTTACAAGCAATATTATTTTTAAAAACGCTAAGAACAATTATTATTGACAGTCTAAATAAGTACGTTAATATGGATGACAGCTGTATTTGTAAAAGGCTAACATTTGTGGAGTGCATACTATTTGCCAGAACTTGTGCTTCTTTCTCACAGCAACCCAAAAGAAAGATTTTGGCTAGGTGCAGTGGCTCACACTTACAATCCCATCACTTTGGGAGACCTAATCGGGCAGATCACCTGAGGTCAGGAGCTTCAGCCTGGCCAACATGACAAAACCCCATCTCTACTAAGAATTTAAAATTAGCTGGGTATGGTGGTGCATGCCTGTAATCCCAGCTACTTGGGAGACTGAGGCAGGAGAATCACTTGAACCCAGGAGGCAGACGTTACAGTGAGCTGAGATTGCGCCACTGCACTCCAACCTGGGCATCAAGAGTGAAACTCCATCTCAAAAAGAAAGAAAGAAAGAAAACTTGATTGATTTTATGATTATGCTTGTTTTATAGATGAGAATCTAAAGCAGAAAGGGGAACTTCTGGTTTCCACAACTCATAAGTAAATGGTGGAGATGGAAGGTCTGACTCAGGACTCCCTGGGTCCGGAGCCACACTCTTCACCATCCCGCTGTCACCTGGTAATTGTTCCCTGTGCATGCTGCCCTTCCTAGTAGGCTGTGAGCTCTTTGAAGACACACATCAGGCTTGTGTCACCAAGCAAGCAGCAGGTGCTCAATAAATGCTGATTGACTTACTGGCTGGTTGGTTGCTTCAGAGAAGCGCTTTCTGAACATACTGAAATCAGGCCATGACTTGCAGGGCCAGTCCTCAGGGACTGCATGATTCCAGCTGAGGGCTCCGTCTCCCATACCCAGATCACTGCTATTTACCTACAGACATTAAAGGTCAGACTAGCAATGTTCAGCTATGAACTTATCCTGTATGCCAGGACCACAAGTATTAAAGAGGCAGAATGTGTGTGTGAGTGTGTGGGGCAGGCACAGCTCCAGGTGAGGTAGCTGCTACCACATTGGGTTTACTCCAGAGTGTCTATTTTCTCCCAGCAGGTTTGGTAGAACTGGACTGGATTTGGGGATCTTCTATCAAGGTCTCTGCAGGAACTCCAAAACTCAAGTCTGCTCTGTCATCAGGTCTCCGAACTCCTGTACTCCTCAGCCATCCAAGCTATTAGTGAATTTTGATCTTGCCTTATGCCACTCATTAATGATTTTAGGCAAATAGGCAAGTCCTTTTTTTTTTTTTTTCTTTGAGACAGGGTCTGGCTCTGTCACCCAGGTTGGAGTGCAATGGCTCGATCTCAGCTCACTGCAACCTCCACTTCCCAGGTTCAAGTGATTCCCCTGCCTCAGCCTCCTGAGTAGCTGGGATTAAAGGCATGCACCATTATGCCTGCTTAATTTTTGTATTTTTAGTAGAGATGGGGTTTCACCATGTTTGCTGGGCTGGTCTCAAGCTCCCGACCTCAGGTGATCGGCCTGCTTTGGCCTCCCAAAGTGCTGGGATTACTAGCATGAGCCATCACACTGGGCGAATTTCAGGCAAGTCTTAACTCCATAACTAGACCAAGCTTTCTCTAGGAAGTGGGCAGAGGCCTGAACATCCACTCTTGTTCGCCCACAGCCTCCGGCATGGTGCTGAACACAGGGGAGACCCTTGGTGAACAGCTGGCTGCTGAGGAGGGTTCCCATGATAGCACCAGAGACTCCAGCTCCTCACTCTGGCTTACAAGGGATAGCGTCCCTAGCCACTCTTCTCTGGTCTTTCCCTCCCTCACTGCACTCAGCCTCAGAGGCTTCCTCCTGCTCCTCTGTCACACAGCGGCAACTCCCACCCCATGGCCACCTGTTCTGTGAGTGCTGACAAATGCACACACTGTGTGCAGATCTGTAATCCACCCCCATCAAGATATGAAACATTTCCATTGCCTCAAAAAGTTTATTTCATGATCATAGCAATCAATGCCCCCGATAACTGCCCTAAATGCAGTTGTACCCAATAACAGAATTTCAAATCTATGAAGCAAAAACTGACAGAAACAAAAGGTGAAAAAGACAAATCCACAATTACAGTTGGAAATTTTACCAGTTCTTTCTCCGTAATTGATAGAAGAAGTGGACAGAAAATCTGTAAAGATACAAAACACTTGAAGAACACTCTCAACCAACTTGACTGGCTGACATTTATAGAACACTACAACGAAGATTCTCAGAATACACATTACTTTACTTTTTTCTTTCTTTCTTTTTTTTTTTTTTTTTTTTTTTTTTTTTTTTTTTTTTTTTTTTGACAGAGCCTCACTCTGTTGCCCAGGCTGGAGTGTGGTAGTGCAATCTTGGTTCACTGCAACCTCCACCTCCCGGGTTCAAGGAATTCTCCTGCCTCCGCCTCCTGAGTAGCTGAGATTATAGGTACGTACCACCACACCTGGCTAATTTTTTGTATTTTAAGTAGAGATGGAGTTTCACCATGTTAGCCAGGCTGGTTTCAAACTCCTGACCTCAAGTGATCCACCTGCCTCAGCCTCCCAAAGTGCTGGGAACCTTGTTTTAAACACTTACCAAGATAGACCATATTCTAGGCCATTAGAAAGAAGAGTCTCCATAAATTTAAATGGATTAAATCATACAGCATCTGTACTTTGACCACATGAAATGAAATTAAAAATGATTAACAAGTCAATATTTGGAAAATAGTCAAATATTTGGAAACTAAACAAAATACTTTTAAAGCACCTACAAATAAAAAAAAATCATAAGAAAAATCAGAAGGCATATTTAAACTAAATTATTATAAAAAGCACAACATATTAAAATTTGTGTGATGCAGCTATAGTAGGGTTTAGAAGGAAATTTATACTTTTAAATGTTTATATTGGAAAAGAAGAAAGATTTTAAAATCAAGAAAACCAACAGCCAGTTATTTGGAAAGACAAATACAATTGATAAATGTATAGGCAGATTAATAGGGAGAGAGATTAGGGAGAGCAGGGTGGAGGTGGACATCCAACCAACCAAGCATGGCAGAAGAGACAGTGCTATAGGCCCTATAGAAATTAAAGACATAACAACAGAAAATATTATAGATAACTTTATACTGATAAATTCAAAAGCATAGATGAAATGGACAAATTCCTTCAAAGACAAAAATTACCAAAATTCACAGAAAAAGAAATACAAATCAGAGTAATATTATATCTATTAAAGAAAGTGAATTTTAATACTTTCACACAAAGAAAAATCCAAGCCCAGATAGCTTCACTGGTAAATTTTGTCAAACTTTTTATTTATTTTTTTATTTATTATTTTATTTATTTATTTATTTATTTATTTATTTATTTATTTTTGAGATGGAGTCTCACTCTGTCACCAAGGCTGGAGTGCAGTGGCATGATCTCGGCTCACTGCAACCTCTACCTCCCAGGTTCAGGCCATTCTCCTGCCTCAGCCTCCTGAGTAGCTGGGACTATAGGGGCCTGCCACCATGCCCAGCTAAGTTTTTGTATTTTTAATGGAGACAGGGTTTCATTGTGTTAACCAGGATGGTCTTGATCTCTTGACCTCGTGATCCGCCCATCTTGGCCTCCCAAAGTGCTGAGATTACAGGTGTAAGCCACCGCGCCTGGCCAATTTTATCAACATTTTTAAAGAAGAAATTCAACTAATCCTACATAAACTCTCTCAGGAAAAAAGGAGGAGATATTATTTCCCGACTCGGTTTGTGAGGCTGGTACAACTGTAATACCATAACTTAACAAAGGTATTACAAGAGCATAAAGCCACAGACCAATATTTCTCATAAGCTTATGGAGACATTTTAAAAGATGGTATAATGCTATACTTATTTATATAAAATGTAATTCAGATTCCGGAACAATTTGTAAGTCCATTTTATATGCATTTTTATATACACAAATATATATGTATATACATGCATAGGTATAGGTATATATTGGTGAGTGTGTGTGTGTATGGTAATAGAGAAAATGAAGGAAAAGAGAAGAGAGGCGGGGTGAGAAGAAAGGAAAAAGAAATAGAAGGCTATATGTTAAAATGTTCACAGTGGAAAGTGAGATTTAGAGTAATTTTTTTGGTTTTTGCTTATCTAATTTTTTCCTAATTTACTTCTGAGATAAACATTGTATATTGTATATATCCTTTACAATTTTTAATAAAAGTTAATTTTTTTAAATGTTAAAGCAAGTATGAATCCAAGATGGAGGTGCGCCAGCTCCAGTCCCCATGTGGTGTTGAAGTTGCTGCCATTGGAAGCAGTCACAGAGGACACTCGCCTCTCTGGGGAAGGAGGAACCCACTCCACTCAAGGTGAGTTTCCCTTGAGTAGCTCAACAGCTGTTGAATGGACATGTTGTTATTTAGAAACCCTCTTTGCACATCCCTTTCCTTAAAAGATTTGCAGATATTAGAGACGCGTTCATATGTGCTGTCCCCTCTCTTGTTCACACCTCTAGTGCATCTACGCCTCCTCAGAAGTAGTGGGGAAGAACTCTATCTGAATAGCACTTCCTGTGAGAGGCTTTTCCCAGACCGACAACCCGAATCCAAATGAGATTCTTCTGTGTGGCAAATACCGTCTTTATCGGTGTGCAGCACTGCTTCTCCCCACCTCCACCACCCTATCTCTGAAGATGTCTCTCTTCCCCAGTCCCTGTGGCTGAGGTGGGGCTTTGAATCTCAGTTTTCTCTACCCACAGCCCTTGGTCACAGATTGGGTGAGTGACTGCTGAATGACCAAAGTCCTCTCCTGGGATTTTCAGAGTTAAGTTTTCTGTTTCTCCTTGGCTCACACGCTGTAAGAACATATCCATAGCCCTGCTAGAAATCTTAGTGTTGGGGAAAAGCCTGAGAGGAGAAGGCTGGCAGAGGAAAGGCAGCGAAATGGAGGGTGTCTCCCTGGAGCCACCACTTATCTTCCCAGTTACCTGAGCCAGTTCATCTTCTCTACTTGGACTATTCTAGTTGAGTTTCTGCTGCTGGCAAATGAAAGAATCCTAACTAATAAGCCTTCGTACACTCATAGCACCTTTTCCTTCATAGTACGTGGATCAGTCAACAGCATGCTACATTTAGTTCTGTTTGATGTCTTCTTCCACCAGTCTGTAAGCCCCATCAGGGCAAAGTCTCCATTAGTGGTGCATTTTTAATAGTTTCTAAGGTGCTGGATTGGTGTGGCCAATTTTTAAGAATATGAAAAAAAAGACATTAGAAGAAGCAGTGAAAACACGAGAGTCAGTCTGGTCCACTGGACACATGAGTGTCCTGCCTCATCTCTCCCTCCAGAGTTCCCATGATAGCACCAGAGACTCCAGCTCCTCACTGTGGCTTACAAGGGATAGCATCACTAGCTGCTCTTCTCTGGTCTTTCCCTCCCTCACTGCACTCAGCCTCAGAGGCTTCCTCCTGCTCCTCTGTCACACAGCGGCAACTCACACCCCATAGCCACCTGTTCTGTGAGTGCTGATAAATGCACACGGTGTGTAGATCTGTACTCCACCCTTCCCTACGCTCCCACTCCCCTCCTCTCATGCAGCTCCTCGAGCTCCACGCTCAGTGGAATCCATGGCTCAACCTTCCAAGATAATTTGAAATGGACAAACTCATTAATGCTTCACTGCTATCATCCCTGGCCCTCAGAGCCAAGGTTAATGGGGCTGGTGAGCCTGTATTTTTGTTTATAGGTTCAAGGGTGGAGTTCAGCAGGAAAACAGAGGAGGTTACTCAAGAGGAGTGGAATATGGTATTTTCTGCCCTTCCCTGGTGAACAGGATAGCTCAGGCCTCTTCATCCACACTCAGACTGCAAGGAGGGGATGTGGAACTCATGGGCCTTCCATGCCTAAGTGAGACTCTCCTGAGCTCATTAAATGTAGATTCCTAGGCTCCAGTCCAGACCAACTGAATCACTTGGGTGTAAAACCCTAAGAAATTCTCTTTTAACAATCGTCCCAGGTGATACTGATTCAAGGAAGAATTCAGGACAAGCCTTCATTTGTTCTAAGCCTTTTGTTCACCTCATTGGTGCTGGAGGAATTCTCATCCTAGGGATATGGACAAGGGTGAATACACAACACCCAATGCTAGACAGATGACCCACAGTAGTTGTTAGTCATATAGACACAGAGCCCAGAGGAAGAGGGCACCACATGGCACACGGCCACACAGCGGCTGCACTCAAGAAATTAATGAATAACCAGGGACTGTGAGAGGCAACCTTTGCAGTGTCAAGAGGGTGAGGTGGTCCCCAGTTCTTGCAGAAGGCAGATGTCTTGTTTGAATTCTATGGGCTGGCAAGGCACTGAAACCCACTACACAGGAATAAGCAGGAGCTGCTTCTGGTCCCTTGATAAGGAGGTCTGTTGAACTATGGGACCTCATCTGTGAAAACAGAGTTGGGAGGGGAACTGGTAGCGCAGCCTCTGGAGGCCCTTTCTACTCCATCAACTATCAAGGCACCACTAATATTGAGTCTTCAAGCTGGGCAAAGTGGCACATGCCTGTCCTCCTAGCACTGTGGTAGACCGAGGCAGGAGTATCAACTGAGCTCAGTAGTTTGAGACCAGCCTTGGCAACACAGGGAGACCCAGTTTCTACCAAAAGCAGTTAAAAAAAAAAATCTTAGCCAGGCATGGCAGCATATGCCTGTAGTCCCAGCTACTCAGGAGGCTGAGGTAGGAGGATCACTTGAACGCAGGAGGCAGAGGTTGCAGTGAGACGAGACCATTGCACTCCAGCCTGGGCAAATAGTGAGACTCCATCTCAAAAAAAACTCCTATATATATACACACGTATATGTATAGATGATATATATAGATGATATATAGATGATATATAGTTAGATGATATATAATGTATACAGATTAATCTATATATTAATCTCCATCACACATACATTAATACATATATTATATAATAATATATGTAATATATAGATTAATGTGTAATATAAATTATAATATAACATTTTATAATATAAAATTACACATATATGATATATTTGTATATCATACACAGATCTGTATATTATAATATAAGTAATATAAATAATATAACATTTGATCATATAAAACTACCCATATATCTATATGTACACATAAGTATCTATAAGCATATATATCTATATATGTACATATATAGATTGAGTCTTCATTTGAATTCCTACACCACCCCCTTCTGCCACCTCCTGCAGCGACCACAGTCTCTGTCAAGCTGCCTGGATATCCGTGTTTGCTTCGAAGTGGGCACACAATAATGGCAGGCACAGGTGAGGATTAAACTCAAGAGGCTCTAAGGGGGAAACCTATACTGTACATAGATCACCCTAAACAATTAGCTTTAGGGCTGAAAGAAAGTAGGAGAAGGGAGTCCCATTTTCAGGAGTTCCATGCACCTGGAATACCTACAGGTGACCCTAAATGTGAGGCCAGTTGGAATGCCCTACACCATTTTCCAAGGAGCCCAGCCTCATGTTGAACCTGTCAGCTGCATAGGGCTAGCAGCGAGCCAGGGACAAAAGCCAAAGAGGGCTCTCACATTGCCCCCAGCCCCAAAATACAGAGAGAAGGAACAAATCCAGGCCCCATACTTCAAAAGGCCAGCCCTTTTAAAGAATAAACAGTATCCACAGAACACCAGCTGAGAGGCCACCTGTCATCAAATAAATAAATACAAATAAAAGTCCCAACAAGCTTGGCTCTTATGTCCAGTTCCATTTATGGCCCTTTTGTTCTTTTTTCACTTTCCCTAGCAGGTCCACTGGTATTCCTTCACACCACCCTGGCCAAATACATATATATCTCACTTTCCGGGGGAAAAGTGTTTCTCAGGCGGTTGGTCTTTCCATATTCCTGATGCTGTAAATAAAATCTCTCTTGGCATAGATAATTTTTATTCATTCATTCATTTGACAAATTTTTATTTATCACCTACTATACACTAGGCTCTGCAATGGGGGCCTTTGGAAACCCAGGATGGATAACAGAGGGAGACCCCTACAGTAGAATGCTATGCTGTGGTTTTAAAAAATAAAACCATTCTATACATACTGATAGGATAATATCTTCAACATAGATTAATTTTGTTAAGAGTAATGAGAAGATAGGGTGTCATATTGTATCATTTGTGTTACAGGGAGAGGGAAGAAAGAAGATAGAGGCTCAAGAAGGAGTAGGAAGTGGAGCAGAAAAATGAATCATTTCTGCATTAACCCTTTGGAAGAATACATAAGAATTTGAAACAATGGTTGCCCCTGGGCAGGGGGTGGAAGACACGGAATGAGGGTCTCCAAATTGAAGAGGCTTTCCATTATATACTTCTTTCTATTGATCTAATTATTTTAAAACACTTGTATGTGTTACCTCTTTCTCCAAAAATAAAACACTGTGAAGAAAAAAACATAAAAATGAGAAAACTCCAAAGTCAGGTGGAGGAAACAGATTAGTAATCATCTAATAAGTAAACAATGTAGTAAATGATGAAACATTCATGGAGCTCTTTGAGCTCTTAAGGAAGGGTGCCTAACTTGGGTAGAGAAGTCAGGAAAAACTTATCAGGGGAAATAATATTTTGATTAACCCTTTAGCAGGCAGCCTACAGAATGGGAGAAAATTTTTGCAATCTATCCATCTGACAAAGGGCTAATATCCAGAATCTACAAAGAACTTAAACAAATTTACAAGAAAAAAAACAACCCCATCAAAAAGTGGGCAAAGGATATGAACAGACACTTCTCAAAAGAAAACATTTATGCAGCCAGTAGACATATGCAAAAATGCTCATCACCCCGGTCATTAGAGAAATGCAAATCAAAACCACAGTGAGATACCATCTCATGCCAGTTAGAATGGCGATCATTAAAAAGTGAGGAAACAACAGATGCTGGAGAGGATGTGGAGAAACAGGAACGCTTTTGCACTGTTGGTGGGAGCGTAAACTAGTTTAACCATTGTGGAAGACAGTGTGGCAATTCCTCAAGGATCTAGAACTAGAAATACCATTTCACCCAGCAATCCCATTACTGGGCATATACCCAAAGGATTATAGATCATTCTATGATAAAAGCACATGCAAATGTGTGTTTATTGTGGCAGTATTCACAATAGCAAAGATTTGGAACCAACCCAAATATCTATCAATAATAGGCTGGATAAAGAAAATGTGGCACATACACACCATGGAATACTATGCAGCCATAAAAAAGGATGAGTTCATGTCCTTTGCAGGGACATGGATGAAGCTGGAAACCATCATTCTCAGCTAACTATCACAAGAACAGAAAACCAAACACCGCATGTTCTTACTTATAAGTGGGAATTGAACAATGAGAACACATGGACACAGAGAGGGAAACATCACACACTGGGACCTGTTGGGGTGTGGGGGACTAGGGGAAGGATAACTTTAGGAGAAATACCTAATGTAGGTGATGGGTTGATAGGTGCAGCAAACCACCATGGCCTGTGTATACCTATGTAACAAAACTGCACGTTCTGCACATGTACCCCAGAACTTAAAGTATAATTTAAAAATGAGTGGAATTGAAGGCTGCTGTCTTTAACATCATTTAGTTATCAAACAAATAAAAAATGACAAAAACAAGACCCCACAAAACACCCAAAGGATCCCTGGAGAAGTTTCACAGGTCTCATGTGGCTTCTGGGGAAAGTTCAAGGCTGATGCCAAGATGCTCACAGCAGAAACAGCGTATCCCCCATGGTCCCCATGGATGCTTAGTTATCAGGGGGAAGCAGCAGGCCAGAGTTACTGAGCTAATCCAACTTAGGAGCCATTTGCAGAAAAAGTGAGCATTTGCAGAAATCATTTCTTAATTAGCATGTTGGTCTTCCTGCCCATTCTAGATCTCCAGCAATGTGTAAAGCTGGTTAAGGTCTCCCTGGCTTTGATTTCTCAGAGTTGTCTTTTAAGTGCTCATTTCTATCAAGTGAGATGAAATTTCTAAATTCCAACTTCATAAGGAATTGCCCCATTCTCTCCCCACACCCATTCTTGAGCAACCTCTCAGAATGTGTGTGCTTTAAAAAGAGACAAGGTCCTTGCTGACATCTCTCTTTAGAGAGCTCCATCAAAATCCTGCACTTACCAGTGTCCTTTCCTTGGCCACTGGTAACCAAGGAAACGAGATGCTATGGTAACACAGGGAGGAGAGAAAGGGAGGCATCCCGAGCCCTTCTGCATTTTTTCTCCTCTCTCCTGGAATCAAGGCAGCTATAGGACAGGAAGAACCCCTGCTAGGGGAGGATCTACTCTCAGCTTCCCAGGGGAAGAGGGACCAGGACACCTGCATGGGTGGCTTCATGGCTGACACCCAGAGTTTCCCTTCCACAGCCTGAAAACTGTTGCCTCAGGATCCCCCCAAATGATGCCCTTTTCTAAGACAAGGGTGCAGCTTGGGATGCATAATATAATGCTCCAGATGCCCAGGTGTAAATGTCTGTGCATAAATGTTTATTCAAATGAGTGAACAAGATACGGATTGCAATCATGAAGAAGCAAAGCCCTAGACATAACTGAAATGAGAATGAATGACCAAATGACCGACCGTTCGGCAGTGTTGAACTTGTCTCTTTGTTTTGCTCTGCCTTCCAGTCTCCACTGTCAGCCCTCACTGACCATCTCTAGCTCTGCCTCTCCGACACTGTCCTCCTACACCGTTCTGTTTACCTACCTCTCCCTTTGCATTCTGCCTTCTCGCTTCTCTCTCACTCTGTCCCTTTTTGCCTCCCCTGACTGGCAGTTCTCCTGTCACTCCCAGGATGGGGTGGCTAAAAGAGAAAGAGTCTTTATGTTCTGGGTCCAGAGCTCATACCCTACTGAGGCCAAATGCAGCTCCCTCTAGGTAGGGCCTCGTTGTCCTCTTCCTGTGCTTCCCATGGACAGGTGTGGGGAGGGGCGTGGGGGACCTCCAGGAGAGACAATCAGGGCCCCTCCCTGAAGGAGGTCAGGGCATTACAAATTGTGATAAGTGTGATGACATCATAAGTAAGCGCAGGATCTGTCTCTGTTGCAGTGTGAGGGGAGGACTGCCCCTTCGTCACCAATCTTTTGTTTGTTGAATCTTCTTTTGCATTCCTGAGATCTCTCATCTGAGTTTTAAAATCCCTTCTCTGGTTTTTACCTGAAATCTGCCTCACCAGGAGTCACCTGTTCTAATTTTCCAACACTGACTCCCTCTGTTGGAACTGTGGCCTCCCACCTGTTTGATCACACACCTCTATCAGTCAAAAGCTATTGAGTAGCCAGGTGTGATGGTTCACTGTAGTCCCAGCTACTCTGGAGGCCAAGGTTGGAAAACTGCATCAGCCCAGGAATTTGAGGCAACATTGAGCTATGATTATGCCACTGTGCTCCAACCTGGGCAACAGAGTAAGACTCCATCTCTAAAAAAAATAAATATAATGAAACAAAACAAAATAATTATTGAGCATGGACCTCCCCTTAATATGAGTACAGGTTTATTTATAAGTCACATACATGTACTACAATGCTTATGTTTTGCACATGATAAAATATACACAAAGATGGGAATTGATAAGGAAATAATGTATTATAATATCTTCTTCCATAACCCAAATCGACTGCCTTGTGCACCCCACGTCAGTGTACCCTGTCCCTTTAAATGGCCAAGTACTTTGATTTGCTCCTCCGGTCTCCAGGTGATGGTCCCCCAAGAACTCGGGGAGGACTGACAGGAGGAGCAGAGTGTGAGGTTTACTTGTCAGCGGGTGGACTCACTTCCTGCTGTAGCAAAGGACCACAGCCTGAAACAATAGAAATGTATTGTCTCACAGTTCAAGAGCCGGAAGTCTGAGCTCAGGGTGCTAGCAGGGCTGGCTCTAAACAAAGCTGTGAGGGAGAACCTGTCCCCTGCCTCTTTCCTCACTGAGAGGGATTTTCTGGGCATCTTTGGCATTCCTTGGCTTACAGCTGCACCACTCCCAGCAACACCTTCCCCTTCCCATGATATTCTCCCTGTGTGCCTGCCTGTCTCTAATCCCAAATGCCCCCTTTTTACTAGGGCACTGTTACGTTAGATGTCGGGGGAGGGTAATCCTAATGACCTCATCTTAACTTGAGCATCCTATTTTCAAATAAGGTCATATTCATAGGTGCTGGATGTTAGGACTTTGACATCTTTCAGGGGACACAATTCAAATCATAATGGGGCAAATGGAAAATGAAATAGTAAGCAGCATCTTTAGACTGAGGTGTGGGCATGAAGCTTCTTCAGGGTGGGTAGACGGGGGCAGCCCAGTGAGGCAGGAGCCCCTTTGCCAGGGCTGCCTGCTTCCAGTGGGTGGGGACTCCTCTCTGAGAGTAGAGACCACCAGACCACAAGTCTACTTCCGTGAGTGGGGATTGGGTCAGCTGCTAGTTCTGGAAAAGTCTCCACTCACCAAAGCAGTTTCACGTCATCTTTTCTTCTGAGGTTCCCAAAATACTTTGTAGCTATTATTTCTAGAAGAAACTGCTGCAATGGAAAACACAAAATGTCTGTGTTTGAAATAGCGACACAGCCAGGCTGTTCCCAGAACAACAAGGACACGCCCTCCCACCTCCTGATTATAAGGAAGCCACATCGTGGTGTTTGATTCCTAAACAAGAATTGAACGTTTGTCACTTGTATTATTTAATTATGACCCAAGAGATTTGCTAACATCTCACATTCTGTCTGCAGTGCCAGTTTAATTTGGATATTAAAGAGACACGGTCACTATATGGTTACCTAGTAACAGGTGTTAAACTTCAATAAATAACATTTTTAATAACAAGGTTCTGAAATGCATAGATCACATCTCCCTGTTCATTCTCTAAGAAAAACATTTTAATTATCTATTGACACATATTGCACATGGAACAACCATCTTTTTAAAAGATAAATGGGTTTAAAGGCGAGTAGGTTAATTAAAAGCCAGTGGAGTATTACAAGTTTATTTACGGGAAAATATTCACTGTAGGAGAAGAACGGTTCTTACACAGTTGTCAGAATTCTACAAATGTATTGTTTAATAACCACTTGGCACTTAATTTTGGTGAGATGGTGAGAGCTTAAATCTAAACTGAGAGCACATTCCAGTTATCTCTTCTAAACGGCTTCTCCTCCGTGACATAGATTTTCCAGGTCAGACCACACCAAGGCAGGATCTGATGATGTGCGAAATTGTGACCAGGAGTTCCCCAGGACCATGGGCCTGTCCTGAGCTGGCACCTGTTCTCATCCTGGATGCCAAAAGGGAAAGTTCAAGTTCAACTTTAGAGGTGAGGCCAGCTCTGAGGAAGGTCTGTCTACAAGATGAAGTCCAACTCCTACCATGAACTCCTTAAGGAGTTCACCATCAAGCCTCCACCCACTTTACCAGACCTACCCTTCCCCACTCCCCACTTCACTCACCTCTACCCCTGAAATGCAGCTTGTGCCTCAACCGCTCTACTCTCCTGCCACAAGGAGAGCAATATTTCAGACAGTGGCTGTTCTATGAGCTCAACCCCATAGGAAGGGTGAACAATAAACCCTCAGCCAACTTGCGATTTCACAGCATGAGCAAGAAATAAATCTTCGTTGTTAGTAGGCTTGGAGATTTAGATGAGAGGATGCTTGTTATGCCAACATAATGTAGCCTGCACTGACTTATGTACTTTCCGTAATCAACCCCAGAGCCTGACAAGGAAAAGATGCTTGGGAATGCTTGATAGTGAATGAACACATTAGTCAGTCAATGCATCTTCCCTTCTTTCCCCTCTGGAATCTTATCAGGTCCTGAAAAATCATACTCCAGGATTCTGCAGGACTTTAAGCATCTATCCCAGGGTGGTGTGAAGAAGCCCCACTACTGAGCTGAGAAGCTGGAGTCCCAATTTCTACTCAGAACCTCCAACAATGCACTGACCCATGGTTATTGCTGTGAATAACTTGGCTTTTGTGAGGGATGTGGGAAGAGTCATAGGGAGAAATGAACCACTGAACAATCATCCCTCTATGTGTGTGTGTGAGTGTGTGTGTGTGTGAGTGAGTTTATGTGTGTAAGTGTGTGTGAGAGTCAGTGTGTGTGTGTGTGCAAAGGCCTTCCTACCATCCATTCTCCTGCCTCTCGTAATGACACCATTTTTTTTTTTTTTTTTTTTTTTTGGTGGAGAGAGATAGGGTCTTGCTGTGTTGCCCAGGCTGGAGTGCAGTAGCATGATCTCCGCTCACTGCAACCTCTACCTCCTGGGTTCAAGCAATCCTCCAACCTCAGCCTCCCGAGTCACTGGAACTACAGGCACACACCACCATGCCTGATGACTTTTTAAAATTTTTTGTAGAGATAGGGTCTCACTATGTTGACCAGGCTGATCTCCAACTCCTGGCCTCAAGCAGTCCTCCCACCTCAGCCTTCCAAAGTGCCAGGATTACAGGCGTGAGCCACTACACCCTCCTGACCCCCAGTTTTTCTTTGGGGGACCTGCTATCATCCCCACTCTCAGGTCTTGTGGTTTATGTTGCATTGGCCACACCCCCAGTTCTAAAAGTGAATATAAATTGTCAAGGTCACAAATCAAGGTAATGATACAGCTAAAACTAGAACCCAAATCTCCAACCCTGGCATTAATTCACTCATTTTTGGACTCTGGTGCACTCCTGCTCTGACCTTGTGCTAGTTCTGGGAATGCAGTGAGGACACTAGATGGAGAGGATTCCATCAGAGTGTTTAGAGCTCAGTCCGATGCTCCCTCCACTGCAGCACCTGTCCCTCCCTCCCTCTCTTTCCAGAAAACCTCCCTCTACCCTCCTCACCACCCTCTTCCCCAAAGCTCCCCTAACATCCTCAAACCTTGCTGACTCTCTCTTTTCTCTGAACTTTTTCTACCACAGTCCCCAGCATGTGAACAGACACAGGTCAGGCAAGTTGCCCAAAGACATGACCAGCCAGGTTGAGAGCACCAAGGCCTGAAAGAGGAGGGACCAGTGGATGCTATGGGGTGGCGCCTCTTCTCGGTGCCCACAGATTCCACCGAAGCTGGAGCTGCTTGACTCACAGAGGGTGCACGGCGCTCCACCAGCTGTCTCCTTCTCACCCAGCTCGGGAGTCCCTGGTTAACCCCTCCATCCACCCTGCCTCTGAGCAGGTTGTAGCATCTGGCTCCCCATCTCCAGGGAAGGAAAACAGAAAGTACTGGGAAGTGACAGGGCCCTAAAGCACTTGGATGGAAATAGAGTCATTGGGAGCCACAGGGAGAAGGACTGGGCCAAGAAGCTGATTGCATTGCTCCTGGCAACCACACGTCCCAGCAGGTCAGTCAATACTGCAGTGCCCACTGGGATGCGGTTTTCTGAAGCTCGCAAAAGAAATCTATATTTTTATCAGGAGCACCAACACTTCTCAAGGCAGCACACGTTCGTCCCCTCCTATCTGCGGGCAGCAGAAAGAGACAAAGAAACCAAGGCCAGAAGGTGGCTGAGGCTGTCTCTAGACTAACAGCTTTAGAAGGGAATATGGCATTTTATCTACACACTTACCCTTTTCTTCACCCTCTATGCCAATACCTCTCAGCCCCACAATTGCAAAGGACTCCAAATTGAGATGTGACTCTTTAGTTTCTCTCCTTTCTCATCCACCCTAATAATAATAGCTAATATTGATTGGGCCCTTACTATGTGTTAGACTGTCTACAAAATTCTTTACATGTATTAACTTGTTTAATCCTCGGAAAACCAAGCCCTGTGGGGTAGATATTAACTTGCATCCCCATTTTTGTGGCTGAGGAATCTGAAGCACAGAGCAGTTAATTAACTTGCTCAATGTCACATAGTTTGTTGGCAGTAGAAGCAGACAGCCCAGGCCATGCTATCACACCCCTCCAAGGGCAAGGTGTTTGGAACTGGACCAGTCAAGCTCAAAATTTCAGGGCTAGCTCTGTGATTTGGACAAGCTACCCAACCTCATTTCTTCATCTGTAATGTGAACGTGATAACAACAATCTTGTAAGTTTACCGGATAATTCCAAGGATTTTACAGGGTAATTTCAAGGTTTCCTTAGATGACTCACCACACTTTCCATCCCTGCCACCCATCCTACTCTGAGCTCTAGCAATACCAAATTGTCTTCGTTTTGCTCTCTTATCTACCTACCAAGAGGAGCTTGTCTGGCCAACTCCTCTCCTGTTGGATCTCAGCTGGATGCTGCCACCTCTGAGAAGCCTCCCTGACTTCCCAACTCTGCACTGTCTTTTTGGTGTTCTCCCAAACCCCTGCGCATCCCTACCACAGTGCTCATCACACTCGACTTGAACTGTCCAAGCACAGGTCCATCTCCCCGACTGGGCCGTGAGCTCCGCAAGCGCAACAGCACTGAGCCCATCCCATCCTGAATCCAGTGTCTAGCAAGTGCCTGGAATAAAGATCAGTAAATAGTTGTTGCACAAATAACTAAATTGAAATTTCTTATTATTTATGCTAATATGCCTGCTTAGTCCTGCTTAGTCCCTCCTAGGAGACGACAAGTATCCCGAAGGCAACAACTGTATCTTACTGTTTGTCACTGAATTCCCCAGCATTTCTGGCACAGAAAAGCAGAGCTGGGGCTAGGGTGAGGTAAGTGAAGTGCTTGGGTAAAAATTGTAAGGAGGCACAGCTCTCAGCTTCATGCAAGTGCAGGCTGGACACAGAAGGCCTCCATTTAAATAGCTAACTTAAACTAATGGTGACCCAGCAACTGGGTGGTAAATCTCTATCTCTGCCCTAAAGTAGTTCTCACATTCATGATGATTCCTATTCTTCAGCAAAGACTGACAGAGCCACTCCTGCCAGCTTCATTTGGGCCTCTCTTTGGAGGCATTCCCAGCATCAGATGCAATGCAACCACCAATGTAGTGGTTGCCACTGTGCTCAGAGATATCACGCCGAGTTAGGGCTGTAGGAGGCAAAGGTATTGGGATATTAGAGGCTGAACAAGGTCTTGTTCCATGAAGACCAAGGAAATGCTATGGACAATCCACAAGCTTTGGATGGAAATCAGGCAGGGAGGGAGATGAGAACATTCCAGGCAGAGAGCTGAATGAACAAAGCCAGAAAATGCCAAATTCATCAGGGGCCCCAAGGAAACTCATTTGATCAACCCTCAGCCTATATGCCAATGAGCACGGCAAAAGAGGTAAGTAACACCAACCCCTCACTTTTGTATAAAGTCTGCGAATCATTGCCCCATTCATCGTTTCATGGGGTCCCTACACTAATGTAATTGTAATTATTCCTGTTTAAATGATGAGGAAATTGAGGTTTAGAAATCAAGTGGCTTGCACACAGCTAGTAAGGTTGGCTTTCAAGCCTTGCTGGGCAACTTTGACATCCATCACTCCCGGTCCTTGGGGGTGATATCCATTGCCAAAATCCCCTAGGCCTAGTATCCACCTCCCATGGAGAGTTCCATGGTCCAGAGCTTCCTGTAACCTGGATTCCATGACATTTTTTGAGATGGAGTCTCGCTCTGTCACCCAGGCTGGAGTGCAGTGTCACGTTCTCAGCTCACTACAACCTCCTCTTCCAGGCTGAGCAATTCTCCCACCCCAGCCTCCCTAGTAGCTGGGACTACAGGTGTGTGCCACCACACCCAGCTAATTTTTGTATTTTTTGTAAAGATGGGGTTTCATCATGTTGCCCAGGCTGGTCTCAAACTCCTGGGCTCAAGAAATCCACCTGCCTTAGCCTCCTAAAGTGCTGGGATTACAGGCGTGAGCCACCATGCTCGGCCCCATGACTTATTTTGAAAGCAGCTAAGAAGCACTTGGAATTTTAACGATTCTCTCAAGCAACTGGACAGACGTCTGGGGGAACCTGGAGGAAAGTGTCTTGCTCCATTGTTGTGTCATGCCTAGCTCGGCAAAACAGAAATGGAATGACTGAGGCCTCAAAGGCAGTGCTGGGGCTTAAGTGAAAACAGCGATTCAAAGACTCTCGGGCAGACAATGTGGACAGCATGTCACTGCTCTCTGATGTGTCTTCCAGACCTCGCTTCATTCAGCGAGGGAGGATCGTACCTGCCGCCTTTGTCGATGTGGACGGGAAGAACAAAACAGGATGGATTAGCTAATCCCCTGCTGGTGGTGAGATAGGAGCCTGAAATTCAGCTCCAAGGACTCCTTGGCTCAGGGGGTCAAGAAGTTAGCAGTGTCCAGAGCTGGCCCTGCATGGTTCCCACGGCTGAAGGCTAGTGAGATGACCTCAATGGGCCGGTGGGGAGGTCACAGCAGGGGCGTTTCCATTTTAGCCCCATTGTTTAGCCAAATGAAGCCAAGATGTTCCTGCTCC
The DNA here is from genome assembly GCF_047675955.1 of Chlorocebus sabaeus. Taxonomy (NCBI): domain Eukaryota; kingdom Metazoa; phylum Chordata; class Mammalia; order Primates; family Cercopithecidae; genus Chlorocebus; species Chlorocebus sabaeus. The sequence continues at coordinate 45,766,912 of NC_132908.1, read as the reverse complement.
CCACTGGAGAAGTCTGCATGGCTTCAATAATTTCTGAGTGCTGACAGATAATTCAGAGATATTGGATATTTCACCACCTGGGGACTGCCCTTCGCAACCACAGCAATCAGTTACTGCCCACCAACCAGGGGCCATGCAGAGGCCCCAGGCCCCCTCACGCCTTTACGATCAGGCTCCAGCGTCTTGGAAAATATTGCTTGAATTTATTTATATAATCACGTTAGGAAGGCGGTGAGTTATTGTGAAGTCAGCATTCTTCCATCTTCCTTCCCACTAATCCTTTGTTTGAGATTCTGCTTGAAGGACTCTGATTACTAATACAATTACACGCTACCTGGTAAAGGGTAATCCAAAAAAAATTAAACCACTTCACATACTGTATTTTTCACTCGAGCCACCCTTTTCCTAAAACTGAGTGCTGGCATAAATCAATCAGCTACCAATTTTATGACTACCTGCAATTAAGAACCCATAGACTTTTGACATCACCTGCCCAAGTATTTAAGTCATCTTAAAGGTAAATGCTGCCTCTCATTTGAGGACCAGCCCTTCAGAAATCTTGGTGTAAAAGCAAACACTCCAATCAGGGTTGGTTCTAATAAAAACAGAACACAAGACTGCCACCAATATGGAGAACATATGTGAGTTTTATCCTGGTATTGCTAAAACCAAAAGCTTCAGGCCGTTTACTTGACATTCATGGGTCCCTCCCTCTTGCAGTCACTACAGGAAGAATGTGAAAATATGTAGAATGGTGCTGCAGACTCTAAGAATATTTAGTGGCACAAGAGGCATGACATCGAACTCACAGAGAAGGACCTATAATCTGAGGATGCTGCTTGGTTCTGCAATGAATAACATTATGAAAATCTCCTGGCTGGGCACGGTGGCTCATGCCTGTAATCCCACCACTTTGGGAGGCCAAGGTGGGTGGACTGCCTGAGCTCAGGAGTTTGAGATGAGCCTGGCCAATATGGTGAAACCCCATCTCTACTAAAACTACAAAAAATTAGCCGGGCATGGTGGCAGATGCCTGTAGTCCCAGCTACTCAAGAGGCTGAGACACGAGAATCCCTTGAACCTGGGAGGCGGAGGTTGAAGTGAGCCGAGATTGTGCCACTACACTCCAGCCTGGGTGACACGGTGAGATTCTGTAAAAAAAAGAAAAAAAAAAAAAACTTTTAAAGATGATTTTTTGTGTTTAATATTTTAGATCAACCTATAGACAAACCCCACAGGTTTACCTACAGTTACAGGACAAAATATAAATGTTATCCAATTTAACAAAATAAAAGATACAAAGCACTTGGAAGGGTTGTGGGGACCAAGAGGGAATGAGGAGGCAAATGCTATTGTTGATGGTAGATGAAAGAAGAAATGGAAGTTTTAGAATGAGGCTGAAACTGCAGCGATTACCAATGAGTAATGAGGAACTGAAAACCGTGATTCAATTCTATTTGGAGAAAAGAAGCCGGAATGTAGAGGCTGCTATGAGGAAACTAAATGTTTTATCATGGGAGGAAGTCAAAAGACAGTGTCTAAGGATGAATTAATCAAGAACAACTGTGTAATTATATCATTTAGACATGTGGAAGTAACTACCAGTGGAACTAAAGACAGAAAGCTTTAAATTGGTGGCTTCTAGGTACTCTATGGTGTGAGAGGTCAAAATAGTGGCTGACTTTGGAAGGTGGGGGCTGGTTTCTGGGGTGCATTATTCTTTCACTTCTTGGTCTGGGTGCTGGTTAAAGACAGTTAACTTTGAGAAAATCATCGGCACATACCTATGATATATGTGTGTTTTTCTGTTTGTAAGTTATACTTCAATTAAGTTTTTCCTTAAATAAAAGTGACCACCTCTGGGGAGAGGACTAGGAAAAATGAAGGGAGAGATGGGGCACTATTGTTTTTCATAATTAGCCCAGTTGATGGGTCAATTATTTTTAGCCACATGCATATATTGCTTCAGTGAAGATTAATTATTTTCATGCCGTTTTATACTGGACCCTTGCCTGGCTTCTCACACATAAAAAGTTCCATAGGCCCCTAAAGGCAAAACTCTGCAGGATGTGTTTAAGCTCCAGAGAGCTGGATATCAGCTGATTTGAGGAATCCACTTTCTAAACATCAGAACCTCCAACAACTGGGTCGTGAGTTCACTGGCACTGGAAGTGCTCAAATCAAAGAGGTCAAGAAGGAGCTTTGTCCAGGTGACCACAGAGGTAGTTTGGTCATTGTTGGGGCACTTTGGTCTGAGGCATGTGAAAGTAACTGCCCAAGGAACTGAGGACGAAATGGTCCTCCTTCAACTCATCAAATTACCGACTCACTGAATTCACTGAGGTTTTGTTAAGGAAAATTATTATTTGCCCTTAATCCTGCTGCCGTTTTTAAATTCAAATGGGCCTCTTCTTAAGCACACTGTGTCTTCTCTACAGTTGCAGGTGTCTGTCTTTTCTGCTTTCTGGAGGGAAAGCAGCTAAAGAAGGCTGCCCTAGGCCCAGGTTAAGGTATGATTTGACAGCCTCTGGGACAGAGGCAGGAGTAAAACTAAACATTGACAGATTCCTCAATTACTGGATATATTGAGCAATTGGTGTACTGTATTGCTCGTTTGACAAATTGATTTTCTGTGAATTGACTCTTGCCACCTTCCAAACAATGCTCAAAGTTGAGGCTGGATTCAAGACTTCACTCATCTCAGGGATTCTCTGTGGCAAACTGAAGTGGAGGAGCAAGGCCAGATCCCTGTGGAGGCTCCCGGCCCCCAGCGAGGTCCAGGCAGGCAGCCCATGACCAGCTTTGTGCCTGGACATCGCCTCCCTGTGGCCCAGGAGCTTCTCCTCTCAGCCTGGTGGTTGTCTTGGAGACTGAAAGCTCCAGGCAGAGCAGAGGCGCTTCTAACCTCCCCGGCCTTCCCTAGGGACAAAGGAAGATTTCCTCCAAAGGCGGGCTTTTTATCCAAACAAAAGAACAAAAAACAGTATTTGCCGGACAAATTAATCTGAAGAAAGTTGAGGACAGCTGGGTCTACAGCCCTTCCCTTCCACCTCTCCCCAGGAGGAGTGCAGAGTGAGCTGGGAGCAGACCTCCACCTGCTTTCCTCATCTGCTCACAGCTGAGTTCTGAAATTAAACCACCTGCATTCAGATCCTGACTCCTTATGTGCTAGATCTATCACCTGTATGAATGATTTAACTCCTCTAAGCCTCAGTTTCCTAAAAATCCCTATTTCGGAGAGTAGTAATGCTCATTTGAAATCATGCACATAAAGCACTTGGAACAGTACCTGGCCCAGAGAAGTGGTAAACACTGTTCTATTAATATTTCCTTGGGGTAGGGGGGACCCTGCTCAGTGTAAATGTGAGCTGCTGGTTGAAAGAAGAGCTGGAGTCCTCGAGCCTGTCCATCACCAGAGCCCCTGGGGTTGAGATGAGAAGCTGGAGAGGCGGGGTGCTGGTTGTTTGCTTTACCAGTCCTAATGACTTATTACACCAGCCCCTGGCAAGGGAGTAGAAAGAAAGAAGATAAAAAATCGTAGCATCGATTTTTCCAGCACGTGAACCCAGCAATGTTATTTCCAGATCTATCCTTTTTGAAATTAAATTAAATAAACTTTAGCTCAGTTTGTCAATTTGCTGAAAACCTTCTCCATCCGACTTTCTCCTTGGCAGTGACGGGGGCTGGTGGAGGATGTTTTCTCTAGGAAGGCATTATTACATTAGGAGAAGTGAGGCTTGTGATGACATTCCAGAATTTTAAGAGCTTTTCAACCCAATGAGGTGTCAATTTGCAAGTGCATTTTCCATAACCATTAGGTAGGCATTTTAACAAATGGGGGCTGTGGCGAGTGAGTCCTGCTGGAGTGAGTTATAACGGCAGGACTGCACTCTTATTCAGAACTGCAGTCTCTCCGGTGGCAGAATTGCCTCCCTGCTCCATAGACACACATTAGGAAAACCAGAAGCATATTCCTCTTTTACTTCAATTATGAGATTTTTCTTTCTTTCAAAAACAATAAATGTGCCTGTTATTTCAGGTGAGAAAACATCGTCTTGAGACTGCCTCAAGGAGAGGTGTTTTCCAAGCCCAAACTCACCCAGGTGCGGGGCTAATAAAAGCTTCTCGAGGGGCCAGGTAGGGGCAAACAGGAGTAATAAGTGACCTGTCAGTCATTCTAACCAGCCAGAACCAGTCATGTGGGGAGATTACACACAGTTAACCTGCTGGGAGTAAGAGGGGTTCATAAAAGCTGGCTCCATATCCTCTGGTTTGTTGTGATGAAGGTTCAGCGATTACATCCACACTGCCTGGACTTCAATTTGCCCCTAAGATCCTTGAACACTGAAAAGTCAGGACTGTGGTGTCAGGGAACAAGTGAAATTGGCCCAGGGACAAGTCTTTTTTTTTTTTTTTTTTTTTGGAAGTCATGGCCCAAGGACCTGAACCATTCCAGGTGATCCGAGTTGTTCAGGAGCTTGGTCCTAGATTCACTGGGATGTCCAGAGTGGCTTCAGCTGAGCCAACAGCTCAATTTAGTCTTCAAAACTGGATTCCTACTTATTCTTTAAAGCCTGAATTAAGTATCCCCACCTATGTGAAGCCATCTTCAACCTTTCTGAGACAGAGTTAGCCAGAGTTTACTTCCTGCTCCCAGAACATTTCAACACATCTCAAGGAACACCCTCCAGCACCCAGTACTGTGATGATCTGTCCTCCCCAGCCTGTTCATCCTCCCCAGCCTCTCCAACAGCTCCCGGCACAGAGGCGAGACACACAATGAACACTGGCCAAAAGAGATCCCAGGAAATCCCTCCAAGAGATAATGACAATGGTTTGTCACAAATTCTGGCTTGAGCTTATTAGACTGGTTCATAGTTGGGGGAACTTCAGAGAAATCTAAATTACTGTTTAAGTAAATCATGACACACACATCAATAGGCTATTAGGTAGCAATTAACAGAGATAGAGGAGATACATATTTATTGCTTGGAAAAGATGCTTGTGATGTGTGATTAAGTGAGAAAAAAACAAGTTAGGAAACCATTTGTATAATATGAGCCCATTTTATTGGAAGAAAAATGTTTCTCTTTCCTACACACACACACGCGTGCACACACACACACACACACACACACACACACAAGCCATCTTGGGTTATATCAATAGAAGTGAAGTACCAGACCACAGGAGCTATAACTGAAGTATCAAATTTCCGAAGAACATTGATGAAATCATCTTTATCTGCAAGAGGGTGACTAAAATGGAAAAGGATCCAAAACCATGTCATTTGAATAAGGATAGAAAGAACTGAGAGTGCTAACAGGGATAAAAAAGACTCAGACTCAGCTGAAGGATACAGAGCCAACGATAACACCCACAGCGTGAGCTAAATACCTTAAGGCGGGAGGGAGCCGGTGGCTGATGTGGCAGGGGAGGGGTTGAGGAAGGCTTCACAAGCACGGGGCTCTGTGAACCTGGGTCTGAACTTTAAAGCCCAAGGCAGTGTTTCTCTACCTTTGGCCTTGGCTTCCCAACTTCACTATCCTGGCATTTCTTTGTAAAACCTGTATTACTATTTACTTAAAATTTTTCTTTGAAATTATCTTGGGTCTACTGCCATACCACCCTGAACGTGCCCAGTCTCATCTGAAATTATATTGAGTTTGTAAGAAATGCATTTCATGTGGTAACTCTGTTTCACTTATTGTACCGGAAAACCAGTATTGTCTGCCACAAATGAAAGAAAGAAAACATAAAAATGTATGTTTAAACATCGCAGAGTTGTTCAATTCCAGTTAAATGTCAGTGATGGGAAGCTCTGCACCTAAGAGCTGCTTCCTCTTTGTTATAAAGGAGAGATTAACAGGCCGGGCGCAGTGGCTCACACCTGTAATCCCAACACTTTGGGAGGCCGAGGCAGGTGGATCACGAGGTCAGGAGATAGAGACCATCCTGGCTAACATGGTGAAACCCTGTCTCTACTAAAACTACAAAAAATTAGCTGGGCGTGGTGGCTCCTGTGGTCCCAGCTGCTTGGGAGGCTGAGGCAGGAGAATGGCTTGAACCTGGGAGGCAGAGGTTGCAGTGAGCCGAGATCGTGCCACTACACTCCAGCCTGGGTGACAGAGCCAGATTCCATCTCAAAACAAAACAAATCAAAAAAATGAGAGATTAACAAGTATTTTAAAGGTGTTAAATATATCAAGCCCCGCTCCTCGAAAAAAAACAAAAAACTCTTTTCTGGCCAGTAAAGCATGAGAGAGCACCAGCTTGCTTCCCCACCAAAGGATCCAGTGTGATGTGGTGCAGCACCCTGGGAGGCAGGAGAGAGCAGGGACAGGCGTCCAGGACTGGGGAGAGTGTGGCAAAGCCAGGAGGGTCACAGGATTGCAAAGGCTATAGGGAGGGGCATTGGTGGACCCAGAGGAGCCAGGTGGCAACATTGGTACAGGTGTGTCCAGAAACAGAGCACACATCACATGTAGACAGGGTAGGGGGAGGGTAATTCCTCATTGTCATCTTCTTACACCATTTTGATTTCTGTGCTAAGTCAATATATTACCCATTCAAAACAAAAGATGCAGAATCACACACACACACACACACACACACACACACACTCCCTTGGACAACAATATTTGGGACACCCAAGTGCTCTGGGGCAGAGACCTTGCAGTTGAACTGCCTGGAGTCAGATCACAGCCCTGCTGCTTCCTAGCAGCGTGGTCTTACGTGTCTCAGCCTTCCTAAACCTCAGTGTCCTCATCTGGGTAAAGGGGACATGAACAGTGCCTGCCCCAATGAGGAACGCATTAATACAGGGGTCAATGTAAAGCCCTCTGCCCTTCACAGCATTCAGTGAGTCACCATGTTACTGCTTCCTCACCTGTCTCTTTAATTCTTTGCTGATTTTAAGTGCAGGTCTATGTGTGTCTTTTTCTATCTGCCTGTCACCCTCATTCCTTTCCTTTCTAAAATAAAATGGAAGCATATTTTATATATTTATTATGTATAGTTAATAGACTGTTCTTTTCCCTGCTCTTAATTTTAATAAGATAACAAGGAGAATGTTGCCATTTCTAGAAACCAAGAAGCTGGCTATATTAAATTGCTCCTTACTTCTTGAGGCCTCCAATTGATTTCAGGAGCGTGGGCCGGTGACCTTGGATGACAAAATTGCTCTCCAGCCCTGTTCAGACTGAGAGCCTGCTCATGTGTGGGTACTCAAAGACATGAGTGTGCACATGTTTACACACACCATGCACACACACACACCCCTACAGAAAGTATAGCAATAAGAATGAACCTTTTGCATCAAGCGACCTCCAAACAACAATGGTTGGTGAAGGGCTCAGAGAGATTGAAATATTTCTGTTGAGTTTCATTTCTTTAAATATTGCTGTTGTAACCCTTTACAGAAGTCAGTAGGGAGGCCGAGGCGGGTGGATCACAAAGTCAGGAGATCGAGACCATCCTGGTTAACATAGTGAAACCCTGTCTCTAGTAAAAATACAAAAAATTAGCCAGGCGTGGTGGTGGGTGCCTGAGGTTCCAGTTACTTGGAAGGCTGAGGCAGGAAGATGGCATGAACCCGGGAGGCGGAGCTTGCAGTGAGCTGAGATTGTGCCACTGCACTCCAGCCTGGGAGACAGTGAGACTCCATCTCAAAAAAGAAAAAAGAAAAAAAAAGAAGTCAGTAAATCCTGGTTTTACTGCTGCTATTGATTGGGGAAGGCACAAACAAAGGTGCAAATGAGTTTTGGCTGGCTCCTAAATTGTCTATTACAGATGGCATTAAAGACATGATGTATTTATTTCCTGGTATGCAGACATGTGTCCGCTCCATCACTCTCCACCCCTCCATCATCCAGGACTGTTTTCTAAAGATAGACAGAAGGTTTCTGCAGGACACTCGTTCTTCACTCATTAACAGTGATCAGTAAACCCTGTGGTGTTCATTAAAATGTTTCTCTGCTGCACAGCAGCAACACTTTTTCCTTTGAAAGCCAACTTTAGCTGCTGTGAGGTCAACAAAATATATAACAATTATGAAGAAGGTAATCTCCACTGTACTTTTTTTATTTTGAGTACGTCCTGGGGGTGGGTGAGCAGTTCTGATTTATTTCCACTTGGACCCATGAGCCTCATTTGATTAATATTTGCTGGGGTTGTGCTCAGCTTCACTGGGGGCCATGCAAATGTGAGGCAGGGTAAACAGCAAAACAGTGATAGCCCTCCATTCAGAGCAGCCGGTGACTTCTGACCCTACCTGAGTTTGGTTTTATGACTTTCATATCCTTGAAGTTATTTAAAAGAAGATGAAATATGACAGGTGCTGGGGTTGGCAAAAGCAGCCAGTTGATTGCATTCCGAGCTGCCGGTGGGAACCCCCTCTCGGACCGTCGTCAGCACATTTGAAAGTGTTCGGTTCATTGCTGTCCTCTGCACTTCTCTCCTGACCTGCAGAGCAAACCTGGCATGCAGACAGGTGGAAATGGACATTTGTTTTCTACTGGCAAGCTTTTCTTGTAGGTGTGCCTTCATATTCAGTCTCAGTCCATGGGGTTCAGGTGCAGTTGCCTCCTCCCCACTCCTCGGCATCCAAGAGTATGCACGTCGTGGCCAAGTCTAGCTAATCAGAGCACCCTATTTCCTGGCCACAGTGACAACATCAAGAATAGGCATGTGACTTAAACTGGACCAATGAGAGCCTTCACTAGGGCTTTGGAAGGAACCATTCAAAAGAGGTTCTCTCCTCTGCTATGGACAATCTAGCATGATGTAAACCTGGAGCCATCATGTGGGGAGAGCCTGCGTGGTCGGAGAAGCCAGCAAACCAACAGCAGAGATGAGAGATGAAAGCAGAGCTCTGAGGATGTTGTTTGACAACTGGATGCAGCCATGGCTGAAGCTACTCTTAGAATTTTAAGTTAAAATGAGGCAATACATTCCCCTGGATTAAGACATGTTAACTTGGGTCTCTGTCACAACCAAAAGATGCCTGACTGATGAAACGCCTTTTTACTATAACTTGAAGAGCACAGAAAATATTCCATGCCTGTAATACATTCTGCATCAACTCCCTAAAACCAGTCGTACCCTGGAGTTTGCACTCACCTCCTGTGTCTCCTGAAAGAAGTTTCTTAAAATATCACTTGCCCATGAATTCTTATTCCAGGGTCTGCTTCTTGGGATGCCAAAGAATAAAATGTGAAGATTAAACAAAAGGATTCACAGAAAGTTCTTACCACAACGCTTGACCCATAATATATGCTCAATAATTGTTAAATATTATTGTTGTTGTTCTGTTGGCAGAAGAGCTTGAAATAGAATATAATTTCCTGACATCTAATCAAGTGTTCTTTCAACTAGCCAGTGTTTCTCCTAAAATGTCAAACCTGTAACACAGTTGGTCTCCAAAATAATTTTAATTGTTATGCATTTGAGAACTTTGTAAAGTTATGTAGTATGGCAAGTGAATGCTGCTTTCTATTTATGGTATAAGTTTGTTCTTAAAATAAATGTATTCAGGTTCTAAATATGAGTCATATTTTTAAAAGCAGTTAAAGGATATCCCAAGCTTTAACAAGATATGGCAAAAAATTGTGAAAGTAATATACAAACAGAAAGCTCTGTACCACTCCCATGCCAGCCACCAGCTCATCCCCTTCATGCATGTGGCTTACGGTCACCGCCAAGGTCTCAGAGGACCCTGAAGAAAATGAGCGGTGAGCCAGAGCTCCCACTGCACCTACTATCATGCACTTTACATGCTGTTGCCTGGCTCTGCAGTAGCTGAGTGAGAGAGGAGGATGTACGATGGGATGGGAAGAGATAAGTGGTATCTGCAGGAGCTGGAAGGAAAGATAATCTTGTGCCTCAGCCCGAGATGAAGAGGAATGAGAACTTGATAAGTGAGAAACTGCATTGTGGAAGGCCCTTCCAGATGGGATGGAAGATGCACTGGCACAAGGCTGGCCCCAGAGGACCTCATCAAACAAGGCCACTCTTCTTTCTCGTCTTTCTCCAGCCCCATTCCTGTAGACACAGTCACTCCTGCTCCAAAGCCTGTTAAATTCAAGTTCTAGTTCTCCTATCAATGAACTGTGTGACTTTAGGCCAGCCACACCACCTCTTTGAGCCTCTGCTTCTCCATATGTAAAATGGGGAGAGTGATCCCCATGCCATTGTAGGCTGGGCAGCAGCAAAAATGGAGTCATTTGCAGAGCCCTTGGCACAGGTCATGGTCTACTTTCATTCTCCAGTCCTAACTGGGCTAGCAAGCCCAGTATCACCTCCAGCTCACAAACAGGTAGAGTCCAAGGATCGACTGGCCTCTAAAGCCTGGGGGGTACCTCCTCTACAGTTGCTTGTGTCTTTGACTCAGCCTCAAGCTTCCATGCAAGGAAACATGCCATGCTCCTTATATAAGATGTTGTTGGTGCCCCAACCACATCCCCTTCACTGGGCCAGTTATAAACCATATGCCCTGCAAGTTTGGGGTGCTAAGGGCTCACAACTCTACCCTGATCTGGAGGATTGCCCTTGACTGATGGAAACCACCTTGCCTGGAGGAACCAGTGGAATTAGTCCCAGCCACATCTCTGCCCTGCAGGGAGCCTGTGAGCAGTACCTGGCACAGGGGTTCAAAAGCTACAGTTCTGTGTGGCCATTCATGTTCTAGGACCTCCTGGAGGGACCAAGCTGAGACTCCATGTCAGCTAGAACGACATCTCTTCTTCTTCACCTGCCCCATCCTGCCTTTCTCATTTCCTTACCTGTTTCTTCCTAGCACACTCTCTGGATAAATCACTTGCATGAGAATTCCCATCCCAGGCTCTGATTTCAGAGAATCTGACCAAAGATGTCTTTGTGCACTAGACGAGATGTTTTCAGCAGAAGGAAGAATAGGGTGGCTCATGCAGAAGCCAGACCTGACTGACATTTCCCCTAAATGAAGGTCGTCTGATGGAGGATATGGAGAGGGGAAGGGACCTGGATCACCCTGCCAGACACACAAAGGAGACCAACCTCTGGAAGGCAGAACCCTGGACAGCTCCCGGGATCTCGGTGGCAGCAAGTCTTTCTCCATAAGGCTCTGGCCTTACCAGGACTCATCTCTGACCACGGAGAGCCCATAGAACAAAGGTAAATATCTTGCTATGGCCAGATAGGCCCCATGAGATCCAGTCCTGCCTGACTCTCCAGATTCATGGCATAACACTCTCTCCCTGGCTCACCACCCTTCAGCCATGTCAGACCCGCTTCTAATACTATATAATGTCATGTGTCCCCACCTCTGGGGGTTTTCTGCCCCTTTGTCCTGGAACTCCCTTCCCCAGTTCTTCTCATCTAGGACGTAGCCTCCATGACCCTTCTCTGAGAAGTCTTCTCTGATCACCTGGTCATTCTTGAACACATTTCCCTGTTTTATTTCCTTGATAGCAGTTACCATATGAAATTACGTTTGCATTTATTTGTGTGTTTGTTTGTTTGCTTAAAATCTATGTTGGCATGAAGAGATCTGAATCCCCAACATGTAGAACAATATCAGACACATAATAGGTGCTCAATAAAATTCTACAAATAAAAGAATGATTGTGCCCGAGTTTCTGAGTCTCAGTTCCAAGTGTCATGTTTCCAGGAGGAGGAATTTGATCAGTTCAGCTTGGTCATCCTTCTCCACTCCCACCCAGACCTAATCACACATCCCCCTTGACCCTGACTAATGCCATACGGACATGCCCATTGGAGGGCACCCCTCAGGGATTGAGCACACACTCTAGAGAAGGAGGAGCCCAATATAGGAGCCCCCCTAACTGTGTTTACCATACACATGAACCAGGGCTTGAATCAGCTGCTGTGCAACCCACATGGCCATGCTTATTGCTGCAGCCTTGCCCCATGGGTGCTGGGTCCTGCCTCTTGGGGACTGTAATCATCCCTTTGGGCTTTGTGTGCTGGGCCCTCAGTCTGATCTCTGCAGCTGTGTCTCCCCTCAGTATCTTTAATTCCTCCCCTCACCCGTGAAAGGGGAAGCATTTAGACTTTCATCAGCTAGCTCCAATCAGCTAAACATTGGACATGTGTGCTTCTTTTCCCTCACAATCACCTTCACACACATTTCACCCAGTCCTTAACCACATTGTCAAGGATAAAAATGCATCCTCACTGGGGTGCTAAGCTAAAAGATGGAATTTTGGCCCACTAAGGAGGGAGGCTGCCTAGGATTGAAGCCAACACAAATGAAAGCAGAGTCCTAAGGATGTTTCCTGAGCCCTTTGGTTTTGTTTTTGTTTTTGTTTTTGTTTTTGGAAACAGAGCCTTGCTCTGTCACCCATGTCACCCAGACTGGAGTGCAGGGGTGCGATCTCGACTCACTGCAACCTCTGCCTCCAGGTTCAAGCAATTCTCCTGGCTAAGCCTTCCAAGTAGCTGGGACTACAGGCACAGACCACCAAACCACCAAACCAGGATAATTTGTGTGTGTGTGTGTGTGTGTGTGTGTGTGTGTGTGTGTGTGTTTTAGTAGATATGGGGTTTCACTGTGTTGGCCAGGCTGGTCTCAAACTCCTGAGTTCAGGCAATCCACCTGCCCCGGCCTCCCAAAGTGCTAGGATTACAGGCAAGAGCCACCACGCCCAGCGAGCCCCTTGTTCTTAAGCCAATTCTACCCAAAGATTATTCAGACATATGAACACCCTCAAAAATATGTGTGTGTGTGTATTTATGTTACATCAGTTTGAGTTGAGCCTTTGTCACTCATTAAACGCAGATAATGAAATCCCTGTCAGCCCGACATTCTGGACTCCTACTCCCAAACACACTCAGAATTTTAGAGAGAGCTTTTGATTCTGCTCCTTAAGCTCCAGTTTGGAGCCACTAGCTAGGTATGCTATGTACTAATGTGGGAGACAGAGGGACTCTGGAGACACAATGTCAGAGTACAAACCCTGGTTCTTTCACTCAGCAGTGTGACCTTGAGAAACTAACTTAACCTCTGTGATTTTGGTTCCTTTATCAGGATAGAATAGGTTATGCTGTAATAACAAGCAATCCCAGGCTCACAGTGATTCAAAATAAAACAATGTAATTTTTGCTCATGCTCCATTTCCATTATGGATTGTCTGGGGGTTTTTGGTACTCGTGACCCTCCCCTTGGGACTTTGATTGACACACATGGCGCATTGCTAGTCTCTGTGACAGAGGCAAGGGAACCAATCACAGGCTGGCTCTTAAAGCTGCTACCTGGAAGAGATGCATGCCACTTATGCTCACACACCGTTGGTCAAAACAAGTCACATAGACATACCTAACTTCAAAATGAATGGGAAACTATAAACTCATGGTATGCTTAGAAGAAAAACCAGAAAAAAATGCCAAACAGCACCAATCACTATTATAGTTCCTTCATGTAATAGGTGGATAAAAATTGTACCTACTATGGGTTTGCTTTGAGAATTAAATAAGTTAATTACCCAAAGCCTTTAAAATAGCATCTGGCACATACTAAGTAGTCAATTCATATTACCTATAATCATTACTTTGTGCTGTGACATCTGCCCTGGGTCTCATACATACCACACACCCTGTATGTGAGAGGAGGTTGGCACTGCTGCTACTCAGTGACCTGCCTTCCAAAGAACTAGAAAAAGTATGTCCACAACACACCTACTGCCAGACACAGGCACTGAGAGGCACAAAGAGCATTTCATAATTTGGGATGATGGGTTTGTAATAAGCCACCACACATGCTTAAATCCTTCCAAGTCTAGAGTGCAGGAGCAGAGGTCAACTGCTACCTGTAAATGAGCAGCTCTTGGAGTTGTACATATCGTCTCTCCTTCTGAACTCCCACTGGGATGGGACTCAGCACACATTTTCTTACAGCACTGACATGATCAAAACTCATGTCACTCCCTACTCAGCAAGAGATTTCGATTTTGTCTCCAACAAAACATTTCCTCATCTTAGGGGTAGAAACGCGTGACAGAGGAAATCTATTTTTTTAAATCCCCATGGAAGGCTTTAAAATAAGATTGACTCTAGGAATTTATCCTAAGTGGATGTTCTCAAAGATACATGTTCAAAGATGTTCATCACAGCATTGGAATGGGCATCAAGAGCTCCTTAGTTAAATACAGCATCGTGGACAGATTAAATAGAAATAGACACAAACAGAAAAATTCAAGAGAATTAGAAATTAATGGTAGCATTTAAAATAATTAGAATTAATACTACCTCCATTAAAAGGGATCAAATAGTTCTATAGGTACTAACAGGTAGACATCTATCAAACATTAAGAAAAAGGGCACAGCACAGAACTGCACATATATTATAACCCCATTTGTATACATTTTAAAAATACATACATATGTGGGCTGGTAGAGGCCACAAGAAATTCTTAACAGCAATTTCCTTGGGGAATAAAATTCCGAGGGCTGTGGAAGGAGAAAGAGATATGTAGTTTCTGTGGTTTACCTTCTCATGGTATCTGAATTGTTTTCTTCATATGTCATTGTTACATTGACATTTAGAACTTATTTAAAAACTCTAGCAGGGCATGGTGGCTCAGGCCTATAATCACAGTGCTTTGTGAGGCTGAGGTGGGAGGATCCCCCATGAGTTAAAGACCAGCCTGAGCAGCATAGTGAGACCTCCGTCTCTACAAGAAATTTTTTAAAAAATGATCAGGAATGATAGCACGTGTCTATAGTCCAAGCTAGTTGGGCAGCTAAGGCAGGAGGATCGCTTGAGCCCAGGAGTTCAAGGTTGCAGTGAGGCATGATTGTGTCACTGCACTGCAGACGGGGCAACAGAGTGAGACTCCATCTCAAAAAAATTAAAATTGGAAAAATTTAAGAAATGATAATTATTTGTCTACACAGGAGCAGCAGTTAACATATCTGAAGAGTCCTGGCAATGTGTGCTTTAGTCAGGAAACTGGACTTCTCAAGCACCTTCCCATCATGGGGAAGAGCCCCACCTCCAGACCCTGCTGAGGTTGGCTTTATCCTGGGTACAAGGGAGGCCCCCAGTGATGAGGGGCACCCAGAGGCCACGTGTGAGTATGTAAGGTGACTCTTTATCTAAGCCACCAAGTCTGGGTGGCAACAGGTGAGCAGCTGTTCCCTCCTCAGGATTAAAGAGGCAGTGGCCACCAAAACATCTGGGCTCCACGGATGCAGCAGTTGCCTCTGGATTTGGGAGACATTCATCACACACCGCAGCACCACAAGTGCCCCTGGGGGCTACATTTATGCCCTGCCCACCTTGCAGGGGTGCTTTAAGAACTGAAGGAGATGAAGTGTGTGAATATAATTGGAAGGGACACAGAGACAGATACTGCTACCATCATCCCATTTTCACAGATAAGAAAAATGTGGGCCGGGAGCAGTGACTCACACCTGTAATCCCAGCACTTTGGGAGGCCGAGGAGGGTGGATCACCTGAGGTCAGGAGTTTGAGACCAGACTGGCCAACATGGTGAAACCCCATCTCTACTAAAAATACAAAAAAGTAGCCGGGCATGGTGGTGCATTCCTGTTAGTCCCAGCTACTCAGGAGGCTGAGGCAGGAAAATCGCTTGAACTCGGGAGGCAGAGGTTACAGTGAGCCGATATCAGACTACTGCACTCCAGCCTGGGTGAGAGAGTGAGACTCTGAGAAAGAGAGAAAGAGAGAGAAAGAGAAAGAAAGAGAAAGAGAGAGAAAGAGAAAGAAAGTGAAAGAAAAAGAGAGAAAGAGAGAAAGATGTGATGAGGCAGGGAGGAAACACACTCTAGTTCTCACAGCTTGAAAATAGGGGAGCCAGATTCAAAGCCAGCCTTTCTGGTCCCCAAGCCTGGACTCTGAAGCCATGCAATTCACTAATTCACTGCCACTTCAGAATGCCCTGTGAAACTTAAACCACCATGTGAGCAGGAACATCGTTCAGGACATTCTGAAGACCATCCCAGTTACAAAGCTTCCGTGGGATCAGCTAAGGACTTTAAAGCCACCTTATTGCAACCTAACTTCTCTCTCTGCTCAAGCCAGCACCCCTCACCCCTCACAGGTGTTGATCCTGAGAGCTGATCTTAACAAACTTCTGTGTGCAAATTAATCTCTCTCTCTCTCTCACTTCACAGGAGGCCTAACCTAAGACAATGGGTGAAGTCACTTTTTAAAAATTAAGGCCGGGCGCGGTGGCTCAAGCCTGTAATCCCAGCACTTTGGGAGGCCGAGACGGGCGGATCACGAGGTCAGGAGATCAAGACCATCCTGGCTAACCCAGTGAAACCCCGTCTCTACTAAAAAATACAAAAAAAAATCTAGCCGGGCGAGGTGGCGGGCGCCTGTAGTCCCAGCTACTCGGGAGTCTCGAGGCAGGAGAATGGCGTGAACCCGGGAGGCGGAGCTTGCAGTGAGCTGAGATCCGGCCACTGCACTCCAGCCTGGGCGACAGAGCGAAACTCTGCCTCAAAAAAAAAAAAAAAAAAAAAAAAAAATTAAAACATGTTGATTAAAAAATAGCCTGAGTGCATTACAAAATATTTGGAGAGAACAGAAACAAAACAGGGAAGTAAATATCATAATCCCAGTATACCAATTCAAAGCACATTCATTCTTGTATTATTAAATGCATGGGAAATTGGCAAGCCCTCATAACA
Source organism: Chlorocebus sabaeus (assembly GCF_047675955.1). Taxonomy (NCBI): domain Eukaryota; kingdom Metazoa; phylum Chordata; class Mammalia; order Primates; family Cercopithecidae; genus Chlorocebus; species Chlorocebus sabaeus. Next base: position 45,750,256 of record NC_132908.1, on the reverse strand, counting down.
TAGTTTGCTCTATTCCTTTCAGTCTTTTTTTCCTATGCATACATTTTCATAAAGTTATAATCAAGCAATTTTATACACACAGTTTTCACCCTGCTGTTTTTTGCTCAGCATATTATAGTTATTATTGATGTTAGTTGAGTCTTTTGAAACATTTTTAATAGTTGCATAATAACCCATTGAGTTGTTGTTGGTGGCCTTTTTTCTAGAAGTACACATTTAGTTCGACTCAAGCAAGATGTTACATCATATGATTCTTTCATCCTGGATGTAGAAAAAGAATAAAGTAAGTTACAGTATAAGTTATGTAATAAATATGTTAGGGATATGGATTTTTCCATATTTAGAATTATTTTTAAGGGAGGTTAGACTTCCAGAAGTAGAATGATTGCATGTAAACCTCGTTCATTTAAAACTGTTTTTGCAGTTTTACAACACGTAGATCCCTTGACATAAAATCAGGAGTACTGAGTTGGATCGGGTTTCTGTTTTTTTTAGCTTTGTGTTCTCGGATAACCGACACACCTCTCTGGGCCCCACTTACCCCACTCTGAAGTGTGGAGCGGAAGAGGGATTCCGCATGAGCCCCAGGAAGCCCATTCAGTGCTGGGGCTCACTGCTTCTGAGAATGACCTTCGGAGAGACAGGGAACTGCCAGGACCCCAGAGAGTTTCACCTGCTGGCATGTGAGATGCAGGATTTGCCACTTAGAGATGTGCTGTAATGAATTCTCCTCTCTCCTTTCAAGTCATTGGAAGGTTTATGGTTGGATTAATAGTGTTATGAATTGAGTTAAACAAGGCTTTCCTTCCCCCAGGACTTCAAATAGCAGAAATCAGATGAGCCCATAATCCTCTTCCACATGCAGCAACTTTATTAAAATCTATCTTAGGATAAAGAGAGGGGCAGGGTTGAGGGAGGGAGGGGCCAGGCAGGGTGGCAGTGGACAGGAGGAACTGTCAGGGCACAGAGCAGAGCACCCCGTGCAAGTGAGGGCATCATGTGTTGATAGCTGCCTAATAACCATCTTTAAAATTTAGAACATTCTGATAAAACAGGTCTTCTTTGTCAACCTCCCAAACCCAGCTCCCACTCACTATCGGTGAGTTGGGATTGCAGAGCAAGTGGTTTTAGGGACTTTATCCATGAAGTTCTGATGCTATTAACCTATTAATTTGATATGTTATTCTAGATCATTTTTATCATTTACCAGAAGATAAATGGTAGATAGAAAGATACATACATACATACATACAATAGATGCGTAGATTGGCATATACTTTTACACAGAAAACATGTAACATTATTTTATATCAACTTTTGGCACAAACAGGATTCTCTGGATGTATTATTCACTATCCATGCCACCATCCATGTTGACATATAGAGATCTAGGTCAGTCCTTATAACTGGCTAGTAGCGCTCAACTTTTGTATATACTACATTTTATAGCTATTCTCCTATTATTGGACATTGGGATTGTTGCTGTCCTTTGCTAATAAATGCTATAATGCAAAGAACATCCTGTATCCACATGCACACATGCAGTGCATCTCTGGGGCAGGTAGGGTCTCTAGGTCCTAAGGGCTGGCATTTTCTTAACCCTCTGGGATGTTAGGAGTAAACCAAACAGCCAGTGGTTCCAAATTTATGGTCTAACATTTCTGTCCATCCAGCCAGCCTACTGTGTGCAAGCAGAATGAGTGAATGGTTCCAATCTACAGATAGGGTCCAGAGAAATAAGGTGATTTGTCGAAATTCATAGAGTCTGTAAGTGGTGAAGACATAAGGAAGTGGTATAGTCGGGAGAGGTCTGGGGAGTTAGGGTAGGAACCTATTTGGTAAGCCAGTAGGGGTGGGAGAAATGGAATGTTTCCTCTCCAGAGGTGTGCTAGCCCTGGCAGCACCTGTGTTGTCTAAACATACCCAGAACTCCGACAGAAAGAACTCCAACAAGCCCTTGCTAATTGCTATCATCTAAATGAAGTGATTCATATTCCTTTGCCCATGCATAATTAGCTAATAAATTACAAATGAGTAATCGTCTCTGAGGAGGCAGCAGGAAAGAGCAGTGCCATCATACATAGACCCTAATTTTCCTTCGAGGCTGTTGCTAAATCATGACTCCCTTTGGAATCTCAAGCAATTTTTCCCCTTTATTATTACAAGGCTATTCTTGGCTTTGACAAATCAGGACTGCTGAAATTACCGAGCCAAGCACTCATTTCTCCCAACTACCTCCTTTTTCTGGGAAGAACTCTATCTATTATGACACACATCCTGTTTGTGATATGATCTTCAGCAGCCCTCCTGTAAAGGAAAAGAAAATAAAATGCAGGTGGAATCGTACATCACGTGCTCTCAAAAGCAGCCCTCTCCTGACCTGAGAAGTCCATGACAGGTGCCAATGTTCCTGTCCGAAAGGCAAACAGTTGCTTCAACCTTTGCGTTTGGGAACGGTTTATCTGGAACTGAGGCATGTCCTGTTGAAGAATCCCCCATCCTGAAGAGAAAGAACAAGGCCAGGGCATCTGTATATTTAATAAGTGCCCCCAGAAGATACTAGGTGTGGATCCACTTGGCTAAGGAAAGAACATCTGTTTTGTTAGGCTAAAGTGACAGTTCTCCATGTCAGTTAGGAAGCAAAGGTCCACATATGTAATCCCATGCTTCTGAGCACTGTGGGTTATTATCTTCCCCCTATGGAGCACCTTGGGGTGTCCTCTGACCTCTATGGAACATTATCACAAGTCCTAGGATACAACTTTATCCAGTGACCCCAACATCCACCCACTTTACAAACTAAGAATATTCTGCTGTGTTGATGCACCTGAGAGGGAAAAGGAACTTGTCTCACTTTTTCTCCCTCCAAGATACTGGAGCACTTTACTGGGGGGGTTGGGGTTGGGGTGGGGGAGGAGCACAAAAACTAGGACTCTTGCAAGCCAACCCAAGTGGTTTACCTAACCCAAGGGGTTTAAGCATTTTCCACAATAAAGAAGTTCTGAAGACGGGTTGTACAACAATGTGAATGTACTTAACCCTACTGGATGGTAGACTTTAAAATGGTTAAGAAGGTGAGAATGTGGAGAAACAAGAACCCTCGTGCACTGTTGGTGGGAATGTGAAATGATACAGCCATTATGAGGAATAGTATGGAGGTTCCTCAAAAAATTAAAAATAGAACTACCACGTGATCCAGCAATCCTACTTCCGGGTATATAACCAAAAATAATTGAAAACAGGATATCAAAGAGATATTTGCACACCCATGTTCATTGCAGCATTATTCACAGTAGCCATGAAACGGAAGCAACCTAAATGTCCATCAATGGATGAATGGATAAAGAAAATGTGGTACAAACATATGATGAAATATTATTGAGCCTTAGAATAGAAGAAAATCTTGTTATATGCTACAGTATGGATGAACCTCGAGAACATTATACTAAGCAAAATAAGTCAGTCACCAAAAGACAAATACTTCATGATTCCATTCATATGATTTATCTAAAATAGCCAATCTCAAAGAAGCAGAAATTCAAATGGTAATTGCCAGGGGCTCAGGGAGGAAGAGTGGGTAGCTGCTGTTCAGTGGGTGCAGAGTTTCAGCACTAGAGGGTAGGAGCTCCTGGTGATGTATTGAACAGCAATGTATATGTCGTTGGCAATATTATACTGGACATTTGGAAATTGTTGGGAGGATGGACTTTATGTTATTTCTTTGCCACAATAGAAAAAGAATATACTGTGCAAATATTCCTACGTCAGTAAATACTGCAATATTTAAAAATGGTTAAGACAGTAAATTTTCTGTTATGTGCATTTTGACACTATTCAAATTTTTTAATGGTGTAAGAAAAATGGGAATTTAAAGGCTGTATAGTTAAAAAGAATTACCTTGGGGGATAGATTTGGAGAAAGGATAGTATAAAACATTATCAACCAATTATTTGATTGTTAGAAGAGGCCAGACATCTAATCTACTGTGGCCACAGATGGCCACACTCCAGGTCAGAGATTCCCAAGAGAGATCAGGAGGAAACTTAGGAACCAAAGATTATGTTTCTCCAACACAACCTTAAAGGTGGCCCTTGGCACCACCTTCCATCTGAACTTGGGCAAAGAGCCTCCTTGACTCATTGTGCCTCCGTTCCCCATCCGGGCCATGGGGAGACTGGGGCAGTTAGCTGATCCTTACGTTTTTCATCATTAACCTTGTATGAGCCTCTCTCTAAGTTTTCTTCTCTTTTCTCCTTTTTCTTTTCTACTTCTTTTGTTTTGGTAAAGTCCTAGGGGGAAAAAAACCCACACACTTTCCATATGGCGCCCTTCCTGGAGGCCGGCCAACTCCCCAGCTCCCCAGGGCTGCCACAATGCATATGCATGGGCCAAGAAGGCTGTCTGGCCACCCGCAGTGTGATCACAGCCTGTCACCAAATGTGCCCATGTCAGCCAGCCCGAGCACCCCTTCCCTCACTGTCTGTCCCCGAATCTCCACTGCACTGTCAGACCTCTGAATTAGCGACACTCAAAGCAATTGCACAAGCTCACATGAGCACGCATCATGGTGGGTGTGGGGGAACAGGGGGTGTGTGGAGTAATTACTTGGCCTTCTGCATATTCACAGAGATCCTTAAACTTAAAATTGACATTGTAACCAAATATGTTTATACATAAAGTCACAGCAATGCACAAGAGGACTAAAAGAAGATCCTGTCTTCCAGCTTTAAATGTGAGTCCCCTCGCCAGAACCCACTGCCTGGCGTGTGCTGTGAATTTTTTAAAAAATAAATCCTGTAATTACTTTGTGAATGACAATTTACATGGTAGGACATTGCCACCTGCAATAGTACGCTGAAAACAAAATGAAGTCAAGAGATTATGGGTAGCTGTCATTCAAACCATAATTGTTACTACACACTCTGTTTTATCAAAAGTTCTGGTGTCATTTTTTTGCCATAAATGTTCTGATATTTTGCATTAGCCAAAATTCTTCAGTCATGTAACTGATGGATGCAGACTAGTAAGTTATTGTGTTGAATGGGCTTTAGTGTAAAAGTGTTAATTTGTTCAAAGAAAAAATTAAAGTATGCAATAATTTTGCTGCCTTGTTTTGGCATCTCTTCATTTTTTTACTATCCAGGATGAATCAAGGAATAAAGATAGATGAGTCAGGTCTCTCTGAGCTCCTGGAAGTCTTGTGAGCCCTCTACTGTGTGTGTGGTGTTCTTAGAAAACCCGGGATGAATGGGTGGGGGGCGGTGGCTCATACCTGTAATCTCAGCACTCTGGGAGGCTGAGGAGGGTGGATCACGAGGTCAGGAGATCGAGACAATCCTGGCTAACACAGTGAAACCCCGTCTCTACTAAAAATATAAAAAATTAGCCAGGCGTGCTGGTGGGTGCCTATAGTCCCAGCTACTCGGGAGGCTGAGGCAGGAGAATGGTGTGAACCCGGGAGGCAGAGGCTGCAGTGAGCCGAGATTGCACCACTGCACTCCAGCCTGGGCAACAGAGCGGGACTCCATCTTAAAAAAAAAAAAAAAAAAAAAAAAGGCAAGAAAACCAGGGATGAATCATGCATGATCCCTGGCCTCAAAGAGCTCATGGGGTAAGAGGGAGACAAAATGTGGACATAAACAACCAAGACTCAGGGCAAATGAGAGTTGTGCAAATTGGGGAGACACAAATTGGGGAAACACTGAAGGAGATGGCATTTCAGTTGAACCCTGAAGGATGAAACTAGATGTAGCATTCAGAATCTGCAAGGAGCCATCAAGCACACCTACTCTAACTTTGGGTATCAACTGAGACATAGAAAGGAAGGATCTCTTCCAAGATAGGAAGTGAAGGACATGGAACAAAGCAGAGAAGAGGGACGACATCTCCAGGTAGAAGCAGTGATAGAAACAAATGCAGGAAAGCTAGAAAGTTCAAATGATGACAAAGGCCCCTTTAATGGGCATTAGTTCTGCTCCCCTGCCTGGTCTCCACGCTGTATCCGTGTGTTCACATGGCATTGACCAAACTCCAAGGTCAGGCACATGACCTTGCTTGGGCCAATTAATATGCTATATCCTCCCAGCCCCATTGATTGACTCAGGGATGGGCAGATAACCCAGGTGAGTCCAGTGAGACTCAGCCTCCAGAATTTTGCCAGAGCAACCAAGAAAGTTGTACATCAGGAGCTGCTGGTGTCAACATTTGGGGTCAGTTTGCTTGAAAAGGGTGAACCTATAGGAAAGGAAGCTGAGAAGTAGAGAAGCCAAGTTCTAAAATCAATGTTTGCACCCCCAATTCTCCTGTGTCTAACTTACAATTGGACTTCTCAGTTGCAGGGACCACATAGTTTCTCATTTGGCTTGAGTTTATCATTTGCTTCAAAAGAATCCTGACTGCTCCACTGCAATTAAAGAATAGCTCAACTCCTTGGTAGAAGAAGACCTTCTAGCAGCATAAGCTAGTTTATCATGTAAGTTAACGGAGCCCTAGAAAATCCCAAAGAAAAGACACACAGGACAGTGGAACCTTCATGAAGCAAGTTGATTGGCCTCTAAAGGGCCTGGTGGTGGAGTGTAGACATTTTTTTACCTTCCTCCTAACCCCAGCCTTGAGTTCACCCAAGGCAAAGGAGGCCCAGGTTAATTGGTATCTGTAGCCAGTTTGGGGGCAACTGTAGATCGCTGTCTCCCTGTCCATCCTTTTCAAGTTCCTGTCCTTTCCCCCAGTCCTTGGTGTCTCCAGTGGCCAAATCCCCAGAGCACTGAAAACTTCTGCTGAAGTTTATTCAAATGCAGGTGTAAGTACAAAGCACGACTGACTGTTGAAGGCCAACTTCGAAGACAAACATCCAAACAGCCCACAGTCCCACTAATTCAATGTCATGAGAACTCAACTCTGCAAAAGCCTGAGTCAGTCTGAAATAGCAGGTAGGGAAGAATAGAGAGTTCAGCAAATTATAAGATCCAAAAGCCCGGAGGTGATGGACAAGGGACTCAGGGCCTACCCCAAGTTCATGTGTAATCATGCTGGCTAGGTGAAGGTTGGCAAGGACCTGGTGCTGAGAGGTGATGCCATTGCCAGTGACCTTTACCAGAACCACATCCACTGGAGGTGTGGGGGCACCAGGGCTCAGCTGGTGCAGGAATAGACCATGCGAGCAGGGGAATTATCAAGAAGTCCAGGGAGCCCAAAACAAATGAACATGCAAAAGAAGGGGTGCAGGGAAGAAGGGTGAGTTAGAGGAGGCCTTGAGGCCATCTCCTTTAGGAACAGAGGGGCCCTGCAGAAGGAGGAGAGATTCTCTGAATGGCCTCCTGACCACAGCAGGATGGGGAGGGAGGCCCCTCTCTCTGTCTGTCCTGGAGACCAGAATTTGCTGACTGACATGACTGCCCTCTTGGTCAGAACAGGTGGAGAAGGCATACTGAGAGGAGGGCCAGAGATTGGCCCTTCCTCACTCCTGCTCCCAGAGGACCATCCAGCTTGGGAGTTCTAGCTGTGCCTGAAAACCCACATGTTGCATGCAGGCCTCTTATCCTGCACCTAGCCCTTGTCTCCTCGCAGCCCAGGCTGAGATGCAATGTCCTGTCTTGGTCTGGTTTTCTCCTCAGGAAGACGCTCTCTGTTCCCTATCCTAAGAAAAAGTGGAGCACCTTGGGAATGGATTCCATAGGGCCATACTGGGAAGAAGCCCAAGCCTTGGGTTCCAACCCTAGAAGTCAGATAGCTGGGCAGGCTGCACCTTGCCCCATCACCTAGAGATGTCCTCTACTACCCAGAGTACTCCTCCACTGCCCAGAGCAGTCCTCCACCATTGGAGGCTCTCCTCCAGGGCAATCATCACCCTCTGGGTTAGTCATTCACCACATAGGCGCTCCTCCACCTCATGGGGTAGTCCTGTACCATCCAAGGCACTCATCCAGGGCCGTTCTCCACCAACCTGGACTGTGGTCCACCACCCAGTGTACTCTCCCAACACACAGGGCAGCAGTCCTCCTCCTGCTCCATTCTCCATGGTTTGGAGAGACACCTTGGGGTACGCATGTTATTAACCATGGGTCATTAGGTTACCTGCCTAACTACTGCTCTCCCTGGTGTCTCCCCTACCAGGTCTTGCTACACCTGGCATGTGGGAGGTGTTCAGGGAAGGCTGCTAAGCAGTCTGGAGGATAACCAAAAGGTACTGGGAACCCAAGGTATCAGAAGGCTGGTGGTGAGTTCTAACAAAGGACAGAGCTTACCTAGGAAGATACAGCAATGCCACATGGTGCTCCAGAGTTAGCCACAGGCTGAAATAACTACAGCTCCCTAGCAGAGTCAACCTGATGGCTGGCCATCCTTGGATAGCATTAATAGGGTAAGAGTGGAGTTGGTGGATGGCCTTCATTCATTCATTGATCTATTCAACACATATTTATCTACCTTGTGCCAGGCATGGGGTGCCACTGTGGTAACGGAAAAGTGACATAAAAGTGGCTGTGGGAGCCCCAAGGATGCCTAAACTTTCCCCTCACTGCAGGAGGGACATGAAAGGAGAGAGAGAGAGAGAGAACCACCCTTAGAAAAGGTTCCCAGGGCCGACCTCTGGAAGCCTTTTATGGCTCTCATTCCCCTACTCCCAGCCTCCTCACTGGGGACACAGCCTCAGAGCCCCAGGGAGTACCTCAAGACTTTCAAAAGGACCCACCTATAGGGAGATTCCCATATCAGACCTGAAATTAACCCCCCCTCCTGAAATACTGGCAAGTTCCCACAGCCTCTGGCAGAATTCCCATGCTATCTGGCCACCTTTGGCTGGCGCTGATGGTCTGGAGGGGAGAATGGGAGTAGATTGGGAGCCTTCAGTCATTCACTGAGCCAATATTTATTAAGCACCTACTGTGTGCCTGACACAGAGGCAGTGGAGGGAAGGAAACAAGGCAGTGATATGAAAGTGGAACTGTGGATGCCTAAGGGTGCTGAGTCTTCTTCTCACTGCAGGAACATGGCAGAAAGAGAGGGAGAGGGCACCTCTGGACAGGCTTCTGAGGCCACCCAGGGTCCTTCCGCCTCCACGAAGGCATGGGAGTGGACTGGCAGATGGTACTTCAGCACCTTAAGAAGCATCCACCTGTTGGGACCATCCCAGGCTGCACACAAAATAGGTGTCCCAGCCCCCAAATCTCTGCAAGTGCCCACAACCCCCAAGAGACTGTGCTCTGGCCCTAGCAATAGAGATTCCCTTTCACAAACACACTTTGACAACTCATGGCCTCATTCCTGGATGAAGCATTTACCAGCCACCTCCCTGGATCTCTAGGCCTCTGCCTCTGCCCTTCTCTCTGGCCACAAGGTAAAAAGGGACCAAGCCTGAAGGTCATGCCCTATTGGGTGGGCTCTTCTCACAGGTCCAAGGAGTCTTAGATCCATGGATGACCCTGGAAGAAGGAGTCTGGTCCATTCAACAGATAGGGAAACTGAGGTCCAGAGTCCCACACCAACCTGTAATCCCACATCCCTACACCCAGTGCCCTCCAGCAGGTCTCCTGAAAACCAACCTCACCCCGCCTATAGCCTCCAGTGCTAGAAGCTTCCTAGAAGGAAGCGGAAGTGCTTTTTCCAGAAGTTGACATGCTTGTCTGTGTTGCCATTTGACAAGTAAATCCAGCATGCTGAGGGGTGTCCCTGGGCCACCTTACAGATGGCAAATCAAATCCACTGGTTCTGCATGTGCCTGCTTCAGCATTGTTCAGAACCTCCCACCTTCTTCTGTAAGCCCAGGTGAAAAATTGAGACTTAATCCTCGCAGACCAAATTAACCCCGCAAATTAGCCACATTGTTCGTCTCTCCTCCATCCTCCTGGGTCTGAGCGGCAGAGCAAGGAAGAAGGAGGCGGCTTAACCAGACAGGTGGCACAGTGCAGGCAACAGCCTACAGGGCTTGCTCATATTTAAAACTTCCTTTCATATATTTTTAATAAAACAACTGATACAAATTCAAAACCAACTTCATAAATCAAACATTATTCAATGTTGGCGGCTTCAAGGTTTCCCTGGCGCTTGGCTGGGAGCATGCAGCTCTCCCAGACAGGGGCTTTGCACTCGAGCGCTTGAGGTTTTGTGAAAGGTTTATTGGATTTCATAGTCCCTTAAGGGGAAACCCTTTAAATGTCTTTGCAATTATAAGTCTAATAACACTTTCAGCCCTTGGACACAGCCTTGACTTGACAGAGATAAGGAACTCGAAGTTGCTCAGTCAATACCAAGCTATTAATCTCTGTCACCTCGCTGTCACCGCAGCTCAGGAAAACAATGTCGTTTCTTGACCTAGGTGAAGGCATGGAGTGATTTTATTCAGAATGTCAGCATTCATCAACCCAGATTTTGTCACTCCCTCACTCCCTTGAAGAAGTCCCAGTTCTTCATCCTGCCTGTGTTGACACCCTTCCAATAGAAAGAGTTGCTTTCAGTCTTGGCCTATTATTATTATTTAGCACTTATTCAACTGTAAAAAGCCTCTAAGAATAAAGTTTTCCTCTGTACAGAGACCTGGCAGACAAATCACTTTATGCTGCTCTTTGGCGACCCAAGCCAAGGACGGCTGGAAATTACCAAATGCCGTGTTTGTTTACATATTCAAATGAAGGTTAATTTTTATCCTGTCTTTGCTCAAATTTGATTAGGGTGGGGCTCTCCTCCCTCCCTCAGTGGTATATTTATACCGGCATCCTTCTCCTCGACCTTGAAAGAAACCCAAGAAATTGTTTAAAAGAAAAGCCAACAAAAATCCTAATGAGAAACTAACAAGAAAAATCAAATGGTTCCTGGCAGGGCAGCCAGCCATGCCTCATGCTGCATTCAAGAATAATAGGAAACACCTGTTTTTGCTCAGCGGGAACCTAGACTCTTGAGCACAGGGTGAGATGAAGCAATGGTGGGGGCACCCACCCTAAAGCACAGGGTGCTGTCAAGGTGGAGGAGCTGCCAGTCAGGCTTCCAGAGGCTTGTGTCTGTGCTCGGGAACTGGGCTTGGAGAACTGACACTCCAGAATGTCTATTATGGCTCCATGGAGTGCCTTGGAGGCTTTGGAGGTATGAGGTACAGGATCAGGTAGGGCTCCAGGCCCCTTAACCTCAAATTGTATCTGTTTCATAGGGTGCACTTCTGAATCAGAGTTTATTTAGACTATGTTGGAGCCCTCAGAAGTCTCAGATTAACATAAACAGCAGTCATGGAAACATGCTTCTGTCTTTACAGTCAACTAGTGCTAAGGACCTTCTCCTGGTGTTCGTAAATAGTTCCTGTCTAAGGATCTCAAATAGATAGTAATGCAGTATAAAAACACAAACCAAACCAAATAAAACAACAACATCAAAAGCCTTGTTTTTCCTGAGGAAACTGGGAGTTTTCCTTTTTTTACCATGGTTGCTAGGAAGCTCAAGTGGAAACTATCTATTAGAGCTGGTATGTTTGCATTAAATTTTGGTTTCAGTTTTCTTCTGTTGCTTGTATTTTGGCAACTTGTTGTCATGTCCTTTGAGTCCCTTTTCCACAGAGATAGAGTTCAGATGAATAAATAAATATCCATGAGCTGTAGGACAGAGCCCACGGCTGGAACTTGGTAGACCAAGGTGTGGTTCCAGCTCTGCCTCTGATTTTCCTGAGGTTTGGGCAAGTATAAGTTGGGCCTCAGCTTTCTCATTCATAAAATGAGGGGACTGAAACAAAACTAGTCCCGAGTCACTCACCTCTTTTTCCAGGTGCCCCCACTGGCTCAGGGCCCATGAATAAGCAGAGCATGGAGACAAAGAGGAGGAACTCTGAGCCATCCTGTTCCCCCAGGGTATAGGATGACCAACTCCTCCCGGTTTTCCTGGAACTTTCCAGGTTTTAGCAGTGAAAATCCCATGTCCCAAGAAACCCCTTGGTGCCAGGCAAACCAGGATGCTTCATCACCCGGTTCACCTGCCAACTTGCCACTTAACTAGTTATGCCACCTTGGACAAGTAACCTAAATCACTTGTGCCTCATCTTCCTCCATCTTTAAAATGAGGTTATGAGCAAAACACCTCCTGGTGTTGTTATAAGTCTTAAGTAAGTTAATATTTCATAAGAGCACAAAGAACAGTACTTGGCACTTTGAATGCACCATATGAGTGTTTGTTAAATAAATTCTAGAGTCATTTGCTTCCTACTCGAGTCAGGGAGATTTCTCAAAATAATTATTTATTTAAAAAAGAAAGAAAGAAAAGCTACCCTGATACACATCGAAGAAAGACCAGTTGTTCTGTGGGAGGAGATTATCGATCTGTGTGCCATTCTGGGATAGAGTGGAGGCACAGCTACCAGGGAGAGCTAGGGCTGTGTGAGACTCAGGGAAATCTCTCACCCTGGACAAAAGGATAAAACCCACCCTCCCCGCACAGAGAGGCCAAGAAGCCACTCTCAATGTTTTCTTGGTGCTTACGGTTATCGGGAAAAGAGGTTGATTTCTACTAGGGATGTCAGTCAGATCATTGCTTAGAGAGTATCAGGGAAATAAACTAAGTTTGGACTTCACTGCCCATTCCTGCTGAGAACCTGGACTGGGGATACTGGGTAGGTGGTGAGTGGAGCCCTGGGGTTGCTGGGGATCCCACATACCCCAGCAATGCTGAGCTGCCCAAGTAGACTTGTGCACTCAGCCTGAGTAGACCCTGCCCTCCAAGAACTGAACTCTAACATGGCAGGCAAAACTCACAGACTCTGAGCCCCTTGCCCAGAACTTGCTTCTGCTTTTAATTGTTTTGTCTCCATCTCTCCTCCCAAGCAATAAGTGAAACTTTCCCAAGGTTTGGAGCAACCCCCAGTCCCTTTTTCCTCATGTGTCCTGTGCAGAGCCTGGCACAGGGTCTGGCACCTTAGGGATTATCAAGCAATTCCTCTCGCATACATGCTGACTCCAGGATTAAAGGAGAGACGATCGAGAGATATACTGTCCTATATGGTAGCCATGCATCATCATGCAACTATTTAAACAAATTAAATAGGAAATTCAGCTCCTTGGCTGCATTAGCCACATTTGTTCAATAGCCACATGTGGTTACTGGCTACCATATTGCATGGTACAGATGTAAAACAGTTTCATTATCACAGGAAGTTTTATTGGACTGAGCTTATCTAAAGCATATAAAGAGAAAGGAGGTTATTAAACTGGGAAGGACCCACCCTCTTATAAGCTCTACCCTCAAGGATTACAGTTTTTCTGAGATTGAGACACAGGCCAGAATGGGCCTGGCAGAATCTTTGAAGGTCATATTGGTCTTGAATGTCTTCCGTATCTTAGAAATTACCTAATGTCACAGGTAAAGACTTATTCCTGGAGAAGGGGCTTTCACAAAGATGTTATGAGCTGAACTTACCAAGCCCCTAAAATCTAGCTCCCCACTCCCTTGCCCCAGTGTAACATGTTAAAATGGGAAGATGGCAGGAGAAAAGATGGAACAAGGGAACGTCATCAGGATGGCCAGCCTACGTGAACCCCCCACTGTAACTCTCTCTCCCACCGTGACCTTTGCCTTTTGTCGTGTGAGCTCTTGGCACAGTATAGTCTTCAGCATCCCTCCAAAATGTGGAGGATGCAGAATTGAGCAGCCCTCTGGTTCTTCAGGTCTCTCTCTAGGCCCAGCATCATGCAGGCAGCAGGCAAATACCAAAATCAGGTCTAGATGTCAGCCTGGGAGAAAAGCCAAGAACTAAACACTTCCTAACCTTGGAGAAGACAAGATTCCAGACTTTGATCTCTAAGTGAGGAGTCCCCCCACCAAACATACTGAAGTCACCTGAACCCAAGAACAGCTACAGAATCAACTCCAGCAGAATCCACTTAGGGAAACATCTAGGCAGGGAAGGAAACTCCGACTTCATCCCTGTCACCTGCAGCTACCAGGCATCTGGAGGAGAGGCAACAAGACCCCGTGCGAGTCAGGCAGAGGGTTGTGAGAAGCCTGTGTGTGTCTCTATTCTGCAGTAGATCCGCCTTGAAAATAAACATAGATTTTATTTATAAAATGATGGCAATCGCCAGCCTTTACACAGAGATTGATTTGGCTTTTACAAGAAACTTCTACATACAGAAGGAGTATTTCTTTCAAGAGCTGTGGGAGATAGTTGATGTCCCTATTTTCATAGCTGTGAAATATGAGGATCTGTGTAGAACCTAAGTCACCTGTAGAAACTCAGCTGGCCTTCAGATTCCAAATCACAGCTCACTGAATAAAGGAAACTTAGGCCTGAAAGAAAGACAGTAAGAATGCTTTTAAGAAATACTATTACTAGGCCGGGCGCAGTGGCTCATGCCTGTAATCCCAGCACTTTGGGAGGCCGAGGCAGGCGGATCATGAGGTCAGGAAATCAAGATCATCCTGGCTAACACGGTGAAACCTCATTTCTACTAACAATACAAAAAATTAGCCGGGTGTGGTGGCGGGTGCCTGTAGTCCCGGCTACTCGGGAGGCTGAGGCAGGAGAATGGCGTGAACCCGGGAGGCGCAGCTTGCAGTGAGCTGAGACTGAGCCACTGCACTCCAGCCTGGGCGACAGACTGAGACTCCATCTCAAAAAAACAAAACAAAACAAAAAAAGAAATATTATTACTAGGCTACGTTTCTTGAACATTTATTATACACCTAATTCGGGGCTAAGCATTCAGCTGCACTACCTCATTTAATCCTTACCAGGATCCTATGAGCAGACTCTGAGCCACTCGATTTTACCGACGTGGACGCTAACGCTTAAAAAAGTTCAACAACTTGCCCATAGTCACACAGCAAGAAACAGGAAAGGTAAAGATTTGGTTCAATTTGTAGTTATAATGTGGGTTTATAGGCCACATTATGGGGTCATAATCTCTTCAAGTTTGAATGAGGGAACTGAAAATTCAATAGAAAATGTCAAAGAACAAATTAGCTTCTATAATAACTTCTAAATGGCCCAACTGAGCAGCTCTCTGAATACTCAGATGATTAAAGATGTGGTTGAGTGTTTCCTTTGGCAGTAGGAAATTGCCTTTGTCTTGAGAAACATTTTCTCTCCTTCCTGCTCACTGGGGTGAGACCATCGCTAGAGGCGTGGTGGGAGAGACTTCAATATAGGCAGAAGATGGGAGAGAATGAGGCATCCTGGACCAGGTGACATGTCAGCACCTCTGGCATCTGTCTTCAGTGGCAGCCCACAGAATCGGGCCAGACAGCGTCATATTCTGCCAGCTGCAGCTATGGGTGGGAGCATCGGGCCTGGTTCCTGGGGTATACCTTCCATAAATCAGTTCCCGAGCCTGCTGCACAATTGCAATGCGTCTCTTTCAAGCAGCTTTGAGAAAAAATGGTTCCATCTGCTCACTGCTAGGTAATAAATAAAGCGGAAGTGGAGCAAATGGATGGAAAGCAATTTTGGGAAGATGAATTTCCAAAAGCATTGGCCACCATTTCTGCACCTCTTCTGGTACTGGAAATGTCTGAGACTCTCAGGTCTGAGGGCCTGAGGGCTGGAGGAGGTACCAATGTACAAAAAAGAGAGAAAAAGGCTACTTCTTGGGTGAAGCGCTGGCCAGAAAAGGGTTCTTGCAAAGGACTTCTAGTTAATGACTCTTTCTCCTTCTTTTTGTCTTTCACCTTCATCTTCCCCACCACTACCTTCATCATCACCACCACCATCATTATTACCATCATCATCATCATCATCATGGTTAATTGGTTAATTGGTCTATTGAGGCCTTCTTATGTGCCAGCCAGCGCTGTGCTGAAATCTGTATATTTTTATGTGAATTACCTCTTTTCAAGTCCTACCAAGGCCTGCCCTGATTACACTACATAAGACTGCAAATCCAACCCCCCACTGGCATGCTCTATGGCCCTTACTTTGCTTTGTTTTTCTCCATACCTTTTATTAACTTCTTTTTGAAAAAAAATGATTCATATTCAGGGGGTACATGTGCCGTTGTGTTGCATGGATGTATTACATGATGCTGAGGTTTGGGCTTCTAATGAGCCCATTGCCCACATAATGAACATAGTATCCAAAAGGTAGTTTTTCAGCCCTTGCTCCCCTCCTTCCCTCCCCCTTTTTGGAATCCCCCATTTCTATCGTTTCCATCTTTACGTCCATGAATACCCAATATTCAGCTCCTATTTATAAGTGAGGACATGTGGTATTTGGTTTTCTGTTTCTGCATTAATTCACTTAGGATAGCAGCTTCCAGCTGCATCTATGTTGCTGCAAAGGTCATGATTGTCTTCTTTTTATGGTTACGTAGTATTGCATGGTATATATGTACCACATTTTTTAAATCCAGTCCACCATTGACAGGCACCTGGGTTGATTCTATGTTTTTGCTATAGTAAATAG
This sequence comes from Chlorocebus sabaeus, assembly GCF_047675955.1. Classification (NCBI taxonomy): domain Eukaryota; kingdom Metazoa; phylum Chordata; class Mammalia; order Primates; family Cercopithecidae; genus Chlorocebus; species Chlorocebus sabaeus. The sequence goes on along the minus strand of NC_132908.1, from coordinate 45,733,890 downwards.
TGCTGCATTGAACATATCAGTGCAGGTGTCTTTTGGGTAGAATGATTTATTTACCTTTGGATACATACCCAGGGATAGGATTGCTGGATCTAATAGTAGTTCTTGTTTTAGTTTGAGAAATCTCCAACCTGCTTTCCACAGGGGCTGAATTAATTTCCATTCCAACCAACAGTGTCTGTAACCTCTCCAACATCTGTAATTTTTTGACTTTTTAATAAAAGCCATTTTGAATGGTGTGAGATGATATCTCATTGTGGTCTTGATTTGCATTTCTCTGATAATTAGTTATGATGAGCACTTTTTCACATGTTTCTTGCCCGCTTTTACGTTATTAACTTCTAGCATACTCAATAATTTACGTTTTCTATTCGTTACCTGTCTTCCTCATCTGGAATAGATGCTCTGAAGAGCATGGGCTTTGTCTCCTTTCTACCACTGCATCCCCAGTGCTGAAAATAACCTCTGACCAATAAAAGGCATTCAATAAATAATTTGTTGAAGAACTGAATAAATGAATGAATGCTCTTCTGGAGTTCTCACAACCCTGTGAAACATACTTGGCCTGTGCCTATCTCTCCACATTCATCTCTTGCCTCTGACCTCATTACGTTTCACAAACACAGCCCGTCTGGTCACAATTCCTCTAACACTGAGGCTCCCGACCTCTGTCTTTGGTGCAGACTGTTCGTCCTTTCTGACATTTTCTCTGGAGGTCTTCCAGGAAGCCTCCAACTCTTCCTCAAGGGTCTTGTTTCCCTGACCGTCCAGAGGAGTCACCCCAGGGTTCTTCCATTCCTTGTTTAGCTCACACAGAGCACCTCTCATACGCTGTGATTATAGGTGCTCCTTTGTGAACTTGGAGAAGTGGACATCTACCTGAGCTCCACGGGGGTAGAAGATTAATCTAGATCCCCATTGTGGTCCAAGAGCCCAGTATGGGGCCTGGAACAAAGTAGCTGCTCAAGAAATACTCTTAATCCATTTTATAGATGAGGAAATTAGAATGAGAAGCTGGGATTTGATACCAGTTCTAAATCCAAAACTCATAAACTGAGTCACTACGTGTGTTGTTCTCTGAGTTTCTTTGGCTCTTGACAAGGTCAGCCACATCATGCCTATTATCTGCCTTGCCTCCCATGTGATACACCTCAGCACCCCTTTAAGATAATCAACTATTTGTTCATTCTTTCAGAGACTGTCTTAAGCACCTCTGGACCAAGCACTATTGTAGAAGACATGGTCAAGGGAGATGAAATCCCAGCTATGATGGACTTTCATTAGAGTGAGGAGACAGGTTATAAGTAAGACAACAAAGCATAAGAAATTTCAATTCTATCCAAAAGACACATGCACCCCTATGTTCATTGCAGCACTATTCACAAAAGCAAATACATGGAATCAGTTTGGGTGCCCATCAACAGTGGACTGGATAAAATTTTTAAATGTGGTATATATACACCATGGAATACTATGCAGCCATAAAAAGAATGAAATCACATCCATTGCAGCAACATGGATGGAGCTGGAGGCCATTATTCTAAGTAACCGAACACAAGAACAGAAAACCAAACACCGCACATCCTCACTTATAAGTGGGAGCTAAAGATTGAATACATATGAACATAAAGATGGGAACAATAGACACTGGGGGCCACTAAACGGGGGCAGGGAGGGAGGGGTTGTGGGCAGAAGAACCACCTGCTGGGCACTATGCTTATTGCCTGGGCGATAGGATTGTCGGGACTCTAAGTCTCAGCATCACACAATTTGCCTGCACGTGTACCATTTAATGTGTAGTAAAAGTTGAAATTTAAATAAAAAGAAATTTCAGAGCAACATAATTGCTGTGAAGATAGTAGAAATGAACCATGTGACACAGAATGGTGGAGAGGTGAATGGCTGCTCTAGATAGAAGGTTTGCATGTCATTCTCCTCTCTTTGCCTTCCTTGCAACCAGAAAAGCCCTCTTTAACACCACCTTGCTTTCCAGGCAGCTTTTAGGAGACCCTCTCTGCTTAAGCCAACCACCTGCATGAGCCCTATAAATAAGCCCTATTAATGTGTCCATTAAAGCAAGAAGCAGAATGAGAAAATAGGATACCTGGCAGCCTTAAGTCAGAGCTCGTGGTCAGGCCTTGTGTTGGTCTCATGTGCTGTAAATCCCTAGTATAGCTGACATACCTGTGATAGATGCAAGCCTGGGAAATGTCCACAGCAGAGGTGGGGCCCTCAGGTGATCTGCTTCTTCTGCTAGCTGCAACATATGTGGATACTTTTGTGCTGAGGTTTTACCTGTAATCTCAAAGTTTTATATCAGAGCTGAGGCTTTTTCCAGTAGAAGTCAGATGGGATTAAAATGCTCCTACATGAGGTTAGATAGTTTGTCTGAAGGTTTATTGAACTGGGCTGCTATTCCAACAGAACATAAGGAAGCACAACTTTAGGGCAAGAAAAATGCGCCAAGGCTTCCTCTAGAAATGGTTGGCCAGCTGCCTTCCTCTTTCCTCTTCTCCGGCCTAAAGTCACCAGTCCAGACGGTGGGTGTGGAGTACTAGAGACATGAGTTCTGGGCTGACTCTACCATAACTTGGTTTGTGACCTTGAAATGTCTTCATCCTTTCTTGGCCTCATACTTTCTAGATGTACAAGAAGAAAACAAGCTTTATCTTACCTTCATCATAGAGTGTCTGTGAAGCTGTGATTATTGAGCTCATATAACTTCTCCAACCCTCCCTCTATGCCAACCCATCATACGTAGCATCATGTGTCTATAGCAAGTACTTCAGTAACTATTGTCAAATAAATTGATTGGATGAATGGATGGATGGATGGATGAACAAATGGATGAATGAAGTCCGATCACCTCAAAATGTTTCATGGTGGCTTCCTGAAGGCAGATAAATTGCAAAGAAGGAGCTAGAAGTGACTAGGAGAATCTGGAGTGACTTAAGAGTGACTAGCAGAAGCTGGAGAGATGCTCTACTTAGGCCAAGAGGCTGGGTAGGTCATCTCCCTCCTTCATGCTATCATTCCTGAAAGGGGCACAAGACTGATTGGAGTGGAGCCTCTGACAGTGGAGTAAAGGATTGTCAAAATAAATAAGAAATATGGTTCCTCTTTTTTTCCTGAGGTGGGGGATGAAGAAGATTAGAGATTTCAAATGACTTTTGAGAAGTGTGGAGATTTCTGTACTGAAATGATGTCTCTCTCTCCTCTCTCCCCTTTTGACTCTCCATCACCCTAGGATAGACTTTTGAGTCTGGACTGCAAATAAACATCAGACATATTTGTGGAGCACGGGGAGGGAAAGAGATAAGCAGAGAAAAATTCAGAATGAAAGTTGAGACAAAAAATATGTAAGATGTTTATTTCAAGCCTAATGAAGTAAAGCACACTTCAGGAAGATGGCAATTATAACTTGACGGTGACGGATAAGAGGTGCCATTGCAGCTGTTGCACCCCTACACACAGAGTTGCTTCCTGGGCCTTCCTTTCCCTGGAGGCAGCAGCCTGCTGGAGACCAGGCCCAGGCAGGTGGGCAGCCTGGCGGGAAAGGGAGTCAGGTCACTCCCAGGAGCCAGGCCCTGACTGATCCTGCTGCTTCCATGTTCATAGCCCTGCCCAGCCCAGCTCTGCATCCCTCTGTGCTGTCCAGGGCCTCCCCAGTGTCACTCATTTACATCCCATCTTCACAGCTTTTGCTACATCACCTACCATCTTTGCCTATTATTTACTTTTTCCTCAATTGGATCTATGTTGTTTTGTTACACACAAATACTTTAAAAAGAAATTTTACCTACCTGCCACATGTGAAAAACTGGATCACTTATAATGAATTAGAAGGAGCACATAACTATTAACATAAACCCCTGCCTCCATGTGACACCTAAAATCTTGCACACTCACAGGACTCCCCATGCCACACCTGGAGACTCTGTGGTAAAAATCGATCCTGGGTTAATGTGGATTCACCTCATGATGACTTTCAGGGCCTGAGATTCCTTTGGAACTGAAGAGATCTTCCTAATCAAAATCTCATTACACTGTGGTGCTGGTCATGCATTCATTAATTCCATAGGTAAATATCAACCACCTACCACATGTCAAGCACTGTGTTAGACACTTGACATGTGACAGTGAGGAAAACTGACCCAACCAGCTCTGCCTTCTTAGAGCTTCCATTTCAATGGACAAAACAGGCAAATCATAAACATAAGACAGGGAGAATAAAATAGGATTGGGAGGTTCTGGAACCAAGGACTGTAGCTTCAAATGGATGGTCAGGGTAGGCCTCGCTGAGAAGGTGACGTGGGAAGGAAGAAAAAAGGGGTACAGTTATTTGGAAAGAAAGGACTTCAGGCAAAGGGAGCAGTCACTGTAAAGGCCCTGAGGGAAGGTGTGGTGAGGAGGCCGGTGTGGGTGATGCTGAGAAGAGCAAGAAAAGTGAGAGCAGTGGAGAGGACCAGAGTGTAAGGACCCTGAGGGTCAGTGGGAAAATTTGGAAATTATTTGACTTACAATTTAAAAGAATCACCACGGCTGCTGTGTTCAGAACAGATTATTGGGAGCAGGGTGTGACACAGGGATGGAGGTAGGAAAACCTGTTACTAAGAGACTATTGAAAGGATCCGGTAATGGAGCTCCAGCGGCGCAATCGGTTAGCACATGGTACTTATATGAAATAATCCAATAGATGTTGATGGGAAGATAGGGTGGTTGTTTACATGGTGCAAAGTGCTCAGATTCTGAATATATTGTGACAATATAGCCTAAGGACTGAATATGTGGAACAGAGAAGTCAAGAATGACTCCAAGATTTTTGACCTGAATAACGAAAAGTATTGTGTTGACATCAACTAAGATGAGGAAGCCTGGGGAAAGCAGGATCATGGGAGAAGGAGTTTCGTTTGGGACAAGATGGGTTCAAGATGTCTATTGGGCACAAATACTGTCACACCTCCCCACCACATTGATAACAGGATTGACCATGGAACTTGATTTGTGCAGTGAGACATGAGCAAAAGTTTAAAGCATCAGTTTATGGTTACCATGTTTTCCGTTTTCCTTTGCACTGTAATCAGTGACATTCCAGGTGGGAGTTGTTCCATCAGCTGGAGTCCTGAGTGATGATGACATGGTGCAGAGCATGAGGGACGTGTAGCAGGAGTGAGAACTCAACCATTTTGTGATATGCTGCTTAGATTTGAGGTTACTGCTAGCAAATCACAGCCAACTCTTTCCTGTCTGATACAACATCCCAGTGGGAATGTCAAGCAGGCAGTTTGATACCTTTGACTTGAATTAGAAAAAGGTCCAGTCCGGAGATATAAATTGGGATGTTATTGGCATATAGGTGGTATTTGAAATCATAATACTGCATGAAACCAACAAGGGAAGGCAGAGAAGAAAAGAGGGCCAAGGACTGAGTCCTGGAACCTCCAGCCTTCAGAGGTGGTGAAAGGAGGAGACAGCAAAGGGGGCTGAGAAGGACTGAATAATATGATGGGGAGAAATGAAGAGAATGTGGTGTACTGAAAGCCACAGGAAGAAAATGCACAAAAAGAAAGACAGTTAACTGTGACCAATAATTCTGACTGCTCAATCAAGACAAGGACTCAGAATTGGCCACTGGATTTGGTGACATGAAAGTCTTTGATAATCCTGCCAATGGCAGTGTTGGTGGACTGGTGAGGACAGAAATCAGATTGGATTTGGTTTAGGAGAAAAAGAAAGGAAGGGAATTGGAGACAGCATGTATAGACAACCCTTCAAGGGGTTGTACTGCAGAGGCAAGCAGAGAAGTGAGGTGGAGTTGAGAGAGTAAATGGAGTCAAGATATTTTAAGTGGGGAGAAACAGCAGTATTACTTCTATACTTTAGGAAAAGATCTGATCAAGAGGGAAATTTTGAGGCATTAGGAGATAAGAGGGGAGAGTTACTGGAGAGTTGTCCTTGACAAATCCAAAAGGGATGGGATTCGGCACACAGCTGAAGGGATTGGCTTCCTACAGGGACCATGACAATTCTTCTGTGGTAACAGATGGAAAGCCAGAGGATATGGACAATAAGCCTTTCTCATTCTATATTCAGAGAGTCACCAATGACATATTCACAGCTTTTCCTCACTTCCAGTTACGCAAATAATAGTGTTCCAGTAATGGAGGCTCATGCCTGTGAATTGCTTTTTCTTTCAATCTCAAACTTGATTCAAAACTCCCCTTGTTCTCTCCTTCAGCAAAGCTCAAGCTGCAGAGAGAGAAGGGAGGACAGGGTCCAGTGCTGAGACAGCTCCCCTTCTTTCCTCTTCTAGATGCTAACTCTTCTAGTTTGGGTACAGAGAAGAAGGGTAATAGTCGGTATTTTCTCCCTTACAGATCTGCTGATATATGGGTGTGGTGGAGGAGTCCAGTTCAATTCTCTCCAAAACTGTAGATTCCATATAAGTGTTCATAAAGTGAGGGTCAGCTTCACCTTAACCTCTGGAAAACTAAGAATCTCCTTCAAAAAAGCTGCAACATCTCCCTTTGGCCTCGTTGATAAAAACTCCCTCTTTATCAAAAATACAAAAATTAGTCAGGCATGGTGGCGGACGTCTGTAATCCCAGCTACTTGGGAGGCTGAGGCACAAGAATTGCGTGAACCCAGGAGGTGGAGGTTGCAGTGAGCCAAGATCGCACCACTGCACTCCGGCCTGGGCAACAGAGCGAAACTCCATCTCAAAAAAAAAAAAAAAAGAAAGAAAGAAAAAACCTCAACCTTTTCTCTGGGTCAGGTGTTCTGTTTCTTGCCCTAACATTTACTAGGGCACACAGGACACTTTCCCTTTTGCCAATTTCATGCTCTGCAGGGGTTGTCTTCCACAACTCCCAGAGCCAAGGAGACCTGGACGCCCTGTCTTCTGTCCTGCTGTATTTTTCTCTGTAGTCCTTATCACCATCAGACAATATTTTGTTTATTCGTTTTGTTTATTGTCTAACTTCCCAAACTACATTGCAAAAGCCATGAGAGAAGAGACATGTGTTGCTTGTTTCACTTGGTTCACTGTTAAATTTCCTGTGCCCATAAATATTTCTGAATGAATGAATGAATGAATGAAGTAGGAATTGCACCCAACTTCTTCCTGAACACACTGTGTTAGATTATTATAGTAATTTTCCCAAGGAATCGTGTCTCCCTGTATGGGCCCCTCCACATTAAACCTGGGCTTGACAAAGTGACTTGCTTCAGCCAATGGAACATTAGAAAGAATGGCCCAATAAGAATCTTGCACATCGGGATTTGCCTTTTTCTTGTTGCTTTTGGAACACAGAACCATGTAAGAAAGTCCACGACAGCCTGTGGGGGGAGGGAAATGTGGTCCAGCTGACAGCCAGCACCAATCAGACACATGATTAGATCATTTAGACCTCCCAGCCCCAGCCAAGTCATAGGATGACTGCAGCCACAGATTCCATGGCAAATTAGTGGTGCAAATACAATGACTATTGCTGTAAGCTACTGAGCTTTGGGATGCTTGTTATGCAGCAATAGATAGCTGTTACAGAGCAGGACATCTTTGTCCATTCCATCCCGTTGGCACATGATACTTCACAAAATGGATTCCCAAACAGCATCTCTGTCTCCTTCTCGCAGCATCCAAACTCAGGAGTCTAAAGAATTCAACAAAGCCTAAATTCTTCTTTGTATAACCCCCAATCCCATAAGTCATTGTGGTATCTGACGCAAATTATTTCCCAGAAACCACACTCATGACCCAAACTGACCTTCCAAAAATAACCAGGGTTGCTTGAGCTCTTACCCTGCCTGTGCACAGGAATGAGAGAGATTTCTCTTGAACTCCCTCAGGGTCCTTGGCCAGGGAATTCATAAGTCTTTCCCTAAAGGGAGTGAAAGAGGTAGGTGGCAGGGACAGCTTCATAGCATGAGCTATGTGTGCTCAGCCCTGTGTTCCCTGTGGCTTCTCAAGCCCCCACCCTGAGGGTACTGCTGGGTTGTTGAGACCTGTCATACATTTATTTCTCCTTCCATCCTCCAGGTCCCTGCTGTTCCCTCCCACCAAGCAGAGACCTGCCAGGCAGTCCTCACCAGGGGCAGTCCTCACCTCCTCTAGCATCCTGACCCTATGGAATTAAAAACCTGGCCTGCTACGTTAGCAAGGGTGAGTGGACAGGACCTGCAATGCTGCCTCAAACACCTGCAATCCCGGCTCTCCCAGCTCCAAGGAAGGTGTAATTAAGGTGTATGGGAGCAGATGTGCCCTCATTTTGCACAGGCCACCGATCCCTAAGCCTTTGAAGCCAAGCATCCAGGGACCCAACAGGGACTGCCTTCCCCTTCCAAGACTGTATTCACTTCCAGAGCAAGCCCCCAAGTTCAGGCTTCCATCACATATATTGAGTGGGAAATACCTGGATGTGGTGTGTGTCGAGGGTAGAGAAAACTTACTTCCCTTCCAAGTCCTCACCCAGTCCTTTTCCCAAAGAGCTCCCCAGCTCTGAGGGACAGCTGTGTATTCACCAAAGAAAATCTCAAGTTTTCTCCTGCCCTCAAGACCACCCAGGATGAATCTAGCCCTCTAGCAGAGAGGTCACAACACAGAGGCACTAACATGTGTTATCTCTGGCTGACCCCATCTTACTGCCCAACTGCAGAAGGTGCGGCCAACAGATGGCTTCAACCTGTAGCTCCTTCAGAGTCAGCCTCAGATGAAGAGAACTACCTCACTGAAGCCACACCCTTCCCAGGGCAGCCCACGTCCAGTCATACGGGCTGAGGGATACAAATGCCCAGCTCTTCCTATGGGTACAAGTCAGGTCTGAGAGATAGCAGATGCCTCTTGTACTGGGTGGGCCAATGCTCCATCAGCCCTCCAATGCCATTTGATTCTTTCCTCTATTCCACCCGGCTTTCTCCCCCTTCCTTTCCCAGGAGTTGCTCCCTGATAAATATTTTGCACTCCAAACCATCTCAGCATCAGCTTCTGGAAAACCTAACCTGTGACGGGGCCTGATCCAAGGAGTGAATTTATTACTGAATTGAAGGACATCACACAAAGTGTGGCTAGTCCAGTTGGGAAACTGAGACTGAAGAGCAGACTTTTCTGAGGTCGCTGAAACAGAAAAGTTCAGAGCCATGGGTCTCCTGACTCTGAGAACGGAGCTCTGCTGGGAAAATTTCTCTTGCAGATCATCCCAGATCTACCCCCTACCCAGGCTGTACTAGAGAAGAAGGTGTGGTAGATTGATACCCTCAAAAGTGGAGCCCAAGATGAGGATTTGGGTGCAGGTGGCTTATTTGGGACATGATCCCAGTAATCAGGCATGAAGGAGCAAAGAGAGTGGCCCAGGAAGGAGGAGAAGCCAGTACAGTGGGATGTTGTTCCAGCTACTGCCATGGACAACCAGGGTTCAATTCTGCCAGACCTCTGAGAAGCATCCAGACCACCACCCAGAACTCTCCACCAGCACAGCACTTATCCGCCTGGTTCTGCCCCTAGTGGTTGAGAGCTGCCTCAGGTGACGCCCACCCACTTCTGGGTTCTGCTTGAGCATGGGCCAAGCTGGTTCCCACACTGTCAGAGAAGATCCCAGGACAAAAAGTGGAACATCATGGCCTGCACAGAGAACCTAGCACTAGCCCATTATAATGAGGTGTAAGACATAGTAGTGAAAGAATTTACAAGATAGGAAGTAATACAGAAGAGGATGTACTTAAATATGGTAATGAGAAGTCAAAAAATAATAGCTGTATGGAAGAAGCTAGCTCTGAGTAAGGTTTTGAAAGATGAAGAGTAGTTTTCCACATCAGTAAGGTAGAAGGCACAACATGGAGACAAGATTGCATAGTGTCTTTGGGGTGCTACAGGTGTTTTGTTATTTGTAGTTCATAAAGATGAAGGAGGAGGCCGCGCATGGTGGCTCACGCCTGTAATCCCAGAACTTTGGAAGGCTGAGACGGGTGGATCACCTGCGGTCAGGAGTTCGAGACCAGCCTGGCCAAAAAGGTGAAACCCCATCTCTACAAAAAATGCAAAAATTAGCTGGGCATGGTGGCAGGTGCCTGTAATCCCAGCTACTTGGGAGGCTGAGGCAGACAGAATTGCTTGAACCTGGGAGGAGAGGTTGCAGTGAGCCGAGATCGCACCATTGCATCCCAGCCTGGGTGACAGAACAAGACTCTGTCTCAAAAAAAGAAAGAAAAAAAAAAAAGAATCAAGAAGGAGAGGTACCAAAGACAGAATGCATGAGAAGGCAGCGAAGAATCTCTAACACCATTTCAAAATTTACGTTTGTGCCCAAAGGGTATTTTTTAATTTTATTTTTAAGTTACTACATGGTAAAATTGACTTTTTTCCTTTATTGCACAGTTTTATGAATTTTAACACACGTATAGGTTTATGTAAATCACCAGTCTAATCAGGATACAGAATAATTTCATAACCCCAAAAAAACTTCCTTTACAGTCACATCCTCCCCTAACACCCAATCCTGGCAATCACTAATCTGTTTTCCATCACTATATTTTTGTCTTTGTGGTAATGCCATATAAACAGAATTATATAATATGTAACCTTATGAGATTGACTTTTTTCAATCACCATAATATCTTCAAAATTCATCCACATAGCTGCATGTACCAAAAGTTGGCCTTTTTATTGCTGTGTAGTATTCCATCGCATGGGTCTTTAGCTATTCCTCTGTTGAAAGTCATTTGTGTTGTTTCCAGTTTGGGGCAATTATAAATAAAGCTTCTAAAAACATTTGTGCACAGGTCTTTGTGTGAACATAATTTTTCATTTCTCTGGGGAAAACACCCAGGAGTGTGATTGCTGGGTCATATGTTATACATGTTATACATGTGTTTACCTTTCCACGAAACCGCCAAACTGTTTTCCAGAATGGTTGTACCATTTTGCATTCACATCAGCAATATATGAGCATTCCAGTTGCTCTGTATACTCATCAGTGCTTGAATATATTTTTTATGTCAGCCATTCTAATATATATGTGGTTGTTTGAAGCAGGGAGTGACGTGATCAAATTGGGGAGAAAAACTTAAGGCAGGAAAGCTAGTTAGGAGAGTGATGCAGTCATGAAGGCAAGAGACATTGGCGGCCTGGACAAGGTGATGGCTACAGAGGTGAAGTGTAGGGAAGAAATACTCCAGAGAAGAATCAGTGGGACTGAGTTTGTGAAAAGAAGTCTAAGATGGCTTTCAGGTTTCTGGCTCATCAAGACCACAAGGTCCCACGTGGAACACAAGTTGGAATTCCAAATTGTTCGGAGCTGGGGTAAGTCAGCGGGGAGTGGAGCAGCCTCCCTCCCCTGTCGGCTGTGAGTTCCCACGTGTACGATTGCAACAAACAGCTTGACTCCATTTACAAAGAAAAATTTACATCCCACTCTGTGGGGGAAGACGTGTCTATCTGCCAGCCTGTGTTTATAAACCTGCCAACAGCCCACAATCTGGGAGTGACCTTTGCTGGTTGTAAACACAAATGCAGATGTCCTGATAGTGAATCAGGCTAAGAGGCCCAAATGTGGAACAGCCAGGGAAGGAGGCAGAAAACCCTACCAAATGTCTGGATGAATACTGCCTCCTGCCTGGGGGTAAAGGAACTCCTCATTTCTACATTATTGCTGCATTTCAGGAGTTGTTTTCAGTTGGTTCCAGTTGTTCTTAGAACCCTTGTTGAGATTATCAGTTTTGAAGCCCCAGATGAAATAAAATGTGAATACCAGAAATAAGAATGTTAACTAGAAGCTGTCACTTGATCATAATATTGGAAGCTTGCATTTAATATGAGCTTGGGTGGGCTGCATGCCAAGTCTCTGGCCATAAGGGAAAAGGGAACTTTAGAAAGGATACTCCAAGGCTTTCCCCTAAGAGAGGGATTCCAGGGTCTTCTGACCAGCCCAATGCCAGGTCCCAAGCTAATGGAGGCTTTGCAGGATCGGCCTCCACCACGGGGAAGGAATTCTGCAAAGCTCACTAGAAAGTTCCCTTCCTCACATTTCTATAACACCCACCTTTCTCTAAGAGCTCCAAATATTGTACCTTTCTGCAGAATTTTCAGTATCCTTTTTATCCTTGCTTTTATCTGAACTTCAGAATAACTCCAATGTTATTATTCCACTTTTTCATTAAAGAAGTTGAGGTTTAAAGAGGATAAATGACTTTTCTAAGACCATACATCAGGTCAGTGGTAGAATTTAGATCCAAGCTTAGGTCTTGGATTCCACATCTAGAACAACCTTCTAGCATGCTTCATCACTACTTTTTCTTGGGAATGGCAATTTGGATGTCGTCGCAGCTTGTATAGAAGACATCCGTTGGCTCGGTTGCTCTTGCCTCCACTTTCTGAGAATTGACCCCTTTCCTTCCTTTCCTGTGGCCACAGCAGCTATGTTTGTACATTGGGAAATGCACTGTCAACCCTTAGCTGATTGGTCCACAGTAGGCACGTGACCCCAGGTGAACCAATCAGAATCCTACTGGGGGAATTCAGCATCATGACTGAGAAAGTGAGAATAGGTTCTCTCTAGAGGGCTGTAACACGTGACCTTTGACCTATCTTCCACTAACATGGAACAGGAAATAGAATTCACAAAAAGAGAGAAAATTGAAGCCAAAGAACAGAGCAGATGACAGAAACAGAGATGGTGGAGTAAATGATTAGGAACCTTCTGGAAGAGAGGATCCAGAGAAGCCAGTTCCTGGGGTCTCAGAGCCTGTCTGGTTCTTTTATTTCCTGAGGTTAGCATGTTCAGATCTTCTCTGACTTTGTGAGAACCTCCAATCCTGCCAATAAACACCTGCCTCTTGCCTTCTTTTGTCCTTCAAATCGTCAGAGTTGGTTTCTGTATCTTGAGGAGGAAATAAAGTCTTGATGAATATAGATCCTCCTGCTTTTCTTTACAGAACTGATCACCATGTTAAATTATCTCATTTACTTGTTGATTGTCTACTTCCTTTACTAGTGTGCCAGCTCTCTGAGATCAGGGTCCTTGCCTTGATTCCCCAAGCTATAGCCCCAGTGCCCAATCCCGAGCCAGGCACACAGCAGGCTCTCAAAGCATAATGGTTGAGTACATCAATAAGTGAATGGACTGAATATAGAGTCCCTTAGAAATCATCCAGTTCTATTACCTTATCTTTTAAGTGGAAAAGTAAGACCTGAGAAGGGGGCGTGTTGGCTAAGTTCCCACGGTGTGTTTGCAGCTGACCTGGGAGTGGAATGCAAGCCTCTTGCCTCTCTGACCAGTGTCAGAGGAGTAAGTTTCCCAGCATGGTAACGGCTGACCCCGGGGGTCAGTTGGCTCCTAAGCTCTTTGTGCCGTGCTTAGAGCTTTCCTTGTATTGTCTCTTTTAAGCCACACACTTGTCTAGAAGATGGCATCATGACTCCCATTTTGCAAATGAGGAAACAGAGGCCTTGGAGGCATTGCACAAGTTTCCCAATGCTACACACTTGCCACATAGCAGTGCACTCTTCCCATGTCCCTTTGTCCATGATTTCTACCCTTTTGTTTTAAAATTGTGCATGGTAGCAGTGTCCTTGTGCTTGCCTTTGTGACTCAGAACCCCCACTCCATCAGAACTTTTACTTCCTGGGCCACCAATCCATACTATTATGCCATCTGTCTTACCTGTCAAATGTGTCTGTCCCACGTCCCATACCCTTGGAGGCTTACAGCCTGTGACTCTACCTTAGAATGAATCTGTGCTAAGGTAACAATTCCTGGGAGAGGTTGATGGTGGCTCCTTTAAGAAGTCTTTGCATTTCAACACAGAACTTACAAAGATCTGACTCCTCCCAGCCTTAGAGGTAAGAATCCTACACTGTGGCAGAGCAGTGAAGGTGGAACCTTGAAGCTGGAGGCCCCTTAGAACCATCACATCATGTCTCAGGGACGAACACTTATTCTACCTACACAGATAGTCTTGTTTCTGGGAACACAGGAAAGAGCCTGAAATAGAGAGAAATTATTAAACCTGGGATCAGAAGACCTGAGTTCAAAACCCAACTCTACTCCTTGCTAACTATAGATGAGTTACTATACTTCTGTGAATGCCATCTCTTGCTTTTGTGTGCATGTAAATTTATGTGGTATAAGTGTCATTTTGTTGTATGCATAGCTTACATAGTGGTGAAGTTGAGGCTTTTAGAGTATCCATCACCCAAATAATGTATATTATGTTCATTAAGTAGCCTCTTGTTCCTCACTCCTCTCCCAACCTTCCAACTTCCCACCATTTCAAGTCTCTGTTGTCTATCATTCCACTCTATGTCCATGTATACACATTATTTAGTTCTTGCTCACAAGTGGGAACATGCCGTATTTGTCTTTCTGAATTGTTTCACTTAAGATAATGGACTCCAGTTCCGTCTTTGTTGCTCCAAGAGACATGATTTCATTTTTTATGACTAAATAGTATTCCATGTTGCTTATGTGTCACATTTTCTTTAACCAGTCGTCCACTGGTAGACACTTAGGTTGGTTCTATGACTTTGCTATCGTGATTAGTGCAGTGATAAACATACAGAATGCAGGAATCTTTTTTGCATAACGTTTTATTTTCCTTGGAGTGGATACCCAGTAGTGGGATTGCTGGGTCAAATGATAGTTCTATTTTTAGTTCTTTGAAAATTACTGTTTTCCATAAAGGTTGTACTAATTTACATTCCCACCAACAGTATATAATAGTTTCCTTTTCTTCATATTCTCACCAATATCTGTTATTTTTTGTCTTTTTAGTAATAGTTGTTGTCACTGGTATAAGATGATATCTCATTGTGGTTTTAATTTGCATTTCTCTGATGATTGGGGATGTTGAGCAGTTTTTCATATGCCTGTTGGCCATGTGTATGCCTTCTTTTGAAAAATGTCTATTCATGCCCTTTGCCCACTTTTTAATGGGATTATTTATTTTTGTTTTTGTTGAGTTGTTTGAGTTCCTTATAAATTCTGGATATTAGTCCCCTGTTGGATGCATAGTTTGCAAATATTTTCTCCCATTCTGTAGGTTGTCTACTCACCATGCTAATTATTTATTTTGCAAAACTGAGGATAACAACAATGTCTTATAGGAGTGTCATCCGGCAAAATTCTCGTAATAAAAAATAAGTGGAAAATAACTGTAGCAGACTTTTTGGACATTTATTCACAAGCATTTATTATAAACTTCTACTATGAATCAGTTCTGTGCTAGATGTAGAAACCAGCCCAAAGTTATTGTCTTTTCTACCTTTGAGTTTGAAAAGCCAGAGACCAAAGTTTTCCTTACAAGTGCTGCTGGACTCTAGGAATGAAAGACCGTTCCAGCAAAGGTAATTGGTTAAGTGTCTTAGCCACTGGAAGAGGAATTTGCACTTGGCAATTAAGTTTGCAAATATTATACAACCTTATAGAGTGTATTTCTTCAAACTGATGTGTTCTTTTTCATGTAATAATCAATTAGTGGGTGTTTCAACTGCTTAATTAGCTCTGCGTGTAAATTAATCTCTGCATATTGAAATTGCAAACCTTGTCTTGTAATGTTGGATTGTTTCTGAGGTAAATCAAATTACTGTAGCCTCGGCAAAGGTTCTTAGTTTCAAGAGTCACCAAAAGCCAGCAGATTCCTTTAGCCACGTGAGTATGGGGACTTAGGGAGAATTTAGTATATGACAGTCAGTCTAATTATATTTACCCATAGAAAGGACTCCATGCCAGTTCTTATTTCTGCTCTCAGGCAAAATTGCCTGTTGAATGATTAAATTCTTTGAGCCATTCAGGTCTTATGCCCTTGATATTAATGAGGAATAAAAGATATGTTTCTCATTTCCCAAGCAGACATGAGAGCTGGCAGATGAAACCCATTCCCTGCTTCATCAAGGAGGCTGGGAGGGTAAAGGAAAGGTGACCAGTCTGACTCTACCACCCAAGGGAAACTCTAACTTCTTCAAGAAGCCTCCTCTGACTATGGCCAGCCACAGTATCCTCTCCCTATCTCCAAGTCCCCCTAAGAAGGTCGTAACCTAGCTCTCACTTGTTACACCCTATGATATGGGTTCATGGCACCGATACCCATTTGGAATAACACAGGCTTGGGTTCAAATCCAGACTGTGCTCTCTACTAGCTGTGTGACTCGCCTCACTTGTAAAATGAAAGGAATAATATTCCACCTCCTCACTCAGCCCAAGTAAGGTTCAAATGGGAACAGCATTGTAAAGAATTTGGTAAGTGGTAAAGCACTTTGTAAATGGTATAGAAGTGTTGGTTATTTTGTGTTTCGTGTTATTTTATTGTACCCTTCAAAAGCAGGGGCTGAGTTGCTGCTTTTCGCCCTCTTGAGTCCCCCCTCCCCATGATTGGCCCAGGACTAGTTTGAAGCACAGCTGAGTGCTCAGCAGAGTATAGGAAGATGAGACATTCAACCTTAGCCAGTCTGCCTTGGAATTTTGTTCTGTGGCCCATGAACTCCCTCTCAGTTTGGTTTCCTGTAGGTTAGTTTGAGAAATCTGGGACAAATACAATCCTATCTCTGGGGCCTCAGATGCTTGAAGTTGCCTAGACAGGGCTGCTCACATTAGTCAGATCCTACCTGCTTTTGTCATCACCCTTTAGACATGGCCAATGAAAACCTTCCCAATACAACTCAGCCAGCAGAAAATCCACCTTTAGGCCAGAATTATCATATCGACCTCCATCAGGGCCCTGTCTGCAGAGGCATGGCCACAAAGGCCTCTAATGACTCTGGAGAGCCTCTAGGACCTCTTTATGAAGCTGCAGTGACCAGTGTTCCCAGATGGACATCCTCCAAGACCGACTGCCAGAACTCTGTCCAAGTTGCCATGGGTTAAGATTGGGGAAGGAGTCTGACACTCCAGTGGGAAGGAGCACTCCCTAAGGCAGGGATCCCATTCTGGCCCAGAACACTCAACACAATCCTGAGCACATAGAAAGTGCTCATAAAAACTTACAAGAATGGGGTGGGGGTGGGGAGAATAAACACAATAAAGCAAAAAGCAAACCTGTGAATGTGTAAAAATAAAGGCATTAATGAGCAAATGAATGAATAAATAGAAATAAAAGTGAAATAAAAATGAATAAAAATGAAAAAACGAATGGATTTGAAAGATCAAAGCCAAGAATGAAGAACTCAACCTTCCTGCTCCCACTTCTTTCTCTATACAAAGCATTCTTCTAAAATCAGAGAGCTTTGGGAGCCATGCAAGAATGACAGCATTTTTTGTTACATCTAGGAATCCTCCTCATCTTTAGGGCCCAGGATCTGTTTTCAAGTCATTGAGAAATGCATTTTCCACTTCTTTGTCAGCTATCTGGGAACACAGGGTGTTTCTACAGCCAAGTATTGCCTGTGTCTAGAATCTTCATTCAGAAGCATGTAACCCTCATCTGCCTGCACCACAGGGTGAACAGAACTTCCTCAAGGGACAGCAACTTCCATGAACAAACACCCAGAGCTTCCATGAACACTTTGATGACTCAGAGTGGCATTTATCTGGGGCAGGTAACTGAGGGCTGAAGCTTTTCACATGAAGGACAGGAAGAATAAACACCTTCCCTTCCTAATGCCAATTCCTCTTCCCTCGTTTTTAGACTGGAGATCTTCCTGGCTCTGTGTTCCCCATGCCTGGTGTTTATACTTAATTTCTTAAGAGACTATGCTTAGCACAGTCTCTTAAGAAATTCTGATAAGCGTCATGGTGAATACCTGGCCCAACTTAGGTGAAGTGTTGATGGAAGAATCCAGCCAGGACAGCACAAAGCAGCCCACCGCATAGCACTGCACACCTAAACTCAGAGTTTTCTAGAGAAACCATAAACAATTAAAATTGTTTGCTTTAATCTCTCTCTGTATCCTGCTCAAGGACAGAATGCATAGCCTGGCCTCTTTTCTAGCTGCTAACTAATCAGTTTACCCCTCCCCAGTGACACAGACACACACACACACACACACACACACACACACACACACACACCTGCCAAAAGCAAGATTCACTATTCCCAGATTCTCTGCTGGTTTTCCCCCTCTCTCCTCTCTCCCCTTTCTCTTATGAATCTCTTTATTTTTTTTTTATTTTATTTTTTGCTACAGTCCCCTATTTTCCCTCAGTAGGATGAGAGGGAAACATAGGATATTTTGCATGAACCTGAGGGACAGTTCCTGGAATGCTAGATTTTCACAGCCCCAGGCAAACCATGACAAGCTGGTCATCTTATCATTCACATGTGAGAAAATCTGTGTGCAAAATAACCAGCTGTCTCTAAATCACTGCTTGAGACTATTTAACATATGATACACTTAAAACACTTATGGAAACCTAGTGAATGTTCAACAAATGTTAGTTACTATTAGTATTTTTGTTGTTGTAATATTCTGGTTGTTCAAGTCCACCACCACTCCCACCCCAGAGGTATTCCTTCATCCTCCCCATGCACACAACTCAGCAAAGTGGCTCCGCAGACTGTTTGTGATAGGTCAAACTGCATCATTTTAATTCAACAAAATTCACCGATCCCTACCCCATCCCAAACACTGGGCTGGACAGATATTTAATAGTAAACTACAAATGGACTTGCTCTACTGGCATAAGATTTACAGCAGCTGTCCCCAACCTTTCTGGCACCAGAGACTGGTTGCATGGAAGACAATTTTTCCAAGGACCGGGTGCAGCAGGGTGGTTATGGGATGAAACTGTTCCACCTCAGATCATCAGGCATTGGATTCTCATTAGGAGCGCACAACCTAGATCCCTGGCATGTACAGTATGGGAAAACTTTCACAATAGGGTTGTCACTCTTGAGAATCTAATGCTGCCACTGATCTGACTGGAGGTAGAGCTCAGGCAGTAATCGACCCAGGGGTTGAGGACCCCTAGTTTACAGTTTAGTATGGAAGACATTGAGTAGATAGACTCAATGTCTATCTAGTAGATAGTGACATACTGGAGTGAGAGCTGAGAAGGAGATACATAGGGTGCTATGTGAAAGCCTAACAGGGGATACCTCATTTGGTTGGAAAGTCAGACAAGGCCTTGCTGAGGAAGTCACATTTAAACTAAGACTAAAAGAGTAGTGAGAGGTAGGTAAGAAATGAAAGGTAAGTGATTCACTTTGCAAGATAAAAGCAGCCCTGCAAAGTTTGGCTGTTCCTCAAATGTTTCAAAGTAATGAGCCAGAAAGTCTAGTTATTTAAGCAAAGCCAATGGTGAAAGCTGTAAAGTTGAAGAATTTCATGTAGCATAAATGATGATCCCATATTCAGCTGTTGTGCAAAGATTATCCTACACTCACGTGCCACAATTTGAACACCAGCAATTCATAAAACTCTAGTTTTAGGGCCAGGCACAGTGGCTCACACCTGTAATCCCAACACTTTGGGAGGCCAAGGTGAGAGAATAGCTTGAGGCTAAGAGTTTGAGACCAGCCTAGGCAACATAGTGAGACCCCTGTTTCTAAAAAACATTTAAAAATTATCTGGGCATGGTGGTGCACACCTTCAGTCCCAGCTACTCAGGGGTCTGAGGTGGGAGGATCACTTGAGCCCAAGAAATTGAGGCTGCAGTGAGCTAAGATTGTGCTACTGCACTCTACCTTGGGTGACAGAGCAAGACCCTGTCTCTGAAAAGAAAATCTAGTTTTGTACAAGTGCTGGATTATGAAGGGGGTGCTCTTGACTTTAGAAAGGATTCTCTGCCTTTTTTGGAGGCATCCTGTGGACCACAGGGCTGTGTAGGGTAGAGGAAAGGGTTTGAAAATCAGGAGCAGAGGCTCTGGGGTCAAGATCTCATTTTGCTCCCTCCTAACAACATGCCCTTGTGCTGATCATTTATTGCCCTCTGGGCTTCACCTCCTCTCTCTCTTTAAATGGGTACCTTTCCCCCACGCCAGCTGCCTTGCAGGGCTTTTATGAGGGACAGATGAGTAAAGCCCTGGGAAAATGTTAGCTGTCAGCATCTATCTTTCTCTCCAAATTGTGAGCTACTTCAGGACAGAAACTATATGTACCTCAAACAGCTCAAACAACACAAGAGAATAGGGGATGTCTAAGAAGTGGTTGAATGGAGGCAAGTGGTATTAAGAGGCAGAATGATCACACAAGTTCTAGATTCAGAGAAGCCTAGGCTTGAATCTACACACTGCCTCTTTCTGGCTATGTGACCTCAAGCTAGTGACTGAAATCTCTGCCTCTGTTTTCCCAGGAATTAGTTAGGAATAATAATGCCCACTTTTCAAAGCTGAGTTAAAGAATAAAGACAGTGAAAATAAAGGAGATAGCATAGGGTTCAGATACTACTCTTAACTCTCAAGCCATAACTCTTTTTGCTGTTGTCGTTTTTGGTTGTTTTTTGTCATTGTTGTTGTTATTGTTTTGTTTGTTTGTTTTTTGAGACAGAGTCTTGCTCTGTTGCCCAGGCTGGAGTTCAATGGCGCCATCTTGACTCACTGCAACCTCCGCCTCCTGGGTTCAAGCAATTCTCCTGCTTCAGCCTCCTGAGTAGGTGGGATTACAGGCACATGCCACCACGCCAGACTAATTTTTGTATTTTTAGTAAAGACAGAGTTTTAAGACAGGGTTTTACCATGTTGGTAAGGCTGGTCTCGAACTCCTGACCTCATGATCTGCCTGCTTCAGCCTCCCAAAGTGCTGGGATTACAGGTGGTCCGGCCCTCTTTTTTTTTTTTTTTTTTTTTTTTGAGATGGAGTCCCACTCTGTCACCCAGGCTGGAGTGCAGGGTGTGATCTCAGCTCACTATAACCTCCACCTCCTGGGTTCAAGCAATTCTCCTGCCTCAGCCTCCTGAGTGACTGGGATTACAGGCATCTGCCACCATACCTGGCTAATTTTTGTATTTTTAGTAGAGACGGGGTTTCATCCCGTTGAATAGGCTGGTCTTGAACGCCTGACCTCAAGTGATTCACCTGCTTCAGCTTCCCAAAGTGCTGGGATTACAGGTGTAAGCTACCGCACCCAGCCTCAAACCACAAGACTTAAAATAACCCAAGCTCTTTCCTGCCTAAGAGTCTTTGCACATGCTATCCCCTTTGTCTGGAATGCTGTTCCTCCAGCTTTTTGTATGGCTGATCCTACTTATCCATCAATCCTCACCTTCAATGTTATGCCCTCAGTGAGGCCTTTCCTGGCTGCCCCATTCAAATGGGATTTCCTCTGCAAATAAATCTCTGTCAGAAAACTCCATTTGATTCCTGCATTAGTAATCTATTCCTATGTAGAAAAAAAAATTACCTTAAAATGTAATAGCTTGAAAATAAATATTTACTATCTTGCAGTTTCTGTGGGTCAGAGATTCAGCCTCAGCTTAACTGGGTTCTCTGGCTCAGGCTTGCTCAGAGACTGGAAGCAAGGCATTGACTGAGGCTGCAGTCATCTCAAAGCTCAAATGGGAAAGGACCCCCTTCCCAGCTCACCCTCGATGCTGCTGATAGGCCTGGGGCCCTTGCTGGCCATTGGCTGCAGACATCAGCTTCTTGCCACATTGACCTTTCACAGGGATATGCACATGTGGCCCCTGGCTTCCATCAGAGGGAGGTGTGAGAGAGAGAGATTGCTGACAAGCAAAACAGAAGTCACACTTTTTATGACTACCAGAAGGTGGAATCACTGGGGACCACCTTAGAGGCTGCCCACCAGGGTAATCTTTGTAAAACTTTTCCCAGTCCATAACCTACCATCTCTCTCTTCCACTTCTTGGTGGCTTGACACCTTCTACAAGGCGGTAAGCTCCAAGAGGGTAGAGACCATGTAACAGACCAATGGTAGGAGTTTAATAAATGTTGACTAAACAAAGAAAGGAGGCTCGCACGTGCCAGGCACTGTGCCACAGGCTAGCGGAGAGCAAGCCCCAGGCCCTGCCAGTGCAGGGGAGAGAGGCCCAGCAAGTTATGTCTTCACTGTTCTGTTTGGTTTGTTTTAACCTCATAAGGGACCACGACTCTTGCCTTGCAAAATGACTGAAAATTTCTCAATTTCTGTGGAAAGATTTGTTTTGCCTTCTGGACCCCTGTCATAATTTCTGATATTATGCCAGCTTATCCCTCTGTGTGGGGAGGGCTGGGTGGGGCAGCAGGGGAGGCACCGACAGATAGTGGAAGGAGAAAAGTTCTACAGGGCACAGTAATCCTCTGAACGGCTTTGACGAGGCGACCGGCGAGCGGCCTGAGAGCTAACTGTCTGCTGCCCGCTGCCCTGCTTGACAGATTGTTTGCCAAAGAGCCTGGCCAGCGGGAGCTTTGACCTTGGAGGGAGAGTGATCTGTCTTCATGGAAACACACTGTCATAAGCACATGTCTCAATTTCGCTTGGGAAGGCACCGAGGCTACACGAGAAGAGAGCCTTGGACGTGGTTAAGGAGGAAAAATATGTGGCCCATACAGGGGCACAGAAGCAGCTAAAATTAACCCAGAGTGGCCCTGGAGGGCTTGCAAGAAATTAGTGCTTTTGCCTCCAGTGCTGGTGAGTCCTCAGTGAGGCCAGCAGCACAACCACGCCTTCCTTGGGGAACCAAAGTGCCCCTCGCCTCCCTCATGGCCAGTCTCTCCATTTGTCACCAAGGACAAGTTTGGGGGATGGATCTCTGGAAACAGTACCTTTGACATCTAAGTCCCTCAAGAAACAAAAAAACATACCCTGGTGTCTGTATCATCCTGAAGGTCAAGGAAGTGATGCCCTAGGGGACAGGGTGGGTGATAAATCTGGTGTCTGTACAGTCGCCTTTCTGAGGACCTGGCTGAGCCTTTCACCTCTGTCTGTGCTGACAGCTCCAGGGGAGATTTATCTGCCAGGATCCAGGGCTGCTGCAGAACCAGCAAACTCATGAATCTGGAGGAGCAGCATTGACTGAAGCCCGGTGTGTGCTTATTAAAGAAGAGAAAGGGACAGGAAGAAGAGCTCAGAGCTCCTGCCGGGCCCTGGTTTTGAGTGACACAGGATCAGGGTATTATGGGATGGCTGGGCCTGGTTATTTCGGGATGAATTGGACAAATAGATAATGTTCGTAGGGAGAAAATAAAAGCCAGGGGTGCTCTGAGAAGCTGATCGTTGGCAAATAATAAAGAGACATTCACCAGGGAGGGGAGAGGCAGGTGAGGGGTTTCTGAAGGACTGGCCAGTGGCTCACAGCCCACAGGCAAACCAAAAGGCGGTGCTGGTCAATGATACAAAATCCCCCGCTATGCCTGGGGGCACTGGTGTGGGACATGGGGACTAGGCCCAGTAAAGAGAACAAACCTCCGTCCTTCTGAGGTGGGGCCAGGGCCAACCTGTCTAGAGGCAGGGGGCTGGACAAGATGACCTCCAGGGAGATTTTTCCAAGATAGCTGGATTTAGCTCCTTTTTTTTTTTTTTTTTTTTTTTTTTAGGTGGTTGTCTTTTCTTGTCTTCTGTACATGTTTGATTGCTTATCAGAGCCATTTTTGGGCACTAAATGTTAGGAGGCCAAAGATCCAGTACTGAGTCTTTAAAAGGATGATGTTTTGTGTGTTTATGTCCTTTTATTTCCACATTCCATGAGATGGGTGCAGACATGGTAACCCACAAGCTCAGCCTCAACACAAGCCGATTGCTCAGCTCTGACCCCAGCCAGAGACATCATGCGGCTCAAAGCAGCTCCACAAATGGGTCCCCGCCCTAGAGGCCTAATGGAGCCTAAGAAAGGAGAGTCCCATGACTAATTCATCAGGATTTGTTCAGGGAAGCAAAGGAGAGTTGAGAACATCCCAAAACATTCACTCAATGTGAACAGCATAACACACAATCACCAAGTGTCACCGAGAGGTTTACTCAATAGCTGACAATCACCAAACATCACCCAATGTCACCACTAGAAGCCAGGCACCATCCAACCGGCCCACAAGAGCTTTCCCAAGTGCAGGTATCTGCTCTGCACAACATCTGTCCTCAACATGATTTTACCCCCTTCCCTGGGGTGATATTGATCTGGTCACACTACTGCATCCTGGAAAATAATTTTTATTCTTTGACTAGGAGTGTTCTTATCTTCTATAAAGGTTGAAGATTAGAGTAATTGAAGCTGTGAACAATGGTTAACTAGCTATTAATATTTCAAAAGGAAATACCACTTGGAAGACCAACACCTCAAGGGGCAATATCATGTAAACTCCACTTATATTTATGGCAAAACCCACCAAGTTCTTCTTCTGCATTTCTTCTGGCATCAGAAAATGGTGTATGCTAGTTAATCAGTTTCTGAATTTATAAGGTTTCATACATTGCCAATGTTCAAAGAATTGAAAAAACTAAAATACACTGACTCTCAAGTTTCATCACCAGATAATTGATACTCTGGGGCTTGGGTTAGCCACATCTTCTTACATTACAGGAGAAATCATACTTCTGGATATTTATGTGATATTCCCAATTTTAAAATGTAGACAACTGAAGTTGGTGTTTTGCACCACCATGGAGGTAATGTGATCACCACCAGGAAACAAAACGTGACTGAGTGTGAGATTCAGCCCACTGGAAAGTCAGTTAGACCTAATTTGGCATCCCGGAATTTCTGAATGATTCATTGTAATTTTTGTTTTCTGATTGCTTGGATTGTGAACTTGATTTTTTTTTTTTTTACATTAAATGGCCACAAACAGATGGCAGAGGGGAGAAAAGGGAAAGGTTGAAAAGAAAGCAGCATAACTGTAGGAAAATCCCTTCCTCTCCTTATAAAAGAACTTTAATGAGCCTTAGATGTCATTTGCGGTGTGAAGGTTCAGTGGCAGGTAGATTGAGAGAGAAGAGCAGGGAGAAAAATGGTGATTTTCCAGGCTGGACCAGGGCTGCGTGGTCCCCCCAGAGACCCTCTGTGAAATGACAGTTGTTTGTTCTGCAGAGGTTTCTCTTCCACTGGCTGGCCATGAACAGTCACTGACCCGCAGAAGAAAAGGTCCTCAGGTCACTCTAATCTGTGTACTACACACCGATCAATAGCACAGGAGTTACACCCCCACTTGTAAACATGTAACTCAATCAGCACTGGGAAGGTGGGGGCAAAATTTGTCCCCGAAAGCCTGCTGTGAACAGCAGAAAATGTGGGTGATTTCATTATCTGAGATTGCTTTGTCATATTTCTGCTGAACCAAAGGATAACTGAAATGAGCATTAATAATTCAGCACCCTGGCCAGGGCTGCAGGAGCTCTGGGCTCTGCCCCTCCCACCCCTGGGCTCCTCCTGAGTTTGGATGCAGAAACAGCCTGGACCCCTGTGGCCATGGGGAGCCCCAGAGGCAAGGTCTGTGTCATTCCCCAAAGCCACTCAAACCTGAAGGATATGCTGACTCCCAAAGGAGGCTGAGTCCTTGTGGAGCAGCAATGGGTCCAACCCCAGTCCCAGCCCACGGTCAGGCCTCCTGAGCAGTGTCTAGAAGCTCTGAGAAAGGGAGTGTTTTCCAGGCCAGGAGAAGCAAGAACAAATGGAAATTCTATTTGAAAGATGATGTGTGTGTTTTGGAGGGAGAGACTATGGATTTGCAAATCCATTGGTGATGCAGAGTGGTAAACCTTGTGAGCTCAGTACATCAGTTTTGTAAACATCAGTCAGACTATAATGCATATTGTGAAACTCATTTTTATTTTAAATAGAGTCCAGCACAGAGCTGCTTTAAAAAGGGGGTGGGTGTTTTATTCCTCTTTTTATGCTGTTTTCTTCTGAGATGGCCATGGGTTTTCTTTTGACCCAAGGGATAGGTTAGGGTGAATATTTGGAAAAAACCTTTTCTTCTTCCATATCTCTTTTCCCACTTCCCTGTCCTTATCCTCCACTTTCCATTTTCTTTTTCTCTTTCTCTCTCTTTCTGTTCCTTTTCTTCTGTTTTATGCTATTGATTAGCCTTCTTGTTTTAATATAATTTTAGCAAGCCAAAGCCCAAACCTCAAGAGACTTCTGATGCCAGGGCTAAGAAATCCAGATGCCTATGGGGCCAAGCAGATCTCATAAACTTGTAAAGTGGTCAGGGCCTACTGGTGAGATTATACACTAGTGAGAAGTACTACTGTGGACAACTGAATAGCATGTGTCCCCTGCCTAAATACCTTCAAATTTTGTATTTTTAAATTTATTGCTGGCCAAACAAAACACATTTAGGACCTGATGTGGCATGTGGGCCCCCACTTTGAGACCCAATCAAGGTGGTCCCCTTCCTCACAGAAGATGAAATCGTGGACAGAGG
This sequence comes from Chlorocebus sabaeus, assembly GCF_047675955.1. NCBI lineage: Eukaryota > Metazoa > Chordata > Mammalia > Primates > Cercopithecidae > Chlorocebus > Chlorocebus sabaeus. The sequence goes on along the minus strand of NC_132908.1, from coordinate 45,707,675 downwards.
AAGGAACATGATTGGCCCAGAGTCATGCAAGAGGTGGAGTCTCCCAGCTTCCAGGTTGTGTTCCTTACCAGAACACCTAAGCTTTCTTCCTCCACACCCTCCTTCCGTGCGTTGGTTCATTTACCTGTTTATTTGTTACCCACTCCCAGCCCCTAGCACTGGGGCCCCAGATAAACCAGCCAAGACCTTTGCCCTTCCAGGACCCTCAGTCTGTCTCTGGGAGGTCACATGATGCTATTCAGTGTGACAAGGGCCAAGGCAGGGTCATAAGCTGTCTGCCTGGGATCCCTACCAGCAACAAGGAGACTCCCTGCCAGGCCTTAACCCAGGGCTTTCCAGGGCCCCCTTCTCTCTGACCTTGGACTGTCACCTGGAAACCTCAGGTTATTTTGCCCAGCTCCTGAGTGGTGAGCCTAGGCAAATATCACCATCAAAACATCCACTCACCACTCCACCTTGAGGCCAGTCTTGGTGTTCCAGTTAGCAAGACTGTCCCAGCCCTCCCATTCCAGGTGCAGGACTGGAAAAATCTGCCCAGCTCACCCATGTCCTCTGGGCCCAGGCCTCTGACACCCAAAATTCCAGCTGTAATGAAAATCACAATGTGTCCTCAGCATGGAAGAAACATGACCTGAGCCCAGCCTAGAAGGTCAGTTCACCAGGTCTTTATTTCTCAAACCACTAGGTCTCCACGCTTTGAGGGGCTCTCTCCTTTGCGAGCCCCAGGCACTTAAAAAAGGCACAATCTCATTCACTCACTCACTTACTCACTCAGACATTCATTCAACAAGCATCTTCCAAGTGCCCCCTGTGTCCTGGACCTGGAAATGGATGAGATCCAGACTGTCTCAAGCACCCATTGTCCTGGGGGAGATGGCAGTCACCACCACTCTTTCTTGGGGTCCTGATGAGAAGACCAGGATCTCGGGCCTTCTTTTAAGCTTCCCTCCTTCTAACTTCATCTCAGACAGTCTCCCAGCCCCCTTCAAATTCTCATTTCTTTACCTCTCACCACAGCCCCTTGAGGAACACTGGGCTTCTAATTAGCCCCATCTTACAGATGAGGACACTGAGGTCCAGAAGGGAGAAATGATCCACTCAAATTGCAGAGGTGGGAGGTAGAGCTGGATAAGGTCCCAGTTTCTCCAGATATCCTTGGAGAAGAAAGCAGGATGTTCTGGAAGGAAGAGGTGTGGAATCTTGGCACACAGGTATATCCTCATATCTATTTTAAAAAGCCATAACATTGAGGCAATGATACAGGTCCAGAGGGTCTATATTCTGTTGTCCAATCCTCGAGGGCAGTCAAGCATTTCAGGAGAGAATTGGTTAGTCATAACAATCCCAAACACTATCTGAATACTTACTCATTACTTAGTATTTAGTAAGATATCAATATTGAGTTCTAAGGGATTTACATTTAATCTTTATAACAACCACATGGAGATCGGCATGACTTTAACCCTGCTTTGCAGTGAGGAAATTGAGGTACTGAAAAGTCACCTGGCACAGCTAGGAAGGGGAGGAGAATGACTGAGGCAGGGAATGAGACTTTCAAGACCAATGCTCCTAACCACTCAAGCACATGGTTTGGCAGAGTGTGCCTTCCCATTTTGAAGGAGTGTTGATTTACAAGGTAAAGAGAGAAGTCACAGATTGGTAATTGCCAAGGAAATGCATGGGAAGCCATTCAAATAGATGTCAGCGTGAAAACTCAAGAAGGTAGATTTATTCTGCTGCTGCAGAACAGGAGGGCTGAGCTTTGGTGATGACCAGCTGTCATTTGGAGAAGACTTCTTCAGAGAGAAGGAACTGAGAAACAGATCCACACGATTGAGTGAAGGAGGACTCTTTTGGCAAACCTCAAAAACAAGCTCCAGAAGCCCCCACAATCTCTCCCTATTTATGCTCCATGTCGTGTCCAATCCGCCCTCTCCAAGCCTCATATTGGAGACACACTTCTTTGGTTGAAGTGCTGTTGCCTGTTAACATGCATTACCCCCCAGAACAGGTAGCCTGCTAAACCTTTGTCAGTTATACAAGTTATTCACTGCTAAACTACAAAGTACCATGAAGGTAGTGTCTTAAAGCAGCATACATTTATTATCCCACCATTTCTGTGGGTGAGGAATCCGGCCCAGCTTAACTGTGGCACATCTCTGCCACAGGCTCTCTCACAAGGCTGCAGTCCAGGTGTCAGCCAGGGCTGGGGTCTCATCTGAAAGTTCATCTGGGAGGGATCTGCTTTCAAACTCAGAAGCTGGTAGGAATCCTTGAGTTGTTGGGTTACTACCCCTTTGTAACAAAAGAAGTAAGGCTCTGAGGATGAACTGTCTCCCCCAACTCCCCAAGCACATCTCCAACCCCCGCTGCCAGGTAGTGAGTTGGTCCTTCTGAAGATGCAACATCAATGTCCCAAGACTGTGGATTATCGGCTGAGAGCTTCTGTTTCCTGCTGGTTATTACACAGACACCAACTTCAGCTCCTTTCCACATAGGCTTCTCCAACATGAACACTTGCTTCACTGAAAATGTGCAAGCTGATAAGGCAATAGAGAGACTCTGCTGGCAAGTCAGAAACTTCAGTGATAGCTTGTAATCTAATCATGATGGTGACAGCCCCTAAACACTGAGGTTTCCTGTTGCTCAGAAGCAGGTTACTCCAGGGGACAGGATTACATGAGGCTGTAAATATCAGGAGGTGGAGATCACTGAAGTCATCTTAAGAGATATTTACCACATACGTCATCATTATATTAGTATAAATTAGTTCATCAGCTTGTTACAGCAAAATGGTTAGGGACAGCAAGGGGATTTTTGACAAAAGGATGAAGGAAGAACAATTCTGGAATCTGGGGTTGGCCTTAGCAGGGTGGGTCTGGTGAGCAAGCTCTGAACTAACAATAAACCAAATGTGGGTTTCCCTGGACCTCACATCCCTATTAGTAGGCAGGTGGAGGCAGAGAGAACTGGACCAGTCTCTCTGGTTTTCCTCCACTCATCGCTATGCCATGGCTTTGGCACTAAGTCGAGAACTAAATACCCCATGGTGACGAGATTGGCACTGTGCCTGCATTGTCATTGTCACCAGAGCATCCTGTCCCTCCATGCCCTAAAGGACATCGAACTCTAGTTGCCTGTATATTTCACCTCCAAAGCCCATGCAACAATATTGAGTGGTTCCCGGGGTCTGCTGCTAAAATCCTAGGCTCAACACGGTGAGGATTAGCCTGGTCACTTACATTTTGGATGTTGTAGTTCCTTGAACTTTCAAAGCCTCAGTATTCTCCTTAGAGAGATTATATAAAGGAACACTTACTTTATTAAAAGACTCTGACAAAGACACATCATTATTCAAGAATGGTTTAACTAAGGCTTAATAAAGACAACAATGAAAAGATATTAACTCATTTAGCTTATATTTGAGAAGCTGACACATCTTAGATGTAGAGCTTTCTTTCAGCATCAGTGATGGATTAAATCTGTTTGCATTGGAAATTGGCTAATGTACTGATGCTCAGAAATCTTGTGCTAACGCCAAGACATTGACCCTCTCTAAATGCATAAACCACCTCCCTACCCACAAAGCTCACCACTACCCAGGCTAGACCCTTCAGAGGCTGAGACATGTTACACATAGAGCCAGGAGTCTGTTTCATTCCCCTTACATTGCAACTTACAATTCTTGTGCATTTATTTTAAGCAAATTATTCAGCCAAGTTGACAAGCATGAAAAAAACATGACCTACCCTGGGTGTTTCAAAAGAGATTTTCTCCCAAATATGATTCATTGTGCTCTGATCTCTCACTGTATTTTTATCAAATGTTCCATGCCAGCTCTTAAAAGGACACTGTCAACTCCACTGGTTATGGCTGATTTCTTTAACTCTGTTGTCAAATGAATCCCTTATCAACCTGTAACAGAAAATCCACCTTCCAGAAGCTCCAAGAGATGCCCAAACGAGCCTCTTGGAGTCTAGAGGCAGATCACAAAGACATTTAATGACTAACATGTACCAAGTAACCATGATATGCCAGTCCCATTCTAGGTACAATCAGCACTAACAATGGAAAGGGCGTATACGGTCCCTGATCTTGTGAAGGTTACATTCTAGAAGGAAAGAAAGACTGTAAACAAATAAATAATTCAATAAATAAAATAACTGGTCGGGCACTTTGGCTCATGCCTGTAATCCCAGCACTTTGGGAGGTCGAGACAGGCAGATGACCTGAGGTCAGGAGATTGAGACCAGCCTGGCCAACATGGTGAAAACCCATCTCTACTAAAAATACAAAAATTAGCCAGGCATGGTGGCAGACGCCTGTAGTCCCAGCTACTCAGGAGGCTGAGGCAAGAGAATTGCTTGAACCCGGGAGGTGGAGGTTGCAGTCCACCAAGATCGCGCCACTGCACTCCAGCCTGGCGACAGAGTGAGACTCCGTCTCAAAAAAAGAAAAAAAAAACCTTTGGACATTGGTACGTGCTTTGAGGAAAATAAAACAGGGTGATGCAATAGAAAGTCTCACCAAGGTGTGCCATTTGAGCAGAATCCTGAGGAAACGAGGACTAAGACGGTTCTATAAAAGGAACATTCCAGTAAAGGACCAATTGCTCTCCATCTCACATATTTGCGGATGCCACCAATCAAGATGGATCAAGTTACTGCCTTCAGAGTTTGTGTGACAGGAAGAGCAGCTCTTCCCATGGCCAGAGAGGAATGGAATGATCTACAGAGGAGGATCCTGGCATGTGACCCTTGTCTTCCCCACAGAAAGCATCAAGGGTGTTGGCAGCAGGGAACACTCTGGGGTATTACCACATACCCCAGAATCTAACTCAGAGCTTAGCACAAAGTAGGTACTATAGCTAGATGAATAAGAAAATGAATGGTAAAGGGGAAAAAGGGGAAAAGAAGAAATACAACTAGCTAGCCAAAAGGTCATATAACTGATCCTTAGTATGCAGGGCCAACTGGGTAGGGCACACCTTTCTTCTTGATAATTATTTACTACCATTCATTTTGCACTTATTATGCTCACTGCATTCATTGAGCTCTTTGGTCAGCAATCTATATGTACTATGTATTTCAATTCTTGCAAAACTTTTTGAGAGAAGTAGTATTTCCTGTCACACACAAAGATATTCAATCATGCTGATTCACCACACTAACCCATCTCACTTGCAAGTGGGCATGAGAAATTATGGAGGATAAAAGTTGGGGCATTTCATGACAATTCCATATCCCACCTAGACTATGATTTCCTCACATTAGTGGAGAAGTCTTAGGAGAAATTGCTTCGATTGGCCTCACCGTGTTCATAGTCCCAGGTTGGTGACTCTGTGTCTTTCCCAGTTTTCTTCCACTTCATTTATTTATCCATTTATTCAAATATATTTATTGAGCACCTATTATACACCCGGCATTATACTGGAGATACACAGGTAAACAAATCAGATTAAAAATTCTAGAACCACTGTCCTCCTCCCACCCAAAAGGCAATCCTTGGCACAAGAACAAGAACAAGAGCAAAGCAGAGAGACTAGCAAACAATAATTCATGTCTATTTCCTATTCTCCTCCTACATCCACAGCCCAGACATCTCTAAAAAAATATGGGCACTCTTTCAACCAACTGAACATGGCAGGGAAACAGGTGGGTAAGAAGGGGATGGAAGAAGCACTGAGCACAAATCCGACAAGACAAAAAGCAAAGTCTTAGCTGGGTCCAGGACTGGCCTCTTTGTCCATAAGAGGGAAGATGCAACAGCAGCTAATCTCCTCTGTGGCCAAACTTGGTGGCTGGACTCTCCAGCCGGCTTTCAGAATAATTCAGATTCAAAACAACACCATCCCCTTGTCTACACTGTCAGTCTGAGGCATCCCTCTGTTTCATCTTCCATTCACTTTCAGTCCCAACTCATTTCCTGGGCCACCCATGAGCCTTCCCTCTCAACTGTGTCTTCTCCATGTTGCCATTGGATTTCTCTCCCAATTCCGTTTTGGATTGCAATGACAAAAATAGGAAGGCTTCTTCCTTGATAGAGCAGCAGAAAAAAAAAAAATGTTGTTTACTTGAGAAAAACAGCTCTCTTGGAAGGAGAGATGGAGCACACAGGAATCAGACAAAATAGCCAGGACCTTTCTCTGCAGGCACCTCTCCACCTCTCGGGTGAACTTGTTCTTCATCGTGGCCAGGTAAATTGCCCCATTTTCTGCCAAGAAGAAGGCACAGTGTATATAGTTGTTGCACTAGTGTGTGTCCCCTCATGAAGGACCTCATACCTGTCTCTGGGAAAGGAGAAGACGGCCTCTCTCCAGTTGCTTCTATCAATTTTCATGCTAACTCAACTCCTCTGGTCTTTAAACCTCAAACAATTCCAATACTCTCTTCTTATATATTTTCTGCACTTTTGAGCACCTCATCCTAATAATCTGTCATCACCACCTATTAGCTGAGTGATCTTGGGTGAGTTACTAAACACTTCTGGGCATCATTTATCTGTCTACATAGTGGAAATAATACTACTTCATTCCAGTTACTGAGAGTGGGTTCAGATCTCTTTGCACAATTCCTGGCACCTTGGAGTCATGAAACTGGTGGTTCTCAACTCTTGAGTGTGCATGAGAATTATCTAGGGAGCATTTAAAAATATTGATGCTTGAGCCCCAGCTCAAACTCATGAAATTGGAATCTCTAGGAGTGGGAGCATGGGCATCAGTATTTTTTACGGCTTCCAAGGTGATGCTAATTTGCAGCTAGAAAAGACAGCAGCTTCATTAAATAAAGGCAGCTATTATGGTTGTTGCTGTTGCTGTTTCAATACACATTGTCCAGATGCAAACCCAAAGGTATGTGGAACTTCCAGGAATAAAGACCTGCTCGAATCAAATCGGTGGAGTGTTTGTGATTCTCAGCCAAGCCCCCTCTCATCTTCCAGAGAGAACTAAATGAACCACAGGAGGCCATAGCCCATGGCACAGTGTCTTAGGTAAAAGGCACCTAATCAAAAATTTCAGGGATAATTGGCAAATTGGCTCTTCATAAGAAGGAGGTAACCTGAATTAAGCGCCATGAGTTAGTGGAAGAGATGCCTGTGGCTCTGGCTCTGGGCTCCTGCCGTATCTGCATAAATGAATCTGTCCCAGGGATACACGTTTCTTCCCCACGTGACCCCGCAAGCAAGTACGCTCCACATCTGAGTTCAGCAGGTGAAGGCATTGAGAGGAGAACCCATTTGACAAATTTGAATTCCAAAGCCATAGCCACTTGATCTGGAGTAATGGGAGTGAGAACCTTGGAGCCCACACAAACCCAGGCAGGCTAACATGGAAGTGAATCCCGGGAAACAAAACAGGCTCATGTTCGATTTGTGATCTCATTGAAACAAGCCGCCCATCTTGTAACGTTGCTGCCTTATGGTAGGATTTATGACATCAATGTTTGCAAAAGCAATCTCAAAAAAAATAAAATAAGAGGAAAGGAGATTTTAAAAAGAAACAATCTCCTTTCTCTGTGTTCCTTTACCTCTGAATTGAAGTTAAAGCCCTCATTATTTCATTAGCTGGTCTCATTCCCTCGATGGTAACTGGGTTCATGAGCATTTGATTTAAGCTGCAATTAAAAGCCCCAATCATAGAAATACATTTTCAGAAGATAATTGGGTGCATTATGCCAGCTTGTTGGCCTGTTAGGCGGCTCTAATTGTTGGCCAGTAAATTAAAAGCAAGTGTAAGTAAATAGTTCATCCAGAGATACATGAACGAGAAAAAAGTTGAGTTCCTATTGATCAAGGACTCTGCCCTCTGCCCTAAATAGGGAGCTTGCCTGTGCTCAGGATCACAAATCCGTTACTCTGGGGTAAAAGATATATAAGTAGCAGAGCATATTAATTGCTTTGCACACATTAGAATAAAGATATCTTCAGAGAATTTTTTATCTTGCTTTTTTCCTTCCACATCCTACTTCGTTCTTTCCTTTTTCTTTTAGTGAAGCCCCCAGAATGAGCCACAAGATCTTTATTTCTTATCTTTCCTCTGTACTCTCATAATGGTACCTCCCATGGTAGCAGCGTGAGCTGAAGAAACCTTTTACATTACTTTTTCTCCTGGAAGGCTGCAGAGTGGTCAAAAGACAGACTAAGTTGCCTCTGCAGTCTGAGTTCCCCTTCACTGGAGGAGAGAGGGTAGATAGTGCCTTGAGTAGTAGAAGAGATTTCAGACATTGAATAGGGGAGGTTACAATATATATCAGAAGAGGCTGACTGATTTTTACCATTCTTCTAGCAAATTGCACCCCACTTTTCTTTTCAGAAAGCTCCCCTGTCTCCTCCCAGCTTATATAGATTGGGAATTATAGTAGATCCTACTAGCATTTGCAAGTATCAACCCACCTTTGTCTCTAAGGGAGGTGTGTGCTTCTCAATGCCTATGATACTGTCTTAGCTATGTGGCTGACTTTGGCCAGTAGAATCTGAGTGGTCATGACATAGACCACATCTCAGCAGAAGCTTACAATTTATTGTGCGAGACATCTCCATTTCCTGTTCTTCCCGTCCGCCTCAATAGTGATCTTATTGCCTTCTAAGGCTGTTCCTACAGCCTGAGTGAGAAGTCACATGATGGGGAGCCTGGCAGAGCCAAACAGAGCCGCAGCAGCTACAGCCAACCAACAGCCATCAACATTTAACAAGAGAGGAAAATGCAGAGTCAAGCCAGCAAGAAGTGGTGCATGGTCTGGGGCTCTGGAAGGAATAGAAGGCGGCAACCTTCCCCTTAGGGTGTGAAGCTGTAATTGAGGAATATGAACCCACTGCCCCTTACTTGCCTTCACATAGGTTGAAAATAAGGCCCAGATGTGGAGGAAAACCAGCCTGAGACACAGGAAATCAGGCCTTGTGGCATCTGTTGAGCGTCAACCAAACCCTGTTGAAAGCAGGCTCTCCCCTGAATGTTTCTGTTATGAGGCCCAATTTCTTCTTTTGCTCATGTCTGTTTGCATCCAGTTTTCCGTCACTGAAACCTCAAGAATTTTCACTGAAACGGATTCCAAACCTGAGGTCTCACTCTCTCAACCTCCCCCATCATCCCCTCTAGAGAGGAAGGAGCCCAGGGTCTCAGGAGCAGTGGCACCAACGCTCAGCCAAAAAAAACAAAAAAAATCCTGAGGATGCAGGAACTTAGAAAGTCATAGGATTAGCCCTGCCTTGCAGTTGTCCAAGGCAGAAATTTGAAGGATGGATCCCAGAAGACTCAGCTGGAGATAAAAACTTTTGTAAAAGCCCAAGGGGGATTTGATGTTTCACCTGTAGCCTTGGAGCCGCAAACCGAAGCCTTCTCCCCAGTCCAAATCATCAATCATCATAGCAAACAGCATTGGACACTAAGAGACTTGACTCAGCCTGTTCTCCAGTGTTATTTCTAAAAGCATCAATGACAATTTGATTTACATGATTAATTTCTTCACCAATAGCCATTTCTTCCTGATTTAAGTCAGAAACTAAATAATACAAACTGACTAAAATATCATTGCAGAATCAATAAAACATCCCCAACAGATAATTATAGCATTAATGCACTTATTCTCCAGTTGGTACATCAATCATAATTAATGGGGATGAGTTGAAATGATTTTAATCAAAGGCATTTGAATTCTGTTGCCCTGAGTCATAGAATACTGTAGCATAAGAGCCATAAAAGCTAAGACCAGCGGTTCTTCAGATGGGGTTTGCTGGGATCCCAGGGGTCTTTAGAAGCACTTCTTGGGCCACTGTAGGAAGTAGTGGGAGGAGAGAAAGCTCAATAGTCAGAGGCCCCAGGATTTCCAGTCTCGCTTTAAACAAAATGTTCTTTGAATATTTATTTATTTGAAAAATGTTTTTGGCTACCATAGTCATAAGAAGAAGAGGAGAAATAAGGGAACAAATAAGAAAGGAACACAGAAGGAAGAGAAGGACTTTAAAAGATACTAATCTAGTCCAACCTCTTTATTTTTCAAATGGTGAAACTGAGACTCAGAAAGTGGGAGAGATTAGTTCAGGGTCACACACATGCTGAACAACAGAACCTTGATGGAAATCCACATGGTTAACTCCAAGCTAATGTGTTTCTAACTCCAAGCTTACATTTTTAGCTTTTAGGGACAATGGATTCATTCCATGGTGGAAAGGATTTGGGAGAAGATTGCCCCCAAGACATCATCAGGAGGGACTCCTGCCCCTGGTCCCTAGTTCTTACTAGTTATACAGACCATGCCTTATCCTTGGCCCAGGATTCCAGCCAAATTATTCCATTTGAGATATTTCCCACATGATCTAGGGTCCACGCCCAACAATTCTTGATGGGGACAGCTCCAGCTTGAATTGGTGACTCATTTTACCATAACCCATGTCTTCATTCGTTGATGTACCACTTATTATGCATGAAACTTTGTACTGAACACTCGAAAATTGCAGAAAAGTATAAGACAGTAGCCACACCCTTAGAGTCTAGAAAAGAAGGAGAAATCCATAAGCCAAGATCACAATACAGGGTTCAATTTGCCTTTGTTACCTGTTAAACTATAAGCTCTACAAAGCAGGGTGGCTTCCATTATTCACTGCTATATCTCCAATGCCTTGCATAACACTGGACATATATAGACTGGGCACATGTAGCATATAGATGCTCAATGACCATTTTTTGGATACTTTAAAATAACAATAATAAAAGTTGACACTTAACATGTACAAGACCTTCTTGGATATTAATGTGTAACTAAATATTCAACCTTCACCACAGCCTACAAAGTAATTATATTATTATAATCCATTTGACAGCCAGCAAAGGCACAGAGAAGTTGAGAATATTGTCCAGAGTCAAATAACCAGTAAGTATATGACCCTGGCGTCTGATCCCAAGCCATGTCCCTCCTAAGGCTTCACCCTTACCCATATTCTTAATACCTCCCAAAATGTCATGGAATCCAGAGGGTTTCTATAAAGAGATGAAGGAAGACTTCACAGAAGCGATAGAAACTAATCGATGCCTTCACAAATTGGTAGAAGCTGGACTTAAAGAGGTAGAGAGGGAAACCACAGCAAGAGGAAACAGATCGAGTAGAGGCATGGTGGAGGGAGGGCATGGGCACATATGATGGGCAAGTTCTGTGTGGCTGCAGCATGTTCTATACAAAGGAAGCATAGGGAAATGTGACCAGAGAGAAGGACCAGAGCCAGGTGCACAGGGGCAGTGGAGAGCCATTGAAAATGACACCATCAGAGCTCAGTTTTGGACAGGCTTTTTATCAGGCCTACCTTAGAAGTCAGAGAGTGGGGTGGCAGAGAAAGGCAGCAAACTTAAGGGCCAAGTCCAGGCCTTCTTGACAAGTGCATCAAAGTTGGATGCAGGATCCAGATCCTGGACATTCACCATAGGCTGATGCCATTACTTGAACAAGTGGTCTGGTCAATTTCACTCCACTGATACAGCCTGATGCTCTTCATTTAAGAGTTACCTTAGATCGAGCTATGACAGCAATGAATCTGGTGGCTGGCTTTCTACCCTCACATAGAAAACAGCTTCTCTGCCTGCCATAGCCATGAAGCCAAATGCTGATTCTATTGACAATACCTCTGGCCACAAAGGGTTCACATTTTTAGGTCCAGATATAAACATGCATTCAGAAACCTGTCTCCTTTGAAAATCTCCTGAAAACCCATAAATTCTTTATATTCCTAGAATCCTACTGGAGAAAGCATATAGCCTAGATTTAGCAAACACATTGAGGTCACACATACTATAAAAATAATCTTTGACTTTGTGCAAAAGTGTCATGTCAATCAATGTTAAAGTAATTGGTAATTATGCCTATTATTCCAGGAGACCTAAAATCCAAGACTGTGCTTTGTATTCTTGGACCCAACATTGACCCCATCGCCCTTGACTTTATTTGAGAGTGTGTCAGACCACAGCCAGGTGTGCCAAGGGCCTGGCAGTGTTGCAGTGAACTTGAACTAGTGCAGCACTGGAGAAAGTGTTTAGGAATGAGAAAATGGAAATGGAACATAGACCTCTTTGAAATACCTAGCTCTCAGAAGATGGGAGAAAATCACAAAGTTAAAGAATGTGAACTTCAGGTGAACTCCCTTGGGAAGCTGTAGATCTGCTGTGATTACTGAGGCTTTGCAACACCCTTCTGTTGGTTTATTGCATCGTGGGCCTTGCTTCTTCCTGTCCTGGGACTGATACCATTAGCTATGTGACTTCATGGTTCCTCCCATTAAGAAGTGAGGTCTGTTTCTTCATCCCTGAAATCTGGGCTGGAGTTTTAAACAGGGTTGGGTCCAGGATGAGGCAATCAAGATTCCTGGGGCTCAAAATTTTAAGGAGGTGCTGCTCACATGCAGGATCATGCAAGGTCAACATCTGAGAGGGAATGTCTCCTTAACATGTGTGTTCTAGGTGCCTTGCTTCCTTCAGCCTAATCTCAGTCCTGCTCATGACTTGCTTTGAACAACAGACCATGGCGGAATTGATACTACGCCGGTTCCGAGCCTTGGCCTCCACAGGCAACGCATGCTTCCACTTTTATTCTTGGCGCCTTTCATTGCCCGAGCTAGCCTGCTGGAGGATGAGAGGGCTTGTGGAGGAGAGACACATTGTCCCAGCTGAGCCACCTCCCACTTGACCCCCCAACTGACCACAGATGCATAAACAAGTCCAGCTGAGAGCAGCCCAGCTGGGCCCAGAGTAGCAGAACTGCCCCTCAACCCACAGACTCGTGAGAGATAATAAATGGATATGGTTTTTAAATGTTTGGGGAGTGGTTTGCTTTGAAGTAGATGACTAATATACTTTCTGTCTTAGTCCATTTTTGTTGTTATAACAAAACGCCACATCCTGGGTAATTTATAAATAAGGGAAATTTATTTCTCATAGTTATGGAGGCTGGGAAGTCTAAGAGATTCAGTGTTTGGTGAGGGCTGTTTTCTGCTTCCAGGATGGCACTTTCGGGTTGTGTCTTCACATGGTGAAAGTGAGAAAGGGAGGAATGCTGTGACCTCACATGGTAGAAGAGATGGCAGTGTAAAACAGAGCCTAGCTGGTTCCCTTGAGTCCTTTTATAAGGGTCTTAATCTCATTCATGAAGGCAGAGCCCTTATGACTTAAATGCCTCTTAAAAGCCCCACCTCTTATTATTATTATTATTGTTATTATTGTTAGGGACAGGATCTTGTTCTGTCACCCAGACTGGAGTGCAGTGGCACAATCACAGCTCACTGCAGCCTCAAACTCCTGAGCTCAAGCAATTTTCTCACCTCAGCCTCCCCAGTAGCTGGGGTTACAGATGCACCCCACCATGACTGGCTTTTTTTTTTTTTTTTTAAATTTTGTAGAGACAGGGTCTCACTATGTTGCCTAGGCTGATCTCAAACTCCTGGCCTCAAGCGACCCTCCTACCTCAGCCTCCCAAAATGCTTGGATTACAGGCATGAGCCACCATCCCCAACCCTCCACTTCTTAATACTATCACATCAGATATTAGGTTTCAACAAGTGTATTTTCAGGAGACACAAACATTCAACCCAGCACTTCTCACGTTTCCTTTTCCCACAACATAGGCAGCCACCTAAGGGGCCTATTAAATAATTATTAATAGGTAGATGACTCTGAATTCAGTGATATGTACTGAGACAAGTTTAAAAGAGACTCAAGTTATGAGAATGTAAAATGAAGTCAGGAGTTCTTCTGGTTCTAATTCTACTAGTAATCTTAAACAAATCTTTCATCTCTGGGATTTGAGGCCTTTTTCTTAAAAATGAGTGGTTTGATCCACAGCAGAGGCAAGTGAGTTTCTTTAAACATGCCAACTCCAGTTTACTGCAGACAGATATTCATTGGGAATAGCTGAAAGGTTCTGAGGCAACACAGAAAAGAATGCTATCATCAATTAGTGATATATGTCATGATCAAGGTCAGGGAAGAAAAGGGAAGAGGGTGAGGTGGTGGAGCAGCACACACACCCCACAGTGGTCATAACAAGTGAAGATCCACTCTGAGGAAACTTCCAGCACTGAGAGTTTCTCACGTTCCTGTTTAGGGGGTTAATCCTGCCAGACTGAGTCAAGCAATGAAGACCTGTGGCTACCATGGACAGCTTGTTATTTGCTGCCCTCTGCCCTTCAGCCCAAAACTAACGGTTTCCTTACGTTGTGAAAACAAGGACAAGAACACAAGGCTTGGGGCAGGCACCTGTGCTCCTGTCCTGGATGGTGGACAGTATATAGGCACTGGACAGCTTTTCACCCAGGGTGGCTTGCCCCCTATATCTGCCAGATTGAGTTTGTTGTTGTTGTTGTTGTTGTGTTGTTTTGTTTTGTGTGTTTTGTTTGAGGTGGAATCTTGCTCTGTTGTCCAGGATGGAGTGCAGTGGCACCATCTCGGCTCACTGCAGTCTCCACCTCCCAGATTCAAGTGATTTTCCTGCCTCAGCCTCCTGAGTAGCTGGGATTACAGGCACACGCCACCACGCCTGGCTAATTTTTGTATTTTTAGTAGAGACGGGGTTTCACCACGTTGGTCAGGCTCGTCTCGAACTCCTGACCTCAGGTGATCCACACACCTCAGTCTCCCAAAGTGCTGGGATTACAGGAGTGAGCCACGGTGCCCAGTCTGAGTTGTCTCTTTAGAACTAGATGCTGTAGTACTAAGCAGAAAAACAACTCTGACTACAGGGCATGCCAATTTAGGAGGTTCATTTTTACTATCTTTACAGAAATGTTCTTTCAAGAATCCCTCTTTTCTGTAAAGCACAGAACATTCACATGATCAAGGTCATAGGAAGGGCCTTTGCAGTGAGGGTCCTCTCTAGCATTGGCATCCTCACATCAACTTGAGCCACCCTGCTGGCCACCCTCCACCACCCACTTGCTTAACTGGAAGATGGATCTCAACTTGCAGAGAGACTCAGGTCTTAAGACTTACGACTTCCGAATATCCTGATTCACCACAGAAGGTTAAAAATAGTTCTTTGCATATGGAAATCACTTCACAGCTTACAAATTGCTTTTACAACCTTAATTTCATTTGATCCTCAAAAGAGTCCTGTAATGAGAAAACTGAGGTCCAGACAGGTGAGGTGATAAGCATAGGGGCAAGCAGAAGGTAAGAGGGAGAGTTGGGACTAGAACATAGGCCTTCTCATTAAGCTCTTGTCCTCTTTTCTGCAGCACAAAACTGCTTTTCTTATCACCACCACCTGCTGTGGCCATGACCACTGCCAACAGCATCACCACGTCACCAGCTACTCCACCTCCCTAACAACCAGTGAGCCAGGCGACCAAGGAGAAGACATTTTCCAGCTCCCCAAAACTTGGGTTTACTCATCTCCACCTCTCCTCAAGCCCCTCTGTTGTCCAAATCTACCAGCAGGAGCACTTCTAGTTATTTTTTTTCCCCCACATGGGAGGCCGTGTGAGCATCAGCCTTCAAACCACACAGACATGAGCACAAATCCCAACTCTACCACTTCCTAAGAGGATGATGTGGGCAAGTTACTTAACTTCTCTGACCCTCAGCATTCTTAAGATTTCTTTAACAAATAAACAAAATTATACAACAATGCATAAACTAATGAGCAAAAAGGAGCTCACCTGATTCATAGTGAGTTCAAAAAAAAAAAGGTGCTAGCATTAGTAGTAAGTAAACAACAACAACAACAACAACCCTAATAGTAATGCCTGGATGCTAAGCCAAATAAACAGGGCAAATGTGGTACCTAAGGATCTTTCCCCGGATGCACCGCCACTCTTGAAAGATCTTTCTAATCGTGGAAGGAATCAGAGAGCACGGCCAGCTGACATCCCCACATCCCATTCATCAGCCCTAACAAGAACTCTACATTTACACAATTTATTGGACATAGGATACAGAAAATACATTGGGGGAGGAGGAGTGGGTTGTATAATCAGGTGCGTGATTAGTCATGCTAATGACATTTATTATACTACAAGTAGAACTAATTTACAATAATTTAATCATCAACAAACAACTGTGCAGGAAGAAGAATCTGGGTTGTCAGATTTTCAAATAAGGGCTCTTGACGAACAGTTCCAGTGTGACCCTGAACTTGCGTAATTCTGGAGGGAAAGACTGGGCCTGAGTCTCAGTGTGTCTACAAGAATAATGACTAACATTTGCACAGCAATTCCAGACTTTACAAAGTACCTACATGTACGGAGTCTCGTTTGATTCTTCAGACAACCTTCATGGTAATGCATTCTTTGAACTTGATTTAGGATGGCAAACTGAGGCTGAGAGGTGAGAAGGGATATAAGGCAGGACCCAAACTCAGGTCTCCAGATTCCAGACCTTGTGTCCTTCTACAGTAAACCAGTGGTGCTTATTTGGAGGTATGCGCCAGAGCACCTGTGAGGACTTACGAAAAAATAAATAAATACCTCGGTCCCAGTATATTTTTATTATGACCCAATAATTTGGGGATGAGGGATGGGAATTCATAAATGTGCTCTGAGTTGAAAACCACCAAACTTCAGGCTGAAAAGCAGGAAGACAGCCCAGGATGGTGTGAGGGCCTGGGTTAGAGTCTTCTGTACATACACTGGAAACTTAACTTTAGCCTCTTATTAGCTGTGTGACCTGAGTCAAGTTACTTAACCTCTCGGGGCCTGAGTTGCCTCATCTGCAAATGGGGTTAATATCTACGTTCAGTGCTCAGTGAGAAAATGTAACTGAAACCCTAATAACAGAGTAAATAAATATTACTTTGGAATTCTCCTTCATTCTCCTGGATAGTAGATGTTTGAAACAAGAACTCAAGAATGTGACAGACATTTTCTTTGTTACCCATAGTTACTGTTCTCCTGAATCAAACCTATCGTAAATTTTTAAAATTTAACCTTAGAAAACAACTACAAAAAATACAAAACAAAACAACCTATTCCCCAAGAACAGAGCACTTCATTTTCCTGCCAAAGATCAGCCACAGAGCACCCAGGCAGCTTTCTTAACACCCAGTTACTGCAGCAGCCACCCTGGCCACTTCCACTGTGCTGAAGGCACAGATTCCTCTCCAGACCGTGAGAGGAGCTCAAATGCTAGCTTCATTTTTGCTACTGGAGAACAACAAAGGGGTCAAATAAAAGCCATTCTCCTTTTGCTAGGGAATCCCCAGAAAAAGAAAACCAGTGATTCCCTTGCCGCTGAGATAAAGATATTCCAGAGCATTGAATAGATTCCAACGCTCTGGTCTCCTGGGGCTCAAGAAAGGACCTTTTGAATGCTCCTCAACCTTGATCTAACTCACTGACGTTTCTGCTGGCCCTGTTCTAGACTTTTCCCACCCTGGGCGATAACACAGACACTCCTGTTGGTAGAAGTTGGAACAGCAGCCAGAAGCTGATGTGGCAAAGGCTCACTACAAAAAGACCCTGGCAGCACCTGCTGCTCCAACACAATCCTAGGAGCTTTCCCCATTTTTTAAGCAAAAAATTTCTGACCTCCCATTTCAATTCTCCTCTGTCTATATTCTCTGGCTAGACCAGTTCTTTGGATGGAGGGAGGAGGTCTAAGAGAATCAGTCCAAGTACCCCAGGAGGTCATGACTCAGCCTTCTGGTGCCCTCCCATCTCAGGTCACAGAGAATCGCATTACCAAATCTTAGGTGCTCTCAGTTGACTCTGGAGGAAAAAAAAAAAAAATCTGGCTTTGGCCAGCCTTGGGAATGCTTCAGCTGTCAAAGTGGGAAGCTTAATGAGCTGGTGATGGAGAGAAAAATGCCCTATCTTTTTAAAGCTAGGCTTGATCCTGGCTGCCTAATTGTGCCCAGCTGTTCCATGAATCCCTCCCAACCTGGTTTCAACTGTCCAGTGAGGGCTGACTGGCTGACCACACAGGCCAGGCACGAGGAAGGCCAATTACTGGTCAAATTGGATTTAGAGTTCGGCACAGGAAAACCCCTGTCATCTGGCTGTGTGTCTACAGATGCAGGCCCTGAACCCAGGTGTCCATGCTGGAAGCATGCAGGCCACATCTGGCTCAGAAATATGCATTGCATTTAATTAAAAATTCTGTAATTTTACCTACTTATATAATTCTGGGTAATCACAAACATTTACTTCAGAACATTGCAACTCAAAAACCTAGATTGCTGGTTTCTCTTACAAAACCAGAAGATCTAACAATACTAGGCCCATGTTCTGTGAGTGTCACTAATCAGCATAACTGAGTAGCCCTGCCCCTATGATTAATGTGTATGACTGCCAGTTTACCATGGTCTCCACCACTCCCTATTACCCCTTGACACTTGGGCCCTTGAAAACCTTTATGTGTGTAAGTTCCTTTGACTATTACCTAACATGGGCTTTGGCTTTTTCACCTGCACAATGCAGGGTCAACCAGGATGGACTCTGTGGTCTTTAAGAAGAGGCCCTACCTGATCACACAAGCCCTCTTGAGGGCAGCATACAGAACCTTCTGGGATGGGACCAGTGGCGGTGAAGTAAATCACCAGGATGTTCACTCTGGAGGTGATGAGATGTCCATGCCCTGCTCTCTGGAAAGCCATCCTTGGAGTCCACCCATCACTGCCCACTGACATCCCTTGCAAGCCAGTTGAGCCAGTCATTGCCATCAACAACTCCAACTTGGAGAGGCTTTGGCACTTTGTAGCATTCACAGGAGCTGTTACTTTTTCATGTTCTGCCCTTTCTACAATCACTGCCACTCCCATACCTTCCAATAACCAGGCTTAACGAAGGATGACTAAGAAGAAATAGGGAGTGACTTGCAAGAGACAGGGGCTTTGAGATGAGCCAGCAAGTGCCTGCTCGGAACTCACTGGGGCAAGAGTGCCCAGTCAGGACAAGATGATCTTCCATCTGTCCCCAGTTGCACACCCCGTTTTACCCCACTCCACTCAGCCAACCCACAGAGCATCCCAACGTTAAAAGATTACCAAGGCGAGTTTGTAACGAAGCAGCTCCCTCTTTGTCTG
Source organism: Chlorocebus sabaeus (assembly GCF_047675955.1). Taxonomy (NCBI): domain Eukaryota; kingdom Metazoa; phylum Chordata; class Mammalia; order Primates; family Cercopithecidae; genus Chlorocebus; species Chlorocebus sabaeus. The sequence continues at coordinate 45,688,683 of NC_132908.1, read as the reverse complement.
TCCTTGCGCCAACAGCAGCAGAAGGGATACTAATTAGAGGGTGAATTATTAGCTTCCCATGGTGCACTGCAGGGACATTAAAAATGAGGGGACTTTGCTGCTTGCCTTTTAGATGGTTAGTCTTGATTTAATATATTCGTGTTTCTAGGTGAGCAGCAGGGGACAGTTTTTATGATTATAATTGTTGCATAATTACTGGCCTAAGGTTGCCTATTGTTAAATAAAAATGCTGAGATACTAATGTTTTATTGAACAGTACAAGGAGATAAAATTGTAATATCTTTTCCTGAGCAATCGAAGCTGCTCATTTGCAACCTGGTGACAACCCTTAGTCGTCTTATGGAAGAGGTGGATGGGTTCTGCCTGGGCTAGAAGTCAAATGCAAAATATTTGCTTGGAAAAAAACAGGAGGATGAAAGGAAAGGGGATGCTGAGGTGCTCTTGGATGGGTCCTCACAATCTCTGCATGTTGCAGGGAGCAAGAGCTGTCCAGACCTGGGATTAAAGAGCATGCACTCAATAGGAAGGGCAACTCTTAGCCAGCTGGTTCTTGGGCAGAAGAATGTCATGAATGGCCTTTCCCATGAAGAATGCCCATTCCTGCAAGAGGAACTGAAGGGACATCGAGGCAGACATACGAGTCAGGGACACAGCCACCACTGGATGGCTCAAAGGGGATCAACATCCTTCCTTTGGGCAATCTTAACTTCTCAGTCCTTCTAGTCACTGAGAGGCTACCTGGAACCAGCTATGCAATAAGTCTTTAATATTTCTCCAATTCACCTCTTCCTTTTTGCCCCCACCAAACCACCCTATACCAGGCAGCCAGCACTAAAACCTCCTAACAATTTCCCTGTCTTTTTAAAAAATATATTTTTTAATTTCAATAAGGTTTGGAGTACAGGAGGTGTTTGGTTAAGTGGATATTTGTGTGTGTGTGTGTGTGTGTGTGTGTGTGTGTGTGTGTGTGTGTGTTTAGACAGTCTTGCTCTGTCACTGAGACTGGAATGCAAGAGGTGTGATCTCAGCTCCCTGCAACCTCCAATTCCTGGGCTCAAGGATCCTCCCACCTCAGCCTCCCAAGTAGCTTGGACTACAGGCGTGCACAACCATGCCCAGCTAATTTTTGTATTTTTTGTAGAGATGGGGTTTTTCCATTTGCCCAGGCTGGTCTCGAACTTCTAAGCTCAAGCAATCCACCTACCTCTGCCTCCCAAAGTGCTGGGATTACAGGCATGAGTTACCGCGCCTGGCTGGGTGAGTTCTTTAGTGATGATTACTGAGATTTGAGTGCACTCATCACCAGAGCAGTATATACTGTACCCAATATGTAGTCTTTTATCCCTCAGCCTCCTCTCAACTTCCCCACTCCGAGTTCCCAAAATCCATTATATCATTCATATGCCTTTGCATCCTCATGGCTTAGCTCCCACTTATAAGTGAGAACATACAGTATTTGGTTTTTCATTCCTGAGTTACTTCACTTAGAATAATGGCCTCCAGTTCCATTCAAGTTGTTGCAAAAGACATTATTTCATTCCTTTTATGGCTGAGTAGCATTCCATTGTGTACATATACCACATTTCCTTTATCCACTCATTGGTTGTGGGGTACTTAGGTTAGTTCTGTATCTTTGCAATGGCAAAATATGCTGCTATAAACATGCATGTGCATGATTAAAATAAGTCATACAACGACTTATTTTCCTTCGGGTAGATATCCAGTAGTACAATTGCTGGATCAAATGGTAACTCTACTTTTAATTCTTTAAAGAATCTCCATACTGTTTTTCCTACTGGTTGTACTAATTTACATTTCCACCAGCAGTGTAAAAGTGTCTTGTATCTATCTTTCATGTTCGCCGAGATTTCTGCAGCCAGGCAGGGGATGATTCTTACCAGGAGCCAAAACGTTGAAAATAAAATGCATTTGAGTTAGATCTGCTGCCTCACCATAAAGAAGAATGGTAAATGCCACTTCATTTGGGCAAATAGTAAAGGCCTGATCAATTTGGTCTGACCCCTCAGGTGTTCTGTCCCTCAGCGGGATGAAAGAAATAGATCACTGTTTTCACCATTCATGCAGGTGTGGATGACTAGGAAAATGGAGGCAGATAGTAGCAGAGCAAACCTGATTTCCGAAAGCCAGTGAGTGGAGTGGCAGCTTCCTTCCCGGAAGATCCTTGGGACCTTCTTTACTGGGTCCAGCCCAGTAGAAACTCCTCATTCTTGGCCAACACTTTCACAGCAGGCATAAACTAAAAACCAATTTTCCTCTCCGTGGGTTTCCATATGGTTCATCTTAAGCAAGCGCGAGTCTTGTGGAAAGATCCCTGGGTGGGGAGTGAGGGAGCCTAAGTATTGTTCCTAGTCACCATACTCTGACTAATACTGCCTATGGCTGTGTATCAGACTTTCTGTCAGACTCGTCACACAGGTGGCTCTTGTGGAACCTATGTCAACTAAATCCTCCAGGTCTTTCTCATGTAAATGGCTTTCATTTGGAAGATGAAAAGTCTCATCCTTCCTGTACATGTAAAATTGATTATTTTGAAATAAATGTATGATTCTATATTTCTGTTTTGTTTCAATATGCTTGTTTGGATATATATTTCCAAACCTTGATAAATCTTTGTAAATCTTGACTCTGTCACCCCATGCTTGAATTGGAAAACTCTGTCTTATAGCTCTGTATCATCTGTAGATTTGTTAAGAAAACCTTTACTGTCTTTGATGAAAAGTGTTGGGTTGACAGTATTGATCCATGGAGAATTTATTGTATCAGAGTAAAGGACAGTATGAAGACTAATAGAAATAAAATCAGTTAAGTTAGTAAATGGAGGGAAAACTGTACAGACCACCAAAACCTTGGGGTTAAAACTATACATAAAAAAGTGGGAAATGTCTAATATTTATATCCTGACACCCACAATAAGGGAACTTAAGATCCCAAGATCACAGTTGGATTTGAACAAGAAAGTTCAGATTATATAAATCTAAGCCATTCTTACATTACTCACAGTTCCCTGCAAACAAAGTCCCCAGTTTGTGATAATGATGCAACAATGGGACAAGCCACATATAAATGAAGAAACCCCACAGTCTAGTTCACTTTGTCTTGGTGAAGTCAACTTCTGGTCATAAGGAGAAACCTTTAGGTTATGTATGAAAGAGTTTAAATGAGCTTGCACCATGCAGAGCCTCCAGATCTGTTGTTTTCCCCATGAATTGAGTCGCAACATGCACCAATAAATCAAGAAGATACACATCAGTATCTTCTTCCTTTCAGCGTAGTTTCCTGGAAGGACCTTGGACCAGGAAATGGAGGGGTTCTTTCTCCTGTGTAGAGTATTTACACATGTTACATTGCTCTCCTTGTCCTCAATATTGGTCAGGAGCATAGAGACCCCCTCAGAGGGGAAAGACCAAGTAAAACCCAGTGTATTTGTCTCTGGAGGCTGCTGGGACAAATTATCACAAACGTGGTGGCCTGAGCCCAGCCGAAGTTCATTCTGTCACAACTCTGGAGACCAGAAATCCAAAATCTGTTTCCCTGAGCCAAAATCAAGGTGTTGGCCGGCCCACATCTCCCCCAGAGTCTTTAGGAAAGAATTTGTTTCTCACCTCTTCCAGCTTCTGGAAGCTGCTGGCATTCCTTGACTGTGGCTACATTGTTCCAGTCTCTGCCTCCAGAGTTCCATCGTCTTCTGTATGTGTCATATAAGGACACTTGCAATTGGATTTAAGGTACACCTAGATAATCCAGTACACCCCCATGTGAAGACCCTTAATCACATTTTCAAAGACCCCTTTCCTTTTAAGGTAACATGCACAGGTCCCAGGGATTGGATTTTGATACTTTTGGTTGACCATTTTTCAGCCTACTATACCCAATGTCCAAAAAAAAAAAAAAAAAAAAAAAAAGTTGACCATGAAAAAATTAGCATTGGAACCCCACAGAAGCTAGGATCCACCATCCTGGGATAATCACTCCTTAGTCAGCATCCTGGAAAAGCTCACACATCCAGCTTTCAAGAACTGATTGGAAAATCACCCCATGGATGTATAAGATGTATAAAATCAATTCAGGAATAATAGAATGTCATTACTAGTTCCCAAAAGAGAAATGACCCAGGGCTTACATACAAGAAAAAAAAAAAAAAAAAGGATACCATTTATATCTCCCAAGGGATGTTATTTTTATGCCTCCCCTCTCTGTGGGTACTTGATGAGTTCCAGGTCCCATCAACATACGAACAGGTGGAATGAGTGCTTCAGGGGGGATTCCTTGAAAGCCGACTCTGAGGTGCAGTTTGATATGGAGTATGGTGGGATCAACACCAGTGAAAGGGGTAATTGGAAAGCAGCAGTGGGCAGAGGAAACAGTCTAGCTGCAATGTAGGCCAAACAACAGCTTTGACTAAGCCCATAGCTGGATTGACCCTTCAGATTTGTCCTGAGTGAGGCCGAGATGATCATACCTTTACATTCCCACATCAAATTAGTCATTGGACGTGGGCCACCCAGGGAGAGGGATGACCTCGGGCAAGGCAGCTCTGTGCTGCTGAGATAATCCCTGAAGGGGCCAAAGGCTAGAGGCCATCTGCTGATTGCATTCCCAGAGCTGGACAAGTCCTTCCTTGAAGGGGAATCTGTCATGCATCACAGTTTCTATTGTTTCAGGAGAAGGCATTCTTCATCCTCAGTAAACATTGAGGCACCATAATGGAGAGCTCTCGAGATGCACAAACCTTTTAGAGTAGAATGTGGATGGCTACAAATTGTCATCTTTAGTTTTTTTGTTTTATTGAGAGTTTTGTTTGTTTTTCTTCATTTAAGAGTTTTTCAAGAAACTTAACATCAAAATGCAGTTTCCTTCAAAAAATATTCATTACCAGGGTAAGACAAGAATGTCCACTCTTACCACCTCTCTTCAGCAATACACTGGGCAGGATAATTCGGTAAGAAAATGGAACTAAAGACATTCAACTGGAAAGCAATAAGTAAACCTATCTCTATCTTGAGATGACATGATCTTGCATTTAGAAAAATCCCAAGGAATCACCTAAAAAGCTTTTAGAATGAATAATGAGTTCAAGTTTGCAGGATACAAGATCAATGTAAAAAAGTCAATTGTATTTCTCTGCACTTGAATGAACAATCTGAACATAAAATTAAGCAATAATTTCATTTACAATAGCATTAAAAATAGAATACTTTTGAATAAATGTAATAAAAGAAGCCCAAACCTACAAAACATTGCAGGAAGAAATTGAACAAGACCTAAACAATTGGCAAAACATCTTATGCTTATGGATCAAAAGACTTAATATTGTTAATATGTCAATATTACCCACGGGGATCTGCAAAATGAATCAATGCACTCTCTATTAAAATCCCAAGGACCTTTTTTTGAGACACGGATAAGCTAATCCTCAAATTAGTTTGGAATTATAAAGGATCCCAAATCACCATAACAATCTTGGAAAAAGAGAACAAAAGAACGCACACTTTTCGATGTTAAAACTTACTATAAAGCTATAGTGATCAAAACAATGTGATTCTGACATAAAGATAGACATATAGACTAATGGAATTGAGACTCCAGAAATAAACCCACACATCTATGGACAACTGATTTTGACAAAACAATTCAATAAGGAAAGAGTAATATCTTCAACGAATTGTGCTGGAACAACTGGATATTCATGTGCGAAAGAATGAGACCCATCCCCTATATCACACCATATGCAGAAACAAACCCCAAGTAGATCAAGGGAATAAATGTAAAAGCTAAGACTATGAAACTCTTAGAATAAAGCATAAACATAAATCTTAGTGACTTTGGATGTGGCAAAGTTTTTTAGCTGTAACAACAAAAGCATGAGCAACAAAAAAAAATAGATAAATTGGACTTCTTTAAAATTAAAAGCTTTTGTCCTTTAGGAGATCACAATCAAGAAAATGGAGGACAAATCACAAAAAGAAGACATTTGCAAATCACATATCTGATAAAGGACTTGTATCTAGACTATATCAAGAACTATTACAACTTAAGAAAAAAAGACAACCCAATTAAAATGGGCAAAGAAACTGAATAAACATTTTCTCCAAAGAAAAGATACAAATTGCCAATAAGCACATGAAAATATGCCCAAAATTAACTATAAGGGAAAAGCAAATCAAAACTGCAAGGAGGTACCACTTCATACCAACTAGAATGAGTGTAATAAAAAAGACAGAAATAACAAGTCTTAGTGAGGATATAGAGAAATTGAAATGCTCATACACCACTGGTAGAGATATGAAATGGTGCAACCATTTTGGAGAACAGTTCGTTCCTCAAAAGCATAAGTATACAGTTACCATCTGGCCCAGCTATTCCACTCCTGCTCAAGAGTGATGAATGCATATGGCCACAAAGAGATTTGTACACGAATGTTCACAGCAGCACGATTTTTAACAGCCAAAAACTAGAAACAACTCAAATGCCCCTCAACTGGTAAATGAAAAAATAAAATATATCCTTATCCATACAATGAGAAACTATTTGGCAATAAAAAAATAAAATAATGATACACGCTACAACATAGATGAACCTCAAAAACATGCTAAGTAAAAGAAGCCAGAAACAGAAAGCCACATACTGTATGATTCCATTTATAGAAAATGTACAGAGTAGGCAAATCCAGAGATAGAAAACAGGTGGATGGTTGTCTAGGCCTGTGGAAAGCTGGGGAGAAATGGGTAGTGACTGCTAATAAGTACCAGATTTCTTTTGGGGTGATAAAAATGTTCTAAAATTGATTGTGGTGATGATTCACAACTCTGGAAATGTACTAAAAACCATTGAATTGTATACTTTAAGTGGGTGAATTGTATGGGATATGAGTTATATCTCAGTAAAGCTGTTATTTTAAAAAACTTGATTAAGTATTTATAATACACCAAATCAATTATTCTGTAGACAAGGGAGCAACTGAGGTTGGTGAGCAACTGGTAGGGTGCAGTATATACACAAGCCAGAAGTCCTTTATGATCCCCCTCTCCCTCATCTGCTACAGCTAATCAAATAAATATTTCTGAAATATGTCTACTTCTGTCTATCTCCATTGCCACACCTAATTCAAATTACACTCACTCCAGCCTGGCCCCCGTAATGGCCTCCTAAACACCCACTGTTTTCTTGCCCCTTCTATCCAGTTTCCTCACTCCAACCAGCCTTTGTAAATTGCAAACAGTATCATGTGAACATTTATTTGTGACTCCCCATAGCCCCAGAGATAAATCCCACAGTCTTTCCGATGATCTACCAGATCTCCACAGTCTACCCTCTGCCTGCTTCTGCAGTCTAACCTTCACCTCTCCCCTCATCTCTCACCACATCTCAGCTATGCTACCCTTTCTTCAGTTCCTCATATAAACTCTTCCAACCCCAAGTCTTGGTCCACACTATTCTCTCTACTTAGAGCACTATTGCTACTCCTACTCCTCATTCTTATCTTTTATTCTCAGCTGAGAAAAAAACAAAACAAAACAAACACGTCATGGGAAAGTCTTCTTTGTTCCTCTACCACCCGGAAACCATCAGGTCATGCTCTCATAATGCCCATAAGTCACTCTCATATACAGGCTCTCATAATGCCTGTAAGCTTCCTTCCAGGCTCTGATCACATTTGTCTCTAAATCATTATTTGTGTAATGTTGCCTCCCCTCCTCTACCATAAGATTCATGAGAGTAGGGGTTATGTCCATCTTGTTCATCTTTTTCATCCACAAAACCTAACATTGTGCATCATGGAGAAAGTACGGAATAAATATTTGCTGAATGAATAAATGAGCAAATAAATGAAGAAAGTGTGTGATAGGTTCTACGTGAGTGGGTCACACTGGAAATACCAGCAGCATATAGACGGGAAAACTACCTCTTGGAATTGACCGTTGAGAAGATTCCCTGGAAGAGAAAGGACTTAGAAAGCAAGCTTAGAATCTTCAATACAACCCTCAAAGTCATCTTGTTCACATCCCCACTTGCTTGAACTGGACTCTGAAGGCCAGTTTGGAAAACCATATGACTCCCATTGCTTCAGAACAAGATTTGTGGGACAAAAGTCCAAATTGCTTGTCATGGCATTTAAGACTGAATAATCTGGCCACAGCCTGTGTTGTCTACCATAATTATCATCACAAAATGACACACCACTACCCAAATAAGTCTAAAAGTTTGCATCTCATGCTTTTGCTCACATTGTTCTCTCTCCCTGGATGTCTCTCTCTTGTTGAAAGAAAAACTTTAGACAAATTAAATTTAGCAGAGTTTATCTGAGCAAAGAGCAATTCATGAATCAGGCAGCACTCAGAAGCAAGACAGGTTCAGAGACATCCACTCAGCAAGGTGAACAGGCGGTATTCATAGACAGAAAAAGGAAGTGAAGTACAGAAAAAGTTTGACTGGTTAAGGTTTGGCATGTGCCTTATTTGGGAGTGGTGTGATGAGGCCTTTGCCTTATGTGGACATTGTCTCTGATTTGTCGACAGCCTGTGATTGGCTGAGACTCAATTATTTGTTACAAGAAAATACTCAGGTGAGGTGGCAGTTTGTTACCTAAGGACTCAAGGTATTATGGAGACAGCTTTAGACCAAATTTAATTTAACACTGGCATTATTACTTCCAGGCCTCCAAGTTTCACAAACTTCTGCTCAGGTCCTACAGAAATTTTACCTCCTGTATAAAGCTTTCCCCAACTCTTAAAGAATAAGTACCACTTTCTCCAGTCCAAGTACTTGATGATTTAAAAACCATCACATTACATATCACGCAAAGAGTAACTTGCAAAGTCAGCACATAAGACAAAAATCATGTAGGGTCAAAATCAACCTTAAAAATTCCTCAGAAGGGTGAAAGGTCATAGAATATTTCTCAATCAGTTCAATAATCCTGATTTCCTCCTGTTTTGGAACAGATAACTGTTTCTTTAAGAACTAGATGAAATGGTTGGCTTATGTTTAAGATCCTTGTTGTACAAAAAATACATGTATGCACATACACACACACACACATCTTTACTTTACATTTGACGTAGAAACCCCACACTGTGAGAGGCGTGTAAGAGCTAAGGCTGACTGAGAGGACACAGATTCATACCTCTCATTCCATGCTGCCTTTTAGACTCTTGGATGAAAATGTTGACAGAATCACTCTCACTAACTATACCAGTCTATTTTCTTCTCTTTATTTCACCAAGCATATTATAATGAATTCATAGAAATTACTCCTAATAAGTCATAAAATTGAATCTAATGCATGACACTTATACCATATATATAAGCTGTGGTTCCATGTAATCCAGGTTTGTAAGAATTTACATTTTTTTAAACCTTCAGACAGGGGTCAAGCAGAAATTGCTTAAAGAAATGTCAATCTTTATTTCTTCTACTTGAGTATAGTAAAAGTGACTGAATTCATAACTCAAAACCAATCTACAAAATTCCGTTCCTCCATTTCCAATACTTCTCATACCTGACTACTATCCAGGAATGTCTCTCAAACAAAATCCCACATCTTCCTCTCCAGCCCCAATATAAAAGGTTTTTCTTTCTCTCTGTCCAACTTTCTCATTCTCAGCTCTTTATTTCATAAATCAACTTAGCACCTATGATCACATTTCCTCTACATTTCCTTCATCCTACAGATTCTTCCACAGAGATGGCCACGCCAAGATTCATGACCCAATTGCCAAATCCGATATGCATATTCATGCGTGTGTGCCTGTGTCCCAAAACCAAGTTTTTAAAATATTTATTTGAACTAGTTGCCAACTGATTAAGAGATGTGCATGTTTTAAAATCCAGATTTCCAACTTCTCTTGAAAAATCAGTAGATGTACAATTCTGGGCCCCTTTCTTCCACAGAAGCAGGAGACTCAAACTGAGGGTTGGATGCCCCCTCTTGGGTGGGACTTGCAGTCCCCAGCCCTCCTCACTCCCCACCTGGCCTGACTCACTCATATTTCCTGCCCGGACCTTGCAAGCATTTGAGTTGGTGCCTCTTACTCTGCCCACAGTTACTATTTGGCTTCCTAGATGTAAAACCCAGGCCCTTCTTTAGTTGTGGGACATGAGCAGCAAACAAGGAACAAGTTAAATCAAATCCCCATCACACAGTCACACACCAGAACCAGTTTCCTACAAAGGAAGAGATGGCGTCTGACTAATCTCTGCAACCCTAGCATAGACACTGTGCCTGGCCCAGGGTAGACACTCAGGAAATCATCATCACATGAAGAACAAGGCAAAATCTAAGGGAATTTCTTTCATATAACTAAAAATGTCTATTTGTATTTTTATTTCATCCAAGCCTTTCCCCTCTTCCTTTCTGCAGACTCACTGACTCTCCCCAGGCCTAGGCCCAGGCTGGGATGTGGGTCAGGGAGCAGCTGGAGGACAGTATCAGAAAGTGGAATGAGGGTTCAAGACAGCCCCAGGTACAACTTACAGCCCCACCCTGAGTGGCAGGACCCCAGCCAAGCACAGTGTCCTCCCCCCTACTGATCTGGCTCAGCAGACAGATGGTAATGACTCCTCCATTCCCGCAGCCCAGGCAGGCTGTGAACAGGCACCGTCAAGTGTGGGCCTCATAGGCCCAGCCTGAGGGCCCGAAGCTGCCTTGTTTCAGCAAATGACAACTTTTTAATTTCAAGCCTCTGGTCCCTGGTGAGACAGGTGAAGAGTGGGGTGAGAATGGCATCTGGATCCTGCAAAAGTAGGGAGATCATGGGCAGGGAGCAACCTTGAGAGGGTCATCTACCCTCCGCTTGGCCAGATTCTCTCCTTTGTCGGGGGCCCAGCCTAAGCCCACCTCCTTCAAGAAGCCTTCCTGGACTACCCTTGTCCTTGCCCTCCAAACACCTCCAAAACATCCAGATGAAGCACTGATTCTTGGAAGCAGGCACTGGTTGAATTTGGAGCCAGACAAATACATTTGGGCCTTGGCTTCGATTCTCAGTGGATCTGTCACCTTGGAAAGGTCACTTGGACTCTCTGAGCTGCAGTTTGCTAAAATGGGGACAAAATCCTCCTGATTACTCACAGGGCTATTGAGAGAGTTGAATGAGGTAATGAGGAGGAAAGTTCTTTATAAAGTTGACATAAAAGAAAAAGAAAGAGGATGCCATCCTACTTTCCTGCTTCTCAACCTTTCCTCCTTCTCAGAGTTAGCTCCAAAGACTACGCCCCTTACTCCTGACTCTCTGGGAATCCATGAAACTGGGCTCCTTGAAGGCTGCAATTCTGTCTCTTAGCAATAAGGCAAAAACTCACTCCACAGAGGGTGCTCCGGGCACATTATCTGGGTGAGCACAAGGGCCCAGGGACTTGACTTAGGCTTGAGCTGAGAGTTAAGGGAATCTGAGACAGGTCTGTGCCTAGGTGAAAGGATGCTGACATTTTGGGGAATTTCAAATTCATGGCCATTTCAGTTTTTGCTTTTGCTCCATTTTTGGAGGGTTAGTATATGGGGCGTATGCTCTGGAGGCAAAGAAGCAAAGATGCTGAGTGGGGAGAGCTGAAGGAAGGCATCATGTGTGCCTGGGTTTAAGGACCAGTGCCAGCATGGCGACCCTGGGCACTGCATTCAACATGAGGAGATAGATCCTCAGGCTCTGCAGGCTGGCCAGGAGTGGAAGGGACTTTCCTGCCAAGTGAAAAGTCCTGCTTGTTGGGAGCCTTTCTGAACACCTCAGAAGATGCTCAGAGCAGCAGATACAAGCAAAGGCCATGGTAATTTATAAAAATACATTTCTGGCATCTTGCCAGGCCAGCCTTGGCACCACCAGTCTCCAGAACCCTGCCCTCGACTCTACTTGTTCAACTAGAGTTGATTGCTGCCCTGACCCGAAGGCAGCAGGCCAGGCACGGAGGGTTGAACCAGTCCCCCAGAAGCCCACCTTCCCTCCTGGCCCATGACAAGGTCCAGGTCTTGGGGAGCATCTGAGCAGTGCTTGCCAACCAGCCACCATGGGTCTCACCCCCTCCTCCATTACACGCCTAAGGTGGGATGCAGCCCATCTTCTTTGAAAGCTCTGAAGGCAGATTTTGCTGCAGAAATATAATTTCTGTTCGTATGGGAAGGAAGGAATTGAGTTTTGAAAGCAAAATCACCAATTCTTATGCAGTGGATGAGAGGCTCCAGGCTCTAGAGCAGGAAGCTTCCATCTACCCACAACCCCTTCCTCAGCCCTTGACTTGGATTTCCAGAACCCTGCTTAGGCTCTTGCTCAGGTCCTGACTACAATGACTACCAGGCCCTGGGCTATTAGGAGGATGTTGGGAACACTCTAAATGACTCTGTAATTTTCCTCAGACTGCTTAACACTGTTTTGTTACCACTTCCTCAGGTGTGGCCCAATTTTGTCCTCACAATAACTGACAAGGGAGTCAGAGTCCAGAACATTATACCCATTGCACAGATGAGAAGACTGAGACCCAGAGAGGGAAAGAGTTACCCACATCTTGGGCAGTAAACACTGTGTTTAATCCAACTCCAGTTATAATTCACTAACAGGAAATTTGGAGCAAAAAAAAGAAAGAAAAAAAAAACACATAGAAAACACCAAAAGTCGGTCTCAGGTTAAATCCCAGTTCAGCCATTTACTAAACTGCAAACCCTGAGGCAAATCTTTGACCATTGCTGACTTGCATCTGAAAAACGGGGACCATGGTGCCTGTCTCATAGGGCTGTTTGTGAGCATTAAATGGAAAGAATAATTTTGAAAGTGTCTAGCACATTTCTTGGCACATACTGTAGGCACTGAGTCAATGTTTGTTCTTTTTTGGTTTGTAATTTGTTCACTCCCAAACTGAATATGAGGTAACCTATGAAGTTTCACACAAACCTGATCTGTGTGTGTTTCAGGGATAGATGTAGGTAGAGTAAATTGCTATCAGTTATGTTTCCAGTGTTGTTTTGTTTTGTTTTTTTTTTTGAGACGGAGTCTCTCTCTGTCACCCAGGCTGGAGTGCAGTGGCGTGATCTCGGCTCACCGCAAGCTCCACCTCCCGGGTTCATGCCATTCTCCTGCCTCAGCCTCCCGAGCAGCTGGAACTACAGGTACCCACCACCGCGCCCGGCTAATTTTTTGTATTTTTTTACTAGAGACAGGGTTTCACCATATTAGTCAGGATGGTCTCGATCTCCTGACCTCGTGATCCACCCGCCTCGGCCTCCCAAAGTGCTGGGATTACAGGCTTGAGCCACCATGCCCGGCCTCCAGTGTTTTTAAATCAAATTGTATCATAATCTTTAAACATACATTTTTTGTTTAATTTACTTTTATTTTAGGTTCAAGGGTACATGTGCAGGTTTGTTATATAAGTAAACTTACGTCACGAGAGTTTATTGTACAAATTATTTCATCACCCAGGTATTAAGCCTAGTACCCATTAGTTGTTCTTCCTGATCTTCTCCCTCCTCCCACCCTCCACTCCCCAATAAGCCCCAATGTGTGTTGTTCCCCTTTATGTGTCCATGTGTTCTTATCATTTAGCTCCTGCTTATAAGTGAGAACATGCAGTATTTGGTTTTCCGTTTCTGCACTAGTTTTCTAAGGATAGTAGCCTCCAGCTCCATCCATGTCCCTGCAAAGGACATGATCTCATTCTTTTTTATGACTGTACAGTATTCCATGGTGTATATGTACCACATTTTCTTTATCCAGTCTACCACTGATGAACATTTAGGTTGATCGTTCTATCATAGAGACATATGTGCATGCATGTTTATTGCAGCACTATTCACAGAGGCAAGAATACATTTTTTAAACAAAAAAAAAAAAAATCACATAAAATGTAAGGTAGAAAGCAGAAACAATTTAAAGGGAATCAAATAAATAAACATAAGCAGGCATCACAGAATAGGTAGCTTGTTTGAGAGTGGAACTTAGCTTTAGTAGATCCCGGCAACTGGCTAAGTTAGCTGACCAGTAACAAGCAGTAGGCAATTCATCTGCAAAGGCTCCCCAGCTCAGTTACAAGGAGTCACTCTTGCAAGGACCTTTATATAAGCCACACCAGGTCACAGAGTGAACTGTGATTTTGCAAAAGGCAGAACCACTGTTCAGGAATGTTTCTCATTACAGAGGTCACAGAGGACTCTGGCTACCTGTCCCTAGGGCACACTGACCAAATGAGCTCCACTCCACCCAAGGAGCATAGCCAAGCCGTCAGGCCCCCAGAGTGTGCCTCCTTGGTGCATCCTACTCCTGGGCTCCTCGCATGGGCAACTCCCCTCACCAGGCACAGGATCTCTCTAATTGCTGTGGCATTTAGGCATCGCTGGGAGGGTTGGAGACCCTCCTGCCCATCCTCTTTTCCCCTCCTCTCCCTTCTTTAGCGTTTCCTGCCTCACTAATGATGACATTTCCACCAAGTGGCAATGACAAGAGAAATTAGTTCACAGCCTTTGGCAACTGAACATTGAGCATTCAGATTAAACTTTCAAAGGGAAAATATAATCTGTGCATGCAGAGAAATCATTTGGCATTTGGGAAAGACTTCAGGGTGGAATCGCACAAGCCACAGACACACAAAGCGGACAAATGGGGAAGACACCGGGGGAGCTAAGAGAAATAGGCAGACCCGCACACTCAGGAGCACCTGATGGACCACATATGCAAGGCAGAGGGTCCACGTCTTCCTCTTAACTAGAACCAAAACCTGTCAGGAAGCTGTGTGGCTTAATGAGCCCATCAAGCTGAGAATGCACCGACTGTAACATTTCAGCTAATTGGCCGCAGCATTTCTCTCCCATCAGTTCCCCTCTGGCTTCCCCAGTCACCGTTCCCCTCTTCCCAATCACTGAAAATTATTAAGAAAGCTTGGCATTAAGCAGGACATGAGCGAGCTTTTCCTTATGTGCCCCTGGACCCTTCTCATTGTTTTTAAAGTCAAGGAATTAGGCCTCATAAAGGGCTGTCCCTGCAAGTGGAGTATATAAGCAAATGCCCATGTGATAGAGCAAACTTCTGCAGTGCATGAGCACTGTCTCATTTTCTTCTGCATTCGCATACACAGGGCCATGTTCCAGGTTCAGGAATAGCAATGTATTGAGCCCCCAGAGCTGCCATATTTTTGTGCACTGCGCAATGCTAGAGTGTGCCTTTCACTTCAGGATCTATTGATTCCCCTAGAGTGAGGCAGTGCACAACCTGCACAGCCTTTCTTTTAGCAGTCCATGAGCTCCCATACCTGAGTCTGTTTTTTGCATGCCACTGTACTCACAATTCCCTAGCACAGTGCCCAGCACAACATATTTAGCCTTCAATAAAAACCTATTATATATGCATATGAACACAGAAACTGCTCCAAAAAGTGTTTGGTGAGCTTAATTTCATGAAAAGTCTGAATTTCAGTTGTTTTACTACAGTTTGCTCTTTCTGAGCCCCTTTTGCTTTACCATGGACATCAGGCTGGGCTTCCTATACCACGAGAACAGGGAGTCCTGGATTCTCAGTCTGGCTCTAACACTTTCTAGCTTCCTGCTCTCTAGGCCTTGATTTTCTCATCTGTAAAATGAGACTACTGGACTTGGACCTTTAAAACTCCTCCCAGCACTGTCATTTGGGACAGGAGGACAAGTCCCCCTGGCTTAAGGCCCTGGCGAAAACCCACAGTGGAGTGTGGGTGACAGGTCCCTCTCCCTCTCCAGCTCCTGCTGCTCTGTGTTGGATACACTGTCAGGCTGACTTTCACTTAATGGTAAAAATGCTGCCAGGAACCCAGTCCTCAGCAATTGCAGAAGAAAAGTTCTTTTCTTTCACAGCAGCCTAAAGCAAAGTTCTGAAATTCAGTCTCACTGGGAAAATTTGGTCATATGGCTATCCACAGGGGAATCTGATGGTCTGATTGGTCAACAAGGTCCAGGCCACCTTGAAGTTATAGTAGGCTACAACTTCATGGGCTGAGAGCTGGGTGGTTCTCCAAGAAAATTCTGGAGGACGGTAGAAGTTGGGCTTCCCCAAAATAAAGAATGGCTCCCAGGAACCCTGAGAAGCAAGAAAAGATCAGGTTAAATTCACTTTTTGAGAGTTCAGAAGTATTAAAATAAATAAATAAATGTGTCAAAAGATGGCTACAAAAATTATGAGATGTTCTTAAAGTATACTTTCAACAAACAAATATTTTCACATGAAGAACTCAATACAACATAACAATGCGAATCACAAAGTAAATGCAGAGCTGATCTGAAACGTGAATTTACAGAGCACTGCAAGCCATGTGCTCCATTAATGGCATGCACGTTTACACCTGAGGGAGGGTCATCGGTTTTCAGTTCTGTCAGTGGGTCTCTCTGACTGTGAGTGAGGCCTCCAGGGCCATCTTTCTCCTCATAGCCATTTCAGATTTGTCTGGTTTTCATGACAATTTTCCAGCTATTGGCAGCAAAGTGTCTTGCAGAAGGAGGGCCTTTCTGTAGTGGCACCAAATTGTCTTGGGAATTTACAGCAGGGCTGGTGTGTGTCTTCTAATCTTATTAGAAGACTACCTCAAAAGTCTAATTTTGAGGCCCTTTTGAAAAAGTGAGGCAAAGACCAAATGCCCCTCTTGCTCCCAGTAACACACACACACATAGTAAAATCCCTGAAGTCCAACAGGCACTAAAAATAGGGGATGAACTGGATGGGGAGGAAGAAAGTGGTGAGTCTTTGTGGTTCTTATTTTTCAACTGTTGTTTTAACCGCTAATATTGTAGTTCTGGTTGTTTGCTAATTTTTTTCAGCAGTCAGAAATACCCCAGGGCAGGATGAGGAAGCAGCCAGGCACATTTGGGCTGAACACAGTAGAGACCCTGCAGGTTACTCCGGAGCATCCTTCCTTGCTATCCAAAAGCTGAAGGGTTTGCAGAAAATGGAACAGATCGGTCTAAGACAGAAACAGCCTGAAGGTACTCAGAATCCAAGAGTAAGAGAGAGGCAGCTTTAGTGAAGTGTTTTAAGGCTTTAAACAGGGACATATTCGGAGATGGGGATTTGAACATCCTGAGTTAATGGCAAGTAGAAACCCTGCATTGTAACAGGCATCCTTTCTCTGATGAGAGCAGACACAGCACTTTGGAAGGGGATAATGCCTAGAGCTGGGTGTGGCTTCTCCGGTAGGCCCTGTGTGAGTAGCTGTTCTTGCACCCATCTTAAACTTTTGAAAAAGCCATACTTTTTATGAGCTTATGGAGAAAGAGAATTGGGGTTGGAAGGGAGCAGGGTTAAATAGCCATGAGGGTGATTTATCAAAGGTTTTTGTGATCTAAACAAAAAAGCCCTCTCCTCATCTTTGAGTTCTTTGAATTTTTCTGGCTGCCTTGCAGACACAATGTTGCTGATTTTCTCTGACAAAGACTCATTCAATGCGAGCTCAAATGAAAACACTGATAGTGAACCAAGGGGTAATTAGAGAGCTTGAGTTAATTCTGCTGACATTATCCTGATGCTATTTGAAGGGTTGAGAGAGTCTTTCCACCCTCTAGTAAGCAATTACTCGGTGCCTCGGACCAGCACCTCTGCCTGGCAGGCTGGCCACAGTCTTGATTGATAGGACAGCATTAGAACAAGGCGGCAGCGGGGCGGGGGTAGAAGGATGGGGCGGGGTAAAACTCAGACTATATCTGCAGGAGGAGAGCCTGCAAGCCCGAACTTGGGGAGGGAAGAGCGGGCGGGTGGTGCTCTAAGGGTTGTGGACGGGGGAGATCAAGTAAACAGAAAGGAGAAAGAAGGCAGGAAGGGGCGGGCAGGCAGGGAAGAGGGAATGGAGAGACGGGGAGAGAAAAGGAAGAGGAGAGTGAAGACGGAGTGAAGGCGGGGAGAAAGAGAGTGTGAAGACAAGAAGAGGGCCGTGAGGGGAAATGAGAGGGGAAGGAAAGGAGAGGGAGGGCGCAGTGAGCAGAAGCGATGGGGTCAGAAGCGGATGAGAAGGGAAGAGAAACCTCGAGGGCAGTTCTCCTTGAGGTCGGAGCGCTTCCCGGCCCCAGCACTACCATCAACTCCATCACCCAGGCCTAGGGCTGCCCTCTGGGCCGCACCCCGCGGTCCCAGGAGGTCCCCCAGAGCCCGGCTGAGGCGGCCTGGGGAGCCTCTGCCGGACGAGCCAGCATCACCCGGGCCCGGGAGGACAAGGCTAGGGAGGGCGCAGAGCCCCGCGAAGGCCGCCGTCCCCGCGTGCCCCTGCACCCCGAGACGCATCGACCCGTCTCTCCCAGCGCGGCGTCCGCGGGCCGCGGGGGAACACGGCAGGCGGCAGATTGATCCGGAGGCTGGGGCCTCAGTGCGGGGGCCGCCATCGATCGCGGCCGCCCCGCCGCCTCTGATTGATGGCAGAGGCGTTTCCTGGCGGCCCCAGCCGGCCGCGCGCTTCCAACTGGGCGGGCGAGGCCAGGATAAGTGGGAGCAATTGGGCCGGGCAGCGCCGAGGCACATCTGCCCCGCGCGGGTGCCGCTGCCCGAGTTCACCGCAATTAGGGCTGAGTGTCTAAATCTGCCAAGTTCATCGGAGAGCATGTCCGGGGCCTCTTTTGTCGCCGAGACGTGCTCTGCCAGCCCCGGCAGGCCGCCCCGGACCCGCGGGGAGGCTGGAGGCGGCCTCGTGCCCCCGGGCCCGGGTGGGCGCAGGGCGTAGGGGAGGGACGTGCACCCGGTCGTGCCAGGGGGACTTGTGGACACTCGACCCTGTCTCCCGCCCAGGTGAGCGCAGAGGAGAGGCGGCAGCGCAGCCCCCAACTCCAGCCCGGGGTCAGCCCTCCCTGGGCCGGAGGACTGCAAAGGTTCAGGGATTCTCCTACCCGTTCTGTGGCCCTGGGTGGGCGCTACGCCCTCTCTGAGCCTATTTCGTCTCTGTAATTCAGGGACAGAGACACTGCTAGAGCCTCGATTGTTGAAGGACTGAGGGGGCCTTGTCTACAGAGGATTAACAGGGAGGTCATCTCTCCTGTCGTCTCCCTGAAGGCAGGAGCCAGATCTCAGAAGATCACCGTGGTATGCACCTCACGACGCAGAATCCCTAACAGTAAAGAGGCGCGCGGCAAACAAGTGTAAAATATGGGAAGGAATAGAACTCACTAATACTACCAACAACATTCTCATTTATAGAGCACGTCCTACGTGCCAGCACATGGTTAGTCTCACAGCCCATTCAATGCCCACTTATGAGACAGCGTCATGCTTATTTCACCATTGAGGAAACAGGTTAAGGACAGTGCTCTGCGACCACCATTAATACGTAGAGAGTTGAATTTGAACTCAGACCCTCCGGCTTCAGTCCCTTTCCTCCACATTCCTAACACGATAGTCCATGCTCTTGACAGGAGCTAGCACAAAAGACAAGCCAAGAGCTATGGGAGCCAAGAAAGGAGGGACTGACTCTCTGTGGAGAGGACTTTGGAGCTAAACCCCAGAATTACAGCAGGGCAAAGTCAAAAGAGAACATAATCCAACCATCTCATTTCTCAGATGGGTAAACTGAGGCCCAGGGAGGAGAAGTCATGACTGCAGTGCTGGAACAGAATGACAGAGGGCAACCCCCCTTTTGTATGCTTGGCCATCAGATGCTGTACCCTGAGGGAAGCCACAGCTAAAGAGGAAGACGTTTCCATCCATCATGCTGGACTTCTCCAGGGAGGGTGGCTAGGGGAAGGAGGAGTGGTGGGTCAGACCCTGGAAGAACGGAGTTGACTGCAAGGAGAAAGAAGGAGCAAAAAGGAGAAGAGGGAATCCAGCCCTGATGGAAGAAAGAGATAGGAGCCTCCCTCTGCACTCTCCTCCTTTCACATTCCCACTGTCCCATCACATTACCCTCCAGAGTCACTTCCCATCCTCCTCCTCACATTTCCACCAATGTAAGCCACCTCCACCAGGGTGCCCACTGGAGGCAGGCAGGGCCTAGGCTGGCTTTGGCAGCCAGAAATGACAACAGAACCCACAATAAACTTCTCTGCCTCATGAGTAACCTGTAAAGTAAGATGTTTTTGTCTTCTGGCACTGTTTATTCCAATTACAGGATTTAACACAACTTAATTTCTTAGGTTAAGAACATGACAATCTCCAAGTGTACTGCATTGGCCTTTTTTAATAGACTTCATGTTTTAAAAAGCAGTTTCAGGTTCACAGCAACATTGAACAGAAGATACAGAGATGTCCCATATACCCCCTTCCCCACATATGCGTGGCCTCCCCCATAATCAACATCCCCACCACAGTGGTTGATTTCCTAAGGTTGATGAAGGCAATGATCCAAATATTTGTGCCTCCTCAAAATTTATATATTGAAATCTAACATTCCATGCAATTGTGTTCAGAGGTGGGGCCTTGTGCCCTTATAAAAGATGTTTGAGGGAGCCTGCTTGTCCCTTCCACTATGTGAGGACACACAGAAGGTGGCATCTATAAGGAATGTGCCCTCGCCAGACACCATGTCTTGCTGGCAGCTTGATCTAGCCTCCAGAACTATGAGCAACACATGTTTATTGTTTACAGATTACCCAGTCTAAGATATTTTGTTATGGAAGCCCTAAAGGACAAAGACAGAAATTCGTACCAAGACGAGGATGTTGCAATAACAAATATCTAAAAATGTGGAAGCAGCTTTGAAACTGGGTAATGGATACAATCTGGAAAAATTTTGAGATGCATGTTAGAAAAAACGCCTGCATTGCTATAAACACAGCATTAAGAGTGATTTTGGTGAGGGCTCAGAAAAAGAGAGATACACAGAAAGCCTCAATCATCTTAGAGATCACTTGTGATCATAATCAGAATGTTGGTGGAAACATGGATGGTAAAGTCCTTTCTGATGAGATCTCAGATAGAAATAACTAACAAGTTATTGGAAACTGGAGGAAAGGCTGTGCCTGTTATAAAGTTTTAGAAAAATTGCTGAATTCTGTTGAATTGTCTTTGAGGAAGGTAGAACTTCTGAGCCATGAAAAATAATATTTAGTGGAAGAAATATGTAAGCAAACTGCCAAGGGTACAGTATGGCTTCCCTTGACTGCTTATAGTAAAATGCAAAAAGAGAAAAATGAATTAAGGATAAAATTGATAATCAAAAGGGAAGCAGACCTTAATGTTTTGAGAAATTCTCAGCCTGGCCATGTTTTAAAGAGTGAAAAGACATCAGGAGAGAACACTAAGAGTGTGCCCAAGCCATTGTTGGCTTCTGATGAGGACATTAGTATGGGTCAATGAAAACCAGGTGTTATTCATCAAAACAATGGAAAAATGACTTTAAAGGCATTTTGGAGATCTTCAGGGGCTACTTCACCTATCACAGGCCCAAAATGCAAGGGCCTTGGAAGCAGAATGATTTCAAGGCTCTGCTCCCTGCATTTGGCACAACACTCCTTGGCAATCTCAGGTGTGGCTTGGGCAGCCCCTTTGGAAGGCACAGGTGATAAACTTTGCTGGTGTCTGCATGGTGCCATCTCCACTGGTACACAGAGTGCACAACCTATGGAAGCATGGCTACCTCCACCTAGATTTCAAAGGATGCCCCAAAGAGCCTCAGGGCCTAGGCAGAGAACTGCTGCAGGGCAGTACCACCACAGAGACACCCCACTAGGACAATGTTCAGCAGGACTGTGCAGACAGGTCCGCTCCCAAGACCCCAGAACTGTAGAGCCATCAGCATGCTCCTCCAGCCTGGGAGAGCCACTGGCTTCTAATGCCAACCCATAAGAGTTGATGGATTGACTGAGCCCAGCAAAGCCATGGGGGCAGGGTTGCCTAGAGCCTTGGGAGTCTAACATCGTGTCAGAGAAGAATATTATCCAGCCTTAAGACTTAATATTGTTTGCCCTGTTGGGTTCTGGATTTACTGAATCAGTTACCCCTTTCTCCTTTCCTATTTCTTCCTTTGGGAATGGGAATGCCTATCCTAGGCCTATCCCATCACTGTATTTTGGAAGCCCATAAGTTGTTTGACTTTGCAGGTTCACAACAGAAGGGGAATTTGCCTCAGGATGAATTGCACCTTGAGTCTCACCCATAAGTTGAACAAGTTGATATTCAGATGAGACTTTAAAGCTGATATTGCAATGAGTTAAGAATTAGGGGGCTATTGGGAAGTAACGTGTGTAGTTTGCATATAAGAAGGACATAAATTCGGAAGGCCAATGAAAGAATGCTATGGTCTGAATGTTTGTGTCCCCCCAGAGTTCAAATGTTGAAACCAAACCCCTATGGTGATGGTATTAAGAGGCAGGGCCTTTGAGAGGTGATTAGGTCATTAGAGTTGCACCCTCATGAATGGGATTAGGGCCTTCATAAAACAGGCACCAGGGAGTCTCTTGTCCCTTCCACTGTGTGAGAACACATAAAAGGTGCCATCTATGAGGAACGGGACCTCACCCAACAATGAATTTGCTGGTGCCTTATTCTTCAACTTTCCAGCCTCCAAAACTGTGAGCAACAAATTTCCATTTATAAATTATCTAGTCTAGGGTTTTTTGTTATAGCAGTACAAACGAACTGAGATAATGAACCTACATTGACACAATTCTATCACCCAAAGTCCATAGTATACATTAGGATTTTCTCTTGGTGTGCATTCTATGGGTTTGGACAAATGTATAATGATAGGTATCTACCACTGTAGTATCATACAGAAGTATCATACAGAGTAGTTTCACTGCCCTCAAAATTCTCTATACTCCACCAATTCTCTATACTCCACCTATTCAGCACTGTCTCTCCCCTAACCCTCGAAAACCACTGATTTTTTTTTACTGTCTCCATAGTTTTGCCTTTTCCAGAATGTCATGTAGTTGAAATCATTAAAATGTCATATAGTTGACAACTTAAAGATTAAGTTATCTGGGAACAAAGACAGTTTTATTTCTTCTTTCATAGTATACACTTTGTTTCCATTTCTGATCTTATTGCATTAATGAGGACTTACAGTACAATGTTGAAAAGAAAAGTGGAGGGAAAGAATATTCTTGCCTTGTTCTGGATCTCAGTGGGAAAGTTAGAGTTTCTCAATATTATTGATGTTAGCTGTAGGTTTTTGGTAGATGTTCCTTATAAAGTTAAGGAAGTTCCCTTCTATTCCCAGTTGACTGAGGACTTTTTATCAGAATGAGTGTTAGATTTTGTTCAATATTGTTTTGCATCTATTGATGTGAATATATGAATTTTTCTTTTTTTTTTAAATTTATTTATTATTATTAAACTTCAAGTTGTAGGGTACATGTGCACAACGTGCAGGTTTGCTACATATGTATACTTGTGCCATGTTGGTGTGCTACACCCATCAACTCGTCATTTACATCAGGTATAACTCCCAATGCAATCCCTCCCCACTCCCCCCTCCCCATGATAGGCCCCGGTGTGTGATGTTCCCCTTCCCGAGTCCAAGTGATCTCATTGTTCAGTTCCCACCTACGAGTGAGAACATGCGGTGATTGGTTTTCTGTTCTTGTGATAGTTTGCTAAGAATGATGGTTTCCAGCTGCATCCATGTCCCTACAAAGGACACAAACTCATCCTTTTTTTATGACTGCATAGTATTCCATGGTGTATATGTGCCACATTTTCTTAATCCAATCTGTCAATGATGGACATTTGGGTTGATTCCAAGTCTTTGCTATTGTGAATAGTGCTGCAATAAACATACGTGTGCATGTGTCCTTATAGCAGCATAATTTATAATCCTTTGGGTATATACCCAGTAATGGGATGGCTGGGTCATATGGTACATCTAGTTCTAGATCCTTGAGGAATCGCCATACTGTTTTCCATAATGGTTGAACTAGTTTACAATCCCACCAACAGTGTAAAAGTGTTCCTATTTCTCCACATCCTCTCCAGCACCTGTTGTTTCCTGACTTTTGAATGATCGCCATTCTAACTGGTGTGAGATGGTATCTCATTGTGGTTTTGATTTGCATTTCTCTGATGGCCAGTGATGATGAGCATTTTTTCATGTGTCTGTTGGCTGTATGAATGTCTTCTTTTGAGAAATGTCTGTTCATATCCTTTGCCCACTTTTGGATGGGGTTGTTTGTTTTTTTCTTGTAAATTTGTTTGAGTTCTTTGTAGGTTCTGGATATTAGCCCTTTGTCAGATGAGTAGATTGCAAAAATTTTCTCCCATTCTGTAGGTTGCCTGTTCACTCTGATGGTAGTTTCTTTTGCTGTGCAGAAGCTCTTTAGTTTGATGAGATCCCATTTGTCAATTTTGGCTTTTGCTGCTGTTGCTTTTGGTGTTTTAGACATGAAGTCTTTGCCCATGCCTATGTCCTGAATGGTACTACCTAGGTTTTCCTCTAGGATTTTTATGGTATTAGGTCTAACATTTAAGTCTCTAATCCATCTTGAATTAATTTTCGTATACGGAGTAAGGAAAGGATCCAGTTTCAGCTTTCTACTTATGGCTAGCCAGTTTTCCCAGCACCATTTATTAAATAGGGAATCCTTTCCCCATTTCTTGTTTCTCTCAGGTTTGTCAAAGATCAGATGGCTGTAGATGTGTGGTATTATTTCTGAGGACTCTGTTCTGTTCCATTGGTCTATATCTCTGTTTTGGTACCAGTACCATGCTGTTTTGGTTACTGTAGCCTTGTAGTATAGTTTGAAGTCAGGTAGCGTGATGCCTCCAGCTTTGTTCTTTTGACTTAGGATTGTCTTGGAGATGCGGGCTCTTTTTTGGTTCCATATGAACGTTAAAGCAGTTTTTTCCAATTCTGTGAAGAAGCTCATTGGTAGCTTGATGGGGATGGCATTGAATCTATAAATTACCTTGGGCAGTATGGCCATTTTCACGATATTGATTCTTCCTATCCATGAGCATGGTATGTTCTTCCATTTGTTTGTGTCCTCTTTGATTTCACTGAGCAGTGGTTTGTAGTTCTCCTTGAAGAGGTCCTTTACATCCCTTGTAAGTTGGATTCCTAGGTATTTTATTCTCTTTGAAGCAATTGTGAATGGAAGTTCATTCCTGATTTGGCTCTCTGTTTGACTGTCACTGGTGTATAAGAATGCTTGTGATTTTTGCACATTAATTTTGTATCCTGAGACTTTGCTGAAGTTGCTGATCAGCTTAAGGAGATTTTGGGCTGAGACAATGGGGTTTTCTAAATATACAATCATGTCGTCTGCAAACAGGGACAATTTGACTTCTTCTTTTCCTAACTGAATCCCCTTGATTTCTTTCTCTTGCCTGATTGCCCTAGCCAGAACTTCCAACACTATGTTGAATAGGAGTGGTGAGAGAGGGCATCCCTGTCTTGTGCCAGTTTTCAAAGGGAATTTTTCCAGTTTTTGCCCATTCAGTATGATATTGGCTGTGGGTTTGTCATAAATAGCTCTTATTATTTTGAGGTACGTTCCATCAATACCGAATTTATTGAGTGTTTTTAGCATGAAGGGCTGTTGAATTTTGTCAAAAGCCTTTTCTGCATCTATTGAGATAATGATGTGGTTCTTGTCTTTGGTTCTGTTTATATGCTGGATTATGTTTATTGATTTGCGAATGTTGAACCAGCCTTGCATCCCAGGGATGAAGCCCACTTGATCATGGTGGATAAGCTTTTTGATGTGCTGCTGAATCCGGTTTGCCAGTATTTTATTGAGGATTTTTGCATCGATGTTCATCAGGGATATTGGTCTAAAATTCTCTTTTTTTGTTGTGTCTCTGCCAGGCTTTGGTATCAGGATGATGTTGGCCTCATAAAATGAGTTAGGGAGGATTCCCTCTTTTTCTATTGATTGGAATAGTTTCAGAAGGAATGGTACCAGCTCCTCCTTGTACCTCTGGTAGAATTCAGCTGTGAATCCATCTGGTCCTGGACTTTTTTTGGTTGGTAGGCTATTAATTATTGCCTCAATTTCAGAGCCTACTATTGGTCTATTCAGGGATTCAACTTCTTCCTGGTTTAGTCTTGGAAGAGTGTAAGTGTCCAGGAAATTATCCATTTCTTCTAGATTTTCCAGTTTATTTGCGTAGAGGTGTTTATAGTATTCTCTGATGGTAGTTTGTATTTCTGTGGGGTCAGTGGTGATATCCCCTTTATCATTTTTAATTGCGTCGATTTGATTCTTCTCTCTTTTCTTCTTTATTAGTCTTGCTAGTGGTCTGTCAATTTTGTTGATCTTTTCAAAAAACCAACTCCTGGATTCATTGATTTTTTGGAGGGTTTTTTGTGTCTCTATCTCCTTCAGTTCTGCTCTGATCTTAGTTATTTCTTGCCTTCTGCTAGCTTTTGAATGTGTTTGCTCTTGCTTCTCTAGTTCTTTTAATTGCGATGTTAGAGTGTCAATTTTAGATCTTTCCTGCTTTCTCTTGTGGGCATTTAGTGCTATAAATTTCCCTCTACACACTGCTTTAAATGTGTCCCAGAGATTCTGGTATGTTGTATCTTTGTTCTCATTGGTTTCAAAGAACATCTTTATTTCTGCCTTCATTTCGTTATGTACCCAGTAGTCATTCAGGAGCAGGTTGTTCAGTTTCCATGTAGTTGAGTGGTTTTGATTGAGTTTCTTAGTCCTGAGTTCTAATTTGATTGCACTGTGGTCTGAGAGACAGTTTGTTATAATTTCTGTTCTTGTACATTTGCTGAGGAGTGCTTTACTTCCAATTACATGGTCAATTTTGGAGTAAGTACGATGTGGTGCTGAGAAGAATGTATATTCTGTTGATTTGGGGTGGAGAGTTCTATAGATGTCTATTAGGTCTGCTTGCTGCAGAGATGAGTTCAATTCCTGGATATCCTTGTTAACTTTCTGTCTCGTTGATCTGTCTAATGTTGACAGTGGAGTGTTGAAGTCTCCCATTATTATTGTATGGGAGTCTAAGTTTCTTTGTAAGTCTCTAAGGACTTGCTTTATGAATCTGGGTGCTCCTGTATTGGGTGCATATATATTTAGGATAGTTAGCTCTTCCTGTTGAATTGATCCCTTTACCATTATGTAATGGCCTTCTTTGTCTCTTTTGATCTTTGATGGTTTAAAGTCTGTTTTATCAGAGACTAGTATTGCAACCCCCGCTTTTTTTTGTTCTCCATTTGCTTGGTAAATCTTCCTCCATCCCTTTATTTTGAGCCTATGTATGTCTCTGCATGTGAGATGGGTCTCCCAAATACAGCAAACTGATGGGTCTTGACTCTTTATCCAGTTTGCCAGTCTGTGTCTTTTAATTGGAGCATTTAGTCCATTTACATTTAAGGTTAAGATTGTTATGTGTGAACTTGATCCTGCCATTATGATATTAACTGGTGATTTTGCTCGTTAGTTGATGCAGTTTCTTCCTAGCCTTGATGGTCTTTACATTTTGGCATGTTTTTGCAATGGCTGGTACCGGTTGTTCCTTTCCATGTTTAGTGCTTCCTTCAGGGTCTCTTGTAAGGCAGGCCTAGTGGTGACAAAATCTCTAAGCATTTGCTTATCTGTAAAGGATTTTATTTCTCCTTCACTTATGAAACTTAGTTTGGCTGGATATAAAATTCTGGGTTTAAAATTCTTTTCTTTAAGAATGTTGAATATTGGCCCCCACTCTCTTCTGGCTTGAAGAGTTTCTGCCGAGAGATCTGCTGTTAGTCTGATGGGCTTCCCTTTGTGGGTAACCCGACCTTTCTCTCTGGCTGCCCTTAAGATTTTTTCCTTCATTTCAACTTTGGTGAATCTGGCAATTATGTGTCTTGGAGTTGCTCTTCTCGAGGAGTATCTTTGTGGCGTTCTCTGTATTTCCTGGATTTGAATGTTGGCCTGCCCTACTAGGTTGGGGAAGTTCTCCTGGATGATATCCTGAAGAGTGTTTTCCAACTTGGTTCCATTTTCCCCCTCACTTTCAGGCACCCCAATCAGACGTAGATTTGGTCTTTTTACATCATCCCATACTTCTTGCAGGCTTTGTTCATTTCTTTTTCTTCTTTTTTCTTTTGGTTTCTCTTCTCGCTTCATTTCATTCATTTGATCCTCCATCGCTGACATTCTTTCTTCCAGTTGATCGAGACGGTTACTGAAGCTTGTGCATTTGTCACGTATTTCTCGTGCCATGGTTTTCGTCTCTTTCATTTCGTTTGTGAGCTTCTCTGCATTAATTACTCTAGCCATCAATTCTTCCACTTTTTTTTCAAGATTTTTAGTTTCTTTGCGCTGGGTACGTAATTCCTCCTTTAGCTCTGAGAAATTTGATGGACTGAAGCCTTCTTCTCTCATCTCGTCGAAGTCATTCTCCGTCCAGCTTTGATCCATTGCTGGCGATGAGCTGCGCTCCTTTGCCGGGGGAGATGCGCTCTTATTTTTTGAATTTCCAGCTTTTCTGCCCTGCTTTTTCCCCATCTTTGTGGTTTTATCTGCCTCTGGTCTTTGATGATGGTGATGTACTGATGGGGTTTTGGTGTAGGTGTCCTTCCTGTTTGATAGTTTTCCTTCTAACAGTCAGGATCCTCAGCTGTAGGTTGTAGCTGTAAGAGATTGCTTGAGGTCCACTCCAGACCCTGTTTGCCTGGGTATCAGCAGCAGAGGCTGCAGAAGATAGAATATTTCTGAACAGCGAGTGTACCTGTCTGATTCTTGCTTTGGAATCTTCCTCTCAGGGGTGTACTCCACCCTGTGAGGTGTGGGGTGTCAGACTGCCCCTAGTGGGGGATGTCTCCCAGTTAGGCTACTCAGGGGTCAGGGACCCACTTGAGCAGGGAGTCTGTCCCTTCTCAGATCTCAACCTCCGTGTTGGGAGATCCACTGCTCTCTTCAAAGCTGTCAGACAGAGTCGTTTGCGTCTGCAGAGCTGCTGCGTTTGTTATTATTTACTGTGCCCTGTCCCCAGAGGTGGAGTCTACAGAGACAGGCAGGTTTCCTTGAGCTGCTGTGAGCTCCACCCAGTTCGAGCTTCCCAGCAGCTTTGTTTACCTACTTAAGCCTCAGCAATGGCGGGCGCCCCTCCCCCAGCCTCGCTGTTGCCTTGCTGGTAGATCACAGACTGCTGTGCTAGCAATGAGGGAGGCTCAGTGGGTGTGGGACACTCCCGGCCAGGTGTGGGATATGATCTCCTGGTGTGCCTGTCTGCTTAAAGCGCAGTATTGGGGTGGGAGTTACCCGATTTTCCAGGTGTTGTGTGTCTCAGTTCCCCTGGCTAGGAAAAGGGATTCCCTTCCCCCTTGCGCTTTCCAGGTGAGGCAATGCCTCGCCCTGCTTCAGCTCTCGCTGGTCGGGCTGCAGCAGCTGACCAGCACCGATCGTCTGGCACTCCCCAGTGAGATGAACCCAGTACCTCAGTTGAAAATGCAGAAATCGCCGGTCTTCTGTGTCGCTCACGCTGGGAGTTGGAGACTGGAGCTGTTCCTATTCGGCCATCTTGCTCCGCCCCCTTAATATATGAATTTTTCTATTTAGCTTGTTGATATCATAGATTATATTAATTGATTTTCAAATGTTAAACCAGCCTTGCATATCTGAGACAAATTCCACTTGGTCTTGCTGTGTAAATCTTTTCACACATTATTGTACTTAATTTGCTAATATTGTGTTAAGAAATTTGTGTATGTTCATTAGAGATATTGGTTTGTCCATTTTCTTTCTCATAATGTCTATTGGTATTAGGATAATGCTGGTCTAATAGAATGAGTTATGGAGTATTCTATCTTCTAAAAGAGACTGTAGAGAATTAGTACAATTTTTTCCATAGTTTGGTAAAATTCACCAGTGAGCTCATTTGGGTCTGGTGACTTGTTTAGAGGTTATTAATTATTGATTCAATTCATATAATAGATGTAGGCCTTTTCAGATTGTCTATTTTTTCTTGTGTGAGTTTTGGCAGACAGTGTCTTTCAAGAAATTCTTCATTTCATCAAGATTATTAAATTTGTGGGCATAAAATTATTCATAGTTTTCTTTTATTTTGATGTCCGTGGGATCTACAGGGATATCTTCTCCTTCATTTCTGATTAGTAATTTCTGTACTCTCTTTTTTTTCTTCATTAGCCTGGCTAGAAGTTTATTGATTTTATTTATCTTTTCAAATACATAGCTTTTGGTTTTGTTGACTTTCTCTATTGATATCCAGTTTTCAGTTTCATTGACTTCTGCTCTGATTTTTATTTCTTTCCTTCTGCTCACTTTGGATTTAATTTGCTATTTTTTTCTAGTTTCCTAAAATAAAAGCTGAGATTTTTATTCTAGATCTTTCTTATCTCATATATGTATTGAATATTATCAATTTCCCTCTAAGCACTGCTTTTGCAGCATCCAGAAATTTTTGTAAGTAGTGTTTTTACTTTTGTTTAGTTCAAAATATTGTCTAAATTTCTCTTGAGTTTTTTTGACCCATGTTTTTTGTAGAAGTGTGTTGTTTAATCTTCATGTATTTTAGACTTTTTTGAGCTATCTTTCTGTTACTAATTTATAGTTTAATGCAATTGTGGTCTGAGTACAGACATTGTAAGATTTTTATTCTTTTAACTATATCAAGTTGTTTCCAGAATGTTCTTTGTCATGGTAAATGTTCCATTTGAGCTTGAGAAGAATGTGTGTTCTGCTGTTATTGAGTGAATTACTCTATGAATGCGATTATATCCAGTTGACTGATGCTGTTGTTGAGTTCAAGTATGTCTTTACTGATTTATTTGCCTGCCAGATTTGTTCATTTCTGATAGACAGATACTGAAGTCCCCAACTATAATACTGGATTTAGCTATTTCCTCCTCCTGGTTCTATCAATTTTTGCCTCATGTATTTTGATGCTCTATTTTTATATGCACACACATGTAGAATTGTTATGTCTTCTTGGAATATTGATCCTTTATTATTACATAATGCCCCTCTTTATCCCTGATAACTTTCTTTGCCCTGAAGTCTACTCTGTCTGAAGTTAATATACTTACTCCTGCCTTCTTTTGATTAGTGCTAGCATGTTATGTCTTTTTCCATCCACTTGCTTTTAATCTACATATATCTTCCATCCATTTACTTTAAATCCACATTTAAATGTATTTGTATATATTTAAATATAAATACAAAGACACATACAGAGTTTACTTGTAGACAACATGTGGTTGTGTCTTTTTCTTTATCCATTCTGACAATCACTGTCTTTTAGTAAGCACATTTGGACCATTGACATCGAAAGCAATTAGTGATACAGCTCAATGAATATCTACCATATCTGTTACATTTTTCTACTTGTTCTTGTTCTTTGTTCCTATTTTTGCCTTCCATTCTTTTTTTGCCTGAT
Source organism: Chlorocebus sabaeus (assembly GCF_047675955.1). Taxonomy (NCBI): domain Eukaryota; kingdom Metazoa; phylum Chordata; class Mammalia; order Primates; family Cercopithecidae; genus Chlorocebus; species Chlorocebus sabaeus. Next base: position 45,657,478 of record NC_132908.1, on the reverse strand, counting down.
TTTCATTGAGCATTTTATGATTCCATTTTTTTTGCCTTTCTTAACATATCAGTTATATGCATTTTTGCTTGTTTAGTAGTTGCCCTAGAGCTTGCAATATATACTTACAACTAATTTAAGTCATTTTAAATAACACAATACTGTTTTATAGGTAGTGTGAATACTTTATAGTTTAAAACAATTATAATTTCTCCCCTTCATCCCAGGTATTATTGTTGCCATTAGTTTTACTCAAACATAAGCATACATAAATATATGTATGCATATGTATATATGTCTAAAATTATGCATACATAATTGAATGCATAGTTGCTATTATTTTGAACAGACTGTTATCTGATAGGTCAATTAAGCGTAGTTAAAAGGGTTTTTTTTTGCCTTTACTTATCCTTTTCTGATGCTTTTCCTTTCTTTATGTAGATCTGAGTTTCTGACCTAGGTCTTTTTCCTTTTCTTTTATGAACTTATTTTATCATTTCTTGCAAGGCATGTCTACTGATCCCAAATTTCTTAAATACTTGTTTGAAAAAAAAGTCTTTATTTCACCTTTAGTTTTGAAGGATAATTTTGCCAGGTACAGAATTCTGTGTTGATGGAGGTTTTTTTAAGCCATACTTTAAAGATTTCTCTCCACTCTATTCTTGCGTACATAGTTTCTGAGGAAAAGTAGGATATAATTCTTTCTTTCCTCTTCTTTGAGTAAGGTTTCTTCTCTGTCTTCTTTCAGAATTATTCTGTTATTAGAATTTTTCCTTTTAAATAAAAAATGGTATATGTTTAAAGTATACAATGTAATGTTTTGATATACATATGCATTGTGAAGTGATTACTATAGTCAAGCTAATTAATTAATAGTCATCACCTCACATAGTTGCTGTGTGTGTGTGTGTGTGTGTGTGTATGGTGAGAAAACAGAAAATCTACTCTTTTAGCAAATTTCAAGCATATAGTATACAATACAGTATTGTTAACTGCAATCTTCATGCTGTGTATTAGATCTCTACAACTCACTCATCTTTCACAACTGAAACTTTATACCCTTCAATGAACATCTCCTATTTGCTCCAGCCACTGATACTGGTAACCACCATTCTACTCTCTGCTTGTATGAATTCAACTATTTTATATTCCACATGTGAAATCGTGTAGTATTTGTCTTTCCATGACTGGATTATTTCACTTATATAATATGCTCCATGTTCATCCATGCTGTTGCAAATGGCAGAATTTTCTTCTTTTTTAAGGTTGACTAACACTCTATTTTATATATACCACCATTTCTTTTTCATTCATCCATCAACAGACAAGAAAGCTGTTTTCATGCCTTGACTAGTGTGAATAGTGATGCAATAAACATGGAAATGCATATATCTCTTTGAGATGTTGATTTCATTTTGGGGGGATGTATAGTCAGAAGTGGGATTGAAAGATCATATAGATCTAGTTTTAATTTTTGTGTAAACTCCATACTGTATTCCACAATGATTGTACCAAATTACATTCCCAATGACAGTGTATGAGGAGTCTCTTTTCTCCCCATCAATGCCAATACTTGTTATCTTTCATCTTTTTGTAATAGCCATTCTAACAGGTGTAATACTACCATTGCAATTATTCTATATTTGGCTATATATTTACATTTACCCATAAGATTTAGGTTTTCATATGCTTTCATTCTACTGTTTAGCAGGTTTTTTCTTCTCCCCTTTTTTATACCAGAGATGTTTACCATGTTTTTATTTGAATTTGAAGAACCTTCTTAAAGTATTTGTTGTAAAGCAGGTCTAGTGGTGACAAACTTTTTCAGTTTTTATTTGTCTGGGAAAAAAGAATTTCTGTCTCCTTCATTTTTAAAGTATAATTTTGCCAGGTATAGAATTCTTGATTGGCATATTTTTCTGTCAGCACTTTGAATGTGTCATTCCACTCTCTTCTGCTCTGCAAAGTTTCTGCTGAGAAATCCTCTGATAGACATATGAAGGTTTCCTTATATGTGACGTGTCACTGTTCCATTGCTGCTTTCAAAATTCTCTCTTTGTAATTGACCTTTGACAATTTGATTACAATGGGTGTCAGTGTAGTCTTTTTTGAGTTGATCCTATTTGGGAATTTCGAGCTTCATAAATCTGAATGTCAATTTCCCTCCCATAATTTAGGAAGTTTTCAGCCATTATTTCTGTCTTTCTTTCTCTCTTCTTCTTAAAGTTCCATAATGCATATATTGTTTCACTTGATGGTGTCTCATGAATCCCACAGATTTTCTTCACTCTTTTTCATTCCTTTTTTCTTTTTTGAATAATTTCAAATGATTTGTCTTTATGTTACCTTATTCTTTCTTCTGCTTGATTAAATCTGCTGTTGTGGCTCTTTGTTGTAGTTTTTATTTCAATTGTTGTTTTCTTCAGCTCCAGAATTTCTGTTTTTTTGGGGGTGGGTGGTTTATTATTTCTGTCTCTTTGTTGGATGTTATTTTCTCCATGTGTTGTTTTCTTGATATCATTTTGTTGCTTATCTGCATTCTCTTGTAGCTTGTTGTACTTCTTTAAAATAATTATTTAAAGTCTTTGTTATTGTGTTCTTTTGATAGTATTATCTTGCCTTGGTTTTTCATGTTCTTTGTAATCTTGAATGGTCTTGCATTTGGGAAAAGAGTCATCCCTTCCAAACTTCACAGACTGGTCTAGGTAGAAAAAGACCTTCTCCCATGGGTGGAGGCAAGGGCACCAGCTGGATGAGGTGTGTGGTGGCTCCAGGTCCAGATCCTAATGTAAAGATGTGCAGGGATGCCTATTCTGGGGGCTCACCAGAATGCCATCTTAGGGGTATACACAGGGGTTGGGATTACAGGGCACATGATTGCACATGTTGCCTTCAAAAGGCTCCTTTTCCAATAGGTGCATGGATGCATGTGCTATGGCAGGAAAATAGGGGCCAAGTCTGATGGATGGCACATGCAGCTGGCGTGGGTGCCTGATCCTGTGGGCTTGAATGTGTAGCTGTGGCAGGCTTCTGATCCTGTGGTCTCACACACACAGCTGCAACAACTGCCCATTCTCACAGCATACTTACAGTGCCACTAGCAGGCACCAGGGCAGATTGTAGGTCCACACTTCACAGAGGGTACTGGTCTGAGTGCAGGTGCACATCACCTCACTGGGATTGTGTGGAAACGTTGTGACTCTGACTTGGAGGGAAGATTAACAATTGGCAGTTCCAGCTCCAGGGAACACAGCGGTTCTGGCTCCAGTCAATTCTGACGGCTGGAGTCCACATCAGTGACCATCTGGGAGTTCTGTATGGTGGTAGTGAGGGCTTCTGGGAGCTCCAGTGGCAAGGGCTGCTGAGGTCCCCCATTTCCCTCTTCCCCCACAGACAGAACTCACAGTTGAGGGAATTCATCATGATGCTGCACTGGCCTGGGCATAGGACAACACAGACCTTTTCTATGCAGCCATCCCCAGTCTTTGCACTCCTCTGTGTCACTGCAGCCCTCTAACTTCATTCTGGGATGCTGTGTATATTTGACTTTATTGCTGTATTTGTTTGAGAGTAAGGGATAGGATATTCTCATCCACCATCTTGCTAATATCATCTGAATCAAAGGACCTGTGAGTTTTTTCTCTTTATCTTATATTTTATTTAGTTTGAAAATGATACCCCTAGGTGCAATATTTTGGGCATTTATCCTGCTTGGTTTTCTTTATGCATCTTGGATCTGTGATTTGGTGTCTGACATTAATTTGGGGGAAATTCTCAGTCATCATTGTTTCAAATATTTCTTTTGTGTTTTCTCTCTTTTTTCTTCTTCTTGCATTCCCATTATGCATATTTTACACTTTTTTTAGTTGTCCCACAGTTCTTAGATATTCTGTTTTATTTTATTTTAGTCTTTTTTTGATTTGTATTTCAGTTTTGGAGTTTTCCATTGAGGCATTCTCAGGTTCAAAGGTTATTTCCTCAGTCACCTCCAGTCTGCCAATAAGCCCATGGAAAATATCATTATTTCTGTCAACAGTGTTTCTGATCTATAGTATTTCCTTTTCATTCTTTCTTAGGATTTTATTCTCTCTGCTTACACTGCCTGTCTGTACTTGCATACTATCTTCTTTATTCATAAGAGTCCTTAGAATAGTAATCATAGTTGGGTTAAATTCTCAGTCTGGTGATTTCAACGTGGCCACCATACCTGAGTCTGGTTCTGATGCTTGTTCTGTATACATGTCTTGTAATTTTTTATTGATAGCCAGGTAGGATGTAGTTGGTAAAAGGAACTACTGTAAATAAGCTTGTAGTAGTGTGGGGGTAAGGTGTTGGAGAGGGAAGCATTCTACAGTCTTAGGATCAGGTCTCAGTCTTTTAGTGAGCCCTGTGCCTCTGGAATGTGAACTTTACAAGTGTTTCTTCGTTCCCTCTCCCCCTGCCAGTTGGAATATGATGGCTAAAGTGGACTAGGGTTGGGTATTTTCTTTCCTCAGGTCAGTTAGGCCCTGGTAAAACCCAAGCAGGTTATGATCTGGTAAAATAGTTTTGCCTGAGGGCAGGTCTTATTAAGAACAGGATACTGTGACATATTTCAAAATGGTTCTTTTGCTCCCTTTTCCTACCAGAAGCAGGTAGCAGTTTTTGTCCAATATTTACTGTGAAAACTGGTAGAGCTCCAGGAGAAAAGAGTCACAAAAACATGGGAGAACCCAGTGACTTGGCCCTTCTCATCTGTCAGACTTGTCTACATGGAAACTCCAGCAATTTGTCAATTACAGTTCTGGTTTTCCTACCCTGGCACTGGTTCCCACAGAGGTTTCCGCTCATGAGTTTCTGCTCCGAAAAGTGGTGATTCTCAGTATTTTCCTGTTGGTCTCTCTAATTTTGTGAATATCAATTTGCCTTTGACCTCACTTCTCTCATGGAGCTAAGAAGAGTTGTTGATTTTTCAGTTTGTTCAGCATTTTTACTTGCTGTTAGGACAAAGTGGTGACTTCCAAGATTTTTATATACAGGACTGAAAACCACGAGTTTCCTTTGGAAAGATGTTAAATGCAGGGAAAGTGTGGTTAGGAAATCATCTTTACTTAATATTTATTTAATCATTATTTGCCTGCTATGTGCCAGACACTGACCTAAGCACCTGGGATATATCAGTGAACAAAGGCAAATTTTTGTAGAGCATACATTTAAATTAGCAGGTGGCGGGGATACGATTAAAAAAAAATAGTAAATAAATGTATGGTATGTTAGAAAGTGATGAACACCATATCAATTGAGTGAAGTGAGGACATAAAAGAATGGAGGAACAAGTTGCAATTTTAAATAGGGTTCCCAGCATAGGTCTCACGGACAAAATGCTGTTTGAGCAAAGACTTGAAGATAGGGAGGCTGCTGTGCAGGTCTCTAGGGAAGAGCCTTCCAGGAAGACGAAACATCCAGTGCAGAGGCCCTAAGGCAGAAGCATCTCTGCACATTTGAGGACGAGCAAGGTCAGACAGCTCCAACAAAGCAGGAGAAGGGGAAAGGGGTATGTGGTGAGGTCAAAGAAGCATGTAGGCCTCTTTGAGGACTTCAGACTTTACTCTGAAGCCACAGAAGGATCATTTTAAAATATTAGTACAGCATATACTTTTCTAGGTTTGGCTCAAGTTGTACATTACTCAGAAAGTAATTTTTAATATAAATATAAGTGTCATATCCACAAAAATATTAATATTTCAGACCTTTAAAAAGCCTTAAAAATGTTACAATGTCCCAAAAGAAACAAAAACAAGCGTTGTGGTCACTGAGGGGAAGGCACTGGGCCAGTTCTACACACTGGTTAAGAGCTAAGGCTCTAGAACCATTGCCAGTCATGGGACCCTGGGCAAGCTACTTTCTTCTTTGCATACCAGTCCCTTCATCTACACAACCTGGATTTTTTGTTTTCTTCGACATGAGTCGCCCTCTGTACCCAGGCTGGAAAGCAAGTGCTATTGTAGCAAGTGCTACAATTAGTTCACAGCAGCCTCAAACCCCTAGGCTCAAGTGATCCTCCCACCTTAGCCTCTCAAGTAGCTGGGACTACAGGTATGCACTACCACATCCAGTCACGGTTTTTAATTCTTTATAAAGGTGGGGTCTCTCTTTGTTGCCCAAACTGGGCCTCAAGCAATTCTCTTGCCTCGGCCTCTCAAAGTGCTAGGATTACGGGCATGAGCCACCATGTCTGGCCAAAATCTGGATTAATGAGTCCCCACCTTTTATGATGATTATAAAGCTTGAATAAAATGATTGATGTCAACACTTAACAAGATGCCTGGCACATTTTAAGTTCTCAATGAATGTGAACTATTATTTTCACATAACTAGCTACTGAATCTGAACCCCAAGTTCCCTGATTTTCAGTCCAGGATACTTTTCACTACCTCCATAATAGAAAAAATAACAGCTTACATATTTTGAGTATTTACTTTGGGCCAGGCATTGTACTAAGTACTTTATGTGGATTGGCTTGTTTACTATCCCCATTTAACAGAAGAGGGAATTGGAACTCCAGCAGCCATGAACTTGCCCAAGGTCCCACAGTTATTAAGTGAAGAAACAAGAATTCAAATCCAGGTGGATCTGCCTGTAGACCCTGCATTCACTATTAACCTCTCCAGCCTCCCAAGGCTCTGGATAGCAACTTCCTCAATGGGGACAAATACAGATGACCTGCAGAGTTGTAAATATATGTCCACCTTGGTTCGTCACATAAATCAGTTCAAGGCATCATTGCTTTGCTTACCAGTGACAAGCTTGAGTGGCTCACTAGCCATCCACAGTGCAGACTATTTCCGGTAAAGTCAGACCAAGTGGGAGCTGAGGTCAGCAACCAGAGTCATATTTATTCTGGATTCTAAAGCCCACATAACCTGGTACAAATCAAAATCTCCCCTTCTCTCTATCACCTGTTTTTTCTGTGGGCAAATGTCTGTCTACGTCACTTTGCTTAGTGGCTTTCAAAGGCATAAATTACTCATGGAAACATGCAGTCTTGTCATCGTCAGGAAAGAGAACTGTAAATAGATTTGGTCCATGCCATTCAATAGCATATGGTTCCTGACCATTTCATAAGTCCAATTCCTCAAGTCAGGTGGGCCCAGGGTAGAGACTTAGAGGCAAGAAGGATGAGGAAGCCATTTCTGGCCTGTAAGGGGCTTCTGGGCCAGTGACGGTGCTAAAAGCCATCATACGGACATAGCCTATCATCTGGAGTTGAGAGTGTGCAAGTGAAAACCAGCTTCATCGCCTCTCCCTCTGTAGCTTCAGAATCTCTCTGTAGACTGCTACGTGTTCTTTTCTACCTCAAGATAAAATATCAGGCAGGTCCTGTAGTTTTCTGGGCTTTTTTAGTCAGAAGATCTGTTTTGTTTCCATAATTAAAAACCACCATCTAGTCCACCTCTTCCTACTTGCTAGATGAAATTTCCGGCCATTCTAGAAATATGTCCAGAAGACGAGAAGATTAAGACAAATGGTATTCCTTTGTGTCTTACCATGTCTTTATTGTTGTCACCTGGCTTTGGGGTCCCCAAAATAATCAAAGTACGGCTACTAGCAAGTGTTCTCCCCTCATCCCTGTCCTCCTTTAGTGGGGCACTTTTATGGATTCCCGTCATCCAGTTTAGGCAATATCTCTTGCCCCAGCTGACCAATTAAACCTTAGCCTCAGACTGGTTTCCAACAGCTCACTGTGGCAGGCTAAATGGTAGCTGCCCCAAAATATAGTCATATCCTAAATGTCCCCAGAATCAGTGAATATGTTGCCTTACATAGCAAGAGGACTTAACAGATGTAATTAAGTCAAGGATCTTGAAATGAGGAGACTATCCTGAATGATCTGCATGGGCCCAGAATTAGCATAAGAGGTCTTATAAGAGATAGACAGGGGAATCACAGTCAGAGAGATGAGGGGACAGAGTAGACGCCCAAGAGAAGAAAAGATGCCTCCCTGCTGGTTCTGAATGTGGAGCAGAGAGGGCCATGAGCCAAGGAATTCAGGCAGCCTCTAGAAGCTATAAAAGACATGGAAACAAATTCTCCCCTGAACCTTCCAGAAGGAACACTGCCGTGTGGACCCAGTTCAAACTGCTGACCTGCAGAAATGTAAGAAAACTCATTTGTGTTGTTCTAAGTCATTAAGTGAATGGTATTTGTTAGAGCATTCACAGGAAACTAATAGATCAATCACCTTTCTGCTAGGTTCCGTGTACCCTTTCAGAAAGCCTCCTGGACAGACCCCTTTAAGTTGACATTGGGCTAGCTGCCTTCGAAGAGTCACATCTGGTTCCCGGAAAACCCACCCTCTGGCCTTCACCAGCTAACGATGCAGCTTGCAACCTGTGCAGCCCACTCTCCCCTCAGCTGCAGGGACACAGCATCTCCCCTTTAGACTCCTCAGGCACAAGTCAGAGGTCAGATCCTGTGCTTCCCCAGCTCCAGTAGACATGTGCTATGGTACCTAATAGTGCCTTTTGAAGCTCCTCTTAGCTGACCTGAGTGAGAAGTAAGCAGGCAAGACCTCTAACCTGATGTAACTTCTCCATACTTTCGTTCTCCAAATGTTTCTGCATCACAACCTGTTTTTTGTGACCAAGAGGTGGTAGAAGGCCATGCTAGCAAAACCAATTTGACAATCACTTATCTGGTCTTAAACAAGTGGTTCAGATTATAGGACCCCTGGAACTTACTGTGCAATTGTCAGCCTTTGGATACTCTCCTGGAAGTCAGAGACAAGAATGGTCCCAGAAGAACTGTCTCTGGTAGCCTGAGAGAAAAGAACAAAATGAAGGCTGAATTTTATGAGTGCTCTGTGGGAAGCGTTATATTAAGCACTTCATATGAGTTACTTAATTTAATCCTTGCACCAACATACCCCATTTTACAGATAGAAAAATTGAGACTGAGTGAGATTAAGTATTTTGCTCAGGGTCACATAGTAAATGGCAAGGTGATACACTTTGGACATTTGTCCCCTCCAAATCTCATGTTGAAATATGGCTTCCAGTGTTGTAGGTGGGGCCTGGTGGGAAGTGTTTGGGTCATAGGGGCAGATCCCTCATGAAAAGCTCGGTGCCCTCCCCCGACGGTAATGAGTGAGTTCTTGCTCTTAGTTTATGTGAGAGCTGGTTGTTTAAAAGACCCTAGTGTCTCTTGCTCCCTCTATCATGTAACACACCAACTCTCCGTTTGCTTTCTGTCATGACTGGAAGCTTCCTGAGGCCCTCACTAGAATCAGATCCTGGCACCATGCTTCTTGTACAACCTGCAGAACCATAAGCCAAATAAATTTTCTTTGTAAATTACTCAGCCTCAGGTATTTCTTTATGACAATGCAAAATAGACTAATAGACAGGGTAAAGATTCAAATAAAGGGAGTCCACTCAGTGGTTAGAGTTTGGGGGTAAGACCCCAGGCTGAATTACCCTGCATAACAGAAGAGAGGGAAATTTGAAGGGGGTGGTAGGATGGAAGCAGGCAGGAAGGAAGCGGCAACGCAGCCAAGAACTGTAGTGAAGAGAAATTTCTAAGATTTGTTTAGCTTGTTTGCCACAAGATTGAATATAAACCCTCTCCTCCCTTGCCCCTGTGAGGACTTCAGTAATGTCCAGATTACTTTTCGATGGCCCAGACTGAGTTCTGCATTTGAGTCAGTGCAGGGTGAAGGCAAGGGCATCTGAGAATGACAGGGCTATCGGCCCCGTCATCTACCTTTTGTTTTAACTTAAAGTCATAGTCTTCTTATATGCAACATTGTTTTGGTCATGTAAATGGGATTTTAGAAATGTTCTATTCATTCTTTTTTAATGTGCTTTTTAAGTTATTACTCATTGATAACAGTTCACTGTAAAAAATATGGGCAAACCAAAAGGGTAAAATAAAAAATGCCCTTGATTTCACTACTCAGAGATAATCACTGTAAGCTTTTGATATGCATTCTTTCAGCCTTTCTCTACACAAATATTCTCTCTAAAGTTTTATTTTAAAGTAGGATTATAGTGTCAATATGGTTTTTAATCTACTTTTTAGACTTAAGCAGCTTGATGGGTATCACTTCAGGTCAATAAATACTGTCCTTCAACAACATTGTAATATCTGCATAACAGCCCATTCCATGAAAGAACCATAATATACTTAATGAACCTACTGTTATAACTTATGTGTAGTGTTTCCAATATTTTGACCTTATAAGCAATGCTTCAATGATCATTGTCATGATTAATTTTCTGTATATAGCCTTAATTATTTTCTTAGGGTGAATTCCTAAAGTGATGTAAACCAAAGATAAAATCTTAAGCCCCCCAGCTAACTGAATGGACCCCCTCTGGGCCAAGGGAAACCTGAAAAACTGAATTCCCTACCATCATGGGAAGGGAGGTCAGACATACCTCATTATACTCCCTCCCTGTCAGAGTTTAGGCACAACCGATCAGCATAAACACTAAAATAGAAATCTCAAGACTGACAAAACAGACTGTTTGGCAATAAGATACCAAATTCCAACCTGACTCCGGTATAGCATCACATGACAGATACAGACCCTATAAGAAATAAAAATATTTCACTCCAAAATGTATTTATTTGATATATTTTCAAATGGCCCTGTAAAGCCATCTTTTGTGGCTTGAATGTTACATCTGTAGAGAATTTCCATTCATGCAACTAGGACTTCCAAGGATCTAGGCAAGATTAGCTAAAAGTCTGATGCCTTTTAAGGTCCAAAAAGAGTTATTTACCTTCTATTCTCTTTGAAGCTTGCTATCTGGAGACTTCATCTACATAACAAGGACCTTGGCTTCCACAACCTCCCTTATCTTAACTCAAGCATTTCTTTCTACTGACTTCAAGTCTTTAGCTTAACTTCTTCAACCAATTGCCAACCAGAAAAATCTTTGAATCCACCTATGACCTGTAATCTTCATCCCTGATGCCCTGAGATGCCCCATCTTCCCAAGCTGTGCCAATGTATACCTTACATGCATTGATTTATGTTTTTGTCTATAACTTCTGTCTCTCTAAAACATATAAAACCAAACTATAACTTGCCCACCTCAGGTGCATGTTCTCAGGGCCTCTTGAGATTGTTCCCTGAACCATGGTCACTGATATTGGCTCAGGATAAACCTGTTTAAATATTTTACAGAGTTCGGCTTTCATATCAACAATAGAATTCCCAGATCAGAGGACATGAACAATTTTGAGGTTTCTGATGGAAATTTCTTTGATTAATTCTTGACTTTCCTTACTGATAATTTTCTGTCTAAAAAAGTTAAGAATGCAATCAGAGGACCTGTCTTTCAAGTTCTAATCCTGAACAATACAAGGAAGCAATAGTTGGTGATGCAAAAGTATAGAGTCTTGAAAGAATTGGACAGGTTACCTTAGCCACAAGAACAACTTGGGAGAAGAGTCATACACCTAGTCAGATGTCTACATTAGACTTCGGAAAGGCAGCAGGAAAAGGAGAGTGGGAGTCTCTCCTTTTACAGTCCCTTGGATAGAGATTATGAGAGAGAGTAGATTTTATAAAATGTTGTTTAAAAAGAATTCTGACAATTGTTATAAAAATTTCCAATGTTTTCTTCTAGGGTTTTTATGGTTTTTAGTTTTACATTTAAGGCTTTAATCCATCTTGAGTTAATTTTTGTGAAGGTGTAAGAAAGGGGCCCAGTTTCTGTTTTTTGCATATGGCTAGCCAGTTTTCCCAGCACCATTTATTAAACAGGGAATCCTTTCCCCATTGCTTCTTTCTATTAGGTTTGTCAAAGGTAAGATGGTTGTAGATGTGTGGTGTTATTTCTGAGGTCTCTGTTCTGTTTCTGTGCCACCACAGCACATGTATACCTATGTAACAAACTTGCACATTCTGTACATGTATCCCAGAACTTAAAATAAAATTTTTAAAAAAACTGCCAAAATAATTCCAGTGAAGAAAAAGGGATGTTACCAGAGGAAGACAGACAGTGAAGCCACCCAGGGAAACTTCTTATGCACTCAACTTTTAAGAGGGATGTTTGGGGATTATTTCAACAGTTCTAGTTGAAATCATCTCACCCTAGGATATAGGGAAAGAAGAACATTTATTTATGCAAGGTCAAAGAGGGTAGTAGAAAAACAGAAGAAACAATTTATGATTAGTCATTGCTGACCTAAAGAATGCTTTAGTCCTGATGCTCTACTGGGATGAATAATGTCCAGTTCTTCCAAAATGCATACCCAACTGGAACCTCAGAACATAACCTTATTTGGAATAAGGTCTTCGTAGAATTAATCAGTTAAGATGAGGTCATATGGGATTAGAGTGGGCCTTAGAGCTAATGACTGGTGTCCTTAAGAAGACAACGTGAAACCACAGAGACTTAGAGAGAAGAGCGCTGTGTGACAAGGGAAGCGAATATTGGAGACCTGCGTCTTCAAGCCAAGGAAAGCCAAGGATTGCTGGTAGATGCCAGAAGATAGGAGAGGGACATGGAAGAGTCATCCCAGAGCCTTCAAAAGGAAGCAACCCCACCCCAACACTGATTTTGGACATCTAACCTCAAGAACGTTGAGACAATAAACTTCTGTTGTTTTAAGCCATCAAGTTAGTGGTTATTTGTCATGGCAGCCCTAAAAATGAGGCAGATGTCAAAAAATGTTGTCTCACTTATCAAGATAAAAATATAACAGCAATAATTATCTGGCCGTCATTTATTTCTAAGAAATTGTGTTTGAAAGTATTAGTAAATAAGCTATGAGAATCAAGCTCCCACCACTGATGGGAGAGATGGACGACTGAACAACTGGCCCCAGTTTCTGATGAATGAGGGAAAATACTGTACAAATAACAACCACAGGCATCAGCTGAAGTTTTCTTGATGTCCTCCCTCTGCTGGTGCAATAATGCTATGAGACCTGGTAGACGTCTTGACTTTCCCCCAAACAAGCTCCCCCAGGGAGGATCCAGCTTAAGCCAAGCCATGGGCCAGGAGAGTCAATAATGTTGCCAACATCTCAAATTCCTCCAAAGAAAGAGCATCTGGACCTCAGAGTATCCTACTAAGAGTGCACATCATGTATGACATTAATAGCCAGTGCCAGTGCCTCTCTCACCTCCCCTTGGGGTTGGGGAGGAACAGTTAAGCACATGGGAGACTGCCTAAATTTGAATCTCAGCTGTGTCGCTTTATAACTCTGTGACAGGCAAATTATTTAAACTCTTTTTGCCTCAGTTTTCTTGTCTATAGAATGGAGGTTAATACTGCTTACTGTTGGTTGAGAGTTTAAAAGAAGAAATATACATAAAGCATTTAGTGTGATGTCTGCCATAAGCACTCAAAGAACATTGGCTGTTATGTTGATTAGGCCAGCAAGTAGCTCTCTCCTTTCTTTTGAATGCTGTGCTGAGTGCTTACTTTTCTGTGGCGGTGGGCTAGAGAGAGTTGAAAAAGCTGCTTCCCTTATCTTCTGCTTGTCCTGCTACTCAGAACACCAAAAAAGAAAAAAGAAAAAAAAGAGAGAGAGAAAGAACGAAAGAAAGAGAAAGAAAGAAAGAAGAAAGAAAGAAAGAAAGAAAGAAAGAAGAAGAAAGAAAGAAAGAAAGAAAGAAAGAAAGAAAGAAAGAAAGAAAGAAAGAAAGAAAGAAAGAAAGAAAGAAAGAAAGAAAGAGAAAGAAAAGCCTACAAAGAGGACACACACAAAATGTAAGAGAAAAAGCGTGTAACCAAGAACAAATACAAAAGAATGAAGAAACCTTAACAGTGTCGGAAAGGGCTCTTCTTGTGCCTAAAGAGTTAGGGAACAGAAGATTTTGAAAAACATTTGGAGTAAGAAAAACCTGTAAGAAACAGAATGACAACTGAGGGCTGAGGATGCCATGTTAACATAGAACAGAAGGAAAGCAGGCAAACTCAACCTCAGCTTTGCAGGACATGGGCTGTTCCATTTAGAACAGGTAGCACAACTGCCGTTTGGAGGGAAACCAGGCCTAAGGAACTAATGAGATCATAAGGAAGTACCAGCCCCAGTACAAAGACATCTCAGCATCACAGGGAATTTCAGGCCTGGCTGCAGCACCATTCAGTAGAGAGAGGAATCACGAAGTTTTGGGGTGCCAGGAAAGAAGAGACAGAGAAAAGTGTCCTAATCTTTGAAATGAATATAAATGTAAAGGATTCTATAGCCCAGAAAACTGAAAGACAAAAGCTTGCACATTTTAGAATGTGCACATATAGGAGAAAAAAAGAAATGTGATCTGTTGGAAAAAGCGTGAATTCACCTGTAAAAAAACGTGACTTCAGTCTTGGAAGCTCTGTTAGGTTGAGCCTACCTTAAGCTCCACATCCCTTTCTCTGTACCTTTGCAACCTGGAGGATATTAACTCAGGTTCCATCTTTATTCACTGATGTGACAGACAAAATTATAACCCCCATAAAAATGTCCATGCCCTAATCCATGGGACCTGTGAACATGAATGTTACACAGCAAGGGGGAGTTAAGATTGTAGATGGAGTTAAGGCTAATCAACCTTGAGTGGAGAGATTATCCCAGATTATCTGGGTGAGCCTAATGTAATCACAAGGGTCCTTATCAGAGGAAGCCAGGAATCTGAGAGATAGGAGATGTAATAACAAAAGCAGAGGTTAGAACAATGAACTTTGAAGATGGAGGTGCCAGGAGCCAAGGAATGCAGGCAGCCTGTTGAAGAGGAAAAAGGCCAGGAAATAAACTGGTTCGCTGTCAGAGTCTCCAGCAGGGATGCAATGTGACCACACCTTGATTTTAGCCTGCAAGACCTATCTCAGACATCTGACCTTCAGAACTGTAAGATAACATTTTTGTGTTGTTTTAAGCTACTCTAGTGTCTTAATTTGCTACAAGAGCAATCAAAAACTAATAAACTTGCATTTCGCATTATCTTATAGTTATTTTCTAATCAATTAACACGGACTCTCCTTCTCTGCATCTGATTACTCTGCCTCACTCAACATGGCCATCTCTACCAGACTGAAACAAAGCCTGCGGTTGTCTCGGAGCTCACATCTCCCCAGCTTTGCTGTCAGAAAGAAGGGAGTGATCTCCTCTTACTTTCAATTCAAAATTTCCCACGAAAGTGCTCTGATTGACATGCCTTGGCAGGGCACTTGTGATGGGCAACCCCAAAAAAACACGTGGTTAGAAGTGGGAGGCAGAAAAGACATGGAATCAACCCAAATGCCCATCAATGACAGACTGGATAAAGAAAATGTGGTATATATACACCATGGAATACTATGTAGCCATAAAAAGGAACAAAATCATGCCATTTGCAGGGACCTGGATGGAACTGGAAGCCATTATCCTCAGCAAACTAACACAGGAACAGAAAACCAAACACCGCTTATTCTCATTTATAAGTGGGAACTGAACAATGAGAACACACGGAAACAGTGAGGGGGAAAACGCACACTGGGGCCTGTTGAGGGCATGTGGAGAGAGAAAGCATCAGGATAAATACCTGATGCATGCAGGGCTTAATACCTAGGTGATGGGTTGATAGGTGCAGCAAACCACCATGGCACATGTTTGCCTATGTAACAAACCTGCACATCCTGCACATGTATCCCAGAACTCAAAATTTAATTTAATTTAATTTTTTTTTTAAAGTGGGAGGCAGAGAAGTAAAGCAGTTGCCTAGAAAAGGCAAACTGCTAGAACCACAAGAAGAGAGGGATGCAGATTGCCAGTTTCTTCTCCAGGCACAAGTTATTTGAAGGACCTTTTCTATCCTATGTGGCTCAGGACTCTATGCTAGATTCGACTCTCAGTGGATGCTCAGTTACTGCTATTGGTCAATGGGCTTATGTCTTCAGTGGACTGAGCCAGTGGATAGAGTTTGCTCCCAGATAGAGAGTGGGGAAAGCTCTGTCCACAGTAGGGTAGTGTAGCTAAAAGGGTTCTTAACTGGCGCTAGCAGAGAATGAGTTTCTTCTTAGCCACTGCATCATTCATCATCTTGAAATCAATTAACTAATTAGGGTCATCCCTTGAACCTGTTAAGCTTGCAGTTGAAATTGCTGCAAATGTATTTAAAGAGAGAAAAAGACTGCAAGGTGAGGGTGGGTGTTACTCTCTGGGGTGGGTCTATGGGATTATCCTGTTTTTTAAAGCATTTTCTCATACGTTTTCATCACTCTCTTCCATGAATACCCACTGAGGGCCATTCAGTTGGTCTCCCAGATGGCCCCTGTCTCAGGAGGTTTCTCTCATCAAAAAAATGACCTGTTAGCAGCTGCAGAGCTCAGTGAAGTCTAGCTGGTGCTTGGTGTGACATCACCCATGAGACTGTAGGAAAATCAATATCATAACTCATTATTGGGGAGGAAGTCAGCCTGGATCGGGACCTGGACTCCCTCTCCACTCCCGCGTCAGGCACGTATGGGCCAGAGGGAAAAGACTAGCCACCAAGCCTCAGAGGGGTTTCCGAATCTAAGCCTCTAAGATAGAAAGATCTGGGGTCAGAGAAGCTAACAGCAATGAAAGGCAGAAGGGCAGAGTCAAACCTGTGGTTGAGCCACAGTAAGAGGGAGATGAGGAAGACAGATCTGCTGAAAGGAAGGTCCAGATTAGTTCCAGAGAGGCACTGCAGGCACCAGGAGACATGGCTCTTCGTGTGGTTTCCAGGCACACTTGCGTGGTTGTAACATTTTCTTTCAAAGGCTCCAGATATTCTAGAGAGTTTCCACCGTGCTATTTAGTAATTTGTCTTCTCCCCTTCATTTCTTTCTTTACTTTTCCTTGTCCTCAGTCCTTTCCTTCATCTCTTTCTTCCTTCTCTTCCTTGCCTCTGCCTACCCCTCCTATGTTCCTTCTACAAGCACTTACTGATTATCTCTTTCATGCCTTTGTTACAATAGGGAGATTATGAAATTGAGAGCTTGGATTCCTCCTTGAATAGATGCCCAAGACTGCCAGTTATTTAAAATTCAGTACCTGTAAACAGCTTGTGAGCACACCATATTTTAATGCCTGCCTGTGTTTAGTCAAATGCTGAGAACATATGTCTCTTTGTAAATCTACTCCCAGGACTGCTAAGAGTGATTCAGAAAACACTCGTAAATGTGCCAACATTCATCTTTCCCCTCTAGTGGAAAGGATTCACTCACAAAGAGCTCACTAATTTGTCACCAGACTTGACCCACCTTAACACCTCTGCTCACGAGCATCAGACCCCAAAGCATTCACAAGCAAAATGGACAGAAGTAGCAAGCTGGTAGCAAACCCACAGCATCCATCCATCTCTGGCATTTAATGGCAATGCTTCCAAGAATGAAGCAAAGAGTGCCATACGGCACTGCAGAAAAACAAAGACACTAAAATTTAAGAGGGGAGTAAAATTTGTTTATAGACCTCACTAAAGAAAAGTTGCTGAGTATTGAGTCTAGAGACCCATGCTGCTGTTGTTGCTTGGGACTTTTTTGGAGGATTGGGAGAGGGCATGTACTATTTTCTGGGTTAAGCAGTTGCTTATTATTGTTGTGTTCAGGAGTCTTGTTTTAATCAGGGTCTGTTTTCAGGGGACATCATAATTTAACCGGGCTTTTAATCAACAACCCAAGAAATTCTAATAATGTGAAGACTACTTCGAAAGACCATTCTTGGAGCTTTAAGCATAAATTTCGGAATGCACTAGCCAGAGTTTTATGAAATAGTAATTATTATTTATTGAGTGGCTATGTGTTCCAAGTATTTTTCATATATTATTTCATTTCAGTCTTAGAGCCATCCTCAAGGGTAGTTATCATTTTTCCTACTTTAAAGTTGAGAGAGTTGAGATTTGGAGATAATAAGCAACATGTCCAAGGTCATCTTATAGTACACGGTGGAGCCAGGACTCAAATGCACCTTCCCTTCATTTCAGAGCCTGTGCTCTTTCTGTCACCTTACTGCTTTCACAACTGCACTGTTCTAACTGTGCTTTCTGGCGTGTTTTGCTGAATCATTGTGATAGGGCCCAGATAGGCAGAAGAGGAATGTTGTGAAAAGTGCTCCTTTGAGGTAGACCCTGACCTACAGCAGTGGTCTTTCCCTAGAGAAAATTCACAGAACTGGCAATCGTTGCACCAGGAGAGATGAATTGCTTTGCTCTGAAGTACCGAAATCTACCCAGTGACACAGCACCCCATACACAACAAGGAGATGTGTACAAATATCTAGTTCATATAATTTTAATCAATGTATTTTTCTAACCCAGACTTTACCATTTATCCTGTTTCAAAATGCTTGTTAATCTTTTATTCTTCCTTTGGAAATACAGGATCACCTAGACAACATGAAATCATTGTTCTACCTTTCCTCTTCCTTTAATATGATTAATATTTATTGAGTGTCAACTGTGTCAAGTATTCAAAACGTGTTTCTAACTTTTTTTACTCATTTATTTTATTTGACAGTTTTGTGGGGTGTATATTAACACATTATCAGGGTAGCAAATAAATTTTATTTGGTGCACAAACTTGTTATTCAAAGGATATTTATTGGGCATTAGCCATATACCAGATAATGTTCTAGGCAGGGTTCTAATCTCTGGGTATAAAATGGTTTATAAAAAAAAAAAAAAAAAAGGCAGATGCTTACAGTTATCTACGTCTATAAAACAAACTACCAAAACTTACCAGCTTGATAAAGAAAAAATAAATAAGACCTAGATAAATTGAAATATGTGCTCATGAATTTGAAGACTTGATATTGTTAAGATGTTAATTATCTGCAAATTGATCTATAGACTCAGTGCAATCCCAGTCAAAATTCCAGCAGACGTTTCATTACAAACTGACAGACATCCTAAAATTACATTTAAAAAGTCAATAATCTGTGACAAAAACAACCTCAAAAAGGAAAAATATTGTTGGAGGACTCACTACCAGATTTAAAGACTTATTTTACAGCTGCAATAATCAAGACAATGTGGTATTGGTGTAAGGATAGACATATGCATCAATGAAACAGAATAGAGAGTTCAGAAATAGGTCCTCGTTATATAGTTAACTGACAAAATGTGCTGAGATAATTCAGTGGGAAAAAGATGGTCTTTTCAATAAGCGGTGCTAGACTAATCCCAGTACAAAAACAAGAACCTCAATCCATATCCTGCACCATATTTGAAAAGCCTGAAATGGATCATACATCCAAATATAAAATATAAAACTCTAAAACTTTTTTTAAAATATGAGAGAAATTTTTAAGATCTTGGGTTAGGCAACAATTTTATAAATATAATCCTTAAACAATATGATAAATTGAACTTCACAAAATTAAAATATCTGCTTCTCAGAAAACACTGAAAAAAAGGTAAAGACAAGTCACAGACAAAGAGAAAATACTTGCAAAACACATATCAGATTAAGGGCTTCTATTCAGAATATAAAAAGAACATTTGTAAATCAATAACATAAGTTTTTAGGAAAATAAAAAATGAAAAAAGATTTGAACTATTTCAAAAAAGAAGATATAAATAACAAATAAGCACAGGAAAAAATACACAGCATATCTAGTCATCATGAGAGTGCAAATTAAAATGAGGTAGCACCACACACCCATTAGAAGGATGGCTAAAAAAAGAAGCAAGACATGTGTAAACTTCTCCACCTAACAAGAGCAGAATATATACTATTCGCAAGCTCACATGAATATGGGTATTATTCACCAAAATTGACCATATTCTGGGCATTGTTAGGGGCCACCTTCACAAATTTAAAACAACAGAAGTTATGTGACATCTGCTCTCAGACCCCAATGGAATGAAACTAAAAATCAGTAACAGAAAGATAACTGGAAAAATCTCAAAATAATTAGAGATTAAATAACACGCCTCTAAATAACACATAGGTCAAAGAAGATATCCCAAGAGAAATTTTAAAATATTTTTAACTCAGTGAAGATTAAAATACAACTTACCAAAAGTTGTGGGATGCAGTGAAAGTAATGCTTAGAAAAGAATTTATAGCATTAAAAGTATATGTAAGAAAAGAAGTAAGTTCTAAAGCCAATAATCCAAGTTTCAACCTAAGGAAACTAGAGAAAAAAAAAAGTTAAATCCAAAGTAAACTGAAAAAATAATAAAAATCGGAACAGAAATCAATGAAATTGAAAACTAGAATCAATAGAGAAAATCAATGAAAAAGAAAGCTTGTTCTTCTAACAGATAAATAAAATTAGGAAGCCTCTAGCCAAGATAACTAAGAAAAAAGAGGGAGACAGAAATTACTAATATCAGAAACGAGAGGGGACAACACTGAGGAACCCGTGGGCATGAAAATAATAATACAAAAAATTATGGACAACTCTATCTCCACAAACTTGATAACTTAGGTTAAATGCACCAATTCCTTGAAAGTGACAATCTGCCAAAACACACACAAGAAGAAATAGACATCTGAATAGGACTAAATCTATTACAGAAATTGAATCAATAAATCATAACTTTCTAAACAGAAAACACCAGGTCTAGATAGGCTCACTGATTAATTCTAGCAAACATTAAGGAAGAAGTTATACCATTTCTCTACAATATCTTTCAGAAGACACAAGCAGACGGAATATTTTCTTTTTTTTTTTTTTTTTTTTCAATAAAACATATTTTTAATTGCAAACATATTGAACATACCTTACTCTGGTAAAGGACAAAACCAGATGAAGTTATCATAATACAATCTGATAGCCTATTTAATAACAAAACTATTAAAATCATATAGCTTTGGATACTGCATAAGCTATTATAGTTTTTAGAAGTTTAAGCAATTTCCGACATGAGATACAGTAGAGAGCTATCCTCTTGATATGCTAAGCTGTCAAACTTGATTTAAATTTTCTAGAAGTGCTACATTCTTTGATCATGTGAAGATCTTGAATACAAAGCAATTTAACATAATTGCAATTGAAATAAAAAATATCGTATCATTTGTGAAATTTTGCGTACTTTTTTTTTTTTTTTAATTTATTTCTTATTATTAAACTTCAAGTTGTAGGGTACATGTGCACAACGTACAGGTTTGCTACATATGTATACTTGCGCCATGTTGGTGTGCTGCACCCATCAACTCGTCATTTACATCAGGTATAACTCCCAATGCAATCCCTCCCCCCTCCCCCCTCCCCATGATAGGCCCCGGTGTGTGATGTTCCCCTTCCCGAGTCCAAGTGATCTCATTGTTCAGTTCCCACCTACGAGTGAGAACATGCGGTGTTTGGTTTTCTGTTCTTGTGATAGTTTGCTAAGAATGATGGTTTCCAGCTGCATCCATGTCCCTACAAAGGACACAAACTCATCCTTTTTTATGGCTGCATAGTATTCCATGGTGTATATGTGCCACATTTTCTTAATCCAATCTGTCACTGATGGACATTTGGGTTGATTCCAAGTCTTTGCTATTGTGAATAGTGCTGCAATAAACATACGTGTGCATGTGTCCTTATAGCAGCATAATTTATAATCCTTTGGGTATATACCCAGTAATGGGATGGCTGGGTCATATGGTACATCTAGTTCTAGATCCTTGAGGAATCGCCATACTGTTTTCCATAATGGTTGAACTAGTTTACAATCCCACCAACAGTGTAAAAGTGTTCCTATTTCTCCACATCCTCTCCAGCACCTGTTGTTTCCTGACATTTTAATGATCGCCATTCTAACTGGTGTGAGATGGTATCTCATTGTGGTTTTGATTTGCATTTCTCTGATGGCCAGTGATGATGAGCATTTTTTCATGTGTCTGTTGGCTGTATGAATGTCTTCTTTTGAGAAATGTCTGTTCATATCCTTTGCCCACTTTTGGATGGGGTTGTTTGTTTTTTTCTTGTAAATTTGTTTGAGTTCTTTGTAGGTTCTGGATATTAGCCCTTTGTCAGATGAGTAGATTGCAAAAATTTTCTCCCATTCTGTAGGTTGCCTGCTCACTCTGATGGTAGTTTCTTTTGCTGTGCAGAAACTCTTTAGTTTGATGAGATCCCATTTGTCAATTTTGGCTTTTGCTGCCGTTGCTTTTGGTGTTTTAGACATGAAGTCTTTGCCCATGCCTATGTCCTGAATGGTACTACCTAGGTTTTCCTCTAGGATTTTTATGGTATTAGGTCTAACATTTAAGTCTCTAATCCATCTTGAATTAATTTTCGTATAAGGAGTAAGGAAAGGATCCAGTTTCAGCTTTCTACTTATGGCTAGCCAGTTTTCCCAGCACCATTTATTAAATAGGGAATCCTTTCCCCATTTCTTGTTTCTCTCAGGTTTGTCAAAGATCAGATGGCTGTAGATGTGTGGTATTATTTCTGAGGACTCTGTTCTGTTCCATTGGTCTATATCTCTGTTTTGGTACCAGTACCATGCTGTTTTGGTTACTGTAGCCTTGTAGTAGAGTTTGAAGTCAGGTAGCGTGATGCCTCCAGCTTTGTTCTTTTGACTTAGGATTGTCTTGGAGATGCGGGCTCTTTTTTGGTTCCATATGAACTTTAAAGCAGTTTTTTCCAATTCTGTGAAGAAGCTCATTGGTAGCTTGATGGGGATGGCATTGAATCTCTAAATTACCTTGGGCAGTATGGCCATTTTCACGATATTGATTCTTCCTATCCATGAGCATGGTATGTTCTTCCATTTGTTTGTGTCCTCTTTGATTTCACTGAGCAGTGGTTTGTAGTTCTCCTTGAAGAGGTCCTTTACATCCCTTGTAAGTTGGATTCCTAGGTATTTTATTCTCTTTGAAGCAATTGTGAATGGAAGTTCATTCCTGATTTGGCTCTCTGTTTGACTGTCACTGGTGTATAAGAATGCTTGTGATTTTTGCACATTAATTTTGTATCCTGAGACTTTGCTGAAGTTGCTGATCAGCTTAAGGAGATTTTGGGCTGAGACAATGGGGTTTTCTAAATATACAATCATGTCGTCTGCAAACAGGGACAATTTGACTTCTTCTTTTCCTAACTGAATCCCCTTGATTTCTTTCTCTTGCCTGATTGCCCTAGCCAGAACTTCCAACACTATGTTGAATAGGAGTGGTGAGAGAGGGCATCCCTGTCTTGTGCCAGTTTTCAAAGGGAATTTTTCCAGTTTTTGCCCATTCAGTATGATATTGGCTGTGGGTTTGTCATAAATAGCTCTTATTATTTTGAGGTACGTTCCATCAATACCGAATTTATTGAGCGTTTTTAGCATGAAGGGCTGTTGAATTTTGTCAAAAGCCTTTTCTGCATCTATTGAGATAACGATGTGGTTCTTGTCTTTGGTTCTGTTTATATGCTGGATTATGTTTATTGATTTGCGAATGTTGAACCAGCCTTGCATCCCAGGGATGAAGCCCACTTGATCATGGTGGATAAGCTTTTTGATGTGCTGCTGAATCCGGTTTGCCAGTATTTTATTGAGGATTTTTGCATCGATGTTCATCAGGGATATTGGTCTAAAATTCTCTTTTTTTGTTGTGTCTCTGCCAGGCTTTGGTATCAGGATGATGTTGGCCTCATAAAATGAGTTAGGGAGGATTCCCTCTTTTTCTATTGATTGGAATAGTTTCAGAAGGAATGGTACCAGCTCCTCCTTGTACCTCTGGTAGAATTCAGCTGTGAATCCATCTGGTCCTGGACTTTTTTTGGTTGGTAGGCTATTAATTATTGCCTCAATTTCAGAGCCTACTATTGGTCTATTCAGGGATTCAACTTCTTTCTGGTTTAGTCTTGGAAGAGTGTAAGTGTCCAGGAAATTATCCATTTCTTCTAGATTTTCCAGTTTATTTGCGTAGAGGTGTTTATAGTATTCTCTGATGGTAGTTTGTATTTCTGTGGGGTCGGTGGTGATATCCCCTTTATCATTTTTAATTGCGTCAATTTGATTCTTCTCTCTTTTCTTCTTTATTAGTCTTGCTAGTGGTCTGTCAATTTTGTTGATCTTTTCAAAAAACCAACTCCTGGATTCATTGATTTTTTGGAGGGTTTTTTGTGTCTCTAACTCCTTCAGTTCTGCTCTGATCTTAGTTATTTCTTGCCTTCTGCTAGCTTTCGAATGTGTTTGCTCTTGCTTCTCTAGTTCTTTTAATTGCAATGTTAGAGTGTCAATTTTAGATCTTTCCTGCTTTCTCTTGTGGGCATTTAGTGCTATAAATTTCCCTCTACACACTGCTTTAAATGTGTCCCAGAGATTCTGGTATGTTGTATCTTTGTTCTCATTGGTTTCAAAGAACATCTTTATTTCTGCCTTCATTTCGTTATGTACCCAGTAGTCATTCAGGAGCAGGTTGTTCAGTTTCCATGTAGTTGAGCGGTTTTGATTGAGTTTCTTAGTCCTGAGTTCTAATTTGATTGCACTGTGGTCTGAGAGACAGTTTGTTATAATTTCTGTTCTTGTACATTTGCTAAGGAGTGCTTTACTTCCAATTACGTGGTCAATTTTGGAGTAAGTACGATGTGGTGCTGAGAAGAATGTATATTCTGTTGATTTGGGGTGGAGAGTTCTATAGATGTCTATTAGGTCTGCTTGCTGCAGAAATGAGTTCAATTCCTGGATATCCTTGTTAACTTTCTGTCTCGTTGATCTGTCTAATGTTGACAGTGGAGTGTTGAAGTCTCCCATTATTATTGTATGGGAGTCTAAGTCTCTTTGTAAGTCTCTAAGGACTTGCTTTATGAATCTGGGTGCTCCTGTATTGGGTGCATATATATTTAGGATAGTTAGCTCTTCCTGTTGAATTGATCCCTTTACCATTATGTAATGGCCTTCTTTGTCTCTTTTGATCTTTGATGGTTTAAAGTCTGTTTTATCAGAGACTAGTATTGCAACCCCCGCTTTTTTGTGTTCTCCATTTGCTTGGTAAATCTTCCTCCATCCCTTTATTTTGAGCCTATGTATGTCTCTGCGTGTGAGATGGGTCTCCTGAATACAGCAGACTGATGGGTCTTGACTCTTTATCCAGTTTGCCAGTCTGTGTCTTTTAATTGGAGCATTTAGTCCATTTACATTTAAGGTTAAGATTGTTATGTGTGAACTTGATCCTGCCATTATGATATTAACTGGTGATTTTGCTCGTTAGTTGATGCAGTTTCTTCCTAGCCTTGATGGTCTTTACATTTTGGCATGTTTTTGCAATGGCTGGTACCGGTTGTTCCTTTCCATGTTTAGTGCTTCCTTCAGGGTCTCTTGTAAGGCAGGCCTAGTGGTGACAAAATCTCTAAGCATTTGCTTATCTGTAAAGGATTTTATTTCTCCTTCACTTATGAAACTTAGTTTGGCTGGATATAAAATTCTGGGTTTAAAATTCTTTTCTTTAAGAATGTTGAATATTGGCCCCCACTCTCTTCTGGCTTGAAGAGTTTCTGCCGAGAGATCTGCTGTTAGTCTGATGGGCTTCCCTTTGTGGGTAACCCGACCTTTCTCTCTGGCTGCCCTTAAGATTTTTTCCTTCATTTCAACTTTGGTGAATCTGGCAATTATGTGTCTTGGAGTTGCTCTTCTTGAGGAGTATCTTTGTGGCGTTCTCTGTATTTCCTGGATTTGAATGTTGGCCTGCCCTACTAGGTTGGGGAAGTTCTCCTGGATGATATCCTGAAGAGTGTTTTCCAACTTGGTTCCGTTTTCCCCCTCACTTTCAGGCACCCCAATCAGACGTAGATTTGGTCTTTTTACATAATCCCATACTTCTTGCAGGCTTTGTTCATTTCTTTTTCTTCTTTTTTCTTTTGGTTTCTCTTCTCGCTTCATTTCATTCATTTGATCCTCCATCGCTGACATTCTTTCT
Organism: Chlorocebus sabaeus; assembly: GCF_047675955.1. Classification (NCBI taxonomy): domain Eukaryota; kingdom Metazoa; phylum Chordata; class Mammalia; order Primates; family Cercopithecidae; genus Chlorocebus; species Chlorocebus sabaeus. The sequence goes on along the minus strand of NC_132908.1, from coordinate 45,631,736 downwards.
TCCAGTTGATTGAGACGGTTACTGAAGCTTGTGCATTTGTCACGTATTTCTCGTGCCATGGTTTTCGTCTCTTTCATTTCGTTTGTGAGCTTCTCTGCATTAATTACTCTAGCCATCAATTCTTCCACTTTTTTTTCAAGATTTTTAGTTTCTTTGCGCTGGGTACGTAATTCCTCCTTTAGCTCTGAGAAATTTGATGGACTGAAGCCTTCTTCTCTCATCTCGTCGAAGTCATTCTCCGTCCAGCTTTGATCCGTTGCTGGCGATGAGCTGCGCTCCTTTGCCGGGGGAGATGCGCTCTTATTTTTTGAATTTCCAGCTTTTCTGCCCTGCTTTTTCCCCATCTTTGTGGTTTTATCTGCCTCTGGTCTTTGATGATGGTGATGTACTGATGGGGTTTTGGTGTAGGTGTCCTTCCTGTTTGATAGCTTTCCTTCTAACAGTCAGGATCCTCAGCTGTAGGTTGTAGCTGTAGGAGATTGCTTGAGGTCCACTCCAGACCCTGTTTGCCTGGGTATCAGCAGCAGAGGCTGCAGAAGATAGAATATTTCTGAACAGCGAGTGTACCTGTCTAATTCTTGCTTTGGAATCTTCCTCTCAGGGGTGTACTCCACCCTGTGAGGTGTGGGTTGTCAGACTGCCCCTAGTGGGGGATGTCTCCCAGTTAGGCTACTCAGGGGTCAGGGACCCACTTGAGCAGGGAGTCTGTCCCTTCTCAGATCTCAACCTCTGTGTTGGGAGATCCACTGCTCTCTTCAAAGCTGTCAGACAGAGTCGTTTGCGTCTGCAGAGCTGCTGCGTTTATTATTTACTGTGCCCTGTCCCCAGAGGTGGAGTCTACAGAGACAGGCAGGTTTCCTTGAGCTGCTGTGAGCTCCACCCAGTTCGAGCTTCCCAGCAGCTTTGTTTACCTACTTAAGCGTCAGCAATGGCGGGCACCCCTCCCCCAGCCTCGCTGCTGCCTTGCTGGTAGATCACAGACTGCTGTGCTAGCAATGAGGGAGGCTCCGTGGGTGTGGGACACTCCCGGCCAGGTGTGGGATATGATCTCCTGGTGTGCCTGTCTGCTTAAAGCGCAGTATTGGGGTGGGAGTTACCCGATTTTCCAGGTGTTGTGTGTCTCAGTTCCCCTGGCTAGGAAAAGGGATTCCCTTCCCCCTTGCGCTTTCCAGGTGAGGCAATGCCTCGCCCTGCTTCAGCTCTCGCTGGTCGGGCTGCAGCAGCTGACCAGCACCGATCGTCTGGCACTCCCCAGTGAGATGAACCCAGTACCTCAGTTGAAAATGCAGAAATCGCAGGTCTTCTGTGTCGCTCGCGCTGGGAGTTGGAGACTGGAGCTGTTCCTATTCGGCCATCTTGCTCCGCCCCCAATATTTTCTAATTAATTATATAAGACCAGAATCACCCGGATACTAAAACCAGACAAAATGTTATAAGGAAAGAAAACTATAGACCAATATTGTTCATGAATATAAATGCAAAGATTCTTATAAAAATATTAGCAAATCAAATTCAATAATGTAGACAAAGATATATACACTATGACCAAGTGAGATTTATCCCAGGTATGCAAGGCTGGTTCAACGCTGGAAAATGAGCAATACAATTTATCACAGAAACTGGCTACAGAAGAAAAATTAATATATCAATATTTGCAGAAAAAGCATTTGACAAGATCCAACACACATTCATGAAAAAAAATTATTAGGGAATTTCGACAAGATCCAACACACATTCAAGAAAAAAAAGTATTGGCGAACATCCTCAACTTTATAGGAAAAAATATATATACAAAAAAGCCTACAGCTAACGTTGTACTTAATGTTGAGAAACTCAAAGCATTCCCTTGAAGATCAGAAACAAGGCAAAAATATCCCCTTACCACCCTTTGTCAACATTGAATGAATGTCCTAGTTAATGCAATAAGACAAGAAAATGGAATTAAAGGTATACTGATTAGGAAAGACGAAATAGAACTGTCTTTGCCAGCAGATGATATGTTCATCCATGCAGAAAATCTGAAAGAATACACCAAAACAAAGTCCAGGAACTAATAAGTATGACAAAGTTGCAGGATATAAGGATAATATGAAAAGGGACTATCTCTGCCCGTGAGATGGGTAGATTCCTTGTTTCAGATGTTGGTAAATGCCTGGTCTAGTTGCAGATGCATCAGCCCTTGAGTTTTGCAACATACCTTTGTATGCTTAAAACAAAATGCTGCCTTTTTAAAAGTAAAAAAAAAAAAAAAAAAAAAGAATAAGTATTGCTTTTCTGAAATAAACCTTACTTTATCATTATATGTTAATATACTACTAGATTATATTTTTAGTATTTTGTATAACTCAATAATTTTATTTACATTTTGTACTGGGGTAACTGCTTAAGACATGCCAACTGATATGTTTTTCTCTCACTACGTTACATGTCAATATTAAAATTGTGGAATCAGAAACAAACAAAAAAACAAACAAAAAACGAAAAGGGACAATCACTTTCCTATATGCTAGCAATGAACAAGTGGAATTTGAAATTAAAAGGCATTAACATTAGCTTAGGTAATACTATAATACTATACTTAGGTAATAACATAATATTCTTAGGTACAAATATTCTTATACCTAAGAATACCATAATATTCTTAGGTATAAATATACTTAAGGTATAAACCTAAGAAATACTTAGGTGTAATATTTATACCTGAGAATATTATGTTATAAATTGAACAAAATATATACAAAGTCTATATGAGGAAAATCACAAAATTCTGATACAAGAAATTTAAAAAGAACTAAATATATGGATAGATAGACCATGCTCATGGATTGGATGACTCAATATTGTCAAGATGTCAGTCCTACTCACCCTGGTTTATATATTTAATGCAATCCCAATCAAACCCCTGCTAGTTATTTACACATCTGCAAATTGATTTTAAAGTTTATATGAAGAGCAAAAGAGTCAGAATACCTAACACAATTCTGAAGGACAAGAACAAAGTTGGAGGACTGACACTACCTGACTTTGAGACTCACTATAAAAGTACATTAATCAAGACCATGTAGTATTGGCAAAAGAACAGACAAATAGATCAATGGAACAGAAGATGGAGCCCAGAAACAGACTCACATAAATATAGTAAACTGATCTTTGACAAAGGAGCAAAGGTTATGCAGTGGATAAAAGTAAGTCTTTTCAACAAATAGTGCCAGAAAAACTAAACATACACATGCAAAAAATGAACTTAGAAACAGACTGTACACTCCTTACATATTAACTCAAAATTGATCACAGACTACAACACAAAACTACAAAACTCCTAAACGCAACATAGGATAAAATCCAGATGACCTTGAATTTGGTGATAATATTTTACATATGATAATGGCACCATGATTTATGAAAGAAAGAATTGATAAGCCAAACTTCATTAAAATAAAAACTTCTGCTCTTTCAAAGACACTGTCAAGAGAATAAAAAGACAAGCCACAGACTAGGAGAAAATATTTGCATATTTAGAAAAGAAATATTTGCATATTTAAAAGGCATATTTAGAAAAGACTATTCTACAAATTATATCAATAACTCTAAAACTCAACAATAAGACAACACACATACTCATTTTTAAAATGGCCAAAGACCCTAAAAGACAGCTTACCAAAGAAGATATAGAGATGGCAAATAAGCCTATAAAAGCATGCTTCACATCAGTGTCATCATAGAATTGAAAAGTAAACAACAATGAGATACCACTGCATACCTATTAATGTAGCCAAAATTCCTTCTGGGGATGAATGGAGGCACAAGGTAGAGAAGCATGCTTTTGCTGTATCTATAATGTCTCATTTCTTATTTTTCAGATGAATCTTAAGAGAATTATGCTGAGTGAAAAAAAGTCAATACCAAAAGGTTACATACTGTGTTATTGCATTTATTATTCCATTATATTCCATATAATAATATTCCATTGACATAAAAAAGGAGAGAAATGAAGGACAGATTAGCAGCTGTAAGGGGTCAAGAGGTGTACACCAAATGCTGATGAGGATGTGGAGCAACACGAATTCTCATTTATTGCTGGTGGGGATGCAAAACCATGCAGCCTCTTTGGAAGACGGTTTGGCAGTTTTCTACTGCTATAATCTGATAGTGTCCTCCTGAAAATTCAAATGTTAAAATCCTAACCCTCAAGGTAATGGCATTGGGAAATGGGCCTTAGTTCATGAAGGTGGAACATTCATTAATTGGATTAGTATCTTTATAAACAGGCCCAACAGAAACCCTTCATCCATTTCACCATGTGAGGATACAGCAAGAATACACAATTCTGCTGTGGGTCTTCACCAGATACTGAATCTGTGTGCACCTTGATCTTGGACTTCACAGATTCCAGAACTGTGAGAAATGAGTTTCTCTTATTTTGAAGCTACCCAGTCTATTTTGTGACAGAAGCCCAAATGAACTAAAACACCTACAAAACTAAACTTATTCTTGCCATATAATCCAGCAGTCAGACTCCTTGCTATTTATCCAAAAGAGTTGAAAATATCCACACAATAACTTGCACAAGAATGTTTATAGCACTTTATTAATAATTACCAAAACTTGGAAACAACTAAGATGTCCTTCAGTAGGTAAATGGGTAAACTGGTACTTTCAGACAATGAAATATTATTCAGCACTAAGAAGAAATAAGTTATCAAGCCATAAAAAAACATGGAGGAATTTTAAATGAATATTACTAAGTGAAAGAAGCCAATCTGAAAAGGCTGCATACCATATTATTTTAATGATATGGCATTCTAGAAAATGCAGAACTATGGAGACAGTACAAAGATCAGTGGTGTTCAGGGCGCCATTGTTTGTGTCCCCACCAAAACTCATGTTGGAACTTTAATTCCCAGTGTGGCAACGTTAAGAGGTAGAATCTTTAAGAGATGGGGTCCAATGAGAAGCACTTAGGTCACGGGGGTTCCACCATTGTGAGTGGGTTTGTGCTATTCTTGTGGTGAGTTCTTTTTCTTGCAAGACTGGATTAGCTTTCATTGGTTCCCACAGAAGCAGGCTGTTATTAAAGTGAAGTTGCCTATCATGGTTGGTCCCTTGTGGCATATCCACTTATTCTGTTTCTCTGCCATGTTATGATGTAGCATGAGGCCTTCACCAGACACTGAGCAGATTTTAGTGCTATGCTTCTTAGACTTCCCAGTCTCAAGAATCACGAGCCAAGTAAAACTTTTTTTTTTTTTTTAATAAATTACCCAATTTCAGGTATTCTGTTATAGCAACACAAAACAGACTAAGATAAGGGATTGGAGGGATAGAGAAATGAATAGGTGGAGTCCAAAGGATCTTTAGGATCATATCACACTATCTACCATACTCTATATGATACTATAAAGGTAAATTCACGTCACTTTAAATTTATTCAAACCCATAGAATGTACAACACCAAGAGTGAACCTCGATGTAAAGTATTAACTTTGTACGATGATGTATCTATGTAGGTTGATCAGGTGTAACAAATGTACCGCTTTGGTGGGAGATGTTGATAATGGAGGAGCTGTGCATGTATTGAGGAAGAATGGGATATCTTTATGCCTTCCTCTCAATTTTTCTGTCACCCTAAAGCTGCTCTAAAAAAGTAAATGATGCAATGGACTTTGGGGACTCAGGGAAAAGGATGAGGCATAGAAGACTGCACATTGGATATAGTGTACACTGCTTGGGTTATGGGTGCACCAAAATCTCAGAAATCGCCACTAAAGAACTTATTCATGTCCGGGCATGGTGGCTTAGGCCTGTAATCCCAGCACTTTGGGAGGCCAAGGCACGTGGATCATGAGGTCAGAAGATCGAGACCATCCTGGCTAACACGGTGAAACCCCATCTCTACAAAAAATACAAAAAATTAGCTGGGCGTGGTTTGCGGGCGCCTGTAGTAAGTCCCAGCTACTCGGGAGGCTGAGGCAGGAGAATTGCGTGAACCTGGAAGGATGAGCTTGCAGTGAGCTGAGATCGTGCCGTTGTACTCCAGCCCAGGTGACAGAGCAAGACTTAGTCTCAAAAAAAAAGAACATATTCATGTAACCAAATGCCACCTGTTTCCCAAAAACCTATTGAAATTAAAAATAAATTCAACAACAACAAAATGGCAGTTTATTAATGAAAATGTTACAAGATGCATTTAGGATAATATAGCCAAAAGAATGAAATGAAAAAAAAAGAGTAAATTATTCTTAAAAACTTGACAGAATAAAATGCTAGCAAAGATGAGAAGTAACTAGAACTCTCATGTATTTCTGGTAGAAATGCAAAATGGTACAGTCATTTTAGAAAACAGATTATCAGTATCTAATAAGGTTAAACATCCTAGTACCATATAACCCTGTAATTCTCACTCTTAGATATTTATCCAAAAGAAATAAAAACATGTATTCATATAAATACCTCTACACCAGCCTTCATAGAAGTTTTAATCATAATCACTACAACTCAAATGCCTGTCAACTGGTAATTGGATTTAAAAAAACGAGGGGCGCCCAAGTTGGCCCAATAGGAACAGCTCCAGCCTCCAGCTCCCAGCCTGAGGGACACAGAAGACAGTGCTTTCTGCATTTTCAACTGAGGTACCGCGTTCATCTCACTGGGGCGTGTTGGACAGTCAGTACTGGTGAGCGGGTGCAGCCCGCCCAGCGAGAGTTGAAGCAGGGCGAGGCATTGCCTCACCTGGGAAGCCCAACGGGAAGGGAATTCCTTTTCCTAGCCAAGGGAAACTGAGACACACAACACCTGGAAAATCGGGTAACTCCCACCCTAATGCTGCGCTTTACCAAGGGTCTTAATAAACACACACCAGGAGATTATATCCCACACCTGGCCTGGAGGGTCCAACACCCAGGGAGCCTCCCTCATTGCTAGCACAGCAGTCTGAGATCTAACTGCAAGGCGGCAGCGAGGCTGGGGGAGGGGTGCCCGCCATTGCTGAGGCTTAAATAGGTAAACAAAGCACTATTCACAATAGCAAAAACTTGGAATCAACCCAAATGTCCATCAGTGACAGATTGGATTAAGAAAATGTGGCACATATACACCATGGAATACTATGCAGCCACAAAAAAGGATGAGTTCGTGTCCTTTGTAGGGACATGGATGCAGCTGGAAACCATCATTCTCAGCAAACTAGGGCAAGAACAGAAAACCAAACACCACATGTTCTCACTCGTAGGTGGGAATTGAACAATGAGATCACTCGGACACAGGAAGGATCATCACACACTGGGCCCTATTGTGGGGAGGGGGGAGGGGAGAGGGATAGCATCTTTAGGAGATATACCTAATGTAAATGACGAGTTAATGGGTGCAGCACACTAACATGGCACATGTATACATATGTAACAAACCTGCACATTGTGCATATGTACCCTAGAACTTAAAGTATAATTAAAACAAACAAACAAAACAGTGGTGTAGCTACACAATAGGATACCATTCAGGAATAAAAAGCAACAAGCCGCTAATACATGGAAAAACATACATGCAAAATGAAAACATCAAACAGCAAAGACTAAATAAACTCTATCATTCCATTTACTTGAGTTTCTGGAGAGAAAAAACTGTGAAAACCAGATCAGTGGTGTGAGAGGTTGAGGATGAGGGTAGGGGATTGACTGCAGAGGATTACACGGGAAATTTGGGGAGTGATGATGATAGTTATACCACTCTATGCATTTGTCAAAATGGCAAGTTTTTAAAATCTACATTTTGTCATTGTTGTTGGTACCTAAAAATATAATTGAGTTTTTGTATATTTATCTAAGAGCCAGTAAACTTGCTGAACTTTCCTATTACTGGTAATAATTTTTATCGGGATGCTATTGAATTTTCTGTGTATTGGATTTTATATAACTTGTGAATTGCTCTTGGATTTTATATAACTTGTGAATTGCAAGGGTTTTGCTACTTTTCTTTAATTCCTTATATTTTTATTTGTTTTTATTATAATGACTACACTTTCAATTAAAATATTGTCCCTGAATTATATAGAAATGTTTTTAAAATTTTTACTATGAATTATATTTGCAGTAGCTTTTTATAAGATGCTATCAGTTTCAGGATGTATTCTCATATTCCTAGTTTTATATAAATTTTTATTATTGATAGATGTGTTAGTCACCTTGGGCTGCCATACCAAAAAAAAAAAAATATGTAGACTGGGTAGCTTAAACAACAGAAATTTATTTTCTCACAGTTTTGAAAGCTACAATTCCCAGATCAAGTGCCAGCTGATGCCATTTCTAGTGAGGTCTCTCCTCCTGGCTAGTAGATGGCTGCCTTCTTGATGCATCCTCACAGGGAAGAGAGAGAAAGGGAGAAAGAGCATTCTTCCTTTTGTAGGGTCACTAATCCCATCGTAAAGGCCCCACCCTCATGTTCTAATAAACCATGATTACCTCCCAAAGACTCCATGACCAATAATCATCATATTGGGTGTTAGGGCTTAAAAACACTAATTTTAGAGGGATGCAATTCAGTCCATAGCAATGTGTATTGAATTATTATTACATGCTTTTTCTCTACCTATTGAGGTGAATATTACACTTTTCTCTTTTACTCTGTCAATGTGATAAATTAAACTAAAGGCTTTATAGTGTCAAATCTTCCTTATATTCCTGAAATAAAGTCTACTTAGTCATGATGCATTATTTTATTTATTTATTGCTTGATTCACATTGCTTTGCTAACAGGTTATTTAGAATGTCTAAATAAACATAAAGAACTTAATTTGCAGTTATCTTTTAGCTATTAACAGTCTATAATATTTTAAATTCTGTTCAGGAATGTATCAAGGGTATAAAAAAGTAGACAGGTTTTTATTCTTATTATTATATTGGATGATTTATACACAATTGGGCTCAGATGTTTTTGGGTGGTTTTGTTTGTCTGTTTGTTTTGAGACAGAGCTGTCACCCAGGCTAGAGTGCAGTGGTATAATCTTGGATCACTGCAACCTCTGCCTCCAGGTTCAAGCAATTCTTGTACCTCAGCCTAGCTGGGACTACAGGCACACACCACCACACCAGCTAATTTTTTGTATTTTTAGTAGAAATGGGATTTCACCATGTTGGACAGGCTGATCTCAAACTCCTGACCTCAAGTGATCCTCCTCCCTAAGCTCCCAAAGGGTTGGCATTACAGGTGTGAGCCACTGCACCCTGTCAGGGATCAGATGTTTCTTAAAATGTGACAAAACACACCTATAAATCGAACTAACCTAGAAAAATGTTGAATTAGTAGATTTTATACTTCTCTCTTCTCTAATGGTTATAAGTCTATTAACGTTTTCTATTTTACCTTGAGTCCATTTCTAAAAACAGTCAAATTTTTTGTGTTTTCAGATGCATTGGCATAAAGTTGTTCATAGTGTTCTCTTATGATTTTTTCATCTCTACTGGATCACTAGTCATTCCTTTTTTCAGGTCTAATACTTTTTATTTATATGTACTCTATTTTTATCTTGATCAAGTTTGCCAGTTCTCTGAAGCTTCCTAAAAAGCTAGCCTTTTTTTAATCTCACTCTCTTAATTTTTGTTCTTGTCTCTACTACTTACTTCCTTCTACTTATTGGGCTTGGTCTGTGTTCTATAGATTCTTTTCTGAATAAATAAAATTCACTCAATATTTACCTTTTATTTGGGTAATGATGATTAATTACCTCATGCTTAGAAATGAATAAAAAATAACTTAATAAACATGATGTACCTAGCTAAAGAAATAAGATGCTATGGAGACAACTTTTATTTCCCTCCTCTTCCTTTCTATCAGAAATAACCACTATCTAGCCGGGTGAACTGGCTCACAGCTGTAATCCCAGCACTTTGGGAGGCTGAGGCAGGCGGATTGCTTGAGGCCAGTAGTTCAAGACCATCCTGGCCAACATGGTGAAACCCCGTCTCTACTAAAAATATAAAAACTAGCTGGGTATGGTGGACCGTGCCTGTAATCCCAGCTTCTTGGGAGGCTGAGGTGCTTGAACCCAGGAGGCAGAGATCGCAGTGAGCTGAGATCGTACCACTGCACTCTAGCTTAGGCGACAGGGCAAGACTCCGTCTCAAACAAACAAACAAAAAGTTTAAAGGTTATCATGCAAATGTATATTTTACTTTACTAAGTAGTATGCAACTGTAACCAACATAGAGTATTATTGTGCATAGCTTTAAACTTACTATAAATGGGATGATGTCAGCAAGAGTCTAGAATAGAAATTTCCAGTACTCAAGCTTTTGCAGAAACACAAATTGGAACAACTATCCACACATGAAAATACCTGTATAAGGGCTAAGGAATCCAGGTGAGAGATTACAGCACTTGGGTAGAGGACAGAAATAAGAAATGACACATTGAAGATGGTAGGAAAGACAGTTTCACTTGGGTAGAGGACAGAAATAAGAAATGACACATTGAAGATGGTAGGAAAGACAGTTTCACATTACCCACATCACCTCTCCCCACCAGCCTGAGCATACAGAATGGAGAGATACCCTCCACATAGGAGAGGGCGAGTGAAATGGTCACCGAACTTTCCCACACACCCCAACACTAAGCCTACCCCAGTAAACTCTAGTGCCAACTCAGTCCCCATAATCCCAGGTTCCAGGTCTACCCCCATGGCCACAGGATCCAGGCCAGCTCCCACAGATCTCAGAACAAGATTTGCTCTAGTGGACCCCAGCACCACTCTGACCCCTGTAGACTCAGGCTCAAGGGTCATCCTAGCAGCAACTTGGCCCCCATGAACCCAGCCTTCAAGCTGACACCCACGGGCGTGGACTGTTGACCTGCCCCCACAGTCCTAAGTTCCAGGTTTAGCTTCCATAGACACAGGCTCCAGAATGCCTCCCATGGACCAAACACCAGGCCAGTCCCTTGGTTCCAGGGCAATATACACTTTCACCTGTTGACCCAGGCACCACGCCAGCCCACACAAGAACTCCAGAAGCAAGTCTGTCCACGGATCCATCCAGATGGCTTGCTCCGAATCTCTAGATGGGCTGACTAATAAAGGGCTCTTCCTGCCAAAGCCAGTCTGTAAATAGCAGAAAGGGTGCCTATTCCTTCAAATGTGCAGACACCAATGCAAGGCCACAAAGATCACAAATAATCAGGCAAATATGACACCATCAAATAAATAAAAAGTAACTGATACTAAAGAAATGGAGATCTATGAATTTTCTGACACAGAATTCAAAATAATTGTCTCAAAGAAGTTCAGTGAGCTACAAGAGAACAACTAAATGAAATCAGGAAAACAATATGTGAGCAAAAAGAAAAGTTCGACAAAGAGATAGAAACCTGTGTTAGACCATTCTTGCTATAAAGAAATACCTGAAACTGGGTTATTAGTAAAGAAAATAGATAGGCCGGTGCAGTGGCTCACACCTGTAATCACAACACTTTGGGAGACCAAGGTGGGAGGATCACTGGAGGTCGGAGTTCAAGACCAGTCTGACCAACACGGTGAAACCCCATCTCCACTAAAGGTACAAAAGTTAGCCAGACATGGTGGTGCATGCCTGTAATCCCAGCTACTTGGAAGGCTGAGGCAGGAGAATTGCTTGAACCTGGGAGGCAGAGGTTGCAGTGAGTCGAGATCGCACCATTGCACTCTAGCCTGGGCAACAAAAGTGAAACTCTGTCTCAAAAAAAAAAAAAGAAAAAAAAAGAAAGAAAAGAAAGTAGGTTTAATTGGCTTGCAGTTCTGCAAACTCTGCAGGAAACATGGCATTGGCATCTGCTCAGCTTCTGGGGAGACCTCAGGAAACTTTCCCTCATGGCATAAGGCAAAGCAGAAGCAGGCACATCACACAGTGAAAAGTGAAAACAGGAGCAGGTGGAAGTAGATGCCATGCACTTTTAAACAACCAGATCTCACCATAGCTCACTATTGTGAGGATAGTACCAAGGAGATGATGCTAAATCATTCATGAGAAATCTGCTCTCATGATTCAAACACCTCCTACCAGGCCCCACCTCCAACACTGGGAATTACATTTCATCATGAGATTTAGAGGGAACACATATTCAAACTATATCAAAACCATAAAAAAGAACTGATACAGGTTGGCTGTGTCCCCACCCAAATCTCCAATTGTAGATCCCATAATTCCCATGTGTTGTGGGAGGGACCTAGTGGAAGATAACTGAATCATGGTGGCAGTTTCCCTCATACTGTTCTTGTTGTAGTGAATAAGTCTCATGAGATCTGATGGCTTTATAAGGTGAAACCCCTTTCTCTTAGTTCTCATTTTTCTCTTGTCTGCCACCATGTAAGACATGCCTCTCCCCTTCTGCCATGATTGTGAGGACTCCCCAGCCACATAGAACTGTGAGTCCATTAAACTTTTTTTTTTATGAATTACTCAGTGTCAGGTATGTCTTTATCAGCAACATGAAAACAGAGTAATACAAGGACCAAACAAAAATCCTAGAGCTGAGAATACAATGACTAAAATGCAAAATTCAGTAGAGAGTTTCAATGGACTCAGTTAAGTAGAATAAAGAATCAGTGAGCTTGAAAATAGATCATTTGAAAATAACCAGAGAAACAAACAGAAAAAGAATGAAAAACAGTAAAGAATTCCTATGGAACTCATAGGGCCCCAAAAAGTAAGCTAATATTCATACTGTGGGAGTCCCAAAAGGAGCAGAAAAAGAGAAAGGGAAAGAAAGCTTACATATGAAATAACAATGAAAAATTTCCTAAATCTAGAGAGGGAAATGAATATCCAGATCCATAAAGACCAAAGAACCACAAATATTAAATATAAGGAGATCTTTATTGAGATATATCATAATCGAATTCTCAAAAGTTAAATACGAAGAGAGAACTTTGAAAGTAGCTAGATAGATCAGGTGCAGTGGTTCACGCCTGTAATCCCAACACTTTAGGAGGCCAAGACAGATGGATCACTGAAGGTCAGGAGTTCCAGACCAGCCTGGTCAACGTGGTGAAATCCCGTCTTTATTAAAAATACAAAAATCAGCTGGGCATGGTGGCGAGTGTGTGTAACTCCAGCTATTTGGAAGGCTGAAGCAGGAGAATTGCTTGAACCTTGGAGGTGGAGGTTGCAGTGAGCTGAGATCATACCACTGCACTCCAATCTGGGTGACATAGTGAGACTCCATCTCAAAAAATAAAAAATAATAAAAAATAAGCCAGGCACGGTGGCTCACACCTATAATCTCAGCACTTTGGGAGGCCAAGGCAGACAGATCAGGAGGTCAGGAGATGGAGACCATCCTGGCTAGCACCATGAAACCCCATCTCTACTAAAAATACAAAAAAGTTAGCCAGGCATGGTGGCTAACTTTAGTCCAGGTGGCACCTGTAGTCCCAGCCACTCGGGAGGTTGTGGCAGGAGAATGGCGTGAACCCGGGAGGTGGACCTTGCAGTAAGCCTAGATCGTGCCACTGCACTCCAACCTGGATGACAGAGGGAGGCTCCATCTCAAAATAAATAAATAAATAAAAAGTAAAAAAATAAAAAATAAACAGAAAGTAGATAGATAAGAGTAATTTGTCACATACAAAGGAATCTTCATATAAATATCAGCAGATTTCTCAACAGAAACCTTGCATGCCAGGAGAGTAGGATGATATAATCAAAGTTCTAAAAGAAAAAAAAATTGCCAACCAAGAATATTATACCTAACCAAGCACTCCTGCAGAAAGAAAAGAGAAGAAAGAAGAGAAATAAAGACTTTCCCAGAAATATAAAAGCTGTGGGAGTTTATCACCGTTAGACCTGCCTTACAAGAAATGCTAAAAGAAGTTCTTCAAGTTGACACAAAATGATGCTAACTAACAATATAAAAACATAAAACTCACCATAAAGGAAGACCCAGTGGTAGTCTTCCTTTCCACAGTGAAGATTGATTGAACCTCAAAATCTGTTTTATAAGAATTAAAAAAAACAGAATTTTTTAAACACTGTTCTAAAAATGATCTTGTTCACCTGTTAGTAACTTTGGTCTTTAATAAAATATTCCAGGCTCAGCACGGTGGCTCATACCTATAATCCCAGCACTTTGGGAGGCCAAGGCCAGCAGATTGCTTATGTTCATGAGTTCCAGACCAGCCTGGGCAACATGGTAAAACCCCATCTTTACAAAAAAACACAAAAAATTAGCCAGGCATTGTGCTATGCACCTGTGGTGTCAGCTTCTTGGGAGGCTGAGGTGGGAGGATTGCTTGAGCCCAGGAGGTTGAGGCTGCAGTGAGCCATAATCATGTCACTGCACTCCAGCTTAGGCAACAGAGTGAGACCCTTTCTTAAAAAAATAAACTAATAAAATATGCATTCTAATGTTAATCTTATTTTGCCATAATTAATGCAAAATATTCTTGTTTGCTTTCTTATTTTGATGTCTTGAAAATAAATGTAATTCAAATTTATAGCAGATATTGCTATAATACTGCTGTAAACCTAAAACTGCTCTAGAAAATAAAGCCAATATATTTTTAAAGTAAAAATTAACAAGCAAATGGAATCACACTGTACATATCCTTCTAGGATGCCTTTTTTTCCTCAGTCAACATTAAGTGGTTGAGATTAAACTAAACTCAGTTATGGTTTGCTTGTTTAACTGCTATATAATATCAATTCATTCATTTATAATTTGTACATACACAATTTATTTTTTTACTTTCTCATTGATAAATATTATATATAGGTTGGGTCCCAATTTTTTGCAATAATAAATAATGTAACTATGAACACTCTTGTAAGTGTTTTGTGCCTAGTGTGAGTTACTTTAGGATATGTTATTTCCTTGTAGTGGAATTGTTGGGTCCTAAAGAACCAACCCTACAACTATTACCAAGATGTTTTCTAAAGTAGCAGTATCAATTTACTCTCTCTCCAGCTCCATTATGAAAGTTCTTATCATTTCAAATTCTAGACTGCATTTGAAATTTTAAGTTTTACATTTTTGCCAATATGATTGTGTGAAATACTCATTTGTTTCTTCTTCTTCCTTCAGTACATGGATTTAAAGCTATAAATTCCTAAGTATTGCTTTAGCTACATCTTATCAATTTTCATATGCAATTTTTTTTCATTGTTGCTTAGTACTAAATCTTTACTAGTTTCTATCTTGTTATCTTTTTCAACCCGTGAATTATTTTTAAATGTGCTTTTTAGAAAAATTATAAATGTACTAGTGATATGGGAGTATTGTTTTGTTCATGATTAATCATTTTATCACATATGGTCAGAGAATGTGGTTTGTGTAACATTGGTTGTTTGGTATATTTTGAGATTTGCTTTGTAACCTAGTAACTGGTCAAGTTTTGTAACTGTTTCAGGTGTATTTGAAAAGAATGAATATTCTCGAACGTTGCAAAAGTTCCAGTGTTCCTAGTGTTCCTTATAGACCTATTCTATCCGCAATCATAATAGAAAATGAAGGCAATTGTGTTGTTTAAATTTTTCGTGGCTTAATCGAAAAACCAATTAATGATAGAAATGCATTAAAACATTCTATATTTATTGTAGATTTGTCAACTTTTTTCTGTTTTCTTTCGTTTTTGCTTTGTCTGGAAGGCTATGTCATTAGGTTTATGTAAGTATAAGGCATATGCGAGGAAAATACTCCAATTATATCATAAAACTCTTTATCCTTAAATTTTTATTTTAGGTTCAAGAGTACATGTGCAGATTTGTTATATAGGTAAATTGGATGTCACAGGGGTTTGGTGTACAGATTGTTTTATCACTGGGGTAATAAGTATAGAGCCTGACAGGTAGTTTTTCAATCCTTACCCTCACTCTATCCTCCATCCTCAAGTAGGCTCCAACGTCTATTGTTCCATTTTTTGTGTTCATATGTACTCGATGTTTAGCTCCCACTTAAAGTGAGAACATGTGATATTTGGTTTTCTGTTCCTATGTTAGTTTACTTAGGATAATAACCTCTAGCCCCATCCATGTTGCTGCAAAGGACACGATTTCATTTTGTTTTATTGCTGCATAGTATTCCTTGGTGTGTATGTGCCACATTTCTTTTATCCATTCTACCATCATTGGGCATTTAGGTCGATTCCATGTCTTTGCTATTGTGCTACAATGAACATACACATGCATATGTGTCTTTGTGGTAGAACAATTTATATTCCTTTGGGTATATATGCTATAATGGTTTTGCTGGGTCAAATGCTAGTTCTGCTTTGAGTTCTTTGAGAAATCACCAAACTACTTTCCACAGTGACTGAATTAATTTACCTTTCAACCAGCAGTGTATAAGCATTTCCTTTTCTCCACAACCTTGCCAGCATCTGTTACTTTTTGACATTTTAATAGTAGTCATTCAGACGGGTGTGAGATGACATCTCACTGTGGTTTTGATTTGCATTTCTCTAATAATAAGTGATGTTGAGCATTTCTTCATATGCTTGTTGGCCACATATGTGTCTTCTTCTGATAAGCGCCTGTTTAACAATGCTTTTTATATTATTGCCTATATATTTAGTCTGCTATTAATATTACTATGCTAGCTACTTTTAGATAATATTTGGTTATTATTTGAATGTACCAATATGTACATTTCCTTTGCTTTTGATAAGTCTACTCTGCTTTTCTGAGTTTGCTACTCCAACATGTGAGTATCTGTCTTTTTTAACTGGTAAAGATTTATTTACCACTATTATAATTACCAGTGTATTTCCATTTATATATGCTATTTTATCTTTAGTTCCTTTTTACTATAATTGTTCTTTATTGTTTTCTACCTGCACATTTTCAGTGGAATTAGCTGAGTTTTCTTTCCTCCCTTTTCTAGCCTACTAATTTAAAAATTTGAACTCTATTAGCATTCTATTGGACATTAATATTATATTTTTTTATTATTATACTTTAAGTTCTAGGGAACATGTGCATAATGTGCAGGTTTGTTACATATGTATACATGTGCCATATTGGTTTGCTGCACCCATTAACTCATCATTTACATTAGGTATCTCTCCTAATGCTATCCCTCCCCAATTCCCTCATCCCACAACAGGCCCCAGAGTGTGATGTTCCCCACCCTGTGTCCAAATGTTCTCACTGTTCAGTTCCCACCTATGAGTGAGAACATGCGGTGATTGGTTTTCTGCGCTTGCGATGGTTTGCTCAGAATGATGGTTTCCAGCTTCATCCATGTCCCTACAAAGGACATTAACTCATCCTTTTTATGGCTGCATAGTGTTCCATGGGGTATATGTGCCACATTTTCTTAATCCAGTCTATCAATGATGGACATTTGGGTTGGTTCTGAGTCTTTGCTATTGTGAATAGTGCCGCAATAAACATACGTGTGCATGTGTCTTTATAGCAGCATGATTTATAATCCTTTGGGTATATACCCAGTAATGGGATCACTGGGTCTAATGGTATTTCTAGTTCTAGATCCTTGAGGAATCGCCACACAATCTTCCACAATGGTTGAACTAGTTTACACTCCCACCAACAGTGTAAAAGTGTTCTTATTTCTCCACATCTTCTCCAGCAACTGTTGTTTCCTGACTTTTTAATGATCGCCATTCTAACTGGTGTGAGATGGTATCTCATTGTGGTTTTGATTTGCATTTCTCTGATGACCAGTGATGATGAGCATTTTTTCAATGTCTGTTGGCTGCATAAATGTCTTCTTTTGAGAAGTGTCTGTTCATATCCTTTGCCCACTTTTTGATGGGGTTCTTTGATTTTTTTCTTGTAAATTTGTTTAAGTTCTTTGTAGATTCTGGATATCAGCCCTTTGTCAGATGGGTAGGTTGCAAAAATTATCTCCCATTCTGTAGGTTTCCTGTTCACTCTGATGGTAGTTTCTTTTGCTGTGCAGAAACTCTTTAGCTTAATTAGGTCCCGTTTGTCTATTGTGGCTTTTGTTGCCATTGCTTTTGGTGTTTTAGTCGTGAAGTCCTTGCCCACGCCTATGTCCTGAATGGTGTTGCCTATGTTTTCTTCTAGGGCCTTTATGGTTTTAGGTCTAACATATCAGTCTTTAATCCATCTTGAATTAATTTTTGTACAAGGTGTAAGGAAGGGATCCAGTTTCAGCTTTCTACATATGGCTAGCCAGTTTTCCCAGCACCATTTATTAAACAGGGAATCCTTTTCCCATTTCTTCTTTTTGTCAGGTTTATCAAAGATCAGATGGTTGTAGATGTGTGATGTTATTCCTGAAGCCTCTGCTCTGCTCCATTGGTCTATATCTCAGTTTTGGTACCAGTACCATGCTGTTTTGGTTACTGTAGCTTTGTAGTATAGTTTGAAGTGAGGTAGCATGATGCCTCCAGCTTTAATTCTTTTTGCTTAGGAATATCTTGGCAATGAAGGCTCTTTTTTGGTTCCATATGAACTTTCAAGTCGTTTTTTCCAATTCTGTGAAGAAAGTCATTGGTAGCTTATGGGGATGGCATTGAATCTATAAATTACCTTGGGCAGTATGGCCATTTTCACAATATTAATTCTTCCTACCCATGAGCATGGAATATTCTTCCATTTGTTCATGTACTCTTTTATTTTGTTGAACAGTGGTTTGTAGTTCTCCTTGAAGAGGTCCTTCACATCCCTTGTAAGGTGGATTCCTAGGCATTTTATTCTCTTTGTAGCAATTGTGAATGGGAGTTCACTCATGATTTGCCTCTCTGTTTGTCTGTTATTGGTGTATAGGAATGCTTGTGATTTTTGCACATTGATTTTGTATCCTGAGACTTTGCTGAAGTTGCTTCTCAGCTTAAGCAGATTTGAGGCTGAGACGATGGGGTTTTCTAAATATACAATCATGTCATCTGCAAACAGGGACAATTTGACTTCCTCTTTTCCTAATTGAATACACTTTATTTCTTTCTCTTGCCTGATTGCCCTGGTCAGAACTTCCAACACTGTGTTGAATAGGAGTGGTGAGAGGGGGCATCCCTGTCTTGTGCCTGTTTTCAAAGGGAATGCTTCCAGTTTTTGCCCATTCAGTATGATATTGGCTGTGGGTCTGTCATCAGTAGCTCTTATTATTTTGAGATACGTTCCATCAATACCTAGTATATTGAGAGTTTTTGGCATGAAGGGCTGTTGAATTTTGTTGAAGGCCTTTTATACATCTATTGAGACAATCATGTGATTTTTGTCTTTTGTTCTGTTTATGTGATGCATTACGTTTATTGATTTGAGTACGCTGAACCAGCCTTGCATCCCAGGGATGAAGCCAACTTGATTGTGATGGATAAGCTTTCTGATATGCTGCTGGATTGCCAGTATTTTATTGAGGATTTTCGCATCAATGTTCACCAGGGATATTGGTCTAAAAATCTCCTTTTTTGTTGTGTCTCTCCCAGGCTTTGGTATCAGGATGATGTTGGCCTCATAAAATGAGTTAGGGAGGATTCCCACTTTTTCTATTGATTGGAATAGTTTCAGAAAGAATGGTACCAGCTCCTCTTTGCACCTCTGGTAGAATTCGGCTGTGAATCCATCTGGTCTTGGATTTTTTTGGTTGGTAGGCTATTAATTATTGCCTCAATTTCAGAGCCTGTTCTTGGTCTACTCAGAGATTCAACTTCTTCCTGGTTTAGTCTTGGGAGGGAGTATGTGTCCAGGAATTTATCCATTTCTTCTAGATTTTCTAGTTTATTTGCATAGAGATGTTTATAGTATTCGCTGATAGTAGCTTGTATTTCTGTGGGATCGGTGGTGATATCCTCTTTATCACTTTTTATTGCACCTATTCGATTCTTCTCTATTTTCTTCTTTATTAGTCTTGCTAGTGGTCTATCAATTTCTCTCGATCTTTAAAAAAAAAACAGCTCCTGAATTCAAGGATTTTTTGAAGGTTTTTTTTTTTTGTGTCTCTATGTCTTTCAGTTCTGCTCTGATTTTAGTTATTTCTTGCCTTCTGCTAGCTTTTGAATGTGTTTGCTCTTGCTTCTCTAGTTCTTTTAATTGTGATATTAGGGTGTCAATTTTAGATCTTTCCTGCTTTCTCTTGTGGGCATTTAGTGCCATAAATTTCCCTCTACACACTGCTTTAAATGTGTCCCAGAAATTCTGGTATGTTGTGTCTTTGTTCTCATTGGTTTCAAAGAATATCTTTATTTCTGCCTTTATTTCGGTATTTACCCAGTAGTCATTCAAGAGCAGGTTGTTCAGTTTCCAGGTAGTTGTGAGGTTTTGAGTGAGTTTCTAAGTCCTGTTTTCTAATTTGATTGCACCGTGGTCTGAGAGACAGTTTGCTGTGATTTCTGTTCTTTTACATTTGCTGAGGAGTGCTTTACTTCCATCTATGTGATCGATTTTGAGAAGTGCAATGTGGTGCTGAGAAGAATGTATATTCTGTTGATTTGGGATGGAGAGTTCTGTAAATGTCTATTAGGTCAGCTTTGTGCAGAGCTGAGTTCAAGTCCTGGGTATCCTTGTTAACCTTCTGTCTCACTGATTTGTCCAATATCAACAGTGGGGTGTTAAAAGTCTCCCATTATTATTGTGTAGGAGTCTAAATGTCTTAGGTCTCTAAGGTTTTGCTTTATGAATATGGGTGCTTCTGTATTGGGTGCATATATATTTAGGATAGTTAGCTCTTCTTGTTGAGTTGATCCCTTTACCATTATGTAGTGGCCTTCTTTGTCTCTTTTGAACTTTGTTAGTTTAAAATCTGTTTTATGAGAGACTGGGATTACAACCCCTGCTTTTCATTTGCTTGGTAGATCTTCCTCCATCCCTTTATTTTGAGCCTGTGTGTGTGTCTGCATGTGAGATGGGTCTCCTGAATACAGCACACTGATGGGTCTTGACTCTTTATCCAATTTGCCAGTCTGTGTCTTTTAATTGGGGCGTTTAGCCCATTTACACTTAAGGTTAATATTGTTACCTGTGAATTTGATACTGTCATTATGATGTTAGCTGGTTATTTTGCCGTTAATTGATGCAGTATCTTCCTAGCATTGATGGTCTTTACAATTTGGCATGTTTTTGCAGTGGCTGGTACCGGTTTTTCTTTTCCATCTTTAGTGCTCCCTTCAGGAGCTCTTGTAAGGCAGGCTTGGTGGTAACAAAATCTCTAAGCATTTGCTTGTCTGTAAAGGATTTTATTTCTCCTTCACTTATGAAGCTTAGCTTGGCTGGATATTAAATTCTGGGCTGAAAATTCTTTTCTTTAAGAATGTTGAATATTGTCTCTCCTGCTCTCTTCTGTCTTGTAGAGTTTCTGCCGTGAGATTTGCTGTTAGTCTGATTGGCTTCCCTTTGTGGGTAACCCAATCTTTCTCTCTGGCTGCCCTTAACATTTTTTCCTTCATTTCAACCTTGGTGAATCTGACAGTTATGTGTCTTGGGGATGCTCTTGTCGAGGAGTATCTTTGTGGTGTTCTCTGTAGTTCCTGAATTTGAATATTGGCCTGCCTTGCTAGTTTGGGGAAGCTCTCCTGGATAACATCCTGAAGAGTGTTTTCCAACTTGGTTCCATTCTCCCTGTCACTTCCAGGTACACTACTCAAACGTAGATTTGGTCTTTTCACATAGTCCTGTATTTCTTGGAGACTTTGTTCGTTTCTTTTTACTCTTTTTTCTCTAAATTTCTCTTCTCGCTTTATTTCATTAATTTGATTTTCATTCACTGATACCCTTTCTTCCACTTGATCAACTCGGCTACTGAAGCTTGTGCATGCATCACATAGTTCTCATGCCATGGTTTTCTGCTCCATCAGGTCATTTAAGGTCTTTTCTACACTGTTTATTCTAGTTAGCCTTTTGTCTAATCTTTTCAAGGTTTTTAGCTTCCTTGCAATGGGTTCGAACATCCCCCTTTAGCTCGGAAAAGTTTGTTATTACTGACCTTGTGAAGCCTACTTCTGTCAACTCATCAAAGTCATTCTCCATCCTGCTTTGTTCCATTGCTGGCAAGGAGCTTCAATCCTTTGGAAGACAAGAGGTGCTCTGGTTTTTAGAATTTTCAGCTTTCCTGCTCTGGTTTCTCCCCATCCTTATGGTTTTATCTACCTTTGGTCTTTGATGTTGGTGACCTACAGATGGGGTTTTGGTGTGGATGTCCTTTTTGTTGATGTTGATGCTATTCCTTTCTGTTTGTTAGTTTTCCTTCTAACAGTCGGGTTCCTCAGCTGCAGGTCTTTTGGAGTTTGCTGGAGGTCCACTCCAGACCCTGTTTGCCTGGGTATCACCAGCAGAGGCTACAGAGTGGCAAATATTGCTGCCTGATCCTTCCTCTGGAAGCTTCATCTCAGAGGGGCACACAGCTATATGAGGTATCATTCGGCCCCTACTGAGAGGTGTCTCCCAGTTAGGCTACACAGGAGTCAGGGACCCACTTGAGGAGGCAGTCTGTCTGTTCTCAGAGCTCAGACACCATGTGGGAGAATCACTGCTCTCTTCAGAGCTGTCAGACAGGGACGTTTAAGTCTGCAGAAGTTTCTGCTGCCTTTTGTTCAGCTATGCCCTGCCCCAACAGGTGGAGTCTACAGAGGCAGGCAGGCCTTGTTGAGATGTGGTGGGCTCCACCTAGTTCAATCTTCCTGGCCACTTTGTTTACCTACTGTAGCCTCAGCAATGGTGGAGGCCCCACCCCAGCAAGGCTGCTGCCTCACAGCTCGATCTTGGACTGCTGCACTAGTAGTGAGCAAGGCTCTGTGGGTGTGGGACCCACTGAGCCAGACATGGGATATAATTGCTTGGTGTGCCATTTGCTAAGCCTATTGGAAAAGTGCAGTATTTGGGTGGCAGTGTCCTGATTTTCCAGCTACAGTCTGTCATGGCTTCCCTTGGCTAGGAAAGGGAAATACTCCAACCCCTTGTGCTTCCTGGTGAGGTAATGCCCTGCCCTGCTTTGGCTCACCCTTTGTGGCCTGCACCCACTGTCCAACCACTCCCAATGAGACGAACCAGGTACCTCAGTTGGAAATGCAGAAATCACCTGTCTTCTTCATCAGTCATGCTGGGAGCTGCAGACTGGAGCTGTTCCTAATCAGCCATCTTGGAACAAGCTCCCTAATATTCTATTTCTATTATTTTTGTGTTTTCTCTTAACTTTTAACATGCTGTGATGGTTAATTTATATGTCAACTTTCTAGGCTAAGGGATGCTTGTAAAGCTAGTAAAACATTATTTCTCCGTGTGTCTCTGAGACTGTTTTTGGAAGAGATTATTACTTGAATCATCACCCCGATTAAAGATTTCACTCATAATCTAATCCATTGTGAGCATGGATAGAACACTCACAATCCAATCCATTGAGTGCATGGCTAGAACACTCATAATCCAATCATCCAAGCCATTGAAAGCATGAATAGAAATGGCAAAGATGCTCTCAGTTGAGCCAGGACATCCTTCTTCTTCTCAGACATTAGCTCCTTGGTTCCCAGCCCTTCAGACGCAGACTGAATTATCCCACTAGGTTTCCTAGCTCTCCAGCTTACAGATGGCAGATTGTGGGACTCTTTGCCTTCTGTAATTATGTGGGTCAAGTCTCATAAAATGTATATCCTATTGGTTCTGTTTCTATGTAGAACCCTGACTAATACACATGCATATCTGACTTAACAAAATGTAAGATTAATGAGTACCTCTACCTTCTTCCAAATGATACTAGGATTTCAGACCATGTTAACTACATTCACCAACTTCTTTTTTCTTACATGTTACTGTCATCTGGTATTTTATGTACACTTTATTTTTGTTTTGTTTTACCTCATTTTTGTTTGTTTACCCCACTGTCTGCCAATATTTTTGTTAACCATTTTTTTAATATTATGCTCCTTCCATGTGGCTTTTATTTTTTTGTTCTTGAGGTTACCCTTTGGTAGTACTTTTCAGTGATGGTCTTGATAAGTTTATTTTAAAATATCTCCATTTTACTTTCACATGTACTTGTTAAATAAAAAATTCTTGGTGTGAAATGAAAAAATATTCATGGTTAAAAAATGAAACCAGGTAGTGGTGCATCCCTGTAGTCTCAGATACTCAGGAGGCTGAGGTGGGTGGATTGCTTGAGACCTCAGGAATTCAAGGCTACACTGCGCCATGATCACACCTGTGAATATCAACTGCACTCCAGCATGGGTAACATATCATGACTCAAAAAGAAAAAAGGAAAAAAAGAGGCATCAAAGACCTGAATATAGGACATAAAACTATAAAACTCTTAAAAGAAAAACACAGGGGAAATGCTCCATGGCAGTGGATCTGGCAATAATTTCTTGGGTATGACACCAAAAGCTCAAGCAACAAAGGCAACAAAAACAAAAATAGACAAATTGTACTACATCAGAATGAAAGACTCTGCATCAAAATATACAATCAACACAGTAAACAGGCAACCTCTGGAATGTGAAAAACAGTTTCACATTATACATGCAATAAGAGGTTAATATTCAGAATTTAGTTTTCTTGGGACTGTTAAAAGAAAAAAAAGTAAAAATAAATAAAAATAATTTTAAAAATCAGAATATGTAAAGAACTTCTACAACTCAACAACAACAAGAAAAAAGTAGACTGATTTAAAAATAGGCAAACAACTTAAATAGACATTTCTTCAAAGAAGATACATGAATGGCCAACAAGGATATGAAAATGTGTTCAATATCACTAATACTTAGAGAAATGCAAATCAAAATCACAATGAAATGTCACCACATACCCCCAGATGGCTACTCTTTTTTTTTTTTTTTTTTTTTTTTTTTTTTTTTTTTGAGGTTTTTTTCTCAATTGTTTTTCAGGAACAGGTGGTTTTTGGCTACATGAATAAGTTATTTAGTGGTAATTACTGAGATTTTTGTGTACCCATCACCTGAGCAGCGTACACTATACCCATGGGTACAGCTTTTATCCCTCACCCCTCTCCCCCTCTTCCTCCCATGTCCCCAAAGTCCATTATATCATTCTTATGCCTTTGCATCCTCATAGCTTAGCTCCCACTTACAAGTGAGAACATTTGGTTTTCTGTTCCTGCGTTACTTCACTTAGAATAATGATCTCCAACTCCAACCAGGTTGCTGCAAATGCCATTATTTCATTCCTTTTTATGGCTGAGTAGTATTCCATGGTGTATATATACCACATTTCCTTTATTCACTCATTGGTCGATAGGCATTTTAGGCTGGTTCCATATTTTCACAATTGCAGATTGTGCTGCTATAAACACTGTGTGCATGTGCAAATTGTGCTGCTATAAACAAGTGTTTTTTTTTCTTTTTCATGTAATGACTTATTTTCCTCTGGGTAGATATCCAACAGTGGGATTGCTTGGTCAAACGGTAATTCTACTTTTAGTTCTTTAAGAAATCTCCACTCTGTTTTCCATAGTGGATGTACTAGTTTACATTCCTCCAATAGTGGAAAAGTGTTCTCTTTTCACCACATCCATGCCAATATCTATTATTTTTTGATGTGTTGATTATGGCCATTCTTGCAGGAGTAAGGTGGTAACACATTGTGGTTTTGATTTGCATTTTCCTGATAACTAGTGAAGTTGAGATGTTTTTGTATGTTTGTTGGCCATTCATATATCTTATTTTGAGAAGTGTCTATTCATATCCTTTGCCCACTTTTGATGGGATTATTTGTTTTTTTCTTGCTGACTTGTTTGAGCTCTTTGTAGATTCTGGATACTAGTCCTTTATTGGATGCGTAGTTTGTAAATGTTTTCTGCCATTCTGTGGATTGTCTGTTTATTCTCCTGATTTTTTTTTTCTGTGCAAAACTTTTCGGTTTAATTAGGTCCTATTTATTTATTTTTGTTTTTGTTGGATTTGCTTTCAGGTTGTTGGTCATAAACTCTCTGCCTAAGCCAATATCTAGAAGAGTTTTACTGATGTTATCTTCTAGGACTTTTATGGTTTCATGTCTTAGATTTAAGTCTTTGACCCATCTTGAGTTGATTTTTGTATAAGGTGAGAGATGAGGATCCAGTTTCATTCTTCTACACGTGACTTGCCAGTTATCCTAGCACCATTTGTTAAATAGGGTGTCTTTCCACACTTTATGTTTTTGTTTGCTTTGTCAGAGATCAGTTTGCTGTATGTATTTGGCCTTATTTCTGGGTTCTCTATTCTGTTCAATTGGTCTGTGTGCCTATTTTGATACAGTACCATGCCATTTGGGTAACCATAGCCTTGTAATATAGTTTGAAGTTGGGTAATGTGGTGCCTCCAGATTTAGTTTTGTTTTTTGGGGTTTTTGTTTTTGCTTGGTCTTGCTTTGGTTATGTGGGGTCTTTTAGGTTCCATGTGAATTTTAAGATTGCTTTTTCCAGCTCCATGAAGTGGCTACTCTTGAAAGATTTTTAAGAACAC
The DNA here is from genome assembly GCF_047675955.1 of Chlorocebus sabaeus. Lineage (NCBI taxonomy): Eukaryota > Metazoa > Chordata > Mammalia > Primates > Cercopithecidae > Chlorocebus > Chlorocebus sabaeus. The sequence goes on along the minus strand of NC_132908.1, from coordinate 45,605,404 downwards.
ACAGAAAATAACAAGTGTTAGTGAAGATATCTAGAAATTGGAAATTTATCCATTGCCAGTAGAAATGTAAAGTGGTGCAGCTGCTTAGGAAAACAGAATGGAGGTTCTTCAAATAATTAAAAATGGAATTACCATATATTCAGCAATTCTACTTCTGTGTATATATCCAAAAAAATTAAAAGCTGGTTCTCAAAAAGATATTTGTGCAGCCATATTCATAGCAGCATTATTTACAGTAGCCAAGAGTTAGAAGCAACCCAATCCATCAATAAATTAATAGAAAAATAAAATATGACATATACATATAATAGAATATTATTCAGCCTTAAAGAGTAATAAAATTCTGACACAAGCTCAACATAACTGAACCTTGAGGGCATTATGCTAAATGAAATAAGCCAGTTACAAAAAAAGCAGCTATCATATGACTCCACTTATATGAGGTATGTAGAGTAGTCAAATTCAAAGGTACTGAAAGTATTATAGTGGTTTCAAGGGACTGGAGGGTTTGGGAAATGGAAAGTTGTTTAATGGGCTCAGGATTTCAGTTTTGCAAGATGAGAAAGTTCTGGAGACTGGTTTTACAACAATGTAAATATACTTAACACTACTGAACTATACACTTAAAAGTGGCCAAAATGGTAAATTTTATGTCATGTGTATTTTACCACAATTAATTTTTTTATTTTTTAAAAGAAGTCTAGGTTCCATTTTTCCTTATACTTAAAATGTATTGTTTCAATGTTCTCTGGTCTCTATTCTTGCTGTTGAAATACCTGCTGTAACTACATAATGAGTTTGTCTTTTCTCTTTGGCTGCTTTAAACTTTCTTTTATTTTTAAGGGTTTTTCCAGCTTTCCTTTAATTATTTTATTTTATTTTTTAAATCAACGAATGATAATTTTACATATTCATGAGTACACCATGATGTTTCATAATGTATAGTGATCAGATCAGAGTAATTAGAATATCTATCATCTCAAACATGTATCACATCTTTGTATTGGAAATGTTCAATATCCTCCTTCTAGCTATTTGAAACTGTATATTACCATTAACTATAGTCATCCTACAGTGGTGTAGAACACTAGAACTTGTTTCTCCTATCTAGCTACAATTTTGTATCCTTTAACAAATCTTTCTCTATCCCTCCCTTCCCCCCACACTTGCCAGCCTCTAGTATCCTTTATCCTACTTTTTAATTCTATGAGATCAACTTTTTTTGGTTTTCACATATGAGTGAGAACATGCAATATTTAACGTTCTGCTCCTGGTTTCTTTCACCTAACAAAATGTCCATCAGTTCCATCTTTGTTACCTTAAATGACAAGATCTCATTCCTTTTTAATGGGCCAAATAACAGTCGATTGTGTATATATGCCACATTTTCTTTATTCATTGGTTTGTTGTTGAACACCTAGGTTGATTCCATATCTTGGTTATTGTGAATAGTACTGCAATAAATATGGAGGTGTAGGTGTCTCTTTGATACAATTAGTTCCTTTCTTTGGATAAATTCTTCATAGTGGAATTGCTGGATCATATGGTAGTTCTATTTGTAGTTTTTCAAGGAACCACCATACCATTCTCCATAGTGGTTGTACTAGTTTACATTCCTACCAAGAGAGAATAAGAGTTCCCATTTCTTCATACTCTCACCAGCATTTGCTACTTTATGTCTTTTTTATAATAGCAATCCTAATTGGGGTGAGATGATACCTTATTGTAGTGTCGATTTGCATTTTCCTGATGATTAATGATGTTGAACATTTTTAATATACTTCTTTACCATTGTATGTCTTCTTTTGAGAAATGTCTGTTCAGATCATTTGCCCATTTTTAATCAACTTGTTTATTTATTTTATTTAAGTATTTTATATTTTTGCTGTTGAGATGTTTCAGTTCCTTGTATATTCTTGATATTTTTCCCCTGTCAGTTGGGTAGTTTACAAATATTCTCACTTTCTGTAGGTGTTCATTTCACTCTATTGATTGTTTTCTGTACTATGCGGAAGCTTTATAGTTGTATTTAATCCCATTTATTTATTTTTGCTTTTTTGTCTGTTCTTTTTAGGTCTTATAAAATCATTTCCCAGACCAATGTCCTGATGCATTTTGCCTGTGTTTTCTTCTAGCAGTTTTATTGTTTGGAGTCTTACATTTACATATTTGATCCACTTTTAGTTGATTTTGGGGTGGTGGTGAGAGGTGGGAGTGTAGTTTATTCTTCTGTATATGGATACCCAGTTTTCCCAGAACCATTCATTGACAAAACTGTCCTTTCTTCAGTGAAAGTTCTTGATATCTTTGCCAAAAATCAGTTGGTTATACATATGTAGATTAATTTCTGGGTTTTGTATTCTGTTCCATTGGTCTATGTGTCTGATTTTATGCTGGTACCATGCTGTTTTGGTTACTGCAGCTTTGTAGCAGGTCTGATAATATGATACTTCTAGTTTTATTCTTTTTGCTCAGGATCGCTTGGTTAATGTTGGTCTTTTGTAATTTCATACAGATTAGAATTGCTTTTCCATTTCTGCGAAGAATGTCTTTAATATTTTGATAGGGATTGCATTGAATCTGTAGATTGCTCTGGGTAGTGTCAATTTAACCTTATTAATTCCTCTGATCCATGAGCATGGCATGTCTTTCTATTCATTTGTATCTGCTTTAATTTCTTTATCCAAGTTTTGTAGTTTTCCTTATAGAGTTCTTTCGTCTCCTTAAGTTTGTCCGTAGGTACTTTTTGTAGCTATTGTAAATGACATTGCCTTCTGGAATTCTTTTTCAGCCAGCTTATTGTTCATGTATAGAAACACTACTGATTTTTGTATATTAATTTTGTACTCTTCAACTTTATTGAATTTATTTATCAGTTCTAAGAGTTTCTTGGTAGAGTCTTTAGGTTTTTCTATATATGAGAACATGTTATCTGAAAGCAGGGACATTTTCATTTCCTCCTTTTCAGTTTGGATTCCCTTTCTTTCTTTCTCTTTCCTAATTGCTCTAAGACTTCTAGTACTATGTTGAAAAAAATGGTAAGAGTTGGCCTCCTTGTCTTTTTCTCACTCAGTAAGATGTTAGCTTTGGGTTGCTGCATATGGCCTTTATTATGTTGAGGTATTTTTCTTCTTTACCTAAATTATTAAGAGTTTTTATCGTGAAGGGATATTGAATTTTATCACAAAATTTTTCTGTGGCTATTGAGATAATCATATGGATTTTGTTGTTCATTCTATTTATGTGATGTATGATGGTTTTTGATTTCCATACACTGAGCCATCCTTGTGTTCCTGGATAAATTCCACTTGATTCCGGTGTTTTTGTTTTGTTTGTTTTGTTTTGTTTTATGTGTTGTTGGATTCAGTTTGCTAGTACTTAGTTGAGAATTTTTGCATTTCTGTTCATCAGAGATATTGGCCTGTAGTTTTGTTGATGTTGTTGCTGTTGTTGTGTCCTGGTCTGGTTTTGGTATCAAGGTTATGTTGGTCTCATAAGATGAATCAGGAAGAATTGTCTCTGTTTTAAATTTTCCAGAATAATTTGAGAATAGTTGATATTAAGTCTTATTTAAGTATTTAGCAGTTTTCAGCAGAGAAGCCATCTGGTCTTGGACTTTTCTTTGTTGGAAGGCTTTTTGTTACTAATTCAGTATTGACACTTGTTATCAGTCTATTCCAGCTCTCTGTTCCTTCTTGGTTCAATCTTGGTAGGTTGCATATGTCTAAAAATGTATCCATTTCTTCTAGGTTTTTAAATGTATTGGTGTATAGTTTTAAATGTATTGGTGTATAGTTGTTTCTAATGATCCTTTGTATTTCTGTGGTTTTCATTGTAACATCTTTTTTATTTCTGATTTTATTTATTTTTGTCTTCTTTTTTTCTTAATCTAGCTAATAGTTATTTTGTTTCTTTTTTCAGAAAAACAGCTTTTTGTTTTATTGATCTTTTCTATTTTTTGTCTCAATTTTGTTTATATCTGTTCTAATTTATTTTCTTTTTTTTTTTTTATTAGACAGGGTCTCATTCGGTCACTGATGCTGGAGTGCAGTGGTGTGATCATAGCTCACTACAGCCTTGACCTCCTGGGCTCAAGAAATTCTCCCACCTAAGTCTCCCTAGTAGCTGGCACTACAGGTGTGTTGAACCATCCTGGGCTAATTGTTTTCATTATTTTTTCTGTAGATATGGAGTATTATTATGTTACCCAGGCAGGTCTCAAATTCTTGGGCTCAAGCAATCCTGAGCCTTTGCCTCCTGAATCGTGGCTCATGATTACAGATGTGAGCCACCTCATCCAGCCCTGCTCTGATCATTATTATTTCTTTTCTCCTACTAATTTTGGGTTTGGGTTGTTCTTGCTCTTCTGGGTCTTTGAGGTGCGTCATTATGTTTATTTAAAATCTTTTTTGATGTAGGCATTATTGCTATAAACTTTCCTCTTAATACTGTTTTTGCTGTGTCTCATAGGTTTTGCTATGCTATGTTTTTATTTTCATTTGGTTCAAAAAATTTTTGAATTTTATTCTTAATTTTTTCCTTCTCGCATTGGTCATTCCAGAACATGTTGTTTAATTTCCATTTATTTGTATAGTTTTGTGTGTTTCTCTTATTACTGATGTCTTGTTTTATTCCATTGTAGTTAGATAAAATACTTGATATGATTTTAATTTTTAAAATTTTTTGAGACTTGTTTTGTGCCTTAACATATGGTCAGTCTTGGAGAATGTTCAATGTGCTGATGAAAAATATATATACTCTACAGCTGTTGTGTGAAATGTTCTATAAATGTCTGTTATGTCCATTTGGTCTATGGTGCAGTTTAAATCTGATGTTTCTTTGTTGATTTTCAGTCTAAATGCTCTGTCCAATGCTGATAGAGTCATATTGACATCCCCAACTACTATATGTATTGTGGCCTATCTCTCCCTTTAGATCTAATGGCATTTGCTTTATTTACCTGAGTGTTCCAATATTGGGTACGTATATATTTCTAATTGTTATATTCTCTTGCTAAATTGATCCCTATTATTTTATAATGTCATTCATATTTTTACAGAACATGAAGTCTGTTTTTTCAGATATTATAAGTACAGCTACTTCTCCTCACTTTTGGATACTGTTTTGTATAAAATATCTTTTTCTATACCTTCACTTTTATCTACATGTGTGTGTTTACAGGTGAGATGAGTTTCTTGTAGGCAGCATATAATTAGATCCTTTCCTTTTTATCCATTCAGCAGGTCTATATCTTTTAAATGGGGGAATTTACCAAACTATTTTTTGTTCTTAAGTTCTATAATTTCATTACAATGTGTATTTATTATAGTTTCCCTACTCATGACTGTATGTACTTCTTCAATTATGTCTTTGATTAATTCTGAAAATTGGACCATTATTCTTGAATATTGCCTCTTTCTCATTACCTATTCTCTTCTTCTGAAATTCCCATTACACTTCCTAATTCTATCGTTCACATCTCTTAACTTTTTTTCATATTACTACATCTTAACCTCTCTATGATGCACTCAATTTTCTCAGCTGTATTCAAATCACTCTTTATTGAGCTTTTTATTTCAAATAATATTTTTTTCTAGAAGTTCTATGTGGATCTTCAAGCCTGCCTATTATCTTATCATAGTGTCTTTTTTATGTAAATTATTCCTGCTTTTATATCTTTAATCATTTTAATTCCTCCTACTTTAAAGTTTATTATGAATTTCTCTGTTAACCTACATTCCTGGTATTTTAATTTTTTAATATTTATTTATCAGTCAAACATTATATAGCACTTACTATGTCCCAGGTACTTACAAATATTAATTATTTAATATTATTCTGTCTGTTGGCTCTCTAATGTTGTTTTGTTTTTTGTGTTTTGTAATTTTCGGTTGTGGGTTCATCTTCAGTTGTGCTTTATCTATGGAGCTCCTGTGGTAGGGGAGTAATGGAAATGTTCTTCCACAAGAATTGCATGTTTTCTTTTGCCAGGAATCCAAGGAGTAACATTCACTTAAGAATAATTTGTATATTAATTCTGCAGTTTTGGTTTCATGGAGAACAGGGAAAGAATATATTTGAATTCTAATATTCCATAAAGCACAGAATAAAGTTGTAATTCTCAAGAATAATAATTAGTATTATTTGCCCAGAGCCAAAACAAAGAAACACTTCCTTTTTTCTTCATGTTAACAGTTGTAATTTTTTTCTCTAGCACCCTCTCTATAGGTCAGCCCTTCAAAGCATCCTGGCTCATGTAGAGTTTTCAGTTCCAACTCCCTGCTTCATTTAAACCCAAGACTGCATCTCTTATCCTCTAATTTGACCAAAAACTTAATTACCAGGTATAATAATACACTAAACCACTCATTCCACACTTCTTCCAGGGTAGCCACAGCATGAGCTCGTATGTTTTTCCCTGTGTTCTTCAGTTTTATTCCTTTTTCTGGCACCTGGTGATTTTCCTTTCTTTACTAAAGGATCAACGATGCATTTTGACTTTGTTGCTATAGTTTGGGTAGCATTTCTAAGGATATATAGCTGGAGATTTTTTAGATGACCCTAGTTTGCCATCAGGATGGAATTACAAGTCCTTAGAGGGTTTTTTTAAATATATATATATATATATATACTTTAAGTTCTAGGGTACATGTGCACAACGTGCAGGTTTGTTACATATGTATACATGTGCCATGTTATTGTGCTGCACCCATTAACTCGTCATTTACATTAGGTATATCTCCTAATGCTATCCCTCCCCTTTCCCCCTCCCCACAATAGGCCCCAGTATGTGATGTTCCTCTTCCTGTGTCCAAGTGTTCTCATTGTTCAATTCCTATCTATGAGTGAGAACATGAGGTGTTTGGTTTTGTGTTCTTGCAATAGTTTGCTGAGAATGATGGTTTCCAGCTGCATCCATATCCCTACAAAGGACACGAACTCATCCTTTTTTGTGGCTGCATAGTATTCCACGGTGTATATGTGCCACATTTTCTTAATCCAGTCTGTCACTGATGGACATCTGGGTTGATTCCAAGTCTTTGCTATTGTGAATAGTGCCGCAATAAACATGCATGTGCATGTGTCTTTATAGCAGCATGATTTATAATCCTTTGGGTATATACCCAGTAATGGGATGGCTGGGTCAAATGGTATTTCTAGTTCTAGATCCTTGAGGAATCGCCACACTGTTTTCCACAATGGTTGAACTAGTTTACACTCCCACCAACAGTGTAAAAGTGTTCCTATTTCTCCACATCCTCTCCAGCACCTGTTGTTTCCTGACTTTTTAATGATCACCATTCTGACTGGTGTGAGATGGTATCTCATTGTGGTTTTGATTTGCATTTCTCTGATGGCCAGTGATGATGAGCATTTTTTCATGTGTCTGTTGGCTGTATAAATGTCTTCTTTTGAGAAGTGTCTGTCATGGATAGGAAGAATCAATATCATGAAAATGGCCTTAGAGGGTTTTAAGCAGGGGAAAGACATCATTTGATTTATGCTTTTAAAAATATTTCTGATGAATTCAGAGAGGCTGACTGAAGTGAATTGAGACTACTAAGCTTATGTCTGAAATCAGTGTGAAAAAAAAAGTCATGATTTATTAGAAATGTCAACCAAGACACAGAAAGCAGAGTGACAGCATGCACATCATATGTCCTCTAAGCCTGATTGGTCTCTCATTTTTCACTTGGAGAAACTGAGACACAGAAATTCAGTGACTCACCTATAGTCTCTCAGCTGGGTGGTGTATTCCCAAGGTATGCTTTTTAGTCATTTTATTCCACAGATTCTTCATTTTAATTGCATTATTGAGGTTGTCATGGTTTATAGCCTGGATTCAGATTCTCATTAATTAAACATTTCTAGGCACCATAGACTTTGCTCAGTACTGACAACAGAAAGATTAATAAGAAATGGCCCCTGCCCTTGAGGAGCTCATACTCCAGCAAGCTTTGAATAACTAAAACAGAAAATGAGGGCTATAGCTACTGAATATACATGGTGGTCTGGAAAAAAACAGAGAAGCACTTGCTTGGGGAGGTCAGAAAGGTGAAATTTAATCTATGCAAAATCTATTCTAGTTTGTTTGGTCGTACATCTAGTCCAAGAGTAGAATAAGATAATGTTCTATTTATAACTTTGTATTCATTCATGTCATTCCATAAATATTTACTTAAATATTTGCTGAGTTCTCTCCTCACATCAGGCTCCTCATGGCAAAAGCCAAGGAAGGATGACTAGGGAAAAGGGCTTCTCTTGGGGGCCTACAGGACAAGTTCTCACAAGATTATAGGCACTAGGCAAAGTAAGGCAGATAATAAAAATATATATAAGGATTGGAAATTTTGATTCACAACTACATCAGACTCCCAGAATTCTTGTGCACTTCCTCCTTCCCCTAGTAAAGCCTTATTTGGGGGGAAATACCTGTATCTAACATTTATATCTCAATGTGAATTTAAATTTCAACATATAACTCTCTCAGAGGTCATCACAGTTTACATCTTATAATAAATATGATATTTTTCATATGCTTAAGATGTTTTTATGTTAGAGAAAGTATGTATATATTTTAGGAAGAGTAAAGGCTTTATCATGTCACTGCTCTACCTCCCATTCCTGTACCCAATACTCAGAACATAGTCAATGTATACTTACTGCTTGATGCTTTAGATACCTCCTGGGCCCCACTTTAAAATCCTCTCAATCCCACCTTTATCTCCAGTCACAACTGAAGAAACTGCTTCCACCTAGGTTTTGACTATCTCTATCCTGGTGCGGTCATGGGTCTCACTCTAGGTCTGCACTTAGTACCCCTCATTTCCTGCCCAGAGGTATCTGCAGCTTGGGGGCAACCACTTGAATCTGCTCTGTGCTCAGCATACACTACTTAGAAATGCAACCTAGTCATCCTTGACCAAGGATAAATGGAGCCAACGGATAAATGCTTCCCTCTTTGGTCCTTTGGACAAACAGTTCTCTGGTACTTTCCATAAAGCTCCCCAAAAAGTCCAAGCAGGACTTGTTGTCCATAGTGATAGTGGTAGTCCATATGGTAGTCCACAGTGTAGTCCACATGAACAATTGTCCATAGTAGTACACAACTTAATAATCCACGTTGCATTAGCTTTCCTTCCTTCCCTGATCATTCCCTTACCCTGTACTCTTGCTTCCTAAGATCACAGTCCCAGATAATCTTAAAAGGCAAGCCTTTGTCTAAGGCTCTGATTTCTGGGAAACTCAGGCTAAGACTGTTGGGTTTTTGTTATTTTATTCTGCCCTTAAAAATCCTTCTAATAGGTCAAAAGTTGCAGTTGTATCAGTGACTAATCTAAAAGTTCAGCTGGAGTACCAAAATGTCACTGTCACTTTTTTCAAGATACAGTCACTTAAAATTAGCTGGTCAAAGAATTAGAACTGACCCCAGAGACAAACCAGTACTTGCTCTTCAGAAAAAGTTTAAAGGTTTTTTCAAGCCATTTCCAAGCATAATTTTCCAAGCTTACTGATTGCAGATGTGTCTGGCAGCAAGACTGCCTGTGTCATTCTGCTGTTTATATTTTTTTGTCTTTTATTCTTGTTTTATCTAAGACAGAGAGAAGTCAGCTCAGTGATACCATTTATCATGAAGCCAATGTGAATAAAGCCACCGACATTACTATTAAGAGGGCCATACTTAGTTGGATATCAACCATCACCTCATAGAGGCAGGTCCATGTTAACAGGGCCAGAGAGAAGATATATTGTGGGTTGTGGGTTCTCAGCTACCCACTCCATGGAGGCTCACATCCTGGCTAGGTGATCAGGGCCATTGAGCAGGGTGGAGGTGTGCTGCTTTCACTCACACCTCCTCTACTTAATCAAAGAACCAACTCCTTGCATGTCACTGGTACCCGAACTCTAGCTAACACATCTAAGGAGGATTCACCATGTCACATCCAGCCTTTTCAAAATACGGTTAGGCTTGTAGACTTCAGTTTGGTTGGCATTCTTCCAGAATCTTTGGAATCAAGAGTCAAGTTCTTATGCAATTCTTCTGTGAAAGGCCACACAAAGTAGTAAAAGATGAGCGTCCAAAACGTCTGCATTCCTGGGCTGGCTTGCCTGGGGTCAACTGGGCACCACCATCACTTTCTTCTAAGGCTGGAAGGTACATTTTCCAGAATCTCTTTTGCTGTATGGTTTCAGGTAAGTGTTTGCCAATGAATGGAATAGATGTGACTTGTGAATATCTTACATTCATAGCCCACAGAGTTCTGACCTATATAGCAACATCTGGCTCAGACTTCTTGGGCCAGGCACAGTGGCTCATGCCTGTAATCCCAGCAATTTAGGAGGCCAATGCCGGTGAATCACTTGAGCCCAGGAGTTTGAGACTGGCCTGGGCAACACAGTAAAATGCTCCCTCCATTTTCTAAAAATAAACATAACCTAATATACACTGAGAGGGATGGAGGGCATTAAATGATTGCCACCATCTGGGGTTACTCAGAAATATTCCTTTCTCCCTGGCCACCCACCATGGCTTGTTTCTTTTACTCAGTAGGTTTCTTAATTTGTGGGGGCTGCTACCAGAGCTCTTGACCTCTTACTAGTTTAGGAGTCTCCCTATTGTGTCCCAGGGCTTTTAACATCAGTCCCAAGGCCCTATTCACCACTTCCTCTGGGAAACCTCCAGATCTTCATAGCAAGGGTTTCTGTTGGTTTGCCTACCTAGTCCAGAATTTCTGAAGTGTAAATGCAGATTAGAACACAATTTGTAAGACACAATCCTGTCCTTCAGGGATTTCAGCCCTAGATAAATGTTTGAGGTGATGGCTAGCCCAATTACCCCGATTTGATCATCACACATTGTATGTAGGTATCAAAATATTACGGGTACCCTCCAAATTGCTACAACTATTATTAATCAATTTAAAAAGAAAAATAAAAAAGAATGTTAACCCATAAAAAGTTTAACAGTAAAGCAATAGACGTCACCAGCAGGGTGGGATTCGTTGTCAGAATCATTGTAAAAGGTGTCCAGAGTTTTGACAGCCTAGAGGAAGGAGGATGACACTGGGCTGGGGTAACCGTGTTGGTCTCTGGGATAAGGAAGAAAAGCTGCTTCAGGGCCTCTCTTCAGTGGTTTCTACTTTGGGCTGGTCCCATAGAGATTCCTCAGTAAGAATTTTCTGTAGGCACCAAATGTCTCCAGTGGAAATGTGCTCCTTGGAAAATTCAGTAGGTCAGTGGTTGTATGTTTTAGAACTTGCATTCATCTGCCAGTAACAGTGGCTTGTACAGCCTGGTGAGGTGGACAGTCAAGGGTGAAGTCATCAGAGATCCAGGCTCCTGTCAACCCTCTTCTGCACAGTCCTTTGTACAAGGTGTTCCTTCTCAAAGTTATCTCATGGTCTAGGGTGACTGCTAGAGATCTAGACATCATGTCTGTGTCGACGTGAGGGAAGAAGCAAAAAGAAAATGAGCCTAGTACTTCTAGTTCAGGAGTAGAATAAGAAAATGGCCCCAAAAGGCACATGCTATCCATACATTTACTTCTCAAGGGGTTTTCTTTCGAGTCCCACCTAACAGCATCTGTTTATATCTCACTGGCCACCTCTAGCTGCAAGGGAGGTGGGAAATGTAGTGTAGCCAGGCACATTGTCATCTGAAATAAAACCAAAGTTTTGTTACTAAGAAACAAGGAAGAAATGCGTATTTGACAGGCAGTCAGGAGTCTCTGTCACAGTGGTTAAGAGTGTGGGCTCCGGAAGCAAACCTGGGCTCAGGACCTGACTCTGCCACTGAGTAGCTGAGTGACTTTGGGCAAATCACTTAACCTTCCAGAGCCCAGCTGACCCATCTGTAAGACAGGAAGAGAAGCAGAGCTGTCTCATGGGGTCACAGTAAGGATTAAATGAGATGAGCACTTAGGGTGACCCACACAGCATTAGGCTCATACTTAATGCCAGTGATCTCAATTCGTTTCACCATCTGGACTCAGCAGGTAACCTTCAATAGCTTTACTTTTCTCCTGGGACTGCCTTCACTAACACTCTGCTGAATCTCCCTTTACCATCCCTTATTGACGTCACCAGCTAATCTCACCACTTCCTTGTCAATCCAGTCTGGCTCAGTCCAATTCAGTCCAGTTCAAAACTTTAACCCATACCCTATGTAAGGCTCCTCCCTGCAATAGGCTGTCAGTGCCCCTTCTCCCCAGCATTCATGGTTCTAGGACATGCCATGAGCACCCAGGGTCTGAGGACTTACCTTCACATATGAGGTATACCAGATGTGGGAATAGGTGGCAGCTGTAGGAGTAACCCTCAGTGACAGAGGGTGGTTGGAGGATAAATATTCAGTTTTCTTGGCCCTTGGGTAGACAACTCTCAGGTGAATTGAGCTACATGACCCATGGCAGTAACCTGCTAAACATGGCACCTTTCCTTGGCTTCCTTCCCTGACTGACTGGATTCCCACATCCCTATCCACACTTCCTTGGATTGCCCCTCAGATAAACTCCTCACACTGGAATCCTTGACCTGTGCTGGCCTCCACAGGAACCCAGCCTGAGGTACCTGCCTGTCCTCTTGCTCAGGCCTAACCAGGGCTGGAAGACAGAACAGTCCACTCTCCTTTCTCCCCACATTCCTCTTCTGGGCTCTAGCTTCTCTCGTAGACAAATAGGGGAAGAGATGCAGAGTCTTTTCTCCTAACTGAAGCTGCTATAAGTCCTCTTTTCCCCCTCAAACCTCTCCATAGGCATCTGAATATTGTCATTCTTTAGGGTTTCATGGGGAGAAAACATGGATAATGCCCTCCGGCTGACCTCTCTAAACCCACTCTCAGATTCCTACCCCTGAGCTCCCACTCTACAGTCTCCGGCTGGCAAGGCCCCTTAGCTGACAGGTGGTCTCCTTGGCTAAGTCCTGCTGTCAAGACCCAAGCCCACCTACATTCTGCAGCATCTCTGGGCCCATAGGAAGCATATGCTTGTCACACCGAACGGAGCAAAGTGCCTATACCATGACCACCTTCTCTACCTCCCTGCTAGAGCCAACTTTTCCCACTTGCCTCCCACCTCCAGAGTTCTCTAGACAGAAGCTGGCTGCAGTCTCTCCATTGCTGTATATTCCCAAGCACCTGAGAATACTGGCTGGGCGATCCAAGGATTCTTTCATTGGCAACTCCAGAAGGGACCACAGGTTTTATCAAATCAGCAAGTGTCCTGCCAGGGAGTGAGATGCCTGCCTCCCTTTTTTTATACAGAGTTTTCCTATGCCCTCTTGCAAGTACCAAGAGGGGAAGCCCACTATCAAAACGACACATCACCCTCACTAGACTGATGACTCATGGCTCCTACAGATTTCTTTGCATGGGGAAGGAGGGCAGGGTGGTGAGAGCAGCAGCAGCATTTCTGTCACCTCTTAGTTGATCCTGGGGAATAAGTCTGGTGGCTCCTTTGCTGCTGTCTTTAGGCTGTGGAAGTTCTTAGTGCCTATTTTCCTGAGTGTGAAGCTTTAGCTAGAGTTCTGAGATAACAGGATAATGTCTCACAACTCTAGCTGTTGTGATGATTGTTATTGTTTCTTTCACAGCCATACTGAACATATTTAGTTAAGGTGGTCCCCTTCCAGGCAGTCCTCCTAGCTTTTGCCCTTGTAGAAACATGGTCATTTCCTTCTTACCTTGGTGGCTCTACACTCTAATTCCTGACATTCCCCAGAGTCTCGCTCAGCTTCCAATCCTGAGATGCCCAACCCTGGACGGCATTCGAAATTTTCTGTAGCTTTTAGAGTCAGTCTGTCCAGAGATGGAGTGTGTGTGTGTGTTTGTGTGTGTGTGTACACATATTTATGTATGTAGATAATCTCTAGAATCTGTAATGGGAAGGAAACTAGGTGATTGAGGGATGGGATGTAAGATTCACATTAATAATAATAGATTATTATGTGATAGCCACCATGGCTATTACAACTTACTATGAACCAAGCCCTATTCTAGGCACTTTATATACAATAATTTATTTCATTATTATAACCATTCTATGTGGTAGATGTTATCATTATGCTTATTTTACAGACTAGAAAGCTTTGTTTTCATTTTTACCTTAGGCTTGTCTTATCTATTTAAGTAAATAATGAGATGATGAACGAATGGATAGGTGGATGGATAGACGGATGAGCAGACAGATTTAAGCTTCTCCAGGTGAACATAATTCACACCCCCAGTTGAAACCCTCTGCCCTGATGTTACCATCACCACTTCAACAAGTGCCAAGGCTCTCCAGAAGACTCATGAGGAAGGAACAGGAGGTACGAGAACCCCTTGGTGGTAAATTCTTCCCGTGTGTGATTAAAGCTGAACTCCAAGAAACTCAGATGCTAATGAGGCCTGGACCAGCTGCTAGAATTAGCACATTACTGCCTCTATCTCAATAAATCACTATCTCCCTGACAAGTGGTTCAGGGATGCTATCTGAGTCACAATGCCTGAAGAGGAGATGGGGCCACCAAACAGGGCTTGAAGGTTTCAGATGAGCTCATGTAGGTTTTAATGGGCCATGGGAGTCAAGTAGGAGAAGGCCCCGGCTTCAGCTGTAACTTGGTTTCCTAACAGGAATGAGAAGAGACAACACTTCTGCATCAAGGTGACTTCACTCAGTTGCAGCTGAAAACAAATGAGATCATGTCGGTAATTGCGTTTGAGTTCTTCAAAGCAAGTGAAAAGCCCTCCGTTCACTGTGAATCCCAAGCCTGCAGGTGCATGCAAACTTTCCCCCTCCCATCTAGCCTTCCTTCCAGAGCCACCCCCAGAACCAAACGCATGAAGTCAGCAGATCTCTCTTCTCGCCTGGAAATAACCATTACTCACCTGAGTTAATGGGTAGAGTGAGGCTTCCTTTACTTCAGGGGCCACTTGGAATAGCTATGCGACCTCCAGCAGATGCATTGATATTTCTGGGACTGTTTGTCCATGTCTCTCTCTTCATCTGTCAGCCCCACATTCCTCTGCTTTGATCTAGTTCTGAGCAAGCTCTTTCATTGAGGTGGTAAATGACTGCCTGAAGTACCAGGTCTCCATCCTAACCCCTACTCCTGAAACATCCCCATAGGGGGAAAACCCTTCTCCCTTGCTGACTATTTTCATAAAAGTCCTTAGATGGCTTCTCATGGACTGGCTTAGGTCATGCCTCCTAACCTGCACCTATCCACAAATAGAATGAAAATATCTAATTAGAACAATAAGCCAATCGTAGAGTCAATCCTAGAGCCCAGGAAGCAGGGTCTGCCCCAGCTAAATCACAAGAGCCAAAGAGGGTGGGAGATGAGTCCCTTAAGGAAATGCAGTGTGGATGCTGGGAAGATCCCAGAAACAGATGTCCAATTCAGACTCGTCCGACTCTGGTTGTGTAGGCTCAAAGTAAGAAACAATTTATCTAATAAAAAGACCAGGGCAGGCTGACCCCAGGGGCTGTCATGAATGATGTGTAAAATCATAAAATGGCAGAGCTAAAAGAAACCTCAGTAATCTTACTGGTGGGGAAGCTGATCCCCAGGGAGCCCCCACAGTGAGTAGTGACAGAGCCGGGTCAGATTGCCAGCCAGGCCCCTGACTCCAGGCCTACAGGCCAGTGCTGGCACAGCCCGAAGGCAGAGGTGTGTGCCCTGCCCCCTGAACTCCCTGAGTGCATTTTTTAAAATTCTCTTAAAAATGTAAGAGTCAATATTCTATCATGCTATAGTTTTGCAAAACACTGTCATTGGGAGAAACTGGATAAAGGGCATATGAGATCACTCTATTATTTCTTACAAATGCATGTGGATCTACAATTATCTCAATATAATGTCAATTTTAAAACTATGAAAGGATTTTCAAAATGACATAGATGGGTATATCCAGTCAAGACAGTACTGTGATTGACTCACAAACCACTCTCACTCAAGCTTCACTTGAAAACAAAATACACATCTCGCTAGAGAAGACCAGAAGTGAACCAGTTGGATGATGGACACCCTAAAAACCCTAATGTGGTGCAGAATGGTGACTCACACCTGTAATCCCAGCACTCTGGGGGGCTGAGGCAGGTGGATTGCTTAAGGTCATGAGTTCAAGACCAGCCTCGTCAACATGGTGAAACTCCATACCTACTAAAAATTTTAAAAAGATAATAATTAGCTGGGCATGGTGGCATGTGCCTGTAATCCCAATTACTCAGCAGGCTGAGGCAGGAGAATAGCTTGAACCCAGGAGGCAGAGGTTGCAGTGAGCCGAAATTGCACCACTGCACTCCAGCCTGGGTGACAGAGTGAGAGTCTGTCTCTAAAGAAATAAATAAATAAATGTCCTAATATGATCACTATGCAATCTATGCATGTAACAAAATTGCACATGTATGCCATGCATTTGTACAAATAAAAAAACTGAATAATTTTTTTAAAAAAGTGTTTCAGAAGCAGCTATAAGTGATAGGATGAAGATGTTTTTAGAGCCATGGGTCTATTGTACTCTGATTCTGGGTATGGAAGGTGACAGAGGTGTCCAGGAATGCAATCGCCACATAAAAACAAAAGAGTTTCGAACCAGCTCACAACATGAAACGGGGGCTGCATCAGACCCACTCATCCATTGTAGGTCACAATTCTACAATCGTAAGGGCTGGTACAGATAATAAAATGCGAACAGAGTAGCTGCAAAAACAAAGGCAACCTGCAGCAATCCCTTCAAAACAGGATATGCGATAACCAGGCAGGACAAGAGTTCAAAGCAGCTGGTTCTGAACTGTCCAACCTAGAGAAATGAACACAGAGAAGAGAAAATGCACACACTCACAATCCACTTTCCTTCCCTCTCCTTCTCCACTATGTCCTGAGCCCTGGTTTCTGCTCTTCACCAAGTCAACAAAATTCATCCCAGACAGCCAGCTTTTGGTTAAAGACAATGTAAGATTGTTTTCTCACTGCCTCTTCCTCTGAGAGATCCATTAGAAAAAGGTGTGTTAAAAGGTCCTTGGCATTTTCAAATGGCGATTTTTCTCTAGAAGTTAATTGCCACAACCCTTTTGCCTCTGTGTGCTCAAAAGACCCAGAATATCCATATGAAGGGAAGAGCTTGAGGAACCACCCTCCAGAGCCTCCTGGCCCCAGTGCCTCCTTAGATATTTCCATCTCTAAGGATTTGCTCCATTTGCATCGTGTGTCCCAAGTTCATTTGGCCATAAGGCATCCCTCTAAAGAACCAGGGCAAAAGTTTTTGCCTTCATCTGAAAAAATGAGCAAGCACAAGAACAGAGAGGACAAGAACTGTCCCTGAGATCACACAGCCAGCCAGAGCCCACGTCAAGATTAGACTCCAGAGTCCTTTTCCCAAGACGCTTTCCCCTATTCCTCAAGGCCTCCTTTTGACATTTCAAACATAGAATATTAGAGAGAAAGCTAAAACCCACTTCCCTCAAATTCTAGCTAAAGTGAAGAAAACCTCAACCTGTCAGCATGACATAATTAGAGGATACTTTGGTTTCCCACTACTTAGCACAGCTCCAAGACTCAGATAAAAAGTATGTTTAAAACAAAAGTTTCATGGACTATGAATTAGAAGTGACCTTGGGCATATTATCTAACTCCTTCATTTCTCGGATAGGAAAACTGAGGTACACCAGGGAGAATTGATTTGTTTTAGCCTGTAGCAGTGCCTAGGGCTCACGACTGTAGTACCCAGCATTTACTGAGCCCTCACCCCATGCCAGGCACTAAGCTAGGCAGTCAACATCATCACCTGATTTAATCTTCACAACAGCCTTGTGCAGTGAGCACTTTTAATTTCATCCCCATCTTACAGATGAGGACAGAGAAGCTGGGAGACATCAGGTAACTTACCAAAGTCCACACAGCTGGTGAGTGGCTGCATCTAGAGTTGAGGCCCGATTGGGCTAACTTCCAAGGCCACTCTCAGGATTACATCATGCTATCCTTACCCTTACCTGGCAATCAAATAGCTCCAGAAAGTGTATGGGATGAGACAGATTTCCCAGTGGCAATGCCCTGGCTCTACCACTTCCCACCCAGATAATATTTACCTACTTAATCACTCTGAAATGCAGTTTCTTCATCTGTGAAATGGGCATTATAATAGCATTTACTTTGCAGAGTTATTATAAAGACTGAGAGAACCTATACAGATCATCTAGCCCAGTTCTTGGCCATAGTAGGTACTATGTTGTTTGTTTTCTTGTTTCCTGATTTAAAAAAAAAAAAAAAAAGTGTGTGTGTGTGTGTGTGTGTATACATAGATATATCCTGCATATAGTAACCTTTCTCCAAGATGACCCCCAATAATCCCTACCCCCGATGTTCACATCCTTGTGTATTCCCGTTCCAACCTGTACTAGAGTCTGTGTTACCCACAGAACACAGCAGAAGTGAAGTATTTTATTTCCACGATCAGGTTATAAAAGACTGTGGCTTTGTCTTGATTGTTCTTTCGACTTATCTTTTGATCACTTGGGGATGCTTGCAGCCATGTTGTGAATGACTCTATGGAGAGAACCATATGGCATGGAACTGAGGCCTCTGGCTGAAACCCTGCAAGGAACTGACTGACACCCTCCAACAATCACAACCATGGGCTTTGGAAGGATCCTCCAACCCCAGTCAAGCCTTCAGATAACTGCAGCTCTTGCTAACAGCTTGACCAAAGCCACTCCTGAATTCCTGACCCTCAGAAACTGTGGGAAATAATAACTATTTGTTGTTTGCAGCAGCTGAGCTTTGGAGTTACTTGCTATACTGAAACAGACAACTAACATAGCTTCACTTTATTTAGTGGAAATGGGACAGAGTGGAGGGTTATGATGGTAGATCTTTTGGAGTATTGGGTTGAGCCTCAAGTTGCAGTCCTGGCCACATTTCTCTAACCTGATTCAGATTTGCCCCACTTAACCTTCCATCTACATCTTCTGCTTGGCCTGCTTCACTGGATTTCTGCATTTAGAAGCTGCTTTTAATTGTCTTTAAACAGAATCTCGTTCCAAGCCATCAAGCAACAAAAACAAAGGTGTTTGCTGTGGGGGAAAATAAAAGCGTTCTTTTCATTTACATGTCAGCTGAGGAGAACAACATGAAAGCATTTTGCAAGCTTTCTTGAATTTGGGCTTGTATTTTGATTTTCTTTCAGTGCAAATCAGCATCCAAGCTCAAACCTTGGGGTGGCAGAAAAATTTAATTAGAATGTAGGGTGTTTTACATTAATTTGTTTCTTCCTGCTATTTTCTTAAGGTTGACAGGATCACCCAACTGCTTAAAATATAATTGAGTAGGGAAGTGAGAAGAAAAAAAAAATACCTAGTCTGAAAACTTAATTCCAAACCAGAACCCTGAGGGTAGCTGCTGACACTGACTTTGAACAGGGAGGTCTTTGTAGGCCAAAACTGGTTTGTGTGTTAGAAGATTATATCATCAGCTTCCATCCTGTGGTAGCCATGAAGGATATTTGCAAATATCATGGGTTTTCTCCTTCTGGGTACAGAGTAGGATTACAATTGCAGTTCTCTCTCCCCTTAAAGTTAGACAAGGCCATGTAACTTTCTCTAGCCAAAAAGATGTAAGCAGAGATGGTATGTGTCACTTTAAGACCCAGTGCACACCATTTCTTTTCCTCTGCCACAGAGATCATGAAAGCATCTGTTGAGATGAAACCACCTGACCTCTGAAGACAAGAGCATTGCAGCTATCCCACACTAACCATATAAGAGGAGCAATAAATACATTTTTGTTAAAGTTAAAATAAGCCCATGAGATGTTGGGGATGAGATATTTGTTACACAGCATAATCCAGCTTATTTGACTGATACAAAGATTTACAAACTAAGTCCACAACTTGTTCTAGCTTTACTCATTCAGTGAACATTTGCCAAGGCCCAACTCTATACAAAACGTCTTGCTAGATCCTAGAGGCAGCACCTAGAACAATATCAGGCCCCAGTATTTGTGCCAAAAAAAAACATTGGCTATATCAATAATCATATTAATTACTATTATCAGCATAATGCTTG
Source organism: Chlorocebus sabaeus (assembly GCF_047675955.1). Taxonomy (NCBI): domain Eukaryota; kingdom Metazoa; phylum Chordata; class Mammalia; order Primates; family Cercopithecidae; genus Chlorocebus; species Chlorocebus sabaeus. The sequence continues at coordinate 45,585,363 of NC_132908.1, read as the reverse complement.
GCATATAGTAAGTGCCCAATAAATGCTCTGTCTAATTCTTCCAAAGGCCCTAAAACAAAATACTATCACAATATTCATCCTTACATATAAGAAAAATAGAGGCCTATCATGGTGGCTCATGCCTGTAATCCCAGCACTTTGGGAGGCTGAGGTGGGTGGATCACTTGAGGTCAGAAGTTCAAGACCAGCCTGACTAACATGGTGAAATCCCATCTCTACTAAAAATACAAAAATTAGCCAGGCGTAGTGGTGTGTGCCTGTAATCCCAGCTACTCAAGGGACTGAGGCAGGAGAATCTCTTGAACCAGGGAGATGGAGGTTGCAGTGAGCCGAGAAGTTGCCGCTGCACTCCAGCCTGGGCAACAAAGCGAGATTCTGTCTCAAAAAAAAAAGAAAAGTAAAAGAAGGAGAGAAAGAGGAAAGAAAGAAAGAAAGAAAGAAAGAAAGAAAGAAAGAAAGAAAGAAAGAAAGAAAGAAAGAAAGAAGGAAAGAAAGAGAAAGAAAGAAAGAAAAGAAAAGAAAGAAAGAAAGAAAGGAAGAAAGAAAGAAAGAAAGAAAGAAAGAAAGAAAGAAAGAAAGAAAGAAAGAAAGAAAGAAAGAAAGAAAGAAAGAAAAGAAAAGAAAGAGAGAGAGAGAAGGAAGGAAGGAAGGAAGGAAGGAAGGAAGGAAGGAAGGAAGGAAGGAAGGAAGGAAGGAAGGAAGGAAGGAAGGAAGGAAGGAAAAAAGATAGTTTAAAGAGTTTGCCACTCACTGTAAATTACATAATCAGTAAGTTGCACAATCAACCTAAACTATAAATCCATAGTTTGTGCCCTTAACCATTGAGTTACACTGTTTCTAAACAAGTAAATGAATAAATGAGAATAAAGATAAGAGTCTGTCCCTGAAGGTTTTACAATATAGTAGGTGACTGACATGCAGAAACAATTACAATTCAAAATAAATCTGAGCTGGAGGAACTGGGAAGGTGTTACACCCAGGATAACATTTGAGCTGGGTGTCAAAGACGGAGAAGTTCAGACAAGCTAATAGATAAGGAGAAGGACTTCCTAGCTCAGAAGGTGGCATATTCAAGGGCATGATGGGCAGTGCCACACCACCAGGAAATGGGTCACATCACAGGAATGAGAAATCCCTTGTAATTTCTTACACCATGTAACTGGGTCAAGAAAGTCCTCCACTACAATAAAGTCACCACGAGTGACAGGAGAAAGGCAGAAACTTGGCTGGCCACATGCTGTTCAAGGCTAGCATTCATTCTATAAATCTTTATTAAGCCTATTTACCAAGTCTAGCTCTGTGCTGGCCCTGGGGCCATGACTAGTAGGGCATTGCAGGCCTGCGCTACAAGCTTCAAAGGCCAGTCTGCCTCAAATAGAAGCTGTACAAGCCAGCCAAGGCTCAAGAAAAAATCCTAGCCAGATGACTGACCTTTAGGAAGATTTTGAACTAGTGGCCAAATCACTGGAGCAGAAATCCATCCTCTTCTCAGCCAGTCTTTGTCCTGGTGGGCAGCCAATCGTGTCAAGTTGTTTAACTGGACCTCATGGCGTCCAAGGAGGCTGGGTCAGCAGATGCTTTATCTGAAGACATCCTTACTGCCCTTATTTTTCCTGGTCCCTGAGTGCTTTCACCATTATTGCACTAGCGTGAGAAGCTGGAAAAAAATCCTGGTAGCATAACTATATGAGCAGTGGTGTTTAAGGGCTGGCTGAAAAGGCTTCAGAGGCTTGCAAGAGGATCAAGTTTACATGAAGCTTGTGTCTGCTTGGCTCTGCTTCAAAGGCCACAAATTCCTGCAAGAATTAAGGAGAGAGATTTCTCAAAATCCTTTTCACTCAAGGTGTGCCAGGATTAGACAAAGATTAGGTCCATCATGCACAACCTGTGTTACTACGCCTCTTTCTCTTCTTGGGATCAAGCTGGCTCAGGGATGTTCTGCTTGGCCGCAGAGGGATGGACAAAGTGAGCCTAAAATCTGCATCACTAACACTAAAAGGTAAAGTTTTCAGATCTCCAACAGGCTGAACTGATCCTCCAGAAACAAATTTACCAAAAATCAATCCATCAACAGCGAACATGCAAAATAACCAATTTTCCAAAAGTTCAATAAACAGTTTAAAAATTTACCAAATTCATACTTTGTGTTCTAGATGCCCCTACCTATTACCCTGCTTCTGCCTCCTCCTCTTGAATATTCATTTTCAAATTTCTATCAAAATGATCAATGGATTGAACACTTAATGAACTGGTCATTCAGTGAATTGATTCTTAGCTAACTAATTTTCCATAAACAGCCCCTCACCTGGTGCATACACAGGCTTGTGAATCGCTCTCCTCTTCTTCAATTGGAGTTTGAGAGCACCTGTTAGAAAGGGGTTCAGTCCTGATTCACCTAAGCAGGTCTGAATATGGGAGATTTGTCACCATCCTCTATTGAGAGACAGCATCCTTCCCCATGGTGGAAAAGCAGCTTTCATGTTGAAAGCTTGCCTGCTGTTTGTTTACTTGAATTTGGGTGCTTTCTCTGACCTCGCTGAAAAGTCATTATGAAAGAGCAGGCTCTTGGCAGGTGTGTACATTATAAGTGACACGCTTTAAAAACACCTCGTGTAAATCAGATATTGCCATAAAATGGAAATTGCAGCTACAAATTGCATACTTATTACAGCAGTTTCTGATATATGAGGCAATGTTGACGCTATATAACAGGTAGCTTGAGAAATAGAAAGTTACATGTGGCACATAAAAGATAATTATTTTTCAATTCGCAATAATACAATCGCTCTTATTTTTGACATCACAGAATCCTACATCAAAACTGGAAAGATTCTTATGGACATTATCCAGCCCTTCATTTTATAGCTAAGAAAGCTAAGGCTTGTGAAGGGATGAAATCTGCCCAAGGTCACCCAGAACCTGTCTATGCTGCTTCCTTGACATACACCCACCATGTGGAGGCTCCATGGCTCTGTCCACTTTCCTTAATGAGTTTGTGGAAGCAGGAAGTCTACTTGAGTCTACCCCATTCAAGGCACCAGAGACAAGGCAAGAGACACATGACCCCTGCCATCAAGAAGCTCACATTGGCCACACTGGTGGGGAAGCTGAGCCCCAGGGAGCCTGCACAAGGAGCAGTGGCAGAGGCAGGTCAGATTGCCTCCCAAGCTCCTGACTCTGGGCCCACAGGGCAGCGCTGGCACAGCCTAAGGACAGAGGTGTGTGCCCTGGCCCCTGAACTCCCTGAGTGCATTTTTTAAAATTCTCTTAAAAATGTGAGAGAGTCAATATCCTATGGTACTGTAGTTTTGCAAAATGCTATCATTGGGAGAAACTGGATAAAGGGCATATGAGATCACTCTATTATTTCTTACAAATGCATGTGGATCTACAATTATCCCAATATAAAGTCAATTTTAAAACTATGGGAGGATTTTCAAAATGGCATCAAATGGTATATCCAGTCAAGACAGTGCTGTGGTTGGCTCACAAACCACTCTCACTTGAGCCTCACTTGAAAACAAAATAAACATCTCCCTAGAGAAGACCAGAAATGGATCAGTTAGGTGACAAACACCCTAAAAGCCCTAATGTGGCTAGGCTCGGTGACTCACACCTGCAATCCCAGCAGGGAGGCCAAGGCGGGTGGGTCACCTGAGGTCTGGAATTTTAGACCAGCCTGACCAACATGGTGAAACCCATCTCTACTAAAAATACAAAAATTAGCCCAGCATGGTGGCACATGCCTATAATCCCAGCTACTCTAGAGGCTGAGGCAGGAGAATCGCTTGAACCCAGGAGGCAGAGGTTGCAGTGAGCTGAGATTGCGCCATTGCACTCCAGCCTGGACAACGAGAGCGAAACTCCATCTCAGAAAAAAAGCTCACATTTGGGTGCAGTGGAAATACAATGCTACAATGCTTGGGCTTTGCCTCTGCCTCTGCCTCTGCCTCATTCTATGTCCTTGGGCTAGTCATCTAATCTCATTGGGTTTCAGTTTCTTGGATTATTTTTTTTAAGATGGGGGTCTCACTATGTTGCCCAGGCTGGCCTTGAACTCGGAAGCTCAAGTGATGCTCCTTCCTCAGCCTCCTGAATAACTGGGACTACAGATGCACACCACTGTGCTCAGCTCTCAGTTTCTTAGTCTGCAAAACGAAGCTAATTTCACCTACCTGTCTCACAAGGGCATCATTTGGCAGCATATATACTAAAATTGGAACGATACCGAGAAGATGAGCATGGCCCCTATACAAGGATGACATGCAAATTTGTGAAACATTTCATATTTTTTTAAAAAAGAATTAAATAATACATTCTAGATAGGATTATTAAAGATGGTGTTTAAGCTATCAAGAGCTGTATTCATTTCAGACTACGAAAAGACCAACACTGCAGGAAGACAGTGAGTGCTGTTGAAGTTCAGGGTCAGACTAATGTGGCAAGAGTCCTCAGGAACTATAGCCTTTTCTGTAGATCATCTATCCTGAAGACATTGCCCCAGATTTATCATTCCAGAAGCTATGCAGATCTGCCTTCTCCCAGGCGCTCACAGGGTCGTGATTATTCACTCCAATTCAGAGTTACTTTCTGATTTCAGAATTCAGAATTCAGAATTCTAAGTCCATTCAGTTTTCCAGGTGCGCACCTCTGAAACTGCCACCACTAATCCTATCTCACAGAATGTAAACTGCCTGAGAGCTGGGATGCTTTGGTCTTTCATTCAACAAATGTTTATGGTGAGCCCACTTTGTGCCCAGCTCAGAACTAGCCACTGCCAGTGCTGTAATGCACAAGGAACAAAACAGACAAACTCTTCCTTTAATTGGTGTATGCAATTAAGAAATAGAAAGTGAGAGGCTGAGGCAGGAGAATGGCATGAACCTGGGAGGCGGAGCTTGCAGTGAGCCGAGATCGCGCCACTGCACTCCAGCCTGGGTGACAGAGCAAGACTCCGTCTCAAAGAAAAAACAGAAAAGAAAAAAAAAAAAAGAAATAGAAAGTGGGGAGAAAAGGGAGAGTAAAACAACCCCACCAAGACAATGTCAGAGACTGGCAGGTAGTATGACAGAAATGAATGTCACTGGCTGATTTACTGACTGGGAAGTTGTGTGTGATTGGGTGGCATTCAGCCGGTATACACACATGCTGTCCCAGTTGTAAATGGCTAGCATCTGTTTGGATTACCTAGTGAGTGTACCAACCCTGTTGTCAGAAATGTTTAATGCCACCCCTGGTGTATGGTATAGCATTAGTCAAGCAAGGCATCTTTGAGAGCATAGCACTGAGCAGGAGCTGCATAAGGAGAGGTTGGCCATGAGTACATGTAAGGGAGGCATGCTCCAAGAGACAGAACCAAAAGGTGCAAAAGACCTGTGGCAGGAACTAGCACGGAGTAAGAGAGCAGCAGAAAGAGGGAGAGCAGCAGAAAGAGGGTGGCCAGGGTAACACTGGAGCACAGGAACCTCCAAGGCCAGCCAGGTGGGCAGGAGACAAGGAGACAAGGTGGGCAGGAGCCGCCTATGGGATTTGGGGATTCTTCTCAGTGTGATAAAGAGACATAGAATCCTTATAAGGAGACTTCTAAGCAGGGGACAGGATTTGGGTTTTCATTTTACACGAGCACCCTGGCTGCTTTTGTAGAGGGGCAAGAGTGTATCCTCAGTGCCTAGAATCATGTCTACTGCATAGCAGGTATTGAATAATCTACTATGAAATCAAAGAATGAATATGCTGAACCTTCTCTGGTACTGAATGGAGCCATTCATGATATGAGTTTAGCTTCTTTTAGATCCTCTCTCTCTATGGCCATTACTGAGCAAAAGTGAATGTCCTCACAAACACTAGCTGCTAATGGTGCTTGAGCTGTTAGGATGAGCCCCAGCTTTGATGGTGGTTCCCAAGGCAGGCTCAGGGTCCCACACACCAGAGCTCCTCACAGGGTACCATGCTATGCTTCCAGGCAGAAGTGGACATCTGAGATCTTTATCACTCACAGACGTTACCATGCAGAAGCCTATGCAGAGGAGCTCCTATGTTTAAGTGGGTCTCTCTGCACTAATGGTAAAATTAGACTGTCATTCAAGAAAATTGCTTCCTTGGGATTGCCATTAGCACCTCGGAAGTTGCAATCTGGGGTTTGCGTGTGATTTTTTCATTTTGCAGACTTTACTGCTGCTTCTCAAAGGTGTTTTTTCATTGCAACTTTTCTTCTTTTCCCCTTGTCATCTCCCCATCTGTTCCTAACAGTACATCGCAGAGGGAAGGTCCTCACCATTGTGCTCATCTTTTCACTCAGACAGTGAAAAGCACTCTGAGGGGGAGGTGGGACATGCACAGGAGGCCACAGTGAGGCCTTCAGAAAGAGATAGCACCATCTGCAGTTGACACTGTGGGTGGCCTAACCAACACATTTCCTCCTCTTCTTCTTCCCAAAAGAATCCAGATTTTGTCCAGGTCTGCATGAAGCCATGTGTTTCACAGGAAACCAACCCCACCCCCAGCTCTGGGGATAAGCCTGATTGCTTTGGAAGTAATCCCAAAAACCCTTGCAACGATTGACTCAGGAAAGGTGACCAAATTGAACCAAAGAAAGAAAAGGAGAAGCTTGGGAGAGACCTTTGTTTATTTATTTGGCAAATATTTATTGTGCACCTACTATGTTCCAGGCACTGCTATTAAATGCTGGGAATATAGAAATTATGCGGCAGGGAAAAGAAAGAAGTCATGACTCTGTGAAGAGACACAGACAATAAACAAAATAAGTCATAAAATATGTATAGTATTTGACGATGATCAGTGAAACAAGGTGAAGTAAAGCAGAGATGGAAAGCATGCAAGTCCAAGGGCTGCATTTTTAAATAGGGTCCTCAGGGAAGTCTATTCGAGGAAGGTGAGGGATTTGTCATAATGAAGTCTGTAGTGAGATCATTTCAAGAAAAGGGTCCTGGAGCAGGATGGGCTTAGCATGTTTGAGGAGCAGCAGGGAGGTCAGTGTGCTGGAGTAGAGTGGGCAAGAGGGACAAGAGCAGAAGAAGAAGTCAAAGAGGAGACACTGAGGCCCATCTTGCTGGGCACTGTAGGTCTGGAAAGGACTCCAGCTTTTATACAGAGGCTGCTGGAGGGTTTTGAGCAGAACAGTGTCATGATTTGGCTTATGTTTCAACAGGCTCCCTTTGGTTGCTGTTTAGTAAACAGACCAAGAGAAAGCAAGGACAAGAGTTGAAAGGGTTCATCCTCCATCTTCTGGGAGAGCTTCCAAAAGTCCTCTCTCTTGTCCTTTGGTGTCATTATGAGTAGATGTGAGATGTGAGGAGAAATACAGCCTCTCCATACTCACCTGAGTGTGAAACCGCTCCACACAGGAAACAGAGCCAAGAGAACTGCTGAGAAATGCACACAGAGCTACAAAATTTGGTCAACTATAAAGCTTACCTTGCACCTAAATTTCTGGTTCTGCAAGTCAATAAACATCCTTATTGCTTCAACCAAAGAAAGTTGAGTTTTCTGTTTCTTGAGCTCAAAATCTTTCCAACTGATTCATCACCGAGCCTCACTATCCATCAGCACCATTTGCTCCCACTATGCATGCTGTGGCTACCCCCAGAAAAGCCTATTTATTTATTTTTGAGACAGGGTCTCACTTTTTCACCAAGGCTGGAATGCAGTTGTGCCATCTCAGCTCACTGCAGCCTCAACCTCCAAGGCTCAAGTGATCCTCCCACTTCAGCCTCCCAAGTAGCTGGGACTATGGGCATGCACAACCACTCCTAGCTATTTAAAAATATATATTTGCATATAAATATATTAAAAACATACATAAATATATATGTGTGTGTATATATATGTAAATATGTATATACACATGAGACAGGGTCTGTCTGTGCTGCCCAGGCTGTCAGACTCATCACCTCTTCCTCACCATTTGTGTATTAAATCACCCAACATTTATCGAGTCTTGTATTGGGCTTCCTACTGTCCTGCATTAGAAAGATCAATCCCAGTTCTGAAGAAGTCAAGATTATGTACAAAAGAGAGAGAGACAGCTCTTCTGGTTCCATGACATTAGACTGTGTTAAAAATGACTTTCCTCAGTGCAGCCCATGTGGTCTAAATGCATGAGTCTCTCTGGGCCTCCGTTTGGCCCTTTGTAAAATGACCCTTTCCATCTCTGAGAGTTCATGATCCTATGACTTATAGTAGCTTTCCTTTTGTATTGCTATGGTTTGAATGTTTGTGTTTCTCCAAAATTCTTGTTGAAACTGAATCCTCAATGCAATAGTATTAAGAAGTGGGGTCTTTAGGAGGTTATTAGACCATGAAGGTCCCATCAGATTATTGCCTTTATTAAGTGTCTTGAGGAACCAAGTATGCCCCTTTTAGCCCTCCTTGCATGTGAGGAAATAGCATTCATCTCCCACTATGCAAAGGCACAGCAACAAGGTACTGTCTTGGAAGTAGAGAGTGACTCCTTAACAGACTCTGAATCCACTGCATCTTAATCTTGAACTTTCCAGCCTCCAGAACTGTGAGATACAAATGTTCATTCTTTATAAAACAGCCAGCCTAAGGTATTTTGTTACAGCAGCCTGAACAGACTAAGACAGGTGTCAATCTCTACAGTTAAGCTTCTGTAGCAGACAACGAACCAGAGGTCACAAAGACTTCTTCATATTTTTTCAAAGCCAGAGTCCATGACTAAGTGAATTTGGCAGCACCATGAGCCAAGTCACATTCTTCCACATAGTTTACAGTAAAAAGTTTTCATAATGTAGCTATCCTGTAACAAAAGTATTAATCCTCTCCCCAATATCAACCTTGAATTTCCCATTTCTCTACATTTTTCCCTTTCTAACCTCTTGCTTTAAATGGTATAGCACTATGGTTAAGTTAACTTAGTCTAGAACCAGACAGTCTATTTAACGCCCTCATTCTTTTTGACCCCCACATATCAATCAAGTGACCTTTCTGACTGTAACTCTCACCCTCCTCCTCTCTCATGATCTTCCTTAAAATTCTTCCCTAGTTACAGTAAGACTACATTTGGTTCTCTTACATCTCTGAAAGCTATCACTTCCAAGCCACCTTGGCTAATGCCTCATCATCATTCATGAGTTATCTAGGACTATCCCTAGGTCCTATTCTTGCCTTCCTCCCCCTCTAAACTCATTCTCCTTGAGCATCTCCCATCTTACAACTAAGTCCCAGACCTGTGTTTTTTCATACCTTTCCTTTTTATCTGTGCACCAACCCACGTTCCGCCCATGTCTTCTCCATCCTTCCTCTTCTTCAATGTATCAATTAGGATTCATCTAGCAAAAACAGAAACCCTACTGGGTGTTCCAAATGGAGAGAACTTAATGCAAGCAATTGACCACTCCAGTGATGGAAGATCAAGAAGTCAAGCAGAAGACATTGAGGCAACCCAGAGATCAACCACAGAAGGAAGATGACACCAATCCTAAGGATGGAGGGACAGCAGAAAAGGTTGGAATTACCAGAGCCTGAAAGCTGCAGCTGTCCAGCAGACCCTAAAATCATGGCAGGAGCTGCCGGTTGGAACTAAGAGCAAGAAAAGAGAGTCTGGCTACAAATGGAATCAGGGATGAGAGGTAGACACCTCAAGCCATCCTACTAGACACAGGGAGAAGAGGAGGAATATTCTCCAGCTTCTCCTCTCCCTCAGTCTTCAATCTTCCAAAAATGCTTTCCTGAACTAAATGTCAAAGGATGCTGGGAAATATAGCTCCCTGTGACACAGATCAGATAGGAGAAGGACAGGCAAATAGCCAGTGTACCCATCCAGCAAGCTTCATCTGTCACTACCCACATTCATTCAGGTAGCTTCATTCCTCAGTTCTCCAAACCCGAAACCTTCAGTCATGCTGAATCCCTTCCTCCTATTTCTTCTGGCCCTCTCTGCAGAGTTTTGCCAGCTGCTCTGACTTTTGCTCTAAAATAAATTTATTCTTAACTCCTCTTCCACAGTACTGCAGCCACCATTGCAGTACAGCCACCTTTGCAGTATAGCCACATTGCAGCCACCATTGCAGTACATTCCTGTCGTACCTGGTCCTCCTGTTTCTAGTACCTCTTCCCTTCCAACCTGCCCACCAGCTCCACATTTTCATTGGGAAGATGGGGCCCTGGACCCAGCAGTTTCTGCAGAAGTCTCAGGTCTGACTGTCTTTCCCTGAGCTTGGTCACATGATCTTCCCTGAACCAATCACTGGACAGGTGAAAGGCCTGTCCATGTCAGCTAAACAGAGAGAAGACAGAAAACTTATCTATTTATTTTGATAAATGTAAAAATAGTGCTTCTGATTGGTTAGGCTTTAGTCACATCTCATCCTTGAAACAGGAGTAGGGTCAGCCAGAAAGTGAGTGAAGGGTAGTTCTCCAAAGGAAAAACAGGATTCTGTTTTTAAAAGTATGGGGAATTAATGTTGTAGAGAGGAAAAAAGCAAAGATATGATACACATTCCTTTCATTCTCTCTCCTGCAAAAGAAACCAACAAATCTCTATTCCTTAGCCTATTTCAAGACTCTGTTATGTTGGGAAAAGACTAGAAACAACCTAAAGGTCCATCAATGGGGAATGACTAAAACTAAATGGAGTGATGTGTCATGGTCTTAGGCTTTATAGTTTCATGCAAGGATCAAAGAAAAGAACACATCACAATTTTTTTTATTATACTTTAAGTTCTAGGGTAAATATGCACAACGTGCAGGTTTGATGCATAGGTACACTTGTGCCATGTTGGTTTGCTGCATCCGTTAACTCATCATTTACATTAGCTATTTCTCGTAATGCTGTCCCTCCCCCAGCTCCCCACCCCTCTAACAGGCCCTGGTGTGTGATGTTCCCTATCCTGTGTTCAAGTGATCTCATTGTTCAATTCCCATCTATGAGTGAGAACATGGGTATTTGGTTTTCCGTCCTTGTGATAGTTTGCTGAGAATGATGGTTTCCAGTTTCATCCATGTCCCTGCAAAGGACATGAACTCATCTTTTTAACAGCTGCATAGTATTCCATGGTGTATATGTGTCACATTTTCTTCATCCAGTCTATCATTGATGGACATTTCGGTTGGTTCCAAGTCTTTGCTATTGTGAATAGTGCCACAATAAACATACATGTGCATGTGTCTTATAGTAGCATGATTTATAATACTTTGGGTATATACCCAGGAATGGGATTGCTGGGTTAAGTGGTATTTCTAGTTCTAGATCCTTGAGGAATTACCACACAGTCTTCCACAATGGTTGAACTAATTTACACTCCCACCAACAGTGTAAAAGCGTTCCTATTTCTCCACATCCTCTCCAGCATCTGTTGTTTCCTGACTTTTTAATGATTGCCATTCTAACTGGCGTGAGATGGCATCTCATTGTGGTTTTGATTTGCATTCCTCTGATGACCAGGGATGATGAGCATTTTTTTATGTGTCTATTTTCTTGAGAAGTGTCCTTTCATGTACTTTGCCCACTTTTCAATGGGGTTGTATGTTTTTTTCTTGTAAATTTGTTTGAGTTCTTTGTAGATTCTGGATATCAGCCCTTCGTCAGATGGGTAGATTGCAAAAATTTTCTTTTTTTTTTCTTTTTTTTTTAAATTTATTTATTGTTATTATACTTTAAGTTGTAGGGTACATGTGCACAACGTGCAGGTTTGTTACATATGTATACTTGTGCCATGTTGGTGTGCTGTACCCATCAACTCGTCATTTACATCAGGTATAACTCCCAATGCAATCCCTTCCCCCTCCCCCCTCCCCATGATAGGCCCCGGTGTGTGATGTTCCCCTTCCCGAGTCCAAGTGATCTCATTGTTCAGTTCCCACCTATGAGTGAGAACATGCGGTGTTTGGTTTTCTGTTCTTGTGATAGTTTGCTAAGAATGATGGTTTCCAGCTGCATCCATGTCCCTACAAAGGACACAAACTCATCCTTTTTTATGGCTGCATAGTATTCCATGGTGTATATGTGCCACATTTTCTTAATCCAATCTGTCACTGATGGACATTTGGGTTGATTCCAAGTCTTTGCTATTGTGAATAGTGCTGCAATAAACATACGTGTGCATGTGTCTTTATAGCAGCATAATTTATAATCCTTTGGGTATATACCCAGTAATGGGATGGCTGGGTCATATGGTACATCTAGTTCTAGATCCTTGAGGAATCGCCATACTGTTTTCCATAATGGTTGAACTAGTTTACAATCCCACCAACAGTGTAAAAGTGTTCCTATTTCTCCACATCCTCTCCAGCACCTGTTGTTTCCTGACTTTTGAATGATCGCCATTCTAACTGGTGTGAGATGGTACCTCATTGTGGTTTTGATTTGCATTTCTCTGATGGCCAGTGATGATGAGCATTTTTTCATGTGTCTGTTGGCTGTATGAATGTCTTCTTTTGAGAAATGTCTGTTCATATCCTTTGCCCACTTTTTGATGGGGTTGTTTGTTTTTTTCTTGTAAATTTGTTTGAGTTCTTTGTAGGTTCTGGATATTAGCCCTTTGTCAGATGAGTAGACTGCAAAAATTTTCTCCCATTCTGTAGGTTGCCTGTTCACTCTGATGGTAGTTTCTTTTGCTGTGCAGAAGCTCTTTAGTTTAATGAGATCCCATTTGTCAATTTTGGCTTTTGCTGCCGTTGCTTTTGGTGTTTTAGACATGAAGTCTTTGCCCATGCCTATGTCCTGAATGGTACTACCTAGGTTTTCCTCTAGGATTTTTATGGTATTAGGTCTAACATTTAAGTCTCTAATCCATCTTGAATTAATTTTCGTATAAGGAGTAAGGAAAGGATCCAGTTTCAGCTTTCTACTTATGGCTAGCCAGTTTTCCCAGCACCATTTATTAAATAGGGAATCCTTTCCCCATTTCTTGTTTCTCTCAGGTTTGTCAAAGATCAGATGGCTGTAGATGTGTGGTATTATTTCTGAGGACTCTGCTCTGTTCCATTGGTCTATATCTCTGTTTTGGTACCAGTACCATGCTGTTTTGGTTACTGTAGCCTTGTAGTATAGTTTGAAGTCAGGTAGCGTGATGCCTCCAGCTTTGTTCTTTTGACTTAGGATTGTCTTGGAGATGCGGGCTCTTTTTTGGTTCCATATGAACGTTAAAGCAGTTTTTTCCAATTCTGTGAAGAAGCTCATTGGTAGCTTGATGGGGATGGCATTGAATCTATAAATTACCTTGGGCAGCATGGCCATTTTCATGATATTGATTCTTCCTATCCATGAGCATGGTATGTTCTTCCATTTGTTTGTGTCCTCTTTTATTTCACTGAGCAGTGGTTTGTAGTTCTCCTTGAGGAGGTCCTTTACATCCCTTGTAAGTTGGATTCCTAGGTATTTTCTTCTCTTTGAAGCAATTGTGAATGGAAGTTCATTCCTGATTTGGCTCTCTGTTTGTCTGTTACTGGTGTATAAGAATGCTTGTGATTTTTGCACATTAATTTTGTATCCTGAGACTTTGCTGAAGTTGCTTATCAGCTTAAGGAGATTTTGGGCTGAGACAATGGGGTTTTCTAAATATACAATCATGTCATCTGCAAACAGGGACAATTTGACTTCTTCTTTTTCTAACTGAATCCCCTTGATTTCTTTCTCTTGCCTGATTGCCCTAGCCAGAACTTCCAACACTATGTTGAATAGGAGTGGTGAGAGAGGGCATCCCTGTCTTGTGCCAGTTTTCAAAGGGAATTTTTCCAGTTTTTTCCCATTCAGTATGATATTGGCTGTGGGTTTGTCATAAATAGCTCTTATTATTTTGAGGTACGTTCCATCAATACCGAATTTATTGAGCGTTTTTAGCATGAAAGGCTGTTGAATTTTGTCAAAAGCCTTTTCTGCATCTATTGAGATAATGATGTGGTTCTTGTCTTTGGTTCTGTTTATATGCTGGATTATGTTTATTGATTTGCGAATGTTGAACCAGCCTTGCATCCCAGGGATGAAGCCCACTTGATCATGGTGGATAAGCTTTTTGATGTGTTGCTGAATCTGGTTTGCCAGTATTTTATTGAGGATTTTTGCATCGATGTTCATCAGGGATATTGGTCTAAAATTCTCTTTTTTTGTTGTGTCTCTGCCAGGCTTTGGTATCAGGATGATGTTGGCCTCATAAAATGAGTTAGGGAGGATTCCCTCTTTTTCTATTGATTGGAATAGTTTCAGAAGGAATGGTACCAACTCCTCCTTGTACCTCTGGTAGAATTCAGCTGTGAATCCATCTGGTCCTGGACTTTTTTTGGTTGGTAGGCTATTAATCATTGCCTCAATTTCAGAGCCTGCTATTGGTCTATTCAGGGATTCAACTTCTTCCTGGTTTAGTCTTGGAAGAGTGTAAGTGTCCAGGAAATTATCCATTTCTTCTAGATTTTCCAGTTTATTTGCGTAGAGGTGTTTATAGTATTCTCTGATGGTAGTTTGTATCTCTGTGGGGTCGGTGGTGATATCCCCTTTATCATTTTTAATTGCGTCGATTTGATTCTTCTCTCTTTTTTTCTTCATTAGTCTTGCTAGTGGTCTGTCAATTTTGTTGATCTTTTCAAAAAACCAACTCCTGGATTCATTGATTTTTTGGAGGGTTTTTTGTGTCTCTATCTCCTGCAGTTCTGCTCTGATCTTAGTTATTTCTTGCCTTCTGCTAGCTTTCGAATGTGTTTGCTCTTGCTTCTCTAGTTCTTTTAATTGCGATGTTAGAGTGTCAATTTTAGATCTTTCCTGCTTTCTCTTGTGGGCATTTAGTGCTATAAATTTCCCTCTACACACTGCTTTAAATGTGTCCCAGAGATTCTGGTATGTTGTATCTTTGTTCTCATTGATTTCAAAGAACATCTTTATTTCTGCCTTCATTTCGTTATGCACCCAGTAGTCATTCAGGAGCAGGTTGTTCAGTTTCCATGTAGTTGAGCGGTTTTGATTGAGTTTCTTAGTCCTGAGTTCTAGTTTGATTGCACTGTGGTCTGAGAGACAGTTTGTTATAATTTCTGTTCTTGTACATTTGCTGAGGAGTGCTTTACTTCCAATTACGTGGTCAATTTTGGAGTAAGTACGATGTGGTGCTGAGAAGAATGTATATTCTGTTGATTTGGGGTGGAGAGTTCTATAGATGTCTATTAGGTCTGCTTGCTGTAGAGATGAGTTCAATTCCTGGATATCCTTGTTAACTTTCTGTCTCGTTGATCTGTCTAATGTTGACAGTGGAGTGTTGAAGTCTCCCATTATTATCGTATGGGAGTCTAAGTCTCTTTGTAAGTCTCTAAGGACTTGCTTTATGAATCTGGGTGCTCCTGTATTGGGTGCATATATATTTAGGATAGTTAGCTCTTCCTGTTGAATTGATCCCTTTACCATTATGTAATGGCCTTCTTTGTCTCTTTTGATCTTTGATGGTTTAAAGTCTGTTTTATCAGAGACTAGTATTGCAACCCCCACTTTTTTTTGTTCTCCATTTGCTTGGTAAATCTTCCTCCATCCCTTTATTTTGAGCCTATGTATGTCTCTGCATGTGAGATGGGTCTCCTGAATACAGCAGACTGATGGGTCTTGACTCTTTATCCAGTTTGCCAGTCTGTGTCTTTTAATTGGAGCATTTAGTCCATTTACATTTAAGGTTAAGATTGTTATGTGTGAACTTGATCCTGCCATTATGATATTAACTGGTTATTTTGCTCGTTAGTTGATGCAGTTTCTTCCTAGCCTTGATGGTCTTTACATTTTGGCATGTTTTTGCAATGGCTGGTACCGGTTGTTCCTTTCCATGTTTAGTGCTTCCTTCAGGGTCTCTTGTAAGGCAGGCCTAGTGGTGACAAAATCTCTAAGCATTTGCTTATCTGTAAAGGATTTTATTTCTCCTTCACTTATGAAACTTAGTTTGGCTGGATATAAAATTCTGGGTTTAAAATTCTTTTCTTTAAGAATGTTGAATATTGGCCCCCACTCTCTTCTGGCTTGAAGAGTTTCTGCCGAGAGATCTGCTGTTAGTCTGATGGGCTTCCCTTTGTGGGTAACCCGACCTTTCTCTCTGGCTGCCCTTAAGGTTTTTCCTTCATTTCAACTTTGGTGAATCTGGCAATTATGTGTCTTGGAGTTGCTCTTCTCGAGGAGTATCTTTGTGGCGTTCTCTGTATTTCCTGGATCTGAATGTTGGCCTGCCCTACTAGGTTGGGGAAGTTCTCCTGGATGATATCCTGAAGAGTGTTTTCCAACTTGGTTCCATTTTCCCCCTCACTTTCAGGCACCCCAATCAGACGTAGATTTGGTCTTTTTACATAATCCCATACTTCTTGCAGGCTTTGTTCATTTCTTTTTCTTCTGTTTTCTTTTGGTTTCTCTTCTCGCTTCATTTCATTCATTTGATCCTCAATCGCTGACATTCTTTCTTCCAGTTGATCGAGTCGGTTACTGAAGCTTGTGCATTTGTCACGTATTTCTCGTGTCATGGTTTTCGTCTCTTTCATTTCGCTTATGAGCTTCTCCGCATTAATTACTCTAGCCATCAATTCTTCCACTTTTTTTCAAGATTTTTAGTTTCTTTGCACTGGGTACGTAATTCCTCCTTTAGCTCTGAGAAATTTGATGGACTGAAGCCTTCTTCTCTCATCTCGTCGAAGTCATTCTCCGTCCAGCTTTGATCCGTTGCTGGCGATGAGCTGCGCTCCTTTGCCGGGGGAGATGCGCTCTTATTTTTTGAATTTCCAGCTTTTCTGCCCTGCCTTTTCCCCATCTTTGTGGTTTTATCTGCCTCTGGTCTTTGATGATGGTGATGTACTGATGGGGTTTTGGTGTAGGTGTCCTTCCTGTTTGATAGTTTTCCTTCTAACAGTCAGGACCCTCAGCTGTAGGTCTGTTGGAGATTGCTTGAGGTCCACTCCAGACCCTGTTTGCCTGGGTATCAGCAGCAGAGGCTGCAGAAGATAGAATATTTCTGAACAGCGAGTGTACCTGTCTGTTTCTTGCTTTGGAAGCTTCCTCTCAGGGATGTACTCTGCCCTGTGAGGTGTGGGGTGTCAGACTGCCCCTAGTGGGGGATGTCTCCCAGTTAGGCTACTCAGGGGTCAGGGACCCACTTGAGCAGGGAGTCTGTCCCTTCTCAGATCTCAACCTCCGTGTTGGGAGATCCACTGCTCTCTTCAAAGCTGTCAGACAGAGTCGTTTGCGTCTGCAGAGCTTTCTGTTGTTATTGTTTACCGTGCCCTGTCCCCAGAGGTGGAGTCTACAGAGACAGGCAGGTTTCCTTGAGCTGCTGTGAGCTCCACCCAGTTCGAGCTTCCCAGCAGCTTTGTTTACCTACTTAAGCCTCAGCAATGGCAGGCGCCCCTCCCCCAGCCTGGCTGCTGCCTTGCCGGTAGATCACAGACTGCTGTGCTAGCAATGAGGGAGGCTCCATGGGTGTGGGACCCTCCCGGCCAGGTGTGGGATATGATCTCCTGGTGTGCCTGTTTGCTTAAAGCGCAGTATTGGGGTGGGAGTTACCCGATTTTCCAGGTGTTGTGTGTCTCAGTTCCCCTGGCTAGGAAAAGGGATTCCCTTCCCCCTTGCGCTTTCCAGGTGAGGCAATGCCTCGCCCTGCTTCAGCTCTCGCTGGTCGGGCTGCAGCAGCTGACCAGCACCGATCGTCTGGCACTCCCCAGTGAGATGAATCCAGTACCTCAGTTGAAAATGCAGAAATCACCGGTCTTCTGTGTCGCTCGCGCTGGGAGTTGGAGACTGGAGCTGTTCCTATTCAGCCATCTTGCTCCGCCCCCAAAAATTTTCTCCCATTTTGTAGGTTCACTCTGATTGCCTGTTCACTCTGATGATAGTTTATTTTGCCATGCAGAAGCTCTTTAGTTTAATTAGATCCCATTTGTCTATTTTGGGTTTTGTTGCCATTGCTTTCGGTGTTTGAGTCATGAAGTCCTTGCTCATGCCTATGTCCTGAATGGTATTGCCTAGGTTTTCTTCTAGGGTTTTTATGGTTTTAGGTCTAACATTTAAGTCTTTAATCCATCTTGAAATAATTTTTGTACAAGGTGTAAGGAAGGAATCCAGTTTCAGTTTTCTACATATGGCTAGCCAGCTTTCCCAACACCATTTATTAGATAGGGAACTCTTTCCCCATTTCTTGTTTTTGTCAGGTTTGTCAAAGATCAGATGGTTGTAGATGTGTGGTGTTATTTCTGAAGCCTCTGTTCTGTTTCATTGGTCTATATATCTGTTTTGGTACCAGTACCATGCTGTTTTGGTTATTGTAGCCTTGTAGTATAGTTTGAAGTCAGGTTGCGTGATGCCTCCAGCTTTGTTCTTTTTGCTTAGGATTGTCTTGGCTATGTGGGCTCTTTTTTGGTTTGATATGAACTTTAAAGTAGATTTCTCTAATTTTGTGAAGAAAGTCATTGGTAGCTTTATGGGGATAGCATTGAATCTATAAATTACCTTGGGCAGCATGGCCATTTTCACGATATTGATTTTTCCTACCCATGAGCATGGAATGTTCTTCTGTTTGTTTGTGTCCTCTTTTATTTCATTGAGCAGTGGTTTGTAGGTCTCCTGAAGAGGTCCTTCTCATCCCTTGTAAGTTGGATTCCTAGGTATTTTATTCTCTTTGTAGTAATTGTGAATGGGAGTTCATTCATGATTTGGCTCTCTGTTTGTCTGTTAATAGTGTATAGGAATGCCTGTGATTTTTGCACATTGATTTTGTATCCTGAGACTTTGCTGAAGTTGCTTCTCAGCTTAAGCCGATTTGAGGCTGAGACGATGGGGTTTTCTAAATATACAATCATGTCATCTGCAAACAGGGACAATGTGACTTCCTCTTTTCCTAATCGAATACCCTTTATTTCTTTCTCTTGCCTGATTGCCCTGGTCAGAACTTCCAACACTATGTTGAATAGGAGTGGTGAGAGGGAGCATCCCTGTCTTGTGCCTGTTTTCAAAGGGAAAGCTTCCAGTTTTTGCCCATTCAGTATGATACTGGTTGTGGGTCTGTCATAAATAGCTCTTATTATTTTGAGATACGTTCCATCAATATCTAGTTTATTGAGAGTTTTTAGCATGAAGGGCTGTTGAATTTTGTTGAAGGCCTTTTCTGCATCTATTGAGATAATCATGTGGTTTTTGTCTTTGTTTCTGGATTATGTTTATTGATTTGCATATGTTGAACCAGCCTTGAATCCCAGGGAGGAAGTCAACTCGATCATAGTGGATAAGCTTTTTGATGTGCTGCTTGATCCGGTTTGTCAGTATTTTACTGAGGATTTTTGTATCGATGTTCATCAGGGATATTGGTCTAAAAATCTCTTTTTTTGTTGTGTCTCTGTCAGGCTTTGGTATCAGGATGATGCTAGCCTCATAAAATGAGTTAGGGAGGATTCCCTCTTTTTCTATTGATTGGAATAGTTTCAGAAGAAATGGTACCAGCTCCTCTTTGTACCTCTGATAGAATTAGGCTGTGAATCCATCTGGTCCTGGACTTTTTTTGGTTGGTAGGCTCTTAATTATTGCCTCAATTTCAGAGCCTGTTATTGGTCTATTCAGAGATTCAACTTATTCCTGGTTTAGTTTTGGGAGAGTGTATTTGTCCAGAAATTTATCCATTTCTTCTAGATTTTCTAGTTTATTTGTGTAGAGGTGTTTATAGTATTCTCTGATGGTAGTTTGTATTTCTGTGGGATCGGTGGACACACCACAAGATTTTAAAGAAAAAACTGTAAGCAGAATATGATCCTTGTGTCTTGCATCTGTATTTAATATCGCTGGAAAGTTACACAAGATCAATATAATAAGGACCATCTCCCAGAGAGAACAAAATGCGAAAGACACTGAATTTTCACTGCATCCCCTTTTGTGCCATTTGAACTTTATACAGTGTGGCTGTTAGTTTACCAATAAATGAATGAAATTTTAAAAAACATAAAGCAAATAGGAGCACAAAGAGAAAGTTATTGGTAAGCCCATAGATTCTAAATGTCATTTCTCACAGTCACCAACCCTGTCATTCAGATCATTTTGCAGAGGCCCAGGTCCAAGGGGTTTGTTTGCTCTTGCCCATTGTGCAGTGACCAAGGCTATTCAATCACCATCATCATCATTATTCCTGACCTTTTTTGAGTACTTACTATGATCAGTTGCAGTGCTGAGCCTTTTACATGTATTACCTTTTTTAATCCTGGTAACAACTCTATAATGTAGCTGTGACTATTACGAGTGAGTTGCCTAAAGTCACACACTTGATGAGAAAATGATAAAGCTATGATTAATACTTAGCTAATCACATTATAGAACCAACATTATTAACCATGGCATCCTACTGTCTTTAAGTAAGTAAGATATGGTTTATGACTTACGAGCCCAGGTCAGACTGACAGCTACAATGTCTGCTTTCCCAGGATCTGGGAAGAGTCCCGCTGAAAGCACATCCAAATGTAAAGGGTGAAATGTAAAGTGTGAAAGCACCCCTTTACATTTCAACAGAAGTTTCAGAATATTCAGGAACACACAGGCTGAATCACTGCACATGACCTCGAGCTTATTTATGCCTGCTGGAGGTGAAAGGCCTGTCCATGTCAGCTAAACAGAGAGAAGATAGAAGACTTATCTATTTATTTTGATAAATGTAAATGAATTATATTACTTGTCAAAATGTTATCAAGACCCCAGTGAAATGAGCAGTAGTGTTTTTCCCCCCCTTTCAGGGTGAAGGGAGTGAAGGGAGAGAGAAATGAATGTTCAAGACAGATTGCTTTGATTTGAAATGAAAACAAACAACTTTAGGGGAAAAAAAGGCTTTCATTATTTTGGAGACCTTGGCATTCTTGCAGATACATTCATGAATTAATCATTAAAACCCTGAAATGTGAAATAAATCATGTGGTTTTTTCAATGCCAGCCCACGATATAGGGGGCCTCAAACAGTTATTAAGACACAGTGCTTTAAAACTGCTACTGCCGACAATGACTTTTCTCTAGGAGTAAAGTGAATGAAGTGTGTGTGTGTGTGTGTGTGTGTGTGTGTGTAAGGCAGTCCTGCGGTCCCAGGCTGGAAGTGTGTGCGAGCCAGTTCCAACCGTGTGTCACCACATATTAGCACTATTTAATATCTGCTAATGGAATGGCTCTGTCTGCCGTCGACAGCAGGATCAAAAGAGGGCCATGCAGCTTTTAAATTATTAGCACTAATTAGGCAAATCAAAGAGGAGGAGGGCAGAGAGACCAGAGAATGCATTAGAATGAAAGCAAGGGGATCGCTACCTACCTCACACTGTCAAGATCCAGCTACCAAACAGCCAATTAGTGCTGAAGACCCTTCCGGAGCAACGGAAGAATGAGCAGGTCTGCCCCAAGTAGAAGCAGGATGGCTTCATTACTGTGACTCCGAATTAAAATGTAAAGGTTGCTGATCATTGCATAATTAAATAAGGTGGCAGGCACCCACTATCCAGGAGTTTCCAGGGTTCCTTTATTAAAGTCACCTTCTCGGCTTCCGCAATGGGCCTCCCACAGGCAGGCCTGGAGCTGTCCGTAGTCCTGACAAACATACTGACTTCTTAAAAGGCCTGTTAGAGCCAAAACGCTTCGAGGGGTCTTTCTTCCTAACTACCCCATTACCACCACCCCATTACCAATCCCGAGGATCATTCTGCTTTTCTTTAGAACCCACTTTCCAACTAATTTGTCAAGAAAAAGATGGGGAGTGGAGAGTGAAAAAAAGACCAAGCCTAATTAACTCCCAGTCACTGCAATCTAAATATAAAGTTACTGAAACTGAGGTTGTCCCCTGTTGATGTAACCTTTATCCCTCTTCTTTTTTACCTGCTAGGAAGAAGCACAATTTTCTTGAGTTTGATCGGGACCTAATCCGAGGCCGCTGATCACAACGCCGTATTCAGATGCTTTGCAGGTGTGCAAGATAGCAGGGCAATGGGCCTAATACACCTGGTCCCAGACCAGGAAAGAAACATCTTTTTACCTCAGAGGCTGGGTGTGATGAGTTCCTGGGAGGTCTTGCTAGGAGAGCCTTATCTTCTCAGAACTGTGGAGTGACTCGATTTTAATTTTGCTCCTTCAGTCCTTTTTTACATATGCTTTTTCTTCTCTGTATCTTTTATCTTGTTTCCTCTCGTTCCTTTATTTTCCCTTCTATCCTTTCTGTTCTCTCATATTTCTAGTTCCTCTTCTCTTTCTTTCTCTCAGCTCTCTTCTTTCTCGGTCCCTATTTCTCCCTCTTCTTTTGAAAACCAAACTTTAAGAAGAAATAGGATTCGATTTATTTAAACCTTTGAGTTTGGTATGGGACTCAGCTTATTCACTGGGAATGTGCCTCATACTCAGGAACCGAATCCCCGTAAATCTTACCAATCAATTACATTGTTACACTCCTTCTATCTTGGAACTTGAAAAAAGTAATTTAGGACACTATCAAACCACCGCTAGGTACTTATTTTAAAAACATATGGATAAGCGTTCTAGAAAACAAGAGAAAAATAAGAAAGAAAAAAGCAGTGTATGTTTGTCCACAGCCTTGAGTTTGATTCCTGTTTTGTTACTGCAGGAAAGATGTCCTATTTCAGAGCAGGGTGGATGGGAGGGCAGCCATGGTGTCACACTGGAATTCAACCCATGTGGAGGTTGAAGAAAACGGGTCTAGACAGTGGAGAGGTGAAGGTGGAACATGAAGAGCCCCGCAGGAGACCAGCTATGTTTTCCTCCAGTCTCCTCAACTTGGCTCAGCAGGCTGCTTCAACTCCATTCCAGATGCAAGTTAAAGTCAAAGAGGAAAAAATGGTCCTGACCTCAACATGCAAACAGGAAAGATACCAGTGCAACTTCTCTAGTGTGACCTGTGCAGCTCACATGGCGTCATGGCGACAGTGGTGCAGGGACAGGTGGTCAGAACCAGAAAAGCTGCGGTTGCAGTCCGTGCACTGGAAAGACTTGATGCCTGTGCCCGCAGAAATGGCTAGTGAGCTCAAATGAATGAGTGAATTTCCAGAAGCAGCCATCCCAGGTCCTTTTATAAATCTTCTCTCCTATATGAATTCTGTGGTGAGCTTTCAGGTGAGAACTTCTGGAGTACACTTTGCTGCATCCTGCAAAGTTACATTGGTGCATCCATCTTCTCCTTAAGTCAAGCGACTCCTCCCTGCATTTAGTCCATTGCTGCTGGTTCTTGCTGTAGTCCCTGCAGACTCTGTGAGGCTGAGGATCCACTCTTAATTACACTCTCCTCATTGTCACTTGGAATCTCCAGTGGAGACATGGAATGGGGTCAACATTCACTGATCCAGCATTTGTACCATCTCCTCCAGTGAGTGGGACTGTAATGGTTGCAGGCCCCTCATTTGCAGGCAAAGTAGTATACACCATGGGCAGAGACTGCACCACCACTGGGATGGCATTCAGGTCACCCATCTTACTTGGAAGACAGACTGAGGGGATGCTGTGAACAACATGTAAGATCTGCTAGCCACCAGTGCCCTGAGAGGGAGTCAGGACAGAGCCTGTGGTCAGAATAGGAGGAATGTTTGCTGATGTTGAAGTGAACACCACAAGGGTCTGGGGAGCAGACTGTGGCTTGGGAGGATGTTCTGGAGCTTGCAGCATGCTAACAGGCTGGAGAGGAGCCTTGGGCTTGTGAG
Source organism: Chlorocebus sabaeus (assembly GCF_047675955.1). NCBI lineage: Eukaryota > Metazoa > Chordata > Mammalia > Primates > Cercopithecidae > Chlorocebus > Chlorocebus sabaeus. The sequence continues at coordinate 45,561,729 of NC_132908.1, read as the reverse complement.
AGGAGAAGTCAACTGGTTCCACTGGGGACAGACTGAAATCACTCACCAAAAGCTCTTCTGGGGTCTCAAACCTGATGTCATTAAACAATGCTGGGTTCTCCATGGGGTTGGCATCCAGAAGTGGTGGAGAAGTCATATTATTTATGCTTCTATCTCAGGGGGATCTCTGCTCTGAACACGGCCAGTGATGGACCTGAATACCTGCATTGAACCACCTTCTGAATTAAGTTGCACCTCCAAGTTGTTTATGAGTTGAGCCATATCAACCATGTCACTAGCTGAGGACTCCTGAAGTGTCCAGAACTCATACAGTCCTCAGGAAGGCTCATACTCCTGAGCTAATTGCAAGAGAGCTGTTCTCCTCACACTTGCCCGAATTTGACATCGCACAGGGCAATGCCGTCTCGTCTTCCCTTTCTTACCCCCACCATCTCTTCTTTTTCTCCTGATTGAACACAAAGTTGAGGCAGAGAAGGAAACTTTCAAGACAGAAACCCATGAGGAGCTACCACAAGATCCCTTCACCTCCACCATTGCTGCCGCACACCCCAGTGCCTTCCAGAGTAGGTGGAATGACTCTTTCTCTCTATTTCTCCCTTTTAAAAAAATTCTGTCACTCATCACATTATCACTATAACTACAGAAAACATGAAGTTTTCATTCACTCACTCTTTGATTTTTTTCTATAGACTCCTTGGTTTAGCTAAATTTTTTGGAATGGTCCAAATTACCACTTTCTCTTCCAGAAATCCTAAAGAAAGACTGGAATGATATTTTAAAGGAGAGTTGGGTCGTTGGGAGTCATGACAGGAAGTAAGTGTATGAGTTAGTGTAGGCTGGGCTGCAGTAACAAACAGACCCAATCATGTAATGGTTCAAAACGGTAGATTTTATCTCTTTCTCACACAATAGCCCAAGGTAGGCCCAGGTTGGTGAGTGGTCTCTTCCCCACGCAGTTACTCAAAGACACAGGTTAAGAGTGGCTCTGACATCTTCAATGAATGTCTCCCAAGATGGACAACAGGGGAAACAAGCATAAGTAGGAGATTTTTAAGAACCAGACCTGGAAGTGCCGTAACCAACTTCCACTCATGCTCCATTGGCCAGAATTCAGTCATCTGCCACATAGAAATGTAAAGGATGTTAAGAAATATATTAAACCATGTGTCATAAAAACCAGAACCTGATACTGGCGACCATTTAGCAATCTTTGCCAAACGAGACATAGGAAAGATACGGTGAAGAAAGCCATAGGCAAAAAAGTGAAGAACCAAGAGCTGTGTCCACACAACAGCAGACATGCAAGTCTTGGCACAGAACTTGTACCTGGAAAAGGGTAGGAGACTTGGTTAGACAGCTCGGGGCCACTTCTGGCCAATCAAGGTGCTCTCCACGGTGCACCCCACCTACTGGAATGTCACTGTAGTGCAGGGATTCAGGGCATAGGATTTGGTTTCTGAGTCAGACAGGTATGGGAGGAAATCCAGATCCCCCTCTTTCTAGATATGTGATCTTGAATAAGATATTTATGTGAGCCTCGGTTTCATCATCTATAAAATGAGAGAAAAATAATGCTTGCCTTATTTGATATCTCTGAAGATTACACAATATAAAAGATGCAAAATTCTTAGCACAGTATCTGGCACATAGCAGGTACTCAATAGATGGTAATTATTGACACTGTTTGACCATGCTCACCACTGCTACCCTGCTATTGTTCTTGGAGTTTTTTCTATCTACAATGGCTGCTCCCTACATATTTCCCCACCTGTTCCAAGTCCCATCTGCTTCAGAAAATATATTTCATTTCCGATGACCTGCTTTAAGTCTATGCAACCCGATTGAACACTTTATTATCACAGTCTTCCCACTATGAATGCAAGCTCCATGAGGGTTCAGGGTATTATTTATCCCATTTATTTGCTGTATCCCAGAGCCTAGCACACTGTTTGGCATATAACAGGTGTTCAACTATCACATTCGCTAAGTATATATTCAATGAATATGAGATATACCCATGCCAAAGAGCCTTATTCAGTACCCTCTATAGGTACAGAATTATATAGCTTTGGGGTTATTCTCTAATTTTCTAAGTCAGTTAGTTTTGTCTTCCTGGTGAAATTGAATTCACAGTAGCCAGAGTGATCTTTTTAAAATGTAAATTGGATCCTTTCATTCCTGTGCTTGACCCTCTCCAGTGACTTCTCACCTCCTTAGAATAAAATGCAGACTCCTCACTGCTACCTGTGGGTCCCTGCAAGACCTGGCCCTGCTGTCCTCTCTCCTTTCACTCCTCTTTCCTCAAGAATCATTGTGCTTGAACTACATGGGCCATTTTTCTATACCTTTAATACACCAAGCTTGTTCCCATCTCACAGTCATTCCCCATTCCTGAGACACTTCCCCCAAGTACATTCTCAAAGCTTGGTCCTCCCCATTATTCAGGTCCCAACATCACTCTTTCTGACAGGCCTTCACTATCAACACTGTATGAAGTGGTTCTCCTTCCATCACTCACTGCCTTTGGTTGGATTCTCTGAAACCCATATTCTGAGTTAGACAGCTGTTTGCAGGAAGCCTCTAGGGACTGCCTTTGGGATTAGCACCTACAGGGGAGTGAAGGAAGTAGAACCAAGCAGAGGGAGGAGTTAAGCTGAGATGTATGACAATGAAGGCCTCCACTGATCCCACTGGGAGCTTGGAGTTGGATGGGGCTCTGTAGAGTTGCCCCTCTTTTATTTCACTTCATAGCACACTTCTCACTTTCTATAATTATCCTGTTAGTTTTTTTCACGTATGCTGTCTGTCTCTGGCCTCATAATAGAAGCTTCATGGGAGTGGGAAATCATTTGGCATTTTCACTCCCATATCCCAGCACCTAGTACAATGCCTGCCTCATAGTAGGCGCTCAATCTGTGTTTGCTGAATACATGAATGGGTGGATGACTGAATATGAATGGTAGAGTTGTTAAGTTCCCAAAGGCAGGCCCTGTTTCCTGCTGTTCTTGAAGCAGTGACTCCCTGGATATTTGACTGGCGTCACCTGCCACCTCCCATCCCCTCTAACCAGCCACTTGTGACTCTCCAAATGAGAGAGGCCTCCCTAACACAATCGCAGGCTATTTTTAGTCTGTTTTTTCCTCTCTGGTCTGTTGTAGTGGTGAGAAGAGGCTGGCTACCTGGGACTTGCAGTAGCTCTAAATAAAACCAATCTTCCTCTCTCTGAAAAACCCTAGGAGGTGTCCTCTGTGCCAGGCTACAGGGCGACAACCACCCAGGCTGTGTTTACTGAGAGCTCTGTGATTACATTTTTTAGTTTTCTGGCTGGAGGTACCTGTGGAAGTGATTATGGAGGTACACACAGGAGCTGGAGTCTCTCCTCCCTCCCGCAGAAACACAAACATAAGCTTTTCCCTCTTCTTCGATGGGCTGTCTTCTCTCATTAGACGGCTTTCTAGGCCATAGAAGATTCTCTGGGGCTGACTCTAAGGGGCCTCTTTCAGCTAATTAGATTGCAGACTGGAAGGCGGACTGTGGACTCCTTTAATAATCTTCTATTCAGGGCTTCACATGCTCATCTAGTTTGAACGTTGGGGAGGAAATTATTTTCTTCTGAAACAGTGAGAGACAGCAAGAAAGAGTGTTTGAGGAAACAGGTTTTCTCCTTGAGATTCTACAAGCACAAAGGACAGATGTAATGATGCTCTTCCATGGATGCTTTACAGAGGTCTGCTGTGTGGCTTGGAAAGGCAGTCCTGAATCACCAAACATAACCTTTCTCAATAACGAGGCACTCTCCTGATTCCCTTGAGAAGAAAGGATGGAAGGAGTCACCATCCCCTTTACAGGTAAGGAGAAGACTTCAAGAAGCAGACGACTTCCATGGCTCTGAAATCCAAGTGGCCACACCCCTTACTAGCTGTGCAACCTGTCTTACAAATTTATGGAGCAGAGATTTAGAATACCATGGGTTTTAATTCCAGCTCTACCACTGTGTTACAGCCCTGTGTTCTTGAACAAATTACTTAATTTTATTAACTTTAGTGCCCTCTTCTCCTTCCAGGTGTGTTCAGAGAATTCAATTTGAAAACAAGTATAAGCTATGTGCAGAGGTACACACCTGTAGCCCTGAGCTTAAGAATTCAAGGTCTATATACCCAAAGGATTATAAATTATGCTGCTATAAGGACACATGCACACGTATGTTTATTGCAGCACTATTCACAATAGCAAAGACTTGGAATCAACCCAAATGTCCATCAGTGACAGATTGGATTAAGAAAATGTGGCACATATACACCATGGAATACTATGCAGCCATAAAAAAGGATGAGTTTGTGTCCTTTGTAGGGACATGGATGCAGCTGGAAACCATCATTCTTAGCAAACTATCACAAGAACAGAAAACCAAACACCGCATGTTCTCACTCATAGGTGGGAACTGAACAATGAGATCACTTGGACTCGGGAAGGGGAACATCACACACCGGGGCCTATCATGGGGAGGGGGGAGGGGGGAGGGATTGCATTGGGAGTTATACCTGATGTAAATGACGAGTTGATGGGTGCAGCACACCAACATGGCACAAGTATACATATGTAGCAAACCTGCACGTTGTGCACATGTACCCTACAACTTGAAGTTTAATAATAATAAATAAATTTTAAAAAAAAAAGAAAATGTGAAAAAAAAAAAAAAAAAAAAAGAATTCAAGGTCAGCCCTGGCAACATAGGAAGAATCTGTCTCGAAAGGAAGGAAGGTAGGAAGGAAGGAAGGAAGGAAGGAAGGAAGGAAGGAAGGAAGGAAGGAAGGAAGGGAAAGAAGAAAGAAAGAAGGAAGGAAAGAGAAAGAAAGGAAGAAAGAGAGAGAGAGAAAGAGAGAAAGAAAGAAAGAGAGAAAGAAAGAAAGAAAGAAAGAAAGAAAGAAAGAAAGAAAGAAAGAAAGAAAGAAAGAAAGAAAGAAAGAAAGAAAGAAAGAAAGAAAGAAAGAAAGAAAGGAAGGAAGGGAGGGAGGGAGGAAATGTAAAGTGTTTAGCATGGTGCCTGCCACATTGCAAATGTTCAGTAAATAGTAGCTAATATTATTATAGCCTCAACCTGTAAACGGGGATGTTAATAGAATTTGCCTCCTAGGTTGATTGTAAGGGTTAAGTGAGATGACGTGTGTAGTGATTTAAACAGTGCCTGGCATAGTATGTGTCTTAGTCAGCTCGGGCTGCCATAACAAAATATTATAGACTGGGTGCCTTAAACGACAGAAATTTATTTTCTCATAGTTCCAGAAGTTGGAAACTCCAAGATCAAGGTTACAGCAAAGTTCAGTTTCTGTGAGGTCTCTCTTTCCGGCTTGCACATAGCAACTTCTCACTGTGTCCTAACATGACGGAGAGAGAGAATGAGCTCTCCAGTGTCTCATACTCTAATAACACAAATCCTATCAGATCAGGGCCCCAACCTTATGACCTCATTTAAACTTCATTACCTCCTAAAAACCCCATCTCCAGATATAGTCACATTGGGGGTTAGGGCTTCAACATATGAATTTAAGGGGGATGGAATTCAGTTCATAGCAGTATGTACTCAATAAACTCTGGCTGCTATGATTATTATCAGTATTGCTCAAAGAAGTACATGGCTATGCTGGAATCAAACTGATATCTTAAGTCTGACATTTCAGTGGTCTTTCCACACCTTCGGAATCATTGCACCAACTTCCAGCAAATACCTTCTACTGCTCAGAACCATGCTTGCTTCCTTTCGGCTGAAGCTGACACTATTGGAGCTCCATCCAAATTCCTACAGATCCATTTTTTCAGGTCTGCACCCCCAGATTAGATGTTCTTCTGACTACAATGGCCTGTGCCTGCACCTCTTCTTTCAAGGACCGCCTTTGGGCTACTGGGGCTTTTTTCTGTGCTCAGGCAGAGAGTTGTGACTTCCTGGGAGCTTACTTCCCCCCACCCCAAAAAAAAAAAAACTTAGACAAATTAAATTTAATTCAGTTTAATTGAACAAAGAAGGAGTCATGAGTCAGGCATCCCCCAAACCAGAACAGGTTCAGAGAGGTCCCAGTGTAGCCATGTGACAGAAGAAAATTTATGGACAGAAAAAGGAAAGTGGCGCTCAGAAAACGGAAGTGAGGTACAGAAACAGCTGGATTGGTTGTAGCCCAGTGATTGCCTCACTTGAACACAGTTTGAACAGTTGAACCCCTTTGATTGGCCAAAACTCGAAGACTGGCACAAGAATAGGTTACAGTCTGTTTACCCATTCAGTTAGGTTAAGTTCACTGTGTATGGAGAAATCTTTGGACTGAACTTAGAATCTGTAAGGAGGAAGCTTTAGGCCAAACTTAATACCCTGTTTTCAAGACAACTTTGAGGTGTAATTTACACTCCAGACATCCCCTTCAGGATCAAACAGAAGCCACCTTCCACAGCACTTTGTCTAAAATTGCACTCTTGCTTGGCAGCCTTTCCTCGCTGGACCTACCTCCCCTTCCCTTACCAGTTCCTCTAGGAGCACTTCCTTGATAAATCACTTGCACTCAAGTCCTCATCTCAGAATCTGCTTCTGGGGAACATGGTCAAGACATCAGCTCAATTGTCGGTCCCTCTAGGACACTGTCCCTGGCCCTCTAAGCACTTTTACCTGTTTTAACCTAGTAATTCTTCATGACAAACCCATGGGCCAGTGCTTCAATGATCTCCATTCTGCAGATAAGAAAACATGATCTAAAGAAAGGTCAAGTAGCTTGCCCAACATCACACAGCTGGTGAATGGCACAGGTATATAGTGACCATACTGCTTTCCTGTCATTCTCTCACCTCACTCATTGCCTAGATGACAGCTCTTTAGGGAAGGAACTATTGTTGCTCCTGTTGGCACCCTAGCACTTTACTTACAAGGTAGCATCCATCAGGGAATCAGGAAATACTGAATGAGGGAACTAATTAATTAATTAATGACCTGTGCACTTGTTCAGCAGCTGCCTGGATCTTCCAGATAGGGCAGGTCATTCATTCACCTGCCCAGGGATCCCTTCTCATGTTATTCTCCCTGAGCCTCAAAGATGGGCATTACCAGTGGCATTCACTCTCAGCACCAAAACCTTCAGAGAGTTGTTTTTTTTGTTTTGTTTTGTTTTGTTTTGTTTTTTAATACTTTAAGTTCTAGGGTACATGTGCACAACGTGCAGGTTTGTTACATATGTATACATGTGCCATGTTGGTGTGCTGCACCCATCAACTCATCAGCACCCATCAACTCCTCATTTACATCAGGTATAACTCCCAATGCAATCCCTCCCCTCTCCCCCCTCCCCATAATAGGCCCCGGTGTGTGATGTTCCCCTTACCGAGTCCAAGTGATCCCATTGTTCAGTTCCCACCTATGAGTGAGAACATGCTGTGTTTGGTTTTCTGTTCTTGCGATAGTTTGCTGAGAATGATGGTTTCCAGCTGCATCCATGTCCCTACAAAGGACACAAACTCATCCTTTTTTATGGCTGCATAGTATTCCATGGTGTATGTGTGCCACATTTTCTTAATCCAGTCTGTCACTGATGGACATTTGGGTTGATTCCAAGTCTTTGCTATTGTGAATAGTGCCGCAATGGACATACATGTGCATGTGTCTTTATAGCAGCATGATTTATAATCCTTTGGGTATATACCCAGTAATGGGATGGCTGGGTCATATGGTACTTCTAGTTCTAGATCCTTGAGGAATCGCCATACTGTTTTCCATAATGGTTGAACTAGTTTACACTCCCACCAACAGTGTAAAAGTGTTCCTATTTCTCCACATCCTCTCCAGCACCTGTTGTTTCCTGACTTTTTAATGATTGCCATTCTAACTGGTGTGAGGTGGTATCTTGTTCATATCCTTTGCCCACTTTTTGATGGGGTTGATTGTTTTTTTCTTGTAAATTTGTTTGAGTTCTTTGTAGTTTCTGGATATTAGCCCTTTGTCAGATGAGTAGATTGCAAAAATTTTCTCCCATTCTGTAAGTTGCCTGTTCACTCTGATGGTAGCTTCTTTTGCTGTGCAGAAACTCTTTAGTTTAATTAGATCCCATTTGTCTATTTTGGATTTTGTTGCCGTTGCTTTTGGTGTTTTAGACATGAAGTCCTTGCCCATGCCTATGTCCTGAATGGTACTACCTAGGTTTTCCTCTAGGGTTTTTATGGTATTAGATTTAACATTTAAGTCTCTAATCCATCTAGAATTAATTTTCGTAAAAGGAGTAAGGAAAGGATCCAGTTTCAGCTTTCTACATATGGCTAGCCAATTTTCCCAGCACCATTTATTAAATAGGGAATCCTTTTCCCATTTCTTGTTTCTCTCAGGTTTATCAAAGATCAGATGGCTGTAGATGTGTGGTATTATTTCTGAGGACTCTGTTCTGTTCCATTGGTCTATATCTCTGTTTTGGTACCAGTACCATGCTGTTTTGGTTACTGTAGCTTTGTAGTATAGTTTGAAGTCAGGTAGCGTGATGCCTCCAGCTTTGTTCTTTTGACTTAGGATTGTCTTGGCAATGAGGGCTCTTTTTTGGTTCCATATGAACTTTAAAGCAGTTTTTTCCAATTCTGTGAAGAAAGTCATTGGTAGCTTGATGGGGATGGCATTGAATCTATAAATTACCTTGGGCAGTATGGCCATTTTCACAGTATTGATTCTTCCTATCCATGAGCATGGTATGTTCTTCCATTTGTTTGCATCCTCTTTTATTTCACTGAGTAGTGTTTTGTAGTTCTCCTTGAAGAGGTCCTTTACATCACTTGTAAGTTGGATTCCTAGGTATTTTATTCTCTTTGTAGTAATTGTGAATGTAAGTTCATTCATGATTTGGCTCTCTGTCTGTTACTGGTGTATAAGAATGCTTGTGATTTTTGCACATTAATTTTGTATCCTGAGACTTTGCTGAAGTTTCTTATCAGCTTAAGGAGATTTTGGGCTGAGATGATGGGGTTTTCTAAATATACAATCATATCATCTGCAAACAGGGACAATTTGACTTCTTCTTTTCCTAACTGAATACCCCTTATTTCTTTCTCTTGCCTGATTGCCCTAGCCAGAACTTCCAACACTATGTTGAATAGGAGTGGTGAGAGAGGGCATCCCTGTCTTGTGCCAGTTTTCAAAGGGAACGCTTCCAGTTTTTGCCCATTCAGTATGATATTGGCTGTGTGTTTGTCATAAATAGCTCTTATTATTTTGAGATACGTTCCATCAATACCTCGTTTATTGAGAATTTTTAGCATGAAGGGCTGTTGAACTTTGTCAAAGGCCTTTTCTGCATCTATTGAGATAATCTTGTGGTTTTCATCTTTGGTTCTGTTTATATGCTGGATTACGTTTATTGATTTGTATATGTTGAACCAGCCTTGCATCCCAGGGATGAAGCCCACTTGATCATGGTGGATAAGCTTTTTAATGTGCTGCTGGATCCGGTTTGCCAGTATTTTATTGAGGATTTTTGTATCGATGTTCAACAGGGATATTGGTCTAAAATTCTCTTTTTTTGTTGTGTCTCTGCCAGGCTTTGCTATCAGGATGATGTTGGCCTCATAAAATGAGTTAGAGAGGTTTCCCTCTTTTTCTATTGATTGGATTAGTTTCAGAAGGAATGGTACCAGCTCCTCCTTGTACCTCTGGTAGAATTCAGCTGTGAATCCATCTGGTCCTGGACTTTTTTTGGTTGGTAGGCTATTAATCATTGCCTCAATTTCAGAGCCTGCTATTGGTCTATTCAGGGATTCAACTTCTTTCTGGGTTAGTCTGGGGAGAGTGTAAGTGTCCAGGAAATTATCCATTTCTTCTAGATTTTTTAGTTTATTTGTGTACAGGTGTTTATAATATTCTCTGATGGTAGTTTGTATTTCTGTAGGGTTGGTGGTGATATCCCCTTTATCATTTTTTATTGTGTCTATTTGATTCTTCTCTCTTTACTTCTTTATTAGTCTTGCTAGCGGTCTATCAATTTTGTTGATCTTTTCAAAAAACCAACTCCTGGATTCACTGATTTTTTGGAGGGTTTTTTGTGTCTCTATCTCCTGCAGTTCTGCTCTGATCTTAGTTATTTCTTGCCTTCTGCTAGCTTTTGAATGTGTTTGCTCTTGCTTCGCTAGTTGTTTTAATTGTGATGTTAGAGCGCTGATTTTAGATCTTTCCTGCTTTCTCTTGTGGGCATTTAGTGCTATAAATTTCCCTCTACACACTGCTATAAATGTGTCCCAGAGATTCTGGTATGTTGTATCTTTGTTCTCATTGGTTTCAAAGAACATCTTTATTTCTGCCTTCATTTTGTTATGTACCCAGTAGTCATCCAGGAGCAAGTTATTCAGTTTCCATGTAGTTGAGCGGTTTTGATTGAGTTTTTCAGTCCTGAGTTCTAGTTTGATTGCACTGTGGTCTGAGAGACAGTTTGTTATAATTTCTGTTCTTGTACATTTGTTGAGGAGTGCTTTACTTCCAATTATGTGGTCAATTTTGGAAAAAGTGCGATGTGGTGCTGAGAAGAATGTATATTCTGTTGATTTGGGGAGGAGAGTGCTGTAGATGTCTATTAGGACGGCTTGGTGCAGAGTTGAGTTCAATTCCTGGATATCCTTGTTAACTTTCTGTCTCGTTGATCTGTCTAATGTTGACAGTGGGGTGTTGAAGTCTCCCATTATTATTGTATGGGAGTCTAAGTCTCTTTTTAAGTCTCTAAGGACTTGCTTTATGAATCTGGGTGCTCCTGTATTGGGTGCATATATATTTAGGATAGTTAGCTCTTCCTGTTGAATTGATCCCTTTACCATTATGTAATGGCCTTCTTTGTCTCTTTTGATCTTTGATGGTTTAAAGTCTGTTTTATTAGAGACTAGTATGCAACCCCTGCTTTTTTTTGTTCTCGAATTGCTTGGTAGATCTTCCTCCATCCCTTTATTTTGAGCCTATTGGTGTCTCTGCATGTGAGATGGGTCTCCCAAATACAGCAAACTGATGAGTCTTGACTCTTTATCCAATTTGCCAGTCTGTGTCTTTTAATTGGACCATTTAGTCCATTTACATTTAAGGTTAAGATTGTTATGTGTGAACTTGATCCTGTCATTATGATATTAGCTGGTTATTTTGCTCGTTAGTTGATGCAGTTTCTTCCTAGCATCGATGATCTTTACATTTTGGCATGTTTTTGCCATGGCTGGTACCGGTTGTTCCTTTCCATGTTTAGTGTTTCCTTCAGGGTCTCTTGTAGGGCAGGCCTGGTGGTGACAAAATCTCTAAGCATTTGCGTGTCTGTAAAGGATTTTATTTCTCCTTCACTTATGAAACTTAGTTTGGCTGGATATGAAATTCTGGGTTGACAATTCTTTTCTTTAAGAATGTTGAATATTGGCCCCCACTCTCTTCTGGCTTGGAGAGTTTCTGCCAAGAGATCTGCTGTTAGTCTGATGGGCTTCCCTTTGTGGGTAACCCGACTTTTCTCTCTGGCTGCCCTTAACAGTTTTTCCTTCATTTCAACTTTGGTGAATCTGACAATTATGTGTCTTGGAGTTGCTCTTCTCGAGGAGTATCTTTGTGGCATTCTCTGTATTTCCTGAATTTGAATGTTGGCCTGCCCTACTAGGTTGGGGAAGTTCTCCTGGATGATATCCTGAAGAGTATTTTCCAACTTGGTTCCATTTTCCCCCTCACTTTCAGGCACCCCAATCAGACGTAGATTTGGTCTTTTCACATAATCCCATACTCCTTGAAGGCTTTGTTTATTTCTTTTTCCTCTTTTTTCTTTAGACTTCTCTTCTCGCTTCATTTCATTCATTTGATCCTCAATCACTGATACTCTTTCTTCCAGTTGATCGAGTCAGTGACTGAATCTTGTGCATTTGTCATGTATTTCTCGTGTCATGGTTTTGTCTCTGTCAGTTCATTTATGGCCTTCTCTGCATTGATTTTTCTAGTTATCCATTCTTCCATTCTTTTTTCAAGATTTTTAGTTTCTTTGTGCTGGGTATGTAATTCCTCCTTTGGCTCTGAGAAGTTTGATGGACTGAAGCCTTCTTCTCTCAACTCGTCAAAGTCATTCTCCATCCAGCTTTGAACATTGCTGGCAATGAGCTGCGTTCCTTTGGAGGTGGAGATGCGCTCTTATTTTTTGAATTTCCAGCTTTTCTGCCCTGCTTTTTCCCCATCTTTGTGGTTTTATCTGCCTTTGGTCTTTGATGATGGTGACGTACTGATGGGGTTTTGATGTGGGTGTCCTTCCTGTTTGTTAGTTTTCCTTCTAACAGTCAGGACCCTCAGCTGTAGGTCTGTTGGAGATTGCTTGAGGTCCACTCCAGACCCTGTTTGCCTGGGTATCACCAGCAGAGGCTGCAGAAGATAGAATATTGCTGAACAGCGAGTGTACCTGTCTGATTCTTGCTTTGGAAGCTTTGTCTCAGGGGTGTAACCTGCCGTGTGAGGTGTGGGGTGTCAGTCTGCACCTAGTGGGGGATGTCTCCCAGTTATGCTACTCAGGGGTCAGGGACCCACTTGAGCAGACAGTCTGTCGGTTCTCAGATCTCAACCTCTGTGTTGGGAGATCCACTGCTCTCTTCAAAGCTGTCAAACAGGGTCGTTTGCATCTGCAGAGGTTTCTGCTGCTTTTTGTTTAGCTGTGCCTTTTCCCCAGAGGTGGAGTCTACAGAGACAGGCAGACCTCCTTGAGCTGCTGTGGGCTCCACCCAGTTCGAGCTTCCCAGCAGCTTTGTTTACCCACTTAAGCCTCAGCAATGGCGGGCACCCCTCCCCCAGCCTCGCTGCTGCCTTGCAGTTAGATGGCAGACTGCTGCGCTAGCAATGAGGGAGGCTCCGTGGGCGTGGGACCCTCCCGGCCAGGTGTGGGATATAATCTCCTGGTGTGCCATTTGCTAAGACCCTTGGTAAAGTGCAGTATTAGGTTGGGAGTTACCCGATTTTCCAGGTGTTGTGTATCTCAGTTCCCCTGGCTAGGAAAAGGGATTCCCTTCCCCCCTTGCGCTACCCAGGTGAGGTGATGCCTCACCCTGCTTCAGCTCTCACTGGTTGGGCTGCAGCAGCTGACCAGCATTGTTTGTCCGGCACTCCCTAGTGAGATGAACCTGGTACCTCAGTTGAAAATGCAGAGATCACCTGTCTTCTGTGTCACTCGCGCTGTGAGCTGGAGACTGGAGCTGTTCCTATTCGGTCATCTTGCTCCGCCCCACCTTCAGGAAGTTTTAAGTCAACTTAACCACAACCACCAACTTCTCTCCCCCAGCTCCACAGGACTCTTCCTGCCCAAAAACCCATGTTCCAAGCTGCCTGGTGGGAGGTAACAATAACAATAATCAGCAGCGACAGTGATATTCTGAGTGCTTATTGAGTGCTTACTGTACATCATTATTGAGTGATTACTGTGGATCATTATGGAGTGCTTATGGTATATCAGGTCCTATACTAAATACATTGCACTAAAACCGTGTGCAGTATATTCTATTATTGTCTTGATCTTGGAAAAGAGGAAACTGAAGATCGGAGAGCTCAGATTATCCTCCTGATGTAACAAAGCAGGTAAGAAAAGAAGCTGGGATTTAGACCTGCTTTTATCTGGCTACAAGGCACATTCTGTTAACTCTAAAGGTCATAAACGCAAGACCATAGGCCTAAATGGCCACTGGCTCTGTTTTGTTTGGCCTACATAGTAGGTTGGGTTTTTGTTTTTTTTTTTTTTAATTAAATTGCCAATATGTAAGAATGTCTGTTGCACCAAATACAATCTGGATTTTTAGCTTCTCTTGAAAATAATCAGATCTGTTAGCTTAGAGCCCACAATTCTTCCTAGACATAATTGGCTGGAGCTGAATACAGGTGCTCTATTACAGTTTGCCCCAATCCACACCACTCCTTATTGTTTTACACGAGCCCTGCTTTATTCATTTGTTTTACCTCCCTGGCCCCTGGGAGGGTTTGAGTTTGATACTCTCTGTCGCCCACCATGCCAGATCCCCTCTTATAACTGAGAGCACTTCTTCCACCAGGGAAGACAGCAACAGCAGCATTTAGATAACATGGATGGTAATAATGTGGTGATGCTTCATATTTTACAAAGCACTCCTGCATTCATTATCTTATTTAATTTTCAAAACAATAACCATTTCCTGGGCAACTGATCTGGGCCAAAGTCGGTTGCCAAGCACAGGAGGGGCAGAGAAGAATACAGAATAATCTCAGTCTTCCAAAAGCACAGTCCTGCAATGAAGACAACCCACTGAAATGAAAGCCCTGCATGGTCCCAGAAGACATTGTTACCCAGCACAGGGAGAGCCAGAGAGAGAGTAACTAGCAGCCCAGGTATTTTAGACTGTTTGGGCTACAACGAAGTACAGGCATACCTCAGAGATAGTGTGGGTTCATTTCCAGGCCACTGCAATAAAGCAAATAATGCAATAGAGCAAGTCACACGAGATTCTTTGGTTTCCCAGTGCATATAAAAGTTATGTTTACACTATACTATAGTCCATTAAGAGTGCAATTCCATTATGCCTTTAAAAAAAATGTACACACCTTAATTTTAAAATGCTTTATTGCTAAAAATTGCTAACAATCATGTGAGCCTTCAGTGAGTAGTAATCCTTTTGCTGGTGGAGGGTCTTGCCTCAATGTTGATGACTCCTGATTGATCTGGGTGGTGGTTGCTGAAGATTGAGATGACTGTGGCAATTTTTCTAAATAAGACAACAATGATATTTGTCACATAAATTGACTCTTCGTTTCATGAAACATTTCTCTGTAGCATGTGATGCTGCTTGACTGCATTTTACCCACAGTAGAACTTCTTTCAAAATCTGAGTCAGTCCTCTCAAATCCTGCCAGTTGCTTTATCTACTAAGTTTATGGAACATTCTAAATACTTTGTTGTCATCTCAACAACGTTGACAGTATCCTCACCAGGAGTGGATTCCATTTTAAGAAACCACTTTCTTTGGTCATCCATAAGAAGCAACTTTTCATCCTCTAAAGTTTTATTGTGAGATTGTAGCAATTCAGTCACATCTTCAGGCTCCACTACCAACTCTAGTTCTCTTGCTATTTTCGCCCCATCTGCAGTGACTTCCTCCACTGAAGTCTTGAACCCCCTCAAAAATTATCCATGTGGGAAGAAATTAACTTTTTCTAAGTTCCTCCTAAAGTTGATATTTGACCTTCTCCAATGAATCACAAGTGTTCTTAATGACATTTAGAATGATAAATCCTGGCTAGGTGTAGTGGCTCATGCCTGTAATCCCAGCACTTTAGGAGGCCAAGGAAGGTGGATCACTTGATGTCGGGAGTTCGAGCCCAGCCTGGCCAACATGGTGAAACGCTGTCTCTACTAAAAATTCAAAAATTAGCCAGGCGTGGTGGTGCACACCTGTAATTACAGCTACTCAGGAGGCTGAGGTTGGAGAATTGCTTGAACTCGGGAGGTGGAGGCTGCAGTAAGCTGAGATGGCGCCATTGCACCCTAGCCTGGGTGACAGAGCAAGACTCCGCCTCAAAAAAAAAAAGAGGTGAATCCTTTCCAGAAGGTTTTCAATTGGCTTTCCCAGACACATCAGAGGAATCACTATCTATGACAACAATAGTCTTGTAAAATGTATTTCTTAAATAATAAGACTTGGATGTCTTTGGTCCATGGGTTGCAAAGTAGATGCTATGGTAGCAGGCATGAAAACAACATTAATCTCTTTGTGCATGTCTACCAGAGCTTTTGGGTGACCCAGTGCTCTGTCAATGAGCAGTAATATTTTAAAAGGAATGTTTTTAGCAGCAGGTCTCAACAGTGGCTTAAAATATTCAGTAAACCTGGCTGTAAAAAGATGTGTTGTCATCCAGGTTTTGTTGTTCCACGTATACAGCAAAGGCAGAGTAGATTTAGTATTAATTCTTAAGAGGCCTAGGATTTTTTGAATGATAAACGAGCTTTGGCTTCAACTTAAAGTTACCAGCTGCATTAACCCCTAACAAATAAGTCAGCCTATCCTTTGAAGCTTTGAAGCCAGGCATTGACTTCTCCTCCTTAGCTATGAGTGTCCCATATAGCATCTTCTTCCAATAGAAGGCTGTTTCAACTACATTGAAAACCTGTTGTTTAGTGTGGCCACCTTCATCAATGATCTCAGCTAGAGCATCTGGGTAATTTGCTGCAGCTTCTCCATCAGCACTTGCTGCTCCGTCTTATACTTTTATGTTATGGAGATGGCTTCTTTCCTTAAACCTAAAGAACTAACTTCTGCTAGCTTCAAACTTTTCTTCTGTAGCTTCCTCATCTCTCTCAGTCTTGATAGAGCTGAAGAGAGTTAGAGCCTTGCTCTGGATTTGGCTTTGGCTTAAGGGAATGTTGTGGCTGTTTGATATTCTATCCAGACCACTAAAACTTTCTTCAAATCAGCAATAAGGCTGTTTCACTTTCTTATCATTCATGTGCTCAGTGGAGTAGAACTTTTAATTTCCTTCAAGAACCTTGCCTTTGCATTCACAACTTGACTAACTGTTTGGCTCAAGAGGCCTAGCTTCTGGCCTGTCTTGGCTTTTGACATGCCTTCTAAGCTTAATCATTTCTAGCTTTTGATTTAAAGTGACAGATATGCAACTTTTTTTTTTTATTTGAACACTTAGAGGCTGTTGTAAGGTTATTAATGGGCCTAATTTCAATATTGTTTTGTCTCAGGAAATAGGAAGAGCTGAGGAGGAGGAGAGAGACCAGAGAATGTCTGGTTGAGGGGAGTCAGAACACATACAACTTTTATTGATTAAGTTTACCTTCTTATACGGGTGGGGTTCATGGTGCCCAAAAACAATTACAATAGTTTTATCAAAGATCACTTATTATAGGTCATTATATGTATAATATATATTATATATAATATATTATATTATATTATATATACATAATGAAAAAGTTTGAAATATTGCAAGAATTACCAAAATTTTATGTAGAGACAAAAAGTAAAAACATGCTATTGGGAAAATGGGGCTGTTAGACTTGCTTGATGCTCACAAGCATTGCCACAAACCTTCAATTTGTAGGAAGTGCAATAATCTGTGAAGTGCAATAAAGAGACATGCAATAAAATGAGGTATGGCTCTGACAGACTAGGAGGATTATAAACAACAGAAATTTATTTATCAGAATTCTGGTGGTTGGAAGTCCAAGATCAAGGTGCCAGTAAGGTCAGATAGGGATGAGGGCTTTCTTTGGCTGATGATTGATGACTTCTTGTTTTATCCTTACACAGTGAAAAGAGGACACAAGAGAGTTCTCTGGAGCCCTTTTTATAAGGACATTATTCCCATTCATGAGGTCTCCATCTTCAAAACCTAATTGCCTCTCGAAGGCCCTGCCTCCTAATGCCATCACATTAGGCATTAGGATTTCAACATGTGAATTTGGCGGGGAGGAACATAAACACTCAGTCCATAATATCAGAGAAGCTAAAATGCTTCTGAAGGTGATATTCCTGATGCACCCTGAGGGACGAACAGGACTGTGCAAGGAGAAGGATGGGCATACTCCTAGCAAAGGAACAGACAAGAAGTCAGTACTCTGCATTTCCAAGACATGAGCTGCTCTTAGGACCAAGATCGAAATCCTTGGCAGAGCTTTCAGGGGTGATATGGTTTGGATTTGTGTTCCTGCTCAAACCTCATGTTGAAATGTAATCCCCATTTGGAGGTAGGCCTGGTGATTGGGTCATGGGAGCAGATTTATTTCTCCGTGCTGTTCTCATGATAGTGAGTGACTGCTCACGAGAGCTGGTTGTTTAAAAGCGTGTGGCCCCTCCGCGTTCTCTCTCTTCCTCCTGCTCTGACCATGTAAGACATGCCTGCTTCCCCTTTGCCTTCCACCTTGATTGTAAGTTTTCTGAGGCAATGCTTCCTGTACAGCCTACAGAACTGTGAGCGAATTAAACCTCTTTTCTTTATAAATTATCCAGTCTCAGGTATTTCTTTATAGCAGTGCAAAAACAGACTAATACAAGAGTTTTGATAATATGGTCTCTGCCCACTTCTCCAAATTCATCTCACTCCTTCTTCCTTGCTCAGAATACGAGCTTCCACCTGACCTGGGAACTTTGCATGTGCTGTTTCCTTTTGCTGGATGTCTTTCCCTGTCATCCTGAACTCTCATCCTAAACATCATTTCTTTAGGAAACTTGTCCCTAGTGCCTCTAACCAGGTCAGTTCTGTCTATCATACTCAGGAACTTTTCTTCGCAAAATGAGTCACAGTTTATAATTACATTTTGTGGGACGATTGGATTAATGTCTGTGTTCCTCTGTGACAGACTGAAAAACTGTCCCCAATTCTTTATCCTTCCCTTCGCCTGCACCTTTTGCCATATGGTTTTGCAATCTCCATCCTGTAACTTTGATCTCAGCCATATGAGTTGCTTTAGCTGATGGAATGCGGGTGGAAGTGATGGTGTGCCATTTCTCATTTCTGAATCTAGAACTTAAGAGGGCTTTTGTGCTTCTGCCATCACCATGAGAAGTACATGCCCAGCTAGTCCTCTGGCACAAGGAGGACAAAAGTTGTGTGGATCAGACCCAGACTCACCCTGCAACTTAGAATGCCCCACTGAGCCCAGCTAGATCAGTCATACCCTAGCCAACCACAGAGGCATGAGCAAAACCAATGCTTATTGCTGCATGCTACTAAAATATTGGAGTTGTTTGTTATACTGCAATAGCTGACTGATACACCCCCGCTATATACTAAGCTTCGTTTAAGCAAGAATCAAGTGTTTGTTCACATTGAATCCTTACCACCTTACACATAGTGGACCCTTAATACATATTTGCTGAATTAATGAATGATTAGCGGACCAGGTTACACTAGCAGCCAGAAAGCCCTGCACTATCAGGGGACCACGGGGGGTTTCACAAAGTGAAGAGTACCTCTAGTCAGTCAGAGTGGTCCAATCTTCTAGGACATAAAAGAAGAAATGGGGAGATTGGGAAAGGCATTAGGGGGAGGGATAAAGAGAGGTTGGCAAATGGATACAAACATACAGTTAGATGATAGATGGAAGGAATAAGTTCTAATGTTTGATAGCAGAGTAAGGTGACTATAGCTAACAACAATATATCATGTATTTCAATATAGCTAGAAGAGAGGGCTTGAAATGTTTCCATAACATAGGGATGATAAATACTTGAGGTGGTGGACACTCCAAACACCCTGACTTGATCATTACACAGTCTGTGTAACAAATATAATAAACTATCACATGTATCCCATAAATGTGTACAAATATTTGTATCAATAAAAAAAGAAATGGATGGAAACTATCTTTCAGCCTGCTTGTCCCCAAGACCTCTGCCTCCAGAACTTCAAGACTTGGAGAAGAGGCCTATAGCAGAATAAGTGATTTGACCTTTGGAGATACTAGGACATCCCTATAGCCATCAAAGTGTATCTATCTATCAACAGCCTGAGTCTTACTTGGCACCTAGCAGTATCTCCCATGCTGCTCATTTTTATTTGGATTAACTCAGAGACACCAGGAATAAATTGATAATGATAATGATGACAGATACATTTAATAACATAAAAAAATTAAATGTGTGCTGGCCACTGTGCTATACCAGATTATCTACTTTAATTCCCTACAACAATTAAATGGAGTGTGTTCTGTTTTATAGGTGAGGAACCTGAGGTTGAAAGAGGTATGGTACCATGTGCCAAAACACGAAGCTAGCAAAGAGAGCCTGAAAGAGGTATGGTACCCTGTGCCAAAGCATGAAGCTAGCAAAGATTTAAGAGAATTCAAAACCAGGTAGTCCGAGTTCAGAGCTCATGTCCCTAATCACTGAGCTATGGCCTAAGCAGTGACTCAGAAGTTCCAAGACTCAGTCCCAGCTCCAGCCCATATGAACTCAGGTAAGGCTTTTCCTCTCACTGAGCATGGTTACTTTCTTGGTAAAGAGGTCTGAAGGACTTTCCAGCTCTGGCTGCTCCTGACCTGTGACTTGAGCTACCCTTCCTCATTTCTCTCATGTACCCCCAGCTGCCATCTCCCAAGAATGTCCTTTTGGGTCACTTTTACCAGGCATCAACCTTCTCAGACCCAGCCACCAGCAATTGTCACTGCTTTTCCTGGAGGCAGGTGTGCAGTATGTATTGAAAGTCTTAATGATGCTCATAACATTTCCCTTAAAGAAAGATCAAAAGTGAGCACAAGGGCTTATGGGCAGAAATGTTCACAGGGGCATTATTTATCATAAGGGGAAGCCCAGAAGTAACCTAAATATCCATCCTTAGTGGATTGGTTAAATAAATTGCAGCACATAACTCAACAGGAGTACCATGGAGCCTTTTAAAAATATAAAATGGCTCATTTGCCATGTTATGCATCACAGTGTTATTCAAAGGGCAAAATATGGAGGAAAATATTCAAATGTCTGTCAATACTGAATTGGTTAAATAAATTGTAGTATGTTCATATAGTAGACTACTGCAGAGTGGTATAAAGAAATGAGAAAGTTCTCTATATATTTAATATAGAAAATTCTCCCAGATACTTTGTTAAGTGAAAAAACGAGGTGAGGAACAGTGTTTATAGCATGCAATATTTTGCAGAAAAATAAAAACATATATGTATATTTCTTTATGTAATCATGAGATTCTGGAAAGAGACTCAAGAAAGAACAAGGTATTGGTAGGAGGACTGGTCAGATGGGGCACAAAGGTGAAAGGAAACTCTTTACTATAAACCCATATATATATAATTTTATTTTAAGTTCAGGGATACGTGTGCAGGACGTGCAGGTTTGTTACATAGGTAAAAGTGTGTCATGGTGGTTTCCTGCACCTATCAACCCATCACTTAGGTGTTAAGCCCCACATACATTAGCTACTTATCCTGATGCTCTCCCTCCCCGCACACCGCCCATCAAGCCCCGGGGTGTGTTCTCGTCGTTCAGCTCCCACTTATAAGTGAGAACATGCGGTGTTTGGTTTTCTGTTCCGGAATTAGTTTACTGACGATAAAGGCTTCAAGCTCCGGTTTTTTGACGTGTCGCCAGGGCCGGACCGCGAGTCTCTCCTTGTGGCGCTACGCTACAGCAGAGTACGAGTCTGAGGCGGAGGGAGTCATGGCAGGACAAGCGTTCAGAAAGTTTCTTCCACTCTTTGACCGAGTATTGGTTGAAAGGAGTGCTGCTGAAACTGTAACCAAAGAAGGCATTATGCTTCCAGAAAAATCTCAAGGAAAAATATTGCAAGCAACAGTAGTCGCTGTTGGATTGGGTTCTAAAGGAAACAGTGGAGAGATTCAACCAATTAGCATGAAAGTTGGAGATAAAGTTCTTCTGCCAGAATATGGAGGCACCAAAGTAGTTCTAGATGACAAGGATTATTTCCTATTTAGAGATAGTGACATTCTTGGAAAGTACATAGACTGAAATAAGTCCCCGTTGAAATGGCATCAACATGAAGCTGCCCATTCCACTGAAGTTCTGAAATCTTTCATCATGTAAATAATTTCCATATTTCTCCTTTATTATAAACTAATGATAACTAATGACCAAAAACAACGCTTCAAGCTCCATCCCTGTCCCTGCAAAGGACATGATCTTCTTCCTTTTTATGGCCACATAGTATTCCACGGTGTGTATGTACCACATTTTCTTTATCCAGTCTATCATTGATGGGCATTTGGGTTTATTCCATATCTTTACTATTGTGAATAGTACTGCAGTGAACATACATGTGCATGTATCTTTATAATAAAGTGATTTATATTCCTTTGGGTGTATACTAATGGGATTGCTGTGTCAAATGGTATTTCTGGTTCTAGGTCTTTGAGGAATCGCCACACTGTCTTCCACAATGGTTGAACTAATTTACGTTCCCACCAACCTGTTCATATCTTTTTAACCTCACGAATGTATTACCTACTTATAAAATTAAACTTGTAAAAGCCTTAATAATGTTGTGGAAATATGTTGAATTGTGGAGGAAAAGCTTATAATATATTGTTGAAAGTATTTTATATAAGAGAATGAACAGTGACCTTAAGCAAGTCAAATTTCTCTGAACCTGTTTTTTAATCTGTAAAATGAAAAAAAAAAAAAAGACACCTGCTTCACAAAGTCATGAGAATAAATGAGACCAAAGTGGGAAACACATATGTTAATAAAACACATAGCTAACACTAAATAAATATAGCTATTAATGATCACATAAAAACAGTGCTGGAATTACATGCTTGCACATGTGGTTATCTCTAGGTGACAGGATAGAGGTGGTTTTTAATTTTGCTTTTTGTCTTTTCTAGATTTTCCAATTTTGCCATAAAGAAAACACATTCCTTCAAGCCTGTAATCCCAGCACTTTGGGATGCCAAGGCAGGAGGATCGCTTGAGCACAGGAGTTCGAGGCTGCAATGAGCTACAATCATGCCAATGCAATCCAGCCTGGGTGAAAGAGTGAGACACTGTCTCAAAAGGAAGGGAGGGAGGGAGGGAGGGAGGGAGGAAGGAAGGAAGGAAGGAAGGAAGGAAGGAAGGAAGGAAGGAAGGAGAGGGAAAGAAAGAGAAGGAAAGAAAGAAAGAGAAAGAGAGAAAGAATAAAGAAAGAAAAAAAGAAAGAGGGAGGGAGGGAAGGAGGGAGGGAAAGAAAGAGAGAGAGAGAGAAAAAGAAAGAGGGAGGGAGGGAAGGAGGGAGGGAAAGAAAGAGAAAGAAAGAAAAAGAAAGAAAAGAAAGGAAGAAAGAAAGAAAGAAAGAAAGAAAGAAAGAAAGAAAGAAAGAAAGAAAGAAAGAAAGAGATTCCTTTTGCAATAACCAGAAAAAAATAGAAATGTTACTTGTAAAGTGATAGAGAGCAATATTTAAAGTACCTTTCAGAAAGTTCTAGCCAGATCAATAAGGCAAAAGAGAGAAACAAAAGGCATTCAAATCGGAAAAGAAGTCAAACTTCTCTCTTCACTGATTATATGATTCTATACCCAGAAAACCCTAAAGACTCTGCAGAAAATTCCTGGAACTGATAAAAGACTTCAGTAAAGTTTTGGGATACAAAATCAATGTACAAACATTAGTAGCATTTCTATACACCAATAACATTCAAGTTGGGAGTCAAATAAAGAGCACAATCCCATTTACAACAGACACACACACTAAAAAAATACCTAAGACTATAGCTAATCAAGGAGGTGGAAGATCTCTCTGAGGAGAACTAAAAACACTGCTAAAAGAAATCAGAGATGACACAAACAAACTGAAAACATTCCATGCTCATGGATTGGAAGAATCAATATCACTAAAATGTGCACACTGCCCTAAACAATCTACAGGTTCAATACTATTCCTATCAAACTACCAATGTCATTTTTCAGAGAATTGGAAACAATGATTCTAAAATTCATATGGAACCAAAAAACAGCCTGAATAGCGAAAGCAAAATCCTAAGTAAATCCAGAGACATCATGTAACTCAACTTCAAAGTATACTATAACGCTACAGTAACCAAAACAGCATGGTACTGGTACAAAAACAGGCATATAAACCAATAGAACAGAATAGAGAACTCAGAAATAAAGCCACACATCTACAGCCATTTGATCTTTGACAAAGTTGACAAAAATAATCAATGGCGAAAGGACTCTCTACTCAATAAATAGTGCTGAGATAGCTGGCTAGCTATACGCAGAAGAATGAAACTGGACCCCTACCATTCACCATATACAAAAATTAACTCAAGGTGGTTTAAATATTTAAATGTAAGAGCTCAAACTATAATAATCCTGGAAGAAAGCCTAGGAAACACCATTCAGAGCACCTGCCTTGGAGAAGAATTTATGACTAAGTCCTCAAAAGCAATTGCAACAAAAACAGAAATTAACAAGTGGGACCTAATTAAACTAAAGAGCTTCTGCACAGTGGAAGAAACTATCAATAGAGTAAAAGACAACCTGTAGAATGGGAGAAAATATTCACAAACTGCATTCAACAAAGGTCTAATATCCAGAATTTATAAGAAACTTAACAAGTAAAAAAACAAGTAACACCGTTAAAAAGTGGGCAAAAGACATCAACAGACACTGCTCAAATAAAGACATACAAGTAGCCAACAAACATATGAAAAAGTGCTCATGATCACTAATCATCACAGAAATGCAAATCCAAACTGCAGTGAGATGCCATCTTACACCAGTCAGAATGGCTATCATTTAAAAGGTCAATAAATAACAGATGCTGGTGAGGTTGCAAAGAAAAAGGAACACTAATACACTGTTGGTGGGAATGTAAATTAGTTCAGCCACTGTGGAAAGCAGTTTGAAGATTTCTCAAAGAGCTTAAAACAGAGCTACCGTTCAATCCAGCAACCCCATTACTGGCTATATACCTAAAGGAAAATAGATCATTCTACAAGAAAGACACATGCCTTCCTATGTTCATCACAGCGCTATTCACAATAGCAAAGACATGGACTCAACCTAGGTGCCCATCAACAGTGGAATGGATAAAGAAAAATGTAGTACCTATACACCATGGAATACTATGTAGCCATAAAAAAGAACAAAATCGTGTCCTTTGCAGCAAAATGGATGCAGCTGGAGGCCATTATCTTAAGCAAATTAATGCAGGAATACCACATATTCTCACTTATAAGGGGAAGCTAAACACTGAGCACACATGGACTTAAAATTGGGAACAACAGACACATTGGGACCATCAGATGGGGGAAGAGGGAAGAGAGCAAGTGTTGAAAATCTAACTGCTGGGTACTATGCTCAGTACCTGGATAATGGGATCAGTCATACCCCAAACCTCAGCATCATGTAATATGCCATGTAACAAACCTGCACATGTACCATCTGATTCTAAAATAAAAGCTAAAAATATTTTTAAAATTTAAAAACAAAGTACGTTTCAAAGCCCTCTCTACCCTTTTCCCAAGGTTCTTGAAGTGTCTGGGCAGGTAGGCCAGCATGGTATTAGTGGCAATTACTGTGTAGTCACTGAGCTGTGGGGCCACAGGCAATCAAAGGCACCATCTACCAGTTCATCTGATGAGACTTCTCCCTCGACTAAGGATGCAGGCCCTTCAACGTGGAGACGTTGCCCTGGCTCAGGCTGTATTGGACCATTCCTCAAGATGTACTTTCAGACCCCAGACACAAACCTCACAATCACCAACACTTATGGAGACTTGACAAAGAAGCAGGTGCTGCCCTGATGCTTTACCTGCATTGATACAGTCAGTCTTCACGCAGTCCTATCAGGTATTACGCCACTTACGATTAGAAGCTCAAGTACACAGTACCTACCTAATTTGCCCAAGACCACACAGCTAGTAAGGGGCAGAGCCAAGATTTGAACCCTATTGATCGAAGTCTAAAGCATATGCTCGCCCTCTATGCACTGCTTTAGACAGTGCTCATTGGCGGTCAGGCTTTTTTATTAAAACAGAATTTGTTTTTGGTAAGAATAAACAGAGAGAGAAAGAGTGGTAAACAAAGCACAAAATAAATTCAGATATCAGGCTGGGCGCAGTGGCTCAGGTTTGTAATCCCAGCACTTTGGGAGGCCAAAGCAGGTGGATCACCTGAAGTCAGGAATTCGAGACCAGCCTAGCCAACATGGTGAAACCCTGTCTCAGCTAAAACTACAAAAAAAAATTAGTCAGGCATGTTGGCAGGCACCTGTAATCTCAGCTACTCGGAAGGCTGAGGCAGGAGAATCGATTGAACCCGGGAGGCAGAGGATGCAGTGAGTAGAGATCACACCACTGCACTCCAGCCTGGGCAACAAGAGCAAAACTCCTTCTCTAAATAAATAAATCCAGATATCAGAATCGTGGTTAAACCCAAATGCCATAGCTTGTATGGAAGCTGCTTGCCCTGTATCATCAACTGGAAGTGCTGAAACAGCTGAATTTCTGTACCGGAATCAGTCCATTTCCATCAATATCCCCTTTGCAATGCTACCAAGTATTCATCCCATCCAGTGGTGAGATGCTCACTGCAATTTAAGGCAGCCCATGCTAACTAACTTTGGACAACTCTCTGTGAAAACCTGTAACTCTAAGTCATCCAAGGAGATTGCTTCCTACAGAAACCATCATTTGGTGTGTTTAAGTGGTCTTGGTCTGTTTGTTAAGACATCAGTATTATTGGTTTGTGTGTTTTTCCAGACACCTTGTCCAGAACAAGTCACACTCTGAATAAAACATGGCCCAGGGTCTCTTCTTCACTTTCTCACTTTGCAGCCAGATCTTGGGAAATGTACACTTTCCTCCTATGGTTTGAGGATGGTGGTTTAGAAGCTCCTGGCTATTGTAGCTCAGGGCATTGGTCCCAGGTCTCTACCCTATGTCTTCAGTGTCCCTCATTTCACTTTGAGGGCATCCCCTTTGTGTGAGCTTGTCAGCTGCTGTCATGGTCACTGGGCTGGTCTTACACTTCATTTTTTAGCTTGTTAAGGTTAATGCCCCTATGCTTGGTGAAGTAAAGGGAACAGCTTCTCTTTGTGGCTGTGGTGGTGATTTTACAGAGATTGTCTCGTAGATTCTACTCAGATATATACAGTTCATACTTACTGTATAAATAAGCCAGTGTGGCTTAGTTAAATTTGGGGGGCTATTAAAGCAGAGACACTCTCCCTAATTATCCACTCTGTGAATGCCTCTCATGGCAGAATACCTCCTGGCTCCTTTAATCTCCACCAGAGGTCCAGAAATCAAGGCATCATCTTTGACCCCTCCCTCTCACTGTCCCCAACCATCCATCCACCAGCAAGTCCTATTGGTTTGTCCCCCAAAATATTTCTCAGATCTCTTCAGGCACCTCCATCTCTCCATCTCTAGCTTCCATCAGCCCTGCCCTGGGCTGCTTCAAAAAACTTCCCAACTTATTGCCTGCTTCTACTTTTGCTCCTGTTCAACCTGTTCTACAAATTGCAACCAGAGAAGTGTTTTAAATTATAAATTGGATCATGTAGTATCCCCCACACCTGCATCCTGCTTAAAACCCTTCAGTGGCTCCCACACACTTCGAATCGAGTCCAAGTTTCTTCTCATAGTCTGTATGGTCTGCATGACCTGGCCCGGCGCAGGTCTCTGACATCCACAACACCAGGTGCCCTCTGTTCGTTACATTCCAGTCATACTCTCTAGTGTGGTTTGCCCAGAAGCAAACCTGGAGACAAGGATTTGGTTTCAAGTAGATAATTTGGGAGGCGATCCCAGAAAGCATCATGAGGGAGTGGGAAAAGTGCAACAGAGAACAGAGGAAAGCTGGGGCAGGGCGCATTAATAAGTGGGTTACCTCTTCAGACAACTGGGGCTCAGTTCTGCTGGGGAGCCTCTATGTGAACCTGCCTAAGAGCTGCGCCAGCACAAGGTGGGGAAGCTGGGGAGTTTATCCACCCTGTCCCAGCCCACATCGTTAAGGGTCATTTTGGGGACACAGCTTCCTAGAGCTCTGGCAGAGCACTCACCTGGGGCTGCAGAACACTCTGAGGCAGAAAGACACAGTAAACCCTGACTACCCATATAGACTGGGGAGTTATGAGTAGAACACCAACAGCCCCTGCCCCTTCAGTATTACTCAGTGGGTGGCCCTGGACCACCTACCATCCACAAAATTAACCAGTCTACGATGAGATGAGGCACTTGGGCAAGAATGTCAATTGACTACATCACTAAGCACACTGCTTAGTTCCACTGACATTTTCTCACAGTCAGGTGCTATAAGTTTGAATATGGTTTGTTTGACCCCTACAAATCTAATGTTGAAATATGATCCCCAGTGTTGGAGGTGGGGCCTAATGGGAAGTGTTTGGGTCATGGGGGCAGATCCCTCATGAACGACTTTGTGCTGCCCTAGTTTCCATGAGAGCTCCCTCAAGAGCTGGTTGTTTAAAAGAAATTGGCACCTCCCTCCACCCCCCTTACCTCCTCCCTCACCGTATGATACCTGCACACACCAGCTCCTCCCCTTCCCCTTCTGCCATGATTGGAAGCAGCCTGAAGCCCTCACCAGAAGTAGATGTTGGTGCCAGGCTTCTTGTACAGCCTGAATAACTATGGGGCAAGTAAACATGCTTTTATAGCAATACAAATGGACTAGGACATTAGACTTTCTCAATGAAGGAAACTGTGCATTAATGTACACTCTGGTGCAAGCTCCTTACCTTCTCATAGACTGGCACTTTGAATAGCCCTGTGTATTATCCTTCTGTCTGTTGCTAGAACACATTGGGTCTATTCCTACCACAAATCTCTGTCCTTCTTTTTCCTGCTGCCTGATATCGTTTTTCCCAGCTTCCTTCCAGCCTTCATATGGCTTACACGGTCCCACCTCAGGAAGACCTTCCTGACTCCCTATATAAAATATCCACCAACCCATTACCCATATTACAACACCCTACTCATTTTCTTCAAGGTGATAATCATGCTACATATTTATTCTGTATTTGTTGGTTGACATATTGTCCATCTCTCCCACTTGAATACATGTTCCATAGGGGCAGGAAGTTGGCCTGGCTCCTTTGCCCATTATATCACAGCACCAAGCACAGAGTTGGTGCCCAAAAAATGCTGAATCAATGATTGAAAAAATGTATAGCCAACATACATTCCAAGTTCATTATGTGATGTCCTTCTCCCATCAGAACATGCTTAGTGCTGACATGCCCTCCACTTGATGTCAAGCAAAAACACAATTCCCCAAGCTCACCATTGCTCTCCCATGATATGCCCCAAATTGTGGCTTACCCCCGGTAATGTCCACATCTTCATAACAGTGCTTTAGCATCCAATTTCCTATGGTTTTCTCATGGAAACTAAGCAATGGCTTGGGAATTAGATGTACATAGCTTCAAATCACAGCCCTGCCACTAACTGTGTGGCCTTGGGTAGGTGACTTCACCCCTGTGAATCTCAATGTACTCATCAAGGTTGTTCTAAGAATTAAATGATATATATTGACCCAACTATCCCATTACTGCATATATACCCAAATGAATGTAAATCATCCTATTACAAAGATACATGCACACATATATTCATTGCAGCACTATTCACAATAGCAAAGACATGGAATCAACCCAAATGCCCATCAATTATAGACTGGATAAAGAAAATGTGGTACATATACACCATGGAATACTATGCAGCCATAACAAGGAGGAGATCATGTAATTTGCAGTGACATGGATGAAGCTGGAAACCATCATCCTCAGCAAACTAACGCAGGAACAAAAAACCAAACACCACATGTTCTCATTTATAAGTGGGAACTGAACAATGAGAACACATGGTCACGGGGAGGGGAATAACATACACTGGGGCTTGTTGGGGGGTGAAGTGAGGGGAGGGAGAACATTAGGAAAAATTGCTAATGCATGCTGGGCTTAATACCTAGGTGATGGGTGGATAGGTGCAGCAAACCACCATGGCACACGTTTACCTGTGTAACAAACCTGCACATCCTGCACATATACCCAGAAACTTAAAATTAAAATTAATTTTTAAAAATGAATTAGGGAGGGGTGGAGCAAGATGGCCAAATAGGAAAACCTCCAGTCTCCAACTCCCAGCGCGAGCGACACAGAAGACAGGTGATTTCTGCATTTTCAACTGAGGTACTGGGTTCATCTCACTAGGGATTGTGGGACCATCGGTGCGGGTCAGCTGCTGCAGCCTGACCAGCGAGAGCTGAAGCAGGGCGAGGCATCGCCTCACCTGGGAAGCGCAAGGGGGAAGGCAATCCCTTTTCCTAGCCAGGGGAACTGAGACACACAACACCTGGAAAATCGGGTAACTCCCAACCCAATAGTGTGCTCTACCAAGGATCTTAGCAAACGGGCACACCAGGAGATTATATCCCACACCTGGCCGGGAGGGTCCCACGCCCACAAGAGCCTCCCTCATTGCTAGCACAGCAGTCTGCGATCTCGTGGCAAGGCAGCAGCGAAGCTGGGGCAGGGGCGCCTGCCATTGCTGAGGCTTAAGTAGATAAACAAAGTGGCTGGGAAGCTCGAACTGGGTGGAGCGCACAGCAGCTCAAGGAGTCCTGCCTGTCTCTGTAGACTCCACCTCTGGGGACAGGGCACAGCTAAACAACAACAAAAACAACAACAACAACAAAAAGCAGCAGAAACCTCTGAGATGCAAACGACTCTGTCTGACAGCTTTGAAGAGAGCAGTAGATCTCCCAACACGGAGGTTGAGATCTGAGAACAGACAGACTGCCTGCTCAAGTGGGTCCCTGACCCCTGAGTAGCATAACTGGGAGACATCCCCCACTAGGGGCAGACCGACACCCCACACCTTACACGGTGGAGTACACCCCTGAGAGGAAGCTTCCAAAACAAGAATCAGACAGGTACACTCGCTGTTCAGCAATATTCTATCTTCTGCAGCCTCTGCTGCTGATACCCAGGCAAACAGGGTCTGGAGTGGACCTCAAGCAATCTCCAACAGACCTACAGCTGAGGGTCCTGAGTGTTAGAAGGAAAACTAACAAACAGGAAGGACACCCACACCAAAACCCCATCAGTACGTCACCATCATCAAAGACCAAAGGCAGATAAAACCACAAAGATGGGGAAAAAGCAGGGCAGAAAAGCTGGAAATTCAAAAAATAAGAGCGCATCACCCCCTGCAAAGGAACACAGCTCATCGCCTGTAATGGATCAAAGCTGGACGGAGAATGACTTTGACAAGATGAGAGAAGAAGGCTCCAGTCCATCAAACTTCTCAGAGCTAAAGGAGGAATTACGTACCCAGCGCAAAGAAACTAAAAATCTTGAAAAAAGAGTGGAAGAATTGATAACTAGAATAATTAATGCAGAGAAGGCCATAAACGAATTGACAGAGATGAAAACCATGACACGAGAAATATGTGACAAATGCACAAGCTTCAGTCACCAACTTGATCAACTGGAAGAAAGAGTATCAGCAATTGAGGATCAAATGAATGAAAAGAAGTGAGAAGAGAAGTCTAAAGAAAAAAGAAGAAAAAGAAATGAACAAAGCCTTCGAGAAGTGTGGGATTATGTGAAAAGACCAAATCTACGTCTGATTGGAGTGCCTGAAAGTGAGGGGGAAAATGGAACCAAGTTAGAAAGCACTCTTCAGGATATCATCCAGGAGAACTTCCTCAACCTAGTAGGGCAGGCCAACTTCAAATTCAGGAAATACAGAGAACGCCACAAAGATACTCCTCGAGAAGAGCAACTCCAAGACACATAATTGCCAGATTCACAAAAGTTGAAATGAAGGAAAAAATCTTAAGGGCAGCCAGAGAGAAAGGTCGGGTTACCCACAAAGGGAAGCCCTTCAGACTAACAGCAGATCTCTCAGCAGAAATTCTACAAGCCGGAAGAGAGTGGGGGCCAATATTCAACATTCTTAAAGAAAAGAATTTTAAACCCAAAATTTCATATCCAGCCAAACTAAGTTTCATAAGTGAAGGAGAAATAAAATCCTTTACAAATAAGCAACTGCTTAGAGATTTTGTCACCACCAGGCCTGCCTTACAAGAGACCCTGAAGGAAGCACTAAACATGGAAAGGAACAACCAGTACCAGCCATGGCAAAAACATGCCAAAATGTAAAGACCATCAATGCTAGGAAGAAACTGCATCAGCTAACAAGCAAAATAACCAGTTAATATCATAATGGCAGGATCAAGTTCACACATAACAATATTAACCTTAAATGTAAATGGACTAAATGCTCCAATTAAAAGACACAGACAGGCAAACTGGATAAAGAGTCAAGACCCATCAGTTTGCTGTATTCAGGAGACCCATCTCACATGCAGAGACATACATTGACTCAAAATAAAGGGATGGAGGAAGATCTACCAAGCAAATGGAGAACAAAAAAAAAGCAGGGGTTGCAATCCTAGTCTCTGATAAAACAGACTTTAAACCATCAAAGATCAAAAGAGACAAAGAAGGCCATTACATAATGGTAAAGGGATCAATTCAACAGGAAGAGCTAACTATCCTAATTATATATGCACCCAATACAGGAGCACCCAGATTC
The DNA here is from genome assembly GCF_047675955.1 of Chlorocebus sabaeus. Taxonomy (NCBI): domain Eukaryota; kingdom Metazoa; phylum Chordata; class Mammalia; order Primates; family Cercopithecidae; genus Chlorocebus; species Chlorocebus sabaeus. Next base: position 45,529,687 of record NC_132908.1, on the reverse strand, counting down.
ATAAAGCAAGTCCTTAGAGACTTACAAAGAGACTTAGACTTCCATACAATAATAATGGGAGGCTTCAACACCCCACTGTCAACATTAGACAGATCAACGAGACAGAAAGTTAACAAGGATATCCAGGAATTGAACTCATCTCTGCAGCAAGCAGACCTAATAGACATCTACAGCACTCTCCTCCCCAAATCAACAGAATATACATTCTACTCAGCACCACATCGCACTTATTCCAAAATTGACCACATAATTGGAAGTAAAGCATTCCTCAGCAAATGTACAAGAACAAAAATTATAACAAACTGTCTCTAAGACCACAGTGCAATCAAACTAGAACTCAGGACTAAAAAACTCAATCAAAACCACTCAACCACATGGAAACTGAACAACCTGCTCCTGAATGACTACTGGGTACATAACGAAATGAAGGCAGAAATAAAGATGTTCATTGAAACCAATGAGAACAAAGATACAACATACCAGAATCTCTGGGACACATTTAAAGCAGTGTGTAGAGGAAAATTTATGGCACTAAACGCCCACAAGAGAAAGTTGGAAAGATCTAAAATTGACACTCTAACATCACAATTAAAAGAACTAGAGAAGCAAGAGCAAACACATTCGAAAGCTAGCAGAAGGCAAGAAATAACTAAGATCAGAGCAGAACTGCAGGAGATAGAGACACAAAAAACCCTCCAAAAAATCAATGAATCCAGGAGTTGGTTTTTTGAAAAGATCAACAAAATTGATAGACCGCTAGCAAGACTAATAAAGAAGAAAAGAGAGAAGAATCAAATAGACGCAATAAAAAATGATAAAGGGGACATCACCACCGACCCCACAGAAATACAAACTACCATCAGAGAATACTATAAACACCTCTACACAAATAAACTAGAAAATCTAGAAGAAATGGGTAATTTCCTGGACACTTACACTCTCCCAAGACTAAACCCAGAAGAAGCTGAATTCCTGAATAGACCAATAGCAGGCTCTGAAATTGAGGCAATGATTAATAGCCTACCAATGAAAGAAATTCCAGGACCAGATGGAATCACAGCTGAATTCTACCAGAGGTATAAGGAGGAGCTGGTACCATTCCTTCTGAAACTATTCCAATCAATAGAAAAAGAGGGAATCCTCCCTAACTCATTTTATGAGGCCAACATCATCCTGATACCAAAGCCTGGCAGAGACACAACAAAAAAAGAGAATTTTAGACCAATATCCCTGATGAACATTGATGCAAAAATCCTCAAAAAAATACTGGCAAACCGGATCCAGCAGCACATCAAAAAGCTTATCCACCATGATCAAGTGGGCTTCATCCCTGGGATGCAAGGCTGGTTCAACATACGCAAATCAATAAACGTAACCCAGCATATAAACAGAACCAAAGACAAAAACCACATGATTATCTCAACAGATGCAGAAAAGGCCTTTGACAAAATTCAACAGCCCTTCATGCTAAAAACGCTCAAGAAATTCAGTATTGATGGAATGTATCTCAAAATAATAAGAGCTATTTATGACAAACCCACAGCCAATATCATACTGAATGGGTAAAAACTGGAAAAATTCCCTTTGAAAAGTAGCACCAGACAGGGATGCCCTGTCTCACCACTCCTATTCAACATAGTGTTGGAAGTTCCGGCTAGCGCAATCAGGCAAGAGAAAGAAATAAAGGGTATTCAGTTAGGAAAAGAAGAACTCAAATTGTCCCTGTTTGCAGATGACATGATTGTATATTTAGAAAACCCCATTGTCTCAGCCCAAAATCTCCTTAAGCTGATAAGAAACTTCAGCAAAGTCTCAGGATACAAAATCAATGTGCAAAAATCACAAGCATTCTTATACACCAGTAACAGACAAACAGAGAGCCAAATCATGAATGAACTTCCATTCACAATTGCTTCAAAGAGAATGAAATACCTAGGAATCCAACTTACTAGGGATTAAAGGACCTCTTCAAGGAGAACTACAAACCACTGCTCAGTGAAATAAAAGAGGACACAAACAAATGGAAGAACATACCATGCTCATGGATAGGAAGAATCAATACTGTGAAAATGGCCATACTGCCCAAGGTAATTTATAGATTCAATGCCATCCCCATCAAGCTACCAATGAGTTTCTTCACAGAATTGGAAAAAACTGCTTTAAAGTTCACATGGAACCAAAAAAGAGCCCTCATTGCCAAGACAATCCTAAGTCAAAAGAACAAAGCTGGAGGCATCACGCTACCTGACTTCAAACTATACCATAAGGCTACAGTAACCAAAACAGCATGGTACTGGTACCAAAACAGAGATATAGATCAATGGAACAGAACAGAGTCCTCAGAAATAATACCACACATCTACAGCCATCTGATCTTTGACAAACCTGAGAAAAACAAGAAATGGTGAAAGGATTCCCTATTTAATAAATGGTGCTGGGAAAATTGGCTAGCCATAAGTAGAAAGTTGAAACTGGATCCTTTCCTTACTCCTTATACGAAAATTAATTCAAGATGAATTAGAGACTTAAATGTTAGATCTAATACCATAAAAAAACCCTAGAAGAAAACCTAGGTAATACCATTCAGGACATAGGCATGGGCAAGGACTTCATGTCTAAAACACCAAAAGCAACAGCAACAAAAGCCAAAATAGACAAATGGGATCTAATTAAACTAAAGAGTTTCTGCACAGCAAAAGAAACTACCATCAGAGTGAACAGGCAACCTACAGAATGGAAGAAAATTTTTGCAATCTACTCATCTGACAAAGGGCTAATATCCAGAACCTACAAAGAACTCAAACAAATTTACAAGAAAAAAACAAACAATCCCGTCAAAAAGTGGGCAAAGGATATGAACAGACAGTTCTCAAAAGAAGACATTCATATAGCCAACAGACACATGAAAAAATGCTCATCATCACTGGCCATCAGAGAAATGCAAATGAAAACCACAATGAGATACCATCTCACACCAGTTAGAATGGCAACCATTAAAAAGTCAGGAAACAACAGGTGCTGGAGAGGATGTGGAGAAATAGGAACACTTTTACACTGTTGGTGGGATTGTAAACTAGTTCAACCATTATGGAAAACGGTACGGCAATTCCTCAAGGATCTAGAACTAGAAGTACCATATGACCCAGCCATCCCATTACTGGGTATATACCCAAAGGATTATAAATCATGCTGCTATAAAGACACATGCACACGTATGTTTATTGCGGCACTATTCACAATAGCAAAGACTCAGAACCAACCCAAATGTCCATCACTGATAGACTGGATTAAGAAAATGTGGCACATATACCCCATGGAACGCTATGCAGCCATAAAAAGGATGAGTTAATGTCCTTTGTAGGGACATGGATGAAGCTGGAAACCATCATTCTCAGGAAACTATCGCAAGAACAGAAAACCAAACACCACATGTTCTCACTCATAGGTGGGAACTGATCAATGAGATCACTTGGACTCGGGAAGGGGAACATCATACACCGGGGCCTATCATGGGGAGGGGGGAGGGGGGAGGGGGGAGGGATTGCATTGGGAGTTATACCTGATGTAAATGACGAGTTGATGGGTGCTGACAAGTTGATGGGTGCAGCATGCCAACATGGCACAAGTATACATATGTAAGAAACCTGCACGTTATGCACATGTACCCTAGAACTTAAAGTATAATAATTTTAAAAAATGAATTAAATTAGACAGCTTGTATAAAGCAAGGTTTCTCGAACTGGGCATCATTGACATTTTGAGCTGATTTTTTTGTTGGGGTCACAGGTAGCAGACTGTCCTATCCACTGTAGAATATTTAGCAGAATTCTGGGCCTCCACCTATTAGATGCCAATAGAACACCCCCACACACCATGTGAGAACCAAAAATGTCTGCAGATATTGTCAAATCTCTCCTGGAAGACAAAATCACTGAGAGTTAATAACCACTGGTAGTAAGTCTTTAACACAGGGTCTGGCAAGTTATTAAACTGCCATATAAATCAGTTTCTTTATCTCTAAAATAGGCATAATAATCATGTTCAACTCATAGTTTGGTGAGAATATTGACTGACATAATATGTATAAAGGGCTTAGCAGAATACCTTGCATATTACAAGTGCTTTTTTCAAAAAGCTATTTTTGTCATTAAAACTTAATGACTGCAATTATTGCTATTTGTATTAGAGCCCTCCTTTAATCACTATTCTGAGTTTAATCCAGTCACTCACCTAGTTTTCCCAGAGGACCTTACTATTTATACTGCATACCCAGTGCTGGAGCCTTTTTCCTAATCCCTAGCTACCCTGTGGCCTCCCAAAGTCAAAATAAAAGCTCACCTTCCAAACTCAGTGTGGCTGGCTGTGTTGAGCACCTCGTGGCCACATTCCACTCACCCTTGGAACATTTGATTATTTCATCCTGGCCACCTAGAGCTGACAACCCCAGCTGGGTCAGAACATTAATAGTTGGTGATGGAGCTTTCAGAATACTGTGATTTGCCTGTCCTGTTGAACCTTCTTCACCTGTAAGGCGTACATTGGTGTCTTAGTCAGCTCTGGTTAAAACGCTTTAAAGACATTGCAGTAAATGAGGTCAATGAAGCATTAGAGGATGCTGAGCTCTCCTTTACATTTTCCTAGGGGCCCAAAAATGAGATGTTTGCTTCCAATACATCAAGAGAGACAGTGGTCAGACATAAGAGTCACCAGTGAAAAGATGGTGGTCCCCATCCTTGGAGACTTTTGAAAAGAACTGGGAAATCTATAGATCACTTTAGGTAGTATGGACATTTTAACAATACTGATTCTTCAATCCATGAACATAGGATATCTTTCCATGTTATAGTGTCCTCTTAAACAAAAATACAGTTAGAAGAGTGTTCTGTAGCACAATAGGGTGGCTATAGTAAACAATAACTTACTGTAAATTTCAAAATAACTAAAAGAGTGGAATTGGGATGTTCCTAACACAAAAAAAATAAATGCTTGAGATGATGAATATCCCAACTGTTATGATTTATTATACATTGTATGTTTGTATCAAGAATCATACATACCCCCTTAAATATATGCTACTAATATATATCCATAATAAAAATAAAAATATTTTTTTAAAAAATGGCCGGGTGCAGTGGCTCAAGCCTGTAATCCCAGCACTTTGGGAGGCAGATCACGAGGTCAAGAGATCGAGACCATCCTGGCCAACATGGTGAAACCCCATCTCTACTAAAAATAAAAAATTAGGTGGGCGTGCTGACACGTGCCTGTAGTCCCAGCTACTTGGGAGGCTGAGGCAGGCGAATCACTTGAACCAGGGAGACAGAGGTTCAGTGAGCCAAGATCGCACCACTGCACTCCAGCCTGTCAACAGAGCAAGACTCTGTCTCAAAAACTAAATAAATACATAAATAAATACATAAATAAATAAGCAGTGTCAGATTTCTGTGTGCTAGGAGGAAGAGATGGTACCACTGATTTCTGCAGGTCTTTCCCAATTTCAGATTTCTAAAGCAGCTTCTCACCTTGCTTCCCCCTAGCCTCTGTGTATGAGTAAAAGCACACTTCTAGCTATGCACCCTGCTCTGATACCCAGCCCATCTCCTACCTGGCCCGTGCCTCAGACAATCTTTCTACAAAGTTGAGTCCTCCCACCATAAGTAACTGCTACCATAAGAATTACACAGGAAGTACATACTTCTCAAATATGAGAAGATAGGAACATAAGAATTACATACTTCTCAAATATCAAGTTCCACATTTGTTTTATATTATTTATTTTATTTTGTTCACAGACAAGTTTTCACTGTCTCCCAGGCTGGTGTGCAGTGGCACAATCATAGCTCACTGCAGCCTTGAACTCCTGGACTCAAGCAATCCTTCTGCCTCAGTCTCCCAAGTAGTTAGGACTATAGGCACATGCCACCATGCTTGGCCAATTTTTTTATTTTACAGAGATTGGGTCTCACTATGTTGCCCAGACTGGTCTCAAGCGATCCTCCTGTCTTGGTCTCCCAAAGTGTTGGTATTAGAGGTGTGAGTCACCACCCCCAGCCTCCAGATTCATTTATTCAACAAAGCACATCTCCTAAGTGCTTATGCTGTGTCTGGTGCCTTGCAGGCAACAGGGATCCCATGATGAACCTTCATCAATCTTGCCCCTCAAAAATTTCATGATCTGGTAGATTTAGAAGTTTCACTGTTTACATGCCAAATTATGTGACTATGAGTCTACATATGTGTTTTTATTTTAATTATTCTTGGTGGAAACGTTTCTAAGATTATTACAGAGATCAGCTCTCTTAAACAGAGCAGGCAGCTTAGCACAGTTTACCCTTTCCCTGGAGTTCCAAGACTGTGATTGAGACTCCCAAATCTGTATGACCCTGTGAGGCAGAGCAACCCTCTACAGTCCTTACTGTGATTTTTATCATATTCATATTGTTCCTATCCCTGTCACCATTCTCTGCCACCCACCAGCAGCAAGATTCTTCCTGCTCCTGAGAGTCCACCATATTCAATAAGCATTTGTAACGCAGCAACAGCTTGAAAGAAATTCTTCCCCACCCGTCTGGCTCTCCAGACATGTCCAGGTCACTGTCCTCCATTTATGAGCTCTTGAAAATGGGTACTATTATTATGCTCATTTTACAGATGAGGAAATTGAGTCTCAGATAGGTTAAGTGACTTGCTCTGAAGTCACAGTAGCAGAGCTGGAACTTATATACAAACTGACTGACTCCGAAGATCTAATTCCTATTTGATGTATACTATTAGGAGTTTGTCACTTATAGATAGGGGATGATCAGGGAGCTGCTTGACTCTATCCAAATCTGGACGGTTACACGTTTTAAAACAACCACAACTGGATCACCCACAGGTATTTTCTGAACACCTAGTGCTGTCAGAGATATGAAATAGCATGTCAAGGCCTTGAGAAGCTCACAGTCTAGTTGGGAATGTGGGCAGGAGACAGCAAGGGTACATCACCACCCAACCCACAGGAAGGTGTCAAAGAGTTCAGGATGGATGACTCAGCATGGCTGGGAAACCTCTACTCAAAGTTCTGCTGTCCATGAAGGGTCCTGAATCAGAACCACCTGAATGAGGAGTGGGAAGTAATGAGTCACTTGTCATAAGACTGTTCTAGCAGGGACAGGGGGTCAGAGGTGCTGTGCCATGCAGAGACAGGATATGTGGCTTCAACCATTCTTGCAGTCGTTCAATAACTATTGAATGGAATACTCCATACATGCAAGGCACTGTTCTTAGCACATTGAAGAAGACAGACAAGGTCACTGCGCTCATAGAGCTTGTATTCTAGTGGGGGAGGCCTTCTACAATTAAATAAACCAGACAATAAGAGACAGTGAGAAGCAAATGGGAAAGGAGCTATTGCTGATTGGGAGGGGTAGAGGAATAGTCTTTCCAAAGAGGTGACATCTGAGTTAGGACATAAAAGGATGAGGAAGAGCCATGTAAAAAGAAGAGTGTGCCAAGCACATAGAACAGTGTGTGAGAAGGTTCAGAGGTTCTTGTAAGGCTGATGTGGATGAAAGCTACCTTCCACCCAGCAGGCTTTGCAGGTGGAGTTGTCCATGAAAAAGAAAGACCGAAAAGAGAACTCAATTGAGAGTAATTAGGCAACTGTCTCCATGTGGCTTTGGGGTTAGGAGCTGAGAAGGGAAGAAAAATGGAAAGAAAGGGAAGCTCCAAATATCCTGCTACAACCGGATGATTCTGAATATCTGGTGGTAAATATTCATATAATAATTGATGATGATGATAATGATGATGATGATCATGATCATGATGATGACAATAAAAATGCTAAAATGATCAGGCTGTCAGAGGGCAATGCTGCCTTTGGCAAAGATATGTGGCCTTTCTCAGACTCAAATAAAGGACAAAGGATAGCACATCATCCTTCATTCTCTTTCTCCTGCCTGTGACATGCCTGAGAATCCCAGAAGTCATTCTCACTTTGCCCACAGGCATTCCTACTGTATCCCAAGTCCCTGCTGGGATCACAGGCGTGATGATGCTCACTGCCTTCCCTGCCTCTAGAGATGGGTGCTGCAGTTGATCCCTTCTCACTAGTGGATGACACACCTGCTTCCCCCCACCACCAACCTGACTATGAGCATCTTGAGAACAGGACTAGGTCTTAGCCATCACTGTGGCCCTAGCACTTCCCCTGGGGCCTAGTGCATAGTAGATGTTCAGTAAGTATTGGCTGGAGAGAGAGAGGGAGGAGAAGATGGAGGAACTGAGAAATGGAGGAATAGATGGATAAAGAAATACATCAATCACCTGTCTCCATTCAAGGACAGGCATTTAGCAGCTGTTCAGAAAATAGCTGATTGATTTTGATAGGTAAATGATAGGTCTTAATAAAATTCTCATTGTTGCTGAGCACAGTTGGGCTAGATTTTGAATAACAGTTTCTGTAAGATATTGATTCAGAATACCCCAGACCCCAGACCACCTCCTCTGACATTTTTATCAAATCAAAGGACATTGTGCTATATAGTGCAAAAAGCACAGAGCCTAGAACTCTGCCACTTATCTGGTTTGTGATCATGGGCATACTTCCTTAAACCTCTGTTTCCTCTTATTAAAGAGTTGGGGAATGCATATGCCTACCCCAGAGAATTGCAGTAGCAATAAAAGGAATACTATTTTTGAAAGCAATTTGGGGTGTTTGTTTATTTTGTTTGTTTGTTTCAAATCAAAATGAATGTATTGAGTATCTGCTGTATGTTCATTTCTGAGTGCTGGAAAGAAAGATAAAAGACAGTCCCTGCCCCAGAGAACCCCCCAGTCTAGCAGTTAAGACAGACCCGGGAATGGGGATGTGATGGTTAATTTCATATGGCAACTTGCCTGAACCACAGCGCCCAGATATTTGGTGAAGCATTATTCTGGATATTCCTGCGATGGTGTTTGGGATAAGATTAACATTTAAATCAGGGGACTCTGAGTGAAGCAGACTGCCATGTGGGTGGGCTTCATCCACTCTGTTGAAGCCCTAAATAGAACAAAGACTGACTTCCGCTTCATAAGAAGGAATTCTGCCAGCAGACAGCCTTTGGACTCAAACTGAAACTCTTCCCTGGGTCTCCAGCCTACCCATCAGATTTTAAGCTCCCCAAGTTTCCACAGTCACTTGAGTCAATTCCTTTAAGTAAACCTTTCTGTATACACACATCTTGTTGTTTCTGTTTCTCTGGAGAACCCTGACTAACACAGAGAACAATAACACGGTAGTGAGTTGGATGCTCTAAGAATGATCCTTAAGAATCCAGTGTCACGGAAAACCGAGGAGCAGTGATTAGCTCCATCTGGAAGGGTGTGAAGGAAGGCTTAGGATACCGGAGCTGGGACCTGAAGGCCAAGTTCCTATAAAAAGATGAGAAAAGGGCCACGTGTGGTGGTTCACACCTGCAATCCCAGCATGTTGGGAGGCCGAGGAGGGCGAATCACCTGAGGTCAGAAGTTCAAGACCAGCCTGGGCAACATGGTGAAATCTGATCTCTACAAACACACACACACACACACAAATAGCCAGGCGGTGGCATGTGCCTGTAATCCCAGCTACTTGGGAGGATGAGGCAGGAAAATCATTTGAACCTGGGAGATAGAGGTTGGAGTGAGCCAAGATTGTGCCACTGCACTCCAGCCTGGGCGACAAGGGTGAGACTCAGTATATATATATATGAGAAAAGATCTTCCAAGCATCACTTAACAGGATCATGCTCACTCCCTCCATTTCCTTAGTAGTTATATGAACTTTAATCAGATTATCTTTCTCCTGAAAATTCTCTTCTCTAGGCTGTTCTAGCCTATTGTATGGAGGACCGAGCTGTGTGACCTAGACAAATCCCCTAACATCTGTGGGCCTCAGTTTACTCCTTGCTTAAAGCCTATTTCATGGAGTCCAGGAAGGCACTTTGCACACTTCCTTATAGCATGCACTATATAAATTAACTGCAAAGAAAGACAAATATTTAACAAATTTAAATAATCAAAAAATATTATATAAGACTGTGAACTCTTATATCCTAGAGTTTCATTAAAAATGGAGACACTCCTGGGACACTAGTGGCAAGGGGCAGGAGGAAAGAAGAGTTGGCATCTTGTGTTCCCCCAAGGACACAGTTGGATGCAGAGCCTCAATGTCTGAACCTGAAGTTGGCCTCAGAGGGAGGACAGCTAGGCAGGCTGCTCTCTGAGATGGGAGAATGGAGTGCCCTCTGCCCCACTATTCTTCCACTATGAAAAAATGGGGAGTCTTCTGCCCCACTCTCCCCACTATGCAAAAAAGCAAGAATTCATGAAGATGGCATCTGCTTGGCCACAGACCAGAATCATCCTGGGATACCTGGATGAGACAACCCTGTAGAAAGCCCCATGCAGTCATTACATCTGTAGAGCCCCATCACAGACTCCTGAGAGTCAGGGTGGTCCAATCAAGGGCATTAACTGGGGACTCCCCAGTGGCCTGATGTAGGCCAGTCATTCAGGGGATAAACTTCTTTATCTGGGGCTCTTTCCTTACCCCAGGCCCTGCTGGACCAAGGTTCTCTTTCAATAACCAGTTTTGTTGCTCAAGGATAAAGGGAGAATGCCCCATGGACAGAAGAAACTAAATCCCTGAAGAATTCAATTGGCTGCTGCATCCATTGAGAAGATTAAAAATATACTGAGCACATACTTTTCTCTCTTAGGAGGAGCAAGATACTAACTAGACTACTCTAGGGATGTTCCTTAAGTCTCAGGCCAAATTAAAGTCCAGACACACATTATTTGTGTGAATTGAAAAGATCTTATGTCTAGAGACTCAAACTGACAAACAAGAAAACCAAACCAAAAAGGAAAATGAAAAAGAGGGAAAGGGGAAAAAAGTAAAAGGGAAAGGCAAAGCATTCATGAAAGCATTCAGAGCCCAAGGTGGTATCATGGCAAGACCAGGGGCCTTTTGAGTATCTGAGACCTGGGTTTGAATTTTAGTTCTGCCCCCTTATTAGTTTTGTCATCTTATCTTTCCTTTTTTCTCTTTGGTTCAGTCTCTTTGTCTATCAAATCTAGTGATACCTACTTTTCAGGAACATTGTGAAGATTAAGATTACAGAAGAGATGATGTTATTTGTCGATTGGGTAGGCTTTCAACAAATAGTTTCAGTTACTGTCATTTCACCAGAAATGGCTCTTTATGTTCGAGTTAAAATGCATTGGATAATTGTTTTGTAATGGAAGCAGCAACAAAATTATAATCAAAGGAGCAACACAGCACATGCCATGTAGAATTCTATGCTACAGTTTCGTTTAGAAGTCAACGTTTTCATCTTTATTTTATGCCTAATGCAGAAATGCCTCAAGTTTATTTACCAACTAGACACTAATGTGCATTCTAAGGATAATTACCCTCACCAGGATCTGACTCTGGCTATAAAATGTTAAATAACAAATCACTTAGTGAACGAAAAAAATTTTTTTGCTTTAAATAAAGATGAGAGGGATAGTGGAGTCCATAAAATAAGTCAGTCATATCTGTGCTTTGCTCTTTTCAACACATCACTAAAGCAAGGGTTCTCCTGTCTCCATTTATCTTAAACTGAACTGAGGCTCCCAGCTCCTGGAAATGAGACCACAAATGATCAATTACATTTTAGTGCACGAAGTCAAAGGGTAAATGTATTATTGCTCACCACAGGCCGACCCTAACCTCAGGATTAATGCCATAAACAACAAAAAAAGAAAAATATAGTTAGGCCTTCTATGAAAATATAGAAGGCACTGGCTTCTGGCTCCAAAAAAATTACAAAAGGGAAATGATGACCCCTACCGTTAGGAACAAGAACAGACAGCGGCTTTGGGAACCTGGAGAGCGCCGTGTGGTAGGAGGCGTGGTTATTCTGGGAGCTGCAAGGACACTGGCTCCCACAGTGGTGTGTTTTCCTATTGAGGCCCCACTGGGCAGGAGGGCCTGGGGGAAGCAAAAAATTTATAAGCTCTCCGTTTAAAATATTTTTAATTTTTTAATTAAGACGCTTGGGCTTGCTTTGGTGAATATAACTTTTTTGCATTATATTTTATGCTTGAAATGACCACGCAATTTCTGATAAAGACTTGTTAATGACGATCTCTCCAAATTCCCAGTGGTCACCATCCATGGGAAAACTTGTATGCACAGGTAACAATGAAATATTTTTAATATTTTAACAATTCCATACTTAAAGGATCTAATAGCACTTTGGCATGTGGAAATTTCTTGTAATAATGCAAATGCTTTTCAAATTCAATCCAACCTTTTCACATTGAGTATTTTTAAATAATGATGAAACTATAATCTGCAAAACATATGAATTGTTGGAGGTGTCATCCTGCAGCAGGCTTACACACCACAGAGAGAGCTTGTCAGCCACAAGTGGACACACAGCCAAGAACTGTGATATTTCTATTTCAGGGCTTCCGCTTGGAGCTATGCTTCACACGATCCCTGCTAAACCTCCTCAGTGCCACCTCGTTCTTCTTACAATGACCACCTACCTCTTCCCTGCGCAGCCTACAACGTCCTCCATCGCCCACCCTATCCTGATCTCATCATCCATTCTTTTCCAGGCTCCTCGCTGGCTGACTTTGACTTTCTCCATGGCTCTTTCCTGCCCCAGTACCTTCACACGAACTGTTCATTACCTCTGCTTGGAACATTCCTCCCCTGTCTTCGCCTAGCTAACCCCTATTCATGTGTGTGTTCCACAGGATGCCTTCTCTGATCACAACAAAGTCTCCCCATGCTCACAGTTTTGTTTTCAGTAACCTCATCTGTAAAAATGGAAATAAAAATAGGTTTGTTTTGAGGAATAAATGAGATATGACACAATTAAGAACCTAGAACAGTGCCTGGCTTGCAATGAATGTTCAATAAATCATCACTTTACTTTCACACTTTTCCTCTGTGGCCTGTATCACAACTATAAATAGATGTTGATTTGCTTGTATTTGTTCCTCATTAGGCTGTGAACTCCGTAAGGCCAGAGAACATGTCTTTTTCTTTTTCCACCACTATCTACCAAGGCCTGGCATAGTCCTGGTGTCAATGTGTATTTAGGGTTTTTGTTGTTATGATTGTTGTTTTATCTGTATATTTTCATTTTCCTTCCAACCTTTATTTTGGGTTCAAGGGGTACATGAGAAGATTTGTTACATGGGTAAATTGCATTTCGTAGGGATTTAGTGTACAGATTACTTCATCACCCAGGTAATGAGCTTAGTAACAAATAGGTGGTTTTATTGTTGTTGTTTTTGGAGGGTTTTTTTTCCGTTTGTTTTTTGTTTTTTGTGGGTTTTTTGGGTTTTTTTGTTTTTGTTTTTGTTTTTTTTTTTTTTTTGAGATGGAGTTTCACTCTGTTGCCCAGGCTGGAGTGCAGTGGGGCGATCTTGGCTCACTGCAAGCTCCACCTCCTGGGTTCAAGCGATTCTCCTGCCTCAGCCTCCCGGGTAGCTGAAATTACAGGCATGCACCACCATGCCAGGCTAATTTTTGTATTTTTAGTAGAGACGGGGTTTCACCATGTTGGCCAGGCTGGCCTCGAACTCCTGACCTCAAGTGATCCGCCTGCCTCGGCCTCCCAAAGTGCTGGGATTACAGGCATGAGCCACCGTGCCCGGCCCAAATAGGTGCTTTTTAAATCCTCACCCTCCTCCCAACCTCCACCCCCAAGCAGGCCCTGGTATCTACGCAGTTGGTCATGGAAATTCTACACAGCAGAGAAACCACAACAAGTAATTGGAGGGCGAATCTGAAAAAGTTTAAAATACTGACGTAAAAATACACCGGACCCACTTCCTCTTGCTGCCCCCACCTCCCTAGCCCCACCCTGCCATACTTCCTTCCCCTCCCTCCCTTTTATCCCTTGCTGTTCCTGAATCTGTTTTTCTGGCATTCCATATTTCTGTGCACCATTCCCATATATGAGCTGATACACAGTAAGTGCTCAATAAACTTTATTGAATAAATGCTGGGACAACTGAAGAGCTGGATAAACAGAGGGAGGATGGATATGTAGGAGAATGAGAGGATAGATGGGGTACATGCTCCCCGACTTAGCATGGAAGAAATTTCCTCTTGTGATTTCAAAAATCTACCCCCACAAAATCTCTACCCTGATGTTCCCCTAACCCAGTGAAAACAGAAGTGGTCCTTCTCCTTGAAGTTAATTTAAAACCTAAACATGAATCCAGTCTGATGGGCCCGTGACACTTGAGGATCCATCTGGGCAGCCTCTCCATTACTCCTAATGGCCGGCTTTGAAATGGAATTACTTCATTCTTCAAAGTAAAGTGCAGGGAGTTTTTCCCTCTCTGAACAGCAAGCACATACTGCAAAGACATTCTGCTTCTATAAATATGCTTTTCTAAATGTTAAAGGGTTAGAGCAATTTCCAAAGGTCTCTGCCTCGAAGGAGCCCTCCAATGATATTTAATTGAACTACTTTTGCTTTGAGAAGTGAGGAAACTAAAATGTAAGAAGTGGAAATGCTTCTTGGTTTTATGTCAAAACATAGGCTTCTAGAAAAAACAGTGGAAAATAATTTTCTGTTATTAAACTCAGGAAAATGAACATAAAAATCTCAACCAAAGAGAGTCAAGTACAGGATTTTTGTAGGACAGCTGGAGGAAAAACTATCTCCTTCAAAATTCTCATTTTAAACCCTTACCAACTGTTGAAGGCATTTTTGTTAATAAAAATCACTAAAAATCTCTCTCCTTCCTTTGGCATTCAAAATTGAGCATTTGATATAAACATGTCTGCTGCAAGTTTAAATATTAACTTCTTTCATGACATCCCCATGGTGTTTCCAGAGCAAATTCTTCTGAACAGAAGACACTAAATTTTGTAAAGGTTGAAAAAAGAGACAAATCACCTAAGTGAAGCAAACTCTCTGAAAATAGGCAAATGATCAACTTGTAATTTTGTATTTGTGAAAACATTTGAATGACAGTTGGCATATTTCAACCTAAGTCACATTAAGGAGCCAACAATTAAATCTTTGCTCCTGCTCAATGTATTGATAATATTGGTATAATTCTGAATTTGATGTGATGTTCTCTGAAGAGAAAAGGGACTGGGGACTGCTGAGTGAGCATTCACAGAATGCCAGAAAGAGAAGGTGAATGAGTTTGATTACTACACAGTTGCAACTGCTGTGCCCTGCAGAACCCCAGTGGACACCATGCATTTAGACTACAATGTGAATGGTGCCACGGTGGCAGAATTGCATAGCAGTGGCAGAATTGCACAGCTGTGGCAGTCTAAAATATTTACCCTCTGTCTTTTTATAGAAAAAGTTTGCTAGGCCAGGTATGGCGGCTTACACTTGTAACCCCAGCACTTTGGGAGGCCAAGGCAGGAGGATCGCTTGAGCCCAGGAATTCAAGACCAGCCTGGGCAACACAGCAAGGCTCTATCTCTACAAAAAAGTTAAAGATTAGCTGGGCATGGTGGTGCACACCTGTAGTCCCAGCTACTCAGGAGACTGAGGTGAGAGGATCTCCTGAGCCCAGGAGGCTGAGGCTGCAGTGAGTCATGATTGTGCCACTGCACCCTAGCCTGAGTGACAGAGGGAGACTCTGACTCAAAAAGAAAAGAGAAAAAATAAAAGAGAAGGGAAGAGAAGAGGAGAAGAAAAGAAAAGAACAGAAAAGAGAAAAGAAAAGAAAGGGAAGGGTTGGGTTTACTGACCTGAATTATAAGGACACTGTGCTCTACAGGGCAAAGCTTGAGGAGACAGGCCATGGCTTCTCTTGTCCTTTCTCCAGGCCTCTGTTTCCAGATCTGTAAGTTAAAGCTAAAACGTCCTACTCCTTGTGTCTTAGAGTGCTGTGTGGGACATATTGGTTGAAGATTTTTTTGAATGAATTTTTGTATTTTTTCACTAAGAAACATACTGTGTAATTGAGAAAATGAAAAACGTTTCCATTCTTTCCTTGATGTTCTCTATGCTATGAACTAAGAGTAAGTGATTCACTGAACAAAACAGTTCTCCAGTGAACAGCCTGTGCATCTGTACTTTGCACACTTTGCAGTTACACTGTTGTCTTTTGTGAGGTTACCTAGCATGAAAATATTTCTCCAATAGAGTAGAACCCAAACCACAGGGAAGCAGCAGCCAAAATCTCACTATTGTAGCCAAAGGGGATGTGTATTTCCCCTTCTCCACTCCTTGCATCTGGTCCATGCTCAAAGTAAGCCAAACCAGTGCTCTTGTGCAGAACCCTAAATCTAAAGGGGGTGACACATAAATCTAGGCACAATGGACACTACCAAAGCCAGCAGTAGTGGAGATGACAGTCCAGCAGTGGTGAGGGAGAACAGGACTACCCTTATCACTGCTTGAGGGTGCCTGGGTGTAGATAGCAGACCACACTTGACTCACCAAGCTCATACATCTAGCTTGTGGTGGCAAAGTGGGCACTTTTTTTCTAATTCACATAAATGAATAGCAGCAGTTCTGAGCTGAGCTGAGGTTCAGGGAGAAGCACCTGCAGCTGGCATCTATTCCAGGGTCACTCCCTCGGTCGCTGCTCTCCAGCCTTCTTGCTGCTTCTGTGAGCTCTCCATTACCCTTCCAGTGCGCCACTTTTCTGAAGTTTGAAAGAGTCAGTTTCTGTTGTTTGCACACCTGTAAGAGCCCTGATTGCACACCCCTACTTGCCAGCCAATCCCACCTTGTTTAGTTACCTAAGGGCCCCTGGCAAAGACCAGACTTAATGGGGTGTGCAGAATTAGAAGATAAAGAATATGTTGAATGAGACTATCGCTCCACTACCCAGATAATAGAAATCAGTCTCCGCATACTAATTTTTTTAAACAGACAGGGATTAGAGACCATCTATCCCAAACCCTTCATTTGTGGATGAAACCCAGAGGAAGCAGGTGAGTTGTTCAAGGTCACCCAGCTACATGATAGCAGCTTCTATAAGACCCGCTCTCTCAGCTTCTTAATTGCATTATTTATGTGGGCACCATGATGATGCGGCTGGAGTCAAACAAAAGAGAAGCATTAATTCAGCTCACCAAGCTGTGCCTAAATGCTCACAAGAATGCTTTGCTAAAATCAATTTTGCCTTCAAACTTTAATCCTGGCCCAGAAGCATAACCCTGATTTATGAAATCTTAAAAAACAAAGTTGTGAGATGTAAACATTTAAAAAAAAAAAAAATCAGATCTGCAGGATGGAGATGCCTCTTCTTGTGGTTACTGGAGTAAAGCACTGAAGCTTCTGAAGTTGGACCCGGGACATGCGTGGGTGAGGGGCAGCAGTGAACCGTCACCAGGAGAGCCTTACATGTCCATCTCTTCTAGAGTGGAACTGAGTTTTCGTCTTGTAAATGCTACAGATGATGCAAAAGTGGAGCGATGATGGAAAACAGAAGTGCCTAACTCAAGTTGTTTTGTTTCAGTGAATCACTTCATCTTTGTTCATAGCATAGAGAGCATCAAGGCAGAAATGAAGACATATTTTCTGCTTTCTCAATTATACGATATGTTTCTTAGTGAAAAAAATACAAAAATTCATTCAAAAAAATGTTCAACCAATATATCACACACAGCACTTTAAGACATAAAGAGTAGGAAATTTTAGCTCCGTTATAGATCTAGAAATAAAGCAATAGAAGCCCCTCTCCTCAGGCTTTGTTCCATAGACCACAGTGTATTTATAATCCAGAGGTCAGCAAATTTTTTCTATACAGAGACAGATGATAAATATTTCAGGCAGTTGAAATTACTCAACTCTGCCATAGTGGCAGTATGTAAACAAATAGGAGTAAAAGTGTTCCAATAAAACTTTATTTTAAAAAACAGATTGTAGGCCAAATTTAGCCCATGGGCCACAGTTTGCCCAGCCTTATATAGGTGATCAGAGTGCACAGTCCTAATCCTCTAACACCCACACATTCTATCATCACAGACTCTAAACTCAGCCTTGAGCACCTTTCAATTGGTAATATCATATCTCAGATCCAGAGGTGGTAATTACTGCCATAAGAGGCAACATCTCAGTTTTTCATAAACTGTTACAGAAGGGTAAACCTTTCCAACACATCCAAGACAATCTTTACTTACCAGGAGGCCAAAACCTCCCTCATTGCCCCCCTGGGTCCCACTGTGTAACATTGCAATTCAATTCTCAGAATCAGTATGCAACCACTCATCATCTTTGCAAGCATTTTTGCCCGAAAAGCCAGGCAATACTCTCACAGTGACAACACGAGAATAACTTGTCATTCTGGTAATGGTCTAACTGCATATAAGTGTCTGTCATAATGAAAATTAGTCTCTTCCGTTTCAATTTATTTTGTCAACAATCCAAATGAAGCCCGAATATATCTTCCAACACCATTTCACACAGACCAAATAGGGAAGAGAACTTTAAAATGAACCTCATCATCATATGACTAAATATTTACATTAAAAAAGATTTTCTCTTCTGGAAGACATCCCAGCTCTACTGTTCTCCCCTGCCAGTACACCTGCAGCTTTTTGTAACTAATTAAGGAACTCCAGAAAACACATTCAAAAGGGCCTCCGAAAACAGATGCACTCTCCATTAATTAAACAAGCCAGAGCAATCACCCAGGCTTGTAATTGGAAAATGTGCTTCTTTCCTGCATTTTAAGGCAATCACATTTATTTGCAAATGTTTTTGATGGTTTCTCAAAAGAGAAAGCCGGCTAGCAGCAGGCTCTGGCTCTCTCTAGCAGGCAAGGCAGATGTTTGGGAAAGGTTGGAGGTATGAGGCAAAGTCACCCAGGTTCTCTAATTAGTTCTTCTCCCTCCAGAAGACTGTGCTAATGAGATAAGGAAGTTTAAGTGCTAAAAAAAGAAAGAAAGCCTGCCAAGGCTGCTTAACAGTACAAAGATGGTCCCATGCCATATACTCTTTAGGGCTCTAATTGGTGTATGCATTGATCTAAGTGTGTGCAGAGTTAGCCCCCTCTTAGCTAAGCTTACACGGTCTGCAGAGGCAGCATTGGGAGCAGGAGGAAGGTGGAGAAAGCCATCAGTGGGCGATTTAAGAAAACACAATAGCCTGGAGTCTCTCCTATACTCTTGTCCTCGGGTTCCAAGCAGTGTTTTAGGGAAACCCCAGTCTTTTTTTATTCTTTAAGTTGTGGGGTACATGTGCAGAACATGCAGGTTTGTTATGTAGGTATACACGTGCCATGGTGGCTTGCTGCACCCAGCAACCCATCATCTACATTAGGTATTTCTCCTAATGCTAGCCCTCCCCTGGCCCCCCACCCCCAGACAGGCCCCGGTGTGTGATGTTCCCCTCCCTGTGTCCATGTGTCCTCATTGTTCCCCTCCCGCTTATGAGTGAGAACATGCCGTGTTTGGAAACCCCAGTCTTAAGTAAAATTCTCTTATGGTAGGGTTACCCTAGTACATCAGCATCCCGATTAGGGATTTCAGATGCCATGCCTCCAGTGGCCACTAGTAAGGTTGTTAAACAACTGCTTCTCAGCAACATGCCTACTCGTCTATACTTCCTTCTGTGATGTGGGGCTGAGATTCTACAAATGAATTCCCTCTTTGCCAGATGGCTTCCTGTTAGGAGCCGCTGATGTGGAGGGCACTTGATGGAGATTGGAAAGCTGGAGGAGGGATAAAGAACTTGCTCTTTTCTGTTTTGCTCTGTCCCGTTGGCATCACTTTGGTGATGGCCCTCCACTGCAGCAGCAAGATATAACAGCACCAGCTGGCAGCATACCCTTCTGAGTTCTCAGTCCCACATCCATAGGGCCCCTTCTCCAAGAATCTAGGTTCCAAAAACCCCATCTTTGTAACTTTGTTTCTCAAGCCCTGTCTTAGTCTAATCAGGCTGCTATAACAAAATATCTTAGACTAGGTAATTTAGAAATAATACAAATTTATTTATCACAGCTCTGGAGACTGAGAAGTCCAACATCAAGATGCTGGTTGATTTGGTGTCTGGTGAGGGCTCACTCTCTGCTTCCAAGATGGCATCTTGTTGCTGTGTCTTCTGGAGGGGACAAACACTGTGCCTTCATGTGGCAGAAGGGACAGAAAGGCAAAAAAGGATGAACTCTCTCCCTGAAGCCCTTTTATAAGGGCACTAATCCCATCTATAAGGGTGGAACCCTCTAACCTAATCATCCCCTAAGGCCCCACCTCAGTATCATCACTTTGGGGGTTAAGTTCCAACATATGAATTTTGGAAGGACACATACATTTAAACCATAGCAAGCACTAAGGGTACTGTATCTTTCTGCAGATACTGCATTTTGATACCTCTGTGTTCCCTCTTTGCCTTTAGGTCCCTTTGAAAGAGATAATTTAATTTAGAGAAAACTAATGCAACCTTTTTTCCCTGACTTGACTCTGACCAATCCAATATTTAATATCAAGAGTGATCTCAGAAAATGGTCTTCAGATAGCATTCTGGGATTGCTTTTGTCATGAACTTGGCCTTAAATGCAGTTGTGGAGTGTTTGAGAAATGGGATGTTAGTAGTAGTAACCCATAGTAGGCAGTGGCATCATAATTAATCAAATTATCACCCACAATTGATCATGATAGATTGCCTACTGAAGCAATTGCCTTGGAGACCAAGTGGCTGCTGCACTTGACTGTTAAAGGTATGACAATGACTTCAAGGACCGTATAGAGGGACAGCTATATCTACCTGCACTGAAGAGACTAAGAAAATGACAAATTCAAGGCTTTAATGCTCACCTGAAGTCATGGTCAGAGAACCAGAGAGCTTTAATTATTATTTCTTATAACTGCAGATACTATCTCGACAAAAACCGAATGCAAAACCTAATTGTGAGTTACTGAATCACAACTTAAGTTGAACTGTCAGTCTCATATGGTAAGGCATTGATTAGGAAAGAGTGGGACCCTGGATATAAAATAAGGATATGTGGGTGGACTCAGATGATGCTGAAAATGCTCAGCCCCTGTCTTTCTGAGCCTCTTTTTCATAGAAAGCAGGAGCACCTCCTTCTGTGTCTAGGAAACTAATCTTCCTTTGCTTGAGGATCTTGTAACATTTCACCAGGGACCATGCAAGGTATGTCTATTCTTCTTAACACCCACCCAGTATTAGTTATCTATTGCCACACAACTAATTCCTGTAAAATTTAGTGGCCTAAATAAACAATAAACTTTTATTATCTCTCACAGTTTCTGTGAGTCTGGAATTCAGGCACAGCTTAGTTGGGAAATTCTGGATCAGGGTCTCTCATGAGGTTGCAGTCAGGGTGAAGTTTTCAAGAAAACCTTCAGCTGGGGATAAACCAACTGAAGGTTTGACTATGGGCGGGAAGGTCTACTTTCAAGATGTCACTCATGACTGGGAAGTTGGTTCTGGCTGTTGGCAGGAGACCTCAGTTCCTCATCACATGGATCTCTCCACAGAGAACTTGAGTGTCTTCATAACATGGTGGCTGGTTTCCCAAGAGTGCGTGATCCAAGACAGCATACGGTGAAGCCACATACCTATCCCCTAGCCACAGGTGATTGAACCAGGGTGGACACTGACCCATGAGCCATCCTGGTAGAAAAAGCTCAGCTAAAAAAGAGAAAATGGAATCAATGGAGCCTGTCAGATTATCTCTTAGGAATTTGATCTAGAATACATGCTGGACAGATCCTAAGTCCTAAGGGCTATAAGTAAGCTGAAGTTATGCAGAAGCAGGAGCCCTGAGGAGGAGAAAAATACACAGGGGAGCAGGAAACGGAGGCAGGAAGGATGTCAATAAAAGTAGGAAAGGTAAAGGCAAATATTAGGAGATGTTATATTACCTTAAAATAGTATGCCTGCAAACTCCAACTGAGGGGCCAAAATGATCCTGTCAGTAGAAAAGCCTCAGAACCTTCCCGTCCCTGAACTGTGCCTCACTTCGACTCTTTCATAGCTCTCAGGACAAGTAGGAGTCTTAGCTTCCTTTTTTGCTATATGCATCCTGATAGCAAGGCTTCATTGCTGTTTCTTTGCAAGCTTCTATTTCTTACAACTAAGGCAGCCAAATGAGCCAAATGATTATTTTAATCAAATAATGCACCTCAGAGTTTACATAGCTCTCTCACAGCCCATTGACATCAAATTCTTACAAGACCCCAGAGAGGGAGCACAGTAACTGCTCCATTCCACAGATGAGGTAATTGAGGCTCATAAGGATTAAAGTAACTGGCCAAGTTCACCCAAATAGTAAGGTAAATCAGGGCGGAGCTCAAATCCAGTTCTACTTCCTTGCCAATGTTCTTTCCCATGTCACCATATAACTACTATCATATATATATATATACACACACACAAACGAACTAGGGAAGATGCATTCAGCCACCAAGTCACCCTTTGTGCACTGAGCACCATTCTAAGAGTTCAGACACAGCAGGGAGTGAAACGAAGACCTTTGTCTCATGGAGATTCCATTCGTAAGTGTAGTCATGTGAAGCAAACCACAAACACAAAATGAATTCTGAAAGCCCATCATGAAATCTGCCCCACTGTCCTGGAGCGGCAGCACTTCAGGGCATATATGTGATTATTATTACTATATGCAGGCATACCCCGGGAGATTGCAGGCTCAGTTCCAGAATGGCACACTAAAGCAAATGTCGCAATAAAGTGAGTCACAGAAATTTTTTTGTTTCCCAGTGCATATAGGAGTTATGTTTACCCTATGCTGTAGTCTAATAAGAGAACAATGCCATTATGTCTTTAAAAATCAATGTACATACCTTAATTTTAAAAATACATTATGGCTAAAAATTGTGAATGATCATGTGGGCCTTCAATGAGTCATAATTTTTTTTTTTTTTTAAGTCAGAGTTTACTCTTGTTCCCCAGCCTATAGTGCAATGCTGTGATCTCGGCTCACTACAACCTCCACCTCCCGGGTTCAAGCAATTCTCCTGCCTCAGCCTTACACGTAGCTGAGATTACAGGCACCTACCACCATGCCCGGCTAATTTTTTGTATTTTTAGTAGAGACAGGTTTCACAATGTTGGTCAGGCTGGTCTCGAACTCCTGACCTCAGGTGATCTGCCCGCCTCAGCCTCCCAAGTGCTGGGAGCTTTCTTTTTTGCTATGTGCATCCTGATAGCAAGGCTTCATTGCTGTTTCTTTGCAAGCTTCTATTTCTTACAACTAAGGCAGCCAAATGAGCCATAGCTTTTAATCAAATAATGCGCCTCAGAGTTTACATAGCTCTCTTACAGCCCATTGGCATCAAATTCTTACAAGACTCCAGAGAGGGAGCACAGTAACTGCTCCATTCCACAGATGAGGTAATTGAGGCTCATAAGGATTAAAGTAACTGGCCAAGTTCATCCAAATAGTAAGGTAAATCAGGAGATTGCACCACTGCACTTCAGTCTGGTGACAGAGCAAGACACTGTCTCAAAAAAAAAAAAAAAATTGTATCCAATCCTGTCAAATCCTGTCATGGCTTTATCAACTAAATGTATGTAATATTCTAAACACTGTTGTCATTTCAACAATTTTCACAGCATTATTACAAGGAGTAGTTTCCATTTCAAGAAACCAGTTTCTTTGTTCATCCATAAGAAGCAACTCCTCACCCATTCAAGTTTTATGAGATTGCAGCAGTTCAATCACATCTTCAGGCTTCAATTCTAATTCTAATTATCTTGCTATTTATACCACATCTGCAGTGACTTCTTTCACTGAAATCTTAAGCCCTTCAAAGCCATCCATGTGGGTTGAAATCAACTTCCTCCAAACTCCTGTTAATGTTGTGAATCACAAGTGTTTCTTGATGCCATCTAGAATGTTGAATTTCTTCCAGAAGATTTTCAGTTCACTTTGCCCAGATCCAACAGAGGAATCACTGTGTATGGCAGCTATAGCATTTAAAGTCAAAATTACCCCTTGATTTGTCAGTTGCAGAATTGTGTTGTCAGACATGAAAATCACATTAATCTCCTTGTGCACCTCCATCACAGCTCTTGGGTGACTAGGTGCATTGGTCAATTAGCAGTCATTTTTTTTTACTATTATTTTGTAGAAACAGGGTCTCCCTATGTTGCCCATTCTGGTCTTGAACTCCTGGGCTCAAGTGATCCTTCCACCTTGGCCTCCCAAAATGCTGGGATTACAGGTATGAGCCACTGCACCCAGCCTTTTTGTTTTTTATTTATTGTTATTATTTGTAGTGAGCAATAAAATTTGAAAAGACTTTTTTCTGAGCAGTAGGTCTCAACAATAGGTTTAAAATATTCAGTAAACCATGCTATAAAGAGATGTGCCACCATCCAGGCTATGTTGTTCCATTTATAGAGCATAAGCAGAAGTGATTTAAAATGTTTCTTAAGGGCCCAAGGATTCGGGGAATGGTAAATGAGCACTGGCCTCAACTTAAAGTCATCAGCTGCACTTGCCCCTAATAAGAGATTCAGCCTGTCCTTTGAAGCTTTGAAGCCAGGCACTGACTTCTCCTTTCTAGCTATGAAAGATGGCACCTTCTTCCATCTGATCTTTTTTCTTTTTCTGAAGGCCATTTCATCTATATTGAAAATCTGTTGTTTAGTGTAGCCACTTTCATCATTGATCTTAGCTAGATCTTCTAGATAACTTGCTGCAGCTTCTCCACCAGCACTTGCTGCTTCACCTTGCACTTTTATATTATGGAGATAGCATCTTTTTTAAACCTCATGAACCAGGCTCTGCTAGCTTCCAACTTTTATTCTGTAGCTTCCTCACCCCTCTCAACCTTTACAGAATTGAGGAGAGTTAGGGCCTTACTCTGGATTAGGCTTTGGCTTAAGGGAATGTTGTGGCTGGTTTTATCTTCTATCCAGATTACTAAAACTTTCTTCATATCAGCAATAAGGCTGTTTCACTTTCTTATTATTCATGCATTCGATGGAGCGGCACTTTTAATTTCCTTCAAGAACTTTTCTTCTGCATTCAGAACTTGGCTAACTGTTTGGCACAAGAGACCTAGCTTTTGGCCCATCTCGGCTTTCAACGTACCTTCCTCACTAAGCTCAGTTATCTCCAGCTTTTAATTGAAAGTGAGAGACACGAGATTCCTCTTTTCACTAGAACACTTAGAGGCTATTGTAGTGTTATTAATTGGCCTAATTTCAATATTGTTGTGTCTCAGGGAATAGAGAGGCCCAAGGAGAAGAGAGACAGGAGAATGGCTGATTGGTGAGTCGGAACACACTCACTTATCAAAGTTCTTCATCTCATCTGGGTGCAGTTTATGGAGCCTTAAAACCATTACAATAGTAACATCAAGGATCACTGATCATAGATCACCATAACAGATACAATAATAATGGAAACATTTGAATTATTATGAGAATTACTCAAATGTAACACAAAGCCAAAGCAAATACATGCTGTTGGGAAAATGGCACTGATAGACTTGCTCAACCCAGGGTTGCCACAAACCTTTAATCTGTAAAAAAAAAAAAATGCAGTATTTTGGGCGTAACAAAATGAGGCATGACTGTATAATTTTATTTATTTATACACAGAATAGTTATAGTTGTCAGTATATCTAACTGTCAGACAGTTTGGACAATTCAAACCAGACTTAATTTATAAGGTATAAAACTTCAAGTTACTTAATCTTGTGCCTCTGTGGCTTCATCTGAAGAATTGGAATAATAATAGTACCTGTCTCACAGTGCTGTTATGAAGATTCCATGAATGGAAATATATAAAGTACTTAGAACAGCATCCAATACATGGTAAGTATGTGCATTATTAAGTACTAGGATGATATGTTTTTTATGAATATTATTAAAAATGTTATTACAGAAGTTTCAAAAGCAAACCTTGTTTCGATAAACTTAGGAAAACCTTGATTTTCCTTAAAGTGATGTTTTCATCAAGGAGGCAAAAGAAGAAACTGGGACCGTGAGTCCAGGCAGACCTGGCCTTACTTGTCACTTGCTGTGTGTCTTTAGGTAAGATGCTTTAACTCTCTGAACCCCAGTCATCTTATCTACAAAATGGAGAGGAATAACATCCCATCCTCTGGTTTGTTGTGAGAAATGAGCAGTACATTGCAGTTAGTATTGTGACCGGTAATAATAAGCACTGAATCAGCAAGACCCATTGCTGTTGACATCATCATTATGTCATTGTTGTTACCTGCAAACTCTAGTGGGTGGAATTAAGCAGATTTAATTTTGAAAATATGCAGATTTCACTAGGATAGTAAAAACTGTGGCCTGTTATACCATTGGATATTTATTATTTGCCTCCAGTCCTGATATGGCAACTTTGAAGAATGTCTGGCCCATAGGAGAAGCTAAGAGGTTTTTTAATTAGTTAATTCTAACATTAAGTAAGTAATATATTGCCTTGAAAGGAAAACATTCAAGACTTCTTCTTTCTTTCTCTTTATCCTCTTCTTCAGTTGCCCAAGGAGAAGGAATTTCCATGGTCTAGTCAGTTTTGTGAACACTTATTGGGCTGAAGGGTGAAGGCACTGTGTTAGGAGGTCTGTGCATACAAGAGAGTAAGGAAACAGAGTGAGTCCCTGATGGATAAGACTCAGCCGCCCATCTTACCTCCTGCCTCTTCTCCCACATGGCACCAGCCCTGGCATAGCACTAAGCCAGCCTGGTACCAGATGCTGGAAATTGGTGCTTCCATTCTCACAATTCCACTCTCTGATTCCATTCCATTCTCACAATTCTACAGTCTTCTGGTTCTGGAAGGGGTGGAATGGATCAGTCTTTCCTCTTCAGGTCTTGACCACATAGGCAGAACAGAACTGGGACTCAACTACATTTTCTTTTCTTTTCTTTTCTTTCCTTTTTTTTTTTTTTTTTTTTTTTGACAGGGTTTTGCTCTGTCGCTTAGGCTGGAGTGCAGTGCACTGGCATGATCTCAGCTCACTGCAACCTCCACCTCCCGGGTTCAAGC
Source organism: Chlorocebus sabaeus (assembly GCF_047675955.1). NCBI lineage: Eukaryota > Metazoa > Chordata > Mammalia > Primates > Cercopithecidae > Chlorocebus > Chlorocebus sabaeus. The sequence goes on along the minus strand of NC_132908.1, from coordinate 45,502,738 downwards.
AATCCTCCCACCTCTGCCTCCCAAATAGCTGGGACTACAGGCGTGCCTTAGCACGCCCAGGTAATTTTTGTTTTTTCATTTTTTTCTAGAGCTTGGGTTTCACCATGTTGCCCAGGCTGGTCTCAAACTCCTGAGCTCAGGTGATCCACCCACTTCAGCTTCCCAAAGTGCTGGGATTACAGACGTGAGCCACCATGCCTGGCCCACACCCAGTTAATTTTTGTATTTTTAGTAGAGACGGGGTTTCACCAGGCTGGCCAGGCTGGTCTCAAACTCCTGGCCTCAAGTGATCCACCCGCCTAGGCCTCCCAAAGTGCTGGGAGTACAGGCACTCGCCACCACGCCTGGCCACACTCAACTACATTTCATGGAAGGGTAAGTGTAAGGGTTAGTCCATGCCATGGGGTCCAGCACCAGAGTCCTCGGCATTTGGAAGCAAGTGCTAGTTTCCCATTTGTCCTAGTTCCTTTCTCCCAGGGTCTTGGTCAGAAAGAATGGGTAGAATTTTGGTTTTCCTGGGTTCTTAGCCAAACCATACCTTAACACCATCTTCTGCCCAGACTTCTGACAGAAAAAATAAATAGACGAATATAAGACACAGTCCCTGCCCTCAAGGGACTTACACTCTAATTAGGGAAGAAGAACTAACGCCAAGGACAGGCACTCTCCAGTGCTCTCTTCTGCTGCAGGCGCTGAGAGGATCACATGTTCAAGGAAGTGCCTCTATAAGATGGTGTAGACTCTGGTCCCTGAGTGTCTGTGTGGGGAAGAACCCCTTGCTCGCACACATTGCCTACTTAACATAAGCAAAAAATACACTTTTGCTGAATCAACCCACTGAGATTTCAGAGTTGATAGCGCAGCACAGCTTAGACCACCCTGACTCTGTCGTTCAGGCTTAACTAACTCCAAAGACGTGATACTTGTTCAGTATCCATAAAAATCTCCTAAGAGGCTGTCAAGTAGTCTTTGTCCTAACCTCTTAAATTACATTATTCCAGAATCCTAGGGGCTATGGATCCTGACAAAACCGGTCCTAGTGACAAAAACCTAGCATCCATGATGCAAAACAAACTCTCCAAGTCACCAAAACAGAAAAGCAGGTAACAAAATTGTATTTTGGGAAGACATCTCTTGCTCTGACATGAAGATAGATTAGGGGAGGTGGGACTAGAGGAGTGAGAAACAAGAGGCTAGGAAGGATGAAGTTATGGGAAAGAAAAGGCCAAAAAAGGATGCTAGAGGAATAGGAAGAATCATGGCAGATGGGGAGAAGGGGAACTTTGAGATGCCAGGCATCTGTGTGAACTCAGGTTTTTCTTTTGCCCATATACTATCACATAGTCTTTTATGGAATCTCTTCCCATTTATTGGAAATTCAGAAAGCATCCAACTTCCTGCTTAGGTAGATTCTGCTAACTGGCGTGAACCATAGTAGCACAGAAAAACTCCCTTCTGAGACGAAAATTTCCAACACAGAAAAATACCTGTCCACTTTCCTAACCATTTCTCTGTGGACCTGGGTGGGTGAAACACATCAATTCTGCAGGAAAGAACTTTGAGAATAGAAGTCATATGTTAGGATGGTGAAGGAAAAAGTTAGAAGGAGTGGCTGCCTGATGGCTTCGTGAAGCCTCCTGAATCAGTTACCTCCAATTAATTTACATGACAAAGAAACAAACTTCTATATTCTCAAAGAATTCTTAGGTTTCCAGTTCTATATGATTAAACCTAATCCTCACTGGTACTATGGGCTTGCCTACTTCCTCCCCTCTTCCTCCCATCTTTATTGGGAAGAAAATAGAGCATGTGCAGTAACTTTCCAGCTCACACAGCTAATAGGCAGCAAAAAATCTTTAACCCAGGTATTTCTGACTCTGAGCTTGAGTTCTTTTCAAGGTACTAAGACATGTTCTGATTCACATTTTGATAAACGTAGCATGGTACGCCTGGTAAGAATGTCAGCATAAAGTACCAAAAGCAGGGAAGGCTTCTGGGGTCAGTGAGTAGCTTCCCTGGAGCTACACTTTGTTACAAAAACAGAGGTGGCTGTCTTAAACCAAATTCTTTCAAATATAAGTAAGAAAATCTCAGCTCAAACTAGACTAAGCAAAATGAAAATTAATTGGTTCAAAGAACAGGGAAAGGTGGGGATTTGCTAGCTTTGTGCACAGGTGGATCTAGGGATATCCCAATATTTTTATTTTTCTATTTTATTTTTCTATCTCTATCCATTTGCCTTTCTTCACTCAATGGGTTGATTTCATTCTCTCCCAGAGTAGTCAGTCTTTCTCCATAAGGCAGAGGGAAATGATCTTTAATTGACCCAAATTCACATTCTCCCAGCTTAACATGCCAAGCCAGAGAGCATGCATCTCTGTCTATGTCCCTATAATAGTGCTATTGAAGACTATGATTGACACTATCTACTCCTGGAATGATCGCTATGGCTGTGAAAGGAGGTACCAAGATTGTCTAGTTACCGTAGAATGGATAGTCTTGGGGCAAAAGATAGAAACTGACATTTCCATTGGAATGAAATGGAGGAAGAATGGTTCCCCAAGGAAAAAACAAAAGAACAGGAAAAACAACATATGTTCATCCAAGGAGCTACTAAATGTTTTTAAGCATGAGAGTAGCAGGATGAAACATGAAACAAGGGAGAAACAAGAAAAAAATAAACACAGACCCACTAGGCAGATGGGTTGGTGAGTTAAAGGAGGTGGCTGTGTACTCAGAAACGGAGTGATACAGGACTTAACCTGAGGGAGAATAATAGAAAAAAAAAAGTACCAGCCCCATAATGCACTTCCAGCTATGAGGGAATAACAATGTCTAGACTTACTTTCCCACCATCAACAATTAGGAAACACTACAAAATATCTGAAAAAAACAGTTTTCAAATATTAGACAAATAGCAACAAAAGACTGTAGTTACTGGCTGGGCATGGTGGCTCACACCTGTAACCTCAGCACTTTGGGAGGTTGAGGCGGGCAGATCACTTGGGCCCAGGAGTTTGAGACTAGTCTTGGCGCATACTTGTAGTTGAATCTAGTCAAGAAGATGAGGCAAGAGAATCGTTTGATCCTGGCAGGCAGAGGTTGTGATAAGCCAAGATGGTACCATTACACTCCAACCAGGGCAACATATCAAGGCTCTGTCTCCAAAAAGTAAAATATAGAATAAAACAAAATTAGACTGTGGTTCCTGAGAAAAGGGAAATGAATAAGGTGAAAAATAAGGTGAGGTCCATGATCACTCCTGCTTTCTGTCTAGGGTCAATTTCTGGTGGCACAGGGAAAGGAAACCTAAGTAAAACACAGTAGATATTGTTGAATTGAGGACATAGAGGTTGGAGTTTAATGAGGTTAAGATAGCTAAAATGTATGATGCAGAATGTGAAGGAGGAAGAATGAGTCATTTTATCATGGAGCTATCATAAAACAAGCTCCAAACATCTGCATGAGGATTCCTCTGAGTCTTTGGCCAGATATCAAACTGCATATGGTGAGACTCCATAGAGATGGGGGAAGGACAAACTCTGAGGAAAGAATAATTACCAAAGAGATATAAGCCAGATAATTCCCATAGCTCATCCTGGGCCCAGAATTATTCAAGTTCTCACCAGCAATAGTGGACAGACCTCACTGAATTCATGAGGTCTTTAATAGAGGGCCAAAAATGATTAGGTGTTATTAATAGTGCTAAACCAATCCTAGAAGAAAGCCAGGTAGACAAGGAAGCACAAAAAAAGTTCTGAAAGAAGCATTTTAAAACAAGCCTCAAAAGAATCAAACTAACTTCCTGCCTTAACTGCCTGCCAGAACAAAGTCCAACACTCTTTAACAGATCATAGCAAAATGTAGTACTTAATGATGCAAAATTTACAGTGTCTAGTATTCAGCACAAAACAACTAGACATGCGTAGCAGTGAGAAAATGTGATTGACTCAAAATAAGGAAAAAGGCCAGGCATCCAGAGGTTCACTCCTGTATTCCCAGCACTTTGGAAGACTGACACAAGTAGACTGCTTGAGCCCAGGGGTTTAAGACAAGCCTGAGCAACATAGCGAAGCCTCATCTCTATAAAAAATAAACAAAACTACCAAGCCATCATGGTGTATGCCTGTAGTCCTAGCTACTTGGGAAGCTGAGGTGGGAAGACTGCTTGAGCCCAGGAGGCTGAGGCTGCACTAAGCCAAGATCATGCCACTGCACTCCAGCCTGAATGAAAGAGCAGGACACTATCTCAAAAATAAATAAATATTTTTCAATTTAAAACTAAAATTTAAGAAAAAAATTAATCAATGGAAACAGATCTAGAAATGACAAAACTTACGTAATTAACAAACAAAGGTGTTAAAAGAGCTTTTATAAATGTATTCAAAATGCTTAACTAGTTAAAAGAAAAGCACAAGCATAAGGAAGAGAAAAGTGGAAGTTACTGTTTTAAGTAGAAATATCAGAAATGAAAAACATAACAGTTCAAGAGAAACTTTCACTGGATAGGAATAACTGGATATTAGATATTACAGAAGAAAATATGTAATTGAAGAAGTAACAATAGCAATTAGCCAAAATAAGGCACAAAACAAAATAAAAAACTATAAAAATGAACTGTCTTAATATCCCATGGAACAAAATCAAACAGTTTAATAGACATATAATTGGAGTCCCAGAGAAAGAGGTATATAAAGAAGCATAAGAAAACTTTGGAAGAAATAATGCCAACTTTTTTTTTTTTTGCAAATTTGATGAAAATCAGAAAAGACAGATCCAAGAAGCTCAACAAACCTCAAACAAAATGAATATAAAGCAAAGCACATCAAGGCACATCTTAATCAAATTCCTGAAAGCCAGAGGGGAAAAAATGACTCATCATGTACAGAGGAACAAAGATGAAAATGACTTCAGACCTCTCATCAGAAATCCAGAAAGGAGGTAACATCTTTAAAATACTAAGAGAAAAAAATAATTATCAACTTAGGATTCTATATACAGTAAAAATATATCTCAAAAATGAAGGCAGGCCCAGCAGAGTGGATCAAACCTGTAATCCCAGCACTTTGGAGGCCAAGGTGGACGGATCAGTTGAGGTCAGGCATTTGAGACCAGCCTGGCCAACATGGTGAAATCCCTGTCTCTACTAAAAAACACAAAAATTAGCTGAGTGTGGTGGCAGGAATCTGTAATCCTAGCTACTCAGGAGGCTGAGGCAGGAGAATCGCTTGAACTCTGGAGGTGGAGGTTGTACTGAGCTGAGATCATGCCACTGCATTCCAGCCTAGATGACAGAGCAAGATTCCATCTAAAGAAAAAAAAAAAAGGAAGACAAATAAAAACATTTTCAGAAAAGCAAAAGCTAAGGATAATTCATCACTAGCATATCTACACTACAAAAAATATTAAAGGGGTCACTTCCAAGATGGCAGAATAGGAAGAGCTCTGGTCTGCAGCTCCCAGTGAGGCTGACGCAGAAGACGGGTGATTTCTGCACTTCCAGCTGAGGTACCTGGTTCATCTAACTGGGACTGGTTGGACAGTGGGTGCTGCCCATGGAGAGTGAGCCAAAGCAGGGCAGGGTGTTTCCTCACCCAGGAAGTGCAAAGGGTCTGGGGATTTCCCTTTCCTAGCCAAGGGAAGCCGTGACATACTGTACCTGGGAAAACAGTACACTCCCACCCACATACTGTGCTTTCCCCATGGTCTTAGCAAACAGCAACCAGGAGATTCCCTCTCATGCCTGGCTCAGTGGGTCCCACGTCCACAGAGCCTTACTCACTGCTAACGCAGTAGTCTGAGATCCACCTGTTAGGCTGCAGCCTGGCATGGGGAGGGGCATCTGCCATTGCTGAGACTTGAGTAGGTAAACAAAGTGACTGGGAAAGCTTGAACTGCACGGAGCCCACTGCAGCTCAGCAAGGCCTATGGGCTCTATAGACTCCACTTCTGTGGGCAGGGCATAGCTGAACAAAAGGCAGCAGAAAACTTCTGCAAACATCCCTGTCTGACAGCTCTGAAGAGACCAGTGGTTCCCCCAGCACAACGTTTGAGCTCTCAGAACAGACAGACTTTCTCCTCAAGTGGGTCCCTGAGCCCTGTGTAGCCTGGTTGGGAGACACCTCCCAGTAGGGGCCAACAGACATCTCATACAGATGGGTGCCCGTCTGGGATGAAGCTTCCAGAGGAAAGATCAGGCAGCAATATTTGTTGTTCTGCAATATTTGCTGTTCTGCAGCCTCCACTGGTGATACCCAGGCAAACAGGGTCTGGAGTGGAACTTCAGCAAACTCCAACAGACCTGCAGCTGAGGGGCCTGACTGTTAGAAGGAAAACTAACAAACAAAAAGGAACAGCATCAACATCAACAAAAAGGATATCCACACCAAAATCCCATCTGTAGGTCACCAACATCAAAGACCAAAGGTAGATAAAACCAAAAATATAGGGAGAAACCAGAGCAGATAAGATGAAAATTCCAAAAACCAGAGGGCCCCTTCTCCTCCAAAGGATCTCAGCTCCTTGCCAGCAATGGAACAAAGCTGGATGGAGAATGACTTTGACAAGTTGACAGAAGTAGGCTTCAGAAGGTCAGTAATAACAAACTTTTCCAAGCTAAAGGAGGATGCTCGAATCCGTTGCAAGGAAGCTAAAAAACCTTGAAAAAAGATTAGATGTATGGCTAACTAGAATAAACAGTGTAGAGAAGATCTTAAATGACCTGATGGAGCTAAAAACCATAGCACGAGAACTTCCTGATGTATGCACAAGCTTCAATAGTAGATTTGATCAAGAGGAAGAAAGGATACCACTGATTGAAGATCAAATTAATGAAATAAAGCAAGAAGACAAGATAAGAGAAAAAAGAATGAAAAGAAATGAACAAAGCCTCCAAGACTATGTGAAAAGGCCAAATCTACATTTGCCTGGTGTACCTGAATGTGATGGGGAGAATGGAACCAAGTTAGAAAACATTCTTCAGGATATTATCCAGGAGAACTTCCCCAACTTAGAAAGGCAGGCCAACATTCAAATTCAAGAAATATAGAGAACACCACAAAGATACTCCTCTACAAGAGCCACCCCAAGATACACAATTGTCAGATTCACCAAGGTTGAAATGAAAGAAAAAATGTTAACAGCAGCCAGAGAGAAAGGTCAGGTTACTCACAAAGAGAAGCCCATCAGACTAACAGTGGATCTCTCAGCAGAAATCCTACAAGCCAGAAGAGAGTGGGGTCCAATATTCAACATTCTTAAAGAAAAGAATTTTCAATCCAGAATTTTTAATATCCAGCCAATTTAAGCTTCATAAGTGAAGGAGAAATAAAATTCTTTATAGATGAGCAAATGCTGATTTTGTCACCACCAGGCCTGCCTTCCAAGAGCTCCTGAAGGAAGCACTAAACATAGAAAGGAAAAAACCGGTATCACCCACTGTAAAAACATACCAAATTATAAAGACCATTGATGCTATGAATAAACTGCATCAATTAATGGGCAAAATAACCAGCTAACATCATAATGACAGGATCAAATTCACACATAACAATATTAACCTTAAATGTAAATGGGCTAAATACCCCAATTAAAAGACACGGACCAGGCTGGGCACGGTGACTCACGCCTATAATCCCAGCACTTTGGGAGGCCGAGGCGGGCAGATCACGAGGTCAGGAGATCAAGACCGTCCTGGCTAACATGGTGAAACCCCATCTCTATTAAAAATATAACAAATTAGCCAGGCGTGGTGGCAGCCACCTGTAGTCCCAGCTGCTCAGGAGGCTGAGGCAGGAGAATGCTGTGAACCTGGGAGGCGGAGCTGGCAGTGAGCTGAGATCTTGCCACTGCACTCCAGCATGGGCAATAGAGTGAGACTCCATCTCAAAGAAACAAACAAACAAAAGACACAGACTGGCAAATCGGATAAAGAGCCAAGACCCATCAGTGTGCTGCATTCAGGGGACCCATCTCACATGCAGAGACACACATAGGCTCAAAATAAAGGGATGGAGGAAGGTCTACCAAGCAAATGGAAAGAACAAAAAGCAGGGGATGCAATCCTAGTCTCTGATAAACAGATTTTATACCAACAAGGATCAAAAGAGACAAAGAAGATCATTACATAATGGTAAAGGGATCAATTCAGCAAGAAGAGCTAACTATCCTAAATATATATGCATCCAATACAGGAGCACCCATATTCATAAAGCAAATCCCTAGAGACCTAAAAAGAGACTTAGACTGCCACACAATAATAATGGGAGACTTTAACACTCCACTGTCAATATTAGACAGATCAACAAGACAGAAGGTTAACAAGGATATCCAGGACTTGAATTCAGCTCTGCAGCAAGCAGACCTAATAGACGTTTACAGAACTCTCTACCCCAAATCAACAGACTATACATTCTTCTCAGTACCACATCACACTTATTCTAAAATTGATCACCATAAATGTAAGTAAAGCATTCCTCAGCAAATGTAAAACAACAGAAATCACAACAAACTGTCTCACAGACCACAGTGCAATCAAATTAGAACTCAGGATTAAGAAACCCACCCAAAACTGCACAACTACATGGAAACTGAACAACCTGCTCCTGAATGACTACTGGGTAAATAACGAAAGGAAGGCAGAAACAAAGATGTTCTTTGAAACCAATGAGAACAAAGACACAACATACCAGAATCTCTGGGACACATTTAAAGCAGTGTGTAGAGGGAAATTTATAGCACTAAACGCCCACAAGCAAAAGTAGGAAAGATCTAAAATCAAAACACTAACATCACAATTAAAAGAACTAGAGAAGCAAGAGCAAACACATTCAAAAGCTAGCAGAAAGCAAGAAATAACTAAGATCAGAGCAGAACTGAAGGAGATAGAGACACAATACCCCTTCAAAAACTCAGTGAATCCAGGAGCTGGTTCTCTGAAAAGATCAACAAAATGGATAGACTGCTAGCAAAACTAATAAAGAAGAAAATACAGAAGAATCAAATAGAAACAATAAAAAATGTTAAAGGGGGTATCACCACCCAACCAACAGAAATACAAACTGCCATCAGAGAATACTATAAACACCTCTACATGAATAAACTAGAAAATCTAGAAGAAATTGATAAATTGCTGGATGCATATACCCTCCCAAGACTAAACCAGGGAGAAGTTGAATCTCTGAATAGATCAATAACAGGTTCTGAAATTGAGGCAATAATTAAGAGCCTACGAACCAAAAAAAGTTCAGGACCAGACAGATTCACAGCCAAATTCTACAAGAGGTACAAAGAGGAGCTGGTATCATTCCTTCTGAAACTATTTCAATCAATAGAAAAAGAGGGAATCCTCCCTAACTCGTTCTATGAGGCCAGCATCATCCTGATACCAAAGCCTGGCAGAGACACAACAAAAAAAGAGAATTTTAGGCCAATATCCCTGATGAACATCGATGTGAAAATCCTCAGTGAAATACTGGCAAACCGAATCCAGCAGCACATCAAAAAGCTTATCCACCATGATCAAGTCAGCTTCATCCCTGGGATGCAAGACTGGTTCAACATACTCAAATCAATAAATGTAATCCATCGCATAAACAGAACCAAAGACAAAATCCACATGATTATCTCAATAGATGCAGAAAAGGCCTTCGACAAAATTCAACAGCCCTTCATGCTAAAACCTCTCAATAAACTAGGTATTGATGGAACATATCTCAAAATAATAAGAGCTATTTATGACAAACCCACAGACAGCGTTATACTGAATGGGCAAAAACTGGAAGCATTCCATTTGAAAGCCGGCACAAGACAAGGATGCCCTCTCTCACCACTCCTATTCAACATAGTGTTGGAAGTTCTGGCCAGTGCAATCAGACAAGAGAAAGAAATAAAGGGTATTCAGTTAGGAAAAGAGGGTGCCAAATTGTCCCCGTTTGCAGATGACATGATTGTATATTTAGAAAACCCCATCATCTCAGCCCAAAATCTCCTTAAGCTGATAAGCAACTTCAGCAAAGCCTCAGGATACAAAATCAATGTGCAAAAATCATAAGCATTCCTATACACCAATAACAGACAGAAAGCCAAATCATGAGTGAACTCCCATTCACAATTGCTACAAAAAGAATAAAGTACCTGGGAATCCAACTTACAAGGGATGTGAAGGACCTCTTCAAGGAGAACTACAAACCTCTGCTCAACGAAATAAAAGAGGTCACAAACAAATGGAAGAACATTCCATGCTCATGGATGGGAAGAATCAATATATGAAAATGGCCATGATGCCCAAGGTATGTATACATTTCAAGGTATTTACAGATTCAATTCCATCCCCATGAAGCTACCAATGACTTTCTTCACAAAATTGGAAAAAACTACTTGAAAGTTCATATGGAACCAAAAAAGAGCCCACATAGCCAAGACAATCCTAAGCAAAAAGAACAAAGCTGGAGGCATCACACTACCTGACTTCAAACTATACTATAATGCTATAGTAACCAAAACAGCATGGAACTGGTACCAAAACAGATATGTAGACCAACAGAACAGAACAGAGGCCTCAGAAATAACATGACACATCTACAACCATCTGATCTTTGACAAACCTGAAAAAAATAAGAAATGGGGAAAAGATTCCCTATTTAATAATGGTGTCGGGAAAACTGGCTAGCCATGTGTGGAAAGCTGAAACTGGATCCCTTCCTTACACCTTATACAAAAATTAACTCAAGATAGATTAAAAACTTAAATGTAAGACCTAAAACCATAAAAACCCAGAAGAAAACCTAGTCAATACCATTAAGGATATAGGCATGGGCAAAGACTTCATCACTAAAACACAAAAAGCAATGGCAACAAAAGCTAAAATTGACAAATGGGATCCAATTAAACTAAAGAGCTTCTGCACAGCAAAAGAAACTACCATCAGAGTGAACAGGCAACCTACAGAATGGGAGAAAAATTTTGCAATCTACCCATCTGACAAAGGGCTAATATCCAGAATCTACAAAGAACTTAATCAGATTTACAAGAAAAAAACAACCCCATCAAAAAGTGGGCAAAGGATATGAACAGACGCTTCTCAAAAGAAGACATTTATGCAGCCAACAGACACATGAAAAAATGTTCATCATCACTGGTCATCAGAGAAATGCAAATCAAAACCACAATGAGATACCATCTCACACCAGTTAGAATGGTGATCATTAAAAAGTTAGGAAACAACAGATGCTGGAGAGGATGTGGAGAAATAGGAACACTTTTACACTGCTGGTGGGAGTGTAAACTAGTTCAACCATTGTGGAAGACAATGTGGCAATTCCTCAAGGATCTAGAACTAGAATTACCATTTGACCCAGCCATCCCATTACTGGGTATATACCCAAAGGATTATAAATTATGCTGCTATAAAGACACATGCACACATATGTTTATTGCGGCACTATTCACAATAGCAAAGACTTGGAACCAACCCAAATGTCCATCAGTGATAGACTGGATTAAGAAAATGTGGCATATATACACCATGGAATACTATGCAGCCATAAAAATGATGAGTTCACATCCTTTGTAGGGACATGGATGAAGCTGGAAACCATCATTCTGAGCAAACTATCGCAAGGACAGAAAATCAAACACCGTATGTTCTCACTTATAGGTGGGAATTGAACAACGAGAACACTTGGACACAGGGTGGGGATCATCACACACTGGGCCTGTCATGAGGTGGGAGAAAGGGAGAGGGATAGCATTAGGAGACATTCCTAACGTAAATCACGAGTTAACGGGTGCAGCACACCAACATGGCACATGTATACATATGTAACAAACTTGCACATTGTGCACATGTACTCTAGAACTTAAAGTATAATAAAAAAATAAATAAATAAGTAAATAAATAAAAAGAAAATGTGGCATATATATACCATGGAATACTATGCAGCCATAAAAAAGGATGAGTTCATGTCCTTTGCAGGGACATGGATGAAGCTGGAAACCATCATTCTCAGCAAACTATCACAAGGACAGAAAACCAAACACCACATGTTCTCACTCATAGGTGGGAATTGAACAATGAGAAAACATTGACACAGGGTCGGGAACATCACACGCCGGGGCCTGTCAGGGGGTGGGGGGCTGGGGACAGGATAGCATTTGGAGAAATGCCTAGGGTAAATGATGAGTTGATGGGTGCAGCAAACCAACACGGCACATGTATACCTATGTAACAAATCTGCATGTTGTGCACAGGTACCCTAGAACTTAAAGTATGATTTAAAAAAAAATATATATATATATATATATATATAATTCTATTATAAAGATGCATGCACATATATGTTCCTTGCAGCACTATTCACAATAGCAAAAACATGAAATCAACCAAAACACCCATCAATGATATACTGGATGGAGAAAATGTGGTACATATACACCATGGAATACTATGCAGCCATAAAAAGGTATGTGATCATGTCCTTTGCAGGGACATGGATGGAACTGGGAGCCATCATCCTCAGCAAACTAACACAGGAACAGAAAACCACCCACCACATGTTCTCACTTATAAGGGGCAGCTGAACAATGAGAACACATGGACACAGGGAGGGAAACGACACACATTGGGGCCTGCTGAGAGTCGGGGGAGAGAGAGCATCAGGATAAATAGCTAATGCATGTGCGGCTTAATACCTACGTGATGGGTGGATAGGTGGGGCAAACCACCATGGCACATGTTTACCTGTGTAACAAACCTGCACCTCCTGCACATGTATCCTGGAACTTAAAACAAACTTTTTAAAAGTCAAAAAAAAAAATTAAAGGAAGTGCTTCAAGCAGTGGAAAATTACTGAAATAAAAGTTTGCATATAAAAAAAAGAATAAAAAGTGCTAGAAATGGTAAATATATGGGTAAATATGAAAGACTTTCTTTTCACTTGTAAGTTTTATTAAAGATAATTGAAGCAAAAATTATAACAATATATTTGGGGATTTGTAACATATAAGACATAAAGTATGTGCACAAAGTATGAGAGGGAGAGATTGAAGTATATTATTGTAAAACTCTTATATTGTGCATTAAATGATACAATATTTGAAGCTAGTCTGTGATATTGATGTATTATTTATTTATTTATTTTGAGACAGAGTCTCACTTTGTTGCCCAAGCTGGAGTACAGTGGTGTGATCTCAGCTAACTGTAGCCTCTGCCTTATGGGTTCAAGCGATTCTCCTGCCTCAACCTCCCAAGTAGCTGGTACCACAGGTGCACGCCACCATGCTGAGCTAATTTTTTTTCTTTTTTTAGTAGAAAGAGTGTTTCACTATTTTGACCAGGCTGGTCTCAAACTCCTGGCCTCAAGTGATCCACCTAACTCACCCTCTCAAAGTGCTGGGATTACAGATGTCAGCCACTGTGCCCTGCTGTTGATATACATTTTAAGCCCTAGAGTAACTACAAGAAAGCTGTTTAAAACATATTTAGTTAATAAGACATTAGCAGATAAAATGGAATAGAAAAACACTCAATCCAAAAGAAGGCTGTGTTGGCTATTCTTGCATTACTATAAAGAAACACCTAAGACTGGATAATTTATAAAGAAAAGAGATTTAATTGGTTCATAGTTCTGTAGGCTGTACAGGAAGCATGGTGCTGGGTATCTGCTCAGTTTCTGGTGAGACCTCAGGAAGCTTTTACTCATGTTGAAAGGCGAAGCAGAAGCAGACATATCACATGACCAGAGCAGGAAAAAGAAAGAGTTGGAGTGGAGGGAGTGGCTACACACTTTTAAGCAACCATATCTTGTAAGAACTCACTCACTATTGCAAGGATAGCACCAAACCATGAGGTGTCCACCCCCATGACTGAAACATCTCTCACCAGGCCCAACCACCAACATTGGGGATTAAAATTCAACATGAGATTTAGAGGGGACAACATCCAAACTATATCAAAGGCCAAAAAACAGAGATGGATAAAGAGTAAAGAGCAGATGAAGGAAATAAAGAACAAATGTCAGACAATGAGGCAGATCTAAGAAATTTAAAAAATGAAAAAAAAATTTAAATAAAAAAATCAAGATGGCAGACTTAAATCCAACTTTTTTGTTTATTATATTAAATGTAAATGATCTAAATATTTTATTTAAAAGGCAGATACCAAATTAGATTTTTTAAAGCATGACCCATTGGTCATGCTTCATACTGAATTCAAAATTCTATATATATATACACACACACTATATACTGAATTCAAAAAACTCACTTTAAATTTTAAAACGCAAATAAGTATAAAAATATAGAAAAAGATATATGATGCAAACATTAAAGATACTAAAGCTGGAAGCCAGGTGTGGTAGCTCACACCTGTAATCCCAATACTTTGGGAGGCCAAGGCAGGGAGGATTGTTTGAACCTAGGAGGTTGAGGCCAGCCTAAGCAACATGGTGAGACCTCATCGCTATAAAAAAATTGTAAAAATTAGCCAGGCACATGGATGTGTGCCTGTCATTCCAGCTACTCAGCAGGCTGAGGTGGGAAAATTACTTAAGCCCAGGTGGTCAAAGTGCAGTGAACTATGTTTGTACTACTGTACTCCAGCCTAGGTGACAGAGTAAGACTCTGTGTCAAAAAAAAAAAAAAAGGTAATAAAGCTGGAATGGGTATATTAATATCAAACAATCAAACAATGCAAACTTTACTAATATGATTTTTAAAACAAATAAAATAATTCATAATTATAGCTGGATATTTCGACATTCTTGTCTCAATAACTGAAAGAATAAGTAGACAGTAAATCAGTGAGGCTACAAAACACTTAACACAGTCTGAACATAATTAACATTTATAGACTACTCCACTGAATAATTGTGGAATACACATTCCGTTTCAGGGCATATGGAAATTTCAACAACACAGAATATATGCTAGGTCATAAAACAAGTTCCAATAAATATTAAAGAACTGAAATTATGCAGATTATGTTCTCGGACTGCAATGGAATTAAATTAGAAATCAATAACAATAAAATATCTGGAATCCCTCAAATATTTAAAAATTTAAAAACATATTTCTAAATAATAAATGAGTAAAGAAATAAATTACAATATTAACAAGTAAATATTTTAAACTTAATGAAAATTAGAGCTGGGCACAGTGGTATGTGCCTATATTCCCAGTTACCTGGGAGGCCAACATGGAAGAATTGCTTGAGGTCATGAGTTAGAGTCTGGCAGTACACTATGATTGCCCTTGTGGATAGCCACTGCACTCCAGCCTGGGCAACACAGCCAAGACCTCATCTCTAAAAAACAAAATAAAATAAAATAAAAAACTTTAAAACTTAATGAAAATGAAACCAAAACATATGAATATTTGGGAAATACAGCTAAAATAGTACTTAGTAGAAAATTTATAGTTTACAATGAATAAGAATCCACCTAAGAATCAGGAACTTCATATTTGCCACAGTATTGAAGATATAAATGCATAAAAATAATTATAAATCTATTTTGATGGGCACACAATATATAAAGAGGTAGTTTATAACATAAATGACATTAAAATGTAGGGTAGAGCTGTAAAGATTACTTTTTGTATGCAATCAAGATTAAGTTGGTATTGATTCAAAATAGATTGTTTTATATTTAGAATATTTTATGTAATCCCCCGATAACAATGAAGAAAATGGTTATAGAATATACACCAAAAGGAATCAAAACTTATCATTAAAATGCATATTCTGCTGTTGTTGATGGAGTGTTTATACATTTCGTAGTTCATAAGTATGATGATTGGGTTTTCACACTCATGTATGGGATGTGCCTCTCTAAAACTTTCTTACAACATTGGCACATTACCCCATCTGATGTGTTATGGGTGCGTGTGTGTGTGTGTGCATATATATATATATATATATATTTATATATCAAAAATGGATAGAACTGACAGATCAATAAGGAAATAAAGGGCACGAGCAACACTACAAACCAATTGGACCTAACAGACATATACAGAACACTCCATCAACAATAGCAGAATATACACTTTTCTCAAGTGTACATAGAACATGGTCTAGGGTAAACCACATGCTAGGCAAAAAAAAAAAGAAGTCTTAAAAAATTTTAAAAGATTTAACTCATATCAAGTATCCTTACTGATCACAATGGAATGAAACAAATCAATAGCAAAAGCAAAACTGGAAAATGCATAAATATGTGGAAATTTGCACACTCTTAAACAATAAATGAGCTACAGACAAAATCAGAAGGGAAATTTTAAAGTATGTTCACACACAAAAAGAGAAAATATCTTGATACAACAGAAAATGAAAACACAATATACCAAAACTTATGAAATGTAACAGAAGCAGTGCTAAAGGTGAAATTTATAGCTATAAATGCTAATGTTAAAAAGGAAAGATCTAAAATCAATGATCTGATTTTTAAACCTTAAGGAACTAGAAAAAAAAAAAAAAAAAGAACAAACTAAACCCAAAGCTAGCAGAAGGAAGGAAATAATAAAAATTAGAGCAGAGATAAGTGAAAATAGAGAATAGAAAAACAATAGAGAAAATCAATAAAACCAAAAGTTGATTCTTAAAAGAAAATCAATAAAATTGACGCATCTTTATCTAGATTGACTAAGAAAAAAATAGAGAAGATTCTAATTGCTAAACTCAAAAGTAAAAATCACTAATAATTTTTATTTGATTACACATTGAAATATTTTGAATACAGAGGGTTAAATAGAATACACCGTTTAAAAATTTTTAAACTGTTAAAACTAATAAACTAAACCAACAAACTAATTCAGCAAAGTTGCAGGATACAAAATCAACACACAAAAATTAGTTGCATTTCTATATATTAACAATGAACAATAAGAAAAGGAAATTAAGAAAGTAATCCTATTTATAACAGCATCAAAAATAATAAAATACTTAGAAATAAATTTAACCGAGGAGCCAAAAGATTGAAAACTATAAAATATTACTAAAAGAAATTAAAGAAGATACAAATAAGTAGAAATGAAGTCCATATTTATGATTGGAAGACTTAATATTGTTAAAATGTCTAGACTGACCAAAGCTATTCTCAGATTCAATGCAATCCCTATCAAAATCCCAATGACATTTTTTCATAAATATAAAAAAAATCTTGATATAAAATCTTAAAGGATCCCCAAGTAGCCAAACAATATTGAAAAAGAAAAGCGCTCATATATCCTGACTTCAAAACATATTACAAAGCTACAATAACCAAAAAAGTATCTTACTGGCTGAAAGGCAGACATATAGACCAATGAAATAGAACAGAGATCCCAGAAATAAACCCTCCCATATATGGTTAAATGATTTTCTACAAGGGTTCCAAGACCAGATGTATTATTCCATTCTCACGCTGCTATGAAGAAATACTTGAGACTGGGTAATTTATAAAGGAAAAACGTTTAATTGGCTCACAATTCCACAGGGCTGGGGAGGCCTCAGGAAACTTACAATCCTGTAAGGGGAGGTAAACATGTCCTTCTTCACATGGCAGCAGAAGCAAGAAGTGCAAAGTGAAGCAGGAGAAATCTCCTTATAAAAGAAATCACCAGATCTCCTGAGAACTGACTCACTATCAGCAGAACAACATGGGGGTAACGACCCTAATGATTCAATTACCTCCCACCAGGTGGGGATTATGGGAACTACAACTCGAGATGAGATTTTGGTGGGGAAACACAGCCAAGCCATATCACCACACAATGGAGAAAGGACAGTCTTTTCAACAAATGGTACTGGAAAAACTGGACATCCATATGCAAAGGAATTAGGCTGGACCCTTACCTAAAACCATTTGCAAAAATTAACTTGAAATGGATCAAAGACCTAAATATAAGCCTTAAAACTAGAAAACCAGAAGAAAACACAGAGAAAGCTTTTTGACTGGATTTACCAACAATTTCTTGGATATGAGGCCAAAGCAGAGATCACAAAAGAAAAAAATAGATAAATTAGACCTCATCAAAAGTAAAAACTTTTGTGCATAAAAAGACACTATCAACGGTGTGAAAAAGCAACCCATAAAATGAGAGAAAACGTTTGCAAATCATATATCTATCTGGTGTTAATGTCTAGAACATATAAATAACTCTGTATTGTATATGTATATATGTATATATCTTTAAATTTTCTATATATTATGATATCTTGACATCTTTAAAAAACACCTTTCTAGCCGGAGAGAGATTTTCTAGCTAGTCAATTCTTTAAGATAGCAGTGTTCCAGGATGCCTTTGACACACAAACTAACCATTTTAGAGCCATGCCCCCCTGTCAGGGTTGTATATTCCAAGAGGCAATATTCCTCTGACTTAATCACCCCAGGGCCAGGTGTCAGACAACCAGGACCATTCCTAGAGCCCAAAGCCCACTGAAAGTGTTTAAATTAACCAGGCCTAAACTGTTCACCCTTCCCACCTCTGTCTTTCCCATGGGAACCCCAACAAAGGCTCTGGCCTAATGGTTTTCCCTTGGCCTGTCTTCTGCCTCCTGATCACCCTGGTGTCTTTCCCATGTGACCCTGCATGGTGCACTATGCCAATCCTCCTGTCTCTAGGTGTTGTAAATATAATAACTTTTCATTTATCCTGAGCCTCTCCTGTCTCCTCTTGTGGCCCCACCGTACTGACTATATCACAAAAGAACACAAAACAAACTCCTATGACTCCACAATCCCCCAAAAAAGAACCCGATTAAAAAGCAGGCAAAGATGCAAGCCTTGGAAGTTCAACCAGGCCTGCGTGAGTACACTCAGACAATTGCAAAGCGGTTCCACTCTTCTTACCTTGGGGTTCACTCCCATTCCCACTATGTCCCCTGTCAGCAGGAAGAAGCCAGAGTGATCAACGGCCTTTTCCCATCTTCATAGCCTACACCTTAAGATTAAATCCCTCCAAAAGGAGGGATTGAAACTGCCTTTGCAAAATTTTGACTGAGACAGTGAAAGACATCTAACTTAACTGACTCCATCTTGCTTCTAGCCTCCAAGTTGTCCTCATTCATTCTTAGGCATAGGCTGAACTAACTTTGGGAGAAACTTAGTTTATAGTTTAAACAAAGATGGTAACAGCCCTTTCCCAAAGCAGACCTCCTTCTTGCCTGGAGACTTCATTGCCTTTGTAGGACTAACATTAGCCATAAGATTAGAAATTATGGTATAAGAGTCATGCAGCTGGAAGCTATAAGATTCTGACCCTCCCTAAACTGCTCCTGACATCAGTGCTCGAGATATTTTGCAGACCCTGCACTTAATGGATCAGTTGGCACCACCCAGATCAATAAACGCATTCATCTGATCTTGTGGCCCCTATACAGGAACTGACTCAGCACAAGAAGACAGCTTCGACTCCCTATGATTTCATCCCCAACCAATCAGCACTCCTGGCTCACTGGCCTCCCCGCACCCACCAAGTTATCGTTAAAAACTCAGCTCCCCGAATGCTCAGGGAGACTGATTTGAGTATTAATAGAACTCCAGTCTCCCTCAAAAAAAGGAGGGGTAGTGCAAAGAACTTCAGCAGATATTTCTCCAAAGGAAATACACAAATGACCAATGAGCACGTGAAAAGATGTTCAACATCACTAATCATTAGGAAAATGAAAATCAAAATCATAATAACATATTGCTTCACATCTATTAGGATGACTGTTATCAAAAATAATAAGTGTTGGTGAGGATGTGAAAAAATCAGAATGCTTCTGTATTACTGGTGGGAATGTAAAATGGTACAGCTACTCTGTAAAAATAGTATGGTAATTTCTCAAAAAAAGAACCATTTTAGATTACTCATTTAAGTGGAACAATACATTATTTGTCTTTTATGACTGGTTTATTTCACTTGGCATAATATCCTCAAGGGTTATCCATGTTGTAGCATGTGTCAGAACTTTATTCCTTTTTAAGGCTGAATAATATTGCATTGTATGTATATAGCACATTTTCTTTATTCATTCATCCATTAATGGACATTTGGTTTGCTTCCACCTCTATGCTATTGTGAATACTACTGATGTGACCATGGATATGCAAATATTTATTCAAGACATGCTTTCAATTCTTTTGGAAATATCCCCAGAAGTGGGATTTAGTGGGACATGGTGGTCCTATTTTTCATTTTTTGAGAAACCATCATACTGTTTTCAATAGCAGTTGTACCATTTTACACTACCACCAATGGTGCACAAAAGTTCACAAAAGTTCCCATGCTTGTTATTTCTGTTTTTTAAAATAACAGCTGTCCTAACGGGTGTGAGGTAATATCACACTGTGATTTAGATTTATATTTCTCTGATGTTTAGTGATATTGAATATATTTTCATGTGCTTATTAGCCATTTGTTTGTCATCTTTGGAAAGATATTATTCAGATACTTTGCCCATTTTTTAATTGGGTCATTTGGTTTTCTGTTGAGCTGTAGAAGTTTTTTTTACATTCTGGATATCAGATATATGATCTGCAAATATTTTCTCCTATTTGTAGGTTGCCTTTTCACTTTGTTGATTGCATCCTTCAATGCACAGAAGTTTTGATGTGGTGCCACTTGTCTATATATTATTTGGTGGTAGTATCTCTGCATTTAGGGTCATATCTGAGAAATTATTACCAAATTTAACATCACGAAGCTTTTCTCTTATGCTTTTTTCAAGGGTTTTTAGAGTTTTAGGTCTTACACTTAGGTCTTTGATTCATTTTGAGTTAATTTTTATATAATTTTTGTAAGAAAAGCATCCAGACAACTTTTTATAGAGAAATTTCACCTAAGAGTGGAATTGCTGGGTCATATTATAACAAGTAATTTTTAAGAAAGTTAAAAATATGAACTATAAATATGTGTAAGCTTATTCCAGAATTTACATGTAAATGGGAAAGACATAAAATAACCAAAACAAATTTTTAAAAGGATACAATAGAAAGGTTTCAAGACTCAGATTTACTGTGAAGCTACAGTAATCAAGGTGGTACCACAATGGCATCAGGAGAATCATAAAGGTTAAAAAGATGAAATAGAAAGTTCAGATGTACACTCTCACACATGTCAACTGATTTTTAACAAAGGTGCCAAGGTAATTTCTTTTCAATAAGTGGTGCTGGAACAACTGCATATCATATAGGTGGCAAAAATGAGTGTTGATCCTTACCTCAAACCATTCACAAAAGAATTAACTTGAAATTGATTAGAGACCTACATGTAAAAGTTAGCACTATTCAGTTTCTCAAAGAAAATATTGAAGATTTTGAAGTAGACAAAAATATTTTAGATAGGACATAAACTATTTTAAATTTTTTGATAAATTGGGCTTCAAGACTTCATCAAAAAACACTACTGCTTTTTTCGGGGGATGGGGTGGTTGAAGAGAGCACAGTTTCACTCTCTCACCCAGGGTACAGTGCAGTGACACAATCATAGCTCACTGTAGCCTCAAACTCCTGGGCTCAAGCAGTCCTCCCATCTCAGCCTTTTGAGTAGCTGAGACTACAGGCACATGCCACCATGTGAGCCACGATGCCCAGCCAACTCTCACTTTTCTAATGATATCATAACAAAATGAAAAAGAAAGCCACAGAGTGGCAGAAAACATTCACAATACCTATATTTGAAAAGGGAGTTGTGTCCAGCTGTAGTAAAAACTCTTACAACTCAATAATAAGAGACAAAAATATTAAAAATGAACAAAAAATGTAAACCCTTTACCAAAAAGATTTGTATAAATTGCCAATAAGTACATGAAAAATATTCAACATCATTAGTCATCAGGAAAATACAAATTAAAATCAAATGAGAAGATACCATAACACACCCAGCAGAATGATTAATACTAAAAAGACTGACAATACCAAGCATTGGTAAGGATATGGAGCAAGTAGAGCCCTCATACATTGCTAATAGGACTATGAAATTTAAAAGCACTTTGTGAAAGAGTTTGGCATTTTCTTTACTCATTCTACTATGACCTAGCAAGTCCACTCTTAGAGGCATATTTAAGAGAAATCAAAGTATGTGTCCACATAAGATTGTGAACAGGAAACATTCATGGCATCTTTACCTATATTAGCCCAAAACTGGAAACAACTCAAATGTTCACCAACAGATAAATTAATAAACAAATTGTGGTATATCTAGACAATGGAAACTCGTCAGCAAAAACAAAGACCAGCCTGGGCGACATGGTGAGATCCTGTCTCTACAAATAAATAATATAATAATAATAACTTATGAATTATTTCTGAAATTTTTATTTAGTATTTTTAAGCCATGGTTGACTACAGGTAACTCAAACTGTGAAAAGCAAAAGTGCATAAAATGGGGAACTATTATACACACAATTTGGATGAATCTCAGAAACATTATGCTGAGAGAAAGAAGTCAGAAACAAAATTGCTTAAGAATACGTACTGTATGATTGTACTTAAAGAAAACTCAAAAAACAGCAAATCTAATCTTTAGTGTCAGGAAGCAGATGAGTAGAGAACAAGGAAGGCTTTTGGAGTAATAGAAGTGTTCTATATATTGAATGAGGTGGCAGTGCACCTCTACGTGAATATATCCGTCAACATTCATAGATCTGTACACCAAAAAAAAGATGCATTTTATTGTATGTATATGATGACTTCAAAAGGTTTGTGGGGAAAAAAATGGAATTAAAAGATAAAAATAGAGCCCAATCCAAAGTCCCAAGAGTATGGAGCAAGATGGCTGACTAGAGATGCCTGGCATTTGTCCTACCAACAAGAAATCCCAAGGCAACAAATAAACAATTAAAATTTCAATGGAGTGTCAACAAGAGAGTGCTGGAGTACAGCAGGGGAGTGGAGATACACCTGTGGTAGCTGGAAGCCCAGAAGGGCAGTGTGGAGGCACCTGGCCTCTGAAGCCCTATCTCCCCAAAGTGGATCAGATCCGCCTAGAATCAGAAGACCTTCCTGTTCCAGGGGAAAAGTAAACAGAATATGCCCAGCAGCTTCTATTGCCACCACAAATATCTACAGTTCTTACTGCAGGAGAATCCCACAGTCCTTGAAAGCACTGAGCCCAGTTTGGAGAGCTTCCAGGAGTTCACATAGCACATTGCCACAGATTAGGAGCACAAAGTGTGCATTCCCCACCCTTCACCAATCCCCTGTGAGCCAAGTTTCTGCAGTACAGCACCCAGACCAGAGCCTCCTCTGAAATGCACCCTACTCTAGGGGCCAGTAGACTGCACTTCTCCAGCACTAGGGCTCCATCTTCATTATGCCAAGCCCAGTCATGTGGCTGAACACCACAACCTCAGTTACCCGAAAGTTTGGCCCAAGACCAACTGTGACTCTGGTTTTGCACAGCAGGGAAAATAACTCCCAACACCACGCTTCCAGCCACAGGAACAGACTGCCAGTCCTGCCTAGGGCAAACCTGCCTCTGAGCCAGTCAAACTGCTGCACACCCTCCCCCAAGCAGAAGAGTCCCCTGGGTCTCTGAGCAGCTTACATGCCCCCAGGCCAGTGGAATGGTTATACATCCATGCTTAGGACCTGAGAAACAGCTCTACAACACCATTAAACCCCACAGATACACCCTGTGCCCCCAATAAGGGCCTAAGAAACAGTCCCACAGGCCACCTCCAGTGGGCACACCCCCAGGCCTACCAAACCGCCAAGAGTCCACGACCCAGGCCTAAGAAATAGCCCCATGGATCATGACCAGGCAGACATGCCCTCAACCCAAATAAGGAGCCCCATGCCCGCATCCCAGGCCTACAAAACAGCCCCATGAGCCACTCTCCACAGAAATGCTCCCAGGCCAGCTGAGCAGCTGTGTGCCTATGTCCTGGACCTGAGAAATAGTCCTATGGGCCTCCCTCAGCAGACATGCACCCAGGCCAGCTGAGCAGCCATGCAACTGCATTCCAGACCTGAGAAATAGCCCTGCAGGCACCTCCTAGCAGGCATACCCCCAGGTCGACTGAACAACTGTATGCCCCATATTCCTGGCCAGAATAACAGCCCCATGGCCCTAATCCCAGGAAGCCAGGCTCCAAGTTGGCCAGCCCACCATGTGCACACAACCCCAACCTGAGAAACCCCTGTGAGCCCACCCCCTGGCAAAGTCACACCACTGTCACCACAAACTCTCAGTACAGGCCACTGAGAAACTCCAAATGCCACTAGTATGACTTACAGCTGAGGAAACTACACAAAGACTACACTACTGCATCCAACTAGAATAAAGACCAATGCACCCCACCAAACTGACACCTCAAGACCCATTCATACAAATAAGTATTTCCCTACAAAACCTACTCCATAAAATTGGAACAGGTGGCTTTTCTAACAGATGCATAGAAATCAACATAGGGACACATCAAACATGAAAAAGCAAGGAAATATAGCACCTCCAAAGGAAAACAATAACTCAGTAACAGAATGTAATCATAAGAAAATATATAAAATATCAGAAAAATAATTCAAAACAATAATCCTAAGAAAATTCAGTGAGATACAAAAGAATACAGATAGACAATTCAATGAAATCAGAAAAACAATTCATGATTTTAATGAGAAATTCAACAGAGATAGGTATCATAAAAAAAAACTGAACAAAACCTAGAGCTGAAGAACTCAATGAATGAAATAAAAAGTACATTTGAGAGCTTACACAACACACTGGACCAAGCAGAAGATGGAATTTATGAACTTGAAGACAGGTCTTTTGACATAACATAAGCAAACCAAAAAAACAAACAAACAAACAAAAATTTTAAAGAATGAAGAAAGCCTACAATATTTAAAAGACATCATTAAGTGAATAAATATTAGTATTAATATTATGGGCATTCCAGGAGAAGAGAAAGGAAAAAGTGAGGAAAACATGTTTAGTGAAATAATAGGGCCAGGTGTGGTGGCTCACACCTGTAGTCCCAGCACTTTG
This sequence comes from Chlorocebus sabaeus, assembly GCF_047675955.1. NCBI lineage: Eukaryota > Metazoa > Chordata > Mammalia > Primates > Cercopithecidae > Chlorocebus > Chlorocebus sabaeus. Next base: position 45,477,787 of record NC_132908.1, on the reverse strand, counting down.
GAAGGTCAAGGCAGGTGGATTGATTGAGGTCAGGAGTTTGAAACCAGCCTGGGCAACATGGCAAAAATCTGTCTCTCCAAAATTGCAAAAGTTAGCCAGAAGTGGCAGCACATGCCTGTAGTCCCATCTATTTGGGGGTGAAGTGAGAAGATCATCTGAGCTCAGGAGGCAGAGGTTGCAGTAAGCCAAGATCATCCCCCTGCACTCCAGTGTGGGTCGTGGAGCAAGAATGAGAAACAGAGAAAGAAAAGAGAGAGAGAGAGAGAGAGAGAGAGAGAGAGAGAGAGAGGGAGGAAGGAAGGAAGGAAGGAAGGAAGGAAGGAAGGAAGGAAGGAAGGAAGGAAGGAAGGAAGGAAGGAAAGAAGGAAGGAAGGAAGAGAGAGAGAAAGGAAGGAAGGAAAGAAGGAAGGAAGGAAGGAAGGAAGGAAGGAAGGAAGGAAGGAAGGAAGGAAGGAAGGAAGGAAAAGAGAAAAAGAAAGAGAGAAAGAAAGAAGAAGGGAAGGAGGGAAAGAGAAAAAGAAAAAAGAAAGAAGAGAGAAAGAAAGAAGAGATAAAGTGGGAAAGGGAAGGAGTGAAAGAAGAAAGGAAGGGAGAAAAAAGAATGAATGAATGAAAGAGAAAGAAAGGAAAGAAAGAAAGGAAGAAAGAAAGAAAGAAAGAAAGAAAGAAAGAAAGAAAGAAAGAAAGAAAGAAAGAAAGAAAGAAGGAAGGAAGGAAGGAAGGAAGGAAGGAAGGAAGGAAGGAAGGAAGGACAGAGAAAGAAAGAATAGGAAATAATAGCAGAAATCTTCCCAGTTCTTGGGAAAGAGATGGATATCCAGGTCCAGAAGCTAAAAGAATCCTGAATACCTTCAACTGAAACAAGACCTTTCTGAGGCGAATTATATTCAAATGTCAAAACTCAAAAGATGAAGAAGGAATTCTAAAATCAGCAAGAGAAAAGTCAAGTGATATATAAGGGAATCCTAATTAGACTAACAGTGTGAATTTCTCAGCTGAAACCTTACAAGCCAGGAGAGAATGGGATGATATATTCAAAGTACTAAAACAAAAATACCTGCAATTCAAGAATATTATACCCAGCAAAGCTTTCCTTCGAAAAATGAGAAATAAAATATTTCACAGACAAGCAAAAACTAAGGGAATGGAATTCATCACCACTAGACTGGCCTTAGGAAAAAATATTCAAGGGAATATTAAATCTGGAAGTGAAAAGATGATAACCACCAACATGAAAACATGAGAACATATAAAACTCACTGGTAGACCTAATACAGAAAAGAAAAAGAAAAAAGAATCAAACTTTATCATTACAGAAAATTACCCAACCAAAAATATAAACAACAGAGGAAGTAAGTAACAGAGGATATACAAGACTATCAAAAAACAATCAAAATTATAGGAGTAAGTCTTCACCTATCAATAATAACCCTAAATATAAACAAATAAAATTCTCCACTTATAAGATACAGGCTGGTTGAATAGATTTTAAAAAGAGACCCAAATATATGCTCCCTACAAGAAACTCAACTCACGTGTAAAGACACATATACAGACTAAAAATGAAGGGATGGAAAAAGATATTCTGTGCAATGGAAACCAAAGTGAGCAGAAGTAGCTGTGCTTACATCAGACAAAACAGACTTCAAATTAAAAGTTATTTTAAAAGACAAGGAAAGACATTCTATATTAATAAAGGGATCAATTCAGCTAGAGAATATAAAAATTGTAGATATATCTGAACCCAACAGCAGAGCACCTACACATATAAAGCAAATATTATTAGATCTAAAGGGAGAGATAAATTCCAATACAATAATAGTTGGGGACTTTAGCACCCCATTCTCAGCACTAGACAGATCATCTACACAGAAAAACAACAAAGAAACATAACATTTAAACTGTACAACAGACCACATGGACATAACAGACATTTAAAGAACATTTCTCCCAACAGCTATAGATAAACATTCTTTTTATCAGCATATGGAACATTCTCTGGGATTAACCATATATTAGGACACAAAGTAGTCTCCAATTTAAAAAAAAAAAATTCAAGACCAGGCATGGCGGCTCATGTCTGTAATCCTAGGACTTTGGGAGGCCAAGGCAGGCAGATCACAAGGTCAGGAGATCAAGACCATCCTGGCTAACATGGTGAAATCCCGTCTCTACTAAAAATACAAAAAATTAGCCAGGCATGGTGGCATGTGCCTGCAGTTCCAGCTGCTCAGGAGGCTGAGGCAGGAGAATTGCTTGAACCCTGGAGACAGAGGTTGCAGTGAGCCAGGATCATGCCACTGCACTCTAGCCTGGGTGACAGAGTGAGACTCCATCTCAAAAAAAAAAAAAAAAAAAATCAAAATTATATCAAGTATTTTACCTGATCACAATGGAATAAAATTAGGCATCAATAATAAAAGGAACATTTGAAACTATAGATATACATGAATATTAAATAATATGGTTCTGAATGACCAATGGGTGAAGAAAGAAATTAAGAATGAAATTTTAAAAATTCTCTGCAACAAAAATAGAAACTCAACAACAAAATCTATAGGATTCATAATTTCCTAACACCTCAAAAGCAGTATTATAAGGCAGGTTTATAGCAACAAGTGCCTACATCAAAAAACTGAAAAGATCTCAAATAAACAACTTAATGCCCAGCTGCAGTGGCTCATGCCTATAACACAAGCTCTTTGGGAAGCTGAGTGAAAGGATTGCTTGAGCCCAGGAGCTCAAGACTAGCATGGGCAACATAGGGCAACAGAGCAAGACCCTGTCTTGAAAACAAACAAACAACAAAAACAAAAACAATCTAATCATGTACATCAAGGAGCTAAAAAAGCAAGAACAAACCAAACCAAAATTAGAAGAAATGAAATAATAAAGGTAAGAGAGGAAATAAACAAAATTGAGACTAAAAAAAATAAAAGATCAATTAAACAAAAAACTGTTTTTTTGAAAAGATAAAATCAACAAACCATTAGGAGACTAAGAAAAAAAGAGAGAACACTCAAATAAATAAAATTAGAAATGAAAAGGGAGATATCACAACATATACCACAGAAATACAAAGTATCATTAGAGGCTACCATGACGATACACTAATAAATTCAAAAACCAAGAGGAATTGGATGAATTCTTGAACACATATCACCTACCAAGATTGAACCAAGAAGAAATAGAAAGCCTGAACAGACCAATAGCAAGTATTGATATTAAATCAGGAATAAAAAGTAGTGATTTCACTACCGAATTCTGCAAAATCTTTAAAAAAGAATTAATATCAAATATTTTTAAACTAGTCCAAAAAATTGAAGAAGAGAGAATTTTTCTTAACTCATTCTACCAGGACAATATAACTCTGATACCAAAACTAGAAAAGGACATAACAACAACAACAAAAAAAACTACAGACCAACATCCCTGATAAATATAGACACAAAAATCCTCAACAAAATACTATCAAACCAAACCCAACAATACATCCGAAAGTTAATACACCATGACCAACTTGGATTTATCCCAGGAAAACAAGGATGGTCCAACATATGCAAATCAATAAACATCATACATCACACCAATAGAATAAAGGGCAAAGCCATATCATCATCTCAATATATGCAGAAAAAGCTCACTACAAAATTCAATATCTCTTTAATTTTTTTTGTTTGTTTTTATTTTTATTTATTTATTTATTTATTTTTAGATGGAGTCTTGCTCTGTCGCCCAGGCTGGAGTACAGTGGTGCAATCTTGGCTCACTGCAACCTCCACCTCCCAGGTTCAAACAATTCTCTTGCCTTAGCCTCCTGAGTAGCTGGGATTACAGGTGTGCGCCACAATGCCCCGCTAATTTTTGTATTTTTAGTAGAAACAGGGTTTCATCATGTTGGCCAGGCTGGTCTTGAATTCCTGATCTTGTGATCCATCCACCTCAACCTCCCAAAGTGCTGGGATTACAGGCGTGAGCCACCGCACCCGGCCAATATCTCTTTATAATAATAAACTTGTAATAAGTTAGTTATAGAAGGAAAGTACCACAAATAATAAAGTTCATTATGACATATCCAGTACTGAATGGTAAAAGACTGAAAGCTTTTCTTCTAAGAATTGGAACAAGACAAGGATGCTCACTCTCACCACTCTTATTCAGCTTGGCACTGGAAGTCCCACCCAGAGCAATTAGGCAAGAGAAAGAAAGAAAGGATGTCCAAACTGGAAAAAAGGGTATCAAGTTGTCCCTGTTTGCATATAACGTGATCTTATATATGAAAAACCTAGACCCTACTAAAAAAGTCCAGAACTGATCAACAAATTCAGTAAAGTTGCAGATACAAAATTAATATTTAAAAATCAGCAACATTTATATACATAAACAACAAACTAGCTGTAAAAGAAATAAAGAAGGCAATCTCATTTATAACAACTACAAAAAAATTAGAATACCTAGGAATCAACTTAACCAACAGGTAAAAACCTTCACAAGGAAAATCACAAAACACTGATAGAATTGAAGAGGATATGAGCAAATGAAAAAACATCCCATGCTCATGGATTGAAAAAGTAATATTGTTAAAATGACGACACTATCCAAAGCAATCTACAGACTTAATGCAATCCCTATCAAAATACCAATAACATTCTTCATAGAAATTTTTTTAAAAATCTGAAAATGTGTATAGAACCACAAAAGACGCAAAATAGCCAAAACAATCCTGAACAAAAAGAACAAGGTTGGAGATGTATTATCAGACCTCAAAATATAGCACAAGGCTGTAGCAACCAAAACAGCATGGTACTGGCATGAAAACAGACACATAGACCATTGCAACAGAATAGAGAACTCGGAAATGAATCCATGTGTCTACAGCCAGTTGATTTTTGACAAAGGTGTCTAAAATACTTATCGGGAAAAGGACAGTCACTTCAATAAATGCCGCTGGGAAAACTGGATATCCACATGCAGAAGAATGAAACTAGATCCCCACTTCTCACCCTATAAAAAAATTAACTTAAAATGGTTCAAAGACCTAAATGTAAGACCCAAAATGATAAAACTTCTGGAAAATAAAAACATAGGAGAAATGCTTTAGGACATTGGTCTAAGAAAATATTTTATAGATAAGACTCAAAGCACAGACAACAAAAGCAAAATATATAAATGTGATTACACTAAACTAAAAAAGCTTCTGCATAGCAAAGGAAACAATCAACAGAGTGAAAAGACAACAGAATAGGAGAAAATGTTAGCAAACTACTCATCTGACAGCATCTTAATATCCAGAATATACAAGGAACTCAAACATCTCAACAGCAAAATAACAAAAAAAATGGACAAATGATCTGCATGGATGTTTCTCAAAGGAAAATGTACAAATGACCAACAAATATACTTTAAAATGCTCAACATCACTAATCATCAGGGAAATCCCAAACTAAGTCACAACGAGGTATCATCTCACCCCAGTTAGGATGGCTATTACCATAAAGACAAAAAATAACAAAGGCTAGTATGGATGTAGAGAAAAGAGAATTCATACACTGTTGGTGGGAATGTAAACTACTACAGTCATTATGGAAAACATTATGGAGGCTCCCCAAAAAACTACAAATAGAGCTATTATATAATCCAACAATCCCACTACTGGAAATTTATCCAAAGAAAAGGAAATCATTATATCATAGAGACATTTGCACCCTCATGTTTATTACAACACCATTCATAACAGCCAAGATATGGAATCAGCATAGGTGTCCAACAACAGATGAATGGATAAAGGTAATGAGGTACATATAATATACACAGTGAAATGCTATTCGACTATAAAAAAGAATGAAATACTGTCATTTGCAGCAAATAGATGGAACTGCAGGATTGTACGTTAAGTGAAATAAGCCAGGAACAGAAAGTTAATTAAACACCACATGTTCTCACTCATATGTGGAAGCTAAAAGACAAAAATGTTGATCTCATAAAAGTAAAAAGTAAAACAGAGGATACTAGAGTCTGAGAAGGGTAGAAGAAAGGGAGGATAGGGAGAGATTTGTCAAAGGACACAAAATTCCAGCTAGACAGCAGGAATAAATTCTAATGTTCTATACCACTGTACAATGACTACAGTTAGAGATATAGAGATGATAGATAGATAGATAGATAGATAGATAGATAGATAGATAGATAGATAGATAGATTTTTTTCCCAAACAGCTAGAAGGAAGATATTGAACATTCCCAACACGAAGGAATGATATATATTTGAGTGATGGATACACTAACTACCCTGATCTGATCACTATATATTACATGTATGGAAACATCACTATGTACTCCATTAATTTGTACAATTATTATTTGTCAATTAAAATGTAAAATAATGTAAATCTAAAAAAATTAAACTGTAAACTGTATTTCTCAACAAAAGCTCCATCAAGTTCAAGACACTTTTGTGTGCAATACCAGCTAAATTTTAGCCCATCCCTAAAGATCTAAGAGTCCTAGGAATTGAACCATGTCAATGCAGTATTTTTTACATTATTAACTGAAAACAATGTGTCCCCTTTAAAGATTTTTTGAGATTAGGAAACAAAAAAATCAAAAGGAGCCAAATCAGGACTGTAAGGTGGATGCCTGATGATTTCCCATTGAAACTGTCACAAAATTGCCCTTGTTGGATGAGAGGAATGAGCAGGGGCATTGTTGTGGTGAAGGACTCTCTGGGGAGGCTTTATCAAGCATCTTTCTGCTAGCTAACTTTCTCCAAGCATTCTCATAATAAGCATATGTTATCATTCTTTGCCCCCAGAAAGACAATAAGGAAAATGTGTCAAGCATCCAAAAAACTGCTGCCATGACCTTTGTTCTTGACCAGGCTGCTTTTGTTTTGACTGGGCCACTTTCACCTCTTAATAGCCATTGCTTTGATTGTGATTTGTCTTCAGGATTGGACTAGTAAAGCCATGTTTCATCTCCTGTCAGAATGGCTGTTATGAAAAAGATAACAAGCATAGGTGAGAATGTGGAGTTATGAGAACCCCTGCACACTGTTGGTGGAAATGTAAACTAGTATGGTGGAAAACAGTATGGAGGCTCCCAGAAAAATTAAAAATAGAACAACTATATGATCCAGCAATCCTGCTATTAGTTATAAATCCAAAGAAAATGAAATCAGTATATCACAGAGATATCTGCACTTCCATGTTCATTGCAGCATTATTACCATAGCCAAAATATAAAATCTATGTAAGCATCCATCAGTGAATGAATGGATAAAGAAAACGTGGCATATATATGCAATGGAATACTATACATCCTTATAAAAGAAGGCTATCTTGTCATTTGTGACAACGTAGATGAACCTAGAGAACATTATACTAAGTGAAATAAGCCAGGCACAGAAAGGTAAACACTGCATGATCTCACTTAGGATGTGGAATTAAAAAAAATTGAACTCTTAGAAGCAGAGAGTAGACTGGCGGTTATCAGGGGCTGGAGATGAAGAGGAAACAATGAAGAGATATTGGTTAAAGGACCTAAAATTTCATTTAGACAGGAGGAATAAATTCTGGAGATCTATTGTGCAGCATGGTGACTATAGTAAATAATGTATTCTATACTTGAAAATTGCTAAAAGAGTAAATTCTAAATGTTCTCATAAAAATAAGTATGTGGGGTGATGCATATGTTAATTAGTTTGATTTAATTATTCCACAAAGTATACATATATCAAAGTTTCATGACATATACCATAAATCTACACAATTTGTCATTTTTTGATTAAAATAATAATAGTAACAATAATAAATTCTATGTAGCAACAACCCCTAGACTAAGGAAACAAGAGTCCCTCAGCTTTGCCCCCAACCAGCTGAGCAGCCTTAGTTAAGGATGTAGCTTCTCTTTGGCTACCCCTGGTCTCGTTTTCTGCAAGCTTGAGACAATCACCGAAAGCCCTGGTGGCTTTCGAAAGGGCAGTTTAATGGTATGATGAGGGCAGGGGCCAGGCCAAAGAGGATTTTGAAGGGAGCTTCTGAAGGATAAACTGTTTAGTGTTTCTTGACTAAGTTCGTGATTACAAGATGTAGTTCAGAGTAATCAAGAGGACAATGATCTAAGCCTTTTGCTGATTGTTAAGGGCCAAGGGATCCTAAGGGCTTGGCATCTGGCCCCATTCACCTGCATTTTCTCTTCTCTCATTTTCCAATGATCTTACCAGGACAGCTTTCTCTCTCTACATGTGTGCCTGCACAAAGGGCTGCCTTATTAAATAGTAACTCTCGTTCTTAGAGTCCATGTCCTTTCCCCCTGGTCCTGTTTCCTCTTTCCCTCTGTAATGTGAAGGACTGTGCAATTCAATCTATTTTGGAAATAGAAGTTTGGAGCAGTTTGATACAATCACACTGTATCAAATCATTTTGAAATTAATGTTCATTCAGACCTGTAATGAGGCATGTGGCAGGTTGAGAGGGCACACGTGTAAGGGACCATGCCAACACACACTCATCGTCCCAGAAACACAATCAGGCCCTAGCTCAGCATTTCCCATATGTCAGTCATTTGAATATACCTTCATTATTTGTAAGAATATTTTGCTATATTCACTGATCACCCAACTAATTTTTTTTTTTTTTTTTTTTAAGATGGATTCTCTCTCTGTCACCCAGGCTGGAGTGCAGTGGTGCGATCTCAGCTCACTGCAGCCTCTGCCTCCTGGGTTCCAACAATTATCCTGCCTCAGCCTCCCAGGTAGCTGGGATTACAGGTACATGCCACCATGCCCGGCTAACTTTTTTGTATTTTTAGCAAAGACGGGGTTTCACCATGTTGGCCAGGCTGGTCTCAAACTCCTGACCCCAGGTGATCTGCCCGCCTTGGCCTCCCAAAGTGCTAGAATTACAGGTGTGAGACACCACGCCTGGCCCACCCAGCTAATTTTTAAATCAGTTACCTGTTTTTTAACTTAGCTCTTCATTAAAAAATAATAACCATGAAAAGAATGGGTTTGATATGTTAATAGTATATTTTTTCTCATTTAAAATATACATAGTCATTCCTCAGAGGGTATTGGTTCCAGGGCACTCCTGATCCCCTGCAGACACTAAAATCTGCAGATGCACAAGTCCCTGTATAAAATGGTGTAGTATTTGCATATAACTTATGCACATCCTGCTATATATTTTAAATCATCTCTAGATTACTTATAATACCTAATATAAGTAAATGCTATATAAATATTATACTGTATTTTTTACAGTAATGACAAGATATAAAATCTGTACAGGCTGGGCATGGTGGTTCACACCTGTAATCCTAGCACTTTGGGAGGCCAAGGCAGGCAGATTGCTTGCATCCAGGAGTTCAAGACAGACCAGCCTGGGCAACATGGTGAAACCCCATCTCTACCAGAAGAAGTTACAAAAAATTAGCCAGGCATGTTGACTCCCGCCTGTAGTCCCAGCTACTCAGGAAGCTGAGGTGAGAGGATCACCTGAGTCCAACAGGCGGAGGTTACAGTGAGCCAAGATCGTGCTACTGCACTCTAGCCTGGGTGACACAGCAAGATCCTGTCTCAAAAATTAATTAATTAATTAATCTAAATAAAATTAGTACAATGCAATTCCTGGTTGGTTGAAGGCACAGATGCGGAACTCACGAATATAGAGAGGGCCAACTGTATACATCATGCTCATCCGTTAACCTCATTTTCTGTACCACCGGTGTATATAACACACTTGCAAAACACCATTAGAACTCACCACTGCACTCCAAGGTGATCATTGAGAAGGCATGTGCTCCTCCCAGGCCTCAACATTGCAGTAACACTTGTCCACCTAGATCCCATTTTTTCAATAGGAGCCTTCACTGTATATGCTTAATCTGGATTAAGGTCATTTTTTGGGAGGGAGGGAGGCTTATATTGGTTTGCTGGGACAGCCACAACAAATTACTACAGACTGGGTGACTTAAGCAACAGATATTTATTTTTCCCCAGTTCTGGGGGCTGGAAGGCCAAAATCAGCCAGACCGGTTTCTTCTGAGGCTTCTCTCCTTGGCTCATGGATGCCATCTTCTCCCTGTGTCCTCATGTGGCCTTTCCTCTGTGCTTCTCAGTGTCCTAATCTCTTCTTATGGGAACAGCAGTCATATCGCATTAGGGCTCACCCACATGACCTCATTTGCCTTAATCACCTCCTTAACGGCCCTGTGTCCAAACACAGTCCCATTTTGAGGTACTGGGGGTTAGGACTTCCACAAACAGATTTTGGAAAGACACGAGCTAGCCCATCACAGGGCTTAAGTGCAGGATGAGAGAGGATGGTGAATTCAATATGAGGGCCATGGTTGGAAGAATCAGGCTGCAGGGGATTACAAAGGAAAAGTCAAAGTTTGAAAGTAAAATGAGGGGGGGAAAAGGCAAAAAGTAAGAATCAGGTTTAAACACCTGAAGACATTGCTCACTCTGATTTACAAGTCACTGGATGAAAAAACAAAAGAAAAAAGAGGATATCACTCATGACCAAGAAGTGCTTATGGCAGGGTGCCGAGGCTCACACCTGTAATCCCAGTACTTTGGGAGGCTAAGGCAGGTGGATCATGAGGTCAGCAGATTGAGGCCATCCTGGCTAACAAGGTGAAACCCCGTCTCTACTAAAAATAGAAAAAATTAGCTGGGCGTGGTGGTGGGTGCCTGTAGTCCCAGCTACTGGCGAAGCCGAGGCAGGAGAATGGCATGAACCCGGCAGGCGGAGCTTGCAGTGAGATGAAATCACGCCACTGTACTCCATCTTGGGTGACACAGCGAGACTCTGTCTCAAAAAAAAAAGAAAAAAAAGTGCTTATATATAAAAAATCGATGAGTCTCTAGAATATCCCAAATCCAATCAAAACAACCACAGTGTTGTCTGGTTGCGAATGGATCTAGAAAGATATAAACAGGCTGGGCACGGTAGCTCACGCCTATAATCCCAGCACTTTAAGAGGATTGCTTGAGCCCAGGAGTTCCAGACCAGCCTGGGCAACAAGGTGAGACCCTGTCTTTACCAAAAAAAAAAACAAAAAACAAAAAAAACACACAAAAAATTAGCTGGGCATGGTGGTGTGCACCCATAGTTCCAGCTCCTCGGGAGGTTGAGGCAGGAGGACCATTTAATCCCAGGAGGGTCCAGGCTGCAGTGAGCCGTGTTTGTGCCACTGCACTCCAGCCTGGATGACAGAGCAAGACCCTTTCTCAATTTTTTTTAAAAGAAAGACATAAACAACTGACAGAACAATCTTTGTCCAAAGGGAATGTGTGTAGGGCAACTTAGGAAGATGGGGCAGAAACACAGGAGTCTGTGTGGTCTTAGACACTGTCCAGGATCAGGGAGCAGAGGGTGTAGGGAACTGACCTAGGCACTTACCTTAGAGTAGAGCTGGAGGCTCAGGGGATGCCGCCGACCATGAGGATGCTGTGGTCCACCTGGCTGTGCCTCCCAGAAAGGGCTGCTGACGAGGAGGAAATGTGCCCGTCAAGGAGCACAGGAGTCCAAGCTCGATCTGTTACATGTCTCATGGTTTCTCCACCCACCTCCTGTAAGCATAGCTGGCAACGTAGTAATTAGGGCTGACCCCAAATATTCCAGCTCTTCTCTCCTCCCAAGAACCTGCTAGGATTGCATTTCCACTCCTTTGAAATTAGTTGAGTCCATGTGACTTGCTTTTCATGTGACTTGCTTTTGTCAATGAAAAGGGAATGGAACAATATGGGTCTCTTCTAGGGAGAAAGAGACAGTGAGGGATTTGCTACAGTTCTTTTCCTTCCTGTATAATGGTTGAAATGGAGACTCTATCAGCCTGGATCCCAGGGCACAACGATGAAAGGAGTCCCTCTGCTGACCTGTGCTAAACGTACAGAATAACCAAGAAATACAGTTTTGTTGTGTGAAGCTGCTGAGGTTCGGAGATTATTTGTTACTGGAGCAGAGCCTAGCCCATCCAGGCTGATAGTTAGTGCAAGCCAGTCCTACTGAGTCTGCTCATGTCAGTATTGAGAAAAGAAACGCAGAATTTCTGTTTCGTTTGTTTGTTTGTTTGTTTTGAGACAGTCTCATTCTGTTGCCCAGGCTGGAGTGCAATGGAGAGATCTCAGCTTACTGTAACCTCTGCCTCCTGGGTTCAGGCGATTCTCTAACCTCTGCCTCCCAAGTAGCGGGACTACAGGCACATGCAACCATACTTGGCTAATTTTTGCATTTATAGTAGAGATGGGATTTCACCATGTTGGCCAGGCAGGTCTTGAACTCCTAACCTCAAGTGATAGGCCCACCTCAGCCTTCCAAAGTGTTGGGATTACAGGCGTGAGCCACCACCCCTGGCCTGAGCCACTGCGCCTGGCAGAATTTCTAAACCAACAAAGCTTAGAACGAAACCCTGAGACAAAGTGATCAGTCTTAACTGGCTAACTAGCCTCCTCCTTTTCAACTTGCCCCTGTTGCCCTTTGAGACATTTTATTGAGCTTGATTCCAGCAACGAACTGTGGGTCCACCCCCTTATGTTCTATATTACCCCACACAAACCAGTTGTCTATGGGCCATGTCCAAGCTACCGACATGTTCACTTAGCATGCTTAAAATGTTTAATTAGTTAAAACTGGAGGATTTTATATAAAAATCTAGATTCCTGGCTGCTCAGAAGAAATTAGACTATCAAGCCCCCTTGGTCCTATATTCTTACATGACTTGAAGCAAAATCACAGCTACCTACTTCAGATGGGAGCTGAGCACACCAACATGCCACAGTCTCCACAGTTCCCTGTTGCTTAATCTCTGTCCGCTTCATTCACTTCCTGCCTCAACTCTGAGAGCATCTGAGTCTGTGACCTCTGTGTCTGCTTCACCCTTACCCCCACATACACACACACACACACACACACTCTCTCTCTCTTCCAGTCACTCCATCCAGCGTGTATTCTCCCAGACATTCTTTTCCACTCCTTTCTGCCTTTACGTTCCATTTCCTCTGCCTGGAATGCCCCTCATCATCTCTACTCACTGAAATGAGCCTGTGCATTCATTCACCAACACCCAGCTCAACCGTCACCTTCTGAGGGAGCAGACGCCTGGCTTGGCATCCATCTCCCCTCCCTGCATGGCCCAGTCTTCCCTGGAGACAGAGATGGTCGTGTATGTGAGTCCTGGAAAATGAGATGGAAGCGTTAAGTGTGTGGTGGATGTCATGGAAGGCCACCTAAGGGAAACATCTCTCCTGGGAACTGGTGTGCACGCCGCCTGCCTCCTCCCTCAGTCTAGCCTCTGGAGTGAAGAACACACCCTCTCCATTACTCCTGCCTCCTTCAAGACTCTTCTGAAATGTCACCTCTCAATTAGATCTTTTCTTTTCTTTTTGTCCTTTTTTTCTGAACTCTGTTGCCCAGGCTGGAGTGCAGTGGCGCAATCATAGCTCACTGCAGCCTCAAACTCCTGGGCTCAAATGATCCTCCCTTCTCAGACTCCCAAGTATCTGGGACCACAGGAGTGCTCCACCACCCTGGCTAATTTTTTTATTTGTGGGGACGATATCTCACTATGTTGCCCAGGCTGGTTTCGAACTCCTCAGCTCAAGCAATCCTCCTGCCTTGACCTCCCAAAGTGCTGGAATTACAGGTGTGAGCCACTCAGCCCATCCTCAATGAGATCTTTTCTAACTGCCCTACTTAAAATACCGACAACCCTCCCTTCCCAACTCTCCCGACCATTCTTTCCCTGCCTTTCCCCCAATGTGGTCTACTTTTTAATATACTCTATAATGTACGTATTTAGATTTGGTATTTACTGCCTGCTCCCCACTGGAATATCAACCTCACAAGGGCAGGGAATTGTCTTCTTCTTTTTTTTTTTTTTTTTTTTTTTTTTTTTTTTTTTGGTCTTTTTTACCACCTGTGTATTCCAAGCACCCAGAAAGAACCCATGATAGACATTAATAAGTATCCTGAATGAATAATAGACCTCAGCCATTCCACACCATTTGAAACCCAGACATCTTTAAGGTTCAATGTTACTCCCACTTTCCATAAAAACCAAGTCCTATAGGCTGCCTCTGCATCATATCACCTCTCTGATCAATTTTATCCTCTCTATGTTCCCAAACATTACCTGCGTTTCAGGCTCTGTCATCTCCCTCTAGCTATGGCATCAGCATTCTATCTTTCCTTTCTTTTTTTTTTTTTTTTTTTTTGAGATGGAGTTTCGCTCTTGTTGCCCAGGCTGGAATGCAGTGGTGCCATCTCGGCTCACTGCAACCTCTGCCTCCGGGGTTCAAGTGATTCTCCTGCCTCAGCCTCCTGAGTAGCTGGGATTACAGGCACACACCACCATGCCCAGCTAAGTTCTGTATTTTTGGTAGAGATGGGATCTCACTATGTTGGCCAGGCTGTTCTCAAACTCCTGACCACAAGTGATCCACCTGCCTCAGCCTCTCAAAGTGCTGTCTCTCTGTTCTCAATCCTTTCCCCTCCAACCCACCCTACAGAGAGAGGACCTCACTGTGTTAATGTCCTGCTTAAAACCTTTCTTTGGCAGGCGGGCATGGTGGCTCACACCTGTAGTACCCCGGGAGACTGAGGCAGGAGGATGGCTTGAGCTCAGGAGTTTGAGTTCAGCCTGGGCAATATAGTGAGACCCTGTCTCAGAAAAAAACAAATTTATGAGTTTCAAGTCAAGGCTAAATAGGGAGGGGGAAAAAAAAAACCTTAACCAGCCTCTCTATGGCCCCCATGGCCTTCTCACAAAATCCACTCTCCAATGGCCCCCAAGCCTTAAGTGGTCTGGTCCCACTTCCTGCTGTGCCTGCTCATCCTCGCACCACCCTCCCCAACATTCCTCAGGCCTGCAGAACATCTTACTGCTGGCCACAGAGCTCTCCTGCAGACATTTACATCTTCTGCTCTTTCCACTGAAAATGATCTCCCTGCATCTTTTTTTTTTTTTTTTTAAGAGTCTTGCTATGTTGCCTGGGCTGGTCTTGAACACCTGGCTTCCAGATATCCTCCCACCTCCGCCTTCTTAGTAGCTCAGATTACAGGCATGAGCCGCACTATTCAGGTTCCCCTGCCTCTCACCAGGCTTGTTCCTATCTTCCTTGGGGACTTCCTCCAGGAAGCCTTCCTTAGCTTCACCCCAAGCTGGGTGAGCTGCCTCATATCTGTGTTCACATATCAGCTTGTGCTGACCTCAGTCAGCTTTTCTGACTTTGCCATGAGATCATGTGAGCCTTGAGGACTGGAGTTTTGTCTTATTTTATAATCCCAGTGAGGCTGGGTGCAGTGGTGTGCATCAGTAAACCCAGGTTCTGCAGTGAGCTATGCAGTGAGCTATGATAGTATCTGTGAATAGCCACTACACTCTAGGTTGGGCAACAGAGCAAGACCCCATCTTTAGAAAATAAAAACAGGCCAGGCACAGTAGTTCACATCCACGATCCCAGGACTTTGGGAGGCCGAGGTGGATGGATCACCTGAGCTCAGGAGTTTGAGACCAGCTTGGCCAGCATGGCAAAACCCCATCTCTACTGAAAATATAAAAATTAGCTTGGCACAGTGGTGCATGCCTGTAACCCTAGCTACTCAGGAGGCTGAGGCTGGAGAATTGCTTGGACCTGGGAGGCAGAGGTTGCTGTGAGCTGAGATCGTGCCACTGCACTCCGGCTTGGGTGACACAGCAAGACTCCATCTCAAAAAAAAAAAAAGTAAATAATAAATAACAAGACAAATTAAATTTATTATTTAAATGTTTTAAATAACAAATGATAATCCCAGTAAGGATACATCATCTAAATAGTAGGCACTTAGTAAATAAGAAGGGAAGGAAAGCAGGAAGAAGGGAAGGGGGAAAGCAGAAAAGAAGAAAGAAAGGTCTCAGATGCTCAGTTCTCTTTCTGGGCACATGGTGGGGCTGCACCTCTCCACTCACTTGAGCGCGTGCTCGGCCATGTGATCTGCTTTGGCCCACGAAATATGAGTGAAAATGACATGTGTCACTTTTAGGCAGAAGCAGATAGGTCAGTCCGTGGTCCCCATCCTCTTTTTACTGTCTGCTGGGTAACAGAAGCATGTGCTGAGATGGAGTCTCTGTCACCCGAGGCCTCTGAGTGACTAAGACAAGCAGAGGCCCTGGTGGACCTGCAGTGGACCCACAGCATGGGGTGAGGAAGACACTCTGTTCTTTTGAAGTGCTGAGAGTTTAGGGTTCATTGTTAACGTGGCACAATCACGTCTCTTCTCTTTTTTTTTTTTTTTTTTTTTTTTTGAGAAGGAGTTTCTTCTTGTTCCTCAGGCTGGAGTGCAGTGGCATGATCTCAGATCACTATAACCTCCACGTCCCAGGTTCCAGCAATTCTCCTGCCTCAGCCTCCTGAGTAGCTGGGATTACAGGCACCCACCACCATGCCTGGCTAATTTTCTGCATCTTTAGTAGAGATGGGGTTTCACCATGTTGGCCAGGCTGGTCTCAAACTCCTGACCTCAGGTGATCCACTCGCCCCAGCCTCCCAAAGTACTGGGATTACGGGCGTGAACCACCATGCCCGGCCACATCTCTTTTTTTCTTTTTTAATTTCATCTTTTATTTTAGATGCAGAGGATATACGTGCAGGTTTGTTACATGGGTATATTGCACGATGCTGAAGTTTAAGGTACGATTGATTCTGTCATCACCCAGGAAATAAGCATAGGACCCAAAAAGTAGTTTTCCAACCCTTGCCCCTCCCTCCCTCTACCCTCTAGAGTCCCCAGTGTCTATTGTTTCCATCTTTATGTCCTATGTACCCAATATTTTGCTCCCACTTGTAAGTGAGAACATGGGGTATTTGGTTTTCTGTTTCTACATTAATTCAAGTGCAGTTGGTTTGAGGTATCAGGGAAAATCACATCTTTTTACCCTTTTATTTGCTAAGAATATCAGACACTACCTTGTCTTTCCCACTGCTATACAATTTTAATTCCAATTGTGTGTTTTCCATGGATTCTTGCAAAGATGCTATAAGGCAAACAGGTCAAATATTATTATCTCCCACCTACAAACTCAGACAAAGAAACTGAATGACTGCCCAGGACTCACCTGGGTAGGAGAGAAGGGAGCTAACACCAGAGCCCAGGTCCCTGGGTCCCCATCCAGGGCTTCCTGCTTCCAGTCAGCACAGGTCTAAAGAGTCTAAAATCTGGGGATCCCCACCAGAAAGGGGTCCTTCTTTTATTACAAAGGAAATATATCCAAAGGTAAGTATCAGGCCAGGCTCGGTGGCTCACACCTGTAATTTCAACACTTTGGGAGGCCAAGGCAGGTTGATCACTTGAGGTCAGGAGTTCAAGACCAGCCTGGCCAACATGGTGAAATCCCCATCTCTGTTAAAAATACAAAAATTAGCCAGGAATGGTGGCACGTGCCTGTAAATCCTAGTTACTCAGTAGGCTGAGGCAGGAGAGTCGCTTGAACTGGGAGGCAGAGGTAGCAGTGAGCCGAGACTGCACCACTGTACTCCAACCTGGGTGACAGAGTGAGGCCCCCGTCTCAAAAAAAAAAAAAAAAAAGAAAAAAAGAAAAAGTGTTGGAATCATGGACTTTAAAGCCAGACTGCCCAAGTTGGCCCCAGCTCCAGCCCTCACTACCCAGAGCTCATGAGCATAGCTCCCTCTCTCTCAAGTTCCGTTCCTCCAGGCCTGTAACACTGGGAATAATAATAGTACCTACTTCTTACTCGTGTGAGTTTTAAATAAACAAATCCATGAAGAAGACTTGGCATGGCGTCTGGCATATAATAAAGGCTCACTGAGATTTCTCTATGACTGACCTATTATCACAGTGCTTTCCATTTAAACAGTCGCCTTCCAGGACGGTAATGCCAGGCTGCTGCCACAAGGTGGCACTGTTGTCTCCAGCCACCCTTCCTGAGTAGCTTAAGTTTCATTTCTCAAAATGCCAAGTTGAGTCAGGACGGAAGGAGAACCCAGAAAAAGATGACAGAGTCCGAGAACTCCAGCCAAAAACGTGTCCTCTTTGTCACATCAAAAGTGATGAAACTGCTTCCTTCTTTTATCTCTGCTCTTTCTTGTAGCTGGATCCCCACACCTCGGAATAGGCTGAAGCAGCTGGTAAAATTGGGCTGCCCAGCCCCAACCCCACACCACGGGCATAACTGAGCAGGCGGTACTAGTGGAAGGTGATTGAATCCACTGCTGTAGAGAAGGGCTTCTCGGGCTGTAGCACGCTGTAGCACGCTTACGCCTCACCTGGGCACCTTGTGAAAATGCAGATTCTGATTCCGCTGGTTTAGGATGGGGTCTGGCACTGTGCATTTCTTTTTTGTTTGTTTGTTTTTGTTTTTGTTCTTTGAGACGGAGTCTTAGCTCTGTAGCCCAAGCTGGACTGCAGTGGTGCGATCTCGCCTTACCGCAACCTCCATCTCCGGGGGCTCAAGCGATTCTCGTGCCTCAGCCTTCCGAGTAGCTGGGACTACAGGCGAGTATCACCACGCCCAACTAATTTTTTGTATTTCGGTAGAGACGGAGTTTCACCATGTTACCCACGGTGGTCTCGAACACCTGAGCTCAGGAGATCCGCCCGCCTCGGCCTCCCATTACAGGGGTGAGCCACCGCGCCCAGCCAGCACTGTGCATTTCTGACAAGCTCTTGGGTGGGGTCTGTGCTGCGGTTCCGGGCTCCATACTCTGAGGACCTGGCCCATATGTGGCAAATGGAATTGGCGACCTCTTGGAAGTCAAGGCTGCAGTGAGCCAAGTTCCTCATGCATGCCGGTTCACCCAGCCGCACAACAGCCCTGTGAAACCAGTGTCATTGTTCCCGTTATATGGATGATAAACAAAAACATTAAGTAACTGTCCCAAGGTTGTAACAGCTAATTATTAGCAGAGCCGGAACTCAAACACAATACACTTCTGCTAGATCAAATGTTATTGTTTTATGTTGAATTAAAGTAAACATGGCCCAGCTTTCCCTCCCTGACTTCCCAAGACAAAGAGAAAAGGTCCCGGAGGCAGCAGAGAGTGGAAAGGAGGGCAGCTCCTGGAGCCAAACCTCCCGGACTCACAATCTGCCAGTCAGGAGCTGTGTGACCCTGACGAGTTGCTCAGCCTCTCTGTGCCTTACTTTCTTCATCTCAAAGTAGGGAATAATAATGGCACCTACTTCGGGGAGTTATGCAGAAAAAGATGACAGCATGATCAATTAAGTGATTAACTGAATAAGCAGGGCACAGGGCAAGTGCCCTTGCAAGCTTTTATGTTATAGAGAAAAAAAGGTCAGGCTTGGGGCTGTGAGTGCTTACCAACTTTCTTTCGGTTCCTTCCAAAATCCCTACCATCTGTGGGCACCCTTCCACTGAATGCCTTTTTAAAAATTGTGGTATAAAAAAAACATAAAATATATAATCTTTACCACTTTCAACTCTACAGTTTGGTAACGTTAAGTATATTCACATTGTTACAAATGTATTTTAATACTTATGTAATTTTTTCTTTTTTTGAGATGAATTCTCACTCTGTCACCAGGCCGGAGTGCAGTGGCACGATCTCACCTCACTGCAACCTCCACCTCCCGGGTTCAAGTGATTCTTGTGCCTCAACCTCCTGAGTAGCTGGGATTATAGGCACCTGGCCACCACACCCAGCTAATTTCTTTTGTATTTTCAGTCAAGACAGGGTTTCACCATGTTGGCCAGGATGGTCTCAATCTCCTGACCTTGTGATCCACCCGCCTCGGCCTCCCAAAGTGCTAAGATTACAGGTGTGAGCCACCACGCCCAGCCCTGTGTTGCCTATTTTAGAAATTAATTTAAAAATCATTATGCCCTCATGCTACCTGACTTCAAACTATACTACAAGACTATTGATACCAAAACAGATATATAGACCAATGGAACAGAACAGAGGCCTCAGAAATAATACCACACATCTACAACCATCTAATCTTCAACAAACCAGCAAGCAATGGGGAAAGGATTCCCTATTTAATAAATGGTGCTGGGAAAACTGGCTAGCCATATGCAGAAAACTGAAACTGGATCCCTTCCTTACACCTTATACAAAAATTAACTCAAGATGGATTAAAGACTTAAATGTAAAACCTAAAACCATAAAAACCCTGGAAGAAAACCTAGGCAATACCATTCAGGACATAGGCATGGGCAAAGACTTCATGACTAAAATACCAAAAGCAATTGCAACAAAAGCCAAAATTGACAAATGGGAGCTAATTAAACTAAAAAGCTTCTGCACAGCAAAAGAAACTATCATCAGAATGAACAGGCAACCAACAGCATGGGGGAAAATTTTTGCAATCTATCCATCTGGCAAAGGTCTAATATCCATAATCTATAAGGAACTTAAACAAATTTACAAGAAAAAACAAACAACCCTATTAAAAATTGGACAAAGGATATGAACAGACACTTCTCAAAAGAAGACATTTTAAAACATATTTTAAAAAGCTCATCATCACTGGTCATTAGAGAAATGCAAATCAAAACCACAATGAGATACCATCTCACGCCAGTTAGAATGGTGATCATTAAAAAGTCGGGAAACAGCAGATGCTGGAGAGGATATGGAGAAATAGGAACACTTTTACACTGTTGGTGAGAGTGTAAATTAGTTCAACCACTGTGGAAGAGAGTGTGGTGATTCCTCAAGGATCTAGAACCAGAAATACCATGTGACCCAGCAATCCCATTACCGGGTATATACCCAAAGGATTATAAATCATTCTGCCATAAAGACACATGCACACGTATGTTTATTGCAGCACTATTTATAATAGCAAAAACTTGGAACCATCCCAAATATCCATCAATGATAGATTGGATAAAGAAAATGTGGCACGTATACACCATGGAATACTATGCAGCCATAAAAAAGTCAGATTGTGTCCTTTGCAGAGACATGGATAAAGTTGGAAACCATCATTCTCAGCAAACTAACACAGGAACAGAAAACCAAACACTGCATGTGCTCACTCAGAAGTGGGAGTTGAGCAATGAGAACACATGGACACAGGGAGGGGAACATCACACACCGGGGCCTGTCAGGCAGTGGGGGGTAAGGGGAGGGAGAGTATTAGGACAAATACTTAATGCATGTGGGGCTTAAAACCTAGATGACAGGTTGATAGGTGCAGCAAACCACCATGGCACATGTATACCTGCGTAACAAACCTTCACATCCTGCACATGTATCTCAGAACTTAAAGTCAAATTAGGAAAAAAAAAAAAATCATTATGCCCAAATACATCATTGATGTCTATTTCAGTTGAGTAAAGAGACTTGTTACACTGTGAAAGAGTTAGAAAAAAAGGGGAACATGTGCTTGAAATCAGACTGAACTGAATTCAAGTCCCGTCCCTGCCATTTACGGGCATTGGAAAAGTCAAGTAAGTTCTCTAAGCCTTTGTCTCCCCTTTTTTTTTTCAAGACAGGGTCTTGCTCTGTTGCCCAGGCTGGAGAGTGCAGTGACTCAATCTCAGGTCACTGCAGCCTTGACCTCCTGGGCTCCAGTGATCTTCACCCCTCAGCTTCCCATGTAGCTGGGACTACAGGCATGCACCACCATGTCTGGCTAGTTTTTGTATTTTTAGTAGAGACAGGGTTTCGCCATGTTGCCCAGGCTTCCCCGTTCTTCAAAATGCACATGAAAATGATGCCCATCAAAGCATTCCTGGGAGCATTAAATGAGAATTCTTGTAAAGCAAGGAGCACAGAATCTAGCCCAAGAGCGCTGTGAGTTCACAGTGACTCTTATTTTGCACTGCACTTGGAAGAATGTTGGACGAAGCGCGTGCCTTGGAAGCCAGAGCAAGAGTTCTCAACCTATGGAGCACCAGGAACACCTGGGGTTCCTGTTAAAAATATCCATGCCAGGAGTTCCACCCCAAACCCACTGAGCCACAATCTAATAGGGTGGATGGAACCTGAGCCACTGTGTTTTAACACTCTGTCCCCACCTTTTTTTTTTTTTTTTTTTTTTTTTTTTTTGATATCGAGTCTCTTTTTATCACCCAGGCTAGAGTGCAGTGTCCGATCTCCGCTCACCACAACCTCTGCCTCCCGGGTTCAAGTGATTCTCTTTCCTCGGCCTCCCGGGTAGCTGAGACTACAGGCGCGTGCCACCATGTCTGGCTAATTTTTGTATTTTTAGTAGAGACAGGGTTTCACTGTGTTGGCCAGGCTGGTCTCAAACTCCTGACCCCGTGATCCGCCCCCCCCCCCCAACCAGTCTCCCAAAGTGCTGGGATTACAGGCGTGAGACACCGCGCCGGCCCACCCTGCCCCTTTAATTCGGGCACATCAAAGCTGAGAACAGCTAAGTGGCGATGCCCTGTGCCCTTGGGTGTCACTTCTGGGCCTCGGGAGGTGGCAGGCCCAGGCAGACTGACATGCTAAGGTTGTCGTTCTAGATGCTGAGAAGTTCTGAAGTCATCGCCAGACAGTCTTAAGAAAGAGAGCTTTGGGGAGCAATTTCCCTCATGTGACCTGAGGGCAGGGGTAGGGATGGAGGAAGTCGCCCTCCCCACTCTGACATCTGATCACCTTCCTTCCACTTGAAGCAGCAAAAAGAAGGTGCAAAGTCCCCGTTGCGTTTTACTGAGCTTCTGATGCACTCCCCCACCTCCCCAGCTGCTCTCTCCACATTCGAGGAAGCAGCGCGGGTAGCAGCAGACCCAGTCAACCCTGGTTGCCTGGAAGTGTCTTTCCAAGCTTTTTCGTCAGAGAGAAAAAGAAAGCCAAGCTCGGGGCTGTGGGTGCTTACCAACTTTCTTTCGGTTCCCTCCGAAATCCCTCCCATCTGTGGGAGGCTTTTTCTGCCAGTCACCCACGTGCATTTGGTTTGCATCCCAATTCGGCCTCGCCACCGGTTCCCAGAAGCTCTGCGTGCCGCGGATGGCCCCGGAGTCTCCATTGCGCTCGAGTGGAAAGAGCTGGGACAGCCTCGCAGGCTGCGCTGGCGCCGCGGAAACAGCAGGTGGCGCCACGGACTCAAGGCGCCCTGAACCGGGAGCAGTTCCTAGAGAGAGCAAGAGTGTCTGTGTTCGCAGGAGCTCAGTAAATGCTTGATAGGTATGTGTGAGAGCTGATACAGTTTCCCGCTGCACTCTGTGTCCAGGTCTAAGCAGCAAAGCTGGCAGGACGGTGAAAAAGCGAGTGTCCAGAAGTTGAAGTTGAACAATGGGAACACATGGACACAGGGAGGGGAACATCACACAGCGGGTCCCGGCGGTGGGTGGGGGCAAGGGGAGGGGCAGCATTAGGACAAATACCTAATGCATGAGTTGTTTAAAACTTAGATGACGGGTTGATAGGTGCAGCAAACCACTATGGCACACGTATACCTATGTAACGAGCCTGCACGTTCTGTACATGTATCTCAGAACTTAAAAGTTAAAAAGTAACAAAAAATTTTTTTTAAAAAAGCGAGTGTCTCCGCAGGAAGGGCGGAGGACCCTCCGCCTTGCAGAAATGGGGAAGCCTGCCCCGGAAGCAGTGAAGGCCGCGCAGCACCAGGAGCGGAGGGGCCAGGACTCGGTCGCAAGCTCGGTGGTCTTAGACCCTACACGGGCTTCCCCAAAGACCTGCGGCTGCTAGCAACCCCAACCCCAGGGACAGAGTCCTGGGTCCTGAGGCACCAACTGAGAATTTCCCACGCTGAGTCACTTACATCCCCTTCATGATTTTGGATGTACCACGTCACCTGAAATATGACTCAGTTATTTTTTTCTTCAACTCACTTTTTAAAGTTAAATGTAGGCCAGGTACAGTGGCTCATGCCTGTAATCCCAACACTTCGGGAAGCCCAGGCTGGAGGATCTCTTGAGGTCAGAAATTTGAGAGCAACATAGCAAGACCTCATCTCTAAAAAAAAAAAAAAAATTCAGAGCAGGAGTGGAAGTTTATTTAAAAGGTTTCAGAACAGGAAAGAAAGGAAAGTACGCTTGGAAGAGACCCAAGCAGGGCACTGACGTCAAGGGCCCATATATTTTTTTTAATTAGCCAGGTGTAGTGGTGCACACCTGTAGTCCCAGCTACTCAGGAAGCTGAGGTAGGAGAATCGCTTGAGCCCAGGAGTTAGTTCAAGGCTGCAGTGAGCCGAGATCACACCACTGCACTCCAGCCTGGGCGACAGAGCAAGACTCTGTCTCTAAAATAAACAAACAAGAGTTATCTGTATTAAAAAATAAATAAATAAATACGTAAATAAGTAGAGCTAAATATAAGAGAAACAGTTTATTGCTATACTAACTAGAAGCCCAGTATTTCTCACCAAAACAGAAGAGAACTATAAAAATAAATACACAACAGTCACGATTTCTTACCAGTCTGGCAGTTTACTGCTGAAAAGCAACTGGTATCTCATCAGTGCTGTGTTTTCCACACTTGAGGAAAACCAGGGATTCCAGCGCAGAAACCAACAGGAATTCGGAACGAAATGAGGTAACAGGTGGTGAAAGGAAAGTCAAGCAAAGTCCGAGAGGGAGGGGTCAAGTTCGTTTCGCTCCACACTGCCAAACAAAGGGAACCCTGACCAACATTCTGTGCCCGGCAGTGGATTCCAGGGCTTCTTGCAAGATGCACATTCTTCCGGAAACTGCGAGTTATTTTTGACTGGTAAGTTGAAGGGGAAGGGTAAAGGCCTGGTTTCCTGTAAGCCCACCCCACCCCTGAGGTCCAATGCCAAGCTGATGGCATCACAGGGTCAGGTGGTCCCAAGAGGTCACCCGGCTGGCCTCCCGTATCTGGTGACCGATCACCTGTCCCACAACCTTCCTGAGGGGTCTTCCTGCCTCTGCCCCAGTGCATTGCTGCTGTGGAGGCAGCTACAGGGAGGCAGGACCCAGGGCAGCTGGCCGGACAAGTGAGTACAGGGAATACGGAGGAGGTGGAGTGGCCCTTCCCTAGACACAGTTTCAGTGAGCCTGTGCTTGAAGAGGTGTCTGCACTGGGTTACACTGTAGGGAAAGACAACCATGGAACTGTGGGCAAGGCACTTCCCCTCTTGCTCTTGGTTTCCTCTTCTGTAAATTAAAGAGAGTGGGTCAGACAGGACCTTATAGTGAAGAGTCATCTCCAAGCACCTCTGCAGCCTGAGACCTGGGGCTGTTAAAGGGAGGAATTGCCTGGCCAACCGTGTCTTTCAGTGCATGCAGTTGTTTTTCTTTTTTTTTCTTTTTAAAGACAGGGTCTTGCTCTGTCACCCAGGCTGAAGTGCAGTGGCCTGATCATGGCTCACTGCAGCCTCGAAATCCTGGACTCAAGTGATCCTCCAACCTCAGCCTCCCAAGTAGCTGGGACTACAGGCACCCACCACCATGCCCAGGTAGTTATTTTATGGTTTACAGAGATAGGGTCTTGCTATGTTGCCCAGTCTGGTATGCAATAGTTTTGTAACAAAGTGTGCAAATGGTCTCTCCTATTATTTCAGAGAACCAAGAGCCCATGGTCAAGTAGAAGGAGCACCCTCCTCACTGTGTGTGTCCCACAATCCTGTAATATGGAAAAGCCATTTGTGCCATCTTGTCCTGGAGCTCTTTAAGTCAAGAAGGCCCAATTATTGATCCTGGGCAAGTCTCTAAACTAGCCTGGTATGAGTTTGGGAGTGGGAGAGTTCAAGGGGAGCCAAGGCATGTCTCTGCCCCTCTAATTGTGCAGGGAAGTCTTCAATATTACACACCTGCTGTGACAGTCCTGGCTCAGTCCCTTTCCAGTGGTGGGGACTGCAGTCAAGTTAATTAATCTCTCTAAGCCTCTGTTTCTTAATCTGTAAAACGGGCATAATGCCTACTTCATAGAATTGTTTGTTGGGCCTAAATGAGATCATTCATGTAGAGTCACTCAATCAGTATTTGCTGAACACCTACTGTTCTAAGTGTTTGGTGCATAGCCTAGTTCTTTGTACAGGATTAGGCATGCAGGGAGTTTTGGAAAAGCAATGAATATAGGTGTATATGTGTGTGTGTGTGTATATATGTTTATATAGAATATCTTCCACACCACAGCAATTCCATTCAGTCCCCTCTTTCAAACATGAAGGGGCTGGGCTTCCTCTTGGCATGGTAGCCAGGTTCCAAGTAAGACTATTTCACTACCAAGTGTTCCAAGAAAAAGGAAGTCGAAGCTTTCATCTTCCTAAGCATTGATCTTCGAAGTCCTGGAACATCACTTCCACTGAATTCTATTAGTCAATGAGGTCACAAGGCCAGCCCAGATTCTTAAAGAGAAGCACACGCATGCAGAAAGGAAGGAATTGCTGAGGACCATCTTTGGAAACTACCTAACACAGATGAGGAATAGAACAGGCCTGGTTTCCTGTAAGCCCGCCCCACCCCTGAGGTCCGATGCCAAGCTGATGGCATCACAGGGTCAGGTGGTCCCAAGAGGTCACCCGGCTGGCCTCCCGTATCTGGTGACCGATCACCTGTCCCACAACCTTCCTGAGGGGTCTTCCTGCCTCTGCCCCAGTGCATTGCTGCTGTGGAGGCAGCTACAGGGAGGCAGGACCCAGGGCAGCTGGCCAGACAAGTGAGTACGGGAATACGGAGGAGGTGGAGTGGCCCTTCCCTAGACACAGTTTCAGTGAGCCTGTGCTTGAAGAGGTGTCGGCACTGGGTTACACTGTAGGAAAAGACAACCATGGAACTGTGGGCAAGGCACTTCCCCTCTTGCTCTTGGTTTCCTCTTCTGTAAATTAAAGAGAGTGGGTCAGACAGGGCCTTATAGTGAAGAGTCACCTCCAAGGGCCTCTGCAGCCTGAGGCTTGGGGCTGTTAGAGGGAAGATTTGCCAGCAGTTGCTCACTGACACTGTAACATTTATTCACTTGTTCATTCATTCATTGCCTGCCTTCCCCCCTCATATGTAAGCTGATGAGAGCAGACGTTGCTTTGTTTAGTGTTACATTCCCAGAACTTAGAATAGTGCTTGGCATTTAGTAGGTGCTCAGTAAATATTTGTTGAATGAATGAATCAATCAATTAAGTAATCAATTATTCAATTGTACTAACCAGCCACAGGAAGTTGAGTAGGACAAGGAGGTTTCATGGAAGAAGTGAGAAGTGGGCTGGGCTTTAAAGACAGGTAGGCCTGGCAAGAACGTGTTCTATTGATGAGCGGATGAGAAGCAGTGAGAGACAGTGGGCCAATGCCCCAGTCACTCTGGTGGACACACAACCAACCACAAACCCTTAACTAATTAAGCCTTCATTAGATTTGATGTGTGTGTCCCCCATGGAGTATGTAGAAAGAGGATGCTGAATTCTCTGTTTTTGTTTTTTTTTTTCCTTGAGATAGGGTCTTACTCTATTACCCAGGCTGGAGTGCAGTGGTGCAATTATGGCTCACTGCAATCTCAACCTTCCAGGCTCAATCCATCCCCCTACCAAAGCCTCCCAAGTAGCTAAGACCACTATGCCTGGCTTTTTTTTCTTTTTTCTTGTTTGTTGAGAAGAGTCTTGCTCTCTCACCCACGCTGGAGTACAGTGGTATGATCTTGGCTCACTGCTGCCTCCACCTCCCAGGTTCAAGTATTTCTCCTGCCGCAGCCTCCCGAGAAGCTGGGATTACAGGTGCACACCACCATGCTCAGCTAATTTTTGTATTTTTAGTAAAGACAGGGTTTCACAATGTTGGCCAGGCGGGTCTCAAACTCCTGACCTCAGGTGATCCACCCGCCTTGGCCTCCCAAAGTGCTGGGATTACAGCCATGAGCCACCGTGCTCAGCCTAATTTTTTAAGATCTTTTGCAGAGATGGGGGGGGTCTTGCTGTGTGCCCCATGCTGGTCTTGAACCTCTGGGCTCAAGCAATCCACCCACCTCAGCCTCCCCAAGTGCTGGGATTACAGGCATGAGCCACTGCACCTGGCTAAATGCTGAATTATTAGCTCAGCCCTAGGGGCAGATAATTCTCTGAATTATCTCTGTAGACCAGTCATTTTCAACTGGGGACAGTTTTGACATTAGACAGTATCTGGTGACGTTTTTCTTGTCACACTGGGTGTAGGGGAGTGGTTGTTATTGGCATCTAGTGAGTAGAGGATAGGATTCTGCTAAACATTCTACAATTCACAAGACGGGCCCCTACAACAAAGAATTATCTCACCCAAAATGTCAATTGTGCCCCTGTTGAGAAATCCTAGCTGTACAGGGTGATAGGAAAATGCTTTGAATTAGAAACATTTGGGAGCTGGCAGACAGCTGGCAATCTCTGTAGTAGCACTTGGCAGAGAACTGTATTCCCACCTAAGATGACTGCATGTTATAAATAGCTCCTCTCGGTATTGTGGCAGTTGTAGCAGTTTGAATCAATGTCAGAGGAGTTTCAATACATGGATAATAAAAATGCAAAGGAAATATATCAAGGGAGAGAATGAAAGACTAGAAGCAGCAGACACATTGAGCTTTTCCTGCAGCTAAGGAGAAGCATGCCTTCCACACTTGAGTGGAAAGATTCTTCCTCCAAAATAGCTCTCAGATTCCTCCACTCCCTCCCCACTGCAACTTCCCTGGTCCAAGCCCCCATCCTCTGGCACCTAGACTAATACTGCCACCGCGAAGGGAAAAAAAAAAAAAATATATATATATATATATATATATATATATATATAAAATATCTTCCATACCACAGCAATTCCATCCAATCCCCTTTCTCAAACATGAAGGGGGGCAGATCACGAGGTTCAGGAGATCAAGACCATCCTGGCTAACACGGTGAAACCCCGTCTCTACTAAAAAGACAAAAACAAAATTAGCCGGGTGTGGTGGCAGGTGCTTGTAGTCCCAGCTACTCAGGAGGCTGAGGCAGGAGAATGGTGTGAACCCGGGAGACGGAGCTTGCAGTGAGCAGAGATCGCGCCACTGCACTCCAGCCTAGGTGACAGAGCGAGACTCCATCTCAAAAACAAAAACAAAAACAAAACAAAACATGAAGGGGCTAGGCTTCCGCTCGGCATGGTAGCCAGGTTCCAAGTAAGACTATTTCCCCAGCAAGTGTTCTTGCTAGAAGTAGAAGGAAGCTTCCACTTCCTTTTTCATGGAACGCTTGCTGGTGAAACAGTCTTACTTGGAACTGGCTACCATGCCGAGAGGAAACCCAGCCCCTCCATGTTTGAGAAAGGGGATTGGATGGAATTGTTGTGGTATGGAAGATATTCTACATAAACATATATATATATGCACCTATGTTCTTCCCAGTCTACTCTGGCCTCCATCACGCTTTTTCCCCAGAGAAGGGAGACAGATCTTACAGCATAAATTAGATGATGCATTCACTGCTTAACCTGGGAATGCCAGGGGCAGCAGCTCACTCCTACAATTACAGAACTTTGGGAGGCCAAGGCAGAAGGGTTGCTTGAGGCTAGGAGTCCAGACCAGCCTGGGCAACATAGTGGGACCCCGTCTCTACAAAAAATTTAAAAATTAGTCAAGTGCGGTCATGTTCATCTGTAGTCCCAGGTACTCAGACTGAGAGGCTGAGGCAGGAGGATCACTTGAGCCCAGGAGTTTGAGGCTGCAATGAGCTACAATGGCACCACCATACTCTAGCCTGGGCAACAGAGCAAGTCCCTGTCTCAAAACAAAACAAAACCTGGGAAGGCTTTTATTTCCTCATTATACTTAAGATAAAATACAAAATCTGTAACAGGCCCACCACATACATTCTGGAGAGCCTGGTCTCATCCTGTCTCTGCGTGTTTCTGGAGGGGTGCATCCTGCCCTGTCCTCTGTTCCTGGAATACGTCAAGCTCAGTTCAGCCTCAGATCACTGCCCCCATAGAGTTGTCAGTCTGATGGTGGAGGTGGACCTGAGTCAATCCCATCACTCAAGCACACATAAAACTGGCCCTGGTGCCACGAGTGACAGGGCCACAGTGCCAGGAGCCTGCAGCAGGAGACTTGGCTCATCAGAGAGACCAGTGAATGAATTCTTGACAAGATAACTCTTCAATGGAGCTTTGGAGGGTGAGGAGTTAACTAAATGAAAATAGGGCTCGGTCAGGCACGGTCACTCATGCCTGTAATCCCAGCTACTTGGGAGGCTGAGGCAGGAGAATTGTTGAATCCAGGAGGCAGAGGTAGTGAGCCAAGATCACACCACTGCACTCCAGCCTGGGCAACAGAGCGAGACTCTGTCTCAGAAAAAAAAAAAAAGAAAATAGAAGGAAGTGGTCGGGTGCAGTGGCTCACACCTGTAATTCCAGCACTTTGGGAGGCCGAGGCAGGTGGATCACCTGCGGTCAGGAGGTTGAGCCTGGCCAACATGGTGAAACCCCATTTCTACTAAAAATTAGCTGGGAGTGGTAGCGCACGCCTGTGCACCCAGCTACTCAGAAGGTTGAGACCCAAGAACTGCCTGAAGCCAGGAGGCAGAGGTTAGAGTGAGCCGAGATCACACCACTGCACTTCAGCCTTGGGGGACAGAATGAGACTCCATTTCAATAAATAAATAAATAAAACAGGAGGAAGGAACAGTGAGTGCAAATGCCCTGCCATGGTGTGAGCTGGGCCCAGTGCAGAGAGGAGCAGAGGTAGGGCAGGCAGGAGGCAGGTCTGGCAAGGGCTGCCACTCAAGGCAAGGGCTTTGGATTTTATTCTGACCCTGAGGGAAAGCTCTTGGACCCTTACCCTAAGTAAGGGTCTGACAGATGAGATTTGCAATTTGAGAAGATCACTCTGGCTGCAGCATCAATATTTGTAAATAATTTATCTGAATCTCATACTGGTTGTAGCTCTTGACATTTACAGAGAGGCCAAAAAGACTATGGGGAGACCTCATGGTTGTCAGAGAGATGATGGTGGCTTGTACTGTTGACAGGGGATGAGAGAGGTTGAACAGTTTGCAAATTTATTAAAACCTTGTGTGTGTAGTTGAAGAATGATCATATTACTGTTTCTTGCTCAAAGGCCCTACATGTGACTGTACCAAAAACACAGAACGCAGGAAGACACACCATCATAGACACTGCTGGCCAGGAAGCATCTTCGTCTGCTGATCTGATTGGTTGGGTGTGCCGAGCAACATTCCCTGTGCAGGTCTGTTTGGTTTTGACAGCATCCCACGGCAAGGAGGGTCCAAGACTAAGGGATTGGTCATGAGACCAGGTGATCTTCTCTTGCTTACCTTTGCATGAGGGCAGAAGAAGGGGCTGGCTGCATATCCAAGCTTGCTGCTGCTGTCATTATGGCATAGCACATAAGGTTACTCAGCAGACTCATGTAACCAGCAAAGGGTCTACTCACCACTGGTACAAAAATGCCAGAATAACAAGAACAAAGTGTGATAAGGAGATTTTATCATCCACGCTAATAAGAGAAGGAGTGGGCAAGATTCTTTCCAAAAATTTCCACCCTTCAATTTATGGAGGGAATGCAGGGGTTTTTAAAGAGAGAGGGGTTTGGAATGGAGAGGAAGGGGGCTAGGAGGGGTCAGTGGTGCGATCCACTCCAACAGCTTATCTTGAATTATTGTTCCCTTTGGTGAAGGGGCTAATGCCATCCTGGGCCTGACCAGGTTGCAAATGAACTGCAGCCAGTCTTGCAGTTAATTTCTAGTGCGTGAGCGTGAGTAAACATGAGTGAGTGTAGCCAGGAGTAAATTTCAGCCTTGACTGGGGAGAGAATTCTGGAGGTATAAGGTCCATGTCAAGATCCAGCCCCTGGATGGGCACAATGGCTCACACCTGTAATCCAAGCACTTTGAGAGGCCGAGGTGGGCAGATCGCTTAAGGTCAGGAGTTTGAGACCAGACTGGCCAATATGGCGAAACCCCGTCTATACTAAAAATACAAAAATTAGCTGGGTGTGGTGGTGCGGACCTGTAATCCCAGCTACTCGGGAGGCTAAGATAGGAGAATTGCTTGAACCCAGGAGGCAGAGGTTGCAATGAGCCAAGATCACGCCACTGCACTCCAGCCTGGGAGACAGAGCAAGACTCCATCACACACACACACAACAGATCCAGCCCCTGAAGCTTCTAAGGAAATACATGACCAGATAAGTGAGCATGGTGTGTGCTTGACAAGCGTTTGGGTAAATAAATGTGCATACGGCATGGGAGCATGAAATGGGGAAGGATAGGGAGTGGAGGTTCACAGTCCATTCTGAGGCTGTATGTCAACATGACAGGAAACAGATATACGGCTTGTCTCAAAGTTGTATCTTGAGACTAGGGAGAAAGAAGGAAAGAAAACAAGGTTTTAAAATGCATTTTGAAGCCAAGCTGCTTGGATACAGTCAGATTGCCTGGATTCAAATGGCTATTTCTACCACTTCACTGACTAGCTCTGTGGAACATTCCAGAACTTCTCTATTCTTCTGTTTCCTCTTTTTTTCCCCTTACTTTACATTTTTTGTGGGGGGGCCAGGTAAGAGACAGGATATCCCTATGTTGCCTAGGCACACCCTGAACTCCCAGGCTTAAACAATCCTCCCACCCCAGCCTTCCAAGTAACTGAGACTATAGGCACCTGCCACCACCCCCGGCTGGTTTCCTCATCTTTGAAACAGGAAGAAAAACAATAGCAACCACTGTTGGAGTTTTAGGAGACCAATAAACACTCTTTCTGCCCCTTCTGAGATCAGAACTAAGGAAGAAAAGCAGATGTCAGCCAGGTAGAGATCAAAATGTCATCTTCATTGCTGACAACAGCTAGACTGGAGGATGTGGTTGAGGTGAAAATACTTTACCCCCAGTCACTAACACAGCAACTGCAGACAGCCCATTACCAGGCCATAGGATGGTCCAACCCAGCACTGCACCTTCTCAGAAAGTTACCAGTCAGAGAAATCCTCCTCCTGCTTTGAGGAAAAGGGGGATGAAAGCTAGATAGACATGTTCCTCCACACCTGGCCCCGCTGGGAAATAGAATAGGAATCTCCTCCTGTCCTTGAAAATATGAGAAGCAAGAATAAGTGATTCTCTCCACACCATTTTATGGGCTCATGAGGTTGTTACGAGATTGTTAAGGAAAAACAAAGCTAAAGTATCTAGAATACAGAATCCATAAGGTTTCATCTCTGGCATCAACTATCCTGGCTGGTCAGGCCAGCCAGATAGGCAAGGCTGGTTAACCGAGGGAAGTTGTGGTTGAGTGAGAAACAGCATGAAGTAAGGGAGTTCTTGAAAGGGGATTTCTCTCTCTCTCTTTCTCCTTGTTCCTTACACTCAGGAAACCTTGAGAGTTCCCTAAAGGGAAATGCTGACCAAATATGAACTGGCAAGTCTTTTTTTTTTTTTTTTTTTCCCTGAGATGGAGTCTTGCTCTGTCACCCAGGCTGGAGTACAGTGGTGTTATCTCGGCTCACTGCAAACTCTGCCTCCTGGGTCCAAGCAATTCTCCTACCTCAGCCTCCCGAGTAGCTAGGATTACAGGCATGTGCCACCACACCCGGCTAACTTTTTATATTTTGAATAGAGACAGAGTTTCACCATGTTGGCCAGGCTGGTCTCGAACTCCTGGGCTCAAGTGATACACCCCTCCTTGGCCTCCCAAAGTGCTGGGATTATGGGTGTGAGCCATCACACCTAGCCTGGCAAGTCTTAAATTAAAACTGGGGGAAATCCTCCCAAAACTATGTATCTTCAATTATACACCAACCCAGTGACTTATGAGCACAGCTTCATGGCCCAGCATTTTTTTAAGGGTGTGTGTATGCACTGCTTCTGTTGGTTTTGGGTAGGATTTTTTTGGAGGGAAGTGGGGAGAGGAAGGCACTGTGGTGTGTTTTTCAAGGCAGCCTCCCTCCTCACCTCTTACAATTAAGCAATTAAGAATCGCAAGCAGGGAAGTCACTGGGAGCAAACAGGAACCAGCCCTGGGGAAAGCCCTGTCCAATCACTGAACAATAGCAATTCCGTTTAAGGTGAGTGCAATAAGGCAGGAAATAACATGCTATGTTGACAACATGCCTTACTGATAGATTGCAGTTCTGCAAGCAATACATCAGCAATGCCACACTTGCCTCCTGACCTGCCTCAGCCAATCCCAGTTCATTTACCTGATGGAGCAAGGCTGCCAGTTGTGTGGACATCAAGGGAAAAGCCCAGGGAGCAGGAAGCTGTTGATCTGTGAGCCTAGTGGTTCTCTTCCCTGTGCTGAATCACCTCTTGGTGGGGCACTAGGAGACCACACCTGAGTTTCTGAGACATATGGAAACCCCCATCAGGCTGGAACTCTCACAGGTTTTACCTTGGGTAAATCCTGCTACAGAGACCATTCCCCCTTGGTATTTCCAACTAAGGCATCTTTAGCTCCGCCTCCTTTTCCTCTAGTGGGGATGTACACAGATGGCACAGGCTCCTGGGCCCACAAGTTCACTGTGGTTGCATAATCCACAAAAAGATTTTTCCTGAAAATTGAGCCGTAAATATATTGCTAAGTTAGCAATAATAATAATGTTCAGTGAGCACTTACAGTGTTGGGTACTATATTAATATTCACCATAGGAAATACTATTGCTATCTACATTTTATAGATGAAGAATTAAAAAGTAGAGAGGTAATATTCCCAGAGCCTCTACTACTATAGCCACAATATTTAGCTGAAGGAAAGGAATTCAACACTTTATCTTCCACAATCTGTTTTCACGGATTCAAGAGAATATAAAACCTGGAAAAGGCCTTAGAAATAATTGCGTGTAGCCTTTTATTTTACAGATCAGAAAACAGACCTGGAGAGGAGTTAGGGTTTATTTGCCCCAGTCCCAGGTAAGATCATGAGTGAGCCCCCAAACTCCCACTTTTGGGGCTACTCCCATAACATATCCCCTTTCTTCCCTCACAGAAATCACTCTCCTGAATTTTTTTTTTTTTTTTTTTTTTTTTTTTTTTTTTTTTTTGAGACGGAATTTTGCTCTTGTCGCCCAGGCTGGAGTGCAATGGCGTGATCTTTGCTCACCACACACAACCTCTGCCTCCAGGGTTCAAGTGATTCTCCTGCCTCAGCCTCCCTAGTAGCTGGGATACCATGCCTTGCTAATTATTTTATTTTATTTTATTTTATTTTATTTTATTTTATTTTATTTTTTTAAAGCAGAGACAGGGTTTCTCCATCTTGGTCAGGCTAGTCTTGAACTCCCGACCTCGGGTGATCCCCCGGCCTCTGTCCCCCAAAGTGCTGGGATTACAGGCGTAAGCCACCACTCCCGGCCTTCTTGAATGTATCTTAATCATTTTTTTGCTTTTCAATTCTCCGTAAGTATGACCATTTTCTTCTCTTCTTGCTACCATTTTTACTGAAAGAGGGAAAGAGAAAAAAGTGAGAAGGGCAGCTAAGAAGGTAACAGGGTAGGGAGGAAGGGAAGAAACAGAGAGAGAAAGATCCCATCTGCTTGTGGATTAATGTGAAACTGAATAACTCAACTGCTAGAATCCTGGTTTGAGCGTCAAGATGTCTAAGGTCAAGTCCAATCCCTGTGTGACACTCTCAGTCTCGCCTCCTGGCAATTAAGTTTCCCCAGCTATAAACCCATACATTTACATCCACCAGATTCCCCAAAAGCACTTTGCCCTCATGAAAGAAGTCCGCCCAGGCCTCCAGAACCATCCCTTTACTCTCAACCAACATGGCCACTGTGGGTGACGTCAACTTCCGTCGCCCACACCCACCTCCCTTCCCCTAGGGGGCGGCGAACCTCAATGACGGCTTCGACTGGGGCGCATGCGCGGCGGCAGGGCCCGGCCCGCGGCGGCGGCGGCGGCAAAGGGGCGGAGGGGTTCTCTGCCAGCAGTTGCCAAGCTGCTGCGGTCGTGGCGGGATGGTATAGCCGGGCCTGAGGGCGGGCGGCGGGGTGCGGGCGGGGGCGAGGCGGCCAGGAACGGCCGACGCCGCCTGACTGGCTTGGGAGCAGCGGCAGCAAGCTGAGGGGGCGTCGCCGCCGCCGGCCCCCGGCGCCGCCGCGGGAGGCCGCGCCCGCCATGGCGGCCCGGGCGGTACTGGACGAGTTCACTGCGCCAGCCGAGAAGGCGGAGCTGCTGGAGCAGAGCCGCGGCCGTATCGAGGGCCTATTCGGCGTAAACCTTGCAGTGCTCGGCGCGCTAGGGGCTGAGGAGCCGCTGCCCGCGCGCATCTGGCTGCAGCTCTGCGGGGCGCAGGAGGCGGTGCACAGCGCCAAGGTGAGTCTGGCCGCCGCCCCCGCGCGCCCGCGGCCTGGATCGGTCTGGGTCTCCGGGTGCCCGCTCCTCCCCGCCCCCGTCGTCCTCCGCGATGCGCCGGGGTTGGGAACGCAGTCTCAGGAGTCCGCGAACCTGCCTTCTCGGCTCGCGAGCCATGTGACCTTGCTTAGCGGCTTGATCCCCGGAGCCTTAGTTTCCCCATTTGTAAAGTGGCGCTGACGAAAGTACCTACCTCAGAGGGCTGTCGCAAGGATGAAAGTGGGGGATGTGCATGAAGCGCGGGCATAGCTTGTGGCACGGACCGGGCGCGCTGCGCATGTCGCTTGTTGTTATCTGTTCCCCGGCCACCAGGATGGTACGCAAGGCCTGGTGCTGGGCCCGCAGCCTCGTTATCCACCACCTAAGCCTTTATCCCCCAGCCCCGGGCCTCCACTACTGCTGTTCTGAGCCTTTTTGGGATCTCAGTTCCCCTTGAGAATCGGCAAAAAAAAAAACATTAATAGTAATAAAACGCTCGGAGAATGTCAGAAAGAAAGGATGTATGTTTATTTACCTATTTTTTTCTATTTGAGACAGGGTCTCACTCTGTCACCCACACTGGAGTGCAGTGTGGCGCGATCTCAGTTCACTGCAGCCTCGACTTTCCGGGCTCAAGTGATCCTCCCACCTCAGCCTCCCGAGGAGCTAAGACCGCAGGAGCGCGCCACCACGCCCAGCTCATTTTTTTTGTTGTTGTTTGTTTGTTTGTTTGTTTTGTAGTGACGAGATTTCACTATGTTGCCCGGGCAGGTCTCGAACTCCTGGACTCAAGTCATCCTCCCACCTCTGTCGCCCAAAGTGCTGGGACTACACGCGGGAGCCACGGCGCCCGGCCTGATATTTAATATGTTAAAAAACAGCATTATTCCTTGTATCGATATTACGTACAACTAACATTTACATAACGCTTATAGAACATCAGAGGTTACTTCAGAAGGAATTTGCAGTCCTTAATGGCTTCTAATAAGGTAGATTTTATCCTCCCCACCACCACCCCGCTGTCTTTTTTTTTTTTTTTTTTTTTTTTAATTAACAGCTGGGGAAACTGAAACTCAAAGTGGTGACTCACCTTCTGCCTAAATCAGCATTTCAGACCTCTTCAGTACCTCTATCTACTTCCCTCCCTTTGCAAACCAAAAAGCAACACAGTATGTTCCTCCTCCTAGGTAACCAAGTTTTTCTAGGTTTTTCCATCTCCTAAGTAGGGCAGCAGGATTCAGACCTAAGGAGTTTGTTTCCAGAGCCTTCGTTCTCGATACTTGCCTTTCATACGATGAGCCCTGTCTGCGGGGTGGGCAGGAAGAGCCCTCTTTTTGCATCCTACTTGACAAATGTCAGTGTCCTTGAATCTGAGTAGTCATATCTCCTGATGTTCTTAGATTTAACAAAAAATCGTGAGTGTTTGCTTTAAACATGCTTAGAGGAGACAGGGCATTCAGCTGTATAGTTCTTCACAGCTTAACTTAAAACATTTTAGGCTGGGCGCGGTAGTTTACGCCTGTAATCCTAGCACTTTGGGAGGCCGACGCAGGTGGATCAGGAGATCGAGACCGTCCTGGGTAACACGGTAAAAACCGTGTTCCTCTTGAGATTCGGAAAAAAACCATTAATAGTAATAAAACGCTTGGAGAATGTCAGAAAGAAAGGATGTATGTTTACCTGTTTTTTTCTATTTGAGACAGGGTCTCTGTCATCAGCACTGGAGTGCAGTGGCGTCTCTACTAAAAATACAAAAAATTAGCCTGGCACGGTGTCTCGCGCCTGTAGTCCCAGCTACTCAGGAGGCTGAGGCAGGAGAATCGCTTGAACCCGGAAGGCAGAGGTTGCTGTGAGCCGAGATCGCGCCACTGCACTCCAGTCTGGGCGACAGCGCGAGACTCCCTCTCAAACAAAACAAAACAAAAAGCCAACATTGTAGATGTAGAACCAAGTTTGCTTTCCTGGGCTTAACTTTTTTAGTCAGTTGGATTGCAGACAGCTGGTCTAAGGCGCATTCCCCTTTGTCCATTCTCCCCAGGTATCCAATCTTCTGCACGTCTCAGGGCTTAAACGCTTGACATGATTAAGTCCTGCTTTTTCTTCTGAAAATCTCTTACGTGCATTCGTTCCTTTCCTTTCTATTGTGTTTGCTGCAGTTAAGACTTTCATTACTGTGTGTCCCCTCCCTTGCTCCATTGCCTTTATTCATTCATTGCTCCCTCCCTCCCTGGTTCAATTTGTATTAGAGTAATCCTCCTGCAGAAAGTCATTCTCCTGCCCTGGAACCTACTAGAGCCTCCTGTCACCTGTCTCATTCAGCCTAAACTCCTCCTCTGACTTACATTAATCCAACCCCACTTTATTTTTCCAATGTTCTGGTTTAGCACCTTTCAGCTTAAACCTCCACTGTAGTAGTCTCTGCCTTTGCTGTGCGTTCTGCCTGCTCTGGGTTCTGCTTTTGCTCAAGATTCATCGCAAGCCTGGAGAATGACTCCTTTGCTCTACAGAAGAGCCCTGCTGGTCCTGCCAGACCTTCCCAGTGCCAGTTTTCTTGGCTGTCCTTGCCACACAGTTCAGCCAGGCTGTCTGGGAAAGGTGTGTCTTACAGTTTCTTGCTAGTATGTGCTCCTGCTTGTTGATCTTTGTGATATGTATTACTCATAAGTCAACCCTCCCACTTGTAAGACATTTTTTTTTTTCTCCCCTTGAGACTCATGGGTAAGAGTTGAATGCCACAATCAGGGCTTTTTTGTTCTGAATTTGTTTTAGAGTTTGTTTTACTTTCTTGAAGGAAGAGAAAACCATTATCTTGATTTTAAAAACTAAGAACAGGAAAGCAAATTTGATTCAATGTCTGTAATATTTTAAGTTAGGCTGTGGAAGAGCAGCAGATTTAGAGGAAGGAAGATTTAGAGTAAAAAAGAGTTTTTCAATTATAGCGTCTCTGCTCAAAATAAGATGAGGTGAAGTGTCTTGTGTCCCACCACGTGGTTTACTTGTGTTTTGCCTTTAAAATGTTAATTCACTGCCTTTTGCAAATGATAGAGTAGAGGAGAATGTAGAGCTTAGTTAGGTGGGCCTCCATTGACTGCAGAGGGGTGAAATGGAAACTGCTAGTTGACAGTGATAGTGCCCATGCAGGTTGAAAAACAGGCACTGACTCTGTACCAGTGGCCACTTTTGTTAAAGGGAAGATTTGTTGTAGGAAGCAGTACTTCAGCTGGCCTTTGAAGAGCCAGATATTCCCAGGTACCTGACCTTCCAGAGGTGGTTGTGGAGCAAAGGCCCAGAAAACATGGAGTGTCATGGTAAACGGTATCCAGGTGCTCCTGTGAAAGATGAAGCCTGAGGTACCAAAATGTCAGGCTGAGGTCATTGGACCTTATTTAATAGAGAATCAGTGAGGATTTTGAGAAGCATGGAATCTTCCTGAAACAGAAGACCAACAGTGGAAGGAACATTGTTGCAAGTTAGCCTTGGGCATAAGGGGGGCAGGGGTGGCAAGGTTTTCACAGGGACAGGGCAGCTGTGTGGATGTAGGGATTTAGGGGTCGGTTTTAAGCCAGGTGGCAGGAGGGATGGTTAAGTTGTTTGACCTGTTGACTGGTGGGGCTACCAGCTTGTCAACATTTAAGGAAAACTCTGGTGCCAAGGAGTATACTGACGGTTACCCCTTGACCTCAAGGATCCCGTTGCCTCTTAGGGGAGACAGACATGGGGAAGATACAGTAAAGTGTGATACATATAACAACTGCAATGTGTGCAAGGTGTTTCTGTAGCACAGGAATGGAAGGGTTGCTCTGCCAGCTGGTTTCCTAGGGAGCAGGGAGCTCCTGGCAGAGGGAAGAAGCTGTGCGCAATCACAGGGGCATGAAAGAGGGCAGTTGCGTCACACATCAAAGTGCTTGGGGCCTGCTGCGGAACATGGATTTTACGCTGCAGGTAGTCAGTGAAGAGTCATGGAAGAGTTAGGAGGACATGAGAGATTTACATTTCCACAAATGTCTCAGTGTTTACACCTCTGGACTGGGGCTGCTCAGTGTGGTCTGTTGCTGGTTTTCCATAGTATGAGTACAGAAATTGAGAATAAGGGTTGAGCAACTTTTGTGCAATTTGGCATTAATACAGGGGCTAGAGAGGCAATGTCTAAGAGTGAGAAGAAGTCCTTTTAAGAGGGCAGTGTCCATAGGGGGCCCAAAGAGAGGGGACTGAAGTCAGTGCTGGAAGACATCTTGGAAACAAAGGAGTGTGAGGATTGAATTTCAGAGACGAAAGGGAGGTACTAGCCAGCTGTTGCCTCATTGGCAAATAGAGATTAAAGTGAAGAAACAGAGGTGGGACCCTCCCTGTGAACAGTGGTGGAAAGGGATGAGGTTGAGGAGTGAGACGAGTTAGAATTCTTCTTTTAGGCCAGGCACAGTGGCTCATGCCTGTAATCCCAGCACCCTGGGAGGCTGAGGTGGTCTGATCACCTGAGGTCGGGAGTTCAAGACCAGCCTGACCAACATGGAGAAACCCTGTCTCTACTAACATTACAAAATTAGCCAGGTGGGGTGGCGCATGCCTGTAATCCCAGCTATTCAGGAGGCTGAGGCAGGAGAATTGCTTCAACCAGGGAAATGGAGGTTGCGGTGAGCCAAGATCGCGCCATTGTACACCAGCCTGGGCAACAAGAGCAAAACTCCGTCTCAAGAGAAAAAAAAGAACCCTTCTTTTAGATCAAAGAGCCACAAACTCAGAGTGCTTCATGAGAACCAGGCAGGGAACCTGTGTAGGGAAGTGAGATGGTCAGGAGGAGGGACTGTGATGAACGAAGGCACAGGGCCCTGTTGGAGAGGGCAGATTCCCATGTGTATCGCATTAGTCGGTTACACAGTGGGGCTCAGTGATGTCCAGTGTTCTCATTATCTAAGAGAAGCAAGGAGTCCAGATTTAATTATGTATAACATTGTATTTCTTTAAGTGGCTGCTAATTTACATTTTTAAAATCATACACATCGAATTATGTGAGTAAAATATTTTTAAACTACATATTCGAAAAAACAGTTATATATGCCAAACAAAACATGTCCGGGGACCTGAGCTTTGTTTTTATTTGTTTGTTTATTTATTTTTTTGACCTGAGCTTTGGACTGCCTTTTTGAGACAGGGTCTCCAGGCTAGAGTGCAGTGGTGTGATCTCAGCTCACTGAAACCTCTGCCTCCCAGGCTCAAGCGATCCTCTTAGCCTCCTGAGCAGCTGGGACTACAGGCATGTGCCACCATGCCCATGGTGTATTTTTGTATTTTTGGTAGAGATGGCATCTCACTATGCTGCCCTGGCTAATCTTGAATTCCCGGGCTCAAATGATCCTCCCACCTCAGGATTCCAAAGTGCTAGGATTACAAGCATGAGCCACCATGCCTAGCCCATATGTTTCTAATACTTGAAGAGGGCAGTTGAAGGCTCCAGTGGCATACAGTACAGTCTCAGTGCTAGTTCATCCCCAGAGAGGGAGTGCAAGAGCTCCGAAACAGTGGGATGTGTTAGGTGCAGTGGAACTGCTGCAGACTGAAAACATAAAAAGGACTGGGATGAAGTAAAGACCAAGGAAGGTTAGATAGTATGAACTTACAGTGTCACTTGAGCCAGAAACTCTCAAGTAGGTAATGTTTTCCCCTACTCAAGAGGTTTGTGATGCCAGTACACAAAGATTGGAGGTAAGGGGGTCTGAAGTACAATAGAGCAAGGCACACTGGGGCCCAGGAAATATTTTTGAAGAGGTCAGCCTTGTTCAAGCTAGGACAGGGAAACAGATGAAAGCAGAA
Organism: Chlorocebus sabaeus; assembly: GCF_047675955.1. NCBI lineage: Eukaryota > Metazoa > Chordata > Mammalia > Primates > Cercopithecidae > Chlorocebus > Chlorocebus sabaeus. Next base: position 45,435,815 of record NC_132908.1, on the reverse strand, counting down.
AGGGCGGAATGAGCCGCGAGGATTAAGGGAGGGACAAGACCTTCGACCCTGTGCCCTCTGAAACCCAGAGGGTCGTGCACACAGGAAAATTAAGTATTGGAGAATTCTGGAGGTTGTAATCAGAGTAATTTCAGAGCTTGGAATCTTGGATGTAAAGGAATTCTGAGGATGACTCTGAGGGCCAAGGGGTGCCTCGGTAGTTGTGGGTGAGCTGCAAGTGTTCCATACATCTTAGAGAAGTGAGAAAATAGAGGAGATGACAATGTGAAGTATCTGGAGCTAGTGCTATGCTGGGGTCACTGAAGTCCATAGCAAGAAACTGGGTGCTAACAGTCAGTGAAGCCTGGCTGGTTAAGAGATAAAAGAAGTAATTGGAAGTAAATGGCACAGCTGCTTGTTTGGGGTCTCCATGAACTTTTAAGGTGTGGAGTTTGCTGACCACGGCTGCCCATCAGTTGATGCTTAGCTTCAGGCATTACTTGATGGCAGTGAGTAGCCACCCAGAGGCCTACCCCAGTGCCCTAAACAGTACGAGCCTGGAGGACTTAAAGCAGAGTCCTGGGGAGGACTACTTAGTCTTAAAACGTTGAAGTTACAGTACACCCATGAAACTCAGGCAGGCTACCACCCAGTCCATTTTTAATTTGTGAGAAAAAGAGAGGGTGTTTAAGAACAGCTAGTAATTGACCTTTTCCCAGTTTTACTTACGTTTTTATGGAGTAAGGTAAGAATGAAAAAAAAAGTAATTAAAGTAGAAGTGGCTTATTGCAGTACTGACTTCAGAGGGTTCAAGTTGACCAGGTACTGTTTTACTACCCTTTCAGTTAGAAGAGCCTGGTACCTGGTTTCATCTGTGTGTGTGTGAGATAGGATTTGGTTCTGTCACCCGGCTGGAGAGCAATGGTGTAATCTCAGCTCCCTGCAGCCTTGCCCTCCCAGGCTCAAGTGATCCTCCCACATCAGCCTTCTGAGTAGCTGGGACTGTAGGCACGAGCCACCATGCTGGGCTTTTTTTTTTTTTTTTTAAAAAAGAGATGGGGTTTCCTCATGTTGCCCAGGTGGGTTTCATGAATTCTTGAACAATTGATTTTTTCATGAATTCTTGAACAATTGATTTGTTCATGAAGGAAAGAATTCATAGATGTAACACTGGGTAGTGACATGGAGTTTCTGTTTTGATTTTACTAGGAAGAAGGTTGGTGGCCTTTTTGCACTTCCCAGAATATTTTTTACTCACCGTGGTTGTGAAGATCATCTTCTTAAGAAAGAGTGGTTTGTTCAGTCAGTCTCTTCTTAGGGCTAACATTTTGGGGTTATACCAGAATGTCGAAATAAGGGATACTGGTATTGCTTATGCTCGGGTCAGAAGTGATTGTCTGTAGCTTCCTCTTTCTTGTCCATTTCCCAGCCAGTATTGTAGGATTGTAATTAAATCAAGGACCACATCTTGTTCTGTGTTGGCTTTTTATGAAATTGATGTAATCATAGAAGGCTGGCAGTCTTGAGTTTCAAGAACAAAATTGTAGGGGGGATATCCTTACAGTAATTAATTTAAAAACTTTTTGTAAAATCAGTTTTTTGTTGTTGTGTTATTTTTGTTGTTGTTGTTGTTTGTTTTTTGTTTTTTGAGACAGGATCTCACTCTGTCGCCCAGGCTGGAGTGCAGTGGCATGATCTCGGCTCACTGCAACCTCTGCCTTTTGGGTTCAAGTGATTCTCCCACCTCAGCCTCCTGGTTAGCTGGGAGTTCAGGCGTGCGCCACCATGCCCAGCTAATTTTTGTGTTTTTTGGTAGAGACAGGGTTTCACCATGTTGGCCAGGCTGATCTTGAACTTCTGACCTCAAGTGATCTGCCTGCCTTGGCCTCCCAGAGTGGTAGGATTACAGGCATGAGCCACTGCACCTGGCCAAAAATCAGTTTTTCATATGGAAACAACATAAAGGAATTTTTTTGGCTTAAAGAAACTGAATTTAGCTGGGTTGGTGGCATGTGCTTGTAGTCCTAGCTACTTAGGAGGCTGAGGCAGTAGGATTGCTTGAGTCCAGTAGTTCTAAGTCTGTAGTGAGCCATGATTGTACCACTGTACTCCAGCCTGGGTAACAGAGCAAGATCTTGTCTCTTAAAGACAAAAAAAACATAAAATAACAGCTACAAAAAAACACCTTTTTTTAAGAAAGATTCCGGTTTCGTTCGGTCTTAGTGCTGACAGAATTATTAATTTACATTACTTGATGAATAAGAGCTGTAGGAATAAATTCACGTCTGAAAGTATGAAAGTAATTTGTGATTATAGCATCTTTTGATTGAATTACCTACCAGTCTTCTGGGATCTTTATCCATTCTTGAATCAGCACTTTTTTTTTTTTTTAACTTTTTAAATGGTATTATTTTATGTGCAAATAATGAACAGATGTTGTACCCGTAAATTCTACTTTCCAAAAACAGGGGCTTTTAAAAGGAAAACTACATAATAACTTTTAAAAGGCACTGGGATTCCTCTGCTTCTAGATCATTGCTAGGCTAGAAAAATAAAGTTTGTTCTACCAGGAATAACAAGTTAGAACTGAGTATTCTCCAACGTGGAAATTGAAGCATGTGGTGCCATTCCAGCCAAAGATTATTCAGTTCTAATTGCCAACATCCACAACTACCTATCAGAACGATTAAACCAGGTCAAAACAGTCCAGCATAATTAAGCTTCATCAAACAATGCCATTATGCTCTTCTAAGATGCAAATAAACCAAAACAGGAAATACTAAAATCAAAATAATATTTGACACTGTCATACAAACTGTTAGTTCCTTGTTGTATCTGCCTTTCCATAGGATGAATAAAGGGAATATTTGGCTGCAAATAATATTTTATTTTATGTATCTCTAGCCATGATTTTTTTCATTAGTTATTATACAAATGCTGCCTCGTGCCATTTTGGCATAACCATTTATGTCCACAATTCACTTCTATAGTTATAAGTAGAATTTTCATGATTTACATATCTATCAGTGAAGATTTAACACTGAGATGCAAGCTAACATCTGTAATATCTGATGTTTTGTAGATGGCAGTGTAGGAAAGATATATTTTAATCACTTCTCATTTAAGTGATCTTATGTAAAAAATAAATAATTTAGCAGTTCCAGGTATCCAAAGGGCATTTTCAAATGTACATAAAAGAAATGATTACAGAGATTTTTAAGAAGCATCTTCAATATCCGCATCCTCTTGTAACTGCTGTACTGTTTTCTCTTCCAACTGCTTCCCTTTGCCTGCAAGAGGGGCTCGGATAAGGTGTATGTTTTGCTTGACTTCTTTGATATCCTGAACTTTCTGTAGCTCTTTGTTTTTCTTCAATCTGTTCGTTATAAATTTAGCTTGGCATTTCTGTTTGATCTCTTCAACTCTCTTCATTGCTTCAGTAGTTTTATTCCATAGCTTTCACTGGTATTTGATGGTTTCATTTCTATGTTTTTCATATTCAAATGAATTATCCGCTGTAAGCTCTTTGCCACCTGCTTTCCGGAATGCTTTGGTCCATCTAACTTTGCGAGGATTGTGCTTTTTAAAGTTTTTATGAGATTTAGATTTACAAAATCCGAACACCTTGCAATTGTTGCAGATGAACATCATGCCATGGCCAGGATAGATGGGCCCGAACAGAAATAACACTTCTTGATACACATGTTGGACCTGCATGGGTCCCCACCAACCAAATGCCAAGCTTGAGAAGAATCAGCATATTTAATTCACAGTATGTTTCATTCTTGACCCTGGTATTTTTTAAATTAAGAAAATGAAATTGTTAGTTTGTTATAATAGGTAGGTTAATGAAAATTGATATATCTCTATTAGGTAATGAATTTACCTGTAATAATAGAAACCTATACAAAATAAGGGTTTTCTTTCATTTAAAAAGTCTAAATAGGCAGTCCAAGAGTGAGTAATGATTACACACTTTACCCTTATGGTCACAAAATGACCACTGCAGCTCCAGCCATCAGGTCTCTCAAGAAGGAAGGATGGAAGAGGAGGTAACAGTTTTCCAGAAAACCCTAGCAGGTTTCTGCTTACCTCTAGTTGGCTGGAACTATATCATGTGACCACTAGTAGTAAAGCAAGCTATGAAATGTTCAGTTTTACCTAGGCACATCGCTACCCTGAACAAAATATGATTACATTATTTTCCATTTGTTTTAAAAATTTCAATTCCTAAAAAGTGAGCATAAGCCAGCGCGGTGGCTCACGCCTGTAATCCTAACACTTTGGGAGGCTGAAGTGGGCAGATCATGAGGTCAGGAGATCAAGACCATCCTGGTTAACACAGTGAAATCCCATCTCTACTAAAAATACAAAAAAAAAAAAAGTGAGCATATAGCAAGCATTCATTTAACTCATTTGTGAGGGAACCAGCTGGATTGGAAAACTGGTTCAAGGAGCATTGGAGGAAAAGAGTATAGGTGCTGAAAAAACGGTATTAGAATAAGATTGCTAGATTTGGGTGCAAAAACTGGTGAATGTCCTTGTGAGAATGTAGGAATAACTGACTCAGTTTCTCCTGCTTATGCAGACTCTAACATGCTTCTGACACGAGATGTGTGGGAGTTTTCCTCTTAGCCTCTATTTTGCCAAAATTTGTGAAGAAACAACCATACCCCCATTAGCTCCTTAGGAATTCTGACATAGGTTTTAAAAACAGTTGCAGTTACTTGCTTAGGAGTCATCCATGCTTAGTGCAACTGTAGTTGCAGCCCTGGTCCTGTGACCCCGGTATCAGATGGGGATGAGGGGTGGGGGCAGTGGGAATTGAAGTGATATTAGAAAGAAAGGAAAAATTATAGTTGTTAATCCAGTATGCCACTCAGATATACCAGTTCTCCAAGCTTGTACCCTAATTCCATCAACTTTCCTTTCCTAACTTTAGCCTCTGTTAGGACTTCATGAACAGGTTTTGGTTTTACAATACTAGGTAGGGGAAGTGTTTCCCCACCAGACGTAACATCCGTTTCCATAAAACATTCAAGTAAAGGAGATACAGCTTTTTAACTTAAAGCCTATTTGTTACCATTCCAGTTTATATAATCCTGTCAACGCTTACCTTTTCATATTCTCCCAATCTAGTAGCCCTAGTCGGGGCTTTCTTCACCAGTGGATCATAGGACTCCTTATATCAAGGAGTTTCAGGGATTTATCTTCACCACCCCCGAAGGTTTTACCCACTTGTGTGCAGAGGCTCTGAGTCCCCGGCCAGAGGGTAAGCAAAGGGACCCTTGCGCTTTATCAATTTTTGCCTTGATTAATCTCCCTAGGCAATTTCAGATCAGATTTCTCATTGTAATCTTTGCCTTCTGACTTTAAATTTCTCCAGCGTGGGACAAATTGAGCGACCAAGAGGGGCTTCCTTAGACCTACCTTATTTTTCAGTAATGTTGTATTAAATCTTTGTTTGAGTCTCATTAATTTCATTTTATTCATGCCATTTCTTAATAACCAACCTGCTGAGAGGAGTCCTGTGACTCTCCACCTTCTTTTCTTTTTTTGTATCACCCCATCAATGATTTTTTACTCACCTTGTTAATGATCCCGTAAAAATTTTCCTGGAAGGAGTCTTTTGACTCTCCTCCCTGCCTTTTGCCATTCTTTTGTTAATTAATGTTTTTATTCGTGTCTGTAAGACCTAATGAAGCTAAGGAAGCAACCTGATATTGGCTTCCTCAATTTTGTGGTTTTGCAGCAGTAAGGTTATGTGAGGGGTTCCACCCTAAAGGACACCCTTAAGCACAGCACTTACCAATTTCCTGAGAAAAACATCTTAAGCAATTCTTAAAAGACCTGGGAAGCAGGCATATTTGCTGAACGAGTGTCCCAGTCATTTTAAAGCCAGTCCCATAAGGCATGCACATCAGTTGCTTTGTCTGGGATGTTCCACTTGGCATTTATAGAGGGAGTTGGGTAGTCCCCCTTCTCAGGGGAGCCTTTTATCTAGTCCACCAGCCTGGCTGTTTGCTCAGGAATAACGACGTTTGTCTGGATCATGTATAGCCATGTAATTGTTCCATTGTGAGCTATGCATTCTGCATCCACCAAAACTTTTCTCCACTTTGCAGCATTATACAGAAGCTTATGCATGCATAGATTTGTTGCCTCATGTCCACAGCAAGTCAATATGCACAGACACTGGGTTGCAGTAGAAAAAGAGGTTTATTTGTAGGGCCACTAAATGACGAGACATGAGGAAACCTCAACTCTGACTCCCTAAGGGGTTTGGGACGTTAGGGTGTTCAAAGGTTTTGAAGTGGGCCAAAGTGTAGAGATCATTCATTGGTTAGAGTGCAGGGTGAAGTCATGGGACAGGTTGAAGAAGCAGCTGTATTCTCATGCTGATTCTGTTCCTCTCTGGGGGTGGTCAAACCAGTTAGCATTAGCTGTTCTGCTGGAATTTGACATCTGAAAAACATCCTAAGCAATTCTTTTTTTTTTTTTTTTTGAGACGGAGTCTCGCCCTGTGGCCCAAGCTGAGTGCAGTGGCGCAATCTCGGCTCACTGCAAGCTCCGCCTCCCGGGTTCACGCCAATCTCCTGCCTCAGCCTCCTGAGTAGCTGGGACTACAGGCGCCCGCCACGTCGCCTGGCTAGTTTTTTTGTATTTTTTTGCAGAGACGGGGTTTCACTGTGTTAGCCAGGATGGTCTCGATCTCCTGACCTCGTGATCCGCCCGTCTCGGCCTCCCAAAGTGCTGGGATTACAGGCTTGAGCCACCGCGCCCAGCCAAGCAATTCTTAAAAGCCTTATGATTCTAAGGTCAGAAATTTTACCTATAGGAAAATAGGGATGCAAATTTTCAGTGTCTACTGCTACATGACTTTCGGTTACAAGGAAGCAGGTCTAAGTTCAACTTCATTAACGCTTAATTATAACTATCTTTCTGCCCAGAATTCTTGTTAATCCTGTGAGGACAGCTTCATATACTCTAAATTCAGAATCTGTCTTAGTAATGGCTTTTCAGGAGGATGATACCAGTGTATCTGCCCAGTGGGTTCACCTTGCCCTCTGCCTAAACAGAGCTGATTTATCAAGATGGGAATTGCAATAGAGAAAGAGTAATTCACGCAGAGCTGGAGACTGGGGTACTATTACTACTCAAATCAGTTTCTCCAGATTTGGGGATCAGAGTTTTTAAAGATAATTTGGCGGGTAGGGGCTTGGGAAGTGGGGAGTGCTGATTGGTCAGGCTGAAGATGGGGTTGAGTCAGATTGTGGGACTGGGTGGTGTCAGCTGATCCATTGATAGCAGAGTCTGCAAAATATCTCAACCACTGATCTTAGTAATGTTATCCCCAGGAGCAATTTGGTGAAGTTCAGACTCTTGGAGCCAGAAGCTGTATGACCCCTAAACCATCATGTCTAATCTTGTAGCTAATTTGTTAGTCCTGCAAAGGCAGACTGGTCCCCAGACAAGAAGGGGGTCTTTTCGGGAAAGGGCTATTATCAGTTTTGTTTCAGAGTCAAACCATAAACTGAATTCCTTGCCAAGGTTAGTTCCAGCCTACGTCCAGGAGTGAGCAAGGACAGCTCAAATGTTAGAAGCAAGATGGAGTCGGTCAAGTCTGATCTCTTTCACTGCCATAATTTCCTCAGTTACAGTTTTTGCAAAGGCAGTTTCAATCCTTCCCTTTGGGTTTAACAGCACCTTATTCTTAAGGTGTGGGCTATGAAGTTGGGAAAGGGCCGTCAGTCACTCTGCCTTCTTTCTCCTAACCGGGAGTAGTGGGGGAAGGTGTTGACCCCAAAGTGAGGAGTGGAACTGCTTTGCATCTGTCTTGAGTGTACTCACACAGGCCAGGCTGAGATTCCAAGGCTTCATGACAAAGATGTTAGTATTCTCATCTATGGTTTTAGTACAGCATTTAAGCGGACAGTGTACTATAAATACTGAGTTCTAGGGTAAGGAGTGCAAATTCCAGTTTTAAAAAGTAAAGATTTGAAAGCATTAGCTTGGGGCATTGTGGCTCACCAAAATCTAAATTGCAAAGGAAAAAAACTAAAATAAAAACTCAAAAACAATAACAGGCATACTATAGTTTTTGAAACACAATTTTTCTCTCCCAGTCCTTATTTTTATTAGCAACAAATCATGATAGGACTGATTTGTTTGCAAAATAAACTTTAGTTATTATACTTGGCCTGATTTCTTCCATAGAACACAGCAAGAATAATTATTTCTCACATAGGCCTTTTAATTGGCTTTGATGGAATTCAGTTCCATAAGGACAGTTAAGACTTTTTTAAAGCCAAGCCCATCCATGGGTTTATACCCTCAGATAGCTATGAGTTGGGTAAATTCCTCTCCTCTTGAGGTCCCAAGATAACTTGGGGCTCCTGGGCCTGTCAGAAAGTGACATTCTTTACTTACCACAGGTCAGAAACCCTGTATAGGTACTGTGTCAACAAGGTGTAAGGTCAGTTTTCCCAAGGGGCTTTTATTGGCTCTACAAGTCAAGTTTGATTCCTTAAAGAAAAGCACGCCATTCCAGTCAAAGCCTTGGTAAAATAACCAGTTTCTCCAATTGTGTCCTGTTAGAAAAGAAAACATTCTTATTGCACTTATGTAAGTAACTATATCGCCATAAGTTAAAAATACAAATAGTTTCCAAATTCTGGAGAAACTTTTGAGACAGAGTCTCACTGTGTTGCCCAGGCTGGAGTGCAGCGGCACAATCTCGGCTCGCTACAACCTCTGCCCCCTGGGTTCAAGAAATTCTCCTGCCTCCCTAATAGCTGGAATTATAAGTCCTGCACTACAATGCCTGGCTAATTTTTGTACCTTTAGTAGAGATGGGGTTTTTGCCATGTTGGCCAGGCTGGTCTCGAACTCCTGGCCTCAAGTGATCTGCCCGCCTCAGCCTCCCAAAGTGCTGGGATTACAGGCGTGAGCCACCACGCTTGGCTCTGAAAAAACAAAAAGGATCAACTTTTTAAGCAAAAAAAGTGAAGAAAAAGATTACTTCAGTTTTCTGTTCGGTCCATTCAGTTAACTCCTGTTCTGCTTGATATTCATGAATATTTTAGCTATCCCTGAGAGTCCTGAAAGTTTTTTTTTATTTTAATGTCACAGTCTCCAGCATTATTAGAAACTTGCATTCAGGGGCACCTGTTGAAGTTTTATAGCTAATTATAAAACCGTTTTCTGGCCGGGTGCGGTGGCTCAAGCCTGTAATCCCAGCACTTTGGGAGGCCGAGACGGGCGGATCACGAGGTCAGGAGATCGAGACCATCCTGGCTAACACAGTGAAACCCCGTATCTACTAAAAACACAAAAAACTAGCCGGGCGAGGTGGCGGGCGCCTGTAGTCCCCACTACTCGGGAGGCTGAGGCAGGAGAATGGCATAAACCCGGGAGGCGGAGCTTGCAGTGAGCTGAGATCCGGCCACTGCACTCCAGCCCGGGCGACAGAGCAAGACTCCGTCTCAAAAAAAAAAAAAAAAAACCGTTTTCTAAAGAGGATCAAAACAAGACAATTGTCTGTGGATGAAAAAACATTTTAGGGCAGCCACAGTCAGAGACACAATTGGCAAGGAAATTTGTTACCTCTGTGGCACACAATAATTAACATAACAATTGTAATATTATTGATAACATATAGTGAGGCATATCAGAATTATAGGAATCTCATACAGTTTTATAACACATATTAATAATATATTTATATGAATATAACCCAAAGAGAATTAAATACCATTTTATATTTGACAGTGTTTCCTTTGTTGAAAACACTGGATATCAGAAGGGCACAGTGGGTCATACTTACAATCCCAGCACTTTGGGAGGTCGAGGCGGGCAGTTCACTTGAGGCCAGGAGTTGGAGACCAGGCTGGCCAACATGGTGAAACCCCGTCTGTACCAAAAAATACAAAAATTAGCTGGGTGTGGTGGTGTACGCCTATAATCCCAACTACTTGGGAAGCTGAGGCATGAGAATTGCTTGAATCCAGGAGGCAGAGGTTGCAGTGAGCCAAGATTGTGCCACTGCACTCCAGCCTGGGCAGCAGAGCAAGACCTTGTCTCAAAAAAACAGCACTGGATATTCACAAAGTAGAATCCCAGGTCACCATAAGTCGTTCGTTTAACCAAAATGATAACTCACAAATTTTAAAACAGGAAAAACCTTTACTCTGGTAGAGAGGAGACTCAGCTTTCCAAACAATAAGATCCAGTGAAGATGGCATGATGCCAACTGAATTTGTCTTTTCTCTCCACACTGCCCCCTGCCTTTTTTGTAGTTTACTTAAAAGGCAAACAAAAACCTTTTGTTATCTTTTAATGTTACATAAAAATTCTTTTCAAAAGAGAAAACCAGATTTAATGTTTGCATTAGTGCATCTTTAAAATGCTAACGCTAGGTGATTTTTTTTTTTTTTTTTTTTTTGAGACAGAGTCTTGCTCTGTTGCCCAGGCTGGAGGGCAGTGGCACAATCTCAGCTCACTGCAACCTCCGCCTACCGGGTTCAAGCAACTCTTTTGTCTCAGCCTCCTGAATAGCTGGCACTACAGGCGCTGCCACCACACCCAGCTAATTTTTAGTAGAGATGGTGTTTCACCATATTGGTCAGGCTAGTCTCAAACTCCTGACCTCAGGTGATCTGCCTGCCACAGCCTCCCAAAGTGCTGGGATTACAGGCGTGAGCCACCATGCCTAGCCTAAATTTAGTTTAATAGCATTTTACAAATCTATTCAGTTTTAATTAGTTTGACCATAAGGTAAGATTCTTATAAACCTTTTATAACCCTTTACAATATTTTTTTTGTTAAAGAGCAGAACAGTGTTTTAGGAAAACTCCGTTGCACTTTTATTCCAATGTTCAATTTATGGAAAAACAGAATAACACCTCTTTAGCAAATATGTTTACACACATTAATTTTTTATAAACCTTTCACAACTCGTTTAAACCTTTAGATTTTTCCTTCCTCATTTAACACAATCCTTTAACCCTCTAAACTTAGGTGAGAAATTCATATTCCCATGCCTTCTTAAAATCTTTTACCAGAAGTACATTCTACTTTCCTTACACACCTTGTACGTAGAACTGTTTCTTCAGTAGTCTCAAATACATGTTATGCTGTTAACTGTTAGCAACTTTTACTTTCAGTGAAAAACGTGGTTAGTAAGCAATTGTAATTACGTACCAGGTGTGGAGCCTAGAACAGACACCAGTCAGAAGTGCAGATAAGATCTGACTTTCCAGCATAGCCAGGGGACTTGGCTAACTCCACATGTCCCCCAGACTTTACCTAGCTGTAAAGTAGGCAGGTTGTAAAGTCATAGTGGCAGTTTATGAAGTATTTAGGAGACCTGATAACCTTTAAATTGTACAACATTTCTTGCATAAATTCCCTTTCATGAATCCTTTCATGACTTAGACCATCTATGACATACTTGGACTTTCTGACTTGTCCTAACCATCCCTCTCTTTAAACAACCAGTCTTTTAACTTTAGGACAAGAATTTACCATACAGGATTCTTTTATATAAAATACTTTCTTTATGGGGGCTACTTTCACATGTCCCCAGGCCTTACCTAGAATGTAATGGCTCCGAGGTAGGTATATTGAAAATTTTCAAAAGTTAAAGAAGCAGTTTATGACCTTAGAGCATTTAGCAAACCTAATATTTGATCTAATTTAGACGAAACGTCCAAATTTGGAAGATACTTTTATTTACCAGTAATCTTTAAAACTGTTTATTACCAAAAGATTACTGAAGTTATACTAAAGGGCATTAGTTTTAGTTTTTCTGACAAAATGTCTCATTTAAGTGCTTATTTTTCTTTAAGCTAGTTAATCAGAGCTCTTTTATATAAACATCACATACAACACATACACAGACAGAATATCCAGTAGTTGTAACATTTTTCATTTGCCAGTTTCTTAAGTTGGATTACTGGCTTCAGGGCAGAACCCTTCAAGAAACAAGGCTAGGAAAGCATGCAGTTCTTAGGGCCTAAAAAGCAGGCACAGCTGGAAAGCAAAAACATTCTCAAAATTAAGGGTCCCATTTTTATATTGCATCCCGGATTTTCAAAAGGGAAATGCTGTTGGAGAAGATGGTGCAATGTTTTTACCATGCATTTAATTGCCTGGCAACCCAAACCCAGTCAGCCCATTTTATTTTGTTTTTGTTTTTATTTTTGTTTTTTTTTTTTTTTGAGACGGAGTCTTGCTCTGTCGCCCAGGCTGGAGTGCAGTGGCCGGATCTCAGCTCACTGCAAGCTCCGCCTCCCGGGTTTACGCCTTTCTCCTGCCTCAGCCTCCCGAGTAGCTGGGACTACAGGCGCCCGCCACCTCGCCTGGCTAGATTTTTGTATTTTTTAGTAGAGACGGGGTTTCACCGTGTTAGCCAGGATGGTCTCGATCTCCTGACCTCGTGATCCACCCGTCTCGGCCTCCCAAAGTGCTAGGATTACAGGCTTGAGCCACCGCGCCCGGCCTTATTTTTGTTTTTTTTTTGTGATGGAATCTTGCCCTGCCACCCAGGCTAGAGTGCAGTGGTGTGACCTTGGCTCATTGCCACCTTCACCTCCTGGCAATCAGCCCATTTTGTAATTAGACCATGCCCCATGGGAGTCTCATCTCTCATTAGAGGGTGGGGATTTTTCCTCCTTACCTTCCAGGTGGCCAAGAGCATGCTTTTTTGATTAAAGCATGCAGTGAGCCAAATATCCCTCCATAACTGTTATTAGCCATCCCTTAAAGTATATTTTGTACCTAGTTATTACACACCAAGACTAAAACCTCTCTCATAATGCAGAGTAATTTCTGATACCCCCAAAACTTGAGGAAAAAAAAAAAAAAAAGAATGTCAGGTAACATAATGTAAAGCTGAATAGAGCCTTAGATTTTGAGAGCAATCTATCCATTTTCAACTCATGGGGTTCCGTGAGGAAAACAGGTTTTGTTTTGTTTTTTTTTTTTCCAAAATGGAAGCTGTTAGAAATTATAGAAATTATCTTAAGTTCTCTCATGTGGGTATCAGGAGGGCAAAGTAGAGAAATAATTCAGTTGACTGAGAAGAAAAAAACTTTTTTTCAAAAACAACCAATATCCAAGAAGAAAAAAAAAAAGGTGTTTTAAAATATATATAGCTTGGATATCCATTTTTAATTAAGTTGATTTTAACCATAGAGCTCTTTTAAAAATTTTTTTTGTTTAAATCTCTTATTGTCAGACTCTAGCCAGGACAGTCAATATTTCTGGCTTTTGAACTTTGCCACAGCTAACTTCTCATGTGAAATTAATAAATTTTAGCTAAGGTTATAACTTAACCATGGACCCATAATGTGTTTCAAAGAGATGGTAAGCAGCTTCCTTTTACAAGATTTAGAATCTTCCCAAGGATAGCTTGGAGAAAGAAAAATTTAAGACAGGAAATCAGAAGCTAGCCATTGGAGTGGGGGTAGGACCCTCAAAAAGTGGCAAAGTTACACAAATAACCAGAAAGGAATCGTTTCTGAAGCCAAGAATTCAACTGGGGCTGCCCCTGTCAAAAGACAAAAGCCTTGTCTACTGAGTTACAACATTCAGTAGGTTCTATTGCTCTTCCCAGAAGGTGCCTAGAGGAGCCAATTTCAAGCTCGCAAAGGCTTTTAACTGCTCAAGATAATTTTTGACTTCTGTCAGCAGTTCCTTCAGAGATTGCCACCATATACAGAAACATACACAAAGACAAAACAAGCAGAAGGGCTTCCAAATCAAGATCCCTAACCAAGAATTCCAGAGTACCCCTTCCAAACTATCCTCCTATTCTCTGTCTGAGAAATCTCCCCTAAATCTTCTGGATTGAGGAGAAGTCTCTCTAACTAAGACTCTTCCTACTAATTAGGGAGAGCCAACTGAGACCCCAAAGGAGCCGAACCAAGACAGACACTCCGTGGTGGAGCTGCAGACACATACCACACCATGGGGCTACAGAACCATTTGGGAGAAGGAAGGAACTGTGGCAGCACCTAGGATACTCACTGAACCAGACACCCCATAATGGGGCTACAGACAGGCAGTCTGTGATAGGGCTACAGTTGTTGGACATCTCCCCAGGATTGTTTATCCATTGCGATTAAATTCATGCACATTGGGTTGGCAGTGCCCCGTCAGTAGAGATGGTGTCAGAGTCAGCCGCCAGTCTGAAAGAACTAGGCAGCCACTTGGGCTGGCCTCTGGATCCATTGCCAGAGCGGTGCTACCAAACCACAGGCAGGTAGCCACAAGAGCAATCCCGGACAAGCCTCCAAATTCAAACCGCCTAACAGGTTCATCTTGCCCTCTGCCTAAACAGAGCCAATGTATCAAGACGGTAATTGCAGTGGAGAAAGAGTAATTTACACACAGCTGGCTGTGTGGAAGACTGGAGTTTTATTATTACTCAAATCCCTCTCCCCCAGCATTCGGGGATCGGTTTTTAAAGATAATTTGGCAGGTAAGGGCTTCAGAAGTGGGGAGTGCTGATTGGTCAGGTTGGAGATGGAATCATGGGGGTAAAAGTGAGATTTTCTTGCTGTCTTCTGTTCCTGGGTGGTATGGCAGAATTGGTTGAGCCAGATTATGGGTCTGGGTGGTATCAGCTGATCCATTGAGTGCAGAGTCTGCGAAATATCTCAATCACAGATCTTAGGTTTTACAATAGTGATGTTATCCCCAGGAGCAATTTGGGGAGGTTCAGACTCTTGGAGCCGGAAGCTGTATGACTCCTAACCCATCATATCTAATCTTGTAGCTAATTTGTTAGTCCTGCAAAGGCAGACAGGTCCCCAGGCAAGAAGGGGATCTTTCCAAGAAAGGGCTGCTATCAGTTTTGTTTTACAGTCAAACCGTAAACTGAATTCCTTCCCAAGGTTATTTCGACTTACACCCAGGAATGAACAAGGACAGCTCAAAGGTTAGAATCAAGATGGAGTCGATTAGGTCTGATCTCTTTCACTGTCATAATTTCCTCAGTTATAATTTTTGCAACAGTGGTTTCACCAATCTACAAAGCAAATTCCTTTGGCAGGTTCTATACCCTTGTAGGGATCTAGGGAAGAGTTCCCCAGGTTGTTTTGTGATTATGACTGATGGGCTATAAATCGATTTTCTCACAACTCACTCCATGGGTTTTATTAATTAGCTAAGCAGCTCAAAGAACCCCAGGGAAGACATTTACTGGTTAATTGTAAAGGCTATTACAAAGGTTACAGATGAAGCGATGCATAGGGCAAGGTATGAGGGAAAGGGCTTAGAGCTTCCATACCCTCTCCAGGAATGGCACCCTCCAGGATAGGTATTAGCTATCCTGAAACTCTCCAAAGCCAGTCCATTTGGGTTTTTATGGAAGCCTCATAACATAGGCGTGATTGATTAAATCGTTGGCACTGATGATCAAACTAACCTTCAGCCCCTCTCCCCTCCCGGGAGGTTGGAAGTAGAGCAGAAATCTCAACCCTGTCATCCTACTTTGGTCTCTCTGCTGACCAACCCCATCCTGAAGCTACCTGTGGATGCCAGTCATAGTTGAACTCATCAGCATATAAAAAAACTATCACTTTGAAATTCTAAGAATTTTAAAAGTTGTATGCCAGGAAATATATATTTCACAGTATCACAGTCTTACAAGATAATGAAACCATGATATTTGGGATTGTCTTTTATGCCAGACAGAAATCATCTGTATCTATACTGGACAAAAATCTACAAGTTATAATGTAATTTCACAGATTCTGGATATTATTTAATATAAATATGTCAAGCAAAAAAATACATTCTCCTAGGATGTACATTGGCAAACTTTTTCTGTGAAGAGCCAAATGATAAATATAGACTTTGTGGACCACAAAGTCTTTGTTTTATATTCTTTTTTGTTTTGTTTTTTACAGCCCTTTAAAAATGTAAAAACTATTTTGACCTCAGGGGTTGTATATACAAAATAGTCCGAGAGCTGGATTTGCACAAACCAGTATGGTAGCCACTACCCCATGTGGCTGTCTAAATTACTTCAGTGAAATTAAATACTCAGTTCCTTGGTTGCATTTCAAGTGCTAGTGGTCACATGTAACTAGTGGCCACCAATTTGGATTGTACAACTATAGGACATTTCCATCATTGCAGAAGTTATTTTGGACAGTGCTGCCCTAAAGTATGAAGTAATCCTTGATTGGGCCTGCTAGAGAATAGTGTGATATTGAGGCTGGGCACGGTGGCTGACACCTGTAATCCCACCACTTTGGGAGGTCGAGGCGGTTGGATCACTTGAGGTCAGGAGTTCGAGACCAGCCTGGCCAATATGGTGAAAGCACGTCTCTACTAAAAATACAAAAATTAGCCAGGCATGGTGGCGGGTGCCTGTAATCCCAGCCACTTGGGAGGCTGAGCAGGAGAATTACTTGAACCCGAGAGGCGGAGGTTGCTGTGAGCCAAGATCCTGCCATTGCACTCCAGCCTGGGTAACAAGAACGGAACTTCATCTCCAAAAAAAAAGAAAAAGAAAAAGAAAACATAGTATGACATTGAAAGAACATGCTGCCCTTTTTTTTTACCTTATTTTCAGGGTTTCAGGATTTTATTGTTTCCCCTTCTATATAATATCTGGAGATTATTCTTGATATCACACACACACAGTAATCTCTTTGTATTTGGGTGATGGTAAGATGTATTAGTAGCTAGTGAAGGTAGAGAATAATCCTCAGGAAATTTCATAGGAAATCTTACATTGCATTTTAAATAGCCAGATGAGATTTTTGTTTATTTTTTGTTTTTATCTGTTCTTATTGACTCTTCTAAAACTAGGAAACCAACCTAAAAAAAAAAAATCAAGAAAATTATCTCTACATATTTCACCTGTAGTATCTGTACATCTAGATGAATTCCTCTCTCTTCAGAATTCCCAAAATCTGCCAAAATTTCCTTTCCAGGAATTGACCTTAATACAGAACAGAAGGCTGAGATCCTGCACCATAGGATAGGCACCAGGCCAGTTTCCTGAGCGTGAGTTCAACACATGAGCTACAGTTCTTGTTCTTTAATAGTGACTATTCTATACCTTATTAAATAAAATCCTTATGTAATTCCAGATATGGCCTGGGTTGCACAATCAGTTTGTCTGATTCTCTTCTGGTAAAAAGGGGGCCAGATTCTTAATGATCTTATGCAAGCAGCTGCATATCATGAAAAGTGAAGAGAGCCAGTGAAAGTATTTTTAATTCCTGAATTTTGAGAGTCAGGGAAAACAAGATAACATTTTGAAAGTGTTTTCTTTCCATTTGTAAAAGCATAGCTTACTAAGTGGAGGGTTAAAAATTAATGAAAAGGGGCTTCTTCGTATACCTGAGAGAAAACAGAACATTATAAAAAAATCAACTGTATTCCATACAACTAGAGTTAGATTTCTTTCATTAATTCATTCAGTCATTACATTGTGTTCCACTAGATCTTGGGTTGTCTGCTTTACAGAGGGTCCCAGAAATCTCAGCTGAGTCCGTTGGTGTAGTCCAGCCCGTTGCTTAAGTGATGTCGCTTATACTCCAAACTTTGTATCCATGAGTCAGTTTCTTGAAGTATCAGTGGTCAAGAGTGTCTGGCATAGTCTCTTCTGCAAGACTCCGGGACTGTCATCCTTTGTCGTAGACCCACTTTCTATGCTGTAGTCAGTAGCAGAGGTGTATCACAAGGAAGAGAGGAAAGAAGAAACCACTTGTTAATGATGAGACTGGATAACCATGGTGTTTATATAGTAACCAACAAAATCAGGATGGAGGAGAGTTAAAATCTATTGAGGTATAGTACATAACTGTTTCTTAAGATTGGAGCAGTGTTTATCTGAAAGCTAAGAACATATTGTGGGCATTGCCAAGGCCCTAAGGCCTTCCAGTCTATTTTGTAAAGTGTGTAGTCTCTAAAAAAAAAAGTTAAAAGTTTTTTCTGTACAAAAGTATCTGGAGAAGACCATGCTTCCTCTTTGATTTGACAGAAACTAATCATGTTGAGCTATTTAAGAAACTCAGAATACTCCAAAGAAATTAGTTTTAACATCCTTCTTGTTATAAGGTGAAAAAAATAAATCTTTGTGATTTCCCAGGGACCTTTAGGAACCTCCAGAGATAGTTTAGATGTAAAAGAGTTGCATACTACTCAGCAATAGAAAAAGATAAATTACTGACTGATACATCCAACAATGTGGATTAATCTCAAAACTGTTATGCTGCATGGAAGAGCCTTACCAAAAGAGTATATATACTGTTGTAATTCTGCTCTTGTCACGTTATAGACAAGGGTAAACTAATTGTGTAGTTATGGCGAAAAAAAAAAGTCAGAATGATTAGAACAAAACAACTGGAAAAAGACATTAAACCCAGACTGAGTATTAGATTAAGAGACTGTTTTGCTGGGTGCAGTAATGACATTGTGGTTATATTAAAAAGAGCATGTGTATGTATGTGGTAAAATTATATACTTGGTGGTTAAGCATGGTGGTGTGCACCTGTGGTGCCAGCTACTGGGAAGGCTGAGGTGGGAAGATGGTTTGAGGCCAGCATTTTGAGGCTGCAGTGCACTGTGTTCACACCTATGAATGCACACCACCTGGACAACGCAGTGAGACCCGTCTCTAAACAAAAGTGAAAAATTCTTTATCTGTCTCACTTGGAAATTAATCACATATTCCAAAGAGTAACCATTAATTTATATCAGTTTAAAGTCTTGAAGTTAATTAATGATCTTGGAAGTTGTGCTTATACTGACAACTGAGCAACTTCCAACTTCTGGTATCAAAAAGTTTGGCTGGGCGCAGTGGCTCACACCTGTAATCCCAGCACTTTGGGAGGCCGAGGCGGGTGGATCACTTGAGATCAGGAGTTTGACACCAGCCTGGCCAACATGGTGAAACCTCATTTCTACTAAAAATACAAAAATTAGCCAGGCGTGGTGGCATCTACCTGTAGTCCCAGCTACTCGGGAGGCTGAGGCAGGATAATTGCTTGAACCCAGGAGTTGGAGGTTGCAGTGAGCCAAGATCGTGCCACTGCACTCCAGCTTGGGCAACAGAGTGAGACTTTGTCTCAAAAAAAAAAAAAAAAAAAAAAAAAAAAAACCAGGCATGGTGGCACATGCCTGTAATCCTAGCTACTTGGGATTAGAGAATCACTTGAACCCAGGAGGTGGAGGTTACAGTGAGTCGAGATCATGCCAGGGCACTCCAGCCTGGGCGACAGAGTGAGACTCCATTTCAAAAAAAAAAAAAAAGTTTGTCAATATTATAATTTTATTTAGTTGAACATATAATTTTATATAATCTTTTTTTTTTTTTTTTTTTTTTTAAATAGAGACAGGGTCTCACCATGTTGCCCAGGCTGGTCTTGAACTCCTGAGCTCAAGCAATCCTTCTGCCTTAGCCTCCCAAAGTGCTGGGATTACAGATGTGAGCCACCACACTGGGCCAAATTTTATATTTTTCGTAATCATAAATATATATGAGTAATATTAGCTTACCTCATCAGTAAGCCAGTAAAGCTTAGGAAGTTTAGTCTCTGTGAGAAAAACATTAAAAAAAAATGTGTAGGCCGAGTGACGTGACTCACGCCTGTAATCCTAGCACTTTGGGAGGCCAACTGGGTGGATCATTTGAGGTCGGGAGTTCAAGACTAGCCTGACCAACATGGTGAAACCCCATCTCTACTGAAAGTACAAAAAAATTAGGCATGGTGGCAGGTGCCTGTAATCTCAGCTACTTGGGAGGCTGAGGCAGGAGAATCACTTGAACCCAGGAGGCAGAGGTTGCAGTGAGCCGAGATCATGCTACTTCACTCCAGCCTAAGTAACAAAGTGAGACTCTATCTCAAGGAAAAAAAAAAAAAAAAAGTATAGATTTATTATATTCTACACTGGTAAAATCAGGGAAAGGACATCTATTTTTAAATTAGTATTAAAATAAATAATACTGATTTGCCTAAGAATTATTTTGATTACACAAATTTGGATTCTTAAATAACAATGATTTTGACCTGTTGGTTTTTGTGAGTTTTGGAGTTTTTCTATTTGTTGTTATTTTTTTAAGAGATGGTGATCTCTCAGTGTGTTACTAGCTGGACTCAGAACTCCTGGGCTCAAATGATCCTCCTGCCTCACCCTCCCAAGTAGCTGGGAATACAGGCATGTATCACTACACCCAGCCTGGGTTTGGTTTTTTGTCCTTAAAAGGCTAACATGTTTAAAGTATTAGATGTTTAGTTTCATTCTGTTTTAGGAATTCTAGAAATATAGAGTTAAGGGAGTTCTTGTAATTCTCTGTCAACCAACTAGAATAGAGATTGAGAAACTTTGTAATCTAATGTATTAATAGCCGGGGAGATACTTCTTATTCATACCATGAAAAATAAGGCTTTTCTTATATCACAAATGCACAGAGAACTTTCAGCTTCAACAGTCTTAATCACAGGTAAAAATTGAGAAACACATAACTGGTCCACATTTCAAAAAGACAGTTCTTTCAGTGGTCCTGAGACGTGATCTTGCACTAACAAAAACACAGATAAGACTAAAACCAGATTTTCTTGAGGTGTCTCGTCTGAAAGAAAATAGATCCCTATTGTCTACCTGACAGATCACAATATGGTCAGACCATGAAATCAGATTCCTAGCCAAGATCAGTTATCAGCCATGCATAGAACAGATTCATGTATACAGAGGGTGCAGTTGAAACTGGCCTAGGGATTCATATCCACTGGTCTCTGGGCCAATGTGGACAGGGACATGTGGCTAAGAATCATCAAACGAAAACACATTATCAGAAGAAAAGGAGACAACAGAGAAACAGCAGAAGTAAAATTCTCTGGCTGCTGCTTATTCTCTTGGTACTCTGGGAGCCAAAATGAGACATGCTTAGGTTTAAGGAGCTGATGAAGTGCCCTTCTGGGACGACTCAGTTTAGTGGCTCCAGCAGATGGGAGTCCCTTTGGGCATCTCAGTGGGTGCTACTCCACTGCCAAAGTGTAAACATTTTTTTGAAGTTATGTAGGCATGGCTTTCAGACAGGTAACTCATGAATGAGGGACTAGCAGGAATGTAGAAGTAGTTCAGAGAGCACTTGAAGTTTTTAAATTTATTTTTTAAACTGACAGATGAAATTGTATTTATTATGTATCCATGATGTTTTGAAGTACATAAGCAATGTGGAATGGTTAAAGCTAGCTAATTAACATGCCTCACATAGATGTCATTTTTGTGGTGAGGACACATATCTATTCTGTTGGCATTTTTCATGACTACAATATATTGTCATTAACTCTAGTCACCATGCTGTACAATAGTTCTCTTGAATTTATTCCTATCTAACTGTAATCTTGTGTCCTTTGACCAGCATCTCCAGAATCCCTTCCCCAAACTGTGCCAGCCTTGGATAACCACCATTATTCTCTTTTTTTCTAGGAGACCAGCTTTTTTAGATTCCACTTACATCATTTGTCTTTCCATGCCTGGCTTATTTCACTTAACCTCATGTTTTCAGGTTTATCCATGATGTTGCAAATACTAGGATTTCCTTCCTTTTTTTTTTTTTTTTTTTTAATGGCTGATAAGTATTCCATTGTTTATATTTACCATATTTTGGTATTTGCAAAAGGGTCCTGGAATCAATCCCCCGTGGACACCAAAGGATGACTGTATATAACATTTTTTCTTTTATTATTTTATTTATCTATTTATTGAGACAGGGCCTCACTTTGTCGGCCAGGCTGGAGTACAGTGATGTGGTCACAGTTAACTGAAGCCTCAAATCCCTGGGCTCAAGCATTTCACCCACCTCAGCTTCCTGAGTAGATGGGACCACAGGCGAGTTCACCATCATGCCTGCCTACTTTTTAAATTTGTTGTAGAGATGGGGTCTCCCTATGTTGGTCAGGCTGTTCTCAAACTCCTGAGCTCAAGTGATCCTCCCACCTTGGCCTCCCAAAGTGCTAGGATTACAGGCATGACCCACTGCACCCAGCCAATAATTTTCTTCATGTACAGTGGTCCCCCTTATCCACTGGGGATATGTTCCAAGGCCCCCAGTAGATACCTAAAACCTTGGATGGTACTGAGTCCTATGTATACAGTGGTTTTTTTCTATACATAGATACCCATGATACCACAGATACCATTTTAAAGATTAAATTATACACTAGGCACAATAAAGGATTAACAACAATTACTAATAATAGGAAAATATAGCGATATACTCTAATAAAAGTTATTTTATTATTAAGTGGAGAACCTTCATCTCTGCATTTGAAGTAAGCAAGCAATTTATTGCTTCTCTTTGGCATGTCCAAATTGCCAACATTACTACTCTTGTATTTTGGGATCATTATTAAGTAAAATAAGTGCTACTTGAAAACAGCCACCTAGATACTGCTACAGTCGATCTGATAACCAAGGCAGCTACTATCTGTTGGGCAAGTAGTATGTACTGCATGGATACACCAGACAGAGGAATGATTCCAATACTGGATGGCGGAAGATTTCACTGCACTGCTTAGAAGTGGGCACAATTTAGAATTTATGAATTGCTTATTTCTGGAGTTTTCTATTTAATATTTTCATAACATGCTTGACCAAGGGTAACTGAAAGCACACATAATGGGTAACTGACTACTGTACCTGTTGGCCATTTGTATATCTTCTTTTAATAAATGTGTCTATTCAAATCTTTGCTCACTTTTTACTTGTTTTCTTGCTATTGTTGTTTTGAGTTCCTTTTATATTTTTGGATATTAACCTCTTATGTGTATAGTTTGCAAATACTTTCTCTCATTCTGTAGGTAATCTCTGTTCATTGGTTTCTTGCTTGTTCAGAAGCTTTTATTTGATGTAATTCTTTTAGTCTATTTTTGTTTTTGTAGCCTCTGCTTTTGAGGTTATATTTTAAAAAATCATTGTCCAGACTAATGTCATCAAACTTTTCCTCTATATTTTCATCTAGTAGTTTTCATAGTTTGGGGTCTTAACCTTTAAGTCTTTAATCCATCTTTAGTTGATTATTGTACATGATGTGATCTAATATTCTTTTGCATGTGATTGTGTACTTTTCCAATATATTTATTGAAGAGATTGTCCTGAGATATCATTCCATTTATTTGTGTCTTCAATTTGTTTTGTCAGTGTTTTTGTTTTCCGTGTAAAGATTTTTGAACTCCTTGGTTAAATTTATTCCTAAGTAGTTCACTGTTAGTATAGAAACACTACTGATTTTTGTGTTGATTTTGTATTCTGCCACTTTATTGAATTTATTAATTAGTTCTGTTTTTTTGGTGGACTCTTAGGGGTTTCCTATATAGTAAGATAATTTCATCTGGGAACAGTTTAACTTTTCTCTTTCTAGTATGGATGTCTTATATTTCTCTTGCCTAATTGCTCTAAAACTTTGAATACTATGTTGAAAGAGTGAGCTTCTTTGTCTTGTTCCAGATCTTACAGCAAGAGCCTTAAATTTTTCCTCATTGAGTATGTTATGAGCTGCAGATTTGTCATATGTGGCATTTATTGTGTTGAAGTGTTGAGATTTTTTTTTTTTATCATGAAAAGGCATGAGATTTTATCAAATGCTTTTTTGGCGTCCATTGAAATGATCATATGACTTTTGTTTTTCATTTGCATTTGTATTTGTTCAGCCATCCTTGCATTCCTTGGATGAATCCTACTTGATTTTAGTGAATGATCTTTTTAATGTGTTATTGAATCCTTTTTGCTATAACAGTAGTCTCTTGTCATTTGTGGGTGATTCGTTCCAGGATCTCTCACAGATACGAAAATCTGCAGCTGCTCAAGTCCCTGGTATAAAATGGTGTGGTGTTTGCATATAATCTATGTATATTTTCCTATATACTTAAATCATCTTCTTGACCTTATAATGCCTTATACAATGTAAATGTGATGTGAATAGTTATATTCTTTAGGGGATAATGACAGGAGAAATGTATGTGTCCAGGACAAATGTAATTTTTTTCTGAGTATTTTCAATCTGTGGTTGATTGAATCCATGGATGGAGAAACCACAGATAGAGAAGGCCGACTATATTTTGTTGAGGGTTTTTGTATCTATGTTCATCAGGGATATTGGCCTGTGTTTTCTTTTTTTGTTTTTTCCTCATCTGGTTTTGGTATCAGGGTAATGCTGGCCTCAAAAATGAATTTGGAAGTATTTCCTCCTCTTCAGTTTTTTGGAAGAGTTTGAGAAGAATTCATATTAGTTCTTCTTTAAATGTTTGGTAGAATTCAGCAGTGAAGCAAGCCATCAGTTCCCGGGCTTTTCTTTGATAGGAGACTTCTTATTATTGATTTAGTGTCACTTATTATTAGTCTCTTCAGGTTTTCTAGTCATAATTCAATCTTGGTAGGTTGTATGTGTCAAGGAATTTATCCATTTCTTCTGAGTTATCCAATTTGTTCAAGTGTAATTGTTCATAATAGTTTTTTATGATCTTCTGTATATCTGCATTATCAGTTGTCATCTACTTTTTCATTTCTGATTTTGTCTCTTAGTTTGGCTAAAGGGTTATGAATTCTTAAAACCTTTTAAAAAACAACTCTTCATTTTATTAATATTTTCGATTCTTATAGTCTCATTTATTTCTGCTCTAATCTTTCATTTATTTCTAATCTAATCTTAATTTCCATCTGAGTTTCACCATGTTGCCCAGGCTGGTCTTGAACTGAAAGTGGAGTGTTGATGTTCCCTACAATTACTGTATTATAGTCTGTCCCTTCAAATCTGTTAATATTTGCCTTACGTACTTGAGTGTGTGCATATAGTTGTTATACTGTCATGCTGAATTGACCCCTTCATTATTTCATAATGACTTTGTTTCTCCTAATAGTTTTTGACTTAGAGTTTATTTTATCTGATATAAGTGTAGCTTACGCCTGCTTTCTTTTGGTTTTCCATTCACATGAAATACCTTTTTCCATCCCTTCACCTTCAGTCTGTGTGTGACCCTATTGGTGAAATGAGCCTCTTGCAGGCAGCATATACTTGGATCTTTTTTTTTTTTTTTTTTCAGTCACTTTTCTGATCTATTTACACTCAAGGTTATTATTGGAATACAGTTGCTTGGTTAGATACAGATTGGCTAATATCTTACAGAGCAATGACATTGTAACCTTTTGGGTTATTTTTCTAGCAGACTGAGACAGTTGACATCTCTACTGGACAAAAATCTACATTTTAATGCATAGCTTCACAGTCTAGACCCTAACCAATAATGAATAATGTGTTAGGCAAAGGTATATTTCCTAGAGAATTAAATAATCTTTGAGTAGGCCTAAGAGAGTACTCTCTTATGTTTGAAAGGCCATTCTTTCCCCTTATTTAGAAGTATTTGATAATTTTATTTAACTTTATTCAAACTACTAAAATGAAGCTCCCTTCCCCCATTTCTGGCCATTCTTTCCCTCTTAAACAATGTTAACCACATCATTGATAACTAGGCTGGATGTCAGCCTGTGTTCCTAAACCTCCTAATTCCTGTTCAGATATGTTCTTGTTAGACATTTGTTGATTAGCTCAGGGTTTCTC
The DNA here is from genome assembly GCF_047675955.1 of Chlorocebus sabaeus. NCBI lineage: Eukaryota > Metazoa > Chordata > Mammalia > Primates > Cercopithecidae > Chlorocebus > Chlorocebus sabaeus. The sequence continues at coordinate 45,410,251 of NC_132908.1, read as the reverse complement.
AGCAGTGGCACTGTTGACATTTTGGGCAGATAGTTGTTGTGGGGGTTGTAGGATATTTAGTAGCTTTTCTGGCCTCTACCCTCTAGTTGCCAGGAGCATCCTCTTGGTTGTGACAACTAATAATGTCTCTTGGCATTGTCAAATGCCCCCAGGAAGGGCAAAATCTCACCTAGTTGAGAACCGTAGTTAAATGACCAAAGCCAGTCCCCACTCTTAATATAATACATTTACAATCTAATAGAGCTGTGATAAATGCTATAGTTTAAATAATAAGATACTGTTATGTATAGAAAGCAGAGATTAATACACTTTGGATTTCTTAGAAGGTACTTTTGGGTTAGAGTGGAAGGAAGAAAAGTTTAAACTAGGTTACAGAAATAAGCACGTTAAAGTCTAGACTACAGGGACTTTGAATATTGTTCTCAGAGTCTTGAACATTACTCCTACACAATGAAGAGCTTTAGAAAGTTTTTGAGCAAGGAAGTGAAATTGGTATGTTTTCAGAACTTTGGTACTGTAACAAAGGAGTGGAGTGTGATAAGACTGAGTGGTAGGAAGAAGAGTTTAGAATTAGTTGCCGTGTTCACAAGACTCAGCACCTATGTCACTGAAAGGGAACTTGGGCCAAGGATTGAGTGGAAGAGAACTGTGAGCTCTGATTCAGAACTGTTAAGTTTGAGGCATGTGTGGGATAAACAGGAGGAAGTGCTCAGGGGGTAGTCTTGCAGCCTAAAAAAATGTTAATGGTTGCTGCTGCTTTGAGAAAACATCAAATGGCAGATGACGCCAGTGTAGCTAGGGCTGGTGAGGGGGTGGGGGGTGCAGTAGTGTGACCCAGAGCCCCTGGGGGTCCTGGGATGAGGAACTGCAGAGGCTTCAGCAGGGGCATCCAGGGCCAGGGCCCGGGCCCCAGCCAAGGACAAGAAGTGTATGCCCATTACCAAGCTGGGTCACCTGGTCAAGAACATGAAGATCAAGTCCCTGGAAGAAATCTATCTCTTCTCCCTGCCCATCAAGGAGTCTGAGATCATTGACTTTTTCCTGGGGGCTCTCTCAAGGATGAGGTTTTGAAGATTATGCCAGTGCAGAAGCAGACCTGCACCAGCCAGGGCACCAGTTTCAAGGCATTTGTTGCCTTCAGGGACTAGAACGGCCATGTCTAGTGTGGGTGTTAAGTGTTCCAAGGAGATGCCATCCAAGGGGCCATAATCCTGGCCAAGCTTTCCATTGTACCCATGCACAGAGGTTACTGGGGGAACAAGATCAGCAAGCCCCACACCATCCCTTGCAAGGTGACAGGCCACAGCAGTTCTGTGCTGGTGCGCCTCATCCCTGTGCCCAGGGGCACTGGTGTCACCTCGGCCCCGGTGCCCAAGAAGCTGCTGCTGATGGCCGGTATTGATGATTGCTACACCTCAGCCAGGAGCTACACGGCTACTTTGGGCAACTTTGCCAAGACCACCTTTGATGCCATCTCCAAGACCTACAGCTGCCTGACCCCCAACCTCTGGAAGAAGACTGTGTTCACCAAGTCTCCCTATCTTGACCACCTCGTCAAGACCCACACCAGAGTCTCCATGTAAAGGACCCAGGCTGCAGCTGTGGCTGCAACACAGGGGTTTCATACAAGAAAAATAAAGTGAATTATGCCTGTTAAGAAATGTTAGAGGTTAGAGGTGGAGATTTGGAGTTATCACCAGAACAGTCAAATTTACGATTACAGCTTGAAGAGTCTGTGAAAGTATAGTTGAGGGAGAGGACTGGGAGAGAATTTTGGGAAATTTAAGCAACAATAGACAAAGAAAGTAAAAAAACGGGGGACTAGTCAAAGGTAGGAAGTATCTCAGAAGAGTGGAGAGGAAAGAACTTGTCATGGGGAAGTTGGTCATGCTACATACAGCCCAAGCAGAATGAATACAAAGGAGGAGACTTTGGGCTTGGCATTAGGCATCATTGTTGGCATTCAAGAAAGTGGTTTTGGTTTGAATGGGGGTAGATCCAGAAGGCAAGAGATTGCCAGTGAAATGGGGCTTGGGCTACTTTTTTCAAAAAGTGTGAAGCCAGGCCTAGCGGCTTACACCTATAATCATAGCACTTTGGGAGGCTGAGGCAGGAGGATTGCTTGAGGCCAGGAGTTTGAGGCTGCAGTGAGCTATGATCACACCTCTGCACTCTAACCCGGGCAGCAGAACAAAACCCTGTCTCTAAAATAAAAATGTGAAGATGAAAGAACAGAAATGGAGTAGTTCCACGTATCAGCAGTGGATTTGAAGGAAGCTTTCTGTAGGATGTGGGAAACCCAAGATGTTTATAGGCAGAGGGGCAGCAGTGAAGTAAACAGAGAAGTGATGAAGCAGTAAACAGAGAAGTGATGAAGCCTGAGATAAGGCAGAATGCAAAGACATGACTTTGGAAAAGCAGGAGGGAGAAGGAAGTCGTGAAAGGTAGAATTTTTAGATGAAATGGAGGAGAAGTCAAAGGGATTCACACATTGACTTCTGGGCTCTGATCAAATACACTTTTTACTAAGAATGAGAAGAATGACAACAGAGATGATATTTGGGAACTTGAAGAGGTTCTGTGGGTAAGAGTGAAGAAAATCAGGAGAGCTGAAAGTTTTTGAAGCTGTCAAATTATGGTGATTTGCAGATGTAGTGGGGATAGAGTCTAGAGTAGACACAGCTGGTCCTGTCTCTAAGAGTACACTCAGAGTGACCATGCAGGGAAGTCCTTTCCTATGGGGCAGATAAGCACCCTTCCAGGAATGAACTTCATAGACATTTTAGAGATGAGGTTAAAGAAAAAGATGGAACAGACAGCAAATGTTGAAATTATATTGGGGAAAAATGGCTAATAAAGGCATTATTAATTTGATAGCAATCTTATTAATATAGATGGCTAGATAGAGACCTAAAATGAACCTGTTACAGACTTACAGATGAATGATTAAAAGTCTTTTTTTCTGAGGCTTATGTGGTACTTCTAATTCATGTTTATGCTGTAGGACTCATGTTAATGTCTGAAAGTTATATTCTCCTTTTCTCTTAGAGATAATATAGAACACTTCTTATGAAAGAGTCTCTGGAAAAAAAAAAAAAAATACTAAAGTGTGCATCCTGTGTTGAGAACTACTGGTCTGAACCATTTTAGAAATCCCTCCTTAATATTTTAACAGCTTACTTGCCTGTGTAGTTTCTTTTTCCCCAGTGACTTGTGGTTGACTTGACCATCTTATATTGTGCCATGGTGGGATTATGCTCCTCAGTAAGTATGTCATATCTACCCCCATGGTAGCTGGTCTTGGGCTGCTGTGGTTTTTAACCATTGTGTCTGCCTTGAATTTGTTTTTTGCTCCGTTTGTTTATTGTCATTTGCTCTTGTATGCTCTTCAGGTAGCACCCAGTGCTGCTCCTTCTACACTTACAGTCAGCTGCTTCTGAGAATATGCAGCCTGGGTGAAGCTGGCAGAGCCTCTTTAGTGTATGCCCATACTAAAAAGTAGAAGATGCTGAGTAGTGGTAGTGGTGTGAAGAAACATTTCCCCAGGTCAAACCTGCACACTCTTGAGCCCCTGCTTTGGTCGTTTCTGGTTTTAGCTGTGTTTTGAATGGTAGAAGTTGCCAGGAACTCCTCCTCTCTGGATTTGTGAAATGTTATGATAGAGTTGAGAAAAACTGAATTTATAAAAGGTAGAATAATACAAATTCTATGTACCACGTAAAAGAAAGTTACTTACATATCATGCCCCTCCCCCTTTTTTCTTGAAAGCCTAAGTAAAGTAAAACAGAATAAGAACATTGTAGGATGGGGGAGATATTTTTAACTAACACTAAAAATGTGCAGATACCAAGTACAGCCAATTCAAATGATGGATATTTGGATTGCATTATCTTCCTTATGAGTGTAAGTAGTGGCCAAACATCTCAAATTTAATAATGCTGTATACTTTATTGTTCACTTCTGAACTCGAATGTAATGATCAGTTGTTCAGAAGAATAATCAGTACTTCAGAAGAATAAGTTGTTAATGAAATCTGAATCTTAGGGGATAATTGTTTTGGGGGCACCAAAAAAAAATGGGGTTGTGCATGTGAAGCAGTCATAAGCATTTTGCACAGCTCTTTCCCAAAACTATGCAGTTCATCTTGTGATACTGGTTTTAGTTATATGAGGAATACTGTCAGACAGCTCTGTCTGTGCTGAGCATTTCTCTGCTGGTCTTGCCAGTGCTTCCACACTTCCAGCACAGGAGACCCAGGAGCTCTCCTCTGGCCCTCTATGATGCTTTCAGAGGATCTGACTCTTACTTAATTTTGTAACCCAAACAATGTCTGAACATATTCCCCTTTGAACATACCACTTTCTGTGAAAGGATTGTTGTATATGCTATGAAAAGTCAATGAATTTGTTGGTAAATAATACCTTAGATGGAGAATTTTATAGTACAAAATTTCTATAAGTTCAAATATATAATACTGACTTAAGTGGATTAAAATGTTGGGAGTTTTGTGATTGTCATTTAAAAAATGACAAAAAATTAAGGTAGTTCACTGGTCTTTTTGCAGTTACTTCTCTGTCTCAACATCCAATTTAATTTTATGTTTTATTTTGGTTGTATAGTATGGAGAACATTTGAAGTCATGCAGTTAGTTATAGATTTAACGTTTTCAAGCAGCTATTCTTGCATAATAACATTCAATTAAACTAATCCAGAAAAGTAACAGAGAAGTAATAGAAAATGTTTGTTTCGTGGATGAATTACTCAATATTTCATAACTGCTGACATTCCTTATCTCAGATGTCGGATACGAAACAAGCAAAACTTAAAATTAGGGCCAAAACTATCAGTGACACATCATAGCATGTTATGCATCCACTTCAAAATTTTTTTATTAAAAGTAGAAGGTGGGAAGTGTACCAAAATAATACATACACATGGTTTAAAACAGAAAATCAAGTAGTACTAAAAGATTTATGTGTACAGCAGCAGTTCCTTGCCTCCAACCCTCCCTAACTTCCTAGAGGCAACTATTTTTTTTACTGTTTTTAGCTGTTTGTTCTGATGGTTACCTCAAGAATTATAAATAATAAGCAGTTGACCCTTGAACAAACAATATGGGTTTGAACTGCACTGGTCTGCTTATATGCAGATTTTTTTCCACCTCTGAAATAGTGAGACCAATCCCCCCTTCTCCTCAACCTATTCAAAGTGAAGGTAAGGATGAAGGCCTTCATGTAGATCCACTTCCACTTAATGAATGGTAAACACATTTTCTCTTCCTTATGATTTTCTTAATGACATTTTCTTTTCTCTAGCTTACTTTATTATGAATATAGTATATAATTCAACATACAAAATTATATTAATTGACTATTTCTGTTATTGGTAAGGCCTCTAATCAACAGTAGGCTATTCGTAGTTAATTTTGAGGGAGTCAAAAAGTTATACGTGAATTTTCAATTGTGTTGGAGTGTCGGTACCCCTTATCTGTATTGTTCGGGGGTCAACTATACTACTGGTTTTGTTTGTTTGTTTGTTTTTTGTTTTGAGACAAAGTCTCACTCTGTCACCCCAGACTGGAGTTCAGTGGCATGATCTCAGCTCACTGCAACCTCCACCTCCCAGGTTCAAATGATTCTCCTGCCTCAGCCTCCGGAGTAGCTGGGACTACAGTGTGTGCCACCATGCCTGACTAATTTTTGTATTTTTAGTAGAGATAGAGTTTCACCATGTTGGCCAGGCTGGTCTTGAACTCCTGACCTCAAACAAACAGCCTGCCTTGGCCTCCCAAAGTGCTGGGATTATAGGTGTGAGCCACTGCGCCCAGCCTATATTGCCATTTCTTACCAATTATAGGCATTATTCACTTTATTTAAGATAAATGAAGGCCGGGCACGGTGGCTCAATCCTGTAATCCCAGCACTTTGGGAGGCCGAGACGGGCGGATCACGAGGTCAGGAGATCGAGACCATCCTGGCTAACATAGTGAAACCCCGTCTCTACTAAAAAATATACAAAAAACTAGCCGGGCGAGGTGGCGGGCGCCTGTAGTCCCAGCTACTCGGGAGGCTGAGGCAGGAGAATGGCGTAAACCCGGGAGGCAGAGCTTGCAGTGAGCTGAGATCTGGCCACTGCACTCCAGCCTGGGCGACAGAGCGAGACTCTGTCTCAAAAAAAAAAAAGATAAATGAGACAAAAACTATCCCAGTTTTTCCAGTATATTTATGTTTTTTAGTTACCAGGTGCAGAGCCAAGTACTGTACTACATTTATGAGGTTTTTTTGGTACAACTTTTAATTTTTTCCTGAAAAAAAATTTTTTTTTTTTTGAGACAGGGTCTTGCTCTGTTGCCCAGGCTAGAGTGCAGCTCACTGCAGCCTCCACACGGGCTCAGGCAGTCCTCCCACCTCAGCTTCCTGAGTAGCTGCTACTACAGACATGCACCACAATGTTCAGCTAATTTTTTAACTTTTTGTATTGCCCAGGCTGGCCTCAAACTCCTGAGCTCAAGGCCCAAGCCTTTCCTGGAATTTGTATCTGCCCTGTTTTCATCCACTTGTGAAATGTGTTTTATATATACCCTTAATACTTTATAAGTATTTATTTATATCTCTATTTAGCATCCTTTTTGAGAGAACACCTCTAAAATCCTCTTCCCTCCTCTAATCCACTGGTTCCTCAGTTTGTCTGCTGCATAGCTATGACGTTTGGACTTCTAGTTGCCACTCTTGGATTGTATAACTAATTATTTCATCTCCCTTATTTTGGTGAATTTCATTGTCAGATATCTGTTTGCTAAGAAAAGAATCCATAGAAGTAATTTTCTGGGTCTTTATTCTATATTGTATTCAATATGTAATGTGGATAGGTATAGAATTATAGATTGAAAATCATCTTCCCTTAGAACTTTGGATACATTACTGCCTACCCGTCCCCCTCCCCCGCCATCCAGAATTGCTTTTGAGAATTTGTGACATTCTTACTGTCATTCTTTTGTATGTCCTGTTCCCACCCTGCTCCCAAGATTTTTCTTATGGGACTTTTGGAAGTAATCATGCCTAGGTATTTTGTTTTTCCTTTCAAGATGTTTCTGGCCTTTAGTTCCAAGAAAGTTGTAATTGTCTCACTAATTATGCTTGGGTTCTTATGTATTTTATTTGTTTTTTAATTTAGAGACAGGGTCTCACCCTGTCACCTTGGCTGGAGTGCAGTGGTGCAAACATGGCTCACTGCAGCCTCGACTTCCTGGGCTCAAGTGATCCACTCACCTCAGTCTCCCAGGTGGCTGGGACTACAGGCACATGCCACCATGCCTGGCTAATTTTTGTGTTTTTTTTATAGAGATGGGGTTTCTCCATGTTGCCCAGGCTGGTCTCAAACTCCTGGCCTCAAATGATCTGCCCACCTCAGCATCCAAAAGTGTTGGGATTAGAGACTCATGACCTCACCCAGCTTTCTTGTGTATTCTAGTTCTGGGAAATGATTTTATGTTACTTTTGTATTAATTGCCATTCTCTCTTTTTTACATGCTAGTTATTTGGATTTGGGATATCCTAGGTGGACCTTTAAGGCCTCTTTTCTTATTTTTCCCATTTCTTTGTTTTCATGGTACTTTTAGAAAGATTTCTTCACCTTTGTCTTTCAGTTTTTCTACTGATTCTTATTTTGGCCATCATATTCTTAATTTGCCCACATTTCTATTCTGATTTCTTTCCTTTTCCTCTTCTTTTTCTTCCTTCCTTTCCCTTCTTTTAACATCTTGATTCCTGTTCTGTGGGTTCAGTATCATCTTATATCTGTTTGAAACCACTAATTAAAATTTCGTGAAGGTTTTCTTTTGTGCCCTGCATCACCTAGTTTCCTGCAGTTCTCCGTGTGATCTGCTTAATTGGTTTCCATCTTTTGTATTTAGGCCTTTGTTCCAGTATGGGTGTTTTTGATGTTTGACACTAGATCTGAAACGGAAGCTCTGTATCTGGGCAGAATCTGTCAATAGGTGGGCTTTACCTTGGGTCGGATACAGCAATAGCCCCTTTTGAGGGAGTATTTGTTTTGAGGGTCTTTCGTCTGGAGAATAAATCTCTCCTCTTCAGCTTGGCTAGTTGTTGCTGGTGGCCCACTGAGGAGATATGATCAAATTTTCCTTATCCAAGTGGCTGCACAGTAATCTCAATAGTATTTGACCAATGTGAATTCATCTATTCACTTACTCATGTTGGATGGGCAGCATCACCTACATTAACAGGCAAGAAGTTTCCAGTTTTGGGTAAGATAGAGTAAGCTGGCCAGGCACAGTGGCTCACACCTTTAATCCTGGCACTTTGAGAGGCCGAGGCAGAAGGATCCCTTGAAACCAGGAGTTCTAGACCAGCCTGGCCAGTGTGGTGAAACCCTATCTCTACTAAAAATACAAAAATTATCCAGGTGAAGTGGCACACGCCTGTAATCCCAGCTACTTGGGAGGCCAAGACAGGAGAAGCGCTTGAACCCAGTGCCACACTGTATTCCAGGCTGGGTGACAGAGCGAGACTCTGTCTCAGAAATAAAAAATAAAAATAAAAATAAAAAAGTAAGCACACTCCACCCTGTCAGTCCTACTGAATACAGCGATAAAACCCAGGCAGAATGCATATAGCAACTATTTGAGGACCCTGAAAAATAAATAATAGGCAGATTTAGAACAAAGACCAGAATTTAAAGTACCACCAGCTGGGCACAGTGGCTTATGCCTGTAGTGCCAGCACTTTGGGAGGCCAAAATGGGTGTATCAACTGAGCCCAGAAGTTCCAGACCACCCTGGGTAACATCTCTACTAAACCCCATCTCTACTAAAATACAAAAAATTAGCTGGGCATGGTGGCATGTGCCTGTAGTCCCAGCTACTCAGGAGGCTGTGGCATGAGAATTGACTTGAGTCCCAGAGGCAAAGTTTGCAGTGAGCCAAGATCATGCCACTGCACTCCAGCTTGGGCTGCAGAGTGAGACTCCATCTCAAAAAAGAAAAGAAAAAGTATCACCAAACCAGCAGTGAGTTTACCATTTGTTCCCCTCATTAATCCTCCAGCATGAACATAACATAGTTCCACCTGGAAGTGGAAATGGGCACCAGGACACACCAGGAAAAGCCTTCTGGTTTCAGCCCAAGTGACAGAAAAGGAAACATCCAAAACTTAGAGTGAGCCCCCCCCCTTTTATTTCTTCTTTATTCTCATGCATCCCAGCCCCAAATAATCATGTAGTGGCACTCAAACCTTGTAGAAGCCAAAATTCCAACATAGAAGAACCTTTCTCTCTAATTGTAGTTGTGGGCTCCATTGATTTTTCTCTCTGTGTGTCCTGGCTGGATCCAAGCACAGTTCCAGAGGTACAAGGCAGTGGGTTAATCAAAAGCCCCATCTTTCTGGGTGGAGGACCAAGGGGAGAGAGCCCCAGGAAACCAGAAAGCACCAGGTAGATGGCAGAGAGGGGAGAGTTCAGGAAAGTGAGCCATGATGTTGTTCATGATCCCCTTGGCTGATCCCCAAGGTACATGTGCATGGATCTGTTCCTAATCAGCATAAGAAAGGCTTTTGAGAACTGAATTAACAAAAAGACCACCGTCCAAGTCCCAGAATGGCTACACAGTGGCATACATGTGGGATAGATACATAGCATTGCAGGCCAGGCATGGTGGCTCATGCCTATATTCCCGGCACTTTGGGAGGCCAAGGCAGGTGGATCGCTTGAGCCCAGGAGTGAGTTCAAGGCCAGCCTGGGCTACATGGAGAAACCCTGTCTCTACAAAAAATAGAAAAATTAGCCAGGCATGGTGGCGTGCACCTGTGTTCTCAGCTACTTGGGAGGCTGAGGTAGGTGGATCACTTGAACCCAGGAGATTGAGGCTGCAGTGAGCTATGATGGCACCACTGCACTCCAGCCTAGGTGACAGAGCAAGACCCTGTCTCAAAAATAAAAATTAAAAAATAGTATTGCAGGGCTTTGAAAACTGAACTGATATTGGAACCACAGCTCAGAAGACAGGTTGCAGCTTGCAGCCTGAATCTAATTACATCAACTATCTGCTAAAACAAAAGTTTCAGTATTTATAAGATTTAAACAAGATTGAGGGTTTTATAACATAATTTTGCATTGTTCAAAATAGATATAATTCAAAATTGGCATATAAAGGGGTAGGAAAACCAACTCATATAGGAAAAGACAGCACTGCTGAAATGACACAGATGTTGCAGTTATTTGATGAAAGACTAAAATATTCAACCAGCAACTGAAAACACTCCACAGGCAATCTTAAATACTCTTAAAACCATTAGAAAAAGTAAGTTTCAGCAAAGAAATAGAAGATAGAGGAACCAAATGGCAAAAGTATGTGATGCTGAAAAAGTATTTGAAGAAATAATTGCTGAAGACATTTCAAGTTTGGCAAAAGATATAAACATGATGGTTCAAGAAGCTCATGGAACACAACCAGAATAAACCCAAAGATTTCCATACCCAGAAACATCGAAAGCACACTGCTGAAAATTAAGGACGTAAAAATCATGAAAGCATCCAGGGAAAATCATACCACATGTGGGGGAACAACAATTCAAATGACTGTGACTTATCAGAAACTGCAAAGGACAGAAGAAAGTGGCACAATATTTTTTAAGTGATGAAAGACAAGAAATGTTAACCCATTTTCTTGTATTCTGTTTGCTGGGGAGAAAAAAATGTTAACCCAGAATTCTCTATCCAGTGAAATTATCCTTCAAGAATGAAAGTGAAATAAAGCATTCTCAGTTGAAGAAAAACTAAAGAGAAATTATTGCCCACAGTCTACACCAGAGTCTATTCCTTAGGAATTCTCCTAAGGAAAGTTCTTCAAATATAAATGGTAAATATCTGGGTAAATGTAATAGGTTACTTTCTCCTCTTGATTTCTTTAAAATGAGTTTCATACATTGAAAGCAAAAATTAAAATGTTGTCTGACAGGATTTCAAATGCATGTAAATACGATGTGTGAGATCACTGTAACCTAACATTGGGAGAGAGGAAAGGAACCAGGAATAAAGAAACTGGTATGCTGGTGTCCTAAAATTTTTACCAATGGGATTTGAATTTATGGAGGTGACAACACAGGTCAGTGCCAGTGAAAGAATTTACTATTTACATTTGCTGAGAGAAGGGGACATGCCATGCCATGCAGGACCACAGGGAAGCATCAGGGTTTGGTCAGGAGGCAGAAGCAGGCCAGAGGAAAGCCTAAGCCAGAGACTTTATTGGGGCTTCTGTGAGAAAGGGAAGGTGGGGCGAGGTAAACAGTTTAGGATTAGATAGTTTGAATAATTCTCACAGGCTTTATAAGGACTGTCTCTGGTTGTCTGGTACCTGGCCTTAGGTTGATTCAGTGCAGGGGAAATATTGACTTCGTATGTGAGACTCAAAGAGATGGGAGGGAGCATAGCACTGGGTCAGGCAGTCTGCACCTAAAAGGCATTCCCCAGACAAGCTGGGGACCACCCCTAGGAATTAGCTGTCTCTGGAAGGGGCAGCCTCTCTCATGGTCTGAAAGGTCCCCCAAGATGTCAAAACATCATATGATATAGAAAATAAGAAACATTTATATAAGTGGTATAGTTTTATGAAATGATAGAATAGTGATGATAAGTAGGCTGTGAAAAGAATATTGTAATCAGCATCACCACTTAAAAACTATATGAAGAGATACAGATAAAAATGCAGTAGGGGCTAGGCGTGGTGGCTCTCACCTGTAATCCCAGCACTTTTGGAGGCCGAGGTAGGTGGATCAGTTGAGCCCAGAAGTTCAAGACCAGCCTAGCAAACATAGCAAAACCCCGTCTCTACTAAAAATACAAAAAATTAGCCAGGCGTGGTGGTGTGCACCTGTAATCCCAGCTACTTGGGAGGCTGAGGTACAAGAATCGCTTGAACCTGAGAGATGGAGGTTGCAGTGAGCCGAGATCCATGCCACTGCACTGAAGCCTGGGCGACAGAGCAAGACTGTGTCTCACGAAGAAAAAAAAGTGTGATAGGTAAATTATTATACTAAGTGTTTGTATAATGCAAAAGAAGGCAAGATAGAACAGGAATCAAATATGGGAAGCAAGCAAAAAACAAGTGAAATGGTAGGCAGATTTGCCAATAGTTACATTAAATGTAAATCAACACTCCAATTAAAGACAGGCACTGTCATAGTGGATTAAGAACATATAATCAAATTATCTGGTGTCTTCAAGAAGCTGAATTCAAGTATTACAGGTAAGTAAAAAGTGAAAGAAGGAAAGACATGTGCCATGCAAACATTTAAAAGAAAGGTGGAGTGTCAATATTACTATCAGTAGCCTTCAGAGCAAAGAAAGTTACCAGAGATTAAGAGAGACACTACATAATAGTAAGAGGGTTAATTCAAGAAGACATTATGTAACAGTGCTAAATGTTTATATTCCTAACAATAGAGTTGCAAAATATGTGAACCAAAAACTGGCAGAACTGAAAGGAGAACTTGATAAATCCACAGTTATAGTTGGAGACCTCAACACCCTTCTCTCAATAGTTGATGGAACCATTAAACAGAAAATAAATGAGGATGTAGAAGAACTCAGCACCACCATCAACTAGCCAGGTTCTATTACACATCTATAAAACATCCCAGTCAGCAACAGCAGAATATACATTCTTTGTGAGCACCCATAGAAATGTCAAGATAGACCTTATCCTGGGCTACAAAACAATTCTCAATAAATTTAAAATAATTGAAATCATACAGTGTTTTGACTACAAAGAGATCCAACTAAAAATCACCAACAGAAGGATAGCAGGAAATCTTCAAAAACTTGAAAACTAAATAACACTTCTAAATTTATGAGTCAAAGGGAAATTTTGAAAAATATATGAACTAAATGAAAATGCAGCATATCAAAGTTTCAGGATGCCACTAAAGCCATGCTGAAAGGGAAACTTCTGCCACTTAAATGCTTACATTAGAAAAGAACAGGCCGGGCCCAGTGACTCACGCCTGAAATTCCAACACTCTGGGAGGCCAAGGTGGGAGGATTGCTGGAGCCCAAGAGTTTGAGACTAACCTTGACAACATAGCAAGACCTCTCCTGTATAATAATAATGAAAAAAAAGAAAAGTCTTGATAATTTAAAGTTCAAGGAACTAGAAAAAGAGGAGCAAAATAAACCCAAAGCAAGCAGAAGGAAAATATAATAAAGAGCAGAAATTAATGAAGCTGAAAACACAATAGAGAAAATCAGTGAAATGAAAGCTTGTTCTTTGAAAAGATTAGTAAAATCGACAAGTCTCTTAGCAACACTAACAAAGATGAGAGAAGCTGCAAACTACTAATATCAGGAATGAAACCAAGGTGTCTTTGCAGACATCAGAAAGATAAGAAAACTACAAACAACTCTACATACATAAATTTGGTGACTTAGTTGAAATGGACCAGTTCCTCAAAAGGCACAAACTACCATGACTCACTTCATATGAAATAGCTATAAAGCTATTCAAAATTAAGGAAATTGAATTGATAATTTTTGAACTCCTATGAAAGAAATCTCCAGGCCCAGGTTGTTTCACTAGAGAATTCTACAAAATGTCTAAAAAAGAATGAACATCAGTTCTATTGAATCTCTTCCAAGAACTGCAAGAGGAGAGAACACTTTCTAACTCATGTATAGCCTGTATTACCCTGATGGTAAACCCAGACAAAAACAGTACCAAAAAGGAAAAAGTCCTTATAGATTCTTAACAAAATATTTACAAATATAATTCAGCAATATGTAAAAGAATTATACACCATAATCATGTAGGGGTTATTCCAGGGATATAAGGCTGGTTCAGTATTCAGAAGTCAATGTAACGAACCATATTAACAGGCTGAGGAAGAAAAATAATCACAGGATTATATCAGTTGATGCAGTAAAGCATTTGACAAATTTCAGCACCCATCCATATTCATGATCCTAGAGAATAGGTAACTTCTTCAATGTGATAAAGAACATCATTAAAAACTTTCCAGGTTTCATCATTCTTAATGGTGGGAAAAACTGAGTGCTTTTCTCTGTAGATCATTAACAAGGCAAGCATATTTGCTCACACCACTGCTCCCCAACATAGTGCTGTACTTTCTAGCCATTGCAGTAAGGCAAGAAAATAAACGGCATATAAGTCAGAAAAGAAGAAATATTTGTAGATGACATAATTGTCTGTGTAGGAATTCCCCGGGAAACTACACATACACACAGATCCTTGAACTTTTAATAGGAGTAAGTGAGTTCAGGAAGGTTTCATGATTAACATACAGAAATCAATTACATTTTTATATACTAACAATGGACACATAGAAACCAAAATTTTAAATACAACACCATGCACAATCACTCAGAAAAATAAAATTCTTAAAATATGAAATGTTGGAAAACGTACGGGATTTGTATTCTGAAACTCAAAAGGCTAATGAAAGAAAGCAAATGAGATCTAAATAAATGGATAGAAATACCAGGTTCATGGATCAGGAGACTCAGCAGATGTCAGTTATGCTCAGATTCATGTCTCTTGCTGACACGTAATTGTCAGCACAATTGCTGATAAAATTCCAACAAGATATTTTGTAGACACAGACAAAATTATTCTAAAAGTATATATGGGAAGACAAAGGAACTGGAATAATTAAAGCAATTAAAAATTATAAAGAAGGAGCAAATCATTACCCAATTTTAAGAAATTATACAGTTGCAGTAATCAAAACGGTGTGGTCTTGATGAAGGGATAGACACATAGATTGGAACAGAATAGGGAACTCACAAGTAGCTCTACACAAGTATGGCCACATGATTTTTTGACAAAAGTGCAATTCAGTGGTGAAAGAATAGCCTTTTCAAGAAATGATGCTACAGCAATATTATACCTATAGGCAAAAACGTGAAGCTCAAGGTAACCCTCACACCTTATTTTAAAATGTACTAAAAATGGATCATAGGTTTAAATGTAAAACTTAGAAGGTAACATTGGAGAGGTCTTCAGTACCTCAGGCTTGGTGAAGAATAAAATCAATAAACTGAACTTCCTTAAAATTAAAAACTTGCTGTCACGAAACACCCTGTTAAGAGGATAGGAAGACAAACTACAGACCAGGAGAAAATATCTACAAGCCATATATTTGACAAAAGACTCTTAGAATGTATAAAGAGCTCTCAAAACTCAACAGTAATAAAATAACCCAGCTAGAAAATGACAGAAGGATACTAGAGACTAGGAAGGAAAGGGAGAGATTTGTTAATAGATACAAAATTACAGCTCCCTGGGGAGAATAAATTCTAGTCTTTCATATCACTGTAGAATGACTATAGTTAACAATAATACATAGTTTCAAATAGCTAGGAGGAGGATGGAGGATATAGAGTGCTCACAACACAGATAAATGCTAAATGTTTGAGATGGATATGCTGATTAACCTGTTCTGATCACTATACATTGTATGTATTAAGACTTCCCTGTGTGACCCATGAATATATACAATCAGCTGGGCACAGTGGCTCAGGCCAGCATCCCCTTGTTCTGTTAGATCTGCATTTAATGTAACAGTCTGGTTTTCTTTAGAAAACAGACAAAAAATCATAGGATATAGACTGCTTCAATCAGTAGCAACTAATTGTAATCTCAGAATTTGGGAGGCTGAGGCAGAGGGATCACCTGAGGTCAGGAGTTCAAGACCAGCTTGGCCAATATGGTGAAACCTCATCTCTACTAAAAATACAAAATTAGCCAGGTGTGGTGGCACGTGCTTGTAATCCCAACCACTTGGGAGGCTGAAGCAGGAGAATCGCTTGAACCCGGGAGATTGCGCCATTCCACTCCAGCCTGGGTGACTAGAGCAAAACTCCATCTCAAAAAAAAAAAAAAAAAATTATATATAGATATACAATCATTTGTCAATTAAAAATTTAAAAAAAAAAAATTCTAGAGACAGGGTCTCGCTCTTTTGCCCAGGCTGGAATGCAGTGACATGATCTCAGCTTACTGCAGCCTCAGTCTCCTGGACTGAAGTGATCCTCCCATCTCAGCCTCCCAAGTAGCTGGAACTACAGGCACACACCAACATTCCCGGCTTATTTTTTGTAGAAACGGGGTTTCACTATGTTGCCCAGGCTAAATTAAAAGAAAACTTTTTTTTTTTTAATTTTTTGTTTTGAGATGGAGTCTCGCTCTGTTGCCAGGCTGGAGTGCAGTGGTATGATCTTGGATCACTGCAACCTCCATCTCCCAGGTTCAAGTGCTCTTACCTCAGCCTCCCGTGTAGCTGGGACTGTAGGCGTGCGCCACCATGCCCAGCTAATTTTTGTATTTTTAGTAGAGACGGGGTTTCACTATGTTTGCCATGATGGTCTCAATCTCTTGACCTTGTGATTGCCTGCCTCGGTCTCCCAAAGTGCTGGGATTACAGGCATGAACCACCGCACCTGGCCTAAAAGAAAACTTTTTCAAGAAAGAAAGTGTACAAAAGGATTAAGTATTTTACCAAAGAGAATATGTAGATGGTTATTAGCACATGGAAAGATATTTAACACCACTGTATTAGGGAGGTGTAAACTAAGACCAAATACTACACTCCTATTAGAACAAGTAAAATAAAAAATAGTGACTGGCAAATTCTGGCAAAGTTGTGGAGAAACTGGATCTCTCAAACATGGGTGGGGAAATGTAAAATAGTGTAACCATTCTGGAAAGTAGTTTAACGGTCCCTTGTAAAACTAAGCACACACATACCATATGACCCAACAGCAGTTGCCCTCCTGAGCATAGCCCAGAGAAATGAAACTTGAGTTCACATAAAAACTAGCACATGAGTGTTCATAGCAGCTTTATTTATAGTAGTTCCAAATAGGAACAACTAAAATGTAGGGAGATGGATTTAAAAAACTGGTTCATCCATCCCATGGAATACAACTGAGCAATAACAAGGAATGAACTCGATATATGCAGCAGCTTGAATGGATTTCAACAGCAGTATGTTGAGTGAAAAAAGCAAACCCCAAAAGTCGTATGTAATTCTATTTATATAGCATTCTTGAAGTCACAAAATTATAGACATGAAAAATTGCCAGGGGTTAGGGATGGAAGGTAGGAGTAGGTGGACATGACTGGTAAGGGGTAATGAGGGAAATCTTTGTGGTGATGGAATAGTTCCATATCTTGACTGAGGTGGTGGTTTCAGGAAGCTGCACATATGATAAAATGACTGCACATATAATAGAACTATATAGACAGAAATATGTCAGTGTAAATCTCCTGACTGTGAAATTGTACTGTAATTACATAAGATGCAGTGATTAGGGGAAACTGAAGAGTACACAGGACTTTATGTAGTACCTTTGGAACTTCTTGAGAACCTATAATTATTTCAAAATAAATTTTAAAACGTAAAACCACAACCTAAATACAGCATAATTTCAAACAAGTGATAGCTAAATGTTGCCTCTTTGGAGATCTTCAGGGATGCTGACTTCAGTCTTTAACACTGCTACACATTCAGGAAAAGTGGATAGGTTATAGTACTTTATGTTTAACTCAGTTGACATGTTCACAGAAATAGCAAGCTGCCCCATTAAAAAGACAGAGCTTGGCTAGATGCAGTGGTTCACAGCTGTAACCCCAGCATTTCAGAGACCAAGGCAGGCAGATTGTTTGAGCTCATCAGGGGATTTGAGATCAGCCTGGGCCACATGATGAAACCTCATTTCTACAAAATATACAAAAATTAGCCAGGTGTGGCGGTGCATGCCTGTAGTCCCAGCTACTCAGGAGGCTGAGATGGGAGGATCGCTTGAGCCTGGGAGGTAGAGGTTGCAGTGAGCCGAGATCACACCACTGCACTCGAGCCTGGGCAACAGACCCTGTCTCTAAAAAAATAACAGAACTCCTCTATCCAGCACCAGTTACCTCCATGCTTTACCACCAAGACCACAAATACTTCAGGTGCTTTTAGAAGGAGGTAAGGGAGCTCATATATCTGCTGTTTCATCTACTTATAAAGATGTTGTAGTTCTAAATTTCAGATGCACAAGGAATGTTTACACACATGTTTGAATATTAATTCTCACTGAAGTTGTGTAACTATCACAGCAAGTATATAGTAAGTACAGGCTTACCATGCCTCTTCTTGACTAGTGCTGCACAGGTTTAACTTTTTGGTAACACCATTCTAATTTTAGTTTAAAGTAATAGATCAGATATCTCCAGACTCATTTCCTACAAATTTCTGTCCAGAATTTTGACTGATCATTTAAGTAACAGCGTTGTTACTATTTAGTAAGCACTTACTATGTGCAAGGCATTGTTGTCGAGACTTTAACTTCCGTTATCTTTTTGAATTCCCTCAAAACCCCTGCAGTTACACTCCTTTTATAGTTGAGGAAACTGGGCTTAGAGGGATTAGGTAACTTGAGCAAGATAGTACCTGTCATATGGCTGGAATTTTAGACCAAGACACTGACCACAGAGCCAAAGTTATTAACAGTTATGTTCCTGTGTGTGTGTTTGCTTGTCTGCTTGATTCATACTTCTGACTCCAGTAGCAACTAATTGCTAAGAGAACTCAGTTTCCTTTCTTGCCTCATTTCAACCTCCTTTCAATGTCAACATCTGAGAACAGCAATACTGTCCAGCATTCACTTGTTCTATTAGATCTGCATTTAATTTAACAGTCTGGTTTTCTTTAGAAAACAGACAAAAAATCATACAAGAGATAGATAGTTTCAACCAACTGGAAAAAAAATTTTTGTTAATGTTATTCTTGCTTCTTAATAAGCTTGCTTTTGCTTTGAAAACAAAAAAAAAAAATTAATGTTATTCTTTATACCTTCAAGAAATCTGGAAACCAAGGGTAATAGTAGCAAAAATCAAGATTTGTTCTCTAGTCAATCACTTGATTTGATTATTTATCTCTTGATTATGTCATGGAAGTAATACATTACTGGTAGCAAGCAAAGATGTCTTTTCATTAGAGATGTAAATAAATCCATCCTTGGGATTATTCACTGTGTAGCTCAGCAAATCCATAAGATCATATTGCATAAAATGTTACAAAATACCCACCTTTTAGATATGGATGAAAATTTTTTGGTTCCTCTAAAGATGATTTAAGCAAGTTATATCTGTTACTTTCAATGTTTTATTTAAAACATGATGTTTTGTTCAAAATTACAAACATGCTTGTGATTTTTATGAAATTGGCCTGACATTTGTAGTTGCATGTGTAATTTATTATGTGCTATAAGGAACTTTTGTAAATTGACCTAATTTCTTATTTTCTCTTTACAGGAATATATTAAAGGAATCTGTGAACCTGAACTAGAAGAAAGAGAATGTTACCCCAAAGACATGCACTGCATTTTTGTTGGGGCAGAGAGCCTGTTTCTGAAAAGCTTGATTCAGGATACTTGTGCTGACCTCTGCATTCTGGACATTGGCCTTCTTGGCATCAGAGGAAGTGCTGAGGCCGTGGTCATGGCTAGGAGTCACATTCAACAGTTTGTAAAGCTCTTTGAAAATAAAGAGAACCTACCCAGTAGTCAGAAAGAATCAGAGGTGAAAAGGGAATTCAAACAATTTGTTGAAGCCCATGCAGACAATTACACAATGGATTTGTTGATTTTGCCCACTTCCTTGAAAAAAGAACTTTTGACACTCACACAAGGTGAGGAGAATCTCTTTGAAACAGGAGATGATGATGTTATTGAAATTAGAGATTCTCAACAAACAGAGTTTACACAGAATGCTGCCACAGGGCTGAATATTTCCAGAGATGAAAGTGTTTTGCAGGAAGAGGCAAGAAATAAAGCTGGGACTCCTGTTTCTGAGCTTACAAAACAAATGGACACAGTCCTTTCTAGCTCACCAGATGTGCTTTTTGATCCAATAAATGGTCTAACCCCAGATGAAGAGGCACTTTCCAATGAGAGAATTTGTCAGAAAAGGAGATTTTCTGATTCTGAAGAAAGGCATACCAAGAAGCAGTTTTCTTTGGAAAATGTTCAGGAGGGGGAGATTTTACATGATGCTAAGACATTGGCTGGAAATGTAATAGCTGACCTATCTGATTCTTCTACTGATTCTGAAAATTTAAGTCCAGATATAAAAGAAACTACTGAGGAAATGGAATACAACATCCTCGTAAACTTTTTTAAAACCATGGGCTATTCCCAAGAAATTGTTGAAAAAGTCATTAAGGTATATGGACCATCTACTGAACCATTATTGCTCTTAGAGGAAATTGAAAAAGAAAATAAAAGATTCCAAGAAGACAGAGAATTTTCAGCTGGTACAATGTATCCAGAGACCAACAAAACCAAAACTAAGGGTGTTTATAGCAGCACAAATGAGCTTACAACTGATTCCACTCCAAAGAAAACACAGACTCACGCACAGCAAAATATGGCAGAAAAATTTTCTCAGTTACCATTCAAAGTGGAAGCTAAACCATGTACCTCAAATTGCAGAATTAATACTTTCAGAACAGTGCCAATAGAACAGAAACATGAAGTCTGGGGTTCAAACCAGAACTATGTTTGTAACATAGACCCTGAAACTGATGGCCTTTCACCTTCTGTTGCCTCTTCAAGTCCCAAAGAAGTCAATTTTGTTTCAAGGGGAGCTTCAAGTCACCAGCCCAGAGTTCCAGTTTTTCCTGAAAATGGTTTACACCAGCAGCCAGAACCCTTGCTTCCAAATAATATGAAATCTGCCTGTGAAAAACGTTTAGGATGTTGTAGTTCTCCTCATTCTAAGCCAAATTGTTCAACCCTTTCTCCACCAATGCCACTGCCCCAGCTGTTACCTTCAGTTACTGATGCAAGGTCAGCAGGACCTTCTGATCATATTGATTCCTCAGTTACTGGAGTTCAAAGGTTTCGAGATACTCTAAAAGTACCCTACAAGCTGGAATTAAAAAATGAACCAGGGAGAACAGATTTGAAGCACATTGTTATAGATGGGAGCAATGTTGCAATTACGTAAGTCCATTCTCTGCAGATTGTTTTATTTTAAATAGGACTCTAAATGGTGTCTGAGAATCATATGCATATAGGAACTATACATACATGTTGTATATAGTTGATCTGTAGCCTTAGGGTTGGATGGTGGAGGGGAATGGGAACCAACTGGTTGGAAAGGTTTTGTCAGTCCATCTTCTGGATTCATGAACTTTACTTCAGCCTGCTGAACTTAATTTCTAAGGGCAAGAGAGGACAGAATATTATCTTTTCACATTGTATTGCTCAGTGATAGATAGTATAGTGACTTTTAAGTCATTACATTCTTAATACTGTGAGTACCATTATGTTCTAATCTAAATAAGAAAACAAAGCTTAAAGCACAAGGATTTTTTTATCTTATGTTAGAGTATGCCTGATCTCTAGCCTAGAGTGTGCAGTGGTAATAGGTGTGATGTACTTCTCTGGATAGAGCAATGGCAATTTCCTTTCAAAGGAAGTTAGTTTGAGCTTCATTGTGGGCCTCTGCTCTTACTAAAAGTTTATAATACTTGTTTTTAGTAAAAGACATCATTTAATGAACCCGTTGTTTCTAGTTAGCCTGTCTTGGAACTCCTCTTAGTTGAAAATACTCTGATTTGAAACCTGTACGCTTGGATTTCTTTTCTAAGGGGCAGTTTAAGATCGTGGCTAAGAAGTGTGTGAGGGTCAAGAGCCTCCCTGCACTGTGGACCAGCTCTTTGATTTGGGGCAGGTCACTTAACTGTTCGGAGTTTCAGTTGCTGCAATCTGTTGCCTTCTGACCTGTCCTTAAGGACATCTTTACCATATCATTTTAACAACTGTGTAAAGTCTGCCTTCTGTTTTCAAAACCAGTCACCCCATTGTTAAAAGAAAAACTTCGGGCAAATTAAATTTAGCAGAGTTGATCTGCACAATGATTTATGAATCTGGCAGCACCCTAAA
This sequence comes from Chlorocebus sabaeus, assembly GCF_047675955.1. Taxonomy (NCBI): domain Eukaryota; kingdom Metazoa; phylum Chordata; class Mammalia; order Primates; family Cercopithecidae; genus Chlorocebus; species Chlorocebus sabaeus. Next base: position 45,388,288 of record NC_132908.1, on the reverse strand, counting down.
CCAGGAGAGGTTCATAGAGCTTCACTCAGCAATGAGGGCCAGTGGTATTTATCGGCAGAAGAGGGAAGTGCCCTGCAGAAACAACTTGATTGCCTACAGGTTGGCATTTGCCTTATCCAGGCATCCTGTGATGAGGCATTTGCCTTATGTAGACGTGGTCTGAACAGTTACCAGCCTGTGATTGACTGAAGCTTAGCTGCTGTGATTGGCTGAGACTCAGCCTTTTTTTTTTTTTTTTTACAAGAATACTCTTAGGTTGCAATTTGTTCACATACTAAGGTTGCAGGTCACTATGTATGGAGGCAACTTTAGGTCAATTTTAATTTAACGCCATTGATTTTTGAAGAAATATTCAAGGTCTGGCATTTTAAGTAGCTACAATTCAATAAACAGGGCACCTGGACATGGAATGAGGAAGAAGTTGCCAAATCTTAAAAATACTTTTCTGAGTTGCCAAATGTTTGTATAACTTCTTTTTTGGGAGTTCTGAGAGATCAGTTAATGCCCTGAGTTTTTAAGAATACCTATTAGGATTGAAAAATAAATGTTATTTTTGAAATATATGTTTATAGTATATTTGTAATTTTTGGTTTATAAATTTTTTATTAGGATTTTCAGATACACAAGATAAAATAATGAATTCCCATGGGTTCCTCACCCACCTTCAATAATTACCAGCTCAAGATCAGTCTTGTTTCATCCTAGCCCTTACCTCTTCCTTCCACCCCTATTAGTTGAAGGAAATCTCAGCTATATGTTCATAAATATTTGAATATGTGTTTTTAAAATATAAGGATTATTCTGCTTTTTATTATTTGAATGAATTATCGATGCTGTGTTTTGCTGTCAAAAAGAAAATGCCATCATTTCAGATGTTAAAATTTGAAGACAGGCAGCAAAAATATGCAGTATGTTTATCGTCATTTCCAAATCATGTTTATTGTCATTTCACTTTGGTTTTTTTGGCAGCCCTATTAGGGGAAACCCAGCAAATGACCTGCAGCTGCATAGCAATATCTAAGCAAAAATGTCAGCTTCAGTCACCCACACCCCAAGCCCGGAACAAGTTCTTCATTGTTATGATTTCTTGAGCCAACTAGTGACACAAAATTTAGGTCAAAATTGTGAGCAATTCTCATCCTCTTTCACTTTTCTGTATGTGGAAGGATTTTCCAAATAGGAAATGCAAGTTAACATAGAATGAGCAGTGATCCTGATGCTTTTTAAAAACCTTTTGGGGTAGTTAACAGGCATATTTCTCAGCAGGGTCACTGTTGGAATTTAGAGTGGTGTTACCTATCTGACAGGATGTTTTGCAAATCTAGTCCCTCCCACTTTGCTTATAATATCCTTCCCCAGTCATTGTGACACCCCAAACACACTCCCACATATTTCCTAATGCCCTGAGTACAGTATCATCTCTTTTGAAAACTACCAATTATTACACTGAGAGAAAGCTGCAAGCTTTCTTTTTTTTTTTTGGAAAACTGATTGTTTTGGGAGAATTTACATTTTCTTTGGATTCACAGATGTCTGTGTTTAAAGGCAATACTTTTACAAGTGAATGTGTTACTTTAAGGAGACAGACTTGTACTTAATTTGATGTATTGTTCTGAAAATGTCAGTAATTAAGATTTACCCATATTCTAGGAAGAAACTGCATAATGAGTATAGAGTTTTATTTTGGAGTGACAAACATTTTGGAACTAGGTGGTTGCATGGCATTGTAAACGTAGTAAATGCCATTGAATTTTAGTCATGTGAATTTTACCTCAATTTTTTTTGGAAGTTGGAAAAAAAATCAGCCCTTATTTTAAATCAGTTGCTTCAATGTTAAGTGTGAATTAACTTTGACTAGATTCCATGAAGAAACTGATTTGTGTTTCTTCTGTTCAATGAACTACCTCTAATACCCATAGTCCCTGACATATAGTAGGAACTCATTAAAAACTTGTTGATGAATTAAAGGCAACTTAGAATTTTTCTTTTTTTAAGAGGTGAAGTCTCACTATTTTGCCCAGGCTGGACTCTTAACTCCTGGACTCGGCCAATCTTTCCTAGTAGCTGAAGCTATAGGCATGCCTTGCCATGCCCAGTTTAGGATTTTTTTTAGTGGCTTTCTACTACCCATTTGTAACTTCATGGTTACTATTCCAGTGGCCAGTTTAGATTTTTAACTGAGACCATATATTTAATGCAACAAATATTTGGGATTTTAAAGCCGAAACACCCATTATTATGTGTCAGGCACTGTATTTTTAAAAATGCCGCCTTCACACCAATTGTGAGGCAAAAGTTATAAATTATACAACATGAAGTGGCTTAAAAATGTTTTCCAGGGTTACACAGATAGAGATTTGGACCCATAATGTCTTTCCCCAGAGCTGCCGTATACCCTCTGTCCTCCAGCAGAAGTTAAGGTTGGAATTTTCAGGCCAAGGCATCATTGGATACTTAAGTCTTGGGTTGCACAGCACTGCTAACTAAAGCTTACGAATTTGACCCAAGTAGTTGGGGAAGTACTTATTTGATTCATTAAGCAATAGGATCTGTTGGTGTGGGCCCCACCCTAAAGCAGCCTAGGCCCACCCTTCAATGTATTTTTGTAAAGCCTTTGTTCATTTTCCTATCCAGAATGAGGTCTGCAGCCCATACCACCTGTGAAAACCTCCACAGTACCCTGTTTAATGCTGCCAATTTTGTATATCTTGTTCTTGCCCTCTCATCACCATGAATGAGTCAAATGATGAGTAAGTGGAAATTGTTTTGTGATGTATGGCTAGACAGCACAGTAGTGGCCAAGAAACATTTGGGCTCTGTCAGCCTGAAACTTCAGCATGAGAGCCCCTGACATATGGGGTGATAGTTTTCCATGTAGATGAGGTTTGCCCCTTCCCTTGCCAGAATTATGTATTTTAACCTTTTTTTCTCATACTAGTCTTTTCCATATTAGGGTTCCATAAAAAGAAATTTTTCCTGGGTAACTCAGAAAGGGCTTTCCGCTGTCTCCACACTGCCCTGTCTGGTGCAATGGCTGCCATGAGTTTTTATCAGCTGTGTGTCACCCATCTCTCCTCTGCTTTGGACACTTTCTTTTAGTCACCAGCATTCTATAATATGGCAAACAACCAGATAATATAATCTTTAACCAATTATATGGAAACAGGCATTTAAATCTCTTGAGGGCCTGCACACCTGTCCTCCCAGACTTAATAACTGTTCATTCTGTATTTGGAGCCGGGAGCCCCAGAACTCTGGCCTTCCCGTAAGTAGCAAGGTGTTATTATATATATATACTTTGCCTCTGGGTCAAAATAGACCTTTGGTCTGGGTTTACCTGTCAACATGCTACTCTGGTTTGATTGCAGAGAGGCTAGGAGACAGTGATGAGTAAGCACATGCCTACTCAGGGTATAGGACTTGAAGTAGGATGAACGGTCTTTAATGGACCCTCTGTATTATTTTGAGGACAATAATTTGGCTCCACTTAATTTTTTATTGTTGTAGTTTTATTTTTTGGGTAAATCTATATGTTCTCCACCAGAATTTTGAACCTCTGTTTTAATTCCATTCCTGAGATTTTTTTAGAGTATCAAAAGTGATATGATGTTATCACTGAGAATAACATTTTGGAATTTAGTTGAGAGCTGATGTTTCTAGAAACTCCATTTGTTCCCCCCTCCAGACTTGTAAGGAGTCCAGGGCAGCGGAATTCATCGGTCTGCATTTCCACCCTTGTTACGTAGTGACCCAGTGGAATTGAACTGGGTACTCCTCCTCTATCCAATTCCTCCTCTTGCCATCACCAGAAGCTGTTAAGGAAAAGAGGGAGAGTAGGTAGCACACATTTGTATCTGTCAAATAATCAGGGAGCCACCTTAAAAACCTTTTCAGTGCAGTTCTCTCAAGGATTATCCTTTTGCGGACTAAATATACATATTTCTTGGTTTTTCTAAGAACCAGCAGGTTGTTGTTCTGTTGTGGATTTTCAAATTAGGACTGTGGTTGACGTTAACTCTAGGCATGTCCCTGCTGTTAAGGAATTAGAGTGATGGATGATTTATTATTTGTGAAAGATTTAAAAAGGCCCCCTCTAAAGAACCACCCCCAGTCTTTTTTCTAGTTAAAAATGTCACTTTGCTACCTTCTTGTCATATTTGAATGCCTTTAGATAAACAAAGCACTCCTGAATTATCAAGATTGGGTTTGTTTATTTACATATATTTTCTGGGGTAAGAGCCTCTGAAATATTTGTGGTTCACTGAAAAAGAAATAGCCTTTAAAAAGAGGAGTCTGTGAGTAGCTCTTCTGAATCTCACAGAGCATTAGATGTTCGTGAAGTGTCCAGCCTCTTCCTGCTCTCAGGGAACACACATGCAGGTGGGGTCGTGGAAAGGGCAGGTGTGAGGAAGCCGGAGTCTAATCCAGCTCATCCCCCTGGCTGTGCAACCCAGGCAGGCTGCTCCTTCCCTAGTGACTCCTTTTTCTAACAGGCATCTAAATGCCATTCTATCTCTGTGATTCTGGTGCACCATACAGGATTGGAACTCAGAGAGGGAGGAGGCTGAGAGAGGCCCTGTGTCTAGAAATAACTTCATAGAAGAAGAGGGGCCAGAATTCAGTGCATTCAGTCCTGAGGGCATTTGAAGAAGGAGCAAGGAAAGGTGCAAGAGCATCGCACATATAGAAAGGAACACAAGGAAAGGCTCAGAGACCAGGAGGGGTGAGATGGCAAGACCTGGTCAAAACCAAGAGGGTTGTTGCATGGTAGTGGGAGGGTCACTTGGCCAGATCCTTTCTGATGAGTCAAACGAGGAGGGGTCCTGGAAGCCAGGCAGGATTAGTGTAGGACAGTGCCTTTGAAGGCCCTGAGCAGAATCAAAGGCCTCGGGCTGCATTTAAAAGTTAGTTTCACTGGAATTTTCAGGGTAGGTTGGAATTAGGAGAGCCAGGGTTTAACTGGGGACACATATGCCCATCATGGCAGGACTTGCAAATGAAGTATATCTACAAAGCAATTTTGGCATGCAGCATTAGACGTGGAGAGAAGACAGGACTGAAGATGCAAGGAGTATTGTCGCTGGAATCTAAGTGACCATTGAAGCAGTGAACATAGATTATGCTAATTTCATCAATTACAGCATCACTGTTTAAGATTTTAGTCTTTTTTTCTTTGTAATACCCATGAGTAGACACATTACCACCTGCAGAATTTTAAACTTTTAACTTTTTTATCTCCACTTTTAATTAACTGCTGGAGCGTAAATTTTAAGTACTTTCTTCCTTTCCGTTGAAATGTGTTATATATGGAGGGGTTGGCATTTTTTAATCCTCTATACTAAGGATTGTAAACTATGGGCCAAATCAGGCCCGCCACCTGTTTTTGTAAATGTGGAACACAGCCACACACATTCACTTACAGCTGTCTGTGACTGTTTTCACATGCAGAGTTGGGTGGTATGACAGAGACTGTGTGGCTCTTAACAGAAAAAGTGTTCTGACCTGTGTTCTCTACTCTTCATTGTTGTTGTTTTTTATTTATTTATTTATTTGTACCTTTTTTCCCCGCTTTCTGCTTTCTTAAAATAGCCTTTCACAGCCCCTCCATAAATTTCATTTGAGTCTTGCCCTCGACATGTTTCTCGTAAACTATAAACTGGGTAAATATAGCCATTCCCTGAAAAGAGTGGGGCCCTCCTGGGACAGGACACAGCAGCATCTTTGGAGGTTGCAGGGGTTATGACTGTGTCACATCTTTGTCCCTTTCTTCTGTCACAGGGAATAAGTATTACCATGGAGCTCACTGCCTTCTATCACAACAACACACCCAGTTAGATTAACAAAATGCAAGAAAAATCCTAAGACACTATTAAGAGTTCTGTCCCTTACAGTGGGTTCCATCCTAACTTTATGAACTAAATGCTAAAAATGAAAGAGTATTAAAGGAAACTTTGTTATTGTTTGTTGTATGTGTATGTTAACTTTTCATGGTGAAACTGTGCTTTAAACAGAAATAAATTTTATTTATTTTCTTTACTCTTATTTCTAGCCACGGTCTGAAAAAGTTCTTTTCTTGTCGCGGAATTGCAATTGCGGTTGAATATTTTTGGAAGCTTGGCAACAGAAACATCACCGTATTTGTCCCTCAGTGGAGAACAAGGCGTGATCCTAATGTCACAGGTGAGGCAAACTGATTTTTTCAGATTTCTAGTGAAATGTTTAGTGAGTCAGCTTATAATTGCAACACATGCTGTTTAGAATAGAGCTGTGTGCCATGGGCAGCAGCTTTAAAAATGAAATTGTAAATCTACCACACCTAGCAAAACATCAATTGAAGAGTGTGCCACAGCATCAGAAATACTAGGGGGTAGGATGGAAAGTTAACATAGTTATTTATACAGGAAGTTATGTTAAGAGTTCATTATATATCACATGTTTTCTTTTTACTTTCTAAAAAATGTCTTTTTATTAGGCTGGGTTTCTGACTGTTTAGATAGTATTTTTGAAGTCACTTCATAAATTTGGCCCCTTCAAGTTATGTGTTTTTAACAGTCTATTTAATGGCTTAATATAAATCATTTCTGTTAACTGTAAAGTACTCTGGCTGACCTGCAGGCCACACACGAAAGATTTGAACTTACTATGAATCATGAAATGTTCCAGAGAAACTTCAGGTTGTTTGTGTCATAGGTCATGATAGGAAGATAGGTGAAAGGGCTGTGTCAGGCACCTTAACACATCAGGGTGCCTGGAAAAATAAAGTAGATTGTGGGGAGGGAGGGTGAGTGAGTACAGGACTTGCCCAGCACATTAAACAGGAAGTGAAATTTAGTCACTTAGTGGGGCAGAAATGGTCAAACCACACAGTTCCCAAGTATTCCCAACTTCCCCCATTTTGAAGAGTATATTCATCTTAACAGAGGGTACATAAGGAATGAAGCAGATCTACTCATTTTGTTATTTTTGCAATTGGGTCCCTGAAGGAGTCTCTCTTTTTTTTTTTTTTTTTTTCCTGAGATGGAGTCTCGCTCTGTCACCCAGGCTGGAGTGCAGTGGCACGATCTCGGCTCACTGCAACCTGCACCTCTTGGGTTCAAGCGATTCTTCTGCTTCAGCCTCCCAAGTAGCTGGGACTACAGGCACGCACCACCACGCCCGGCTAATTTTTGTATTTTTAGTAGAGATGGGGTTTCATCATATTGGCCAGGCTGGTCTCGAACTGCTGACCTTGTGATCCACCCACCTCGGCCTCCCAAAGTGCTGGGATTACAGGCATGAGCCACCACACCCTGCCAAAGGAGTCTCTTAATGCTTACATGCTCTGCATTGCTTAAGTCAGTGGTGAGTACCATTGTAGGGAATGCAGGTGTGGGAATCTCAGACCCTGAGTTTTTAGCTGCTTTTTGCCCATTACTGGTTTTCTGAAATGTAGCTTTGACCCTCCATTCTCCACTGTCACCACCCATCCCCCATGAAAACCGGCAAATATTTGTATGGACACCTTTGAGAAGTTGGATAGGAGGCCAGTAGGAGGAGGCTTCAACAGACTCTTGGCATAAGGATCTTTCTTGGGATTGGGGTAGAACCATTTGTCCCTCCTATCCCTAGATCTGCCCTAGTCCCACCCCTACCCTCTCTCAGGGTCTCTTATCATCCCTCTCTTTGTCCTCTATTTCTTGTAGTATAGCTCTGAAAGAATTTTTGATGGTAGGCTTCATTAAATACCCAGGCTGGAGTGCAGCAGTGCAATCTCAGCTCACTGCAACATCTGCCTCCCAGGTTCAAGCGATTCTCCTGCCTCAGCCTCCTGAGTAACTGGGATTACAGGCACACGCCACCATGCCTGGCTAATTTTATATTTTTAGTAGAGATGGGGTTTCATCATGTTGGCCAGTCTGGTCTCGAACTCCTGAGCTCAAGTAATCCACCTGCCTCAGCCTCCCAAAGTGCTGAAATTACAGGCGTGAGCCACCGTGCCTGGCCTACTATTCTTAAGAAGCAAATGAGTTTAATCTTTTTATGTTTAAAAAATAACTGAAGTTAGTTCATATGTTGTTTTTGCCTTAGTATGGGTCTTGTTTTTTTTTTTTTTTTTTTCCCTCCTAGTGAGTTAGTAAAATTGAGTCAGTAGAAAAAAGGTTTTCTACAGCTCTCCATGTGAAACATTTGAGTGTACTTTCATTTCTTGATACATTTGGGAAGATAGCCCTTTTCTGAATGTATATTCAACTTATTCCACGAACAGAACAGCACTTCTTAACCCAGCTCCAGGAGCTCGGAATATTATCTTTAACTCCTGCCCGGATGGTCTTTGGAGAAAGAATTGCTTCTCATGATGACAGGTATGAAAGGCCATTCTCCTTCCTAAGGCTGGAGTGGGGTGGTGAGGAGCCAGCCACCTGCTCTGCTGAACAGGTCCACGCTTTTAGAGGACCTGCTTGATGCGGGGGGTTTAATATTTGTGGTCATTAAGGTGATATGCTTAGTGATATTTGCTACATAGTTTTTAGAAACATCACAAAAGAAACTGTTTTTGTGTTTTAGTAAAACATGGCTGAAACTCTGTAAGTAAAAGCAGATATTGTAGTCTCTGGTTGGTAGGTGCTTAAAGTAATATTTGTCTTGTCTTAGTGTGGCAGGCTTGAAAATGGTTTCAAATAGTAACTCCTCCCAGTCTACTTTTGATCAGTGACTTAGCCTATTATCATAATGCCTGGGTCCTCAGGGTTTCTTCTGCGTCATAGAAGTGTCTCAACTGACCCTACTGTGATAGGAGTAAGCTGCATTTCTTTTTTTTTTTTCTTGAGATGGAGTCTCACTCTGTCGCGTAGGCTGGAGTGCGGTGGCACAGTCTCAGCTCACTGCAACCTCTGCCTCCTGGGTTCAAGCAATTCTCCTGCCTCAGCCTCCCAAGTAGCTGGGATTACAGGCACGCACCACCATGCCCAGCTAATGTTTATATTTTTAGTTTAGCAGGTTGCAGTGAGACAGGGTTTTTCCATGTTGGCCAGGATGGTCTTGAACTCCTGAACCTCAGGTGATCTGCCCACCTTGGCCTCCCAAAGTGCTGGGATTACAGGTGTGAGCCACCACACCCAGCCTATAAGCCTGCATTTCTTAGCTTGGCATGTAACTCAGGCAGCAGGTACTAGTGCATCTGAGTCACCAAGATTTCGTCTGTGCCTTTTAAATATTTTGTTTTGTTTTTGAGATAGAGTTTCACTGTGTCACCCAGGCTGGTGTGCAATGGCACAATCTCAGCTCATTGTAACCTCCACCTCCCAGGTTCAGGCCATTCTCCTGCCTCAGCCTCCCAAGTAGCTGGGATTACAGGCATGCACCAGCACGCCTGGCTAATTTTTGTATTTTTAGTAGAGATAGGGTTTCACTATGTTGGTAAGGCTGGTCTCAAACTCCTGATGTCAGGTGATCCACCCATCTCGGCCTCCCAAAGTGCTGGGATTACAGGCATGAGCCACTGCGCCTGGCCCTTTTTAAATTTTTTTCTAAAAACTTTATTGAGCACTAACCAAATTTGATACACTGAGGTAGGTTCTGGGGACACACATGATTCAGATGCACCTCCTGCCCTCAAGAATTTTGAGAATACATGTGCATAAGTAACAAGGGAGTTTTGCTGTGGTTGAGTAAGAGAAGGTTCCAAACTTAACCAATGGAAATAGGACCAGTTTTTAAAATCCTCCTCATGGTATGAAATTAGTAGCATGTCTACTAGTATTTGGGAAGCTAGTGGTAGCTGTTTATTCTTTTCTCCCCTGCATTTGCCCTGTTTATTTTCATCTGGCTTATAGCACTGACAGCACCCCTGGTGTTTTTGCCTGTGTTCCACCAAAACACCATTCCGTTGAAGATAGTGTTTAGCTTGTGACCCAAGCTAGTGAATGGTAGTCAAATGGGTAAGAGATGAAAAGAGGGCCTGGGGAGAGGGATGAGGGGCTTGGGACCACAGCAGACATATATTCATTCACCAGAAGGGCCTTCTCATTGACAGTCCCTTGCCCTGCACCAGGCTGGTATGCAAGACCAGATCTGATGGGTGAGAATCAGGTGGCATGGAAGAGCCGAAAGAGGATACCATATGTGGGTGCCTGGGGGATAGGTGAGAAGTACTAGAAGGTGGAATGGAAGGAGACTTCCTGCCCAGCCCTGTGACACAGGCAGGGACCCTGCAGGGCTCAGGTCCTCTAACACAGCAGCTTCATTCTCACACCAGCAGGGTTGGAACACACACACAAGTATGCAAACTAAGCTCTTGTTTGGCTGATATGGCTCTTTGGGTTTTTAGAGGACATGTATATATGTTCTCATTCACAGTACATGATCAGAAGCCTTACTGCCTATTTTTGTTAGTGGCAAACATTACCACTTACAACTCATGCCAGTTAGAAGTCATTTGTAAGGCCGGGCGCCGGTGGCTCACGCCTGTAATCCCTGCACTTTGGGAGGCCGAGGCGGGCGGATCATGAGGTCAGGAGATCGAGACCATCCTGGCTAACACGGTGAAACCCCGTCTCTACTAAAATACAAAAAAAAATTAGCCGGGCACGGTGGCGGGCGCCTGTAGTCCCAGCTACTCGGGAGGCTGAGGCAGGAGAATGGCACGAACCCGGGAGCGGAGCTTGCAGTGAGCCGAGATGGTGCCACTGCACTCCAGCCTGGGCGACAGAGTGAAGACTCCGCCTCAAAAAAAAAAAAAAAAAAAAAAAAAAAAAGAAGTCATTTGTAAAATGTTATTTAATAAAGCCAAAGAACTAAATCATATTTAATTTCCAAGGTTTTCTAAGATCTCTGAAACTAATGAAGTTTTTAAAATCCCTGTTAAGTACTCATCACTGCTAGTAAAAGCAGTTGTCTGTACCTTTAATTCCAGTGAGTCCCTTAATTTATTTTTTATTATCTTGGTCTACATATCCTTAGACAAATGTGGTCACCCTAACTTACGAGATAAAATTCACATTATCCTCACAGATTTCTTATTAAGAGGGTCTGAGCATGAATAATCAGCAGTGAAATGGAAGTCTTCACTGCTTCATCCTTTCCCTTTTTTATCACCAGGTATCCTGTCATATCTTCCATTTGAGTGAATCTATAACTTAGTCTAAATAAAATGGCAATTCTAGATACCTCTTTTTAAATCAGAGCAGTGTGAACCTGTGAATTTTTTTTTTCTTTTTTTGAAACACTCTCGTTTTGTTGCCCAGGCTGGAGCGTAGTAGCACGATCTTGGCTCACTGCAACCTCCACCTGCTTGGGCCCAGATGATCCTCCACCTCAGCCTCCTTGAGTAGCTGGGACTACAGGGAACACCTGGCTAATTTTTTGTATTTTTTTTGTAGAGACGGGGTTTCACCATGTTGCCTAGACTGGTCTCAAACTCCTGGGCTTGAATGATCCGCCCACCTCAACCTCCCAAAGTGTTGGGATTATAGGCATGAGCCACCACACTCGGCTTGAACTTATGAATTTTTAAAAAGAAAAGAGAATTGTAAGGCTGATTGTACTAAGCAGCTAATCTTAGAACCAGAATACTGTTGCTCAGTAACTTAAATCTGAATAATGATTTCACAGGCTTGTCAGCTCTCATTCTCTGCTCTGGTCTTCATGTATTCTTATTAACACTGTTTACTGATAATACAACTTTTGAATAAATTATAGTTTAGATCACTTAACAAAAGAAATTGTATGAAAGACAATCTATTTTATAATCACACTAATAATTTTAGAGATATTCACCATTCTGATTGATCTTCAGTTGATAGGGGCTAAACTTTTCTGTGGCCTAGCCTTGGTTAAATTCTTTGATGGTTTTCCTATGAAGAGGAACTCTTCTCTTATTTTCTTATAACATGGCTTCTCTGAGCCAAGGATGCCTGTTGCTCATTTTAAACTCTCTTATATTACCATAGGTTTCTACTACACTTAGCGGACAAAACTGGTGGTATAATTGTGACAAATGATAATTTCAGAGAATTTGTGAATGAGTCAGTCTCTTGGAGAGAAATTATTACAAAAAGGTAATATTTTCTTCTTTGTCTTTGGTCAGAAAAGTTTTGTTTTGTTTTGTTTTTAATTGTTTCTGTGTGCATTTTGTTTGTTTTGTTTTCTATATTCCTTGGCCCCACAGAAGGCAATATAAGGGACCAAAGTATCATAAGACTGTGCTGTACTCCCACTTCATAGGTGACTGGCCCCTCCAGGTAAGCAGGGGCCCAGCGCAGAGCAGCAGCAGAGCTGGCAGTGATGAGTGTGGACATGCTCTGCTCTCACTGCAGCCTTCTAGGGCATCGGAGTTCTCCTGCATGCAGCAGGAGGCACAGTTAAGTGTGATGGAGCACAAACGGCTTCCTAGTTTACTCAGCTGTGAAGTGAAAGGGTGAACTTCATGGCAGCTGGGATTCCAGCAAGAGGAAAGGCCCAAAAGCAATGTGTGCTGACTGGGCTTTCCCTTCTTCATGGTCTGGAGAGAATCTTTCCACTTTTTAATATCTGATGCTTTTCTGGAGGTTTTTATGGTCAGTTTAATCATCTATATTGAAAACATCTTTAGATATCCAAAATAAAACAAAGTTACGTCAAGAGTTTAGCATTCACTGCTGTTTTTCATTTGTAATAAAACCATGAAGGTGTCCACTGCTAAAAAATGCCCTAAGATGAGTGGGCACTGGCTGCTAGGACTTTTTGTTAACAACTCTCACCTGACCAGTTATTTAAAATAGAAAGCAAGGGGCTGTGATAGTGCCAGGGATAAGTCACATAGGCCAGAAATCTTAAAACATAAAGTGAACATACCTCACGCTAAGTATAACTAATATATAGTAAAACTCGCAATATAGCTAGGATAACTAGATATTTATCCCTGTTTGGGTTTCACACTTGTACCTTGCCTGGTATTTATATTTTCCTAAATTATTAGATTTTAGAAAAAGAGACTGTTACGAAAGCCCAGGTGAGAGTTAATTACTGTATGCGTTTTGACACCTGTGCTGTTAAAAAGCTGTTGTTGATAGCTGAACCGAGAATGAGAATCAGTCTTTGACCTTCTGGGCACAGTTAATGAGCCACTAATCTTGTAGGGCATGTTTCTGTTGGACCTCTGCCTGGGCTCATTGTCAGTATTTACTGACACTCATCCATGTATGCATGGAGGGTTTAAATGCAGTCAAGACTGGTGTTCTCCAGCCAAGCTGTTGCTTTCAGCATTCACAAAAACAAGGCAGAAAGGAGACCTGGACAACAAGCACAGGCACTTGGACTTTTAAGATTATTTTATTTTCTGTTTTCCCCGATATGGTAAATAGTGGTCTAAAGACCTCAGATTTCCTTTATTCATATATCGTTTTCCTTTTTAAAAATATTATTTTCAGTGGGTTTGCTTATGGACACATTTATTGCCAGTTTTATTCAAAAAATTAAACCTTCATTCAGCATTTGTGTCCTAAGCTGACAGTCTTTAAATCTTATTTTTCTTTTTTTTTTTTTTTTTTTTTTTTTGAAGCGGAGTCTCGCTCTGTCGCCCGGGCTGGAGTGCAGTGGCCGGATCTCAGCTCACTGCAAGCTCCGCCTCCCGGGTTCATGCCATTCTCCTGCCTCAAGACTCCCGAGTAGCTGGGACTACAGGCGCCCGCCACCTCGCCCGGCTAGATTTTTGTATTTTTTAGTAGAGACGGGGTTTCACCGGGTTAGCCAGGATGGTCTTGATCTCCTGACCTCGTGATCCACCCGTCTCGGCCTCCCAAAGTGCTGGGATTACAGGCTTGAGCCACCACGCCCGGCCACTAAATCTTATTTTTCAAAGTTATATTGAAAGTTATATTAGAAGAAGCAGCGGCTTCCTAAGCCCAGTACAAATCTGCAAGTCTTAATGAGAAATTTGAGGGCCGGCTGATAAAATGTTCTGACTCTATTGTATTTATGTCCAAAACAGACATTAAAAGGGTTTGACTTGGTTGTTTTCCCTGCTTTTAGGCAGTTGAGCAGTCTTAGGATTTGTAGGCTGACCTGACCGTTGCTTTGGCATCGGGTGGCTGCTTTGGGATCCTTATGTAGACCCTGGGCAGTGAGGACCCTGTTTCTCAGCCTCATGGTGTTCTGTGTTGTAGGCTGCTGCAGTACACATTCGTGGGGGACATATTTATGGTTCCTGATGATCCTCTGGGAAGAAGTGGACCTCGATTAGAGGAGTTTCTTCAGAAGGAAGTCTGTCTTAGGTATTTCCTTTTTCAGATTGTCTTATATTAAAACATCTGTTTCAACTCTTTGTGCTTTAGTGCAAGTGCTGTCTTTATCAATTAAAAATGGCATTTAAAAATTATTATTATTATTATTATTATTATTATTATTATTATTATTATTTTGAGACAAGGCCTTGCTCTGTCACCCAGGCTGGAACGCAGTGTCATGATTTCGGCTCACTGCAACCTTTGCCCCGCCGGGCTTCAGCAATCCTCCCACCTTAGCCTCGCGAGTAGCTGGGACCACAGGCGTGTATCACCACGCCCAGCTCTTTTTTTGTATTTTAATAGAGACAGGGTCTTACCATGTTGTCCAGGCTGGTCTGAAACTCCTGAGCTCAAAGAATCCGCCTTCCTCTGCCTCCAAAAGTGTTGGGATTGTAGGCGTGAGCCACCATACCTGGCCAAAAAAATTTTTTTTAAGCCTTAAATTTAGTGCTGGTTTCATATATTTGGAAGCTAATGTAGCAAGCATCCCAGATTTTCAACTGTAGTCCTTTCAGTTTTCATCCTAGGAAAAGATAGAAGCCAAACTTTTTTTGTGGGTTTATTTTTATTGATTTTTTTTTTTTTTTTTTTGAGATGGAATTTCACTGCCAGGCTGGAGTGCAATGGCGCGATCTTGGCTCATTGCAACCTCCGCCTCCCAGGTTCAAGTAATTCTCCTGCCTCAGCCTCCCGAGTAGCTGGGATTACAGGTGCATGCCACCACGCCTGGCTAATTTTTTGTATTTTTAGCAGAAACGGGGTTTCGCCATGTTAGCCAGGCTGGTCTCAAACTCCTGACCTCAGGTGATCCACCCACCTCAGCCTCCTAAAGTGATGGGATTACAGGCATGAGCCACCTTGTCCAGCCTTTTTGTGGGTTTAAAAAGACAGCCGGGGCCGGGTGTTGTGGCTCATGCCTGTAATCCCATCACTTT
Source organism: Chlorocebus sabaeus (assembly GCF_047675955.1). Taxonomy (NCBI): domain Eukaryota; kingdom Metazoa; phylum Chordata; class Mammalia; order Primates; family Cercopithecidae; genus Chlorocebus; species Chlorocebus sabaeus. The sequence continues at coordinate 45,373,113 of NC_132908.1, read as the reverse complement.
GTGAGGCCAGGGCAGGTAGATCACTTCAGGTCAGGAGTTCAAGACCATCCTGGCCAATATGGTGAAACCATGGCTTTACTAAAAATGCAAAAACTAGCTGGGTGTGGTGGTACGTGCCTGTAATCCCAGCTACTCGGGAGGCTGAGGCAGGAGAATCACTTGAACCCAGGAGGCGGAGGTTGCAGTGAGCCGAGATCACGCCACTATACTCCAGCCTGGATTACAGAGCAAGACTCTATCTCAAAAACAAGCAAACAAACAAAAAACAAAGCTGTTTTTCCAAGCTGGTGGTCACTTACTGGCGAACACTAGTTAGGTTCATCATGTATGTGTGAGAGCTCTCCCTCTGAACCATGAGTGCCTAATGGGCTCATTTTGTATGTGTGTCTTTTTACATTCATTTTCTAAAGTCATTTGCTTTGAACATGTTATGCTTACATTAATTACTTACTGCTCAGGAATCACTACCTGGGGGAACTGACCATTACTTTCTACCTTGACTGAATAGAAAAGCCAGTATTCCATATTTATCTGAAAATGATTTGGTAGTTTAGGTTTTCTTTGTTGTAGTTTGGGTTTGTTTTGTTTTTAGGACACCTTGTTAGTGGTTGTTTCTGTTTTCAGAATTCTTAGGTAACAGACATTAACCAAAGATGCCTGTGAACCTAACAGGCAGATCATAGGACCCCATGACTGATGTTTACTCTTTTTAAAAACTAAACCAGACTGCACTTCTGTGCATTCCCAGCTGGTATTTGCATGGGGGTGTGATGGGGGGGTCTAAGCTGAGAGGAAGACACACAGCTCTCTCAGCATTTTTAGGCAGTCACACTTTCCAGCCGATCTTTTTCATTTGTAACAGGAACCATTGGGAGTTGTAGGTTTGGATTCAGTGGTAGGTGGTGATGGTTTTTTTTTTTTACATGGTGATCTGTTCTACCTAGGAGACCACTACAATTTCAGCTCCCTGGTCTTGTGAATCATTTCTCTTTTGAGCCTTTGGGTTTTATGACACAGATGAGGACTTAATTCCCAAACGCCACGCTTCTCTACCCACATGAAGAGAATGGCAGCCTTTTTTTCCATACCTGGTACGCTCATCAGTCCATCTCGTTTTCCCTCCCCACATCTGAACTTTGGAAATCCCCTGCTGGGCTTCAGGCCCAAGGCCCGTGTGTGAGCATCAGTCACGTCTGCGGGTCACAGTTACCAGAAGGAGAGTCCTCTGCTTCCTCCCGCTCCTTGAGCAACCTGGCACGGGGTCTGTCCTGCCTGCCTTTTCACTCTCACCTGGTGGCTTTTTGTAGAGCTGCTCACAAATTGGTTAAGAAGTTGGGAATCACTTCCATCACAGAGGGGCTGTTGAAGTTGAGCTTTTGAAGTTGGGGAAACTTCAGCTAGCCTCATTTCTCACCTGCAGGTCGAGTCCAGTGGGAGGCTTTTGAGTGATACAGATGCCCTCCCTGTACACACATACTCGTACACACCCATGTGCATACAAGTGTGGGCACCCACCCACACCTCATCTAGACTGAGTCGGTGGGGACTGCCACTCTCCCCAAAAGGAGTCTCTTCTAATTTCTGTTAACCAGGGTCCTGCACAAAATCAAAATCTTGAGAAGAGTAAGACCCTGTTAAACCTTTTGAAAGCTCCCAAGGGCACCCTGGTTAGAGCCAAACAGCTGGATGGGGTCAGTCCTCACAGCAGAAGACCTGGGAGGGCGGTGCTCCCTCACGGAGTGCACTCATTCCCTGTCACACCTTGAGATGGCGTCAGTGGAATCCCCGCAGGCTCCTCTGTGGGCAGCTGATGTCACCACCTCCACCTCAGTCTTGCATCCTGCCTTTGGAAGCCAGGGAGTGGCATCCTGAGCCTCAAGGCCTGCCGCAGCTACCTTCTAAAATATCTCCATGATTTTTTATTTACTTATAACCCAACTCACCAGGACTTGCTTCCATTCACAGAGATATGCAGCCCCTACTCAGTGCCCTGCCAAATGTGGGCATGTTTGACCCCAGCTTCAGAGTCCCTGGCACCCAGGCAGCCAGCACCAGCCACCAGCCTCCGACCCGGATTCAGGGAGCCCCTTCAAGTCACTGGCTCCCTCAGCAGCCCCACTTCCCACTGCTGCCAACCCTCCCCAATCTCCAGCAGAACCTGCCCATGCCAGCTCAGCGATCTTCTGCAGAAACCAACGAGCTGAGGGAAGCCCTTCTGAAGATCTTCCCTGACTCAGAGCAAAGACTGAAAATAGACCAGATCTTGGTGGCCCACCCATACATGAAAGATCTAAACGCGCTCTCTGCCATGGTGTTGGATTGAAGATTGTTCTGAGAAGCTTGCGCTCAGGGCTGGCTGATCAAACTCAAGCTCACACCTGTACCTGATGGGAATGTGAAGAAACTTATTTCCCAGTGTAAACGCAGTTGTATAGGAAAAAAAATGTTTTGTGTATAAATCTGGGTTTTCAAAACCAGCTTTTTTCTATATATAAATTATGCTGCTATTACAGATTTAACATTTTCTGTTAAAGGAAAGTCTACATTTTCTGCCTGTTCAGAACTGTTTAATAGCAGTTACTCTTGAGTGTATTTACCTTTTTATGTTTTTTAAACTATTTTCCTTAAAGCCGAAAATATTGACAAATGGATATGGTTAGCCTTTATAAATAAATAAATAAATAAAAAGAGTTGCTTTCTTAAGGAAAGCAAGACCTCTTAAAGTATATTTTCTTGAGATGAATATGTCCCGTCACTACCATGAAGTGTGCTCACCCTTCCAGCCTCCTCTGCCCTCACCCCCAGAGTTAGAGTGGGTAAGAGTTGGTTTGTTCTGCAGTCTTTGGTTGGAGCATTGTGAAAGTGGACCCGCGGTGCCACTAGATGGCACTTGGTGCCTAGCCGTGGTGAATGACCAGGGCGAAGTTAGACTCACAGGATACCAGGGCTAGAAGATATTGTGGAGCCCATGGAGTCCCACCCTTCCCCTTCCACCCTGCGAAAAAGGGGATGGCCCAGTGTGCACGCCGTCCGGCCATACCCATAACCACAGCCACAGCTGAGGAGTGGCTGGGCAGGCAGCAGGCTCCCCAGCCAGGGCTTGACACGCTCACAGGCTAAGGCCTCCACACACCTGGCCTGGCTCTGGAAGTCACTTCTTAGCTTCTGAACACCATAGCGGGTTGTGAGGAAGTTTAATAAAGAGCCTGGTCACTGGCCATCTTGTGTCTGCAGCTGCAGAAGATGCCCCGATGTGGAGTTTGTACAGCTTTGCCAAAACATGGTTTTCTACTCTCAAAAATGACCCAAGCCAATAAATAGCATTAGTAGCTTCTGTTGGGGGGAGGGAGTGGGGGGGCCAGAGCCCCTGTATTTATTTTCCCTGTGTTTGTCTCTCTGGTGTCCTCCTAAACAGCCTTTCTTGTGAGTCTTTCTCAGAATTGATATCTTAATATTGTCTGTTCTAGGTGTTGCCCAAATTCAGTGTCAGTGAAGTTCTTTTCCTGGGCAATCTTAACATCTTTACTCTTACTGTCTGGACCTTCAAAGGGCTTTGTATTTTACACCTGCGCCCCCAGGCTGCTCATAGTCGGCTTCCTGCCTGTCCGTAGATCATGTCTCTCCTGGGCCTAAGGAGTGGAGGCTGAGGACTCAGTGCTGGTTTGTTCATGGTGAAGGGACTGGGAGGCATCCCAGAGTGCTACCTCCAGACCTGCTTCTTGGTTTTGTTTGATCGCTGCATCCTTCAAGGGATGAATCCAGAGCTCTCCATGAAGCCAGGCTTGTCCTTCAATCATGTTTCCTCTCAGATGCGTCCATGATGCCTCCTAATGTGGAACTGGTTGTTCATTGTTTGGCCGGTGGCCAAGTCACCCAGCTGTGGAAGCAGAGGTAGAAGACAAGGCCAGCCAGGAGGGCAACTTCAGTCACAGCTCCCATGCCTCAGCTTTGTACCTGTTTTCAAAAGCACAACTGAGGTGTGCGGACTGGGGCTGTCTTGCAGTGACTCTGGCCTTCTGGCTCACTTTTCGGTCCAGCAGCCTGGTTGACCCACTATTTCTCCTCTGCTTCAGAGAGGAAACCCAGGAGACGCCCTGACCGCCAGACTGAGTCTCCACCCATGCTGGCTGGTGCTGGCTAGGCTGAGGGGGTCACCACTTCTCCCGGCTCTAGAAGCTATTTGACCCTTGACGTTTGAGTTCTGTAAGTCTTTCTGTTCTGACTATTGCTTCGGAGAGATTGGCCTGTCCCCTTTCCCTTTCTTGGCTGTGGGAAAGAAGGAAGAGCAAAGTGCTCATTGGTTCCCTTCATCAGTGACAGCATGAGACGGAATTCATCATTCCTTCCGAAACCCCTCAGGTTTAGTTAAATTTAATATTTAAAAGCCCAAATTATCAAACCATTAAAAACTCATTACTGGTTCTCAGCCTCCCCCAGTACTAGCCTCAGTGTGGCTGCTGCGTAAGTATCTGTAGCCTGTCTACCTCCTGCAGCGGGGCCGCCCACCGCTTCCCTGTCTACTGCTCAGGCTCTCCCACTTCGTGGCATCCATGTAAAGTAGCTGGCAGAAGAGAGATGTCACCCTCATTCAACAGGCGGGATGTGTGTTGCTCAGAGAGGTTATCCTGAGGGGCTGGGTGATTCCCTGGCCTACATTCTTCCCGAGGCTCCAGGCCACTGTCTTCGGGAGTAAAAGAGCCTTGTCTGACCTTAATGCAAGCAGTCTGTTTGAACCCCTGTAGGCTGCATTCAGGAGACAGAAGGTGTCTGGGCCATCCTGGATGGCCGGTCAGCATTGCTAGGCAGGCTCGGCTATGTGGCTGGGACTCAGGCCTGGGTGGCTTTTGAGACCAGTGAAGGGAGAGCCGGCCTCCTGCCCATGCAGGCTTGTGACACGGCTGGGATATGAGGGAGGACTCAGATCTACACACAGAAATGCCTCTTTTCCCTGCCCTCCCCCAGCTCCCACCTGCCTCCCACACCTCAGGTGTGGCTGCCCGTGGAACCGTCCCTCAACCCCTTTCCTCGCACCTCCTCGTCTTCAGCCAGTTCCTGCAGTGTCTCTGACCCACACCTCCCGCCACCTGGCCGACTTGCCCAGGCAGTGGCTCTGGCTCACCTCCATCTGTTCATCACCTTCCTCCCCAGTGTTGCCATTTATCTCAGATGTTTTAGATTGAAACAGCCTGATTCCCAGAAGAATCCTCTTCATTCATTGCTAGTGCTTCCCCTCACCTCCCACTCTCCACTTCCCAGTTTGCAAATGTGGCTTTCGCCCACCAAGTGAAAGTGGACTGAGAGCAGCCCTTGGGGACAGCCCGGTGCCTGGCTGCAAGGCCGCCCTGGGGCTGTCTTGCTGGCGCACATGGCTTGACTGGACTTTCCCTGCTTCCCACCACTTCCCTCACTCCCAGACCTCCCTCATTCTTTTTGTCTCTTCTTTTTGCCTAAAGCCAGCCCTTAACACCCTATTCTTCCTCAGCAAATGGTTTGCAGACTAGCTGGAAAGGGCAGCTGGTGTTAAGAATGCAGGTTACCGGGCATGACCCAGCAGATGCTTGCCCAGTAGTTCTAGAGAAGGCCCAGGAATCTGCAAATGAGCACATTCCCCAGGCAGTTCCCATGCAGGTGATCCACGGACCACATGTTGAGAAACCGCAGTCACCCTTAGGGCTACACTGTCCCTGTCCCCACTGTCCCCTCTCTGTAGTGACCTCCAGCCCTGCCCTTCAGGAGTGCACTTCCCACTCTACTAGGAAACCCTATGGCATCCTCAGGCTCCCACGACCCGCAGCCTGCTCTGGGTCCCTCCCTCCTTCCACACCCACCCTCCGTATGATCCCCTGCTCTGCCCTTGTGCTTGGCTGCCCCCTGCCCGCTACTCTCAAGACACCCAGGGGTGGTGGGCCCTAACTGGCCAGCCCCTCCCAGCACTGTCCTCTGCCATCGAGACACCGCAATGCAGCCAGATTTACCTTCCAGTAACATACTTCTAGTCACCCCTCCTCCTGCGAAGTGATCTGCAATGGCTGTTTGACCAGAGCACCAAGTTCACACCTCCTGAGCTTGGTGTCCGTGGCTGTCCACCTCCTGTCCCCAAACACTCCCTGTGGCCACACGTTTCCCATGACCTGTGGGCTCCGCAGATGGACCTCTCTCCGCTAGAGATGCCCTTCTCCCAAATGGCTTCCCTCCTGGAGGGCCCAGCCTGGGTCTCGTCCCCTTTCCAGTGCTTCTGCCAGAAGCAGCCCCATGATGTTCTGTGACTGCACAGCACTTTGTGTCTTGCTCTGGGCACTTGCCGCTCTGGCTGGTGCTGCCGCCGCTGATTGTGTACTGTGTCTTGCTGCCCTTTCTAGACTGTGAGCTCCTCGCGGGCAGGGACCGCCTGTGTTCTCTGTATTTCCCACGGCGCCTAGCACAGTGCCTTGCACTTGATAGGTGCTCAATAAATGTCTGCTCAACTGAATTGGAGAACAGTGCCTTCTTGACTGCGGCATCTGGCAGCAGGACTAGTAAGAGGCCGGGAATCCACCGCCCTCTGGTGGGACATTGGGGTGGGACTGGGGTCACTCCACTCCCTTCTCCCTCCCCTGCCAGGCTCCAGCACACAGCATCCTGGGCACATGGATCCGGTGAGGGGTACCTGGCTCAGGCTGCGTACCAGATGCCCTCAGGCTTCCTGGCCAGGGTCGACACCTGGCCTAAGCTACGCCAGTCCGAGTCACTCCTGGCTGGAGAGTTCCTCTGTGGTGGTGGGAATCGTGGGATACCAGGCCCAGATCTGTCAGAAGCCATTGTCCACCCTGGGGGAAGCCGACCTGTGGCAGGAAAGAAGCGGTGATGTGAGAGAGGTTCCTGGCAGCATGAGCCTCGGGTTCCCGTTGTCAGGAAAGCCCTTCCTCAGATGTTGCCACACCCCAGTATTCTCACACACTTCCCTTTTTGCTTAAGCTGGTCGTTCCAGTTGGATTTACATCCCTTGAAATCGAGAGTCTTGAGTAACGTGTGTTACTGTCTTTAGCAAGGACTTGTAGATTGTTTAGAAAGGTCCAAAGACATGTGCAAACGTGGCTTCAGGAGTGTCCACCCCAGTCAGAAAATGCTGGAAGAGGCCGACCATTTCAGAGTTGGGTAACTTGAAACTCAGGCCTGGGGCCCCTCAGCAGAGAACTCAGCGTGGCCTTCGAGCTGTTCCCTGCTGCCGTGGCTCTGTGCCCATCCCACTGCCTCTTCAGTCCCCTGACGGCAGTTCTTTTCCCCAGTTCCCTAATTGGGCAGATGCCAGCACTGTTCATTTGGAGTTTGACTTTCTGTACACTTCAGAAGTGTAAGCATTATTTTATTATGCCTATTTTATAGATGAGGAGACTCAGTAATAATGCTTTCTACTTCAAGGGTGACTTGAGGAATAAACGTGGTGCTTAGAACTGTGCCCAACCCAGAGCCCTGCTTGGTGGCTGCTACTGGGGCTCTGATCAGCAGCCCTGCGGACACCTACCTAACTATTCCCCACCCTTCCAGGTCATCCCACACCCCCACCAGCCAGGTCTTATCTCCAAATGCTGAGCCGCCGTCCTCCAGGTTCTGAACACACTCCTTTATCCCTATGGGCCAACAATGAGGGTGCTTAGGTTAGGGCCTACATTTCTTTCAGTGCCTCAGCAGGGCTGTGGGAAGTCCAGCTGTGGTCTAGAGAGGACATTGTTCCTTGAACAAGGCAGGCACTCGGGAGAGTCCCTTGGGCGCCATCATCAGAGAAAGCACCCGGAGGAAGTGAGCACAGCCACTGCCTGCCCACAGGGTGCTGAGAAAGCTGAGGCCAGCAACCAGTGCTATGTCCTCACCACCCATGTGTCCAGCAAGCTTCTGTCTCCTTTAATCCTCACCTCACTCCTGAAGTGCTGCTATTATCTCCATTTTGCAGAGGAGGAAACTGAGATACAGAGATGCTCAGGAACTTCCATTTCTTCCAGCTAAGATGTCCAGGATTTAGGATTTCAATTCCAATGGGCCATCCCACCTCCCTGAAAGGCAAAGCTGCCCCAGAGGTGACTCGGCAGCCGGTATGGCACCTAAGATCCCTCCACCCTTCAAGGAAAAGAATTGAGGGCCCACGACAGACCTGGGTCAAGGCTGTCAGTCTTCAGGGCACAGGGAGGCTGCGGAAGGAAGCTGCCTCTCCACTTCCTGCGTCATGGGCCTGTATCCAGCCCTGTTCCTGCAGGAGGATGCCAAGAGTATATTTTTTTAGAGAAGTTGACCAGTTCTGCAGAAGCTCTGTCAGGAGTGAGGCCATGCATGCATCAGAGCTGCCTTGTGCTTCATTTCAGGAAACACAGATGAGTTGATGTTGATTGGAAACTGAACGTGGCCCTTTTCCCGGTTCAGGTTCCAATCCCCTCCACACCGAGGGTGCCAGGGCTGGGGACATTCACTGGGGAAATGGGCTAGGCAGGCAGGGATTTGCCCAGAAACAGAGCAGAAGTACCCACAGCCAGTGCTGGAGCCAAAAGCCCAGAGGCTTAGGGCTTCTTGAACCAGCCCCCTTCCACCCCCTCCTGCCTGGTGGCTTCAGCTCCGAGTCCCAGGACTCCAAACCGCAGACTCCAGCCTTTGGGGCTTTCCTTCCCCAGCCCCGAGTCCCCAGGGAGCCCCGCTTGGCCCCACAGCCCGAAACCCAGTCTGGGGTCAGGCCTGGGCAGGCCCTGTCCTCCCCTCCTCCCTGCTTCTAGTGAGAAGAGGAGGAGGCGGCCTCCCCCAAAAAGAATGCGCTTGTCTGCCCGCCTGTCTGGCTCCTGGATCCATCTAAAGTTTCAGCCACCAAAACAGGCAGCAGGAAGGAGAGGGCCTCCCCCAGCCTGCCCCCAGCAGCTGCGCACACAGACTTGCTCAGGGGACTTCCCCCAAACCAGGGGGTGTCTCGATGCCAGTAGGACCCTCTCCCCTTGCCAGCCCCTCAGGATCCCTGGCACGCCACACCTCCACTCTGAGAAGGGCTGGGAACCCTTACTACTTCCTGCTGTGTGGCAAAGGGACATGAGGCCCGGCTGGTGAGGGGTGGGGCCCAAACCCCTCATCCCCTCCGGATGCTGCACCTTCCCAGCCCCTCCAGGGTTCCTCCATCCCTGATCTTGAGCAGCCACTGCATGCAGGGGACAGTGCCCAGGAAGGGAGAGAACAACCAGAATGCCCTTTTTCTGAAGGCCTCATGCCCAGTCAGCCTGTGGGGTGAGGGCATCACCTGCTCCTGCACTTACTCTCCATGATCTTGAGGAAGTTAGGCAGCCTCTCAAGGCCTCAGGCCCTCATCTGTCATGGGCTAGAGCTGCTGCCCTCAGAGCTGGTGGTCTGTGACCCGGTCTGTGCATTGGGATCCCCAGGGGCAGCGCTGCCCAGGCCACACCCCAGACCCGGGAGATCAGAATCTGACATCCATGTTTTCTGGTAATCCCAGGTGACCCAGCGTGCCCTCACAATTGAGAACCACCTCCCTACTAAAGAGTAGTTGCAATAGTTGCAACCAGTACTGAATCCTAAGAAATGGGCCTGGCTCCTGGGAGAGTCCTTCCATCCTGAGTCCCATGGTGAGGAAGGCATCCAGGCCAGTGAGTGTTCCCTAGAATACATGTGGCTCTAGCCAGGATCCCTCAGGGCCTCATCTGACCTTTGGTGGTTTTCAAATCCAAGGCCCTGCAGAGGCAGGATGCAGAGTGGGGCACGGAGCAGGGGAGGCCAGGACCCCTCCGGCTCCCTCCTCATTCCTGAGTGCCAGTGGGGCTGGCCTTGGCATCGCGTGTTTCTCCTGACCTGGCCCCGCTGTGTGTCCTCACCTCCTGACAGAAGCTGGCTTAATTACATGTGGGGACAATTTCTGCACGAGAGGGAGGAGAGCAGCTAGTACGCACTGAGCTTGCAAGCTTCTTTCCACAAAGCAGCACCTTCATCCTCCCCACCGCACGCTCCCTACAAACCCTGGTCACCATCCCACAGGCACCAGGGGCCTGAGAGCCCAGCAGGGCCAGCCACACTGCTGAGAAGGGAAGGAGGAGGCCACCCAGTGGAGAGCCCTCGTTTCAGTTGCAGTGTGGACAGAGGCCCGGCTGGCTTCGGTTGCCCATGGCCATCAGCTGTTCGGTAAGGCAGGACTGAGTCCTGGTCTTATTCCCACATTTGTTCTTTCCACTGCCTCCCCTGAAGATAAGGGTTTCTTTTCCCTGTAAGCCTTTTCCAGTTGTCTGACACTCCCAGCTTTACCCCCGCCACCTCCCCAGCCCAGGAACTCTGGCTTTGAGGACCACCCAGAGCATCTCACATCTGTAGAGGTGGGGACAGTGAAGCGGGACTGCCGGTCACCCGGTCCCTCCCTCCGAGAACTCTGGCTCTAAGAAGGCACAAGGCATGGCCGAAAGAGGCCCTCGTCCACCATTTGGCCTCTGCGGAGGTGGCGTCCATCCCAGACCTTCCAGCACTCCAGCTTATCAGAATTACTATCCCCAGCCCAGACCACCCCTTTGGGGCTTGGAATCCCGGTATCACAGGGACGACCAGGAAAATCTGTGTCAGGGGCTAGGTTTGGGACCTGAGAACCCACCCTAATGTGAAATGACACACACGGGCCTGGACCCCATCCTTCTCCACAGCCCCTTGCCAGACTGAAGACCCAGGCCACACCGCTTTGTTCTCAGGCATCTCTCACAGGGACCCCTGGTGCCAGCCAGAGCTGCTCAGCATCTTCTCAGTTGAATCTATCTCTACAGCAGCCCAGCAGGGTAGGCAAACATGGTTATCCCACCTCCCAGACGAAGAAACTGACGCACGGCCGTTCTGTGATTAGCAGAGCCAAGACTTGAACCCAGGTCTCCACGCTCTGAAAGCAGCACTCTGTCCCTCCACAGAATGGCTCAGGAATCCACAGCTAGGAGGCCATTCATTCATGCCTTGATGCCTACCACCCTCTGTTTATAGCTTCTGCATACTAAATGTCTGCTGGGATGGGCCACTGTGGAGGCCTCACAGGGCAGGGAAATCAGAGCCTGGAAGTGCAGATGGGGTGGAAGGGAGCTAACTGGGCTGGGGAGGGGTGCTGCGGATAGGAGAGTGCTCACGTAAGGAAACAGCACATGGAAAGGAAGTTTCCGTTGGGGAGCTTTAGAAGAACTCATAAGTATCTTGGGGCTGGAGAAGTCAGGGAAGAGGGTCTGGCTATATCCTAAGGGATGTGTTCTGCCTCCTCTCCCCAGCGTGGAAGGCCACCTGGGTGCACACTCTCCTCTGGAAAACCCTTCCCAAGCCTGTGTTTCTGCACCTTGGAGATGACTCTGGCTCCAGCCCTCACTGACTCTTGGAACAAGATGGCAACCTGAGTTTCCAGTTAACCTAGCTCTATTCCTGGGGCATATTAAGGGCGTGGTAGGGTCGAGATGGGGGCCTTCGATGCATGGATGACTCACTGTTCAGCTGCTCCCAATGTCTGTTCTGGGGGGCTCAGCCTGTCAGTAGCATGAGGTGGCCCAAAGGTCCTGGCACCGGATGATGGGGCTCAGTCTTCCCAAGACTGCTGAGATGAGCCAGCTCCTCTGCAGAACCCACCGTCTGTCTGCACCTCTGGCCTCCATGTGTACCCTCCTTGAAGGGCCAGGACCCAGGGGAAAGTTAGCCCTGCTGCCTAAGACTGCATAGTTCACAGCCTTCTCTGGGAGCAGGAAAATACATCTGGTTCCTCTTTGGGGAAAAACAAATCAAGTTTTTTTGGGGGGGGGCATTTAATGGAGCACAGTCATTCCTAATCATGACCTAATGTATGTAACTTCTATTCAAGAGATTCCCTTAACTGCCTGGAGTCTCAGTGTCCCCTGTCTGTACACTTGGTCACCCTGGTTTGCAAGCGAATACCATTGTCCATTTACATCCAGCAAGCCCTACATAACCAGGGTTGGGCTAGTTCTTTTTCCTTTAGTCATCCTTTTTTTTGAGGCGGAGTTTCACTGTGTCATCCAGGCTGGAGTGCAATGGCACAATCTCAGCTCACTGCAACCTCCGCCTCCCGGGTTCAAGCAATTCTCCCACGTCAGCTTCCCAAGTAGCTGGGATTACAGATGACTGCCACCACACCCAACTAATTTTTGTACTTTTTAGTAGAGACCCGGTTTCGCCATGTTGGCCAGGCTGGTCTTGAACTCCCAACCTCAGGTGACCTGCCCACCTGTGAGCCACCACACCCGGCCACAACCTCAACTTTGTATAAATTTTTAAAAGGCTTCACTCTGGAATACTGTGCAGCCACAAAAAAGAATGAGATCATGTATTTTGTAGAAACAGAGATGTAGCTGGAGGCCATTATCCTTAGCAAACTAACACAGGAATAGAATACCAAATACCGCATGTTCTCATTTACAGGTGGGACCTATTAATAAATGATGAGAACTCATGGACACAAAGAAGGGAACAACAGACATTGGAGCCTATTGGAGGGTGGAGGATGGGAGAAAGGAGATGATTAGGAAAATTAATGCACAACAAACCCCCATGACACAAGTTCACTTACGTAACAAACCTGTACAGGTACCCCTGAACTTAAAAGTTAAATTTGGGGGAAAAAAAAAAAAGGCTGGCCAGGCATGGTGGCTCATGCCTGTAATCCCAGCACTTGGGAGGCCGAGGCGGGCGGATCATCTGAGGTCAGGAGTTCAAGACCAGCATGACCAACATGGTGAAAACCCGTCTCTACTAAAAATAGAAAAAAATTAGCTGGGCGTGGTGGCGCACGCCTGTAATCCCAGCTACTCAGGAGGCTGAGGCAGGAGAATTACTTGAACCTGGGAGGCGGAGGTTGAAGTGAGCCGCGATCGCACCCCTGCACTCCAGCCTGGACAACAGAGTGAGACTCCATCTCAAAGCGAAAAAAACACGGCTTCACTCATCTTCCTCCTGTACAGGACAGAACAGGACCCTTTTCATTGTATTTTGTTATTTTTAGTTATGTATTTATCTTTAGAGATGGGATTGAGCTACCTACACTGGTCTCCAACTTCTGGCCTCAAGCGATCCTCCTGCTTCAGCTTCCTAAAGCACTGGGATTACAGGCATGAGCAACTGGGCCAGTCAAGGACCTTTTTTAAAGAGTGGGGGGAGAGAGAGAGACAGAGACAGGGGTGGGGGGCATGGAGTGGAGAGAGAGTGTGGAAAGGCAGGGCCAGGGCTCCTGTGCATTGGAACACCTGATTTCCATGGCCGAGGAGAAATCATCACCCACAGCCTTTGTCGTGTTCAGAACTGGCCAAGCCCGAGAGCTGGGTGGGGGGGGGGGGGGCCCGCCTCCCCTAAGGCTTTGACATCCTGCCAAGGGGAACTTCCAGAGAGCAAATCTATAGAAAACCAACTGGGCACAGCTTTCCAAGAAAAAAGAGAACTTTTTTCTTGTCTTTAAAAATTGTATGAAATTGTCGGAATCATATGTCCAGGTGGTGGAGAGAAGTAGCAAAAAGAAGGCAGTTTCATGTTTGAAGTTGCAGTGCTGGAGGAGTCACGGTCCAGCTGGCCTGTGCTGGGGATGTCTCTGCAGCACTCTGCTCCCCTCCCTCTATGGGAGTGTGCTCCTCGGCTGCCCGTCCTGCACTTGGTAATTGCAACCATCTGTTCAGAGTGGAAACTCACACTTCCAGGCCCAGGCACCGCTGTTCTCTGAAGGGTCGTTGTAGGGCAGCGAGGGCGGAAGTCCCTCCCCGTGTCACCCACAGCCATCTCCTCTCAGTCAAACACAGCCCAGTTCTGGTTCCAGCTCTTCTGTGGACTCCCTTGGGCTTGCCTCTTCCCTTCTCCGGGTATCAGTGTCCAAGCACGCGAACATATGTGAGAGTCCTCACCCGGCTGCTGGGTGGGGCGGCTGTGAACCCATGGAGGACTAGGAGAGCACTGTGAGATTTGGGAGAGGTGGTGCTTCAGCATCAGCTCCAGGCCCCCTCTTCCAGGAAGTCTCCTGTGGAGCCCCACCTGAGTACATCAGCCTGTGGCAGCTTGTACTGTCCTTCCGTGCAGCTGTCATTTTTTGGGCAGCTTCTGTGTTCAGTCAGGCACAGGAAGCACATGGCTGTTAGCAACTCGGCATGGCTTCTGCCCTTGTGCAGCTGTGGCTTCAATCACTCAGCTGGCCACATCTCCCATTACTCCCACTAGGTTGGGGTACAGGGCAGTGAGCAGGGTCTGCACCTTGCACTTCTACATGTTTCCATCAAGAAACTTTTACTTGCAAGAACAGACACCCTCCCAACCTGGCTGACGCCAGAAGCAAATGTATCAGGAACACCGACAACATCAGCAGAAACCAGGCCTGGGACCGCTGCCATCACTGCCATCCAGACCCCTCTCTATCTCTGCTGGGCCAGAGTCTAGGCCCAGTTGCCATTCTGGCCCTGTCAGGTCTGGCTCTGTGCATCGTGGATGAGCCATGCCCTCATAAGCTTAGATCCGCATATCAGGATGAGAGCTGGGGGCTGACCTCTGAAGGCTCTTATAGCTCCAACCTGCCCTGATTCTTGGAATCTCCCCTTCCCATCCAGAGCAGAGGAGGTCAACAGCAGGAAGAACAAGCCAAAGCTGCCTTCGAAAACAAAATGGCATACGTATCTACCCTATGACGCAGGAGTGCCATTCCTAGGTATTTACCTAAGAGCATGAACCATATGTCCACACACACACACACACACACACACAAGACTTGCCCAAGAATGTGAATAGCAGCCTTCTTGTTCCTAAAAGCCAAAGCTGGAAACAACCCAAGTGTGCAATGGGTAAGTGAATGCATCATGTAACTGTGGAACACCCTTATGATGGAATACTATGCAACAGATATGCGGACCAGTACAGACAGTATATGCAGACTGCATGGGCAGATGCAGCAAGGTGGATGAATCTCCCAGGCGTTATGTTGAGTTTAAGAAGCCAGGCACAGAGTACACACTGGATGACTCCATTTATATAAATTTCAAGAGCAGGCAAAACTACACGGGAACAGCAGCCAGAGAGTGGTGGGGAGGGGAAGCACATGAAGGGACTTTCTGGGATGGTGGAAGTGTCCTGTATCTTGTTTTGCATGGTGGTTATATGGGTGTATACAACTGTCAAAACATCGAACAATTAGGGTCTGTGCATTTTAATGTATGCAAATAATGCTTTAATTTCTTAAAATGACTGCGACCAGAAAATAAGCCAGAGCCTTCAGAGCAATGCACGGGACTGTGTCCTGCGTGTCCAGCCAGGGCCTGCCCTAGGCTCTGAAGAGCTTATCTATCTTGGTAGAAGTTAGCGGTTTCCAGGCCAGGAACATGAGAGTCCTACTTGCTCATTTTTCACAGGAACATTACCAAACAAGAGGACCAAGGGAATGAGGTGGGGAGGCAGGAGGACAGAAGGAGCTCTTCTAGGGTATCAGCTGCAGCCTGGGAGAAGGGCTCATTTATTCTGTGAACATTTATTGAGCATTTACTATGAGCCAGACATTATGGTGGGCACTGGAGATACAGCAGTGACCGAAAGACATGGTTCCTGGCCTCAGGGAGCTCTCTGGGAGAGACAGACATTGAGTAACTGATCACCCCAACGAGCACCTCACTCCTGGGGCAAGGACTGAGGATAAGCACAGGGAGCTCCGAGATCACAAGCCTGGAGTCCTCACCTCACTTGGGTATGGGAAGATCTCCTGGAGCCCTGAGTTCTGAAGGATGAGAACATGTTAGCAAGGCCAAGAGTGACAGGGGGAGCATCCTGCCCCACAAAAGTCAGAGCCAAGAGAAGCTAACACAGGAGCCACCAACTCCAGTGTCTAAGAGGGCCAGGCCAGCAACAAAGTGTGAAGAGAAGAGTGTGAGTCCCTGTGGTCGGGGGAAGGGGGAAACGCAAGTGCACTGAGTGTGTAGCCATCTAGGAAGGAGGGAAGTTGTTTGTCGCCCTATAGGATTGCAGGCCTGGTGGTGCCCCGTCTTCCCATTTTCCAAGAAAACTAAGAAATCTGAAGTTGTTAACATGTCCACTCATATCAATTTTTAAATCTTGACTCAAATTTTTTGATTACTTCTATAGATTCAAAGCAATCTCAATAAAAATTCCAGCAGGCTTCTTTGGGTGAAAATTTGCAAACTGATTGTAAAGTGTATATGGAAGGGCAAAGGACCTAAAATATCCAAAAATAATTTTGAAAAAGAACAACCAAGTTGGAGAACTCACACTACCTGATTTCTAGATTCACTATAAAGCTACAGTATGTTACGGGCTTATTTGTTTTTGTAGAGATGGAGTTTCATTATGTTGCCCAGGCTGGTCTTGAGCTCCTGGCCTCAAGCAGTCCTCTAGCTTTGGCCTCCCAAAGTGCTGGGATTATAGGCGAGAGCCACTGCACTCCGCCTAGGACATTATGTTATTGGCAAAAGGATGGACACAAAGATCAATGGAATAGATGGCAGTGTTCAGAAATAGGCTCACACAAATATGATTGATTGGTTTCTTTTAAAACACTGTGGGCCAGGCGCAGTGGCTCACGCCTGTAATCCTAGCACTTTGGAAGGCCGAGGCGGGCAGATCACTTCAGGCCAGAGTTGCAGACCAGCCCAGCCAATATAGTGAAACCCTGTCTCTGCTAAAAAATACAAAATAATTAGCTGGGCATGGTGGTTTACACCTGTAATCCTAGCTACTCGGGAGGTTGAGGCACGAGAATTGCTTGAGCCTGGGAGGTGGGGGCTGCAGTGACCTGAGATCACGCCACTGCACTCCAACCTGGGCAACACAGAACAAGACTCTGTCTCAAAAAGCAAAAACAAAGAAACCCCACTGTGATGACAATTCAATGGAGAATGGATATTTTTTTTCACAAATAATGTGTCCACATGGTGGGCAGACTCACTTTTAGATGGCTCCCAGGATCCCTTGCCTTTTGGTGTTCACACCTTAGTGGAACCCCTCTCCTTGAGTATGGGTGGGACCTGTGATTTGCTTCTAATCAATAGAGCATGACAAGCTACAGGAGGTCATTTTCATGATTATGTTACATTATATAAGATTCCATTTTGCTAGCTGACTGCTCCAGACTCTCCTTGCTGTCTTGATTAAGTAAGCAGTCATGTTTGGGAAGTCCATGTGACAGGGACTTGTAGGAGACTTCTAGGAGCTGTGAGTGACCAGCAGGGAGCTGGACCCCTCAGTACTCCAGCCACAAGGAAATGAATTCCACCAACAATCTGAATGAACTTAGAACAGATTCTCCCCAGTCAAGCCTCCAGATGAGAACACAGCCCATTGACACCCTGATTGCAGCCTGGGGAGATTCTAAGAAGAGGATGCAGCCAAACTGTGCAGAGACTGCTGGCCCCACAGAAGCTGTGATAAAATAAATGTGTATTGCTTTAAGCTGCTAAGTTTGTGGTCTTTATGCAGCACAGAAAACTAATATAATCAATAAACCAAAAATGAACTTCCAGCCATATTCATATCATATACAAAAATTAAATAGAAATGGATTATGGCCAGGCACAGTGGCTTATGCCTGTAATCCCAACACTTTGGGAGGCCAAGGTGGCAGATTACATGAGGCCAGGAATTTAAGACCAGCCTGGACAACATGGCAAAACCCCATCTCTACTAAAAATACAAAAATTAGCTGGGCGTGGTGGTACAGCCACCTAGCTGTCTGTAATCCCAGCTACTCAGGAGGCTGAGGCACAAGAATCACTTGAACCCAGGAGGTGGAGGTTGCAGTGAGCAAAGATCCACTCCAGCTTAGGTGACAGAGCAAGACTGTGTCTCAAACAAACAAAAAAAGTGGATCATGTCTAAATGTAAAACTATAAAGCTTACAGGAAAAAATGAAAACACTGAATGCAGGTGGATATATTTGGACAGGTGGTAGCCAACACAGAAGCCTGATGAGGGTGAGAGTAATGCAGGGAGAGCCTCGTTGAGGCCCATCAGGACTTGGGGTCCACAGTGCCTGAAGTGGTTGGGGGGCCCAACAGGACTTGGGGTCCACAGTGCCTGAGGTGGTTTGGGGTCCCATCAGGACTTGGGGTCCACAGTGCCAGAGGTGGTTTGGGGGCTCATCAGGACTTGGGAGTCCACAGTACCTGAGGTGGTTTGGGGGCAGCAACAGCCTTGGCTCCGGGCTCTCTGGTCTCCTCTTGTCCCCTCTCGCTTCTATCCCCCAATCCCTATATATTCTTTAGTCTGGTCGTAGTCTGGCTGGCTTAGTTGATGCCACCCCATGGGCATCCTTCATAGGTGGCTTACCAGCATTTGGACGCATGGTCCCTGGGTCAGTGCATACCCTGGTTCTAATCCATTTTCATCCTTGTGCACAGCCAGCCAATTGCCGCCTCTGGGTGTGGGCCGTGGAAGGGAAGCTGGACAAGAAAGGTCCAGTGAGGAGGAGCACATCAGAAAGGTTTCTTCTCTTTGCCTCAGTCTCCTCTGTTGCCCAACAAGAGGTTGATCCTCTTCCATGCGCGCATTCTGAGGTTACCTAGAGACAGACCCAGGCTGGGGATCCTGTGGCCCTCTGGTGCCTCCTGTGACACCCCTGTGGCCATCAGCCCCTGCCATGCTGCTGGGTTGCAAGCCCCGGCAAGGTGCAGTTGCCAGGAAGCCCCAGCTGAGAAGGCTGGCAAGCAACTCTGTCAAAGGCCGGTGGGAGAGGTGGCGGGGGTTGCTGAAAGCTACCTGGGAAGTGGCAGGGCCTATCCCTTTCTAAGAAGCACCTCCCAGGAAATAGGCAGCTCAGCCTTGAGTCATCACTGACAACCTGGGCCAAGGAGCCGCCAGGTGGAGTCAACTCACCATCATCTGTGTGTGCCAGAGGTGCAGGGACCAGGAGAAGGGCGCACTGTCAGGTGAACGAACAGAATAGTGGCCTGTGACCCAAGTGGCACTTGTGAAGGGAAGTGCAAGGGGGTTCCACCAAGCCAGAGTTAAATGGAGGGTGCTAGGCACCCAGATTATGGGAGGTGGTGCCAGGTTTTATGCTCCCTTGGCTGATTCCCAGATCAGTGCCTACGCGGCCCTCAAAAACAACCCCCACCTGCAATTTTTCACCTGCATTTTTTCACCGGCAGACAGAGCCGCCAGGGACCATCTGTACTCCCTTGCTTCCTGGAACACTTTGCCTTTCTCTGCACAGCTTGGCATGTAGGATTTCAGTGATGTCAATGTAAGCATAGCCTTAGTACAGCACAGTGGAAGGATCAGCCAGTCAGTGGGTGGGGGCAGCGTGGGGTGGGAACTGTGACTCCTGGAATGTCCAAAGGTCAAGGAAGCTTGTTTCAGGAAACAGGCTGACTGTTTCAGGGAATGCAAAAGGTAAATCTCACTGCATTTTGTTCGTGGTCCTATAAACATGCCAACATTTTCATCAAGCTAGAAAATTAGAATAAAGGAAACCTGGAACTAGGGACGGCTGGAGGGCACAGGGCACTCCCTTACCCCAAGCAAGGTCCATGGCACAGCATCCAACCAAGTTATGCTGGGTAGAGGGGAGGACGCCACCTCCCCCGACCTCAGAAAAAGCCTCAGAGACAAGAAGACAAGGGGACTGGGTGGGAGCCTCCTGGGAGGGTGCCACCTCCAAGGAGAGATGGCGGCAAAGGCGCCTCCTGGGTCACCTAAGTTGTCTCTGTTACTTGTCAGATGATGGTGCTGTGATATGGGTAGAGGGAAGGAGTTTGGGGTGGGGGTTGTTTGTGTATTTTGTTGTTTTGAGTCTTAGTCAACTTGTGTTCACTTCAAGTGACCTGAAGACGTCACACTGCCCGCTTCCCTAGTGCTGATGAGGGACCCTGAGGCAGTAACAGGAACCAACAGGTGCCTGAGCCTCAGGGTAACCTGGGAGTCTCCTTGGAGGAGAAACATGTGGGCCCTGTGGGAGTGGGCATGAAAGATGCAAGAGCACGGCCTGTGGGAGGGTGCCGAGGAACAGCACAGCCCATCCTCCAGGTGTGCGACAGGAAGCAGCTGGTGTGTCCAAAACAATAAGAAGAGGCCAAAGGAGACAAAGAGGAGGAAGCGCTGCCAGTGGATCAGAGTCTGAAATCCTCCCTGCGCTGGTGGCCGGGGATCTACCCTTGGCTGCCACCTACTCTCTCCTCCTCCAGCCCCCATACCACCTCACTCACCGTCACCTGCTGGTTCCCAGAAGGAGGAGACAGGAGGTTCTAGGAAGGATTCAAATTCCACCTCCAGGTCGCTGAGACAGGCTCCTGCCTCTTACCACCTTCATTCATTCATTCATTCATTCATTCATTCATTCAAGGTTCATGTTTTGAACACAGAGCCAGGCACCATGCTGTGCTCGCTGCTAGGGACAAAACAGTGGGCACAGCAGCCAAGGTTCCTGCCCTCATGGAGCTAATGAGACGTCACTCAAATACGCATGCAAACAGTCATGGTGACAATGTGGTCAGTGTAAAGAAGAAACCAGTAAGGTGCTGTGAGGGGCAGGAATGCACCCTACTCAGCACCCTCACAGTACCCTACACAGAGGGAGGGGCAGGAATGGGGAGTCAGCCCTCACATCTACTGCTGTGTAACAAATCATGTCCAAGAGCAGTGGCTTCAACAATAGTTACTTAATATCTTCCACGTTACTGTGGGTCAGAAATGTAAAAAGGACACTGAGTCTGGCTTGTCTCTATTTCATGATGTCTGAGGACTCAGCTAGAGACTTGAAGGCTGGGTGCTGGGATGACCCGAAAGATCATTCACTCCCTAGGGGCCTGGCTGGGGCCATCGGAGCTGGCGTTAACCAGTTCTGGGAAGGTGCATTCCAGGCAGAAGGAATTGCCAGTGGGACAGCTGTGAGGTGTGGAGGGTACTTTGGATGGGGCAAGAGTGGAGGTTTCCTCTTTGCAGTGATCACATTGACATCATGCTGTTTACATGTGCATTTGAGTGATGTCTCATAAGTTCCACAAGGGCAGAGGGAATTGCCTGTGGGACAGCCCTGAGGTGTGAAGGGTACTTTAGAGGAATGAAGACAGATGCATCAGTTCTGCCTGCATCTGAGAACCCGCATACCTGGGAAGAGACGAGAGAGGACCCATCCCATCTTAGGATGCAAGGAAGGCTCCCAGAGGAAGCTAGGTGGGACTGGCAGGGTGGGGCTGGGAGCAGAGGGAGAGGCATTTGGGGGACGTGAGCCAATGTGAGCCAAGGCCTGGCCAAGAGAAAACACCTGACCTGGAGAAGCAATCTTATCAAATACCTACAACAGGCACAAGTCCACCCGAGGCACCCCAGTTGAATATGTGTTTTCTTGGTGTTTCTAAATCACATTTCTTGCTCTTCTAAATCAAATTAAATCTGTTTGGAACCCCCATTTGCCAAGGTTGCAGAGACACCAGTGCCAGTCACATTTTGCCCCCTTCCCCATGCTGAGCCTTGCAAGGGCTCCAGGACTTTTCCATGCAGGCTCTTCAGGGCCAGGTCCCTCTGGACTGCCCCCCTCTGGGGACTCCTGGTTAGACTAATGGGTTCATTTGAAGACGAATGTCTCTGTGCTTAGGACTGCCACAGGGGTGTTGTTGAGGTTGACATGGGATGTCACACCACTGCCACCCTGGCCCAGCCACTCTCAGGTGCTGGGTGTGAGGGGGTCCTGGGTCTCCGCCAAGGGGAGAATTGCCACCTTCCTAGAGTTCAGCTCCTTCAGTGGGGCCCATCCTCTCCCCACCTCATAAGCCAAAGCCTCTCCGAAGAGTTCTGCCTGGAAAACATGAAGCCCCTCATTTTATCCCATGCTCCTAAGGAAGGTCACAGGTCTGACCTCCCCATCCCATGGGGACACACTGACCTCTGTACAGTGTTGGTAGTAGTGGAAACCAGGCCCTGGTCACACATCTAAGCAACTCTTCCCATTGCAACCCCTTGGTGACAGTGTGGTGGTACCTCAGTTTCCCCAACAGTGGAGAGAAGGGGCTGGCCTAGTTGTGCTGAAATGCCGAGTGAATGGAGTCCTGGGCAACACGAGCAGGGAGGGCAGAGCTCGCCCCAGGCCTGGTGGGCAGGGCCTGCAGACAGTCCATCAGCTGCTCCCAAAAAGGCAGACAGCCACCGCCCAGTGAGAGCGCGCCTCACCAGCCAGGGCCAGCCTCCCAAACAAAGGCGGCCTTTTCTTGTCTTCCCATACATGCTTCCAAAACAAAACCCAACACGCTCTTTCCAGCCGCCTGGTTGCCCCTGCAAGTTGCCTGTCTGGATGCCAGATGAGGACAATTTCCCTGGAGCCCTCAGGGATCCCGGCAGACCTGAATCTCGGAGCCAAGGCCTGCTCTGGAGAATGGAGGCGGGGGCAGATTATTTGAATATTTAAAAAATATTGTTATATAAAATAAATATTCTATAAAATAATAATTATTTTATTTTTTTTTTTTCAGAGACAGGGTCTCATGCTGTCACCCAGGCTGGAGTACAGTGGCGAGGTCATGGCTCACTGGTGCCTCAAAATCCTGGACTCAGGAGGGTGAGCAATCCTCCCACCTCAGCCTCCTGAGTAGCAGGGACTACAGGCGTGGATCACTCTGCCTGGATAATTTTTTTTTTCTTTTTAAATTTTTCTAGAGATAGGAGTCTTACTTTCTTGACCAGGCTGGTCTCAAACTCCTGGCCTCAAGGGATCATCCAGGCTTGACCTCCTGCAGTGTTTGGGATTAAAGGTGTGAGCCACCACACCCAGCCAGGGAGTGGATTTTAAGACCTTTGGTGGTTCCATCTTGGGTGAAACTTGGTGGCAGGGCCACCTCGCTCTTCCCTTGCCCAAGATAGGGGAGGCTCAGCCTAGAGCTGGGAGCCCGGGCAGCCCAGCTCCTGGTGAGCCTGTCTTTAGCACTCTGGGCCCTGAGCTAGAATTCAGCTCTAGACTTCCAGCCAAGCCTCACCAGTGGGAAAGGTTCTGGCCTACCCCTGAGTGCCCTCTACATTCGGAGCCCCAGACGCCTCTCTCCTCCTGACCTTTCCACTGTCCCTTTCCCCGCTTTCTAGTGGATCACTTTTTCCTGTCTGCGTCTGCCACTCCACCCTCAGCCGAAAATCATCCTCTCCCCTCAGTGCTGTGCCTGGAGTCAGGGCATCTTCTCACTGAGATCCTGGGCATGCTCTGGGTTTCCAGGGCAATGCCAACAAACTCAGACTCTTGTCTTGGGGCCAAATAATAGCTCCCCACTTATCAATGGCTCCACCATCTGCCATGTGCCTGTTGATGAACAAGGTGACATCCACGTAAGTCCTGCTGAGTCCCCATCTCACCAAGGAGTCAGTCCAGGCCCAGGATTCAACACAGGCCCATGCACCTTCTCTCCACACATCTTTTCCTGGCCCACCATGCCCCACCCCAGCCTGCACTGCTTCACTCCCCAGCCCACCCCTTGGTCTATTTGGGTTGCCAGGCACCTTCTTCCGGGAAAACAGCACATCCTGTGGGTCAGGACAGGCCTCCCTCAAGAGCTGTCTCAGCCAGATGGCCCCCAACCCCAAGGCCTGGGCTGGGGCTTTCCAGCTGGCTTTTCCATAGAGCAGCCGGGTTCCCTCTGAACGCTGCACCTCACCCATCTGCTCCTGGGTAAAGCGGTGGTGGGGAAACTGGACCCCACTTCACCCGCTGTGGATGGAGAAATTCCCAGCAACCCTCTGCTCCTAACTTCCCATCTGCAGGTCTGGAAATTGAGGCCCCCTCTAGGTGAGTCTCCCACCCCAGTCCCCAGAAAACGGTCCATTCCTGGGAATGAGCCAGCCCCACAGTAGGTGGGGTTGGCTCCTAGGAGTACAGATTTCCACGTAGGATCCCTGTACCTCACCACTCTGTCCTCTCCGAATTCCATCTCCCAATCTCGGGAAGATGATCTCAGAGTCACCCACGGTGGCTCCACAGGGCCTGACTGGTATGTGAAGACAGGAAGAATCAGGCACTGAGTCCCATCCTCTCTAGTACTCCCTTCCCTGTTTCCACTGGGACATTTGTATGCATTGCATTGACTTGGTTGACAAATAACATCAACGATGAAATGGTTACTGAGCACTTACTTTTTGCCACGGGACACCGATGGTCCTGCCTGCAACATTTCAGTTAGGTTTGGAAACAAGCAATCAATGGAGGAATGAGCTAGTTCCAAGCTCCAAGTTTGAGGAGCTGGTTCCAAGCCTAAGGTTCAAGGTTCCCAGCCTAGCCTCTGCAAGCCAGTCTCCAACACGCTCCCTAGTGGGCCACATTCCTCCTCTACTGAAAGCCCCTCAATGGGCTGGGCACGGTGGCTCACGCCTGTAATCCCAGCACTTTGGGGGGCCAAGGCAGGTGGATCACCCGAGGTCAGGAGTTTGAGACCAGCCTGACCAACATGGTGAAACCCCGTCTCTATTTGAAATACGAAATTAGCCAGGCATGGTGGTGGTGCATGCCTGTAATCCCAGCTACTCAGAAGGCTGAGGCGGAGAATTGCTTGAACCCGGGAGGCAGAGGTTGCAGTGAGCAGAGATCTTGCCATTGCGGTACAGCCTGGGCAACAAGAGTGAAACTCCATCTCGAAGGAAAATAAATAAATAAAAGCCCTTCAATGGCTCCCCACTTACCTGGGGTACAGTTCAAATTACTGTTCCTCCTGGCCTAGGTACCTGTGGTCCCCTCTGCAGGGACATCTCTCCACTCCACCTGCTTTTCCTGACATGCGCCAACTCCTCCTTTAAATCACTTTATCCAAAACAGCTTCTCCATAGCTCCCAGGCCACGGTACCAGCCCTCAGCAATGTCACCTGAGGAACCTTTCCGTGGGTTGTATCTGCTTGTTCATAGCTCTGTTGCTCCTGCAGTCAGTCTTCCTCACTGGAGGAACTTTAAATCAGATTTTTTTTTTTTTTTTTTTTGGAAATGGAGTCTCACGCTGTCGCTCAGGTTGGAGTGCAATGGTGCAATCTTGGCTCACTGAAACCTCTGCCCACTGGGCTCAAGCAATCCTCCCACCTCAGCCTCTCGAGGAGCTGGGACTACCAGTGTGCACCACCACACCCAGCTAATTTCTGTATTTTTAATAGAGAAGGAATTTCACCATGTTGGCCAGGCTGGTCTCGAACTCCTGAGCTCAAGTGATCTGGCTGCCTCGGCCTCCCAAAGTGCTGGGATTACAGACGTGAGCCACTGTGCCCAGCTACCACCCCCAGAGATTCTGATTCAGCTGTCTGGAGTATGGCCTGGGCAGGGACAGTTTTATATCTCCTCCTGTGACTGTGACGTCCAGCCAGGCTGAGAACAGCTGCCCTAGACTGTGAGCGCCCTGAGAGCGATTGAGCCTATTCATCGATGTTCCCAAGGTCTGTGCTTAGCAGGTCTCCCTCTGCATTGGTGGGATGAACAACATGACCCTAGGTAGTCTAGGGAGCCAGGATGGGTGACTGATGAGTGCTGGGAGGCAAGAAGGAAAACTGCCTGGCCTTCCTCTGCTTTTTTTTTTTTTTTTTTTTTAAACTTTGTTTTGTCTTTAGAGACAGGGGTCTCACTATGCTGCCCAGGCTGAACCCAAAGTCCTGGGATCAAGCAATCCTCCTTCCTCAGCCTCCCTAGTAGCTGGGACTACTGGCATGCACTACCATGCCCAGCATTGAAAATGTTTTTAAATTAATAAATGTTAGAACAGTTTTGGGTTCACAGAAAAATTGAATGGAAAGTACAGAGAGTTCCCATATACACCCTGTTCCCACACATGCCCAGTAGCCTCCCTCACCATCAACATCCCCCACCAGAGTGGTACATTCGTTAAAAGTGATGAACCTGCCTCCACACACCATCACCCAAAGTTCATAGTTTGCATGAGAATTCATTCTGGGTATTCTGCATTCTATGGATTTTGACAAATGTATAATGCCACGTGTCCACCACTGTAGTACCATACATTAGAAGAGTTGCCCTGTCCCAAACATCCTCTGTGCTCCCCTTGTTCATCCTTCCCTCCCCTTAACTTCTGGCAACCACTGAGCTTTTTTTTTTTTTTTCTTTTTTTTTTGAGACGGAGTCTCGATCTGTCATACAGGCTGGAATGCAGTGGTGTGATCTCAGCTCATTGCTAACTCTGCCTCCTGGGTTCAATCGATTCTCCTGCCTCAGCCTCCCGAGTAGCTGGGATTACAGGCACATGCCACTACACCTGGCTAATTTTTGTATTTTAGTAGAGATGGGGTTTCACCATGTTGCCCAGGCTGGTCTTGAACTCCTGAGCTCAGGCAATCTGCCAGCCTCAGTCTCCTGAAGTGCTAGGATTACAGGCATGAGCCACCACACCCGGCTGCAACCACTGATCTTTTTATTGCTCCCATAGGTTTGCCTTTTCCAGAATGTCATACAGTTGGAATCATACAGTATGCAGCCTTTTCAGAGTGGCTTCTTTCACCTACTAATGTTCATTTAAATTTCTTCCATGTCTCTTTGTGGGTTCATAGCTAATTTCCTTTTAATGCTGAGTGATACTCCATTGTTTGAATATACCAAGGTTTATTTATCCATTCACTACTGAAGGACATCTTGGTTGCTTCCTAATTTTGACAGTTAAAAATAAAGCTGCTACAAACATCTGTGTGCAGCTTTTTTTTTTTTTTTTTTTTTTTCTTTTTCGAGACAGGGTCTCACTCTGTCACCCAGGCTGGAGTGCAGTGGTGCAATCATGGCTCACTGCAGTCTTGACCTCTCACGCTCAGGCAATCTTCCCACCTCAGCCTCCCGAGTACTTGGAACCACAGGTCCACACCACCACACCCAGCTAATTTTTTAACTTTTTTGTAGAGATGGGGTTGAGCTGTTTTACCCAGGCTGGTCTTGAACTTCTGGGCTCAAGCAATCCTCCCACCTTGGCCTCCCAAAGTGCTGGGATTACAGGTCTGAGCCACTGAACCTGGCCTATTGCAGCATTTCATGTGGGCATAAGTTTTCAGCTCCTTTGGGTAAATACCCAGGAGTGCAACTGCTAGATCAAATGGTTAGATGATGTTAGTGTTGTAAAACCCTGCCAAAATGTCTTCCAAAATGGCTTTACCATTTTACATTCCCACCAGGAGTGAATGAGAGTCTCTGTTGTTCCACATCCTCATCAGCATTTAGTGTTGTCTGTGCTCTGGATTTTGGCCATTCTAATAGGTTCATAGTGGTATATCATTGTTTTAATTTGCATTTCTCTGATGACATATGATGTGCAGCATCTTTTCATATGCTAGTTGCCATCTGTATGTCTCCTTTTGTGAAGTGTCTGATAAGGCCATTGGCCCATTCTTAAATAGCATTATTCATTGTCTTATTGTTGGATTTCAAGAGTTCTTTGTATATTTGGATAATAGTCCTTCATCAGATATGTCTTTTGACAGTATTTTCTCCCAGTCTCTGGCTTGTCTTGTCATTGTCTTGACATTGTCTTTCATGGAGCAAAAGTTTTTAAATTTAAATCAAGTCCAGCTTATCAATTATTTATTTCATGGATCAGGTCTTTGGTGTTGCATCTAAAAATTCATTGCCATACTCAAGGCCATCAAGGTTCTCTCCTATGTCATCTTCTAGAAGTTTTATAGTTTTGCATTTCTACATTTAGGTCTATGATCCATTTTGAGTTAATTTTTATGAAGAGTATAAGTTCTGTGTCTAGATTCTTTTTTGAGACAGGGTCTCAACTCTGTCACCTGGATGGGAGTAGTAGAGTGGCACAATCACAGCACACTGCAGCCTTGACCTCCTGGGCTCAACCGATCCTCCTGCCTCAGCCTCCTGAGTAGCTGGGACCACAGGTGTGCACCACCGCAACTGGTTAATTTTTCTATTTTTTTTGTACAGACACGATCTCACTATATTGCCCAAGCTTGTCTTGAACTACTGGGCTCAAGGGATCCTCTTGCCTCAGCATCCCAAAGTGCTGGGATTACAGGTATGAGTCACTGCACCCAGCCTAAATTCATTATTTGACATGTGGATATTCTGTTATTCTAGTACCACTTGTTGAAAAGACTATCTTTGCTCCATTGTGGATTGGCAGATTAAATCTTTCAAGGAATGGGTGTATTTTATCTGGATCATAAAATTGGTGGGCATAGAATTGTTCATAATATTATTTTTTATTCTTTCAACTCATCAATTTATTCTTTTAATTCATCTGTAGTGAATTGCAGTTCTGGTATTAGTCATTTGTCTCTGCTCTCTTTTTTCCTAGTCTGGCTAGAGGCTTATCAATTTCATCGGTCTTGCAAAGACCCATCCTTTAGTTTCATTGATTTTCTCTATTGATTTCCTGTTTTCAATTTCATTGAATTCTACTTTGGTTTTTATTATTTCTTTTATTCTGCTTTGTGTAAATTTAATTTGTTTTTTTGTTTCTAGTTTCCTAAAGGGGAAGCTTCAACTGTTGGTTTTAGACCTTTTTTTTTTTGATACATACATTCAATATTATCAATTTCTCTCTAAACACTACTTTCACTACATCACACAATTTTGATAAGTTGTGTTCTCATTTTCACTTAGTTCAGAATATTTTTAAATTTTTCTTTAGAGTTCCTTTTTGACCTATATGTTATGCAGAAGTGTGTTGTTTAATCCCCAAGTATTTGGGGATTTTCCAGCTATCTTTCTCTTACTGATTTCTAGTTGAATCCCACTGTGCTCTGAGGCCAGACACTGGATGGTTTCTATTCTTTTAAATGTATTAAGATGTTTTTTTGTTTTTTTGGTTTTTTGGTTTTTTTTTTTGAGACAGAGTCTTGCTCTGTCGCCCAGGCTGGAGTGCAGTGGCGCAATCTTGGCTCACCACAACCTCTGCCTCCCGGGTTCAAGTGATTCTCCTGCCTCAGCCTCCCAAGTAGCTGGGATCATAGGTGCATGCTACCATGCCTGGCTAATTTTTGCATTTTTAGGAGAGACAGGGTTTCATTATGTTGGCCAAGCTGGTCTCAAACTCCTGACCTTGTGATCCGTCTGCCTCAGCCTCCCAAAGTGCGGGATTACAGGTGTGAGCCACCACACCCGGGCTTACACTGTTTTTTATGGCCCTGAATGTGGTCTGTCTTGGTGAATATTCCACGTGAGCTTCAGAAGAATGTGTAATCTGCTGCTGTTGGGTGAGGCCATTTATAGATCAATATATCCGGCTGTTAATGGTACTATGGAGTTCCGCCTGCTGGATCTGTCCATTTCTGTTAAAGGGGTGTTAAAATCTCCAACTTATTTATTTATTTATTTATTTATTTTATTTAGACAGAGTCTTGCTCTATCACCCAGGCTGGAGCGCAGTGCTGTGATCTTGGCTCACTGCAACCTCTGCCTCCCGGGTTCAAGTGATTCTCCAGCCTCAGCCTCCTGAGTAGCTGGGATTACAGGCACACACCACCACGCCCAGCTAATTTTTGTACTTTTAGTAGAGACAGGGTTTCACCATGTTGGCCAGGCTGATCTCAAACTCCTGACCTCAGGTGAACTGCCCTCCTCAGCTTCCCAAAGTGCTGGGTTTACAAAGGTGTGAGCCACCGCACCCAGCCAAAATCTCCAACTTTAAAAGTGGGTTCATTATTTCTTCTTGTAGGTCTGTCAGTTTTTGCCTCTCAGACACCCATGCTCTGTTTTTAGGTACACACATACTAAGTATTGTTGCCTTGGAGAACTGAGCCCTCCCTCATTCTGTAATGCCCTCTTTATTCCTGATCACTTTCCTTGCTGAAGTCTGCTGTGTCTGAAATTAATATAACTACTTCTGCTTTCTTATGATGCGCCTTGGCATGGAATATCTTTATCTCTTTACTTTTAATGTATATGTGGTTTTATATTTAAAGTGGATTTTTTGTAGACAACTTACAGTTGAATCTTATTTTTTGATATACTGTGACAACCTCTGTCCTTAATTGGTACATTTAGACCATTGGCTTTCAATGTAATTGTTGATATAATTGGATTATTATCTACCACATTTTAAAATATGCTGCCCTTATTCTTTGTTCCTATTTTTGTCTTTTACTCTGTCTCTGCCTTTTGTGGTTTTAATTAGGCATTTTGTAGGATTCCATTTTCTCTCCTTTCTTAGTATATCACTTACACTTTAAAAAATTATTTTAGTGGGTGCCTTAAGGCTTGCAATATACATTTAAAAAATTTTTTCTTTATAAACAGACACACACAAATCAATATACAATTGAAACTAAATCAAGCCTGATTTCAAATAACACTGCACCTTTTCCAGGGTAATGCAAGTGCCTTATAATAAAAAAAATTTCTAATTTTTCTCTCCTGTTCCTTGTTTCATTGTTGTCATTCATTTCACTTATACATAAGCATCCATACATAAGCATGTGTTTAAGCATATATAATTATTATTACTATTATTATTTTTTGATATGGAGTCTCGCTCTGTCACCCAGGTGGAGTGCAGTGGTGCCATCTTGGCTCATTGCAACCTCCACCTCCTGGTTCAATCGATTCAAGCAGCCTCCCAAGTAGCTAGGATTACACGCGCCCGCCACCACACCTGGCTAATTTTTGTATTTTTAGTGGATACGGGGTTTCACCATGTTGGCCAGGATGGTCTTGACCTCCTCACCTCAGGTGATCTGCCGGCCTCAGCATCCCAAAGTGCTGAGATTACAGGTGTGAGCCACCACACCCTGACAGCATACATAATTGAATACATTGTTCCTATTTTGAGCAAACTGTTATGTGATAGCTGGATTAAGAAAAATGAAAGCTTTTATTGTGCCTCTACTTATTCATTCTCTGATGCTCTTTTTTTCTTTATGTAGATTTGAGTTTCTGACCTATACTATTTTCATTCTCTCCGAAGAACTTATTTAAACATTTTTTGCAAAACAAATCTTTTGGCAACAAATTCCCTCTATTTATTTATTTATTTATTTATTTATTTATTTGAGACAGGGTGTCTCACTCTATTACTTAGGCTGGACTGCAGTGGCACAATCTCGGCTCACTGCAACCTCCGCCTCCTGGGTTCAAGCAATTCTCTGACCTCAGCAATCCCCAACCCAAGTAGCTGGGATTATAGACACGTGCCACCACTGTATTATTAGTAGAGCTGCGGTTTCACCATGTTGGCCAGGTTGGTCTCGATTTTTGTTTGTTTGAGAAAGTCTTTATTTCTTCTTCATTTCTGGAGGATAAATGTGTAGGATACAGAATTCTAGGTTGGTGGATTTTTTCTTAAGACTTTAAATGTTTACTCTCATCTTGCCTAAGTGGTTTCTAAGAATAAATTAGATGCAGTTTTTATCTTTGTTTCTCTTTAGCTAAGATGGTTTTTGTTGTGGCTTCTTTCAGGATTTTTTACTTTTGATCCTTCTATTTCTTTCATTAAATTTTTTTTCCGGACACTGTATACCTTAATCTTTCCATTTCTTTATTTTATTTTATTTTTTTGAGACGGAGTCTTGCTCTGTCACCCAAGCTGGAGTGCAGTGGCGCAATCTTGGCTCACTGCAGCCTCCACTGAGTCTTGTTCTGATGCCTGCTCAGTCTCTTCAAATTGTGTTTTTTTCTTTCTAAGGCATCTTATAATTTTGTTGAAAGGTGGACATAATGTCCTGGGTAAAAGGAACTGCAGGAAATAGGCCTTTAGTGGCGTGGTAGTTGGGGGAAGGGAAGCTTTCCATAGTCCCGTGATTAGGTCTCAGTCTTTTTTTTTTCTTGAGATAGGGTCTCACTCTGTCACCTAGGCCAGAGTGCCACGGCACAATCATAGCTCACTGCAGCCTTGAGCTCCTGAGTTCAAGTGATCCTTCCATCTCAGTTTCTTGAGTAGCTGGGACTGCAGGCACACGCCACGACATCTGGCTTTATTTATTTATTTATTTAAGACACAGATTCACTCTGTTGCCCAGGCTGGAGTGCAGTGGTGCGATCTTGGCTCACTGCAACCTCCAACTCCCAGGTTCAAGCAATTCTCCTGCCTCAGCCGCCCAAGTAGCTGGGATTACAGGCATGGGCAACCACGCCCAGCTAATTTTTGGATTTTTAGTAGAGACGGGGTTTCGCCATGTTGATGACCAGGCTGATCTCTGGTGATCCCTGGTCATCTCTCCTGACTTCAAGTGATCCGCCCACCTCGGCCTCCCAAAGTGCTAGGATTACAGGGATGAGCCACCATTACTGGCCAATTTTTAAAATTTTTCATAGAGATGAAGTCTCACTCTGTTGCCCAGGCTAGTCTTGAATTCTTGGCCTCAAATGATCCTCCCCCCTCAACCTCCCAAAGTGCTGAGATTACGGGTGTGACCCACCACACCCAGCAGTTCTCAGTCTTTTGGTGAGTCCGTCCCTGGACTGAACACCTGTGCTTTTCAGTGTTTCCCCCATACATCGGACAGAATTGCTACAAATGGGGCTGGAGTTGAGTGTTTTCCTTTCCCCGGGTTAATAAGGCTCTGATAAAACTTCAGAAGTTTAGGAGCTGGTAAAATAGTTTCTCCTGAAGGCAGATCTTGTTGAGAGGAGCAGAATGCTCTGATATTTTTCAAAATTTCAAAAATGTTTCTCTTTACCTTGCTGGAAGCATAAGGGGATTTTTCTCCTATAATCACCACGTGGTCCTGGTAGAGCTCCTGGGGGTAAAATTCACAACAGCATGGAAGCTCCTCATGACTGGGTGGCACTGGAGCTTTGTCGCTCAGGCTTGTCCACACTGAGCCTCCAGCAATGTGTCAATTAGAATTCCGGTTTCCATAGCCCTGCACTGATTCCTCCAGCGGTTTCAGCTCATAGGCAGCTTTCTGCTTCAGTAAGGTGTGGTTCTCCGTGTTCGCCTGTCTGCCTCTCCAATGGAGGGGGCAGTGGTGTGCCCGGTGACCTCACCTCGTGGATGATTCTAAGAAGGGTTGTTGATTGTTCTGTTTCCTCTGTTGATTACTTGTTGTGTGGACAGCATGGCTGCTCCTAAGCTCCTTACTTGCCAGGCTGGAACCTAGATGTCTCTTCCTCTGCCTTTTTTTTTTTTTTTTTTTTTTGAGATGGAATCTTGCTCTGTTGCCCAGTCTGCAGTGCAGTGGCTTGATCTTGGCTCACTGCAGCCTCTGCCTCCTGGGTTCAAGAGATTCTCGTGCCTCAGCCTCCTGAGTACCTGGGACTACAGGCATGCACCGCCACTCTCGGCTAATTTTTGTATTTTTAGTAGAGACGGTTTCAGCATGTTGACCAGCCTGGTTTTGAACTCCTGACCTCAAGTGATCAGCCCACCTCAGCCTCCCAAAGTGCTGGGATTACAGGCATGAGCCACTGCGCCTGGCCTCTTCCTCTGCCTTCGAATGCCTGCCCTCCAGAGACCCCTCCCTATGCAGGGACAGGCCCATGCAGGTGACACTGGGGATCTAAAGGCAGGAAGTGATCAATATATACTGAGGAGGTGAGATTTGACCAGTGAGATGGACTAGAAGGAGACACAGGGACCCAATGTCATCCCCTCCCCAACTCCCTGCTCTCCATCCTTCAGCCGCACTGCCTTCCTCCTGGAGGGACAGACTAAGCCAGGTCCACACAAGCTCTCCCTCAGTCAACAGCACTTCCGTACCCACCCCTCCACCCCAGGCTCCCTTCTCACCTTTTCCAGGTAGCTCTGACTCATCCTTCAGAATAACTCAGGTAGCCTCAGCTCCAGCCTAGGCTGGAATTTTCTGATACACTGTCATGCAACAGAGCCTGCGACACAGAAGGCCTTCAATAAATCTTTGTGGCATAAATGAGCACATAGAAATGTGTTCCCTTCCTTTAGCACACATGGCTCATGCTGTCATCAAATGTTCACGGAGAGATTGTATGTAATGCCCATCTCTCTCTTTAGGCCATGGGGACTCACTTTTTCAGCACTGTATTTCCTATGCTTGGCACAATGTGGGGTAGAGTAGGGGCTCAATAAATATGTAGCGAGCAGATGAAGAGATGGGAGAGGAGGTGAGTCCCCCCACCCGGCAGAAGGGATTAAATGTATTAGTGAGCCTACGTCATGTGATGGGAAGGCTGTGGAGGGTGAGCCTCATAGGCGTCCAGGAGACAGTCAGCAAGACAATCTTGCAGCCAGAGGCCAAATTCCTTGTGGATTATGCAAAGGTTGGGATTTCGTTGGTGGAAGCATCAGGTTGGCAGGAAAGGAAAGCAATTTCACTCTAGTCTGCAGCTCCTGTCAAAGGCAGGCAGGAGACAGCGGGCAGGTCTGGGATGGGAGGAGAGCTTGTTGGGACCAGACACCCAGAAACCAGACAGCGTTCCCAGCAGCTCCTGACTCGTGTGCAGCGTGTGGGCAGAGGGCAGCCCCACCTGTGCCCACCGCCAGTAGTTGCAGCCTGAGATGGCTCCTCTGGCCCAGCGCCAGGGGCCCTGCATTGGCTGGGAGGCAGGATCTGGATTGGTGGGGTGCGGGAAACAAAGTAGGATGGTGGAGGCGTGTGGGGCCTGAGGGACAGCGAGGACGGGGGCCTGCTGGTCAGCTGGGGTCAGGAGTAGGTCCTCCCTGGGTGGTCAGAGCCCTCAGTGGGAGGAATGGAGGCCAGCCCTCACGGAGCTAGTCTTAGACTTCCACCATCCCCCAATATAGCCCCGTGTGGGGAACTAGAAGGTTCTGGCTCTTCTGAGCAGAGGGACTACAGGCTTGTCATGGAAATCCAGAAGGTCAGAGCTGGAAAGACCCACAGGCTTAAAGGACAGGCAGAAAAATGGGCCTGGAGTGGGGAGGACAATGTCCAGGTTGCTGCAGGAAGCCAACAGCTGGGCAAACCTGGGGTGAGATGCCCCAGGGCTGCAGGGCCACCCATTTACTATCTTTGGCAGGCTGTTTTAACCTCTCTGATCCTCAGTGTATTCACCTATAAAATGGGAATAACAACACCTATCTCAGCGGGTTGTTGTGCAGACTAAGATCATTCCTCCAGTCAATACATATTTACTGAAGGCTGTGGTAGGCACTGCTGGTGACTCTCCCCTTCTTGGAAATTGAGTCCTAACTTCTATTTAGGAACCCTTGCATATGTGGTGATGTGATGTGACTTGTGGATATAGGAAGAAGTAGTGTATATACAACTTCATAAAACATTCTTTTTTTTTTTTTTTTTTTTTTTGAGACGGAGTCTTGCTCTGTCGCCCAGGCTGGAGTGCAGTGGCGCCATCTCGGCTCACTGCAAGCTCCGCCTCCTGGGTTCATGCCATTCTCCTGCCTCAGCCTCCGGAGCAGCTGGGACTACAGGCGTCCGCCATCTCGCCCGGCTAATTTTTTGTATTTTCAGTAGAGACGGGGTTTCACCATGTTAGCCAGGATGGTCTCAATTTCCTGACCTCATGATCCGCCCGCCTCGGCCTCCCAAAGTGCTGGGATTATAGGCGTGAGCCACCACGCTCGGCCTCATAAAACATTCTTAAAAACGGAAGCATCATCCTCATCTCCTCCCGCTGTGCTGGCTGGAATTCGGAACTGATGGCTTGAGCAGTCATCACAGACCACGATGTGGAAGCCTAGAGTGGTGAACAGCAGAGCCACCAAAGAGAGCAAGCCTGAATTCCCAACAATCACAGGTCACCACACCATAAGCACAAGTTCAGTGACTGGACTCCTTACTTCTGGACTTATTTAACTTAGATCAAAATAAATGCATATTTTTTTTAAAAATGTCTTTTCCTGAGGCACAGTCTCAAGAGGTACTGAGAACACGTGTCCCTATATACATATTTGTCACCACTTTAAGAGATCACTCACCGTTACCCGAAATCCTAGTTGCCTGGCGGGCTGTTTATGTGGCAGGCTCTGGACTCTACACTGGGAATGAAATGGAGAAAAAAAGCAGATGCAGTCCTTTCCCTCCTAAGCTTCCAGTGTAGTGGAGACAAGAGATGGTCAGAAGAGCACATGCAGAAGTGAACAATTGTAAATGCCACACGTGCTGTAACGGCAGACAGTATAGGAACTCAACCTTGTCAGGGCATGGCAGGTTCCTATGGTAGCACCAACAAAAGTGTGGTTTAGCTGTTTAAAACCACAGCTATCCCCAACAAAAAGGCTAAAATAAATGAGACAGAAAATATAAAATGTTGAAGAGGATGTGGAGCAACTGGAACTCCCTGGAACTCTCTGCCATCCATGATGGCAGGAGGGTAAACCGTTACAACCACTTTGGAAAACCAGGAACAGAGTGGCCCAACATTACTGACAGAACCTGACCCACAAAGTCCAGGTATCCTGATCAGCCCAGAGTCAACTTCGGGAGCAACTCTGGGGACCCTGAGGGACACTTTGTAACTGGCCTGGCCAGGGGGCATTCCATAGGGAGGAGTGTGGGGGCAGAGCCTTCTCCAGCCCTCAGCTTCCTCCTGGACTGCCCATGTGTGGCTAGTGCTCCCAGCCAGGCCTCAGCAGGAGGACAGACACCAGATCACACCTCACGGTTCACTGGACGACCTGCGAGCTTCAGGCCCCAGCTGTGTCCTCAGCCCCAAGCCCGCAGGGACATTCACCTCCCACTCTCAGAGCACCTTCCTTCTTTCTGCGCTTAGATTGGCGTTCCTCTTAACATACAGGCTTCCCTTCAGCGGAACCAAAACATCCTCCCTTTGGGTTTAGTCCAGCTCTCCAGGGCCACACAGAGCAGGAGGACCTTTTTTACTTCTTTTTAAACACTCAGTTGAGTGCCCTCAACCCCATCCCAGTCTCCAGTCTTAGGGTCATGGTCAGCCTGCCCCTGGCATCCAACCTAGACCGATTCCAGCCTTCGCCCCTCCCCTCCAAACCCAGATACACCCCTACCCCTGCCTCCCCCATTATCAGTTAAATTGTGTCCCTCGAAAATTCATGTGTTGAAGTCCTAACCCTAAGCACTTCAAAAACGTGACCTTATTTGGAAATAGCATCATTGCAGATGTAATTAATTAAGACGAGTGCAGTAGGATGGGTGCTAATCCAATATGACTGGTGTCCTTAGAAAACTGAGAAATGTGGACATAGAGACAGACATTCACAGAGGAAGATACTGTAAAGACACAGGGAGAATAGGCAGGCACAGTGGCTCACGCCTGTAATCCTAGCACTTTGGAGGTGGGAGGATCACTTGAGTCCAGGAGGTCCAGGCTGCAGTGATCTATGATCATGCCACTGCACTCCATCCTGGGGACAGAACAGGACCCTGTCTCAAAAACAAAAAGGCACAGGGAGAAGGGGGCTGTCTATCAGCCAAAGAGAGGGCCTGGAACAGATCCTTCCCTCACAGCCCTCAGAAGGAGCCAGCACCTACACTTTGACTCCAGCCTTTCAGGCTCCAAAGTTGTGAGACAACACATTCCTGTTTTGAAGCCATGCAGTCCATGGTCCTCTACTACAGCCACCCCAGAAAACTAAGACACACCTTGTCACTCATTAGTTCAAAATTACTTACAGAGCTCTGCCATATGCTGGGGACAAAGCCATGAAGATAAAGAAAAGGAGTGAAGAATTACTGCCTTCACAGAGCTCACATTGCCATGAAGGAGAAAGCCAGGCAGATGATGCCACACTCGGTCAAGAGCTAAGAAAATAGGGAAATAAAACACGAGCTCTCTTAATTTTGTTTTTTTTTTTTTTGAGATGGAGTCTTGCTCTCCATCTGCAGGCTGGAGTGCAGTGGTGCAATCTCAGCTCACTGCAACCTCCACCTCCCGGGTTCAAGCGATTCTCCTGCTTCAGCCTCCCAAGTAGCTGGGGTTACAGGCATGTGCCACCACGCTTGGCTAATTTTTGTATTTTTAGTAGAGACAGGGTTTCACCGTGTTGGCCAGGCTGGTTTTGAACTCCTGACCTCATGATCCACCCGCTTTGGCCTCCCAAAGTGCTGGGATTACAGGTGTGAGCCACCGCACCCAGTGTCCTTAATTCTTTATCAACTCTCTCTCTCTGTCAGCCCTTTCTGTTCTTCCTAGAAAAGGGCTCAGGATGCTCCCATCCTAAGGAGGCCTTTGCTCACCCCTACTGTGCCCCCTAGCCTCCATCACATTACTGGAGAAATCTTTAAACAATGGTTCCCTCCTCCTCCTACCTTCCCTGTGCTTTCCTGCACTCCAAGGCTGGCAGCGGCATTCCCACTGTTCTGCACCCTATCTCTCCACCCCTGCCTTCCACAGCCTGTGCTGAGTTCCTGGACTCACCCACCCTCTCTGGGCTGCCAGGACCCTGCCCTTTTGCCCTCTCCCACTTCTCCTTTACTGACGTCTTTTTCTGCTCCTATTTCTTTTTTCTTTTCTTTTCCGTATCTGTATAAGATACCCTTATATCTTTCATCTAAGTTCATCAGTTGTTGATATGTTACCACTTGGCTGTATGTCAATGCATAGGCTCTTTTTGTTGTTGTTTTGAGACAGAGTCTCACTCTGTTCCCCAGGCTGCAGTGCAGGGGTACAATCTTGGCTCACTGCAACCCCAGCCTCCCGGGTTCAGGCATTCTCATGCCTCAGCCTCCCAAGTAGCTGGGACTACAGACATGTACCACCATGCTCGGATACTTTCTGTATTTTTAGTATTTTTGTATTTTAATTTGGTAATTTTAACCACAATTTAAATATAATTAAGGAGATTTTATATTGACACTCTATTATTATCTAAAATAGACTACATATTTAAATTTTATCAATCACCTTAGTAAGGCCTTTCGTAACTTTTTTTTCTTTTTTTGAGACAGTCTCACTCTTGTTGCCCAGACTGGAGTGCTGTGGTGCGATCTCAGCTCGCTGCAACCTCCACCCACTGAGCTCAAGCGATCCTTCCCCTCAGCCTCCCAAGTAGCTGGGACCACAGATGTGCGCCACCACACCCGGCTAAGTTTTTGGACTGTGGGTAGCGCCAGGGTTTCACCACGTTGCCCAGTCTGGTCTCAAACCCCTGAGCTCAAGCAATCTACCAGTCTCAGCCTCCCAAAGTGCTGGGATTACAGGCGTGAGCCACTGCACCCAACTTGTAGCTTTTTAAAAAATTATTATTATTTTTAACCCAAGAGTCAACCTGGGATCCCGCATTGCATTTAGTCACCATGTCCTGCTCCTTTAGAGAGCCACCATCCCCGAGGGTTGTCCTCCTCCGTAACAGCCTCTCCCTGACTCAGTCAGCACCTCTCTGCAGCTGTGTCTCTCCCTCCCCTGCACTCCACGGAAGTCATTTCCAGCCCTGCTTCAGCCCACCTTTCGCTCAACTCTGTCTCAGTTGTTATTGACTCCTCACTGCCCCACCAGCTTCCCCAGGGCGGGGTTTCTGGTTCATCTGTGTCCCCTGGTGTCAGGCCCAGTGCTTGATGAATACACCATGGAAGAGGGAGAAAACACTCTCTCAATGTCAGTCAGACCTCAACGTCAATTGTGGCTCCACCAGCCTCTGCTGTTGTAACCTCCATGGAGTTATTTAACAGTTACTCTGAGCAGAGACTAAAACCTACTTTGAGGGCTGCTATGAAGATCTCCCAAGTGCTGTCTTTGAATGCCTGGCACACAGTACCCCTGGAAGGAAGAGAAGGAAGACTGTCTGTGACATTCAGTAGATTTCAAAACAAAGGAGGGTGATAGAGCATCCATGCTCAGCTCCTGAACTCCCTTGACATGTCCCACCACTGGCTCCATGCAGCCGGACCCTTCCAAGCCTGAT
Organism: Chlorocebus sabaeus; assembly: GCF_047675955.1. NCBI lineage: Eukaryota > Metazoa > Chordata > Mammalia > Primates > Cercopithecidae > Chlorocebus > Chlorocebus sabaeus. The sequence continues at coordinate 45,333,499 of NC_132908.1, read as the reverse complement.
GAAAGGACAAGCTCAAGTTAAGGAAAGCACACAAGAAATCAAGCTGGTCTGGAGGCAGCTCCCAAGATGGAGAGGTGGGATTCATGTACCTTTGAAAGAGGCCCAGACCATCATTTGATCAGATAGTTCATGAACATGATAATCTGGCCATAAGTTAGGCCAGCTAGGGAACACCCTACTGCCCCACAGAAGAAACAACCGGAGATCCCATCAGCCTCGGGCCCCTCCAACACCTTTGCCCAGGCTCAGGGGTCTGAGGCTTCCTGCCCTTCTGCAGTAGAAATGACGGCTGCCCAGGGAATGCATTTGTTTAACATCAGATTCCTCAGCAACATCTGGATCCAATTTAGCTGTGAACATTGAAAATGAGGCCTGGCCACCAGCCAGCACACTGCAGGAGGAGCTAAGCCCGCAGTGCACAGATACAGAGTTGCAGAGGAGCCAGGCCAAACCCACTTAGCCCCCTTATTTCTTTCAAGCATCCTGGGGAAGGAGTGGAGGTGACTCCCTGGCAACCCAACTTTGGTCTCCTACAGATCCATCTCCCTGCCAGCCTCTCAGGTTTTCCAAAACTTTCAAGTGATTGCCACCCTGACATGGTGGCAGGAAGCTGGAAAGCTCTCTGCCTCCATGGGGTATGGGGTTCCAAGGGTAACATCTTCACCTAGTGCCAAGGGACACACATATATTCATGCTGCCACACAAAACACAGGCATACAGGTGCATGCATGCACACACACCATGCCTCTCTGGACTTCCAACACATCCTGCACTCAGAAATCCCAGGCTCTCAGAACAGACGGAGCATCTCATTCAACCCTCATTGTCCAGAGACAGGGGGATTTGGCAAAGATCAAACAGCAAAGCAAGTCACAGTGCAACAATACATTTACCGGGTGCTGACTTTAAACCAGATCGTTTGATGGGTATTTAAAATATAGTAGTACTTTTAAGTTTATCCTCAAAATAACTGGAGGATCCGTTCAGTATTTTGCCCAAAGCTACATACTTAATAAGTGGTAAGGCTGGGGATGAAACCCAAGTCAGCCTGACATCAAATTACAGGATTTCCTCCACTGTGGGTCCTGATGCCTGAAATTCCACCAGTAAGTCTTCCCAAGCTCTGATATTAAAAACCTTAAATGGTCCTGAACAGTTCTTGCTTTAAGCTATCTCTGGCCAACACCTGAAGGGGAACAGGAGAGAAGGACATCAGAGGGGGCACAGGGCCTCCAATAAGGGGGTGAAAGGGTCTAAGATGGACATTTTCCAGCCTTTTCCATTTTTAAGCCTCAGAGACTCGAATTGGAGGTTGAGGCCTCCTGAAAAGGCTTTCCTGGAAAGAGATTTCTGAGCGTTGTCTTCTGTAGGAGGATGGTTCCATGGCTGTGCTAACTGAGGCCGGTGGGTAGGGAAGTCTAGGCACAGTGAGTAGGTACACAAAGATGAAATACCTCTGGGTACAGTTTGGTCATTTATATTAAAAGCTTAAAAAATGTGTTTAGTTTTTTTTTTAAACTCACAGTCTCGCTCTGTCATGATCATAGCTCACTGCAGAATGGAACTCCTGGGCTCAAGTGATCCTCCCGCCTCACCTTCCTGAGTAACTGGAACTATAGTCATGTGCCACCACACTGGCTAATTTATTTTATTTTAGTGTTTTAGAGACAGGCATCTTCTTATGTTGCCCAGGCCAGCCTTGAACTCATGGCCTCAAGCGATCCTCCTGCCTCACCCTCCCAAAGTGCTGGGATTATAGGTGTGAACTACCGCACCTAGCTGCACGTACCTTTTTTCCCAGTCTTTCTGTGCATCCTCTGTGCTGAACTTTATTAGAGCACTGCATAGACTAAGTCCTCAACAAATAAGTAAAAATAGCAAGTTACAAAATGGTATGTAGAGGTCGATCCTAAGGACGCATCTGTCTAGACAGTAGGAGGGACTTTTATGTTCCTAGTGTTTGTCTTCAACCTTCCTTCTAATTTTTTGTTTGCTGTTGCTGTTTTTGAGTAGATATACGTAGAGAAAGTCCGGTTCTTGTTTCCGGGAGACTCACTCCCCTTCTTTTGGTAACTGCAATCCTGACTTCTTGCCCCCACAATCAGGCAGGTGACATGTGACTTGGGCCTGGCTTATTAGAATCTGCCCACCAGGTCACAGTGATTGGTCCAGAGATGAGCACATGACAACATGATTATGTGACTTGGATGTGGCCTATCAGAATCCTTCCATCCGGCAATAGTGATTGGCCCAGGGATGAACACATGACTCAAACCAGGCCAAATAGGATCCAGTTAGTGGGAAGGGGAAACTTTTCCACGAATGTGAACCCTCAGGAGGTGAACCTGGTGCTTTCGGCAGCCAACCCACCTCCCAGCTCCCATATGGGAGCTGTTTCCTTCCTCATGATGAGGATGGTATGTGAAATCCAGGCTGAAATCCTCCAGACTCTCAACCACAGCTCTGAAGCCCACCGTCATTGCCCCTTTGGGCTGTGTAAGCCTTCCAGACCCATTGGGCCTCACTTGCTGTGTTGCTTGGAGAAAATAACACTGAGGCAGGAACTAAGAATCCAGTGAGGATTGGCAAGAGGAGGCCGCAGGGAAGAAGCCTTGTCCTTCTTGCTCTTGGTGGGAAATTAGGCACTGAAGGCTTTGGACAGCTGCCAGGTTCTTCTGTCCAGCCCCTGTCGCTCTTGAGTGTGTGAAGTTCCCTTGAGTGGGTGGCTGGCAGCAAGGGCACGGAAGGGTTAGAATGCTTGAGGAAAGTAGAGACAAAATGTGGGATTGTTATAAAATGCAGATAGAATGAGATAAGACTTTGCTGTGCCTAAAAAAATTTAAAAAGTGCAGATTGACTTCAAGTAGGTCTTTGGCAGAGTTAAGAGCCAGAGGTTTTGCTCCTCACTCTTAAGCAGGAAATGGCTTGTGCAAAATAACAGGACATTAAAAAAGAACATTTTTCTGGATTCGGTGAGCACCAGAAGTAGCCAAAGAGGCTAAAGTTACTTCTAAACCCATTTGTTTTAGGTTCTGCTCATGACTCTGGTGGAAACTGCAGGGAAACCCAAGCGGGGTGGGGCAGGGGTGAGACACACAAGTTCCCACCCCACTCTGCACGCACTCTACACCATTAAACCTTCAACCAGCTGCTGACATCAGAGGGCACCTAATGAAAATGTGTGCGAGACCGGATGCAGTGGCTCACGCCTGTAACCCCAACACTTGGGGAGGTCAGGGTGGGTGGATTGCTTGAACTCAGGAGTTCGAGGCTATCCTGAGCAACATGAGAAAATCCCCACCTCTACAAAAAAATATACATATATATAAATAAATAAATTAGCCGGATGTTGTGGCACATACCTGTAGTCCTAGCTACCTGGAAGGATCGCTGAAGCCTGGGAGGCAGAGGTTAAAGTGAACCGAGGTTGCACCACTGCACTCCAGCCTGGGTGACAGAGTGAGATCCTGTCAAAAAAAAAAAAAAAAAAAAAAAGGAAGAAGACAGGAGAGAAAGAAAGAAAGAGAGAAAGAAAAGAAAATAGAGAAAGGGCCAGGTGCGGTGGCTCATGCTTGTAATCCCAGCACTTTGGGAGGCCAAGGCGGGTGGATCACGAGGTCAGGAGTTTGAGACCAGCCTGACCAACATGGTGAAACCCCATCACTACTAAAAATACAGAAATTATCTGGGCGTGGTGGCAGGTGCCTGTAACTCCAGCTACTTGGGAGGCTGAGGCAGAAGAATCACTTGAACCTGGGAGGTAGAGGTTGCAGTGAGCCGAGATCACGCCACTGCACTCCAGCAGCCTGGGCGACAGAGCGAGACTCTGTCTCAAAAAAAAAAAAGAAAGAAAGAAAGAAAAAAGAAAATATGTCTGCATTTTGTTTCTAAGTTGCAGTTGCATTTTGTAGGAGTTGAAACTGGATTCTTCAGGAGCAGTTGCTCAGAAATCTTGGATTTGAGGCCTTTCATACTCATTTGCAGGAAGAAAGTGTTCTCTCCAGGAAAATGGATTGCTCAGTTGAAAGCATAAACTTCTATTTTGATATCTGCAGAGTTCATGTACACGTGGCTGTGTACATTTGTCCTACTGGTTTGGAATTTAGATCTGGATTGATGTGACAGGTTATTGCTGTTTAACACTCTCCTTTCTCTTGCTAAAAAGCTCTTAAACGGTTTCAGAGGTTATTTGTGAGTTATGACATGCTTCTCACTTTTTCAGGGTTATGAAAAACATTGTGTTAGTCATGAGCTTGAAGAATTATAAATGTGTGATTTTAGCTAAGAATGTGCTTTTTATTTTTCTTTTTTCCTATTTACTTAGAAGCTAGTTTTCAGTCTCTGACACCACGTTGGCAGACATCAGCAGGAAAAGAAAGGGATTTAATTTGGCAGCTTGCCTGGAAATAAGAGAGAAAATTTATTGCTTACACCAGTTGCTAGCTTATCCAAGGCTACAAAGAAAGAAATATTCTTTTGTCACTTTTTTCCTTTAAATTTTCTTTAAAATTTTTACCAAAGTAATACAGACACATTTAAAATTATATATATATATCAAAGGATCCAGAAAGACTAATAATGAAAAGCAATTGCCCTGCCAAGCCCTCTTCCTGCTCCTAAGAAGGAGTGTCTTTCAACTTTGCCTTTTGGTGGATCCTTCCATACCTCTAATACTCAGCTTATAGAGCTGTTTCTGTAGGTGTTTTTTTTTTTAATTTTTAGTTAATGAGGTATAATTCACATACCATTGAATTCATCATTTTAAAGAGTGCAATTCAGTGGGGTTTTGTATATTCTTAAAGTTGTGCAACTATCACCACTATCTGATTTTAGGATGTTTTCACCATGCCAAAAGGAAACCCCATATCCATTAGGCAATCATTCCCCATTGCCCCTCCCCCAACCCTAGGCAACTAGTCATCTACTTACTTTATTTATTTATTTATTGCATTTGCAAAGTTGGCATCGTAGCTTTATTTGTGCGCCGAGGGTGAAGGCAATCTGTCGTCAACTCTTCTTTCCCTGATATGCTCCAGAATAAAGAGAGGTGGGTGGAACAGCTGTGAGCACGGCCAGGTGTGGGCTATGTGGTCCGCCAGGAGTCCTTAGGGCTGTGGCCCACGTGTGCACATCTTGTTTCAGAGGAGGGGGCCTGAGGAAAGGGAGCCAACAGGACCAGGCAACTGTTAAGCTGAAAGGCTGCAAGTTTGATGGGACATAGACTTGGGCAGAGGGAGGGATGAAGTCAGGACAGGGCAGGGCTGTGGCTTTACAGACTTAGAGAGGCAGAGCTGCTGGGAAGATGCATTCTTCAGGCAAGCTTGTGCTTTGCTGTCCTCAGAGTGGGTTCCTCTGCTTAATGAGCCCTTAATCTCTCCCCAGAAAAGTAGGAGAAGAGAAAACCCAAAATGAGAAGGAAAATTTCTGGGCTGGACTGTCTGAGACTGGTTGTCTGAAATAGTCCAGAAAGAACATGATTTCTCAGTTATCTAGCATTGCTTGTTGCAGCCCATCTCCCATGACCTTAGTGTCCTGGAAGGCTTAAGGGCCTGCTGGTATCCTCCCTATAGAAAGGAAGCCCCATCAGTCATTAAAGATCATCTAGCAGCAGGCCTAGTAGTAGGGAAGGCTGACTTCAGGTTTAGTGCTCAAGGTAAACAGTGACTGTGATTAAAGGAAACTGATGTCTTTCCCTCAGCTTAAATTGCATCCCATCTCCAGACCTGGCTGGGCCATGGGTGAGAAGGGCAGGAAGTCCCCCCGCTGACCGCCAGTCTTGCTAATGAGCTTGATCTCCTCCAACATGATGTCCCTGCTGATAGCCTTGCACATGTCATACAGAGTGAGGGTGGCCACTGCACCAGAGGTCAGGGCCTCCATTTCCACCCTGGTGGGGGCCCCGAGTCCGGCAAGATGCCCAGATCTCCACGGCATGGCACGTGCTGTCCAGCTCCAGCTGCACCGGGAACGTGGCTCAGGACCAATTGGTGGCACAGAGGGATCAGCTGGCTGGTCAGCTTGGCTGCCTGGACTCCAGCCAGCTGGGCCACCACCAGGGCATCTCCTTTCTAGAGCTGGTTCTGCTGGACAAGCTTGAAGGCTACAGGCCCCAGGAGGACCATGGCTGAGGCCACAGCCACCCGCTCTTCCTGCTCACATCTACCATAGCTTCCCGTCCTTCCAAGTCCACATGCGTTAGTTGTTCTGAGGTTAACTGGGGTCCTGAGGGGGCAGCAGGAGCCCAGGAACCTGGGCTAAGGCACTTTGAGTTGGCATCTGAGTCTGCATGGGAAGTGTAGTGTCTCTGAAAGGAGCCACACCCTAGCTGCTGCTGGGCTAGAAGAGGGGTCTGGGGAACCCTGTATCCTTTCCATAAAGTGGCCATCTGGCTAGAGAAACTCATTCTGGATCTTAGACCCTGAACATGGAGGGGGTCCCAGGAGGAAATGCTTGGATTAGCTGGTGGGGAATCGTGGAACATCAAAAATGACTTGATGGATCACCGGTTATTCATCTGGGAAATACTGAACATGCCTGCATGCTGCCGCTTCTTTCTGCCCACGGCAGCCCGGATGATTCTCAGCAGCTCCTGCTTGGAGGCCCCAGCTTGCAGTGATCCCGTAGAGATACCTCAGAGTTTCCAAAAGAGGCAGACCTGGAGGCTCCCATCAGCTGTGATTCACAGGCGGTTGCAGGTCCCACAGAAATGTTCAGACATGGACATGATGAAGCTGATCTGGCCTTAGAATCCAGGGATTTTTAAAGACCTTGGCTGTCCTGGATTCCTCCTCTGGCAGCTTCTCCAGCTCTGGCCATTGCTGCCGGACAGTTTCTAGCATCTTCTTATAGCTGACCATCTTCTTGAAGTTCCACTTGTTACCATCAAAGGGCATGTACTCTATGAAGCGCACATCCAGGGGGAGGCCCTCGGTCAAGGCCACAAAGTCCAGGAGTTCATCCTGGTTAGGGCCTCACATCACCACACAGTTCACCTTCACAGGGTTGTATAGCCCGTGGACTTGTGGATGCCCTCCATGACCTTGTGGAAGCCTTTCCTGCGGACGATGAACTCAAACTTGGCAGGCACCAGTGTGTCCAGGCTGATGTCGATGGTGCTGAGACCAGCCTTGTGAAGCTGGGGCAGCAGCCGGGCCAGGTTGATGCCATTGGTGGTGACACCGATGGTCTTCAGCCCTTCTAGCCGCTGGAGCTGGGCCACAATGTCCACCATGTCCAGCTGAATGAGCGGCTCTCCGCCCATGAGCCGGAACTTTTTCCACGCCTTCCTTCACAAAGAGTCAGGCAAGGGTCAGGATCTCCTCTGTGGTCAGCAGGTTGACCTTGGGGGGTCAGCGGGACCCCTCCTCGGGCATGCAGTACTGACATGAGGCTGCTCTTCTCCATGAGGGAGATCCGCAGGTAGCTGTGCTGCCAGCCGAAGCTGTCTGTGAGGAAGGCGGAAAAGAGGGCCTTGTGCTCCCGCAGGAACTGCCTCCGCCTGGACAGTTCCTCTCAGGCAGCTTGCGTGGACTCGCCGGGGCGGGGCGGCATCACGGGAACCCCTGAGCTGCAGCTCCGGGCGTTGGACCTCAGGAGCCGCCTCAGCATCCGGGACAGTGGCCGCGCCACCGTGAAGCCTAATCCCGGCAGAGCCGTGGCCCGCAGCCAGCTTCGGGAGCACACTGGCCGAGCAAAAGCGATTCTCCTACCTCAGCCTCCTGAGTAGCTGGGATTACAGGCATGCACCACCACGCCCAGCTAATATTTTGTATTTTGAGTAGAGGTGGTGGTTCATCACGTTGGCCAGTCTGGTCTCGAACTCCTGACCTCAAATGCTCTGCCTGCTTCGGTCTCCCAAAGTGCTGAAATTACAGGCATGAGCCACCGCGCCAGGCCCATCTACTTTATGTTTCTATAGATTTACCTTTTCTGGACATTTCATATAAATGGAATCACACAATATGTGACCTTGTATGATTGGCTTCTGTCACTTAGTGTAGTGATTTCAGGGTTCATCCATGTCATACAGTGTGTCAGTGCCCCATTACTTTATGATGGCTAGTCATAAAGTAATGTATGTATAGACTACATTTTATGTATAGACTACATTTTATGTGTAGACTACATTTCGTTTATCCATTCATCAGTTGATGGACATTTAGACTGTTTCCACCTTGGGCTGTTATGAATAACGCTGCTGTGAGCGTTCGTATATAAGTGTTTGTGTGCATTTGTGTTTTCAGTTCTTTTGGATATATATATATGCAACTGTTTTTATTTATCCCTTTATACTTCCTGTTATGAGAGATGAAGATTTAGCTTGTTTACAGTATTCTCTCTCCTTCCCATTTCCATCCTACCAGTTGAGTATCTGTTTTTACTTCTTCCTTTTATTACATTTGTAACTGTAGTAATTGTGATTGATTTTCACTCAGATGACAAAAAACTGCCTACAGCAGCTTAAACACAAAGAAATTTGTGCTCACTTAACAAGTCCTGCTTATTGTTGGTTCAGCTGCCAAAAACTGCCAGCAGGGACTCAGTTTAAAATAAAATAAAAATTTAAATAAAATTTTTATTTTATGCCTTTCCTGTCTTTCCTCTCTGCCATCCTTAACAGGCTAGTTTTTATATTCATGCTTGTCTTCATTTGATTACAAGATGATGGCCACAACTCCAAACATTCACAGCTTCATACAAACAGGAAAAAGAGGAGAATAGGCAAGAAACAGAAGCTGTGTCTGTCACCTTTCATCAATAAAGTACAAGCTTTCTTAGACCTCCTCTCACAAACCCTCTAGCAAAGCAAACTTCCACTTAAATCTCACTGGTCAGAACTAAGTCATATGACCACACATAGATGCAAGGGAACCTGGAAAAACCTACAAGAAACTGGATTGACTAATTGGCTTATATCAATAGTTCTCAACCCTGGTTACATATTAGAATCGCCTAAGGATATTTTAAGTGTACATCTCTGAACATGGTCTTATCCTAGGTTCAGTGGTTCTCAACCAAGGGCAAGTTGGCAATGTCTGTGTACAGTCTTGATTCTTGTAACTGGGGCGAGGTGCTCCCACCACTAAGTGGATAGAAGCCAGCATGGTGTAAAACACCCTACAACACACAGAACGGCCCCCAACAACACAGAATTATTCTGTTCAAAATGTCAGTAGTGTCTTGCCCTAGACCAATTAAATTATAATCTCTTCTGGGTGGTTGCAATGTGCGGCCAGGGTTAAGATTCACTGGTTTCTGAATGATCCTTTACATATCATCATTACACCATATTGATGTCCTGAACAAAACTAGGGTCCTGTTACAAGGAAGTAAAGGGGAATAAATATTGGTTACGTAGTGTGTCTGCTTCAGTAACTTTGGTCATATGCTAACAGTTTTACTTCTAATTCTATTAATTATGTAGTGTCTCTTGGTTCCTGTTTCATGAGATGGGACTATCAGCCTGTCACGCACTTTGAGTTCTTCTCCCTTTTACTTTTCAACTTCTATAATTTGAAATTTAATTTTAGATTGACAAAGTGAATAGCACTTATTTTCTGTCCTATAATCAAAATTACATCTATATGTTGTCTAAGTATAGATTTTTTTCTTTCCCCTTTTTTTTTTTTTTTTTTTTTTTTTTGAGACGGGGTCTCACTCTGTCACCCAGGCTAGAGTGTGGTGGCATGATATTGGCTCACTAAACCTCGAAATTCAAGAGATTCTCCTGCTTCAGCCTCCCAAGTAACTGGGATTACAAGCACATGCCCCCATGCTTGGCTAATTTTTGTATTTTTAGTAGAGACGGGGTTTCACCATGTTGGCCAGGCTGGTCTTGAAATCCTGTCTTCAGGTGATCCGCCTGCCTCGGCCTCCCAAAGTGCTGGGATTACAGGTGTGAGCCACTGCGCCCGGCCTAACTATAGATTCTTAAAGTTGAAATTTAATAAACAGGATTTATATTATGACAATATAAACATTGTTCACTGCAGAGCTCAGAAGTGTTTTTAAGTTTCATTATCAGCTTTTGTTTTACCTACAGTTTGTAATTTTATTTATTTTATGTATTTTTATTTATTTATTTTTTGAGACAGGGTCTCGCTCTGTCACCCAGGCTAGAGTGCAGTGGCGTTGGCACAGCTCACTGCAGCCTGGACCTCCTAGGCTCAAGTGATTCTTCACATCAGCCTCCCAAGTAGCTGGGACCACAGGCACACACCACCACACCTGGCTAATTTTTGTATTTTTTGTAGAAATGGGGTCTTGGCCAGGCTGGTATCAAACTCCCAGGCTCAAGTGACCTTTGCCCCCTCAGCCTTCCAAAGTGCTGGGATTACACGTGAGCCAGCCCTCCCAGCCCCTAATTTTTTTTTCTTTTTTGGGGGGACTGTTAGACTTAGGCCATTTTATTTTTATGTTATGTTATTTATTTATTTATTGAGGCAGAGTCTTGCTCTGTCACCCAGGCTGGAGTACAGTGGCATGGTCTCGGCTTACTGCAACCTCCGCCTCTCAGATTCAAGCAATTCTTCTGCCTCAGCCTCCTGAGTAGCTGGGATTACAGGCGTGCGCCATCACGCCTGGCAACTTTTTGTATTTTTAGTAGAGACGGGTTTCACCATGTTGACCAGTCTGGTCTCAAACTTGTGACCTCAGGTGATCCACCTGCCTTGGCCTCCCAAAGTGCTAGGATTACAGGCATGAGCCACCGTGCCTGGCCGACTTACGCTATTTTAAAAGGTATTCATATAACCCTATTTCTATCTGGTATCAGCAAGGAACAAAGACTAAAACTAGATGAAGTTTCTTTGGAACTAAAAGATTTCACAATCACCCTCTAATTTCAATGAGACTTTTAAGAACTGTAGAATCTAATTCATGTGAAACTGGGCTTACATAATAGAGTTATGATACTGTAATTCTATGTATCGAGATTTCAGTAAATAAAGACATATTTGGTGAAGTTGTTAAATGTTGGTTAAATGTTAAATTTTTGTTTGGGAATGGTTTTACTGGATGCTTCTAATGTAAATAGGAGAAAAATGTTTTGTTGATTCATTTGTCAGATATAATGTGATTTTATATATTATGCACTGGTGAAGTAGGGATATAGTGATGGATGAGCTAGCCCCATGTGACAATTGTAAATAATTTTATTTGCAGTGGATACTACTCATTATTGACTGCTCTATAGCCAAAGAACATTAAGTGAAATTACATTCAGACTTGGTGTTACTGGGAAGCAAGGTCTCCACCACTGTGAACATCTGGGTGCAGCTGCAACAGGAACATGCCGTGACCTCTGGGACACTGAACGTCTAACCTGATTGCAACTCCACGTTGCAATTCCTTTTAGAATTCAGTGGTAATTTAAATAACTTTACGATAGGCTTCCCAGAGCTCCACAAAGCATTGTCTATGACTACCTGGATTCCCAGAAGCTGTATAATTCAATATTGTAGGTAACATAATACCACCTCTTCACAGGTTATTTTTGCACGTAGTATAGTTGCATTTTCTGTTCTTTTCATTGGCCAAATTTTTGGTGAGGTAAAATGTACATAGAGTGAAAGAGAGATCTTAAGTACAATTCAAGGAGTTCTGACAAATATATACTCCTGTGTAACCAATGTCTTCATTGGTTAATTTTCTGTTTTGGGAGTTTCGGATAACTATTAATTTGAGTTAATGCCCAAAGATCTCTGAAAACATTTTTTTTTCTCTTTTTTACTAGGAAAGTTTTTTAAGTGTGATAAGATCCACGTAACATGATCCTTTTGGAGTTTATAAGCATGATCGTTGGGTTTTCACATGCATGTGTGAGATGTGACTCCCTCAAGCCTTGTTACAACATCAACACATTACCTGTCTGACACACACAGAAAATACACATAACAAAATTTACCATCAGTGACAGTACATTTATAATATTGTGCAACCATTACTACCATCTAGTTCTAGAACATTTTCACTACCTCAGAAGGAAACCCTGTACACATTAAGCAGTCACTCCCCATTCCACCTTCCCTAAGCTCCGGCAACCATTCATCTGCTTTCTGTCTCTATGGATTTGCCTAGTCTGGATATTTTACATAGAATCATACTATATTGGCCTTTTGTGTCTGGCCCATTTTTTTTTTCACTTAGCATAATGTTTTCAAGGTTCACAAATTTTGTAGCCTGTATCAGTACATCATTTCTTTTTATGACAGGATAATATCCCATTGTGTGTATATACCACAATTTATCTGCTTATGTGTTAATGGACATTTGAGTTGTTTTCACCTTTTGGCCACTGTGAATAGTGCTGCTATGACTACTCATGTAAAAGTTCTGTTTGAGCACTTGTTTTCAACTCTGAAAAAGGTATTATTTTGTCACCCCTATTGGGACCTGCTATTTTGCTCCTTTACTGCCTGTTACTTGTTCTAAACAAAGCAAAACAAAAAGAGCGAGTCAGTGCTGAAACTGCCAAGGAGAAAAAGGTAAACAATGGTCATGCTGTTTGACGTGATTTTGGACAACCCCCTTGGCCAGTGCTCAGGAATGTGAAAATCATAGACATGGAAAACAGAAAACAGTGCCTTCTTAGTTAACAAAATCACAGACTTTCTCAGCATTTGGTGTGAAAGGCTTTGATTCCTATGTCTGTGTCCAAAGAGGATTGTTGTTTAAACCACAATGGCTGCTTAGTGGCCGGTTGCAAACGAGGTTGAAATGTGTAAAAATGGTAAACATGATAATTGCCCAGTGAGCATTCCTGGCAGTGGCTAACCTTGCAGTGCAGTGGGCAGACTTTTAGGAAGGAAAGGATGGAATGAGCTAGAGAGGTCATTTGAGCTACCTGTTAATGGTGTTACCCAAAGCACACACACCTGACTGTATGCAAATCCCACTAAGTTTCCAGTGTCCTCTAAACTACCAACCCAAAGTGATTACCCAACCCTGGGAGTCTAAGAAGTTCAAGAACTCTGAAAAAAAATCCCCAGTGCCTACTCAAAAAGAAATGCCAATTTGGTCAGTACAGAAAAGCAAATGGAACCTGGAGACTGCAGTTGTAGAGCAGCAGCATCTTCCATCACTGGGGCTAGAATTATCACTGGGTTCCTGATGTTGAGATGCGAATGTGGGAGCAGACCTCCCCAGCACACTTTCCTCCCTTTCTGTCCACTCAGATCACGAGAAATAGTTTGGCTTCACCAGTCAGTGACAGCCTCGGGATGGACTAAGTCCTTTATAATCTGCTACTCAGCTGTGTGATCTTGGACAAGTTACTTAACGCATCTCAGCCTCCGTTTCTTCAACTGAAAAATGGTGTTAATAAAAGGGCCTATCACTGCCAGGCATGGTGGCTCACACCTGTGATCCCAGCACTTTGGAAGGCCAAGGCAGATGGATCGCTTGAAGTCAGGAGTTTGAGACCAGCCTGGCCAACAGGGTGAAACCTTGTCTCTACTAAAAATACAAAAGTAGAGTCCTGTCTCTACTAAAAATACAAAAATTAGCCGAGCACGGTGGCTTATGCCTGTAATCCTAGCTACTCGGGAGGCTGAGGCATGAGAATCCCTTGAACCCAGGAGGTGGAGGCTGCAGTGAGCTGAGATTATGCCACTGCACTCCAGCCTGGAGGACAGAGTGAGACTCTGTTCCAAGAAAAAGGGTGGCAGGGCGGGGGTCTATCACTTAGGGTTAATAAGAGAATTCAGTTAAGCCATATGGAGCACTTAGCAGAGTTTCAGGCATACTGTCAGTGACCAAAAAAAAAAAAGAAAAAAGAAAACACAAAAAAACCAGTTATTATTGTGCTGCTGAAAAAGTGGGGCAGGCACAGCAGCACTACAGATGTCATAATAACTGCCTGGGCAACCTGAGCCATCCCTAAGGGCCCAAAACAGGGAGAGGGGTGGGAAGGAACAGTGTATCCAGATGCCCAGTGATCATGGGTCACTATCAAGAGAAGCCAGCCTCTTCATTTACTGCTGGCTGTATACCCGTGGCCTGCCCTGGAAAGCCACGTGGTTCACCCTGGGCCAAAGTGTTCCAGCATACTGGATGCCTTATGATTGTAATAGTTCCTATGTAACTTTAAATGTATACAATGATTCATTCATTTATTGATCAGTAACCACTTACTAATCACCTACTGTGTGCCAGCCACTAGAACCTGGGGTTACAGCAACAAATAAGACACACAGTGGCCGGGCGCAGTGGCTCACGCCTGTAATCCCAGCACTTTGGGAAGTCAAGGTAGGTGGATCAGTTGAGCCCAGGACTTTGAGACCAACCTGGGCAACATAGTGAAACCCCATCTCTACAAAAAAATACAAAAATTACCCGGGCGTGGTGGTGCACACCTGTAGTTCCAGCTACTTGGGAAGCGGAGGTGGGAAGATCCCTTGAGCCAGGGAGGTTGAGGCTGCAGTGAGCTGAGATGGTGCCACTGCACCCAGCCTGAACAAGAGAGAGAGACCATCTAAAAAAAAAAGTCACCACAGCATTTCCACCCTCATTCTAAAGGGATTTTGTCACATGATGCCTGTATCCTTAATTTCTTGTCATTTAACCTTTTGATGCCTCAGTTTCCTAACCTACGACATGGAGATAGTAATAACAGCCACCTCAGAAAGTTGTCATGAGTTTTGAATGTGTTACTATCATAAAGCACTTAGAACAGTGCAAAGCGTGGAGTAAGCACTGTGTAAATGCTGACTGTCATTATTCAGAGGAAGGCTGAATGAGAAACAGGTTTGGCGAAGAAGATCAAGAGTCTCCTTTGGGTGCTTGTTAATGCTGAGGTATCAGCTGAATATCCAACTTAGGATTATTGATCAGAAGTTCAGATATGTCTGGAGATCAAGGGACAGGTCTGAGTTGAAGGTATAAATCTAAGGGTAATTGGCATATTGTTGGTATTTAAAGTCCTGAAATTAATTGAGAACAGGCTCAGGGATCACACCTGTAATCCCAGCATTTGGGAGGCCAAGATGGGAGGATTGCTTCAGGCCAGGAATTTGAGAGCAGCCTGGGCAACATAGAAGACCCCACCTCTACAAAGAAAAACTTTAAGAAAAATCAGCCAGGCACAGTGGTGTGCATTTGTAGTCCCAGCTACCTGGGAGGCTGAAGCAAGAGAATTGCTTGAGCACAGGAGGTTTTTTGTTTTGTTTTGTTTTGTTTTGTGTGCGAGTGTTTTGTTTTTTTGTTTTTGTTTAGACAAACTCTCCCTCTTTCTCCCAGGCTGGAGTGCAGTGGCGCGATCTCGGCTCACTGAAACGTACACCTCCCAGGTTCAAGTGATACTCCTGCCTCAGCCTCCCAAGTAGCTGGGATTATAGGCATGTACCACCACACCCGTCTAAGTTTTGTATTTTCAGTAGAGACAGGGTTTCACCATGTTAGCCAAGCTGGTCTCGAACTCCTGACCTCAGGTGATCTGCCCGCCTTGGCCTCCCAAAGCCCTGGGATTACAGGCGTGAGCCACTGTGCCTGCCCAAGCCCAGGAGTTTGAGGCTGCAATGAGCTATTATTATGACGCTACACTCCAGCATGAGCAACAAAGCAAGACCTTATTTTTTTTTTAAAGCAAGTTAATTGAGATCACCAAGGGAGTGGAGACAGAGAAGAGAAACATCCCAAAGACTGAGACCTGGGGCACCCCAAAGTTTAAGACTTAGGGCTTTGAGGAGGAATAAGCAAAGGAGACTGAGAAGAGGCAGCAAGAGAGACAGGAGGAAAACCTCAAGAGTACGGGGTTCTGGAAGCTGAGTGAAGAAAAGCTTTGCAAGAAAGAGGGGAGTCAACTGTCAAATGCTCCTGAAGGCAAAGTGAGACAAGAGCTGAGAGTGGTCATTCAGTGTGGCCACAGGAGGGTCCCTGGTAACCTTGGAGCAGTTCTGGTGAACAGGTAGAGGCAAACACTGTGCTGGAGAATATTTAAGAGAGAATGGGAGGACTCGATGAGCATAGTATAGACATCTCTTTTGAGATGTAAAGGAAAACAAAGAAATGAGAGGTAGAAAGGAATATGAGGTCAAGGAAGTTTTCTTATTTGTTTATTTTCACTTCTGTAAGATGGGCTTTATTTCACAATATTTGTAGTGATATGCACATGTATTTGAAGCGTTCCTTTATGGGACATTTAAATAAGGTAGTTTTATCATGGAAAAGTGTAGAGCTCTAGCAGAAAATGTCATGTTCTAGGTCACACCATTGCATGAGTTTGGAAGCCATTTTAAATATATTGAGTAAAGTAGGGAAATTAATTCAAGGGCCCAAAAAGTTAGGCCATTGGTGTTTAATAGTTGATGTTACAGAATCATTGCAGAGCCTTGTACCTGAACATACACCTTAGTTTGATGTGACATATACCACAGTACGTTGTATGTGAAAGAGAAGAGGAAAGGAAGCAAAATGAAAAGCTCTTACTTGAAGGATGATGGGAAAGGGCTTGATGAAACTCTTGGCCTCTCAATGATATAAAACAGAGTGGTCTCTGTGGGGTCATCCTACAAAGGTGGTAAACATAACATAACACACACCCCCATGTGCAAAATTTAGAGCTTCCCTGATGAGGTGGGGTGGGATTCTCACAAGTAAGACAAGCAACAAAAGCCTGAAACTACTTGTGGTGAGGAAGCAAGGATGTTCTCAAAGATCTGGAATTTCCGTAGGAACAGAGAAGGAGGCCAGCATGTGGGGAAAACTCCCACCTAAAAGGGTGACCATGAAACGAGGAGCTGAGAAGGAAAATCCAGCTGGGCACAGTGACTCACAGCTGTCATCCTAGCACTTTAGGAGGCCAGGAAAGGAAGATCAGTTGAGCCCAGGAATTTGGAACCAGCCCTGGCAACAGAGCGAGACCCCATCTCTACTAAATAAATAAATAAATAAATAAATAAATAAATAAATAAATAAAATATAATTTAGCCAGGGATGGTGGTGCATGCCTGTGGTCCCAGCTACTCAGGAGGCTGAGGTAGGAGGATCGCTTAAGCCTGAGAGGTCAAGGCTGCAGTGAGCTGTGGTTGTACCACTGTGCTCCAGTCTGGGCGACAGAGTGAGACCCAGTATCCACAAAAAAAAAAAAAAAAAAAAAAATTATTTAGCCGGTGTGGTGGTGTGCACCTATAGCCTCAACTACTCAGGAGGCTGAGGTGGGAGGACAGCTTGAGCCCAGGAGTTCAAGACCACCCTGGGCAACATAGTGAGAGCCTGTCTCTACAAAAAATAAAAAACTAGCCAGGTATGATGGTGCACACCTGTTTAAAAAAAAAAAAAGAAGAAGAAGAAGAAGAAAAAGGAAAACCCATAATCTAATCTCAGCCTTTTATTGAAGAAGCTGAGTCTTTAAAAATTATCAAGTCCTAAAAAGGGAATGTTAACACAGTATGTTCTATAGGATGGTTATAAGCCCACGTGAATGACCAGTATTATTTACTAGAGAAAATGCTATCTAGTGATTGAACTGAAGTAGTGGGAGAGTTTTCTGCTAAGATTTTGTCCAATAAGCAATGTTCCAAACTGATTAATTTTGCCCTGCAAGCCAGTCAGTCTGCTCACACTGGTTCATTAGACACTCAGAATTTCTTCAGTTTCTGCCTGTTCAGATAGTTTTGATTGGAAAGTAGTGCTTGATCCATGTGTTAAGCAAGAGATGTCTGTAATAGAACTAAACTCCTCGTGTTTACACCAACTTACTATCTGTGAGCATAAATACCCAAGATGACACATCCACTTGCCTTTATTATGAGGAAAGTAGGTCTTGCTCTTAGACTAAGGAAATATTGGGGAAAGATTCATGCCTGTAATCCCAGCACTTTGGGAGGCCAAGATGGAAGGATCGCTTGAGCCCAGGAGTTCAAGACCAGCGTTGGCAACATGGTGAGACCCCATCTCTATCAAAAATACAAAAATTAGCTGGGTGTGGGGGTGTGTGACTGTAGTCCCAGCTACCTGGGAGGCTGAGGTGGGAGAATAGTTTGAGCTGAGGATGCAGAGGCTGCAGTGGGCTATGATCACACCACTGCTTCAGCCTGGATGACAGAGCAAGGCCTTACCTCAAAAGAAAACCAAAAAATCCCTTAAGAAATATTGGGAAGAGGCTGGGCACAGTGGCTCACACCTGTAATCCCAACAGTTTGGGAGGCCAAGATGGGTGGATCACCTGAGGTCAGGAGTTCGAGACCAGCCTGACCAATGTGATGAAACCCCATCTCTACTGAAAATACAAAAATCAGCCAGGTGTGGTGGTGGGCGCCTGTAATCCCAGCTACTTGGAAGGCTGAGACAGGAGAATCGCTTGAAACTGGGAGGCGGAGGTTGCAGTGAACTGAGATTGTGTCACTGCACTCCAGCCTGGGTGACAGAGAGAGACTCCATCTCAAAAATAATAATCAATAAAAATAAGTAATAAAATAAGAAATATTGGGGCAATATTTTAACTAAAGATAAAGGACAGAAGTACCTGTTCCCCTAGTCCATTTGTATCTTGTATTTCAATCACCTACTCCCTGTGCCTGCTTCTGGTCCCAACCCAAGTTACAGAAGCCAAACTCTAGTCCTAGAATCTTCCTGCTGCCTGATTCCCACCAAAATGGAATCCCCCTACCCCCAGTTTGTGTTTGCTGCAATTGGAGAAATAACCTCTCACATTTGTGCTGACCAATAGGCAGGGGACATTTCTGAGACACTGAAAGCCTGACACAAATAAAAAAACATCAGCTAGGCGCAGTGGCTCACGTCTGTAATCCCAACACTTTCGAGGCTGAGGCAGGAGGATTACCTAAGGCCAGGAGTTTGAGACCTGCCTGGGCAACATAAGAAGTCGTTATTCATTAAAAAGAAAAAGTTAACAGAAGACAAAGCAGCTGGGATCAAGGACCTAAGCTGCCCATGGCACCTCATCCTCAGAGCCTCTGCTGCCTTTCCTGGCTGACTGGGGGAACTTAACTGCGATAAAATAAAGAATAAAGATTTGGCCTTTGTCCCTGGTTCTTGGCACGCAGCTCCTAAAACCCTTGGAATCTTTGGAGTGATAAGTGTCTTTTTTTTGTTTTGAGATGGGGTCTCCCTATGTTGCCCAGGCTGGCCTCAAACTTCTGGGCTCAAGGCATCCTCCCATCTCAGCCTCCCCAGTAGCCAGGACCACAGTAGCAAGTGTCTTTTGTATGCTAGTGAGGTGACTGGTGGTGGGGGCTCTTAGCTAGCTTTGGATTGAGGGCTCGTCTCCAGAAAGACCTAAGCATGGTTAGAGTTGTGGCACTTTCAGCCCCACTTCCTGAACTCCAGAGAGGAGACAGGGGCTAGAGATACGGTTTTATCACCAGCGACCAACAATTTAATCAATCTTGCCTGTGTAATGGAACCTCCATAAGAAACCCCTAAACAACGGGGTTCAGAGAGCTTTGGGAGTGGTGGACACATCCAGGTGTTGGACACAGAGGCTCCACACCCAATTCCCCTATATCTTGCCCTATTCATCTCTTCCATCTGGTTGTTGCTGAGTTGTATCCTTTATAACAAATCAGTAATTGTAAATAAAGGGCTCTCCTGAGCTGCTGAACCATCAAACCTGAGAAGGGGGTCATGGGAACTTTCAGGAGTATAGGACTTGTGATTGGCTTCCGAAGTGAGGACATCCTTGTGGTACTGAGCCCATAACTTGTGGAATCTGATGCTAACTCCAGGTAGATAGTGTCAGAATTGAATTGAATTGTTGGACACCGAACTGGTGTCCTTATAAACTTTATAAAATTAATCAGGCAGCTGGGCACAGTGGTTCTTGCCTGTAATCCCAACACTTTGGGAGGTCAAGGCGGGTGGATCATCTGAGGTCGGGAGTTCGAGAACAGCCTGGCTAACATGGTGAAACCCCATCCCTACTAAAAATACAAAAAGCTGGCTGGGCATGGTGGTGGGCACCTGTAATCCCAGCTACTCAGGAGGCTGAGGCAGAAGAACTGCTTGAACTCAGGAGGCAGAGGTTGCAGTGAGCCGAGATCATGCCATTGCACTCCAGCCTGGGCAACAAGAGTGAAACTCCATCTCAAAAAAAAAAAAAAAAAAATCAGAGAAGACAGCATGAAGAGAACGGAAAACAAACCCAGTTTGCTGCACTCAGCGTTCATCACCAAGTCAACTGCTCTCTGAACTGCTTCCTCAGGGTCGTTTGGTGCCTATTGTCCTAAAATCCCATAGACCCTGTCACAGGATTATTGATCACCTTAACTGCTCTATAGGTAACAACTTGAACATTATGAAATGTTAAGTTTTCCTTTCAAGAGATCCCTTCAGGTCCTGCACGCTGGTGAAACTGACTCAGGGGTCTGAAGGACCCCACAAGAAGCTGACTCACCAAAGAATGCTATTTCCACATTCTGATGATTTCATCCACCTTACCTCGGCCAATCAATGATCCCAGTATTCCAATCCCTCACCTCCGTGATCCCCTTAGGAAAAACCCAGCACAGAAATTCTCAGGAGATGGATTTGAGGGTCTCCTCCCTTCTCCTCGTTCAGTGCCGTATGATCATTAAACTCTTTCTCTGCTGCAAACCCTGTTGTCTCAGCGTAATGAGTCTATTACTGCACAGCAGGCATACAAACCTATTGATCTATAACACAGTGTTAGAAAGGTGAATAAAACAACTCAGGGCAGGAACAAGCAGAGATGCAGTCAGGAGCCATGTGTAGGCTAACATAATGCTCATGTCCAAAAAGCAGTCTTTTGGTTCAAAAGCAACTCTCCTATGTAAGAGACAGATGTTGATGATTTGTGCTTCTACTTTAAGCACATAATAGGGAAGCCAAACTTATATGTTCTGGAGGGGACAGCAATTAGGCAAATAAATTTTAAGGCAAGATATAATCACTGAGCAAGCAGGCCAAGGACTAGTGCAAAATAATGATGGCCTTGTAGATTTTTTTTGTTTTTCTTTTTTGAGATAGGGTCTCACTCTGTCACCCAGACTGGAGTGCAAATCATGGCTCACTGCAGCTTCTGCCTCCCAGGTTTAACGGATTCTTCTGCCTTGGCCTCCTGAGTAGCTGGGATTACAGGCACCTGCCACCACACCCGGCTAATTTTTGTATTTTTAGTAGAGACGGGGTTTCCCAATGTTGGTTAGGCTGGTCTCAAACTCCTGACCTCAGGTGATCTACCCGCCTCGGCCTCCCAAAGTGCTGGGTGAGCCACCGTCACTGGCCAGATCTGAGGGGAGGAGGAAATGAGGTCATGTGTCTAAAACTCAACACAGGTCAGGTGTGGTGACTCATGCCTGTAATCCCAGCACTTTGGGAGGCTGAGGTGGGTAGATCACCTGAGGTCAGGAGTTTGAGACCAGCCTGGCCAACAGGGTGAAACCCTGTCTCTACTAAAAATAAAAAAATTAGCCAGGCATGGTGGTGCATGCCTGTAATCCCAGCTACTCAGGAGGCTAAGGCAGGAGAATCACTTGAACCCAGCAGGCTAAGGCTGCAGTGAGCCAAGATCACACCACTGCACTCCAGCCTGGGTGACAAGAGCGAAACTCCATCTCAAAAAAAATAAAAAAGGAAAAAGAAAACTCAACACAATGCCTGGAATACAACCAATTTGTCCACAGTCATTATAGATCGAGGCCATGAAAGCCCAGGTTTGTTGACAACATTCAGTCTTTTCATTTTGCAGCCTGAAAATTTGTTCTTTTGGATGAAACCCTGTGTCTAGAATCTAGCAAACAGGGCAGGAGATGCTTCAGGATAATGAGATGCTGCTGGGGAAATAGAAAATTATAAAATTCCAACCCACTACTTAGAAATGCAAATACATTTTATTTATTCATGGTCACTCATGTCTTTATTGGAGCTGGAACATCTAACACATTCAAACAACACATGATTAGTCTCCATAATAGGAACAAAACAAGCTCCCAGTGAACTAATCAGCTAATCACGTTGCAGAGGCCGTTCAGTGCTTTTCCACCACAAATGTAGCGTTCAATGGGTCCCCTGATGCCTTATGTTCATCCACACATGGGCCTCACCTGTCCCAGCACCTGCTGGTGTCAGATCCTCCATCACCACAGCCTGACACCCTCCAGGTACTGGGCTCAGCTCCAGGCCCTTGGGGGACCAGACCTTATTCTAGACTGTGAGAGATCGTGGTGAGACTGAAGAGTGTTGGCTGGCTTGTTTATTTGATTTTAAAAAGAAAAAAAAATCACTGTTAAAGAACAAAGGGTGAAAAGCAAACCCCCAGGGCTTGGACTTGTTCCTAACTCCGTGATTTTACATACATATTTTTAAATGCTTAGTCAATATGGAAAATTGCACTCTTTCTTAGCAACCAAATTTATAGAGAAAATCAGATCTGAACAACCCATGAAAGCAAGCAGGGCTCCAAAGGGGGGATTCAGTCCAGAGAAGGGTCTAGGACCATCAAGCTCAGGACTGACTCCCCTCTAAGCCTACGTTTGATTCCTAATGATAATCATCGTTAACATGAAATGAGCACTTTGTGGCAGAGGTACTATGCAAAATGTTTTACATTCATTATCTCATTTATTCCTCACAATAACCCCAGAAGCAGATAAACAGAGGCACAAAAAGGTAAGTACGTTGGTCAAGGTTACTCAGCCAGTCGTAAGTGATAGATGCAGAATCCGAACTCCAGACCCCAGAGTTTTGGGTACTAGGGTACTATGCACACTGACCCGAGAGCACAGTTCCTTGTGCCCCAACCATCCAAATAGCGGAGTTTATGGGAAAAATATGTAACTCTGAGCTAAATAATCTGAACAGTGAACTTCATTTTTTCCCTTCACTGAGAGACACAGTCCTAGATCATGGGAGCTGAAGGGTAGCAGAATATGTCACCCTAAAATATGCCACTTCATCATAAAGATGATTTTGAGCTCAAGATGACTGAGAAGAAGCAGATAAAAGAAAAGGTCTCTGGCTGGGCATGATGACTCACACCTGTAATCCCAGCACTTTGGGAGACCGAGGCAGGCGGATCACTTGAGGTCAGGAGTTCAAGACCAGCCTGGCCAACATGGCGAAACCTGGTCTCTACTGAAAAAAAAAAAAAAAAAAAATACAAAACTTAGCCAGACGTGGTGGTGCACGCATGTAGTCCCAGATGCTGGGGAGGCTGAGGCATGAGAATCACGTCACCCCAGTGGCAGAGGTTGCAGTGAGCTGAGATCACACCACTGCACACCAGCCTGGGTGACAGAGTAAGATTCTGCCTCAAAAAAAAAAAAGAAAAAGATCAAAAAAGCTCTCTGCCCTCCCTCTATTTGCTAGACTCTTAGCCCACAGGGCACCAGAGGAATCAACATAGTAAACCTCACTAACTAGCCCTTATCCTCCAATAGTTTTTCCCATGTATTTGCCTGTGCACATTTTACTAGAAGCTCAAAATCCTTTTCCTTTGTCTTGTCACTTTCCAAAACTTTATTTTCTTTTTGTTAAGATGCTCTATAACCCCACATTGTAACCACCCCTTGGAGTTACTCATCACTGGGTTCTCCCGCGGGTATGTGCAGTGCCTACATTAATAAACTTCTGTTTGTTTCTGTCTTGTTCATCTGCCTTTTGTCGATCTAATTTACAGGGCCCCAGTTGGAAAACCTAAGATGGGTAAAGAGATTTTTTTCTCTCCCCTAAGAAGTAAAGACTCTGTTTTGTTCTGTTATTTTTATAAAATTGATAAACCATCATTGTTTTACTGATTGTAAAATAAAATATGTGCTTGTTATAAAATATGCAAATATATACAACTACAGAAAATGAAAATCTACCACACACACACACAGACACATACAATCTCATTTTCCACAGATGCCAGAGATAATTGCTTTTACTAGCTTTCTCTAAACATATATATGTCTTAAGAATAAATGCGGCCGGGCACAGTGGCTCACACCTGTAATCCCAGCACTTTGGGAGGCCGAGGCAGGTGGATCACGAGGTCAGGAGATTGAGATCATCCTGGCTAACACGGTGAGACGCTGTCTCTACTGAAAATACAGAAAATTAGCCAGGCGTGTTGGTGGGCACCTGTAGTCCCAGCTACTCGGGAGGCTGAGGCAGGAGACTGGTATGAACCCAGGAGGCGGAGCTTGCAGCAAGCTGAGATGGCACCACTGCACTCCAGCCTGGACTCCATCTCAAAAAAAAAAAAAAAAAAAGAACAAATGCAGCAGACTTCTGTTTCTATAGTCACAGCAAACTAGCTTGTATTAGACCAACGCTTGCACTGAACAACTGGAAATACTGATTTCATGAAAACAAAAGTAAAAAACTATTTGAGCAACAAATTGTCCATACGGAAAAAATTCCAAATTAGATAAATAGCTATTTGTCTTTACAGTGGGTGAAGCTTAAATCTCCTTGTATGGGGGCTGTTCTCAGAGACCCACTTCCAAAGTATACAGTGCAGAAAGGAGAAAACATAACTTTACTGGAGAAATCTGGCAGACACTGCTTTAACTATGTCAAAGTCAAAATAAAATGTAGAGACAAATCTCTAAAATTAACTTTTTATTTTGGGAAGCAAGAATTGTAGTTCAGGGCATACACATAGACTGGATGGTTTCTGGTTTGCCTGCAGAACAAAGAAAAGATTGGGGGCTTTATTAAAAAGATAAATGTTGGCCGGGCGTGGTAGCTCACGCTTGTAATCCCAGCACTTTGGGATTACCTGAGGTCAGGAGTGTGAGACCAGCCTGGCCAACATGGTGAAACCCCGTCTCTACTAAAAATACAAAAATTAGCCAGGTGTGGTGGCAGGTGCCTGTAATCCCAGCTACTTGGGAGGTTGAGGTGGGAGAATCGCTTGAACCCGGGAGGTGGAGGTTCTAGTGAGCTGATAATGCGCCATTGCACTCCAGCCTGGGCAACAAGAATGAAACTCCGTCTCAAAAAAAAAAAAAAAAAAAAAATATATATATATATATATATATATATATATATATATAAATGTTATGGACTGTTTTGAAAGAAAGCTCACTGGCATTAGAGAAGCTCTGGGTAGCTGGCAAGCACTAGAGAGTGACATCGTGGGTAAAACTAGTCTTATAGTCACAGCAGGTCATTTCAGCAGCTGCTAGGTAAAATTGGTCTTCAGGTTACAGGCAGTTTTAGCAGCTGGGCTTTCAGATAATTCAATTCTTGGAGCAATGCTATGTGCCTCCAGTGCTTTTTCCCACAGCGTCTCAACTCTGATTTAGTTGTGTACGACAAGAATGACCCAACTTGTGTAATCAGCTTTCACAACTAAGTGATCAAAGTTGAAACCATTAGTAAAAAGTCATGTTTACATCATGTACTCCCTGATATGATGCAATCCGTAGAGCACTTAGCATCTCTGTCATTTCTCTCCCAAACTCGTGATCCTGTCTAATCTTGAGAAAACATCGGGCAAGCCCAAACTGAAGGACATTCTACAAAATACCTAACCAGTACTTCTCAAAACTCTCAAGGTCATAAACAGCAAAACAAAACAAAAAGACTGATAACAACTGTTACAGACAATAAGATACTAAGGAGATATGGCAGATAAACATGATACCCTGGATTCTACACTGGAACAGAAAAAGGACATCATGAAAAACCTGGTGAAATCTGAAAGAAGTCTACAGTTCAGCTAATAGCACCGTATCAATGTTAACTTCAGTTTCCTAAATGTAACACAGCTAGCGAGGCAAGATGTTAACTATCTGGGACAACTGGTTGAAGGATGTATGGGAACTCTATCCTATTTTGCAACTCTTATTTCAAAATAAAAAGTTTATTTACTTGCGTTTTTTGCTTGTTTGCAGATAACAGGTATCTAAAAAACCAAAATCTCTGAGAAAAAGGAGGTGCATTGAAATGAGGCTGGCATGATGCCTGGCTCCCCATTGAATCATTAGCCAATTCATAAGCACCATGGGGCTAAGCTAAGAGGCTCAGAAGCACTCCCCTTGGGGTCTTCGCTGATGCCTATGTAGCTTTGAGCCTGGCAGCTTGAAAGCTGAGCAGTATTCTCAGCAGTCTCGCGCATCACTAACAAGACAAAACTTGAAGTTCAGTTTTTACTGTAGAGGAATAAAGACCCCAGAGCTCCAATTAGGATCCCAGAAGACCTACACCCTAGGAATAAAGGTAAAATGAAAATAACCTGATCCTTCTAAAGACTAAAATTTGATTTCAAACCAAATCAGGCTCA
The DNA here is from genome assembly GCF_047675955.1 of Chlorocebus sabaeus. Lineage (NCBI taxonomy): Eukaryota > Metazoa > Chordata > Mammalia > Primates > Cercopithecidae > Chlorocebus > Chlorocebus sabaeus. The sequence continues at coordinate 45,307,305 of NC_132908.1, read as the reverse complement.
GACTGGATTAGGGTAATCTGTATTTATTCAAACTGCTTGCCAGAATCAAAAATAATCCTCTCTGGAAAAAAAGTAACATCGTAAGAGCCTCAAATTATCTCCATAATTTTGTATACACAATGCCCAGCATTCAGTAAAAAACTTAGGTAACACATGGGACATGGTGAAAAGGTCAAACATACATGTAATTGGGATTTCAGAAGGAGAGAAAAAGAATGGGAAAGGGGCAATGTTTGAAGAGCCTACTGCCAAGTGATAGAAGATATCAAGTCACAGACCCAAGAAACCCCATGAATGTCAACCAGAATGCATACTAAAAAATCTGACACAACTAGCCATACTAAAACTGCAGAAAATGAAAGACAAAGCCTCATAAAAGCGACCACAGAATCAAAGGACACATCATTTTCAAAAGAAGAATAATTAACTAACAGTTATTCAGCAGAAAGTTTGGAAGCCTAGAGAATAATCCAATGGAATATTTGTGGAGTTTGTGGTGGCTCAGAAAACGATTCCCCAAAATATGGGAAAACTGAAAAGCCTCAGAAATAAGCCTCAGAAACAAGGGCTGTTTTTGACCTCTCCCTCACCCCCCTGCGCCAACATTCCTGTCTCTCCCATCCTCTTCCCCAAAGCACTCTCTCTGGAATTTCCTTATCCAACTAAGAAAGCTCCTTTCCAAATGAAATACAATTAAGGCCCCCTCCCTAGGAATCTCATTAAATAATCAGGAAAGATTAACCACAGGCGAAGAGAAGAGGCTGGAAGTCAACACCATGGCCAGACACACTTTTCATCAATTCTTTTTTTTGTTGTTTATTTGAGACATTTTCACTCTTGTTGCCCAGGCTGGAGTGCAATGGTAAGACCTCGGCTCACTGCAACCTCTGCCTCCCAGGCTCAAGGGATTCTCAGGCCTCAGCCTCCCGAGTAGCTGGGATTACAGGTGCTTGGCTGTATTTTTTTAAAATCAGCTGTACTCCTGGCTAATTTCTGTAGTTTGTAGTAGAGACAGGGTTTCACCACGTTGGCCAGGCTGGTCTCGAACTCCTGACTCAGGTAATTCACATGCTTCGGCCTCCCAAAGTGTTGGAATTACAGGTGTGAGCCACTGTGCCCACCCAGCCTTCATCAATTCTTCTCATAGCAACTCTAAGACATTAGTTAGGAGACTTTATTTGCATAGTAGGACAACCTGTGTTCCTGTGCAGTCTGCCCTTCACTTTCTAGTCATGTCCCAACCAGCTTCCAAAGAGAATCACTTACAAAATAATATCTGCCTCCCCGCTCCATATGTCTCTCCCCTAAGAAGAGAGTATTTAGGCCTGTCCCCTCTTCACATCTTACATTTTGTGTATGGCTTCCATGTTTGTACATGCTACAAAAATTTTGTACACCTTCTTTCCCTATTAACCTGCTAGTTCATTTTCAGTGAACCTCTGGAGGACACAGAAGTTTTCCTTGGCTCCTACAAGCTCAAGCAAAACAACAGGCAACCTAGAATTCTATTCTCAATTAAAAGTTCTTTCAGAAATGAAAGTGAAATGAGGCCAGGCATGGTAGCTCACACCTGTAATTTCAGCACTTTGGGAGGCCGAGGCAGGTGGATCACTTGAGGCCAGGAGTTTGAGACCAGCCTGGCCAACATGGTGAAAGCCTATCTCTACTAAAAATACAAAAATTAGCTGGGCATGGTGGTGCGTGCCTGTAATCCCAGCTACTCGGGAGGCTGAGGCATAAGAATTGCTTGAGCCTGACAGATAGAGGTTGTGGTGAGCCGAGATCACACCACTGCACTCCAACCTGGGCAACAGAGCTAGACTCTGTCTCAAAAAAAAAGAAATGCAGATATTTCAGACAAGCAAAAATTGAGAGAACTTATTTCTAGTAGATGGGAATAAAAGAAATACTGAGCTGGGTGCAGTGGCTTATTATGCCTGTAATCCCAGCACTTTGGGAGGCCAGGTGGGTGAATCACTTGAGGTCAGGAGTTTGAGACCAGCCTGGCCAACATGTTGAAACCCTAGCTCTACTAAACATACAAAAAAAAAAAAAAAAAATTAGCTGTGTGTGGTGGTTCATGCCTGTAATCCCAGCTACTCGGGAGTCTGAGGCACGAGAATTCCTTGAACCTGGGAGGCAGAGGTTGCAGTGAGCCAAGATTGCACCACTGTACTCCAGCTTGGGCAAAAGGGTGAGACCCTATCTCAAATAAAGATAATAATAAAATAATTAAAGAAATACTAAAGGAGGCTCTTCAACAGAAGATAAATTATTGAACACAAAGGCACAAAAATGCAAGAAAGAATGACAAACAGCAGAAAGGTAAGTATATGATTAAATGTAAATGGACACTGACTGTATAAAATAATAATAATGTTTCTTGGTGTTTAAATTATATGTAGAATTAAAATGCAGGATAGAGAGAAGTAATTCTAGAATGGTGCAGTAAGGACTTCCAAAAATTCAGGTTTCCATGAAAGCCATAAGGACATTGGCAACAAAGGACAAAAAAAAAATCAACTTTTCTAGGCTTCGGAAATTAACCACCAGATTTCAACAACAAAGGAGCTTCTAGTCAAGAAGCAAAGTTGCGTCTCAAAAAGAAGAGTGAGTTTTGTGCATTTTAGCCTTTTCTGTTTCCATACCCTCTCCCAGATCCACGGTAGCCTTGAAAACTAGAAGCCTCTCAGAGAATCACAACGTACTGGAGCAGAAACCCACAGGCTGAAACCTCGGTGGGAGCCAGAGCCAGAGCTGAGGTAGGGAAACCTAACCTGTAACTGACAAATTGCTGGAAGCTCAGTGTGGACAAGTCTGATAAATAAAATACCAGGAGGCCCTAGGCATCAGAAGACCTCCACATTTTTTTTTTTTTTGAGTGTCTGAAATCATTTATTTATGTACTGTGTGATATATTTTTTAATTTTTTAAACTTTCAGGTTCAAGGATACATGTGCAGGTTTGTTATATTGGTAAACTCATGTTATAGGAGTTTGTTGTGCAGATTATTTCATCACCCGGGTACTAAGCCTAGTACCCAATAATTCTTTTCTCTGATTCTCTCCCTCCTCCCGTCCTACACCCTCAGGTAGGCCCAAGTGTCTGCTGTTCCCTTCTTTATGTCCATGTGTTCTCATCATTCAGCTTCCACTTCTAAGTGAGAACATTCAGTATTTGGTTTTTTGTTCCTGTGTTAGTTTGCTAAGGCTAATGGCTTCCAGCTTTACCCATGTTCCCCCAAAGACACCATCTCATTCTTTTTTTATGGCTGTATAATATTCCATGGTGTATCTGTCTCACATTTTCTTTACCCAATCTGTCATTGATGGAGCCCCCATGTTTTTGTGAGATTTACCTTGCAGTTCTCACAGTGAATTTCTGAGAAAAATCTCCTTGTGCTTTAGGAGGGGGAGGAGGAAAGAAATTTGGAAGAGAATTTGTTGCCATTAGAACTGTCTTGCAAGAAATATTAACATAACTTCTTCAAAGAGAACAAAAATAATGTAGGTCATATAAAGAAAAGAAGAGGACCAGAGAATGAATAAGTGGAGGTAAAAGAAGAATTTTCATTTTTCTTAATCTTAATTGATCTAACAGATAACCGTTTGTTCAAAATAACAACAATGTATTCAGTTATGTATGATTACGATTGTGTGTGTGTGTGTGTGTGCACGTGCGTGCGCACGTATGCTTATGTATACAATGAAATGAATAAGAACAATGACACAAGGAACAGGAGAGACAAATTAGGAATGTTTTATTATGAGGTATGTGCACAACCCTTGAAAAAATGCAGTGTTTTTTGAAAGAGGACTATATTTAATTGTAAATGTATATTGCAGACTCTAGGGCAACCAGTTTAAAAAGTGACCAGCTGATTGGATAAGGAAAATGTGGTACAGATATGCTGTGGAATATTATGTAGCCATAAAAAAAAGAATGAGATGGTGTCTTTTTGGTAGAGATGGGGTTTCACCATGTTGGCCAGACTGGTCTTGAACTCCTGAGCTCAGGCCGTTCATGCCTGTAATCCCAGCACTTCAGGAGGCCGAGGTAGGCAGATCACTTGAGGTCAGGAGTTTGAGACCACTCTGGCCAACATGGTGAAACCCCATCTCTACTAAAAATTCAAAATTAGCTAGGCGTGATGATGCACACCTGTAATCCCAGCCACTCAGGAAGCTGAGGCAAGAGAATCCCTTGAGCCCAGGAGACAGAGGTTGCAGTGAGCTGAGATCACACCACTGCACTCCAGCCTGGGTGACAGAGTGAGACCGTCTCAAAAAAAAAAAAAAAAAAAAAAAGGTAAAAAAGAAGTATAAGTGATATACCAAGAAAAGACAGAAAACAGAATCATACAAAATGCCTATTTAAAACCACAAAAGGCAGAAAAAGAGTGAAAGGCAAAATTAGGAATGAAGAACAACAAATAGAAAACAGCAATGAATATAGTAGATACTAATCAATTATATAAATAATCAGTTTGAAAGTCAATGGTATAGCTGGTCACAGTGGTACATGAGGCAAAAACTGATAGAACCACAAGGAGAAATATATAAATCCACTATTATAGTTAGGGACTCCAACCTCCCTTTTCATAATGGGGCAGATCCAGCAGCCAAAAAAGCAGTAAGGACTTAGGTAAACTCAACACCACCAGCAATCAACGGGATATGATGGCTACTTATAGACAACTTCATTCAGCAACAGTAGAATACACATTCTTCTCAAGTTCATGTGGAACATTCACCAAGATAGATAAATTCTGGGCCATTTAAAAAGAAAACCACCTTCCATTCCCTCTAAGTGAACAGGAAAAAAAATTTAAAAATAACGAAATAGTAATAATAATTTTTAAAACCACCTTAACTTTTTTTTTCTTTTTTCTCTTTTTCTTTTTTTTTTTTTTGAGACAGGGTCTTACTCTGTCACGCAGGCTGGAGTGCAGTGGTGTCATCTCAGCTCACTGCAGCCTCCGCCTCCCAGGCTCAAGCAATCCTCCCACCTCAGTCTCCTGAGTAGCTGAAACCACAGGTATACACCACCATGCCCAGCTAATTTTTTGTATTTTTGGTAGAGATGGGGTTTCACCATGTTGGCCAGGCTGGTCTTGAACTCCTGAGCTGAGGCCATCCTCCCACCTTAGCTTCCCAAAGTGCTGGGATTACAGGCATGAGCCACTGTGCCTGGCCAATATTTAAAACAATGGAAATCATATCTCCATCCTCAGACTACAGTGGAATTAAACTAAAACTCAGTAACAGAAAAATAGCTGGAAAATCTGAAAATACTTGAAGATTAAACAATACGTTTCAAAATAACACATGGGGCCAGGCGAGACAGCTCACGCCTATAATCCCAGCACTTTGGGAGGCCAAGGTGGGCAGATCACTTGAGGTCAGGAGTTCAAGATCAGCCTGGCCAGCATGGAGAAACCCTATCTCTACTAAAAATACAAAAATTAGCCTGTATGGTGGCCCGTGCCTGTAATCTCAGCTACTTGAGAGGCTGAGGCATGAGAATCACTTGAACCCGGGAGGCAGAGGCTGCAGTGAACTGAGATCATGCCCCTGCACTCCAGCCTGGGTGACAGAGCAAGGCTCCACCTCAAAAACAAAAAACAAAAAACCATATGGGGTGGTTGCGGGTGAGTGGGGCTGTGGTGGCCCCCGCAGGCAGCCAGGATTTGGGCTGGGGATGGGCTGTAGGCTCCATGCTGCCAGGGTTACTTCAGTGCTTCCAAGCCTCCTGACAGGCTCCAGTCCACTGCCTCATGGAGCCCTAGCCCCATGCAGTTTTCCTTTCTGCCCTCCTGGGCTCCTGCCAGCCCACGTGTGCTCTGAGGGTATACATCCCATCTCATGGTTGGGACCTCAGGCCTGGGAAAATGATGTACATTCCTTGTGTCTTCATTCCAATTGTGCTCTGAATCTGCAAAAACTTCTGGCCGGGCACAATGGCTCACGCCTGTAATTCCAGCACTTTAGGAGGCCAAGAAGGGCAGATCACCTGAGGTCAGGCGTTCAAGAGCAGCCTGGCAACATGGTGAAACCTCCTCTCTACTAAAAATACAAAATTAGCTGAGTGTGGAGGTGTGGCACCTGTAATCCCCCAACTACTCAGGAGGCCAAGGCAGGAGAATTGCTTGAACCCAGGAGGCAGAGGTGGCAGTGAGCCGGGATGGTGCCACTGCACTCCAGCCTGGGTGACAAAGTGAAACTCTGTCTCAGAAAAACAAAACAACACAAAAAGTTCCTGGATCACACATATGCCCTCTGATTTCCCTTTTGGTTGGTCATATATGTCCTGGAAAAACTATACAATAATCCAGTGATAAAAATAAAGGCCAAAGACACTATAATAATGCAGACATAAATGGATTACCAACAAAAGGACCAAAAGAAATCTCTGATAAAAAGAGAGACTAAAGCAATTTTCCCAAAGGATCTCATTGTTTTAAAAATGAACCTGATAATATGAAACACCTTCTTTGTAATTGTCTCTGACCTTTTTCTCTGAGACCAGAATTTGGGATAGAACATTTTGATATTTACCTGATACTAATCAGGAAATGCGTGGTATTTATATTTTCAGTGTATTCAGTTATATTTAATGACCTCCTTCCTGAGTTCCTTTTTCATTAAAATAGCTTTCATTTCTATTCTTACAATTTTAATAAGACGAATAAATGGAAGGTTTATGCTGGTAGACACCCTGCTACTAAGTCAATATTTAAAAATCGTTGGTAGTCCAGCATTTATTCACATGAATTTCACTGCTGCTTGCTCTAATTGCTTTGGGCTCTTCTAATTTGAGTGGAGAACACTTTTACTGTATAACAGAGCCATGAGACTGTGCTGTGAAATGAAGGATAGAATTTTTGGAGATGATAATGATATGAAACGTAAACATATAATTACTCTCCAACACAATGGAACAGCTTATCCATGAGAGCAGTAATTATTATTTACCGTCTGAGGAAGATAGGAAAGACAGGAACATAGGGGAAACCTATTTGGAAAATAGCTTTTACGTAAATGTCTAATGTACATTATGAAATTCTGATATTAGTTGCATTCCTTCTATTTCTACCAATGTATTACACATTCAGTTCAAAACAATATGTGGGTCAAAGGGTCAAAGAAGGTATCTCGGATAAATTTAAAAATACTGTGAACATAGTGAAAATAAAAAGACAACTTATCAAAATTTATGGGATGCAACAAAAGCTGTGCTTAGAGGGAAATGTATAGCATCAGATGCATATATTAGAAAATAGGCCAGGCACAGTGGTTCATGCCTGGAATCCCAGCACTTTGGGAGGCTGAGACAAGAGGATTGCTTAGCCCATACGTTCAGGACCAGCCTGGACAATATAGTGAGACTTTAGCTCTACCAAAAAAAAAAAAAAAATTAGCCTGGTGTGATGGCACACATCTGTAATCCTAGCTACTTGGGAGGCTGAGGCAGAATCACTTGAGTCTGGGAGGTTGAGGCAGCAGTGAGCCCTGATCTCACCACTGCACTCCAGTCTAGGTGACAGAGTAAGATCCTGTCAAAAAAAAAAAAAAAAGAAAAGAAAAGAAGAAAGAGCTAAAATCAATAATCTAAACTTCTACCTTCAGAAACTAGAAATATAAGAGCAAATTAAATTCACACAAAGCAGGAAAAAAAAAAAATAACAAAAACTGAAACAGAAACCAATGACATTGCAAATAGGAACTCAATAGAGAAGATCAATGAAACCAACAGGTGGTTTTTTGCAAGATTAATAAAACATAAAACAGACTAGGAAATAAAGAGGATACAAATCACTAATATCGGAAATGTAAGGGGGATATCACTACAGCTCCTGTGAATTTTTAAAAGATAATAAGGAAATACTATGAACAACCCTATTCCCACAAATTTTATAACCTAGATCAATTGGATCAATTCATTGAAGGACACAACCTGCCTAAATTCACATAGGAAGAAACAGACAATCTGCATAGGCCTATACCTATTGAACAAGTTGAATTAATAATTAATAAATTCCAAAACAGAACACCAGGCCCACATGTATTTACTGGTGAATTCTACCAAACATTTAAGGAAGAAATTCAACCAATCTCTACAATCTCCTTTAGAAGACATAAGCAGAGGGAATAATTTCTAACTCATTCTATGAGGCTAGCATTGCCCTAAAACCAAAATTAGATAATGACATCACAAAAAAAGATAACTACAGGCAGGACACGGTGCCTCACATCTGTAATCCCAGCACTTTGGGAGGCTGAGGCGGGTAGATCACTTGAGATCAGAAGTTCAAGACCAGCCTGGCCAACATGGCAAAGCCCTGTCTCTACTGAAAATACAAAAATTAGCCAGGCACGGTGGTGCACACCTGTAATCCCAGCTACTTGGGAAGTTGAGGCAGGAGAATTGCTTGAACCTAGGAGGTGGATGTTGCAGTGAGCCAAGATCGTACCACTGTACTCCAGCTTGGGTGACAAGTGAGACTGTCTCAAAAAAAAAAAAAAAAAAATACAAAAACAGCACCAATTAAAGTGACTACATAAGTAAATATAAAAGAGAGTATACATGCATTTTTGTTTGTAACTCTTTTTTTTTCCTATCCAATTTAGAAGACAACCACATAAGCCGATAATTATAAAACTATGCTAATGGACTTGTAACGTATAAAGATGTAACATGTGTAACATGTACGACGACAATACTAGCACAAAGGAGTGGGGAGGAAATGAAGCCATACTGAAGCAACGTTTTCATGGAAGATTGATATAAAGTTGTTAGCGATCTAAACTAGACTGTTTTTAAATGAAGATGCTAATTGTAATCCTCAGGGCTACCACTAAGAAATAAGTTAAAAACAAAACAAAATAGTAAAGAAAAGAACAAAGAAATTAAAATGGTACACTATAAAATATCTTTTCAGTGCAAAGCCAGCAGTAACTGCAAAATACTGGAGCAAAAAGACATAAAATATATTGAAAATAAATAGCAAAACAGTTGGTGTCAATCCTACCTTATTAGTAATTACATTAAATATAAATAGATTAAACACTGATCAAAAGGCAGAACTGGCATAATGGATTTTTTTTTAAATGAGCCAACACTATGCTGTATACAAGAGTACTCTTTAGATTCAAAGATGCAATAAGTTAAAAGTGAAGGGATAGGCTGGGTGCAGTGGCTTACGCCTATAATCCCAGCACTTTGGGAGGCAGAGGTGGGTGGATCACTTGACGTCAAGAGTTTGAGATCAGTCTGGCCAAAACTTTGAATCCCCATCTCTACTAAAAACACAAAACTTAGCTGGGCATCGTGGCACACAACTGTAATTCCAGCTACTCAGGAGGCTGAGGCACAAGAATCGCTTGAACCTGGGAAGTGGAGGTTGCAGTGAGCCAAGATGGTGCCACTGCACTCCAGCCTGGGTGACAGAGTGAGACTCTGTCTCTAAAATAACTAACTAACTAAATAAATAAATAGAAAAAGGTATACCATGCAAACATTAGCCAAAGCACAGCTAGTATGGCTATACTAATATCAAACGAAATAAGCTTTAAGGCAAAAATTTGTACTAGAGACAAAGAATAGCATTTTATAATGATGCAAAAGTTTAATCCATCAGGAAAATATAACAATTACAAGCATACATCCACCTAACAACAGAACCCCAAACATAAACTATAGGACAGCAGTAGCATAAAGAGAAGAATGAAGTAAATGGAGTTAAAATGTTCTGAGGACCTTGCATTATCTAGAAAATGTAAAAGTACTAATCTATATCAGATTCCAATAAGTCAAGGATACACATTGCAATCTCTCAGGCCACCTGTTAAAGAAGAACAAAATAAGGTATAACTACTAGGCTAAAAATGGAGGAAAATTTATTGAAAATATTGATTAATCCAAGAGAAAATAAGAAAAATATAAAAATCAGCATTAACTCATTTAGCTATAGAGAAAAGAGAGTAAAATCTCAATATATCATAGCTATGTTGAGTGTAAATGGGCAAAATATGTAAATTAGAAGATGAACATTGTCAATCTAGATTTTGAAAACTATCTGGTTATAAAAGATGATCTTGGCGAGGTGTGGTGGCTCATGCCTGTAATCCCAGCACTTTGGGAGGCCGAGGTAGGCGGGTCACTTGAGGCCAGGAGTTTGAGACCAGCCTGACCCACATGGCAAAATCTCATCTCTACTAAAAATACAAAAAATAGCCAGGCATGGTGGTGTGCACCTGTAACCTCAGCTACTCAGGAGGCTGAGGCAGGAGAATCGCTTGAAGCCAGGAGGCAGAGGTTGCAGTGAGCTGAGATCATGCCACTGCACTGCAGCCTGGCTGACAGGGCAAGATTCTGTCTCAAAAAATAAAAAAAAATAAAAAATAAAAATGATGCTGAATTCAACTAAATGATATATATTATTTTCAAATGCACATGGAAAAATTTTAAAAGTGAATGTATGCTTGGCCATAAAGCAAGTCTCAACAAATTTCAGAGGATTAAAATCACATAGAGCGTGTATCTCTGACTACAATAGAAATAAGCTAAATATGAATTAGTGAAAGAAAACTAGAAAAACTCACCAAAAGTTTACAAATTAGGCAATACACTTCACAATGACCCATGGGTCAAAAAAAATTACACTAAAAATTAGAAAACATGTTGAAGAGAATTATAATATAAAAATGGCATTTCAATACTGCTGGGCTTCTGCTTAGGCATGTATAAAGAAAATTTTATAGCTTCAAATACATATGTAAGAAGAAAAGTACCAAAAATCAGTTATCTGTATTTCCAGATAATAGTTAGAAAATAGCAAATTAAGGCCAGGTATGCTGGCTCACGCCTATAATCCCAGCACTTTGGGAGGCTGAGGAGGGTAGATCACAAGGTCAGGAGTTCGAGACCAGCCTAGCCAACGTAGTGAAACCCCATCTCTACTAAAATTACAAAAAATTAGCCGGGCATGGTGGCGGGCACCTGTAATTCCAACTACTCAGGAGACTGAGGCAGGAAAATCGCTTGAACCCAGGAGGCAGAAGCTGCAGTGAACCGAGATCACACCGTTGCACTCCAGCCTGGGTGGCAAGAGTGAAACTCTGTCTCAAAAAAAAAGGAAAAGAAAATAGTAAATTAAATACAAAGAAAGTGGGAGAAAAAAATAATAATGATAACAACAGGTAATAATAAAGTTGAAAACAAATACACAATAAAGAGCATCAAAAATTTAAATGTGTAAGATCCTAGCAGGAATGATCAAGAATAAAAATAGAGAAGACACAAATTACCAATAGCAGGAACAAATGGGAGCATCATTACAGATCCCACATATTAGAAAGATAATAATATTATGAATAACACTATGACAGTGAACTTGAAATTTTAAGTGAAATAGACACATTTCTAGAAAAACACAACCAAACAAAATTGACACAAGGAAAAAACAAGATACGAAAAGTACCGTATTTACTGAAAATAATGGAATCTATATTTGGAAAATCTTCTTTCAATCAAAATTCTGAGACCAGATAGCTCTCTTGGTGAATATGGCAAGTATTTAAAGAATACACCAATTGTGCATAGGTTCCCTAGGAAAATAGATGAAGAAACATTTCCCGATGTATATTATAGGTGATCATATAACCTTAATCCCCGTATCTGACAAGGACATTATAACAAAGGAAAACTATCCACCAATCTTTCTCAGAAACATAGATGGACAAAAAAAAATCCTAAAGAAAAAATAGCAGTCACAATAACTCAGTGTATTACTAGAATAAAGGAGAAAATTGCATAATAATATAAATAGACACAGAAAAAGCATTTGCCAAAATTTAATCTCATTCACAACAAATACATAGCAACTAGTAATAGACGGGAACTTTTTTTTACTTTAAAATATTATTTAAGACTTATAAAAAAGTTGCAAAAATAGTGCAAAATTTCTGTATATTGTTCACCCAACTTCCCCTGATCTTACCCTTTTATGTAACTGTAGTACAATTCTTGAAACTGGGAAATTAACATTGATGCAATATGATTAACTAACAGACCTTCTTAAATTTTATATATAAAAAGATATATCTATATATCTATAAATATAATATATATCTACATTATAATTATATACTTATATATTTATATACTATATTTATGTATTTGTAAATTTATAAATTTGTAAATATATTTATGATTTTATTTTATATATTTAAAATTATATATAATATATAAATATTATATATATAAATATTTTATACATATATATATTTTTGAGACAGAGTCTCACTCTGTCAGCCAGTCTGGAGTGCAGTGGCACAATCTCAGCTCACTGAAACCTCTGCCTTTTGGGTTTAAGTGATTCTCCTGCCTCAGCTTCCCAAGTAGCTGGGACTACAGGCATGTGCCACCATGCCCAGCTAATTTTTGTATTTTTGGCAGAGATGGGTTTCACTATGTTGGCCAGGCTGGTCTCAAACTCCAGACCTCAGGTAATCTGCCTGGCTTGGCCTCCCAAAGTTCTGGCATTACAGGCATGAGTCACCGCACCCAGCCACCTTCTTAAAAGTTTGCTAGATTTCCCATTAATGTCCCTTTCTGACCCAGGATCCAGTCCAAGATCCCATCTAGCATTTAATTGTCATGTCTACTTACTTTCCTCCAATCTGGAACAGTTCCTCAGTCTTTCTTTGTCTTTATGACCTTAACACTTTTTGAATAATACTGTGTTTTGTGAAATGTCTCCAAGTGCAAATTTCTCTGATGTTTTCCCATAACTAGATTGAGATTATGCAGTTTTGTCAAGAATATTACAAAGTGATGCTGTCCCAGAAGAAAACTTTCCTAATTTGATAATGAATATGTTCAAGAGGATGGCTAAGATTTTTTAAAATGGAAGGTAACAAGCATTGGTGAGAATGTGGAGAAATTCGAACCCTCATACATTTCTGGAAGGAATGTAAAATGGTTCAGGTTGTTGTTTAACAGTTTGGTGGTTCCTCAAAAAGTTAAACACAGAATTATCATATGACACAGCAAGTCCACTTCTAGGTACATACCTAAAAGAATTTAAAACTGGCTAAAAAAAAAATCCTCATACATTAGTTTACCCTTATCTGTAGGAGATACTTTCCAAGGTTTCCGGTGGATGCCTCAAACCTCGGATTGTACCAAATCCCATATACACTACAGGTTTTTTTGACTTCTCCCTCCACCCCCATAATATCTTACTGTGTCGTGCTCACCCTTCTACTTCTTCTAATGCGAAAGGCTAAAATGCCTATGTGATGAGATGAGAGGTGACTGACGGGCATTGCGATGTAGCATTAGGCTGCTATTGACCTTCTGACTGTGTGTGAGGAGGATCGTCTGCTTTGGGCGATGCTGGATAATCAAGCTGTGATGATGTTGCTAGTTGAATGTCAGGAGCAAACAAGATGATGTTGATAACTAATGGGCAGGTAGTAAATACAGCGTGGATAAGCTGAACAAAGGAATGATTCATATCCCGGATGGGACAGAGTCAGACAGCAAAAGATTTCATTATACTACTCAGAACAGCACACAATTTAAAACTTATGAATTGTTAGCTGGGCCTGGTGGCTCATGCCTGTAATCCCAGCACGTTGGGAGGCTGAGGCGGGCGGATGACCTGAGGTCGAGAGTTCGAGACCAACCTGACCAACATGGTAAAATCCCCGTCTCTACTAAAAGCAAAAAATAAATTTAAATTAAAAAAATAAAAATTAGCTGGGCATGGTGGCAGGCACCTGTAATCCCAGCTACTCTGGAGGCTGAGGCACAAGAATCACTTGAACCCAGGAGGCAGAGGTTGCAGTCAGCTCTCACACCACTGCACTCCAGCCTGGATGACAAAGTAAGACTCTCTCTCAAAATAAAAAAAAAAAACACTTGGCTGGGTGCGGTGGCTCACGCCTATAATCCCAGCACCTTGGAAGGCCAAGGCGGGCAGATCATGAGGTCAGGAGATCGAGACCACCCTGGCTAACATGGTGAAACCCCGTCTCTACTAAAAATACAAAAAGATTAGCCGGGCGAGGTGGCAGGCGCCTCTAGTCCCAGCTACTCTGGTGGGGGGCTGAGGCAGGAGAATGGCGTGAACCCGGGAGGCAGCACTTGCAGTGAGCCGAGATCGCGCCACTGCACCCACACTGCACTGGGCGACAGAACGAGACATCGTCTCAAAAAACAAACAAACAAAAAACTTATGAATGGTTTATTTCTGGAATTTTTCATTTAATATTTTTGGACAGTGGGTGATTGAAACAATGGAAAACAAAACCCTAGATGGTGGGAGGGAGAAACTGCTGTACACGAGTGTTCATAGCGACACTATTTGCAGCACCAAAAGACAAAACCAATCCAATGTCCAGCAACATCTGAATGGATAAACAAATGTGGTACACACACACAGTGGAATATTATTCTGCCATAAAAAGGAAGTACTGATTTGTGCTACAGCATGAATGAATCTTGAAAACAGTATACTAAGTAAGAGAAGTCAGACACAAAAGACCAGAGATGTTGTATGATTTTACTTATATGAAATATCCAGAACACGTAAATCCATAGAAACAGAATGCAGATTGGTGGTGGCCAGAGGTGGGAGGTTTGGGGGAATGGGGAGTAATTGCTGAATAGGAACAGAGTTTATTTTGGAATGACAGAAATGTTTTGGATCAGACAGAGATAGTGATTGCACAGTGTTATGAATAACCAAATGCCCTAATTGTTATGTTAGGTGAATTTCTCTTGAAATTCTAAAATTCTACAGCAAACATCATACTTAATGGTGAAATGTTAAAAGCATTCCACTGAGTTTAGAACAATGATACCCATTATCACCACTTCTTTTTAACATGGTAGTAGAGATCTTAACCAATGAAACAATTACAATCAAGAAAAAGAGGAAGAAAAAGAAAAGAGGAGGAGGAAAAAGAGAAGATGTACGGGGGAAGGAGAGGATAAATAAAATGTCTAAGAATCAGTAAGTTAGCCGGGCGTGGTGGCATGCCTCTATAGTCTCAGTTACTTGGGGGGCTGAGGCAGGAGGATCTCTTGAACCTGGGAGGTCAAGGCTGCAGTTAGCCAAGATGGCACTACTACACTCCAGCCTGGGTGACAAACTGAGACTCTGCCTCAAAAATATTTTAAATAAATAAAATAATAAATAAATAAATAAAATAAAAAATTTTTAAAAGAATCAGTAAGGAAGAAATTAAAATTGCTATAATACACAGATGACATTATCATAGACCTAGAAAATCTAAACAAATCTACATGGCCGGGTACAATGGCCCATGCCTATAATTCCAGAACTTTAGGAGGCTGAGGTGGGAGAATCATTTGAGGTCAGGAGTTCAAAACCAGCCTGGAAAAACATGGTGAAATCCCGTCTCTACTAAAAATACAAAAATTAGTCAGGCGTGGTGGTGTGTGCCTGTAATCCCAGCTACTCAGGAGGCTGAGACACAAGAATCGTTTGAACTCAGGAGGCAGAGGTTGCAGTGAACAGAGATCGCACCACTGCACTCCAGCCTGGGTGACAGAGACCCCGTCTCCAAAAAAAAACTGCTACCATTAATAAATGAATTTAACAAGGTCACTAGATACAAGGTCAAAATTTTTAAAAATTCATTGCATTTCTAGCTAATTAGAAATTGAGAAAAATTAAATATCATGCACAGTAGCATCAAGGACATAAATATACAGGGATGAACACAACAAAACTGTACAGAGCCTCTATACAAAAAATTATACAACTTTATGGAGGATTATAAAAGAAGATCCTCAAAAATGAAAGGATATCATTTCAGAACATGTTCAGGATCGAAATACTCAGTATTGGCTAGGGGCAGTGGCCCACACCTGTAATCCCAGCAGTTTGGGAAGCTGAGGCGGGTAGATCACTTGAGGCCAGAA
The DNA here is from genome assembly GCF_047675955.1 of Chlorocebus sabaeus. Taxonomy (NCBI): domain Eukaryota; kingdom Metazoa; phylum Chordata; class Mammalia; order Primates; family Cercopithecidae; genus Chlorocebus; species Chlorocebus sabaeus. Next base: position 45,291,345 of record NC_132908.1, on the reverse strand, counting down.
GTTTGATACCAGCCTGGCCAACATGGTGAAGCCCCATCTCTACCAAAAATACAAAAATTAGTTGGGCATAGTGGCGGGCACCTGTAATCCCGGCTACTCAGGAGGCTGAGGCAGGAGAATCACTTGAAACCAGGAGGTGGAGGTTGCAGTGAGCCAGGGTTGTACCACTGTACTCCAGCCTGGGCAACAGAATGAGACTCTGTCTCAGAAAAAAGAAAAAAAAAAGAAACAAAAGAAATAGTATTGTTAATATATCACTTCTCCCTAACTCGATCTATAGATTCAAAGCAATCACAATTAAAATGCCAGTGGGTTTTTGGGGTGGCAGGTGTATGGGGGAAAGGGAATGAGGGAGGCTGAAATGGACAAACCAATTCTAGAATTTATACAAAAATACAAAGGGCCAAGATTGAAGGATTTGGACCATAGTAGTTTCTTCTTATCTGTGAGGGATATGTTTCAAGACCCCTGGTGGATGCCTGAAATCACAGATAACAGCAAAACCTATATATACTATGTTTTTTTTTTTTCCTGTTACATACCTATAATAAAATTTGACTTACAAATTAGTCCCATTAAAAGATTAACAACAAAAACTAATAATAAAATAGAACAATTATAACAATATATTGGAATGAAAGTCATGCGATTGGAATGAAAGTCATGTGAATGTGATCTCTCCTTCTCAAAATATTTCATTGTTCTGTACCTTAAGTAACATAAACCATGGAAAGAGAAACTGTAGACAAGGGGGTACTACTGTGCAATAACTAAAAAACCCAGTATTAATACAAAGACAGGCAAAGAGGCCAATGTGAAATAACAGTGTCCAGAAACAGCACACACATATTAAGACAAAAAATGACACGTTAGCACAGTGGGGAAGAGATGGGTCTTTTCAATTAGTGGTGCTGGGTCAGCTGAATAACCATATAGGAAAAAAAGTGAATCTTGACTCTTACCTCATACCACACACAAAAATCTAATCCAGATAGGCTCTGAATATGAAAGGTGAAACAATAAACCTTTTAGAAACTGGCATAGAAAAATATATTTATGTCCTTATTTTAGGCAAAATGTATTAAGCAGGACACAAAGAAGCACAAATCGTAAAAGAAAAGTAGATAAACTGGACTAAATTGAAGAGCATCCGTTTATCAAACAAACTATTAAGAGAGTAAAAAGGAAAGCTATTGGAATGGAAAAAGATTTATTGCAACTGGGTATGGTAGCTCAGGCCTATAATCCCAACACTTTCAGAGGCCAAGGCAGAGGGATGGCTTGAGCCCAGGAGTTCAAGACCAGCTTGGACAACATAGCAAGACACTTTCTTTACAAATAGATAAATAAATATTTTTAAAAATATTTTTGCAATACATGTAACTGACAAAGATCTAATAAAGAACTGCAAATTCATAAGAAAAAGATTAACAACTCAACAGAATAAAAGCAAATGTCTAGAACACAAACGGTGTCCAAATGGCCAAGAAACTTGTTTAAAAAAGTGTTAATCCTCATTAGTCATCAGTGAATCACAAGTTAAAACCACAGTGAGATATCCACCCACCAGTATACTCAAAATTGACATGACACGTCACTTGCTGGCAAATATGTGGTAGAACTGAAACTCCCAAACACCATTGGTAGAAATGTAATCTGGTACAACTTTGGAAAATGGTTTGGCACTATCTATTAAAGCTAAATGTAAGTGGCCAGGCACAAAGGCTCATGCCTGTAATCCCAGCACTTTGGGAGGCCAAGATGGGCAGATCACTTGAGGTCAGGAGTTTGAGATCAGCCCGGTCAACATGGTGAAACCCCGTCTCTACTAAAAATACAAAAATTAGCTGGGCGTGGTGGCTGTTGCCTGTAGTCCCAGCTACTCTGCAGGCTGAGGCAGGAGAATCACTTGAACCCTTGAGGCAGAGGTTGCAGTGAGCCAGGATCGTGCCACTGCACTCCAACCTGGGCCACAGAGCGAGATTCTGTCTCAAAAAAGAAAAAAAAAAAAAAGGCTAAATGTAAATAAACCCTTTACCCAGCTTGGTATATAACTAATAAAATAGGCACATTTACACACAAAAAGTCATGTGTGAGAACATCTACAGTGACATCGTTTTTCATAGACAAAGATGAAAACAATCCAAATATTCATAAACAGAAAAATGGATAAATAATGTGTGTATATTCATACAGTAAAATACTATGCAGAAAGGAATATAAGTGACAGTCAGTACACTCAGCTGCATTTCATAATGTTGAGGGAAAGAAGCTAAACATAAAAGAGGCCATGCTTTATGTTTCCACCGATGTAAAGTTCAAATACAATCAAACTTATTTCTGGTGTTGGAAGTCAAAAGAGTGGTCGCCTGAGAAGGAAAGTGACTGGGGATGCAAGAGATCAGCTTCAGGGCTCCCACAATTTTTTTTTTTTTTTTTTTTTTTTGAGGTGGAGTCTCGCTCTGTCACCCAGGATGGAGCGCAATGGCGCAATCTCGGCTCACTGCAACAACCTCTGCCTCCGCGGTTCAAGTGATTCTCCTGCCTCATCCTCCCGAGTAGCTGGAACTACAGGCGCATGCCACCCCGCCGGGCTCATTTTTTTATTTTTAGTAGAGACAGGGTTTCACCATGTTGACCAGAATGGTCTCGAACTCCAGATCTCCTGATCCGCCCGCCTCGGCCTCCCAAAACGCTGGGATTACAGGCGTGAGCCACCACGCCCGGCCCGGGGCTCCCACAAATTTTTACATCTGACTGGTGTTCACATTCGGGTGCTCACTTTGAGAAAACTCATCAAGTTATGCCTTCTCTATGTTTATGTTCAATAAATAAGTGTGGGGTTTTTTGTTGCTTGTTTTTGTTTTTGTTTTTTTTGTAGAGAGAGTCTCACTAAATTGCCCAGGCTGCTTTTCTTACCCCTGGACTCAAGTGATCCTCTCACCTTGGCCTTCCAAAGTGCTGGGATTACAGGTGTGAGCCACTGCACCTGGCCTAAATAAGTTTTTTATTTTATTTTATTTATTTATTTATATTTATTTTATTTTATTTTAATTTTTTTATTTATTTTTGAGACGGAGTCTCACTCTTTCGCCCAGGCTGGAATGCAGCCGCGAGATCTCGGTTTACTGCAAGCTCCGCCTCCCGGGTTCAGGCCATTCTCCTGCCTCACCCTCCTGAGGAGCTGGGACTGCAGGCGCCCGCCACCACGCCCGGCTAATTTTTTGTATTTTTAGTAGAGACAGGGTTTCACCGTGTTAGCCAGGATGGTCTCGATCTCCTGACCTCGTGATCCGCCTGCCTCAGCCTCCCAAAGTGCTGGGATTACAGGCGTGAGCCCTCGCGCCTGGTCAGTAAGCTTTTTTTTAATGAATGTTGCTTATACACACCAGTCTTTGGTAAATCTACAAATACAATTATAGATGCACAGATAACCAAAGGGAAAAAAATCTTACCGTTGTCCCTGTCTTTTTTTTTTTTTTTTTTTTTTTTTTGGTACTGAGTCTCTCGCTGTCGCCCAGGCTGGAGTGCAGTGGCCGGATCTCAGCTCACTGTAAGCTCCGCCTCCCGGGTTTGCGCCATTCTCGTGCCTCAGCCTCCCGAGTAGCTGGGACTACAGGTGCCCGCCACCTCACCCGGCTATTTTTTTGTATTTTTTAGTAGAGACGGGGTTTCACTGTGTTAGCCAGGATGGTCTCGATCTCCTGACCTCGTGATCCGTCCGTCTCGGCGGTTGTCCCTTTCTTACACATGCTGTGGTCCTAGCCCTGCTTACAAATCTCCACCATCTTCTCAACACTGTGCTCAAGTCTTCAAGAGAAACCTCATGCATATTTACAAAATAGTCTGTCAAACATTTCAAACATTTCAACTCCTACAAATTCCAGAAAACCAGTTGTATCAAAAATCAAAATCCAAGTTAGGGTTTAGCCAGAAGACTCTGTTACTCAAAAATAAGATCACATACCCCAACTTGTTTTTTGAATTTTTTTGGACTTTTTCCCTTATCATCAGTATGTTTAAATCTGCTGTATCCCCTTTAACAGCTATGTAATATTCTATTTTATAACTTTACAGTATTTTACTTAACAATCTCCTTTTAAAGGACATTTAGGTTGTTTCCAGTTTTTGCTTTTACAAAAATGTTCCAGTGACTATTCAAGCATATACGTCATTCTCATTTGATGATTTATCCTTTCATTCAAATAAGCTATTTGGGGCGGGGCGCAATGGCTTACACCTGTAATCCCAGCACTTTGAGAGGGCGAGGCAGGCGATCACCTGAGGTCAGGAGTTCGAGACCAGCCTGAACAACATGGTGAAACACCATCTCTACTAAAAATACAAAACTTAGGTGAGCGTGGTGGCGGGCGCCTGTGGTCCCAGCTACACAGGAGGCTGAGGCAGGAGAATCGCTTGAACACGGAAGACAGAGGTTACAGTTTGACGAGATTGAACCACTGCACTCCAACCTAGGCAACAGAGGGAGACTCCGCCAAAAAAAAAAAAAAAAGAATAAGTTATTTGAGGTTGAAATATTAGGCCAAGTGGTGGGCACATGGAAAAGGATTTAGATACATTACCAACATGTCTCCTGAAAAGCTGTATTTATCACACCCACCCCACCACCCACCACCCACAGTCTAGGAAAGCATCTGCATCCTTGCCAGCACTGGTTATTGTCAGCCTTTTGTTTGGTTTGGTTTTGGTTTTGGTGAGATGGTGTTTCACTCTGTTACTCAGGCTGACCTCGAACTCATGGGCTCATGAGATCCTCCCACCTTGGCCTCCCTAGCAACTGGGACTGCATGTGCACACCATCGCTCCCAGCTATTGTCAGTCATTTTAATCCCTGCATAAATACATAAATCTGATGTATGATCCAGGCATGGTGGCACGTGTCTGTGGTCCCAGTTATTTGCAGGACTGAGATGGGAGGATCACCTGAGCCCAGGAGGTCGAGGCTTCAGTGACCCACGATCACACCGCTGCACTCCAGCCAAGGCAACAGAGTGAGCCCCTCGCTCTGGAGTCATTAAAAAAAGACATATACAGACAATAAGACATGATCATCCAGTGATTAAGAGTGGGAGTCTAGAGCCAGATTGCCAGGGCTCATGTCCCCGCTCTGTTACTTCTCAGCTGGTTGACTCTGGGCAAGTTATTTAAACTCTCTGTGCCTCAGTTTACTTATCCATAAAAGGTGGAAAATGATAGTACCTATGTTGTAAAATTATCATGCAGATGAACAAATTAAGACATGTTAGGTTGGGCGTGGTGTACCTGCCAGCACTTTGGGAGGACAAGGCGGGCAGATCACTTGAGGCCAGGAATTTGAGATCAGCCTGGCCAACGTGGTGAAATCCTGTCTCTACTAAAAAATACAAAAATTAGCAGGGCATGGTGGCACACACCTGTAATTCAAGCTTCGCAGGAGGCTGAGGCAAGAGAATCGCTTGAACCCGGGAAGTGGAGGTTGCAGTGAGGCCAGATCATGCCACTGCCCTCCAGCCTGGCTGATGAAGTGAGATTTGTCTCAAAAAACAAACACAAACAAAAACAATACTGAGTATTTCAATCCTGAACATAGTATATTCTTTTGTTTTTGAAGGTCTTCTTTTATAGAGCAAGACTCGGTCTCAAAAAAAAAGAAAGAGACACATTAGAAGAGCACTTGGTATGTCACATGCTCCTGCTATAAGCCCTTGTTTTAATGAACATTTATCACTTTTAAGGTATTTTTAAATGAGAATGTACTGGAATTAGAAAGGGCAAGTAACTGAAAAGCCCATTAACCCAGTCCCCTGGAGAGGTGTCCTGGGGGTTCCAGGTGAGCTGCTCACTGTCCAGGCTTCACACTCAGCTCCGACAAATCAACCCCGCAAAGGACGCAGCAGTCACACCCCCGCTTCCAGCCCAGGGTGGCTTGTTTTCAAGCATTGTCGCTTTCTGATCTCAACTAGCTTTCTAGGTAAAGAACAAATATTGGACAAAAAGAAAAAGGAAAAGTGTTTGATTCATTCTTCAGACATTTCCTGAGTGCTGGATATGTGTGATCTACCTGGCTAGGCAACTGCTGCCTTGTGAGGGCCTACTGTGTGCTGGTCACTTAATAGACATCATCTCATGACACACTTGCTGGCTGGGTGTGGTGGTTCACACCTGTAATCCCAAACCTTTTGGAGGCCGAGGCAGGAAGATCACTTGAGGCTAGGAGTTTGAGGGCAGCCTGGGCAATATAGCAAGATCTTGTATGTACAAAAGATTTTTAAAAATTAGCCAGGTGTGGTGGTGCACACCTGTAATCCCAGCCCTTTGGGAGGCTGAGAGAGGAGGATTTCTTGAGCCCAGAAATTTCAGGGTACAGTGAGCCATAACGGCACCACCATCCTCCGGCCTGAGTGATGGAGCAAGACCCCACCTAAAAAATTTTAAAAAGAAAGATTTAAAAAAGAAAAACTCACAACCACCCTATAAGGCAGACACAACTGTATTTTACAGAGGAGAAACTGAAATTCAGAGCATTAAGTGATTTGCCCCAAATCCCCAAAGCTGGTAAGTGGCAGGGCCAGCCTGGTCCACGGGGAGCTTAACCCTGCTGCACTCTGTGACCTGACTTCACTCTTGTCGGGGGTCCGCTGATCCCTGAGCCCTGCTGTGTTAGTAGTTACCATGGAATAACTTTCTCCAAAGAGAGAGGTGGTTCTACCCCAACTTTTGGGAAAAGCACCCACATGTACCTGCAGGGAAGGAAAGGGCTTTTAAAGGGCTGTCCCTCCCCGGGGGTCTTGGCTGGGGCCCTGAATGGGGGACCTACTGTGCTCTGCTCTTCAGAGTTGAGCCAGGGATGCCCAGGACGGGTTCTCCACTCCACCAAGCAGGAGATGTGTGCACTGCAGCTTCCTCCAGGCTCTGTCTCCACAAACCATCTGGGCACCAGGGGACTCTGAGCATAGCCCCAGCCCCAGCCTGCACCTCTGCCAACTGGGAGCTGGGGGCTTTTGGCTGTTGCATCCATGAAGACTCTCAAGGGTCATCACAGCTTCCACAGAGCCCCTTTTTCCCCCAGTCCTCCTCCAGGAAGCCCTCCGGGGCCCCAGCCCACAGACAGTGCCCCTGGGATGTGCTGGCCGTCCCCTCCTCCATCCCATCAATCTCCCTGCAGGTCTGTTTTCAGGACCTGTCTTCCCTTTCTCCTTAATCCACATCTCCTTCTCCTTCTCAAGCAGGAACTAGACCATTTTCACCTTGGAGTTGCCACAGTCTCCAGCCAAGAGCTGGTCTCACAGAATGTGCTTAATAAACTGGGCACCGTGGCTCACGCCTGTAATCCCAGCACTTTGGGAGGCTGAGGCGGAGGATTGCTTGAGCCCAGGAGTTCAACAACAGCCTGGGCAACATAGTGAGACCCTGTCTCAACAAAACATTTACAAAACAAAATGAGCTGTGCATGGTGGTGTGCATCTGTGGTCCCAGCTACTTTGGGAGCCTGAGAACTGTAACAGGAGGATCACTTGAGCCCAGAAAGTCAAGATTGCAGTAAGCTGTGACCACACCACTGCACTTCCACCTGGGCAACAAAGCAAGATCCTGTCTCTCAAAGCACACACACACCCACACACCCACATCCTTTTTTAAAGGTCAAAATATAAAAATAAAAAAAGAAAATGTTTAATAAATACTGGTGGTGGGCTGGGCCTGGTGGCTCATGCCTGTAATCCCAGCACTTTGGGAGGCCGAGGCGGGCAGATCACTTGAGGTCAGGAGTTCGAGCCCAGCCTGGCCAATATGGTGAAACCCCATCTCTACTAAAAAATACAAAAATTAGCCAGGCGTGGTGGCAGGCACCTGTAATCCCAGCTACTCAGGAGGCTGAGGCAAGAGAATCACTTGAATCAGGGAGGTGGAGGTTGTATTGAGCCGAGATCGCACCACTGCACTCCAGCCTGGGTGTCACAGCAAGACTCTGTCTCAAAAAATAATAATAATTAATTTAAAAAAATATATTGGTGATGAATGGTCACATAAATAGCTCCACCAAAGAATTTCCAAATGAACACACTTACGTGCATGTGACTCCTATTATGAAAGGAGCATGGCTGGAGAATGGTTGAGTGCTTTGGGTTACAGTGGAAAAGGAAATCCTGCCTTTGGGATTGAGCTCTGCCCTGACCAGTTTTGGTCCCTGGCTTGGGATGAATCACAAATAACCTTTCTGAACCTGGGATTCCTCATGTGTGAAAATGGACGTGATGGAGCAGTTCTACACTCCTCACGGGTTCAGGGGAAGGGAAGGAGGTGAAGGCCACGGCGAGCGGCAGCGTGAAGAGTGGTCCTAATTTCGCTTTCCATCCACTGTGTGGTGCAGTCATAAATACCTGGGAGCAAGAAAGGATCTTCCTCCGGGCCCCCAAGCTCACGCAGTACGCGGCAGGTTCGCTTCTCCTCCACTGGCCCAAAAGGAAAGCTGAGTTTTCAGATTTTATTATATACATCTATATATATAGATAGATACAGATATAGATATATTTTTTGAGACAGGGTCTCTCACTCTGTTGCCCAAGTTGGAGTGAAGTGACGTGATCTCAGCTCACTGCAGCCTCTACCTCCCGGGTTCAAGCGATTCTCCTGCTTCACTCTCCTGAGTAGCTGGGATTACAGGTGCCCGCCACCATGCCTGGTTAATTTTTGCGTTTTTTGTGGAGACAGGATTTCACCATGTTGGCCAAGCTGGTCTCAAACTCCTGACCTCAAGTGATCTGCCCACCTTGGCCTCCTCCCAAAGTGCTAGGATGACAGGCATGAGCCACTGTGCCCAGCCTGGACTTTAGAGAATTCATAAAAGGGGATTTGAAATTCCAAGGTCTCATCTTGTCCTGAAAGTCCACTTTCTCTCCCAGAAGCCTCAGCTGTCTTCTGGAAGGTCTGAGGCAGGAGAGGGACGAGAGACCTCCCAGCTCAGGTGACAGGTGCCTGCTGGGAGACCTTTAAGTCTGGACAGTAGCCTGCCAGCCACATCTAAAGCTCTGAAGTCATTTCCCCTGATACCAGAGACTTGGCACCTGCTGGAATCCTGGGAGGATTAGAATGTCAGGAGTGCCCCAGATCTGACACCTCACACCCTGACACCCTAGGAGGAGGCCTGGGAGGAGCAGATTGCCCTCTGGGTACCCTGAGCTCAGGGGTGGGCCCACCAAGGCCAGGGGAGTAGGGAGGATGCTGAATGGTCCAGCCCTTGCCTGTGCCCTACAAGTTGGTATTGGCCTCAGAGGTACATAATTGGCATTAGAAAGAGCAAACACCTTTGGAAGACCTCAGAGGCTCTGAAACAGGATCACAGCCCTTTACTGTTGACGCCACCAGCAGTTGCTAAGCGACGAACCAGGCATTTCAGGCGCTGGCAAGAGGGGATCCCCAGGGCGCTGGGCAGAGTCTGGCTCCTGGCAGCTGCCTGGGGCTCTGCCCACATCCCTGGCCCCGCACAGGGGCCAGAGGTCTCAGCCAGGGGCCAGCGGCTGCGCTGAGTAGTCACTTGCCTGGAGCACGCAAGCTGCACCCAACAAACCACAAAGAGGAGGCGATGGCTGGTTGGGAGGACACGGGATCAAGCTGGCAAGTCAAGGAGCCTCTTTGAACTTGAATTTCCTTCTCAATAAAATGAGGATAATTAGGCAACATAGACTGACCTCCCAGAGTGAGTGTTAGAATCAAAAGAGAGAATGGGGCCAGCATGGTGGTTCATGCCTGTAATCCCAGCTGGGAGGCAGAGGTAGGTGTCTCACCTGAGGTCAGGAGTTCGAGACCTGCCTGGCCAACGTGGTGAAATCCTGTCTCCATTAAAAATACAATAATTAGCTGGGCGTAGTGGCAGGTGCCTGTAATGCCAGCTACTCAGGAGGCTGAATCAGGAGAATCACTTGAATCCGGGAGGCAGAGGTTGTAGTGAGCCGAGATTGTGCCACTGCACTCCAACCTGAGCCACAGAACAAGACTCTGTCTCAAAAAAAATAAAAATAAAAGAGAGAATAGCCGGAGAAGACTTAGCGAGTGGTAAGGGAGTTCAACATCAGTCATTGTCATTATAAATAAAAGAACTGGGGTTTTGGCACCTGGTAAAGGAGGAGACACAACCATCCTCCACTTGGCCAAATAAGGTTCACCAAATTGTATCTAGAGTGGGCTCTTATCCCCCATATTGATAACAAGCAATATGTAAATATACAATATTAAGTTACATAAAATTATAAAATAGAATGTTTTCCATGATATAGATTTTATTAAATGTAATCTCCATAAATAGATAAATGAACTATATGAATAAATTCATTGTTCATATATAGTCTGGAAAGTTAGTCACTGTTAATAACCACCTCATCAAGAGGGGAGATTATGGTTGGTTTTGATCTCATTCTTTTCTTTTTTTTTTTCTTTTTTTTTTTTTTTTTGAGACAGAGACTCGCTCTGTCACCCAGGCTGGAGTGCAATGGCAAAATCTGGGCTCATTGCAACCTCCACCTCCCGGGTTCAAGTGATTCTCCTGCCTCAGCCTCCCAAGTAGCTGGGATTACAGGCACGTGCCACTATGCCCGGCTAATTTTTGTATTTTTAGTAGAGATGGGGTTTCACCATGTTGGCCAGGCTGGTCTCAAACTCCTGACCTCAAGTGATCCACCAACCTCGGCCTCCCAAGGTGCTGGGATTTCAGGCGTGAGCCACTGCTCCTGGCCTGATCTCATTCTTTTTGCTATCTTTTCTGCAACGACTGATTGGTTGAGTGCTTTTTATAAACAAACAAAGTGGGTTCTGGCCTGCAGCTCTATAGAGGGGACTACTTCAACACTGGCCTCTCCTAGGAGATTGGGAAGACCAAGTGCGTCCAAACACCCCCAACTGAATGACCCAGGGCCTGCTGAAGTGGCCTCCATGGGGCTGCTGTTTCACAGCAAAACCTTTTTTTGTTTGTTTTTTGAGACAGGTCTTCTGTTGCCTGAGCTAGAGTGCAGTAGTGTGGTCTTAGCTCACTGCAACCTCCACCTTGGGCTCAAGTGATCCTCCATCTCAGCCTCCCAAGTAGCTGGGACTACAGCAGCATGTCAACACACCTAGCTTTTTTGTTGCTGTTGCAGAGATGAGGTTTCACCATGTTGCCCAGGTTAGTCTCAAACTTCTGAGTTCAAGTGATCCTCCCGCCTCCGCCTCCCAAAGTGCTGAAATTATAGGCGTGAGCCACCACGTCCAGTCACAAACATCTTTTCCTGTTCCAATAGCTTTTTTTTTTTTTTCAAATAAAACTGACAAGGAAGCCCAACCTCTAAACAGGGTGTGGAGAGACAGCCTGCAGAATGGAAGAGGATCAGAGACACCTGGGGCTATGTGGCCTTAGGCCCCTCAGCCTCCATTCATTTCCTTATCTGTAAAATGGGCTCCTAATGCTTGCCCCACAGGGTGGTTGTGGAAACTCAGTGTCTTATCTCCAGAGGTGTCTGGCACAAGGCAAATGCCCCCAAATTATTAGTAATTATTTTACACATTTTTTAAACAAAATATATAAACGTGGTTTAAAAGGGTATGGTGTTTCCCTGGGCCTCTGGTTAAAAGGGTATGGTGCTTCCCTGGGCCTCTGTGGTCGCCCTAAAGGGACCTCCAGGGAGCCTTGAGCTCCAAACAGCAGCGTCTGAAATGTCCTGGTGCAGGTGGGAGCACTGAGTTGGGGTCGGAGGTCACAGGCCCAGGCCAGACGTGGGCGCTGGCAAGTTGCGTGGCCTTGGGTGGATCACTTTCTTTCTGTGCCTCAGTTTCTTTCTGTGCCTCTGCAGCCCACGTCAGTGGTTCTCACTGGGAGGTTTGGTTGGGGGAGGGGCCGATTTTGGTTTGTCACGTTGAATGGTTGGTTTCTCCCGACCAGGCTTTCTACTGCTTCTCCAAACAGCCTTGTAGTTTAAACCTATGAATAATTCTCTGTTTAATGATCCATTTTACATACAGTGTATATGTGTACATATAAACACCAAGTATTTTTGCAGTTTTAACCTATACTGCATTTTCTAGTATTGCGATTCCTATGTAAATCAACAAAAGACATGTTCTGTTTGGCTCAGTACTTTACCAAGAGATTTCGGAATATCAAACCACCAGTGGCAACACAGCTCATGGTATTTGACTCACCAGAACATCACATTACAAAAAAATGAAAAGCATGTGAGGTTAATATGTTAATTAGCTAGATTAGTGATTACATTTGAAATATGTAATGTATACATATTTCAAAACAACATGTACAAAATCAATATATATAACTGTCCATTAAAAATGAAAAACTAAAACATCACATTACCAAATAACACATATGTTTATGATGATTCTATACAGAACCGCAGGCACCTATTTTATTAATTCTACTAGTGTAGTTGGGCTAGGGCATTTACATATTTAAAAGCATATATATCTATTTTTAAATTTTTATTTCAATAGTTTCTGGGGCACAGGTGGTTTTTGGTTACATAAATAAGTTCTTTAGTGGTGATTTCTGAGATTTTGGTGCACCCATCACCTGAGTGGTGTACACAGTACCCAATATGTAGTCTTTTAAAAGTATATTATTTTATGTTATTTTATTATTATTATTATTATTTTTGAGACGGAGTCTCACTCTGTCGCCCAGGCTGGAGTGCAGTGGCGTGATCTTGACTCACTGCAACATCCACCTCCCGGGTTCAAGCAATTCTCGTGCCCCAGCCTCCCAAGTAGCTGGGACTACGGGTGCGTGCTACCACGCTCAGCTAATGTTTGTATTTTTAGTAGAGACAGGGTTTCACCATGTTGGCCATGGTGGCTGGTCTTGAACTCTTGACCTCAAGTGATCCGCCCGCCTTGGCCTCCCAAAGTGCCAGGATTACACACGTGAGCCACTGGGCCTGGCCTAAGTTATGTTATTATAAATTGCTTTTCATTCATATACATAATACATGTAGGTCAGTTATGTTATGCATATAGTAACAGTAAGGGAGGTTTTAAAGTAATTGTTATAAAAAGGGAACATTGACAATGACATAAAATTGTGGGAGGGGCTAAAAAGGGAGGGTGGTGTTGGGATTGTGGGTTGAGCACTTTGCCTGATTGTCACATACTAGTTTTCTTTATTTCTTTCTTTTTTTTTCAGAGATATGGCCTTGCTCTGTTGCCCAGGCTGGAGTGCAGTGGTGTGACCATAGCTCTCTGCCACCTTGACCTCCTAAGCTTAAGCAATCCTCTCTCTCAGCCTCCCAAGTTGCTGGGTTTACAGGCACACACCACCATGCCTGGCTAATTTTATTATATTTTTTGTAGAGATGAGTCCTCATTGTGTTTCCCAGGCTGGTCTGGAACTCCTGGGCTCAGGAGATCCTCCTGCCTCGGCCTCAGGAATTGCTGGGGTTACAGGTGCACGCCACCCAGAGGCTCCTCCCTGGTTGTGGAGTGGGGTTCAGGAGTGCTCCTCCTACACAGACCTTGTGTTGGGCTGTGGAAGCTGTGTCAAATCCAGTAAGCCCTGCCTAGGAACCTCTTTAGTCTGAGGCTTCTCAACCAAATGGGATTCACCAGCTGAGAACCACCCTTGTTAAGCTTAAATTGACACACACGGGGAGTTTCCCGGTGACATCATCGGCACCCATGGCCTCCGGTCTCACTCACCATCCCAAACTGAGAGCAGATGGGGAGGGCCTCAGGCAGCATCGGAGGGGCATCCCTCGGGTTCTGGTTGCCAGGGATCCCCAGTGGCCAAAGCTGTGATCTCACAGGCTCCCAGGCAACCTGCGGAGCTTACATTCTAGGACCACTCTGCGACTTGAGGGCAAATGAGAAACCTGGGCCAACGCGTGTGTGTACAAATGTGGAAGTTGTAAAGACTTCTTTCTGTGAAGAAGCAGCCTTCATTCTAAGGTCATGATTTTCCTATTATTTTTTGTGTTAATATGACCTTGCTTTTATGAAATAATGGTGATGGTAGGTAGAGGAGCTGGGGTATTGTTTCACAAACATCCTTTTACATAGCAAAGTAGTTAGCAACCCTACATCAAAGTAGTTGATGCCCCCTGTTCTCTCTCTCTTATCCTGAACCCCAAAAGTTTTGCAGTGGAAGAAAAAGACATGAAAACAGACTCATTCTTAAGGCAGTGCCAGGGCAGCAGTAGCCATCTGTATTTGTCACGGTGAGGTCATAGAAGAAGGGTTGATTATCACTGACTGGGAAAACTTCACAAAGGAGGTGGTGTTTGAGCGAAGTCTTGAGCTCCCCAGGGCTGCTTACTGGGCAGTGTGGATGGTGTGGAGTGGGATGGTGAAGGATAGGGTCAGAGGAAGGAAGAGCATGCCCGCCCAGCTGTATGTGGGTTGCTGCCTCCCTGGAGAGGGGTCATGAAGCCTAGCAGGCAGTGGAGCCCAGGTAATGGCGGACCTTGAGGGGAACGCCGGCGGGAAGCTTAGACCTATGACCTCCAGACTGTACACTGAGGCCATCAGTTGCAAATGTTTACCTTTTGGTATTTGAAATTCCAAGCTGAACACAGGGAGGTGAGTGAGTTGGAAGTTTGTTTGTGCTAGATGTACTTTAGTTGGCCTTCCCCAGACTACAGGGGGCTTCTGAGCCACTGGGCTCCCCAGAGTGACGAGAGACCTGCTGTGTAGACCACTCCTGAAAGACTTCCATGAAGGCACAAAAGCAACAGGTTTGCTGAGTGGTGCTGCCCATGCCCCATGAGGGGAACGGTGTATACCATCTCCACACAATGCAGCAAGCCAAGCTCCAGGCCGCACACTTGGGGGCTTTAGAGGATGCCTCATTAGAGTAAAATGGGACTTACTTTTATTTTTTTATAACTCAATTTTATTCTGAGTCCCTGTTATGCTAGGTGGCAGAAATGTCATCTCAGATAATGTGGGGGTCCTGCCCCTTTCCTCAGGGTTTGCCATAGAGGAAGTCATCAAGGGCTTGCTATCATGGGCTGGGGTCCCACCCATCCTCACAGCTTGCTGCTGGGACACCTTCTCCTCTGTGTCCCAGGTCTAGGGCTTCTCCTGGTGTCGGGCGCCTGGCAGTGTTTCACTGGGGAGGCCTCCTTGGCTCCAGCTCATTCCTCTTTCTCTGTGTCTGGTGCCTGCCCAGGGCCTTTCGCAGTAAATGGTACTGGGTGCTCTCTGGTCATCGGCTCCACCATCTGGATGGATGTTTTGCCTCCCAATCTGAGGCTTAGACAAGGCACAAGGGTCAAGGATCCCCTCTCGGGACCCATCAAAGTCTGTATTTCCCCACCTGGGGAAGGGTGCTGGTTTTCTTCATTATGCACCCCCCATCTTTAGGCGAGTTCATTAGTCCTTTATTATTATTATTATTATTGTTATTATTATTATTATTACTGAGACAGGATCTCCCTCTCTCATCCAAGCTGGAATGTAGTGGAACAATCATAGCTCACTGCAGTCTCAACCTCCTAGGCTCAAGTGATCCTCCCACCATGGCCTCCCAAGTAGCTGGGATTACAGGCACGGGCCAGCACACCCAGCACATTTTTAAATTTCTTGTAAAGACTGAGTCTCACTATGCCCAGGTTGGTCTCAAGTGATCCTCCTGGCTTCAAGTGATCCTACCACCTCAACCTGCCAAAATGCTGGGATTATAAGTGTGAGCCACTATGCCCAGCCTAGATTAGTATTTTCTATTTGCCTAAAGGCATAGGCATTTGAAACTCAAAAGCCAGGAAAATATTTTCTCTTCCACTTTAGTCACCTCTTTTGAGGCATCAAGTGACTCTGGGTTTCGCTGCCTAAAGAGGGTAAAAAGAATCATGGTTGGGTCTGGATACCACCGTAATTATTAAAGCAAAATAAAACAAGTAAGCAAACCAAAGCACCTCTAATCCTCTGCTGCAGTCCCTCCCTAGTGTGGTCTCTGGCACAAGGCGTTGCTGCTCTCTGCAGGTGGCCTTTTTGGCCCCAGGCCGATCCTCCGTGGGATGGGAAGCTGACCAATGGGTTGGGGAAGCTGGAAACCAGGAAACGGTCACGGGTCAGTTGCTGTCAGCCACTATTCCTTCAGCTCTCACTGCAGTGCTCAGAGACTACATTTCCTTGGCCACTATCTGGCTTCTGTACCCTAGGATGATGGAAGACTCAAACAAACAAAAAAAAACTGTCTTGCTTGTAACTGGAGCTAAAAATGGAGCAGTGTTTAAGGTCTAGTTTTTTTTTGTTTTTTGGGGGGGGGTTTTTTTTTTTTGCTTGTTTGTTTGTTTGAGACAGGGTCTTACTCTGTCGCCCAGGCTGGAGTGCAGTGGTGAGATCAACTGCTCACTGCAGCCTTGACCTCCCAGGCTCAAGTGATCCTCCCATCTCAGCCTCCCGAGTAGCTGGGACCCCAGGCACGCACCACCATGCCTGGCTAATTTAATTCTATATTTTGTAGAGACAGGGTCTCCCTATGTTGCCCAGGCTGGTCTTGAATCCCTGTGTTCAAGCGATCCTCCCACCTTGGCCTCCCAAAATGTTGGGATTACAGGCATGTGCCACGGTGTCAGATTGGTCTTTACTTTTCTTCCAATCCAAGTTCCAGAAACAGGAGCTGCCTTTCTTCGAGATGTAGGTGTTTGTGGTTAAGAGATTGGAGTCTGTTTTTCCTGCTTATCACCTGACAACTTTGGAGAGGTAATTTACAAACCCCGTGCCTCAGTTTTCTCCTCTGTAAAGTGGGGATGATAGTGGCATCTGCGTCAAAGTGTTGCTATGAGGATTGGATGAATCCATGTAAAGTGCTTAGACCCGTGCCTGGCACACAGTCAGCCTTCAATAGATGTTGGCTGGAATTATTAGGTGACTGTGGCTCTTGGGAATTTATGAGAGTCCTGGCATCACAGGGTTCAATATTTTATTTTTTGTTTAAATTAAATTTAATTTATTGAGCCAAAGTCTTGCTCTGTGGCCCAGGCTGGAGTCCAGGGGCACAATCTGGGATCACTGCAACCTCCACCTCCCAGGCTTGAGCCATCCTCCCAGGCTCTAGCCATCCTCCCATCTCATCCTCCCAAATAGCTGGCCTGGCTCCCATCATACCCAGCTAATTTTTGTATTTTAGTAGAGATGGGGTTTCACCATCTTGCCCAGGCTGGTCTCAAACTCCTGAGCTCAAGCAATCCACCCTCCTCAGCCTCCCAAAGTGCTGGGATTACAGGCGTGAGCCACCACGCCTAGCCCCAAGATTTTAAACTAAAGGCAGACTATGCAAAGGGAGAGGACTGTTAGACAGGAAGCGCTGGGGACTTCAGGCCACAAAAACAAGGCAAAATGATAACATTTCACCTATAAATAGCAGAGCGAGCAATTCCTCTGTCATCCTGCAAAACAATGAGCCTCTTCCTTCATGTCGGTTGAAGGATAAATAGAGTCCCCTTCACTCCCCCAGCACACACACACAGGGAAGTAACTTGAGAGCCACGTCCAACAGCAGAGGAGGAAATGGGAGTGTGCTGGTGGGGGCTGATTCTGCAGCTCTGGTCCCTTGGAGTCTGACTGGGAGGACTGCTGTGCATAGCCCGGCGAAGTCCCACCCAAGCAAGCTCCTGGACAAGCCTGCAGTGTGGGCTTCCAGGAGGGGGTATGGGGACCCTGCCAGCTGCTGGGCCCCCAGCTTCTCTGACAAGGGAAAGGCAGAGAAACATCTTTATCCGTGGATTTCAAAAACATTCCTTAGGGAGCTGGAGGCTGCAATGAGCTGTGATTGTGCCACTGCACTCCAGCCTGAGTGACCCTGTCTTAAAAAAAGAAAAAAAAAAGAAAGAAAAAAGAAACATCTCCAAGGATTCCAGAGCTGGACGCATCTGCAGGAACTGGCTCCAGCCTCCGCCTTTGGCTTCTTGGTCACTCATGACTAATCACCTCGCCATCACCAACGTCACCTCTAATGTTTCTTTGGAGCATTTATTACATACGTGGCACTTTTAATTTAATTTTATTTTATTTTATTTTATTTTATTTTATTTTATTTTATTTTTAAGAGACAGGATCTTGCTCTATCCTGCAGGCTGGAGTGCAGAGGCACAATCATAGCTCACTACAGCCTTGACCTCCTGGGCCCAAACGATCCTGGGCCCAAACCTCAGCCTCCTACATGGCTGGAACTACAGGTGCACACCACCACATTTGGCTAATTCTTTTTTGTAATTTTTTTTTTTTTTTTTTTGAGATGGAGTCTCACTCTGTCACCCAGGCTGGATTGCAATGGCGTGATCTTGGCTCACTGCAACCTCCACCTCCCAGGTTCAAGCTGTTCCCCCTGCCTCAGCCTCCTGAGTAGCTGGGATTACAGGTGACTGCCACCACACCTGGCTAATTTTTGTATTTTTAGTAGAGACGGGGTTTTGCTGTGTTAGCCAATCTGGTCTTGAACTCCTGATCTCAAGTGATCCATCCTCCTGCGCTTCCCAAAGTGCTGGGATTACAGGCCTGAGCCACTGTACCTGGCCCTAATTTTTGTAGAGACAGGATCTCACAATGTTACCCTGGCTGGTCTTGAACTCCTGGTCTCAAGCGATCCTCCCACCTCAGCCTCCTAAAGTGCTCAGATTACAGGCATACACCATGGTATCCAGCCTATGTGGGTGACACTTTTCTAAATACTGGTGCCTCTGCATGCCAGCACACCAAGGCCCCCCAGACTTCCCCCAAAACCCTGCCCCAAAGGCCTCCTCCTCCAGAAACTCAGTTGCTCTGGGAAGCTGGCTGAAGTCAGGCCACAAATATTTCTGGGCACCTACTATGTGCCAGACACTGATCTGAATAAGACACACTGCCACTGTGCTAAATGACATTGCAAGTACGATGAAGGTGAGCAAAGGGGAAGTAGTGGCTGCCACCAAGAAGGGTGCTGGCCTTCCCCAAGGTCCCCTGGGTCAGAGCCTGGGCCAGCTACTGACACCTCGCTGGTCAGCTGGCCATTGTTTCACATTTATGTGTGCCCCTTATTCTGTCTAGCGGATGTCTGGTTGAGTGACTTAATGGCAACAGAGTTGGGAAGGGATTCTGGGGTGGGTCCAGCCTTGAACTCTGAAAGGACAGGGCTACACTCAACCCACATCTTAGTGCCCAGTAGTGGATGTGCAGGAGTAAACCTGGAGTCAATTAACACAGGAAGGAGCAATTGAATAGACGAATCCCTCATTGCCTCCTGTAAGGCAAAATTGTAAGGGAACTTAACCTATTTCACACTCCTTCCTGTCCTTTGAAGGCTCACTCAGTGCTTGGCTCACAGAAAGAACTCAATAATATTTGTTGAAAAACAAATGGATGCAAATAAGAATTAGTACAACCCTGGTGTCTATCATAGTGCAGGGAATGCAGTGCATAGTACTCTGTAAATGTTTGGCAAATTAGTGAATCACATTATTAACAATATGCATTTCACTAAGGAAATGATCAAAAAAAGCCAGGCATAGTGGGTAACACCTGTAATCCCGGGACTTTGGGAGGCCAAGGCAGGAGGATTGCTTGAGATCAGGAGTTCCAGACCAGCCTGGACAACAGAGTGAGACTCCCATTTCTATGAAAAATTTAAAAAATTAGCTGGGCATGGTGGTACCTGCATGTAATCTCAGCCACTTGGGAGCTGAAGTTCAAAGATCTCTTGAGCCCGGGAGTTTGAGGGTTATAGTGAGCTATGAGACCCACCACTGTAGTCCAGCCTGGGCAACAGAACAAGACCCTGTCTCAAAAAAAAAAAAAAAAAAAAAAAAAGAAAGAAAGAAAGAAAGGAAGGAAGGAAGAAAGAAAGAAAGAAAAGAAAGAAAGAAAGAAGAAAACAGAAAAAGAAAAGAAAAAAGAATTTTTTTCGTTAATATTTACTGGTGATAGATTTTTTTTACAACCATACAAGTGTTTACTGTCTTTCCTTGAATTTCTTAGCAAATTTTTAAACAACAACAAAACCAACAGACCCCTGACTCACCAAGGGAAAGGTGGTTTGAGTCTAAATTTTAAAAACTCTCCATGTGGGCATCTGAATAAACTCCAGAGCCTGATGGTCACCTTTGGCTGAGGCTGGGGCTGCTCAGAGTGAGAGGCTGGGGACAGGGGAGGAGGGGCTGCTTGGAAAAGTACAGCTATCTCAACCACACTCTCTCTGGGAATTCACTCTTTTTCTATTTTCGACATCATTATCCTATTTCCATATGATTTTACAAGATGCAAAGCAAATATTAGTACAGGCTCTTCTCTGCAAAACGAAGCCATTTAATCTAATGAAGTACTGTCCGTGGTGATGTTTGGACAAGCTGACTTCATACTAAGTCAACATTGAGGGGACTCTCAGAACAGAAAGCTCCCATGTAAAGCTTTATGTCAGCATCCCACCTTGGCTCAGCGTGATCCTCCATCAGAAAGAGTCAGAGACAAAGATGGGAGACTGAGAGAGACCTGGCGGCCAAAAGCCCAAGGCTGAGAGGAAAGGCTCCTGGCCGAGTACCCTTGGGGGCTTCAGGGCCCATTTTGTCCTCTGAAGTGGTCTCTTGGAGCTCACCTCTGTCACCAAGCACTCTTCTTGCTCCCCACCTTGCCTCAAAGGTCGGGGGTGGGGAAAGATCTTTCTTTGCCAGCTTCCTCCATACCCTCTTTTTTCTTCATTCTTCCTCTTTTCCAGGGATATTTGCTTTAAAAAAAAAAAAGACGTCGCTAGGTGTGGTGGCTCCTCATGCCTATAATCCCAGCACTTTGGGAGGTCAAGGCAGGAAGATCCTTTGAGCCCAGGAGGTTGAGGCTACAGTGAGCTATAAGTGTACCACTGCACTCCAGCCTGGGTGAGAGAAGGAGCCCCTGTCTCTTTGGAAAAAAACAAAAAGAAGGACCCAAAGACGAGGAAACGTGTTGCTATGTAGAGGCAGGGGTTCCTTGCTTTCTCTTCAGCCTGTCCCTAGGAGAAGGAGAGAGAGGCATGGTGGGCTTCTGCCCACCACTCTCCCTAGAGGTCTGCATCTGTCATAAGCATCAGGCCTGAGGCTGTGTCAGGGAGTCACATTCCACTTCCTCCCCACTCACCCCAACCAGCTCAGAGCCACCAAACTTGCCCAATTCCTAGAGTGGACTCCAGGAGTCCACTTTACCTACTCGGTAAAGGCTTGGCACCTCCCTCTGAAACATTCTTCCCACTTGGTCTCTTCCCCCTGCCATCATCATAATTTCCCCTATACCCACATGCAACCGTACTATTATTTCATTTTATTTATTTATTTATTTATTTATTTATTTATTTATTGAAGGTAGGGTCTCCCTCTGTCACCTAGGCTGGAGTGCAGTGGCGTGACAATGGCTCACAGCAGCCTCAAATTCCTGAGTTCAAGCAATCCTCCTACCTCAGTCTTCTAAGTAGCTGGGGCTACAGGTGTGAGCCACCAGGCTCTGCCTCTATTTTTTAAAAACCAGCTTTATGGCCAGGTGCGGTGGCTCATGCCTGTAATCCCAGCACTATGGGAGGCCAAGGCAGGCAGATCACAAGGTCAGGAGTTCAAGACAAGCCTGGCCAACATAGTGAATCCCTGTCTCTACTAAAAATACAAAATTTAGCCGGGCGTGGTGGTATGTGCCTGTAGTCCCAGCTACTCAGGAGGCTGAGGCAGGAGAATCACATGAACCCAGGAGGCAGAGGTTGCAGTGAGCCGAGATTGTGCCACTGCACTTCAGCTTGGGCAACAGAGCAAAACTCCATCTCAAAAAAAAAAAAAAAAAAAAAAAATCAGCTTTATAAGATACAATTTATGTACATTAAAATTTACCATTTCAAGTGTATAGTTTGATACATTTTGATAAATGTATGTAGTCTATAGCCTCTACTACAATTACAATATATAGAATATTTCCGTTACCCAAAAAGGTCCTCCATGCCCTTTGGCAGTCACTCCTCTCCCATCTCAGCCTCTGGCAATGCTGATCTTCCTTCTGTCCTTGTAACTTTGCCTTTTAAAGTTTCATAGAAGAAGAATCACACAGCACCTAGTTTTGTGGATTTCTCAGCATAATACTTTTGAGGTCCATCCAAGTTTTTGAATGTATTAATAGTCCATTTCTGCCGGGTGCACTCGCCTGTAATCCCAGCACTTTGGGAGGCCGAGACAAGTGAATCACTTGAAGCTAGGAGTTTGTGACCAACCTGGCCAACATGGTGAAACTCCTTCTCTACTAAAAATACAAAAATTAGCCAGGTGTGGTGTGTGCCTGTAATCCCAGCTACTCAGAAGGCTGAGGCACAAGAATCGCTTGAACTCGGGAGGCGGAGGTTGCAGTGAGCAACACTGGGATGCGACGGTTTCAGTGAGATCGTGACACTGCACTCCAGCCTGAGCAACAGAGAGAGATTCCATCTCAAAAAAAAAGTTATTTATTTTTATTTGATTTGATTATATATATATATAAGATTATATATATATGTTAAATATCATAAAAATACATATTATAAATAGCATAAAAATAGAATAAAAATAAATATTATAAAAATATAAAAAATAAATATTATAAAAATTATAAAGTTTTTTTATATATATATATTTTTAGACAGAGTCTCACTCTGTCACCTAGGCTGAAGTGCAGTGGTGAGATCTTGGCTCACTGCAACCTCCGCCTCCCAGGTTCAAGTGATTCTCCTGCCTCAGCCTCCCAAGTAGCTGGGATTACAGGCATGCACCACCATGCCCAGCTAATTTTTGTATTTTTAGTAGAGACAGGGTTTCACCATGTTGGCCAGGTTGGTCTTGAACTCCTGACCTAGGTGATCTGCCTGCCTCGGCCTCCCAAAGTGCTGGGATTACAGGCATGAGCCACCGAGCTCAACCTATAAATGTATATATAAATTAAAATATAAAAATAAAAATAATATATATATATTATTAGAGAAAGGGACTTGCTCTGTTTCCCAGGCTGGAGTCCAGTGGTGCAATCATAACTCATTTCAGCCTCAAATTCCTGAGGCTCAAGGGATCCTCCCACCTCAGCCTCCTGAGTAGTATAGGATAGGAATAGGCATGTGCCACCATGCTGAGGTAATTATTTTTTATTTTTTCTACCAACACCTGCCCTTTTTTTTTTTTTTTTTTTTGAGACAGGGTCTTACTTTGTTGCCTAGGCTGGAGTGCAGTGGTGTAGTCCTAGCTCACTGCAGCCTTGACCTCCCAGGTTCAAGCGATCCTCCTGCCTTAGCCTCTCAAGTAGCTAGGACTACAGGCACATGCCACCATGCCCTGCTAATTTTTGTAGAGATGGGGTCTCACTATGTTGCCTGTGCTGGTCTTTATAATTTAATTATATATAGAGAGATCTATAAATTAAAAATAATATTACACTTACACAAAACTTAGTAGCGTTACTATAAATGGAAAAGCTTTATATCTTATGATAAATCAACACAGGCAAAAATATTAAAAAGGATAATTTTTAAGGTTACACAATTCCAGCTAGCTCCTGTTGCCTGCTATCTTAGATTCTCTAGAAGTCAAGCCAGGGCTTGAGTATAAGGTGGGGATTCTTGTGCAAGAAACTTACGGGGGGACTCCTGGTGAAGGAGGGAGGGAAACAGAAAGAGGTTAAGCAAAGGCGTGGGGCCAGCTGAAGCTCTGAAACAGGAATGGGACCAGAGTTGAACCCCCTCAAGGCATGAGAGCTGGGCCTTTGTGCCTTGCATCAATCAGTCATTGCCCCATACTTACCCTCTGGATGATGGTATAATCTCCCACCTATTTCCAGGTGAGGCAATTTCCAAAATAAGGGTGTGGCTGTTAAGTGCTAGCTGCCAACATTCACAGCAGCTGGGAGGTGAATGTATCAACTAGGTGAA
Source organism: Chlorocebus sabaeus (assembly GCF_047675955.1). Classification (NCBI taxonomy): domain Eukaryota; kingdom Metazoa; phylum Chordata; class Mammalia; order Primates; family Cercopithecidae; genus Chlorocebus; species Chlorocebus sabaeus. Next base: position 45,267,506 of record NC_132908.1, on the reverse strand, counting down.
GGGGATTAGACAGGACCAGCAGCATCTGTTATACCAGTACCAGCCAAAGACTTTAACCTAAGGTTTCCTCTTTTTTTTTTTTGACAGGGTGTCACTCTGTTGCCCAGGCTGGAACGTGCAGTGGTACAGTCATGGCTCACTGCAACCTCAAACTCCCAGGCTCAAGGGATCCTTCTGCCTCAGCCTCCCAAGTAGATGAGATTACAAGCACACACCACTATGCCCAGCTAATTTTTTGTTCTTTGTAGAGAAAGGGTCATCACTATGATGCTCAGGCTGGTCTTGAACTCCTGGACTCAAGCAATCCTCCTGCATAGGCCTCCCAAAGTGCTGAGATTACAGGCGTGAACCACTACACCTGTCTGGTTTGCTATGTTTTGGTGTTAAAAAGAAACAAGAAAATGTGGCCAGGCACAGTGGCTCATGCCTGTAATCCCAGCATTTTGGGAGGCTGAGGTTGATGGATCACTTGAGGTCAGGAGTTTGAGACCAGCCTGCCTAACATGGTGAAACCCCATCTCTACTAAAAATACAAAAATTAGCTGGGAGTGGTGGTGCTTGCCTGTAGTCCCAGCTACTCAGGAAGCTGAGGCAGGAGAATTGCTTGAACCCAGGAGGTAGAGGTTGCAGATTGCACTGAGCCTAGATCATACCACTGCACTCCAGCCTGGGCAACAGAGCTCTGTCTCAAAAAAAAGAAATTAGGAAATGTTAGAGTGATGTTAAAGACAGGTTAGCACCAAATAGAGACTTTCTCCTTAATGTCATCAGATGATGGGAAAGAGAATTGAAAATGGACTAGCTTTCTTATTGATACACTGTTCCTTCATGCTCTGCCTGGTCTTTTTGCCAGCTTGGGTGGCCCAGTGTGTCCCACACTTTGGGAAACACTGCTGTAAGGCTTTCAACAGGATCCAGCCTGCCATGCCCCACTCAGCTCCTCTCTGCAGTGCTTTCTTACTTCCCAGCCGTTTCATCCAGCAGCGTTGTGTTACACAGATGGCCCACTGTTTGCTCCCAGCTTATTCCCTGCCTTTCCGTTCTTCTGTATATTGCAGGAAGCTGTGTTTCCCAGGCTCCCTTGCCAAGTGGCTTTCACGTAGTTTTGTGTGTTGGGAGAAACTGCTACAAGATCAGAGTACGGTGGGGTGAGAGGTGGGGGTCAACCATTTCCCCCTTCTTGCTCTGCACCTTCCACAGTGGCTGTGTGTGTTCTACAGTTCCAAGCCCTTCTGTGGCTCTGACTCCTGCCAGACAACCCTAACCTCCTTGGGGCCAGCCCTACCGTGGTTCTAGCTGCTGCCACCAACAATGGCTTCTAGGCCACACCTCCTCTGCCTTGGAATAAGAGGCTTCCTGCTGGTGCTAAGCTGTGTTCCTCACTCTCCCCTGTTCAGGTTTTCATCCTTCCATTATCTATGTAAGCAATTCCTTGTGTTAAACTCCCTCTGTTGAAAGACCTAGAGTGGTTTCTTAATTCTGACACAGAGAAGGAGCAAGACAGCAGTGAGCTAACCAAGGGTTTACAAAGTCATCAATGAGAAGTTCTGCATCAACCAATCCATTGCTAAGGTCCTTTGGCTATGAAAGTCACCCAAGGCCAAGACCTCAGCTTTTCCCACTTGAAAATCCTTGAATATAAAAGGAGTTGGAGGAGGAGGAGTAATAAACTATTCCTCCAAAAATCCAGATGTGTGTTAATAGTCCCAGCCTTGGCCCTGCACCTCCCCTTCTCCCTCCTCTCGGCAATTCCTGACTTGATTAGTTACCAGGACTAATGCCTTTCTGCTGGTTCATCAGAAAAAAAAAAAAAAAAAATGGTTTCTAATACAAAAACTAGCCAGGTGTAGTGGCACATACCTATAATCCCAGCTACTCTGGAGGCTGAGGCATGAGAACTGCTTGAACCTGGAAGGTGGAGGTTGCAGTGAGTCGAGATTGTGCCATTGCACTCCAGTCTGGGCAACAGAGCAAGACTGTCTCAAAAAAAAAAAAAAAAAAAAAAAGAGTTTCTCACATGTCCTGTGGGGACTGTCATGAGCAATCAGGATATAAAGAACCAGAGAAAGACAGAGAGAGAGATATATCACAATGGGTTAATTTGGAGCCACTTAAATAGATGGTTTTATGAAACCTAATTCCCTCTGTTATTCTAAGTGTGCTACTGAGAATTTTAAGGCTTGCACACGGCTACTGCTTTCCACTGCAGGCAGGAATTGCCCTCCAGGTGGGAGAGCCAGAGAGGGATACAATCAGTCCTAGGAGGTTAAGGCCGAGGCCAGGACTCCAGTGCTTTGCCTGGGACTTTGTTATCATTTTCTCCTTGGAAATGGGCCATGATTAGAGAGGGCCGGAAAGGAGCTCTGCTCTGGGGAGGTGAGCCAAGCAGCAGATCCGCCTCGTGCTGGTGCAGCCACAAGTGCCAGGGGGTACCACTTTGTGTTAGATGTCCTGAGACTTTTCATCAATCTCCTTGCTGCATGGGACTGATTCCCGGCCAGCACACATGAGGGCCTCCCAGAAGGCAGGAGTGTTTTCCATTTGTGACATTAGATCTTTAAAAAGTAAAAAAGTCAGACGCTAGTGCCTGTAATCCCAGCACTTTGGGAGGCCGAGGCAGGCGGATCACTTGAGGTCAGGAGTTTGAGACCAGCCTGGCCAACATAGTGAAACTGCGTCTCCACTAAAAATACAAAAATTAGCCTGGCGTGGTGGCGTGTGCCTGTAATCTCAGCTACTCAGGAGGCTGAAGCAGGAGAATCACTTAAACCCAGGAGGTGGAGGTTGCAGTGAGCAGAGATCACACCACTGCATTCCAGCCTGGGCGACAGAGTGAGACTCCGTCTCAAAAAACAAACAAACGAAAAATTAATACTTCGTAGATCTGTTATTTATGTAGGTGTTACCCACAGTCTGGGCAAGGGCAACTTGGTGACGGTGGATTCACAGTCCTGCCAGCACCTCCTCCTTCCTGGGTCCTAGGTTTCCATCAGGGGTGCTCCTGGCAGGGGGTAGCTGGGAAATTGCCCCAAGCAAGACTCACCAAAAAGTGAGATGGGTGGCAAGGGTCCAGGAATAGGTTTTGGCAACACAGAGGGAAACACATACTGAGTGAGTTTATTTTGGGTTTTTCCATCTTTGAGTATTTACTTTGCGTCAGGCACTGGGCTAGGTACCTCCCGTGCCTTGGCTCACCTAATTGACACAGCAACCCAGGAGTCAGGTGCTATTTTAAATTGCTGTTTTGCAGAGGAGGTGCACCAAGGCTCACAGATGTAAAGTAACATGCCAAGGTCACACAGCTGCCTGGGGCCCATATTGCAAGAGCAGGGTCTAAACTCCTCAGCCTGGGAGGCAAAACAAACATCTGGTGAGGCAAGGGTCAGCCACTGAGAGGCAGAGGGAAGCTCCAGCTTGGGGATAGTGGAAACGTGCTGATGTGAAAGTTGGGCCAAAATAGGCACACAAAGGAACCAGCTGGGGGTTTGCTCTGCAAACCGATGATCAGTGTTCTTAGAAGCTGTGTTCCTGCTTCACCTGAAGGCTCTGGCTGGTGTTATCTTTCTTCACACTGACTCTGTCCCAGGAAGCCTTTATTTCTTGCTTACCACAGACAGGATGGAGCAACTGCTCTGTACTAGGGCTTCCTAAGGGCTGCAGGAAACACAGATGTCGACAGCACAGGATCTCTGCTCTCAAGAAACCCACAGAGTAAAGGGAAGAGGGACATTTATCCAAACAGAAATGACCAAGCCATGCCTAAGAAGAAGAGTGAGCAAACCATCAGAGACACAGAAAGGAGGGCTATCAGGGAAGACTTCTCAGAGGAGGTGGTCTTTGAGCGGGACCCAGACATGGACCAGGGATACAATGGTTGGATTGAGAGGAAAGGCTAGTCCAGGCTGAGGAAATAGATACAGAGGAGGAAAGGAAGGAAACGGTTAGGACAGGGGAGGAGCCAGATGTGACTGGAGTGAGAGCTGTTGGGCTAGAACAGGATGAGTCTGGAAAGGTAATTTGGGCCAGATCATAAAAGGTCTTGACTGAAGAGGCGATATTCCCCCAGCAAGAGAAACATGTGATATAAGCTCTTCATGAATGAGAACCTCGGCTCTTACATCAACACATATCCTCAGAACACCGCTGCAGGACAAGGGTCAGGCTCCCAATTTTACACAGGAAGAAACCAAAGTTTGTAGCAATTCTTACTCTACACTTCCTTCTTCCTCCACCATTAAAGAGGTCTGTCTTGGAGGCCCCCTCTGTTTTCCTGAGGACAACCTAATCCAACCACAGGGTCCTTGTGGCTAAGTAAAATCATCATTTCCCCAAGAGAAAGGCTACTCCGAGAAGCATGAGGAAGGGAAGAGGGCACAAGACAGGGAGGAAAGAAACCTGGGTTGTCTGGACTCTGTCAATAGCCTGTGAGCTTAGGGAAGTCACTTCCTCTCTCTGGGTCTTGGTTTCCTCATCTGTAAAGTGAGGAATTGAACTGAGTACTTGCCAACTCCCAGAGTCTGTGAGCAGTGAAATGGGGCCTGGGCATAGAGGGAGAGAAGGGAAGGAGCGTGCCTTCATTTTTTGGTATTTTTGAGTGTGTCCTGGACACTATGCCTCATGCAAAGGACAGGGACAGAGGAAAGAATACGGCTCCCTAAGAAGGAGAAAGACAAGTGAAATGACAGAAACAGAGGCGTTGAAAATAGCAGGGCTCAAAGTTAGGCTGGAGGTCAGGGAGGGCCTCACAGAACTGGAGCCTGAGCAGCCTGTGAAGGAAGGACAGGAACTCATTGCCCAGCAATCAGGACGGCCAGGGCCTTCCAGGCAGGGGAGCTGTGTGGACAATGCAAGGAAGGAGGCAACTGCATGTGTGTTCAGGCAGGTGCAAATGTGGATTGGTAGTGGGGTGAGGAGGACCCTGGAGAAACAGATCGGTCTGGAGAGATCAACCAGGTCTTGGGGCCAGGGAGAAGTTCTGACCCAGGGGTCTGATCAATGACTGATGGCAGGCTGATTAGAGGACCTCCCACCCCCGAAGAGGCTCCCTGTCCCCCTGCGCAGTTCTCACCTCCCCACCAAGGCAGAAAGAATCAGCACAGCTGCCTCTTACGTGCAGGCTGGAGGAGGCGAGCAGGGCTCCAGGTGGGAGTCACAGAGGCCCTTGGTTGATGCAAAATTGAGGAAACTAGGACACCTGCTCTCTGCCTGACAGTTCTACAAACTGCAGCCTGAGTGTGCACAGCATTAAAACTGTGATTTCAGGCCGGGCACGGTGGCACATGCCTGTAATCCCAGCACTTTGGGAGGCCGAGTGCGTGGATCACTTGAGGCCAGGAGTTCGAGACCAGCCTGGGCAACATGGCAAAACCCTGTCTCTACTAAAAATGCAAAAATTAGCCGGGCGTGGTGGCACACGCCTGTAATCCCAGCTACTCGGGAGTCTGAGGCAGACAAGCACTTGAACCTGGGAGGTGGAGGTTGCAGTGAACCGAGATGGTACCACTGCACTCCAGCCTGGGCAACAGAGTGAGACTCTGTCTCAAAAAAACAAAAACAACTGTCATCTGAGCCAGAGAATGCAAAATCAGGCAGCATGGATTCAGGACTCAGGGCTCTATCCCAGGGTGCATGTCTCCAGGCCAGGTGTAAGCATTCAATAAATATGTTAACTTTTTATTCTTTATTTTATTTATTTATTTGTTTGTTTATTTTTGTAGGGAACAGGGCCTCGCTATGTTGCCCAGACTGGTCTTGAACTCCTGGCTCAAGTGATCCTCCTGTTTCGGCCTCTCAAAGCTCTGGGATTATAGGGATCAGCCACTGCCCCTGTGCCAAAATGTTAACTTCTTTACATATTAATGCCCCATCCCCAGAGCCAATAAGATTACCTGCTTTGTGAGGGCAAAGACAGTGTCTCTGCCACCTTTATAGCCCTCTTAACTGTTGGCCTCTTGCTTTGAAGTTCCATAGAACTGAGTTGTCTGCCAAGCTGGGCTACTTCCTGCTATGTGACCTGACAAGCCACTTGTCCTGACTCTGGAGAACGGCGATGATCAAGCCCAGGCCAGAGTGTTGGAAGGATCTTTGAGAGACTCCCACTCCCCTGCACTTCACTGAGGCAGCAATTGTGACTATTGTTATTGTGATCTCTAAGTGGATGAGGAAGTAGACCTTGGGTAAGACTTCCCCTTTCTGGGTTTCCAGTTTCTTCAGCTGTAAACAAAGGTGCTTGACTTGTCTTTGGTTCCACTTGGAACATCTCTGTGACCAGAAGAGATGTTCCAAGATCTTCTTGCAAGAGCAGTCTCCTGGCTGCTGGCTTCCCAAGAAGCACCCTTGCCCTGGGATCCATGGAAGTGGTAGAAACATGGTGGTCCTAAGTTCTTAGACTCTCAGAGCAAAAAGTTCATGAATCCTTCCATGGATAGGCCTTACGGGTGGCCCAGGAGCCTCCTAAATTGAGTGCAAAATGTTATGAGTACATTTAATGGGGAGAAGGCCCTATTAATTGCCATTTTAATTCACAAAATCTGTCTACATCCTAAAGGGTCCTTGAAGGTATGTGCTGAATCTCCAGGACTCAGCCCAGTGTATATTTTTGTGGAGTGAAATAAATGAACATTTGTGTGCTGACATCCTGCTTCAGCTACGTGTTTTGTCCAAAGTGTGAAAAAGACCTGAATTTAAGATGACTTCTGTTAATTCCATGGCAAACTTTTTTCAACAGACAAAATTACAACAAATTTGGTTTAAAGATCTTAATTGGCTTTTATTTGCTATTCCAGAATCAGGCAACACTTATTTCATAAGACAGATGCGTGCTCTGATAAGCTGAGCAGAGGAGCTTGATTTTATTTAATTTATTTTTTCAATTTTTTTTTTTTTGAGATGGAGTCTTGCTCTGTCGCTTAGGCTGGAGTGCAATGGCGCCATCTTAGCTCTCTGTAACCTCCACCTCCCGGGTTCAAGCGATTCTCCTGCCTCAGACTCCCAAGCAGCTGGAATTAGAGGCATGCACCACCACGCCCGGCTAATTTTTGTATTTTTAGTAGAGACGGGGTTTCACCACGTTGCCCAGGATGATCTTGAACATCTGACCTCAGGTAATCCAGCCGCCTTGGCCTCCCAAAGTGCTGGGATTACAGGCCTGAGACACGGCGCCAAGCCTGGAACTTGGTTTTATAAACAGAGGGGTTGAGGGAAGCAGAAAGAGAAAACAGAAAATGAATAGGTCATTTCAAAGCTACTTTTCTTGTAAAGGTTAAAGCAGAGGGGACTTTTTTTCATCATGCCAGCTAAAACCAGTGTGTTTGGGGATTTGGCTATTATCACTCTCTCTGTCCTGATTTCTTGGAAGGTCAGATAAACAACTTACTTTCAGTTTGGTGGTGTGGAACTTCACATGAGTGACTCCATTCTGGTTTGGTCTGTTGAGCCTGGTGCAGGAGCTCGGTCCAAACCAATGGCCTCCTAAAAATCTTATTTCATACCCCAGTAAGTTTTAGATTCCGACACCCTACTGTTTACCAATTTTATGCAGGTTCCTATACTCTTCCATATTCCCCTTGCCTCATAGTGCCTACAAATGCTGATGAATATAAACTGCTTAAAGCATAAAATATATTAAAAATAATTTTGTCGGGCCATCTTTAAGACTCTCCTAGCACCATTGAAAGTTATTGGTACTTCCACCACGGTACTGAAAAACCGAGATTTAGAAATACCATTGCCTACTTTAGGAAATATAGTTTAAAGGAAAATGCGGGTTATAGCCTGTGTCCTAGAAACATTTCAAAGCCAGAAGGTCTTTTAGACTTTCTGTAGGTCTTGATGACATGTTTTGGTAGCCAGGGCAAAGAGGTGCTCTGGCCTCAAAACATCAGAAGGCCTTTATTAGCACTGCTTGACTATATCATACAATGTAGTGCTGGTTTATTGTCTTGTATTATTTTTATTTTTATTTTTTTTAGCTTCCTTCCATCCTGGTCAATTGTATTGTTTTTAAGGTCTGTATTATTAAAATAGTGGAGGCACAAGGTAACAAATTATTATTATTATTATCTTGAGACAGAGTCTTGCTCTGTTGCCCAGGCTGGATGGAGTGCAGTGGTGCGATCTTGGCTCACTGCAACCTCTGCCTCCTGGGTTCAAGCAATTCTTCTGCCTCAGCCACCCAACTACAGGTGCTCGCCACCATGTCCAGCTACACTTTTATATTTTTAGTAGAGATGAGGTTTTGCCATGTTGCCCAGGCTGGTCTCAAACTCCTGAGCTCAGGCAATCAGCCCACCTTGGCCTCCCAAAGTGCTAGGATTACAGATGTGAGCCACTGCATGGCTCTAAATTTAGTACCATGTAGATTTACTACATGGTACTAAATTAAATAGTTCAGCATTACTGATGACACAGTCTTCCATCCCATGCCTCCCAGCCTCAGAAGTCATCTCTTTCACCACTAGAAATCTGAGAATCTGAGTCTTTTTTTTTTTTTTTTTTTTTTTGAGATGAGGTCTCTCTGTGTTGGCCAGGCTGGTCTTGAACTCCTGGGCTCAAGTGATCTTCCCGCCTCAGCCTCCCAAAGTGCTGAGATTGCAGGCGTGAGCCACTGCATCCAGCCTAGGATCTGAATTCTTTTTTTTTTTTTTTTTTTTTTTGAGATGGAGTCTCACTCTGTTGCCCAGGCTGAAGTGCAGTGGCACCATCTCGGCTCACTGCAACCTCCGCCTCCCAGGTTCAAGCGATTCTTCTGCCTGAGCCTCCCAAGTAGCTGGGATTACAGGCATGTGCCACCATGCCCAGCTAATTTTTGTATTTTTAGTAGAGACAGGGTTTTGCCATGTTGGCCAGGCTGGTCTTGAACTCCTAACCTCAGGTGATCCTCCTGCCTCAGCCTCCCAAAGTGCTGGGATTACAGGTGTGAGCCACTGTGCCTGGCCTGGATTTGAATTATTTAGGTGGCTAATTCCACCTTGGAAGACATCTATTGACTCATACAGTATAACATGAGAATTTAACTCTCACTTTACCTCCCTTCCACTAGTTTCCTCCACTTCCACTAGTATTACTTTTACTTCACCTATTGGTTACTATTGTTCATTTACATATTCAGGACTTTATATCTTCTCCATCAACCTGACATACTCTCTTCACTCCTCACTTTGTAAGACAGAACCCATTAGCATTTTCTCCACACTTTTTCCTCCACTTCCCATACTTCTTTTCTCAGCTACACTTAAAAAGAAAGAAAAAAACCACTTTTCTTATAGTACAACATAAAGAAAAGTGCACATATCATGAGTCCAGCTTGATGAATTTTCATAAATGGAACTGGTTTCATAAATAGAACTGTTGCAATAGGTAGCTAGGCATGAGCGGGCAGGGGAGGCCATCTCCCACCATAACTGGCAGGCATCTGTCAGGTGACGGTTAGGCAATTGTTACACTGTCTCTCAGAGATCATTATTGGTCACAGCCAGCACCAGGCAAAGGTAGTCTCCCAGTGGATAGAAAAACCCTGAAGCTGGTGATTAGCTTCCTAATAAGATCTCAGAAGCTGGGTAAGTGGGCTCACACAGGCACACGAAGAGGCAAAAAGTTTAACTCGTTCCTTAAAGGAACACTCAACTGGTAAGGGAAGAAGCCTCAAGTGAGCATGCACACAACTCCAGGAAACACACTGTGCAAGCTCCCCTCCCAAGTGCTGGCAGGCCACTGCACCTGCGGACAGCCCACCCCAAGGGAAGGATTAGGGAGAAGGGACCCAACACCCCCAGAAACATGCCAACATATAAAACCCCAAGTCAAAGGTCAAAACCGTGCCTTTGATCTTGCAAGTCACCCACGTGGCCCTCTTCCAAGTGTACTTTACTTCCTTTCGTTCTTGCTCTAAAACTTTTTAATAGGCTGAGCATGGTGGCTCACGCCTGTAATCCCAGCACTTTGGGAGGCCGAGGCAGGCAGTTCACTTGAGGCCAGGAGTTCAAGACCAGCCTGGCTAACATGGTGAAACCCCACTCTACTAAAAATACAAAAATTGGCCAGGCGCAGTGGTTCACACCTGTAATCCCAGCACTTTGAGAGGCTGAGGCAGGTGGATCACCTGAGGTCAGGAGTTTGAGACCAGCCTTGTCAACATGGTAAAACCCTGTCTCTACTAAAAATACAAAAAATTAGTTGGACATGGTGACAGGCCCCTGTAATACCAGCTACTCAGGAGGCTGAGGCAGGAGAATTGTTGGAACCCAGGGGGCAGAGGTTGCAGTGAGCTGAGATGGTGCCACTGCACTCCAGCCTGGGCAAGAGAGTGAGACTCCATCTCAAAAAAAAAAAAAAAAAAAAAAAAAATCTGAATCATGAGGCATGGCTACAAGGGAAGGGGGCCTAGAAACAGAGTGTGCAATGGAAACAGAATCATTCATGCATCAGCCCTTAGGATGACACACAGGCAGCCTCAAACAAAATCTGGTTCCATTAGGAAAAAAGAAGGGAGAGAATCGTTTAGGGGTAGGTAACTGTTTGCATCTACCACAGACACCCGCATCTATACCAGAGGTACACACATTCCTGTGAAACTCATACGCTTGCCCTCACATCTGCCCAAGCAGAGAGAAGAGGTTCTCCTCTCTGCTCCCAGAGCCCCCGTAGACACCTCAGTGTTGGTGTTAATTACCCGGCTTGGAGCTACTTGGTCTCTATCTTCTCTCAGGACTGTGAACTCCACACAGGAGGGATTGTGTGGTCATCTTGGAATCTCCAGAGCTTGACCTCCAATAGGGCATTTGAGACCTACTGAGGAATGAGGGAAAGACGGGAGAGAGGGAGAGGTGGAGGGGGGCAGGATAGGCAGGAGAAACAAGGGAGTCATTGGTATCTTTTGGATTAACTTTTCTGGACCCTGAGAACAATGTCTGTTGATTTTGGATTCCGGAGCTTTTAGTATAGTCTGGTCTAAATAGGAATTCACAGAACACCCAGAATGCAAAGCGAACATGACTTCTTTAGTTTTTCAGTGTCCAATGAGCTCTTTACATTGTAGAGAGACGAGGGTGAGAAAGGAGAGCTGTGTCTGCTCCAGCTGTGTGTGTGTCTGGCAAACAGGAGCCCAGGGCAATGATTTCTCAGCTCCTTTAAGGCCCACCCCTTCTCCTCCCCAGGATGGTTCCTTGGTACAGAGGGTCACTGAGTCCTGGAGATGACAGGAGGGTCACTCCCATCTAGGTAGGGTCCTATGGATGTGCATTGGTCTCTGAAGCTGAGCATCTCCTCTGCCCTGCCCCTGGGACTGGCGATGCTGAAGTGTGAGTGTACATCTGGCACCATCCGTGCTCTGGGCCACAGAGGCCTCAGCACCCAGCTAGGCCTCTGAGGGTCCGCAGGCTCTCTCTGGCTCTCTGCGTCTCCTTGCTGGGACTTGGTGAAACCTCCAGGTCCCCGAACGCCACACCTTGAAGGTCAAGGGGTTCTGCCCTAGACTCATTTTTGTAGCTGCGTTTGACACCACATTCTCGCCATCTCTTCAGTCTCTTGTTAAAAATGTTGCCATACCACAGGATAGTCCTCCCAGGGCTGGCAGCCTCCCCCAGACAGTGTCCAGGGAAGCTGATCATGAGCCTTTGTGTCTTCAGGCTCCACTGCTCCCAGCTGGGTGAGCCTGAAGCCCCTTCTCACCTAGGCAGAGCCCCAAAGAGCAATGAACAGGAAGGGCCCAACCATCTCACCTACCTCAAGATCCCTGCTTCTCACAATCCTGTGAGGAAGAAAGAACAGGCTTTTCATGTTTTCCTTTGTATGACTGAGACTTCCACATTTCCACTAATCCATACCCTTCTCTCTGACTCCAGTTTCACAGCTCCACTCTGGTTGCAGATGGGGTACCTGCAGGGAGAGAAGCCAGCCCACTAGTATGGGAACATAAACATTATTTCAAAATATCAGGCTGGGCACAGTGGCTCACACTGGTAATCCGAGCACTTAGGGAGGCCAAGGAAGGAGGAGCACTTGAGCTCAGGAGATTGAAATCAGCCTGGGCAACATGATAAAACCCCATCTCTATAAATAATACAAAAATTAGCCGGGTGTGGTGGCACACGGCTGTAGTCCCAGCTGCTCAGGAGGCTGAGGTGGGGTGGGAGGATGGCTTGAGTCTGGGAGGTCAAGGCTACAGTGACAGACCTGCACTCCAGCCTGGGTGACAGAGTGATACCATGTCTTAAAAAAAAAAAGAAAAAGAAATCATACTGGTACAAAATGAACCCAGATACACTTGAAAATAAGAACTTTTTACTAAAAAGGGTAGCCAGGCATGGTGGTGCATGCTGGTAATCCCAGCTACTCAGAAGGGCAAGGCAGGAGGATCACTTGTTCCCAGAAGGCAGAAGTTGCAGTGAGCCGAGATTGCACCACTGTGCTCCAGCTTGGGTGACAGAGCAAGACCCCGTTTCAAAAAAAATAGATAAATACAGGGATCTCTCACGTGGATCTCAAGGCAGGGAATGAAGTCTACTTAATTCAAATCAAATGGCAGGATGAGGCAGTCCCACAGTCCCCTGCAGTAACAAACACATCATTTCTCAATCTCAAAGACAGATTCTCAGGACTGAATCAGGTTGGCCAGGCTGGGTCCTGACCAGGGGGTGGGATCATGAGGTACAAGTGTAGCTTCCAGGGAGCCACCAAGGTGGGAGAGGACATTGTGGGGGCAGTTCCCTTAGGAGGAGCAATGGTTTCCGGGCTAGGCAGACACCTTTCATATTGTCCACTTTGATAGAGACCCAGACAAATAGTTGATGAAAATGAACTTAGGTTCTCAGAGCAACATAAACACACTTCATTAAATATGAGCTTTGTCAAAGAAAATACAAATGTTGTTTTAGACCACATTCAGTGTAAATATGTGGCTTTCTAAATGTTTTCTGTATTAGATAGCTGACTTGCCACTTCCACCACTGTTAATTATTTTGTAGGACATTTACACGTCCTGCCTCTCCTGCATAGGAGTCATGAGGTCCAGAAGCTTTGTAGGTGTTAAAGGAAAAAAAGAGTGATGAGGTGACCACGGACTCTAAGATCTGACACCAAAAGTAAAAGCAACAAAAACACTGGACTTCATGAAAATGTAAAACTTTTTAAAAATTACTTTTATTCTTTAATTTTAATTTTTTTTTTTTTTTTTTTTTTTTTTTTTTTTTGAGACAAGCTTTCACTCTGTCACCCATGCAGTGGTGCAATCTCGGCTCACTGAAACCTCTGCCTCCTAGATTCAAGCAATTCTCCTGCCTCAGCCTCCGTAGTAGCTGGGATTATAGGCGCTACCACACCTAGCTAATTTTTGTATTTTTGTAGAGACCAGGTTTCGTCATGTTGGCCAGGCTGATCTCGAACTCCTGACCTCAAGTGATCCACCCACCTTGGCTTCCCAAAGTGCTGGGATTACAGGTGTGAGCCACTGTGATTGTGTCACTCCAGCTCGGGTGACAGGGTGAGACCCTGTCTCAAACTGGTACGAAATGAACCCAGGTACACTTGAAAGTAAGAACTTTTTGTTAAAAAGATGTGGGGTAGCTAGGCATGGTGGTGTGTGCCTGTAATCCCAGCTACTCAGAAGGCCAAGGCAGGAGGATCACTTGAGCCGAGGTTCTTCTTAAGAGGTGCAGAGTTTCTGTTCTTGGTAATAGAAAAATTTTAGACATAGTGGTGATGGCTCTGCAATATTGTGAATGTCATTAATGCCACTAAATGGTACACTTAAAAAGAGTCAAAATCACATATTTTATATTGTATATATTTTACCATAATTAAGAGAAAAAAAATCAATGAGAATGCTGAGTGAAAATTCTCAGTACTACTGGTGCAGGGTTGCACCAAATTCCCCAAACATGGGAGCCAGGCCTGTTGAAATTACTACATCATTAGTTGTGTTCGTTTCCTTTGTCAAAAACAAGCATGTAAGAAGAAAGAAAAAAGGGACATGGTTATCTGTACCCTCTCTCATCTTGATTTGGAAGGGGGAATACCACATTGTAATTGTCATGAGTTGTAATTAAAAGGTACAGGGAGGTGACTGCATGGCAAGGTTCCCCTTTAAGACATCATAATGCTATTAGGTGTTTATCTCTGGTTAAAAATGAGAGCTGCATTCGTGCATTGTGTAGTTAAGCAGTCTTTTGCCATGTGTGTATCCATATCTAAAGGTGTGGTTATTTGCGTGGCTGAGTACCCTGGCCTGAAAGAAATTCACCATATGACAACTGGAGTCAACAGAGTCTGAAATCTATTTCTGTCAAATATCTAAAGTAATTACTATGCTGTTATAAAACAATTATGTTTGATCCAGCAATTTCAATCCTGGTTATGTACCTCCCAAAATGAAAATGTACATCCATAGAAAAATTTTTACAGGTTCATAGAAGCTTTATTCTTAATAACCAAAAAGTAGAAACAACCAAATGTCCATCAACTAATAAATGAATAAATAACATGCAAGATAACCATACAATGGATTATTATTCACCAATAAAAAGGAATGAAGAACTAATACATGCTACATTTATAAACTTTGAAAACATCTTAGGGCCGGGTGCCGTGGCCCACGCCTGTCATTCCAGCACTTTGGGAGGCCAAGGTGGGCAGATCACCTGAGGTCAGGAGTTCAAGACCAGCGTAGCCAACATGGTGAAACCCTATCTCTACTAAAAATACAAAAATTAGGCTGGGCATGGTGGCTCACACCTGTAATCCTAGCACTTTGGGAAGCTGAGGTGGGCAGATCACCTGAGTTCGTGAGTTTGAGACCAGACTGACCAACATGGAGAGACCCCATCTCTACTAAAAATATAGAATTAGCCAGGCGTGGTGGTACATGCCTATAATCCCAGCTACTCGGGAGGCTGAGGCAGGAGAATCACTTGAACTCAGGAGGCAGAGGTTGCAGTGAGCCGAGATTGTGCTATTGCACTCCAGCCTGGGCAACAGTGCAAGACTCTATCTCAAAAAAAAGAAAAAGAAAAAAGAAAACATGTTAAGTAAAAGAAGCCAGTCACGAAAGGCTATGTATTATATTGACTCCAGTTATTTGAAATGTCCAGAATGGGCAAATCTATATAGACAGAAAGTAGATTAGTGGTTGCCTAGGGGTGGGGGGCTGGGGATGAGGGAATGAAGGGTGATAGCTAATGGATATGGGGTTTCTTTTTAGCATGATGAAATGTTTTAAAAATAATTTGTGATGACCATTGCACAATTCTATGAATATACTAAAAGAAATTGAATTGTACACTTTATTGTTGTTAGAGGCAAGGATCACACTCTGTCACTCAGGCTGGAGAGCAGTGGCACGATCACGGCTCACTGCAGCCGCAACCCCCCAGTCTCAAGCGATGGTCCCACCTCTCAGCCTCCCGAATAGCTGTGACTATAAGCACGTGCCAGTATGCCTGGCTAATTTTTGTATTATTTGTAGATGTAGGGTTTCACCATGTTGCCAGGCTGGTCTCGAACTCCTGGGCTCAGGCAAGCTGCCCGCCTTGGCCTCCCAAAGTGCTGGGATTACCCATGAGCATCCGTGTCCAGCCTGAATTTTACACTTAAAAAGAGTGAATTGTATGGTATGTGTATTATGTATCAATAAAGCTGTTATTGTATAATGCCCACCCCCATTCCCGCCCCCCCCCCCCAACCAAAACCTCCACACACAGAATAAAATGAAAAGGTCTGCATGGCTGGCTGACTAGATGTGAGGACTAAGTTAGAGCAAGGTCCACACAGTCTGAATCTGATCTGCCATGTGTGTAATTCCCTATGGGCTACAATGTTCTAGTTTTTTTATGAGTAATTTTTGGAATATCATTCCTAAGATGAACACATATGCATTGCATTAAATTAAACAAAATGCAGAAATCTAAATTACAAAAGCTGTATGTATTTTAAAACCAACGATGAGTGGTTTAAATTGCATTTGACAGATCATTTATTTAGAGAGGCAGAGAGATAATTATGCTTCTTGAGTTACATTCATGTAATTTTTTTTTTTTTTTTTTTTTGAGACGGAGTCTTGCTCTGTCATCCAGGCTGGAGTGCAGTGGCATGATCTCAGCTCACTGTAACCTCCCCCTCCGGGGTTCAAGTGATTCTCCTGCCTCAGCCTCCTGAGTAGCTGGAATTACAGGTGCCCGCCACCACGCCAGGCTAATTTTTGTAATTTTAGTAGAGAAGGGGTTTCACCATGTTGGTCAGGCTGGTCTCGAACTCCTGACCTCGTTATCCACCCGCCTCGGCCTCCCAAAGTGATGGGATTACAGGCGTGAGCCACCACACCCGGCCTCATGTAATCTTTTAAAATAGCTTTATTGAGATATAATTTACATATTATACATTTCACACATTTAAAATGTATAATTTAATCATTTTTCGTTTCTTCCACAAGTGTGCAACCATCACCACAACCAATTTTAGGACATTTTTTGTAACCCCAAAAGAAACTGTATAACCTTTGGCAATCATCCTTTATTACCCCACCCATTTCCCCAGCCCTGGGAAACCACTTATCTTTATATAGATTTGTTTATTCTGGACATTTCCCATAAATGGAATCATATCTTTGGTCTTTTGTGACTGGCTTCTTTCGTTAGCATAAAGGGGTTTTGTTTGTTTGTTTTGTTTTGTTTTTTATAGAGACAGGGTCCCCCTGTGTTGCCCAGGCTGGTCTCCGTCCTCCTACCTAGGCCCCCCAAAGTGCTGAGATTACAGCTGTGAGCCACTGTACCTGGCCTATCATGTTTTCAAGGTTCATTTATGTTGCAGGATATATTCTTGTTTTTTTGTTTTTTGTTTTTCTTTTTTGAGATGGAATCTCGATCTGTAACCCAGTCTTGAGTGCAGTGGCGTGATCACGGCTCACTGCAACCTCTGCCTGTAAGGGTTCAGGTGCTCCCTAGTAGCTGGGACTGCAGACGCACACCACCAGGCCCTGCTAATTTTTGTATATTTAGTAGAGACGGGGTTTCGCTATGTCGGCCAGGCTGGTCACAAACTCCTGACCTTAAGTGATCAACCAGCCTTAGCCTCCCAAAGTGCTGGGATTACAGGCATGAGCCACCATACCCAGCTATCCTTTTTTGTTGATGAGTAATATTCCACTGTATAAATAGACCACATTTTATTTCTCCATGCATCAGCTGGTGGACATTTAGGTCATTTCTACTTCATGGCTATTATGAATAGCCATATGAATGTTTCTATGAATATTTGTGCTCAAGTTTTCACGTGAACATATGTTTTCAATTTTCTTAATATATGCTCAGGAGTGGAATTGCTGGGTCATATGGTAGCTTTCTTTGAGGAACTGTCAGACTGTTTCCCAAAGCGGTTACACCATTTCACATTCTCACCAGCAGTGGTGAGGGTTCCAATTTCTCCACATCCTTGCCGACACTTTTTATTATCTGTCTTTTTCATTATAGCCATTGCAGTGGATGTCAAGTGTTATCTTATGTGGTTATAATTCCTAATGGCTAAGGATGTTGACCTTTTTTTCCAGTTTACTTTTGAATTCTCTCTAACTCCCCTGTGCCTGCTTGGTTAGGTCCTAGCCATCTCCTTTCTTTTTTTTTTTTTTTTTTCAAGAGACAAAGTCTTGCTCTGTGGCCCAGGCTGGAGTGCAGTGGCACAATCACAGCTCACTGCAGCCTCAGACTCCTGTACTGAAGCCATCCTCCTCTTTCAGCCTCCTGAGTAGCTGGCACGATGGCACTATTTTTTGTGAAGAGAGGGTCTTGCTATGTTGGCCAGGCTGGTCTCAAACTCCTGGGCTCAAGCCATCCTCCCACCTCAACCTCCTGAGTAGTTACAATTATAGGCTCCAGCCACTGCACCTGGCCCTCACTGCACCTGGCATTCGCCATCTCCTCTCTGACTGATTTGCATGCCTCCTAACTGGGCTTTGCATTTTCCATTTCACTCCCTAAGATGCAATCCTGGACCATGCCACTTTCTGTTTAAAACCTTGAATGGCTCCCTGTTGCCCACAGGACAGGTTGCCCAAGGATCACTTGAGCCCAGGAGGCTGAGGCTGCAGTGAGCTGTGATTGTACCATTGCATTTTAGACTGGGCAGCAGAGTGAGACTCTATCTCAAAAAAAAAAAAAAAAAAAAAAAAAAAAAAAAAAAAAAAAACCTAGCTTAAACAGAAACTTCAAGTGAAGCCTGTCTAAGATCACCTCCAGAGAGGGCCCTCCTGCTGTACGACTCCAGTGGAGGTGATTCTCATGGTCATCTATGTCAGGATCAGCAAAGTCCGGCCCATAGGCCAAATCCAGAAATCCAGCCCACGACCTGTTTTTGTGTGTTGCATGAACTAAATGATTTTCATGTTTGAATGGATGTAAATAATTAAAAAGTAAAATGAAAAGTGGAATACAGCCATGCTTATTTGTTTACATATTGTCTATCGCTACTTTCGGGCTACAAGAGCAGAGATGGTGTGGCCCACAAAGCATAAAATATTTACTATTGTCTGGGCACAGTGGCTCATGCCTATAATCCCAGCATTTTGGGAGGCCAAGGCAGGAGGATTGCGAGGTCAGAAGTTCAAGACCAGCCTGGGCAACGTGGTGAAACCCTGTATCTACTGAAAATACAAAAATTAGCCAAACATGATGGCACATGCTTGTAATCCCAGCTACTCCAGAGGCTGAGGCAGGAGAATTGCTTGAACCCAGGAGGCAGTGGTTGCAGTGAGCCAAGATGGCACCACTGCACTCCAGCCTGGGCAAGAGAGCAAGACTCTGTCTGGAAAAAAAATAAAATAAAATAATATATATATATATTCTGACCATTTATACAACAAGTTTGCCAAACCCTGGTCTATGTTAATGGTGCCCTGGAGTTGTGCAGTGTGCAGCCTATACAGATGTACGCCAGCAGCTTTGCCTGCAGGCTCTCCTGGAACTGTTCATAACCTCTCCTCTACAATTTAGTATATAATATAATAATTTGTCGTCTTCGCCTACAGACCTTATACTCCAATAACTGAGACTGACTCTCTGAGTCCTGCTTATCTTTGTATCCTCAGTGGATAGACCAGGATCTGGCACAGAGAAGGACCTCAATAAATGTCTGTGTTACTCTACTCAATTAACTATTTCCCGGACACTGAAGATGAACTAATGAAACATGATTACTATTTCAGAATTACTTAACTCATAAGTAAAAATGGCAGTACTATGACTAGCAAAAATCATAGATCTATTGTTTCTGACTTTATTTTATTTTTATCTATTTATTCATTTTATGAGACAGAGTTTTGCTCTTTTGCCCATGCTGGAGTGAAGTGGCACGATCTCGGCTCACTGCAACCTTTGCCTCCCGGGTTCAAGCGATTGTCCTGCCTCAGCCTCCCAAGTAGCTGAGATTATAGGCACCCGCCACCACTCCTGGCTAATTTTTGTATTTTTAGTGGAGACAGGGTTTCAGCATATTGGCCAGGCTGGTCTCAAAATCCTGACCTAAGGTGATCCACCCACCTCGGCCTCCCAAACTGTGGGGATTACAGGCGTGAGCCCCCGCATCCGGCCTATTTTATTTTATTTATTTATTTTTGAGACAGGGATCTCACTTGAACTGACTCAAACTAGATTCTTTTTCAGCTCACTGTAGCCTCTAACTCCTGCAGCACAAGTGATCCTTTCAACTAAGCCTCCCAAATAGCTGGGAGTACAGCTGTGCAACACCACACCTTGCTAAGTTTTTCTACTATTTTGTAGAGACGGGGTCTTGCAGCATTGCCCAGACTGGTCTCACACTCCAGCATAACTTGTTTGATTTGAATCTCTTTTCTCCCAGACAAGTGCTAATTGTCATATTTCATTGAATCAAGTTAGAATCACTATGGTTGGGGTAAAGATGCTGGAGATGCACAGACCACTCACCGACTGGACACAGCTCAGGCTGCACAGAGTTGCAGCCAGAGTCCAGCCTCCAGAACATGGTTCTGACTAGGGTAGGTGAATGTGGAGAAGTTCATCCTGCATAATCACAAGATCTCAGTAAAAAAGAGGGCTGAGAAGGCAGTAGAATAAGAATTCTGAAGCTGTTAAACTCAAGATGTATCTGTGGACTGAGGGCACAGACACCAGCCAACATGGAACCCATGCTTTCTGCTGGTTACCGCAGAAAGGAGGCATCTGGCTTTCGTCCTCTCATTCAGTCCCTGAAAAAATCCATTTCAGTTGAGAGCACAGGCCCAGAGAATTGACACCACTTGTCCCCACCTGCCTTGGCAGAGCAGTTATTCAAGCTCAGGTCTCCCAGCTTGTACCTGTCTGTCTACCATAGGCACGTGGTGAACACTAACCACCAAGAGTTTGCTCTTTCAACAAAGACTGTCATAGGCCTTTCCTCACTCCTAGTTTCTCTTTGGTTCCCTGAAATTGATTTATTCCCTTGCAGGAGAAAAGTACCAACCTCTTACCATGAATTAGAAGGCCCTTCAAGAACCGCCCTGTGCTTCCCTCTTCAGCTTTGCCTTCCAATTTCCCCGCATGCCCCCAACCCTAGACTTTCACGTCAGTTCAAGTTTAATAAAACTTGAAGAAAAACCAACAAAGACTTATTTTGTACTTAATGCGCCAGGCACTGTTCTAAGCAGTTTCACCTATACATTTACAATTCTATGAAAATGGTCGAGTGCAGTGGCTCACTCCTATAATCCCAACACTTTGGGAGGCCGAGGTGGGCGGGTCACCTGAGGTCAGGAGTTCCACACCAGCCTGGTCAATATGGTGAAACTCTGTCTCTACTAAAAATACAAAAATTAGCTGGGCATGGCAGCGCACACCTGTAATCTCAGCTACTTGAGACGCTGAAGCAGAAGGATCACATGAACCCAGGAGGTGGAGGCTTCGATAAGCCAAGATTGTGCCACTGCACTCCAGGCTAGGTGACAGAGCGAGACTCTGTCTCAAAAAATATATATATTATATATAATATATATAAAATGTGTGTGTGTGTGTGTGTGTGTGTGTGTGTATTCTGTGAAAGAGGTTAAATAACCCAGCCCATTTTATAGATGAGGGAGCTGAGCCCAGAGAAGTTATGAAATTTGCCTGAGGTCATATAGTCAGTGAGTAGCAGAGTTAGAATTTGCACCCAGGCAGTCTGACCTGAGAAAGTATAAAAAGGCTTAGCTGATATGTCCTTCAACTCTTGCAAATACTATTTCTTTCCATTTTTTCAGTGGGCCATCCTCTATCTGCCTTCCAGTCTTTGCACTTTGTAGTTTCCTGTTCCTAATACACTCTCCGTCTTGCCTGATTAACCCTACTCGTTGTTCAGATTTCAGCTAAGATAGCACCTCTTAGCTGGGCACGGTGGCTTATGCCTGTAATCCCAACACTTTGGGAGACCAAGGTGGGCAGATCACCTGAGGTCAGGAGTTCAAGACTAGCCTGGCCAACATAGTGAAACCCTGTCTCTACAAAAATATGAAGATTCGCTGGGCATGATGCGGGTGCCTGTAATCCCAGCTACTCAGGAGGCTGAGGCAGGAGAATCGCTTGAACCCGGGAGGCAGAGGTTGCAGTGAGCCAAGATCATGACAATGCACTCCAGCCTGGGTGACAGAACCCAAAATATACAATACACTATGAGCATGTATTTGTGTGTGTGTGTGTGTGTGTGTGTGTGTGTGTATATATATATATTAGATGGAGTTTCACTCTTGTTGACCAGGCTGGAGTACAGTGGTACGATCTTGGCTCATTGCAACCTCCACCTCCCCGGTTCAAGCGATTCTCCCGCTTCAGCCTCCCAAGTAGCTGGGATTACAGGCATGCACCACCATGCCTGGCTAGGTGGTTTTTTTTTTTTTTTTTTTTTGGTACTTTTAGTAGAGATAGGGTCTCTCCATGTTGGCCAGGTTGGTCTTGAACTCCCGACCTCAGGTGATCCACCCACCTCGGCCTCCCAGAGTGCTGGGATTACAGGTGTGAGCCACAGCACCCAGCCATTGTATATTTTAAAATAATTGACAACTGGACACGCTGACTCATGTCTGTCATCCGAGAGCTTTGGAAGGCCAAGGCAGGAGGATCACTTGAGCCCAGGAGTTTGAGACCAGCCTGGGCAACATAGCCAGACTCCATCTCTACTAAAAAATTTAAAAGTTTAAAAAATTAGCTGGGCATGGTGGCATGTGAATGTAATTCCAGCTACTCAGGAGGCTCAGGTAGGAGGCTTGCTTGAGCCCAAGAGTTTGAGGCTGCAGTAAACTATGATCACACCACTGCATTCGCCTGGACAACAGAGCAAGATTCTGTGTCTAAAAAAAAAATAACATATCTAAAAATAATTGAAGTGTTGACTTTTAAAAATGAAAGTAAGTAGCCAGGCGCAGTGGCTCATGCCTGTAATCCCAGCATTTTGGGAGGCCAAGGCTAGCGAACATGGAGAAACCCCGTCTCTACTAAAAAATACAAAATTAGTTGGGTGTGGTGGCACATGCCTGTATTCTCAGCTACTGGGGAGGCTGAGGCAGGAGAATCACTTGAACCTGGGAGGCAGAGGTTGCACTGAGCAGAGATCGCGCCATTGCACTCCAGCCTGGGCAACAAGAACGAAACTCTGTCTCAAAAAAAAAAAAAAAAAAATGAAAGTAAGTACAATAGTTGCAGACATCCTAACTAGCTCAGGGGTACTGAGGGGGTTGTCCTGGCAGCTGGCCCTGTGCACATTTCAGCGAGTTGGCAGGCTTGCAGTCTTCCCCTCCTGACACTGCAGTTCCTACACCTTCTTAGAATTTCAGGCCATCTCAGCTTTCCCCCAAGTGACTCAGGAAGGGGAGTTTCCGATGCAAGGCTGTTTGCTGGCAATCCACAAGCATTATTCAGGGAGGATGCATCACTTTCAGATCCCAAATCTGGCCAATTACACCATCATGTTAAGAACAAATCTTAGGCTGGTGCGGTGGCTCATGCCTGTAATCCCAGCAATTTGGGAGGCTGAGGCAGGCTGATCTGAGGTCAGGGGTTTGAGACTAGCCTGGCCAACATGACAAAACCCCGTCTCTACTAAAAATACAAAAATTAGCTGGGTGTGGGGGTACATGCCTATAATTCCAGCTACTGGGGAGTCTGTGTCAGGAGAACTGCTTGAACCTGGGAAGCAGAAGTTGCAGTGAGCCGCCATTGCACTTCAGCCTGGGAGACAGAACAAATCTTGATGGGAGGTGTGGGGGCAGGCGAGTGAGGTTTAGGAGGGACTCCTAGTTTCTGTTTTGTTGTTCTTGGTTTTTTGGAGTGTGTGTGTGTGTTTACATTTCTACATGATTTGAATTTTTATAATGTGTATACATTGCTTTTGCAAACAGAAAATTTTAAATATATAAATAGTACTTGAAAAACTGCCAGGTACAACCAACCTACCCAGGGCCGATTCTGTGTCCTGTAGAAGAGGGCCCAGCCCTTTAGATAAGAGGTGTGGCCAGACACAGTGGCCCATATCTATAATCCCAGTGCTTTGGAGGCCGAGGCAGGAGGACTACTTGAGCCCAGGTGTTAAAAGACCAGCGTGGCAACAGAGGGACCCCATCTCTAGGAAACAAAAAAATTTTTTAATTGGCCGGGTACAGTGGCTCACTCCTGTAATCCCAGAACTTTCGGAGACCAAAGCAGGCAGACCACTTGAAGGCAGGAGTTCGAGACCAGCCTGGCCAACATGGTAAAACCCTGCCTCTACTAAAAATACAAAAATTAGCTGGGCATACTGGTGCACAGCTATAATTCCAGTTACTCGGGTAGCTGAGGCAGAAGAACCCCTTGAACCCAGGAGGCAGAGGTTGCAGTGAGCCAAGATTGCGCCACTGCACTCTAGCCTGGCCATGATAGCGCCTCGGCACTCCAGCCTGGGTGACAGAGCAAGACCTTGTATCAAAAAAAAAAAAAAAAGATAAGAAGTGATGTGTATCCAGAGAGGTCAAATGTGATTCAGGGGCACATCCAGGTTAAAACCCATGCTTAGGCAAAAGGGAACGACAAAGGATTTTGGGGGGTTTTGGTTTTGTTTTCTATCTGAAAGGAAAACACAGGACACAGAGTTTTGAGGTGGAGAATACAGTGTCTGGTCCCAGGCAAGCAGGAGTGTTTTTGAATTGTTCTCTAGACTCGCCCCCAGGCATATTTTAAGTTTCCTGTAAGCATTCCAGGTTTAACGGTGGATTTTTTCCTAATTCATCCTGAACACACCCTCCACCCTTCTCCCCAGTCTTTATACCTGTCTTAGTTTGGGCTACTATGACTAAGAACCATAGACTGGGTGGCTTATAAACAGCAGCAATGTATTTCTCACAGTTTTGCAGGCTAGAAGTCTGAGATCAGGGTCCAAGCATGTAGGGTTCTGGTGAGGGCCTTCATCCAGGTTGCAGACTGCTGACTTCTCCTCGTGTCCTCACAAGGTGGGAAGAGGGCTGAAGGGAGCTCTCTGGAGTCTCTTTTATGACACTAATCTCATTCTTGGGGGCTCCACCCTCATGACCTAATTACCTCTCAAAGGCCCCACCTGCTAATGCCATCATATTGGGAATTTTGGGGGGGTGGATGCAAACATGCAGTCCATTGCACCATGTCCATAAATGGCATCTACCTAGTGCCCAAGCAAGACACTTCAGTGTTTTTTTTTGTTTTTTTTTTTTTTTTGGTTTTTGGTTTTTTGGTCTGTTTTTGAGGCGGAGTCTTGCTCTGTCACCCAGGCTGAAGTGTAGTGGCATGATCTCAGCTCACTGCAACTTCTGCCTTCTGGGTTCAAGCAGTCCTCCTGCCTCAGTCTCCCGAAAAGGTGGGATTACAGGCATGCGCCACCGAGCCCAGCTAATTTTTGTATTTTTAATAGAGATGGAGTTTCACCATGTTGGCCAGGCTGGTCTCGAACTCCTGACCTCAAGCAATCCACCCAACTCGGCCTCCCAATGTGCTAGGATTACAGGTGTAAGCCACTGCACCTGGCCCACTTAAGTATTTTAATTATTCCTTTTCGCTCACCTCCTATACCCAATCCATAGCTAGTCCTATGGATTTTATCCCCAGAATGTATCTCTAGGTTACCTTCTTCTGTCTACACCCAAGCCACAACCAAAGCCCAGATCATCCCTCACCTGGTCACTGCGACAGCCTGTCTTGTCTCCCTGACGCTGATGGTGCCTATCTCCAACCCCTTGTGGATTTAGTATCCAGAATGCTCTTGTCCAGACACAAACCTGCTTGTCTGCTTACACTCTTGGATGGCTCCCCACCCATAAGATAAAACAGGAGCTCTGTAGCATGGTCTGCAGGACTGTCCCTGAACTCACCTCTTATTATTCCCCATATACATCCATGGGCACTCTCCACAGGGATTCCTATTGGCACTGTCACGCTTTCACATCTGCACGTGCTTGTACTTCTGGGATCTGAATTTCATCTCCCTTTTTGTCCCCTCACCTTCTCTCAGAATTTTTATTGTTGTTGTTGTTTTTACACGGAGTTTCACTCTGTTGCCCAGACTGGAGTACAGTGCCGCAATCTTCGCTCACTGCAGCCTCTGCCTCCCGAGTTCAACCTCCCTGTAGCTGGGATTACAGGTGTGCACCACCATGCCCAGCTAATTTTTGTATTCTTAGTAGAGGTGGGGTTTCTTATAAATAATAATAAGAAGAAGGCGGGGCATGGTGGTGCATGCGTGTAATCCATCCACTTTGGAAGGCTGAGGCTGGTGGGTCACTTTGAAGTCAGGAGTTCAAGACCAGCCTGGCTAACATGGTGAAACCCCATCTCTACCAAAAATACAAAAATTAGCCAGGCGTAGTGGTGCATGCCTGCAGTCCCAGCTACTTGGGAGGCTGAGGCATAAGAATCGCTTCAACCCAGGAGGCAGAGGTTGCAGTGAGCCAAGATTGTGCCACTGCACTCCAGCCTGGGTGGCAGAGGGAGACTTCCGTCTCCAAAAAAAAAAGAAGAGTGTAGGGCTAGAAAACTAGTAATGCTAATTAACTAACTCTGAGAACGTCACATCTACCACCCATCTTTCTCTGACCATCTGATTTTGTTAGCCGTAAATACATTTTTGAGCTGCTTATTCCCGAATCCAACTCTTGCATAAATTGTTGTCAACAAATTCATGCATTGCTCAGGGGTTCTGTTGAACCACATGTGAAGACGGTGGGGAAGGCTGGTGGTCCCAGACTGTTTTGGTGCTCTATTCGGGGGTAGATAATTTCCTGAGCTGGGCCTGATTGCTTTGGCTGCCAAGTAACAATTTGTTTTTAGTGGAAAACTTGGCTGAGGCAAGGCTTGTGCAATTGTGCCCTCGCCCTTACCTAAGGAATTTCGTGCACAGAGGCTGTCCTGCAGCTTCTGCGGTAGTCATGTGTGTAGACACACACCTGTAATTAGTGTTCAGGAGGTGCAGAGGGAGGTCACAAAATCCTTGTGTGAGTGCCGAGGAAGGGGTAGGACTAGAGAGGGGAGGCTCCTGGCCTGCACTGGGAGCTCAAGGGCAGAGTCCACTTCCTGGATGTCACCCACACTTGAGCTCTGAAAGACCCCAAGGAAGCCACCTCGCTGACGAGGAAGGGCGGATGAGAGGAACGCGGAGGGAGTAGAATGCGTGTGGCTTCTGGCAGCCTCTCTCTGAGGATTGCTCAAGTGTGTATGCCATGAACCTCGGCCTACTTCTGACTTGTTGCTGCACATTGGATAGTTAGTATGTGCAGCAGCCTGGGTGACTCATGAAAATGACTGATAAGCCCTCTCTCTTTGCAGTAAGGGCAGATTCTAGCATTTGAGTCCACTTTGGGAAGGGAGGTGTGTGAGGTCAACGTAGAATATTCCAGGCTGGCCAGGCATGGTTGGCCCATGCCTATAATCCCAGCATGTAGGGAGGCCGAGGCTGGTGGATGGCTTGAGCTCAGAAGTTCAAAACCAGCCGAGGCAACATGGCGAAACCCCTTCTTTACAAAAAAAATAGCTTGGTGTGGTGGCTCCTGTCTGTAGACCCAGTTATTTGGGAGGCTGAGGTGGGAGGATCGCTTGAGCCCAGGAGGAGGAGGTTACAGTGAGCTAAGATCAAGCCACTGCACTCCAGCCTGGGCAACAGAAGGAGATCCTGTCTCGGGGAAAAAAAAAAGGATATTCCAGGTCATCTTGAAGTCCTCTCTTGACAAAGTTCTCCTAAGTTCCATCTAACAAACAGTTTTGCCTATTTGTTTTTATTAAAAGGAGAAAGAAAACAAAGAGGAAAGAAAGCTCTTACTTTTCCCTCCTAGGATTATAAGAAACATTACCCAATTTTAAAGGACTTCAAATTCAAATGTTGAAAGTCAGATATTAAATAAGGGTTTGTAGGCTGGGCTTGGTGGCTCAAGCCTATAATCTCAGCATTTGGGAGACCAAGGTGGGCAGATCACCTGAGGTCAGGAGTTCGAGACCAGCCTGGCCAACATGGTGAAACCCTATTACTACTAAAAACACAAAAATTAGTCAGACATAGTGGCACACACCTGAAGTCTCAGCTACTCAGGAGGCTGAGGCAAGAGAATCACTTGAACCCGGGAGGTGGAGGTTGCAGTGAGCAGAGATCACACCACTGCATTCCAGCCTGGGCGGCAGAGTAAGGCTCTGTCTCAAAAAAATAAAATAAAAAATAAATAAGGGTTTGTAGAAATATCCTCTAAACATAAAAGTTTCTCCAGCTCTAACATTTTAAAATTCTTTGAATCTCAGATTTGTGTCACTCCAATATATCCAGTAAAGTAGAATGAAATATGACTTTGAAATTCACTAAAATGAAAAGATGGAAGCTGTATCTTTGCTGAATCCATGTCCTGAAATAGCTTTACAGGACAGGTAAAGCATTTCTGTTCATCTCTGCAATAAATACCCACATCTTGCAGCTTCCTCTCCTCGACCAGGGAAAGGAGAGCAGGCTTCCCGAGGAGTGAGGGAGAGTCATTTCACAGGCACCCCGCCTCCCCTCAACCTGTTCTGTTTCTTCCTCTACAGTTGCCTTTCCCTGCAGTGGGACTGGCAGCCATCTAACACTTCCGCATTCTTTCAGCTGTCTTCCTTGTGTGGCCTTTCTTAGCTGCTTAGCACACACCCACACACCCACACACCCACAAACACCCAGCAACTATCAGTTTAGTCCACATTTCTTAGGCATTCAAGAACCAGTCTGGGCTGGGTATGGTGGCTCATGCCTGTAATCCCAGCACTTTGGAAGGCCGAGGTGGGCGGATCACCTTAGGCTAGGAGTTTGAGACCAGACTGGCCAATATGGTGAAACCCCATCTCTACTAAAAATGAAAAAATTATCCAGGCGTAGTGGCGCATGCCTGTAATCCCAACTACTCAGGAGGCTGAGGCAGGTGAATTGTTTGAACCAGGGAAGCCAAGGTTGCAGTGAGCCAAGATGGTGCCATTGCACTCTAGCCTGGGTGACAGAGCGAGACTCTGTCTCAAAAAGAAAGACCCAATCTGACTCCAGTTTATGTGTCCAGATTTACCTTCCCAACACAATTCCCTTGTCCAGCCTCCATTTCCCTGTGCCCCTCCAGCATGCATGCCCCCTCTCCTCCCCTCTCCACACTCCCCTTCTCCTCCATCTCCTGCATCCAATTGAAGCACTGCCTTCTCTTTCTGATGTGCCCCTACACCAAGTCTCACTTTTTCCATGTATGCTTTTTTTTTTTGGTGAGGGGGACAGGATCTCACAGTGGTGTTATCACAGCTCACTGCAGCCTCAACCTCCTGGGCTCAGATTATCCTCCCACCTCAACCTCCCAAGTAGCTGGGACTCTAGGCAGGCACCACCAAGTCCGCTAATTTTTTTTTTTTTTTTTGGAGAGATAGTGGTCTCACTGTTTTTGCTCGGGCTGGTCTTGAACTCTTAAACTCAAACCATTCTCCAGCCTCAGCCTCCCAAACTGCTAGGATTACAGGTGTGAGCCACTGTGCCTAGCCTTACTTCTGCATTTATTCAAATGATGGTGCTCTAGTCACCTCTCTGGTGAGATGGTAGATTCCTTGAGGGTAGGGATGAAAGCTCATGCAGTTTTCTATTCTCCACTGAACTTAGTACAGGAAGGAAAACAATATTTTTTTAATGGGTAGATGAATTTGTAAAAAACTTTTTCTTTGGTCCAATTACTGGTTTTCCCTCTCTCACAAAACAAACTATTTTTTTATAACACAGGAGGAAGAGGAAGGACTAATATCTGAAATGTTTACCTGGCCCTGAAATTTTCTTTCCTTTTATTTGATATGAGAACTTATCTTTGTCTTTATAATGAACTACATCTTATTTTCAGTATTTAAAAATCTTCTTGGCTGGGCTCTGTGGCTCATGCCTGTAATCCCAGCACTTTGGGAGGCTGAGCCGGGCGGATCACCTGAAGTCAGGAGTTTAAGACCAACCTGGCCAACGTGGTAAAACCTCGTCTCTACAAAAATACAAAAATTAGCCGGGCATGAGGGCGGATACCTGTAATCCCAGCTATTTGGAAGGCTGAGGCGGGAGAACCACTTGAACTCCGGGAGGCAGAGGTTGCAGTGAGCTGAGATCATGCCATTTCATTCCACCCTTGGTGACACAGTGAGACTCTGTCTCAAAAATAAAAATAAAAATAAAACCTTCTCATTATAGGCTGTGTGTGGTGCTGACACCTGTAATCCCAGCACTTTGGGAGACTGAGGTGGGTGGATGGCTTGAGCCCAGGAGTTCTAGACCAGCCTGGGCAACACAGTGAGACCCCCATCTGTACAAAAAATTTAAAAATTAGCTGGGTATGGTGGTGCATGCCTATAGTCCTAGATACTTGGGATGCTGAGGAGGGAAGATTGCTCGAGTCCAGGAGTTTGAGGCTACAGTGAGCTAAGATCACAGCACTGCACTGCAGCCTTAGCAACAGAGTGAGACCCTGTCTCAAGTAAATAAATAACTTATTATAAAGTCATACAACAAATTATTTAATAAATTATAACAATACACAAGCATGTTGTGTGGGAGCAAAATTCCTCCACCCCAGGTTGCTCTTTCAGGATTATGAAAGAGAAACTCCATGATGCTGCCCAGACCCGTGGAGTAGGGGGGACGGCAGTCTACATGAACGTACGAAATGTGCCACCCACTGTGAGTGCATGTGGCAAGACCTTCACTTCCCAGCTGGAAGTTCCCCGAGCCTAAGGAATCCATCTGACTTGTGCAGCTTCTGACCTCGCTGGATCTGTTCTATTCTCTGTGCAGTGGGGGTGACCATGGTGACTATCTCATAGCGTGGTAATGACGCTACAGGAGCATGGGAGTTGCTCAGCACAGCATCTGGCCCAAAGCAAAGGTTCAATCCATGTTGGCAGTCAAAATACAGCATGGCCCAGAGAACAAGGTTGTTTGGACACCTGTAATCCCAGCACTTTGGGAAGCCGGGGCAGGTGGATCACCTGAGGTCAGTAGTTCAAGACCAGCCTGGCCAACACGGTGAAACTCCATCTCTACTAAAAATACAAAAATTAGCCAGGTGTGGTGGCTCATGCCTATAGTTACAGCAACTCTGGAGGCTGAGGCAGGAGAATCACTTGAACCCAGGAGGCAGAGGTCACAGAGAGCCGAGATCACACCACTGCACTCCAGCCTGGGCGAGATAGCAAGGAAAAAAAAAAAAAAAAAAAAAAAGAGATTGGAGAGCAGAGACTGAAGGCTCAGCGAGTGCAGCATGGCTTCAACTGTCCTTCCTAGCATGTTTGACAGAGTCAGTGACTTGTAATTGAAAGTGGTAAAGAAATAAAGGAGATAGGGAGGCTGAGTGGTGGAAAGAAATGAACTTTGGACCCAGACAGACCTCAGTGTGAAGGCCAACTACATGACTGCCTATTCATAATGACATTGGTTGCATTTCCTGAACCTTATTTCCTCATTTATAAAATGGGCAAACAGTATACCTGTATACCAGTATACCTAGGTTGTGAGGATTCAATGAGTTAGTGTAAAGCGGCTGGCACATGGTAGATACCTAATAAATGCTAACAGTTTTCCTACAGCTAGTTTTTGGTTTTTTGCTTTGTTTTGTAAACTTTGTGTAAACACACAGAATTACAGCTGGAAAGGAGTTTCTAGGCCAAGACCTAGAGTTTCCAGATGGGGAAACTCAGAAAGAAGGTTCCTGACTTGCCCGAGCTGTTTTCCAGCTCCCAGGCCGTGGTTTGGCCCCCATCCCCAGGGGCCACTGTGACCCGGCTCCCCTGAGCCAGAAGGAGGCCATCTGAAATCCTCCTCTAGGGAAAGTTGGAGAAACCTAACCCTGCTGGGAGTTTTGTCACCAATTAGTTCAATGGACTCTTTTGTGTGGACCTGGCCAGGGAGCAGGAGGGGACAGGATTTATTTGCCTTTTCCTTTCACTACCTGGGCTTCCCAAATGTGCACTGTTACGTTGACTTTGAGGCCCTCAGTATCAGGACATCTATGCTTGCCCACCACTGTTGCCATAACAACAAGGTTTTGAAGGATGCCAGGTGCATAACGTCCTGCTTTGTGTCTTTCTCTCTCTCTCTCTCTTGTTCTCTCTCTCTCTTTTTTAGGCGGAATCTCACTCTGTCACCCAGGCTAAAGGGCAAGGGTGCAATCATGACTCACTGCAGTCTCCAGCTGCTGGGTTCAAATGATCCTCCCACCTCAGCCTCCTGAGTAGCTGGGACTGCAGGCATGTACCTCCACACCTGCCTAATTTTTGTATTTTTCTGTAGAGATGGGGTCTTGCCATGTTGCTCAGGCTGGGCTCAAGTTGGTTGATCCCTGATCAAGTTCGTTGATCCCTGGGCTCAAGGGATCCGCCTATCTTGGCCTCCTAAAGTGCTGGGATTATAGGCATGAACCACCGTACCTGGCCTGCCTTGTTTATTAATACCAGAGGGGGGGAAAAAAAAATGTGCCACTCAGATCTTGCACGCATATTTTTTTCTTCCTTTTCCTCCAAATTCAACCAAGGCAAGATTTTATACTCTCTCCAAGAAAAACAACAACAGCATCAGCATCAGCAGCAGCACTGTAATTCTCTAACAAAGTTTTTTTTTTTCAAATCACACAAAAAAATGATGTGAAAGATGCTAAATTAGACTTGCCTAATGAGATGCCTACCTACCCTGGGTTTTGCTTCATGTCTCAGCCCTGAGCACTCTCAGTCATGGCCTTTGGGTCTTGCAACACTTGTCAAGCTCAAGCTCCCAAAGGAATTCTAGAAATCTGTCAGATCTTCCTCGCATCCCAACTCCCCTCAGTGCCCAGTGTTCAGGATTAGTGGCAAGGGCTTAGTTCTTTTTTTTTTTTTTTTTTTTTTTTGAGATGGAGTCTCACTCTATTGCCCAGGCTAGAGTGCAGTGGCGCCATCTTGGCTCACTGCAACCTCCGCCTCCCAGGCTCAAGCAATTCTCCTGCCTCAGCCTCATGAGTAGCTTGGATTACAGGCGTGTACCACCACGCCCGGCTAATTTTTGTCATTTTAGTCTAATTTTTGTATTTTTAGTAGAGATGGGGTTTCCCTACGTTGGCCAGGCTAGTCTCGAACTCCTGACCTCAGGTGATCCACCTGCCTTGGCCTCCCAAAGTGCTGGGATTACAGGTGTGAGCCACTGTGCCCAGCCTGCTCAGTTATTTACTACGTGAATATCTCATTGTCTTGGACCAAGCATCTTCCAGGGGACTGAACACCCCAAATCTATTTTCATGTAATATCCTGTGTTTTTCCACTACATTGTATTCTATCAGATGAGGATGAACAGAAGCTTGCACCATTAATAACTATAGAAAGAAACAGGTGACTTGGGCAGGGGAACCCAGATTTTTTCTCTTTGCGTTTAGAAAATCACCTTGGTTGGCATATTCAGCCAGCAAGAAAGAGAGGATCACCAGGCGTGGTGGCTCACGCCTGTAATCCCAGCACTTTGGGAGGCCGAGGAGGACAGATCATGAGGTCAAGAGACCAAGACCATCCTGGCCAACATGGTGAAACCCCGTCTCTACTCAAAATGCAAAAATTAGCCCGTGCCTGTAGTCCCAGCTACTCGGGAGGCTGAGGCAGGAGAATTGCTTGAACCCGGGAGGCGGAGGTTGCTGTGAGCCAAGATTGTGCCACTGCACCCCAGCCTGGTGACAGAGAGAGACTCCGTTGAAAAAAAAAAAAAAAAAAAAGAGGATCAAGGAAGTATCTACAAAATTAGAACCTTTTAAAACTCTAGAATCTCTTAAAGATATCCCCAACACAATGATCCCTGGTGCTCTATTTCTAATCTGTTTTCATCCTATAATTTTCCTTCAAGGGGTCTATAAAACATCAACTCAAAGTAACAAGAAGTGAACACATATTCTAAGGGAGCTCCTTAAGACAAAAAGAAGATGGAGGAAATGGTCTCTGAAGATTTGTGTGAAGGTGCTAGACAGGAAGTTGTCCCTGCCCAGCCCTGGTCCCATAATGGCCCCCAAACAAACCTCTTTCATCCCAGCCACATCACAAACAAAACAGACATTTTGCACATCACCAATCAGTCTGGAATGACCTTTATGACTTTGAAATTGTCCTATCTCCTTCTATTCTCCACCATGCCTACTTTGTACCTTTCTTCAGTAAAAACTTCTCAATAACATTTGCCATCTGCTGTGGGGAAACCAAACACAGAGAAGTCACAGTTGCTGTGCAATTTAGTTATGGAGACAAGACAGGGAGAACTTTAACAAAGAATAAAAATGAGGGGATGCTGGCCCAACTGTATCCCTTGTGCATATCTAAAAATAAAGGGGATCAGTATGCAGATGAGTGGATTAAAACAAAAAGAAAGTAAGAAAATAAAAGTAAAGGGGAAATTAGCATAAGGGCTCTTGCAAAAAAACAAACAAACAAACCTGAGATTTTCTGAAAGTGTACTCTAGATTGGCTCTTGAAAGAAATGAGGACTGGCCATTGTGGCTCACACCTGTAATCCCAGCACTTTGGGAAGCCAAGATAGGCAGATCCCTTGAGGTCAGGAGTTCGAGACTAGCCTGGCCAACATGACGAAACCCCGTCTCTACTAAAAAAAAATACAAAAAAATTAGCTGAGCTTGGTGGCAGTAGTCCCAACTACGCAGGAGGCTAACACAGGAGAATCGCCTGAACCTGGGAGGCAGGGGCTGCAGTGAGCCGAGATTGAGCCACTGCACTGCAGCCTGAGTGACAGAGCGAGGCTCCATCTCAAAAATAAACAAAAAAGAAAGCGGCCGGGCGCTGGTGGCTCACACCTGTAATACCAGCACTTTGGGAGGCCAAGGCGGGTGGATCACCTGAGGTCAGGAGTTCGAGATCAGCCTGACTAACAGGGAAAAACCACGTCTCTAATGAAAACACAAAATTAGCTGGGTTTGGTGGCACGCGTCTGTAATCCCAGCTACTTGGGAGGCTGAGGCAGTGAGAATCACTTGAACCCAGAGCCAGAGGTTGCAGTGAGCCAAGATCATGCCGTTGCATTCCAACCTGGGCAACAAGAGTGAAACTCTGTCTAAAAAAAAAAAAGAAGAAGAAGAAGAAGAAAGCAACGAGGAGGTAGACTGGGGGAAAGACCGCCTTCCTAGTAGGGAAAGCAGCAGGGTATAAAGGAGGGAATAATGAACCGAGAGTTAGGAGAGCTTGGGGTGCATCCAAGCTATCTCGAATTGGGGTCTGCATTTAGGGTGTGGGGTGGGCCAGGGTCTGCGAGGTCATTTTCTGATGCTAATAGTCGATGGTGAACTTATGATTCTGTGATGGGTTTGGAATACAGATCTGCCAGGCCTGTGCTCCTGGTGTGTGTTATGTCCTTCCACACCCTAGCAGGACAGTGTCAATGGGATCAAACCTTTGTGTGTGCCCCCTCCTCTGCCTGGAACTCATCTCCTCTAAATCAAACACATTCCAGTAGAACCTTCTGGGATGATGGAACTGTTCTATTAACCTGCATTGTCCAGTACAGTAACCACTAGTTAAATGTGGGGATTGAACCTTTGAAATGTGGCTAGTGTGACTGAGGAATGGAATGAACTTTTAATTGTATTTGCTTATTCATTTTTGCTTTTGAGTTTTTTGTTGTTGTTCTTGTTGTTTTGAGACAGAGTCTTGTTATATTGCCCAGGCTGGTCTAGAACTCCTGGGCTCAAGCAATCTTCCTGCCTCAACCTTCCAAAGTGCTGGGATTATGGGCACAAGCCACTGAGGCCCACTGCATTTAAGTCTTATTTATTTATTTATTTTTGAGATGGAGTTTCACTCTTGTTGCCCAAGCTGGAGTGCAATGGCGAGATCTCGGCTCACCGTAACCTCTGCCTCCCAGGTTCAAGTGATTCTCCTGCCTTAGCCTCCCGAGTAGCTGGGATTACAGGCATGCACCACCATGCCCAGCTAATTTTGTATTTTTAGTAGAGACAGGGTTTCTCCATGTTGGACAGGCTGGCCTCGAACTCCCGACCTCAGGTGATCCGCCTGCCTCGGCCTCCCAAAGTGCTGGGATTACAGGCGTGAGCCACCGTGCCCTGCCAAGTCTAATTTATTTAAATAGTCATAGGGGTTAGCGGCACCCATATTGGGCGGCACAGCTTATGGTTTGCTCCTTTGCAACATTCAGCTATCAATCTTCTTCTTGGAGAGGCTGTTCCTCAGGATTGCCACCTGTGGAAGGCAGAATGCCCCCCAACCCCCACCAAAAACATCCACATATAAATCCCTGGAACCTGTTACCTTACCTGCCAAAGGGGAATTAAGGTTGCAGATGACATCAAGTTGCTGCTGAGCTGACCCTGAAATGGGAGAGTTCTCCTGAATTTTCTGGATGAGCCTATCTAATCTTATGAGTCCTTAAAAGGGAAAAAGAAGTAGGTAGAGAAGCAGATGAGCTGTAGAGACGAGAGAGATGAAAAAGAAGAAAGATTAGAAGTGTGTGGGGGGCCAGGCATGGTAGCTCACGCCTGTAATCCCAACATTTTGGAAGGCCTAGGTGGGCAGGTCACCTGAGGTCAGGAGTTCGAGACCAGCTTGGCCAACATGGTGAAACCCCGTCTCTACTAAAAATACAAAAATTAGCCAGGCGTGATGGTGAGTGCCTGTAGTCCCAGCTACTCAGGAGGCTGAGGCAAGAGAATCACTTGGTCACTTGAACCCAGGAGGCGGAGGTTGCAGTGAGCAGATTGTACCACTGCACTCTAGCCCGGGTGACAGAGTGGAACTCTGTCTCAAAAAAAAAGCAAGAAGTATGAGGCGGAATCACCCTCCATGGTTGGTTTGGAAGATGGAGACAGGCAGGCTCCGGGCAACGAAGTGCAGTGGCCTCTAGGAGCTCAGAACAGGCCCTCCATGGACAGCAAGCAGGCAAATTGGGCCTCAGTCCTACAACTGCGAAAACCTGAATTTTGCCAAAAACTTGAATGAGTACAGAAACAGATTTCCCCGAGAACCTCCAGAAAGGAGTATGGTCTGCCAACACCTTGATCTTAGTCCCATGAGACCCACACCAGACTTCTGACTTACACAGCTGTAAGACAATACATTTGTGTTGTTTAAAGCCACTAAATCTGTGATCATTTGGGCCGGGTGTGGCGGCTCACGTCTGTAATCCCAGTGCTTTGGGAGGCTGAGGTGGGAGAATAGCTTGAGGCTAGGAGTTCAAGACCAGCCTGAGCAACACAGCAGGACCCCATCTCTACAAACAAATACAAAAAATAGGGCCAGGAGTGGTGGCTCATGCCTGTAATCCCAGCACTTTGGGAGGTCAAGGTGGGCGGATCACCTGAGGTCAGGAGTTCGAGACTAGCCTGACCGACATGGAGAAACCCCATCTCTATTAAAAATAAAGACTTAGCTGGGCGTGGTGGCGCATGCCTGTAATCCCGGCTACTCAGGAGGCTGAGGCAGGAGAATCGCGTAAACCCAGGAGGCGGAGGTTGCAGTGAGCCAAGATCATGCCATTGAACTCCAGCCTAGGCAACAAGAGTGAAACTCCGTCTCAAAAAAAAAATAAATTAGCCAGGTGTGGTGGTGTGAGCCTATAATTCCAGCTACTTAGGAGGCTGAGACAGGAGAATCACTTGAACCCAGGAGATGGAGGTTGCAGTGAGCTGAGATCATGCCATTGAACTGCAGCCTGGGCAACAAGAGTGAAACTCCATCTCAAAACAAAAACAAAAACAAAAGCAAAAATACAAAACTTAGCTGGGTCTGGTTGTCACGCCTATAGTCCCAACCACTTGGGAGGCTGAGGTGGGAGGATCATTTGAGCCTAGGAGGTCGAGGCTGCAGTGAGCTGAGATCACGCCACTGGGCTCCAGCCTGGGTGGCGGAGTGAGACCTTATCTCTAAATAAATAAAAATTTGTGGTCATTTGTTTCAGCAGCAATGGGAAACTAATACTCCACCCTAGACTGGCTCTGGGCCTGCCTTGGTGAGGCCCCTAAGGAGTGAGGGGTCTAAGGTCCCAAGGAGAGGTGCCCCCCTTCTAACATCAGTGAGCTCAATGGCCCTGGCCCTGCACTCATGGCCCACATGTGCCTCCTCTCTTGTTCGGTCCTCCAGAGGGTGAACAGGCCTCAGATGAGCACCCCCAGGCCTGAGGGGAAACACATCAATGGGTGTCTGTGTGGGAGCAAGTGAGGCCTGAGCTGGGACACTGGGCTTCAGTGTCCACATGGGCACATGCAAGTCCCTTTGATATATGGGACATGGCAGGGTAGAGGAGGGCTGGGAAGAAAAGCAGCTCAGGAGAGGGGCTCAGGGTCGGCCTCTGACCCTCTTTGTGCTGCCAGGTGGAACTCTGGGAAGGCTGTGGATTTTATTTTTTACAAATTTAATTTATAATTTATTTTTAAAATAGAGATGGGGTCTCACTATGTTGCCCATGTTGGTCTAGAACTTCCAGGCTCATCTGATCCTCCTGCCTCGGCCTCCCAAAGCGCTGGGATCACAGGTGTGAGCCACCTCATCGGGCCTGTCTGTGGATTTTAAATTCAAGCCAGATCTCCCAGGTGTTTGTGAGGTTATATGAAGGAGAATAAAATATATTTTTCTCTCTTTTTTTAGAGACAGGATCTAGCTCTGTTGTCCAGGCTGGAGTGCAGTGGCATGATCTCAGCTCATTGCAGCGTTGACCTCTCAGGCTCGTGATTCTCCCACCTCAGCCTCCCAAGTATCTGGGACTACAGGTGTGAGCCATCACACCAAGTCAATTTTCATATTTTTTTTATAGAGATGGGGTCTTGCTACGTTGCTCAGGCTAGTCTCGAACTTCTGGCCTCAAGCAATCCTCCCATCCCAGCATCCCAAAGTGCTGGGATTACAGGAGTGAACCACTGCGCCCACTCCTGCCCTTCCCTTTCCTTTCACTACACAGCCTTGTCCTTGAAAATCTCATTGGCCCCTGTGATTTTAACCATCCCCTACAGGAACATGATACCCCAAAGCATAGTATTTTCTCAAATTCCATTTCCCAATTTTCTCTTGTCTGCTGCACTTCTCCATCTAGATATCCCAGAGACCACTCAGCATTCCATCCCTAAACTAAACCCCCTCCCCAATCCACCCACCATTTCCTACCATTTCTAAGATTCAGAACCATGGGCACTCTGATCCTTCCCTCTTCCTCACCTCACATAACCATTCCACCAACAAGCCCTCTGGATTTCACTACCACCACAGCTTCACTAATCCAAGTGTGTCCTAGGGGCCGGGCATAGTGGCTCATCCCTATAATTCCAGCACTTTAGGAGGCTGAAGCACAAGGATCACTTGGGCTCAGGAGTTTGAGACCAGCCTGGAAAATATAGCGAGACCCTCCCTGTATCTACGAAACAATTTTAAAAATTAGCCGGGCATGGTGGCACATGTCTGTAGTCTCAGTCACTTGGGAGGCTAGGTGGGAGGACCACTTGATCCCAAGAGGTTGAGGCTGCAGTGAGCCATAATCACACCACTGTACTCCAGCCTGGGTGATGGAGAGAGAACTCTGTCTCAAAAAAAAAAAAAAAAAAAAAAAAAAAAAAAGAGCCTCTCAGAGTTCCCAGTCCAGTTCTTCCTGCTTTGCATACCTGATTAATCCAGTACAGCCGGGGCTCTGAGTATGTTACCCTTCCTGCTC
Organism: Chlorocebus sabaeus; assembly: GCF_047675955.1. Classification (NCBI taxonomy): domain Eukaryota; kingdom Metazoa; phylum Chordata; class Mammalia; order Primates; family Cercopithecidae; genus Chlorocebus; species Chlorocebus sabaeus. The sequence continues at coordinate 45,228,371 of NC_132908.1, read as the reverse complement.
AAAAACTTTCAATGACTCTTCCTGGGAACAGAGGAATGAACTTTTCCATCTTGGCACTCCAGATCTCACAGTATGTGAGATTACGGTAGTTTAATATTTAACCTGCAAGAGGGTTGAAATCCCAAGAGCTGAGACAAAATCCTGGATGTGCCCGGGTTGGTTTCAAACTCCGGGCCTCAGGTGATCCTCCTGTCTGGTGTGACTCTGGGCAAGTTGTGCCAACTCTGTGAACCTCTGTCAGGGAGAATTCTCCAATCAAGTGTCTTGAGGATGGAATTGGATAATGCATACAAAATACTTATCCTTGTTCACATTAAGCCATGACTATATTGTAGCTGCTGTCATTATTAGCTCATATAAAGGTGCTTAGCAAAAAGTGCCTGTCACGAAGGCATTCAAGCAATTGGTGCTTTCCCAAGATGTTATTTGAGTCTGTACCTCTGGTGTTACTTGTATTTCAAAACTGTTTTTTCCAGTTAAATTTTATTTATTTTTTGAGACAGAGTCTTGTTCTGTCACCCAGGCTGGAGTGCAGTGAGGTGATCTTGGCTCACTGCAATCTACACCTCCCAGGTTCAAGCAATCCTCCTGCCTCAGCTTCCTGAGTAGCTGGGATTACAGACATTCACCACCACGCTCAGCTAATTTTTGTATTTTCAGTAGAGACAGGGTTTCTCCATGTTGGCCAGGCTGGTCTCACACTCCTGACCTCAAGTGATTCACCCACTTTGGCCTCCCAAAATGATGGGATTACAGGCTTAAACCACCACTCCCGGCCATTACTTTTCATTTATGAAAGATGACATGACATCCAAAGGCATATGCTAATATATTTACTCTATATCAGAGGTTGGCAAACTTTTTCTGTAAAGGGCCAAGATAATAAGTATTTCGGCTAAGGCAGGCCATACTCTGATGTAACTTTTCAACTCTGCTGTTAGCAGCCATAGACAAAATGTAACTGAAGGGATATGGCTGTGTCTCAATAAAACTTTATTAATGTTACTAGATAATTCAGGGAATGAGAGTGAAAAAAACTTTATTAATGGATGCTAAAATTTGAATTTCATATCATTTTCTTTCATTCTCTCTCCTCTTTCTTTTATTTTTTTCTCTCTTCCCCATCCCCTTCCGCTTCCCCTTCCCCTTCCTCTTCTTTCTTTCAAGACAGTATCTCACTCTGTCGCCCAGGCTGGAGTGCAGTGGCACAGTCATGGCTCACTGCAGCCTTGACCTCCTGGGCTCAAGCAATCTTCCGGCCTCAGATTCCCAAGTAGCACGCCACCACGGCCAGATCATTTTTTAGTTTTGTATTGATTTTTTTATTTTTTGAGATGGAATGTCACTCTGTCACCCAGCTGGAATGCAGTGGCCCGAACTCAACTCACTGCAACCTCCACCTCCCAGATTCAAGCGATTCTCCTGCCTCAGCCTCTGAAGTAGCTGGGACTACAGGTGCTCACCACCATGCCCAGCTAATTTTTTGTATTTTTAGTAGAGACGGGGTTTCACCATGTTGGCCAGGCTGGCTTTGAACTCCTGAGTTCAGGTGATCCGTCTGCCTCAGCCTCCCAAAGTACTGGGATTACAGGCCTGAGCCACTGTGCCGACCTCCATAATTTTCATGTGTCATGAAATATTCTTCTTTTGATTTTTTTCCAACCACTTAAATGTGTAAGGCTGGGCGCTATAGAGTGTTCTCTTAGTTTAAACAGAACAGTAGTTAAGAATAATAGGAAGTAGGCCGGGCGCAGCAGCTCATGCCTGTAATCTCAGAACTTTGGGAGGCCGAGGCAGGCAGATCACAAGGTCAGGAGATCAAGACCATCCTGGCTAACTCAGTGAAACCCCGTCTCTACTAGAAATACAAAAAATAGCTGGGCGTGGTGGCGGGCGCCTGTAGTCCCAGCTACTCGGGAGGCTGAGGCAGGAGAATGGCACGAACCCGGGAAGCAGAGCTTGCAGTGAGCCGAGATTGCACCACTGCACTCCAGCCTGGGCAACAGAGCGAGACTCTGTCTCAAAAAAAAAAAAAAGAATAATATGAAGTAAAGGAAGAATACAAATGATTTGTGGGTCAATATAATAGTCTAACAGTGGCTCAAGAATAACCAAGTTGGGCAATGCAGTCATAAATGTTTACTGTGCATAAAACTCTACAATCTGGTTCAACCTAGTTGTCCAGCTGTGTCTCCTCCAGGCCCCAGTCAAAGCGGGCTTCCACTTCCCCAAATACAGACCCCACACATTCTCTAGTTCCTCTATCTAGAATATACCCTCCCATTGTGCTCATTAAAAGCATATCCTGGCTGGGCACAGTGGCTCATTCCTTTGGGAGGCTGAGGCACGAGGATCGCTTGAGGTCAGGAGTTCTAGACCAGCCTGAGTAACATGGCAAAACCCTGTCTCCACCAAAAACAAAAAAATTAGCCACCTGTGGTGGCACATGCCTGTAATCTCAGCTACTCGGAGGCTGAGGTGAGAGAATCTCTTGTGCCCGGGAGGCAGAGGTTACAATGGGCTGAGACAGTGCCACTGCACTCTAGCCTAGATGTCAGAGTGAGACCCTGTTTCAAAAAAAGAATTTAAAATTTGAAAAATAATAAAAAGACACAAAAGCACATCCTTGAAGGACCATATCAAATGCCACCTCTTAAAAATTATAAGGCCGGGCACAGTGGCTCGTGCCTGTAATCCCAGCACTTTGGGAGACCAATGCAGGCAGAACACTTGAGGTCTGAGTTCGAGACCAGCCTGGCTAACATAGCGAAACCCCATCTCTATAAAAAATACAAAAATCAGCCGGGCGTCACAGCGCATGCCTGTAATTCCAGCTACTTGGGAAGCTGAGGCCCGAGAAGCAATTGAACCCGGAAGGCGGAGGTTGCAGTGGGCCAAGATTATGCCATTATACTCCAGCCTGGGCGACAGAGCAAGACCTTGTCTCATTAAAAAAAAAAAAAAAAAAAAAAAAAAAATTATTCAATGATCTTCCCTACCCCTCATAAATGGTATTTTCCCTTCTCTCTCCCTTCTCCTTGTGCCCTGTTCTCTCAGTAATAGCTTGTTTGTGCCTCCATCATTTTACTTGTATTCTAGTTATTTTTTGCTATTTATCTTACTTAAAACCAAGCTTCTTGAGGTGTGGCACCTTCACTCAGGATCCCTCAGTGCCTGGCATATAGCAAGCACTCAGGAAGCATCTCTCGAGGTTGTTTCTTGGAATTGAACACAGGGTATGATGTCATCCAGCCACTGTGTAACGGACACAATGGAGTGGGAAGAGATTGGCTAGTTGAATTGCAGTAAATGGAGTGGGTCTGGTGTGTTACTCGTTCTAGTTAACGGAATGAAGTATTGCCCCCCACCCCCTATCAAAATAAAAAATAAATGGAGTAGGTCTGGATGGGGGTGTCAGGAGGCTGTGAAGGGAAATGCTGTGCCTCTGGGGCACAGCTGGAGGAGAATCCTGTTTGGTGATCGAGGTGGCATGACTAGTCTTAGTTATGCCTTCCGCAGGAAGCAGGTCTGAAAAGAGAGAAAAGTAGGGCTTCCTAGAGCTTCCCACACACAGGAGAGGCTCAGCAAAGAACACAGTGAAATTCAACTGCTGATTCTCTCTGGTCCTCAGGAGAGCAGGGTTCTGAGAAGGGCCTCGCGATACACATCATGCCCCAGTTACACCGAGTGAATCAGGCTCTGATGCAATTGGCAATAGGCCTTAATCACAAGCTTCATCTCACAGGCTCCGCACAGACGAGCTTTGTCATTTCTCTGAGGGAATCACTGTCATTTCTCTTCCAGGCTCAAAGTAGCTCCCCTTGCCCCATGTAAAGTGCTGATGGGATGGCAATTTAAACTGCTTTGATGACCAGGTTTCGTTAGGTAAGAAGGCCTGATTAAGCAATGGTGGCCCAAATAACCTCAGTGGTTCAGACGCTGTTTTCAAAGCCAGCAGAAGTCTTGCCAAATTAAAGGATGTCAGGATGAGATGCTATGAATATCAGTTTCCTTCTCTCTGGCAATGGAGAGGATTAATTAAATGCCTGTGAAGTACTTTGAAAATTTAAGCTGTTGAGAATTATTGTTCTGTGTAATAGGGAAAAAATAGAGTTCTTGGCTCATTAAAGCTGTAATGTTGTAAGCCTGAGCACTATTTTCAGGATATCTTTGAGAGCTACATTTTTATTAAGAGGAAGAAAAGAGAAATATGTCTATGAATACAGATACACAGTATACATGCTGGAAAGTCAATTGGGTTAATCAATATTTCTCTTGATTAAGAAATGAACTGGGGGCTGGGTGCGGTGGCTCATGCCTATAATCCCAGCATTTAGGGAGGCTGAGACAGGAGTATCACTTGAACCACTGAGTTTGAGTCCATCCTGAGCAATAGAGTGAGACTTTGTCTCTAAATAAAAAAAAATGCTGGGTGCAGTGGCTCACCCCTGTAATTCCAACACTTTGGGAGGCCAAGGCAGGTGAATCACCTGAGGTCAGGAGTTGGAGACTGGCCTGGCCAACATGGCAAAACCCTGTCCCTACTAAAAATACAAAAATTAACTGGGTGTGGCGATGGGCCCCTATAGTCCCAGCTACTCAGGAAGCTGAGGCAGGAGAATCACTAGAACCTGGGAGGCCAAGGTTGCAGTGAGCCGAGATTGGGTCACTGCACTCCAGCCTGGGTGACAGAGTGAGACTCCATCTCAAAAAAAAAAAAAAAAAAAAGGAATGAATGAACTGGGAGAAGCTGTTTCTCACTGATTACCACAGTCAGTGGAGACAGTTATTAAGAATAAGTTGCTTAACTGTGTAGGGAGTTTCACCATAACTAGCAGACAGGTATTTGCTTTCTTTCAATAGGATCAAGGGATGAAGACTGAGATTGTATACATGTAAATACCAAGTTCAGTGAGTTTCCATGGCCTCTTCTGTCTTAATACAACTTAACAAACAATCCAGACAGATTTCTGCCTCCACTTTGTTGATTTACCCAGGGATATTTTGGCTTTGTTTGCAGATATTCAGTGGTATTTGGAAGGGTGCTGTCCACAGCCGCCCCTCACCTCTCTTTCACTCTACATTGACTGAGGATTTACACTTTGTTTTGTGTTTGTACTAGTTTCCTATCGCTGCTGTAACAAATTACCACAAACTTAGTGGGTTAACACAACACAGATGTATTATATTACAGTTCCAGAGGTCAGAAGTCTAAAATTAGTCTTATGGGGCTAACATCAAGGTGTTGGCTGGGCTGACCCCATCTGGATGCTCCAGGGAAAGAATCTGTTTCCTTGCCTTTTCAGTTTTCTAGTGGCCTCCTGCATTCCATGGCTCATGGCCCCTTTCTGGGTCTCTCTGACCTCTGCTTTTGTTGTTGTTGTTTGTTGCGATAGAGTCTTGCTATGTTGCCCAGGCTGGTGTCAAACTCCTGGGCTCAAGTGCTTCTCTTGCCTTGGCTTCCAAAGGGATTATAGGTGTGAGCCACTGAGCCTGGCTCAGACCTCTTGTTATCACATCTTCTATCTCTTGGCCCATGGGATAGTCCAGGATAATGTCTTCATCTCAAAATCCTTAACTCAATCACATATGCTAAGTCCTTTTTGCCACGTAAAGTAACTTATTCACAGGTTCTGGGGGTTAGGTTGTAGACTTTTTTTTTTTTTTTTTTTTTGAGACCAAGTCTCACCCATGTTGCCCAGGCTGGAGTGCAGTGGCAAGATCTCGGCTCACTGCAACCTCTGCCTCCCAGGTTCAAGTGATTCTCCTGCCTCAGCCTCCCAAGTAGCTGGGATTACAGGCATGCGCCACCACGCCCAGCTAATTCTGTATTTTTAGTAGAGACGGGGTTTCCCCATGTTGGTCAGGCTGGTCTCGAACTCTCGACCTTAGGTGATCCGCCCGCCTCAGTCTCCCAAAGTGCTGGGATTATAGGCATGAGTCACCGTGCCCAGACAGACATTTTTTTTTTTCTTTTTAAGACCAAGTCTTGCTTTGTCAACCAGTCTGGAGTGCAGTGGTGCGATCTCAGGTCAGCAACCTCTCTACCTCCCAGGTTCAAGTGATTCTCCTGCCTCAGCCTTCTGAGTAACTGGGACTACAGAAGTGTGCCATCACGCCCAGCTAATTTTTTTGTTGTTGTATTTTTAGTAGAGACAGGATTTCTCCTGACCTCAAGTGATCCGCCCACCTAGGCCTCCCAAAGTCCTGGGATTACAGGCGTGAGCCACCTCGCCCAGCCTCGAGCCTGCTTTCTTATTCAAATATCACACATACTTTAGACTTTAGGGAGGCGTAGGTGGGTGGATTGCTTGAGCCTAGGAGTTCGAGACCAGCCTGGGCAACATGGTGAAACCCCATCTCTACAAAAAATGCAAAAATTACCTGGGTGTGGTGGCTATTTTGAAAGCTGAGGCAGGAGGATCGCTTGAGCCCAGGAGGTTGATGCTGCAGTAAGCTCTGATCGCACCACCGCACTCTAGCCTGGGTGATGGGGCAAGACCCTATCTCAAAAAAAAAACAAAAAACAAAAAACTTTCTCCCTTTTCTCTACCCCAACTCCCCTTAGTTTCCCTTTCCTAGTACTTTTTTTTTTTTTTTTTTTTTTGCCAGAAGTAATCCCTTTAACCATTACAGCTTTAATGCTTCTAGTGGTCACCACTGTACTCTAAGTGTTATAACTTTTTGTGTGTGTGTGCGTGTGTTCTTTTTTTTTTGAGACAGAGTTTTGCTCTTTCACCCAGGCTGGAGTAAAGTGGCACGATCTCGGGTCACTGCAACCTCTGCCCCCTGGATTCAAGCGATTCTCCTGCCTTAGCCTCCCAAGTAGCTGGGTTTACAGGTGCCTGCCACCACCACACCTGGCTAATTTTTGTATTTTTAGTAGAGACGGGGTTTCGCCATGTTGGCCAGGTTGGTCTCAAACTCCTGACCTCAGGTGATCCACCTGCCTCAGCCTCCCAAAGTGCTGGGATTACAGGCATGAGCCACCGCACCTGGCCATTTTTTCATTAACAGTGCGTTGTAGGTAGTTGTTTAGATAACTTAAAATATACTTTAATTCATACTTCTAAAATTCATTAAAATGAAAACCCTGAATTGACAAATTCTCATAAAGGACTCAAGGACCCTGCAGATTCATGTGTAAGCCCACCTGGATAAATACGAATCACAGATCACGTTTCTCCTTAGCTGTAAGACACAATGAATGAGCAAGGAGCAAAGGCTCTGGAGTCAGACGGACCTGGATGTTAACTTCCACACCTCCACTTATTAGTACGTGCCATGGGAAAGTTCTTTATCCTTTGAGTTTCCATTTCCTCATCTGTAAAATGGGATACCAGTGCTCACTTCATATATTTATTAGTATTAAATTAAGTAATCCATAAACTTGTGCATGTGTTAAGCATTTCTTGAATGCTAAATGTTTCTAAATGCTAGTTTCTCCAAGATAATTTGGAAAGAAAGTCAAGCATCTACTAACAATGAATGAAAGGATGTAAAAGAGAAACTGGAAACAGATTCCATAGACGGTGATAGTTAAGGGCGTGGTCCTTGTTTAATATTTCTTCATTTGCTCAACAAAAATGTTGAGGGCTCTTTATGTGTCAGTCACTGTACTAGGCATAGATGGAAATACAGACATGCACCCTGCCCTCCAGGGGCTTATTCTACTTATTGCTATGTCATAGGAGTTCAACAAATACTTAATTTTTAAAACTGGCTAAGGCCGGGCACAGTAGTTCATGGCTATAATCCCGGCACTTGGGGAGGCCGAGGTGGGCAGATGACTTGAGCTCAGGAGTTTGAGACCAGCCTGGGCAACATAGTGAAACCCTGTCTCCACCAAAAATACAAAAAAATTAGCTGGGCACAGTGGCATGCACCTGTGTTTCCAGCTACTCAGGAGGCTGAGGTGGGAGGATTGCTTGAGCCTGGGAGGCAGAGGTCGCATTGAGCCAAGATCGCACCAATGCACTCCAACCTGGGTGACAGAGTAAGACTCTGTCTCAGGAAAAAAAAAAAAAAAAAAAAAAAGGCTAAATTCTGACAAGTGTAAAGAAAATATTTGGATCCATGGAAATGAGCATCTGTGATTTGTGCATGAGGCAGGGGTTGTACTTAATGCACTGTACAGTTATTACTGCATTCCAATGAACTCAAGAACAACAATTACTGTAAAGTAATTGTCAGTATCACCTACTTCCACCAGCTACATAAAAACCTGAATGGTTTTCTAATTTTTTTTTTTTTTTTTTTTTTTTGAGACAAGGGTTTTGCTCTGTCACCCAGGCTGGAGTGCAGTGGTGTGATCTCTGCTCACTGCAACCTCCACCTCCAGGGTTCAAGTGATTCTCCTGCCTCAGCCTCCCGAATAGCTGAGATTACAGGCACTCACCACCACACCTGGCTAATTTTTGTAGTTTTAATAGAGATGGAGTTCCACCATATTGGCCAGACTGGTCTTGAACTCCTTACCTCAGGTGATCTGAAGACATTGGCCTCCTAAAGTGCTGGGATTACAGACATGAGCCACCGTGCCCAGCTCTAACTTCTTGAAAAATGTGATGCCTAGCACATAACCTTTTTCCTGAAGAAACTTGATGATATTGAAGGAAAACTACAGTATGGGCGAATGCATTTCCCAACCACTTGGACTTCTGGGAACTTGCTTCAGCTACTTCCAGTTTCATTCTTTGATGCTCATGTTGTATCTCTACCTTCTCCACCATGTCCAGGAGAATTTGTTTGGGATGCTGTTTAACACATTCACCAACCTCAGACAGTGACTGGCAACAGGTGTGTCTGATAAAGAAAACATTGCTTCTGCTCTGCTTTAGGCATATTGGACAAGTTGGGGACCTGCTTTCCTTTGCAAAGCTTATAGGAATCTATGTGGGAGGCAGGAACCGCCTTCTAGTTTCCAGGCTGAAAAAGGTTCTCTGTTTGGCTACCAGCAGAGCAAGGCTTGGAAGGGAATGCTAATGTGTTTCCAGACCTATCCACCTAAGCTGAATGACAAATGGGTATCAGTGGTTTAATGTAAGAGGAGATAGCTGTAGTTTCCTGGGCAAGAGACATCTATGATTGCCTGGAAACAAACACAGCCCATCAGTGATTCAATAGATAGGTTTGGTCTTGTGAATTGGTCTATTGTAAAATAACTGTATTGACATGAAGATACTTGGAAATCATCTGTACAGTCTTAACTAGTTCAGCCAACTTTGACAGCGTTATCTGAGAGGCTGAGGTATAAGAATCACTCAAACCCAGGAGGTGGAGGTTGCAGTGAGCTGAGATTGCAAAATAAAGAAATAAATATCAATTTAATATAAATTCATACCAAAACCCCCAAATAAAGGTACTCTTATCAGTGCCTGTTTCATTTATTTTTATGTTTTTAGAGATGGCGTCTCCCTCTGTCACCCAGTTGGGAGTGCAGGGGCACAATCACGGCTCACCATAGCCTCAAATTCCCAGGCTCAAGCAATCTTCTCATCTTGGCCTCCTGATTAGCTAGGATTACAGGTGCACACCACCATGCCAGGCTAATTTTTAAACTTTTTATAGGGACGGGGTCTTGCTATGTTCTTAGGTTGGTCTGGAACTTCTGGGCCTCAAGCAATCCTCTTGCCTTGGCCTCCCAAAGTGCTGGGATTACAGGTGTGAGCCACCGTGCCTGGCCAGTGCCTGTTTTATTCATAAGAGGAAAGTAATTTACATCACTGGTACCTTAACTACGGGCCAGACACAGGACCAGAGTGCTATGTTCCATTGGAGTACATGGAATTGCCATTTGATGTGATTTGAGGGGACCAGGAAGGCTCCCTATCCAGATGTGGCCTGAAAATATTTGTCACTGTTCCTGAAATCCCATCAATTAGAGGATTATTTGGATTGGCTTTACAGTTTACAAAACGCTTTTCTATAGATAAACTGTCAAGGAAGCAGAGTCACCTCCCTGTTCAGAAAAGGTGTTTAGTTACCCCCATAGTGGGGCTATTTTCTTTCAAATGGTAGGTACATTTTTTTTGAGAGGGGGGGTAAATCAAATTTATAATGGTGATGTTCATGTCCCACCCATAGCTACCACCCAGAATTAACGAAATCAGATCGAGCCCCACCCAAATCTAGGTAGGAATTCTCAGAGATGAAATTAACCCGATTAGATTTGTTTTGTATAAAAGGGAAGTGGGGAAAGGAAGAAGTAATTGGGACTCTTCTAGAGGAGAGCAGGCACAAACTAAGCCAAGAAAAGCAAGTTTGAGAATTCCAGAGGCAGAAGTTGCTTCTGGGTGCCTGACGTCAACAATCCAGCACTTTAAGACCGGTGTGCGGCATCCTCAGGGGACACTGTGTCCTGGGCATCCCTGCAGTTTAAGAGAATCCACTAGATTATAAGGTAACTCCTCGACCATCAGCAGTGGGCCAGAGAGAGACTGTTATTTTCAGATGGACAAATACTGTTGGGTAGAGGAAGGGATGGGGGATAAGGAGGACAAAATCTGACTTTGGCGAAGCCGGGTATTTAGAACTTTAATAGCCATGTTGGCAAGTTCTCTCTTAGTCCATGTCCATTTCACTGCTTGCAGAGAGGCCCAGGGGTTCTGGGGGCGAGAAACACATCTCACCCCAGAGCTGCTCCTCCCCAGGAGCCTTTTAGGGCCAGGACAGAACTCCTCTGCCCTTTGCAACCAGGTCAAGGCCACATGGCTATGTCCAGCACATAGCCTGTGAAAATGTAAAATTTACCTCCAAACTGAAGTGAACCAAACTCTGTTGACCTTCCCATGTATTGAGGAGCTATAACTTCTCTCCAAAAACATGAAAGTAAAATTGCAGTTTAAATCATGTAATTAGGAATACTGTAAACTAGTGTTTTGCACATATAAACTTTATCATACACTGGGAATTTGTACATATGTGCCCAGTATGGGATTTTTCTATTTTTATTTTTATTTGTTTGAGACAGAGTCTCGCTCTGTTGCCCAGGCTGGAGTGCAATGGCATGATCTCTGCCTCACTGCAACCTCCACCTCCCGGGTTCAAGTGATTCTCCTGCCTCAGCCTCCGAGGTAGCTGGGATTACAGGTGTGTGCCACTGTGCTCGGCTAATTTTTGTATTCTTAGTAGAGACGGGGTTTCACCACGTTGGCCAGGCTGCTCTCGAACTCCTGAACTCAGGTGATCCACCCTCTTGGCCTTCCAAAGCGCTGGGATTACAGGCTTGAGCCACCGTACCCAGTCCAGTATGGGATTTTATAAACAAAATTAGGTATACTATAATTTATGGGCAATTGAAAAGATTTTCAAAGGGGATTTTTTTTTTCTTTTTTTGAGATGGAGTTTCACTCTTGTTGCCCAGACTGGAGTACAATGGCACCATCTCGGCTCACTGTAACCCCTGCCTCCCAAGTTCAAGTGATTCTCCTGCCTCAGCTTTCTGAGTAGCTGGGATTACAGGCGCCTGCCAACATGCCCGGCTACTTTTTGTATTTTCAGAAGAGACAGGGTTTCACTATGTTGGTCAGGCTAGTCTTGAACTCCTGACCTCAGGTGATCCACCCGCCTTGGCCTCCCACAGTGCTGGGATTACAGGCGTGAGCCACCGGGCCCAGCCTATTTTTTCATTCTTTGGGTAAAGTTTAGAACTTAACTGGTAAGAGGAGATGCCACTAAATGTTAAGTTTATCTACACTTTTGTATGTGTCACATGTTTGCTTCATGCCTATTTATTTATTTATTTGGAGACAGAGTCTCGCTCTGTTGCCTAGGCTGGAGTCCAATAGCTCGATCTTGGCTCTCTGCAACCTCTGCCTCCTGGGTTCAGGTGATTCTCTTGCTTCAGTCTCCCAAGTAGTCTCCCAAGGATTACAAGGGTGCACCACCACACCCGGCTAATTTTTTGTATTTTTAGTAGAGATGGTGTTTCCCTATGATGGTCAGACTGGTCTCAAACTCCTGGCCTCAAGTGATCTGCCTGCCTTGGCCTCCCAAAGTGCTGGGATTACAGGCATGAGCCACCTCACTCAGCCTATTTATTTAAGAGACAAGGTCTCATTCTGTTGCCTAGGCTGGAGTGTAGTGATGTGATCATAGTTCACTGCAGCCTCAAACTCCTGGGCTCAAGTGATCCTCTTGCTGCAGCCTCCAGGGTGGCTAGGACAACAGGCACGCACCACCACACATGGCTAAATTTCTAAATTTTGCTTAGCAGTTTGTTCAGATCAGAGTCTATCTTATTGCTTAAAAAGTATATCACATAATTCCATCTTGTAAAGTCTAGTTATGCCTTAATTGAAATTGACAAAGCTCAAAATGCCAGCTCTAAAATGAACCCTGGGGACCAGGCATGTTGGCTCACACCTATAATCCCATCACTTTGACTTTGGGAGGCCGAGGCAGGAGGATCACTTGAAGCCAGGAATTTGAGACCAGCCTGGGCAATACAGCAAGAACCCCCATCTCTATAAAAAGTTGAAAGTTATCCTGGTATCATGGCACATGCCTGCAGTCCCAGCTACTTGGAAGGCTGAGGTGGGAGAATCGCTTCAATCCAGGAGTTCAAGGCTGCAGTAAGCTTTTAAAAAACTTTTTTTTTTTTTTTTTTTTGTTGAGACAGATTTTGCTCTGTCGCCCAGGCTGGAGTGCAGTGGCACAGTTTCGGCTCACTGCAACCTCTGCCTCCTGGGCTCAAGCAATTCTCGTGCCTCAGCCTCCCGAGTAGCTGTGATTACAGGCATGCACCACCATGCCCGGCTAATTTTTGTATTTTTAGGAGAGATGGGGTTTGGCCATGTTGGCCAGGCTGGTCCTGAACTCCTGACCTCAAGTAATCCGCCCACCTTGGTCTCCCAAAGTGCTGGGATTGTGGGTGTGAGCCACTGCTCCCAGCCTTGTAGTGAGCTTTGATTGTGTCACGGCACTCCAGCTTGGGTAACAGAGCAAAATCCTGTCTCTAAGACAAAAATAAAATAACTTCTAGTTTTTTCTCAAGGCATTTATTTACATTAGGCACTCTATGCTCCATATGACTCCACAAAACCTGCCTGCATGGAGCACATAGCCAGCTCCCGAAGGGCAGTGACCTGTAACCTCCTTCCTGAGTTGGGGGATCCTGCTCCAGCTGTGGCCAGTCTTTCCTCCCTCCCATGTCCATTCAGTCTTGGACACACCATTCTCTTTAGTGACTATCCCTTCTGCTTGGAAAGCCTTTCCATCTTCATCTGGAAAACTCCTACTCCTTAGCCAAGACCCAGTTCAAACTTCATTGCTTCAACAAATCCTTTCTTGGCTTTACCAGCCAGATAAAGATGCTCCCTTCTGTAACTTGGCCCACAGAGCCTAGCACTCTGCACCCCACTGGCTTCTTTAGCACTATGGCCTACACCACATCCCAGTGCCTTAGCCCTCTCAATCCCTTCCCCAACCCTTCTCCCCAAGAAAAAACTCTGCAAGAGGGTGATTTTTTTGTTTCTAGAATTGAGTAGTCTTCTTACCACACCAAGTTTTCTTCTGAAATGTTTTTTGCCTTATTCAGGTACTCCACTTTGTACTAACCCCTCAAAAGGAAAGTTATTTTCCTTCCTTTCTTTTTTAGAGATAGAATCTGGCTCTGTTGCCCAGGCTGGAGTACAGTGATGTAATCACAGTTCATAGCAGCCTCCAACTCCTAGGCTCAAGTGACCCTCCCACTTCAGCCTCCTGAGTGCTGGGACTACAGCTGTGTACCACCGTGCTTGGTGTGTGTGTGTATATATATATAATTTTTTTTTTTTTTTGAGATGGAGTTTTGTTCTTGTTGCCCAGGCTGGAGTGCAATGGTGCAATCTCGGCTCACTGCAACCAAGTAGCTGGGAGGTTCAGGTGATTCTCCTGCCTCAGCCTCCCAAGCAGCTGGGATTACAGGCACCTGCCACCACACCCAGCTAATATTTTGTATTTTTAGTACAGATGGGGATTCGCCATGTTGGTCAGGCTGGCCTTGAACTCCTGAACTCAGGTGATTTGCCCACCTTGGCCTCCAAAGTGCTGGGATTACAGGCATGAGTCACCATGCCCAGTTCCCTGATATTTTTATTTTTTGTAGAAATTGGGTCTTGCTGTGTTGCCCAGGTTGTTCTCTTTTTTTTTTTTTTTTTTTTTTTTGAGACGGAGTCTCGCTCTGTCGCCCAGGCTGGAGCGCAGTGGCCGGATGTCGGCTCACTGCAAGCTCCGCCTCCCGGGTTCACGCCATTCTCCTGCCTCAGCCTCCCGAGTAGCTGGGACTACAGGCGCCTGCCACCTCGCCCGGCTAGTTTTTTGTATTTTTTTTTAGTAGAGACGGGGTTTCACCGGGTTAGCCAGGATGGTCTCGATCTCCTGACCTCGTGATCCGCCCGTCTCGGCCTCCCAAAGTGCTGGGATTACAGGCTTGAGCCACTGCGCCCGGCCGGTTGTTCTCAAACTCTTGGTGTCAATTGACTCCTTGGCCTCCCAAAGTGCTGGGATTATGGGCATGAACCACCATGCCTTGCCTGAACCAGTTCATTCCTTATAATCCCTAATCCTTCACGTCCTTACTCAGTCACTTATCCTATTATATACTTGTCCTATTATACACCCTCTTAGTACCAGACACCTTTTTTTTTGGCAATTTTTTCACACTGTAGTGGTACATTTACTTAAGAGATTGTTTGTGTCCACCACTGAGTTGTACTGTATATGTTTTGAGTTCAGAACTAGCAGCTCCGTATTTCCAGAACCTAGCATTGTGTCTGCCTGAATAAACGAACGAATACATAAATGTCCTCCTCACTTTTGGTAAGCTCCATGATGGGCACAGTGTATACAGAACGTCTTAGGCTCCCTCTGAAAATATTGATTGTTGCAAAAATGAATGATAGTGCGATCAAAAACTATATGGACCTATATAACTCACCCAAGTTCTTTAACTGACTTTTGGGCTTTGGGGATCAGCATATTAATAGTATATGACGCTTGCGGCTAAGAGCGTTTCTTTACTTTCCCAACTTCAAGAAACATTGTTTGGATCTGCTAATGGTCCCACAGGAAAAGAGCAGCCACAATAAGCAAAGTATTATTAGACTGAGAAGAGAGTCAGAAGCATCAACAGTCGCAGACTACCAATTTGCTGAGGGGAGCCGGAAATTAACAGCTTGTGTTAGTACCTAGGATAATTTTTTTCTGCTGAAACTTATGTTCTCAGTGGAGCACTTGCTTAAAAACTTCCTACCGAAAGAGATTTGCTGATGGTGGGGAGCTTGGAGGTGATGAGGAGGAGACGAGTCCCTCGTTTCTAAAATCCCATATAAAGAGTAACTGTTTTTTAGTTTTCACACAGAACACCATATTATTATTATCTTTGAGACGGAGTCTTGCTCTGTAGCTAGGCTGGAGTGCAGTGGTGCGATCTTGGCTCACTGCAACCTCTGCCTCCCGGGTTCAAGCGATTCTCCTGACTCTGCCTCCCGAGTAGCTGGGACTACAGGCGCGTACCACCACACCCCGCTAAGAGTTCACCATGTTGGCCAGGCTGGTCTCGAACTCCTGACCTCAGGTAATCCACCAACCTCGGCCTCCTAAGTGCTGGGATTACAGGCGTGAGCCACCGCGCCCGGCCAGAATACCATTTTAATGGATCTTACATGGAAGTCCAATCAGGGCTTGTAAATGTCTCAGATGCTTGCTTCTGCTCATAGCACCCATCAAAGAATTGCAAGTGACGTTTTCCTTTTATTTATTATTTCAAGAAGAGGAACGCAGAGTCCCTAATCAGGGACTTTCTAGATGAGGATGGACACAGAGGAAAAGGCGTGCTTCTCCCATTACCCACTTTTTAGCTGAAACAAGCTTTTGAAGCTCGTCCCGCTGTTGCTGAAGAGCGGCTCAACCACGGGAGAGGCTGGGAATTTCCCTAGGGGTGGGGTCCCGGTTGGTGGCCAGGGCAGCCGCTTTCTCTTTGGGACTGAGTGGAGCTGGGAAGGATCCGTGCAGGCGCGGGCGAAATCAGCAGACAAAACAGGGCGGGGGTGCACGAGGCCGCGGCGGCGGCCAGCCTGGGGCTCTCATCCCTCTGGGCGACCCCTCCGGCCGGAGCCAGGGGTCACGCGGCCCCGGAACAAAGCGCAGCGGGAGAAGCGGCCCTGATCCGGCGGGCAAGCGCTAGCTTCTCGCGGGCCAGAGTGCCACGGGCCAGGATCTGTTGAACGCGCGGTGCACGGGCGCAGCAACGGTAGCCGAGTAGCCCCCACACCTACTGCTGCCCTTGCAGACCCACACAGCTACACCCGCGGAGACCGCCGCCGGCCGCGCCAACGCCTGTGCGCCTGCGCGCCCGCGCGTCCGCGGAAGCCCCGCCCCCAGGCTCCCAACGCGCGGGGCCGCGCCTCCTCATGGCCGCCGCCGCAGTGTGTGGTATTTAGCGGGGACGCGCGGCGGGCTCGAGGACGCGCGAAACGGCGGCGGCGGCGGCGGCCAGGGGGGAGCCGGGGCGGCCGTTGCGGGGCGCGCTCTCGAGAGGCGGCGGCGGCCCAGAGTGTCCCGTCGGTCTCGGCGCCGGGAAGAGGCGGTGGCGCTGCCCGCGGTGGCGGGGGTTGGCGACGGAGCGCGTTGGTGCCAGGACCGGGGTCCGAGGCGCGCTCTCCGCCCACAGGTAAGTGGGGCCCGGCCTGAGGGAGGAGCCGGCGGCGAGGGGCTCTCCGGGAGGCGGGCGCCCAGGCCCGGTAATGGCGGAGGGCGGGAAGGGCGGCCCGGCCAGGGCGCGGGCAATAGTCGGCACGGCGGCGCCTTTGTCTCGGCCGGAGCCGGGCCGCCCGGTCGAGCGCCGCCCCCCGCCCCTCCCCTGCCCGCAGCCTCCGCGAGCCGGCTCGCCCCCGCCCCCGGAGCCCCGGGCCCGGCGGGGTGGCGGTGAGGGTCGGCCCCGCGCGGCCGGGCCGAGGGCGGGGGAAGGGCCTCGGCGGCGGCCCGGCCCCCGCGCGCCCGGGAGGCGGGCCCGGCCGGGGGTGGCGCCCGGCGCGCCCCGCGCCCTCGTGCCGGCCTTTGTTGTGGAGGGTCCCGGGGTGTGCGGCCAACATGGCGGAGGTCAGCTGAGTGCGGGCAGCTGCCGGGGCCCTGCCCTCCCTCCCCACGGCGCCCGGAGGCCCGGGCCGCACCGCGCCGCTCGGCCGGCCTCGGTCTCGTTTCTCTGCCCCCGACACCCGGCTGGAGCCGTCCCGGACGGGGCTGCGCTCTTCCTGCCGCTTCGGCCGGAGGCTTCATTGTGCAGTGGGAAGAATGCAGCCTCCTCCCTTGTTTATGTCGTTAGAGAAGAGAGCGCGTGAACGGCGTGCCGGGGAAGCTCTGGCTTATTATAAACCTGGCATTTCCTAGGCTTCATTTGCCGGGTAGTTTGGGGTCCTTTCTTAACTCTCCCAATTTTATAACTTAAGAAAGTGAATAAGCTGGGCCTCACCGATGCGTAGGTATTTTTTCGCCGTCGGCCCTTTCCTGGAAAGATACATAATTTGTTCGCTCGGACATTCAGAAAAGTCCAGCTTGGGTGTTCGGAAAATCAGATTTGTGTAGCTCCTTTGCCAAAGTCATAGAGGCCATGAACAAACAGAGAGACCGTGGATACTGGATATAGGACAGTGCTCTGACTGCCCCTTCCTAGCAGTTGAGCATTTAGCTTTGCTTATAGCGGGTGTCAAGGGTAAATTGTTAACTCTTTAGCACTTGGATGTTGAGAGCACGGGCTGTGAAGTCCGACTGTCTGCTTTGGGTCAAATCCTGTTCCACTGGTTTGTGACCTTGGGCAGATACATAACATCTCTGTGCTTTGCTTTCTTTATCTGCAAAATGGGTTTGTAAAGACAGTGTCTACCTCAACCCTGTTGAGAATTGATGAGATGACAATAGGTGGACTGAAAGCAGTGGCAGGCCCATGCTAAGTTCTCAACAAATGTTTACTGTTAAGACTGTTGTTAAAGAGCTAAGCTTACGAGGTTATCTTGGCATGATGTGTTGGTATGATGAAAGTGCATAGGCCAGAATTTGTGAAATCAGGTCACAGATCTTTAGTGCTGGGTTTTTTCTTTCAATGCATTTTGTTGTTAAAAAGGACAATATTTGTATGATAAATTAACAGACTTGCTGAGATGGTGGCATTTTGGAAATTGCTATGGCCAGGGATTTGAATGGCTATATCTTTGTGATTAAAAAAAATCAAATTGATTAAAATGAGGCCTCCTTTTAGCTAGTTTAGATTTATTGATCAGTTCACTTTCAAGGACTTGAGTTAACCAACTTGGAAAAATGGGACAGTGAATACTTGGATGTATCTATGGTGGTATGTATGGTGTTACCATCACTTTTAGAAGTTACTGAAGAGCAGAATGTAGTGTGGTGGCAAATATAATGGTCTGGTAATTTTATCTGGGAAATGTTGGCTCAAATTATTGTGGAGAGGATTTTAGTTAGCTGTTAGGACTTCAGACTGGTAGATCGTGAGACTCAAAGTGGATTACACAAATTGGTTGTGTAGTGTTTCATTCTGAAAATTTAAATGAAGATACAGAGTTCTGTAATCTTGGATGGGTAGTTGCAATTATATCCAGAATTTGTTCCCCAAAGTTTACTATGCCAAACAGTTTTTTTTGTTATTGGCATCTTTCCAACATAATTTAGTAACATTTAATATTTTAAAATGAAATACGTATAATAGATATGAAACGGATGACTTTTCAGGGTAAGTATTCCACAGAGTACAAATTCAGAAACAATTTTACTGTACTTTACATCTGTTAAATATTAATCTGTTTCCTCTAAGCTTTGGGAAGTTCTTAAAAAATTGCTGTAGAGAAATATTCTTTCTTAATATCTGTAATTAAAAAGCATAATTAGGTTAAATTGGAGTTATAAATAAATTATCTAGCTATGTCAGTAATGACATAGCATAACAAGTAGGATTTTCAGTGGGTATCGTGTTTTGAAAACAGATCTTACATAACTGGGGTAACAAAGTTTAGTAATTTGCAAAGTTTTAGGAGACTGCTGAAATTGTATTTTTAAGCAGTTGATTTACACAGTTTTTAAAGATTGGAGGTTCTTTGTTTAAAGAGATTTATTACAGAATTTTGTGGAAGTCCCATATTCACCTTGTAAAATGTTAAAATCTGGATATTTTTGGTACAGCCCTCTCTTTCAACAAAATCTCTATGAAATCCGCAGAGTCTTCCATCACCCCCAAAAAAATGGAGATGAAATTTTCCTTTTTACAATAAGTATCCTTAATAGTATTCTTCAAAATAGCAGTATTTCTAATGCACTTTAAATGATTTAGTTCCCATAGCTATAGTTACTAGAACATCTGCTGCATAAAGGCAAGAATTGTGTTTTTAATATATATCCTCAGTACCTAGTGCTCAGTACATATTTGTTTACTCACCTACTACTGTCCATAGTCTAACGACACTCAGGTCTTTTATTTTAATTTTTTTTGAGATAAGAGTCTCACTTTGTTGCCCAGGCTGGAGTGCAGTGGTGATGTCATAGCTTATTGCGGCCTCCAACTCTTGGGCTCAAAGGATCCTCCCACCTTAGCCTCACAAGTGGCTGGGACTAGGGGCATGTGCCACCACACTGGGCTAATTTTTTAAAAAATTATTTGTAGAGACCAGGTCAGGTCTCGCCATCTTGCCCATGCTGCTCACAAACTCCTGGGCTCAAGTAATCCGCCCACCTCGGCCTCCCAAAGTGCTGGAATTACAGGTGTGAACTGCTGTGCCTGGCCTCCAGTCTTTTTGCCTACTGAGATGTAGACCCATATATCCCCTTATGCAGATTTTTAAAATTGACTTTATTTTTTAGAGCAGCATTAAGTTAATAGCAAATTGAGGGGAAGAGACAAGAGATTTCGCATGTAGCACCTGTCCCCACGCATGTAACCGCCTCCATTATCAACAAAGTGGTACATTTGTTACAATTGAGGAACCTACATTGACACACCATTATTACCCAAAGATTATAGTGACGTACATTTTATGGGTTTAGACAAGTATATAATGACATACATGAATGCTTTCACCACCCTAGAAATCCTCTGTGCTCCACCTATTTATCCCCACACCCCCAACCACTTATCTTTTTACTTTTACTGTCTCCATAGGTTTGCCTTTTCCAGACTGTCATACGTGTAGCTGGGCTGTTACAATATGTAGCCTTTTCACAGTGGTTTCTTTCACTTAGTAATATGCATTTAGGTTTCCTCCACGTCTTTATGGCTTGGTAACTCATTTCTTTAGGGCTGCATAATATTCTGTTTTCTAGATGTACCACAGTTGGTTTATCCATTCACCTACTGAAGGATGTCTTGGTTGGCTTCCAAGTTTTGGCAATTCTGAATAAAGCTGTTATAAACGTCCATTTGCAGGTTTTTGTGTGGCCATGAGTTTTTAACTCCTTTGGGTAAATGCCAAGGAATGTGATTGCTGGATCGGATAGTAAGAGTATGTTTAGTTGTTTTGTTGTTGTTTTTTTGAGACGGAGTCTCAGTCTGTCCCCCAGGCTGGAGTACAGTGGCACAGTCTCAGCTCACTACAACTTCTGCCTCCTGGGTTGAAGTGATTCTCATGCCTCAGCCTCCCAAGTAGCTGGGATTACAGGCACATGCCATCATGCCCAGCTAATTTTTGGATTTTTAGTAGAGACAGGGTTTCAACATGTCAGCGAGGCTGGCCTCGATCTCCTGACCTCAAGTGATCTGTCTTAGCCTTCCAAAGTGAAGAGTATCTTTAGTTTTGTAAGAAATTGACAAACTGTCTTCCAGATTGGCTGTACCATTTTGCATTCCTACAAGCTATGAATGAGAGTTCCTGTTGCTTTGTATCCTTGGCCGGATTTGGAGGTACCACTGTTCTGGATTTCAGCAGTTCTTTTCTCATAGGTGTGTAGTGGTATTTTCTTTTTCTTTTCTTTTTTTTTTTTTTTTTTTGGGACAGAGTCTCACTCTGTCGCCCAGGCTGGAGTGCAATGGTGTGATCTCGGCTCATTGCAACCTCCACATCCCAGGTTCAAGTGATTCTCCTGCCTTAGCCTCCTGAGTAGCTGGGATTACAGGTGTACGCCATGCCTGGCTAACCTTTTTTTTTTTTTTTTTTAAGCAGAGAAGGGGTTTTGCCATGCTGGCCAGGTCAGTCTCGCACTCCTGACCTCAAGTGATTCACGATTCGCCCACCTCGGCCTCCCAAAGTGGGGAATGACAGGCATGAGCCACCGCGCCTGGCCTCTGGTGGTATCTTACTGTTTTAAATTTGCATTTCTGTGATGACATGTGATGTGGAGCATCATTTCATATGCTTGTTATCTGTATATCTGTTTTTTGGTGGGGAGTTAGTTAAGGTCTTTTTGACTGTCTTTTTTTAAGTTGGGTTGTTTTTTCATTGGTGAGTTTTTGTTTGTTTTTTGTTGTTTTATTTTTTTTGGAGACAGAGTCTTACTCTTCTTGCCCAGACTGGAGTGCAGTGGTGCCATCTCAGCTAACTACAACCTCCACCTCCCAGGCTCAAGCAGTTGTTCTCATGCTCAGCCTCCTGAGTAGCTCCTGAGTAGCTGAGATTAGAGGAATGAGCCACCATGCCCAGCTAATTTTTATATTTTTAGTAGACAGGGTTTTGCCATGTTGGCCAGCCTGGCGAACTCCTGGCCTCAAGTGATCTGCCTGCCTCAGCCTCCCAAAGTGCTGGGAATACAGGCCTGAGCCACTGCGCTCAGACACGTTTGCATATTTTGGATAACAGTTCTTTTTCAGATACAGATATCTTTTGCAGATATTTTTTCTGTTGTCTATCTCAAAGCTGGCATTGCCTCTCTTCTTCACATTTGCATTCATTCCTTCTACCTTTAAGAGATCTCCTTTTGGTCTCTAGCCTTACAGTCAGTTTTCCTACTATAGTTTAAGTGAGCTTTCTAATAGGTGAACCTGACTTAAAAGGCTTTAGTGTAAAGTCCTCTAAGTTCTTGATATGGTTCGTAAGTACATAGCCTCTCCTGAGCTGGCCTCTCTTGTTACTCCCTTGCCATTTTGGACTTTACTTGCAAGCCCCTCTGATCCTATTAAGCTCTATTATTTCAGCCTGGACATCACTAGCTGAGAAGCTCTTTGTGAACTCTGCACATTGAATTGGGTGTCATCTCTGTGTTCCCATAGCACTCTGCTCGGCCCCACTGTAACATATCCTCCTGAATTATAATTTTTCTTTAGTTGTATGCCTCCCCAAATAGACTGTAATCTCTATGAGGACTTGATCATCCTTGTGTCTCAAGAGTTTAGGACTCTCTTTCTGGAACATAGGTGGTGGTGCTCAGTAAACAGTTATTGAGTGACTGACTTTACACTGTCCTTACACTCTTCCAGCCTTTTAGTTTTGTTTTTACCAAGGCATACTGTTTCTTATAAACTTTGCCAGCCCTATTACCTGTGTTTCCTCTTTGCCCTACCTATGCCAACTGGGTTCTTCTGTTCCTTGAACACTGCTTTAGCATCTATGTGCCTTTGTTCATAATTGTATTTAGCCTCTGAAATGTCTATTTGTGCTACTTTGGGTAGATTACCGAACCTCTCTAACCCGTAGTTCTATTAGTACATGAACATTTATTAAGTATATTGCTGTTCCTTGCCCCCGGCCCCTAGCCCCCAGCCCCCATGTCGTAATGCTAGAGTGTCAGTATGATTAAGTGGCTAAGAGGACAAGCCCTTAAGAGTCAGACCTGGATGTGTCTCTTGGCTCTGTCACTTATTGGTTGTGTTTGTGACTTTAAGTTCCGTGAGAGCAGGGACACTGCCTACTTTGCATCCAAAAGCACATTGCCTAACACAGCAAGTGTTTATTGTAAAAAAAAAAAAAAATTGAGTAAGTTACTTCTCTAAATATTACCACTTACCTTCTAGTGAAGAAAGAAAGAAACAGAATTACAAATTGTGAAGTGTACTATAAAGGAGTCAAAGTGTTGAAGTGACCAGTGGGGTGGAAGGGAGACCTGGTGTCCAAGGATAAGGAGCTAGCCCTTTGAAGCAGGAAGGAGTACATCTTACATGGAAGGTGCAGCCAGATAAAAGCCCCATGAAGTAGAGATGAATTTGGACTGCTCTAGGACCTGAGGAGTGTTGCTGGAGCAAATGGGTAGTAGAGAGAGACAGGTTGAAGAACTGTGCAGAGGGAAAGAGAGGAGAGAGGCTGTAAAGTGTTAGCTTATGTTAGCATCTGGCTGTTCAAGGAGATTCTAGGAGAATACCTAGAGCAATATTAGGACTTTTATTTTCTAAATGTAAACTATTTTGTTGACATTTAGCCTAAATACATATGGAAAAGTGCTCAAATCATGTGTACAGTTTGACAAATTTTCACAAAGGGAACGCTATTGTAACCACCTCCCAGATCGAAGAAACAAGGAGCCGCCACCTTCACAGGAAACCACCTCTTGACTTTTTACACCATAGATTGACTTTGCCTAATTTTGTGCCCTATATGAATGGAGCAGTACGTACAGTTTGTATTCTTTCATTTCTGTTGTTGTTGTTTTTATTTTTTTGAGACAAAGTTTCACTCTTGTTGCCCAGGCCAGAATGCAGTGGCACAATCTTGGCTCACCACAACCTCCACCTCCCAGGTTCAAGTGATTCTCCTGCCTCATCCTCCCGAGCAGCTAGGATTATAGGCATGCACCACCACACCCAGCTAATTTTTTGTGGTTTTAGTAGAGATGGGGTTTCTCCATGTTGGTCAGGCTGGTCTCGAACTCCTGACCTCAGGTGATCCGCCTGCCTTGGCCTCCCAAAGTGCTAGGATTACAGGCATGAGCCACTGCGCCTGGCCTGTACTCTTTCATTTCTGTTTGGCTTCTTTCACTCAACGTTTTGTTTTTTGTGTGATTAAGGAGTATTACTTGCTTGTCCATGACAAAGTTAGCAGCTGAATAGCCTTGTGTCCCAGTACTTCTTATTTTATTATTGTTTTTATTTTTATTAGAGACAAGGTCTCACTATATTGCCCAGGCTAGTCTCAAACTCAAAGGCTTTAGCAGTCCTCTTGCCTCGGCCTCCCAAAATGTTGGGATTACAGGCGTGAGCCACCATGCCTGGCCTTTCTTTTGTTTTTTAAGTCGTATTCTTTTTGCTGACAATCTCAAATACTTTCTGACCAGTATTTCTAGAATGATTTTTTTTTCCTTAAATCTTCAGGAGGCTCAGCATGGTGGCTCACGCCTGTAATCCCAGCACTTTGGGAGGCCAAAGCTGGCAGATCACTTGAGGTCAGGAGTTAAAGACTAGTCTGGGCAACATGGTGAAGCCCTGTCCTTGTCTCTACTAAAAATACAAACATTAGCTGGGCGTGGTGGCATTCCCCTGTAATTCCAGCTACTCAGAGGCTGAGGCAGGAGAATCACTTGAGCCCAGGAGGCTTAGGTTGCAGTGAACTGAGATGATGCCACTGCACTCCAGCCTGGGCAACAGAGCAACACTCCATCTCAAAAAAACAAACAAACAAAAAAAACCTTTCAGAACTTTAGGTTTAATGTTATAGACAAGGTATGACCAGAATAATGCTGGCAGAAACCTTTCATTAGGTTTGTGGTTGCCCAGTCATGTTTGAACTTACTTGTTTTTTTTTGCTTATTCATTTTTGTTTTGAACAGGGAGTCTGGGCACATATGGAATGAACTAGAAAGAGAAAAACCTTTGGAGAACTAAATTATATTTATAAAACAGATCTTGCAGTGAGAAATATTTTCTTAAGGAATTCAGTGCCAGTCTTGAATTTTGTAGAAAATATTTCACTATACTTGGTATAGTTATTAGTGTCACATCGACCACCTTGGTCTAGTGATGGTTGGTACAGTAAATGTAAGTGTATACTAGCGTCTCGCGAAGACTCTACCTTGGAAAGACTGCTTCAATAATTTGTTTAACAAAATGAAATAATCCTCTCCTTGTTAAAATCTTCTTGCTGGTTTCCTTCCTTTGTATTTCGCATTGAATTTTGCTCTTTTGAATTTGACCAGTGCTCAGGCTTGTTGGGTAAGGTAGCTTTACTTTTAAAAATTTATCGAGGGCCCTGATTTAGCTTTTTTAGAACAACTTCGGATAACTTGTCTATATAGATGTTAGTTAATTTTTGCAGACTGTATTCTTTTGAGTTTGTGAGGAAAGGGGGGCTATCATAAATTTTGTTAACTTTTAAAATGTTAAATTTAAGATATTTTTAGCCAGGTGTAGTGCCGGGCGCTTGTAATCCCAGCTACTCAGGAGGCTGAGACGGGAGAATTGCTTGAACCTGGGAGGTGGAGGTTTCAGTGCACTGAGATTGCACCACTGCACTCCAGCCTGGGCAACAGAGCGAGACTCTGTCTCAAGAAAAAAAAAAAAATTAAGATTTTTTTAATAGTATAAAATAAAACGTCTACAAAATACGTAGCTTTTTGTGAATAGGCTGGTTTTAAGTTTCCTGTAAGTATCCATCTGTTTGAGGAATTTTAAGAAAAAAAGTGAAAGCAAGGAGAAAATCGGCTCTTGAATTCTGTATTTTATATTTTGTAGAAGTACTAGTAATTCATTAACAGAAAATGTGGAAACATAAAATGTGCACTAAAAGTTTTAAGTGTAGTATTTTTTATTGCCAATAATTTTATGAAACATTTGAGAAATACAGAAATCCCCCCTCACCCCCAAATGATTATTTATAATCTGATTACTAAAAAGTAACCATTGTAGACATTTTAGTGTAGTCTGTGTGTGCTTCACATTTTTTTTGTTCTACTCAGCCAAAGATATTTTAGTTTCTTTGATCTGACCTAAATTCTTGTAGTATTTCTCATGATTATCACCTGTAAGAATTATAATGTTTGAACTGTGTACTGTAATTTCAAACGATGAAATTTGTGCTTACAGTCTCTGTTTCTTACAGTTCTTGATGCTTCGTGTGACTCTAGTTCAGTGGTCCCATCTCTCTGGTGTCTAATTCCAGACTTGCTCTCCCTTTGATCCTGCATCTTAAACCATTAAACTACATTCTGCAGTTTGGATGTCCTTCCAGTTTCTTTTCTGTTTCATTACATGCTACATACCTGCATACATACATGAAAATAGATACATCAATGTGCATATCTATTATACTTACCTTTTTTTTCTTTAAACCTAAATGAAATTGTAATTTGTATATTCTGTGGCTTTTTTTCTGCCCCCCCATTTGTTTGTTTATTTTTTTTGAGACAGTCTCGCTCTGTCGCCCAGGCTGGATTGCAGTGGCCTGATCTCAGCTCATGGCACCCTCCACCTCCTCCTGCGTTCAAGCAATTCTCCTGCCTCAGCCTCTCTAGTATCTGGGATTACAGGTGCCTGCCACCATGCCTGGATAATTTTTGTGTTTTTAGTAGAAATGGAATTTCACCATGTTGGCCAGACTGGTCTCCCAACTCCTGACCTCAAGTGATCTGCCTGCCTCAGCCTCCCAAAGTTGTTGGGATTACAGGCGTGAGCCACTGCGCCCGGCCTTTCCCCCCAGTTTAAACAGTTGATTCTTACATGTTAGTAGGTCTGATATATATGAGTCCATTTTATTTAAAAAAGGCAGCACAGTATTCTGTTTTGTGGACTGTAATTTAACTGCTTTCTTAGGATAGGGCTATTTTCAGTTTACTGTTACAAACAGGCATCCATACATACCCACTCCTTTGCCAACATGTGTGGATTAGAGGATAGACTTCTTATTTAGGGTCTCACTGTGTCACCCTAGCTGGAGTTCAGTGGCGCCATCTTGGCTCACTGCAACCTCCATGCCCTGGTTCAAGTGATTCTCCTGCCTCAGTCATCACTTTGACCTCTTTTAGCTTATTGTTTTTGCATTTATCTGTCTTTAAATAACATGCCTCTATTGTTTTTAGATTTCAGTTTTTGGCTTTCTTTGTTGATTTCCTTTTGTGACTTTAACTCTTCTTGCCCCCATCACATATGCATACCTTTCTCATTCCTACATTCCTAATTTAGTTAGTAACACTGCAGTTTTTTATTTGCATTATCCTGTCAAAGTTATTCACAGTTTGAGCCATGTAATAAACTGATACTTCTTTCTCTGCATTCTTTAGTTTGTATTTTTTATTGGTAATACCTTTTTTTTTCCTTCCTATTTTGGCTTTGTTTTCTTTTGTGCTTACTGTTAATGCTACCTCACATTCCTTGCCGCTTGTCTAAATGTTCCATCAGGTTGTTTGGATGCCTTCAGTTGCCCTCTTCTAGCATAAAGGTGTCATTATCTTCAGTAGTTTCTTTACCTTTCTCCTAGATGCAGTCTTCTGTTTATTGTAACCCTGTTCTCTTTCTTGGTTGCTTCCCTTGTATTTGAAGAGCTTATCTTCCAGGAGCTTCCTAAGAACGTATCCAGGGTAGGTAGTATTTTGAAACCTTGCATCATCATTCTGCCCTCAACACTTTCAGGATAATTGGGTATAGAATTCTAGGATATAATTTTCTTTGAGAATTGTAAAAGCATTGTTCTGTTGCTTTCTGACACTGGATGTTGCTGACCAAAAGTCCAAAGTTCTTGTTTTCTGATTTATTTATTCACCCAAAAAATATTTATTAGAGCCTGTACTATGTGCCAGGCACTGTATTAAGTTTTTGGGATACATAATTGAGCCAGACAAAAGTCCTACCTTCCAGTTGAGGACAGGGGGCGCCTATAACAACAAATAAAAAATAGTAAGTTAATTATGTAGTCTGTTAGAAGATGATACATTCTTTGCGGGGGGAAAAGAATAGGAGGCGTGAGATGGGCAAAGATTTAGGAGTACACAGAGGGGCAGTGGACAGGGTGCTGCTTGCTATTTTAAATAGAGGGTCTGAGAGAGTGTCATTGAATGTAACAAGTAAAGATTTGAAAGTTAGGGAGTTAGCCACGTGGATATTCAGGAGAAAAGTATTTTAAGGCACAGACCCAAAGGAACAACCTAGCATTGCCATTGAACAAGGAAGTCAGTGCAATGAGTAAAGGGGAACAAAGTAGGAGATGAAGTCAGAGAGTAATGGGAACACAGCACCATATTGTATCCGTATACATATTGGCCCCTTATGGGCTATTTTTAGGATTTCAGCTTTTACTCTAACATGGGTGGCCAGTGGAGGGTATAGAGCAGAGATTTATGTCATCTGATATAAAATGGAGCTGGATTAATTAATTGCTGTTCTTAGAACATATTAGGTGGTGAGGGTGAGAGGCATAGCTGGAAACTGAGACTGGTTGGGAGGATATTGCAGTAATCCAGATGAGAGATACTGGTGGCTTGGACTAGATGGTAGTGGTAGAGGTAGGGAGGAATGGTTGGATTCTGAATATATTTTGAAGGGAGGTACAATAAGATTTCCTGACTGTTTTAGATGTATGTTGTGAAAGAGAAGAATCAAGGCTGACTTGAAGGCTTTTGACCTGAGTAACTGGAAGGATGGAGTCTCTGTCAGTTGAAATAAGGAAGACTCTGAGTGGAGAGACTTTGGGAGGTGATAAGGAGTTTCTCTTTGGCCATCCCCCTGAAGGGGCAGTTGGATGTACAAATCTGGGGTTTCAGGCAAATCTGGAGGGTTGTGTTTATTTTTAAAATCTGGGCTGGAGATAAAAATTTTGAAATCCTTAGCATGTTGATGGAATTTAAAACTAGGAGACTGAATGAGATCATTAAAGTACCAGTGCACATAAAAGAACATCTTAGGGTGTAAGGGTGGGAGACAAGGATGGAAACAGGGAGAGACTGGTTTGGAAGAGATTGCAGTAATCTATAGGCAGCTACAATTTCAATAACTTGGGGAGAAGAGCAGGAATAAAAGGAAGCTGAGGAGTGACTGGTGAGATAGGAAAACCAAGAGTATGTGAAGTCGGCAAACAGAGTATTAGCAGGAGTCCAGTGATCCGTCAACTCTGTCAGGTGTTGCTGACAGTTCAAAACTTGCAATTTAAATACAAACAAAACCACAGAACCATTGAAATTCAAATTACTGATTCAGTAAAATATTGGATACTGTTGGCTGAATTTTAGTCTTGAAACTGCACTTATGGGGTTGACTTACGGTTACAAAATTGACTGTTACCAGGCAGGTTCTTTTTGAGTTAAGCATACCTTAATTGCCCTGTATCATGTGGTCGTATGAAATCTTAATTTTTTCACTGACATATAAGTGCTTTAGTGGAAACCATGGTGGCATTTTGCGTCACACAAATGAATTATTTATGTGTTAGATCTACCTCAGTTTTTCTCTTTAGCTTGTGTAATTAGAGTACTATAGGACCAACTTAGAGCCCGTGTGGCCATAAATATGAATAGAGGCATTTAATTACATGGCTAGCAGGTGTATTCAGATGATTCAGAATGTGCTGATATGTTTTTTAGACTATTAAAAATACAAAAGTAAAATATTAAATTTTTAGAGAAATGTGAACTCCTTGTGAAACTCCTTAGTTTGAGGGAAATTAGTATAGGTTGTTAATTCTTGTGTTACATCCTTAGTTGAAGTAACTAAAATGGTTTGGCTAGAGTTTCAGGTGGTACTGCTGTTGTCAACACAGATTGTAACTATTTCAACTGAATATAATTGAATTTTAATAAGGCTCCATGATTTTTTAAAAGATGGCATTTCTTTCCTGTAAATTCTGTTACTTCTATTTTACTGGTAAAGAGTCATCAGTCAAAATGTATTGGACTTGCTAATGTGACTTTTTGCCCTGTTTCTTTAATTTCTTTAGTCTTCCTAGCAATATGCTCTTTTATGCTTAGTGTAGTATCACAAACTCTATAGATTACTGCTAATTTTGATCTGCTGTAAAAATTTTTTTCTGTGTGTGTGTGTGTACATGCTTACCTGCCAGATTTGTCAGATGGAATGTGAAGTTGAATGTGTTGTATGGTAGAGTGTAGAACTAGGTACCATGAATTTTATAAGTAAGGTTTTAAAAAGCACAGCTTAAATGCCAAGATGGAGTATAAGAGCAAGTGTGCACTGGAATGTTTGAGAATTTTGTATCCTGAGAGAATATAAAACATAAGGTAGTAAATGGTTGTATTCAGATAACTAAGTAAGTAGTATTTGAATGCTTTTATCTAGACACTGAGACTTGGTTATATTGCAGATTAGTTCGTAATCAAGACTGACATAGTTTCAATAATTTTAATTTCAGGTGTGTTGCTAAGAAGTTTTAAGGTTATTTAAATTTTTTTTAGTAATGTGTGGTATGAAATAAAAAGTTGAAAAAGCCTGTTTGACCCTCTGCCTGGTTCTATTGCTCTTTGCTCTTTCGTCTCCATGGTACTCACTTTGCTTTGATTTCATATCTAATAATTTAATGGCAGACTTAGAATATGTGATTCTGTCACTTTGATGGAAAGTAAAGGTTTAATTTAAAGACTAGGAAGTTTATTTTCTTGACAACTTTTTGTAAATATGGAAAAGATGTTTTGAATGCTAAATTAAATATTTCATACCAGGGTGAGTAAGGAGAACATACATACTGTCTTTTAGGGTTATTCAAAAGAAGATGAGATTCGAGACAGCAAAACATCTGGCTGTGCTCGTATTTATTTCAAGGCACTGTATTGCCCAGGCTGGAGTGCAGTAGCTGTTCACAGACACAATCATGGGCTCACATGATCCTCCCTCTTCAGCCTCTTGAGTAGCTGAGACTACAGGCATGTGCCAGCTTGCTCTTACTCGTTTTTTGTTTTTTGTTTTTTGTTTTTTTGAGATGGAGTTTCACTCATGTTGCCCAGACTGGAGTGCAATGGTGCAATCTTGCTCACTGCAACCTCCCCCTCCCGGGTTTAAGCGATTCTTGTGCCTCAGCCTCCTGAGTAGCTGGGATTACAGGCACCTGCCACCACACCTGGCTGATTTTGGTATTTTTAGTAGAGGCAAGTTTTCACCACGTTGGCCAGGCCGATCTCAAACTCCTGACCTCAAGTGATCCCGCCAGCCTTGACCTTCCAAAGTTGTTGGGATTACAGGTGGGAGCCACCACACCTGGCCTTGAAATCTATTAAGTAAGGTGGGGATAAATGTCTAACTTTGGTCTTTGGAAAGGTTAAATGAGAACATATGTAAACCACTGAGGAGTATACCTGGCACTTAGTAGGTGCTTAATACATGTTTGGGGCAATTCTTCATTAATGAGAATAAAGGGAAGCCTCCACTTTGCCTCTGTGTTTAGACAACCAACAATCAAGGTCCAAGGAAAGATGTGAAAATTAAGCATGAAAACTTATATAGAGGGAGTTAAGAAGTTACAAGAGTAATGTAATCAAAATTTATGTGGCTCTTCCTACTTAAGGGAAAGGGAAGGGAGTGGCCATTCTTGCCATCAGTCTCTGTTCACTTGCTGGAGGTTGAGGATACCTGTATATTTTGGAAAATGCTTTAGCATATCAGAAAGTTATCTGCAAAGGGTTGAGAATGAAAATGGCATTAGGCTTTTCACCTACATCACTGAATAGCAGAAGACAGTGGGCATAGTTTACTTAGTTCTTAGGGAAGAGGGGTTGTGACCAGGATTCAAAGCTGCAGAATTTATGCAAGAGCTTCAGACTTAGACTAAGATGGAGAGTTAATCACTTTCGTAATCCTTTCAGAAACTTTCTTTGAAGTATTGTGATTACACCACAAAATTAAGGATTCAAGGGTAGTTAGGTTTGATTAATTGCTTTGACAAAGTTAGGAGTTTAGTACAATCTTTATTGTGCCTGGTGGGAAAGGGAAAGTTTTCCTATTGGCATGCTGAAGGGCTTGCATTGTTTTGGGGGGGGGGGGGATGTTACACTTTATTTTATTCTTTCCCAGACAGAGTCTCACTCTGTTGCACAGACATAGCTCATTGCAGCCTTTACGTCCCAGACTCAGATGAGCCTCCCACCTCAGCCTCCCAAGTAGCTGGCTCTACAGCGGATGCCACCACACCCAGCTAATTTTTTTGTATTTTTTTTTGTAGAGATGAGGTCTCAGTATATTGCCTAGGCTGGTCTCAAATTCCTGGGCTCAAGTGATCCTCCCAAAGTGCTGGGATTACAGGTATGAGCCACCAAACCCCATGTATATGCTAATGTTTAGCTTGGTTGGAAGCCTCAAAATAAAATGATTTAGCAAGGGGTTGTATTTTGCTTTAACGCATTTAAGTCGGGATTTGCCTTTCCTTTGTCTTCTGTTGACAGCAGTTTTCCTGGGTTTCCCTCATCTCCAGTAATCAATCTGTCTAGACCTATTAGTAACTTCTTCTGTAGCTGCAAAGTTTTCAGAATTATCTTCAGGAAAAATGGAGGTTTTAGGAAAAACATACAGTTTTTAAATCATTTTATTGCTTTGCTACAGTTCTGGAAACTATAGATTGTTTATTGTCCTCATTATCTTATAACAGTGCTTGAGTTTTTAACTTTTGGCATTTTTAACTCGTTGAATTTTTAAGAGACTTGCCTTAATATTGTCATTGTGTGAGAAGCAAATAAATCTTAAAATAGAAGCAGTGTTTAATTAACGTAAATTTAACGTAAAACATTTTCTACATAATACCTGCCACAATGTCAGATGAGTTTGGAAAGCACCCTTTTAACCAAAAGGCATTCTGGGAACAAGAAAAACCTTAGTGTTTTGAATGGAGGAGTTTTATTTAATTAAGATTTCTAATGGAAAGAGCAAATTTGTAATCTGATACCTGTACTTTATATTTTATTGTTTCTAAGAATAATTTTTTTGTTACTAGAGGTGGGGTAGTGATAATCGCATCCTATCCTTATTTATTTATTTTTTTTGAGACGGAGTCTTGCTCTGTCGCCCAGGCTGGAGTACAGTGGCACGATCTTGGCTCACTGCAGCCTCCACTTCCCAGGTTCAAGTGATTCTTCCGCCTCAGCCTCCCTTAGCTGGGATTACAGGTACACGCCACCATGCCCAGCTAATTTTTGTATTTACTTTGTAGAGACAAAGTATCACCATGTTGGCCAGGATGGTCTTGAACTGCTGACCTCAGGTGATCCACCCACCTCAGCCTCCCAAAGTGCTGGGATTACAGGCATGAGCCACCATGCCCGGCTCTTTTTTGTTGTTTTATACTAAATTAAGAATAAACATGTTTTATTTTTTGCTCATTTTGACTGTTTTCATAGTTGTTAATCAGACTTTATAAAGCAGTTTATTGTCCCCTTTGGAGAAAAGATAGCTAAAAATCACCGGTATCCTCATACATAATTAAGTAGAGGGGCCTGTCTATAGATGAGTGGTTTTCAGAGTGTGCTGTAAGGCTCTGTACAGATCTTTTGGAGTCTGGTAAACAGTGAAATATCTTTTGCTTGAGAAATAATCAGTCATCTTTTTGTTGTATACATTTTGGTTCTCTCATAGTTCTGTGGAAGTTTCTCTAAAATATATGAAATTTTCTTCTCTAGGGAAATTTAAGACCTGTTGAATGAATAAATATTAGAAAATAAAAATACAGACCGGGCACAGTGGCTCAGCACTTCGGGAGGCCAAGCAGGCAGATTGCTTCAGTCCAGGAGTTCGAGACCAACCTGGGCAACATGGGGACTCCCTGTCTCTACAAAAAATACAAAGAAAATTAGCGAGAGTGGTGGTGCCAGCCTGTGGTCTTAGCTACTGGGGAGATTGAGGTGGGAGGATTGCTGGAGCCCAGAAGACCCAGGCTGCAGTGAGTGTAGATTGTGCCACTGCACTCAGACCTGGGCAACAGTGAGACCCTGTCTCAAGAAAAAAGAAAAAAAAATAGTTCTGGCACGACTGTGTCTATTTTCAATTATATTTCTTTTCCTAATGTTTTGTGTAGCCTGTATTGTAAAATGAGGTTGAGGTGATTGGACACACTGTTAATAGAGTGAGGAAGTGGGTAGAGTTAAAATTTCTTGCTGAAAGTGGGTAATCTGCAGTTCCTTGCATTGGGTTCACTCCTCCCTGCCAGCTCTTGCTGCATTTGGAGGCTGCCCTAAGCATGATGTAATGACAGGTTAAACCTCTGCACGCACTAGCTGATGCAATGCAAATCTGAGGCCCAGGACTTTATTGGGGCAAGGGTGATGCTTGTTTAAAAACAAAACAAGCTACTCTGTGTTTAATGAGGCCATTT
The DNA here is from genome assembly GCF_047675955.1 of Chlorocebus sabaeus. Taxonomy (NCBI): domain Eukaryota; kingdom Metazoa; phylum Chordata; class Mammalia; order Primates; family Cercopithecidae; genus Chlorocebus; species Chlorocebus sabaeus. The sequence continues at coordinate 45,194,238 of NC_132908.1, read as the reverse complement.
AAGATGGCTTTCCCAGAGTGGGAAGAGTATAATCTCTTAGGAGGTTTAAGTAGGAGTTTAATGTGGCAGAAGTGTGCTTACAACTTTTCCTGCGAAGTCTTTTCACAGCGGGGAAGGAGAGTTTAAAATATAGTGCCCATAGGAGTAGAAATGAAGTGAGCTAGAATTGAGTAAATATGGTAGTTGATGCCCGGTAAATAGCTGTTGAATGAATTAGGGAGAATGTTTTCACTCTAAAAATTTAGAGTTTGCACGATGAACCAACAGGGAATGTAGCGCCGGTGTGGGCACGCATTTCCCAGATACGCTGTAGCTCTTAGATCGAAACCGTGAGAAACTGCCGATATTCGACTGTTGTGACCTACCGAAAACAGCATGGTTCTACCTAATTTTAAACTGGTGGAAATGCTGAGGAAGGCTCGATGTCGCTGGGGTGGGATGGGGTCAACAGCGGGGTGGCGGGGCCCCGCCCTGGGCTGCGGGGCGGGGCTTGCGGGCACAGCCCCACCCCTGCGCGAGCAAGACGGGCACCGCCCTGCGCGCTGCGCGCCCTGAGCTGGCCCTGGCGCCCCGGGTTGGAGTGGGCGTTCCCAACGCAGGCCCAGCCCCGGCCGAGGCTCCAAGTGGCTCTCCAGCAGGCAGGCTTCTGCAGTAGCCCTTGAGCTGGCTCAGGGAGCGCACTTCCTTCGCAGCGAGCGCATCGCCCCCTGCATCCCCGGCCTCCACCGCAGCTGGGCAGTAGCCTACGGAGTGAATCTGGAGAAGACAAACTTGGGAGACAGACGAAAGCTTAGGGCACACTGGAGGACAGCGCAGCTGTGGCTCCCATTTTTGGAGATGCAGCCGAATTTGAGCTCACAGGGAGGTGTGGTTGCCTCCTGGGGATGGGAAGGCTTCCTTTCTCCACCTCTGTAACTCGTGCTTCTGAGAAGTAAATGGATATTTGGATCCTGACCTCAGACGCGAATTTGGGTCTTCTGTGCTTAGGAGCAGAAAGTGCCCAGGAGGGGCCTGTTCCTTTACTTCTTGGGGGAAACGCAATGCGCGGCCTGACTTCTCATGACGGGAAAGGCTACTCCACCTTCTCTGTACTCCTGGAGGGGAGTCTTGTTCACATGTTTACCAGCGGCCAGGACAAGGAAGAGAAAAGGTATTGACATTAAGAGGATAGGTTGCTGAGGCTATGAAGCTTGAACGCTATTAGTCAGTGGAACCTGTCTGGCTTAGGGAATGGCTGCAGCAGAATCCAGCCGTTTCCGAGGTTCTCAGTCATGTTTCATTTGGGTTGCTGTGCTTTTTTATGTTTAAATCAAACTTCAGGTTACGTCATGACTTCTGCAGGGCTGTCCTTAGTTCCTACTGCAGGGCGGCTGTGTGGTTGGGATTCCTTTTCTGTTTCAAGATGGAGCTGGGTTCCACCCTTGGAGCTTTGAGAGACTTTAGCAGTTGCTGTCCTGTAATACCTCCATTCACAAGAAATACCGTTCACATTTCAGTTCTTTTTCACACTTTGAATAGGAGTTAAAATGTGTTTTCTATAGTGTTTGGAAAATGGTAAAGATGTATTGTGAGCCTGAACTGTTGATGATAAATGTATAACTATTGCTAGGTCAAGAAATTGTGAACAACAGTGTTTTTCTTGGTCTGTAGCTACATTGTGTTAAATATAAACTGAGTTTACTGCCCTTGGATGTGATTCCTTGGTTTGGTTTAGTAATCTGAAAGGCATTGGTTGACTAGACTGTTTTGTGCCCAAGGAACCACTTTGTAATTGTTATGCTGCTTACTGAAGTAAACTGGGACCATGCAGTAGGCATACAGCATACAGCCAGGGTGTTTTGGCAATACTGAGCCCACTGTTTTACAAGTGACATAAAATGGATGTCATATGTACAAAGAATCTACTCAGAGGGAAACTGGATTACAGGAGAGCTCCTTTATAGTCCTTTGTCAGGGGACAGAACACCTGGGTCACACTGGGCTTCAGATGAGAGTTGATTCATGTTCTGAGTCCGTATGATGAGACACATTATGATGGAATTCTGTCACTTTTGTTGCCTCTTGAACTTTAAAATATCCTTTTAGTGATGTGGAATTAATCTTTATTTTTCCTTCACCCTAAGCCCTCATTTAAGCTATCAGTTGGTAACCACTTGGGTAATCTAGAAACCAAGTTGGATTTACTTGGTCACATTGGTAACCAACATTGTTTCTTAAAAGTTCCCTGCAACAGAATAATGGCTATAATTGAGTTAAAACATTAATTTTGAAGCTTTAATTTTGTAATATGGCTTAGTGGCCAGGCGCAGTGGCTAATGCCTGTAATCCCAGCACTTTGGGACGCCGAAGCCGGGGAATCACGAGGTCAGGAGTTTGAGACCATCCATGGTGAAACCCCGTCTCTACTAAAAATACAAAAATTAGTCGGGCATGGTGGTGGGCGCTTGTAATCCCAGCTGCTTTTGAGGCTGAGGCAGGAGAATTGCTTGAACCTGGGAGGCAGAGGTTGCAGTGAGCAGGCGCCATTGTACTCCAGCCTGGGCAACAAGAGCAAAACTCATCTCAAAAAAAAAAAAAAGAATATGGCTTAGTAGAGGTACTAGGAGTGCACTCTTAGGACATCGACTGATCTTTTTTTCACCCCCAAGACAAATAGTGGCCTGCAATATCCCAGCCCAGGTAGCTTCCTGGGAAAAGTTGGTTGTTTTATGTTTGACTCAGCTTGAGTAGTTACATTGTTGATTATTTCTTCCAGATGACATTTACCTGTTAAATAATGTTGATTACTCTGCTGATGAATGTTTCAGCAACCCTGGAGAACCCTAGGCTGCAAGGGGTTCTTCACTTGTTGACTTCATCCCCCACCCCCAGTATGGTATATTATCTCTGCCGTGCTATCATCTTTATTCTTTCCTTTTTCACTGTCTCTTCCTGACTCTCCTCCTTTGTTCATTATGTCTGATACATATTGTGGATTGAAAGTAGAACAGAAAGATGTACTTTCTCTACCAGACTAAAAAGTTTTGAGATGGCCCTCCATTTCTCCCATGTCTCCCTTCACCTTTGTTGTGTGTTTATTTTTATATTTCTGCTACCTTCACTAGCGAGTACATCCCCTCACTCTTGAGGTGGGCACTAATCAGTAAGAAATAAGATTAATACCTGGCTGATGATAATTTGGGGAAAGACTTAATTAGGTAAAGATGGATAATGGGATGGCAGCAGACCTTTCCCCTTGTGACCCCTCCCCTCATTCCCAAAGTACACCTCTAGAGTAGATAATGGCTTACCATTAGGAAGAATTAATGGAAGGTTCTCTGATTCTTTGGCATTGGAACTACACTCATCCTGCGGTATCCTCGGAAGATTAGTTCTAGGACCCCCTTCCCCATACCAAAACCTGAGGATGCTCAAGTCCCTGATAGAAAATGGTGTCGTATATGTATGTGCATATTCTCCTGTATAATTTAAATTATCTCTGGATTACTTAATACAATGTAAGTAATACGTAAATAGTTGTTATAGACTGTATTTTAAAAATTTTGTATTATTTGTAAATTTTTCTGAATATTTTCAATCCATGGGTGTGGCGAAGTCCTCAGATGCAGACCGTGTGGATACAGAGTGCCGATTTTATCCAGGACTTCACCTGTAACTCCCTGTACCTATCAATAGCTGACTCCAAATTAGAAAGAAATAGAGTAAGGGAGTCTCAGGGAGAGAGTCCTAGCAAAAGAGATTCGATTAAACTTCAGTTCCTTGTATAGTTTCTCTAGTTGTTTATGGTCCATCTTCTGTTTTAGCATTTATTATTCCATGTAGTCTATCCGAAGACGATTAAGGGAGTTCCAAATGTTTTACGGAATATTTTGAAAAGAGAGCTTATCCAATGTACAGATCCTAATAAAGTGCACATTCAGTGTAATTTTATTTTTTAGTATGTTACTTTTTAAATTCTATTTATTTTTCTTTCTCTTTTGCTCAGTAAATTTTGCATGAAACTTTAAAAGTACTTCTGGCATGTAAACATTATTTATAAAATAAGTCATGGTTATAATTATTTTTCTCCTGCCTCCTTATGTATTTATTTCAGAAATGAGCCGTCAGACTGCTACAGCATTACCTACCGGTACCTCGAAGTGTCCACCATCCCAGAGGGTGCCTGCTCTGACTGGCACAACTGCATCCAACAATGACTTGGCGAGTCTTTTTGAGTGTCCGGTCTGCTTTGACTATGTGTTACCACCCATTCTTCAATGTCAGAGTGGCCATCTTGTTTGTAGCAACTGTCGCCCAAAGCTCACATGTTGTCCAACTTGCCGGGGCCCTTTGGGATCCATTCGCAACTTGGCTATGGAGAAAGTGGCTAATTCAGTACTTTTCCCCTGTAAATATGCCTCTTCTGGATGTGAAATAACTCTGCCACACACAGAAAAAGCAGACCACGAAGAGCTCTGTGAGTTTAGGCCTTATTCCTGTCCGTGCCCTGGTGCTTCCTGTAAATGGCAAGGCTCTCTGGATGCTGTAATGCCCCATCTGATGCATCAGCATAAGTCCATTACAACCCTACAGGGAGAGGATATAGTTTTCCTTGCTACAGACATTAATCTTCCTGGTGCTGTTGACTGGGTGATGATGCAGTCCTGTTTTGGCTTTCACTTCATGTTAGTCTTGGAGAAACAGGAAAAATACGATGGTCACCAGCAGTTCTTTGCAATCGTACAGCTGATAGGAACACGCAAGCAAGCTGAAAATTTTGCTTACCGACTTGAGCTAAATGGTCACAGGCGACGATTGACTTGGGAAGCGACTCCTCGATCTATTCATGAAGGAATTGCAACAGCCATTATGAATAGCGACTGCCTAGTCTTTGACACCAGCATTGCACAGCTTTTTGCAGAAAATGGCAATTTAGGCATCAATGTAACTATTTCCATGTGTTGAAATGGCAATCAAACATTTTCTGGCCAGTGTTTAAAACTTCAGTTTCACAGAAAATAAGGCACCCATCTGCCTGCCAACCTAAAATTCTTTTGGTAGGTGGAAGCTAGACACATGAAGGTAAATGAAAGGAAAGGCTGTTAAATACAGGAAACAGTTGCATGTAGTAACACTAATATATTTAAAAATAAGTCAACAGTAAACCACTGAAAAAATATATGTATATACACCCAAGATGGGCATCTTTTGTATTAAGAAAGGAAGCATTGTAAAATAATTCTGAGTTTTGTGTTTGTTGTAGATTGATTGTATTGTTGAAAAATAGTTTTTTTTTGTTTTGTTTTTTTGCGTGGGAGTGTGTGCGTGCGTGGGTGTGTGCGTGTTTGGGTTTTTTCCCTTTAACTGACAAGCCATCTTGAGTGGTCATGGGCCACTGCTTTTCCCCTTTGTGAGTCAATACATAGTGCTGCTGTGTGCTTTTTTGTGTGTGTATTTGCTAATTTTTATTAATTTTAGTTTTTCATTAAATAAATTTGACTTTCTTTTCTGTAATTCAGGTTTTTCTTCACTTTTTTTTGTACCATTTTAAAGTTAGTGTCTTTTGATATGCATACTTGTTTATGGTAAAAGTTTATAACATGTGTTCAATATTTTCTTTTCCCCCATTAATCAGTTCATTAGAAATATTTTAAAATCAGCTACTTTGTGAAGCTATGAGTTCCAGAAAGTAAAGGTGACATCGGAAAAATGATCAAAAGCTATTTAAAGCATCTGTAAGATGGTCTCTCTCTTTCTCTCTTCTATGGATGAGTCACACCTTTGAGCTTAATCTTTGAAAGGTTAGAGAATAAATTGATTTTTATAAGTACTGCAAATCAGGCTTTTGTTTCCTTTTTCAAATATCTTGGATAAATCACATGTTTAAAATTTGTTCTTGTATTTATTGGTTTTGCAAAAGAAGGCATCGTCATGCACAGTATTTGTAATTAAAAGCAAATCATTTGTTTAAAAAGGCAGTTTGCAAAAAAATGTTTTTGGTCTTTTATAATTCTCATTAAAAGAATTTCTGGCAAATTAAAAAAATCTTACTGTGTCTGCTTTAGCTCTAAGTTTGATAAAATCCAAAGTTATTTTCCTGTTTCATTCCATACTTTAATTATATAGCAGAAAGCTGTGTGTTGTCATTTTTAAGTGTGGTAGAGTTATACTCTAAATCACAGCAAATAACTGGGTATATGGCTTCTGGATTACAGTCTTTCCCATGCCCTGCCCCCTTGCCCACATTTTGATTCTTACAACTGTCAGGAGAATGACTAAAATGCTGACCACTTTTCACCTCTTTAAAAAAGCACAATGAAATAATAAATTTACTATTTCATAGCCTAGTGGTTAAGAGCCTTGGTTTTGCAGCCAGACTTCAGGCACCTAAGTGCCAGTCTCATTTCTACCCCACTAACCAGCTGTGTGACCTTGGGCCCCAGTTTCCTAATGTGTAAAGTGGGATTAAATTATGGTAGATACTTAAAAAGTTTTAAAGGGGTACAGGTATGTTACCTGAAACAGTGCTTTGTTCATATCAGCATCCCGTGAATGTTAGCTACCATTATGCCTTTAGTACCATGTAGTTAACTGTTGCTAATTACTTTGAGGCACATGGCAAGATTCTGAAATTGCCTTCTGAATGGTGAAAGATAATTTTGTGTGGTTTGTATTGGTACTGTAAGCCTAGAAAGTTAATGAAAATTTGGACTTCACCCTTATCCCACCACTGATTCTGGATAATTTTGGATAAGAGTTTATTTCTATTATTCATTTTCAGAAAAGATGATTGTGTAGTCTCATCTTTACGTCAATATTATCTTTTGAACTGGTTATAATGTGCTTGTGGAGCCTTTGTTCTTTTGTTTTTTGTTTTGAGACGGAGGCTGGAGTGCAGTGGTGTGATCTCGGCTCACTGCAACCTCGGCCTCCCGGGTTTAAGCGGTTCTCCTTCCTCAGCCTCCAGAGTAGCTGGGACTATAGGTGCGTGCCACCATGCCCGGCCAATTTTTGTATTTTTAGTAGAGACGGTTTCACCATGTTGGCCAAGATGTTCTTGATCTCCTGACCTTGTGATCTGCCTGCCTCCCAAGTGCTGGGATTATAGGCATTAGCCACTGCGCCCGGCCTTGCGTAGCCATTTTTATGGTGAAAGAGAATAACAGTTCAACCACAGATTTATATTTAGGTCTGTTCATTAGCATATGTGCTTGGAAAAAGCGACTTTTATTCCATATTTAATGTTGTATGGTAAAAGGATTACTTAACAATATGTAAAAGGGCTCCCAATATCTTTCAAAATAAAATTGGCTGGGCACTGTGGCTCATACCTGTAATCCCAGCTCTTTGGGAGGCCACGGTGGGCAGATCACTTAAGGTCAGGAGTTGGAGACCAGCCTGGCCAACATGGTGAAACCCTGTCTCTACTAAAAGTACGAAAAAGCCAAGCATGATGGCACACCCTATTAGGGAGGCCGAGGCAGAACCCCTTGAATCCAGGAAGCAGAGGCTGCAGTGAGCCAAGATTGTATCACTACACTCCAACCTGGGTGACAGACTGAGACTCTTGGCTCAAAAAACAAAACAAAACATATTGGGTATATTCATGGAGGTATATCATTTTGTAGTTTTAGTATTTTAAAGTGTGTTGATTATAAAGTATGTGTCCATCATGTAGACTTTGGAAATTATAAAACTGCACATACAATTGAGATCTATAGTCTTGCTATCCACTCAGAGGTTATTTTTTCAGTTTTTTATGTGTATGTGCATGTGCTCATCCTCTGTCACCCAGGCTGGAGTATAATGGTGCAATCAGCTCACTGCAGCCTCAAACTCCTGGGCTCAAGTGATCTTCCCACCTCAGCCTCTTGAGAGCTGAGAGTACAGGTGTATAGCATCATGCTTGGCTAATTAAATTTTTTTGTAGAGATGGGGTCTCGCTATGTTGCCCAGGCTGGTCTCAAACCCCTTGGGCTCAAGTGATTCTCCTGCCTTGGCCTCTTAGAGTGCTGGAATTACAGGCATGAGCCCCTGACTCCAGCCACATGTTTATTTTCAAAGGTATTGGGAGCCCTTTTATGTACTATTGTGTAGCCCTTTCATCACACAACATGCTCATCTGAGTGTTTCACCACTTTAATAATCTTGGAAGAACAATTTTTGTTTATGAGGATTCACTGTAATTTTAGGTTCTTGTTGGATATTTACTTGGTAATTTATTTTTGGTTATTTATAAACATGAACATATCTGTATGTTTTCTGTGTATAGTCTTGGGATTATTTTTTACATACTTCATCATTGCTTTCTGGAGAGGTTCCAGAGGACACCAGTAGCAGTGTGAAGTTTTCCATTTTCATTTTCACCTCATGGTTTGCTAATTTAAGCAAATTAAGGTAGTACATTTTGTTTGACAGTTAATAAGCTTGACATTTTAGTATTAACAATTTTCATTTAGGTCTTCATATTCTTAGTCTATAGAGGTAAAATCTATAGCCATATTTCGTGGTCCATTACACATTTGATTTATGAGGCATAACTCTTGTCCTGAAATTGCTTGTTATAATGAAAACTTCTTCCATTTCTTTTGATGTCTTCTCTCAGGAGGCTGTATATGGGGTAGGTATGGGAGATACTCATTAACTTTGTTCTGTTGCTTTTACACCCTTAAACTTGAAATTGTCCTATTTAATCATGGGCCAGTTTGGTATGTTCATTGTTGGGGAACAGTTTTTCCTTTGTGAGCAATTTTTTATTATAATATGTATGATTTTAAGACCCACATTTCTGCAAACTTCAAACATAAGTGGCTGTAGATAGCTTAGCTCACGAAAATAATAGTGCCGCCTCCAACCCCCAAAAGCTCTTCATATTCAGGAACATCTGCAGTGATTCTACTAATGGTAGAATTCTATTTCACACTCCTGATTGGAAGAATTGGTAAGTAATCCAAATTAAGAAAACAGTGGATCAAATTCAGCATACCTGGGGTGTCAGTCTGTGACTGCTGCATTAGAATGGACATAAAAGTAATGTCGGAATTCGACAGGGTGAATAGTGCGTATGAACTACCATGCAGGACTGTGGTCATTTGTATAGATTAAACATGAAAGGTACAGATAGAGTGTTACAGAGATTCGGATTTTGAAGCTTGGTCATTCCCTTCCCCACTCATCCAGTGTGCAAAACACAAAGGATTATTTGGTATTTTACTGCTTATGATCCTAACCTGAATTTACCAAAAGAAATGTACATTTATCTAAAAATGGCACCATCCAAACAAAATTCCTTATCAAGCATCTACTAAGATTTGGTGGCAAACAGTATAGGCTGTAGATTCTAACTGCCTGGGTTGACTTCTGACCCTGTATCTACCGGTTTTTATTTACATACCATCTCTGCCTGGTCCCTCCTCCATAAACGGGTATGGTGTCCACTGCGTAAGGGAATGAGGAAGGCTAGATGTGCTATAAAGTGCTTATTATGCCTGGCACGATACCCCAATGTCTTGCTGAACCAAATATTTTCGCTATTCTTACAAAGCTCTAGAAATTTGACAAAGAAAATATACTTTATTATCATAGAAGTACTTTTCTTAGGCCTTTCTAAATTCTGAAAAGTATAACAGGTTTACAGGTATAATGTAGTGAAAGGACACCTGGTTTTGGGGTCACATTTTGACAGCCTTGCACTGTCATGTCAGGATGAGAATTTAGCCTCAAGAGTTTGTATTGCCTAGAAATGTGCTGACGTTACAGTTGAACTTAATACAAAAGATTTTATTAGATCCCAAAATGTTAAACACATTGAATATTCTTTAGTTCATTAAGTACAAACTATAGTATGTTCCAAAGAAATGAATTTTTATGGCAAATAAAGCTTTTCCTAAAATTGTTTTAGAAGTCCTTTTGTTGGTAACATTTAAAACATCTCAATGACCACTCACCAGATTTGCCTGTTGTCTATTCACTCTTTTGATATTTCCTTCCTCTTTCAGCGTTTTTTTTTTTTTTTTTAAAGTGCAATTTTCATTGTGGGATCCACCAAATGTTAGTAAAACAAAAAATGAGCATTAATGTTGCACTATAAATCATCAAATTGGATAATGACTAACTAGTCTGTTTTAAGCTGCTAGATACAATTTTCATGGGGATAGGAACTGAAGTACTTCAAATAATGTGAGCTTAAACGTGTTACTTCTTTGAAACAACCAAAACTACTTGATGTTTAACATCTAAAATCCTGGTTAAAATAAATTCTAGATTTGGAAAGGGAATTGGCAAAACTAACATTCTTTGTAGCAAAATGTCCCTTAGTAATAATAGTCAAGTTGACCTCATTTCAGTAGTTCATAAAGGAAAATCTAAAGCCCTCAGCAGTGAATTACCAGACCACATAGTTGATTTTGGTCACTGTAAATCCAGACAAATCACCTAGTACTGGAAGCTCACGGTGGTAGACTTCACTATCACATTACTTTAACTACGGTCACGGATTTCTCAACTGACGTGAACTATTTTAGGAACAATCACAAAGATGATATTCTTCACTGTGTTTGCATTTGTAACCACCAAGCAAGTAGGGATCTACCCCTGACGCATGGTTTGAGGTAAGGTTCAGAGAGGGACCACTAAAGGGGCAGAGCTAAGTAAAAACATGGATGCCTCCAGTGGACAGTGTAGAATTTCTTGATAAAGCACCTAAAGCTTTAGTTTTAATACTTGAAAAGTTTTAAAAACCCATGCATAAAACGTGGAATACTGGTAAAATACACATATCCCTAGGTCTAGTGAACTAAAATTCCTAGAGTTAATAATTTTCAATAAAAAATCCAGCATAATTATTGTGATACAAGGGGTCTTTGGGTAACATCTTAAAAATGAATGCTAGAAAAAGATGCTCAACATCACTAGTCATTAGGGACATAGAATCAAAATACGTCACAGCCATTTGGAGGGCTATTATAAAAAACCCAGAAAATTAGTGCTGGCAAGGATGTGGAGAAACTGGAACATTTGTGCATTGCTGGCGGGAATGTCAAATGGTGCAGCTGCAGTGGAAAAGTTTGGCAGTTCTCAAAAAGTTAAACAATTATCCTGTTGTCTTAGTCATCTGTGTTAACCATAACAGAATACCTGAGACTGGGTAATTTAAAAGAACAAATTTATTTCTCATAGTTCTGAAGACTGAGAAGTCCACGATCAACGTGCTGGCAGACTGGTATCTGTTGAGGACCCAGTCTCAGCTTCTAGGATGGGGCCTGTTGCTGTGTCATCGTATGGTGGAAGGGAATCGATGGGCAAAAAGGAGGTAATTGGTTCTCTTGAGCCCCTTTATAAAGGCACTAAATCCATTAATGAGGGTGGAGCTCTCATGACATAATCACCCCCTAAAGCCTCACCTCTTAGTAACACATTGGTGGTTGCTTCAACATATGAATTTGGTGGAGAGACATTCAGACCTTAGCATATGTGATCTAGCAATTCCGCTCCTGGATATATATCCCTAAAGGACCTAAGGGACTTCGAGAGAGAGGTGTACACCCATGTTCACAGCATTATTCGTAACAGCCAAGAGGAGGAAACAATCAGCAGATGAGTGGTAAACCAAATGCGGTCTATGGATATAATGGCATATTATTTGGCCATAAAAAGTTTTGGTATTTGCTACCACATGGCTTTTTCCCAGGGAAAGTATTATTTTTTGACAAAACACCTTGATAGGTCATGGTTCTACAAGGCAGAGATGTGAAACAGAAAGCTAACTTGCAAATAATAAAAAGATGGGAGTTCCTTTGAGCTAAAGTGGCAGAGGAGGAAGAGGTTCATCCCTACCCATCTGCCCCCTCCTCATTATTTTGAAGAAAAACAGTAGCCTGACCCTCCACATCTTTCTTTTCTGGAGGACACTGGGCGAAAAGTAGTTGCCCCAGTGACTATTTGAGCGGCTGATGGCTTGCTAAGTAAGAATGCCAGTCACAAAAGGGCAACTCTTGTTTGATCTCATTCATATGAAGGCAAATTCAGAGAGAAAGTGAAGTAGTGGTTACCAGGGTCTGGGGTGAGGGTGGAATTTGGAACTCTTTTTAGGTACAGAGTTTCAATTTGTGGTGATAAAAAATGCATGTAAGCCGGGTGCGGTGGCTCGCACCTGTAATCCCAGCACTTTGGGAGGCCGAGGTGGGCGGATCACTTGAGGTCCGGAGTTTGAGACCAGCCTGGCCAACATGGTGAAACCCTGTCTCTACTAAAAAATACAAAAATTAGCCGGGCATGGTGGCACACACCTGTAGTCCCAGCTACTTGGAAGGCTAAGGCACGAGAATCGCTTGAACTGGAGAGGCAGAGGTTGTAGCGAGCCGAGATCATGCCACTGCACTCCAGCTTGGGTGACAAAATGAGACTCCGTCTCAAAAAAAAAAAAAAAAAAATCATGTAGACAGTGGACACACCCAGTAACTGATACCCCTGAATTATATGCTTAAAAATGGTTAAAATAGTAGATTTTATATTTTGGCTATCCCCCCCCCCCAAATAAAACAGGTGAAAAAGGAAGAGCTTAGACGTCAAACAACTAACCTCCCACCCCGGAAGAAAAAAAAAAAAAAGCTAGCATGTTCCATGTCATATACAGCAAGGGGAAAATGCATTATTCTCTCAATGGGCGCCTTTCAAAAGACATGCTTAAAGCAAGTGCCCTCCTGCTGCTAGAGACAAGTGCAAGGCTGCCTGTGTCAGGACTAAAGGAAGAATACTGAGAACCCCAAGTGATACTAAAAACGTCCTTTGTTGTCCCTGCTGGGTGGAACAGGGCAGAGCGATGTGAGTGTGGATTAGCTCCCTCTGGTTGCTGAAAGTGAATTCACAGTTTGTTCTAGTCCTCTTTTAGATGACATTAGAAATGATAAAATTACAGTAGTTGATAAGAGTCAATGGCATATTTTCAAACATCCTGATGTTCTTTCTCTTCAACTGCCGTAACTAGTCCTAGGTCTGGACTTTTCCTCTCAGAATGCATTCAGATAAACTTTATCAGCAGGTCTGCTATTTTATCACAGTATTTTGGCCAAATCTTTTTTTTTTTTTTTTTTTTTTTTTTTTTTGAGACAGGGTCTCATTCTGTCGCCCAGGCTGCTGGAGTACAGCGGCGTGATCTTGGCTCACTCTAGCCACGACCTCCCTGATCCTCCCACCTCAGCCTCAAGTAGCTAGACTACAGGCGGGTGCCACCATGCCCAGCTAATTTTTGTATTTTTTGTAGAAATGGGGTTTTGCCATGTTGCCCAGGCTGGTCTGGAACTCCTGAGCTTAAGTGATCCACTCGCCTCGATTTCCCAAAGTGCTGGGGTTACAGGCGTGGGCCACCATGCCCAGCCCAGACTTCCTTCTCATCCAGGAAATTCCAAAATGTCTTTACATATATATTCTTATATTGTGTAATAAAAGATTCTGAAGTCCATTACTGGCTAGAATAACTAGAAATTGCTTAATATTATTTCACATTGCATTTGAACTTAATCTTCACAGTAACAATTAGGTAGCATTACTTGGAATTCATGGATGAGGAAAACCAAGATACAAAAAGTTCACACAGCCAGTAAGCAGGTGATCCTGACTTCATAGTCATACACAGCCTGGATTGAGTCCCAGCAGGAGCACATGGGCATGGACATCTATCAGATTTGGAAACTGGTGTAGCCAAGCAAGAAATAGGAGACGGAATCAGGAGTTATGATTCCATGCTTAGGACCATCCCAGATGGATGGCTGCCTCCCTCTGGGAGCTGCACTCTTCTGAGGTTGCAGGCATCCAGGGCCAGGGTGCTTCTGTGAGGTGTGCCAGCATGTGCCACTCTGCTGGATACAAGCTATCATGTTCTGAGGGCCGCTTCCCTCAGCATAAGAAGGGGCTTCTGTTGGGATGTGTAGGCTTCTTCGTAGGGTCCACTTGAGTTTTTTCTTTTTTAGAGGCAGAGTCTCGCTCCGTCAGCCAGGCTGAAGTGCAGTGGCGTGATCCCAGCTTAATGCAATCTCCACCTCCTGGGTTCAGGCAATTCTTGCGCCTCAGCTTCCCGAGTAGCTGGGATTACAGGCACATGCCACCACGCCTGTATAATTTATTTTTTGTAGAGACAGAGTTTTCGCCGTTGGCCAGGATGGTCTTGAACTCTTGGGCTCAGTGATCTGCCTGCCTCGACCTCCCACATTGCTGGAATTACAGGTGTTAGCCATCACACCCAGTCCACTTGAATATATATATTAGTCAAGAATAGTTGGCTATACTTTCATCTTTTCCCAGTTCTAAGTGATTGGTTTCAGGATCCAATAAACTCTACAGGTAAATCCATTAAGTAATGGTCTATACCAGTGGTTCCTTGACTGTGCAGAATTACCTGGAAGGCTTCTTAAAACAGATTTCTGCCCCCACCTCCCAGGATTTGATTCAGGCGGCCTGCTGTGGAGCCTGAGAATGTACATTTCTAACAAGTTATCAGGTACTACAGATGCTTCTGTTCTGGAGACTGTGCTGAGAACCACTATGCTGTATCTTTCCAGGGACAGTAAGGATCCCACTAAAAACAAGACAAGAATTCGATTTTTATCAGTTTACTAAATCAACATCTTATGTTTCTATACTAAACACTAGCCACTACTTGGTTTATTACTGTTGTGATTATGTTTACGAAACAGGGACATCTTGCATACCCCTAATGGTGTGAATAAAATCAACCGTGTCAGTACCTTTGAGCACTTCATAACTTAAAATTCTAAAAAGTTGAGATTTGGGCCTACAGTTTGCTATTTAACAGACCAGGTCTGGTCTTGACAGTAAAGCCACCATCAAAAGCTGCATTAAGAACCTCATCCAGGCAGCTTGCTGTGACAAAACTTAAATCCTGTCGTACATTGCCTGGGATTCCCTCAAGGTCTTTTTCATTTCTCCGAGGAATAATGACTTGCTTCAGTCCCGCTCTGTGTGCCGCCAGCACTTTGTCTTTAATTCCACCCACCTGTAAGGAGAGAAAAACGTTTTTAGGGTTAATGATCACCCTCAAGCTGAAAGAAATCCTGACCCAGCTTGCTTTCACTGAATTTACTACTATTTTAAAACATCCAAATCATCTTCTGTTTTGTTACCGTACGAGCTAGGAAAGCCAGGAAAAAGGTTGGCAAGTAGTAACCTTTTTAAAATGTTTCAATTGGTGTTGTATTAAAGACTCTGATGGGGGGGCGGATTTTAAATTGTTCATAGATATGAGTTCCCCTTCGGTCAATGATTCTTTTTATAAATGCTGTCAAAGTAAACATTGGCATTCCAGGTGTAATCACAACTGTCTTGTCTTTAGGTTGATCTGAAAAAGCAGCAAGTGATTCTGACCATGCATGAGCGCCGCTCCTGCAGAGCTTAGCTGTGTGCTGGAGTTACTTCCCTCTCTACAGGTTTAAAGCCAGGACTTCCGTGCTGGTAAAACATATCCCCAAACTAGGCTCCTATGGTGGCTTTCAAACATGTCTACAATGGTCCCCCGGCTTGAATGTGGGCCAGGCTTTGTGACTTGGTAAGAAACAGAGTGTGGTGGGAGTGATGCTGTATGAGCGCCACAGCTGAGTCGCACAAAATGAGAGCTGCTGCCTGGATCTCTCTTGATCACCTGCCCTGGAGGTGGCCAGTCATCATGTCTGAGGTCACTCAAGCAGCCTATGGGCAGGACCATCAGGTGAGGAACTGGGGCCTCCTGCCACCAAACAAGACCAATTTGCCAGTTACATGAGTCAACCACCATGGAAGCAACTTCTCCAGCCTGTCAGCCCTCACGTGACTGTGGCCTGGCTGGAACCTAAACTGTAAGCCCAGAGACCCTGGGCCACAGGAACCCAGCTCAGCCTCTCCTTAATTCCTAGCCCACAGAAACATGGAAAGTATGAAGTATTCTTGCTTTGGGGTAATGTGTTGCGCAGCAATTGCTCACAAATACTGCTCTCAGTCACAGCACCCAGCACATGCAAGCCCTGGAGACAGCCCTCTGGGAGCCCTCTGAGCATCTGTTCCAATTAAGACTGGTTGCTCCAGGCCTTCCTGCCCCACCGGCATCTTCTTTCAAGGTTTTCTTCATGCTGCTGAAGTACTCCTTCAAAATACCCTCTTCAAAAGAGTGTAAGATGAACTGATGCCTTGCATATTTGAAAATATTTTACTTTCACACTTGATTGATAGTAAGGCCATGTATATAAGACTAGATTTAAAACATTTTCCCTCACAGCTTTCGTTACTTTTTTTTTTTTTTTTTTTTTTTTGAGACAGTCTCACTCTGTCACCCAAGCTAGAGTGCAGTGGCACGATCTTGGCTCACTGCAACTTCCGCCTCCCAGGTTCAAGCGATTCTCCTGCCTCAGCCTCCCAAGTAGTTGGGATTACAGGCATGCGCCACCACATCTGGATAAATTTTTGTATTTTTAGTAGAGACAGGGTTTCACTATGTTGGCCAGACTAGTCTCAAACTCCTGACCTCAAGTGATCCGCCCACCCTGGCCTCCCAAAGTGTTGGAGTTACAGGCGTGAGCCACCACACCCAGCCTCATTACTATTTTTAAAACAATTTTTTGTAGAGATGAAGTCTCACTATATTTCCCAGGCCGGTCTTAACTCCTGGACTTAAGCTATCCTCCTGTTTAGCCTCCCAAAGTGCTGGGATTACAGACATCATTTGCCGCGCCCGGCCCATTTTCCCTCATAGTTTTGAAGGTACTGCACATCCAGTGTCAGTGCTGAGGCCACTTTACCCTCAGTGATCTGAAAAGTCAAGAGGATGAAATGTTTTTCCTGGTTAGTAATGGTCCTTTCGATCTGAAGATGCCTAACTTTTAGGAGATGTTCAATTATTTCTTGGATAATTTGTTCCATTTCATCTTCCTGTTAGAACTCCTTTTAGATGCTGGAGTTCTAACAATTGTTAGAACAAATTGTTTTTCACTATAGTTTTTTCCTGAATAATTCTCTGACCACTTTTAAATCTCAAAGCCCCGTCTTGTCCTCTGTTCTCGAAAGAGGTTTTCTCCAGCCTTTGCAGGCCTTTCCTTCAAGTGCTGCTGCTTTCCGTCCTGCCTCTTGTAATAGTCTGGAGCTGAAGGTGTACTCCAGGCCGCTGTGGCTGTCCTCTCCTGAGGCTGTGGAAGCCTTTACTTGGGCTACGATTTGCTCTGAGAGGGGACCAAATAGAAAACCCATTTGTTCTACAGAGGTTCTAAAAATAGAAAAAAGTATCCGGGCGTGGTGGCGTACGCTTGTAATCCCAGCTAGTTGAGAGACTGAGGCAGAAGAATCACTTCAACTTGGGAGGCAGAGGTTGCAGTGAGCCAAGATTGTGCCACTGTACTCCAGCCTGGGCAACAGAGCCAGACTCCATCTCAACAGGAAAAAAAAAGACTATTTCCTTTTTTTTCCTCATCTTGCTATGAACCTGCCAAAATCTTGTTGTAGACTAAATTGTTGTCTAGTCTGTTGTAGACTAATACTGGCAACTAATAACTTAAAATCTAAATACTCTTAAGTTCTGTACATTTTATCACAATATTTTTATAAGCAGTTTAGGATCTGGAGCCTCAAGATCCCACATGTATAGAACCTTTTCAAAATGCAGTCATTAGATATGGTTAATGTTTATTAGGGTTTCTATTCTATACTAGCAAAGTTTTCTGCAGGGGGAGAGGAGGTCTCAAAGAAACTTCAAATTTAAGAAATGGGCTTAAAATTTAAAAAAAGCTACTATCCTATTTTGCACACGTGCTGTATCTTTAACAATTTGTCAAGTAGAACAAGGCCTCAAATTTTCATGTGAACTGCTGGTATTTCTGATGACCACACTAATATTTTCTCCCTTAGCAAATCTTCTTAGAATGGAAAACATGGGCTGAATGCGGGGGCTCACACCTGTAATCCCAGCACTTTGGGAGGTGGAGATGAGAGAACTGCATGAGGCCTGGAGTTTGAGACAAGCCTGGACAACACAGAGAGACCCTGTCTCTACACAAAATAAAATAAATTAGCTGAGCATGGTGGCGTGCTCCTATAGTCCCAACTATTTGGGAGACAGACAGGAGGATCGCTTGAGCCCAGGAGTTGGAGGCTACAGTGAGCTACAATCACACCACTGCACTCCAGCCTGAGCAACAGAATGAAACCTATTTCAAAAAAAAAAGAAGGGAAAATGTGAAAAATTGTCAGTTTTTATTTGATCAGAAATTTAAAATATGAATTAGTTACACGTATAAAAATTTAATATATACTTAAAACCAAGGTTTTCATAGAAGGCAAAACCCCTATTTAAAAATAATATTAAAAAAATTAAATAAAAAATAAAAACCATATAAATTGGTTTTTTCATACTTACTGGAAGAACAAGACCTCTCAGTGTAATTTCCCCAGTCATGGCTACATCTGAACGTACCAGCCGCCCACTAAAAAGTGAGGCGAGACAGGTTACTATGGTAACTCCAGCAGATGGTCCATCTTTTGTGACAGCTCCAGCTGGGAAGTGCAGATGGATGTCTGTGTTGTCAAGAAGATCAAAACTTCCAAAAGCTTTAAAAAGGAAAAAAGGACTTTAATGTAGAAAAATTAAACCTGTTTTCTTTTTCTCCTAAAAAAAAAAAAGTCACAAACAAAAATGAATGTTTAGGGTAAATGAATTCTTCAAAATATTAGTCGAGAGTACAATTTGAGTGAGGGTCTAGAAGAACAGTTCCACTCTAAGTCAGATTAAAACAAAGTAAACCTTTTGAATTAGTTTCTAGTTCAGGCACTAGTCAAATAGTCCTGAAATGGGAACTAGAATTTCCACAGGGGTTCAAAAGCAACAGTGTGTACTTCGCTAGAGGCGTAACTAGCAGTCTCGAGCTCATGCCAGTCTCCACCATGGAATGGTGTCGCCTCCTGGGTCATGCCTGCCTGGCCGGGTGCAGGCTCCTACCGTTAGTCAGCTGGTACTTCTTTGCGTTGCTGCGCAGCCAGCTGATAGCGAGGTGGGCGGACTCCTTCATCACGTCCCCGAGCTGGCCGGTCAGAGTTAACTGGCCCTCGCCATCCATTCGACTCGCCTCCACGAACATGATTTCTCCACCTAAGGGAGTCCAAGCCAAACCTATTGCTACTCCTGGCTGACTCAAACGCTGAGATACCTTGAAAGAAGAAGAATGATCAGAGTTGGGCTGGCAAATGCCGAAGTGTTCGCAGATGATTGATACCACACAATCCTGCAAGAGTCGGCTGATTTCACAGAGGACTTCAGCCACTTACCTCAAAGTCCTTGTTACCTAACATCATTCTGAGTCACATTCAGCACTTACTCTCTGGCTTTCTGCCAGGAGAAAGACCTAAACTTCCTCTCTGACATTTATCAGAAGCAATTTTACCTTAAAACATATGTAAACATGCCCTAGTTTTCAAGGAATAAACCCAATAGTTTTATCTAAGTGTCTTTATTGGGCTGCAAATATGTATATATATCTTGAGACAGTCTCACTCCACTGCCCAGGCTGAAGTGCAGTGACATAATTTCAGCTCGCTGAAACCTCTGCCTCCTGGCTTCAAGTGATTCTCCTGCCTCTGCCTCCCAAGTAGCTGGTACTATGGGTGCATACAGGCCACCACACCCAGCTAATTTTTGTATTTTTTGTAGAGATGTGGTGTCACCGTGTTGGCCAGGCTGGTCTGAAACTCCTGACCTCAAGTGATCTGCCCGCCTCAACCTCCCAAAGTGCTGAGATTACAGGTGTGAGCCACCGCACCCAGCCTATTGGGCTGCATATTTATATATACTTCATAACCTAGCTTCATTTTAGGTAATCATGAATTTGTTTCAAAAAGTGGAAACCCTCTTATTAGCAGACCTTTAAGAAGAGTGAGCTTGGCCAGGCACAGTGGCTCATGCCTATAATCCCAGTACTCTGGGAGGCTGAGGCGAGGACCACTTGGTCCCAGGAGTTCGATAGAGACCAGCCTGGGCAACATGGTGAGACCCTGTCTCTTATTATTATTTTTTTTTTAGAAAGAAAAGTGAGAAGGATTATATTAGAAACTCTAGATTTTACTTCTCCACCGCTTACCTTTAACTTTCTCTGTTATTGCTGCAGAGACTACACAATGCTACATAATAAACATCCTGGGTTCTTTCCCATGGGATGAGAGGTCCACTGTACTGCCTGCCATCTTAAATTGAACATGTTGTCACCTGAGATTAGGAGCATAGGTGATGGGCCATAGGTTAACACATCCAAGTTATGAAAACACTAAAAAGTAACAGTGGAAAATCAGTAATGTTAATTCTCAATGCACCCTTTGAGCTTTAAAATTTCCTACCCATTAGAAGTTACTCATGTTAGAGGAACTGAACACAATAGGTCAACTAAGCACTAATCCAAACAGGAGATGTTTCTACTGAGAGCTGACCTCACTAAGGAACAGCAGTATACAGCCTGACTTTCTGGGTACGGGGCTGGGTTGCTTCTTTTTCTAAGGGGCTTGGACAATGAAAATCCTGATTGTAAAAATTACTCCAGAATTGTGTGGCATCCACTGAAGCTACTGGGCACTTCTTTTCCCTTTTTTTTTTTTTTTTTTTTTTTGAGACATGAGTGTCTGTCATCCGGGCTGGAGTGCAATGGCGCAATCTCGGCTCAACGAAACCTCCGCCTCCTGGGTTCAAGCGATTCTCCTGCCTCAGGCTCCGAGTAGCTGGGATTACAGGCATGTGCCACCACACCCAACTAATTTTTGTATTTTTAGTAGAGATAGGGTTTTGCCATGTTGGCCAGTCTGGTCTCAAACTCCTGACTTCAGGTGATCTGCCAGCCTCAGCCTCCCAAAGTGCTGGGATTACAGGCGTGAGCCACCGTGCCTGGCTGAGCACTTATTTTCAGTAGTAAACATACATTAAAAAAAATTAGTCCTAATTAACTTCATTTGACAGGTTAGAGATTTGACAGGCCAAACTCCAGCATCATTGAGCTGACAGCATGCACCTCAGGTCACACTTTCCTCGAGCTTTGCCACTTGCCCTGTTGTATACTAACTTGAGGAGAAAGACACAAAAGATCTGTATGTAAGAGATCAGTACTACTTACGGAAAATCATGAAACAGTTATTTATAAAACTGTTCACAAGATTTGTTTTTTCTAATATAAAATCAATTCTCTATACCTGAACGACATACATCTAATTTGGGTGGGAATTTGTCACCCAAATTAGACTTCATTCAGGCTCCTTTCTGGGGTTGGGTGACTGAATCGTGTTTAACACAAAAGGTCATTTGGTACAATTTTGTTACCTCTACCAAGAATAATCCCTTTCTTATATTTGAATCCTCAAAATTCACATGTCAAAATAATACCAAAAGTATCTCCGAAGAAGCAGTAGTAAGATTTTTTTTTTTTTTTTTTTTTTTTTTTTGAGACAGAGTCTTGCTCTGTAGCCCAGGCTGGAAGTGCAGAGGCATGATCTCAGCTCACTGCAACCTCTGCCTCCCAGTTCAAGCAATTCTGTTGCCTCAGCCTCCCAAGTAGCTGGGATTACAGGCGTGTGCCACCATGCCCGGCTAATTTTTGTATTTTTAGTAAGACGGGTTTCACCATGTTGGCCAGGCTGGTCTCGAACTCCTGACCTCAAGTGATCTGCCTCCTTGGCCTCCCAAAGTGTTGGGATTACAAGCATTAGTGACCACGCCCAGCCACATTGTTGTTTTGTTTTGAGACAGAGTCTCACTCTGTCACCCAGGCTGGAGTGCAGTGGTGCAATCTTGGCTCACTGCAACTGCCTCCCGGGCTCAGGTGATCTCCCACCTCAGGTCCCGAGTAGATGGGACTACAGGCACCCACAACCATGCCCAGCTAATTTTTGTATTTCTTTGTAGAGATGGGGTTTCACAATGTTGCCCAGGCTGGTCTTGAACTCCTGGGCTTGAGCAATCTTCCCATCTTGGCCTCCTAAATTGCTGGGATTGCAGGCATGAGCCACCATGCCCGGCCAAGATCTTACTGATTACCATGTTGCTTCAAGAAGCCAAGCCAGTTTCCAGTATTCCCCATTTGCTGGAGAGTCTTGGTACTTTGGGTAGAAGCAACTGGTAAATTGTTAATTGGAAGGGTAGGTGGTGTAGAGAACTACGTATAGCCAAACCTAGGGCATCTAGGCTTACAATTACTATCCTGACTTGATAACAAGTGTTCTGATATTAACCTGAAAATGAGAATAATGCCAAATTTGTGTAACTTAACATCTACATACACAGGGGGGAGAACTGAAGTTATTATCAAACCTGGAATCTCTATGATCAAGGCTAACAGTAGTTATCTAAGAAGCAAAGGACCTACAATTCTTAGACTTGGAGTCATATTCTTTAACGACCTGTTCTGAAACTGTAACAATCAAGCATCTGGTTTCCATGTATTTCTCCCTCAGAAATGATGAAGTACAAGTAAATATGGAGGTATAGGATAAGACCCATGCTGCTTTTTTGCTCTTGAATGGAGACAGTTTTCCAGCCATCTTAACCCCTTTACACAAAACAATTTGTGTTTTATAGCAAATAAGCGACTCAACATAATTTCAATATGGTGTTTATCCACCAGTACTTTCCTTTCAGCTTCTAGTCCCATGACAGGTTTGTGAAGTCATCAGTTACATTAGCCAAGACAGGCCTAGACTTGAAGTCTAGAATGTTTTTCCCACTATATGCCAAAGTAGAATGTGGGTATCTCAGGGCCATTTTTGTTGTTCATTTTCCCACCTGTACAATTGTTATGATTCAGTTTCCTTTTGTGTCTAATAAATCTTGTTCCATGAAATGATCAATTTCTTCTGAAATAATTCTATCAATAAGGTAAATATGCAGATTAAGGAAGAATTTAAACTAAGTAAAAATCTAAAAATAGAATGTGTCTTCTAATGTATGATTGCATTCTTAATACATCAATGCTATTAGTTTTTAAAGAACATTTGGAGTATCTAATCATTGACAATTTCACACTACTCTTCCCTCTTAACTAAAAATAGTGATATTTGATTGAAATCGTAAGTATGCACAACTCTTTGTGACCCTCCCTTTCAAGCCTAGACCAACATGTATAGACCCATCAGAGGGACCCATATTTGACATTCATTCAACAGTCCTTTCCAAGCATCCTGATGCAGGCTCTGTTACAGGCCATGGGGACAGAAGCATGAATACCTCCCGGCACTGACAGACTAAAGGCATCAGACACAGGAGCAGTTATACTCCAGTGTGGGGAGCCCTGAAGAGGCAAGGGTCCCTCCCTGTCTGGAGAGAAGACACAGGTGTCACAGGAGAGGCTGAGTCTTAAAATACGAGTAGGAGTTTGCCTGCAGATGCCAAGGAATGGAGATATGAAGAATTTTGTAGGCCTTCTTTCCAAGGACAAGCCTGGCGTCACGTGAGACACAGAACCTGAGCTGTCAAATTGCTGTGCTGTGCAGGTTGCCCTGTAGTGGTGTTCACACCATCAACTGGTTTCTTTTGTAGCTCACAGAGCACTTTGAATGCTCCTGCCAGGGCTGTCACCACAGAAGCGATCCATCTGGCAACCTCTTTAAAGTCTTAGTACTGAGATCCCAAGTCTTGAATTCATGAATATTTGATTTTTCTAGTTGTAGATTTGTTTCAGTAGCATTCAGAAATGGGAAGAGCAGATTCTACATCCCTCGGAGAGGTGCTGGGGTCCACCACTGTCATCTCTTAAGCAGCATTATGCAGCCCCAGGCTGGCCTGACACTTGCATTGCTGAGAACCAGCTGCTCTCCTATCCTTCCAGTAAGGCTGGCACAATGGCGGATTCCCGCCGGGGCCTGGGACCAGACTGAACATGCAGCATCAGTGCTGCCCTCAACAGGTGGCACAGCAGGTTTATATGGAGCAGCACGGAGAAGTAATTTACTACCATGATTCTTTGGGGCATTTAGTTGGTGTTCACACTCTTTCTCAGTTGTAGCAGCTGAGTTTGTTTGCTTGAAAGGCAAGCATGATGATAGAATCTCCTGGAATTCGCTTCTGGATGCATTCTATTCAGGAGGCTTTAAAGTGCCTTCGTGTCTATCCTCTTCTTCATTATTTTCTCAGAGCAAGTAACCTTTAGACAAGGGCTTTTCATACACCATGGTCAGAAGCCAACACTGAGGCTTTTATATGAGGTGCGGGACACCTGAAAACGTGAGAGTCAGGAATAATGAAATGACAGAATCCTGTCCCCAACCAGGTATACTGATCCTTTGTCCCTCTGGAGGTGCCTAATGTCCATTCCTTTTCCTAAAACCAGCCTGATTTCCTGCAGTGACCTACTCTTTCCACACAGGCTCCCTGAGGCAGAAAACTCAGGATTCTGTCTCCCAGTGAGAGAGTGAAAGGGCATAGCCAGGGACTGAGGAGGTGCCCAGGCCCACCTACTCGCGTGGCCCCTCCTCGGATTCGGGGCAGTTCTGAGTCTTGCCGTGATAGCACATGCAGTGTGAGCGATGCCTAGGCTTCCTGGGGACACCTGCACCCACTCCTGCTCCTCCCCACTTTTTTTTGTAGTAACGTTTATTTTTATTTTATTTTTAAAACATGCACTTAATTGATCTTGTTTCTGTAGGAAACTTCATGTATTTTGAAAAGGTGACCTATGACACTGTTCCTAAATTTGAAATCTAGGCTAAGTTCCTGGAACCCATTTGATATGGTTTGGATCTGTGTCTCCACCAAATCTCATGTTGAACTATAACCCTCAGTGTTGGAGGTGGGGCCTGGTGGGAGGTGACTGGATCACGGAGGCAAATTTCTCATGAATGGTTTAGCCTCATCCTCTTGGTACTGTCCTCGCAATAGTGAGTGAGTTCTCACGGGAGGCGGTTGTTTAAAAGTGTGTGGCCACCTCTCCTCCTGTACTCTTGCTCCTGCTCTGGCCACATGATATGCCTGCTCCCCCTTCACTTTCCGCCAAGAACTGTAAGTTTCCCGAGGTCTCCCCAGAAGCTGATGCTGGAGCTATTTATTTATTTATTTATTTTTGAGATGGAGTCTCACTCTGTGCCTCAAGCTGGAGTGCAGTGGCATGATCTTGGCTCGTTGCAACCTCCGCCTCTTGGGTTCCAGTGATTCTTCTGCCTTGGCCTCCCAAGTACTGAGACTACAGGTGTGCGCCACCACGCCTGGCTAATTTTTGTATTTTTAGTAGAGATAGGGTTTCACCGTATTGGCGAGGCTGGTCTCGAACTCCTGACCTCGTGATCCGCCTGCCTCGGCCTCCTGAAGTGCTGGGATTACAGGCGTGAGCCACTGCACCTGGCCTGATGCTGGAGCTCTACAGGAATCAGAGCCACAGAAGCCTTCAGAGCCTTCAGAGCCTTCAGAACCGTTAGCCAATTAAATCTCTTTTCTTTATAAATTACCCAATCTCAGGTAGTTCTTTTTTTTTTTTTTTTTTTTTTTTTTTTTTTGAGACAGTTTTCATTCTGTCACCCAGGCTGCAGTGCAATGCTGTGATCACAGCTCACTGCAGCCTCAACCTTCTGGGCTCAGGTGATCCTCCCACCTCAGCCTCCCGGGTAATATTTTGTGTTTTTTGTAGAGACTGGGTCTTACTTTGCTGCCCAGGTTGGTCTTGAACTCAAGCAATCCGCCCGCCTTGGCCTCCCAAAGTGCTGGGATTTACAGGCATGAGCCACTGTGCCTGGTCTCAGGTATTTTTTTTTATAGGAATGCAAGAATGAACTAATCCACCATTTTTCAATCTGTTTAGGGAATACTAAAGGATATTATTAATTAATAAAAGTGTGCCTTCTTACCTTACTTCCCAACTGTCAGTTTGCTAGGTCAGTAACATTTTTTGACATTAATATATTTTTGTAGATTCATCTTCGATGAAAGTAAAACAAATAGTAAGTGGTGGTATAAGGTTATTAACTATGTACAAAATTTGGAGTAGAAAAAGAGTGGGGATTTTTTGGTGATTGGGGATAGGTCTCTTTTTATGGAGTATGGTAGTTGCAGAAATTAGTATTTGTTTATTCTTTTTTAGTATTACTGGGCAATATGGTGGGTACACTGACTCCCCAAATTCGAACTCTGTGATAATGTGCACGTGCTTACCACCATTTATCAGAGGAAGACATCAAGCTCAAGGAGACTGAGTTTATGATTTAGTGAGTAAGAGGCCGCCTTGCTACTTTCAGGCCTTATTCTTCTACCCTTCTGAGCCCCTGCTTATGGCAGTTGGCTTTACCATCCTGACTTTCTCCTCACTGTCTCTGACATTCAGGAAGAGTCTAAACACTGCTTCTTCCTTTCTACCCCAGCCCCTGCTATCACCCTGGGTGTCTTCAGTGAAGGCATGATGCTCACCCAAAACCTGGCTTCTCAGTTCTTTAAATGCCTCCTGAACTCAGCCACCCTCTTCCAGGTACTTATCACCAACAGAAACCATACGACCTCTGAACCCCCTGACCATCATTTCTTATCCTTCTAGCTCGCCTGTACTCAAGCCATGAACTCCAGCACATTCCCATCAAACAGCAGCTCTGCCCTAGCTTCACTCCTCTCTTGTGCAGCCCACACACGTTAGCCCCATCATTGTAATCTTTTCCTTATAGATAACTCAATAGTTTTGTCCCTTTCTACATAATACCTTGCAAAAAGTATCCCTTCTCCCATCCAAAGCCATTTCCTCACTGGTGCTTTGGATCCCACCCCTCTCACTCCTGGAGACTGTTTCCATCGTACCACTGCTCTCTCCTGGATCACTCTTAGCAGCAGCTACTATATCGAAAACATTCTCCCTTTGACATCCATATTCTCTTCTAGCTGCCTCATTTCTCTGCAATTGTTTACAGCCAAACTTCTAAAGAGCTGCCTACACACTAATTCTACTTCCTCGCCTCCCATTCTTCAACATACTCCAATTTCTACCATCCCCACCGCTCCTTCCTTGTGAAATCTCTTTCAAGGTCACCAACAACCTGCATGCCATCAAATCCAATACACATTAGTTCTGACCTTGATCTTCTTTGATCTCTCAAATAGTAAACACATTCTGATGTCCCTTCTTTCTTGAAATATTCTCTTCTGTCTCTATGGCAGCACAACATCCTGGTTTTCCTCTTCCCTGAAGGCTTGTTCCTTCCCAGTCCCTTTCTGTTTTTCCTGACTTCTTTGTTGGCTCCTCTTCTCTCCATATGATCCCTAAATAATGCTGTACTTCAGGGCTTGCTTCTAGGCTACCTGCTTTTTTATGTCTCCTTTTTTCTTAGGTGATGTCAAAGCCTCAATTTCTGGGGCTCTAAATATCCTCTACTTTCTGATAACTCTATAATCTATATCTCCATCTTGGGTTTTTCCTCGGAGCCATAGATCTGAATGTCCAAATATCTCTACTTCTATGCCTCGCCAATATTTCAAACTTTTATTTTATTTTTTTGAGACAGCGTCTTGTTCTGTCGCTCAGGCTGGAGTACAGTGGCGTGATCTTGGCTCACTGCATCCTCTGTCTCCCAGGCTCAAGTGATCCTCCCATCTCAGCCTCCCAAGTAGTTGTGACTACAGGCGTGAGCCACCACACCCAGCTAATTTTTGTATTTTTTGTAGAGAAGGGATTTTGCCATGTCGCCCAGGCTGGTCTTGAACTCCAGGACTCAGGCAATCCACCTGCCTCAGCCTCCCAAAGTGCTGGGATATTTCAACCTTAATGTGTTCAAAAGAGCCCCCAGTTTTCTTTGCAACACTCCCTCCCCATCTCCCTCCCCCAGTCTTCCCCATCTCAGTAAACGGCACTACTACACACATACCCTGTCACTCTGGCCAGAAACCCGTAAGTCCCTTTTGATAACTTTCCTTCATTCCCCAATTGTTTCCCATCAGCATGTCTACTTCTACCTCTAAAACAGACCTCAGATAGAGTAGTTACTGTCTATCTCAGTACCACCGTTTGTTTTCTCTATAGCATCAACTTCAATTTGTGATTATTTGTTTACCTGTCGACTTTTTTCCCTGCACTAAAGTGGGATCCATGAAGTCAGACATCATACTTTGCTTATTTACTACTGTATTGCCAGAAGCACATGTTAGGTCCTTAATAGGTATTTGTTAAATGAATGAAACTCTTTCTAGAAGAAACCACAGACCCTAGACTGTAATTTACCCTAAGGGAGAATGTAGGCATTTAGACAAAAAAAGGTATCGGCTGGGTTTAGTGGCTCATGCCTGTAATTCCAGCACTTTGGGAGGCTGAGGCAGGTGGATGGCTTGAGCTCAGGAGTTTGACACCAGTATAGGACAACATGGTGAAACCCCATCTCTACAAAAAAATACAGACAAAATTAGCTGGGTATGGTAGCACACGCCTGTGGTCCCAGCTACTCAGGAGGCTGAGGTGGGAGAATAGCTTCAGCCCAGGAGTTGGAGGTTGCAGTGAGCTATGATCATGCCACTGCACTCCAGCCTAGGTGACAGAGTGAGACCTCATCTCAAAAAATAAAAAGTAAAAACAAACAAACGAAAGGTATCTTGTAACATCTTGCGAACACCTCAACATGTATTCCAATATTCCTAGTATAACCTCTCTCTTCAGATTCTTTGCCTAGGAAAGCACAAAGAAATAGAGAAATAAGACTGGCCACTTGTGAAGTGCAAAGAACAGAGGCCCTGCTCAGATCCACCTGTGAGCTCTCTGCAAAGAACAGAGGCCCTGCTCAGGTCCACCTGTGAGCTCTCTGCAAAGAACAGAGGCCCTGCTCAGGTTGCCTGTGACGTTTTTCTAGAGTAATAGAGCACTAGGTTTGGAGTTGGTCAGGCCTAGAACCAAGTCTCATTTCTGGCATAAGTTGTGTCTTCTCTCGAGTTATTTAAATACTCTAAGCCTGTTTCCTCAACTGTTACTGGAAAGACAACCATGACCGAGGATTAAATGATCACTTGTGGAGGGCCTTGCACAGTGCCTGACAGCCAAGAGATACCAAAATGGTAGTGGTCAACAAGTTGAGCCCAGCCTCTCCCATTCCAAAGCAGAGCACTAGGGTTGGTAAGAATATGAATGAGAATCTGATGTAGAGCAGATGCCTTTTTAAAAAACTCTAATATATCACTGCCACTCTCTTCTAGCAGTCAAGGGCAGGAATTATCTTGACCTGACAGGGTGCTGTAGAAGGGGAGAAAGAATAATGGACTTGGAATAAGCTGATCTGAGTCTGAATTCCAACTCTACCAACTGCACTTTATGTGAATTTGTACAACTCATTTAATCTCTTTAAACTTTTCCCTTGTATGTAAAATGGAATTATACTCCTAGCACAGTGACAGCCCTCATGGGCAAGAAAGAAATGTTCTATGAGTCTTAATTTTATAGACACAAAAGCAGAGGTAGACTGTGTGGTTAAGTAATTTGGGGCTGGTGGTCATGAGACCCCAGGTAGAGACAGACCCCAGGCTACAGGGTGAGTTCTCGCTTTCAAGCATGAAAAAAGTGAACACAATGTTCCCAACACTCAAACACCATGTCAGGCCTCTGAGCCCAAGTTAAGCCATCATATCCCCTGTGATCTGTACGTATACATCCAGATGGCCTGGAGCAAGTGTGAAAATGGTTGGTTCCTGCCTTAACTGATGACATTCCACCATTGTGATCTGTTCCTGCCCCACCTTAACTGAGCGATTAACCTTGTGAAATTCCTTCTCCTGGCTCAGAAGCTCCCCAACTGAGTACATTGTGACCCCTGCCCTTGCCAGCAAGAGAACAACCCCCTTTGAACGTAATTTTCCACTACCCACCCAAATCCTATAAAACAACCCCACCCCTATCTTCCTTCGCTGCCTCTTTTCGGACTCAGCCCGCCTGCACCCAGGTGAAATAAACAGCCTTGTTGCTCACACAAAGCCTGGTTGGTGGGCTCTTCACATGGATGCATGTGACACACATCTTCCATTCTAAGATGCTATTAATAAAAGACAAAATGGCTACTGGAGTCTTTCTGCAGACTCTCGTTGGTAAAAGTGCTACTACGTAAAGCTCACATGCTACAAGGAAAATAAGGTTCTCTGATGCTAACAATGAGAGCTGGTAAGCAATGTTTATAAAGTTTCTCATTTCTGTTCTCTTGGCTCTTTCTTTGCTAATGCTCCAGGAATGTCAGCAATGCTCCCAAACTTAACATCAGCAGAAATGGCTGGGCGAGAAGGGTATATGCAACAGAGACATGCGTTAATCTTTTGTCTTTATTTGCTGCTCTAGTTTAAATCCTCAAAGAACTGTTGGAATGTAGTTTTCTGGAAGCCTAGAGAAAAAGGCCATCGGCCATGCAGGACTCAAAACCTGTTTGTGTCTTCACTCTCAAAGTCACTGGATCCTCCCAGAACGAGAAAGCTGGTTTTGTTCACTTTCTCAATCAACAATGTTTTGCTCAAGTTCTTTCAACACTTCAAAATTCAAATCCATGATATCTTAAGAATTCAAATAATCAAAACAATGCTTCTGATTCTATTGTTCGAGTCCAGATTTACTGTCAAGAGTAAACAAGTTCTATTCTTGTAACTGAGAGCTCTGAGAGAGGCTCATGAGCTTTAATGACCAGCTTAAAGTTTAAATGGATAAACAAGACAGGCTTGGGGGCTATTTCTCATCAACTCAGTTTAAGAACTTGAGGAAAACCTATCTACTGGTAATGATTACAAATGTTAGATGGAGAGATTATCTTCTGCATAATTTATTTATTTTCTGAAAATATTTTTTCCTTAAACTGATAAGGAGGTGATGATAAAGCTAAATTCAGTAGTATAATACAAACATTTTTATAGTAAACAACCTATGAAGGCTCATCTAAGCACCCTATAAATTATTTCACAACACCCTTAGCAGTTATATCTAACATCTATTTCCATCAGTTGCCTCAACTCAGTCTTGGCGCTCAGGCCTTCTGCTGTGAGGTACAGTTAGGACAGAAAGATGAAAACAGGGCTAGACCTGCATGTGGGTTTAACCCTAAAGGAACTACTAACAATGGGACAATAGGTTCCTGAAAGATGTCATCTGGGTCTGCACTAGCACAGTCTGAAGCTAAGCTATGCTCATCTTTCCACACCTGTATCAGGTTGATTCTCTGCCTCTTCCCCCAAGCCCTTGATAGCACAAAGAAATCCCTCATTAAAGTACACATAAGAATATGGAATTTTTCTAAGGAGAAGAGTCAGAGGCATTGTTCTTAAAAAGGAACTGAATGGTAGAGAATAAAATGAGACTGGGGTTCTAAAAGAGGATATGGCTGGGATCTCTGGCTCCTGGCAACAGTCATATTATCACATTAAGCACTAAAACGCAATACCATACAGAAATAAAGTTTCTATCTTAAGGCAAAATTCAGCCTCTGGAAACACCCAATTCTACTTCTCTGTTAAGCAACCACCTGAGAGAATCAGTGAGTACCAACGAAAAAAAGGAGAATGGAGCAAGACTCGCCGAGCCGCAGACGCTGAGATGTGGATCTTTGTGAAGACCCTCACAGGCAAGACTATCGCCCTTGAGGTCGAGCCGAGTGACGCCACTGAGAATGCCAAAGCCAAAATTCAAGACAAGTAGGGCATCCTACCTGACCAGCAGTGTCTGATAATTTGAGGCAAATAGCTGGAGGATGGCCGCACTCTCTCAGACTACAACATCCAGAAAGAGTCCACCTTGCACCTGATGCTGCGCCTGCGCGGTGGCATTACGGAGCGTTCCCTCTGCCACCTTGCCCAGAAATACAACTGTGACAAGATGATCTGCCACAAGAGCTGTGCTTGCCTGCGCCCCCATGCTGTCAACTATTGCAAGAAGTGTGGCCACACCAACAACCTACGTCCCAAAAAGGTCAAATAAGGCTCTTCCCTCCCCAAAGGGCAGCCTTCTGCCCAGGCCCTATGGCCCTGGGGCCTCAATAAAGTGTTCCTTTCATTGACTGGAGCAAAAAGCAAAGAAAAAAAAAAGAAATTGATCACCTCCATTTCATACATCGGGGGCCCAAGGATGTCTTTCAGAGCATGGAAATCAATCAAAATCGGCATTTCAGGTGGGAGAGCCAAGTCAGTAGTGTCACTGATAGATTCAGGTTTTTCATCTTCTAAGATGTGTTCTCTGCAACCTAAACGAAAAAAAAAATGTATTTAGAAGTTCTAAGACATTTGCAGGCTGGAAAATTCACTAGCAGTGAATATCAAACAAAAGCCCAGTCAGTGGACCTCAAAAGTTCAGTCACTTTTATGCATTTCTCAAGGCACAGACATTCACCTGTGTATTTGTGGCATGCAGGTGAAATAATTTGTCTTTCAAGAGCTCACTGAAGGTGGCATTTGCAATTGCCTTGTTCAATTATTTTTACTTGCTTATTGTCTATCTCTCCCATTAAAGTGTAAGTTCCAGAAGGGAAACAACTTTGCCTGTCCTTTTTGACCATTATATTCTTAACGATTCCCAGCACTATTCAACTTAATGGCCTACAGCTAGGCCAAAGACTGAAGGGCTAAATGCAGTAGGTTACTTTGCATTCTGTGATCTAACAATTCTCTATTCCATCAGAATAACTCAGGGCTTGTGACAAACTTTTCAAGTCCCTCTTCAGAGGAGTCTGATCAGGTGTCCTCTCCCCTCCCCTCCTCTCTCTCTCCATACCCGCCCCACATTTTTTTTTTTTTTTTTTTTTTTTTGAGACAGAGTCTAGTGCAGTGGTGTTAACACAGCTCATGCTGCCTCGACCTCCTGGGCTCAAGCGATCCTCCCTCCTTGGCCTCCCAAAGTGCTGGGATTACAGACATGAGTTGCTGCACCAGGTCAGGTGTTGTTTTCTAATGGGCAATGTAAACCTGGACATGATAGAACTCATATAAGCACTGCCTGTTTTGTAAGCATATAGCTTAACTCTAAGGTTATCATTTTCCAATAAATAAATATAATTGGCAGTGCCAGGGTAAGAGAATACTAAGCCTGGTTTGAAATCCCTGTAATAATGGGCCATCTCCTTTACCTGCCTATAAGCCCTGCATGGCTGATATCTTGTCCAAATATTGACTCATTTTGGTTTGGACCTAAGACATACAAGGAGCAGGACCCAGTCGACTTATCAGACCACCTTCTGTATCAATCTTTGTAATTCCAGTTCAAGTAATGAAAAATATTACATAATCTGTGGCCAGAAACCAAAAATGGGGAGTAGAGGTTTTAAAACTGCAGGAAATACTTGGCTGTATTCGATCTCACTCCCAGCTTTTTCTTTTAGTCTGTCGTAATTGTTCTAACTTCTTGTCTTATGAAGTGTTTTGTTTTAAAATCTTTCATTACCTTTTCTTAACATACTATTCCTTCTGAAAGTGATCGCTTTATATATTAATACACACATATAATAATTATGCAGTTATCTAACATTGTCTGTCTATCTATATTGTTTGAGATGGAATCTTGCTCCGTCACCCAGGCTGCAGTGCAGTACCTCCGCCTCCTGGGTTCAAGCGATTCTCCTGCCTCAGCCTCCCAAGTAGCTGGGATTACTGGCACACGACACCATGCCCGGTTAATGTTTGTGTGTATATGTATATTTTTTATATATATATATATTTTTTTTGAGACGGAGTCTTGCTGTGTCACCCAGGCTGGCGTGTAGTGGCACAACCATGGATCACTGCAACCTCCGTCTTCTGGGTTCAAGCGATTCTCCTGCCTCAACCTCCCTGTAGCTGGGACTACAGGCATGGGCCACCATGCCCGGCTAAATTTTGTATTTTTAGTAGAGATGGGGTTTCACCATGTTGGCCAGGCTGTTGTTCTCAAACTCCTGATCTCAGGTCATCTGCCCACCTCGGCCTCCCAAACTGCTGGCATTACAGGCATGAGCCACTGCACCCAGCCTAATGTTGGTAGTTTTAGTAGAGATGGGGTTTCACTATGTTGGCCAGGCTGGTCTCAAACTCCTGACCTCAGGTGATCTGCCCACCTCGGCCTCCCAAACTGCTGGGATTATAGGTGTGAGCCATGGCACCCGGCCTAATGTTTGTATTTTTAGTAGAGATGGGGTTTTACCATGTTGGCCAGGCTGGTCTTGAACTCCTGACCTCAAGTGATCCGGCTGCCTCAGCTTCCCAAAGTGTTGGGATTACAGGTGTGAGCCACCGTGTCTGGCAATATATCCCTATATACTTATTTTAGTTTTGCTGTGGTTCTTCCATTTTTTCCACTAACTCTTTTCCTTTCAAAAATGATTACTGAGTATGTTTAATACTGGTAGACCCTTATTTTATTTTTATGTTTTCTTGAACCTCACAGGG
This sequence comes from Chlorocebus sabaeus, assembly GCF_047675955.1. NCBI lineage: Eukaryota > Metazoa > Chordata > Mammalia > Primates > Cercopithecidae > Chlorocebus > Chlorocebus sabaeus. The sequence continues at coordinate 45,159,941 of NC_132908.1, read as the reverse complement.
ATGAACCTAACTTTAAATTCTAACAATAACTGGAGACATCCTGAATGTCACTAAATGATGCCAATGAGAACTTTTGGGTGAGGGATTCTCCCACTCTCCTCTCCTGCTGGGCTCCAGTGGGCTTCTCTTCAGGACTGAAACCATGAATGACACAGGAAAGAAAACACAACAGTTCAAATTTTCTGCCAATGGATGGTTATTTAACAGCAAATTATGTCAAACAAAGCATTAAACCTCTCACTACCTCTCTCTGCAGAATTGTTGTGAGAATTAAAAAGAAAATCCTTTGTAGACTGCAAAGAGCAATGCACTGTTTATCACATATGTAAGTCTTGAGTTATATATATTCTTATAATTGTACCTCTGTAACATCACTTGATCTTTCAAGGTTTGGCCTGACCATGTCCTAGGGACATCTTCCCCGACTTTTTTGACTTCTTTTATAGCATTCATTTGCTTCACAAAATCTAGCAATTCTGGGTTAGTCAGCAGCTTATGGAAATGGGAGATTTTCTGCTTGCTGCTCTTTTTCCAGTATATTCCAAGCAGTATCAATGATCAAAGGTGGGAAAGCACTCACCTGATCAGTTTAGCTACATGCAGATCTCAGAGTGGAAAAGAAAGTAGGTGTCATTGCTTAATTAAAATTAATGCACAGAAGAAAAGCACTACCTGTCTAAGGTTACTACACTCTACAGATGGAAGGTAGTGGTACTCAAAAACTTCAGCCAGTGCAAAAAGAGCTTACAAGTTTCTCCAGTCTGTGGTGCTTTGTGACAAGCTTTTCTGAGATCTAATTACTGTTGCCAGCTTGTATTTCACTATCACAGGAGGAAGTAAAGCTCCGTGGGTGAAAGCCAACCCACAATTACATAACCAATGCTTTAGGACATCCAATCCTTTTCCAAGTGTAGTATGGGGTTCAGTGTTCTGAGCACTGGGGGAGTGGGGTTGGGAGAGCTATTTCTAATGCAACTAGACCTTATAATATAAAAGATGACAATTTAGGGGCAGCAGATGTGTTATTAAAAAAATTCAATAAACTCAAAAATAAACTGCATTTCAAAATGTTCCATCATTAGAATATATGCCTAGAAAACTAAGGCTCTCGTCAAGAAAATGGTGTCAGCTAACTGGGAGAGGCAGGACAGCACTGGATTCTGAGTCACCCCCCGGACTGTGTGTAATGCAAAGTGAGAGTAGGGAAACACTGGATCTTCCTAGAATACCCACTTTGATTCCTCATTATAAAACACACAAACAACAAGCAAAATGTCATCTCACAAAGATATCACTCAAGGAATGAACCCCCGGTTATATCTGCACCTTCTGGGTCGTATGTGCAAGCATTCAAGCACTCAGCCCTAACACCATGTTCTCTCTTGTCAGAAAGGACCAGCACCAGGAGAAGAAAGTGGCATCATCCCTGAGATTAATTGCTGGCCTTGCCCGAGATTGCAACATTCAAGCAATATGGACTTTTTAAGGCAAGGGGAAACACCACCAACAAAAAGTTCAACCTTCCAACACATCAGGGACCCTGACCCCAAGTCCTTCCTACTGGAATTGTGCAGTTTTCTTCTTATACACCTTTCTTTCGGACTCAAATAGTGGTTCTTAACAAATGGTTAATACTCATATAAAAGAAACTATTATTTCACTGAGAAGCAAAGAAATTCAAATTATAAAAACAAGCTGGTTACCAAAATAACCAGTAAAGTTTAAGAAATGACAAAGGCCAATGTTAAGGAAAGTAAAGAGATCTTCTCAAACACTGTTGCTTACGGAAGTATAAACTGGTTCAAACTTTCAGGAAAGCAATATGGAAACAGACTGAAAGCCTTCCAAATATTTAGAGTCTCACACTCAGTGGTTCTTTTTTTGCAGCAATCTATCCTCAGAGAAATACACAAAAGTACAGGCAAGTGTTTGTGCACAGAGTCACCCATTGGAGCACTACAAATAACAGCAAAACTTAGATCCAATATAAGCACCCATCATTAGGAACATAGTTAAGTAAACCATAGCGTATCTATCTGGTAAAACACTACAGTCACTAAAAATGGTTTCCTAAGTTTTCAAGTAATGTGAGAGAATTCTTTCAAAACAACGTTAAACTGAGGAATGGGGAGGATATAACATTTCACACAGTGTGATTTTTACATACACAGTAGTCATCCCTTCTCCACAGGGGATACATTTCCAGACCCACGGTGGATACCTGAAACACAGGATAGTTCAGAACCCTATATATACCATCTTTTCCCTATAGATACGTACTTATGATCATGTTTAATTTATAAATTAAGCAAAGTAAGAGACTTACAATACTAATAAAATAAACCCAGAATGCCAGCATCACTGCTCTTGGCTTTGGGTCCATTATTAAGCAAGGGAAGGGTTACCTGAACACAAACACCCTGATACCAAGACAGTTGATCTGGTAAGTGAGATGGCTGCTGCGCGGCTAAACGGGCGGGAGTCATACTGCGTGGATGTGCTGGACAAAGGGAGGCTTCCCGTCCGGGGTCACACAGAGCAGGACGGCTCGACATTTCAGCACACTGCCCAGAATAGTGCACAATTTAAAACTTATGAGTGGATTATTTCTAGAATTTTCCATTTAATATTTTTGGATGATGGTTGACCGCAGGTAACTAAAACTGCAGAAAGTGAAGCTGCAGGTGAGGGGGGAGCTACAGTGTCATTATCATATGAATGAAATGATACAGTCCAAAATGGTAAAAGAGTTATGCCCTGAGCAATCATTAAAAAGTCAGGAAACAACAGGTGCTGGAGAGGATGTGGAGAAATAGGAACACTTTTACACTGTTGGTGGGATTGTAAACTAGTTCAACCATTATGGAAAACAGTATGGCGATTCCTCAAGGATCTAGAACTAGATGTACCATATGACCCAGCCATCCCATTACTGGGTATATACCCAAAGGATTATAAATCATGCTGCTATAAAGACACATGCACACGTAAGTTTATTGCGGCACTATTCACAATAGCAAAGACTTGGAATCAACCCAAATGTCCATCAGTGACAGACTGGATTAAGAAAATGTGGCACATATACACTATGGAATACTACGCAGCCATAAAAAAGGATGAGTTTGTGTCCTTTGTAGGGACATGGATGCAGCTGGAAACCATCATTCTTAGCAAACTATCACAAGAACAGAAAACCAAACACCGCATGTTCTCACTCACAGGTGGGAACTGAACAATGAGATCACTTGGACTCGGGAAGGGGAACATCACACACCGGGGCCTATCATGGGGAGGGGGGAAAGGGGAGGGATTGCCTTGGGAGTTATACCTGATGTAAATGACGAGTTGATGGGTGCTGACGAGTTGATGGGTGCAGCACACCAACATGGCACATGTATACATATGTAACAAACCTGCACGTTATGCACATGTACCCTAGAACTTAAAGTATAATAATAAAAAAAAAAGAAAAAAAATGTCCTTTAAAAACATCTAGTTGGTGTAAAAATAAATCCAGAATACCTATGTATTTAATTCCAAAAAAAAAAGAGTTATGCCCTGAGTTATGAGATTAACATTACATGAGATATTAAAAATAAATCATTGCCTCCAGTTCTGACTCTGAATTCCCACCTATGTGGCCTAGAACAAGGTGACTTTACGTCTTTGTATCTGGTTTTCTAATCAGCAAAACCAGAATTACAGTATTCTCAGAGAGTTGCTGGGAGAATTTAGTAATGGTCAAAAGCCTTAATATGTATAGATGAGAGATACTCAATTATATACTAGCTTCCACTCTCCCCATCCCCCCCTTTTTTTTTTGAGACAGAGGCTGTAGTGGTGAGATCTCAGCTCTCTGCAACCTCTGCCTCCTGTGTTCATGCGATTCTCATGCCTCAGCCTCCTGAGTAGCTGGGATTACAGGTGTGTACCACCACACCTGGCCAATTTTTTTTTTTTTTTTTGAGACGGAGTCTCCCTGTGTCACCCAGGCTGAAGTGCAATGGTGCAATCTCGGCTCACTACAACCTCCGCCTCCCGGGTTCAAGCGATTCTCCTGCCTTAGCCTCCTGAGAAGCTGAAATTACAGGCGCTCGCCACCACACCCAGCTAATTTTTGTATTTTTAGTAGACACGGGGTTTCACCATGTTGGTCAGGCTAGTCTCGAACTCCTGACATCGTGATCCACCTGCCAAGGCCTCCCAAAGTGCTGGGATTACAGGCGTGAGCCACCGCGCCCAGCCCAATTTTTGTATTTTTAGTAGAGACGGGGTTTCACCATGTTGGCCAGGTTGGTCTCGAACTCCTGGCCTCAGGTCCTCCTGCCTTGGCCTCTCAAAGTGTTGGCATTATAGGCATGAGCCACTGTACCTGGCCTTTTTTTCTTTCTTAGTTTTCCTTTAGCAAATTCTCCCAGATCCTGATGGCTCCCTTTTTAGAGTAATACTTACTATACAGATTTCTATGACTCACATATTCTTACCCCAAACCCTTCTATTACAAGAAAACAAAGTGCTCTCTACAATCTCATTCTACCCAGCATCCCACAGACAGGACTCTGACCACAATCACACAACTGTTGGGAATCACATAAATTAAAAATACATAAAAACCCTGTTAAACAGAGGTTGAAAATAAAGGACATGGAAATATAAAATGAGTAGAATAAGCTAGCTCTACTTCATCCCACTTCAACTATTTTTCCACTTAAATAAAATCAGTCTGAAAATCGGAGGGGGCTAGTGTTTTTTAGTTGATTTAATCTACTCAGGGGTATCCCTCAGCTCTTCTTTACTGGGTATTATCAGCCTATTAATACCTATTAATACCATTATCTATGTCTGATTCAGAACATTGCCAAGATAGTCGGGGCATAACCATGGAGTTTCCCAGCATTAAAGCAGCAGAGATACACACAGCACAGGGACAGAACCAGCAATGTACTCATGGCATGGACTGTGGTGATGGCAGTGAACAAAGTGAGAGTGAAATGCAGTGTACCCCCAAAGGGGGCTAAGCCATCTTCTAGAGCTGATGGAAGCACAGCTATTACGGAGGGAAGTCCTACAGGGACAGCCTCCTCTGGGGAAGGACTGGGCTTTTCCTAAGCAGCTATCACTTGGACACAGTCAACTGTTTTCCACTCATTTTCCCTCTGCCACAGGAACATGATTTCAATGAAAACAGGACCCACAGCCAAAGAATTGCTGTGGGAAGAGGGAGGAAAGGGAATTATTGAAAGGGGAAGTAAGGAGGAAGGATAAGGGGGGTTATAATACCTCAGGATAGTAGCTCTCTGTTAAAAAATAAAAAAGTTCCTTGCGGTTTGAAAAAATCTTGACGCAAAATGGGAGGTCTCGGTAGCTCTTGGCTAGTGATCCAACCAATGGCAAGTAGCAGGGAGGCCAGAAACACAAAAAGCGCAACACCCACAATTCCTCAGCATGTGGTAGAAATGGAGACTATCTAACCACAGAGGGCCCTAGGATATCTATCACCATCTTTATTCAAGGCAGAATTTTAGTGATCACTCCTTATTCTCTATACCCTGCTTAATCTGAAGCATATATAGTACCAAGCTTTCAACTCCAGTCCCATGAGTTCAAAAGCTAAATTTTGTGGTAACAGGAACCCCTTCTTCTAAATGATCAGAGAAGTGTTCATTTTCACAAACAGCAGGTTTTTAATGCCTGTGGGGTGGGAATGGAGGAGGGAAGGATGGGACATACCAGAGCCTGTTAATTGCAGCCAGCAATAAAACAAGCTCCAGAAATGGGGATAATTTTCCAAGAAAGCACTACTACTGTTTCTGTCATACTAATATCATGTCTTTGGGAGACTGTTGGGAATGTGTAAGCTGCATTCTGATGCTTAGCAGAATTCAGGAAGAATCAGGAATTCATGAAGCACAGGATACAACCACAATAAACAGAACTTTAAATGCTGGGCAGAAGCTTAAAGATCCAGTCTAACCCTCCATTTTATATCTAAGGAGACACAGACCCAGTTTAAACAAGCTTAAACAAACTGCCTAAGTCCACAGCGTTTACAGACAGTATTAGGACTACTGACTCTCAAAGACACTTTTTGTCCCAACCGAAAGTCCAGTCTAGAAAAGCCACCTGTAGTTGGTGTGGATGTGGAGAAAGGAGAACTCTTACACACTGGTGGCTGGAATGTAAATTAGTACAGCCATTATGGAAAACAGTATGGTGATTTCTCAAATTTTAAAAGTAGAACTATCATATGATCCAGCAACCCCACAAATGGGCATTTATCCAAAGGAAATGAATATGTCAAAGGGGTATCTGCACTTCCATGTTTGCTGCAGCACTATTCACAATAGCTAATATATGGAATCAACCTAAGTGTCCATCAATGGATGAATGGATAAAGAAAATGTGACATATATAAACAATGGAATATTATTCAGCCACAAAAAGAATGAGATCCTGTCACATGTGGCAACATGGTTGAACCTGGAGGACATTACATTAAGTGAAATTAGCCAGGCACCAAAAGACAAATACTGTATGATCTCATTTATATGTGGAATCTAAAGAAGTTAGAGTTAAGTGGAATCTTATAGAAGCAGAGAGTAGAAGAGTGGTTACAAGAGGCTGGCAAGGGGAGAGACAGTGGGGATGGGGAGAGATTGGTCAATGGGTACAAAATTGCAGATAAATAGGAGGAATAAGTTCTGGTGTTCTACTGCAGGGGTCCCCAAACCCTAGGCTGTGGACCAGTCAGTACCAGTCCATGGCCTGTCAGGAATCGGGCCACACAGCAGGAGGTGAGCAGTGGGTGGGTGAGCATTAGGGCCTGAGCACCGCCTCCTGTCAGATCAGCGGCGGCATTAGATTGTCCTAGGAGCTCGAACTCTATTGTGAATTATGAACTGTGCATGTGAGGGATGTAGGGTGGATGCTCCTTATGAGAATCTAATGCTGATGATTTGAGGTAGAAGAGTTTTATCCCGAAACCATTCCCCCACAGGTCCATGGAAAAACTGTCTCCCATGAAATTGGTCCCTGGTGCCAAAAAGGTTGGGGACCACTGTTCTACTGCACAGTGACTATGGTTAACAATATTGTATATTTCAAAATAGCTAGAATAATTTTAAATATACTTACCACAAAGAAATGATAAATATATGAGGTGACAGATATGCTAAACAGCCTGATTTGATTTTTACACAATGTATACATGTACTGAAACATCACACTATACCCCATAAATATGTATATTATGTAGCAATTTAAAAAAGAACAAATGGGGCTCCAGTTTCCTTATCAATAAAATGAAAGTCAGATTGGATGAACTCTACTCTCCCATACCATTCGTCACAGAGCCTTATCAAAATAGATAGTCAATTGTGGTTTGTCGAATTAGACCAAATTTCGGCTATGTAATTCTTAAATTTTATCAACATCTGTGAAAAATGATATATCATCAAAATACTTATTACTTTAATTTGCCAAAGAATTACTGTTTTTAATGCTAATTTTGTCAAGTAAACAAATATTTTTATCAGCGAAAATTAATTATGTAACAATTATTTCTGAATGATTAAAATTTTTTCTTGCAAGTTGAATTCCATCACACTGGCTTCCTGAGTTGTGGAGTAGGAGCAAAATGGAAAGTGGAGACGGTTGTACTTGTGTCAGGGGCAAGAAACGCGTTACTGGGGATATAAAAACAAGATGGCAGAGGGGTTATGTGTGAGGAGGAGATGTTTACATCTCAACTCTCTGGCACACATGATTTCAGACCATGTTTAAGCATGGACAGAAAGACACATATGGTTGCGGTTACACAAACAACCAAGTTGTTTTGTTTTAACCAAGCCTACTTTAAAAAGTGACATGAAATGCTGAGATTTCGAGTGGCTTTCTTATTGCACAAAATAGCAGAAATATGTGTCACAAGGCTAAACTGACAAGGATATAATGCATCTAAGGACCTACCAATGGTAAGGCAGAAAAGGGAAAACAAAGTGTCTTTTGAAAAAATCAGAAAAACCTGAGTATTTCCAACTGTATAATTTGTGCTGTCATTTCAGGTTAATCTTTTCCAAAACAACATCTTCCCAGCCAGAGGAAGTGTGCTAAGTACAACTGAGATTCAAGTTACTGGCCAGGGCTGCCAAGGCATTTGGGTCTACATATTTTCAAACTTTTTTATTCTTTTAAAGGAACTAGCTATAATGGAGAAATCTGTAGATCAAATGCCCAGAAGAACCTTCAGACCTGCAATAAATCCTTTTTCTTTCTGTTGGTATTTTCTTCATTATTTTGGGGGTGGCAATACAACCTTACCATTACCAAATACATTTTCTTTCAAGTTTACCTACGGAACATTTCTACATAGTAACCACTGAGATACACATGGAAGTTATGACTATGACTTCCATCATTTAAAAAAAAAAAAAAAAAAAAATTTAGGTTTTTTTTTTTTTTTTGGAGACAGAGTCTCATCTGTTGCCCAGGCTGGAGTGCAGTGGCACAATCTCAGCTCACTACAACCTCCACCTCCCGGGCTCCTATGATTCTCATGCCTCAGTCACCAGAGTAGCTGGGACAACAGGCGTATGCACCACCACATCTGGCTAATTTTTTGTATTTTTAGTTAAGATGGGGTTTTGCCATGTTGGCCAGGCTAATCTTGAATTCCTGAGCTCAAGTAATCCACCCGACTTGGCCTCCCGAAGTGCTGGGATTACAGGTGTGAGCCAACGGACCTGGCCATTTTTCAATTTTAGTGGCAATTATTATGAAACAAACAAACAAAAGGGTATCTGCAAACATTTTTTCCACTGTTTTTCCATTGAAATGAATTTAGAGACATAAGCAAATGACCTTTTCATGTCCATTTACTATAAGTAATTTTTATAAGCTACCATACCTTCAATAAGTAAAATAGAGCTTTCAATGATCAATTCAGTGCCTCCACAGAGGTTAAAAATCAGCATTTATTTCACTTAAAAAATTGTTTCTCTGCCTCTTCCAATAGACTACACATTTAGTTCTCTTTAATCAGCTTTCCAGAATCCAATTTAGAACTTGGCATATAGTAGGTACAGTCATGCACTGCATAACAACATTTTGGTCAAAGGCAGACCACATATATGACAGAAGTACCGGAAGACAACAATAGAGTTGCAAGAGTCCTAATGCCTAGTGATGCCCCCTTAGGGCAATGGAATGCATTACCCAAATGTTTGTGGTGATGCTGGTGTACACAAACCTACTGTGCTGCCAGCTGTACAAATGCACAGCATGTACAATTACATACAGTACATAATACTTCATAGTGATAGTGAGTGACTATGTTATTGGTTTATGAATTTACTATGCTTCATTTAAAAATTATTTTATTCTTATATATATTTTTAGAGGTGGGGGTCTTGCTATGTTGCCCAGACTGGTCTTGAACTCGTGAGTTCAAGCAATCCTCCTGCCTCAGCCTCCCGAGTAGTTGGGACTACAGGCACACACTATCATGCCTAGACTATACTATGCTTTTTCTTATTATTTTAGAGTGCACTCCCTTCTGTAAAAAAGAAGTTAACTGTAAAACAGCCTCAAGCAGATGCTTCAGTAGGTAGAAGAAGGCATTGTTATCCATGCATGTTACTGCCCCTGAAGCCCTTCCAGTGGGCCAAGATGTGGAGGTGGAAGACAGTGACACTGAAGATCCTGATCCAGTTCAGGACTGGGCTAATGTGTGTCTGTGTCTTCGCTTTTCATAAAGAAGTTTAAAAAGTAAAACAATTTTTTAAAAAGCTTATATACAGTAACGATATTAACCCATTTATGCCAGAAGTTGTGAATTTTTTTGTGAAAAATCAGACCTTGGCAATGACCTTGAGCAGTAGGATATAAATAACTCCCACAAACTTAGCATTCCAATAATAAAGCACTAGGCATAAATGGGTTAAAAATGTATTTTTGTGGCCGGGCGCGGTGGCTCAAGCCTGTAATCCCAGCACTTTGGGAAGCCGAGACGGGCGGATCACGAGGTCAGGAGATCGAGACCATCCTGGCTGACATGGTGAAACCCCGTCTCTACTAAAAAATACAAAAAAACTAGCCGGGCGAGGTGGCGGGTGCCTGTAGTCCCAGCTACTTGGGAGGCTGAGGCAGGAGAATGGCGTGAACCCAGGAGGCGGAGCTTGCAGTGAGCTGAGATCTGGCCACTGCACTCCAGCCTGGGCCACAGAGCAAGACACTGTCTCAAAAAAAAAAAAAAAAAAAGTATTTTTGTATAGCTATACAGTGTGTTTGTGTTTTAAGCTGAGTGTTATAAAAGATTTGAAAAGTTTTAAAAAGCTGGATGTGGTGGCACACACCTGTAATCCCAGCTACTTAGGAGGTTGAGGTTGAAGGATCACTTGAGCCCAGGAGTTCAAGACCAGCCTGAGCAACACAGCCTGTCTCAAAAAAAGAAAAAAAAAGTAAAAAAAAAAAAAAAAGAGAAAAATTAAAAAAATATAGCTAAGTGTACAGTGTTAATAAGTTAGTAAGTCTATGCTAGTATATATACAGTAATGTCCTGGGCTTTCACATTCACTCACCATTCACTTGCTGACTCACCCAGAGCTACTTCCAGTCCTGCAAGCTCCATTCATGGTAGGTGCCTTATACAGAAGTACCAGCTTTTATTTGTTGTTTATCTGTTGTTCAGATACACAAATACCACTCTGTTACAATTGCCTACAGTGTCCAGTATAGTAACATGCTGTAGAAGTTTATAGCCTAGGAGTAACAGGCTATACCACATAGCCTAGGTGTATAGAAAGCTATACCATCTAGGTTTGTGTAAGTACACTCTATGATGTTTCCACAATGACAAAATTTCCCAGAGATGCATTTCTCAGAACATATCCCCATCATTAAACAATGCATATGACTGTATTCAGTAAATGCTAGCTGACTCACTGATTGAATAAACTGGGTATAAACAAGGGCCCAAAACATAAGATTCCATCTTTAGTACCAGACAAGAAAGTTTGCACCCGTTTTCAGTGGGTTTTATGTATTAATAAATCTCATTTACTGTATTAGAGATTCAGAAAATATTCCTGGACAATGATTTAGATGAGTAGTTAAAATGCAGAGATCATTTGTAATATTTTTTAAAAAACCGTAAGTATTGCTTTAATAGTCTTGTAACTCGGGCTTGTTTTGATAATGTATAACAATGACAACCAAAGGTCACTGCAGGCTGGGCATGGTGGCTCGCGCCTGTAATCCCAGCACTTCAAGAGGCTGAGACACGTGGATTGCTTGAGCTCAGGAGTTTGAGAACAGCCTGGGCAACATGGCAAAACCTGTGGTCCCAGCTACTCTAGGGACTGAGGTGGGAGGATAGCTTAAGCCCGTGAGGTGGAGGCTGCAGCGAGCTGAAATCAGGCCACTCCAGTCCAGGTGACAGAGCCAGACTCCGTTTCAAAATATATACATATATATTCAAAGGTCACTGCATTTTCCTATATGATTCATTTAACAGAATGATGACTTTATAATTATTTGATAATACTTTATTTTCCTGTCCCCAAATGGAATTTAAATAACAAATGTTTGGCTCCTATTACAGATTTTTGCCTTCACTGAAGCTTCCTTCCGGTCTGTACAGGCAAACAAGTGTCTCTTAAACTAGGCCAATATTGATGAGGGATAAATCAGCAAATCAGTGTAAATGTCAGACTTAGAAAATAATACTTCGTATCTCTTCATGATATTGGCAGTATATACCAATATGATATTTTCACCTCAATGTTAGACCACCATCTGATTTTAGAAGTTTGGACATAGCATACCGCCTCGTATCCCTACCAAATGCAAAGGATTTAGCACAGAAAGTGTTACTCTCTAGATCTATTTTTTTTTTTTTAAATAATCTTGGCTTATTTGTAAAATCCAATTAGCTCTAACAATACAACAAACCCCTGAAGTTTAGTACCAATAAGCCAGTGCCTTCAGGACTAAACTCCTGTCTCTGAAACCCATATTCCTCAACAGTAACCTTAGTTCCCTGGACAATTATAAATTCTCATTTGTCCTGAGCTGCTAATACAATCAAAGGAAATATAAGAATGAACAGGATGAAAAAGACTTTAAATAATGAAAATGTAAAACCGAATCCAAACTTCTAACCCCTGTCTGGGTCTTTAATAAGAAATCAGCACTCTCCCAAGACTAAACCAGGAAGAAGTTGAATCCCTGAATAGATCAGTAACAGGCTCTGAAATTGAGGCAATAATTAATAGCCTACCAACCAAAAAAAGTCCAGGACCAGACGAATTCTACCAGAGGTACAAGAAGGAGCTGGTACCATTCCTTCTGAAATTATTCCAATCAATAGAAAAAGAGGGAATCCTCCCTAACTCATTTTATGAGGCCAGCATCATCCTGATACCAAAGCCTGGCAGAAACACAACAAAAAAAGAGAATTTTAGACCAATATCCCTGATGAACATCGATGCAAAAATTCTCAATAAAATACTGGCAAACCAAATCCAGCAGCACATCAAAAAGCTTATCCACCACGAACAAATGGGCTTCATCCCTGGGATGCAAGGCTGGTTCAACATACACAAATCAATAAACGTAATCCAGAATATAAACAGAATCAAAGACAAAAACCACATGATTATCTCAATAGATGCAGAAAAGGCCTTTGACAAAATTCAACAGCCCTTCATGATAAAAACTCTCAATAAATTTGGTATTGATGGAACATATCTCAAAATAATAAGAGCTATTTATGACAAACACACAGCCAATATCATACTGAATGGGCAAAAACTGGAAGCATGCCCCTTGAAAGCTGGCACAAGACGGATGCCCTCTCTCACCACTCCTATTCAACATAGTGTTGGAAGTTCTGGCTAGGGCAATCAGGCAAGAGAAAGAAATCAAGGGTATTCAGTTAGGAAAACAAGAAGTCAAATTGTCCCTGTTTGCAGATGACATGATTGTATATTTAGAAAACCCCACCGTCTCAGCCCAAAATCTCCTTAAGCTGATAAGCAACTTCGGCAAAGTCTCAGGATACAAAATCAATGTGCAAAAGTCACTAGCATTCTTATACACCAGTAACAGACCAACAGAGAGCCAAATCACAAGTGAACTCCCATTCACAATTGTTTCAAAGAGAATAAAATACCTAGGAATCCAACTTACAAGGGATGAAGGACCTCTTCAAGGAAAACTACAAACCACTGCTCAATGAAATGAAAGAGGACACAAACAAATGGAAGAACATTCCATGCTCATGGATAGGAAGAATCAGTATCGTGAAAATGGCCATACTGCCCAATTATAGATTTAATGCCATCCCCATTAAGCTACCAATGACTTTCTTCACAGAATTGGAAAAAACTACTTTAAAGTTCATATGGAACCAAAAAAGAGCCCGCATTGCCAAGACAGTCTTAAGTCAAAAGAACAAAGCTGGAGGCATCATGCTACCTGACTTCAAACTACACTACAAGGCTACAGTAACCAAAACAGCATGGTACTGGTACCAAAAGAGAGAAATAGACCAATGGAACAGAACAGAGCCCTCAGCAATAATACCACACATCTACAACCATCTGATCTTTGACAAACCTGACAAAAACAAGAAATGGGGAAAGGATTCCCTGTTTAATAAATGGTGCTGGGAAAACTGGCTAGCCATACATAGAAAACTGAAACTGGATCCCTTCCTTACACCTTATACAAAAATTAATTCAAGATGGATTAGAGACTTAAATGTTAGACCTAAAACCATAAAAACCCTAAAAGAAAACCTAGGCAATACCAGTCAGGACACAGGCATGGGCAAGGACTTCATGTCTAAAACACCAAAAGCAATGGCAGCAAAAGCCAAAATTGACAAATGGGATCTAATTAAACGAAAGAGCTTCTGCACAGCAAAAGAAACTACCATCAGAATGAACAGGCAACCTACAGAATGGGAGAAAAATTTTGCAATCTACCCATCTGACAAAGGGCTAATATCCAGAATCTACAAAGAACTGAAGCAAATTTACAAGAAAAAAACAACCCCATCAAAAAGTGGGCAAAGGATATGAACGGATACTTCTCAAAAGAAGACATTTATGCAGCCAATAAAAAAATGCAGACACATGAAAAAATGCTCATCCTCACTGGTTATCAGAGAAATGCAGATCAAAACCACAATGAGATACCATCTCACACCAGTTAGAATGGCGATCATTCAAAAGTCAGGAAACAACAGGTGCTGGAGAGGATGTGGAGAAATAGGAACACTTCTACACTGTTGGTGGGATTGTAAACTAGTTCAACCATTGTGGAAGACAGTGTGGCGATTCCTCAAGGATCTAGAACTAGAAATACCATTTGACCCAGCCATCCCATTACTGGGTATATACCCAAAGGATTATAAATCACGCTACTATAAAGACACTTGCACACGTATGTTTACTGCGGCACTATTCACAACAGCTAAGATTTGGAACCAACCCAAATGTCCATAAATGACAGACTGGATAAAGAAAATGTGGCACATATACACCATGGAATACTATGCAGACATAAAAAAGGATGAGTTCAAGTCCTCTGTAGGGACATGGATGTAGCTGAAAACCATCATTCTCAGCAAACTACGGCAAGAACAGAAAACCAAACACTGCATGTTCTCACCCATAGGTGGGAATTGAACAACGAGATCACTTGGACCCAGAAAGGGGAGTATCACACACCGGGGCCTGTTGTGGGGTGGGGGAAGTGGGGGAGGGATAGCATTAGGAGACATACATAATGTAAATGACGAGTTAATGGGTACAGCACACCAACATGGCACATGTATACATAGGTAACAAACCTGCACGTTGTGCACATGTATCCTAGAACTTAAAGTATAAAAACAAACAAACAAAAAAAATCAACTCAAAAAAAAAAAAAGGTTTGATGGATATTCTACAGCATAAACTTCAATGCTGGCTTAGAAAAATTCTTTTTTTTTTTTTTTTTTTTTAAGACAGAGTCTTACTCTGCTGCCCAGGCTGGAGTGCAGTGAGTGGCCTGATCTCGGCTCACTGCAACCTCTGCCCCTCAAGTTCAAGCAATTCTCCTGTCTCAGCCTCCGGAGTAGTTGGGATTACAGGCACCGGCCACCGTGCCTGGCTAATTTTTGTATTTTAGTAGAGACGGGGTTTCACCATCTTGGCCAGGCTGGTCTTAGACTCTTGACCTTGTGATCCACCTGCCTCGGCCTCCCAGTGTTGGGATTACAGGCGTGAGCCACTGCGACCAGCCAAAAAATTCTTGTAGGCACACGCACAAAAAATACTCTCTCCCAGCTAGCCTTCAAGATGGCGCCCAGGGCCTGGCGCGGTGGCTCAAGCCTGTAATGCCAGCACTTCGGGAGGCCGAGACGGGTGGATCACGAGGTCAGGAGATCGAGACCATCCTGGCTAACACGGTGAAACCCCGTCTCTACTAAAAACAAACAAACAAACAAACAAACAAAAAACTAGCTGCGCGAGGTGGCGGGTGCCTGTAGTCCCAACTACTCGGGAGGCTGAGGCAGGAAAATGGCGTAAACCCGGGAGGCGGAGCTTGCAGTGAGCTGAGATCCAGCCACTGCACTCCAGCCTGGGCGACAGAGCGAGACTCTGTCTCAAAAAAAAAGAAAAAAGATGGCGCCCAGATATCCCATCCCCATGGAGTCAGTGCCTCCCATATCATACCAGGGTTGGGCTGTGTGACCAACAGAATACGGCAATAGTGATGGGTATATAAGACTGCAGTTTTGTCTGACTCTTACTCTCCCTGCGTCTCTCACACATCATTCCCTCTGGGAGAAGCCAGCTGCCACAGCCTCAGTCTAGGGAGAGGCACATTACCTCTTACTAGAGGTAAGAAACTGAAGGCTCTGGCCAAGTCAGCAAGGAACTGAGGTCAGCTAACAGCCATATCAATAGGCCATATAATATAAAACTATGTTAGTTTTATATTAAAACTAATACAAAACCCAAAAGATAGGGAGATCCTGTAACAAGTAGAAGACTGTTCAAGACAAAGACAGGAATTTAGCAAAAAGTTACACAAAGCACAGAGGTTGCTTTTCATTTTTTTTGAGAGAGTCTCGCTCTGTTACCCAGGATAGAGTGCAGTGTCTTGATTTTGGCTCACTGCGACCTCCACCTCTTGGGCTCAAGCGACTCTCCTGCCTCACCCTCCTAAGTAGCTGAGATTACAGGCGCCCACCACCATGCCCAACTAACTTTTTCTATTTTTAGTAGAGATGGTGTTTCACTGTGTTGGCCAGGCTGGTCTCGAACTGCTGGCCTCAAGTGATCCACCTGCCTCCGCCTCCCAAAGCGCCAGGATTACAGCCATTAGCCACCATGTCTGGCCACAGAGGTTACTTTCTAGGAACATTAAATTTAGCATTTTCTGTTAACATAAATGCACTCATGACAGTAGACAAGAGAATGGATATGCTTCAGATTTGGAGAAGAATAGTTAAAAAAAAAAAAAAAAGCTGAAAGGATCAAAAGCACTTGATTCTCTTGCAGGGACAGCTTCCTGTTTGGTTGAGGAAGGAGCTGCACTTAAAATAACTAGCATAAAGCATGCTTAGGGTTTGCAAAGTCAATGGCAGGAAGCCCCAACAAAGAGCTCTGAAAGGAGCCCAACAGAAGACTGATTCCTCCTGGAGAACTGGATCCTGAGAAAGGCTAAGGGAAGAGGCGCTTGCACAGTGATTGAGTGGGAACAAACGCAAGCCCGTCAGCACGTGGCTCTCCTCTGTGACACTCTGACCCCCTGGCTCTAGGTATACTTGCTTACATGGTGGGATGCCTTTCTCCCACTCACCACATTCCTGCCAATAGTTAAAGGTGTGGTAAAGTGGGAGAATGAAAGTCAGTGAATGAACAGAACTAGTGCTGTAAAATTCAAATATTTTATTTTGAAGCATTTTATTTATTTTCTTTCTTTTTTTTGAGGCAGAGTCTTGCTCTGTTGCCCAGGATAGAGTGCAGTGGTGTGATCTCGGCTCACTGTAATCTCCACCTCCCAGGTTCAAATGATCCTCCCATCTCAGCCTCCCAAATAGCTGGGACTACAGGTGTGTACCACCACACCCAGCTAATTTTTGTATTTTTAGAAGAGATGGGGTTTCACCATGTTGGCCAGGCTGGTCTTAAACTCCTGACCTCAAGTGATCCGCCCACTTCAGCCTCCCAAAGTGTTGAGATTATCGATGTGAGCCACCACACCTGGCTTTTGATGCATTTTAAATTGAGGTTGCCTGGAAAGTAAGCCCTAAGCATGCTTTATGCTAGTTATTTTAAGTGCAGCTCCTTCCTCAACCAAAACAGGAAGCTGTCCCTGCAAGATAATCAAGTGCTTTTGATCCTTTCAGCTTTTTTTTTTTTTTTTAAACTATTCTTCTCCAAATCTGAAAAACCACATCCCGTGAGTACCACATAATAAAAGGATGTATATCAAGGAATTAAGGATATGATATCTACTTTCTTCCACTACATTAGGTTGATTTCACTTTCCCACGTAAGGCAAATATAGCAGATAAACAACACATCTCCAAATGCAACTCACACAAAATAGGATCCATATTGAGCTACAAAAATTGTCATTGAGGGAGACAGATTTGTGGTCTACCCAGCCAATGCTTTGTGGTCAGCAGGGGGCTCAAGGATCTATCATAAGAGGACAGGCCTGTCATCACTGACATCAAATCTTATTGCTTATGACTCACCACCCAACCACCAGCCCTTTTTCCAACTTACAGCTTCTCTTTTCCTACTGACTGGAAAATGTATAGCCAAGTTTATAAAGACATGTCTGTTAACCAAGTCAAACAGGCAAAGCATAGTGTTTACTGAGGAATGTTGTGAAGGGATTTATAAATTAAATCAGAGTCAAAGTAGGTGGCTACTAAAGAACCTACTCAAATGAGATTTTATAATAGTCAATTATATAGGTAGAAGCCTAAAGCTATAAAACAAAAGCAATGTTTCTTCTTAGTGTTTTTTTTTGTTTGTTTGTTTTCCCCCGTCTTTTCTGTGGGATTTGGGGTAGAACTGAGTATCACCATAATTCAGAATTGACAGAGTAGATGCTATTTTTAGAATCATAAAATATTTAGTCAAAAGTAATTCTGAAAATTAGAGGTTGTCAAAGCAACTGGGACTTCATTGGCACAATCCCAATAAAGGAAGAAACCAAAAAGAAGGATCTCAAAAATCTGCACTTAAATCCCCCTTAAGCTGTTGACTAACTCCTAAGTTGAGTATATTCAGGGTGAGTCTTTTAGAAACCCAGGAGAAAGGAGAAGCCGTGATGCTAAAGAGCTGATTGGATTTTCAAGTGAGAAGTCAGAAAGATCATGCCCTAGAAGTAAGGGTCACCCACCAAGAAATAAGAACCACATCCTGGGAGTACCACATAATAAAAATAAAGACTGTATCCCAGTAATAAGACCTAAACTGAAATCGACCAGTCCTGACAAAGCCTAAAACTCAGCCTTGACAGGACAGAGTGACCTGTTGGTACTGCGACTACCAATTAGAAGAAAATGTAACTCTTTTCAGAGGATAACAGTTACAGGCCTTATACTTTTCATCCACAATGTCTGGCATCCAGTAAAAAAATACAAGAAATGCTAAAAAACAAAACAAATAACTAGAAATCAAGGGGGGAAAAAAGCCAATAGAAACAAAACAAACACAACTGAATCACATAATGGAGTGTTGAAGTGGAGATTTTCAAAATAATGACTAGTATGTCCAAGAAAATAGAGAAAAGGAGGGATTAAATAGATAAAAAGATAGAAAATTTAAATGGAGAACCTATTGGAGTCTATATATATATGTATGTATGTATGTATGTACAGGTTCTTGTCAGAAGCTGGCACCTTGACACTGGACTCTTCAGCCTCCAGAATTGTGAACCAATACATTTCTGCTCATTTAAAATAACCCAGTCTGTGGTATTCTGTTACAGCAACACAAAACGA
The DNA here is from genome assembly GCF_047675955.1 of Chlorocebus sabaeus. NCBI lineage: Eukaryota > Metazoa > Chordata > Mammalia > Primates > Cercopithecidae > Chlorocebus > Chlorocebus sabaeus. The sequence continues at coordinate 45,140,920 of NC_132908.1, read as the reverse complement.
ACTAACACTGTCTGTAAATCTCAGGCTGAATAAACAAGTAAAATTACACTTCACCACATGATTGTCTGACACGTCTGTTAACAAAGTCAAACAGGCAAGGCATAGTGTTTACTGGAGAATGTTGAGAATTAAATCAGGGTCAAACTGGACAGTTTCTGAGAATCCTACTGAATTGCAATTTTATAATATTGGGTGATGAGGGGTGACCTAAAACTACAAAGCAAAGACTATGTCAGTTGGTAATTTCTTCATAGGCTTTTATCCTGCTTACTTTGTCTATTATCATTATTTTTATTCAGCATTTTCCAGGAGGTCTTAGACAGCATATTAGGGAAGAAATGAAATAAAAGTCACAATGACTGGAGAGGAAGAAGTAAAAACTGACATCTGCATTTGTGATTAGAGGATGGTGGATGCAGAAAATCCAAAAGATTCCACAAACAATTATAATTAATAAGTGAATGTGGCAAGTCTGTTGAACAGGAGGCCAATATTGCATTGTCATACACTAGCAACAAAAAATTAGAAAACAAAATTTTAAAAACATTATTTACAATAATATACACATAAAGATCAAATACCTAGGAACATATCTAAAGAAAAAGTACATAAAATTGTGCCACTGAAAATGATCAGAACTCTTAAAAAACATATTTAAGAAGATCAGATGGTTGTAGATGTGTGATCCTATTTCTGAGTTCTCCATTCTGTTCCATTGGTCTATGTGTCTGTTTTTGTACTAGTAACCAATGAGGAAAGGATTCTCTATTTAATAAATGGCACTGGGAAAACTGGTCAGCCATATGCAGAAAACAGAAACTAGACCCCTTCCTTACACCTTATACAAAAATTATTTAATAGCTCAAGATGAATTAAAGACTTAAATGTAAAACCTAAAACTATAAAAACCTTAGAAGAAAATCTAGGCAATACCATTCAGGACATAGGCATGGGCAAAGATTTCATGAAGAAAACGGCAAAAGCAACAGCAACAAAAGCAAAAATTGACAAATGGGATCTAATTAAACTAAACAGCTTCTGCACAGCAAAAGAAACTATCATCAGAGTGAACAGACAACGAATGGGAAAAGAATTTTGCAATCTATCCACCTGACAAAGGTCTAATATCTAGAGTTTACAAGGAACATAAATTCACAAGGAAAAAAAAACCCATTAAAAAGTGGGCAAGGGATATGAACAGACACTTCTCAAAAGAAGACATTATGTCGCCAACAAACAATTGACAAAGAGCTCAAGATCACTGATCATTAGAGAAATGCAAATCAAAATCACAATGAGATACCATCTCACGCCAGTCAGAATGACAATTACTAAAAAGCCAAGAAACAACAGATGCTGGCGAGGTTGTGGAGAATAAGGAATGTTTTTACACTGTTGGTGGGAGTTTAATTAGTTCAACCATTGTGGAAGACAATGTGGTGATTCCTCAAAGATCTAGAAGCAGAAATACCATTTGATCCAGCAATCCCATTACTGGGTTTATATCCAAAGGAACAGAATGACTTATATATATTCATTGCAGCACTATTCACAATAGCAAAAACATGGAATCAACCCAAATGCCCATCAATGACAGACTGGATAAAGAAAATGTGGTACACGTACACCATGGAATACTATGCAGCCATAAAAAGGAATGAGAACATGTCCTCTGCAGGGACATGGATGAAACTAGAAGCCATCATCCTCAGCAAACTAATGTAGGATCAGAAAACTAAATACTGCATGTTCTTACTTATAAGTGGGAGTTGAACGATGACAACACATGGACACACGGCGGGGCACAATACACACTGGGGCCTGTCGTGGGTGGGAGTCAGGGGAGTGACAGCATCAGGAAGAATAGCCAATGGATGCTGGGCTTAATACCTGGGTGATGGATTATCTGTGCAGCAAACCACCATGGCACATGTTTACCTATGTAATAAACTTGTACATCCTGCACGTGTATCCTGGAACTTAAAATAAAAGTTGAAGAAAAAAACTTATTTAAGAAGACTTAAATAAATGAAGCTAGTCATGAGTTAGAAGACTTGATAATATCAAATTGTCAACTCTCCCCAACTTGATTTACAGATTCAATGGAATCATAATAAAAATACCCCAGGAGGTTTTATGTATTTACTTACTTGTTGGCAGAAAATGACAAACTGACTTTAAAATTTACACCAATATCTGAAGGACCTACAATAGCCAACCCAATTCTGAAGAAGAACAAAGCTGGAAGACTTACACTACCAGATACCAAGATTATCTAAGATAAAGTAATTTTTGAAACAATGTATGAGGCAGCCACTGGAAATTTTATCCCAGACCCAAAGTACCCATTCCGGGGACTCAAACATGAGCTTGGCTAGTCCAGCCTGCCTGGTTTTACCCCACAATCTACCCTGGAAGCAGAGCACAAGACCAGAACCCCTGAAAGTTTCACGGCCCAGCTCGGTACCTGAGATACCTGAATAATTCTTGAATTACAAAGGTTAATCACCCTACTGCCACTATTGCAGCTGATGCTCATCTGCAAGTACCACCTCCTAGTAAGTCAATCTGCACCACCCATCACAATATCTATTAATACAACTGCATAGTGCCTCGGAAGAAAACAAGCTTTGTATGACCTCTGCTGCCACCATTGCCCACCCCAGCTAGGCAGGAGGCCTTGAGCCCAATCACCCACCCAGTACATTACTACTATCACTGGCATTTGAGAAAGTCACCATACTAAGACTACTTTATAACCAACACTATGATACAATGTCTATGTCACTGAATGCACCCTGAAGCAAAGCCAAATGACCCTACTCAACATACATCATAGATACATCCTCAAGGGAAAAAAAGTCCTGCCCCAACAAAAGCAAACTAAAAAATAATAAGCAGCAACTGTTATCCCAGATGCAAGTGAATCAGCACAGTAATATTGGAAATACGAAAAAAAAAAGGTGCTATGACACCCCCAGAGAAACACACAGTAATTCTCTAGCAATGGATCCTAACTAAAAAACAAATCTTCAAAATGCCAGATAAAGAGTTCAAAACACTGATTTAAAGAAGCTGTCAGGGGCTGGATACAGTGGCTCACACATGTAATCCTAGCACTTTAGGAAGCCAAAGTGGGCAGATCATTTGAGGCCAGGAGTTCAAGACCCGCCTGGCCAACAGGGTGAAACCCTATCTCTACTAAAAAAAATACAAAAATTAGCCAGGCATGGCAACGCACCCTTGTAATTCCAGCTACTCAGGAGGCCGAGGCACAAGAATCACTTGAACCCAGGAGGTGGAGGTTGCAGTGAGCCGAGATTGTGCCACAGCACTCTAGGCTGGGTGACAGGGTAAAACTCTGTCTCAGGAAAAAAAAAAAAAAAAAGAAGAAGAAGAAGAAGAAAGAAGAAGAAGAAGGGAGGAGGGAGGAGGGAGGAGGGAGAAGAAGGAGAAGGAGAAGGAGAAGGAGAAGAAGAAGAAGAAGAAGAAGAAGAAGAAGAAGAAGAAGAAGAAGAAGAAGAAGAAGAAAGGAGAAGAAAGAAGGAGAAGGAGAAGCAGCAGCAGCAGCAGCAGCAGCAGAAGCAGCAGCAGCAGCAGCAGAAGCAGCAGCAGCAGCAGCAGTCAGGGGCAGGGTACAGTGACTCATGCCTGCAATCTCAATACTTTAGGAGGCCAAGGCAAGAGGAAGGAGGATCACTTAAGACCAGGAACTCAAGACTAGCCTGGGCAACATAGTAAGACCCTCCATCTCTACAAAAAATAAAAAAATAAGCTAGGTGTGGTGGTATGTGCCTGAATTTGTAGCTACTTGGGACAGTGAGGCAAGAGGACTGCTTGAGTTTACAGTGAGCTATGACTGCATCACTGCACTCCAGACAAGGCAACAGAGGGAGGCACTGTTTCAAAATAAAATTAAATTAAAAGAAAAAAAGTGGCTCAACGAGATACAAGAGAAATCTGAAAACTAATACAAAGAAGTCAGAAAATCAATTCAGGATATGAATGAGAAATTTACCAAAGAGATAGATATTTTAAAAAGGAAACCAAACAGAACTTCTAGAAATAAAAAATTCATTGAAGGAATTATAAAATACATTTGAAAGCTTCAACAACAGACTAGACCAAGCAGAAGAAAGAACCTCAGAACTTTAAGGTAGGTTTTTTTAATTAATCCAGTCAGACAAAAAAAAAAAAAAAAAAAAAGAGAAAAGAATTTTAAAAAATGAGTAGAACCTCTGAGAAGTAAGGAATTACATAAGACATTGGAACCTATGAATCATAGGTATTCCTAGGGGAGAAGAAAAAGCAAAAATTTCAGAAAACCTATTTGAGAACAAAATTGAGAAAACCTTCCCTGGTCTAGCAAAGGATCTAGAAATCCAGACACAAGAGGCTCAATGAACTCCAGCCAAATACATTGCGAGAAGGATCCCACCATGGCAGCTAGTCATCAGGCTAAGTTCAATGTGAAGGAAAAATCCCTAAATACAATAAAAGTGTTTAGTCACTTATACAGGAAACTTCATCAAACTAACAGTGGACTTCTCAGCAGAAACTTTAGAAGCTAGAAAAGACCGGGATTCCATTTTCAAAGTGCTTAAAGAAAATGGTCAAACTCAAATTTTGTATCCTGCTAGTGTAACCTTCACAAATGAAGGAGAAATAAAGTGTTTCCCAGACAAGCAAATTAGGGAATGCATCACCACTAGATTGGTCCTATAAGAAATGCTTAAAGAAGTTCTAAACATGGGAACAAAAGGTTGATACTCTATCATAAAAACACATGAAACTCACAAGTTTTATGAAACAATTATACAAATAAGGAAAAGAAAGAAATCAAAGGGCAACATGACAGAACTCCAGAAGACCACAAAGCAAGAATAAAAAACAAAGAATCTACAAAGCTGGCTGGTCATGCTGGCTCATGCCTGTAATCCCAGCACTTCAGGGCCGAGGCGGGAGGATCACCTGAGGTCAGGAGTTCGAGACCAGCCTGGCCAACATGGCAAAATCCCACCTGTACTAAAAATACAAAAATTAGCCAGGCATGGTGGCATGCACCTGTAATTCCAGCTACTTGGGAGGCTGAGGCACGGGAATCACTTGAACTCGGGAGGTGGAGGTTGTAGTGAGCCAAGATCGTGCCATTGCACCCTAGCCTGGGTGACAGAGCAAGACTCAAGACTCCTCCTTAAAAAAAAAAAAAATCTACAAAGCAACTAGATAGTAATTAACATTATAACTGGAACAAAACCTCATGCATCAGTATTAACCTTGAATGCACCACTTCAAAGATATAAATTGGTGCAATGGATTAAAAAACAACAACAAAGTATATAATAATAATCACCTGCCTTTGTGGTGATGAGGAGTGAATCTCTGCACATTGACTTTCAAGAAATCTCCTGTTTTGAGTTCCACACGGTATCATCCCCTCTTCCTGAGTTTCAGCTGCCTTAAATACATGAAACTTTCTGACTTAGCAGAATTGCATGGTTTTTTGTTCACTTCTTCCTCTGTAATCAGTTGGGTTCTATATCTCTTTGCTTTGCAAAATCAGTTGTCATACACATCCATGTGCTTCCTATTTTCATTTTTTGAAAATTTCTCACCCGCTTTTGCTTTCTCACACATTATACTATTCACCATGAGTTAACAGTTGTATTAATATTAATACTTACATAAATACATGTGTTCAGTTTACCTGCTTTACATATTTTTTTAATTTAGCCTTTTTATTTTTATTTTTTTTTTTTTTATTATACTTTAAGTTCTAGGGTACATGTGGATAACGTGCAGGTTTGTTACATATGTATACCTGTGCCATGTTGGCGTGCTGCCCCCATCAACTAAGTGTCCATCTTATAAGTGTATAGCTCAAAAATTATTGCAAAATGAATACATCCTGTTCCCTCAATACAGATCAGGAAATATGCCCCACAGTAATGTCAGTTTTGGTAGGTGTTCCACATGTAGTTAAAAAATGGGTAGTACATAATTGTTATTTTCTTGTTTTTTAATTATTAATAAGATCAATATTTTTAACGATGTTTTTCAAATATTTTAAATCATTAATTTTGTGGTTTTGGCCTAGTTGTGTTATTTCCCAGAAAAAGTGTAATAAAATTTTTCATTGTCATTAAAAACAACAACAACAACAACAACAACTATATGCTGCTTACAAGAAATTTGCCTTACTGTTAAGACACATAGACTGAAGGTAAAGGGGTGGAAAAATGTTCCATGCAAAAGGAAGCCAAAAGCAAGCAGGAGTAACAATACTTACATTAGATAAAACAGACTTTAAATAAACAATAGTTAAAAAAAAAAAAATATATATATATATATATATATATATATATATAAAATGACATAGGGATCAATTCAACAAGAAGATATAATAATCCTAAGTATATACTGCCAAAACTGGAGTACCAGATTAATAAAACAAATACTACTAGGCCTAAGAAAAGAGACAGATAGCAATAATAATAATAATGCGGGACTTCCAACACCCCACTGAGAGCAGTAATAGAACACTGAGACAGACAGAAAGTCAACAAAGAAACACTGAACTTAAAACCAAATGGACCTAACAGACATTTACAGAACATCCTACCCAACAACCACAAAAGATACATTTTTCTCATTAGCACATGGGACACTCTCCAAGACAGGCCAAACGTCAGGCCACAAACAAGTCTCAACAAATTAAAAAAAATCAAAATCATATCAAGTATCTTCACACAACAGAATAAAACTAAAAATCAATCTGAAGAGAAACTCTCAAAAATATACAAACACATGTAAATTAAACAACATGCTCCTGGACAACCTTTGGGCCAATGACAAAAGTAAGAGGGAAATTAAATTTTCTGAGGCTGGGCACGGTAGCTCATGCTTGTATCTATTATTCCACACTCTATGTTCACATGTCCACATTATTTGGCTTCCACTTATAAATGAGAATATTCAGTATTTGAATTTCTGAGTTATTGTCATGACTTTCAATTTCATCCATATTGCTGCAAAAGGCATGATTCCATTCTTTTTATACCAGATAAAACAGACTTTTTATATCGGATAAAACAAACATATGTGCGCAGGTTATCTTTTTGACATAATGAATTCTTTTCCTCTGGGTATATGCCTAGTAGTGGGATTGCTGGATCAAATGACGGTTCTATTTTTTGTTCTTTGAGAACTCTCCATATGTTTTCCATAGAGGTGGTACTAATTTACATTTCTCCCAACACTATATAAGCACTCCCTTTTCTCCACATCCTCACCAACATCATATTTTTTGACTTTCTAAAAATAGCTGTTTTGACTGGTATAAGATGATATCTTGTAGAGTTTTCGTTTTTCTGATTAGTGATATTGAGCATTTTTTCAAATGCTTCTTGGCCACTTGTATGTCTTCTTTTGAAAAATGTCTTTCATGTCCTTTGCCTACTTTTAAATGGGGTTATTTGGGTGGTGGTGGTGGTTGTTGCTGCTGTTGAGTTGCCTGAGTTGCTTGTAGATTCTGGGTATTGGTCTTTTGGATATGCAGTTTGCAAACATTTTTGCTTATTCTGCAAGTTGTCTGTTTACTCTGTTGATTATTTCTTTTGCTGTACAAAAAGCTTTTTAGTTTAATTAAGTCTCATTTGTCTACTTTTGGTTTTGTTGCTTTTGCTTCTGAGGTCTTAGTCATGAATTCTTTGTCTAGGGCAATGTCCAGAAGAATTTTTTCTAGATTTTCTTCTAGTATGTTTTAGTTTTGGATTTTACATTTAAGTCTTTAATCTGTCTTGAGTTGATTTTTTTTTTTTTTTTTTTTTGAGACAGAGTCTTGCTGCGATGCCCAGGCTGGAGTGCAATGGTGCAATCTTGGCTCACTGCAACTTCCACCTCCTGGGTTCAAGTGATTCTCCTGTCTCAGCCTCCTGAGTAGCTGGGACTATAGGCGTGTGCCACCATGTCCGGCTAATTTTTGTATTTTCAGTAGAGATGGGGTTTCACCATTTTGGCCAGGCTGGTCTTGAACTCCTGACCTCAAGTGATCTGCCCACCTAAGCCTCCCAAAGTTCTGGAATTACAGGTGAGCCACTGCACCCAGCCTCTTGAGTTGATTTTTATATAAAAGAAGAGAGAGAGTGGTTCAGTTTCATTCTTTCTGCATATGGCTATCCAATTTTCTCAGCACCATTTACTGAATAGGTTGTCCTTTCCCAGTGTACGTTTTTGTCTACTTTGCCAAAGATCAGTCAGCTGTAGATTTGTGGCTTTATTTCTAGTTTCTGCATTCTGTTCCATGGATCTATGTGTCTATTTTTATACCAGTACCATGCTGTTTTGATTACCATAGCTTTGTTTCCCATTGTTGGAGGGGGGACTACTGAGAGGTGTTTGGGTCACAGGGGCACATCCTTGATAAACGGCTTGGTGCCTTCCCCATAGTAATGAGTTCACATGACAGCTGGTTGTTAAAAGGTCCCTGGCTCTTTCACCTTTTTCTCTTGCTCCCTCTCTCACCATGTGACATGCCTGCTCTCCCTTTGTCTTCCATCATAAGCTACCTAAGTCCTCACCTTATAAGCTGGCACTGTGCCTCTTATACAGGCTGCAGAACTCTGACTCAAACAAACCTCTTTTCTTTATAAATTACCCAGCCTTAAGTATTCGTGTATAGCACAGCAAAATGGAATAACACAACATTTACACATTTCATGAATAACTGTTAAATTTGTATTCATTTTGTCTTTTTTTTTCTAACCAAGTTTTCAGGTGACTTCTATGAGAATAAGCAGAAACTGGTATCTACCAAGGTTCTTTCTGTTTAATGTAACTTCCTCAAATACTATGTTCTTCAAAAATTAAGTAATTGAGAATGCAGTGTATTATGAGAAACTTTATAAGGACTGATTATAATATAAATCCTTCTTTGCTTAGGATAGTTTTTGAGGAAAAATCTTGCTAGATATAAAGTGAATATATATGATACATGGGTACTTAAATGAACATTTACCGTGTTTAGAAACACCCAAGTGTGCAAAATTATGTACATGGAAGGTTTGCGTCTTTCTTGGCAAAAGGCAGGCAAAAAGCAGAATAAAACTGTAGTCATGTAATCCAACAAATACCCTAGAAAGGAAAAGGGCAATTCAGAAAATACTAACAACATGCAGAAAAACAGAGGCAGCATTCTTTCAAAGAAATAATTCTCATACTTTATAGGTAACTGACTGAAACCAAAAATGTTCCTTCTCTAACACAGATCGATCAACTCTAAATCTCACCTGCTTTTTAAACTCCCTGCTATTATTTAGTCTCTTTAACTGCCAGTTAAGACCCCACAAATACAAAGTCAACTGTTCACAGATCAGTGCTTCTGGGCCTATTCCAGAAAGTTTGATACACTGGAGGTTTCTGCCTGTTTTGAAGCTTGTGGCCTAAAATTACTTTTCTTCCTGGCAGTAACTCCAAGTTCGCCTTATTATTTTTTTTTTTTCAGTCTCTCGTGCTTGAATTAGGAAAGCTTTATTTTTAACATTAAAAATAATTCCCACACTGTATTACTTGAAGTTTCTAAAACAACTGTCTTGTTTTATACTCTAATTTTAAATAATTCATTTCTTAATGAGAATCTTTTCATTACTAAGCTCCATTTGAACTTGGTGCTATGAAAACCTAACACAGACTCTTTTGTAGAAATTATTCTTTTGGTTTGGTTGAGGTCATAAACACCAATTCAGGACACCTAATAATCATTCTACTAAGGTCTAGAGAATGGCTGTTATTTACTCAAGGGTATCTCATAATATTAGAGCCAACTTGGAGTTCATACCTGTGCCTCTAGTAAAGACTACACCTAAAATCATCTCCAAGAGACAAGTATTTATTCTGTTCATCTGGATGCTCTTGGTGATATCTTAACTAAGCAAATCTACTTAACTGTCTTATCATTTAGAAGATGTTCTGTGATCGCCTATTTTAAAGACCACACAAATAAATGTTACCATGAAAAACTACAGTTCTCACACAGTTCACAAACTGAACAATTCCTTGAGTATTTGTGGGTTATTTTAAAATAGCTAGTATAATTAAAGATATTATTAGAAATATGCTAATGGATGTCTGTATAAACATCAAGCAATGTATAACTATACAAAAGTTTCCCTTGACAATGAATTCCTCTGAATGTATTAATTCTAAAATACATCGTCTAAATCTTAAACACAATTTTCAAAATGTGTTACCTAATAAACTCATTTATTTCATCCTCTACCTTCTGTTATATCAGACAAAAACCAAAAGACATAGGCTCAGCTGCTTGAGATCACAGCACAAAGGAAGTGTTGTTAAGAATAAAAAGGGGAAATTCAGGAGCATCTAGATCTAGGTCTTAACTTTTACAGACCTCAGTTCTCCACTGTCACTGTCATCTATACCAGTGATTTCCACCCTTGATAGGTACTCCCTCCATCTAGGACATTTTTTTTTTAATTCAAATTTCTATAAATGGTAGTCTGGGCATGCATTTATACTTCCTGTCCAAATCGTATTAAAATGACAATTAAGAAATAAAAAATATATAAACTCACAAGAACAAAAAAATGAGAAAGAAGATAACAGCTGACAAGAGATACTGACAAAATTTTGGAAAACAAAAAGTACATGGACAAAAAGTAACAAACACTTAACAGGCTAGACAAAGCAGAAACTTCAATGTCTGTGGGGCTAGAGGTAGAGAACAACAAGTTGATGTGGGTCTTAAAAGTCTCCAAAAGCTAAGAAATTCAAGGTAGCCCTGAAAGCATGGGTGAAGAGTGGGACAAAAGGCAAAAGTTTTCTAAATTCTCCCAAGGCAGAGTCAAAATAAAAAATAAAAATAAACCTAGGTACAGTGGCTCACACCTGTAATCCCAGCACTTTGGGAGGCTGAGGTGGGCAGATCACCTGAGGTCAGCAGTTCAAGACCAGCCTGGCCAACATGGTGAAACCCTGTCTCTACTAAAAATACAAAAATTAGCCGGGCATGGTGGCGTACGTCTATAGTCCCAGCTACCAGGGAGGCTGAGGCAGGAGAATCGCTTGAACCTGGGAGGTGGAGGTTGCAGTGAGCCAAGATTGTGCCACTGCACTCCAGGCTGGACGACAGAGACTCGATCTCGAAAAATAAAATAAAATAAAAATAATAAAAATAAAGCAAAAGTTTTAAAGTCTGGATAAAAAACAATTAGAACTCACTACCTCTATTCCTACTCCACATAATGAAGGTACTGCCTCCCTCCAATCCAACAGAAGATAGGAGCTTTACTCTCTGGAGAAAATGAACCAGTGAGGTTCCAGGCACGGGGGTGCAGGGGTGAAGCACTGGACTGACCACAGGAGGATTCTGTGAAAGCTGACTCATGCTACTGCTGTAAAATGCACTGTGTTCAGCAACTGATAGAAAAATAAGAAAGACGTTTGGCTGTGTCTGTTCAACTGGGCCCACCCTAAATTAGGGTTCTTTAATCATAGTCATCCAACTTCTTTCTTGAAAGAGCTATGAAAATGGTAGAAAAATCTAATAAATCTCTTTACTATGAAAGGAACTGTCAATTCCCTACAACTTTTTTTTTTTTTTGAGACGGGGTCTCGCTGTGTCACCCAGGCTGGAGTGCAGTGGCGCGATCTCGGCTCGCTGCAAGCTCTGCCTCCCGGGTTCACGCCATTCTCCTGCCTCAGCCTCCGAGTAGCTGGGACTACAGGCATCCGCCACCACGCCTGGCTATTTTTTTGTATTTTTAGTATTGACGGGGTTTCACCATGTTAGCCAGGATGGTCTTGATCTCTTGACCTCGTGATCCACCCGCCTCGGCCTCCCAAAGTGCTGGGATTACAGGCTTGAGCCACCATGCCCGGCCAACTCCTGTTTGTTAAAGCAAATTTTGGCAAACTGCATAACAGCATTTAAAACATTTTATTTTATTTACCTATTTATTTTTTTGAGATGGAGTCTCACTCTATTGCCTAGATGGAGTGCAGTTGCATGATCTTTGCTCACTGCAACCTCTTGACTTTTGGGCTCAAGCGATTCTCCTGCCTCAACCTCCGGAGTAGCTGGGACTACAGATGCCTGCCACTACGACCGGCTAATTTCTGTATTTTTAGTAGAGATGGGGTTTCACCATGTTGGCTAGGCTGGTTTCAAACTCCTGACCTCAAGTGATCTGCCCACTTCAACCTTCCAAAGTGCTGGGATCAAAGGCATGAGCCACTGTGCCCGGCCAGTTAAAATATTTTAAGTGGGTACCAAAGGAACGTCCACATTTGATTGATTACAGTAATAGAACACCTCCACAATAATTTTTAAAATAATAATTACATTTATTTGTTTATCTGTAAAAGAAAATGTGTGAAAAATTATTACACATGGAGCTATTCCAGAGTACAAAGGTCTGCCCTTGCAGTACTTGAACAGCATGGATTTTCTAACGTTGTAAAAACTTTTTATGTTATGACTTATTCAAAGACTTAACTATCTGGGTCAGAAAGAAATAAGATAACACCAGAACCCATACATAATATACACCATCATTATACATCTGGAGAAAGTTACTGTGATGGTTAATATTGAGTGTCAACTTGTTTGGACTGAAGGATGCAAAGTATTGTTCCAGTGTGTCTGTGAGGATACTGTCAAAGGAGATTAACATTTGAGTCAGTGGACTGAGAGAGGCAGACCCACCCTCAATCTGAGTAGGCATCATCTAATCAGCTTCCAGCATGGCTACAATAAAGCAGACAAAAGAAGTTGGAAGGATCAGACTTGCTGATTCTTCTGGCCTTCAGCTTCCTCCCGTGCTGGATGCTTCTTGCCCTCGAATATCGGACTCGAAGTTCTTCAACTTTTGGACTCTAGAATGTACCAGTGGTTTGCCAGGGGCTCTTGGGGCTTCAGCCACAGACTGAAGGCTGCACTGTCAGCTTCCCTACTTTTGAGGTTTTGGAACTCGGAATGACTTCCTTGCTCCTCAGTCTGCAGATGGCCTACTGTGGGACTTCACCATGTGATTGTGTGAGTCAATACTGCTTAAACTCTTCTTCATATACACATCTATCCTATTAGTCTTATCCCTCTAGCGAACCCTAATACAGTTCCTGTATCCTTAAAGCATTCATATTGAGTATTACTCCAGTTAAAACTGTGCTATTTGTAAAAGACAATCCTCTTGATGAAACATGTTGAAACATTAAGGTATTACTTACTGGATGCATTTAACTGTGGAGTCATGTGTGTCACTGCTCCAAGGACTACCCAACACCTTCCCCTCCATACCCAACCTTCTTCTGTCACTCACTCCTAGCCACCAGGCCTGAGAATGCCAGAACAAGGTCACCAACCTTCTCTCTCAGTCACATCAGAACGATCCAACTTGGCTTCCTTATGCTGTCCTTCTGCCACCTTCACGGCCACAGCTCGGCAAATGGCCCCAAGTTTTCTATCCAGAGAACGAACCCCTGCCTCTCTGGTATACCTGTCATCAAAGAAAAATATATTATTTTTGACTATACACCACCTAAAAAAATAGAAGTAATGTGATTAACATTTTTAGTAAAGAAACGGTGTACATTTAAAAGTTCATTACCCTTTCTTGAATACTAGCTTTTCCACACTTAAAACTCCTCATTATTGTTATTTCTTCAGTACTCTGATGTATTTTCAGCTACAACAATGTCCGTTATACAGATTATTTTGAATTATAATCCTACACTTAAAAATGAACCCTAGTTCTAGTTCAATTTACATTGCCAAAGTAAACTTGGCACCATATAAAAAAACCATTTACTCCTCGGTAATTTGTTGAAGAGTTTTCTTAAACAAAATTTGTCAATTTAGGAAAATTCTAGATAAATTTATTGTATTTGAAATATTGCTGAAAGAATAAGACAAATTGTGCTCTTTGTGGAACTAAAACAAAAACAAATCTGAGACAGAAATCTGGTTTTCACTAGGCACTTTGCTAACCACCTTTCTTCAGTGTATTTTAATTGTGAAGATTTCTAAAGGAAGAAGGTATGCTAAGTGATGAAAGCACTGTGACACGGTGAAAAAGACTCTACGTGTGGTTAAGCAGAGCTGCTTTAAACACATGTACATTAGAATCAAACTCCATTAAGACATTCCACAGACCATTATACAGTGAAACCACTTTTGGCCACTCAGTTTTGGATGGACCTGAACGGACAGGATCAGGTGGAGAATGCAGTTTTATCTGAAGAATTGGATTTGACTAAGCCATACATTTGATTAAGTCAGACATACACTGTAGACTTTACGAAAGCAGATTTTAAAAGTTCTGAGAAAAGACAGATAAAAAGCTCTTAGCTAAACACTCTAAAACTCATTTCAGTCAAAGGTACAGAAGGACATAAAGTCTATATTATGCAACTACACGTAATTTCAATAAGGGAGAAAACAGGGAGGCATCTTAACAACTTCTACATTTGAGCTTTAAAAAATTCAGCTCTATAAATACAAAATAGGATATGCCAAGCTTAGTGAAATTCACTGAAAAAGGGAAGAGAATAATCTTTAAAAAGCTAAGAATCTAGAGATACAGTCATAAAACAATATAGTCAGAATAAGAAAAGCATTATCTTCCTATACCATGAACTGTTTCCACTCTATCTGAAACACTGTGTTCAACTCTGGGTGTTTAATTTTAAGACACATTGATATACAGGATTCTTTCAGAAGAAGACTAATTAGGAAGTCTTGAAACTACCTCAAGAGGAACAGTACAGAGGAGAGGAATGGTTAGCTTGAAGAAGAGAACGCTTAGCCTGCACACCTGATAGTATTTTATTTTAATGTCAGAAGGGCTGTACAAGGAGGAATTACACTTAGATTCCAGGTGCTCATATAAGGCAGAAGAAGAAAATTATAGAAAAGTGAACAGAAAGAATATCTTTGTAACAATTATCACTTGAGCTCAGGAGTTCCAGGCCAGCCTCGCCAAGATGGTGAGACCCCATCTCTAATTTTTTTTTTTTTTTTGAGACGGAGTCTCACTCTGTTGCCCGGGCTGAAGTGCAGTGGCACGATCTCGACTCACTGCAACCTCCACCTCCCTGGTTCAAGCAATTCCCCTGCCTCAGCCTCCTGAGTAGCTGGGATTACAGGTGCACACCATCATGCCCGGCATGTGCCTGTGGTCCCAGCTACTTGGGGGATTAGGCGGGAAGATGGCTTGAGCCTGGGAGGCAGAGGCTGCAGTGAGCCAAGATCACGCCACTGCACTCCAGCGTGAGTAACAGCATGAGAACCTGTCTTAAAAAAATAATAAAAATAATTATCTTTGTTACAATTAGAATTACCCATGAAGAGGTAGTGATTAGCTAGCATTAAGCATACTGGGACTGGAAGTATTCAAGTAGGTGAGTTATACTTGGAGACAAGAAAGACTAGAACATTAGGGTCTATGACTATGACATACCTCAAAAGATGAAAAACTCAAATATTGATACTCTATGTCCTAAGTTTGGTAACTCACTAAATACCCAAAATGTGCCTGGAGTAGTACATACTTGTGCTGTTTTTAAAAACAATATAAAACTAACAAAACTGCTCAGTATTTCCTTATGTCCATAGCTTTTAAGATCTGACATTTTGAGTTAACAAGTATATTTAAAAAAAGAAATAGTTCTCCAGGCACCAATTGGGAAATATAAATAATGATCACTCTTCAGAATCATTATTATTCAGATAAACTCTGGGTTTTTCTCCATCCCTCATATTTTACAGATGGGGAAGCTATCAAAAAGCTTAATGACTTATTGAAAGTTACCCAAAGGCATCATGAGTGTTATCTGGAATAATGATATTGTTGGAAGACTCAGGCATATAAGTCACTTAATTTATTTCTCCTGGCATTATCCACACCATAAATCACAAAACAAATTAAGAAAAGGAATCCCCAGGTAAGATTCAGTCTTACTGTTTTGTATATAAATCTAAATAGACCCATAAGAACGCATAGATCAAAAGACAGTCTGGCCAAACTCTAAGTCAAAGTTCAAAATAGAGAAATACTTTACATCTCTTAAAAACAGTAGTTACTAGAAAAGGGCCGCATGACTAGAGCTTGGCAGCCTGACATGACTTGCTGGATGATGCAATGGATCTGTAATACTGAGCCAGGAAAACTGTAAGAGGCTGTGGTGGATATAAATTCTCAACTGAGTATATTTTCCATTCAAACAGGGAATCTGTACATTAGACTAAGCAATACTCTATTCAGATAATTTACACACTGCTTGCTACAGGCTTAAGCATTTGGTAGTAAACTGGGGAAGGCACCTTCTCTATTGTTCCAGTGTTAATTCTGAAGATCAAAATTCCAAGGATTTAAAAAATCTCTCAGCCAAAGAGAAGAAAAGAAAACTGAGTAACTTAAATCAGATTATCTGAAAATAGCATATCACCTCTTAGAATTCAAAAACTTTCAAGATCCTGGGCATAAAAAGTGTCTCTATATTTGCCACGTATTTGGTTTTTAAATGATCAGATTAACCCCTTATATTGCTATTGTGGCAAAGCATAAATTTCAGCTTTAGCTATAACAATATTGCAAATGGTTTCTCTGTAAACTTCTGCCTCGTACAGAGAATGGTGTAAATCAATAGTTATGATAACACTTGCTGGAAGTTGTTGAAGAAAGAGAAATGGATGCTATGGGATGCCAATAAAATAATCTCCTTTTCAGGAGACTGTGGCTTATCTCAAAAGATGAAAAACTCAAATATTGATACTCTATGTCCTAAGTTTCGTAACTCGGTAAATACCCAAAACGTGCCTGGAGTTCATTAATGAAGCCTCAGGATGGCTAACTAACCTGGTGATGATGTCAAGAGTGGTGACCTGGGGGATCTGAATCTGCTGAGGAGTCAGCCCATGTTGTTCCAGTTGTTTGGGGATCAAGTGCCTATGGGCAATCTCTATCTTCTCCTCCTGTGTATACCCTGGAAAAGAAGGGATCTTGTTTCGTAATTATTTACATGGCTCCCATGATGCCATGCGTTTTTTTCTTTTTAGAGACAGAGTCTCGCTCTGTCGCCCAGGCTGGAGTGCAGTGGCATGATCTCAGCTCACTACAACCTCCACCTCTCAGGCTCAAGCGATTCTCCAGCCTCAGTCTCCCAAGTAGTTGGGATTATAGGCATGTGCAACCATGCCTGGCTGATTTCTGTATTTTCAGTAGAGACGGGGCTTTGCCATGTTGGCCAGGCTGGTCTCAAACTCCTGGCCTCAAGTGATCCACCAGCCTCAGCCTCCCAAAGTGATTACAGGCATGAGCCACTGCTCCCAGCCAGTGCTATGCTTTTTTAATGAATCCATTTAGATTAAATGGATCTTAGACTTAGAACACATTTAAGTATTATTTCAAATGAGACTATAATTACAATAAAGAAATTTATTTTGGCCAGGCACGTTGGCTCACATCTGTAATCCTAGCACTTTGGGAGGCTGAGGCAGGTGGATCACTTGAGCTTAGGAGTTTGAGACCAGCCTGGGCAACATGGCGAAACCCTGTCTCTACTAAAAATACAAAAAATTAGCTGGGCGTGGTTGCACGTGTCTGTAGTACCAGTTACTCTGGAGGCTGAGGCACGAGAATTGCTTCAGCTGGGGAGGGGGAGGTTGCAATGAGCTGAGATTGCGCCACTGCACTCTAGCCAGGTCAGCAGAGACTCGAGACTCTGTCTCCAAAAAGAAAAGGAAAAAGAAAAAAGAAATTTGATCTAAATCAGTAATTGTTAAAATTTCCAACGTTTTCACAAACAAAACAAGCATTTACTAAGCACAGTGTTTGAAAGTCTTCTGATTAAATGATGTATCTCCCAAAGAGGAAAAAACCTCAAATCTTAGAGACAATTATCTCTTTATCCTCAAATCCTTTGAAATTTCAAATAGAAAAATAAATGCTTCTTTTTAGCATAATTTGATCTATACTTGAAACACACACACACCTCTCAATTAACTAAGCAATGGGTTCCAAAAGGGCTCTAAAGATACTGTTTCCAGAACTATGACTATAAAATAAATTGTAGCAGCAAAAGGAAACCTAAGATGTCCCTACAAAAGGTTTTTTCCTCCACATGATCGTACATATAAACGTGTGTGTATATGTAATTATATATGTGTGCATATGTATTTATATATGTATATATGTATTTTATATATACAGTATATTTAAAAGACTTTATGTTCTTATTTAATAGCCTGAATAAATACAGATTTTCTTTGTCTCTAAATCCTGTAAGACAAAATTCCATCTAACGTCCCTTTCCATTTAACAAGCAAAAATTAAAAATATGAATTGATAAGGCACCTTTTGAATGGAAAGAGGTTAGTAAACACCAGGAAAGCTAGAAGATCGGACAGCTAAATCTGCCAAAGGAATAAGGTGGCATCATATGTTCCCCTCTGCAGCAGCTGTCCTGATTCTTTCACTTTAATTTAGTGTATCTAATGGGTTTTCTGCCATAACTTGGAGTTTCCAGGGAATTGAGTCTCATTACTTATTTACTTTAGACTTTAAATACACAATTAAGTTTTTACTCTACCATATTTTAAAATTAAATATAGGAACCTGCAATGCTCACAGATAATTAAGAAATCCAATTATATTGGGAGGCCAAGGCGGGTGGATCACGAGGTCAAGACATCGAGACCATCCTGGCCAACATGGTGAAACCCTGTCTCTACTAAAAATACAAAAATTAGCTGGGCATGGTAGTGCACGCCTGTAGTGTCAGCTACTCAGGAGGCTGAGGCAAGAGAATTGTTTGAACCTGGGATGTAGAGGTTGCAGTGAGCCGAGATCGCGCCACTGCACTCCAGCCTGGCAACAGAGCGAGACTCCATCTCAAAAAAAAAAAAAAAAAAAAACAGAAATCCAATTATAACTCACTTGGTAGTAAAAATATATTTCAGATTAATTAGAAAAATACATTTAGATTACATTCAGAATCTAAAGACATTTAGGGCCGGGTGTGGCAGTTCATGCCTGTAATCCCAGCACTTTGGGAAGCTGAGGCACGTGAATCACCTAAGGTCAGGAGTTCAAGACCAGCCTGGCCAATATGGAGAAACCCCATCCCTACTAAAAATGCAAAAATTAGCCAGGTATGATGGTGCACACCCGTAGTCCCAACAACTTGGGAGGCTGAGGCACGAGAATTGCCTGAACCAGGAAGCAGAGGTTGCAGTGAGCCAGGATTGTGCCCCTGCATTCCAGCCTGGGTGACAGAGTAAGACTCCGTCTCAAAAAAAAAAAAAAAAAAAAAAAAGACATTTAGGCTGGACATGGTGGTTCACGTCTGTAATCCCAACAATTTTGGAGGCCAAGGCAGGCAGATCACTTGAGGCCAGGAGTTCGAGGCCAGACTGGCCAACATGGCGAAATCCTGTCTCTACTAAAAATACAAAAATCACCTGGGCGTGGTCGCGAGTGCCTGTAATCCCAGCTACATGGGAGGCTGACACACGAGACTCACTTGATCTTCGGCGGCAGAGGCTGCAGTGAGCCAAGATTGTGCCACTGCACTCGCCTGGGCAACAGAGCTAGACTCTGTCTCTAAATAATTAAATAAATAAAGACATTTAGATTCTACTCTACATTAAAAAAAAGCCTCACTGATATTTGATCTCTTCCAGGGAAAAACAATTCTGAGCAATCAAAATAAGGTGAAAATGTTATAATTTATCTAGTGTTAGTAAGTGAAGGAATACATTTTGCACGCTCCAGTGAAGAAGAAGACAGTTAAAAAATTTAACTATTTGATAGATTCAAGAGGAATTTAAAAGCGGCATGCATTTTAATATAAAAGTGAGGCCAGATTTTATGAAAACGTTCAGTTTTTTGTTTTTTTTTTTTTGAGATGGAGTTTCACTCTGTCACCCAGGCTGGAGTGCAGTGGCATGAGGCTCACTGCAACCTTCCCTTCTCAGGTTCAAGGGATTCTCCTGCCTCAGCCTCCTGAGTAGGTGGGACTACAGGCGCCCACCACCATGCCAGGCTAATTTTTGTATTTTTAGTAGAGACGGGGTTTCACCACATTGGCCAGGCTGGTCTCGAATTCCTGAACTCAAGTGATCCACCCGCCTCGGCCTCCCAGAGTGCTGGGATTACAGGCGTGAGCCACCACACATGGCCTGCACTTTTAGAAATTATGTTAAAGAAAGAATGTCTTATTTTTCACAAAATTATCACTCATGCTAAATTAAATCTGAAATTGTTGTTGTCAACATTTGCTGTTTTGCTCTTCCAGACTTTGAAGCTACATAGAAACTGATTTATATACATTCCTCAGAACTTCTGAAGATTGTATGCTGGCAAATGAACCTCTTTCAGTCACAACTCCACAGCATAACTAATTTTAAAGTGACGGTCAGAAAGGCAAGATGTATCACAATGATTTCATTTAAGAGTCAGGTACCTGGAACCTGAATGAT
The DNA here is from genome assembly GCF_047675955.1 of Chlorocebus sabaeus. Taxonomy (NCBI): domain Eukaryota; kingdom Metazoa; phylum Chordata; class Mammalia; order Primates; family Cercopithecidae; genus Chlorocebus; species Chlorocebus sabaeus. The sequence continues at coordinate 45,120,423 of NC_132908.1, read as the reverse complement.
CTCCATTCTGTCCAACAAGGCAGCTGGAATGGTGGCAGTGGTGTTGGCGGTAGCTATAAAAAGAACTTGAGAAAGGTCAAAGGCCACATTTAGATAATGATCTGTGAAGTTATGGTTTTGTTCAGGATCCAACACCTAGGGGAGAACAAAAAACATTTAAAAAACTTTAGTAGTTCCAACAGAAGGCTGTATATAAGTAAAAACACATAATGTACTGGGAAGGTTGGTATTTCTGCTCAGAATAGTTTAAGAAACAGATAAAACTAACATCTAAGCATTATTCTTTGCATTCTCTACACTCTACATACTTTTTAAAAAATAAAATATGTTCAGTGTTAAAATTTCTGCAAATGTAATAGCACAAAGCAGCAGAAATTACACTTTTAAGATTCGTTCAAACATCTATTTATTGATGACTCATTGTTTGGCCATCGTAAGTTACTAGTCCTGCAGAACCAGTTTCCATCTTGGTAACATACCCTATCTAAACTGCTATGGGAATATAAAGCAAATATGTAAAGTATTTTGAAATTCTCAAATAACCGGTAAATAAGAACCCATATAATCCTCCTAGAACATTTTCAGAAAGTCTGGTATAAACTATTTAATGGAAAGGAGAATTCCGAATAAGAGAAACCTTTACTATGAGTTAAATAAGAGTAAAAATTACTATGCTACTGTATTCTGATACAGCAAAAAATTCACTATTTAAAAATGGCTTACTGCAAAAACACTGCTGTCTATGATAAGCAAAATATCAATAGCTCTTTTTTTTTTTTTGAGACAGAGTCTCACTCTGTTGCTCAGGCTGGAGTGCAGTGGCACAATCTTGGCTCACTGCAACCTCCGCCTCCCCGGTTCCAGCGATTCTCCTGCCTCAGCCTCCTGAGTGGCTGGGACTACAGGTGTGTGCCACCATGTCCAGCTAACTTTTGTATTTTTAGTAGAGATGGGGTTTCACCATGTTGGCCACGCTGGTCTCGAATTCTTGACCTCAAGTGATCCGCCTGCCTCAGCCTCCCAAAGTACTGGGATTACAAGCTTGAGCCACTGCACCCAGCAATAGCTCTCACAAATATTTGAATTAGATACATCAGATAATTTATCAGTCAACTTGGATTCTTAAAATGTGCAACTGTACATTAACAAGCTTCAAGTTACAGGCATTTGTTGCTAAGGGGCTGGTGTAGGACTTTAATAAGGCACTAACAGCTTCTACATGTTCCAAACCTTAAACATATTAACACTTTCACTTAGACACCCAATTACTATAAATAGGGTTGCCATGCATATTCAAAAAGGCAATAAAATGACTAACATATTCACCAATTACAATTTAACTATATAAGCAGGTTTTCCTACCTTCTGATTGTTTCTGAAGTTTTACTTATTTTCAAAACTATCCAAAGTTAGTTTTTTTGTTTTTTTTTTTTTGAGACAGAGTCTCATTTTGTCACCCAGGTTGAGGTGCAGTGGCACGATCTCAGCTCACTGCAATCTTTGCCTCCTGAGTAGCTGGGATTACAGATGCGCACTACCACACCTGGCTAATTTTTGTATTTTTAGTAGAGATGGGGTTTCACCATGTTGGCCAGATTGGTCTCAAACTTCTGACTTCGAGCGATCCACCTGCCATGGCCTCCCAAAGTGCAGGGATTACAGGCGTGAGCCACCACGCCCAGCCCCAAGCTAGTCTTAATTCTAGGCCTCACACATAATTTTGAATTTTGTTAAACATTAATTATTACTGGAAAGTCTTTATCTAGAGTTCCCAGAAAGCTCTAATTTCACATTTTCACAAGACTTAATAATGTTTAATATCATTAAAAAACAAGTACTTTCAAGTAATCAAGGAAAACTAATTATGTTCAGTATCGAATTGGTTAAGAGTGGTCTTACTATCTACTAATTACCTAAAAACTGTTTACAGGCCAGGCACGGTGGCTCACACCTGTAATCCCAGCTTTTTGGGAGGCCAAGGCAGGCAGATCAGTTGAGGTCAGGCGTTTGAGACCAGCCTAGCCAACATGGTGAAATGCTGTCTCTACTAAAAAAATACAAAAATTAGCCTGGTATGGTGACACATGCCCGTAGTTCCAGCTACTCAGGAGGCTGAGGCATGAGAATTGCTTGAACCTTGGAGGCGGAAGTTGCTGTGGGCTCAGGTCATGCCACTGCACTCCAGCTTGGGTGACAAGCAAAAATCCATCTCAAACAAACAAACTGTTTAGGTATGGAAAATGTTTATATATAGAAAATAGTTAAAACTATTACCTAGTGACAAAAATGCTCTTCTTTTGACCCAAACTTGAGTCAGGCTCCTCTGAGTCCTCTGCTCAACTAGGCCAATGTCAGCCTTCCCTCTGTCTTTGTATAATCCAATTTGAGCAAGAATCTTGCTAAGTCAGGTTAGCGAAAATGGCCCATACCCATATGTATCTGTTCTCACTTCCAACCCCCAGCGTCTTTTCACCCTGGCCTCCCTTCAGCAAGAGTTCTGTTGTGTCCTTCTAGTGAGAATCCCTCATAACCCCAACGTTTCCTCTTAGAATCTTTCCCTCTACTGATTCCCCATTCACTCTCCCACCACTGCAAAACCCCACTGCAGTGTTTCTTATACCTAGCCTCCCACCTTGAAAAAAGTAATCCTTACCACCTCTAATAAGCATCATGAATAATTTTTTAACACTAGCTAAAGAAAAAAGCAATTCTTTTTTTTTTTTTTTTTGAAAGACGGAGTCTCGCTCTTTTGCCCAGGCTGGAGTGCAGTGGCGTGATCTCGGCCCACTGCAAGCTCTGCTCCTGGGTTCACACCATTCTCCTGCCTCAGCCTCCCAAGTAGCTGGGACTACAGGCGCCCGCCACCACACCCGGCTAATTTTTTGTATTTTTAGTAGGGATGGGGTTTCACCATATTAGCCAGGATGGTCTCAATCTCCTGACCTCGTGATCCACCCGCCTCGGCCTCCCAAAGTGCTGGGATTACAGGTGTGAGCCACTGCGCCTGGCCAGAAAAAATCTATTCTTTAATGGCTCTAATCCTATGTAATTCATATATGGTAGATATGTTTTAGAAATGGCTGTCAGACCTGAACAAGTAATTTTTTTCTCTTAAAATTTTAAGACACTAGAGTTTTTAAAAAGTAGGAAAATTAATAAAGCAATGTTTCTAATTATGGAGGTTTTAAAAACAGCATGACAGAATACCTAGATGATAAAGAAAAAAAATTAGTGATGCCTGTTAAAAGAAAAACTCTAGATAAATTAAATTTAACAGTTTAATTGAACAAATAACGAGTCTCAAATTGGGCAGCTCCCAGAACCAGAATAGGTTCAGAGAAACTCTGGCATATGGTTTGATAATATTTATGGACAGAAAAAGGAAAGTGATATGCAGAAAACAGAGTGAGGTACAGAAACAGCGGGATTGCTTATAGCTTGATGTTTGCTTTATTTAAACACAGTTTGTTAACAGCTGACTTCCTGTGACTTGCTGAAAATCTGTGATTGGTGTTAATAATAGTGTATTTACACATCTAGTTAGGCTGCAGTTTACCTTGTAAGGGGAAACTTTTAGGCCAAACTTAAAATATTAATATGTAAGGAGGCAGACTTAGGCTAAATTTGTGCCCAATTTGCCTGCCTTCCTCTTTTACTGAGGAAAGTGTGGAAGGAAAGTAAATCTCAGGACCCCCAAATCACTAAGCAAAAGGGAAAAGACAAGCTGGGAACTGCGTCACACAAACCTGCCTCCCATTTTGCTCCCGAATAAGATAGCTACAAAGACAAAAAAAGCTACATACCTCCTTCACAATTCCCCACTTAGAAATTCCTTATGAGCCCCAAGATCTTTACCCTGGAACAGTTCGGTTGAATTTCACCCCAACAATGTAAATTGACAGCTTACTCTTTACACATACAGGACAAAGGACAGAACTCAAAGTCATCCCTCTGCTCCCCTGAGACAACTACACATCTGATGGCTTCCTGTACACTGTTTATTTTATCTTATGTAGAAATGCAGATTCACTAAGCTAGATGAATGCATAAGTGACTATTCCTCTGCTCCCCTCTCACAGGCGAATGGCTGATCAAAGACTCACAAGAATGTAACCGTTTGTCTCTTGTCTACCCATACCTTTTAAAATTTCCTCCTCTTTCCCCAGTATCCGCCCATTCCCCCTTAAATATTGAAGCCATCAAAATCATCTTTGGAGAACGTTGGCAAAATAAACTTCTAAATTGGTTGAGACCTGTCTCAGATACTTTCTGGTTTTCAAAAGCATAAAAGGACATATAGAATTTAAACAGCATCAGAAATACCGATCAATATTCTGGCAGAAAATAATTTCTGGTAATCACTACTCAGATGAAGCTCCAAGGCAAACTGGTGAGTCCATGGAAGGACGAAAATTATAATTAAGAGCTTTGTAGCTATCAAACCTCGTCTTCTTACCCTAACTTCAGAGCGGGGATTCTACTGTCCATATCCAGGGCCGCTTTCAAACATAATTAGGGCTGTTTCTCATTTATTTTCCCCAACTAAAAGATTTTCTGTATCAATCCTAGGACTATAATTCCTACCCACAATGTATGACTGTGAAAGTACTTGAAATAGCTGTGATATGACACATTATTCCTAGGAATGTAAAGTCACAATGGGGTGAACCGTGGGAGCAATGTACACCGAGAATTGTTCTTCAATAATAATTTCTGACAAGAGAAGAACTACAGATGTCTGTAGGCAATCCAGGAATAGATGACATAGAGTTCATTAAACATGACTAGGTAACTGTCATCTTTAGGTGTGATATAGTATGATTATGCTTTTTAAAAGTTATATCTTTTGTAGATAGATACTGAAACATTTGTGAAAAGATGATGATGTCTGGAATCTGCTTCAAAATAATCAGAGGTTGGGTAGGGGCGAATGGGAAACAATAGATGAAACAAGATATGAAAGCTGGGTGATGAGTCCATAGAATTCATTATACGATCTGCTCTGCTTTAGCTATGGCTGGAATTTTCCACAACAGAAAATAAAGATAAAATAACATAACTAAAATCAGCTCTGAAAGCTGCACACAATTAATACTATTATGATACTGTGAAATATATATTTGGCCTTCATCCCTTTGTTTCCTGACATGCAACTCCTAAAATCCTTGGAATCACCAAAGTGATAAGTATCATTTTGTACGTTAGTGATTGACTGGTGGCTGGCAGTCCCTCCATAGCTTCAGGATGGGGGCTGGTCACAGGAAAGACCAAGGCATGATTAGAGGGCTGAGGACTTGTCAGTTCCCCACCCCAATCTCTGGGGAGGGGAGAAGGGCTAAGAGTTGAGTTGATCACCAATGGCCAATGATTTAATCCATCGCGCCTACGTGACGAGGCTTCCATAAAAAACCCGAAAGGACTGAGGTCAGGAGGCTTCCAGGAAGGTGAATATGAGCACACCCAGGTGCAAGAAGGCTGGTGGACCCTGACTCCGCTGGGATGGAAGCTCCTGTGCTGTTTGTTTGTACTCTTTAAAATATTCTTTTAATAAACCAGTAAATGTAAGTAAATTGTTTCTCTGAGTTTTGTAAGCTACTCTAGCAAATTAAGTAAACCTGAGGAGGGACTTGTGGGAACTCCAATATATAACTGGTTGGTTACATGTTCTGGAAGCCAAGTCACAACTGACATCTGAAGTGGGAGGCAGTCTTGTGGGACTGAGTGCTCAACCCGTAGGATCTCATAGACAGCGTCAGAATTGAATTAGAGGACACCCAGCGTTGTCCCCTGCTGAAGAACTGCTTGCTTGGCATGTGAAGAAAAACCCCATGCATTTGGTCAGAGGTGTTCTGTGTTGTGAGAACGCAGTAGGAGAAACTGAGTTTACTTTTCCTCTATATCCTCAACTATGGAAATTAAATCTGTGAAAGACAAACTTGAGACAAGTGTTCAGGACATAGAAGAAAAAGGGCTTTAGAGACATGTAGGGGATAAATACAGGAAAAATTAAGAGATGCAATTCATATCTAGTTAATATAACTAAAGAAGAGGTCTCAGTAAATTAAAATAGGAAATAATTAAAGAAACAAAAATATTCTAGAAGACCCTGACACTATAGATTGAAAAGATTTAGATTCCTCCTCCTGTGCAATAAAAATGAGAATGTCATTAGAATAACACCTATAGAATTTTCAAGCAAAATTATCACGAGTTTAAAATATTCTACAATCTTGAATACATCAAATATATGTGACATATATAAGATATGATGCATAATAACCAAATGAACACCTGTGAACCTACTACCCATTTGTGAAGACATTTGTTTATCTATTTAGACCAGTGGTCACAAAAGTGGAAAATGACCCACCAAAGTGCAAGTAAAAAATATTAGTATTTGTATTTATCTTTTTTATTTATAAATACCAGAAAAAATAGCTTGTAAATATATATTTTTTTTAAATTTATTTATTATTATTAAACTTCAAGTTGTAGGGTACATGTGCACAACGTGCAGGTTTGCTACATATGTATACTTGTGCCATGTTGGTGTGCTGCACCCATCAACTCGTCATTTACATAAGGTATAATTCCCAATGCAATCCCTCCCCCCTCCCCCCTCCCCATGATAGGCCCCAGTGTGTGATGTTCCCCTTCCCGAGTCCAAGTGATCTCATTGTTCAGTTCCCGCCTATGAGTGAGAACATGCGGTGTTTGGTTTTCTATTCTTGTGATAGTTTGCTGAGAATGATGGTTTCCAGCTGCATCCATGTCCCTACAAAGGACACAAACTCATCCTTTTTTATGGCTGCATAGTATTCCATGGTGTATATGTGCCACATTTTCTTAATCCAATCTGTCACTGATGGACATTTGGGTTGATTCCAAGTCTTTGCTATTGTGAATAGTGCCGCAATAAACATACGTGTGCATGTGTCTTTATAGCAGCATAATTTATAATCCTTTGGGTATATACCCAGTAATGGGATGGCTGGGTCATATGGTACATCTAGTTCTAGATCCTTGAGGAATCGCCATACTGTTTTCCATAATGGTTGAACTAGTTTACAATCCCACCAACAGTGTAAAAGTGTTCCTATTTCTCCACATCCTCTCCAGCACCTGTTGTTTCCTGACTTTTTAATGATCGCCATTCTAACTGGTTTGAGATGGTATCTCATTGTGGTTTTGATTTCCATTTCTCTGATGGCCAGTGATGATGAGCATTTTTTCATGTGTCTGTTGGCTGTATGAATGTCTTCTTTTGAGAAATGTCTGTTCATATCCTTTGCCCACTTTTTGATGGGGTTGTTTGTTTTTTTCTTGTAAATTTGTTTGAGTTCTTTGTAGGTTCTGGATATTAGCCCTTTGTCAGATGAGTAGATTGCAAAAATTTTCTCCCATTCTGTAGGTTGCCTGTTCACTCTGATGGTAGTTTCTTTTGCTGTGCAGAAGCTCTTTAGTTTAATGAGATCCCATTTGTCAATTTTGGCTTTTGCTGCCGTTGCTTTTGGTGTTTTAGACATGAAGTCTTTGCCCATGCCTATGTCCTGAATGGTACTACCTAGGTTTTCCTCTAGGATTTTTATGGTATTAGGTCTAACATTTAAGTCTCTAATCCATCTTGAATTAATTTTCGTATAAGGAGTAAGGAAAGGATCCAGTTTCAGCTTTCTACTTATGGCTAGCCAATTTTCCCAGCACCATTTATTAAATAGGGAATCCTTTCCCCATTTCTTGTTTCTCTCAGGTTTGTCAAAGATCAGATGGCTGTAGATGTGTGGTATTATTTCTGAGGACTCTGTTCTGTTCCATTGGTCTATATCTCTGTTTTGGTACCAGTACCATGCTGTTTTGGTTACTGTAGCCTTGTAGTATAGTTTGAAGTCAGGTAGCGTGATGCCTCCAGCTTTGTTCTTTTGACTTAGGATTGTCTTGGAGATGCGGGCTCTTTTTTGGTTCCATATGAACTTTAAAGCAGTTTTTTCCAATTCTGTGAAGAAGCTCATTGGTAGCTTGATGGGGATGGCATTGAATCTATAAATTACCTTGGGCAGTATGGCCATTTTCACGATATTGATTCTTCCTATCCATGAGCATGGTATGTTCTTCCATTTGTTTGTGTCCTCTTTTATTTCACTGAGCAGTGGTTTGTAGTTCTCCTTGAAGAGGTCCTTTACATCCCTTGGAAGTTGGATTCCTAGGTATTTTATTCTCTTTGAAGCAATTGTGAATGGAAGTTCATTCCTGATTTGGCTCTCTGTTTGACTGTCACTGGTGTATAAGAATGCTTGTGATTTTTGCACATTAATTTTGTATCCTGAGACTTTGCTGAAGTTGCTTATCAGCTTAAGGAGATTTTGGGCTGAGACAATGGGGTTTCCTAAATATACAATCATGTCGTCTGCAAACAGGGACAATTTGACTTCTTCTTTTCCTAACTGAATCCCCTTGATTTCTTTCTCTTGCCTGATTGCCCTAGCCAGAACTTCCAACACTATGTTGAATAGGAGTGGTGAGAGAGGGCATCCCTGTCTTGTGCCAGTTTTCAAAGGGAATTTTTCCAGTTTTTGCCCATTCAGTATGATATTGGCTGTGGGTTTGTCATAAATAGCTCTTATTATTTTGAGGTACGTTCCATCAATACCGAATTTATTGAGCGTTTTTAGCATGAAGGGCTGTTGAATTTTGTCAAAAACCTTTTCTGCATCTATTGAGATAATGATGTGGTTCTTGTCTTTGGTTCTGTTTATATGGTGGATTATGTTTATTGATTTGCAAATGTTGAACCAGCCTTGCATCCCAGGGATGAAGCCCACTTGATCATGGTGGATAAGCTTTTTGATGTGCTGCTGAATCCGGTTTGCCAGTATTTTATTGAGGATTTTTGCATCGATGTTCATCAGGGATATTGGTCTAAAATTCTCTTTTTTTGTTGTGTCTCTGCCAGGCTTTGGTATCAGGATGATGTTGGCCTCATAAAATGAGTTAGGGAGGATTCCCTCTTTTTCTATTGATTGGAATAGTTTCAGAAGGAATGGTACCAGCTCCTCCTTGTACCTCTGGTAGAATTCAGCTGTGAATCCATCTGGTCCTGGACTTTTTTTGGTTGGTAGGCTATTAATTATTGCCTCAATTTCAGAGCCTACTATTGGTCTATTCAGGGATTCAACTTCTTCCTGGTTTAGTCTTGGAAGAGTGTAAGTGTCCAGGAAATTATCCATTTCTTCTAGATTTTCCAGTTTATTTGCGTAGAGGTGTTTATAGTATTCTCTGATGGTAGTTTGTATTTCTGTGGGGTCGGTGGTGATATCCCCTTTATCATTTTTAATTGCGTCGATTTGATTCTTCTCTCTTTTCTTTTTTATTAGTCTTGCTAGTGGTCTGTCAATTTTGTTGATCTTTTCAAAAAACCAACTCCTGGATTCATTGATTTTTTGGAGGGTTTTTTGTGTCTCTATCTCCTTCAGTTCTGCTCTGATCTTAGTTATTTCTTGCCTTCTGCTAGCTTTCGAATGTGTTTGCTCTTGCTTCTCTAGTTCTTTTAATTGCGATGTTAGAGTGTCAATTTTAGATCTTTCCTGCTTTCTCCTGTGGGCATTTAGTGCTATAAATTTCCCTCTACACACTGCTTTAAATGTGTCCCAGAGATTCTGGTATGTTGTATCTTTGTTCTCATTGGTTTCAAAGAACATCTTTATTTCTGCCTTCATTTCGTTATTTACCCAGTAGTCATTCAGGAGCAGGTTGTTCAGTTTCCATGTAGTTGAGCGGTTTTGATTGAATTTCTTAGTCCTGAGTTCTAATTTGATTGCACTGTGGTCTGAGAGACAGTTTGTTATAATTTCTGTTCTTGTACATTTGCTGAGGAGTGCTTTACTTCCAATTATGTGGTCAATTTTGGAGTAAGTACGATGTGGTGCTGAGAAGAATGTATATTCTGTTGATTTGGGGTGGACAGTTCTATAGATGTCTATTAGGTCTGCTTGCTGCAGAGATGAGTTCAATTCCTGGATATCCTTGTTAACTTTCTGTCTCGTTGATCTGTCTAATGTTGACAGTGGAGTGTTGAAGTCTCCCATTATTATTGTATGGGAGTCTAAGTCTCTTTGTAAGTCTCTAAGGACTTGCTTTATGAATCTGGGTGCTCCTGTATTGGGTGCATATATATTTAGGATAGTTAGCTCTTCCTGTTGAATTGATCCCTTTACCATTATGTAATGGCCTTCTTTGTCTCTTTTGATCTTTGATGGTTTAAAGTCTGTTTTATCAGAGACTAGTATTGCAACCCCTGCTTTTTTTTGTTCTCCATTTGCTTGGTAAATCTTCCTCCATCCCTTTATTTTGAGCCTATGTATGTCTCTGCGTGTGAGATGGATCTCCTGAATACAGCAGACTGATGGGTCTTGACTCTTTATCCAGTTTGCCAGTCTGTGTCTTTTAATTGGAGCATTTAGTCCATTTACATTTAAGGTTAAGATTGTTATGTGTGAACTTGATCCTGCCATTATGATATTAACTGGTTATTTTGCTTGTTAGTTGATGCAGTTTCTTCCTAGCCTTGATGGTCTTTACATTTTGGCATGTTTTTGCAATGGCTGGTACCGGTTGTTCCTTTCCATGTTTAGTGCTTCCTTCAGGGTCTCTTGTAAGGCAGGCCTAGTGGTGACAAAATCTCTAAGCATTTGCTTATCTGTAAAGGATTTTATTTTTCCTTCACTTATGAAACTTAGTTTGGCTGGATATAAAATTCTGGGTTTAAAATTCTTTTCTTTAAGAATGTTGAATATTGGCCCCCACTCTCTTCTGGCTTGAAGAGTTTCTGCCGAGAGATCTGCTGTTAGTCTGATGGGCTTCCCTTTGTGGGTAACCCGACCTTTCTCTCTGGCTGCCCTTAAGATTTTTTCCTTCATTTCAACTTTGGTGAATCTGGCAATTATGTGTCTTGGAGTTGCTCTTCTCGAGGAGTATCTTTGTGGCGTTCCCTGTATTTCCTGGATTTGAATGTTGGCCTGCCCTACTAGGTTGGGGAAGTTCTCCTGGATGATATCCTGAAGAGTGTTTTCCAACTTGGTTCCATTTTCCCCCTCACTTTCAGGCACCCCAATCAGACGTAGATTTGGTCTTTTTACATAATCCCATACTTCTTGCAGGCTTTGTTCATTTCTTTTTCTTCTTTTTTCTTTTGGTTTCTCTTCTCGCTTCATTTCATTCATTTGATCCTCCATCGCTGACATTCTTTCTTCCAGTTGATCGAGTCGGTTACTGAAGCTTGTGCATTTGTCACGTATTTCTCGTGCCATGGTTTTCGTCTCTTTCATTTCGTTTGTGAGCTTCTCTGCATTAATTACTCTAGCCATCAATTCTTCCACTTTTTTTTCAAGATTTTTAGTTTCTTTGCGCTGGGTACGTAATTCCTCCTTTAGCTCTGAGAAGTTTGATGGACTGAAGCCTTCTTCTCTTATGTCATCAAAGTCATTCTCCGTCCAGCTTTGATCCGTTGCTGGCGATGAGCTGCGCTCCTTTGCCAGGGGAGATGCGCTCTTATTTTTTGAATTTCCAGCTTTTCTGCCCTGCTTTTTCCCCATCTTTGTGGTTTTATCTGCCTCTGGTCTTTGATGATGGTGATGTACTGATGGGGTTTTGGTGTAGGTGTCCTTCCTGTTTGATAGCTTTCCTTCTAACAGTCAGGATCCTCAGCTGTAGGTTGTAGCTGTAGGAGATTGCTTGAGGTCCACTCCAGACCCTGTTTGCCTGGGTATCAGCAGCAGAGGCTGCAGAAGATAGAATATTTCTGAACAGCGAGTGTACCTGTCTGATTCTTGCTTTGGAAGCTTCCTCTCAGGGGTGTACTCCACCCTGTGAGGTGTGGGGTGTCAGACTGCCCCTAGTGGGGGATGTCTCCCAGTTAGGCTACTCAGGGGTCAGGGACCCACTTGAGCAGGGAGTCTGTCCCTTCTCAGATCTCAACCTCCGTGTTGGGAGATCCAGTGCTCTCTTCAAAGCTGTCAGACAGAGTCATTTGCGTCTGCAGAGCTGCTGCGTTTGTTATTGTTTACTGTGCCCTGTCCCCAGAGGTGGAGTCTACAGAGACAGGCAGGTTTCCTTGAGCTGCTGTGAGCTCCACCCAGTTCGAGCTTCCCAGCAGCTTTGTTTACCTACTTAAGCCTCAGCAATGGCGGGCGCCCCTCCCCCAGCCTCGCTGCTGCCTTGCCAGTAGATCACAGACTGCTGTGCTAGCAATGAGGGAGGCTCCGTGGGTGTGGGACCCTCCCGGCCAGGTGTGGGATATGATCTCCTGGTGTGCCTGTTTGCTTAAAGCGCAGTTTTGGGGTGGGAGTTACCCGATTTTCCAGGTGTTGTGTGTCTCAGTTCCCCTGGCTAGGAAAAGGGATTCCCTTCCCCCTTGCGCTTTCCAGGTGAGGCAATGCCTCGCCCTGCTTCAGCTCTCGCTGGTCGGGCTGCAGCAGCTGACCAGCACCGATCGTCTGGCACTCCCCAGTGAGATGAACCCAGTACCTCAGTTGAAAATGCAGAAATCACCGGTCTTCTGTGTCGCTCACGCTGGGAGTTGGAGACTGGAGCTGTTCCTATTCGGCCATCTTGCTCCGCCCCCCCTCGCTTGTAAATATTTAACATCCAAAATGGAATTGATGTCTTCACTTGGAAGAAGTTCCATAATGTCGAAGGCTGCCTGTGGTGCCCTCACTTATCTGCCTTAACTATAATTACAGCACATTGCTGTCCATGTGTGCTGTGAAAGGAAAATATGTTTGGCCCCCCAAATCACTAGACTAAAGGGAAAAGTCAAGCTGGGAACTGCTTAGGGCAAACCTGCCTCCCATTCTATTCCAAGTCACCCCTCTGCTCACTGAGGTAAATCTGATTGCCTCCTTTGGAAAGGCTAATCAGAAACTCAAAAGAACACAAGGGTTTGTCTCTTATCTACCTGTGACCTGGATGCCCTCTCCAGAGAGCTGTCCCACCTTTCCAGACCAAACCAATGTTCACCTCACATGTGCTGACTGACGTCTCATGTTTCCCTAAAATGTATAAAATCAAGCGGTGCTCTGACCACCTTGGGCACATGTCGTCAGGATCTCCTGAGGCTGTGTCATGGGCATGCATCCTCAACCCTGGCAAAATAAACTTCCTAAATTAACTGAGACCTGTCTCAAATTTTCTGGGTTCACAGAGCCTAATATTACAAATGAGTGGAGTGGTTTAAAAAGGCTCCTGCAAAACATCATTAAAAAGTGTATAGGCAAAAGTATGAACCACAAGAAAATAACAAGAGTTGACCCTTTATTTGTATAATAAGCTGTGACAGACATATTATGAAGTAAAAACAATTATCTAATTAGAACACAATGCGTTCATCAAAAATATAATTACCTTTTAAAACTGATTTCGTTTTACATAAAGTACATGATATGAGCACACTGGTACATATATATTATGTATCTATTATATAGATCCTTTGTTATGGACTGAATTGTGCCCCCTCAAAATGGACAGAATCCTTAACCCCCTTCGCTTTGTCTCAAAGGCAGTCAGGGTGAAGACTGCATTTGGAGACAGGGCATTTAAGAAGGTAATTAAGGTTAAATGAAGGTAAGAGTGGGCCCCTAGTCTAATACAACTGGTACCCTTATGAGAGGAAGGAGGAGACCCAGAGATGCATGCACACAGAAGGTCTCCCGAGGACACAGCCACAAGTCGGTTGTCTGTAAGCCAAGGAGAGAGGCCTTAGGAGAAAGCAAACCTATAGACACCCTGATCTTGCACTGCTAGCCTCCAAAACCATGAGGAAATAAATTTCTGTTTGGTCCTCAAAGCTACACAGTCTGTGGTATTTTGTTATCGCAGCCTTAAGAAATACATTCTAATACATTCTGACCAGGCGCGGTGGCTCACACCTGTAACACCAGCACTTTGGGAGGCCGAGGCAGGTGGATCACAAGGTCAGGAGTTCAAGACCAGCCTGGCCAACATGGTGAAAGTCCATCTCTACTAAAGATACAAAAAATTAGCCAGGCGTGGTGGCACACGCCTGTAATCCCAGCTACTCAGGAGACTGAGGCAGGAGAATCACTAGAATCCGGGAGGCAGAGGTTGCAGTGAGCCAAGACTGAGCCAATGCACTCCAGCCTGGGTGACAGAGCGAGACCCTGCCTCAAAAAAGAAAAAGAGAAGTCAATGGAAACCATCCCTAAGGAAGACCATGTTGGATTTATTAGATAAAGATTACAAATCAGCAGCTGGGCGCGGTGGTTCACGCCTGTAATCCCAGCATTTTGGAAGGCTGAAGCAGGTGGATCACAAGGTCAGGAAACTGAGACCATCCTGGCTAACATGGTGAAACCCCATCTCTACTAAAAATACAAAAAATTAGCCGTGGTAGCAGGCACCTGTAGTCCCAGCTACTCAGGAGGCTGAGGCAGGAGAATGGTGTGAACACAGGAGGCGGAGCTTTCAGTGAGCCAAGATCATGCCACTGCACTCCAGCCTGGGCAACAAAGCGAGATTCCGTCTCAAAAAAAAAAAAAAAAAAAAAGATTACAAATCAGCTATTATAAATATGCTTAAAAAACTAATGCCACAACATGGATGAACTTCGAGGACGCTAAGTGGAGTCAGTCAATTATAAAAAGATAAGTACTGTACGATCCACTTATATGAGGTATATAGAGCAGTCACTCATAGAAACACAAAAGAGAATGGTAGCTGGAGGGACTGAGGGAGGGAGAAAGAAACGGAACTGCTGTGTAATGGGTATACACCTTCACTTAAACAAGATGAAAAAGTTCTAGAGTTTGGCTGCACAACAATGCGAATGTGCTTAACATTACTGAACTGTGCACATAAAAGTGGTAAAAACGGTACTTTTTCTGTTGTATATATTTATTAACATTTTTAAAAACTAAAGGAAATCATGTCTAAAGAATTACAGGAAAGTATGAGAATGATGTCTTGACAAATAGAGAATATAAACAAAGATAAATAATAAAAATTTTTAAAATAGAAATTTTGGAGTTGAAAACTACAGTAATTTGAATGAAAAATTCAGTAGAGGGGCTGAATGACAATTTCAACTGGCAGAAGAAAGAATCAATGAACTGGAAGACAGGTCAACTGAGATGATCCTGTCTGAAGAATCGAAAGACGAAAGGTTTTTAAAAAAGTGAATAGCACTTTAGAGACCTAAGGGACTCTGCAAAGATTACCAATACACCATAATATGAGTTTCAGAAGGAGAGGAAAAAGAAAGGGGCATAAAGAACATTTGAAGAAATACTGGCCACATACGTCTCAAATTTGATGAAAAACATTTACCTACACACCCAAGAAGCTCAAAAAGATCTAAGTAAACTCAGATGATCACACATAAACACAGTCAATCTGTCTGAAATGAAAGACAAAGAGAGAATCCTGAAAACTATGAGAGAAAAATGCTGCCCTCATTAGGCCTAGGCATAAGAGATCCACCACAAGTTAACAGCTGGCTTCACAGCAGAAACCACAAAGACCAGAAAGTGGTGAGAGGACATATGAAAGGGCTGAAAGCAAACAACTGTCAACCCAAAAATGAAGGAGAAATTAAGACATTCCCAGAAAAATAAAAACTGAGAATATATCACCAGGAGATGAGACAAGAAATACGAAAGGCTGAAGTTAAAGGACACTAGATGGTATCCACACAAAGAAATAGAGAGCACTGGCAGAAGCGATTACATTGCAAACATAAAAGACAGTGTAAATATATTGTGGACGTAACTTTTTCTTATCTGATTTAAAAGATAATGGCATAAAGCAGTAATTATAGTTGATCCTTATTATTCCATATTTGCAAATTTGCCTACTCGCTAAAAGTTATTTGCAACCCCTCATCAATACAGGCATACCTAAGAGACATTGTGGGTTCAATTCCAGACTACTGCAATAAAGCAAATTTTGCAACAGAGTGAGACATATGTATTGTTTTTTCGTTTCCCAGTGCATATAAAAGTTATGTTTACACTATATACTATAGTCTGTTAAGTGTGCAATAGCATTATGTCTAAAAAAAAAAACGTAGATGCCTTAATCAACAAATACTTTATTGCTATAAAATGCTAATCACCTGAGTCTTCAGTGTTAGTTGTTACCATTTTGCTGGTGGAGTGTCTTGTCTCAATATTGATGGCTGATGACTGATCAGGGTAGTGGCTGCTGAAAGTTAGGGTGGCTGTGGGTGATTTCTTAAAATAAGGCAAGAGTAAAATTTGCTTCATCTATTGACTCTTCCTTTCATGAAAGAATTCCTTACAGCCTGCATTGCTGTTTGATAGCATTTTACCCACAGTAGAATTTCTTTCAAAATTGAAGTCAATCCTCTCAAACCCTGTTGCTGCCTTTATCAACTATGTTTACATAATATTCTAAATTGTTTAGAATTTCAACAAGGTTCACAGCATCAAGGTTGTCATTTCAATGAGGTTCATAGCATCTTCACCAGGAGTAGATTCCATTACAAAAAACCCACTTTCTTTGCTCATAAGAAGCAACTCCTCATCTGTTCAAGTTTTACCACGAGATTGCAGTATTTCAGTCACATCTTTGGGTTCTAATTCTAGTTCTCTCGCTATTTCTACCACATTTGCAGTAACTTCCTCCGCTGAAGTCCTGAACCCCTCAAAGTCATCCATGAGGGCTGGAATCAACTCTTCCTGAACTCCTGTTCATGTTGATATTTTGACCTCCTCCCATGAATCATGAATGTTCTTAATGGCATCTAGAATGGTGAATCTTTTCTAGTGGTTTTCAATGTACTTTGCCCTGATGCATGAGAGGAATGATAATCTATAGGAGCAATGGCCTTAAAAAATGTGTTTCTTAAATAATAAGACTTGAAAGTTAAAATAACTCCTTGATCCATGGGCTGTAGAATGGATGTTGTTTTATAAGGCATGAAAACAATATTCATCTCCTTGTACATCTCCATCACAGCTCTTGGGTGACCAGAATCATTGACAATGAGCAGTAATATTTTCAAAACAATTTTTTTTTTTTTAACAGTAGGTTTCAACAGTGGGCTTAAGTATTCAGTAAAACCACGCTATAAACAGATGCGCTGTCACCTAGGCTTTCTTGCTCCATTTACAGAACAAAGGCAGAGTAGATTCTGGATCATTCTTAAGGGCCTTAGGGTTTTCAGAATGGTCAATGAGCACTGGCTTCATCTTAAAGTCAACAGTTGCATTAGCCCCTAACAAGAGAGTTAGCCTGCCCTTTGAAGCTTTGAAGCCAGGTACTGACTTCTCTAGCCATGAAAGTCCTAGATGACACTTCTTCCAATACAAGACAAGGCTGTTTCATCTACACAGGGAATCTGTTGTTTAGTGTAGCCACCTTTATCAATGATGTTAGCTAGATGTTCTGGATAACATGATGCAGCTTCTACAATACATCAGTACTTGCTGCTTCCCTTTGCACTTTATGTTGTGGAAATGGCTTCTTTCCTTAAATCTCCTGAACCAACTTCTGTTAGCTTCAAATTTTTCTTCTGCAGCTTTCTCACCTCTCTGAGCTTTCACAGAACTGAAGAGCCTTAGGACCTTGCTCTGGACTAGGCTTTGGCTTAAGGGAATGCTGTGGTTGGCTTGATCTTTTATCCAGACCCCTAAAACTTTCTTCATATCAGCAATAAGGCCGTTTCACTTTCTTACCATCGGTGTGTTCACTGGAATAGCATATCTAATTTCCTTCGAGAATTTTTCCTCTGAACTCACAACTTGGCTATCTGGTACAAGAGGCCTAGCTTTCAACATGCCTTCCTCACTAAGCTTAATTATTTTTAGCTTTCGATTTACAATGAAAGATGTGTGACTTTTCCTTTCACTTCAACACTTAGAAGTCACTGCAGGGCTATTACTTGGCCTAATTTCAATATTGTTGTGTCTCAGGGAACAGGAGCCAGAGGAGAGGGAGACAGAAAGGGGAATGCCTGACCAGTTGAATAGTTAGTATATACTCAACATTTATTGATTAAGTTTGCTGTCTTATATGGGTGCAGTGTGTGGTGCCCCAAAACAATTACAATTGCAATATCAAAGATCACTGATAAGAGATCATCATAATAGATATAATAATGAAAAAGTTAAAATATTGCAATAACTACCAAAAGGTGACATACAGACATGAAAGTAAGCTGTTGGAAAAATGGTGCCAACAGACTTGCTCGACACAGGGTTGCCATAAACGTTTTTTTTTTTTTTTTTTTTTTTTTTTGAGACAGAATCTTGCTTTGTCACTCAGGCTGAAGTGCAGTGGTGTGATCTCGGCTCACTGCAACCTCTGACTCCCGGGTTCAAGTGATTCTCATGCCTCAGCCTCCTGAGTGGCCGCGATTACAGCATGTACCACCACACTGAGTTAATTTTTTTGTGTTTTCAGTAGAGACAGGGTTTCACCATGTTAGCAAGGCTGGTCTTGAACTCCTAGGCTCAGGCAATCCACCCGCCTTGGCCTCCCAAAGTGTTAGGATTACAGGCGTGAGTCACTGCGCCTGGGCTGCCATAAACATTTAATTTGTTAAAAAACACAGTCTGTGAAATACAATGAAGCACAACACAACAAAACAAGATATGCCTTATTTAAGGCATTTTTTTACTCCATTTGATTTTTGGAAATTATATCATTAATACAGCATGTAGTGAAATAAAAAATTAAAATAGTATCTTAGGCCTCAAGCTTTTTATCCTCAAGAAGATGAAGCTGGATTAGATGATGTCTAAGTCCCTCTCTTCTGACATTCTTTGACAATAATTATATAGCACAAATCAGAAGATCATATGTCTACTGTATCTAAGTAGTAAATATACTATTGATCTAATTACTAACTGGATCTAATTCCAATTAAGTAAGAACTTCAGTTTTAAAGCAAGTTTACTATATCTAGACTAGTGACTTCTCTATTTTGGGGAATATATGTTTTACGAACTGTAAATATTATTGCCTATACAATTAATTATAGTATCCATGCATTTTTTTTTGCCTATTCACAAAAAAATGTATTTGAGAAATGCATTCATATTTAACAATAAAGTCTGGACATGTGCCAGTTATAAATATAACATATATCTGGTAAGAAAATAATTCTGTAATTTTCTTTCAAGTTTGTTAACTACATACAAGCCCTTACTTTCCTTATGGCTAATATTTTAGTGCTACTCAGTTACAGACTTGCCCAAATTCTACTGTCTACCACCATTTATTAAGTAGTTGGACCTATTTTCATATTCTTCCAATAAATTTTCAAAAGAGAATATCTAAATTTTGAATAGTCCTTTTTTGGACAATATTAAGTAATAACTTGAAATACATTGTTTTACATAAGCAACAATTACATGCTAGATCAAGGAAATGGGCATATCCTTCATAAATAAAAAGAAGAATATACAGCAGAAAAAGTTTATTCTTTATTCAGAGTAAGTACTCTAGTGTAAATATACACTACTATTACATTCTTCACATCTGGCCTATATTACCTTAATAATATAAATTAGCTTAAACATAAAATTATCTTATACATTTTACAAATAATATCTAGATATCATTTTTTTAAAGTAGGTTTTCTATGTGGAAAGATAATAAAACTATACCTGGGTCTTCAAACTCTCAGGAATATTCACTTTAAATGTAAAGTGTTGTGTAATTGAATTTGTTCTTTTTTTAAATTTAAGTGAACCTACTAGCAATGGAAACAGCAAGTGGCTTTCAAAATGGACACATATCAGTGGATATTAAAGTAACACCTGTAGAGTACTTTACCACTTATAGAGTGCTTTAACATGTATTGTTATTTAACTGTTTCAACAATCTGTGAGGTCTGAGGTTTTTACCCAGGACTTGGGCAAGCAGAGAGGAAGAGGATATCAGGTACCAAGATACTCAGTTCCTCCATATGTATGTCTTGCTTCATTTTATAGCATTTATAGTCTGTAAGGAATTGATGCTATTCATAACTAAACTACAGTGATTAGTACGTGGGCCCAGGGGCATTTACTTTGAGATACCATTTGAAGTTTTCATACCTTTTTTTTTGAATGCTAATAAATCGACTGCCAAAAAAGTGAGTACCAAGATCTACGTCAGACAAGAAAATATCATTATGCTAGCTGCTTGTTATCAATGATTAATTTAACAAATATTATTGAATCATTACAAAGTATATATAGGTGAAGACCTAAAACACAGTGTGTATCAACTGAACAAATAAACAGGGGACTTAATCATCTACTACTTGTAAAGCTGTCTTTGGTGAACTTGCTTCAAAACAGTTGTTGAAAAAATTTAAGTGTTAGGGGAGTACTCTAAAATTCTTTTCAACAGGATAACTATAAGTGTCTAATGGGAAAATCTGTCAGATAACCTGAAAAAATGTCCCAATATAAATTAAACTGAAAGTCTAAAGATACTATATAAGAAACTACTAAAATCTTAAACAATGTTCACTATTTTACTCTTCATAGTAAAATGAACCAGAGTAAACCAGTTATGGAGCCAGAAGGTAATGATCTTACAATAAAAAATAGCAAAACTAAACCAAATCAAACCCTTACCTCCAAACACCGGGGCTTTTAAGTAAGGTAACTGTACTTTTTTATCATCCAAACAAAACCCACTTCCGAGACTAAAAAAGAGTGCAATTAATATTAGGCATAAACTGGGAATGTGCCAGACAAACCAGAATGTATGGTCTCCTGCTTAATAAGACACATGTCCCAGGCCATCCTGTTCTAAGATCATAAAAATAGAAAAAACCAGAAAGCATGAGGGAGCTCAAAGCACAGAAATAAACAAGAAAAAAATAAAAGCTTTCACAAAGTAAGGTTTCCTCAAGGTTGCAAATCAATTTGCATTAATAATATTTTAAGCAACGGTAAAAGGGAGGAGGGGCTGTGATGTGCTAAAATAAGGAGGACTGGCTGAAATAAATTTAGGAAGCAGTCAATCCCAGATCTTCTCCCCGACCCCAGCAAAACACTGGAAGTTTATTTTCTTAAGAACATCAAACAGTGGTTCTCTGCACAGTGGACCCTGGGCACAGCTGAGAAGAACATATACTATGCTGAAAACAAGAGCTCGGGTGAATGCATATATACAGATGCTGAATGCAGTGATACCCCTGACCTCAATCATTCTTCCCCTGCTGGGTTCCCAGAATGATGGCAGCCAGGCCTTCATTCTCAAGGCAAGAGACATGAAGAGTCTTCTCTGAGGAATCTGACCATCCTAAGAAGGAAGACTTAAAGTTATTGAGTAGAAGATTCCTCAACCAAACAGCCCAGCCAGGCCACTCTATTGTGGAACTCACTGTTGATAAGCCCCACTCCTATGCTCATAGCCTCCAATCAGCCTTTTTGTTCCTTACTAGTAAATATAAACACACAAACAAAAATGTCCAGATGTCTAATGAAAGACTCTAATATAAAAGAGATTAAAAGAAATACATAATAAACAGATTAAAGCAGCTTAAAGAGAAGTAATTTTTTTCTTTTTCTTTTTAATATACCGAGTTGTAAGATAAGTAAAATTTCAAAAAATATCTATAAGTATCTTTCTCACACAGATAGATACACGCAGAGAAAAAAAGTTTTTAAAATAATAAACTCAGAGGGGTTTTAAAAGATAAATCTGAGAAAGTCCGCACAGAAAGCAGAGCAAAACATAACAGTGGCGACTAACAGGAAAGGAAAGGTAAGTCAGAAACATAATATCCAAGTCATGGGAGTTTCAAAAAAAAAAGGGGAAAAATCATCAATAAAAGAATTTGCCGGGCGCGGTGGCTCAAGCCTGTAATCCCAGCACTTTGGGAGGCCGAGACGGGCGGATCACGAGGTCAGGAGATCGAGACCATCCTGGCTAACACGGTGAAACCCCGTCTCTACTAAAAAATACAAAAAAACTAGCCAGGCGAGATGGCGGGCGCCTGTAGTCCCAGCTACTCGGGAGGCTGAGGCAGGAGAATGGCGTAAACCCGGGAGGCGGAGCTTGCAGTGAGCTGAGATCCGGCCACTGCACTCCAGCCTGGGCGACAGAGCAAGACTCCGTCTCAAAAAAAAAAAAAAAAAAAAAAAGAATTTAAGAAAACATTTTAGATCCAAAGAAAAGGAAGAATTCAAAGAAAGAATGAGCAAAAATGCATGAAAAGAAACCCATGCCAAGGCAGATTATTATGAAATTTCAAAATCCCAGGATAAAGGGAAGAACCTGAAAGTTTTCAGGGTAAAGCAGGTCTGAAAGGATAGAAATTGAATGGAATCAGTCTTACCAACAGCAACACTGAAATGGGAAAGTGAAGTAAAATGGAGGCAAAGTACAATTCTGTAGAAAATTTTTTTTTTTTTTTTTTTTTTTTGAGGCGGAGTCTGGCTCTCTTGCCCAGGCTGGAGTGCAGTGGCCGGATCTCAGCTCACTGCAAGCTCTGCCTCCCGGGTTCATGCCATTCTCCTGCCTCAGCCTCCCGAGTAGCTGGGACTACAGGCGCCCGCCACCTCGCCCGGCTAATTTTTTGTATTTTTTAGTAGAGACGGGGTTTCACTGTGTTAGCCAGGATGGTCTCGATCTCCTGACCTCGTGATCCGCCCGTCTCGGCCTCCCAAAGTGCTGGGATTACAGGCTTGAGCCACCGCACCCGGCCCTAGAAAAATTATTTTCAACCAGAATTCTATACTCAAATTACCAATCAAGTATGAGGTAAACATAAAGACATTTTCAGATACGCAAAGTCTAAAACATTTACCACTCATGCAAGCTTTCTCGGGAAACTAGCAGGGAGTTAACACCACAAAAATGAGGGAATGGACCAAGAAAGAGCAAGAAATGGAATACGGGAGACAGGAAATCCAACATGGTGAGAGGTGAAGGGAGAACCTAGGAAGGCAGCCATAAAACCAGATGTCAAAAACAACCAGTTCAGACTGGACGCTTAAGAAGATAAAATGGATAGAACATCCAAAGTGTCTGAATGTCTTGACAGAATTAGACGACTGATGAAAAAGCAAACAAAAGAAACAAGACAATTAACTCTGAAAAGATTTTTAAAACAGAGAGAAAAACAAAAACAGGAACAGGAAAAGTGATCATAGTTTACCACGTGGCTCCTGCTGTGAAAAGCATTTACATAATCAGAATAATGTAAATACTAATATGGATGTAACAGAAACAAGGAAAACGTCTTATTGTGAGATCTAGGGTATAAAAATGATACAGCGGGGACAAGGGAAGAAAAAAGGTAAAATCTTCACCTCCTGTTGGGGGGAGTCTATAGAAAATGACAAAAACTAAAAAAACAAACAAACAAACAAAAAACAAGAAGTGCAAGATAGCCATGCTATTTTGAAAGCAGGGTTAATCAACTAAAAGTTAGAGGTCACGGTGCAGAAGAGGGCATGGAGGACCCCAGGGAGGAGACTTGCTTGATGTTTTTATTGCCATAACTGTGTAGAATTCTTGGTCTCTAGATAACAAGTGTGCACAAAATTTTGTTAAACTATTTGATTAAAATAGAAAAGGAAAAGAAAAAAAGAGGGGACTTAGTGAAAGATATCTCAAAAACATTTTAATTGAAGTGCCAAATTGCTCAGACTTCAGCTGGTATCAAACTGTTTTTCCCATAACTAAAGCTACACCACTGTGTATATCATTTGAGTATGATTATCAACCTTCCTCCATATTCTTCCAGTATGAAGACAGACAGGGAATTTTCCAAATCTTACCTCGAGCAGAGCTGCTGCGGGATCACCCTGTAGACTTTTTCCCAGTTTGTCAACCTCATCTAATAGGAACACTGGGTTGTTCACTCCCACAGTCTTCAAGCCGTTGATGATGCGACCAGGCATGCTGCCAACATAGGTGCGCCTAGAGAAAGCAAGCAGCACATTCACAGTGTGAGATGCCAGGAGGCAGGAGCGACGCCATACAGAAATCGAAACTTACGAATGTGAAAAGATCATTTAGCTATCACCATAATATAGCAAAGAGGTACTATGTATTTAAAAGGCACTATGATAAAATCAAAAGTTATTATATTCAATTCCAACCTTATCTTCTACTTAATTCTGGTTACAAGTTGTCCATGATATTGGAAGAACTGTATCACATTTGCCATTTGGTGAAATGAAGAAACATGACACTTAAGTCACTAGTTACGGTTCTTACTCTTCAAGATTCCAAAATGTCCAAAGTACCCTATGAATTCCCATGCTTTCCATGATTTTCCAGAGCATCCCCCTACCCAACGCAACCACCTTTATATAC
Organism: Chlorocebus sabaeus; assembly: GCF_047675955.1. Taxonomy (NCBI): domain Eukaryota; kingdom Metazoa; phylum Chordata; class Mammalia; order Primates; family Cercopithecidae; genus Chlorocebus; species Chlorocebus sabaeus. The sequence continues at coordinate 45,096,120 of NC_132908.1, read as the reverse complement.
ACTGAAATGGCTGCCCCAGGACCAGCTAAAACATCATCATGTTCATGAAGGAGATTAAAATCGGTTCAAAGGGCCACTCGGAATGTAGACACCAACAAAACAAACAAACAAAAAAAACACCAACAAAAAAGAAAAACTCCAATCTCTTTTATTTTCAGAGGCAATAATCTGTTAACTATAGTACGAGGATTTGGGGTCAACAGTATTCATATCAGAATTCCATTATTCTTATTCTATCATTTTGAACAAAACTGTATTCATCCCATATGCACTAATTGGCAATAATCACGTTCAGCCAGCCAGGTATTTTGTTGAACGTTAAAATGTGAGAGCGTGCTTTATCGTATTTGGACCAGAATCACCCATACAATTATGACAGATGTAGACTGTGGCATGAAAATAAAAACACATATGTTTATCAAACCAAAAAAGGTGCATTTTTTACAAAGCCAGCAAAACTGAAAGCAGCAATTTACTAATTTTAATTATAACCTTGCTGTCTACGTTGTGCAAAGCAAATGCTGTCTCTGAAGAGGCATAAAAGCCTGACTGCCGAGAAGAAAATGATCAACGAGAAGTGGAACAGCCGCAGTTACCTCATGATCTGCACAAAGCCGATTCACAGAGCAGCCCTGAATTCTGCCACATGACTGGTATAAAGTAGGACAGAATAAACAGAGTGACCTTTGAAAAGACAAGCAGGCCTTAAAAACATCGTGGGAATGCCTTTCATCTGGGAAAGGTGACCACGGGAAGCAAATGCAATAAACATTGTCCTGTTAATATAAGGAATCAGCACATTCAAGATTTCAGAATCAGATACAGGAAAGATAAGACTCAGAATTAACAAACTCTTTCAAATTATTTTTCTAGAGAACTTACAGATTTGCCATTACTCTGATTTTTAAGAGTGGTAGGGAAGGGAATGTTTTAAAAGAATCTCAAAGCCTCTAACAGGTCATTTTTTGCTGCAGTTATTTATTTGCCTTTCCTTTTTTGATGAGTAAACCTTAAAAACAGGTACTGACAATTCTACACCTAAAGTTACGGAGAGAAAATAATATTCTAGGTAGGTACCTTTTCTAAAAAAAGTGGAATCCTAGATTCTACTCACACTGTATATAAGCAATTCCTCTTACATTTTCCATTGCTTCCCAGAGCCTACGGAATAAGGTTCAAACTCCTTTGTCTGGAGTTCGAGGTTCTTCACAATCCAGCTCCCATTCATCTTCCCCAACTTGCTGCCATTACTTTCTTGCTTCATCCACAATCAAGATCTTATTATGCTCCTTAAACTTTTTACCTTTGTTAAAAATATGGTGCCTTCCTGCCCTTAATACTCCTCTTCCTGCTTACGTAAATCCCAACAATTCTAAGAAACTTTTTCTGACTACCTCTCACAAAGTGACTGCTCCAATAATGCAACGTCTACAGCATTTACTGCCCCCATAACTCATCTGATGGTTACTTATGACCTAGTTTTTATTCATGGGTATAATAACCTCCTCTAAAGAGCCAGTGAGCACTTTTATGACAGAGACGGGGTCTCGCCACAGAGTAGTGGCTAGATATAGAGCTGTAAGACTGTTCCCCACCAGATCCACCATGTCAGCACTCAAAGCATCTTTCCGTCAACACTCTAAAGGTAACATAGTACAAGCCTCTGAATACTATTTTGGGCAAATTACTTGACCTAAGCCTCAGTTTCCTCACCTATAAGATGGGGATAATAGTGTCAACTTGGTGGGTTATATTAATATAAAGATCACGAGAGAACACAGGTAAAGCACACAGCACAGTGCCTGGCATACAGTGAGCTTTCCAAAGATGCTCATCGTTACTAGCAACAGCTACTTAAAGTTTACTTCTGGTTTCCTGGAAAAAGCACAAGAGCAGAAATCTGTACACCTGAGTCCCAGTTCAATTTCTGCCTCATGGAAGCAACTTTTGCAAATGTCTTTTACAGCAGACAAGAGAGAAAAACATAGGCATTTCACCATCCACTCTTCCTACCTATTCAATTAAAGGGCTCCCTCAGGCTATAATGCAAACCATTAAAATAAAATTTACAAAGAATTTGGAATATAAAAGAGTTTAAGTGTTACAATGTTAAATGAAAATGACAGGATTACAATTCTGTTACTTAAAATCCAATGGTAAGTTTGGCAGTACAAAACAAATGTTAACAGTGATTATCTTTGTATGGTAGAAAAACACGAGAATTTTTTTTCATTTTTCCTTTTTCACATTTTCTACCAAGGGTGTGTGGATGTGTAGGTGTGGGTGTGGGTGTAGGTGTGGGTGGGTGTGTGGGGGTGTGTGTGTATCTCAAACTCGAAAAAGTAATCAGTTTAAAAAAGATCCTAATGATCTCAAAAAGAAAAATAGTCTTTAAGAAACTGGGATTTTAATGTTTAATAGCATGTCTAAACAAATGCAATTCTTCTTCTGGTAGTCATTACTAAATCTTTTTATAGACTAACTTGTATGGGTGTACTCATCTAAAGGGTTGCATAACTTCCAAAATACTATGTTTTAATCTTATATGAATTCACGAACACCTAGAGAGCACTCACCACATTTAGCACCATGTTAAATAAGCATCATGGGGTACATAAAGAAGATATATAATAAATCCCCTGCCTGAGAAAGCTTGTACTTTTTATAAACGTATTTATGTATCATCTCCACAGTTGTATGGTAGAAATGCCAGAGGCCCATATTCTATAAAGGAGCACAACAGGTGGTCAGTTTAGAGAAGAGTAAAATCATAACTGACTGCACTTACATTAATGGAGGAAGCCTTGGGTTGAGTCTTTAAAATAAACCTAAGTTTTGGAGAGGCAAAGAAGAGCTGCATGCAAATACAAGTTGAAAGGATAGTGTGCAAACCATAATATATCTGGTACACTATGCTAAAAAATATATTAGAAGCTTGCTGCTTCAGTTATTTTTCCCTTGTAGAAACTAATAATGAAACAGTTTATTTATAACTTTACCATTTCAGGTTACATATGAAAATGTATCAATGTGGAAATCACAAGGTCATTTTTCTTCTCATTTTGTTTGCAAGTTGAGCCAAGGATTTCTCACAATAATATAATTTTATTATCTAAATAAACAGCTGGTAAATTATTTCTAGGAGTGAATATCAACAGTGATTTAAGATATATCATAACAATAATATATTATTTTTTACCAAAGAACAAATGAAAAACAATTATGCAAACATGATTTCATAAAACTTCATCTTAAAATAAGTTACTTTATATTTAATTTGTGTGAATTGATTTACATTACTTAAATGTAATATTTAAATATAAAAATTTAAGTTGTTAAAACTGATAGAAGAGAACGGGTATTTTGTGGCTTATAAAGTGGACAGAAAAATCACAGTGGAGATAAACCCAAATGAGAAATGTCGAAAAGACTGAAAAACTGAATGAGTTAATACATAGTATAAACATTATTCTCCCTTTAAGCTACTCAAAACAATATAGACAAAAATGAGCCAATGTTTAGTCAGATCACTATTATCTTCCAAGTGTAGGATTAAATGTTAAGGCAAGCCTTTCTTTTTCTTCCCCATCTCCCACCTCATTATCGTTTAACCCTAAAAAATATATCTTTGCTTGTTTTTAAAATAAATCCCCAACTTATCAGCATCCTCCTTCTCATACGCAGATACTTTCAGCAAAAGGCCAGGGTTCCACACATGGAAAAACAGGGAGAGTGAGTGGCAAAATTGAGAGGATAAGCAAGTGCAGTAACAAAGCAGCTTTCTTTTTCCTTGGCGATTCTAAGACTGCGGAACAGTGGTGCCTACTCAGAGGCTAAGGAAAAACAAAACTTTTCATGAACTCTAACTGTGAGCACATGATCGGTACTCAAATGCCAAGACCTGGGTTGTCTCCCAAATGCCTCAACTGTCACATGGAACCACATGTTCTCCCAGGCACACCCACAGTTGTGCTGGAATCGTCAACTGTTCTTTCTCTCCTCCTCCTATTCACCTTCAATTCATAACTGACCTAAATGCATGCTCTGCCCTCACCCTTTCCTCAACAACTGAACCCCACTACTCTCCACGTGCTTCCAAACAGGGTTTGAAATAAAATTTTTCAACAGGCTTTAATAATTTACGGGGTATATGGGTAATACGTCCCCAACAGCACAAGGGCAGGTTGCTATAGTAGTTAATCAAACATCTGGTACACTGATAGCTAAGTAACACTTACCAGCAAGGTGTATCTAAAATCAGGCTGAATAAAATGATTCACAAAACAAATCCTGATACTTTTTACTCGGCAACCATCACAGCCTCCATATATGTTTCTAAAAAGGTTATATTTACAAATATTTTAGGCAATGGTGATTGTAACATGACCTCCTGTTACAAGACTCATAAAGTCAAGTCTTATTTTCTTGAGGCTCAATTTTCTTAATACAGTCACACACACAAAAGCATATTCACTTGAAAAAAAGAACAAATTTTATATGTCAGTAAGGATTTAAAACAGATTTATTTTAATCCAGCGATGTTCATAAGTGGTGAGAACCATGACACTATACATTGTCCATTAATAGGCAATAGAAAAATGCATTTTCCCATAATTCTGCCATATAAATTAAGCAATAATGCTGAGAATAGGATAAATATTTTAGAAGGCAATTTAAAAATCAGATTGAAATTTATAAAAACTCATACTGAAGCTTGTAAATCTAAATTTGTCCTCCTGAGAATTTATTAATAGAATTTAAATGGTTAAAGCTAATTTTTAGTGAATGCTGTGTGTCAGACATTGGATAAGTGCTTTCCAAGCCTTATCAAATAATCAATACCAATGTGAAAAGAAACAGAACAAATTACCTACGTGTCATGTGCTTATGATGTCAATTTCATAAAATTCCACAAACTCACTGTCTAAATGCCATCAAATACTTACTCTGTAGCTAAAATGAGAAGATTTAGGCCCTAAACACAGCTTCTTTAAGTTTGGTCCAAGAGAAATGCCAATTCCTTTACAAAAGCAAACTACAGCCTCTAGTTGTACATGCAAGAATAAGAAGTCTAGGCAACAAAAATATCTTTTGAAATTGCCAGAAGAAATCACCCAAATCAATTCTCTACTCTGATCTGCACCCCTCATTGTTTATTTACTAAAATCTTGTGATGATTCTTTTTCAAAATTTATTATTATTATTTTTTTTTAGAGATGGGGTCTCACCATGTTGCCCAGGCTGGTCTTGAACTCCTGAGCTCAAGTAATCTGCCTGCCTCAGCCTCCTAAAGTGCTGGGATTATAGGTGTGAGCTACCACACAAGGCCAGTAATGATTTTTTTTAAATGCATAAGAATTTTAAGTGAGCAAATAAAAGAGAATAAAAATAACCATTTCTCACAGAAAAGTTTCTGAAACAGTTTCCCATCCCTGTTTATGGATAGGGATCCCTTTGAATAAGGCAAATAGAGAACAAGATATTTAAAAAGCATCATATTCTTTTATAAGCAGTTTATGGTTTCTACATTTAAACATGTTCTTTAACACATACAGTATAGGTACGTTTTCTCACAACTTAAATTGCTATGAATCCCTTAAACCATGAAATGTAAATTCATGCCTTCCCAAGGCACCTTCCATCAGATCAACAGAGAGATCAGGGAGAACAATGAATGCAACATGCAAATCTGATTCTAATAATGTCAGATGAATCAGAAACAGTTTCCTCGTTGTTGTTTGTTTGTTTTTTGAGATAATGTCTCTGTCTCCAGGCTGGCGAGCAGTGGGACAATCATGGTTCACTGCAGCCTGGACCTTCCCAGGCCTAAATGATTCTCCCACCTCAGCCTCCTGAGTAGCTGAGACCACAGGTGCATGCCACTGTGCCTGCCTAATTTTTTAATTTTTGTAGAGACAAAAAACAAAATTTAAAATTTAAATATAAATTTTGTAGAGACAAAAGTGTTTCCCTATGTTGCCCAAGCTGGTCTCAAACTGTTGGGCTCAAACAATCCACCCATCTCTGCCTCCCAAAGTGTTAGGATTACAGGCATGGGCCACTGCACCCAGCCTAGAGACAGTTCTTACAGTTTATTGTTTTTTTGATAGAAAGTGAGTCCAAAATGCAAGAATAAGCCTTAATAATTATGCTAACATTTATCCTTATTACTCATATTCATAATACAAACCGACCTTCATAAAAGGAAGCTTAGATTGCAATCAGAACAAGCTTGTTATCAAAGACTTCCTACCTCCTCCTATTGGTCCTCCCTATTGCAGTTACTTTGTTTAACTCTAAGAGTTAGAGGTTATTTATGGACCGCTACTGGGTTGAAAAGAGTGAAAAGACATAATAATATCCAATCATAAATAACTTATAATTACATTCAAATGAGATTCCAGGAAAGCTGAGGCACAGAGTAGGTATCCACTGTCAAACAAAATCAAGGTCAGTTTAGGTGCTTAGAGGCTCTAGGCTAGCTGGTAAGTCTTGTAAATGTCCTTTCCATTGAAGGTACCACAAATAGCCCTTTAAAGAAAACAGACGTATGCTATACCTAAGCTTTTAGGGAGCTCTAGTCAATTAAAAAGAAAGAGGAATCAGAGATTAAACTGAGAGAACTGTTCTACCTGTGTCCTCGAATGTCAGACTGATCACATACTCCTCCAAGTGCAATCCTATGGAACTCTCGACCTAGAGTCTTGGCCACTGATCTTCCCACACTTGTTTTACCAACACCAGGAGGGCCAACAAAGCATAGGATTGGGCCCTTCAGGTTATTTTTCAGCTGTCTGACAGCCAAGTATTCCAGCACTCTTTTCTTCAACTTTTCCATGGCATAATGGTCATTATCCAGAAGAATCCGGGCTGCCCTAATGTCCAGGCGGTCTGTCAAATAACCCAACAGAAATAATTAGAACACATAAAATTTTTAAGTTAAAGAACTCCTTTCAAGCATAACGAGAGCAAAATATTTTTTTCTGAAAACAGATGTGATAAGAACAGACTTGGATCCTTCTAAATGAGGCTTCTAGGAGATCTGCACTTGGTTTGGTTTTTCTGCTTAAGACTTAGTGTCTCCAGAGATAGCAGGGACTACACAATTAAAAACTCAATGTTCATATCATTTTATTTGGAATGATTTTCTAGTTATGCATTACTTCTTATGGAGATATAATTTCTACATAGTCTGTGTGTGCTGGCATTTGTTCCCTTTAAAAAAGGGTGATTTTTTTCCTTATTTCAGTAGTAATATATGTTCGTTCCAGAAAAGCTGATACACTAATAGAAAAGAAGAAAACAGTTACCCATAATCTCATGCCTCCAAGAGATCACCACTACCTTTACTTCAGTATGTGTTATTCCAGGCTATGTGCGTGCATTTACAAACCTACTTTTCAAAATGGGATTTTATGGGGCCTTTAAGTTTTGTAAAATGTTTTTTTCACTTAATATATTACAGACAACTTTCACTGTCACACATATATTTATCAGTAACATTCTATGGCTACTTAATACTCCATTACTTAATTATCTATATTCATTTAACTACTTCCCTACTGCTGAGCATTCAAGTTGTTTATACATCTTTACATTTATAAAAGATGCTTCAACTGTGCATCACTGTAACTAAATCATCCCATATATCTGCAATGATTTCTTTCAGATTATCTTCTATGAACAGAAGTGCTGGGTCAAAAAAAAAAGAGATGATGTAAAGAATTGCCTAACTGCCACACAGAAAGTTGTATCAAAGTCTCACCAGAAGTGTGTGAGTTAGGCTTTGTTTCTAGAGTCAGGCTTTCAACAGGTTTACTAATATGTTTCAGCACTTAAAATACTCAGATTAAACACCAGGTAACAGAAGCCAAAATAAATTCACTAGATGGGTGGCTGCCAGAGGATAATACACAGCCACATGATCATGCTGGCAGTGAAAGAAGAAGATGGGAGAGAGAAATACACACAAATCTTTTAATTAATTAGTACACACTCTTTTACTTATCTAGAATTTGCTACGGATTTTTCATAAAGGAAAAAAATGGCCTGAGATGGTAATTTGGTTCCCAAGCTAGTTCCCCCAAAAACCTAGCTAAGCAGTAAACTATATAATTTAATTATAGTACTATTGATTTTAGTCAGAGTCCTAGGTGAGTGATGCAAGAGGAGAAAAACTAAAATTTCTTCCCCCTTTCCTGGCGCCAGAACCCAACCAATGAATATATGAAGAAGTGAAAGATAGAAAGTTTCTCAATTGTTTCACAATGCTAGCCCTGACACTAAAACCTACCACAGTAAACATAAAAGAAAACCTCAGACATCCCTTTTTATATAGCTGTAAATATTAAAATGCTAGTAAATCAAATCTATAAAGAATAATCTACTAAATCCCAGTGGGATTTATTTTAGTTATGCAAAGATGGTTCAATGTTAGGTCATCAATATCATCATGTCCAAGAAGAGTAAGTTTCCATCAAAATATCATCTTGTACCTAAAAAGGTACTTGTTATAATGCATTATCCATTCATGATTAACACATTCAGTAAGGTAAGAATAAAAGTCAAGATAATTTAGAAAAGACACAACACTGTGAAGAAATTTCTTCCAAGAAATATGCCAAGTAACCATAATTTTAAAAGTTCTTTCAATCTTTTAAGTAAAGGTGATTTCCATGCTGTATACATTATTTTCTATCTTTTCCATACAGGACATATTTTTCTAGTTATTCTCTTTAACGATTCAGAAAGCAGGCTTCCTGCTTTGAATAACATGTGGTTACATGAAAAAAATTTTCAAATTTCAATATAAATTTCCCTATTTATAATTGGAAGATTGAAGTGGTATCTACTGACTCCATTTCATGGGAAATGGGAAAATCTGCAAAGATATTTCCTACAGCTCTTTCCTCTCTGCTTTCCTTTCTGCTTTCAGTTACTATCTGAAATCTCCACTTGGTAGGTAAACTTCTCTTTCAGAAATTACGAATGGGGGGCTGGGCTTGGTGGCTCACACTTGTAATCCCAGCACTTTGGGAGGCCGAGGTGGGAGGATCACTTGAGGTCAGGAGTTCAAGACCAGCCTGGCCAACGTGGTGAAACCCCATCTCTACTAAAAATACAAAAATTAGCTGGGCATGGTGGCATGCGCCTGTAATCCCTGATATGCAGGAGAATCGCTTGAACCCAGGAAGCAGAGGTTGCAGTGAGCCGAGATCGCACCACTGCATTCCAGCCTGGGTGACAGGGCAAGACACCATCTCAAAAAACAAACAAACAAATGACGATATTTAGGCTGGACACAGTGGCTCAGTGGCTCAGGTCTGTAATCCCAGCACTTTTGGAGGACAAGGCAGGCAGATCACTTGAGGGCAGATCACTTGAGGCCAGGAGTTCTAGACCAGCCTGGCCAACATGGTGAAACCTTGTCTCTACTAAAAATACAAAAATGAGCCGGGTGTGGCTGCAAGCATCTATAATCCCAGCTACTTGGGAGGCTGAGGCAGGAGAATTGCTTGAACCCAGGAGGCGGAGGTTGCAGTGAGTCAAGATCACACCACTGCACTCCAGATTGGGCGACAGAGTGAGACTCCGTCTCAAAAATATATATATGAATGGCATTTTCATGGTTTTATAACCACACTCACAATTATCTAGACATAATCCTATGTAGCAAAGGTTTAGGAGCTTAACATAACTCCTTTTGTACCATAATTTACTCATCTTCAGTTCTTCGTTGAAATGCTAAACAATGGAATTATTTTCATGATGGATACATGGCTGCTATACATCTCTAGTGCTGACACATATGGCATCTCAGAGTACCAAGAAATGTTTCCTTTCAACTAAAAGGCAGTATTTATGCAAACTTTAAATAAATTAAAAAATAAATTTACTACCACAGCTCACCATAGCTTTATTTTTTGATATTTTTATTAAATATTTTTATTTTACTTTTTAAAACAGAGTCAAGGTCTTCCTATGTTACCCATGCTGGTCTCAAACTCCTGGGTTCAAATGATCTGTCCATTTTGGTCTCTCAAAGTGCTAGGATTACAGGTGTGAGTCACTGTGACCAGCCAGCTTTATTTTTAATAGCCAAAAAAACTGAAAACAACCCAAATGTCTATCAACAGATGAAGTGATAAACAAATGATGGTATATCCATACAACAGAATACAACTCCAGCAATAAAAAGAAACAAATTACTGTTATATACAGCAACATGGATGAACCTCAAAATAATCATGCTGAATTGAAGAAGCCAGAAAAAAGGGCTCATACTCTATGATTCCATTTATATGAAATTTTAGAAAATACAGATTAATCTTTAGTGGTTGCTTGGGGATTAGGAGGCAAGGAGGAAAGGGGCAGGGAAGAAGGAAGGGATTATTAAAGAGCATGAAGAAACTTCTGGAGGTGATGGTTGTACTCATTATCTTAATTATGGTGATAACATTACAGATGTATACATAAGTCAAAACTCATCAAAATGTACATATTACATTTGTGAAGTTTACTCTATGTCAATTACACTTCAGTAAAGCTCAAAAAAGAAAAAAAACCTTTCTCTAAAGAGAAATCAAGGGCCAGGCGCAGTGGGTCACATTTGTAATCCCAGCACTTTGGGAGGCCGAGACAGGTGGATCACTTGAGGTCAGGAGTTCAAGACTAGCCTGTCCAAAACGGTGAAACCCCGTCTCTGCTAAAAATACAAAAAATTAGCCAGGTATCAAGGTGGGCACCTATAATTAAGGCTACTTGAGAGGCTGAAGCAGGAGAATCACTTGAACTTGGGAGGCGGAGGTTGCAGTGAGCCAAGATCACGCCACCGCACTCCATCCTGGGCGACAAGAGTGAAACTCCATGTCAAAAAAATTAATAAATAAATAGAAATTAAGGAAACAATCTCATTTACAATAGTTTCAGAAAGAATGAAATACTTAACTACAAACTTAACCAAGGAGGTGAAAGGTCTGTATGCTAAACATCATAAAACACTGATGAAAGAAGTTAGACACAAACAAATGGAAAGATATTACATGTTCACAGACTAGAAAAATGCTGTTAAAATATCTATACCACTCAAAGCAATCTACTAGTTCAATGTAATCCCTATTAAAATTCCAATGACATTTTTCACAAAAATAGATTTTTAAAAATCCTAAAATTAATAAGAAATTACAAAAGACCCTGAATAGCCAAACCAGTCTGGAGGAAGAACAAACGTGGAGACACCAGACTTTCTGACTTCAAATTATATTACGAAGCTACAGTAATCAGAGACCATGATTCTGGCACAAAAACAGACACACGGACCAATGGACTAGAATGGAGAGCCCAGAAATAAACCCTATAAGGTTAGCTAGAAGGTCAACTAATTTTCAACAAGGGCACCAAGAATATACAACAGGGAAAGGCCAGTCTCTTCAAAAAAATGTTGTTGGGAAAACAGATACCCACATGCAGAAGAACGCACTTGAACCCTTATATTACACTGTGTACAAACATTAATTCAAAATGGACTAAAGACTTAAATGTAAGGCCTGAAACTGTAAAAGTCCTAGAAGAAAATATATTTTAAAAGCTCCTTGACATTGGTCTGGGCATGGTATTTTTGATATGACACCAAAGTCAAGTCAACAAAAGCAAAACGAACAAGTGAAATTATATCAAACTAAAAAGCTTCTGTACAGAAAAAAAAGTTCAGCAAAATGAGAAGGCAACCTATGTAACGGGAGAAAATATGTGCAAACCATATATCTGATAAGGGGTTAATATCCAAAATATAAAAAGAACTCATAAAACTTAACACCAAAAAATCAAATAAGTGCTTATCATGACTAATAATCAGGGAAATGCAAATCAAAACCACAATGAGAAAGCACTTTATGCCTGTTAGGATGGCCATTATTAAAAAAAACAAACCAACCATAACCAGTGAAGGTGAGGATATGGAGAAAAGGGCACCATTGTACGCTGTTGTTCGGAATGTAAATTGGTATAGCCATTATGGACACAGTATGGAAGTTACTAAAAAAGTTAATAAAACAACTTCCATATGATCCAGCAATCCCACCTCTGGGTAAATAGCCAAAGGAACTGAAATCAGGATCTCAAGGAGATAGCTGCACTTCCGTATTCACTGCAGTATTACTTACAATAGCCAAGATACGGAAACAACTGAAATGTCTACTGATACATAAGTGAATAAAGAAAATGTGGTATAGACATACAATGGAACATTATGCACCTTAAAACAGAAGGAAATCTTGCCATCTGTGACAACATGGATGGAACTAGAAGGCATCATGCTAAGTGAAATAAGCCAGACACAGAAAGACAAGTACTGTATGATTTCACCTATTTAATGCATGTGGAATCTAAAATAGTCAAACTCATAGAAATGGAGAGTAAACTCGTAGTTGCCAGGGGATGAGAGGAGAAGAAAATGGGAGGTGATGGTTAAAGGGAACAAAGTTTCAGTTATGCAAGATAAATAAGTTCTAGAGATCTACTACAAAGAAAAGTGCCTATCACTAACAATATTGTTAATTTAACATTAGACCTTATGTTCAACGTTCTTACCACCAGCACCAAAACAAAAAAGCCAATAATAATGATGATAATAATAATCACAAAAGACATAGGAGGAAACTTTGGAGGTGATGGATATGTTTATGGCTATAAGGATTGTGATGGTTTCATGGGTGTATACTTATTCCGAAACTCACTGAGATGTATTCACTAAATATATACACCTTTTTGTATGCCAATCACACTTCAATAAAATAGTTTCAAAAAAATTGAAAACAAAAATAACAGTAAGACAATCAGTGGAGTAAATCTGAAATGAAAAACTGCATGAGCTTTCTGAGTGACAATTAGACTGCAAAAAAAGGTGTAATTTTTTGGCTTACCAGTTGTGCTTTTGTTCCAAGGAAGTTCTACCATAAGTTCCAAATAATTCCTAGTCAGAGCATATTCTGGCATTGACTGAGGCATTTTTTTGAGTCTGTGGAGAAAGAATACACAGCAAACTTGTTCAAGAACACAGAAAAATTCTGTAACAGAAAAATCAAACAGCTCTCTTTCTTGGTTAGATATATCATGCATGTTTAGTTAAACAAATCTGAAAAAGTTTGAAAGTATCCAGACAATAAAACGTTTATTTTGTTTTGTAATGTAATGATCACCACTCCTCTCTCTCTCCCCAGCCTACTTTACTGCCCCTTCTGTAGTCCCACCAGGGAGGGGTTCTTCCCTTCTGCTCTGCTTTCTCTACAATGTATTCTCATATTTTCTAAGTACTTAATGTACTTACAAAACAAAATAAGGCAGATACCTGCAAACTGCAGGAGAAAACAGTATATCTAATTTTATCCTGGAAATATGGCCTCACTAGTGTGTGTCCCTTTTAAGCTCACAGGGATAGTCAAGTGATACATATCCATCGGTTTACTTAACACAGTAAGATGTAAGTGCCTAACTATGCGTAATACAATAATTTTATTCTTTTGTATCAGAGATGAGTGAGGTCTGCTCATAAAAGCAAGCTAATATCATATACTTAATAACAAATGCTACTTTCATAATATATGCAGTGCTGAGCAAAGTGTTCTGCACATAATAAATGTTCTATATATATTAACTAATGTCAGAGGCAATATAAAATACCCATCAACTGCAATTACCAATGTTCTTAACTGTGAGCCTCAGCAAGTCAAATATGAAGTCACTAAGCATTCAAGCAGGCTCATTACAATTCACTAATAAAAGAAAATGGAATAAGAGTTATAAAGTTAAAAGTATGTAAAGGAAAAATGGCTTTCAGTTTAACACTGGGGATATCCAGAAAATGTAATCAACCCACATATCCTATTCTGTTATCAAGGTTTCCCTGTACTTTGTCTTGTACGAAGAGAAATGGACAGTCCTTGCCCTTGAGAGTTTATAATCTAGAGAAGAAAAGTCACATGTGAAGAATACGATGCTAACTGAACAAACATTACGTATAAACAAAGAAGCATGGTCTGTTCTTTCAGACAACAAAAAGGCAGCTGCAAGAGTTATAATGCTTGACAGCACACTGCAGGTGGAAGACCTGCACCATGCATCCTCAGTATTTGAGAAAAGAGTAGTGAAAGTGGTGTTAGGCGGCGTTGGAGTCAACATGGAGGAGTACGCGCGAGAGCCTTGCCCATGGCGAATTGTGGATGACTGTGGTGGGGCCTTTACGATGGGTACCATTGGTGGTGGTATCTTTCAAGCAATCAAAGGTTTTCGCAATTCTCCAGTGGGAGTAAACCACAGACTACGAGGGAGTTTGACAGCTATTAAAACCAGGGCTCCACAGTTAGGAGGTAGCTTTGCAGTTTGGGGAGGCCTGTTTTCCATGATTGACTGTAGCATGGTTCAAGTCAGAGGAAAGGAAGATCCCTGGAACTCCATCACAAGTGGTGCCTTAACGGGAGCCATACTGGCAGCAAGAAATGGACCAGTGGCCATGGTTGGGTCAGCTGCAATGGGTGGCATTCTCCTAGCTTTAATTGAAGGAGCTGGTATCTTGTTGACAAGATTTGCCTCTGCACAGTTTCCCAATGGTCCTCAATTTGCAGAAGACCCCTCCCAGTTGTCTTCAACTCAGTTACCTTCCTCACCTTTTGGAGACTATCGACAATATCAGTAGGACTTCTTTCCTAGGATTTCTTTAACAGAACGAGTTGTAGTTCGAGAAGGATTTCAGAAGATCAAGTTGTACCGTCTGTTTTTAAAACCATAGGTGGGACAGCTATGGCCAATAGGCTATAAAGAGACATTTAGCACTTTTTTCTATTTAAAGGAACAAGGGGGGAGGGGTGCTAAAAGATAATACATTTATTTATTCACACTTGAATTACATTTGTGATCAAAATAAATGTTTAAATCGCTAAAGGAAAATACAATAAGTGCTTGAAAGATGAAGGACCAAAGGGCCAAAAAACAGTAAAATATGATCATCATCTCCTTGGGGACTTCTCTGCCTGGTTTTGTGTGTTCTGCTATTCAGACAATAAAAAGCTGGTGGAACTTAAAAAAAAAAAAAAAAAAGAAAGTGGTGTTAATCAGGAGTACTAAGAATGTTAATCAGGAGTACTGAGAATGAAAACAATAATGAACAAATGCCTTTTATAATTTACCTCTTTATCTCTTTGACACAGACTTTATGGGCCTGCTCTGGCATACTAGATGTTTGTATTTTTTTCTCTAGCATGACAATGTCATCATTATCTTCATCTTCATCTTCATCTTCTAAAGTACCTGAGATATGTGTAATTCTCCTAATAGGGCGTATTGCTATAACCTAATGTAGAAAGCAGAAGAGTAAAACCGTATGTCAAAATAAATTGGAAACAGTACCCAGGTACACATAAGATTATGACTGGTGCTGAATAAACATTTTTATGACTATAGTCTATAGCTTTAGGAAGTGAAGCTCAGAATGATAATCTGAACTTCAGGCAGTTGTATACAGAGAGGCAGTAGAATTGCAAAAGCAGACCAGCATAAGGTAGACATGATTCTTTGGTATATGCTTACAATAATACGTGCATGAGAACACAAATTTCAAGGAACTGGATACCAGAAATGATTAAACCATCTAGGAACTATCTTTCTTTCAGCTACTATTGCAGCCACTATTTTCTTGAAATACATTACTTCTTACCATTTGGTGACTGAAAAAAATTCCATTTTATTTCTCACATTACAAAATTTCTTCCTAGCATCTTCAACCTTTCCACCACTGGCTCTATTTTGTCTTCAAAGCTTTCCTGCTTTCAAAATATTTTTTCTTACCTCTAGTTCCTTCTAGTTAACTACCACACTATTTACTTCCCTTCTTGTGAGGTTCTGTGACAAGTGGCTATAACCACCAGATCCCCTACCTCATCAATCACTTCAGTGAGCCTTTGGCATCTGTTCCCATCCTGCCAAAATTGTTCTTTCCAATCTAAAAAACATATTCCGTGCAAAGTCAAATGGCCTTTGTGTTCTCCGCTATGATCTCTCTATCATATGTTAAAACTACCTTATGTGCTCCTTGAAATTCATGAATAAACAACCATTACTGGAGCAAAATGATATACTAGCATTTAATTTAAAAGCCCCCAGAACATTTCATTTTTTGAGACAGGGTTAAGCTTTGTCATCCAGGCTGAAGTGCAATGGCATCAACACTGCTTACTGCAGCCTCAACCTCCCTGGCTCAAGCAATCCTTCCACCTCAGCTTCCTAAGTAGCTGGGACTACAGACACACACCAGCATGTTGGCTAATTTTTAAATTTTTTTTTTTGTAGAGGTCTCACTATGTTGCTCAGCCTGGTCCTGAACTCCTGGCCTCAAGCAATTCTCCTTCCTTAGCCCCCCAAAGTGCTGGGATTACAGGTGTGAGCCACCACATTCAGCCCAGAACTTATTTTTTAACCTGGAAAATTTATCTATTTAATACATTCAAATATAAAAATGTTTAAAATATAAAGCAGTAAATAAAAATTTAATTTTATAAAAACATAAGTACTAAATATACGCTTTTATTCTTATGTCGTCAGCAGATAAAATATTATAAATAAAAAACTGAACATATTATATATATTTTTAAAAGTGAGAGTTCTAAAAGCATATCAGTGATTTCATTGTTAAGACAAAAGCACTTTTTAATGCATTTTTCCTTCCTGACTGCTAAAACAGTGCTTTTCAACTCTTAGGGGAATGAAAAGGACAGAGTTTTAGGCTAACTCCAAATATTATCCTGATTCCTACTTTTTAAATAACTATCTCTTGTTTGATCATTTTCTGGAGCACTTTTGAAAACCTTTCATTTTAAGTGATGGCAACCTTTATTGAGAGTAAGTTGAAGTTTTCTGCAACTCCCAGTGGATTTGTCTTTCTACACAAAATGAGTAATTGAATCCCTAATCTGATCTCAAGCCAGAAATAATCCAGTTTTCTGCATGTTTTAAACAGCATGGTGCTCTGGAGTACTAAACCCCAGCATGATGATCACTGTTCCTCTCTCTCTCCTTGGCCTACTTTACTGCCCCTTCTCTAGTACCACCAGGGAGGAGTTCTTCCCTTCTGCTCTGCTTTCTCTACAATGTATTCTCTTTGATGACAAGACTTCTGTACTGATGAACATCAAATTGCTAACATAATTCTCAACACCTCACTTAAGTCAGAGTTCTGCATCTCCAACAGCCTTCAAAGAACTGCCATTTTCACATCCTGTCCATATCAAATATATTTTCCTAATCTAAACTCTGTCCAGACATAAAAATTGAAAAATCAACAGATCAAGGTAGACTTCAAACAGATCCCATCATACATATAAATGTAATGGATGATAATGGGGATGGGAAGGATTATTTAATTAGTGGTGTTGAGTCAAATAAAAAGCTATTTGAAGGAAAAATACAACTGCTGTCTTCACAATAATATATGGACTAAAGAATTAAATACTTTTAAAAAAATCAACTAAAGTTAAACTGAAAGGAAAGTGAATATTTATCAAGCCACTGGAGGTTAGAGGACTTAAACTCAGAAAACAAAAAAAGATCAAGAGTTTGACTAAATAAAAATGGAAACTCTTGTAAGTTGAAAACAGCCAAATTTCGGACACAACATACAGTCCCTTTAAGAAACAGTTTTGTATTACTTCCTTAATACTACATGCAGTAAAAAAATGTTACACTCAAAGACATCCATCACGATTATTTGTTAGTGTTCACAATATGCAAAACACTGGAAACAAAAGGGGAAATGGCTCAGTAAATTATCCTTTTGGACGATAACCAAAACAAAGTGAGAAAAATGCTTACATGCTTTAAAAAATAAATCCAGGCAAAGACAAGGATGAGAAGGAAACATCTAAATTTTATCAGTAATGCGAGTGGTAGGAGACAATAAACTTTTCTTTTTTGTTCTTCTCTTTATTCTCCTCTTTTTTTCAAATCTTAAATGGATTAAAATAAATATTTACCCTCTTATCATCATCTTGCTTGGGTTTTCTGGTTTTTTGAAGCAATTTTAGGCCTTCAATTTGTCTGACAAGCAGTGGTATAGTCATCTTGAAGCGCTCCTCTAGGCTCACAGCATCTAAAATCTAAGGAAATGCGAGTCAATTAATAGGATCTCTCTCAGAAACACATAATCCAAAAACAGGCAGTCAGAGCCATGGTTTGAATTGCCAAGTTAAAAAAAAAAATTCTTACCAGTATTCACAGCTACACTACGGCTAAGACAACCCAAATGAACTATATTAATCAGCAAGGTTGTTTGAGATGAGTATCAGAATCCTCAAAAAAGAAAGAAAAAACAGAATCTTGATTTTTCACTTTAAAATGAAGCTGTGTGTTTTTAAGATTAAAAAAACCAGATTCACAGTTGACGTCAACTCTTTCTGGGAATTATTCTCTTAAAGCCCAGCATGTGCTTTCATATTAGATCTAAACAAATTATAAGTTCAAAATATTAAATGTTTACATACACAAGACAACAGAAGCACTGAACCAACTCTCACTAGTGATTTGTCGGAGCACGGGCCGCTCTCCGTTCCTGCAGTAAAACACACTGCTGCCGCCCACAGCCAGGGGGCTCTCTGGCAGTCCTGTAACTCTTCTACTCCCACCGGTTTAATTGAATTCCTGCGTATAACCAACCTGTTTGTGTTAGTTGCATTTGCTATTATAACAGTTGGATTTAAGTGTTAAATAAACTGATAACATATGAAAGAGCTGTTTCACTGAAAACAAACAAATGTTCTAGGATGATTCAGTAAAAAAGATTGCTTTAAAAATAAGTGTGCAAGAAAACTTAAAGTATTACAGTTTGGGGATTAAGTCATGTAAATGTAGGATTCTACACTTGGATTACTTTTCAAGTGTCTTTAAAATTCATTTCACTTTAAATAAATATAAATTTAAAATTATAAGTAATGTATCATAGGTGTGATTTATATAAAAAACATCATGAAGATTCTAAGAAAGCAGGTCCACATATAAGGGAAGGGCCATGGCTCCACATTTAAAAATAGTGAATCAAAGAATATCTACATATTTAAGTTAAATTAAATATTCACCCTTTTTTTTTTTTTTTTTTTTTTTGAGACAGAATCTCTGTTGCCCAGCCTGGAGTGCAGTGGCACAATCTTGGCTCACTGCAGCCTCCGCCTCCCAGGTTCAAGCGATTCTCCTGCCTCAGCCTCCCAAGTAGCTAGGATTATAGGCATGCACCACCACGCCCAGCTAATTTTGTATTTTTAGTAGAGATAGGGTTTTGCCATGTTGGCCAGGCTGGTCTTGAACTCCTGATCTCAACTGATCCACCCATCTCAGCCTCCCAAAGTGCTGGGACTACAGGCGTGAGCACGCAGCCAAATACTGACCTTTTAATGATTCTTTGCTTTAACTTTTTCTGTAAATTGACTATTAGTACTGATTATACAAATAAAAGAGATGCTTGTGTAAACAAAAATATAAAACAATCACATTTGAAAGTCAGCTTAAATGTAAAAGCATTTCAACTACTTTGGGTCTCCAATATCTTTTTCTTGAAGGTCAAAACTTAACTACTCACTATCTAGATCTCAATAAAAAGTGACAAAGCAACCTGGCATTCAAGAAGGGAACACTGTACCTGGAGTTTCTCTTTGTTGCTTGTTCGGATAATTGATGTCAAGATGTCTGGTAAAGCTTCCCTTGGAAGACTATCTAAAAGACGTCTCAATTTAGCAACTGCAGGGACAGACATATCCAACATTTCAACCAACTAGAAGGGGGAAAAAAAGTCTTTTAAATGAAATCTGGCATTATTTGTGAATTTTTAAAAATCAGATTTCCATCTAGGTTTAATGTTTGGGCCTCAGTCTTTGTTTTTGAAAGATCACTGATTAATATAGTCCACGTATTTTACAGGCCTCAGAGGAAAAGAAAAGTACTTTCAAAACGTCAGTCAGAATGAAAAGCAATAATGGCTCAAAAGTAGTTAATACTAATGTTTACAAAGGCTTTGTAAACTTGTGCCATGATTATTTTTAACTTTCTATTGAAAAAAATTCAAACGTATAAAAAAGTTGCAAGAATCATACAGTAACTCCTGTATATCCTTATTCCAGATTCACGAATTGAATTCACCAACTGAAAAGTGGCATTTTGCCACGTTTGCTTTCTCTCTCTCCATACTCACACATAATTAATAAACATTTGAGGATAAGCTGCAGAATCGAAATCCTTATTCTTTAAATCTCTAATCCTGTGACAGATTAAGGACCCTTGTTCTTAAGAACAAGAATATTCTCTTACATAATCACAATATAACCCCTATTAGATGCATATTATTAGAAATATGTGTATTATTAGAAATTTAGCATAGTTGATGATATTATCACGGCCAATCAGAAGCTGAAATATTAATATTTAGTATAACATGTATGTATTAGTCTGTTCTCACACTGCTAATAAAGACATACCAGAGACTGGGTAATTTATAAAAGACAGAGGTTTAATGGACTTACAGTTCCACTGGCTGAGGAGGCCTCACAATCATGGAGGAAGGCAAAGGAAAAGCAAAGGCCAGTCTTACATGGCGGCAGGCAAGACAGCATGTGCAAGGGAGCTATCATTTATATAACCATCAGATCTTGTGAGACTTATTCACTACCAAGAGAACAGTAAGGGGGAAACCGCCCCCATAATTCAATTATCTACACCTGGCACTGCCCCTGACACATGGGAATTATTACAACTCAAAGTGAGATTTGGGTGGGGACACAGCCAAACCATATCAATTTGGACTAACTAGAATCTGAGCACTGACTGTGAATGATTTTTAGAAAAACAACTGTCAGGGTGTATCTGGGAGTTAAGACAGATTATGCCCAAGACACACTTTCAGTAACTGTGATAGTCATTAGGGCTACTGACAAACTCCCCTTTTCTTCCGTGCACTGCTCTTTCTAACTTCCTTCAAATATATTAATAGGTGTGTCTAAGAGTTTTAAATTGACCCATGAAACATAGTAGAAGTGACAGTTCCTTCCGGGCAGAAGCATTACAAGCCAATGAGAGATACGTCCCATTTCCTTTTCCTGCCTCAGAGATAAGGGAAGCATGTCTTGAGATGAATCTCCAATCCACCTGGGTCCAAGTGACTCTAATAGGCAGACACAACCCCCACTAGTCTCAGGCATGAAGCATGAGCCAGAAAGACATTCATGTCATGTGACTGAGATTTCAGAGAAGTTAACACAGCAAAACTTAGTTCACACTAATTCATAAATGATGTACCAAATCCTCATTTAGTCAATTCGAATAAGATTTCATGTGCTAATAATAATCAAACCCCTCCAACAACATTGTAATTTTGGAACCTATCCATTACCTGCCTAGAATGAAGGGAATTAAAGTATAATTACGATGCTGTTCAGGTGGAAGAAGTAGATAATAAAATTTGAATACCCTTACTACTAGGAATTCACCCTATGAAAATAAATAAAACAGTTAAAACTCATTTTCCAAACATTTACTGAGTACAAACTATCTGCCAGACCCAATACACTGCTCAGTACAGGATGGCTAAAGGAGAAAAACGAATTCAAATTTGGTAGAGAAAAAATACCTATAAGATACATTTCAATACAATGTGATAAGCATTATGTTAAATTACATGTATGACAGACTGTGAAGGCACAGAGAGAGGAGTGGTAACAGCCTAGAGCCGTTGGAAAAGCATAGATTCAATTTTAAAATTCAGAGATGGAGGCCAGGCGTGGTGGTGGTTGGATCATGAAGTCAGGAGTTCGAGACCAGCCTGGCCAACATGGGTAAACCTTGTCTCTATTAAAGATACAAAAAATTAGCCGGGCATGGTAGCATGTTCCTGTAATACCAGCTACTCAGGAGGCTGACGCAGGAAAATCACTTGAACCCGGAAGGCGGAGGCTGCAGCGAGCCGAAATTGCACCACTGCACTCCAGCCTGGGCGACAGGGCGAGACACCGTTTCAAAAAAAAAAAAAAAAAAAAAATCAGAGATGGAAGAGCACTCCCAGCAGAGAACCAAAGGCAGAATCATAGAGACATGAAATAACTCAATGTGAAGCTGTTTTACATTCAGTAGAGCTAGAACTAGGGTGTCAATGAGGTGATAACTAGAGTTGAGGCAAGACAGGCCCAAGACAAGTTGCAAACGGTCTTAATGTTATACTAAGAAATTTCGTGTTCATCCTATAGCCATTAAAGTCTTTTATTCAAGGGAAAGGGATGCCCCAAACTTCTTTTAGAAAGGCTCAGTGAAGAGAAAAGGTTTAAGACGAAGAACTAGGAGACAAGAGGCTATTGGAGAAGTCCATTGAAGAGGGCTGTAGAAGTAGATGCAGAAGGTGATGAAAGAGAATAATTAATTGGAAATAAACTTAATGTCTAAAAAGGGAAATTACAAAATTAGTATACATTAACTCAATGAAATTAATAAAAGTACTTAATATGAACCTTAGACATGGATAAAAAAACAAAACATATAATTGAATATGAAATTTAACAAAAATTAAATTTGATGCATGATGATAGTAAGATGTGTGGTGATCTATTTATCTCTAAAAATTCCTTTAATGTCACTGTAAAATCTTTAAAAGTTTAAAAGGTTTTTCTACATTCAAAGTGCAAAGAAGTAAAGGCAATGCGAAAGAGGCTATGTCTAACAGAAGCACAAAGACCCAGCGAACATCACTGCCGAAAAGAAAAAGAAATTCTATTTCTCTCAATCTCCTTTATTCCGAAGCAGTATATTCACTATTCCAGCTTTCAAACTGAAGTTTCTTTCCTCAAAGTCCTTTTTTTCAGCTCTCATAGAAATTACAGATTCAAATTTTCAATTTTTCTTTTTTTTTTTTTTTGAGTCAGGGTCTCACTCTGTTGCCCAGGCTGGAGTGCAGTGATGCAATCTTGGCTCACTGCAACCTCCACCTCCTAGGTTCAAGTAATTCTCCCACCTCAGCCTCCCCAGTAGCTGGGACTACAGGCACGCACCATCACACCCGGCTAATTTTTGTACATTTTGTAGAGACGGGATCTCACCATGCTGCCCAAGCTGATCTCAAACTCCCGGGCTCTAGCAATCCGCCTACTTCAGCCTCGCAAAGTGCTGGGATGACAGGCGTGTACCACTGCAGCCGGCCCTCAAATTTTCTATTTTTCTATTATTGTTCATTACACTATAAGTAAGGCTCTTCAAATGCCATATCAGATACAAGTACCACAGGCTATGAACACTTGCCCTACACATATTTCAATGATCAGTAGTATTTATAATTGAAACTTTTAAACATCTGATCCTCATAGATCTAGTTATAGTCACTGGATTATATTAATAGAAAAGTAGACTATATAATTTTATATGTTTCATTAAGGTTTGAAACAAAATGGGGTGGGAAGAGGAGCTTTCTGTTCTATCTAGAGTTAACCAAAAAAACTAGAATTAAGGAGTCAAATATTTAATGCATATCTAAAATGTGCTTCCCTCCCAGCATTCTAGTTAATGAAGGTTTAACCATACTTGAAACCAGCCTACCACAGGCTTGATCTGCCATAGTTACTGCTAGACAATGTGATCCTGACTTCTGAAGTAATATAACTTATATAAATGGTGCCTAGATATTTTAGTGACAAATAGCTTCTGTGCAGTATTTTATTTTTTAGCTTTAAATATTTAGGTTTAATAATTATCTAGTTTAGAGACAGTAGAAGTTAGAAGGAAAACTGTAGAAATAACATTTGGAAAAACTTTAGAAAGGGTAGGCCAATATGTCCTGGAATGATTTAGGCAGAACCCCAGACAAGAGTAAATCAGAATTAATATATTATGTTACTAAGTCATTTAAATGTATACTGTCCTAAAACTTCACCATCCAACAGATTCGTCGTATCTTAGGAAAGCAAAGGAACCAAAAACAAATGGGTTTTAAGAAAAACCAA
Source organism: Chlorocebus sabaeus (assembly GCF_047675955.1). Lineage (NCBI taxonomy): Eukaryota > Metazoa > Chordata > Mammalia > Primates > Cercopithecidae > Chlorocebus > Chlorocebus sabaeus. The sequence goes on along the minus strand of NC_132908.1, from coordinate 45,072,115 downwards.
AAGCAACTTACTTGTACTGCATATTTGTAAAACTGCTCCGATAGTTCTCCTAGCTCCTCCCTCATTTTACAGGTGCTGGGAAACTCCTCAAGTCGGTCCAATTGCTCTACTTCAGCAATGGGATATGGCTTCTCTTTTAAGACCTGTACAATCTGGAAACGGCACAGGCCTGTAATCAACAGAGTATAGTGGGGCTTGGGCCAGTTACTGCCCACAACCTGAACGGCCAATGCAGCTGTGCCAATCCTGAAAAACACACAAAACAGTGGTATTACAAACATTCAACATGGTAGAACAGAAACTCACTTCCGAAAGTGTTGGCTTTTCTAATAAATTCATTAAGCAAAAAAAAAAAACTGAAGTGTAAATAAATTATTTCTCTATTTAACCTAGCATCTAGCATGTGGCCTCTTCCGCCACTACCCTCAGCTATACGGCAAAGCGGGCCATCTCACTATAATCCGCACCTCTTTTAAAAAATTAGGTAGGAATTTGTAAACACCTGGATTATCAGGCATAAAAATGTAAGAGGAAAGTAGTTCAGAATTACATATCTTAAATTAACGTTGCCAACTAAGAATAAGGCAATCTTATACCAGGATAAATATCAATTTAAATACATTTAAATATAAATAGCATTAACCAATCTAAGAAATCTCTGTTCCAACACCAGTTGTTCTACTAACATCGAGTCAGTTTTCTTACATAATCTATGAAACTTCCATATACCCACCTTATCACGAACTGGGAACTTACATATTATGCCCTTAACACTGAATTTCTAAGTGTGAGGGCTAAATATTACAGTCCACACTCTGCCATAGACTGAGGAGAGCTAAAGAAAGACCCACATCTCAAAAGGTCTCAACCTAGTTCTAAGTGGTAATCACTTTTCCTAACAATAGGTGAAAAGGCTTTAAGTCTCAGCTCCTCACCAGCAAATACAACTCTGATCAAGTCACATATAAATTTAATTCACAGAAAGGAAGCCTCATCCAAACTAAGCCAATTATATAAAATATAAAAATCAACATTGAGAAGATACTTCCAGATCCCAAAATAAATAATATTTTCTCCCTTCAGCCATAGGAAAACTGGTAATTCCAGAAAAGAAAATAGAAGGACTAGAACTCTCAACACCCTGGGAAAGCGGTAATAGGAGAACACCACACCTGCCCATCTCAAAGATAATAAATCATATAATACAGTATGTGAATATGAGTGAACTTGCTTACTTCTATACACAGTGAATTCTTGATTACTTCCTTATAAATTACTCATTCCATGGATTACACATAGCCTTTGGCTTCTTTCTGCCACTCAGCTTATTCTGAACTACGTCTATCCTTTCTTACCTTTTCAGTCATTATCATATTTACAATAAAAACTGATTTAACTAATAACTTAAGCCAAACAACTGAGGAGATAAATTGGTGAGGGAAAAAAAATCACGTACATAAAAACTTGAAATTATTTAGCAATTGGCTATTATTTTGACTTATTCGTGTTGTGGTTGCTTTTCTTCAATCAATAGTAGATCTTATTTCCCACTTCCTGAAAGCCCACTCAGATTGCCTGAGAAAGTGAGCCACATCTAAACTGATTAGAGAATAACTTAAACCATAATTCATTGCAGATGATATTCATCAATGTTTGCACAAGGCTGAAAGAGCTCACAGTCCTGTTTGTATATAAAACATCCACAGACAAGAAACTGGATCCCCAGCCTAAAGGGTTTACAAAGTAGAAACCAAGGAGGAACCAGAAAGAGAGATGAGACAAATCCAAACCTCTAGATCAGGAGACAAATTTAATTATTTGGGCTACGTCATTGCTAAAAGGTGATGCTAAAGAGGTTTTTTTTGGTGTTTTTTTTTTGTTTTTTTTTTTTTTTTAGAGAGTCTCGCTTTGTCACCAGGCTGGAGTGCCGTAGCGTAATCTTGGCTCACTGCAACCTCCGTCTCCCAGGTTCAAGTGATTCTCCTGCCTCAGCCTCCCAAGTAGCTGGGACTATAGGCGCACGCCACCACGTGCAGCTAATTTTTTGTATTTTTTGTAGAGATAAGGTTTCACCATGTTGGCCAGGATGGTCTCGATCTCTTGACCTCATGATCCACCCACCTCGGCCTCCCAAAGTGCTGGTAGTACAGGTGTGAGTCACTGCAGTTTTTCTGTTTGTTTGTTTTAGAGGAAGTCTTGCCCTGTCGCCCAGGCTGAAGCGCAATGGCGTGATCTCGGCTAACTGCACCCTCCCTCCTGTGTTCAAGGGATTCTCGTGCCTCAGCCTCCCAAGTAGCTGGGATCACAGGCACATACCACCACACCCAACTAATTTTTGTATTTTTAGTAGAGACGGGGCTTCACCATGTCGGCCAGACTGGTCTTAAACTCCTGACCTCAGGTGATCCACCCACCTCAGCCTCCCAAAGTGCTAGGATTACAGGCATGAGCCACCAACCTGGCCAAAAGGGGTTTTCCTATAAAGTAAATACAATATTTTTGCTGTGAAAGGAAGATGTTCCAAACTGAAGAGATTAAGCTGAATTTATACTATGTCTACAAAAGGTATAGATGTATACATGTCTTAACTGCTTTTTACTTAAAATCACTTATAGTTGACTAGAAATGATCCCTTTTTAAAAAAATCTTTTTTTTTTTTTTTTTAAACAGAGATGGGGTCTCATTATGTTGACCAGGCTGAACTCGAACTACTGGCCTCAAGCAATCCTCCCATCTCGGCCTCCCAAAGTGCTAGGATTACAGACATGAGCTACCGCACCCAGCCTAGAATATATCCCTTTTACAGAACAACATCTGTGAAATTATAGATGGCTAGAAACAGAGTACCTGGTGAGACATTTTGGGTGAAAAGCATAGTGAAAAAGAATCTATTGTATATTGGGCCCCGGGTTTTATATATACAAACAGGTAAACAAACAAAATATTCAACTAATATTTTCCTTCTATGATATACAAAAGGTTGTACATCAAGTCAGTCTTTTTTTTTTTTTTTTTTTTTGAGACGGAGTCTCGCTCTATCGCCCAGGCTGGAGTGCAGTGGTGCGATCTCAGCTCACTGCAAGCTCTGCGTCCCAGGTTCACGCCATTCTCCTGTCTCAGCCTCCCGAGTAGCTGGGACTACAGGCGCCTGCCACGCCTGGCTAATTTTTTTTTTTTTTTTTTTTGTATTTTTTAGTGGAGATGGGGTTTCACCGTGTTAGCCAGGATGGTCTTGATCTCCTGACCTTGTGATCCGCCTGCCTCGGCCTTCCAAAGTGCTGGGATTACAGGCAAGAGCCACTGTGCCCAGCCTCAAGTCAGTCATTTTTCTAAAAATTCTGGCTCTTCCATTGTATGTGCATTATTAGGTATGCTCAAAAGGCAGCATTTTAATTTTGCAACAGATCCAAACTTACACATCCCAATGACTGGTGTCCTTCCCTTTAGCTAGTAGCTCCGTAAATCTATATCCTAACTATGATATTGTTCAAAGAAGTTTTGAAACTCCTAACTCAAATCTACCCTCAGAGTTTGTAAAATATTGTTTTAATTCAAATGAGGTCTGACCACAACGGTTAATAATTTGTATAATTTGGAAACTGACCTAAATAATATAAGAGGTCCAAACATTTAAGAACCATCAACTGCAGTAGTAGGAAAATCTAAAAGCAGCACTACTGGAAAAAGCAGTTTTCCAAGATGAGGATATTATGTAAATATTTAATTCTGGCCTATATGCCCAGCACTTACTTTTTTTTTTTTTTCCTATAGACAGAATCTTGCTCTGTCACCCAAGCTGGAGTGCAGTGATGTGATTATAGCTCACTGCAGCTTCAATCACCGGGGCTCAAGTAATCCTCCCACCTCAGCATCATGAGTAGGTGGGACTACAGGCACATGCCACCAGGCCCAGCCACTTTAAAAAATTTTTTTTACTCAAAGCCCTTCATTTTTCTTGGAATCTTTAATCTTCCAAGACCTTCCGGCAACAATGCTAGTTCAGTTCAGCCCATGTTAGAATAATATGGGGCCTCCCCACTACTCTCTTTAATCCCCTTTTGTGAAAATCTACATTTAAAACTACCCATTGGGATATAGGTTTAGAATGCTTTGCAGTTTCAAAAGGCTTTCATATGTATACTTCATTTTATACCTCCTTTCACCCCATGAAGAAGGTAGTATTATTTCCTTATTACAAGTGAGTAAATGAAATTCAAAAAGGTAGAACATGTCCTGGTGGCTCATGCCTATAATCCCAGCACTTTGGGAGGCCAAGGCAAGTGGATCGCTTGGGCTCAGGAGTTCAAAACCAGCTTGAGCAACATGGCAAAACCCCATTTCTACCAAAAAAAAAAATAGCTGGACATGGTGGCACATGCCTGTAGTCCCAGACACTCAGGAGGCTGAGGTGGGAGGATCACTTGAACCTGGCAGGCAGAGGTTGCAGTGAGCCGAGATGGCACCACACTACACCAGCATGGGTAACAGAATGAGACCCTGTCTCAAAAAAATAAAAGTAGAACAACTTAGTTATACATGGTTACAAGAAAATTTAATAGAAATAAATTTAAGAAATCAATTTAAATTTAAAATTTAAAAGATAAATTTAATAAACTAAGAGTTCCTTAATTATATTTTAAGACAAATTTTACTTTTTTCCCATCACAATGGACAATAGGTTCCACTTGTACCTACAAGAATTATAAACATAGACCAGGCAAGGTGGCTCATGCCTGTAATCCTAACACTTTGGGAGACTGAGGCAGGAGGATCACTTGAGCCCACAAGTTTGACACCAGTCTGGTCAACACAGGGAGACTGCATCTGTACTTCATTTTTTGTTTTTTGAAACAGGGTCTCATTCTGTCACCCAGGCTGGAGTGTAGTGGGACAATCACGGCTCACTGCAGCCTAGACCTCTCCAGCTCAGGCAATCCTCCCACCTCAGCATCCCCAAATAGCTAGGATTACAGGCATGTGCCACCATGCCTGGCTAATTTTTTCTTTTTTTTTTTTTTTGGTAGAGACAGGGTCTTCCTATGTTGCCGGGCTGTCTTGAACTCCTGGCCTCAAGTGATCTTCCTGCCTCGACCTTCCAAAGTGCTGAGATTACAGGCATGAGCCACTGTAGCCAGCCTCTCACTCTTTCTTAAAACTTCATTTCTAAATTCAAGAAATACCACTAGTGTATCATATATCTTCCTTAAGAAGAGTCAATGAAGATTTAGGAAAATCTAATATAATAGATTAAATTTTAAAATTTTACCATTACCAGGTAATATTTCTTGAATGTCTAAGAATTCTAAGAATACAAATAGGTATAATGTATGGATGAAGAACTGATCCAACTTATGAAATTGTGCACCTGTTATAAATAAGGCATTAATAGCTTGTTAGATAAATGCCAATGAAACTTAGCTGGGTTCTTACTGATAAGAAGCAAGCCAACAAAGAGGGGGACTGAGAAGTCGGCACTATGAGGAAATGAAGCCATGTACCCTGAAGAGTGTACATCTGGAAGAAGGCTGGATGACCACCTTGAAATGCTTGAAAGGATATTGTATAGGCAGTGCTAAATTATGACCCTTTTCACTAAGAAAACAATGGGTCACTCAGGAGGCACTAAAAATGCAGTTAAACTAAGCAGAAAAACGCAGGGTGCCCTAGGTCAGCATGCCAGCCAAGTTCTATACTGCAGGACAAGTTCAAAGCTCCTCCTTTAAAAAGACTCCTACAGGTAACATGCCTGCACACTAATGTGCAGAAAGGGACTGTGCTACTCAAAACCACCAAGGAAGCGGCAGAGGTGAGTCAACATCTAACCCTGCCACTCTGTGTGGCAAAGAACGCTGGGAGCAAATCACTTCTGCTGTTCCTTGAAGGTTGTGGCCAGTGTCACCTGGATGGTGTAAAGGAAACAAGAGACAGGAACAGAGCCCCTCATCTCGCCTCTGGGCTACCATACGGAAAAGCAGGTAACTGGGGAAGGACAGATTTGTGCATGGAAACAGACTAATGCTACGGATAACTCAGTATTGGTATTATTAAAGCCTTTGTTTTTCTTTTTTCTTTTTTTTTTTTTAAGTAGAGTGGTTTAAAGGCCATATAAGAGAAAAAAGACATTGGAAACCATTACCAAGGAATGTGGTACAATCTTTCCACATAGGCTTTTTAAGTAGCAAACAATACTTCTAGGATAACTAGATGGTCTGATGAGCTCTTATAATGCTGGAAGTCTATGAAGACTTTTCAGTTTATGCTTTCTAATTTAAATGATTAAATTTTAAATCATCTAACCCTGCCACTCTGTGTGGCAAAGAACGCTGGGAGCAAATCACTTCTGCTGTTCCTTGAAGGTTGTGGCCAGTGTCACCTGGATGGTGTAAAGGAAACAAGAGACAGGAACAGAGCCCCTCTTCTCGCCTCTGGGCTACCATACGGAAAAGCAGGTAACTGGGGAAGGACAGATCTGTGCATGGAAACAGACTAATGCTATGGATAACTCAGTATTGGTATTACTAAAGCTTTTTTTTTTTTTTTTTTAAGTAGAGTGGTTTAAAGGCCATATTAGAGAAAAAAAGACATTGGAAATTATTACCAAGGAATATGGTACAATCTTTCCACATAGGCTTTTTAAGTAGCAAACAATACTTCTAGGATAACTAGATGGTCTGATGAGTTCTTACAATGCTGGACTTCTATGAATCCTTTTCAATGTATGTTTTCTAATTTAAATGATTAAATTTTAACATTGCTACTCAGTTAAAGGCAATAATATGAATATCAAGGATCAGATCACACAGTATCTGATTATTAGTGATTACTTTCAAGCAGGAGAATTGAAGATTGCTGTTTTGGAGGGATTTTCATAAAATAAATTAAAAACCTGAAGGGTATGGTGGCGCTTGCCTATAGTGCCCAGCTACTCCAGAGGCCAAAGCAGGGGATAGCTTGAGTCCAGGAGTTCAAGACCAGCCTAGGCAACACAGTGAGACCCCATCGCTACAAAAAATTTAAAATTTAGCTGGGTGTAGTGGTGCACACCTTTAGTCCCAGCCACTCCAGAAGCTGAGGCAGGAGGATCACCTGAGCCCAGGAGTTCAAGGTTGCAGCGGGCTATGATCACGCCATTGCACCTTGGCCGAGGAGACAGAATGAGACTCTGTCTCAAAAAATAAATAAATGAATAAATAATAAAAATCCTCCAAAGTCTTGCCAGAAGAATACCAACAAATAGTGCAATTTAAAATGTGACTAAATCGACTTTTCAAGTTCACAGTGTGCCCGTGGTTAAGCAATACATATGTACAGTAGAAAGAAAACGCAAAGTCTAATCATGACCACGCTTGCCTAGACAGGGAACTAAGTGCCTGGGCACAGAAGGCAAAAAAATTCGGGAAAAGTAAGCAGAAGGAGCAGGGTCACATGTTGGGAAACTGGAATCCAATACAATTTATCAAAGAGTACTGAAACTTGGAATGTGACCAGTTCCACTCAGGCAATAACCAAAGCAGGTCAGATGGGAGCCAAAATATTTTCCATGCTTGAGAAAATCAAGGCTTTTACAATATAAATGAATACTGGGCTGTTGTGGAAGGTGTGTCGGTCTTTGTTGCTTTGTTTTGCTTTCTTTTAATGGGAGTGCGGGGGAGGTACCCGTCTCCTTTGAGAACTGAAGAAAGCAAAGGATTTGCCTAAAAAAAAAATGTACATAGTCACAAGATTTTGAGGAAAAATAAGGCATGTCTAACCCTCTGGAAATCCATTCAGAGTCAGGAACCCCTAATTTAAAAATGAGTGATAACTGCCAGGAAAAGAGAAGCTCTAAACTGAAAACACAACACCTCCACTAGAGTTAGGAATAGGAGGCGGGTGTTTGGGAGGTGAGTTTGAAGATACTTGTTGACAGTATACTACATACCAGCAGTGTCCGATAAAAATATAATGTGGGCCACATATAAAATTTTAGTGGCCACATTATAAAGGAAAAACAGCAGAAATCTTAACATTTTATTAACCCCAAGTACTCAAAACATTACCATTCCAACATTTAATCTATATAAAATGTATTAATCAAAAAGATTTTTCAAAATTTGGTGTGTACTGTACACTAACAGCACATTTAGGGTGACCAACCTCTTGGTTTCCCTGGGACGGAGGGGCTGAAACATAGGACTTTCAATGCTAAAACAATCCCAGCAAACCAGTACAAATGGCAAATGTAGCAACTCAATTTGACAAGCCACATGCACTACACAGTACTGGACAGCACAGTCATCCATCAAGCATGGTGCAAAGCGGAATATACACATTATTCAATTTATTCTTCATAACCTGCCTAAAAGATGGATGCTGTCAGTTTCCAAACTACAGACTAAAGAAACAGAGGTTAAGGCTCTCACCCAAAGTCACACCAACAAGGCGACGGTACTGGGCAATACAGTAGTAAGCCTGGGGCCTAAGAAATGTTATGAGTGAAGGAGCAGAGGTGAGAAGCTAGGAAAGTTCCAGAAAGGGGGAACCAGCGAAAACGTGAGCACGAAAGGCCCTTTACAAAAGGAAACAGAAGTATTAGGGGGAGAAGGAAAAGGGTGACAAGGAGTATAGAAGGTACCCACAAATAGTGCAGTTTAGGAATGAAACAAGAAAAAGTTAAAACTTACGGAGCAGAGAATGTCTCAGCGGACAAAAATAATGGGTGACAGAAAAGGGGAGGCGGATAGGAGGAAACGGCAGTGGGGAGAAAGGCGGAAAGCGAAGGAAAGTGAAGGCAGAGATCACCGGGGAGAAAGGGCCTGAAGAGTTAAAAGCACTGGCCTAGGAGGCTGAAGACCGAGGGCGAAGAATTGCGGGGCGGAAAGAGGATTCAAATTAAATCATTCAGAGCGGCAGGGAACCCAGTAGTTTCACCAGGTATCAGGCACTACTTCATGAACGATCTCATTCATGGTCATGGGGCAGGTATCTGTCATCCCCATTTTGCATTTGATAGCACCGGAGAGGCGGAACCGAGCCGCGAAGGCCGCCCCGAACCGAGACTCGCGCTCAAGACAGGCTGTGGCCTGGTCCCGGGTCCCCGGAGGAGGCTGCGCCGCCCGCCGCCGCCGCGGGGGCAGCCAGGCCTACCTGTGCAGCGGCGGCAGGTCCTGCGCGTCGCTGGCGGGGTCAGGCGTGTTGGGGATGACGCCCAGGATGGTGCTCTGCAGCGACGTGCCCTTCAGCAGGCGGTTCCGCACCAGCTGCAGGTTGCGGGCCGAGTCCACGCTGGTGCGCATGGTGGAGCCGGGCAGCAGGACGCCCTCGTGGGTGAGCAGCAGCGGGAGGCGGCTGGGGATCTGGATGGGGCTCACTGATGACATGGTGGCAGCCGTTCGCACTGGGGGCTGTCAAAAGGAGCAAGACAGACAGCTGCCTGCTACCTGCTCCGCAGCGACCAAACCTCAGACCCGCCTCCGCGTCCCCGCTTCCGGCTACGCGATACGGTCCGCCCCCGGGCCCAGAAGCCATCGCTTCGCGCTGCTCTCTTGCAGAGCCTGCCGATAAGACTTGTGCGTGGGACCTCTACGAAAAGAGGTGCACTCAAGCGTGCGGCGACCTTCGCCTCACTTACAGAGTATATTTAGAAGGATGATCTTATTTGAATTGTGTATACTTGAAGTGTGTTTAGCTTTTTTCAATTTTTTTATATATACTTGAAGAGTTTTTAACTTTTGATTTGAGTTATTTATTTATTTATTTATTTATTTATTTTGAGACAGATTCTCGCTCTGTCGCCGAGGCTTGAGTGCAATGGCGCGATATCCGCGCCTTGCAGCCTCTGCCTCCCGGGTTCAGGCGTGTCTCCTGCCTCAGCCTCCTGAGTAGCTGGGATTACAGATGCCCGCCAACACACCCAGCTAATGTTGTGTTTTTAGTAGGGAGGGGATTTCACCATGTTGGCCAGGCTGGTCTCTAATTCCTGACCTCGAGTGATCCGTACACCTCAGCCTCCCAAAGTGCTGGGATTACAGGCGTGAGCCAACGTGCCCGGCCCGAATTGATTTTAGATGTACAAAACTGTAGCAAAGAGTTCCTATATACCTTTCACCCAGTTTCGTCTGTTATCATCTTACATAATCATAGTTCAATTATCAAAACCAGAAAATTAACATTACTATCTTTTAACCGGTAGATCTTAACCAAATTTTGCCAGTTTTCCCACTAATGTACTTCATTGGATCTGGTCCAGGATCCAATATTCAGGATCCCACTCTTTATTTTGTTGTAAAATCTTCTGGGTGTTCTCTAATCTGTGGCAATTCCTCAATTTTTTTTTTTCTTTAAAACCTCGATACTTTTATTGTATTTTTTTTCTGTTTTTTGTTTTACTTTATTTTTATTATACTTTAAGTTCTAGGGTACATGTGTACAACATGCAGGTTTGTTACATATGTATACATGTGCAGCACCCATTAACTGGTCATTTACATTAGGTATATCTCCTAATGCTATCCCTCTCCCCTCCCCCAACCCTGTGTCCAAGTGTTCTCATTGTTCATTTCCCACCTATGAGTGAGAACATGCGATGTTTGGTTTTTTTGTCCTTGCGATAGTTTGCTGAGAATGATGGTTTCCAGCTTCATCCATGTCCCTACAAAGGACATGAGCTCATCCTTTTTTATGGCTGCATAGTATTCCATGGTGTATATGTGCCACATTTTCTTAATCCAGTCTGTCATTTATGGACATTTGCGTTGGTTCCAAATCTTTGCTGTTGTGAATAGTGCCACAATAAACATATATATGCTTGTGTCTTTATAGCAGCATGATTTATAATCCTTTGGGTATATACCCAGTAGTGGGATGGCTGGGTCAAATGGTATTTCTAGTTCTAGTCACTTGAAGAATCACCACACTGTCTTCCACAATGGTTGAACTGGTTTGCAGTCCCACCAACAGTGTAAAAGTGTTCCTATTTCTCCACAACCTCTCCAGCATCTGTTGTTTCCTGACTTTTTAATGATTGCCATTCTCACTGGTGTGAGATGGTATCTCATTGTGGTTTTGATTTGCTTTTCTCTGATGGCCAGTGATAATGAGCAGTTTTTCATGTGTCTATTGGCTATATAAATGTCTTCTTTTGAAAAGTGTCTTTTCATGTCTTTTGCCCACTTTTTGATGGGGTTGATTTTTTCTTGTAAATTTGTTTAAGTTCTTCGTAGATTCTGGATATTAGCCCTTTGTCAGATGGGTAGATTGCAAAAATTTTCTCCCATTCTGTAGGTTGCCTGTTCACTCTGGTGGTAGTTTCTTTTGCTGTGCTCTTTAGTTTAATTAGATCCCATTTGTCAATTTTGGCTTTTGTTGCCATTGCTTTTGGTGTTTTAGTCATGAAGTCCTTGCCCATGCCTATGTACTGACTGGTATTGCCTAGGTTTTCTTCTAGGGTTTTTATAGTTTTAGGTCTAACATTTCAGTCTTTAATCCATCTTGAATTAATTTTTGTATAAGGTGTAAGGGAGGGATCCAGTTTTAGTTTTCTACATATGGCTAGCCAGTTTTCCCAGCACCATTTATTAAGTAGGGAGTCCTTTCCCCATTTCTTGTTTCTGTCAGGTTTGTCAGAGATCAGATGCTGTAAATGTGTGGTGTTATTTCTGAGGGCTCTGTTCTGTTCCATTGGTCTTTGTCTCTGTTTTGGTACCCATACCATGCTGTTTTGGTTACCGTAGCCTTGTAGTATAGTTTGAAGTCAGGTAGTGTGATGCCTCCAGCTTTGTTCTTTTGGCTTAGGATTGTCTTGGCAATGCAGGCTCTTTTTTGGTTCCATATGAACTTTAAAGTAGATTTTTCCAATTCTATGAAGAAAGCCATTGGTAGCTTGATGGGGATGGCACTGAATCTATAAATTACCTTGGGCAGTATGGCCATTTTCACGATATTGATTCTTCCTATCCATGAGCTTGGAATGTTCTTCCATTTGTGTCCTCTTTTATTTCGTTGAGCAGTGGCAAAACCTTGATACTTTTAAGGGATACCAGTCAGTTATTTTGTAGAAGTTCATTCAATTCGAGTTTATCCACTGTTTCTCATGATTAGATCAATGGTATGCATTTTGGGACCAAATACCATGAAAGAGATATTGTGGGCCGGGCGCAGTGGCTCAAGCCTGTAATCCCAGCACTTTGGGAGGCCAAGGTGGGCAGATCATCTGAGGTCAGGAGTTTGAGACCAGCCTGGCTAACATGGTGAAATCCCGTTTCTACTAAAAATACAAAAAATTAGCTAGGCGTGGTGGTGCATGCCTGTAATCCCAGCTACTTGGGAGGCTGATGCAGGAGAATTGCTTGAACCCAGGAGGCAGAGGTTGCAGTGAGCCGAGATCAGGCCATTGCACTCTGGCTTGGGCATCAAGAGCGAAACTCTGTCTCAAAAAACAAAAAAAAAGTGTTGTTGTGGCCATGTGATATACAATGGTGAAATGTCTTATTAATGATGGTTTGAATCTTGACTACTTGGTGAAGATGGTATCTGCCAGATTTGTTCACTGTAAGTTACTATTTTTCTCTTTGTAATTAGTAAGTATTGCGTAAGGAGATAATTTTACATTTATTTATTTATTTTTCCTTCAACTTTTATTAGGCTGGTGCAAAAGTAATGGCAAGAAATTTTGGCAATTACTTTTGCACCAACCTAATATTTTAAGTTCTGGGGTACATGTGCAGATGTGCAGGTTTGTTACATAGGCAAACATGTGCCATGGTGGTGTGCTGCACAGATCAATCCATAACCTAGGTATTAAGCCCAACATCCATTAGCTATTCTTCCCAATGCTCTGTCTTCCCCTACCCCTGCCCCAATCAGACTCCATTATGTTGTTCCCCCACCGTGTGACCATGTGTTCTCATCCTTCAGCTTCCACTTCTAAGTGAGAACATACAGTGTTTGGGTTTCTGATCCTGTGTTAGTTTGCTGAAGGTAACAGCTTCCAGCTCCATCCATGTCCCTGCAAAGGACATAATCTCATTCCTTTTCATGGCTGCATAGTATTCCATGGTGTGTATGTACCATATTTTCTTTATCCAGTCTATTGTTGATGGGCATTTAGGTTGATTCCATGTCTTCACTATTGTGAATAGTGCTGCAGTGAACTTACGTGTGCATGTATCTTTAAAATAAAGTGATTTATATTCCTTTGGGTATATACCCAGTAATGGGATTGCTGGGTCAAATGGTATTTCTGCTTCTAGATCTTTGAGGAATTGCCACACTGTCTTCCGCAATGGTTGAACTAATTTACATTGTCACTAACAGTGTAAAAGCATTCCTTTTTCTCTGCAATTTTGCCAGCATCTGTTGTTTCTTGACTTTTTAATAATTGCCATTCTGACTGGTGTGAGATGGCATCTCACTGTGGTTTTGACTTGCATTTCTCTAATGATCAGTGATGTTGAGCTTTTTTTCATGTTTTTGGCCACATGAATATCTTCTTTTGAGAAGTGTCTGTTCATGTCCTTTGCCCAATGGGTTGTTTGGTTTTTTTTTCTTGTAAATTTGTTTAAGTTCCTTGTAGACTCTGGATATTAGACCTTTGTCAGATGGATAGATTGCAAAATTTTTCTTCCATTCTGTAGGTTGTCTGTAGGTTGTCTGTTCACTCTGCTAGTAGTTTCTTTTGCTGTGCAGAAGCTCTTTAGTTTAACTAGATCCCATTTGTCAATTTTTGCTTTTGTTGCAATTGCTTTTGTGGTTTTCATCGTGAAATGGTTGCCTGTGCCTATGTCCTGAATGGTATTACCTAGCTTTTCTTCTAGAGGGGTGTGTGTGTGTGTGTGTGAGAGAGAGACAGAGTCTCGCTGTGTCGCCCAGGCTGGAGTGCAGTGGCGTGATCTCGGCTCACTGCAAGCTCCGCCTCCTGGGTTCATGCTGTTCTCCTGCCTCAGCCTCCCGAGTAGCTGGGACTACACGCACCTGCCACCACGCCCAGGTAATTTTTTGTATTTTTGGTAGAAATGGGGGTTTCACCGTGTTAGCCAGGATGGTCTCAATCTCCTGACCTCGTGATCCGCCCACCTCAGCCTCCCAAAGTCCTGGAAATTACAGGCGTGAGCCACCTCGCCTGGACCTTCTAGAGTTTTATAGTTTTGGGTTTTACATTTAAGTCTTTAATCCATCTTGAGTTAATTTTTGTATAAGGTGTAAGGAAGGGGTCCAGTTTCAATTTTCTGCATATGGCTAGCCAGTTCTCCCAGAACCATTTATTAAATTGGGAATCCTTTCCCCATTGCTTGTTTTTATCAAGTTTGTTGAAGATCAGGTGATTGTAGGTGTAATTTTACATTTATTATTTAGAATTCTCCTGTAAGAAAGGGCTGTTCCATTTACCCCATTTATTTACTTACTCAATTACTTTTTAATGTTAGTATGGTCTCATAGATATTTAGTTTTTACGAATTTTTTTTTTTTTTTTTGAGACGGAGTCTCATGCTGTCGCCCAGGCTGGAGTGCAGTGGCCGGATCTCAGCTCACTGCAAGCTCCGCCTCCCAGGTTTGCGCCATTCTCCTGCCTCAGCCTCCCGAGTAGCTGGGACTACAGGCGTCCACCACCTCGCCCGGCTAGTTTTTTGTATTTTTTAGTAGAGACGGGGTTTCACCGTGTTAGCCAGGATGGTCTCGATCTCCTGACCTCGTGATCCGCCCGTCTCGGCCTCCCAAAGTGCTGGGATTACAGGGTTGAGCCACCGCGCCCGGCCTTTTTTTTTTTTTTTGAGATGGAGTCTCACTCTGTCACCCAGGCTGGAGTGCAGTGGTGCAATCTTGGCTCACTGCAAGCTCTGCCTCCCGGGTTCGTGCCATTCTTCTGCCTCAGCCTCCTGAGTAGCTGGGACTACAGACTCCTGCCACCATGCCTGGCTAATTTTTTGTAGTTTTAGTAGAGATGGGGTTTCACCACGTTAGCCAGGATGGTCTCAATCTCCTGTACTTGTGATCCACCCGCCTCGGCCTCCCAAAGTGCTAGGATTACAGGCGTGAGCCATGGCGCCTGGCCTAGTTTTTATGGATTCTAATCCAATAATATTATGGGTTTTTTTTTTTTTTTTTTGCTTGAATTGTTTTGGATTTGACCATTTCTGCATGTTGAAATTTGACTTGGGTTTGGCCTTAGGTTGCAGATGGAATATTTTCTCCAATAAGAAATAAGAAGTCCAGCAGTACTTTCAGAATTCCAGAAGGAATTGAAAGTCCATTCATATCAAGAGTTATTCGTTGAGGGACTTCTCGGTACCAGGCCCTGAGCTAACTGCAGAGGGGTAGACAGGTCCCAAAACAAGGTCCTACTTTCAAGGATCACTCAGCCAGGGGAACAGACCCATAGAAATCCGAGTATGAGGTAGGGCAGACAGAACTGTGTGTTTATATGTGTGTAACAGATAAGGGAAAGAGAAATCAGGTTGCTAGGTGCTGTGGGAGAGACACACAAATAGAAACTTGGAAGCTCCTGCCTAAAGCTCTTTGTCTGACAGGATCCCACCTTCTTTCATTCATTCACTGAATATCATTTTCACATTGCTTAATATTCATTTCAATAAACATTCACTGGAAATGTTTTTTGAACACCTATAATATGCTGGACACTATTCTAGGTAATGGGGTATAGATCAGGGAATAAGACAAACCAGATTTCTGCTTTCATGAAGCTGACATTCTAGTGGGAAAAACAAACAATAAGCAAGGAAAGAAATAAGGAAAATATTTCTGGATAGTAATAAGCCTTTTAGATGGTCAGAGAAAGCCTCTGAAAAGATGACATTTGAACTGAGGCCTGCACTATGAGAAAGTATAGATCAATGCAAAGATTAGGGGGTAAGGGTCAAGGGCACAGTTAAAAAGCAGCACTTGCAAAGACCCTGTGGCTAGAATGAATTTATGGTGTTTGAGGAACCTGTTCTTGGAATGTCTGAGCTTGGGACCTAGTGGTTCCAGTTGCAATAAGGTGGGCAGAGTCCGATTATAGAGGGCTATGTAGGCTCTGGTAAAGAGTTTGGGTCTTAATCTAAACCTGATGGAAACCATGGGAGAGATTAAGTTGAGGAATAACATTATCTAGCTTATGTTTTCAAAAGTTCATTTTGGCTGCAATGTGGAGAATGGAATATAAGGATTTAAGATCAAAAGCAGGGAGGGCAGTCAGGAGGTGGATGCAGCTGTCCAGGCAACAAGTGATGACTTAGAATAGGAGCAGGCGCTGTCAAGCTATGTTTGATTGTAGCTTCAAGAGAATATGCTGATGGATTGGACATGAAGATTTAAGGCAAAACAGTTGCCAAGGATTATCCTAGGTTGGGGCCTAAGCCACCAGGGCCTGGAGAGAGGTTGAGCCAGTAGCTGAAGATCCTAGCTATAATGAGGGTCTCGATCACTTCTCTGGATATATACAATGTACCCACCCTGTGACAGACTCTGGGGGTGATACAGAGATAAAACATATGTGGCCCAGATTCCCAAGTGCTTACCTTTTCATCAAGGGTCTCTCCAAGGGTAAGAGGGGAGGGACTGCATTCATTCAGACTTCCAGAGTTTTAACAAAGAACTTCTAAAACCAGCTTACAAACTTTATGGTATATTTTTGAAACACTAATGTTTAATACTTTTAACCCACTTACGCTGGAGGTTGCAATTTTTTTTGGATTTTTGCAATCAGACCTTGGTGATGACCTTGAGTAGTCAGATAGAAATAACTTTCACATGCTTAGCATTCCCATAATGGAACACTAGGCATAAATGGCCTAACACATACATGTGCCCCAACAACCACAATAAACAAAACTGTATAAATGTTCTGTTCACATAATAATGGCTGGATTTAGTTTTTAAAATACAAATTCAGGCTGCTCTATAGAAGATGTGGTGTGTGCGGAAACAGGCCCAAGTTTAACCTGCCTGCTTGATGAAAACCCTCTTTCAATCCTGTCACTATATCTCCGTGATGGGATGTGTCAGCCCACTTGGGAGAACACCAAGAATTTAAATGTGAAATCTTTTGTGACTGTGCGACTTTCCTAGCTCCTTTTTTTGACAGACTCTGCATGTACTTCATTCATTTATCCATCGAATATTTGCTATGCATGTACTATGTGCTGGGCACTCTTCTAGATCTCAGAACACATCTGTGAACAAGACAGACAAGGTCCCTGGTTTCAAAGAGCTTACATTCTAATGAGGTATGCAGAAAACAAATAAGCCAACAAGGAAAGAAATGGCAATTTCAGAATGTGATGAGTAAAGGAAGTAGATTAGGAGAATATGCAGAAGGTGATGTGGAGAGAGGGGATCTGGGAAGGTTACTCTGAGGAGGTGGCATTTGAGTAGAGTCCTGAATGTCAAGAATGAACCAGCTCTGCAAGGAGGTGGGAGGAGAATATTCTTGGCAGATATTAGGACTTGTGCAAAGATCAAGGTAAGAGGATCATCCTAGCTTCTGAAATTGAGGAGAAGGCCAGGTACTGAGATGTGGGGATTCTTCAGTTAACAAGATGCCCTCCTGAAGCTATTGGAACTAACAGAAGGATATAAACCTAAGAGCAGAGAAAGTTAAATAGCACAGGGTGAGGTACAGGAGGAGTAAGATCTAATCACTTAAACTTCTTTAGGGCCCATCTGGCAGGTGCTTCTGGCTCCTTGCCCTGGACACTTCCTTAGCCACTGATGTGCCTTCTGGTCTTGGACACTAGACCCTGCTGTGTAAGAATAAGGAAATAAATCAGCTCCTCCAGAAAGCCCTTGATACAGGTTGCCCTGCTCCATTGGCTTCCCTCCTGTTCACAGTCTGTTTCACCATATGCAAGCAACCCACGTCCAAATCAAATTTGTCATCCTGACCTTTGCCTCTGGGGATTGGGAAAACACAGGGCTGGAAGCATCTGTTGTTTCCTCTCTATTTTATTCCCAGTCATGTCCTGGTTTCCATCCTTACTACAATGATGGTCTTACACTAATTAGAGTGAATAAACTCCAACTCCATTTTCTTCCAGAAAGAGAATTGGGAGGCCAGGGAACTTTTCCGGGACTGCCAAAGAAAGTTCTGGAGGGAATTCCCCGGTCAGTCCAGGAAGTGGAGATGGGCCTCATGGAACTGGAAGGAGGCCCAAGCTAATATGTGGCTAAGCTCAAGCTCGTTTGCTTGGGACGAGCGACTGATGTTCTGCAAGCATAACTATTACATGTTTGCATTTTCTTAATTTTCATTGGGTTTCATTTTCCATGTTGTTAGTTTCCTGGATGAATCTTGAATAGGAAAGAGTCACATTATGTGCTGGCACTCTTCTAGATCCAAAGACACATCTGTGAACAAGACAGACAAGGTCCCTGGTTTCAAAGAGCTTACATTTTAATGAGGTATGCAGAAAACAAATAAGCCATAAAGGAAAGAAATGGCAATTTCAGAATGTGATGAGTAACCCTCGTTGCATCTCTTTGCATCTCTAGTTGTGAAACCTTCATTACCTCTCTTTGCAGGTGTATTTGAATAAACCAGGTTGGCAAATCATACTATAGCTGAGAGGTGAGAGAAAATCTAATTTCTTTACTTGGTCTTTACAAATCTGGTCTTCCTCATGATCCCCCACTTGCTGGTTAATGAGGAAAAAATAAATGTTCTGGCTTATCAGTTTAAGATCTTGTTTGAGCCAATAATTTAAATAATTTTATTAAATAATTCTCACTAAAGGCTCTGTCTCAGAGTTGTCACCTGGCAGAGAAAGAATCAGGGACCTGGGCATAGTGACCTCTGCTCCTAGGCTTTCCCAGGGGAGGTCTTTTGTCTGCTTGGTCACTGCCTGTCCTGCTGTCTTTGCAAGCCAACTGGATCTTGGGTAGGCCTTCAAGTAAAGCTTTTTTGGCTCACTCACCTGGGGGTGTTCTCTGAGTTGCTAGGACTCCCCTGTCCCACTTCCGTTGGCACCATAATCCCCTCCAAGATCTCTCCATGACTCTCAACTGTTTGCAGCCTGGGTTGTCCAGTATGCCACTTCTGGAAAGTCCTTCACCCAGACTTTTAGCAACTTCTTCTTCCCATCTATACCACAGGGAAGCCAAGAAAGCTTACCACCAGCACAGCCAGCCACAGCCCATAGAGCACTTAGAAGTGAATTGGAAAATGATGTGCCCAGCAAGACGAGGATTTAAGAAAAGGCAGCACTCTTGCAAGATGAATGCCACAGTGGTCTGCTGGAGCCTGTTCTTACTGCTTCATGAGAATCAGCGGTCAAATTTTCATGAACTTTGAGAGCCTAGTTGCTAAACAAAAACATTATTAAAAATCAAGTTATATAAACTTACAATTAAATAAATTGTATCAAAAACAAAGATAATACTCAAAATGTATCATTTCCTACTTATTTTGCTACCTTTTGCTGTTATTTATACTTCTGAGGTTACTTACATCTATTATATATCTGTGGTAGAAACAGTATATGGTGATGTCGTGCTGTGCATCTCTTCCCAGCTCTGCATTCGGTGGAGTTATGTTGGTATCACATCATGAAATCAGCCATGGTGGGTGTGTTTACACCACAGAAATAGGCAAAGGCTATATATCGGGGCTGGATTTATTGTTTTGTTGATTGTCTAGTCTTAAGAAAGAAATGTAGGAAATGTTAATATTGTAGATTAAATTTACAAGTGTGTGGGACCTGTAGCCATTATATTGTGAGTAGTAAAATAAAATAAGGGAATATTCTTTCAGCATTTGAAAACTATTCAGCAAAGTTACTCAGGTCATTGACAAATGAGTGAAGATTCAACCAACATACATCTCTGGTATTGCACTTTCCTCTCATTAACATAGAGGAAAATGGCAAGTAGCATTGGAACTATACTTAATCACCAATTGCAACCACAGGTTTGTTACAGATACAAACATTTATCAGCACAGCACTGAGGAAGCCCTTTGCAAGGATATGAGACTTGGCCTCTGAAATTTGCTGTCTCCACCCCCTGCTCTATTCCCTTTACTGGGGATGTTTGTGTGTGAATAAATCATACAGCAATACACCATGGCCCCATCCACAGGGCCTCATTCTAGGGAATCATGCCAGTTTTACTTTAATGCAGCTATATTCTAGGCTGGTTCATTTGCAGCCAGTCTTCTTCCCAGAGCTGTAAAGAGTGTATGTCACTCTCTCATATCTAATACACCTTCTTCTCTCTCTCTCTTCTCTTTTCTATCATCCCTGAAGTGTCCACATTCTACCACTACATGGCAAGTAAGCCTATGGCCTGGTGCCCTGGCTGGGAAGTCTATCTTATATGGTCTGCAAGAAAATTCCAGCAACTGACTCTACCAGATCTGGTTGTGATTTGGTAAAAGGAAGTGGGATGGGAGGGAATGGGACAAAGAAATCTAGAGTAACTTCTCACAAAGTAATGGGTTAGTTTGCAGTCTATGTGCTTGAAGTACAATCCTGTATTTGAATGTTTGTTTTGTTTTGTTTTGTTTTTTGAGATGGGGTCTTGCTCTTTTGCCCAGGCTGGAGTTCAGTGGCACAATGTCATTTCATTGCAACTTCCACCTTCCAGGATCAACTTACTCCTCTGCCTCAGCCTCTCAAGTAGCTGAGACCACAAGTGTGCACCACCATACCTAGCTAATTTTTTATATTTCTGGTAGAGACAGGGTTTTACCATGTTGCCCAGGCTGGTCTCAAACTCCTGAGTAATGGGTTAGTTTGCAGTCTATGTGCTTGAAGTACAATCCTGTATTTGAATGTTTGTTTTGTTTTGTTTTGTTTTTTGAGATGGGGTCTTGCTCTTTTGCCCAGGCTGGAGTTCAGTGGCACAATGTCATTTCATTGCAACTTCCACCTTCCAGGATCAACTTACTCCTCTGCCTCAGCCTCTCAAGTAGCTGAGACCACAAGTGTGCACCACCATACCTAGCTAATTTTTTATATTTCTGGTAGAGACAGGGTTTTACCATGTTGCCCAGGCTGGTCTCAAACTCCTGAGCTCAAGCAGTCCTCCTGCCTTGGCCTCCCAAAGTGCTGGAATTACAGATGCATGCCACCATGCCCAGCCTCAGTATTTGAATGGTAAAAGCTATATCTGAACACCAGGACCAACTACATAATTTGTGGGTCCCAGTGCAAAATGTAAATGAAAATGAAAATGTGGGTCTTCTTGTTCAAATGTATTAAAAATTTCAAGATGGCAACAGAAAAGCATTAAACTAAGCCTGGGGCTCTTGGGGACACGGGCTATACCCTCATGGCCCGGGCTCTGCTGCATGCTTTCTCTTTCCATCTTTTCAGAATATTCCTAATTACTTACCTTCTCTCCTGCCCCAGGCACATGAATGTTCTGAGTCAAGCAGGGAGTGAGTCACATACTCAGGAAAACAAATATGAAAGGCTCATCAAAAAAAAAAACAACAACAACCCTGATTATTTAAGTTTCCTAACTTGTGCCCAGATTCCCTCTGGGATCTGTGAAAACCAAGAGTGAAAGAAGGGCAAAATGATGTTTCTTTCATTCACGTATGCGTCCATTCCTTCTTCATTTGTTGAGCACCTGCTGTCCTCCCAGCACGTTCCAGGCCCCGGAAATTCAACAGCGAGGAAAGCAGACACATCTCTGTGCTCATGAGGCTCTCTGTGTAGTGCATAAACGAAGTCTGAACAAATAATGATTCAAACAAATACACAGTTACAGACTGGGATAAAGCAAGAAGACTGATTTTACGAGCAGGGCTTTGATAGACCAAAGGAGATTGCCCAGGATCAAGGGTATGGTGTTAGGGGTGGGTTAGGGAGGGTGGTTAAAGAAAGTTTCGCTAATGATTTGGGCCTGAGGTCTGAGAAGATATTTAAAAAGAGGGATCAAGCACATGCTAAGGAGAGGAAAGAGCAGGCACCCAAACCTCTGCATGACCCCAAAATGCTCCCGGCAGGGTAGTGCCCCCTTTCCTGCCTGCTCAAGATGGGATCTAAGCTGCCTCTAACTCCTGCTGTCTTTTCATGTTCTCTGATTCTGGGAAACGAAGAATTGGCAGGAACTGAAAATGACTAGGAAGAGGACATACTGGGTGCCCAACTCTTCTGGTGGCCTTGTGAATCTTGGCATCGACATAGGCGATGACATGGTTTCAGGACTTAGTTATGTAAGTAGATCTCTTAGCATCAGCACCCCAGGAAACTGAGTTGGCAGATTATTCTCTATAGTCATAAATTACGTCGAACAATTTCTTCCCATACTTATTTACCCTTGAATTTGTAAATTTTTTTCTTTTCTTTTTTTGTTTTCTCTCTCTCTATTTTTTTTTTTTTTTGACTCAGGGTCTTGCTTTGTCACCCAGGCTAGAGTACAGTGGCACAATCATAGCTCACTGAAGCCTCTGGGTTCAAATGATCCTCCCACCTCAGCCTCCTGAGTAGCTGGGACTATAGGCACATACCACCACACTGATCTAATTTTTAAATTTTTCACAGAAACGGGGGTCTCCCTATGTTGCCCAGACTTGTCTTGAATTTCTGGCCTCAATCCTCCTGTCTTGGCCTCCCAAAGCACTGGGATTACAAGCATGAGCCACCCCACCCAGCTACTCTTGATTTTTTTCAAATGGACCTCAGGCTTCCACAATTAGATCAATTATAATCCGTCATCATGGCACACCTTCATGGTTTATGCATATCTCTATGCATAAGATTGTATAGAGATTAGATTGTATCTATCTCTATATCTATCTGTCACCTATTACCTACTTATCTATGCATTTACTCGTAATAATAATAATAATAATAAGCATCTGCAAACTCATCACCAACATATCAACTTGGACCTTGACAATCAGACGCAGCAATTGGTCTTCCCCCATCTCATTCCCCAACCCTTCCTACCTGATGTAACCACTATTCTGAGCCTCTTTCTGTCAATCCTTGCTGTGCTTTTAAAATAGTATTATTTTATATAGAATATATTATGTATTCTATATGAAGTCCTAAAAATTACCTGTCCTTTTATTTTAGTTGTCAAAAGGGAAACATATAATATTTTAGGATTTGCTTTTCTACTTGTTGGTTTCTTTTTAGTAGATTTACCCTCAAAGAGTGGCTTGGTCCCTCATTCTGCGGGTAACTAACTATGACACCCTTTATTCCTGTCTAAATTGTTTACTGTCAGATAAAAATCCAAAGATACCTCTTTAACTTGGCCAGACTCACTCAGCAAATGTGGGGCAGAGCAAGTGCTGGGACCTACTTGTTCTGACTCTAGGCCCCCTGCTTACTCCCAGTGTGGAAGCCTTTCTTTAGGAAGCAGGATATAGAAAAATCCATCTCTCCATGGGCATCTGGTCCAACATTCCCTCAGGACAGAATTTATGAGTTTTGAAACTGATGCTCTTTTGTTTTTCCTTTCCAAGAAAACCTACACTCTCCAAGATGACCCCTGGAGTCAGCAAGAGAGAAATCCGGAGGCTTCGGGGAGGGCAACTGTCCCACCGTGGGGGAAGTATGATGCTGCCTTGAGAACCATGATTCCCTTCCGCCCCAAGCCAAGGTGAGTCCTGATGGGGGTGGTTGGGGAGAGCTGTATCCACCAGGTCAATGATCCCTAACCCTGCCAAATAGACCTCTGGTGTAGGTTGCATAACTATGTCCCTACACAACCAAAACCCTTCAGAGCAGCCTGAGGCACATCAGGAAGGCACATCGTCATAGCCATTCATTCATTATTTATTCATTCAGAAAGGATCATTGAGCACCTACATGTGCCAGGCACTGCGCTACACCACACGGGAAGAACAGTGAGCAAACAGACGTGATCTTTGCTATCAGGGACCTCACATGGGAGACAAAGACAATGAGCAAATAGACTTGTGCATGACGTGATTACAAACTGTTCAAGGAAGGTGCTGTGAAGAAATATGCGAGTGTTGAGGGACAACCATGACAGCTTGATAGGTTCTGAGTGGCTTAAGCTGAGTGACACCTAAAGGGAGAACAAGAATTTCCTAAGCAAGAGTAGGAGAAGAATGTTCAGGGAACAGCCTCTGGGACAGCCTTGCCTGGAGGGGCAAGGAACACAGCATGATGTGTCCAGGAACTGAGAAAGAAGGAGGCCAGTGTCACTGGAGAGTCTTGTGTGATGTGGGCGTGG
The DNA here is from genome assembly GCF_047675955.1 of Chlorocebus sabaeus. Taxonomy (NCBI): domain Eukaryota; kingdom Metazoa; phylum Chordata; class Mammalia; order Primates; family Cercopithecidae; genus Chlorocebus; species Chlorocebus sabaeus. Next base: position 45,047,983 of record NC_132908.1, on the reverse strand, counting down.
CATGAGGTGAGGCTGCAGAGGAAGGCGGATCAGACAGGTTCTCAAAGGTCACATTAAGGATACTGGCCTTGGTTATAGGAGTAACCAGGAGCCACAGGAAGACCCTAGGCTGTTAACCTTACATTTAAGAATGAAAGAAATTCAATGTATACCCCCTGAATCAATCATAGTTTAATGTAATCATCGCCAAATTGCTTTCTTTTTTTAACAGAAAACAGTCACAAGAAAATTGTGTTTGTTTTATTTTTTATTTTTATTTTTTTGAGATGGAGTCTCACTCTCTTGCCCAGGCTGGATTGTAGTGGTGTGATCTGGGCTCACTACAACCTCCATCTCCCAGGTTCAAGTGATTCTCTGCCTCAGCCTCCCAAGTAGCTGAGATTACAGGTGCCTGCCACCATGCCCGGCTAATTTTTATATTTTTAGTAGAGACAGTTTTTACCATGTTGGCCAGGCTGGTCTTGAACCCCTGACCTCAGGTGATTCACCTGCCTCAGCCTCTCAAAGTGCCGGGATTACAGATGTGAGCTGCTGCACCCGGCCAATTTTAATAGACTTTAAAACTATGTACAAGTATAAAACATTGGTTTTTATTTCAAAAGTTGGTGGAACATATCCAGTCATTAAACAGTCAACAAAACGTATGCTAGTAGATTACATAAAGACTATGTACAATATAAAAATAGCTGAAAACAGTCTTCCCTGTAAAAATAATTTAAAGTGAACTTTTCAATTTAAAATATCATCCATAGCAGAAACAGCCATTTAATATGAGTTGTTTTTTTCTTTTCCTAGCAGTAATGGTTCTAGCAGGGTATTTTATGCATAAAGAATATATTTCAAACCGTTTTTATTGTAATAAATACTAAAGCAACATAGAAATACTTTATAATTTAGGACCAAGTTGCTTTCTAACTTAATACCGCCTTGCTTTCAGGGGCCCCTACAGAATCACGCTGGTAAGAATGCACACGCTCATCTATTTGTTATTTATTGACAAGATCTTAACGCTCTGTTAGTCTGACTCTTCAGTGTTTAATCACCAAAAGTTCATTTTGTGTTTACAATTTCTCCTTCTCTTCAACATGTTTTCTAAGATTTTTATCTATCAACAAACTGCATTTGTTTTCCCATTTTTAAACTCTAAGCTTCTGTCCATACTGGTTGCATTGTTACCATACTGAATTATGTTATCTCCACCAAGAAAAAAGAACCTTGGTACTTTTGTTCACCTGGGTAACCTCATCTTAGATAAATATATTGTTTCTGTTGGGGCTTTGAGATATTAGCACTAGTTCATAGGTCTTGCCCTGTCTTTTGTGATCACAAATAGTACAATTTCTTGCCCTCCCCTCACCCGCTCCTTGCTCCAATATCCCTGGCAAGGGCATGTGGCCAGCCTTGTGGAGAACACAGGATATAAAAGGGTGGAGAAAAGATGTCATAGCCCCTCTCCCCTACCCTCAAAAGAAATCTTATAAGTTCGGCATGTTCATCTTCCCATCTTTCTCCTCAAGTCTCTTTTCAAATTGCATTTTCTTCCCACTGAAACACATAACCTTAGAGGCAATTTTGAAAAAAAAAAAAAAGTGGAAAAATGACACATAATCCCAACACCCTAATTTAATCATTTTTGGTATTTGTAAATCATTCTTTTTTTTTTTTTTTTTTTTTTTTGAGAGGGAGTCTCGCGCTGTCGCCCAGACTGGAGTGCAGTGGCCGGATCTCAGCTCACTGCAAGCTCCGCCTCCCGGGTTTGCGCCATTCTCCCGCCTCAGCCTCCCGAGTAGCTGGGACTACAGGCGTCCGCCACATCGCCCGGCTAGTTTTTTGTATTTTTTAGTAGAGACGGGGTTTCATCGTGTTAGCCAGGATGGTCTCGATCTCCTGACCTCGTGATCCACCCGTCTCGGCCTCCCAAAGTGCTGGGATTACAGGCTTGAGCCACCGCGCCCGGCCTGTAAATCATTCTTAAAGATAATACCTTATCATCTTTAACTATGTATGCATTCAATTTTATTGTTTGTAAAAGTTTCACAGAAGAATTAAAGCCATGAGAACCTCTCTTCCTATTTCTTTGCCAACTCCAACTCCTTTTTCTTTTTCTTTTTTTCTTTTTTCTTTTTTTTTTTTTTGAGACGGAGTCTCGCTCTGTCGCCCAGGCTGGAGTGCAGTGGCCGGATCTCAGCTCACTGCAAGCTCCGCCTCCCGGGTTTACGCCATTCTCCTGCCTCAGCCTCCCGAGTAGCTGGGACTACAGGCGCCCGCCACCTCGCCCGGCTAGTTTTTTGTATTTTTTAGTAGAGACGGGGTTTCACCGTGTTAGCCAGGATGGTCTCGATCTCCTGACCTCGTGATCCGCCCGTCTCGGCTTCCCAAAGTGCTGGGATTACAGGCTTGAGCCACCGCGCCCGGCCTCCAACTCGTTTTTCAATGTCAACCACTATCAGCAATGTGATATAAATGTTTACACTGTTTTGTCTGCTTTCCCTCCTTTCTTCCTTTTTTATATAAGTAAAAATATATATATATACACTTTTTTTTTGTTTTTGTTTTGTTCCTTTTGAGACCGAGTCGTGCTCGGTCTCCCAGGCCAGAGTGGCAGTGGCGTGATCTCGGCTCACTGCAACCTCCGCCTCCCGGGTTCAAGCGATTCTCGCAACTCAGCCTCCCAAGTAGCTGGGATTACAGGCATGCACACCACCACACCAAGCTAATTTTTGTATTTTTAGTAGAAACAGGGTTTCACGATGTTGGCCTGGCTGGCCTCAAACTCCTGACCTCAGGTGATCCACCCTTCTCAGCCTCCGGAAGTGCTGGGATTACAGGCGTGAGCCACTGCGCCCTGGGATTACAGGCGTGAGCCACTGTGCCCGGCCACTACTGAGTTTTTAATCTGCAAGTGGTCTTTTTTTGGCTCTTGCTTGGAACTCTTCCTGTGTTCTACATATAAACAACCTTATTGAAAAAAAAAAAAATCCAAACATCTACATTGAATTTGCATTTGCATTTTATAGTATGGGTAGATCATAGTTTCTCTCTTTTTGTTTAAATAATTCCCCAGTTAATGGGTACTTTTGTTGTTTATGGTTTTCCACTTACAAATAAGAGTCATGAAAACATGTTTGTGTGTAGATCTGGATGACCTCGTTGTGTTTCTCTATGGTTATCATTCATCCTTGCAAAATCTTGATCCTGACTTCATTCTTATCCCTGTGGCCCCTCTACTAGGTTTCCTGCCCCCCAGCCCCTGGATGATGCTGGTCTGTTCTCCTACCTCACCATGTCATGGCTCACCCCGCTCATGATCCAAAGCTTTCGGAATCGCTTAGATGAGAACACCATCCCTCCACTGTCAGTCCATGATGCCTCAGACAAAAATGTCCAAAGGTGAAGCTGGGCTGGGCAAACCAGTGGAATAGTTAAAGACTATCTCTTGGTGGGATGATGACCAGAGATGCCTAAGGGTGATAGGGAGGGTCCACCCCAGACCACTTGGCTCTTCCTGTAGGAAGAGGCCTCATACTAGGTGAGGGTTTTTAACCTGGGGTTCATGAATCTCCTATAATGGTATGGATATTTTGTACATACGGGCTGGAGATCTTTCTCTGGAGCAAGAATTCACATCTCTTATCAGATTTACCAAAAGGTTTGTGAACCCAAGAAAGTTATTTATTTATCATTTTTTATTTTATTTTTATCACTATTTTTATTTTTGAGATGGAGTCTTTCTCTGTCACCTAGGCTGGAGTGCAGTGATGCAATCTTGGCTCACTGCAACCTGCGCCTCCTGGGTTCAAGTGATTCTCCTGCCTCAGCCTCCCAAGTAGCTGGAATTACGGGCACTTGCTACCATGTCTGGCTAATTTTTGTATTTTTAGTAGGGACGGGGTTTCACTACGTTGGTCAGGCTGGTCTTGAACTCCTGACCTCAGGTGATCCACCTGCCTTGGCCTCCCAAAGATCTGGAATTACAGGTGTGAGCCACCACGCCTGTCCCAAGAAACTTAGAAATGACCACTTCTAGTTCGTTTTGATTTTCTCTTCTGGATCAGGCATTCGACAGTGACACTGAGTATTACTTTGGGTAAGTGGCCCAGTCTCCCAATGCTCAAGCCACCGCTAACTAGTTGTATGATTAAATTTCTTGTACCAGCTGTCACACATGGTAATATGAGGACAAAAAGTGGGAGAACATGAATATGTGATTTTAAAGGTCCTGTATTCATGTTCCTACCTCTAGCTGCTTCATGAGAGATACCAGGTGGAAAATGAGTTCCCAAATGTGTTCTGGAAATTATAGTCTCATAAGAGCCTCCCCATAAAGAGCATTCAGTAGTCAGAGGAGTTTGTGAAATGTTGTATTATAGCCAGATGTTGGAGATTTACAAAGCAACTTAACATATTGAAGGCACATGTTTTCACATGGAGTACAGAAACTGGGTAAACTTTGACCCATTCCTTCTCAGACTTATTTGGTAAGAAAAAAAGAAATGGTTCCAGGAAATACTTTTTGGATAATGCCAGATATTGGTCAGAATCTCACCTCTTACTGACTATGATATCAGACAAGTTTCCCTTTCTGGGCCCTGTGTCTTTATGTATAAAATAGTGGATTGGCCAGCCACAGTGGCTCACGCCTGTAATCCCAGCACTTTGGGAGGCGGAGGCAGGCAGATCACGAGGTCAAGAGATCGAGACCATCCTGGCTAACACAGTGAAACCCCGTCTCTACTAAAAATACAAAAAAAGTAGCCGGGCGTGGTGGCGGGCACCTGTAGTCCCAGCTACTCAGGAGGCTGAGGCAAGAGAATGGCGTGAACCCAGGAGGCGGAGCTTACAGTGAGCTGAGATCACGTCACTGCACTCCAGCCTGGGCAACAGAGCGAGACTCCGTCTCAAAAAAAAATTAATAAATAATGGATCATAAATTTATTTCATGGTCCTTCATAGGATTGTTGCAAGAAACAAAAGAGGTGATAAATTCATTTTTTAAAGTACACAGAGAATTGCTTGAACCCGGAAGGTGGAGGTTGCAGTGAGCCAAGATTGCGCCACTGCACTCCAGCCTGGGTGACAGAGTGAGACTCCATCTCAAATAATAATAATAATAATAATAATAATAATAATGTACCTGGAAAAACACTTGATGCTTAATAGGTAACCAGCTAAGTCAATGTGAGTTTGCTTGTTCTTCTCTAACCATTGTGAGTACAAGATCTCCTGACTTCCTTCCATTCTCTTCCAGTTCACTGATTCTCTTTTTAATTTCATTACTCACAATGTCTGTCCACAAACACTTTTGCAATCACTCCATTTTTGTTTTTTGTTTAAAGATGAGGTCTCACTATATACCCAAACTACTAAATACAGAAGGAATGGAAGAATTAGAAAACTCATCATTTTTCCAGCACTAGTGGAGGTGGCGCTAGGCAGTGGTCATCAGTGTTGGAGATCTTGAAAATGAGGGAGGCAGGCTGACACACCCTAACCCACTGACCCCCTCGACATTCCTAAAAGTGGGACACCAGACATCATGTGGTTTCTGATGTGAGGCAACAGGAAGTACACTACATCACCTCTTAAATTTTTTTTCCAAATGACTTGAATTCTGGATTTCATTAAGCCTTAGGTCTAATGACCAGTTTATTAGGAAGCACAGGGGAACAACGATTGTGTTAGACAACACCATGGAGATGCAATCAGTCCAGTTCAGAGTGTGTAAGATCCTACAGAACGAATAAAAATCAGTTTCTTCAACAAATAAATGGCGTAGAAATGCAGACCAGGGGAAATGCTTACAGATTAAAATGCAACTCAAGAGTTCTATCAGATTTCTCCTTTAGATGCAATGTGTGGACCTTGTTTGGATCTTGATTCAGAGAAACTAACTTTATAAAGACATGTTTAAATAATTAGAGAAATTGCAATACAGACTGGGCATTAAATGCCATTAAGTAATTATTGTTACTCTGCTGTTATGTTATTTTATTTTTTTGAGATGGAGTCTCGCTCTGTCACCCAGGCTGGAGTGCAGTGGCGCCATCTTGGCTCACTGGTTCAACTCGCCTCCCAGGTTCAAGCCATTCTCCTGCCTCAGCCTCCCAAGTAGCTGGGACTATAGGCGCCTGACTGTAGTGTTATTTTTATTGTTACTATGTTTTTTTTGTTGTTGTTGTTGGTTTGTTTTTTGTATTTTTTGAGATGGAGTCTCACTCTGTCACCCAGGCTGGAGTGCAGAGGCATTATCTCAGCTTACTGCAACTTCTGCCTCCTGGGTTCAAGCAATTCTCCTGCCTCAGCCTCCCGAGTACCTGGGATTACAGGCTCATGCCACCATACCCAACTAATTGTTGCATTTTTGGCAGAGATGGGGTTTTCACCATGTTGACCAGACTGGTCTCGAACTCCTGACCTCAGGTGATCCACACGCCTTGGCCTCCCAAAGTGCTGGGATTACAGGCATGAGCCACTGTACCTGGCCCTGTTGCTATGGTTTTTTAAAGGACTTTATCTGAAAGAGATACATACTGAAGCATTTACAGATAAAATGATATGCTAACTGAGATTTGCTTCAAATCCTCCAGGAAACAAAAGTCAAAGGGAGGAGACATGAAACAAAAATGTCAAATATTTTTAATTCTGGAATAAGGGGGATGAGTACTCAGAAGATTCCTACATTGTTCTATTCTGTTATGTTTGAAAATTTCTGCAACAAAACTGGCTAGCAAGAACTAGGATGTTTGGATGTCACATGCAAAGAGATTCCACTAGTTCCATTATCCTCTTTTCAAGGCTTCACCGCCTTTGGGAAGAAGAAGTCTCAAGGCGAGGGATTGAAAAAGCTTCAGTGTTTCTGGTGATGCTGAGGTTCCAGAGAACAAGGATGATTTTCGATGCACTTCTGGGTGTCTGCTTCTGCATTGCCAGTGTACTCGGGCCAGTAAGTGGCAGAGTTGGTGAGGTTTGGGGGACTCTAGGCTTCAGAGGTTTAGAAATGGAACTGGTGAAATGTTCAAGTCCGTGCCGTGAGTTAGAGATGCATTTGTCTTTCAGTTGCTGTCTAGAAAGTGAAGACCTTTTGAGGACAGTAGAGCATGGTGGTTAGGAGTGGCTAACTACCAAGGAGTGGCCCTGTAGCCACTGCTTGGGTTCAAACCATGTCCCTGCCACTTAGCTGGTGGGTGACTTTGGGCAGTATAGTCATGCTCTCTGTGCCTTGGTTTCCTCATGGAATCCCATGCACCCTCAAGTGTAGACCTTATGGAAACCCTTGCATGTAAAATGGAGAACTGCCTCATAGGGTAACATCAAATGAGATAAGTATATAAAGCACTTAGAATATGGCCTGGCTCAGAACATGTTAGCTCCTCTGAGAAATGGCTGAGCAACTCTGGGAATGTAGGTAGCAGGAAATAATGGTCTTCTCCAGGTACCATGGTTGGGATGAATGGGCTTTATCTCCCATCATTCTCCAGTTCCTCAACCCAAGAGTCTCATATGAGAGAAAGAGTCTGATTGGCCAACTGGGGTCACATGATCACTGGTTGGCCAGAAGAAGTGGGGCACTTTGATTTACAGTCCAGCCTAGACTGCACCAACAGGGGAGATGGGAATCTTCCCAGAAGAAAACTGAGGCACTGGTACCAGCTCAGGGGGGGTGAATGTAGGTCAGGAAGAAACAACAGTCGATGACAGAATGGAGATAACTGAGTCGGGTGACAGGTGCCGGCTCTTCTAGATCCACTCTCCGTCATTTTCCATCCTGCCCTGTGCCCCTAGTGTGGATCACATCAATGAGCCCCCACTGCCCTTTGGCTTCTGGTTAGGGTTGACCAGTGGGAGATTCCAAAAGGAGACTGGAAGGAGGGAGAAGATGAGGTCAGGATACGTATTCCCTGGGCGGCCTCCCTCCTTGTCCTTGGAGGCTGGTGATCAGAGCTCCTGTCCAGACCCTCTCTGCGCGCCTCACCCCTTTTGGGCCCTGGAACCTCTTCCTGCTCTTGCCCCTTAGGTCAAAGGAGGCCACTGTTCCCTGCTGTCACCAGCTCCATGGTGCTCCACCAGGCCTTGTTGGATTTCCTATATTCTGCCCACACCTTTGTAAAGCCACTTTGTTAACTCCTAAATCACTGTTTTGTGTGTGCCCCTTGTCTCCTGTTAGGATGAGGACAACCACCTAAGATTTCAGAACTGGGTCAGTTGAACTCCTAAGTCTCCTCCAACTGGACCTTAAGCTTCTTGAGGGCAGGATTGTACTTAGTCAGTTTTGATCCTTCAACAAATCCCCAGCATGAATCAGACCTCCCAACCCTTCTTCCAGCAACAAAACATCAAATGTGTTTGGCGGGGCAGTCTGAATGATCCAAACTCCCATTTCCTTGTAGACATTGATTATACCAAAAATCCTGGAATATTCAGAAGAGCAGTCGGGGAATGTTGTCCATGGAGTGGGACTCTGCTTTGCCCTTTTTCTCTCCGAATGTTTGAAGTCTGTGAGTCTCTCCTGCAGTTGGATCATCAACCAGCGCACAGCCATCAGGTTCCGAGCAGCTGTTTCCTCCTTTGCCTTTGAGAAGCTCATCCAGTTTAAATCTCTAATACACATCACCTCAGGAGAGGTAAGCAGCTGGGACCGCCTATTCCAGGCCATGCTTCCCTATGCTTCCTCCAGACATCACTGCCCTGGAGGCCAAGAGAAGAAGAAAAGGGGGTTAGGAGAGGAAGGAGAAAGAGAAAGAAAAGAATTCCTAGGTTGAGTGTGGATAACCATCAACAATTGCCTCTGTGTCATGAAAGCAGGTCAACAATAATGCAGGAAATGCCACTTACATTCAGAGACTAGAGAGGATTTATCCATTCATTCAACAAGTAGGAGCTTTGGGAGGCCAAGGCAGGAGGGTTGTTTAAGTCAGGAGTTCAAGACTAGTCTGGGCAACATGGAAAGACTCTGTCTCTACCAAAAAACAAAACAAAACAAAAACAAAAATCAACCATCTGTGGTGGCTCATGTCTTGTAATCCCAGTTGTGGAAGGCCAAGGTGGGAAGATTGCTTGAATCCAGGAGTTTGAGACTAGCCTGAGCAAAATGGCAAGACCCTATGTCTACTTCCAACCCTGCAAAAAAATAAAAAAATTAGCTGGGCATAGTGGTGCATGTCTGTAGATCCAGCTACTCAGGAGGCTGAGGTGGGAGGATCATCTGAGCCCAGGGAGGTTGAGGCTTCAGTGAGCCATGATCACACCACTGCACTCCAGCCTCGGCAACAGAGTGACAGCCTGTCTCAAAAAAAAAAAAAAAAAAAAAAAAAAAAGACAAAATGTAGCCAGGCATGGTGGTATGTACCTGTTGTCCCATCTACTTGAGAGGCTAATGCAGGAGGATCACTTGAGCCCAAGAGTTCAAGGCTGCAGTGAGCTATGATCACACCGCTGTACTCCAGCCTAGGTGACAGAGCGAGACCCTGTCTCAAACACACACACACACACACACACACACACACCAGATAGTTACTGAGGCCTCTTCTGAGCCAGATTATGTTCTAGACCCTGGGAATAGGCCCCTTAACAAAATGACACAAATCCCAAGTAGAAGCATGTTGGAAAGTGCATCCCCTAAGCCAACCTGAGGGTGAGAGTATGGGAAGACTTGATGGCTTAGGGAAATCTTTTGGGAAAAGCAATTTTTGGTAACATCTCAGAGTTTTAATTTCCTTATCTGCAAAAAAGGAATCCTTTCACCTGCCTGGTTATTGTTACTGTCCATTGTTACTCTTGCTTTTCTTTTACAGCATAACACGCACAAGCATTGACAGAAATGGAGGAAGATACTCCAACTTATGACCTATAGTTATGGAGGATACTGGGATTTCATCTATTTCATTTTGATATCTCTATTTTTCTGTGGTTTACCAATTGCCTCGAGGGTTGTGGGTTACTTTGATATTGAAACAGATACCTTAATTTTTGGAAAAGGCAACACTGCTTTGGCTCCTTTCCTTTAAGCCAAACCCCTTTGTGATCTGGCATTAGCCCCTTCCCAGTCTCATCTCTTTCCATGTCCTCTCCTCTAGCCCTAGCTTGACTTCCTCCTGTCATCTAGGCTGGGCTAACCTTCAGTGCTCAAATACACTGGACACGTCCACCTCCTGGTGACTTTGCTCATGTCACTCCCACTCCCAGCCCTTTAAAAATCCCACTCATCCTTCAAGACCCAGTTTAGTTTTCCTCTCCTCCATGACAGGATCTCCAAACCCAGCCCTCTACTGGCATTCCCTGCTAAGCATTTGCAGTTCTTTTTGCACAAATCTGGCTGCCCTACTAATATGAGCCCCCTTCAAAGACACAAACCATTTCAGATTCACCACTCTGTCTCTCAGAAGGCTCAACACCTGAATTACACAGAACAGATGTTCCAAAAACATCTGCTGAATTATTCATTGTCATCAAGTAGAGGGGCTCCATAAATGCAAGCACTAACAAACATTACGTATTTATTGGAATCATCATGGTTATTATTGTTCACCATTTTATTGGTTCTGTGGCCTTAGGTAACTTGTTCGGCCTCTCTGAAGCTGTGGAATAATAATAGAACCAACCTCATAGGATTGTTGTCTCATAGGATTCAGTGAATTTGTACATATAAAGCATGTAGACAAGGGGTAGTGGTTGACACGTGTAAGCTGTACAATTAGTATTAGTTTCTATTAGGCCTTGAGCTCCACTGTCCTCCTGCACTTGACCGACAGCTAAAAGATCTCCCTGTTTATCTCAGGAAAGTCATTGTAACAACCCCTAACTCACTCTTAGCCATACATTGCTCCAAGTCATTACTTACATTGGCTTGATCAGTTCTCTAACATCCCTCTTGTGTGGCAGGTTCTGTTGTTGTCCCCATTGTCACAAAGGAGGAAACTGAGGCAAGGAAAGGGTGGGTAACTTGTACAAGGTCATGTGATTGCTAAGTGCTGGGGCCTGAATTTGGACATGGTGCCTGGCTGCAGAGTCCAGGTCTTCAACCCTTGCCATCACCTGCCTCACTAAGGAACCCTGTGCTAAGGCCTAGCTTGGTTCCTTTCTGGGTATTCTGAGCACCTGCTGTATGCAAAATCCAGTTTCCTCAAACATCTTCATAGAAGCGTAAAACAAAGTGGTCTATTTGAGAGTGGAGAGGGAAATAATTTCTGAAGTAAGGATTTCTAGGCAATTACTTATACATTTTAATTAAATTAAATTTATTTATTTATTTTTGAGCTGGAGTTTCCCTATTGTTGCATAGGCTGGAATGCAATAGTGCAATCTTGGCTCACTGCAACCTCTGCCTTCTGGGTTTCCTGCCTCAGCCTCCCAAGTAGCTGGGACTACAGGTGTATGCCACCATGCCTGGCTAATTTTTGTATTTTTAGTAGAGATGGGGTTTCACCATGTTGGCCAGGCTGGTCTCAAACTCCTGACCTTAGGTGACCTGCCTACTTTGGCCTCCCAAAGTGCTGGGATTATAGGCATGAGCCACAGCTCCCAGCCTATGTTTTATTTTTAAATTAATTAAAAAAAATTTTTTTTACTTAAAAACATTTCTTTGTCCTTTCTCTTGCACTAAAATTAATTTTTTAAAAAGATCTGAATACATTCTCCTTGGAAACAAAATAAAATAGTATAGAAGTTGCCTTAGGCCTAGTTTCTTCCCCTATGCCAGAGGTTAGCACCATTGGCAACTTGGTTTTTGTCCTTCAGACCTTTTAAAGCACATTTAACTGGACGCGGTGGCTCACACCTGTAATCTCAGCACTTTGGGAGGCCAAGTTGGATGAATCGCTTCAGTTCAGTAGTTCATGACCAGCTTTGGCAATAGAGTGAAACCCCATCTCTACCAAAAATGCAAAATGTTAGCTGGGCGTGGTGGCATGCGCCTGTGGTCCCAGCTACTTGGGAGGCTGAGGAAGGAAGATGGCTTGAGCCCAGAAGGCATAGGTTGCAGTGAGCCGAGATTGTACCACTGCACTCCAACCTGGACAACATAGTGAGCCGAGATTGTACCACTGCACTCCAACCTGGACAACATAGTGTGACCCAATCTCAAAAACAACAAAAAAAGTCCATTTAGGTGCACATGCAAGTTACCCATAAAAAGCATTGGATTTTGTGTTTGTGTATTTTTATGTAAATGGTACTATGTTTTACATAGTGTCCTCCTGTTGGTTTTGCCAATAGAAAATGTAGAACATAGCTTTTGGGGGATTTTTTTTTTTTTTTTTTTTTGAGACAGAGTCTCGCTCTGTCGCCCAGGCTGGAGTGCAGTGGCGCAATCTCGGCTCACCGCAAGCTCCGCCTCCCAGGTTCACGCCATTCTCCTGCCTCAGCCTCCTGAGTAGCTGGGACTACAGGCGCTTGCCAACACGCCCGACTAATTTTTTGTATTTTTAGTAGAGATGGGGTTTCACCATATTAGCCAGGATGGTCTCGATCTCCTGACCTCATGAACCACCTGTCTTGGCCTCCCAGAGTGCTGGGATTACAGCCGTGAGCCACCGTGCCTGGCCAAGACTGAGTTATTTATAAAGAAAAAGAGGCTTAGTGAACTCACAGTTCCACGTGGCTGGGGAGGCCTCACAATCGTGGCAGAAGGTGAAAGGCACGTCTTACATGGCAGCAGACAAGGGAGAATGAGAGAGTTTGTGAAGGGAAACTCCCGCCTATAAAACCGTCAGATCTTGTGAGACTTAATCAATGTCATGAGAATAGTATGGGAAAGACCTGCCCCCATGACTTACCTCCCACTGGGTTCCTCCCACAACATATGGTAATTGTGGGAGCTGCAATTCAAGATGAGATTTGGGTGGGAACCCAGCGAAACCATATCATTATTTTTTTCAGTGATGCTGAATCATAATTACAGTACTTTCGATGTACCCAAATAAAGTGTTATATATGCGTTATCTAGCACCGTTCTCAAATCAATATGAGAAAGTAGCTTGTAGTATTATTTCCATTTCACTGATGAGGTGACAGAGGCACAGAGACGTGGAGTAACTTGTCTATGGTTGCACAGCTAGTAAATGACAGGACTGGGGCATGAGCTCTGACAATTTAGCTCTAGGACCCAAGATTACCTACTACTTCTGGGGTGACTTTGTTGTTGTCTCAGACAGGTTCTCACTCTATCACCCAGGCTGGAGTGCAGTGGTGCCATCATAGCTCACTGCAGTCTTGACCTCCCGGGCTCCAGCAATCATCCTCTCTCAGCCTCCTGAGTAGCTAGGACTACAGGCACACATCACCATGCTTGGCTAATTTTTAATTTTGTTTAGAGATGGGGTCTTGCTATGCTGCCAGGCTGATCTTGAACTCCTGGCCTCAAACAATCTTCCTGCCTCAGCCTCCCAGAGTGTTGGGATCATGGATGTGAGCCACTTAGGCTGTGGCCTGGGGTGGACTTTTTAAATCCTTTTCCACCAACTTGTAGGATGTTTCCAGCATTTGGCTGGTGTAAGCAGTGCTGTAATGAACATCCTTGTATGTGCTTCATCTAACATGTGTGAATATTTCTCAACAGAAAAATGAAATTGCCAGATCGTAGAGTTTTGTGCAATTTTTAATTTTAAAAGATACTTTAAAATTGCCCTTCAGAGTGGCTATACCAATTTTTGCTCCCTAAAGTACTTTTAAAAGTTTTAAAGGCTCCCACTAGGGCACGTCCTAGAAACTAGAAGGAGTTTAGGTGAAAGTTAAAAGCAAATCACTTTATAAGGGATTCAGACTTGTAATTCTAGAAAACATTAGTGAATTGTTCTTTAAAGATTTCCTGATTTGGAATGTAAGTTTTTGTGTTTTTGTTTTTGTTTTGAGACTGGGTCTCATTCTCTTGCTCAGGCTGAAGTGCAGTGGCATGATTACAGCTCATTGCAGCCTTGATCTCCTGGGCTCAAGTGATCCTCCCACCTCAGCCTCCTGAGAAGCTGGGACTACAGGCATGTGCCTCCATGCCCGGCTAATTTTCCTACTTTTTGTAGAGACAGGGTTTCACCATGTTGCTCAGGCCGGTGTCAAACTCCTGGGCCCAAGCGATCCACTCACCTTGGCCTCCCTGTGCCCGGCCAAATGTTACTTTTTATATAGCGTTGAGCCATAACAGTACCTCCCACACAGTACGTGTGGGAGGAGGGAAGTAGGCAGAAGAATCTATAACAAAAAAGAAAAAAAAAGGAGAAAATTTAATTAATATTATTATTAGTAGTAGAATGAATAGAATCACGTGAAGAATGGAAGCAATTCTCTGGAATATAGATATTAATGGTGTTATTAAGCAAAGGGGCTCACTGCCTAATGTGCTAGAAGCCAATACTTTGACACTGGGTTTTTGAGAAAAGAAAAGCTCTTTATTGCAAGTTGGCTCACAAGGAGACAGGAGTCCAGCCCAGATCTGTCTCCTTGTGCTTGCTTTAAGACAGTGATTTTATTAGGAAAGATTTAAGGAGTGGATTCTGAGATTAGTAAGTGATTGGTGGAATGAGAGGGGAGGTCTGAAAAGCCCTTGTATATATGCAGTGATCTCTTCATGTCTCTTCCTGGGTCCCATTTGCAAATTCATGGGGAATTAGTATGAAACATGTGGTGGAAATTTTTAGGCTGTGACGTTAGCAAGCTGGTTCTGCACAGACTCTAGTTAGCCATACTGGTTCTACCGATTTTAGCCAGATCTGTTATCTTACAAGCAGAGGGACTTTCAGCAAGTTGTTTCTTTCTGTAACTGCTGTCCTAAAAACTCAAGAATATCTGTTAGTTACTGGTTTCTTTAACTCTTTGGGGCATGGTTTCAGTAGCAGTAGTAATAGTGGTAGTATTAATCGTAGTAAAATATCCCTTTTATTGATCACATTCTATGTGTGCAGACACTTTCTATGTCATTGAAATCTCACAAAACCCATATAAAGTATGTATAATTATTCCAGCTTTACAGATGGAGAAGCTGAGGCTCAGAGTGGTAAAGTAACTTGTTGAGGGTCACACAAACAGAGAGAAGAAAGATGTGAACCTGGGGTGTCTGCCTCTACTCTTCCACCCTGCCTTTCAAGCCTTCCTGCTAGGAGAGGGCATGGGAAGGCCACCTGCCACCACTTCTGGGTATCCAGGGAGGTGACACCTGTGCCCGTGGACTTGCTGTCTTGCAGGCCATCGGCTTCTTCACCGGTGACGTAAACTACCTGTTTGAAGGGGTGTGTTATGGACCCCTATTACTGGTCAGCTGCGCATCACTGGTCATCTGCAGCATTTCTTCCTACTTCATTATTGGATACACTGCATTTGTTGCCATTTTATGCTTTCTCCTGGTTTTCCCACTGGAGGTAATGTCTCTCTTTGTCACCCATTTGATGCTGGGCCCCAGAAGTCCCAGGGCTCTGGAATCTGGGATAGCTCTGAATGAGAACGTGGATTCTTGTTGACCTTTCAATCCATTGTGGATAAAATTCAGCTCCACTCCCTACCTCAGACTATTCTCTGGTCACAACATTTGGTTAATAAGTAAATAAGAGCTGAATGTGATGTGCAAAGTCTACCTTATAGCTTTCTATGGGAGATTATCTGCTTCGACAACTTTCCTTTGTAGATAATCTCTGTGCAAGATTTTTGTTCCATCTCTTCTACCCAGAATGTGCTGATGTAATAACACAGCCAGCATTTAACATTTGTCTGAGCACAGTATAATGGGGAAAGGGAAGCACATTTGTTGCCAAAGATTCAGGTGAAATAAAATTGAGAAAACAGAAATGACTCTTGGATTATGTATGCTCTGAATTATTGAAATTGAGTGTTTTCCTGAGTGCAGGCACTCTGATTGAAAGGTGATTTTAATTATTAGAGGATTTATGGTTCCAGAAGACAGAGGAACCGTTTCAGTTTAGTTTCTGTCTCAGTAGCCACAGCCTGGCTTGGGACTCAGGAAAGAAAGGCCCCTGGGATGCCCTAAGGCATGGTGGCCTGGAGAGCTTCGACTGGAAAACCTCTCTTTGGAAATACACCCAGTTGCCCTACTTATGCCAGACTGAACCCTCCTGCCTTTGTCAAAGGAAGCCCTTGCAGATCAGCTCCAAACTTGCTGTATCCTGACTCCAGGTATTCGTGACAAGAATGGCTGTGAAGGTTCAGCATGACACATCTGAGGTCAGCGACCAGCGCATTCGTGTGACCAGTGAAGTTCTCACTTGCATTAAGCTGATTAAAATGTACACATGGGAGAAACCATTTACAAAAATCATTGAAGGTATGGAAAGTCTGGCTTTCTGCTCCAAACCTGATGATGGCATGGTGATCCAAGTCCCTCTCACCTCTTGGGGATTTTTTTTTTTTTTTTTTTTTTTTTTTGATGCTTTGGGGATGGTGCTGTGCTCTTTGGAGAATGTTCTTGTGGTTATCTTTGGTGTATTTCTTTTTTATTTCCCAGACCTAAGAAGGAAGGAAAGGAAACTATTGGAGAAGTGCGGGCTTGTCCAGAGCCTGACCACTGTAGCCTTGTTTGTCATCCCCACAGTGGCCACAGCAGTCTGGATTCTCGTCCACACATCCTTGAAGTTGAAACTCACAACGTCAACGGTAAGGGTTTGGGGGGCTTTGTTTTCTCCCCATCATGATTGGGAGTTTTCTCATGTGTCCTCTTTTAGCCATACCCCTCAAAGGTCTGAAGGCTTTGTAAATGAACACTATATGTTCATTTTGATTTTCCAGACAAAAGTACAGCGCTGTCTTCCATCTCAACCCATCTTAAAAAGTGACATCATGGACAGCCCTGTGGGCGGACTGGACAGCAGACCCATCAGGGGTTGGGGGGAGGTCGTCCCTGTAGTTAAAATTCTGACAATTTGAATTACACATTGAGGTTGAGCAGTTCCTCTAATCCCTAAATAAGGGCCCTGGAAGTGCACTTCAAATACAAAGGTATAGCTTCTTCGGTCTTTCCCTTCATGGTCAGAACCTGGCCCTGAGAAGTGGCAGCTGCCTTACAGGGTTAGGAATCCCAGCTCTTTGAGCAGAATAAGACAGGGTGCCGCTCTTGGAGGGGTGGTAATCCAACTGGGGAAGCCAGGAGGCAGCACCCAGAGCAAGAAGGGAAACATTTGAGAGTCTGCAGTCAAGGGGTTGTGTGTGCCCCAGATGGCTGGCCCCTCTACTTGGCTCAGGCATGCACCAGGGAAACAACCCCAAGAACTCTGAGGGTGTTGGGGGCGCTATAGAAGGAATACTTTCAGAGGCACTTGAGGCTGACACTGAGATGACACAAGGCAGGTCTAGACCAAGGCATTCCTGCTCCATTGGAGTTCATTTTTGGATGGAGCCAGGAGAAGAAAGGAGGAGAGATGGGCATGGATTGGAAGGTTCTTTCAGCACCTCCAGGAGGGCACCTTCTGGGGTCCTGAGAGCCTAAGGTGTTTTGCTATAGTCACAGTGCAACATGGGTTAGGCCTGAAGGGTAAGGAGATGTTGAATGTTAGAAAGAAAACAAACATCTAAGGCAAAGAAGAAGAAATAGGACCTTGACAGCAAGAATATCACCAAGCTCCATTGAAAGGAAGCAATGCTCACTCACATGAATTTTTTTGGTGTTTCCCAACTTTATTCCTGTATGTACTTCATGATTTTTCTCACTATGCCAGTGGGGAAACTGGGATGCGGTAGGGGCAACCTGCCTAAAGCTAGAGATGTCAGTGGCTAAGCTGCAACAGGGACTAGACCTTTAACTCTAAGACTCCAAGACGAGTGCTCTTTCCCCAGCTTTTTCCAGTCTCCCCCTAAACACTAACTTAGCCTCTGTTGGATGAACCAACTGCTTGTTGGATGCTGAAGATGCGGCTCAGGGATGCGGGTGCCAGGGAATGGTGGAAGCAGGAAGGGCCACGACCCTTACTGCCTCCTCCCCTTCTTATCCAGGCCTTCAGCATGCTGGGCTCCTTGACTCTCCTTCGGCTGTCAGTGTTGTTTGTGCCCTTAGCAGTCAAAGGCCTCACGAATTCCAAGTCTGCGGTGATGAGGTTCAAGGTAAGTGGTCAGGGGACTGGCTGTAGGCCCCCTGCTTGGACGCTCCTCTGCCTTCAGCCCCCGTGATGTTCCTCCTGAACATGTCCCCTGGCCAAGGCCTAGGTTGAGAGAGGGATTAGCTAACTCAGTGACCTCCTGTGCCAAGGCTGGTGTGGGGCCTGGGAAGACAGATGAATTGGGTCAGGTCTCAGTCTCCAAGGAGATCTTAGGATAGTGTGTCTAAACCAGGTCTTAGACAGATGCTCTGCAGACTTTATCCAGGTTTGCATAGAGTTACCCTAATAGATAGTTTTGTTTTAGAAAAACACCATAGATGTTGCTTGCATTGAAACACTTGGACATTTTATGTGAAAACCCAGATTTTTGAATTCTCTTGAATGATTAGAAGATCTAGTGACCCTGGACCACAATCTACCATGGCCACAAGCTACTGGAGTTGAGGTGATAGCTGCCCTGTTTAGATGGAGGCATTTAGCTGCAGTTTGCTGCAGTCTCTACCATACCCTATTACACCTCCAGGCCTGGAGCTGCATTTTAATTATCATGTATCATCTTAGAAATGGTCCACTTCACTTATTTATATAGTTGGCATCTAAGTTTGAAAACCCTAATCTAAACCAATTTTTAAAAGTCATTTTGTAGTCACCCGACTTTTATGTACATGCAGTCCACGACCTATTATCACTCATTCACTCATTCATTCATTAATGCAAAAAAATATACATATATATTTATTGAGCTCCTACCACAAGCTAGGCACTGAGAATACTGCATTGAACAGGGGTCCCTGCTGTCAGGGAGTTCCGATTTGGTATTGGAAAAAGACAATTAATAAGTAAATTAATGATCAAAGAGGATTCGATCAGATCACATGAAGAGCCATGATGCCAATAAAACAATGTGATGTCCTAGAGCAAGCGTGTCCAACCTGCAGCTCACGGGTCGCATGTGGCCCAGGACGGCTTTGAATGTGGCCCAACACAAAATTGTAAACTTTCTTAAAACATTAGGAGATTTTTTTTTTGCGATTTTTTTTTTTTTTTTTTTTTTTTGGTTAATTAGCTATCGCTGGTGTTGGTGTATTTTGTGTGTGGCCCAAGACAATTCTTCTTCCAATGTGCCCTAGGGAAGCCAGGGGATTGGACATGCCTGTTCTAGGGAGTATGTTGGGGAGGGCTGGGGGCTCCTGGGAAGAGCCTGGTTAGGAAAGGCCGCTGCCAAGGTGACTGAGTGATGATGACCAGCCAGAGGAAACAGCAAGTGTGAAAGCCCTGAGGCTGGAACGAACTTGGCTGCTCTGAGTAACACAAACAGTGCTTTGCTTATCACCAGCCCAGCGCGCTTCCCTGACTTCTCAGCAGCTGTGAGAAGGCTCCTGCCGCTGCCTTCCTTCCCATGGGACACTGGGTTTGTCCATTCATTCTCCCCTTCTGTGCCTGTTTTCACCTGTGGAGGAGGCAGAGATGAGGAAGCCTCAATCTGAGCTCAGAAGGATGGGTAAGAGAGTCCAAAATGTCAGGAAGCATCCTTCTAGATCTCTTAAGCATATCTCCAGGTAGGCCTATTTGAATGTAATCCTGACTTCCGTAGGATCATACTCCCCTCCCATTCTTTTGATTGCTAGAATTTATGTAGTTCAACCCTTGTGCTTTATAGACAGGGAGCTGGAGATGCAGAGAGAAGTGACCTGCTGATGGTCACCTTTTGAAATGTATGACCCCAAATGACCTTTCCCCAGTGTGGGACACAGACAGAGTTTTTATTCTCAATAGCTACATGTAGAATTTTTTTTTAAAGAGATGGAGGTCTCACTATGTTCCCCAGGTTGGTCTTAAACTCCTGAGCTTAAACAATCCCCCGACTTGGCCTCCCAAAGTGCTAGGATTACAGACATGAGCGATTATGTCCAGCCGAATATTAAAAGAATTTAATTAGAAAAACATCAGTCTTATAAGTCAATGGCTATCCTCACTTGGGATGAGGCTAATGTAGGTTAGTCCTTAGTCAACCTCCTGAGCAGAGTTGCCGTTGATAGCACAGTGTTTGCAAATATGGAAGAGCAGCCCTGTGCTCTGAAATTTGGAAAACGCTGACCTAGAATTGTCACCCGTGGAAACTGGCCTTTCCTAACTGGTGGTACTTCTGCAAACTTTTACTGTTTATTCGAAATTCAGAAAACCATACCAACTGGCAGGCTTGTAAAACTGGGAACACATTCCTGCTGAACTAAAGAACTGCATTCCTCCTCCCTCTATTTCCTTTTGTCTTTTCAGAAGTTTTTCCTCCAGGAGAGCCCTGTTTTCTATGTCCAGACATTACAAGACCCCAGCAAAGCTCTGGTCTTGGAGGAGGCCACCTTGTCTTGGCGACAGACCTGTCCCGGGATCATCAATGGGGCATTGGAGCTGGAGAGCAATGGACACGCTTCTGAGGGGGTGACCAGGCCTGGAGATGCCCTCGAGCCAGAGGAAGAAGGGAAGAGCCTGGGCCCAGAGTTGCGCAAGATCAACCTGGTGGTGTCCAAGGTAGCCTTGTTCAGGCCATGCAGGCAGGCTGCCTGCCAGGCGCTCAGGACCTGAGACTGGGAGCTTGGCCAGGTGCCCCACCATTTCCTTGGTTAAAAACTGCCCTTTCCAAGATCTCTCCCTTTAAAATTCAAATTTTTCATGGAGGGCAAATACAGAGTATCTTTCATTTTTTAGTGTGAATTAATCTATCAAGTAAAATTTTTTTGGCTTAGGTAAGACCCAAAATAATATGAGAGTACTGTGTGCTGGTCCTTGGAAGGACCAAGGACACAGAAAGGAGAGGGAAAGGAGACTCAGCTAACATTTATTACATTCCTTGTATGTGCCAAGCACTATCCTGTGTTTGAATTCTGTTATTCTGTGAACTCACCTTATCTGGCTTTTTCTCTGCCTGATGTTTACAAAGATTAGCTTCCTGCTGTCTCCTCTTTGCCCCTCCTCTTTTCTTCTCTGTTATCTATTAATGTAGATATTGATATCTAATAATAATTGACATAGAATAGATATAGATATTGATATTCATATATAGTGATAAATGTCTAAAAACTAGATAATACCTAATAGTAATAGGTGTTAATATCTAATATCTACTGTCTATTATCTATTTATGCTTCTTTCCTTGGTGATCATCTCTAGCCCTATGGTTTTAAATTCTATCTCTGTGCTATTATCTCTAATTTTGAAGTCTCTTCTGGACTCCAGACTCGATTGCATATATAATCGCTCTCTTAAATGTCCATCAAGCATTTAAAATGAAATAAGGTTTTGATATTCACCCCCTTTAATGAGTTCCCTAAATCTTCCTTCTCCTGGGAGATGGCACCATCATCCTTCCAGTGGTCAAGGACCTGGAAGTCACACTTGATTCCTTTCCTTCCCTCCCTCGAATCCAATCCACCAGCAAGGCCATCAGCTTGACTTCCACATCTGCCCTGAACCTGCCGCCCTCACCATAGCCCCTCCACTGCCCTATCCCTGCCACTGTCATGCTGCTCCCAGAACCTCCTTATCCCCCTCTCTGCTCCCACTTTTGCCTTCTTATGAGCCTTTTACCATGCAGCAGACAGAGGGATTTTCCTTTTTTAAATAATTAATATGTATTTTTTCTTTCAATAGCTTTTGGGGTACAAGTGGGTCTTGGTTAGACGGAGGAGTTGTATAGTGGTGAAGTTGAGATTTTAGTGCACCTGTGACCCGATAGTGTGCATTGTACCCAATAGGTAGTTTGTGTCTCTCACCCCACTCCCACTCTCTGTCTCTCTGAGCCTCCAAAATCCATTATACCAGGGGTTCCTGACACCTGGGTGGTAGACCTGCACTGGTCCACAGCCTGTTAGAAACCAGGCCGCACAGCAGGAGGTGAGCGGCAGGCCAGTGAGCATCACCGCCTGAGCTCCACCTTGTGTCAGATCAGTGGCAGCATTAGATTCTCAGAGCAGCGCGAACCTTATTGTGAAGTATGCATGCGAGGAATCCAGATTGCTCCTTATGAGAATCTTGCCTGATGATCTGAGGTGGAACAGTTTCATCCTGAAATCAATCCTCCACCAACCCTCAGTTTGTGGAAAAATTGTCTTCCATGAAACTGGTCCCGGGTGCCAAAAAGGTTGGGGACTACTGTATTATACTATGACAGAAGGATCTTTCCGAAACGTAAACCAATTCAAGTCACTCTCCTTAAACCCTTCAGTGACTTTTCACTGCCCTTAGAGCCCGGGTTCCTCCAAATCGGCACCTGTACCTCTGACCTCTTCCCCACTAGAGTTCTCACAGCTCTGGGGCAGCAATGACGCCTGCTCTGTAGAAGCCTTCCCTGGCTGACTCATCTAAAATTGCCTCAACCCCAAATCTCTGTCTGTCACAAGAGCTGACTTCATTTTACTCATATCACTTATCTCTATCTGATAGTTATTTATTTATTTATGTAGTCTGTCTGCCTTCCCATCCCCTCAGCTTACGTTCTAAGCTCAGTGTGAGGTCTTCTCTTCATTACTGGGTCCATAGAGGAAACTCAGATCACTATTTGATGGATGAATGAATGTTTGAATAAATGCATGCATGCATGCATGAAATTCTCTGAGACTGGCTTCTTTATTCCCATTTCACAGATGGAGAAACTGAGGCCCAGAGAAGCTAAATGGCTTTCCCAGGATTGCTGCATAGAATAGACACCAATCTGGAATTCAGGGTTCTTGCCACCTACCCCTGAGTTCCCCTCTGCCTTTTCCCTGTGATTTGCTTCCTCTCGGGCCACCCCTCCTCCCTCCAGGGACTGAACACAAAGCTCCTCTTGAGCTTTGCTTGTCTGAGGAGTCTTAGGCTCTGTGTGGTTGTTTTGTTTTCTGTGTGTTGTTTTGGGTTCTAAACAGTTGAGCTGCCCTGAGCAGGTGGATATGCCAGGGCTGTGCTGTCCCAACACTTGTGTGTCCTCCTTGGCTTGCAGGGGATGATGTTAGGGGTCTGCGGCAACACGGGGAGTGGTAAGAGCAGCCTGTTGTCAGCCATCCTTGGGGAGGTAAGTGATCTGTGGCCACATGCGTGCCTGTCCGCAGGCAGTCCAGGCCCTCCCAAGCTCCAGTGCCCCAGGCAGGGTCCCCCACTGCTTTCTTCCTCACAGGGGTTTGAGCAAGTGGGGTTTTTATAAATCAAAAATGGTTGTGCTTGCACTGTGTGGGAGGTGTGTGATCAAGGTGGCCCTTTCTCTTCACCTTGTGGCAGCACTCCTGGTGCGGGCTGCCTCTTACATCACCTGGAGATCTGTCCTCAGCTGTGCTCTGTGAGGATACAGGATATTAACTCGAAGTTAATATGATCATACAAATTATTTAACAGGGAATTGAGTCCAATCTCTCTTCCACACTGCAATACCCTGTTGCAATGGTTCCTTTAAGAAAAGAGCATAAAATCATTTTATAAAGCCAAACTCATAACATTGAGAGTGGGATGTTTGTGCCTTTTAGGACGGGATCGGAAGAGAAATGTTGGGGGAGAAACAGGGAGAAAGAAGGAAGGAAGGCTGGGGAGAGGAGGCCTGCTGGATGGGATGGGGCAGTCTTACTCGTACTCCAGCAGTGGGGTACATATGCCTGCTAGGTGCACTTGCCCTTGAGATTTGAACCCCTCATTCCATCCCCTGTGGACAAGTTTGAGGTCTGCTGCCATGTGGACTTGTGGTTCACACACCCTTTCTCCAGTTTCTTTTTTCTTTCTTTTCTTTCCGTTTTCTCTTCCCTTCCTTTCCCTTCCCTTCCCTTTCTTTCTGTCTTTCTTTCTTCATTTTTTTCACACAGAGTCTTGCTTTGTCATCCAGTTGGGAGTGCAATGGCGTGATCTCGGCTCACTGCAACCTCTGCCTCCAGGGTTCAAAAGTTTCTCATGCCTCAGCCTCCTGAGTAGCTGGGACTACAGGCATGCACCAGCAAACCGAGCTAATTTTTGTATTTTTTGGTAGAGACGGGTTTCACCACGTTGACCGGGCTGGTCTTGAACTCCTGGCTTCAAGTGATCCACCCGCCTCGGCCTTCCAAAATGCTGGGATTATAGATGTGAGCCACCATGCCCGGCCATTTCTCCAGTTTGAAAAAACCCCAAGCCCATTCCCCAGATCCTTTGGGGTCACACTGCACACCTTATAATGAACACTAAAAGCACCTATGACACCTGCTACGCATTTTTGTTCACCTTCCCCACAGGAGTCTTACACCAGCCCTTCCCCACAGAGCCCCAACCTCACTCCTCCTGGGCTGCCATCTCTTCCCCCTTCTTCTTCTGCCCATTGTCCCTTGTTCCCCTATCACTGGGAGAAGTTTTCCTTCCTTTCTTCGGCTTTTCCCTCAGCTCCTTCTCCCAAATGAACATTGCCAAACTCATCCCTTCCTTGGAATGCGGTTATGTTACCAAAGCCAGCTCTCTCTTAACGCATCAGCCACGTGCTGCATATGGGATGGCCTTTCCCCAGTTTCTTCGCAACTGCAAGGAAGAAAGACTCCATTAAAAAAAACAGTAAAACTAGCTTCAGTACTTACATGCCAAGTCCTGTGCAAAGAGCTTTCCATTTTCCCCTTTAACGCTGGTAACCTCCCATGACAAAGGCACACTCATGATGACCCATTTACAGATGAGTACGTGAGATTCTGAGAGGTGACTCATCCAAGGTCATGCAGCAGGTAAGGGGTGAGCCAGGGCTGAGTCCCAGGTCCACCTGAGGTCGGAGCTGTGTTCTACATCACAGGAGCATCACCCGGCAGCCTCCAGGAAAGGCCACCTCCCTACGCGCCCAGTGGTTTGTCAGTTTCCTATGCAAATAAGCCTGTCACTTTCCTTCTAATAAAGGAAGACACAGAGATGCCATTTTAAAGTTCTTATTTGTTAAAGTCTGCCTCCAAACTAGAAGTAAACATGTCAGGGTATAAAAGAGAAAGGATTAAGAATGATGAGGTCCCATGTCGGGGTGCTGGGGATGAATGTCTACCTCTATTTGTTTTTAACGTATTGTTTTGAACTTATGCAGAAAAGCTGGAAGAACACTACAGCAGGAATCCATATACCCACCATCTAGATGCAGCCATTGATAGTTTTTGCATATTTACCTTACTATACAGACATATATTTTGTAGAATGCTTTAAATTACACAGGTTATAACACTTTCCCTTCTAAATACTTCATCATGATGTCCAAAAGTAAGAACGTTTTTCTACCTAACCATGATAACATTATCCTACCTAACAATAATAATTCCATAATACCCAGGCATGCTCAGAGATAGCCTGGAAATTTTGGTGTGCACGGTGAAGACCATGGAGGCACTGGCTGCCAGAGAATGGGGCTGGGACAAATAAGAGGAAAAAACGTTTGGGGTGTCTTTAGTGCAGACCTTGGATTCAGTCCAAGCAGGACCTGGCTGGGCTTATCTCCAGTTGCTTCCACATGTTCTCATGGCCGGTCCCTGCAACTCGCTGGTGGGCCTGGCAGGGCCATGTTAAAAGTCCCTTTTACCTAGGAGAGCCCCCAAGATCCTGGAGGGCAATGGGGCCGTGGGCACTGTGCCTGCTGAGCCAGGCAGGCTCTGTCCCTTTGCCCACTTGGTCCTAAGGCTGGACTCATTCTGCCGCAGATGAACTTGCTTGAGGGCTCAGTGGGGGTGCAGGGAAGCCTGGCCTATGTCCCCCAGCAGGCCTGGATCGTCAGCGGGAGCATCAGGGAGAACATCCTCATGGGAGATCCATATGACAAGGCCCGGTAAGCTCCTGGAGGGGAAGGGGAGAGCACAGGGCATGTGGCTGGTCTGGGGGCACTTCCAGCTTTGAATGGTAACCTGACAACTGCTAACACTTGTGTGCTCCACTTACACTCATTATCATATTCACCCCTCATTGTGAAAGAAATACCATCGTATCAATTTTCCAGATGAATCAGCTGAGGCCCCAAGAGGTTAAATAATTTGCCCAAAGTCACCCAGGTGGTGGGATGTGATAGAGCCAGGATTTGAACCCAGTTGCTTTCAGAAACTTCATGCTTAACTATTATGCTGTATTGGCTCAAAATAGTCAATACATTCTCCCCCCTCCAAAATTGCTACAGTAGAACTTCATTTGTATTCGTTAAATCTTGGCCTCTAAGTGAAAAGGAAAACAAATGGGAACGATGAGGTTCTGTGACATAGAGGAAACCGGTTTGAATCTGTGGCCCCGTGGATCTCCCAAGTCTTGTCCATATCCCTCCTTTCCCTCTGTGGCCTCTCCCTGCCCTAGAATTATCGGGTTCCCCTGCCCGAGACATGAGATTGGATATCATGAGTGAAGCCTGTTCAGTGAAGGGTCCAGGAAAACTGCTCTGAATGCTACAGCTACACTTCCAACTATGGTGGACTCTGACCTGTGACTGTTTGCTTGGTTTTGCAATTGGCCCCCAGTAACAACATAGATATGGAGGTGTAGGAACTGGCTGTCTCTCTCTAGTTGTCCTGTGTACACCTCACAATCATGTCCAATGCCAACTCATGAGCACCCTGCCTGCTCAGCCCCATACACCTGGCTTCTTTTCCCAAATTGTGCAACTCAGTTTAATGGCATCACCCAAACCTTGCACCCCGGGAAGCCAGATGTCTCCTCCTCTGAGTGCTTCCACATCTAATTGGTCACCAATTGTGAATAAGCCTGTCTCCTACATATCTCTTGTATTTCTGTCTTCTCCATCTCTGCTTCTAGTTCGTTCAGCCTGTGATCTCTTGTTTGAACAGTTCCCACTGCCCCTGCCCTTGGGTCCCTGTCTCTAATCTCCTGCTCTGTTCCACCCCGCGTAAGATTGTCTCCAGGGCAATCAGCCTAAGTCCCAGCTCTCGTCCTGTGGTTGCTCTTCTTTGTGGTCTTCTGCGAGACTGATAGAACTCATACAGAAGTTTTGAAACATCTGTTAAAATAAAAACGCACCAACCCTTTGACTCAGCAAATCCACTGTTAGGTATTTAATGTGTAGATATTTTCATCCATGAAGGCAAAGACCCATATACAATAATGTTCACACTGCACTGCTCACAGGAGCAAGAGTAGAAACAATTCCAATCTCCATCACTAGGGCTCTGGTTAGATAATTTATGGTGCAACCGTGTAATGGAATACTACAGTGCCGTTAAAGCAATAATAACCTATACCTGCAGTACCATGCAGTACACATCCATATATGAATAGATTACTTCTGAATAAATACATAAGACACTGTAATAGTGGATGCTTTTTTTTTTTTTTTTTTTTGAGATGGAGTGTCACTTTGTCTCTCAGGCTGGAGTACAATGACATGATCTTGGCTTACTACAGCCTCCACCTCCCCAGTTCAAGCGATTCTCCTGCCTCTGCCTTTTGAGTAACTGGGACTATAGGCACGCACCACCACGCCCAGCTAATTTTTGTATTTTTAGTAGAGATGGGATTTTGTCATGTTGGCCAAGTTGGTCTCGAACTCCTGACTTCAGGTGATCCGCCCTCCTCAGCCTCCCAATGTGCTGGAATTACAGGTGTGAGCCACCACACCCAGCCAATAGTGGCTGCTTTTGAGAAAAGCAAATGAAGGCCAAAGATGGGAAGGAGAACTGCTTTTCATTGCATCTTTTTGTTCTGGTCAAATATTTACTAAGAGTGTGTATTAATTTAAAAGAAATGAAAGAGGGAAGGAAATGAAAAAAGCCTTCGGTGGTATACCATTAAACACAAGATCAAGTCTAAATTTCTTAGCATGAAAATCAAGACCACTCCTTTTGACACTGGGAAGGGAGATGGGCAGGAGGGCTGGTCCCCTGTGCCTTACGGCTCCCTGTCCTTCGCAGATACCTCCAGGTGCTCCACTGCTGCTCCTTGAATCGGGACCTGGAACTTCTGCCCTTTGGAGACATGACAGAGGTAAGAGGGAGGCAAGCCTGCTTGCTCTGTGTAATGTTGGTGCTCTTATGTTCACGCTGCCTCCCCAGGCAGGGAAGGGAAGGATCCCAGCTCTTCCTCCCAAAGCAGCTGGAGTTTTTCCTGCAGCAGGTGCAGAAGAAGCAAAGCTTCCCTCACTGAGGGAGGTTAGGGCTCAGCTTATAGAGGCACCTGGAAAGGAAAGGGGGTACCTTACCCCACAGAGGTGGAGAGCTGACCTCAAGCTCCTTCTTCTGAGCAAGAGCGGAGACCCCGTGAAGATGAGAACTACCCCCCATCACCCTTGCCCCACTCCAGCCAGTGCAACATCAGCCATGACCCACAGGGGCAATTTCTGGCTTTAACATTTCCCTGATAATTCACAATCTTTCACATCTGCAATCACCTTAATACACATACGACCTTCACCCACGATAAAAGTGGCATTGCCTTCTTGATTTTCATGGTCTAATAATAGCTCAGTCTGTTGAACACTTACTACATGCAAGGTGCTATTCTAGTGACTTGAATATAGTGTCTTAGGTGAGAGTCACAATAATCTCAATAACCTCAGGAGGGTAGTTTTAAAATTCCTCTTCCTCCTCCTCCTCCTCCTCCTCCTCCTCCTCCTCCTCCTCCTCTTCTTCTTCTTCTTCTTCTTCTTCTTCTTCTTCTTCTTCTTCTTCTTCTTCTTCCTCTTCCTCTTCCTCTTCTTCTTCTTTCTTCTTCTTTTTTTGAAGGGGAATCTCGTTTTCTCTCTGTCACCCAGACAGGAGTACAGTGGGGTGATCTCAACTCACTGCAACCTCCACCTCCCAGATTCAAGAGATTCTCCTACCTCAGCCTCCTGAGTAGCTGGGATTACAGGCATGTGCCTCCAGGCCCGGCTAACTTTTGCATTTTTAGTGGAGACAGGGTTTCGCCATGTTAGCCAAGCTAGTCTCAAACTCCTGGCCTCATGTGATCCATCCAACTCGGCCTCCCAAAGTGCTGGGATTATAGGCATGAACTACTGCGCTTGGCCTATTCTTCTTCTTTTAAAGCTGGGACTATAAATCCTTGATGGCAGAGAGCTCAATGATCATATTCAAGGTTGTTTCTTCAATAGGAAGAACAAGGTCTCATCTGTAAAATGGCATAAATAAGAGTACTGACCTGATCGGATTGCTTTGCGGTTCAAATGAGTTAATACAAAGTGCTTTGACTAGTGCCCGGCCTAGAGTAAGTGATAACTACTATTGTAAGAGCACAATAGGCATTGAATAGTGTTTGATGAATAAGTAAATGAATGAATGGGGAAACTGGGCTTTGGCCAGATCAAGCAGGTTGTCCAAGATCACACAGTGGTGACCTGGAAGCATGGCAGGGACAGGAGGTTTCTCTGCCACCATTTCAACTCTGATTCTTCTCTACAGAGACTTCAAGTAGTCAGGATAGAACAGGAAATAGGACTTACACTCCAGCTCCCACTTCCTCAGAGCCTGAAGGAGGGATGGGCCAGCTGGCGGCTGCCTGGAGCGCTAATCTGCAAAACATGCTCAGTAACTTGGGTTTTCACCCTCAACTCCTATCACAGCAGGTGCCATGTGAGATGGTCCTTCCAGCATCAGTAAAACTCCTTGCAGCCATTGCAGCTCTGGTCTGTTGAGTGGGTGCACACAGTGCAAATAGTCTTTGATGACACCCCTAATCCAGGCCAATGGTCCCACAAGTTGACAGGTGCTGTCAATGGAGATTAAAAACCTGAATAAGGCCAGGTCCAGTGTAACCTCAGCACCTTGGAAGGCTAAGGTGGGAGATTTGCTTGAGCCCAGGAGTTTGAGACCAACCTAGGCAATATAGTGAGACCTCATCTCTACAAAAAAAAAAAAAAAAAAAAAAAAAGTTTAAAAACATTAGCTGAGTGTGGTGGCACCACCTGTAGTCCCAGCTACTCAGGAGGCTGAGATGGGAGGATCGCTTGAGACTGAGAGGCGGAGGTCGCAGTAAGCCATGATTGCTGGTGCCACTGCACTCCAGCCTGGGCAACAGAGGAGACCCTGCCTCAAAAAACCAAATACATAAAACAAGAATAATATGTGAGACAGTGCTCTTACTTGGGAATGAGTGATTTATTTTATTATCTGAATTTTTAATAGTTTAATGTTTGCCTCCTAGAAGTTGATAGGTTTAGAAAAATTATATCTAAGTGAGAGTTACAAGTTTTTAAAAGTTATATATCTTTAAATTTAGATTCAGGGGATACATGGAGAGTTACAAGATTTTTAATTAATTGAGAAGCAATTTATTCATCTCCTACTAACCACGTTTTGAAAAATATTTTTATTGATGCATAATATTTGTACATTTTTTTTGGTACCTGTGCTATTTTGTTATATCTGTAGAATATGTAATGATCAGGTCAGGGCATTTAGGGTACCCAGCACCTTGAGTATTTATCACTTCTATTGTGCTGAGAACTTTTCGACTCCTGTCTACTAGCTCTGCTGAAATATACAATACCTTGTTGTTGGCTATAGTCACCCTATTCTGCTATCAAACATTAGAACTTATTCCTTCTATCTAACTTGATGTTTGTGTCCATCAGCCAACCTCTCTTCATTCTCACCCCCTTTCCCTACCCCCAAAATTCCTTTCCAGCCTCTGGTGTCCATCATTCTACTCTCTACCTCCACGAGATCAGCTTTTAAGCTCCCACATATGAGTGAGATACATTATGTATTTTTAAGTCCGGAATGCCAAATTATCAGGTATCCTGGAGTGTGTGCATATCTTGGTCTGTACTGAGGGAGTTCTGTCTGCTACATCTGCCCACCCATTTGAGCGCACCTGGCTGTGCTTGCTCTCTGGACATGGTGCCTTTTACTGCCTGTCTGCAGATCGGGGAGCGGGGCCTCAACCTCTCTGGGGGGCAGAAACAGAGGATCAGCCTGGCCCGCGCCGTCTACTCCGACCGTCAACTCTACCTGCTGGACGACCCCCTGTCTGCTGTGGACGCCCACGTGGGGAAGCACATTTTTGAGGAGTGCATTAAGAAGACACTTAGGGGGAAGACGGTCGTCCTGGTGACCCACCAGCTGCAGGTGAGAACCCCTCCAGGGCTCTGACTGTGATTGATGGATAACGTAGATCCTCAAGCCTCTGCCATTTCAGAGTGTGATTCAGTGACAGCCTCCCAGCACCTGTCCTCATCTCAGGCTAGACTCCATATTTGGGGAGGGCTGTAAAAAACTTGGATTTCCTCTGCTTTCCACACAGAGCAAACAGACTGGTAGAAGTTTTTTGTGCTGGTAAAAATTAAGAACAAATGTTATGGTCTCCTTTATCTTCAAAATTTTATGAGTAGACCCCTGCTTTTCAAGTTATAAAAAATGAAAACAGGCCCGGCACGATAGCTCATGCCTGTAATCCCAGCACTTTGGAAGGCCAAGGCAGGAGGACTGCTTGAGGCCAGGAGTTCAAGACCAGCCTGGGCAACTTAGAGAGACCTCCCATCTCTACAAAAATTTAAAAAATTAGCCGGGTGTTGTGGTGCATCTGTGGTCCCAGCTACTGCGGAGGCCGAGGCGGGAGGATAGAGCCCTGGAGGTCAAGGCTGCAGTGAGCTGTGATAGTGCCACTGCACTCCAGCCTGGGCAACAGAACAAGACCCTGTCTCAAAGAAAATCAATCAATCAATAAAAAAGAAAAGAAAAAGAAGCCAATCTCTCAGAAAAGAATCCCCCAAGTCTCCCATTCTTAGATTGAGAGCTACCTCAGTGTGTTTTCTTACCGACGATGAGCGCAGTGCAATGACTGCTTTTGGTGCTGCTTCTCCTGGGTCATTTTCCCTTGAGTATTTTCACATATGGCATTGGCCACAGTGCCTTATTATTTTCTTTCCCCCTTCTTCTTCTGTTTCTTTTTCTCTCGCTCCTTATTTTTGCTTTACTATTTTTTTTGGTATAAAATATTTAAAACCTAAACAAGGTTTAGAAAATAACTAATAAAACCCATGTATCTACCACCCAGATTAAACAATAAAACATTGATTCCACTTTCCAATTCTGTTGCAGTTCCTCCTTTCTGCTCTCCTGACTTTATTGTTTGTTGTTTCCATGCATGTCTTCATACTTTTACAGCATATGCATGAATCTCTAGACAAGAAGAAATTCCTTTTGCATATTTTTTAACTTTATAGAATTTTATAGAATTTATTTTTTACTTTCTGTGCCCTTTGGTAGTTTCCTTTTCTCCCCTCAACATTATGTTTTTTGAGATCTTCCATGCTGATACTTTTAACTTTATATAATATATATTTATATTTTATATATATTATATAAAGATATATATGTATATATTTTGAGACAGAGTCTCACTCTGTTGCCCAGGCTGGAGTGCAGCGGTACAGTCTCAGCTCACTGCAGCCTCTACTTCCCAGGTTCGAGCAATTCTCCTGCCTCAGCCTCCGGAGTAGCTGGGACTACAGGCACACGCCACCATACCTGGTTGATTTTTGTATTTGTAGTAGAGACAGGGTTTCACCATGTTGGCCAGACTGGTCTCGAACTCCTGACCTTGTGATCTGCCCACCTTGGCCTCCCAAAGTGCTGGAATTACAGGCGTAAGCCACTCCACCCAGCTTTATAACTTTATTTAATTCTCATTGGTATAGCATTCCAATATCTGAATATACCAGAATTTATTTCTCCAGGATGAACAATTGTTTCTTATTTTTCGCTTTTACAAAAAAAAAAAAAAATACTTCCGTGTACATCCTTCTACATGTATCTTTGTACACATGTTTGAGAGTATTTTCGGGTAGAGTTTTAGGAGTCAAATCATTGGTTCATAAACTTCAAAAATCTTCCATGTTACTGAATAGGTCAAATTGTTCTCCAAAGTAGTTCTCCAAGGAACTCTCCTTAACTTAACTACAATCCTCCTGATAGTTAAGGAGATAGTTAAGGTGATCCTCAGATCACCACCAACACTTGAGTTGTGCAACTTTGAAATGTTTGCTCATCTGTTGGTATGAAATAATATTTTATCGTGATTTAAATTTACATTTTCCTGGTGAATAGTAAAATCAAACATCTTTCCCTGTGCTTACTGAAGGCTTTCTTTCTTCTGACTGTCCAGTACTTAGAATTTTGTGACCAGATCATTTTGTTGGAAAATGGAAAAATCTGTGAAAACGGAACTCACAGTGAGTTAATGCAGAAAAAGGGGAAATATGCCCAACTTATCCAGAAGATGCACAAAGAAGCCATATCGGTGAGTCCTGCCCCGCCGCCCTCACTCCCCATCGTGGACGCACGTGCACTCAGGGCCTGTGCTCTCTCCCCAGGTCACGTTGCAGGACACAGCAAAGATAGCAGAGAAGCCACAGGTAGAAAGTCAGGCTCTGGCCACCTCCTTGGAAGAGTCTCTCAACGGAAATGCTGGTAATGGTGCGGGAGACAGGACAAGAATGTCTGCATGCCTGCCTGGGTCCTCCAGACGTCCCAGTGTTTCCTCCTGGACCCCAGATTGGGCCATGACCCTCAGTGTCTGAGACCCTAAGCATTTACATACACAGGGTTCAGATCCAAGTAGTTGGGGGCCATGGGGTGTAGACTGGTGGGCAGGAGGCCTGAAGGATCCAGGAAGTGAGTGTTGCGGGGGGCACAGCTGAGGGTGTACAGCAGAGGCAGGATAGGAGGTAGCTTTGGCTCTGAATGGCACAGATTTAAGACTTAGCCAGGCATCTAGCTATTCATTCATTACACACTGGAAGACAGTAAATATTGAGAGCAAAGGTATTAGGGATCAGAAATGAATTGGGTTTAGCCCCTGATGTCTGGAAGCTCATGGCCTTGCTCTTGTCTGGGGCAGAGTAGCAAAAGGGAGCGACTTCCATTTTTCGAGTAAGACAGTTCTGGATTTGAATCCCAGCTCTGCTGCTTACAAAGCTGTGTGACCTTGGCCATCTAACTTAACCTCTCTGAACTCTCGGCAAAAGTGGAGATGATGGTACTTAACTCCACAGG
This sequence comes from Chlorocebus sabaeus, assembly GCF_047675955.1. Lineage (NCBI taxonomy): Eukaryota > Metazoa > Chordata > Mammalia > Primates > Cercopithecidae > Chlorocebus > Chlorocebus sabaeus. Next base: position 45,014,028 of record NC_132908.1, on the reverse strand, counting down.
GTTGTAGTCGAGATTAGATGAGGTCAGATATAGAGAAGCCCCCCACACGGGGCCTGTTACATTGTAGGCTCCCGTCTCCAACTGAGTCTTTTTTTTTAGACAGAGTGTTGCTCTGTTGCCCAGGCAGGAATATAGTGGCACCATCTTGGCTCACTTCAACCTCTGTCTCCCAGGTTCAAGCAATTCTCGTACCTCAGCCTCCCAAGTAGCTGGGACCACAGGCACACACCACCACACTGGCTAATTTTTGTATTTTTAGTAGAGACCAGGTTTCACCATGTTGCCTAGGTTGGTCTCGAACTCCTGACCTCAAGTGATCCACCCGCCTCGGCCTCCCAAAGTGCTGGGATTATAGGCATGAGCCACTGTGCCCAGCCACCAATTGAGTCTTTTTGAAGAAAACCTACTCCAAAAATTTCCATCCTGGTGTAATTTCCCTCAGGATTAAAATTCCAGAGAAAGAGCGCTCTTCCCCAGGAAATATTGGGCCGTTGTTACTAGAAGGGAGAATAGCAGGCAGCAGCAGCAGACAGTCACTGTCGTGATGGCTATGATTATCATCAGAAACATCTATGGGCATCTCCAGGTACTGGTTTTCAGGCCAAGCTCAAGGTCGAGAGTCCACCTGGGCTGGTCAGGGCTGTTTTGTGAAGCATTATCTCAGAAGTGCATGGCTGCAGGGCAACTTAGCAATTCTCTCAGCTTTCCATTTTTTTGGACAAGTGAACAGAAGGGTTAAGTGATTTGCCTGATGTTGCACAGTGTCACAGTGACAGTTCTGAAACCCAGGTTTTCTGGTCCCAGGTGGTTTTCTTCATTCTTTCCTGCGTTTCTCTCAGCCCATCATACACAGGAGACCCTGCAGTCCCTCCAGAGTTTATTGAATGGTTAGGGATGCATCCCTTTCCAGGCTCTGGAGCCCAGGTCAAAGGTTTCTTTCAGCAGGGTCTTCCATGAAAATCCTTAGACGCAGGTGGGGCACTGAAGCTCAAAGGTGAAAAGCTGGCCCAGGATCGAAGCCAGAGACAGAAGGAAGGAGATCATGTGATTGGCAGGCATACCATTTTTCTCTTCTTCTACTCTGACCCAGTGCCGGAGCATCAGCTCACACAGGAGGAGGAGATGAAAGAAGGCTCCTTGAGTTGGAGGGTCTACCACCACTACATCCAGGCAGCTGGAGGTATGGTTCCCATGCCAGCCCAGGGCTGTCTCTTGGAGCAGCCCTATCCCTGAAACTGGGTCAGATTAGAACATGTGAGGTCATGTGAAGTAGAGAGGTCCAGAGGAGCCATGGTGTTTATTGGCCTAACTTGCAAAACGAAACTCTACTCAGTTATAGCAACTCTACCATCAAAGCCAAGGTTGGAAGTTATATTTTCATGTATACTCATTATTTCAGTGTTTTTCTATTTTTTTAGTTTAAAAAATTTTTTTAAAAAAAGAATAAAGATGGGGTCTGGCTATGTTGACCAGGCTGGTCTTGAACTTCTGGCCTCACGTAATCCTCCCATCTCAGCCTCCCAAAGGGCTGGGATTACAGGCATGAGCCACCGCATCCTGCCTCATTATTTCAGTGTTTTTCAAACTCTGAGCTCTGCTCCCTGAGTGGGTTTTGCAATCAGCTGAGTTTATCATGAGCAGCACTGAAAGACATGAAATAGAATTGGATAGAAAATAGCAGCCACATCGCATAAGGTGACAGTGGTGGGACTTTTATTTTGGTGTGATTTAGAATTTCTTAATTTTTATTTCTTAAGGCAGGTAGAAGGCAATTAGAAGTTCAAAGCTACTGCCTTATTAAATGGTGTATATCATCATGTATATTTACTGTACAATGTTGTAAACACAAAACTCAATATATGGTGCGGTACTTATCAAGTAATTTAAGAGATTTTTGAGAGTTATTTTTACTCCATGAAACTTTTTACGCATCATTGACATTGGAAGCTGACCGTTGTGTAAGATGTCTCCTGTCTGCATGCCTGGGGGAGGAAGAGGTAGGCTGCGTACACAGGACACTGTCCCCGCCCTGTCCACCATGGGTATCCTGCAAGGAGTAACCCAGGGCCTGCCCAGACAGAGCAGGGAACAGCAAATGCTTGTGAAATGCATGAATGGATCTAGCAGCATACATTGATCTGTATTTACAAAGTGCCTACTATGTTCCAGGCCCTGTGCCAAGCTCTAGAGGGGAGGGGGCATACAGTCATCTAAGAACCGTCGCTGAAATCTAGCTGGAGAATTAAGACATTGCTTCCATCAGATGGTGATAGAGATCTCTGTGGCCAGGGAATCTCAAATCTCATCAAAGAAGAGACAACCCTTGAAGGAAGGATAGAATTTGGGAAAAGACTGTAGGCACGGGACATGTGAGCATAAATAGGTGAGAGGAGTGCTAGAGCAGGAAGCAGTGCCCCAAGAAGGAGTGTACCCTGCCTTTTGCCACCCTTAACTGCTTCAAATCCCAGCTCTGCCACTCACCAACTCTGCGAGTTTGGGCAAGGTAGTTCCCCTCTCAGATTCAGTTTTCTCATTTTATTAGCCTATTTGTGCTGCTGTAACAACATATATTAGACTGGGTAGTTTATAAAGAACAGACATTTATTTCTCACTGTTCTGGAGGCTGGGAAGTCCAAGATCAAGGTGCTGGCAAGTTTGGTGTCTGGTGAGGGCCCAGTATCTATTTCCAAGATGGCGCCTTGAATGCTGCGTCCTCCATCCCTGGAGGGGATAAATGTTGTATCCTCACATGGTGAAAGGAACAAAAAACCAGGGAGGCAGCTCTCTGAAGCCTCTTAAGGGCATTAATTCCATTCATGAGGGCTCCATCCTCATGGTTGTCACCTCCTAGAGGCCTCACTTTCTAATACCATCACCTTGGGAATTTGGTTTCAACATTTTGGAGACACATACATTCACACAATAGCACTCTTGAAAATGGGGATAGGGATTACTAATTCAGAAATACTGCATACATTTAGTACTATTCCTGGCATGTAGCACATGATAGTACATAGTGCGTACCACATAACAGGTAGCTGTTATTGTTACTTATAAAACTGAACCTGCAGGACCTGCATAAGGTGAACGAACTTCTCTAGAACACTGCCCTGTGCCAGGCACTGGGCTGAGTGTTTGACACATGTTATTTCATATCATCTTCAGCATGGCTCTGAAGCTGGTAAGGTTATCACTATTTCATAGGTAAAGAAGTGGCATGTTGCTGACATTTGGTACCTTGTCCAAGGTCACATGGTTTGGAAGTGGTGGAGCCAGGATTTGAACCCAGGGCTCCCTGACTTTGGAACCCAGCTCTTCCCATTCCTCCAAGGTGTCCGCAGTGGGTGGGGCTCAAGGGTTTCCAAGCACTCAAAGACAGGGATGGCCGAGCAGCTGAGTCAGCAGTTGCCTCGCACCTGTTTGTTGCACTTGTACATCACCACTGTCTCCCTCCCAGGTTACATGGTTTCTTGCATAGTTTTCTTCTTCATGGTGCTGATCATCTTCTTCACAATCTTCAGCTTCTGGTGGCTGAGCTACTGGTTGGAGCAGGGCTCAGGGGTGAGTGCCATGAGGTGGGTGGGCTGTGTTTCTATGGGTTTGAGTGAGGTGTGGTGACTTCTTGCTCCTTGAGACCACAAGAGCCAGATCATGGCTTGGGACCCACATGACAAGCCCAGAGCTGGTGTTCCGGAGAGAACCATGGGGAGCCAGGACTCCGGGGTTCTCCCTCACAGGCCTCCTGACTTTGTAGAATGGGTGGTCACCTGATCAGTCTTACTGGAAAACCAAGAGATTTATATCCCCAGACAGTCCCCCAAGAATCTTTCCGTTCCACTGCAGTAACTGTCTCCTTTAGCTCCAGGCTGGCCTCCACACTATGGTTTATTTAAAATATACTGCTGGTCTTGTGAGCTGGGAGCCACGACTGGCCACACTGTGTCAAGTTATTTCACTAATCTCCCCACCCACATTCTGAGGCAGGTTCCACTGTCTCCATTTTCCCAAGGGGACCCTGTGCCTAGAGAGGATGAAGAACCTGCCCTAGGATAGGACAGGGCTGGGACTTGAACTTGGTGCCCTTAATCGAAGCCATGCTTTCCCCACAGTGCTCCATGTGGTTAATTTCTGGATCGTGTACCAGGAGGTTTGGGTCAGGAGAGCAGAAGCCACTCTAAGTATTTAGAGCTTCGGAGGATTTAATATGGGGAATTAGAGGCTCAGTCAACCATTGGAGGGGAAGCAGCCATCAGGGATCTCAGCTGAACTGAAGTGGGTGATTCCCAGGATGCCTTCCAGCCTCTGGAAAAACCCCACACCCCACGCTCCTGCCCACAGTTGCCACTGAGCGTGCTGGCTTCTCCTCTTCCACCTTTCTGTTTCCCTGTGGGTGCCTCTCCTTGGCAGAATCTAGCCTGAAACCATGCCAGGAGGGGTTTCGGGAAATCACATCCCCAAGCTTCTCGCTGCATCACAGCAGAGGGTGTGCAAGGGCCCGGCTGCTGCAGTGTCCACAGGGCAGACTCTGAGGGCCTAGTGCAGGGCAGGGCAGTGGGAATGAAGGGCAAAAGAGAGTAGCCAAGCGCTGAGCAGGGAGGTTTGGGCAAACAACTTCACCTTCTACCAGCCACGGAGTCTCACGTGGCCCCAGGGAGAAGGCTTTCCCTGCCACTGAATTTCCCCCTGGACACCTGCAGTCTGATCCCCTGTTCATTCTTGAAGACCAATAGCAGCCGAGAGAGCAATGGAACCACGGCAGACCCGGGCAACGTGGCAGACAATCCTCAACTGTCCTTCTACCAGCTGGTGTATGCGCTCAACACCCTGCTCCTCATCTGTGTGGGGGTCTGCTCCTCAGGGATTTTTACCAAGGTCACGAGGAAGGCATCCACGGCTCTGCACAACAAGCTCTTCAACAAGGTATGGGCCTGGGTGCTGGGCGGGGCTGAAGGCTAAGCTCTGAACCTGCCCAGCTTCATTTTTATTTTTTTATTTTTTAGAGCTCTATAGCCCAGGCTGGCGTGCAGTGAGTGGCACAATCTACACTCACGGCAACCTCCGCAATCCTCCTGCCTCAGCCTCCCAAGTAGCTGGGAGTATGGGCGCATGCCACCAGATCTGACTAAGTTTTGTATTTTTTGTAGAGACTGGGTTTCACCACATTGCCCAAGGTGGTCTCAAACTCCTGGGTTCCAGTGATCCATCCACCTCAGCCCCCCAAAGTGCTGGGATTACAGGCATGAGCGACCATACCTGGCCTATTTTTTAAAAATTAGTAGACTTTAATTATTTATTTATCTGTAGAGATAGGGTCTTGCTATGTTGCCCAGGCTGGTCTCAAAATCCTGGGCTAAACCAATCCTCCCACGTTGGCCTTCTAAGTAGCTGGGATTAAGGTGTGAGCCACCATGCCCAGACAACTTTATTTTTTGAGCACTTTTGATTTACAGAAAAATTGAGATGACAGTACAGAGAGTTCTCATATACCTGCCTGTCACCCAGGCTGGAGTGCAGTGGTGTGATCACAGCTTACTGCAGCCTCAACCTCTTGGGCTGAAGAAGTCCTCCCTACCTTAACCTCTGAGTAGCTGGAACCACAGGCGCACACCACCTCGCCTGGCTAATTTTTGTATTTTTTGTATTTTTGTAGAGACAGGTCTTGCCATGTTGCGCAGGCTGGTCTTGAACTCCTGGGCTCAAGTCATCCGCCCATCTCAGCCTCCTAAAGTGCTGGGATTACAGTTGTGAGTCACTGCACCTGGCCCACTTCTCCTATTCTTAACATCTTGCATTAACATGGGACGTTTGTTACAATTGATGAGTCAGTATTGATACATTATTAATTATTATTATTAACAAATGTCCACGGTTCACCTTATGGTGCATTCTTTGTGCTGTGCATTCTATGGGTTTTGATAAATGTATAATGACATGTATCCACAGTACAGAATAGCTCCCCTGCCATAAACAAAACCCTGTGCCCCACCTATTCATCCTCCCTCCCTACCCTCAAACTCCTGGCAACCACTGATCCTTTTTACTCTCTTCATAGCTTTGCCTTTTCTAAAATGTCATCGTTGCAGCTGGGTGAACTGGGCTGCTTGATGAGGAGGGAGTGACGAAGGTGTGGCGGAGTTCTCCCGCTGCTGGAAGTCTGGTTGTAAGAGCTTAGTGTCCCTTGATGGAGGGCCACAGCAACGCTGGCCTCCACTGGCTGAGCACGGTCACGTACAGAGTTGCTTCTGATTGCCCTGAGTTCTCTTTGAAGTGGATATTATCCTCATTTTACATATGAGGATACTGAAATCTCACATATGTTAAAGTTGGAATATGTGTTTGGTTAGAATACTCAATTGTCAGCTGGGCACGGTGGCTCACGCCTGGAATCCCAGCATTTTGGGAGGCCCGAGGTGAGTGGATTGCTTGAGCTCAGGAATTCAAGACCAGCCTGGGCAACATGGCAAAATCTTGTCTCTACCAAAAATATAAAAATTAGCCGGACATGGGGGCTTGTGTCTGTAGTCCCAGGTACTCGGGGGACTGAGGATCAAGGAGGATCGCTTGAGTCAGGGAGGTGGAGGTTGCAGTGAGCCAAGATCATGCCACTACACTCCAGCCTGGGAGACAGTGAAACCCTATCTCATAAATATATATATATATGTGTGTGTGTGTGTGTGTGTGTGTGTGTGTGTGTGTATATATGTATATATATATACCGAATTGTCTGTGGTATCACACTGCTTCTTGGAAATGTCATTCCTCTCTCTCACTTACTAAGTGTTACTATGTGCCAGTTTCTGCAGTGGCCATGGGGGTGATTCTCCCCATTAGAGAACGCACGGTGCAGGTAGGGTTTGGGCCATCGTGGGTGTATAGTCTAATGGGGAAGATGGACAAGAAAATGGGATGGGGCACACAGGGCCATGAGAATGTAAGAGGCACCTTGTCTTAGCTTGAGGGCAAGGGAAGAAAGTGGGGAGAGTCCAGAAAGTCTTCTTGGGAGCTTCTCCCCTTGAAGGAGGAATCGGATTTAGCCAGCTCAAGACCAGGAGACTGAAGGTAAACAAAAGCAGAGCACTTCTGGGAGGCGAATGGAGTTCTGGAAGGCTGATCTCAGAGGTGGGAGTGGGGGTTTTGACTTGGAGACACGGGAGGTGAGGAGTGGCCCATCGTTGCTTATAGACTGAATGCAAATTGTGTTGCCATCAAGTGTTTCAACTTTGGCAGGTTGAGACAAAGCTTTTCCCCACCTCTCAGGTAAAGCTTGGCAGAACCAGAAAGCAGGAGGGGGACATTCCACCTGAGGCCTGACACTTTCCCACCCGGCCTCTGGGGGTGGCCCTCAGCCCTCCAGGTGGTCTCTGAGTTTCTTTTGATGGCACATTCCAAGATTCTAGAAATATCCAGTGCCCATGCCTCTACATGACATTTTGTATTTTAATTTTGAGAAATGTTCAAGTTTCTTTCCATGAAAATATGTTTCGTATTTAAGATATTTTCATTTTTCCAGTCCTTTCGTGGCTTTTTAAACTTTAAATTTGTCTTTGTAGTTTTAAAGAATCACAAGTAAAGGATAAATCTGAAAAAATTCACTCAACTGCAGGCACAACAGAAAAAAATGAAGCAAAAATGAACAAACAAGAACAACCCCAGACCATTTTGATACTCAGAAGACAATCAGAAACCGAAACCCTTTTCCCTTTGTCACCACCATTGGTCCCTAATCCAGAGTAATGCTGGGCTTCCACAGATGCACTTCCTCACCCACAGTGGAACTGAGGTCCGCTCCTGTGTCTCCTCCACAACCCCGCCATGCCTCGCACCCGCAAGGCATGCTCAGAGTCCTTGAAGGGATGACCCTTTTGCCCTTTGATTCCTCTGAGTGATCATGACAATTCTGGTTGCTTTAGCTCAGGTATTTAACAAAACATTCTGGAAATAAAACTGAAGGCATTTTAGAGGCAGAAAAAGCAAGGTGGCCCTAAATCTGCCCCTCCGACCCTCACTACCCCACCAGCTAGAAAGCAAACATACATGAGAACTACACTTGGTCAGCAGTATCCATGCATTTGCAATGAGAGCAGCTATAGGGAACAGTTCATGGCTCAAATACTTACATTTAGTAGTCAAAATGTCCTTCCCTCCTCTTTCCGTGAGTTTGACTTTAATAGATGCCATTGACTTCTCTTCATTTCTACTTCTTGCATTATAGCTTGAGAAGTACATGGGGAAATGTAGGTGGTCATTTTGTCAGTGCCATGAATCTTTAAGAAATTGCCTTCTGTGAAGAGTGACTGTGCCAGGCTTGGGAAAGCCTCAGAAGGCCTAATTGGATCATGGTTTTGCCATTAACCACTTGGGTAACGAATAAGTTACAGAGCCACTTCCTCTTCTGCAATCTTCAGTTTCCTCATCTGCAAAACAAGGACACCAAACGAAATGCATTTGTTAGAGCCTACCTTGTGGTTTGAAATGTCCTTTGATCTCTGAAAGGCCTCATGCCCACTGGCTGTTAGAGATCAACTTGGAGGTGCCACCTTCAAGAAGGGGGCAGTTATGGCTAAATTTGATCCAAGGGTCCAAATCGTGTGCAACCACAGTGGGATTGCTGCTGCTAATCTTTGGCAGTCCTGAGTGAAAATGGTCCCATCTGTAGAAAATAATAAGAGCTGGTATGGATAGAATGCCTACTGAGGGTGATTCAGGGCAGGCAAACCCCAGAATGGGGCTTAGTCCATGAGGGTTCTTGGCTTTGCCCGGGGAAGAATTCAAGGGCAAGCCAGTGGTAGGGTAGAAGAAAACAGTTTTACTGAAGTGTCAGTGTTGCAGCTCTGGCAGTGTTGCAGCTCTATGACTGACCCTGCAGAGCAGGGCTACCCCGTAGGCAGTGTGCTGACAGCTGCAGCTCAGGGCAGGTTTGCAGTCGTATTTATACCTACTTTTAATTACATGTAGATTAAGGGACAGTTTATACAGAAGTTTCTAGGAAAAGGGTGGCAACTTCCAAGTCATCAAGTCATTGATGACCCAGAAAGGGGCGGTAACTCCTGGATGTTGCCATGGCAGTGGTAAACTGACATGACACACTGGTAGGCCTGTCTTATGGAAAGTGGCTTCCACCCTGCCCCTGTTTTAGCTAGTCCTCAATTTGGTCTGACGTTCAAACCCTGCCTCCAGAGTCAAGTCTCACCTCCTACCTCGGGGGAGGCACTGCTTTGAGCATTTTCAATGTATTCTCTCTAATAGCTTTATAGGATATAATTCATATACCATACATTCACCCTTTTAAATTATACACTTCAGTGTTTGGTATATTTGAGGAGCTGTGTGATCCTCACTACAACTCTATGAAGCATCGTTTTCATCCCCATTTCACTAATAAGGACCTTGAGACTCAGAGGAGCTCAGTACTTGCCCGAGGTCAGACAGCAGTAGGTGGAGGAGTCAGGTAGCCATGGAGCCCATCCGTGCTTTTAAACCATTGCTCTACATTGCCTGCCCTGGAGACCCCTGGGATCACATCCCATGGCTCTTTAGAGTCAAGGGTAATAGACATCTTCATCCAATCTTGAGGAGGGCCTGCAGCTTCTCTCAGGGTTCACACTGATTTTGTCCCTGCAGGTTTTCCGCTGCCCCATGAGTTTCTTTGACACCATCCCAATAGGCCGGCTGTTGAACTGCTTCGCAGGGGACTTGGAAGAGCTGGACCAGCTCTTGCCCATCTTTTCAGAGCAGTTCATGGTCCTGTCCTTGCTGGTGATCGCCATCCTGTTGGTTATCAGTATGCTGTCTCCATATATCCTGTTAATGGGAGCCACAATCATGGTTATTTGCTTCATTTATTATATGTGAGTAGGTTCTTTTTGCTTGTGACTTGGGGAGCAAGGCTGGGACCAACCCAGACTAGATGGTCCCAGAGGTGGACGGTCCAGGTCCCTTACTTCCACTGTCTATGCAGGATGTTCAAGAAGGCCATCGGTGTGTTCAAGAGACTGGAGAACTATAGCCGGTCCCCTTTATTCTCCCATATCCTCAATTCTCTGCAAGGCCTGAGCTCCATCCATGTCTATGGAAAAACTGAAGACTTCATCAGCCAGTGAGTCCTTCTGCTGCCATTTGAGAATGATGGAACCACAGGGATGGTGGGGATCAGGGAAAGAATGGAGCATCTGGGAATGGCATCATCCTCAAAAGCACCAGAGCACATTGTTCGATGGACTTATTTCTCTGAGCCTCCAGAACCTGCTGAGCCATTCTTTCATTTATAATAATGAAAAATGTAAATAATAGGAAAAATATTTGTAAACTTTAAAGGCCTTGTATATATTGTGTGTGTATATATATGGACATATATATACATACATTTAATGATAGGGTGCATTACTGTGCAAACACATCTTGCATTATGTTATTTCTTTCACTTCCAAACAAATATCTAACTTTAACAAAACAATAAGGAACAATAGCTTTCTAAATAACAGAACTTCCTTCACTACTCATGCCATAGATTTGCCTCCTAAATGTTGAAACAAACAAGCAAACAAGTCCTATGATTGTTGTTGAGGTTTAATGGTGTAACATGAACTTATCTGTTTGTAGAGGATAATCAAGCACGGTCTTCACCTACAAGAAGTTCATAGTCTGGTGGAAAAGGGAGAAACAGGCACATGTTTTTGTAATTATACATGATTGAAGAAGCTAGATGGCATCAAAGAGGGGCAGATAAACTACTTGGGAATTCAGAGGGGAAGGAGGTGGCCTGGGGGGATCAGAGAAGGCTTTCAGGAGGAGGTAGCATCTGAGCTGGCCTTGAAGCCTGGGTAAGACTTGGGCACACATTTGGGAGATGGTATGTGTTCAGTTAGCTGGAATATCGGATGAACTGTGCACCTGCTCTCTCAGTGGCATTATAGACCACTCAAGGTCTGTGCAGACTCTAGGACTGAAGGGATCCTGGAGTGATGCATTCGCTCAGCCCACACTGAGAACCCTGCCCCAAGGTATATACCAAGACACGCAGACAAAGAGAGACTGGAGGGATTGGAGCTGTTGTTGGGGAAGGTCTCAGAGAAAAGGACCCTGAGCAGAGATCTAAATCAAGTGTGGGTTGAGCTATGGAATTATGTGGGCAGGACCTCTGCAGGCAGAGGGGACAGTAAACGCAAAGACCGTGAGATGAGGGAGTAGGTTTGAAGGATAGCAAGGTGGCTTGAGCACAAGGGCCACAGAGTGACCAGAGTCTGTTTTGTTTAATCTGTGAAGGCCTCAAGGTGGAGGTGACTCAATCAGTATAGAAAGGTAAGGTGGACAGAATTTGGAATATCTTATGCAAAAGTTCAGAGGGTATGGACAGAGTGAGTCAGAAGGGCCACCGTGCTGGGGTGACAGCCCACTCAGATGGTAAGATGGTTTTAGTTGATGTGTAAATGAATATTTAATTTCAATAATCAAAGTTTTATTCGAATGTACTTTAGAAAAAATGCAACTAACGTATCAAAGCCATTATTTATATAATTTAAGGTTGTGAGTAAAGTTTCTTTTAATATACATTCTCAAATAAAGCAAGTAAAATAAGACTACTAATCAATTAACAGTATAGGTTGTGATCGATACGGAAAACTGTGATGGTGGTATGTGAAAATTGGAAATTGGTAGGTCTCTATTGGTTGGAAGTGACGGAAAAAACTAATTCAAACTAGCTTAAAAGTATGACTTAAATATGGCAAAATAGTAACAATTGCTAAATTAGGTACAGGGTATACAGATGTTCTTGGAACCAACTTTTTAATTTCTTGGTACTTCAAAAATTTTTCATTAGTGGGTATACAGATGTTCATTAAATCAAGCTTTTAATCTCTTGGTACTTATAAAAATTTTCATAACAAAAGGCTGGGGAGGAGGACTTGCTTAAAGTGAGGCTTAATCCAGAGACTCAGCTAATGTTCCCGGAGTGTCTTGGCTTTACTGCTCTGCCTGCCACTGTGTTATTTTACCTTTAAGCTTCCAGAGACCCGCTGGTGGCTCCAGGCTCCCCTCCTAGTAGCAGAATGGTAGTTTCAGATCTCCCATCATCCCACTGAAAGGAACCACTCCCACACTCATTCACACGTCCTGGCATTTATTCACTCTCTGTGGCCAGTTTAGGGTAACTCACTCATCTCTGAGTGAGTCGCAGAGGTTAGGCGAGGAGGGCGTGCTAAGGATGGGCCTTACTGGCAGAGCCTATTCCTCAATCCGGGTTAGGAGTCAGGTCAACTGCACCCAAATTCATGGCTGAGAAAGTGGTAGGGAGGAACTCCCCAAAGAAAAATCAGGCCCTGCTGCTGGGAGTGGGGAACTGGATGCTGGAGGAAGCAGCCGGTATCTACCCTGACCCGGGGAGACCCTGGGTCAGACAAACACGTGGTTCTTAGTCTGTACTTTCCTTTTCAGGTTTAAGAGGCTGACTGATGCGCAGAATAACTACCTGTTGTTGTTTCTGTCTTCCACGCGATGGGTGGCATTGAGGCTGGAGATCTTGACCAACCTTGTGACCTTGGCTGTTGCCCTGTTCGTGGCCTTTGGCATTTCCTCCACCTCCTACGCCTTTAAAGCCATGGCTCTCAGCATCGTGCTGCAGGTGAGGAGGTGACTCTGTGTGGGCCCTCTCTGAGCTTTGCTCATCCTTTGCCTGCGGCTTCTGGGCAGACTCAGGGGGTCCTCAGGTATTCAGTGACACCTTAAGTTCTGGCCACATGTGATCTTAGGAGTTACATGCTTGGCCTTCTGAAATTGGCTACTTTGCTCTGTTTCCTCGTGGTCAGCTCTGAATTGGGAAGTCTGTATTCAAAAGTATTTAATAGAATCACAGGACACTGGGAATGAAGGGGAGCCCACAGGCGACAGAGTCCAATGCTCATATTGTGCAGTTGGGGAAACTGAGGCCCAGACAAGGGAAGGAGTTGTCCAAACAGATGCATGTTAGCAGAGCTGGAAAGAGAACCCTGACCTCTTGGCTTCCTGGCTGCTATCTTTGTACCTAACCGTTCCTATCCTGATTGAGCTGTCAAACCTTTCTGAATCACCTGGAAGGGTGGTTTAAAAGGTGGGTTTCGCAGCCCGGCCCCTAGAACAGGGCTTCTCAAACTTAAATGTGCCTAAGACTTGAAACAGACTTCCACTGAGCTGGTGCAATGCCAGGCACTGGCCGTGCTCTCTTCCAGGCATTCAGTGCTTACCCCAATGCATGAAATGAGCAAAGTGGTTAAGAACATGTGGTTTGGGGCCGGGCACGGTGGCTCACGCCTATAATCCCAGCACTTTGGGAGGCTGAGGTGGGTGGATCACAAGGTCAGGAGATCGAGACCATCCTGGCTAACACGGTGAAACCCCATCTCTAGTAAAAAAATTAAAAAAAAAAATTAGTCAGGCATGGTGGCGGGTGACTGTAGTCCTAGCTACTCGGGAGGCTGAGGCAGGAGAATGCCGTGAACCCGGAAGACGGAGCTTGCGGTGAGCCAAGATCACGCCACTGCACTCCAGTCTGGGTGACAGAGTGAGACTCCATCTAAAAAAAAAAAAAAAAAAAAAAAAAAAAAAAAAAAAAAAAAAAAAAACATGTGGTTTGGAATATCCAGGTTCAAAGAGGCTCTGCCCATTATTAGCTGTGTGGCTTTGGGTAAATTGCTTAACCTCTCTGTGCCTGGGATTCTTCATCTGTAAAAGGGAGATAATAAAGGTTTCAAAAATAATAGCCTTGTGGGGATTATGTGTAAATGTGAGACTTAATGCTGTAAAAACCTAGAGTAGTGCCTGGCCTGCAATAAATGCTCAATGAATATTAGCTATTATTGTTCTGGTCTTACAAATAGAAAACTTAGGGCTTAGAGAGTTTAAGTAACTTGGCCATGTTCCCATAGCCAATAAGACGCAGGTGTGTGCACAGGCTCACATTCTCTCTCTCTCTCTGATATACACAGATGCACCAGTGCAGAGTGACCCCCAGACCTCCAGCACTCTCAGGGAGAGGCACTACACCAGGGTCTTAGGGGATTCAGAATCACTAAGGCCCAGAAATCCCTCCTGCTGCTGCTTCAGGACATAGATCAGGAGGGCAACGCTCAGGGCGAAGCTTGCCCAGTGCTGGCATTGCCTTAAGCGCAGCCCCTGTAAGGAGCGAGGCAGAGGCTCGTCTCTCCCAGGGTGCCCCATTCACAGCAGGCGGTTGCTCCAAGGTGGTTGCACCACTGGAGACTCAAATGGGAAACCCTGCCTGGGGGACTGACTGCTTCAAAAGGGCCCTTGAGGGTCATTTTTTCTTTTCAAGGTCTGCTGTATGATTTAAGCATCTTATCTTCATCCTGGTCATAACTTCTTAATCCCCAGCCCTGCAGCACTTTCCAAGTCACCTTCCACACTCTCACCAGAGTAATCTTTAATTATAGTTTTCATCATTGTCACTGCTTTGTTCAGAAGCCTTCGAAAACTCTGTCTCCTGTCTACCAAACTTCAGCTATGGGGTCCTGACCTCAATGTGCTCCCTCTGCTGCAGTCAAGCCAGAACCTCACTGACTTCTGCATGCACTTTTGAGAAAATTACATTCGAGCATTGGGAGGCAGGAATCACACATCACATTGCTTTGTAGCCCTAAGAGGCTTCTCAGGAAATGCCAGAGATGCATCTGGCTGTGAGGCAAAGAACCAACCCAAAATGGCCTCGTCCGTCTGGGAACTTATTCTCTCATGTAACCAGAAGGCTGGGGTAGGGCTATGCTCAGTTGGCCCATTTAGTGGCCTAGCAAGAACCCTTGATCATTCTACCTTTTAGTGCTGGCATCCACAGTCTGGCTTTGTCTGCAAGTCTGTCTGTATTCATGGTCACAAAATGGCTGCTGCAGCCCCAAGTGACACATCCTCCCACAATAACAGTCAAAGGCTGGAGAGGAGATAACTTTTTCCATGTGTTCCTTTTTTAAAAGCAAAGAGAAGTTTTCAAGAACACACCCATCTGATGCCTTCTCATCCTTCAGTGGCCGCAGTGGCATCATGAGCCCACACATAAACCAATCTCTGGCAAGAGGAGTTGAATTAATGTGATTGGTTTGGATTAACCAAGCTTCCCTGAAGCATAAGGCCATCAGACACCTGAACATGATGCTGGCAAGGCAGCCCACAGGGTGTGATACACTGGGGGATGGGAGGAAAAGTGGTCTTCCAACCTACCCCTGGCCTCCTTTCCAGACTAAGCACCATTTCATCATGGTGCCCACCTTCTCTGACTTACAGAGCGCTTCCCCTCCTTCCCACACCCTTTTGTTTCAGCCATAGCCAAACAGCTTGTGGGTGCCTGGATGTAATCTGTGAATTTGCTGCTTTCAGCGCTTACATAGGCTGTTCTGTTTGGAACGCTCTTCTCCACACATCTTTAGCCCACTGCATCTTACTTCACCTTAACAATGTTACTCTAGGACTGACTCTTCCTGGAATCCTTCCCTGTGCCCTCATCCAGGGCCCCTCCTGTGCATCCCAGTGGCTCTCCAGGGCTTCTCCGTTGTGGAGTGCACCCCTCTGCACTTTATTCTTTGTTGCCTTGTCTGCCTTTCCATCCGGCTGGGAGCTCCTTGAGGGCAGGCTTACATCTGCCACACTTCGGGACATGGAGTCTGGTCCAGCTTCTGGCACAGAGCCATCCACCAGTTTGTTGAATGAATGTAGATAAATGTGTTACCCAGCACCCCCTGCACGTCCTGTTTGCCCGTTTCTTGGGCCAGGGTAATGGAGGTTATAGACCGGGGCCCTAACCCCAGCTCTGCCTCCAGCTTCTAGATGTTTCTATGAATGTAATTTCTTCTTTTGGAGCCTCAGTTTCCTTATCTTTGGTACCCCCAATTCCCAAGAGTCCCTCACTCCTCTAGCCTGGGTTTCCCTGAAGGCAGGACCTGAGACAGGTACTTGGGTGCAGGCAGCTTATTTGGGAGGTGCTACCAGGAACCAGGATTGAGGGAGCAGAAAAGTGAGACGGGGAAGGAGGAAGTCATCATGGACATGTGACATTGGGGTCCCTGTTCTATGTCACTAGGGCTCAACTGTCCTGGGATCTTCTGAGGAGCGTATGGGATATTCCCAGGACCATGCCCTCAAAGGCTGGGAGATGGGAGCATTTATCTCTGCTAGCTCTTGTTCCCCATCAGTCAAAGTTCATTCTCAGTAGCCTTAAGTCTCCTGGGTTTCTGGGATGCCCTCATGCACAGGCTAGGTGGTTGCTGTGATGTGGGCAGAGGTCTTGAGCAGAAAGACATACAGAGGGCACTTGAACTGGAACAGTGTCTGGGGAGGTTCTCCCTGAGAATTGCCCATCGCGGCTGCAGCTAACCTCAGAAGTGGGCTGAGGGGGCACCAGGGGCCTCTGCTCCATTCTTGCTAGGAAAATTATCTTAGTTTCAGAGGTCACTCAGGGGCAATGGCAATCAGTGGTTGTCAGGAGCGTTGAAGAGCCTGAGCACACCCCAGCAGCCTCTTGACCCCCAACACTTCTCCTTCCTTCCAGCTGGCGTCCACCTTCCAGGCCGCTGCCCGGACTGGCGCAGAGACAGAGGCACACTTCATGGCTGCAGAGAGGATGCTGCAGTACATGAAGGTGTGATTCAGGTCTGGGTCTGGTGTGGGGAGCTATGCAAGTTGGGGCATAACTTCTGTGACCTCTACAAGCCCCAGTGACCTCAGAGCCCTGAGACCGTCCCAGGAAACACCAGGCTCCTGGCCCTTCCTCCCCATCCTCCCCAGACTTTTGTTGACCATCTTGCTGAAGCTCTTCCACACCTGTCTGCTCACTTTGTCCACATCCCTCACAGCATTCCTAGGGGGAAGAGGAAATCATCTGCTCCTCTTAGAAATGAGAAGTTTGCCTGGTGCAATAATAATGATGACAATAATCTTTGTTCCTATTATTGCTTCCATTTATGTCATGGTGGTTAAGAGCACAGATTCTGTAGCCAGATTTCCTGGATTCAAGTCTAAGCTTTATCATTTGAATCATTGGAATAACCTGGGCAACTTATTCAAACTCTTTTCCCCATCTCTGAAATGAGAAAGACAATAGCATCGCTTTGCCAGATTATCACAAAATTGAAATGATATAACACGTAAAGCGCGTAGCGCACTGCCTGACCCGTAGTGAGGCTCCATCATGTTCTTTATTATTGTGATTGAGACCTTTCTACGGGCCAGGCATGGCACTAAGCTTTTTACCTAGATTATCTCATGGGATCATGGAACAATTTTATCAGGTTGATTGAATGATTATCCACATTTTTCAGACAAGGAAACCGAGGTTGGCCCAGGCAGAATATTTGCTTAAGATCACACAGGCTGGGGCTGGCAGAGCCCTCTGCAAACCAGGTCTCCTGCCCCCTTGCATGAGTGGAATTTAAGAATTGTAGGGCCCTGATTTCCTGCCCAGGGATGCTGCCGTGACACGGCACCAGCGTGGAGAGCTGTGGCTTGCAGCCAGGTGGTCAGACCCAACTTCTCCAGTGTTCTTTCCTCTCAACACACACAACTGCACTTGCAGATCTGGGTTTGAGTTCCAACCTGAAACTGTGTGATCTTAAGTAAGTTGTGGAACTTATCTTAAGTAAGTTGTTGATCTTAAGTTGTTGGATCCTCTATCTCCTCACCTGGTAAATGCGTCTAAAAAGGCCTGTCTCATAGGATGAGGATAGAGAGACATTAAGTCTCTGCAAGGGCTCTGAGCTATGAAACCCCCCGAAGGCGTGAGTCTCTGCTGCCTTTACTGTCTTTATCTTGGATTCTATTTCTTTAGAGTCACACAGTCAATCAGGAACATTGCTGTATGTTAATAACAAGGGAATTAGCTATGCAGGTTTCTCACTCTTCTGGGGAAAATTTTGTGTGTTTTAGGGCATGGGGGTTGGGGGGTGTTCCTCTGATTACACAGCGAGGGGCTTGACCTTGGCGCAGGGCAGGCTGGGGTGGGTCACACCCCCTACAGTGGGAGGCTGGCAGGCCTGCAGGGGATGGGCCGAGATGGATGATAACTATTGATTTCCTTTTCTTTCTTCAAAAACAAGATGTGTGTCTCTGAAGCTCCTTTACATATGGAAGGCACAAGTTGTCCACAGGGGTGGCCACAGCATGGGGAAATCACATTTCAGGATTATCACATGAAATACAGAGACAACACACCCACTGTGCTTCACGGCATCAACCTGACCATCCGCAGCAACGAAGTGGTGGGCATCGTGGGAAGGACGGGCTCTGGTGAGCTGAGCTTCCTGGGGGAGCATCCCCGGCTCCTCCTTTGCCCTTTCGGCACTAGACCTATTTGGGGGCATGTGTTTGCTCAGTTATCCCCCAAATATGTATTAGGTCCTCACGCTGTGCTGGTCCCTGTGCTAGACAAACACTGGTGAGCAAAACCCAAGGTCCCTGTGATCATGGGAGTCCAGTGGAGGAGAGAGATGTTAAACAGACCAGCAAATAAAGACAGAAACATGACAGCTGCAGGCTGCGGTGGCTGCCAGGGAGAAAATAAACAGGGTGGTGAATGCAGAATAATGGGGCCAGTGGTACCAGGCTGTGATTACCTGGGCTCTGAGCCCAGTGCTTAAGCCGAGGTGTGTAGGGTCTGGGCAGGAGCACTTTTGGAGGGGCAGTGCAGGGCACTGCCAGGATGAAGAGCAGGACAGGAGTTAAATCCAGACTCCCCTTTTCCTCCCTCCCCACCCCCTTCCTGGACTGCTCTCATCAGCCTCTGTCTCCTCCTCTTTCCTCTCCCAGTTTCCTTTCTCCTCTTCAGTTTCTCTCCCTGTCTTCCTCTCCTGTCACTTCTGGAAGATCTGGCCCAAGTCCCCCTCCCTCTGCCTCTTTGCATTGTTTGAAAGCTACTGTTCAGACTTGGTTCTTGTCCCCTGTCCCCCACCCCTGGACACCCCAGAGCTGCCTCCTCCAGGCAGTCCCATGGATGATGAGAGCCTTCCTGGTCTCTGTCTCCTCAGCACTCGCGCACTGCAGGGTGAAGAGCTTCCACATATGTTCTTCTGGGTGTTCTTCTCTTGCTGTTTTCCACCTGCTGATTGGTGGAAACCCTGAGAGGGCCATGGTCTGGCAGAGAGAAGCTCTCAGTAGATTCTGACCCTACTGACTATATTCATTCAATAGGTATTTATGAGCACCTACTATGTGCCCGGGAACCTACAGGTAAAGAACACACACAGCTTCTACCCTCACAGAGCTTATCTTTGAGAACAGGGTTGAAATCTCCAATGCTTTGGAGCCTGGCAGGTGACATAGCTGGGTGCCATGGGTCTCGGTGTGACATACGGGGGCTGGGGAGGGCGGGTGGTGACTGGAGAACGCCACTGTGTCTCAACCAAGCGGCCATGCTCAGCTCCAGCTGAGTTGTTGCCTGGGGAGGTATATGGGTCCAGTGTTGCCAGTTCTAAGTTTCAAGAGAAACATGCAATTTGAATTTTTATATCTAGGATTTTTCAAAATGCTGGCAAGGATTTACAAACTAACCCTAACATTGTGTGTATGAAATAAAATATGTCTGTGGGCTGGCTTTGATCCAGGGGCCCCACGCGTGCCCTCTGACCTAGGCTGTAAGAAGCTGCTCATGGCATTAGGTATGCCTGGAGCAGAGACACCAGCCCTCTCCTACCCTTTCAGGACTCACAACAATGAAGAATGGGCCATGGAGGGCAGTGGGTCAGGTGCGATCGCCAGGTGTGACCTGTGCTTCCACTAGTGCAGATGCAGGAAACTGAGGCCCTGCTCATTTCTTGCCCCACAGGGAAGTCCTCCTTGGGCATGGCTCTCTTCCGCCTGGTGGAGCCCATGGCAGGTCGGATTCTCATTGACGGCGTGGACATTTGCAGCATCGGCCTGGAGGACTTGCGATCCAAGCTCTCAGTGATCCCTCAAGATCCGGTGCTGCTCTCGGGAACCATCAAGTGAGTGCTCGGCCAACAGGCAGCCTGCGGGAGGGAGGTCACAGGACCAGGATTCCAGCACTGGGCTGCCTATAGTGAGCTGGTGACCAATGCCCTGATTTCCAGGCCTCCTTGGCCTGCTGGGCCACTCATGCCTACCTGGCTTACCTCACTGAAGAACTGTTGAGGATTAAATGAGGCCTCAATATATATAAGAGCACTTTGTAAACCATAATGTTCTACACAAAAACAAAGCTTATTTTTATTTTTTAGAAACTGGATGGGCATGGTGGTGCACAGTTGTTGTCCCAGCTATTTGGGAGGCTGAGGCAGGAGGATCGCTTGAGCCCAGGAGCTCAGGGCTATAGTACACTATGACTATGCCTGTGAATAGCCACTGTGCTCCAACCTGGGCAACACAGCAAGACCCTGACTCAAATAACAAACAAACAAACAAACAACAGAAACAAAACCCTGATGGGATTGGTCAGATTTCACTACACCATTAAGCATTTGGACTCAGGCTACCATATTCTTTCTTGTCCAGATGTGGCTTTTCTCTCCGTGCACTGGGCAAAGCCCCTGGGGACGTTTTTAGGAAGTGCTTCTTCAATGGTACACATTCTGGACAGGGGCGAAGTGAGAAAAATCCAGGCAGCCCAGTCAGTGAAGCAGACAGAACCAGATCTTCCAGCCTCTTCACTACACTTTCTGTGTCCTCAGAAGTCAACTCAGGGATGAAGCTTTATCCAGATTAGGCTCCTACTGACAATGCACTTTATCTGGGAGGAAACATAAAGGCATGGGGACTGAGGAAGACAGATGCACTAAAAAGCAGGCTAGGTCCCCCATGTTTTGTGATATTTAAGGAGAATTCTTAGAGCCAGAAGGATAAACTGGACCCCAGAGCTTCATTCATTCATTCCTTCATTCATCCTTCCACCCATTTAACTTGCCTTTTCTGAGCTTCTGCCTGGTCCGGACACTGTGCTAGGGACTGGAGCCAGTTTAGTGAATGTGCATTTCCCCTGCTGCCGCAGCAGGAGCTCGCAGTGTGGGTGGGGAAGATGGTTTTGTACAGGGGTAAGACCCAATAAATCACAGTATGAAGAGGTAATTGCTAAGTCAGAGATACGTACGAAATGCTGAGGGAGCTACAAGTGGGATGAGTCACTGCCTGAGTGAATCCAGAAAGGCTTCCCAGAGGAGGGGACATTTGATCAGGGTCTTGAAAGCTAAGTAGGAGCTTGCCAGGCAGAAATAAGAGAGAAACTCTTTTCAAGGAGAGGGAACAATATGTGCACAGAGAGTTTCAAAATGACTGGGTCGTGAGGCGGGGCATGGTAGCTCATACCTGTAATCCCAGAACTTTGGGAGGCCAAAGCAGGCGGATCACTTGAGGTCTGGAGTTTGAGACCAGCCTGGCCAACATGGCAAAACCCCGTCTCTACTAAAAATACAAAACTTAGCCAGATGTGGTGGTGCACGTCTCTAATCCCAGCTACTCGGGAGGCTGAGGCACGAGAATTGCATGAGCCCTGGAGGTGGAGGTTACAGTGAGCCAAGATCACGCTACTGCACTCCAGCCTAGGCAACTGAAGGAAACTCTGTCTCAAACCCACCCCCCCTAAAAAACAGCAGCAGCAACAACAACAACAACAAAATGGTCGTGTTAGGGGAATGATAAGACATTTAGTGATGGATTTCTATGTTACAGTAGAATGTGGCCAAATCTCCTGTGCATTGGCATGAAGAGTAGTAAAAATATGAACTTAACATTTATTGAGCATTTATATGTGCCAACCGAATGCTTTAGTATACTGTCTAATTTAACTCTCCCAGCAACCCTGTGAGGCCCTTTCATTATCCCCATTTTACAGATGAAGGCACAGAACTTAGAGAGGAAGGGGACTTGTTTAAGGACACACAGAGAAATGGTGAAGATGAGATATCCCTAGGTGCTCTAAACCCATAACTTGCGATATTCTGCGCACCTCTGGCTGCAGAAAGAAATGCGGACTTGAAGTCGCACCTTAGAACTTAAGGCTCTACCCTTACGCGTCTCTCTGAGTGTCTTTGATGTCAGCCTGGCTCTCATACTGGCTGTGGCACGACCTTGAACAAGCCATTTAAAAATGATAAGAAAGGGGTATACTCATCTCATGGAGGAGAAAATGTCAAATAACCCATCTATGAAAGTGCTTTGGAGACATCAAATGTCATGCAAATAAATGCAAATAAAACCTGCCACTTCTTCAGTACACATTAGCCCTACCCACAAGATATGTGTGGCCGGCACAACTGGGGAAGGATAAAGCAGAGGTTGACAGGTTTCACTCAGGGCCGCGCGGCTGAATAGCAGGGAAGTGTCTATAGCGCCGCCTGTTCCAGATGCAAGTGTAAAGCTTGCTGGCTGTAAAGTCCAAATAGATTCCCTCTCTCCTGTCAGTTACCTGGATGTTAGGATTCTTTTCACTGCAAGAAACAGAAACTCCAGCCCCACCACAATGAGCTACCACTTCACACCCACTAGAATGGTTATAACAGTAATAAAAGGTAAATAGCAAGTGTTAACAAGGATGTGGAAAAATGGAAACTCTCGTGCATTGCCAGTGGGGATGTAAAATTGTGCAGAGACCATGGAAAACAATTTGGCAGTTCCTCAAAAAGGTAAACAAAAATTAGCTGGGCATGGTGGTCTGTGCTTGCGATTCCAGCTACTCAGGAGACTGAGGCAGGGGACTTGCTTGAGTCCAAGAGGTCAAGGCTGTAGTGAGCTGTGTTTTCACCACTGCACTCCAGCCTCATCGACAGAGTGAGACCCCGTCTCAAAAACAAAGAAACAAAAAATGTTAAACATAGAATTACTATGTTATCCCGGAATTTTACTTCCAGTTATATATCCCAAAGTGTTGAAAGCAGAGACTTCAACCCATATGTATACACTAGTGTTTAGGGCAGCCCTACTCACAGTAACCAAAAGGTGGAAACCAGCCATACATCTATAAACAGATGAATGGAAAAACAAAATGTGGTATAGCCATACAATGGAATATTATGCAGCTGTAAAAAGGAGGGAAACGATACATGCTACAACATGGATGGACACGAAGTGAAAGATGCTGGACAGAAGGACACATACTACGTGATTCCACTTACATGAGGTAGCTGGACTAGGCAAATCCATATCGATGGAAAGTAGAATAGAAGTTACCAGGGGCTGGTGGGGAGGGGAGAGAAGAGATTGTTTAATGGGTGTGGAATTTTTGTTGGGGATAATGAAAAAGTTTTGTTTTGCTTTGTTTTGAGACCGAGTCTCATTCTGTCACCCAGGCTAGAGTGCAGTGACACCGTCTCAGCTCACTGCAACCTCCACCTCCTGGGTTTAAGTGATTCTTCTATCTCAGCCTCCTAAGTAACTGGGACTACAGGCTCGCATCACCATGCCTGGCTAATTTTTGTATTTTTAGTGGAGTGGGGTTTTACCATGTTGGCCAGGCTGGTCTCAAACTCCTGATCTCAAGTGATCCGCCCACCTCAGCCTCCCAAAGCGCTGTGATTATGGTTGTGAGCCACCGTGCCCAGCATGATGATGAAAAAGGTTTTGATATAAATAGTGGTAATAGTTACATGGCATTATTAATGTATTTAATGCTGCTGAATCATACACTTATAAGTGGTTAAAATGATAAATATTATGTACTTTCTATCACAAAATAAAACAAAACCCAAATGGCTTCAGCAAAAGTGGCCTCTAATGACTCATGCATGATAATGGGGAGGCCAAGGCTGAGTTCCAGGGCCTGGTTTTCCCCTAACATTGTTTGCTTCATTCTCAACTCCACATGAGGGCCCTGGGGAGCTCCACGTGTCCCACTCGTGTGGGAGGATGGTTGCAATCTCTCCGCACGTCTCTTCTCCCGTGGTAGCCTGAAAAGTCCTGAGATACACTCTGATTGGTTACTTTCCCACCCCAAGCTAAGCACTGTGGCCAGCGATTGCTGTATGTCAATTGGCTTATCCTTGAGCCCTTCGCTCCATCTGCAGTGGATGGCGGAGCCCGCCTTGGAACACATGGGCTGGGGGATTGGGGAGGAGGTGGCCCCTAAACAAAACCCGGGGCTGCTGCCTGCAGAAGGAACAGGTGCTGGGAGGCACAGGAAGTCTCTATTTGTGGTGGTTCCATGCATTTCCCTAAACCCCATAATCCAGTTCTAAATATTCTTGGTCATTCACTGGGCATATAAATGAGTGTTCAAAGGCTGGGTGATGTTGTTGAACACTTCTCTTTCTCTCATATGGCAGATTCAACCTAGATCCCTTTGACCGTCACACCGACCAGCAGATCTGGGATGCCTTGGAGAGGACATTACTGACCAAGGCTGTAAGTAGCTCCAAGACCCAAGTCTTGATCTAAGTCTGCATCGCCCATGGGGGCCTGCTCCTGTGGGGTCCCCTCATGTGGTGTGCCAGCTGCTGCTGCTTCGGGTCATGGATGCGTCATCTCATGGAGATGAGATGACTTGGCATTCCTAAGTCAAGGCTGATGGCACTCAGACACCAACCATGTGCCAGACACTGTTCTAGGCTCAGGGGCACAGCAAAGACAAGGCAGATGAGGTCTTTGTCCTCCTGGTACGTACATTCAATGAGAGATAAAGGCAACAAGTAAATGCAGGAGATACTTTCAGATACTGGTGAGGGCTGTATAGGGAGTAATGAGACGCATAGAAACTTCAGTGCAGGAGCAGTTCCTTTCAACTGGGTGAGCAGGCAAGGTCTCTTTAAACAGGTGACAGCTGAGCTGAGGCCAAGAACTGAGGGGCAGCTGGTGAAAGATCTTTTGAGAGGACATTCTGGGCACAGGAGGTAGTGTATGCAAAGGCCCAGAGATGAGAGCGAGCAAGGCACAGTTAAGGAGCAAGAAGACAGAGGCTGGAGCATAGAGAGAGGAGGGGAGTGTTGCCAATACAGTGGGAGACTGACAGAGTCAGGTTGGGTCTCACCCCACAGTGGCTTCCAAAATAGCAGGAGACTGATGAGGTCAGGATGGGTCTCACCCCACAGTGGCTTCCAGGTTATGTTGTCTCTTCTTCCCATATCACAGATTTCAAAGCTCCCCAAAAAGCTGCATACGGATGTGGTGGACAATGGTGGAAACTTCTCTGTGGGGGAGAGGCAGCTGCTCTGCATTGCTCGGGCTGTGCTTCGCAACTCCAAGGTGAGGCCACCACTGCTGCGTGGCCAGGGGAAGCCACAGACTACACATGATGAGGGAAGTCACACTGGTTCCTTCTCCCTTCACTGCCATGGGACACTGGGCTCTGTACTCTATGTCTTAACAACAACAACAACAACAACAACGGAATCCAAAGGCTTATTCATTTCTTTTTTCCTCTTTTTTTTTTTTTAAATTATACTTTAAGTTCTAGGGTACATGTGCACAATGTACAGGTTTGTTACCTATGTATACATGTGCCATGTTGGTGTGCTGCACCCATTAACTCGTCATTTACATTAAGTATATCTCCTAATGCTATCCCTCCCCCCTCCCCCCACCTCATGACAGGCCCCAGTGTGTGGTGTTCCCCACCCTGTGTCCAAGTGTTCTCACTGTTCAATTCCCACCTATGAGTGAGAACATGCAGTGTTTGGTTTTCTGTCCTTGTGATAGTTTGCTGAGAATGATGGTTTCTAGCTTCATCCGTGTCCCTACAAAGGACATGAACTCATCCTTTTTTATGGCTGCATAGTATTCCATGGTGTATATGTGCCACATTTTCTTAATTATTTCCACACATCTACAACCATCTGATCTTTGACAAACCTGACAAAAACAAGAAATGGGGAAAGGATTCCCTGTTTAATAAATGGTGCTGGGAAAACTGGCTAGCCATATGTAGAAAGCTGAAACTGGATCCCTTCCTTACACCTTATACAAAAATTAATTCAAGATGGGCTTATTCATTTCACTGAGTGCCATTCCACACATATTTGTGGTGTGGGTGAGGCATGGTAGATGAGATTCACAGCCTGGGCTGCCTGATAGCCGGATTCCTTACATCTGAGCTGAAATGGTCTCCAACTAGACCGAATGATGATTCTCTTTTCTCAGAAAAACACAACACATTAGAACTTGTTGATTTTAAAATTGCCTACTGTGTCCTCTTTAAAAACTTGGATGCAGGACATCCCTTTTATCTTTATTAGAATTGGGAATTGGATGACAGATGCTGATCCAGGGCAAAATTGCATTTTTTAAAAAATTTACTTTAAGTTCTGGGATACACGTGGAGAATGTTCAGGTTTGTTACATAGGTATACATGTGCCATGGTGGTTTGCTGCACCTATGAACCCATCATTTAGGTTTTAAGACCCACATGCATTAGGTATTTGTCCTAATGCTCTCCCTTTCCTTGTCCCCAACCACCTGACAGGCCCTGTTGTGTGATGTTCCTCTCCCTGTGTCCATGTGTTCTCATTGTTCAACTCCCACTTGTGAGTGAGAACATGCGGTGTTTGGTTTTCTGTTCTTGTGTTAGTCTGCTGAGAATGATGACTTCCAGCTTCATCCATGTCCCTGCAAAGACATGAACTCATTCTTTTTTGTGGCTGCAAAATTGCATATTTTTAAAAATTTGGTGGAACTTCTAGAAGCTTTCTGGATATTTTGTCCATAATTTCAGGTGTTTGAGTATGTGGGATAGCCTGGGGCGACCCTTCTCTTACATAGGTGAGGCAACACACACGTACACACATACTTATGCATGCATATGTACACACCTCTTCCATACTCACACACGTATGCACGCGCACACACACATATTAATGATAAATAAATAAACACACATGTTAATTAATGATAAATGCAAAAAATGTTGGTGCAAACTGTCAGAGCTGTGGGAAAAGAGCTCAGTGGGACCCAAAGCTTGGGAAAATTTCAGAGGAGGTAGGACTTTCCCCCTTCTTCTTCCGAGAGATGAACAACAAATTTGCAATGTGCGTGTAGTACTTTCTTCACTTCACACTTCCTTATTTCAATTACATAACCATTTGGTGCAGCAATGGCTTCCTCTGTATTGCTTCCCAAATTTGAGTCATTACTCTATGATTTTTATCATCTCTGGGTACCACCTACCCTGTGATTTACTAATGATATTCCCTTTTCAAAAACAGCCTCATCCCAAGCAGTGCCATTTGTGAAATCACACTTTCAGTGTGAGTTACAGTTTCCTCATGCATATCGTTAATGAAATAAATACAAAAATGTTAAACTAAAAAGAGTGTTGATCCATATGCTGGAGAAATCATCTCATGTGCCTCCTGGGGTGTGTGCCTGCCCCTTCTTGGAGAACACTGCTCTACTTTAGGTAAATGGGCAAGCAGTTAATAAAACAAGAAGTTGCCACTGGGCCATTTTCATTTCTAAGAACTTAATCCTCTGGCCACCAAAATGCAGTTCGCTCCTGGTTGAGATCTAATGTTCTCTTCATAAGGTAATGGATAATCAGCAGTCAGAGTGGACTTTGCACTCAGCACAATTCTCGCATTTCCCAGCTAAAGAAATGGAGACCTGGAGAGGAAGGGCCCTGGTGAATTAGTGGTAAACCAGGACAAGACCCAGGTCTCTAGGGCCTGAAGTAGATGCCCTCACCCCTGTTTTGTATTCATCAGATCATCCTTATCGATGAAGCCACAGCCTCCATTGACACGGAGACGGACACCCTGATCCAGCGCACAATCCGTGAAGCCTTCCAGGGCTGCACCGTGCTTATCATTGCCCACCGTGTCACCACCGTGCTCAACTGTGACCGCATCCTGGTTATGGCCAATGGGAAGGTGAAGGCTGCGTCCCTCAGCTGGTGGGAGGATGAGGGCTCAGACTGCTACCCCGGATGCCTTTGAGTCCTCCAAGGACACAAGCTCAGCTGTGCCCTGATCCTCCCCTCACCTTTCTCTACCCTCCAGGTGGTAGAGTTTGATCGGCCGGAGGTCCTGCGGAAGAAGCCTGGGTCGTTGTTCGCAGCCCTCGTGGCCACAGCCACTTCTTCACCAAGATAAGGAGATGTGGAGACTTCATGGAGGCTGGTGGCTGAGCTCAGAGGTTCACACAGGTGCAGCTTCGGGGCCCACAGTCTGCGACCTTCTTGTTCGGAGATGATAAGTTCTCCTGGAAGCAGGGGTAAATGTAGGAGGGGCGGGGATTGCTGGATGGAAACGCTGGAACAGGCTACTTGATGGCTGTCAAAGCCTTAGAACCCCAGCACCATTGGAGACATGGGATTCAGTGATCGTGTGGTTCTCCTTTTAACTTATATGCTGAATAATTTTATAATAAGGTAAAAGCTTATCGTTTTCTGATCTGTGTTAGAAGTGTTGCAAATGCTGTACTGACTTCGTAAAAAATAAAACTAAGGGAAAGTCACTTTCTTTGTTCTTTCTCTTTCTTTTTTTTTTTTTTTATTTTCTGACAAGGTGTTGCTCTGTTGCCCCGGCTGGAGTGCAGTGGCACAATCTCAGCTCACTGCAGCCTCTGCCTCCTGGGTTCAAGCAATTCTCCTGCCTCAGCCTCCTGAATAGCTAGGATTACAGGCATGTGCCACTATGCCTGGCTAATTTTTGTATTTTTAATAGAGGCAGGGTTTCACCATGTTGGCCAGGCTAGTCTCGAACTCCTGACCTCAAGTGATCGGCCTGCCTTGGCCTCCCAAAGTGCTGAGGTTATGGGCATGAACCACTGTGCCCGCCCATCTTCATTCTGCTTTTTATGTTAGCTAGTACTTGTTCAGTTGCAAGGAACAGAGACTCCTTAAAACTAACTTTGGCAAAAAAAAAAAGAAAAAGAAAAAAAAAAAGAGTTTGTTGGTCTTTACAGAAAAAGTTCAGGGTTGGGTGCCAGAATGAAAGGATGCTTATCTTGAGGTCTCCGTTTCTCTTCTCCTAGCTCTGCGTTCCTTTGTTTGGCTTCACTTTCTGAGCTTCTCTTGCCTCATGGTGGCAATATGGTTGCCTGCAGCTCCAGGTTCACATCCTACACACTCGGCACCCCCCAGGTCTTCTTGCCTCAATGATTCCAGGGTGAAATCTCACTGGGCCAACTTGGGCCATGTACTTGTTCCTGACCAGTCATGTGCTAAGCTGTTGGCATACCGTGATTTGCCAGGCCTGAGCCACGTGCCCATACTTGGGCCTGGGGATGGGATTTGCTGCCCTGGATCATATAGATGGAGAATAGAAGAGGTTTTTTTGCCAAAGTAAAATTGAGATGCTCTTACTACCTGAAGGAAGAATGGCTGTGGATGCTGGCCAGACCCCAAATAGCAGCTGTCTACTATGATTGTTTACTGAAGGACAGCATAACTTATAACGTATGACAACTGAAAATAAAATAATTTGTTTTCTCTCTTTCTTGTTCTCACGCCCCCACCCTCCACATGTGGTTATAGATAAATAGAAAAGGCAATCATTTTCACCTTACTTCTGGGGAGACCTTGTTGTTGGGGAAAATATGTTTCAAAGTATTTTCCTTTTTCTTCCAGATTATGATGTCTGATTTTCCAAAAATGCCATAAAAAATCAATTTAGTAAACCAATGTTTCTCACTGTCTTGCTTGCACTGGTGCTGGGGATGAAATGTCGTCCCTGCCCTCAGGGAATTTGGAATCTCCTGAGGGTAAGTAAACAGTAAAACTGTAAACAAGTAAGCAGGCTGATCCAGAACAGGGCTACCTGAGGTTATAGGCAGGAACAGGGTGTGGAGGAAAAGGCAGCCCCTGGGGACTTCCTGGAGGCAGTGTGGGCATAGTTTACTGAGACCTGAGCACTGAACAAAAACATTTACTCCGAGGAAGGGGACTGGGGCAAGAAAGAATGTTCAAGGCAGAGAGAACAGCCGACAAATCCCTGTGGGAATGAGCTACTACAGGGGCTGATGCAATCTCTGGACGGAACAAAGTCCAGTGCCCTGGAGCTTGAACCTTCTGTTCCCCATTCTGGACTCTCTAGTGGCACCTGCTTCTCCTTCTAGGGGGTTTATCTTTCTTAAAAAACCTTTTGTCTGTTATTCCCTTCTCCCCAGTCCTGGCTTTTTTCTTTTTTTGGGTCCTGAAGTGTCCTTGGAAACCCCATGTGCTACCATCCCGTCATAGCTCAGCTGGTCATCTGCCCATTAAGGGTGACTCTCTTTCCCCAGCTTGCCTCTTCCTAGAGCTGCTGTGGGACACTGCCCACGTCACAGGTGAGGGAACTCTCTACACGCTGGGATGTCTCCATCACACTCCAGGCAAGGTCCCTCCCCAGGCCACATGCAGCTACTGCCTTTTCCTTGAGCGGCCAGCAGATGGCAGCCTCGTCCCAAAAATGCGGTGAAGGCCACACTGGGCTTCAGAGCTGGGCGGATCCACGGATAGAATTAGCCAGAAAAGTGTTGACCCCCGGAGTCAGAGGACAGGAAATAGAGCCCATTTCCACTCAGTGTGCAGGGCCCCATCCCATCTGCCCCCCTCCCCACCTCCAGCAGCAAAATGGGAGAACCATTGGCTCCGAGCAGCAATAAAGCAGAATTTTTTGAAAAAATACCGTTAGTTTTTTAAATCAAATTGGTTTTACATATGTATACACACACGTATATATGCATATCTATGTATGCACATATACACATAGATGTGTGTGTGTGTGTGTGTGTGTGTGTATATATATATATAGAGAGAGAGAGAGAGAGAGACGGAGTTTCACTCTTGTTGTGAAGGCTGGAGTGCAGTGGCGTGCTCTCTGCTCACTGCCTGCTGGTTCCAGCGATTCTCCTGCCTCAGCCTCCTGAGTAGCTGGAATTACAGGTGCCTGCCACCACACCTGGCTAATTTTTGTATTTTTAGTAGAGATGGGGTTTTGCCAAGTTGGCCAGGCTGGTCTTGAACTCGTAACCTCAGGTGCTCTGCCTGCCTCGGTCTCCCAAAGTGTTGGGATTATAGGTGTGAGCCACTGCACCCAGCCAATATTGTAATATTTTATTCCTTAAGCTGAGTGGTGAGTGTATGAGGCTTTGGTTTTTAATAATTCTTTTCACCTTTTCAGGTTTCAGAAATGTTTTAAGATAAACATTTAAAAATTGGTATTTGGTCTTTCAAAAATAATACTAAAATAATTGTAATGAGAGAATGCAGGGCTTCATTGTGCCTTGTTGTATTTATTTGATGGTTTATTATTTTTATTTTCAAATCCATACTGGTGGAGAGGAGGTCATGGTTTCTTTAGTACTTAGAGGTTCTAGAGGCCTTAATCTGTACATGAGTTGGGGTGATGTTGTCAGAGGCATTTGAACCAGAGCAACTCCATCTTGAATAGGGGCTGGGTAGAATAAGGCTGGGACCTACTGGGCTGCATTCCCAGATGGTAAGGCATTCTAAGCCACAGGATGAGATAGGAGGTTGGCACAAGATACAGGTCATAAAGACCTTGCTGATAAAACAGGATGCAGTAAAGAAGCCGGCCAAAACCCACCAAAACCAAGATGGTGACAAGAGTGACCTCGGTTGTCTTCACTGCTCCACTCCCACCAGCGCCATGACAGTTTACAAATGCCATGGCAATGTCAGGAAGTTATCCTATATGGTCTAAAAAGGGGAGGCATGAATAATCCACCCCTTGTTTAGCATATCATCAAGAAATAACCATAAAAGTGAACAACCAGCAGCTCTCGGGACTCTTCTGTCTATGGAATAGCTGCTCTATCTATGGAGTAGCCATTCTTTTATTTCTTTACTTGTTTTTTTTGTTTTGTTTTGAGATGGAGTCTTGCTCTGTTGCCAGGCTGGAGTGCAGTGGCGTGGTCTCAGCTCATTGCAACCTCCGCGCCACCCCTGACCCCCTCCTCCCCACCCCCCGGGTTTAAGTGATTCCCCTGCCCAGCCTCCCGAGCAGCTGGGACTACAGGCGCCCACCACCACGCCCAGTTAATTTTTTGTATTATAGTAGAGAGGCGGTTTCACCGTGCTGGCCAGGATGGCCTTGCTCTCCTGACCTCGTGATCCCCCCACTTCGACCTCCCAAAGTGCTGGGATTACAGGCGTGAGCCACCGTGCCCAGCCCCTTTACTTGCTTAATAAACTTCCTTTCACTTTACCCTATGGATTCACCCTGAATTCGTTCTTGCGCGAGATCCGAGAGCCCCCTCTTGGGGTCTGGATTGGGGCTCCTTTCCTGTAACAGTGTGGTCCACAGTGACAGCAGCCGATGTGCAGAGCAAAGGAGGCCACAGTCACGCTGGCCCTTCCTGCCCTGCCCTCTGTCTGCAGCCCTGGACGATTTTCTAAGAGAAACTGGTAAATAAGCAGTCTTCAGAGACCAACTTCCATGGTGGCCAGAGCACTATGCTGTGCAAGTCACCAACAGGAAGAGGGGAAGACTCAGACTTCAGTCTTTCCGGTCCGGAAGGGCTTCTTTCAGAAAAGTGACTCCAGAGGGCACCCCCAGCCTAGAAGGCGTGGACGTTTGGGTCGCTGGAAAGGTCCCAGGAGGGAGTGGCTGCCTGGAGGGGTAGGGAGCTCCTCATGGCTGGGAGCTTCTCCTGGCACTGAAAGCTCCCTCCAGTGCAAGGTGAGGGGCAGTATTCTTATCCCCAGGCTGGGAGCAGGCTGAGTGCTGGGAGAAATTCTGCATACACCTCTCTGGGGACTGGAACACTGGAATGCAATGATGGAAATAATAACGCCTGACAGCAGAAGTTCTCAAACTTGAACTTGAGTATCCAAATTTTCTGGAGGGCAAGACACAGATTGCTGGACCCCAACCTCATATGGTTCCATCCAGTAGGTCTGGGGTTGGGCTTAAGAATTTGCCCTTCTAGGCCGGGCGCGGTGGCTCACGCCTGTAATCCCAGCACTTTGGGAGGCTGAGACAGGCGGATCACGAGGTCAGTAGATCGGGACCATCCTGGCTAACACGGTGAAACCCTGTCTCTACTAAAAATACAAAAAAAATTAGCCGGGCGTAGTGGCGGGTGCCTGTAGTCCCAGCTACCCGGGAGGCTGAGGCAGGAGAATGGCGTGAACCCGGGAGGCGGAGCTTGCAGTGAGCTGAGATCCGGCCACTGCACTCCAGCCTGGGCGACAGAGCGAGACTCCGTCTCAAAAAAAAAAAAAAAAAAAAAAAAAGAATTTGCCCTTCTAACAAGGCTCAGATGTTGCTGATATTGCTGGTCTCTGGCCCACACTCTGAGAACACAGAGGTTAGCTGAGGGCACCTGTCCCATATGATCTAGACAGGAAGGGTCCAGGCCCCCATGCGAATGTGCTTCCCAAAGTTTCTGTGCATCCGGGCACTTTGATTTGCATGCCCTCTTTTAACTCTGCCTTCCTGAGCATCCCACTAGGCCATCCATCCTCTCCTTTGCTGCACTGCATTGACCTAGCAGGAGAATTCAACACTTTTCCTTATTTCCTTTGTATGTGTAGACCACTTTAATGAAGTGCGGGGTCAGAAGAGTTGTTGACAGCAAGTCAACAACTTCCAACTGAATATCAACCATCTGCTTTCTTAAGGAGTCCCTCACCATTCTGCCTGCTCTGGCTCTGGTTTCCTCTCTGGTTCTCTGATTACCCTCTGTGTTCTCCCTGCCCCCACCTCCCAATTCTTGAACACGTTTTACGCAGAGCAGTTTAGTTCTTCCTTCTGATGCCCTTTCCTGCCAAGCAAGTCATTAGGGTGTCTCTGACTGCCCCAAGAGACAGATCAAGGCAGTCGCTAAACAGAAATGGTTCCCACCCTCTGATTCACTCTGGTGCCAGCTGTTAAGATTGTAAAATTTCACCCCATTATCCTAAATGTCCCCTAATCTGTCCCCTGGTATCATTTAGAAAATTCTATGGAATGCAACCGCTTCAGAGTCAAAAGCAATTTTAGAAGTCGTCAGTCCAGCTGCTCTTAGCCTGTGGTCCATGGACCTCTTAGCTAGATTCAGGGCACCTATGAATTTGGATGGGAAAAAAAAATGACATCTTTATTTGTACAAATTGAAATTTGGTATTTTCCTTGATGGGGCAACAAATAGATACTATTAGCAATATCTGTGACCTTGTTACCAATAGAAATCAACGATATTCTCAAATCTCATTTCAATTGTTTCAGATGTCTCAGAATATCACTTATATGCATCAATGTTTTGAAATTATAATAGTCATTAGGCCTTCTGCTAGATCACATTACTTAGTGCATCAATATAGAAGCATATATCTTACAATATTCAGCTGTGTTTTATACATATTATGGTAAGCGCATTCTGTATAATTGGTTATCTTTGCAATCCTATGTACTTCATCTCATGCATAGAAATACTTTTTCTGAGAATATACTAGAATGCCAAAGAGGTCCATGGCACACAAACAATTTAAGAACCTGCATTTAACTCAGCTCTTTGATTTTCTAGAGGAAACTCATGTCCCAGGCAGAGGAGATACCTTGCCCACAACCACACCACTGGCTTTTAATAGGCTGGTTTAGAACTCGAATCTAAAACAGGAGATGGGGCTGGGCCTGGTGGCTCATGCGTGTAATCCCAGCACTTTGGGAGGCCAAGGCGGGTGGATCACCTGAGGTCAGGAGTTTGAGACCAGCCTGGCCAACATGGTGAAACCCCGTCCCCACTAAAAATACAAAAATCAGCCAGGTATGGTGGCATGTGCCTGTAATCACAGCTACTAGGGAGGCTGAGGCAGGAGAATTGCTTGAACCTGGGAGGTGGAGGTTGCAGTGAGCCAAGATTGAGCCATTGCACTCCAGCCTGGGCAATGAGAAAAACTCCATCTCAAAAATAAAATAAAATAATAAAATAAAACAGGAGAGGGAAGAAAACGAGAAGGACAAAGCAAGTAGTAAGGGCTGGGGATACAGGCCTCACCCCCAAACCAGCCAGCATGGCCTGCTTAGAGCAGGGGGACAGAGAGGCTGCCCCTTCACAGAAGTTCTATTTCTAGTGCCTGATGGCCCCTCATGCAGAGCTTGCCATCCAGTGCAGCATATTTGAGTAGCATTAGTGCAAAACTACGTTTCATCAGAGCAAAGAGG
The DNA here is from genome assembly GCF_047675955.1 of Chlorocebus sabaeus. Classification (NCBI taxonomy): domain Eukaryota; kingdom Metazoa; phylum Chordata; class Mammalia; order Primates; family Cercopithecidae; genus Chlorocebus; species Chlorocebus sabaeus. Next base: position 44,979,036 of record NC_132908.1, on the reverse strand, counting down.
AGTACACTTTGCTGACTCGATAACCGTGTTCCTTGCCAATCCTTGGTTCCCAGATACTTCATGGTTGGCATTGTACTCTAGAGAGAACCGTACTGATTTGGAAACTTCTGTTCTGATATGAGGGTCTCCGTTCCTCTCGGTGGCATTCACTGAAATGCTCCCCACCTCCTTCTCCCCTCACACATCAGTATCCTTCACTGATCTGGGGTGTGTTCATGATTTAGACTTAACAGAGCACTTCCTGGCATATAATTGCATATAAATGTATGCCATAGGATTGTGTACAGTTACTACAGATGGCTGAGTTTTTGCTCTAAGCTCCTTAACAGCCCATGCAAAGAAAGAAATAGGTTTATTACAAGATTTTTGTGACCCAACCATTTAAATGGAAAATTTAGTTGTTTGCAATTAGCATAGTTTTCCTGATTCTGAGAATGGATTCTCTGAGAATTCTTTCTCGTGTTGGGGGCAGGTTTTAATTCCTAGGCTTAGCTCTCTGAGCCAAGGGGCTTGCTCAGGTCTTTAAGCTGTAAGTGGTGGAGCTGAGGCCAGCACCCACATTTTCTGGCTGTGAAATATTTTTGTTCTTTATTAGAGGGCTTGTTCTCTGACTGTTGCATGCATGTATTTCTGGCTCACGAATCCTATTATTGCTTTACTTACATTTATTTCTTCCACTTACTGTTTTAAAAGTCCATGCAAATTCCAAATTGCTTTCCAGAATCACTTGACATCAGCTTTGTTTGATAGTCCTTTTATCTCTCTCTCCTTAGTTCATTAGGCAAATAAAGTGAAAAACACAAACCCCTTCTTTTAGCAGAGACTTCAGTGTATTTCTACTAGACAGATTCTGACAGCAACCCAGGAGGTAGAATTCTTACTTCTAGCGAGATCCTGCTCGTTTTAAAATTATTATTCACAAACAATAGCTACCATTTATTGAGTGTTTACTCTGTTTAAGGCACTGTGTTTAAGCGCTTCACTTGCATGATCCACTTGAATCCTCGGTTAGTTTACAATGCTTTTAGGATAGTGTTTTCATTTTGTAGTTGATGACATTGAAATTTAGAGATTTTGAGGACAGATCTCATTCCACAGTTTCTACTCTTAGCCACTATAAGCTATTGATTCTATGTAACTGCACACACTGATTTCTGAGCACTTCTTGGGGCCTTTGGGCCAAGTCTTTCTGCTCTGACTCTCTTATCTGTCTCTTTCTGTCTTTGTCTCCCCACTCCTCTCTAATTTTTTCTTTTTTCAGACAGAACCTCACTTTTTTGTTGTTGTTGTTAAGACGGAGTCCTGCTCTGTCGCCCAGGCTGGAATGCAGTGACGCAATCTCGGTTCACTGCAACTTCTGCCTCCAGGGTTCAAGCAATTCTCCTGCCTCAGCCTCCCGAGTAGCTGGGAACTACATGCATCACCATGCCGGGCTAATTTTTGTATTTTTAGTAGAGATGCAATTTCAACCATGTTGGCCAGGTTGGTCTTGAACTCCTGGCCTTAGGTGGACTGCCCGCCCAAACCTCCCAAAGTGCAGGGATTACAGGCGTAAGGCACCATGCCCGGCCAGAACTTCACTTGGAATAGAGACCCCGCAGAACCTCAGAGCTGGGAAAATTCCCTTCCCATTGAACACCGGTTTTCCCTTGCCACAGAGCACCACTGCAGGTGTTCGAGCACGCAGACTCCTGACTTATGCATGCACAGTTATTTACAAGGGATGTGCAGCATGGACATGTGTTGGGGCTCGGACAACAATACCCCAAAGTATAGCACTTTGGCAGGCTGAGTACTTTGAACTGATGGAGTTTGGATGACCTCAGAAGCAAGTTCTCTCTGACCTTCTCCTGCCCTCCGGTACCCCTTGTGCCCCTCTTTCTCCCCTGAGATGAGTCATAGAAACCAGAGTTCCCCTTCCCCAAGGTGAGTCGTAGAAATTCTTCCCCCAAAGCCACCCATAAAACCTAAAAATATGACTCAAACCTTCCCCCACCCTTCTGCACAGGAACTGGCCGTAAAGAAATTCTCTGACCAACTTTGAGAGTAGGTCCTAAGACCCTCATTCCAGAGGGGTCGTGCCCCATACCTAGAAAGAAGGAATGCTGCACAGAGAGGCCAAGAAGAATCTGCACAGACAGGCCCTGCTGGGTCCCCATCCTACCACCTCGGTCCATTAGAGTCGATCAGAACTTTCTGTCCAATCACATTTCTATACCACTGTCAATTCCTCATTGAATCTAAGCATAAAAATGGACGGTTCTCCCTGAGCCTTTCGGTATTCATTTCTGAAGACTCACATGTCATGGTAAACTTTGATGAAATAAAATGGTTATGCTTTCCTTTTGTTAGTCTGCCTTTTGTTACAAGAGTGTCAGCCACGACCCATATGAGTGGTGAGGAAAAGTATCACACTTTTTCTCCCCTACACATGTATATCACTGTACACAATTTTATGTACACTATTTTGTATACAAAATAGAGGTTTTTTTTTTTTTTTTTTTTTAAGACAGGGTCTCACTCTCATTTTCCAGGCCTGAATGCAGTGGCATGATCATAGCTTACTGCAGCCTTGACTTCCTAGGCTCAGGTGATACTCCCACCTTAGCCTCCCAAGTAGCTAGGACTACAGACACATGCCACCACGCCCAGCTAATTTTTGTATTTTCAGTAGAGATGGGGTTTCGCCATGTTGCCGAGGCTTGTCTTGAATGCCTGGGCTCAAGTGATCCGCCTGCCTCGGCCCCCCAGTGTTGGGATTATAGGCCTGAGCCACTGCACCCAGCCAAAATAGAACTTTTATTTATTTATTTTTTTATTATACTTTAAGTTCTAGGGTACATGTGCATAACGTGCAGGTTTGTTACATATGTATACTTGTGCCATGTTGGTGTGCTGCACCCATCAACTCGTCAGCACCCATCAACTCGTCATTTACATCAGGTATAACTCCCAGTGCAGTCCCTCCCCCCTCCCCCCCCCCCGCAAAATAGAACTTTTAAAGGAAGAGGAAAAATACAAAAAGGATTTCTATTTTTTTTCTTTTTGTATTCCAGTGCATTATCTTGCCCCACCCCCAGGTGTGTGTACACCCAGACTGGGCCTCAGGTCCCTGACCCTGGGTGAGTCCACGCTCTGCCTGGAACAGGAGCTTGTCTGGTCTCTTCCTAAGGACTTCCTTGGATACAGACCGTACAGTCCCTCTCCATCATTCTCCACTCTGTTTCCTGCTAGGCCAACCAATCTTCTTGCGTAGCGCCCAATACCGTTTGTCTGGGTGGAAATCCGTCTCCGCCCGGCCTTTCATGGAGATGGAGGAAAACTGATCAGCATTCCTCCTGCATAAACTTGATAGCACTTGACTCCGTTTGGAAGATTGTGGAAGCGAGTCTTTGCTGTGTTTATGAGACCCCCGGGGTTGTTGTGAAGATCAGGTGATAAAGAGGATAAAGAATTTTGCGATACACAAAGGGCTTCCAGAAATGTCAAGTGATATTATTAGCAGTGATTTGCATTAATGAAGGGAAGAACGGAGGGAAATTAAATGGGACACTTTGGACTCGCGTAAGGAAACTGTTGTCAGTCTAGCTCACTTCCCAGGCCGGGGAGCCTTCCTTCCTGGGAGGACCCATTTTCCTACACAGCTGCCCACAGCCCCGCTCCATCTCCACCTTCCTCTAGATAGGAAGAGAACTCAGGTAGGGCAAAGGCGGCGAATTCGCATGTCCAGGAAGCGGCGGAGCCGGAAGGTAGCCAGCAGGGGGCGGCATTGCGCAGGACAGGAGAAGGCAGCGGCCGAGTTCCTCATAAAATCCACGTGCGTGAGGCTAGGGAGGGTCCTCTAAGGTGTCTAAGTAACCCTTAAAGCGGAATCAAGATTTGTTTTTTCTGCACTTAGAGAGTTTGCTTCCTCCCAGCCGGCTCGCTGAGCGCTGTGGAACCCTTCGGCTAGGCTCACCTGAAATCGGGCGCTTGTTCTGGGCCAGGCGCTGAAGGGGCTCCCGGAATCATACCTGCGCTGGGGGTGTGCAGGGTTCCAAGACTGACACATGGGGAACTTTTGTATGCAAGGGCTAGCTGCTAGTGCCGGTATCAGACTTACCTTCCATTCATTTCAAGACAAATTGAGCTCAAATTACCCTTTTCTTTTTCGTTAAATGAATGGGGAATGAATGAATGAGATTTTCTGTTTTGGAGATTACCTTACCCTCCCCTCCCCTCCCCTCCCCTACCCCTACCCCTACCCCATCCTCCCCTCCCCCTGCCCTCCCCTCCCCCTCCTTCTCTTTCCCTGATCCCAAAGTTGCTTCTTCGTTGCAGGAACACAGCGTAGGAAATTCGATGCATTCTCCCAGGAAGGAGCCTGGAGTGGGACTCAGGGGACCTGGGTGCTGGTCTCAGCCCCACGCCAGTCGTGGACAGGCCTCTGTTCCTTGGGCTTCTCGTCTGTAGAATCAGGGTTGGAGAGAGGATTTTTCTCCTTCTCTTCTACAAGGATGTGCTGCGACAGCCAGGGAAGGGCTGACCATGCACAGTGCTTTCATGCACAGGCTCTGACTGTCACCAAAGAACCAGACCGGGCCACAGGCCATCCTGGGAGAGGGAAGAGCCCTTTAATGTGGGCAGAGGGAATGTTGGTCCGCCAGAGTTCCCTCTCAGGTGTGGTGGGAGTGGCAGTTGAATGGGGCAGTTGGAGAGGAGGACTTCAGGCAGGTGGGACAAGAGAAGCTGAATCTGAGGTCCTTGGGGAGAAGGAGGCCCAGGAGTCCTGGGTAGTAGGTGCCAGGCTCTGAGCCCCATGACTGCTGACCCTCCTCCCCTCCCTCTCGTCCTCAGCCCAGGTAAAGCTTCTCCCTATAGCAATTAGCGGCCACCATTTATTCCCACGGGCCCTTGTCTCTCATCCCCAGGACAGGCTGTGGGGAGGGGGGCGGTGACACCACTGAATGGGGCTGCCCAAGCGGGAGGCAGCAGGATCGAGGCTCCGAGAAGAAAGGCAGCCCCTCTTCCACTTTTGGAGCCCCCGTTATCATAAAAGAAAAGGCAGATATGCCTAGACACGATTTCAAAATCTCTGAAATACAAAAGCCTACACTGAATAATTTAAGTCTTTTTCCACGCATGCACAAACACATATACAGGGTAGTATTCACAATTTAATTATGGGATTTATACCCCCCACCCACCCAAAAAAAAAGACCTGGAATTCATGAAGCATTACTGTGGTTCTCATAGGAAGCTTTCTCCTTCCTTCCTTCCTTCCTTCCTTCCTTCCTTCCTTCCTTCCTTCCTTCCTTCCTCCCTCCCTCCCTCCCTCCCTCCTTCCTTCCTTCCTTCCTTCCTTCCTTCTTTCCTTTTCTTTTCTTTTCTTTTCTTTTCTTTTCTTTTCTTTTCTTTTCTTTTCTTCTTTAAAATATATTATTTTCCTGGGAGTGTAGATTTCAGTTGCTCTAAATCCAGGCTCTTGCATCCTTCTCTGATGATGTCGGAATGTGTCTGTAACTGGATGGATGACCTCATTTGGAGATGCCATCACTGGCCACTGTTTTAGGACCTCTTGGGGATGAGGGGACTTGAGCAAAAGCACCCCACTTCCCTTCCTGCACCCCCAGCTTGGTGCTGTCCCCTGCATGCACTTCCCTCTGCCACCTCTCTGCCTCCCCCTCCCTCCCAACGCCAGTCCCTCATCACTCACAGGGCTTTCTGGTCTGGCTGCTGCAGGTGCGGGGGACCTGGGGACAGACAGGACAGCTGCGGTGCGGGCAGGGCCTGGGAGAGCTCCCAGTGTCTCCTCTGTGCTGGAGGCCTGTCAGGCCCTGGAGGAAGGGGCTGTGGGGGTTGGCGGAGACCATCAGATATTGATAACTTTGGTGGCTTTAAATGAAGAATGGATTTATTAAGAAAGAAGTAGGGCTGTAGTCTTGTACCTGGGAAAAATGTTATGACTAAAGGTGTGCCTGCTTTTGGTTGGTGGAGGGACTCCCATCATGAGCACCAAGGAAGACCCAGGGTCCAATTCTCGAACATGAAGTTGTTAATTTTCTGGGCTAGACAGGGGCAGAAATGAAATATAACAGAACAAAGTGGGCAGGTGTGGAAAATGGTTCTTCTTGAGATGACTTCTAGACATCTTTTGTTCTCTCTTGGGGCAGAGACGAGGATAGAGAAAAAGGCCTCAGGAAACACTATAAGGAAGACAGCAGTGCTAATGCAATAATAAATGTTACGTGACCCCAAATCTCAGAGTCACAGAGACAGTAAGGAGTGGTGGGGATTGTGGCAAACTAAAGCATGTATGCCCTGCCCAGGAGGGGTTGCTGTGCTCAACGTGAGTGGATTGTCATCATGTGAGCATACAGAGCTCCTGATATTTGATGAAAGCCAGAAACCAGTCTTATTTTTTTTAATGTGGTATCTCCTCATTTTTAAACGTTTTCCACAAATTGGAAAAAAATGTTTAAACTACGCAGGCCATATAAAATGGAACTGCAAGTTGCACATGGTCCACAGTTTGTGTCCTGTGCTGTAAACAGAGCCCTTCTTGCTTCTGCCTGTCCAGTCTGTTGAGGTTAGGCTAGGAACCCCCTGCCTGACAGCAGAGGGGGTGCACCAATGACTTTTTGGCACCTCCTGCCAATCCTCAGATGCTCTGCATGGAAAATACAATGCCAAGAACAGAGCCACGATGGCTGCAGGGACCCTGGCCGGGTCGGCACTGCCTCCTCCCAGCTCTCATCAGCTGTGCACCCCTCAGACCCCATCCTGTGATTGCCAGCAAGCAGATTTCTCACCCCAGGCAGCTCCTCACTCCTGGCAGAGGATGGTGTGACAGACGGGGATAGAGACGTTAGCCAAAGCAGGCTTCCTGATTTAAAAAAAAGTCTCATTTTCCCCCCAGGGCTGCCAAATTTAGCAAAGTGCCATTCCAGCTGCAATGCTTCCAAGCCACCTCAGATCATCATAACTTCCCATGCCCTGGGGAGCACTCAAGGAAATTACCTTCTAGCACCAATTTCCTATGCATGCTGATTACTCAGACCTGGCCAGGGAGTCCTGGCCTCCAGTGTTTGGTATCTGGGACTCAGGAGCCCTAAAGACAAACTGATGACATCTTGCTGCCAGGGTCCCTTACCATTAGAAAAGGGAACCAAAAAATAGAAATTATAGATAAGAGTTCTCCACTAACAATGAGTTCCACCCTCTCACAGGGGCTGGGAAAGATTAGCCTGGATGAGAGAAGCTAGCAACTGGGTGGTTGGGAGTGAGTTGTAGGAAATGACAATGGTCCTCAAATATCACAAGGCACATGAAGAGGACATCAGTGGAGGCTGCATGGCTCCTGAGAGCAGAGAAGTGTGCAGAAAAATTGCATTTAGTTCCACAGAAGGAAAAAAAATCGTCCTCTTTAGGGGTGTTTCCTTAGAAAATGCTTAACTTTTTATTTTGCGATGATTTCAAACTTACAGAAAAGTAACAGAAATAATGCTAAGAGATCCCAACTACCCTCCACTGAGATTTGCAGTGACATTTTTGCCACATTTACTTTAGCATTAATATCAAAATCAGGAAATTCATCTTTGATAAAATATTATTGCAGAATCTATAGTCCATATTTAAATTTCTCCAATGTTCCAATACTGTTCTTTTAAAAATTTCATTTACTTATTTTTGTTTTTTTAGAGCAGGAGTGAACATTTATTAAAAAGTTTTAGAGCAGGAATGGAAGAAAGTAAAGTACACTTGGAAGAGAGTCAGGCGGGTGACATGAGAGTCAAGTGCACAGTTTGACCTTCGACTAGGGCCAATAATGTTCTTTATAGCACATTTATTTTCCTCTGTTCAAGCATCCAATCCAGGCTGTGTGTTGCTTTTAGCTGTCACATATCTTCTGTATCCTTTAATCTGAGATGTTTCCTCACCTTTGTTTGTCTTTCGTACTATTGATGTTTTTGAAGAGCACAGGCCACTTGGGTTCGTCTGGTATTTTCTCAAGACTAGATGCAGGAATACTGCATGCGGGCTGTCTTGAGAAGAAGTGACTGGGGTCTGTCACCAAAGCGTGTTGAGGCCCGATCTGGTGGGCCAGAGGGAAATTCTCCATGAGAGGCTAGTTTGCCATGTCTTGGATTCTGTGATTCTCCCCCAAATAATTTCAGCTGGGTTTCAGAACTTGCCGTGAGCTCTTTCTTCTTCATCAGCGAATCTGCTTTCCTACTGCTGCTTTGCTCAGGTTACCAAGGGCAGGGCAGTGCCCCAGCGGGCATTGGGAGGTCATGGGTGGTTGATCAGGGACCACAGCTTGACTGTCCACTCTGCCCGGCAGTTGCAGAGCGAGGGGGCATGCGGTAGAAAGACCGTGCCCAAAGGCTGCACTTGGGTTCAGGCTTCTTTTCTTGCTTCTGATCCAGACCAGGGCTAGGTTCTGTTCATGCAGGGAGCCAAGGACCTATGCAAGAATGAGAGGCCAATTTTTAAGCTCTTCAGCCCCAGCATCTCCGCAGTGGATAGCTTCCCTTTGTTTCCGGAAGTAAACGCAGAGAGGTCAGCAGGAGGCTTCTCTGAGTGGGGGGTGCCTTGCGTAGAGAAAATTCTGAAGGGCTTTCTGGTAAACAAACAAATGGAAGTCTTGTGGAAAAGGATCCAAGGAAAGTTTTGAATCTGAAGCCTTTCACAGTCATGCCCAGCCTTGTCTTGACTCTTACCTAAGTCTGGTGCATAGAGCCTCACGACACAGGCACCACACACAAACCGAGGCTCAGCCTAAACTCTCTGTTTGGGCTTTTTCTCAAATCCTTCTAGTCTTACCTCCCACAAAAGTCCTTCCTAACCCCATCCTCCTCCCAGACGGTACTGACCTCTACTTTCTCAGAACTTCTGTAGCACGGGTCTGCATTACTCAGTAACACTGAGCACAGACAGCCTGCTTTCAGGCTTTAGATTCTTAAAATTATGATCAGATATAACAGCAATGTGGGAGGAAACCAGAGTAACTTCCAGATCTTATTTCCCCACCCCTAGAGGTAACCATCATCTTGAATTTGGTGTAGAGTGTTCCCATTCACTTTGTAAAAATAAACTTTATTTCTTAAAACTGGTTTTGGTTTACAAAAAAAATTGCAAAGTTAGTACAGAGTCCTCCAGTACCCTATATCCAGCTACCCTTACTAATAACATTAATAACATCTCATGTTAGTATGGTATATGTGTTATAATTAATGCATTATATTGATACATTGTTAACTAATATTTATACTTTACTAGATTTCCTTTGTTTTTATCTAATATCCTTTTTCAGTTCCAGGATCTCAACCAAGAAGCCTCTTCACAAGTAGTTGTCAGGTCTCCTTAGGTGCCCCTTAGCTGTGTCACTGTCTCAGGTTCTCCTTGTCTTTGATGACCTTGACAATTTTGAGGACTACCAGCCAGGTATTTTGTAGACTGTCCCTCAACTGGGATTTGTCTGATGTTTTTCTCATGATTAGACTGGCATTATGGGCTTTTGGGCGGAGGACCTCAGAGGTAAAGTGCCCTTCTTGCCACATCATATTAAGGGTACACATTATCAACAGGACTTATCACTGCTGATGTTGACCTTGATTACCTGGCAGAGGTCATGTATGCCAGGCTTCTTCACTGTAAAGTGGCTATTTTTTTTTTTCTTCTTCATATGGTACTATACTCTTGGAAGCATCGGATTCTAGTTGATTAAGTTGTTTCTCACAGGGCTATGGGATGACAATTCTGATACTGCTATACGTGTACACTTAATTGAACAGTTAAGTAAACACATAGTAGATGGTGAGAGCCAGGCTTCTCACTTTTAGAACTGGAGCTTACAAATAAGCGAGGGGAGGAGGCTAGACTTGTGATAATTATGGTAATGGATTCAAGTTGGAGAGTCAGCATGAATCTGTATGAACTCACTGTTAGCTTAAAATAGATGTGGATGGTTACATATAGAAATATTTATAGATATGTGTTTATGCACTAGTTAATATGCATACGTGTATTTCCTTGCGTTGTCAGCTGAGAGGGCCTAGAAGCAGCAACGCCCTAATAACAAAGAATTTACCTAGTGCCCAGATCTTGGTTCTAATATGATTCTCCAATATAATGAATTTCAAGTACTTGGAGAAATGAAATTTTATTACAAATATAGTCATTATTAAATAAAATATATTATTATATATTGTAAGTACATGAATTTGTATATTGTATATTTTGCAAGTTTGTGAACTTTAATAAATGGCATCAGAATGTACGTATTTTTCTGCAGCTTTCTTCCCCCCTCTCAACTTGTCACATGAGCTATACACAAAGTTTGATATGTGGACTTAGTTTATTCATTTTTACTGTTGAATAGAAATATGCCAAACTCATGAGATACAATTTATTCATCCATTTTCCTATTCATGGATGTTTAAGATATTGTAAAGAGAGCCACTATAAATATTACTGTAGAGGAGCCACAAAAATATTTTTTGCATGAGAGTCCATCCTCTGTGGATTGCTTCCTTGTGTTTTCCTAGATTGAACTTCAGTGTTGACACCAGTGTGAGAGGAGAGAGGCTAGCAGGGGCAGGGAGGAAATTCAGAGGAGAATGGAAGACAGCCTGCAAAATTAGTGGCCACTCTGTATCTGACTGCTTGAACAGGCAGGCTTTCTCCAAGGCATATATATAATTAAGAAGGATAATTGCTGCCTATGTTAGTAAGACAATCTTTAACTTGACCAGATAATGCCAAATTACTTTACAAATTAGTTATACAATTTATATTCCCACCAGGGGGGCTTAAGAGCTGCAGTGCTCCATACATATGCCAAGACTTGCAATTTTTAGACTTTTAAATAATGTCTATTTGAAGAATGAGAAATGGCTGTTATTGTGATTGTGGTTTTAATTCATATTTTCCTGATACTCAGAGATTGAGCATATTTTTGTGTTTATTTGGATCATCTGTCAATTGTCTTTTGCTGGCTCCTCTAATTAATTGTTTGTCCTTCTGTTATTAATATATTGAGAATTCTTTATAAATCGCATACTGATTCTTTACAGTTAAATGGGTCACATCTATACCAGTATATTGCTTCTCTTACAAATAATGTCTTCTGATTAATGGACATCTATAATTTCAATGTACTAGAATATATCAAGATTTTGCTTTAGGACTTTTTAAAAAAATTGCTTTAAGAAATTCTTCCCTATCCTAAGATCATAAATACATATCTCTGTATGTACTTTGCACTGTTAACATGGTATTCCTTTTTCACCTTGTTACTTTTAGCTTATTTGTGTCTTTATATTTAAAATAAACTTCTCATAGGAAGCATATCATTGGATCTTGTTTTTATATTCAGTCCGATAATCTTTGCTTTTTAATTGAAATGTTTAGTTCATTTATGTTTAATGTAATTATTGATATGGTTGGGTTTAAGCCTACTGGCTTGCTGTTAATATTTGTCTTCTATTTATTCCTTTTGTTTTTTATTCTTCTGTCCCTCCTTGCCTACTTTTTTTTTTTTTAGTTAATCTACTATTTAGTGTTTCTTTTTATTTCCTTGACTGACTTCTTAGTTTTAACCCTTTTTAAAAAGTAATTTTTCCAAGGTTAACACAATGTTATGATTTATACTTTATTTATTATTTTTATATCATCCCATACTTAATTTCAAAATAATTTATATTTTACTGTATGTTATTGTGTGCTTATTTTTCACTTTCTGGGGAGAAGATTTGCATCTTAGATGTTTCTCATACTTATTATTACTCATTCATTCAACAAATATGTATTAAACATCTACTATGTACCAGGGACTGTTCCAGGTATTGGAAATTTAGCTGTGAACAAGACAAACATGAAGCCCACAGTTTGGGGAAATAAAAAAGTATGTAAGAAAGTTTTCTTAGAAAAGGAAATGTTTGAACTGAGCCTTGAAGGCTGAGCAGAAATTGGTCAAGTGAAGAAAGGGATCCTAGATGGTTCCAGGTTGTGGCAGAAGTGAATACAAAAACTAAAAAGCAGGAGGAATAAACAGTTTGTCCAGGGAGTGGTAAGATATTCCACATGGCTAGAGTGCAGCATTCAATAATACAAATAGAGGGTGGAGAGTAGAGTATGCAGCTTGTCCAGAGGTTTAGGGAGTCTCTGGTAGCTGCTAATATTCTCATTGAATAAGGAATCTACAACTGGGTCTATGGTATTCGTGTCATTAATATTCATTAACTGCGGCTGGGCACAGTGGCTCATGCCTGTAATCCCAGCACTTTGGGAGGCTGAAGCAGGAAGATTGCTTGAGCCCAGGAGTTTGAGACTAACCTGGGCAACATGGCAAGTCCTCATCTCTACTAGAAATACAAAAATTAGCTGGGCATGGTGGTGCACGCCTGTAGTCCCCACTACTTGGGAAACTGAGGAGGGAGGATTGCTTGAGCCCAGGAGGCAGAGGTTATGATGAGCTGAGATCGTGCCACTGCACTCCAGCCTGGGCGACAGAGTGAGACCCTGTCTCTCTTTTTTTTTTTTTTTTTTGGTGGCTCATGGCTGTAATTCCAGCACTTTGGGAGGCTGAGGCAGGTGGATCACCTGAGGTCAGGAGTTCGAGATCAGCCTGGCCAATATGGTGAAACCCCATCTCTACTAAAAATACAAAAATTAGCTAGATGCAGTGGCATGTGCCTCTAGTCCCAGCTACTCAGGAGGCTGAGGCTGGAGAATTGCTTGAACCCGGGAGGCAGATGTTGCAGGTAGCCAAGATCGCCCCACTGCACCCCTGCCTGGGCAACAGAATGAAACTCCGTCTCAACAACAACTTTAAATTCATTAACAATGATTAAAGAGCTTTTCAGCAACTACTAGCTCTAAAACATGTGGGCTTCTCCATCTGACTACAAGTCTTCAGTTTCCACGTTTGGGGATTTATCTTTTTGAGATGAAGACATTATGATTTTCAAATTCTGTTGTAAGAAATACATATATTATTCCAGAGGAGTTGCTTCTTGTAATATAATAAAGCAAGGGTTATTGTAGGTTATTGGAGGAGGGAAGGAACATCAGTTTCCTGTATCCAGAGTGCCTCAGATGAGATAGATGCTACTCATTCTCTATATACTCTTGAGTAAGTCCTTTCTCTCTCTGGGCCTCTGTTTCCTCTTCTGTATAATAAGAAATGTGTAAAAGATTGCATCTGAGGACACTTCCAGCTCTGCCATGCCATGGTTTTATCAGCCACTAGCAACTTGATGGGAATCAGTTTATTCACTACTTCTAGCTATGGAAACTTCCAGAAAGAACTCATGGGAATGTGACCCCTGTTTATATATAATAATAAGGCCCTTGTTTGCAAGTGGCAGAGAACAACTCAACATACCTTAGGTAAAAAAGGAGAATTTATCTATAGAGTATGAGGAAGGGGCTGTCATGGGACCCTAGGGCAGGAATAGAGGGAGGCCTCAGGAAAGGACTAGGACTAGGCATGGGAAACCCTCAGGGATCATGCTCTATGGATTGAATTTAGGTGGCTGGAGAATGGGGTGGCTGGCTTGGGGACTGAATAGACATCGTAAAAAGTGTCCTCTCCACCTGGGTTGTTGGTTTTCATTTGGGGCAGCAGTCACAGAAGTGTGGGGAATGTGGGCCTGTCCAGATGTGGCTGGTCCTGGGGGATGGCTTTGTTGAAGTTCTCTGACCAGTGGGTATCAGGATGGAGGGGATGTGGATGCATAGACTCCTGGGGATCTGAGAGAATCTGAAAGAAGAAGGGGTGTGCGCGTCTGTGTGCACAGGCGTGTGTGGGTGTATGTGCAAGGGTGTGTGTGTGCATGTGTGTGGATGTGTGTGCACGTGTGCATCTGTGTGGATGTGTGTATGTGCACACGTGTGTGTGTGTGCATGTGTGTGTATGTCAGTCAAATTTCACTCTGAGTAATTCTAAGAAAGAAAACCCATTTTCTTGGGGCTCTTTCCCTGGGCTGGGACTCAGCCTTGGTCACTGGGCTGGCTCCCAACCGACAACACACCATAGGGTTTTCTGCTCTCGGCCAACCCAACATGAGAAAAGAGGAACCAAAGGGTCCTACTAATAAGAAAGCCTCAGCGTAGTGTTAAGGGACGTAGCAGGTCTTCTGGCTACACTCCCCTACAAATGTGGAAAGCTCATTGGTGAAAACAGTTCTCAGGGGTCAAAGCAAAGGAACTGATCTGGGTAGAGTAGGGGCTGCCTGATCCCAATTAGACATCTTCACCTCTCAATAACCTTCGCCATTTCTCTTCCATAGAGTGAAAGTGTCCCCAGGCCAAAACCCCAGGGCTCCAGGCTGCCATCAGGATGGTGAGTGAAGGACCTTACCTTATCTCAGATCTGGACCAGCGAGGCCGGCGGAGACCCTTTGCAGAGAGATATGACCCCAGCCTGAAGACCATGATCCCAGTGCGACCCTGTGCAAGGTAAGTCAGAAGAAAGATGGAAGGGAGGGCCAGGGCAGGACCTCCAGGAATGTCCATCAGGAGAGTGGGCACTGCTCCTGCAACCCATCTGCTGCTCTATCTGCTGGTCCTTTTGTCCGTCCACCCATGCACGCATTCATTCATTTATCAACCACTCACTTCCTTGCCTCCTCCTGCCCTTTGGTGAAAAGGATGCAGTAGCTCAGGTTTAAGGAGAGCTTTTCATGATCCAGGACCTGTCCAAGTGCTTTACAAATATCTTCTCGTTTACTCTTCACAACCACCCTGCAGGTACTGTTACTATCTTTATCTGATAGGTGAGGAAACAGGTACAGAGAGGTTAAGTAACTTGCCTAAGGTTTGCCAGGTAGTTTTTGCTTTGTAACAAACTGTCTCAACACTTAGCAGCTTAAAACAGTTGCCACTTATTTAGCTTACAGCTTGATGGGTGACCCACAAAATAAAGCAACGTGGGCTGAGCTCAGCTGGGTGGTTCATTTGGTCTTGACCAGACTTACTCCTGTAGAGCAAGGTGGCTGTGCTGCTGGGGGTGGGCCGGCTGTTGGCTGGGGCAGTGGGGCAACTGGACCCCATGTGTGCTCAACCTCTAGCAGGCTAGCCCAGGCTTGGTCAAGCAGTAATGCGGCGGGCTTCCAAGGGAATGAGTGGCAGCACGCAGGGCTTCTTGAGATTCAGGTTTGCAACTGGCACACCACTTTTTTCACTGCATTCTATTGGCCAAAGCAGATCACAAGCCAGCTCAGATTCAAAGTGTGAGGAAACAGACTCGACTTATTGATGGAATGAGCTGCCAGGTCACATTCCAAGGGATTGGGAACAGATGGGGAGAGAAAATGGGGTCATTTTTGTAATCCAGGATAGAAACTCAGGTAGTCTGATTTCTGAGCTCCCATGCTCAACCTTGTAGCATATTGTATTATTGTATATATTATTAGCATTATGCTAACAATAACTTTATGAAATGCTGCCTTTTCTACATGGAATGAGGCCCTGTGGTTTGTTCTCTGAGCAACAGAAAGCCAAGTGGCATCTCTATAATAAGTGGACACTGTGCTACCTTCTCCCAGCATCTCTGTCTGGGCCAAGGACACACACATTTGAGCCCTCCAAGGTGACAGGTGGAGGTTGGAAGGGAGGACATGGGCTATTATTCCTAGCCCCAGGAGATCTCTAACTGTCCACTTTTTCAACCAGTTTATAATTGCTTTGTGGAGAGGCAATGTGGGGAGGTGCTGAAGGGAATGATAGGACTCTGGAGTCAATAAGCAGTGGGTTTGAACTCCTGTCCCACCACTTTCCAGCAGTAAGACCTTGGGCAAATACTCTAAACTCTCTGTGCCTCGATGTTTTTGTCTATGAAATGGGCGTATAATACTACCCTGCCACCCATCTTACTGAGTTGTTGTGAGGAATATATGAAGTAATCCATGACTGTATCATGAAAGTCACCTTTCAGGGAATTTTTACTATGTGCTGAGCACATAGTACCTTATTCACATGATTTTAGCTTGAATTCTCCCAAAAGCAGGGCCTCAGTCAAGAACTTGGAGGCAAATAGCTTATTTGAGAAGTGATTCCAAGGAGCAAGGAGAAAGATTTAGGGAGAGTGATGCACGGAAGGAGGAAAAGGTAACATGAGGTGTGGCCTCAGTGTCACTGCTGTGAGCAGAGGGGCCTGGATACTACTAGGTCCTTCTAGAAAGTGTCCAGTTTTCCACCCAGAGGATGTCAGGTGGACTTCTATACTCCCCTAGTGAAGTTTTGCCCCTGGGAGTATTAATGCCCCGAAAATCTGGGCAGGAGGAGGAGGAAGAGGAGGAGGAAAAAAAGGAAGAGAAGAAGGAAGGGGAGGGGAAAAAAGAAGGAAGAGGAGGAAGGGAAGAAGAAATGAAGAAGGAAGAGGAACAAAAAAAAAGGAAGCCATGAGTTTTGACTGTTATTACCTTTGTCTTTAAGACAATTTATTAAAACTTATGTAACTTAATTTTGAATATTGACTGTGTTTAACAACTAACTTGAAAAATTCCTGAAAATTTAACAATTGGCTCTCACCAGCTGGCCCCAGCACATCACAGCTAAAAGGGCTAATGAACATAATGAATGCAAGTCACAGCTTCTTAGTGCAGCTGTGGCTGTTACTGTAGTTACAAGCTCAATCCAGAGAGAGAGCTGGGGCAATGACCCCAATGCCCAGAACACTGAGCATCTCTTTTGTCTGCAGGTTGGCACCCAACCCGGTGGATGATGCGGGGCTGCTCTCCTTCGCCACATTTTCCTGGCTCACACCGGTGATGGTGAAAGGCTACCGGCAAAGGCTGACCGTGGACACCCTGCCCCCATTGTCGCCATATGACTCATCCGACACCAATGCCAAAAGGTAGCGGGATTTGCTTGGGTCACTGTATCAGTCCATTTTCATACTGCTAAGAAGAAATACCCGAGAGTGGGTAATTTATAAAGAAAAAGAGGTTTAAAGGACTCAAAGTTCCATGTAACTGGGGAGGCCTCACAACCATGGTGGAAGGCGAAGGAGGAGTAAAAGGCACGTCTTACATGGTGGCAGGCAAGAGAGTGTGTGCAGAGGAATTGTCCTTTGTAAAACCATCAGATCTCATGAGACTTACTACCACACGAAGAGCACAGGAAAATCTGCCCCCATGATTCAGTTACCTCCCACCGGGTCCCTCCCATGACAGGTGGAGATTATGGGAGCTACAATTCAAGATGAGATTTGGGTGGGGACACAGCCAAACTGTATCAGTCACCTCAGGACAGAAGCCCACTCTAAGGAAAGGGTCCCATAAACTCTTTTGTGTACTCCCTAGTTGTGTGCTTCACAATTTCCCCAACATGGAAAATGACACCCATGAGTGAGGGTAACCATTCTCTGAGATTCAGGCTGGACTGCATGAACTTCTTGGCCCAAGCTGTGGGGAGGTGGGAATTAGGCAGCATTAGCAGGGAGAGGGGACTCACTGGAGAGCTATGGCCTGAGGCTCAGGACCCTTCTGGCCAAGCTCCAGCTGGTTTGCAGGGGCACTGTATCAAGACAGAGGTGGCTGGAATCTCACTTTGCCCTGTGCTGGTCAGACCCCACCTGACCAGCATGCAGCTTAAGGTGTCAGGTTTTGTTTTACTTTAAACATCATTACTGGACTTTTATATTACAAAATATATTTAGGTTGATCCTAATGAAACTGCCAATATTTGACAATTTTAACTTGTAAAAATGTAAATGTCATTTGTCCAACCTAATTCATATTCATTATAAAAATGTGAAAGCAGCAGAAGTTTAAGCCGTGAAAGGATCTCTCCCATGCTCCTGCTCTACTCCCTGGAGGCAAAGCACTGTGAAAATGTCAGTGTGGCTCTGTCCAGAATTTTCCTACTCTGATTAAACACACCCTGGGCTACCGTCTTCTTCAGATCAGTACCTCTTCTTACCTCACAGGTCATGTTTTATTTTAGTCTAAACAAAAAATGAAGCATGCTACATAACTGTTGATCATGTTGCTCTTTTCAGTTAAGAATTTATAAAGGCTTTTCCATGTTAGGACAAAGACATCAACTTCATTTTTTCCAGCAGCTGCATTGAACTCTGTGGTTCTGATTACATATATAATATGAAGAATGGGGAAGGCCTGGGAATGTTAGTCATGGCCTCCTAATTGCTTCTAGAATTGTGCTTCTCCTCATTTGTGCCCCGAAGAAATCTCAGCTAGTGGTACATTCAAAAATCTACCTCCTAGAGAAAGTTGCCAGGGAGCTCTGAGGGCAAGGGACTGGACCAGCATCTGTGGAGTGCCGGCTCTCCTCCGTCCTCTCTGACTAAATGGAGTACTTCTCCATTTGTTCTTAATGTTTCCTCCCATCAACCCAGTGTCCACTTAGATCCTTGTCTCTCCCATGCCGTGTTATGCTCCTAGGTGATCTCCTCCACTCCAAAGGCTTAAACACCAAACACACACTGATTCCCCCAATAACGTGTCCATGTCTATCTCCAGGCCACACCCCACTTCCAGATTCTGAAACTGTGTGGCCAGCATCTAACTGGACGGCTGCATTTGGATGCCTCATGAGCATCTTCTATCTAAAACTGGACTTACTCTTGATCCAGGGCCCCAAACTGACACTATTCCTCTCCTCTTCTGCTTTTCCCCATCTCTGTCTCTATAAATATTCACACAGTTGGCCAAGCCTGAAAACTGGGGTCCATCCTTGAACCTCTTTCTCCTTTCCTCCCACATCTCATTCATCAGTAAGACCTGTTGTCGCTCTCTGTCCACTTTTCTTTAATTCCACTGCCACCTCTCACCTGGAGGCTGACAGTCTCCTGCTGCGGTCTCACACCATCATCCATCACTTTCATAGCAGCCAATTGATCTTTTAGATGTGCAAAATGATCTTGTCACATCAGCTTAAAAATCTGTAATGGCTTCCTTTGCACTTGGAGTGAAACCTAAACTCCTGAAGGCCCTTGAGGTTTTCCCTAGGTCTTGTGAAGTCCCCCAAGGTCCCAGTTCCTGCCTTGCTTCCCACTGTCCCATCAGCCCCTCCCCTTTGTGCACCACACTCCTGTCTCTCTGGCCTTCTTCCAGATCTTTGAAATTAACAACGTCCTCGCTGCACTGAGAAGATTTTTCTCTTGGCCTGTCTGTTGCCTCTGCCTTCTTATAAGAGCTGACACTGTGGCAGAGATGGGTGGTAGGCAGAGGAAAAGAAGGCCTGGCAAGGACCCAGATGCCACAGACATACCAGCTTGTGTCTAGGCATTGCCCCCTGCCCTTCCCAAATCCCACCTGCTCAGGAAAAGCAGAAAGCTGAGCTGGTGCTGGAAGGTACCACTGCCAGGGAGGTGGGCTGTGCTGAGCACCCTTGCAAGAACGTGCCCAACAGCATAGCTTCAAACAGCACATAGAAGTGCCAATCCATTTTAAGCTTCCGTTTTTTTATCACAGATTTCGAGTCCTTTGGGATGAAGAGGTAGAAAGGGTGGGTCCTGAGAAGGCCTCTCTGAGCCGCGTGGTCTGGAAATTCCAGAGGACGCGCGTGTTGATGGACATCGTGGCCAACATACTGTGCATCATCATGGCAGCCATAGGGCCGGTGAGTGGGGCGGCCCTTCCTCCTCATCTGCTAGGTCCCCAGCCTAGCAAAGAATGCCATTAGTTACTTCCTCTACGAGCTGGTGGGTTTAGTGCATTGTCATTATCTGTGTGCTCCTTGGGGGCGAATTTTCATAAAGTGAATCCTTGTCAAGCACAGCAGCAGCCACCAAAATTAATTAAAAAGTTTGCCTCCTAAAGTCAGCTTGCTGGCATGATCTGAGGCCTTGTATGCCAGCCTCAGTCCTCAGTGGCCCTCTCTTCTCCCCACCATGCTGTTTTACAGACAGTTCTCATTCACCAAATCCTCCAGCAGACCGAGAGCACCTCTGGGAAAGTCTGGGTTGGCATCGGCCTTTGCATAGCCCTTTTTGTCACCGAGTTTACCAAAGTCTTCTTCTGGGCCCTTGCCTGGGCCATCAACTACCGCACGGCCATCCGGTTGAAGGTTGCGCTCTCCACCTTGGTTTTTGAAAACCTGGTGTCCTTCAAGACATTGAAGCACATCTCTGTTGGCGAGGTAAACTGGCTCAGAGGAGTTTAATGTTGGAAAATGAGTCCCGAGTAGTTTGAGTGCATGTGAGATGTGGGTCCTGGATGGAGCACCTGCCTTCATTGTGCTTGTCTGTGACCTCCCCTTCATGTCCCATCGCCTGGCTAAGTGAGGGGTGGAGATGCAAAACACCAGAGGAGTTCCAAGACAGGAGGGCTCGGTTCAGGCTGGAGAATTTGGAGAGACGTCCTAGTTCCAGTGGGAACAGGGCTCAGGGAGACTTAATCCAGTTGCTTTGATGGTCTATGGGGACAGTGGAGCAGTACTGAGCACACTATAGGCGTTTAATACAATGGATTGACTGATGGCTCCAATAATCCCGATTGTGTAGCACAGGGAGTGCCAAAGCCACAATGAAGACCATGCCTGTTGGACTTCAGAGCTGACATTTTCTTAAGCTCTTAATCCTTGGCAATAAAATCCTTAACACTTATCAAAAACA
Source organism: Chlorocebus sabaeus (assembly GCF_047675955.1). Lineage (NCBI taxonomy): Eukaryota > Metazoa > Chordata > Mammalia > Primates > Cercopithecidae > Chlorocebus > Chlorocebus sabaeus. Next base: position 44,958,470 of record NC_132908.1, on the reverse strand, counting down.
ACAAACAAACAAACAAAACACACACAAACAACAACAACAACAACAAAAACTCCCTAATCAAGGGAACCCCAGGTGGTGTGGGGTAAGATAAGAGACTTGCTTCTTTCTTACAGTTGCTCTTTTAGCAAGCTCAAAGCATTTAATTATGATTAGATTCAGTTGCATACAGCAAACCCAAAATAACAGCGGATTAAACAAAAGGAATTAATTTCACTCTACATAAAAGGAATCTAAAAGGGAATAACACAGGGTTGCCACAGGAGCTTCCAGCTCCTTCTGCCTTTATCACTATCTTTGCACCTGGCTCTCACCATGGTTCAAAAGTAGATGCTAGAGACCCAGCCATCCCAGCCACGCTTCAGACAGGTGGTAGGAGAAAGAGGAACAGAAGAAGGAGTGCCTTTCAGGTTGAGGTGACTCCCTTTAAGATTTCATCACATATGTCTCATTCTACACTTTGACTTACATCTCATTGCCCTCAACATGGACACATGGCCACACTCATTCCACAAAGAAGGCTGGGAAATGTAGTCTTTTCTGGGCCCATCTCTTCCCTGAAGAAGTGGAATTATCTTCACAAGGAAGGCGGAGGTAGAAGGAGGTGGGAGAGATTGTGTAGACAGCTAGCAGTCCCTCCAGCATGCTCCCAGATGGTAACATTACACTTTGTCTTTCTGCATTGAGATGATCAGCCCTACAAGACCGGCCTCTCCAAAGTGGTACCAGAACCCATAAAACTCATCATATTGGTCCCCAGTGACCCCTTCCTGCTTTAGAGCAGTTTTTCTCCTTTCTCCCTAGATCCCCTCGGCCAGACTGAAAGCCTTCATTTAAAGACATGTTTGATTGACTCTTCCAAAGCCTGAACCCTTGCACTTTTCTTTCCAGGTGCTCAATATACTGTCAAGTGATAGCTATTCCTTGTTTGAAGCTGCCTTGTTTTGTCCCTTGCCAGCCACCATCCCGATCCTAATGCTCTTTTGTGCGGCATACGCCTTTTTCATTCTGGGGCCCACAGCTCTCATCGGGATATCGGTGTATGTCATATTCATCCCCGTCCAGGTAATGGCAGGCTTTTGCGCTTCTAACTGCTTTATATTTGCATTTCACACACTTTCACTGAATTGGGTGGAAGGCTGCATTTCTGGCTCATGAAGCCTGTGCCCCATTTTGTACTCACAGATTTACTTCCTTTGGCACAGGGTAGTTTTTGTTTGTTTGTTTTTTGTTTTGTTTTTATTTAGTGACAAGGCCTCGCTCTGTCACCCAGGCTGGAGTGCAGTGGTGCAATCGTAGCTCACTGCAGCCTCAACCTCCTGGGCTCAAGCAATCTTCCTGTCTCAATCCTGCCAACTAGCTGGGACTACAGGTGCATGCCACTGTACCTGGCTAGTTAAAAAAAAAAAATTTGTAGAGATAGGGTCTCGCTATGTTGTCCAGGCTGGTCTTGAACTCCTGGGCTCAGCCCATCCTCCTGCCTCAGCCTCCTGAGCAGCTGGGATTACAGGTGCAAGCCACTGCACCTGGCCACAGTGAAGGCTTTAAAAAAATTTGAATTTGAATGCTCTGGGAAGTGGAATGCCTCTTCAATTTGTCAAAACCCCCAGCACTCCCCTTGCGTCCTGGCAATTCATGCCTTTCTATCACCTGCCTGACCCCCGTGTGGTGTCCCTTAGACAGCATGAACAGCCACAACTCAAGGGAAGAACTTGGCTGAGACTCTCAAGCCAACTTCCTTTAGAACTTTTCCTGGCACCTACACTCCCATCTCTGGATTTTTAGGCCAGCTGCAACTCAGCAGTTCTCTCTGAAAACAGTGTTTGTACCTTGATTTCAGATGTTTATGGCCAAGCTCAATTCAGCTTTCCGAGGGTCAGCAATTTTGGTGACAGACAAGCGAGTTCAGACAATGAATGAGTTTCTGACCTGCATCAAGCTGATCAAAATGTATGCCTGGGAGAAATCTTTTACCAACACTATCCAAGGTAGGACAAGAGTAGCTGCTTAAAGAACCACTTACCTTGTAGAATATGCTCTTCTAAGGTTCCCAGGGCCAGGCATTCCAGAAGGAGGCTGAGGGGACCCTCTGAGCTGCTCTGCAGGTCAAGGGATTTTTCAAAGGATTATGGAGATTTAATAATAGAGCCAGGCATCTGGGTTCTGGTGAACCCAAGGGTGAGTGACATATGGTTTCTGTTTCCTGGGGCATGTGGATCCTGGTCCTGGCGAGTTACCTTTTATAAAAATAATTCACTAAAATATTGTGAGCAGGAAAAAAGCTGTCTCCAGCTATTTCCTTGACTTAGAAGACATCTACACACACATACGCTCACACACAGGGTTACACAGACCTCTTTGCCTGCAGCAGCGCCCCTGTGTTTGGATGGTCCACTGACTCAACGCTCCTTGGGCAGATACGAGGAGATGCATATGTTTTACTTTTTTTAAAGCTGATATAGAAACTATTTCGATCAGATATAAATGCAAATCTAATTGCAGGGACATTTACATAATTGCTGACATAGACTCAGGTGGTTCACCAGTTAATGATCTGAACCACTGTTACAATTGACTCTCTGGATGGACAATTACACTTTTGCACCAGCATGGAACCAGGCCAAAGCTGTGTATCTGCACTCTAGGGAGTGGCTGTAGAGCACCTGCTTCTGAGCTGGCCAAAGGAAGTGCCCCAGGTTGGGACCCCAGCAGCACTAGGGGACCCCCTTTGAAGACCCTGAAACACATCCTCACACTCTGAGTTCACGTCAGTGCAATTTAATTTGATTTGATTAAATTTGTTTCCATATGATTTCAATTTAATTTAACTTGTCAATTTAGTTCAATAAATATATATCAAGTTCCTACTGTGTGCAAGGCCATGGGAGCTACACAAATGAAATGGAAAAGGATTTCTGCTTTTACGAGTAAGGGAGGATGAGATAACTTAGCTCAAAAATAGCCACGAGTTTGTTGGCTCTACCTTCAGAGTATATCCGGAAGCCATCTGCTGCTCTCCATTTCACTCCTACCCGGTCCAAACCAATATCCTCTCCCTCCTGGACTATGACATCTAGGCCCTGCTCCTGCCTTCCCCCTCCCTCCTGCAATCCACTGTGCACTCAGCAGTTAGAGTGACCTTTAAAAAATGTCAATCAGATCCTGTTCCTCCTCTGCTGGAAAATCGTGGCTTCTTATCACACTTAAGATTATTTGAAGTTAGGTCTTTGGAAGGAAATCCAAATTCTTTCATATGGCCTGTTTGGTCGGACATGATCTGAACCTTGGTGACCTCTCTGACATTATCACATTCTACCTTAACCTTAGGAAACTCAGCTCTAGTGGTGTCTGCCTTAGTTTGTTTCTAGAACCACACGCCACACTCGTTCCTTGCACTTGCTGTTTCCTTTGCCTGGAGTGCGCTTCCGCTGGATGTTTACAGTGACTTTGTCTTGACTTTAGGTCTCTTCCCAACGTCCAGAGAGGGCTTCTGGGCTGCAGTTCCAAGCATCTCCATGCCCTACCTCTCAATCACTTCATCCTGCTCATTTCTTTCAGGTCACACAACACAATTTGTAATTACTTAATTGTTTATTTCTTTATTGTCTATCTGCCCCACTGGAAGAGGGCCGAGACCCTGCTCACTCCTCTATTCTCCAACTACAAGTGCAGCACCTGGCATATAGTAGACATCAGGTTTAAATGTCTTGAGTGAGTGAACACAGGAATTCGCGTTATTCTATGGGGGAAGATGGGGAAAGTGCCACAGGAGAAACAGAGATGCTCCATGGAGGAGCACGCTGGGTTGGGGAGACTGGGAAAGGCTTCCTGGCAGAAGTAACTTTCAGGTAGGCCAAAGGGATAGGACGGATTGGGACGTACAGAGAACTGGGGAGGAGGAGAGGCCTGGAGGTGGAGATAAGAGGGTGCTCTTGGGGACAAGGGGGTGCTAGATGTTCTTTAGGGGAAGGGCACCTGGATAGCAGAGCTTGGATCCCAGGAGAAGTGGGCTGCAATTCTGCCCCGATCACTGAAAAGGCAAGTTACTAAACCTGCGAAGACAGTTTTCTCTCCTGTCAAAAAGGCATAAAATAGCAGCCTCTCTCTCATCACGCAGTGGTGAGGATGCTCTAATGAGAAAGTGCCTGTGAAGTGTTGAGCAGAGCACCTGGCATGTAGTGATCACTCCATTAGAACATCTAGGGCTGTCCTATGCAGATGTGAAAGAGCTTTTGCAGAGGAGGCTGGAATTGGGGTTGAGGACAAGAAACAGCAGGTGAAGGCGGCTTGAATGTAATTTGTGAGCTCTGCAGTGCCATGGGCATATTCTGGACTTAGGTAAGGGAGAATACTCTTGAGTTTTTGTGTCTATTCTTGGGACACCAGGCAGGTGCCTTCAGGCCAGCACATGTGTTTTGTTTCTCCCCTGCTGTATAGTATTTAAAAACGTTTTTTCAATTAGTTTCCAACATTTTAAAGTAGGGAGATGTCTCCCAAAAATCCAGACCCCTTGGGAGGATTGCTTGAACCCAAATATTTGAGACCAGCCTGGGCAGCATAGGGAGATCCCATCTCTGCAAAAAAAGTTTTTAGAAATTATCTGGGTATGGTGGTCTCAGGTATTCAGGAGGCTGAGGTGGGAGAATCACTTGAGCCTGGGAGGTCGAGGCTGCAGTGAGCTCTATCATGTCATTGCACTCCAGCCTGGGTGACAAAGCAATACCCTGTCTCAAATATAAATAAATAAATAAAAATCTGGACCTCAGACTTTGAAATGGTGGATGATCTGGTTGCTATTGGACCGAACTGGGGCCTGCTCATCTGGCACAGTAAGGCCAAATATCCACGCTGAGGCTTTGCTACAGGGGAAAGGAGGGCCTTTATTTGCTGTGTGCCAAGCAAGGAGAATCAGGCAGTTCATGGTTAAGACCTGACCTCCCCAGTGGCTTGCAAGCAAGGGTTTTTAAAGGCAGGGGTCAACTTCAGGAAAGCAAAGTTACAGGCAAAATCGTAACTCATACATGGAGATTATATGTTGGTTTGGCCTGAAAGGGTGGGATATCTTAAAGCAGGCAGCTTATAAGTCATGGGTAGATTCAAAGATTTTCTGATTTGCACCTGGTTAAGGAAGGGAAGCTTTGTCTGAAGATTTGGAGTTAGCAGAAAAGAGTATTGGATCTGGCCGGTGGGCATGACCTCCTCCAGGCCCCTCAGGAAGAAATTTAGAACAAAAACTGCAGTCAGAGTTCTGTCCTCAGCTCCCCCTTCTCTGAGGTCTGTGTGCCAGTGGATCAATTGGATGGGTGTCCGGGTTTTCTGAAATACAACTCAGGGACATATGTTAAGATATAATCCTTAGTTTCCATAGGGAGCCAAACATTCTTGTGACTCTAACTTCCTTGGCTGTTGTTTCAGGCTATTGTTACCTTCTTGCTTATCAAGTTGCTCATTTACTTCTCAGGGTTAGCTGGGTGCCTAGAATTTCCCTTGAAGGAGCTCAAGATTTTCCTTTGTTTCTATACTTGCAGTTGGTGGGGAACAGGCTCGTAGGAGAGGTCCCTGCTGCATTTCATGGTAGCACCAGCCTCCCCTGCACTGAGAAGGGGCTGCCCCTTTGATTCTCCTCTCCATTCCGCTGCGCTGTAGAGCCCTGCTCTGGTCTTCCCTCCCCTCTGGCCCTACTCCCTTCATTGATGACACTTGCCTGGCCCTTGTAGGCATCTGAGCTTATGACTCGTGACACAACCCTCAGGGCTGGAAGGGACTTTGGACACCATCCAGTTACGGCAGCTGACAGGTACCGAGCTGCGAGTACCTGCTGGGTTTGTGCCCAGGGCTTTCTGTGGTTCCTTTCATTTAAACTTCAAAACAGGACTCATGAGGACTCATCTGGAAGAGGACCAAGTAGGGCTAATACATTTCATAATGCTAGCATTCAACATGCAATATGAGACCACCTTGGACTGTGTTCTATTTTGCAGATATAAGAAGGAGGGAAAGAAAATTACTGGAAAAAGCTGGATTTGTCCAAAGCGGAAACTCTGCCCTGGCCCCCATTGTGTCCACCATAGCCGTCGTGCTCACATTCTCCTGCCACATCCTCCTGAGACGCAAACTCACTGCACCCGTGGTAAGAGCTGGCTTCAGATTGGGCCTCTTTCGCACCCTGACCCCGGGAAGTCCCAGATGGGAAGCCCTCCCTACCGTTGCTCAATACTGGCATTGGGAGCATCCAATCACAGCAGGCCACAGGATGCAACTTCAACTCCAACTTTTTTTTTTTTTTTTTTCTCTGAGACAGGTTCTTACTCTGTCACCCAGGCTGGAGCACAGTGGCATGATGTTGACTCACTGCAATCTCTGCCCCCTGGGTTGAAGCAATTCTCCTGCCACAGCCTCCTGAGTAGCTGGGATTACAGGTGCCTGCCACCACCACACCTGGCTAATTTTTGTATTTTTAGTAGAGACAGAGTTTCACCATGTTGGCCAGGCTGATCTTGAACTCCCAACCTCTGGTTGTCCACCTGCCTTGGCCTCCTAAAATTCTGGGATTACAGTGTGAGTCACAGCGCCGGGCCAACTCCAACTTTTAGAAACAAGTGCTTTGGCTGACAAGGCGCCCAGGAGAGCCTGGCAGCAATTCTTATCACGTCCATGGCTGGGCAGGGGTCATAGTTAATGTGGGAATACAATTTTAAGTGTGGGGAAAAAGATGGAAACCAAACAAGCAGTTGGCTGTTTTATTTATTTACACTACAAGAAGGAGAGTTTGAGAAAATTTTCTCGGAGGGAGGAGGTGTAGGTACTGGGAGAGGCAGTGGTGTTGGGGTCAGAGTCTGGGCTTAGGAGCCTGGTCAGCCTCGTTTAAATCCAGACTCTGCTACTTAGTAGCTATGACTTATAGCAAATCATTGAGCCTCTCTGGCCTCGGTTTTGTTATCTGTAAATGGGACGATAATAACCACAATCAGCGCTGTTGTGAGGACTGAATCAGTTATTTCGTGTAAAGCATGTAGAACCATCTCAGGCTCTTAGGTCCTATACAAGTGTTAGCTATTCTTCTTAACCTTGATTCTCATCTGGGCCAGGCAAATGAGGATTGAAAGCCTTAGAGGGAAAGCTGGGATGAATGTGAGATGTTCAAGTTCTTTACAAGGGGCCTGGACATCCAAAGATAAAGAAATGCTGAGCTACAGGGAAAATGATTCCTGGCTTAAATAAAGAAAAAACCAGCTAAGTATTAAGCTAAGTAGTTGGAGGAAAGTCAACAAAGACAAGAAAAAAATGAGAGAGAGAGAGAGAGAAGGAAATAAGTAAGTTCGTAGAGGAAGAATTGCACCTAAAATCAGGGACCTCACGGGGGAGGAAAGAGGTAATGTTTGCAAAGCCAAAATGGGCTTGCTGAGCCATCCTTTGTGGGACCCATGACTGCCCTGTGTTTAATCCCATTATTGCCCTGTGTTTCTTGGTGAGTTGCTTTTATTTTCTCTGGTTCTTCAGCAGGCAATCACTCATGCACAGTTTACTTTGACACACTTTAGGGCCTTCAGCCCAGCTGTGAGCCCAAAGCCAGATTGAATGGCAAGGATACACCGAGGCTGCTCTATTATTGTGACTTTCTCTGATCCCAGACCAAAAGGAATACTGTTTTTTTTCTCCAGGAGCATATCAAGCAAATCAAATTGAGTGCACGTAGTTCATATTTTCTAACATGATAGTTTAAAGGGAATCTATACCAAAACCAAATTTGCAAAGCTCTGGGTCTTTTGGATTCAGAACTGATTGCAGTCATTTCCTCTGCTAAGGTGATGTCAGGAGTCCGTCAGCTCCAGGGTATTCAGTCACATCAGGCCACCCATGTGCTGTGTCAGCCAGGCCTGGGCTTCCTGAGCCAAGGTGGAGCTTTGGGACCTGGAAGAACTGAATTCCCTTTGAGGATGTATTTAGGACCAGATGTGATAGAAGCATCTTTCATTATCTTCTTAATGAAGGGACTAGGATTAGTTGAAGCCTGGGGCCCTGTCCATGGGGCCCATTTAACAGCAGGCAGGATCACTCAGGATTAGATGAAGAAAGTTGTATTATCAATTTCTTAAATGGGTAGCTAGGGAGAGGCTGCTAATTACAATTCGGACAGATGAGAAGATGAAATTGGAGAGATGAAATCATGCACCCCTGGGGCACCAACCGAAGGGAGAAGGCTTGTTTTCATTGAGGCTATAGAATATCAACCACCTACTATGCAGGGCACAGCAAGGAAGGCCCCGTGAACAGAGGTGACTTTTTTGTGGGGGAGGATGGGGGGAACCAGAGTTGACCAAAGGCTCTCAAATCTGGCCTCATGTGGTGCATGGGGAGGCAGGGCATGGAGGCCAGGTCCTGGGAACAGGAGAGTGAGGTCACCCTCCAGCTTCCCCCAGGTGCAAGCAGGTCTCTCTGGGGAGCTTCCAGCCCCATCCCTGAGGCTGTGGTGTGGTGTGTAGCGTGAAGATGATGCTCTAGCTCCAAAGGGTCAGATGCCTCTGAAGAACTGAGAGCAGGGGGTGCTTTAGGACAGTCTGCATGGGCTTTGAGTGAATAGTCTAGATTCAAATGAGGATGCAGTGTGGATGGAGATTGCCAAATGTATTCTGTTAGTGGCCTGCCTCGGACCTCTTCCCTTCTGAATCAACAGAGACAAGGGGATATACTTGCCATCGTTTTGGTGAAAATCCCGAAGCAAAATAGATTAAGATGCTGCTGTCCCCAACTGGCCAACCCATGGTTTCTGAGCCACGAAGTGAAAAGATTGTTCCTCTGTGCATTCCAACGATGCCGCCATTTCTCATCTGAGCAAGTTTAATACACATGTGTTTAACAGTTTAGAGCCAAGGTGACTTCTCCTTCTAAACCCTCATACTTCTCTTTTGTTCTTCAGGCATTTAGTGTGATTGCCATGTTTAACGTAATGAAGTTTTCCATTGCAATCTTGCCCTTCTCCATCAAAGCAATGGCTGAAGCGAATGTCTCTCTAAGGAGAATGAAGGTATAACTAACCCTGGGTGAGTAGGGAAGAGAGATCTCATTTTGGGGTGGGAAAATGCTCAGATATGTGGAGTCTATACCAACCTGCTGGAGAGCTGGGTCACTTGTTGAGTTGACACTGGGAGGAGGGCATCCATTCAGAGTTAGATGAATAAATGTGTATGAAGGACAGAGCAGGCAGAGTTTTATAGGTTGTCTGTAGGAATGATGAGATAGAGTCTCTGTACATGAAGAAGATGTTCCTGACCCTATTTTCCTTAAACAATCTATACATCCTAAGTGTTCCACAAGTGAGGTTGGTTTTGTACTGAGTCATCCTCACTTTACCTAGTTTGTCCTTTGATGGGCATGGTGATGGAAGTGATGAAGAGGATGTTGGGGTCCCTACAATAATGCACTCATTTAGTCCCTTTATTCCTTCATTTATTCACTCATCAAAGATTTACTTTGTGCCTCCTATGTATAAGACATGGGAAATGCAAATATAAGGAATAGAGAGGCTTTGTCCTCAAAAGCCTCTGTTCCAGTGTGGGACCAGGCACTCTAAGAATCTCTATACATGATAAGGATATAAGCAACATTTGAGAAGGGCAAATAAAGTGGTTTGAAAGTTCAACTGAGGAGAGGAAAGGGAAGAAGGGCATTTTTATCAACACAGAAGCTTGTTCAAACATCTATGAATTGATTGAATGATCTTATTCACCCAAGTTGGAAATCCGGAAGTCATTGTAAGCATCCTGGTTCATGCACTCCTCTTTTCCCTTACCATACACATCCAACCAGTCAAGAACCCTGTTAAGTCAACCCCTGATTATGGTATTCTCTCCATTTTAAGGGGTGCCATTGTAAGATTGGATTGGAAGGTACACTGTTGAGTTATTACTCTTTGAACAAAACATAAGAACACCATCACATTAATTACATGTATTATGATATCAGAAAAAAAGTAAAGGTGCTTTTTAGACTAGATAAAGGGTGGCATTTCTTGACTCCTCAACCTTCACTCTGTCCCTACTGGCATTGCTTTCAATCGAGGCCTCCCTCATCTCTCATCTGATTAGTGCAGTGATTTATGGCCTAACCCTTCTTTTTCTAACATTCTTCTCAAGTCCATGTAGCACTCAACCCAAAGAGAGCTATTAAAATACTGGTCTGATTACCAATACTCATTCTCACCTGTTCAAAATCCTTGAACCCTTGTCCCCTCCAGGCTCTCCATCTGTGCATTCTCAGTTTTGTGTCCCCCTCCCTTCCCAACTTGAACTCTGTGCCTCAGTAATCCTGAATTGCTTCATTCATGCCGCCACCCCAACAAACCATGCCTTTGCATGCTCCTTGCCTTTGCCCATGCTGGGCCCTCAGGTAGAATGCTGCCATCCTCTTTCCCTTTGTCATCTCTGCCTGTACAACACCTGTACAGACCCAGCTCAAGCACCAAGTGCGTGGACCTCGAGAATGAGAAGCCAAGTGTCCCTTCTCTGGCAGTCGCAGTGCTTTGTCCTCATCACATTTTACAGAAACAATCCGTGCATGCTCTCATCTCCCTCCAGACTGTAATCTCTTCAAGGACAGGAACTGTGCCTTATTTATATTTGCATTTCTGCTTTTACCCCAAAGTCTGGCACATGGTTAGGGCTTAGCAAATGCTTCGTCGAACTGGACTGAGTGGCCTAGGAAGAGGACACAGCAGAGATTGAGCATATGACCTTGGTTTCATAAGCATTTAGTGCCAAGCAGTGAAGTCCACTGCCCAAAGACTGGTAAGACTGACTGTCTTGGGCACAAGGGTGAAATGTGACTGGGATCAGTATTCTCCAATGTGGGTGACCCACATAGGCCTTGTGGTTAAAGAGGCAACTGTCCCAGATAGCATGAGCTAGTGGACTATTTCTGCTGCAGCTTCTCCTGGGGGAATAATTTCAGAACCTCTTTCCTGGATGTGCTGGGTTAGAATGGCCAAAATTGTGATTTGGGGTCATTAGGAGATATATTGGGATGATTCTTGCAAATGGATGACATCTGCTCAGTTAATTTTGTCTCTTTAATCTTAGAAAATTCTCATAGATAAAAGCCCCCCATCTTACATCACCCAACCAGAAGACCCAGATACTGTCTTGCTTTTAGCAAATGCCACCTTGACATGGGAGCATGAAGCCAGCAGGAAAAGTGACCCAAAGAAAGTGCAGAACCAGAAAAGGCATTTATTCAAGAAACAGAGGTCGGAGGCATACAGTGAGTGGAGTCCACCAGCCAAGGGAGCCACTGGCCCAGAGGAGCAAAGTGGCAGCCTCAAATCGGTTCTGCATAGCATAAGCTTTGTGGTGAGAAAGGTAGGTATGTGTTGCACAGGTGTGGCCTACAGCCCTCCTCCTTGTGTTGCATAGCTACAGCCTTCTCCAGGTCTGATACAGTTCAGTTAGAGCTGAAGGTGGTGATGGGATGTCTCTAACCAGAGTCCCTGTATTTTTCCCCCAATTTTAAAACTACGTACATGAACATTGGAGGCCCTGTCTCCAAGTGTGGAGAAGACGGTGGTTATATTCGTTCTGATCTGCAGTACTTGCCTTAGAGTCAGTTGCAATTTTGAATGAACAGTCCACTCCAGGTGGCTAGGCTTGAACTGACTAGCTTTCATAAATCCTTTTAGATTTGTTCTCTTTTTGTGTGTGAGACAGGGTCTTACTGTTTTGCCCAGGCTGGAGTGCAGTGGTGAAATCAAAGCTCACTGCAGCCTCAAACTCCTGGGTTCAAGCGATCCTCCTGCCTCAGCCTTCCAAGTAGCTGGGACTATAAGCATGCATCACCACGCCTGGATAATTTAAAAATTTTTTTTATTTACCAGGAGAAAGAGGGATAATTTTTAAATTAATTTTTTTTTTTTGATAGAGATGGAGTTTTGCTATATTTCCCAGGCCGGGCTCGAACTCCTGGCCTCAAGTGATTCTCTGTCTTGGCCTCCTGGGTCAAGTGCTGGGATTACAGGCATGAACCACTGCTCCTGCCCTAGATATGTTCTTAATTTCACATTGGAATATTACGATAGATGATAATGACTGATAATTTTGAACACTACTGTTTACCAGGTACATAATAAACTCACTTAACCACCCCAATAACTAGGCATCATAACTGCCCCCACTTGATGGTTGAGGAGCCTGAGGAACAAGAGGGTTAAATAGCTTGCCCAAGGTCACATAGCTAGCAAGTGGCAGGGGAGGGTTTCATATCCAGGGCACCTGGCCTCAGAGTCTGGGCTCTTAGCCACCAGGAAATACTCCTCTTGTAAAAAGCAAACTGAGATAACAAGCAACCCAGCTAAGGGCTAAGCCAGCCAAGCCAGCCAGAGTCTGTTTGTTGTTCTCTCCTCTCAAGATTGGGGGATGGAGATTTCAGGCAACGCTGTGGATTTAGGGAATGTTTGGCCTCCTCCTGCATCTCCTGCATGCATCTCTTTCTTGCTCTGGGAACTCAGCAGCACACCCCCAGGGTGACAGTGTTGATTTTGCTGCAGAGGCCTCAACATTAATCTTGTGCCTAGTATTTTAATCTCTCATCCTGTTGACTCACTCTTTCCCTGTGCCAGAGGTTCTCATTTATTATGCAATGTCAACCTCAATAGCTGGTATGAGAATGGTACCTCTTGTAGCTAACAAGGCTGTCTGCCACAGATTCATTGGAAACGATATTTGGTTGGCTGAGTGCAACTGAGCTCAGATTTCAGTGAAGTCCCACTGAGTGCCACCTATTTGCCTTCTCGCCACTCTCCCCGTGGAGCACCTGACTTCCCCCACCCTGCCTTCCCATTTGCCTCTAAGAGGCCTCCGTGAACTTTCCGTGTTCTAAGGACGCTGCTTTCTGGCCACGCAATGGCTTTGCTAATGTGCTATTCCATATGTCGGTGACTCTGGAATTCCTGCCTCAAGATGCGGTCAGTGTTTTGTGGAATAAATTGAAGATACAGTGGGGGCAATGCAGTGTTGCCTCTGGAGCCTGGGGGACCGCAGTTCCAGGCGCAGCCACTTCCTAGCTTCTTGACCTTGGACATCTTGCTGAAGCTCCCTGAGCCTCTGTTTCTTTACCTGCACCATGCATTTCATAGAAGTACCCATTTCACAAGGTGGCAGGGGGAACTCAGATACCACATAAAAATGCTAAGCCCATAGTAAGTCTCAGCTGATGTTAAGTATGATTGTTGCCTTTTTCTTTAACAATTATGCCCAGCTTAAGTGCTGCCTTCAACTGTTCTACATTCAGGACGTCCAAGTTTTTCCAAGTTTAGCTCCTCCTCAATTCCATCAGACTGGATCCTCCATGGGGTCAGGGTTTTTTGGTCACAGTTATGTGCTTATCCCCAAGCCCAGCCCCTGGCTTGAAGGTGGCCAGCAATGTTTGTTGGGAGAATCATCAGAGGATACAGGCCTCATGGATTTTCTGCTAAAGACAAGGATGAATCTAGAAGGCTTCTTACTTGGCCCCAAGAAGTGGACAGGACACAGAGGGCAACCAAATACCTGGTGAGGCTGCATCACATCTGCGGTCTCTTTAATGCCCCAGTTCCTTGAAGTCATTTTAGGAAAATTAAATAGATCCAGCTTCATTTCATGAGGCAGGAATTCCAGAGTCATCGGCATATGGAATAGCACATTAGCAAAGCCACTGCGTGGCCAGGAAGTCCTTAGAACACGGAAAGTTCACGGAGGCCTCTTGGAGGCAAATGGGAAGGCAGGGTGGGGGAAGTCAGGTGCTTCATGGGGAGAGTGGCGAGAAGGCAAAGTAGGTGGCACTCAGTGGGACTTAACTGAAATCTGAGCTCAGTTGCACTCAGCCAACCAGATTTATATCCATGTGGGCTCTGCAAGGGCAGGGAGGCATCTGTGTGGATCACTATTTTATCCCAAGGTGCCTGGGATTCAGCAAAGACGTTGTTTAAGGAGTTATTGATGACAGGCAGCAACTCTCATGTGCTGAGAGTGGCAGACAGGGGATGTGCCTTTCTGGTCTAGCTTGGGGTGGGAAAAAAGCCATATTTGGCCCCATATTTGGCATCTTTGCCCTAAGGGGATTGCAGGGAGCAGGCCTACATGAGAATGTTCTCGGATGCTCCAAGTGCAGTATTGCAATATCTGCTTGAACACAAGAGTGGGCATGCTTCCACATCAGTCTCCACGTGGGCTGTTTGCCTGCAGTGATTCTCCCCAGATACCCTATGGCACCCTTCCTCACCTCCTTCAGGTCTTACCCAACTGTCACCTGTGGCAGATGCTGTCCCTGCCCAAGTGCCCTGGACCTCTAAGTGTTTCCTGGCCATCTTCCAACTGCCTTATCCACATCTGTGCCCAAGGGCTCTGCACACCTCTATAAAGACCTTCACAGAGTAGAGAGCAGCCCTCAAACAATGACTGCTGGGGCATCAATACCCCACCTCCTCTGCCATTGGGTGGGACAAAGCTATAGTCAGTTCCCCAGAGTTTCCTCCAGTTTCCCTGCAGGGTTGAGTTCCGTTTGCCTTCTGTGTAGGATATTCTGTTAGGGAGCTGACCCAATAGGCTGCCCTTGATGGGCCACCTTCCCTTTCCTGTATCACTTCTCCTCTTCCCTACTGGAATTTCCTGCACCTTCCAAATGACAGTGTGACTTTCATTCAAATCCTTGATTCAAGATTTGTTTCTGGGAAAACTCAAGCTAAGACATCTACCTTTCCAGTAAGGCTTTCCTTGTATCCCCGAGCCTCTAGCCCACTCCCTGTCTCTTTCCTGCTTTATTTTTCTCCATGGCAAGCAAATATGTGCCTGCCCCACATTTAATTTGTCTTGCTTCCTGTCCATCTCCCCCTGACTACAAGGTAAGTTTCATGAGGGCAGACGCAGGCCATTGCCTGTTGTGTTCATTGCTGTTCTTGCTGGTGGTTGGAACAGTGCTTGGCACATAGCAGGCTCTAATAATGATTTGTTGGTTGAATTAATAAATCTAGAGCTGTAGAATGTTAGAATAGTGTAACTTCTCAGTAGTTCTAGATTGAGTTGTTATGGTGGAGGATTCCATAAAAAAAAGATTTTTGAAAAGCCCCTAGATCTCCATACTTCAAAAGGTACCCTAGTCCCCCTGGGTTATACAACCTTTTGCATCTCATTAGATTTGCTTTTCTGGAGTCTGAGCACAGAATAGCCTTCATGTTCAAGGCCTGTGGCTCCCAGACCAGCACAAGGCTGTTTCACACCAGTGATCTTACATGATTTCTAGAAGTCCTCTGGGTGCTTGGTTATGCCACACAAGGGAAAGCACTTAATTAAGACTTACATTCCTACATCCTCCCAGGCTGTGTATATGCGGGGCTGGGGTGGTGTGGCTGCAGCTGCCATGCCCCAAGCCAGCAGTGACCCATTGTTCTCCGCCTGGCCTGACCAGCATAGTTTGAGAGCAGCACCTTTGGGCCAGACCCTCTAAGAAGTGGGAGAGAGTGACTGTGTCCTATCTCTCTTTCTCTGGCAGGGGAAGATCTTGGGAATATGTGGGAATGTGGGAAGTGGAAAGAGCTCCCTCCTTGCAGCTCTCCTAGGACAGGTAAGCTGTGTGATGAATGCTGTGAGGATGGAACATTAACATGACAATGAAGTGGCTCCCTTCTGGTCAGGTGTGGTGCCATGAGAACAGTGGACCTAGCAGATGGCCTCGGTTGCACTGGACACTGTGCATGTGGTTCACGATCATTTCTGGGAGGTTAGTGCGCTCAGTAGCTCCAGGCCCCTGGGCCAGATGAGGCTGAGTTTTTCACAAACTCTTAAGTTTGCCATTGAGGAGGTCTATTGAATGGTGATTGCCTCTTTGCCTAAAGCTCCATCTTG
This sequence comes from Chlorocebus sabaeus, assembly GCF_047675955.1. Taxonomy (NCBI): domain Eukaryota; kingdom Metazoa; phylum Chordata; class Mammalia; order Primates; family Cercopithecidae; genus Chlorocebus; species Chlorocebus sabaeus. The sequence goes on along the minus strand of NC_132908.1, from coordinate 44,942,607 downwards.
GTCAAAGGAAAGACGGGTCCTTAAACCCATGGTTTTCTCCATGACTTGGGCTGCCCTGATTTAGAAATGCCAGCAAGGCAGCTTGGTGTGGAAGGACTTTAGAGTCAGGAGCTCACAGTGACTATAGATGTATTTTATGCCTGAACTAAAGCAGCTCGTGCCCCCAGCTTCTCTGCAAACCTTGGGGTAGGAAGAGGGAGGGGACTTGGGTCCTTGTCCCTTCTCTGCTCCTTCTAGTTGGGTGACCCCAGGGAAAATGGCCAAGCCATTTGTAGTTTTTACAAACCTCTATGTCACCATGGCTTCTACGTCGCATCCCACATGGATAAGCTTTGTGGGAAAAAAAATGCTAAGTCCTCTTTCTCCCCACTCTGCTGTTGCTAAAGGGAAGTTTGTGAAGCTGGGATTGCCTCTTTCAGGAAGAGGTCAGGGTACTTCTGAAGAAGTGGAGATTCCAGAATAGGGTGGTGGTGGGATGTGTCTTATGAGTTTTAATATGAGTGACTTCTTTTGGCCTCAGTTGACTCATCTGTAGAAAGAATGACAACTCCTTCCCTTCCTGCAGGCGGAGGTGGGGGCTGAATCAGATGAGTTCTTGAGGTCACCCACGCTCTTAGAGTGTGTGCCTCCATGATGAGTCAGCGGGAGCCATAGAGGTGACTCAGCTCAATTCCCCACATAATCATGTGAATACTCTTAATAGCATCCTACTGCATAAGAGATGACCCAACTTCTGCTCGGATAGCTCCAGTGATGGGAAACTCAACATGTCACAGCCAGTTCCCTTTTTGGAGAATTTTGATGTATATTGGAGTGAAATTTGCCTCCTTTTAATTTCTATCCTTCGGAAATTTTGAGATAACATTGCATCTGTCTCCCACGCAACCGTGGTGGGATCAGGCCCCTTGCTGTGGTCACTGGGGAGGCAGGGGGGCACTCTGGATAGCCTGGGTTCCCCAGCTGTGTCTGCCACATGCTCACTGCTTAGCCTTGGGCAGGTAACTTAACCTCTCTGAGCCTCATAAAACCTCTTGGTTTCGTTGTCTGTAAAATGGGGCTAAGGAGAGTTGTGGTGAGGATCGAATGAGATTATGTAAGCAATAGTTGACTATAGGATAATTTGCAAGGCCAGTCATGGTGATAAACATCGAACATACTCTTAACTCAGTGCACGGAATATACCCTACACATTAAAAATACTATGATTATTATTGTTATTATCATGGTCTCTTCTCCAAATTGAATTCTCTGTCCATTGCACAACTCCTGAGGTGAAATGACATCACATCCTTTGGCTGCCTTGGTGACTCTCCTCCTCTGCCCCTGGACCCACTGCCACTGCCCTGTGAGCATCAGCCCTGATCACTGTGGCCTGCCCCACGTGTCCCTTCTGTTGATAGCTTTGAACATTGCATCCCCACTGTCTACCGTTGTGTATTGGTTGCCCCCATGAGGGGTCATCTTAAATGAGCGTATGTACTCAGGGTCACAAACTGGAGCCCATGCATAGTTTTAATTGGATTGCCGAATGCTTTAAAAGTCCAAAGATTTCATGGAAAACTGGATCTTTGACTCCTCTTGACAAATTAGAAAATCCTGCCCCATCAGGTCTGCATCCTTTCATGGCACCAACAATGCAACTGAGTCAAGGCTGCTTCCCGAAGATGGGGTGTGCGAAGGCTAGCACCCACAGCCGTGCAGGCGGTGCCCTGCTCCCAGGGCCTGGCTGAGCAGGGTTGGGTCCAGCCAGTGCACCTGGAGGAAGGGGAGCCTCTTGTGAAGAGTCTGTTGAGAGAACACCCTGTTGTAGTTGGGGCCAGGTGCCATGTGCACTGGGAACAGCCCTGGAGTCCAAGCTCTCCCATTTGCAGCAGAGCTTACCACTGACTCTTTTCAAACATTCCCTGCCTGGCCCTGTGCAGGTGTCTGACTCTGAGATTCTCCATCTGCATGGTTGGGCTTTCTGGTGCATGGACAAGACATCCTGTCGATGCTTTTGCACCTTTGTAACCAATACTTGTGGAATAGGTGGGTGGCAGGGTGCAACGGGCACTCGAGGAAATGTCTTCAAGGCTTGGCTCCTGAAGCTTCTCTGGTTTTGTTGTTCAGATGCAGCTGCAGAAAGGGGTGGTGGCAGTCAATGGAACTTTGGCCTACGTTTCACAGCAGGCTTGGATCTTTCATGGAAATGTGAGAGAAAACATACTCTTTGGAGAAAAGTATGATCACCAAAGGTAATATTAACTTTTAAAGCAGGAGGCACATTTGTGTTTGGTACACACTCTCCTACAGATGCTGATGCTGTTGGTAATGACTGCTAAGTGGATTCTGAGTTTAATGAATTCCCATTAAACATTCATCAGATCCACACAGGCACTGGTTTTCCTCTTCCTGAGCCAAGCGTTAAGGAGAGGCAACTTCTGCAGACCTGTGACTGCACACTGGGAAGAGGATAGAATCGGTACTTCATTCCCAGGGCAGAGGAACATATGTTCCGAGGTTCTCTGCAATAGGGCATATGTGGTCTGACTAGAGAAAAATGAATCCAGCAATTTTGCTTTAGGCTGAGTACCCAAAACTGCTTGAAATCATGAGCAAGTATGTAATGAGTCAGCCCTGACATTATTAATTGACATCAGAGCTATCAGGATATATTATCGCTGTTAGTGTCCTCAGAATGATCTAACTACACAAAAACAAAGCTCAACTTATAACTACTCGATTTACTTTGAGCCATCAACTTTTTAATATTATTTTATTTTTTAAATGGACATAATTACATCTATCTATGGGGTACACTTTTGTGTTTTGATATATGATGCTGGGGGAGAGAGGAGTGAGGGGAAAGGAGAGATGTTGACCAAAGGGTACAAAGTTTCAATTAGACAGAAGAAATAGTCATTAGTGATCTATTGCACAGAATAGTGACAATGATAAATTTTAATGTATTGCATGTTTCAAAAGTACTAAAAGAGTATATTGTAAATGTTTTCAACAGGAAAATTATGAGTATGTATTTGTAATAACTGTAGTATGTAATGAACAGACAGCAATTTGGGGAGAAATATTTTCTCTAAGAACATTTCATAACTCATTAATACCGTGATCACCTTGGACATTTCTATAGTTATTCTCTCCCTACTTCTGAAATGTTCGATTTCTTCTAAATTTTAATTTTAGATTCAGGGGGTGCAGCTTTGTTACAGGGGTATATTGTGTGATGCTGAGGTTTGGGTTTCTACTGATCCTGTTCACTCTCTAGTGGACATAGTACCCAATAGGAAGCTGTTCATCCCTGTGCCCTCTCACCCTCCCTCCTTTTGAAATCCCCCCACCTCTTGTTGCCATCTTTATGTCTGTGCATACCCGAGGTTTAGCTCCCACTTATAAATGAGAACATGTGATATTTGGTTTTCTGTTTCTGTGTGAATTTACTTAAGATAATGAAGTCCAGCTGCCTCATGTTGCTATGTGATTTTGTTCTTTTTTATGACCGCATAGTATTCCATGGTGTATGTATACCACATTTTCTTTATCCAATTCACCATTGATTGGACCATCATCTTTAAGCTCTGGAAAGTAATGGGTTCCTATGGTTCTTTGCTTAGCTTGGTGTATTGCCATGTACATTCTCTCATTTGAGTCCCATAACCACCCATTTAGGGAGATCATAGCATTATATCCCCATTTTACAGATAAAGAAAAAGGCCCAGAGAGGTGAGTTGACCCTCCCAAGGTATTAAATGCTATGAAATGTCAGAGTTGAGTCTTGGACTTAGACCTTGAGCTCCAGATCAACATCAGTTGTCTGGAGCTGGAGCTGCCTGACAGCTGGGTCACTCAGAAGCCTTCCCAGGCATCACAATGCTGAATTAAGAGAATTAGAGTTGGTTTTAGGAATCTGGCTGTCAGCTCTCCAGTGGTAGTTTGGCCTTTCTCATCTTACCGACTCTGTCCCTGCTGGCTGGCATGGCCAGCATATATATTCTCATCAAGAGGCTTGTCAATTCACCTCCTCTTCCCTGGCCATGCCGTCCTGTGGCCAGGAGGCTCAGGTGTGGCAGGAAGGTGATCAGTGCAGGAGTCAGTGATCAGTGCAGCCAAATTACTCTGCTCAGCATCTCTTGGCCTGTGTCACCCACCCGGAACACCTTCTCTGTCTGTGGAAGTGGACTGGACAGAGTTGCCTTATTCATCAAAATGACGTTCAGAGGACAAATATGTGCCAAATGCCTTCAGCATGCAGGGCACATGGGGACAGAGATGGCTCAGGTGTATCTTTGCCCTTAAGATGCTCAAGCCTGGAAGGGGCTATAAGAAATGCACAGAAATGACAGTGCACCAGGGAGGAATGAGCCAGGTGGCGGGAGACTGTGCTCGGATTGTTCCAAGGCAGCAGAGATCACGAGAGGATGGTGGATCAGGGAAGAGAAGATGGCACTTGAATTGGGCTTTGAAAGATGGATCTAGCATCCTTCATACGTGGCATATTTAGCAGAGATTTTGCTCCTAGGGCAGAAACTGTGGCTCTCAGGGCCATAGGAAGCAGGAGGGTGGGAGGCAATTGAAGGTGGGAGGTGTTGAGGGGAGGAAAATGTGCTGCGCAGTCTGAGTCTTGTAGTCACAGATTGGCAAATGTAGTAATAGCATTTATGGCCCCCACTGATGGAGAATTTGCCATGCAGCAGACACTGTGCTAATGGCTTCACATGTTTTTCTGCTCCATTCTCACAACAACCCAATGAGAGTTTGTTGTTTGCACAGTTTTATAGAGCAGAGAGTGAGGATCAGGGAGGTACAGTCACTTGTCCAAGGTCGCCCAGCTGGAGTCAAACCCATTCTCTGATTCCAAGGCCCCTCATCATAACTGCTGTGTATGCCAACCCTAAAGTTTGTGTGTGGGCACAATGCTCGGGCCGTGCCCAGGTTCTATTTTGGGGCCTGTGTGCAACCGGAAGGGCAGCTGCTCATGCCTATCTGCTCTCTTTCTTGCCTCTTTATTGGGAAGGTTTGTCTTTCAATGTCTGAGTTGTGAGACCTGCCCATTGTCACTCACTGAAGGAAAGAGGGTCCTGATGATGATAATGCTAATGATATCAATCAGTCAATCTGTCATCCACCAACCAATCAGCCGTTGTGGAGGCAGGCAACCCGCCGAGCAGGACAGAAACCTAAAGGCCCAGTGGTGCTGCTCAGCAGCTGCTGGGAGGGAGCACACACCTGAGCCAGGCACTACAGGCATCCCGAGCAGGAGTTGGGTCCCCAAGGTGGCTGTGTGGGGGCTCTGTGATGCCTGGGGAAGGTTCTACTTATGGTGGGGTTGTCTGAGTGAGGCTGAGTTGCAGAGAAAACTGAGGAAGGAGGGTGTGGGAATCTGTTGTAACATGGGGACGACATCCCAGTGACCACTGATGGTCTTAGGTTCCTCGGTGCCAAAAGTCCCCAAAGGCCTCCCCTGGGGCAGAGCGGGGTCATGCCCCTGGGAACCACTGTGGGGCCAACCCCACAGCTTTGCTGCTTTTTGCAGGACAGGGTGCTAGTCCTGGCGGCTTGGCTGCTGCAGAGCTGGCTGGGGCCTCAGCTGTCAAACTCCCCAAAGCCTGGGCTGCAGGGCTAGGCAGAGGGTGACGCTGAGGGGGCACAATGGAGAGGCCAAGAGGCCCAAAGAGCAGGAGTCCCACTCTCTTTCCCATTCCACCCCCTCACCTCAGGTGCCATTCCCTTCCGTTCAGTGGCCTGAGTTGTCGCAGGGGAGAGAACTGTTTTCTCCAACCGAGTAGCAGTGAGGGGTGGATGGAGTAGCTTTGTGAAGGGGCTGGGCAAATGTCAAGGTCGTCATCTGTGATCACCCAGGCCCCTGCTGTTAGCCTCCTTCACACACACCCTCTCTTCCACCCACAGTCCTGCTTCAGCCCTGCGCCCCTCAGGAGGCGGTCCCCAGTGACTGCAGCCCTCCTCTGACTCCCACAAGCGTCCAGCAGGTGGCGCCCTCAGTGTTCCCTGCAGTGCTTTCCTGTTCACTGTTATCTTCTTCCCTGTCTAGCAAGAACCCTGCCAGGGAAGGAGCCATTCCTGAATCAACTCTGCATCAGGTCAGGGGAGGGGCCGGTGGTCAATGGGACGCCACCCTTGGGTCATTGAAGGCAGAGCGACTGGTCAGGGAGCCTTGGACGTAGCACTCGCCACCCTTGGCCTTGTCCCAGCGACACCAGCAGTGCCTGTGGAAACAGCCCAGGGCAGCGGTGCTTGCAGTCTTTCTCACCCAGCTACTTCTGAGCTTTGCACCAACAGGTATCAGCACACAGTCCGCGTCTGTGGCCTGCAGAAGGACCTGAGCAACCTCCCCTATGGAGACCTGACTGAGGTGAGCAGGGCTGGGAGCGCAAGCCCACTGTTGCTGCACACAGTACATTTGCTCAGGTCCAAAGGGCTGAGGGCAGCAAGCCCCGGTTCCACATCCAGATGCCCCAAGAACGTGTGGGCAAAGCTCAGGTTCCACCTGTTCTGAATTATCCCTCTGTATCTATACTTGCTGGATGTCACAGTGTACGTGACACCAAGCTTACTGGTGTTTGGCACAGTGTAGTCACTTCTTGGGGCTACTCCCAATCTGCCTGTCATCTCAGGAAGGGTTTCTGGTGAAAACTGCTTCCTCATCCCGAGGGCCGGCTCTGTCCTCCAAACCAGGGCCCCTTCTTGCCTCACTGGCTCTGCCTAGGCCAGGAGTATGGGGGTCACCTCTAAACATTGCCCCCTGGGGTGCTTGTCCAAAGTGCTAGCTCCATCCTGGGCTGAGCCTGCCATCCCAAGAGACCCAGGGAGTCACCTTGCCATCTTGGGTCCCCACCCTTCTTATGCCCTCTGCACAATCTTCCTCACCTTGCCCAGGAGCCCCAGAGGAGACCAGAAGGCTAAGGCTTTCTGAGGAAAGGCCAGTTTGGGTGTTTTTCTCTATTGGTGCCCTCAGTCTGCCTCCCCAAGGAAATGGCCGTGAAGCCTTCCTGGCCTGCATCTGAGACCTCCCACACTGCAGCCCTGGTTCACCCTTCCAGGCTGTGCTCCTACCTGCCTGCCAAAGTGTCCACTCACCTCCTAGCCTCTAAGTCTCTGCTCCTGTGGCATCACTACCCTTTGAGTTTCAACCCCAGATCTACCTCCTTAAGGAAGGGCTTTCCCAAGTCCCACCACCTGAATAATTTGCTCCAAAGAACTCTGTTGATGCTTCTCAGCAGGCACTTGTGAAATTCTGCTTGCTGCTGCTATTTTGTACATAAACTAACCTGCCCACCGTGGAGCTCCCCAGGGAGAGGGGACTTCTCTTGTCCAGCTTGTGTGTCCCACCCTGTGTCTAGCTCAATGCCTGGCTGAACACGTGGGGTTCACTTGGGGTTCCATTGGATAGAATCACCTACAGTAAGCAATCATCCTTTCCGTAAATATTTGCTGAGCACCTATTCTGTGCCCAGCGTGGTGCCAGGCCTTAGGGTAGTGATGATGAACTAGGAAGTCAAGGCTTATCTCTCCACAGTGCGTAGAGTTGCCTAGGGATGGGATAGTTGCTCTCCAAGTAAATAAAATAGGGAACTCCCTTTTCCATCTGCACCCAGCCACGTTTCCCTCTGGTTCACTGCTGCATTCTCCCCAGCTCTCTGCTCACGCAATTCCCTTTGGTGGTAATAATGACGTAGCCCCTCCCCGTGGGATCTGCATTGGGCTGGGGTCTTGTGAGATGGGCACCCCTCACTCCTCATGGGAAAGAGCTTTGTCCTAGTTGCCGCTGCCCACCAGGCTTCACCAGGCTTCCTGGAGAGGTAGACAAGTGGAGCCCTTCCACTCACCACAGAGTCTTGTGTGACTGGGGGCCCCGTAAGGGGCGGAGGAACTTGGACGAGGTGAGGATCAGTGTGTACATCTTTTCCCTGAGTCCTGAAAAGCTCCAGGAAGCTTCCATTGCCCAAGAACTTCAGGGTGGCCTGACAATAGGCAGTAGCATTGTCCCTGTCCACAGATTGGGGAGCGGGGCCTCAACCTCTCCGGGGGGCAGAGGCAGAGGATTAGCCTGGCCCGCGCCGTCTACTCTGACTGTCAACTCTACCTGCTGGACGACCCCCTGTCGGCCGTGGACGCCCATGTGGGGAAGCACGTCTTTGAGGAGTGCATTAAGAAGACGCTCAGGGGGAAGACAGTCGTCCTGGTGACCCACCAGCTACAGGTGATGGGACATGCAGGATCCAGGAGGTCACGGGATGGGTGTGGCTGGTGTCTGAGGCTCACAGAGCCTCCTATTCTGCCTATATCTACCTGTCTTCAGCTGGGAATGTGGGGAGGGAGCCAGGGATGCAAGAGACACTCATGATTCCCCAGCCTTCGTGGGTCCCAGGAGGTCCACCTGTTCCACTCTGTGCATGGCCTCAGTGGGGTCAAGACCTTTCCTGCCCCAGAGGGTAGATTCTCTAGAGGCAATTGAGTCCTGCCTGTGGGTGGACTGGGGCACCCTTCCCCCAGTTCTGGGTGCCTGGTAAAAGGATGATTGCTTCTCCCAGTTCTGGGAGCCAGGGAAAGCAATGGCGGCCCCACCCTTAATCCAGCAATTCTGGGCAAGCCTGAGGCCAGGGACACCTTGACTGGGGGTGTCAGGGGGTGGCAGACCTCTTAGATGAGGGGCCCAGATGCCCCAGGCATCACACCCCAGGGGAAAGAGGCTGGAAGCTAGGACTTTGAGACTAAGGCTGAGGCTTTGGGGAAGCTCTCTCTGCTCAGGGCCACTGTCGCAAGCTAAGGAGCATGAATCTCACTGAAGAAAGTGACTGGGCTTGACCTGAGTGAATTTGAAAATGTGGCAGGGTGGGAACAGTTCTCGCTGCATTGGTCCCACATAAGGGGTCCTGAATGCCTGGTGGGAATCCAAGAAACTCCTCCTCCCAGGCCAGGTTTCCCTGCTTCCAGACCATCTCCCTCTCTCTTCTTTGAAGGGAATCCCCAGAGATGTGCGAGAGAAGGGGGGCACTGCATGTGTGTGCATGTGTGTGTTCATGCGTGCACGTGTGTGTCTCCTTGCCCGATGAGAGATTCCTCGGGATTGACTTATGTTGAAAGGCCTACTGGGGCAGGAGAGCAAGAGTCCCATCTTCTTTACTCTCCTGCTACCTGCAGAGAACATGTTACATAAGGGCCTGGTCTGGAGACAGGAAGCAGGTCTTTGCAAGGGTAAGTCAAGCTGGGGTGGAGAGGGAGGGGCAATTGCAGCAAATAAGGTTGCCATGGTTATAGGATGCTGCAGCCAGCATTTAGAACCCTCCAGTAGTGGCCAGGAGGACCAGCCTAAAGAGGGGGTTCCTCGAAGACCCCGTAAAACCAGGCTTTCCCATTGCTGTGATGCTGCCCCTAGCCTGAGCCGACCTTTGCCTGGGGCTAGAGTTCTGGCCCCGGAATAAGCTCCAGGCATCCAAATTTTGCACATGGGGATTGTCTGGATTTCCTCTGAGTGGGCCTGAGCACCTCCAGGAAGCATCACACTGGGCTGGTGTGGACAAGAGCTCCTAGTTCTTCTTCTGGCCTAGTTCTTCTTCTGAGTTAGGATGGAGGACAAGGTTGGATTTCTTCAAGACCCCCATGAGGTGACTGAGAATGGGCTCTGGCCAAGTCCAGGTGCTAAACCTGGCAGCCCCCCCTCTGCACCTGGAATCTCCCTGGAGACACCCTGCAGCAGGGAGGGCTGTCCTCTGAGGGCTCTGGGGATCCGGAGGGGATACGTCATCCCTGACAGGTGTGGGTCACAGCTGTCCCTCCAGGAGTCCTCATGAGGGGAATCACAACGTCGGTTCTGGTTCAGTCTTTGAAACTGACTGAGCCGTAGTAGGACCTCAGGCAGGAGCCATCTTCACACCAGGCCCGTCTGCTCAGATTCCACCTTCCCCTGTCATTTTATCTCACTTTTTGCAAGTTGGAAGAGGCAGGTAGCCACCAGGTGGCACAAGATCTTAGTCCCGCTGTCCCTTGTCAGGGAGGATGGAACTCAGAGCCCCCGAACTGGGACCCGGGGCTTTTCCAGAGCCGATCCCCTCTTCTCTTACTCTCAGGCCCACAGGCAAGCATCTGAGTTGTTGGGATGGGTGATCGCTTTTCTAAGGAAACCAGTGAAAAGAGGCTGGGAGCAGCCACTGAAATCCAACTCAGGGGCGGATTCGGTGACAGTTTGCAGAACAAAGCTGCTCAAATCGGCCTCATATCTCTGGAGTGAATTGGGGGCTTGCTAGCCAGAGGGGGCTTCCCTGGGAGCTCCTGGAGCTGGAGCGTGTGCTGTGGCACAGGCAGAAAAGGCCATGGGACTGGAGCAGGCTTATGGTGTCTCTGTTTCCCCATCTGAAATATCAGCCGATAAGACAGAGAGCTGGGCAGTTAGTGGGAGGGAGGCATGAGGGCTGGAACTGTCCAAGCTGTTAGAACTGTTATCATTCAGCCTTTGGGCACCCTCCCAACTCGCCCAATCAAGTATACAATGACCGAACACAGCTACTTCTTTCAGGCTTGTAATCAAGAGCAGCAGAGGTTGATTTGACCTTGGATGAACCGTGCAGTATCAGGGAAGACCTCTGGCCCATACTGCAAAGGCTTCTTTCGGTCAAACCATCTTTAGTCTCAGCATCTTGCCTGCCTCTAGGAGCGGACTTCCTTGATCCTGGTGGGGAGAGCTCTGTGTCTCATTCCAAAATGAAAGGAAAACTCTCTTAGCAGAACTCTTTGATCTCACGAATGATATGGAAGTGAAGGGAATTCAAATTAAAAAAACAGAAGTGCTTTGGGCAAAATGTGGGATGCCAGCATTAAATGTAGCTGTGTTTTTATCTCATAGATAAAGCTGGCATAAATTCCTCAGGCCAGGGAGTGTGGCCTGTTGCCTGGGGACCACACCATGGTCTGCTTCTCCTGGGCTAAATGGGGATGACGAGGGAGGCTTATAATGTTAGAACAGAGAAGGGCCTTCGTGCAGATCATATTTCCCCTCGCTACCAAGTCCTGGCTGTAGTGACTGTCAGTTTTACTTTCCCCAAATCTCCATGATCAGATTTCTATTTATTTTTTATTTATTTATTTTTTTTGAGACGGAGTCTTGCTCTGTCACCCAGGCTGGAGTGCAGTGGCACCTTCTTGGCTCACTGCAACCTCCGCCTGCCAGGTTCAAGTTATTCTCCTGCCTGAACCTCCTGAGTAGCTGGATTATAGGTGCACACCACCGCACCTGGCTAATTTTTGTATTTTTAGTGGACATTAGGTTTCACCATGTTGGCCAAGTGGGTCTCGAACTCCTGACCTCAGGTGATCCATTGGCCTCAGCCTCCCACAGTGCTGGGATTACAGGCGTGAGCCACTGCATGCAGCCATGATCAGATTTCTTAGGAAGGCAGCTTATTTAAGGAGCAGTAGCAAAGGAAGATTCAGTGTGCTTCACTGTGACAGCCAAAGGCTGGCTTTTTTTGGACTCATGAGACCTGTGGGTACTAGATGAATGGTTCCCTGCTAGGGGCCAACCTGCCCCCAGGAGGCACTTAGCAATGTCCGGAGACATCATTGCTGGTCACACCTCTGGGATGGGGTGCTACCGACATCTAGTGGGTAGAGGTCAGGGAGGTTGGTAAATATCCTACAACACACAGGACAGCCCCCTCAAACAAAGAATGATCTGGCCCCTAAAGTCAACCGTGCTAACTAAGGTTGGAGAGGAGTTTGGCATGGGCTCTCCTTTCCAGGCAGAAGTTCATTGTCGATCACTTACCTCTGCAGTTCTTAGAGTCTTGTGATGAAGTTATTCTATTAGAAGATGGAGAGATTTGTGAAAAGGGAACCCACAAGGAGCTAATGGAGGAGAGAGGGCACTATGCAAAACTGATTCACAACCTGCGAGGATTGCAGTTCAAGGTAACTCACACCTGGGCAGGTGTGGGAGCAACTGGGGAGGAATCCCTCGGGATTTCCTGCCTGGGAGACGTCCTGTCACTTAGCTTTCAGAAGGAATTTCATTTTGTCTCCAGGATCCTGAACACCTTTACAATGCAGCAATGGTGGAAGCCTTCAAGGAGAGCCCTGCTGAGAGACAGGAAGATGCTGGTATAATCGGTTAGAATCCCATCCCTCTTATTGTCCTTGGCTTGAATGGACACAGATCTCTCTTTATTTCTCACCCTAGTTTTGGCTCCAGGAAATGAGAAAGATGAAGGAAAAGAATCCGAAACAGGCTCAGAATTTGTAGACACAAAAGGTATTTACCACTCATCCCCTTGGTCACATACACTTAAGGATGTATTGGGCATCTACCGTTTGGGATACACACAGTGTAGACACTGTGCATGTCATTTTGCGCAGCCAGAATTGGATGGTCTAGGGTACTGTGTGCCTTGGGGTTCCACTGCCTAAGTCCAAATTTTGGTTCCACCACTTACTAGTTTTGTGACCTTGAGCAAGATACTTGGCCACTCTGAACCTTAGCTTCCTAATCCATAAAATGAGGAAGTAGTACCAACCACAATTTCTGGTAAAGATTAAATGAGAAAATGAACATAAGTGATTCGCATAGTGCCTGACACACAGTGATGCTTAATAGTTATTATGAGCTGGAGAGATCAAAGTAATGCACGGGGATTCATCAGAGGCAAAGGCAGACACAAGAGCTGTTTCCCACTCTTTATGGGGAGCATTGAAAATGGATTATGAAGCAATGAAGAGATTGAGGTGGGATAAGGTTATTCATTCTTTCAACAAATAAAGGTTAAGCATTGACTGTGTGCCCAGTACTAAGCTGGGCTAGGGAGAGCAAGAAGAGATGCCCGTGTTCTCAGGATCTTGTGGTCTGGCGGGGACACAGGCAGATGGGTATCTACGGGAAACCAGTAAGAGTAATGGGGAATTTGGGTGAGAGAAACCAACACGTCAGGGAGGGCTTCACAGAGGGGGTGGCCTTTGGACTGGTCCTTCAAGGTTGTATAGGAGTTTGCTGGGGAAACTGCAGTGAGAAGGTGGGAGAGGGTAGAGGGCTTGAGGAGGTGATTCCAGGGAGGTGGGGAGACAAGATGTGGAAGATGAGCCTGGTGGGGGCCAGCTGGTCAGGCCACCTCTTCTCCTCCGTAGACACCCTGCCTTCATTCACTCCATATCCCTAGAGCACCTACTCTGTCCCTTGCCCCATGCTGGACACAGAGAGGGTCAATAGTCCTCAAAGTATACACAGCAAGGTGGCTTTCCAAGTTAGAGTTCTGTTTCTCAATAATGCATAGCCGAAAAAACAAACAAACAAAAAAACTTAGCACATTTCATCAAATTTAAGATGCTATCCATTTTTTAAGGCTACCACCACTTTACCTACCACTTGGAAAGAAAAAAAAAAAATCTCTGCTAATTAAATGATATGACATACTAGCAAATGGAAGGCACATCCAGATTCCAGAGATGTTACAATGTGGGGGAGAGAAGTGAGCCTTGGAATCGATGAGATCTGGCATCCTCAATGGTGGTGTGACAAATGTATGCACGTTTGGAAAGGCAACATAGTTTTGCAGTTCCAGAGGCTTCCAGGGCTGAAGTACCCAGATATCTCTTCTGTGATTTTTGGAGAAACCTCCAGGCTGCGTGGGATTTGGGGTCCCGTGGAGAGAGTAATCTCTGTTCCTCACTTCCTCATCACTCACCCCTCTCTGGAAAGGAAAGTGTAATCGTGAAATTTCATGCTGGAGAGAGATGCAGTCCTTAAGGATAAACAACTGGGTTGTCAAGGGCTGTGAAAGGTGGAGGAAGGGAAGACTCGTGAACTGGTTAAAGACAACACTGCCCACCTGCCTGGCATCACAGTGTCTTCTAAGGCACAGCTGAGGCAAACAGAGCATCAGCGGCACTCCTGCCCTGGCCTGCAGGCTGCGAGGTGATGTGACCAGTCCCTTTTGTGCTTCCGGATGCCGTTCATTAGACTCTGCTCACACGCTGAGGCGTCTCCCTCATTTTGCAGTTTCGAGGGAGACACAATAGGCTAAAGTCAGGCTGAACATTTTCAAAGGCGCTCCAGGTTCCCAGGCAGAGAGTGTAATGGTGGCTCTATTCAGCAAGGTGCCTTTGAGGCGTGAAAGCTTTTCCTGTTGGGCCAGGGTGCACAGAATCTGCACGTGGGGTGCCCCCTCTTCTAACTCTATTTATCTCTGTTTATAAAAGCCAAGTATGGTGTATAATTCTGCTTTGGAGTTGACGTTTTCACGCTTCTCTGTGGAGGAGCGGAAGAGACATGCATTCAGTACTGGCTGCTGGGAGCTGCTTTGTCCAGCATCCCTTTTCCTCCAAAATCTTGTTTCCATGAGAACTTGACAGTCATTTTCCCTTCCCCTTGGGGAATGGAAGAACGTGGGACAGACATTGAGGGAATCAGGTGTCCATGCAGCAGCCAACCTAGGAGTATACACTGGTTTTCTTCTGCATGGCGTGAGCTCTGAGAACACAGGACCTGCCTCTTGCTTACTCTGTAGCAGATGACAAGGGTGCCCTTACCACTTCAGCACCCCTAGCCCCCTCCCAAATGCCACCTCTGCATTCCTTTGCCTGGGGGCTTTTTCTAGGAGTTGCCAGCTACATGTCAAGCTGGAAGTGCAGGAATTAACACCCCTACCCAGGGAGTGGCCTTCACCCTTTGGCCAATAGGAATCGGTATAGAAAAATCCCAGATCCCTCTCATCACGTGGAAAAGCCCTGAGTGTGTGTCTACACTGGTTCTGAGATTTCTTCACATGGGATGAAGCCCCAGTGGCCCATAGTGGTTGCCAGCTTGGTGAAATGCCTTATTCCCTTTAGCTCCCAAATAAACCTCGTATTCATAGTCTCTTCTTGGGTGCTGCTTCTAGGAGAAATAGACCAAGACAACCCTTGCATCCCCCGGACTGAGCATATAGTAGGTGCTTAATAAATATTTCTCAAGAGACTAGAAGCTTACTTCACAGGGCTGTACTGAGGACCAGGTAGCACAAAATGAGCAAAAGTGTGTTGGAAATTTGAGAGCATGGGACGAGTGGAAGGATGTGTCACAGCCCCCTTAGCCGTGCTGTGGAGTCCACAGAGGGGCTGTGCCTGGCTCGCTGGGCCCCCGCCCCAGTGGTGAGAGACGTGGCACTTGTGTTTATCTCCACAGTTCCTGAGCACCAGCTCATCCAGACTGAGTCCCCCCAGGAAGGAACCGTGACCTGGAAAACATATCACACGTACATTAAGGCTTCTGGAGGTTCAGTATAAAACAACGAGTTTCTTGATTTAATTTGCATTTAAAAAAAATCCTGTCTTAAACTGTTGGGTTCACATTTTATGATTTCTTTAACAATTACTCTCTTTATGGGAGGGCCATTTATCAATGCTTTTATTTTTTCCCCTCCTAAAAACTAACATGTGATAATACAGCCTTTTAAATGGAATAATTCTTCATCTCCACTAAAGCTGCCAGACTCTCTTTTATTGGAGTGGAGTGAGCAGCACCATGACCCGTACCCTTGCACTCCAGTCGCTCTGTACAGCAGTGGCCAGTCCATTGCCAGCCTTCCATACAAGGTTTTCCTTGGTTTCTTTTTCTTTCTTTCCTTTTTTTTTTTTTTTTTTTTTGAAGTGGAGTCTCGCTCTGTCATCCAGGCTGGAGTGCAATGGTGCAATCTTGGCTGACTGCAACCTCCAACCTCTGCCTCCCAGGTTCAAGCAATTCTCCTGCCTCAGCCTCCCAAGTAGCTGGGATTACAGGTGCCCACCACCATGCCTGGCTAATTTTTGTATTTTTAGTAGAGACAAGGTTTCACCATGTTGGCCAGGCTAGTCTCGAACTCCTGACCTCAGGTGATCCACCTGCCTCAGCTTCCCAAAGTGCTGGGATACAGACGTGAGCCACCATGCCCGGCCTTCCTTGGCTTGTTTTTAAAGAACACTGAGTCACTGTTATTGAAGTGCACATTGGTGGTTTTTCCAATATGTTCACTGTTTGGACCCATTTTCCAACTAGGTAGAACAGATGTCCCCATGGCTCAGGGCCCCAACACTCAGATATGCCACATCAGTCTAGCAGGTGGTTTCCAGGTGTGCGGATCCTTTTCCTGCAGGTTTTGAATTTCCCATCAGGGTTGGGACCTGAGGAAGGTCAGCCCCTGCCACATGCTCACGTCTGCAGCCCCTTGGGCCTCTCCCCTCCTCTTGCAGGGTACCTCCTTTCTCTCTTCACTGTGTTCCTCTTCCTCCTGATGATTGGCAGCTCTGCCTTCAGCAACTGGTGGCTGGGTCTCTGGTTGGACAAGGGCTCACGGGTGAGTTTCCCTTTGGCATTGGAGGATACCGAGTCTGTGTCTTGGAGTAAAACACTGCTGCCAGAGCATCTGACTGCCCCTGCCACCATGCCATGAGCCCACATGCATCCCCCTGCCCTTTTCAAGAAGTGGAGGTCAGATGCTTACACCACAGAACCCAAGCCCCTGGAATCCCCTTTGGTTTTTCAAGACAAGCAGGGTATAGACACCACTTGCAGATTTTAAAGGGTTGACTAAAGAAGACGTGTGCCCCAGCTTGTCTGGAATCAGGCATGTACAAGATTGGGTCAGTTTCACAGTCTCTCTTGTAAGTTTCCCCCAGGAAAGCCTAACACGGATTTGTGTCTTCCTAAAGAGAAATTGGCATCTTGTTACGGACACTGCCCAGTGCTAGAAGGTCCCACATGTCTCTGCTCCCCAAAGTCGTCTCTGCATGAAGAGGACGGGCAAGCATCAGATTCAGGCTCTGCAAATGCCATGGAGCCACGGGGGACCCTTCTCTGCAGGGCCCTTCCTGGGAAGAACTGATGTGTTGACTCTCTCTCGAGCTTGCTGGGAGCTCTCCCAGCTTTTGGCCAATGGTCTTAAAGCTTTCCTGGAGCCCTGGGGAATGCTGTGGGGTCACTGGCCCATCCTCCAAGATTACATTTGGTACAGCTCTGTTGCTATGACAACCAAAGGGAGGTGGCACTGGGGAGACAGGGGCAGGGGAGAGGCTGCTGGGCACAGCTTTCCAAAGCTAGTCCCAAGGGGAGAGGCTGATGGGTGGCCTGCTCTGTGCAGAAATAGAGAGCCATCTCCGGAATAGACAGATTCTTCCAGATGCCCCCTCACTCACGAAGAGCTGTGTCCCTGGAGGGCCCGAGGTTTAGGGTCAGGGTGCAGCCTTCTCACAGGCTTGGTGCTTCCCCAGGAGTCCCACGCCGTTGGCTGATTAAGCATGCAGCCATGGTGGCTGAACCATGTGTTTGCCCCTGGTGCCCCGGACACTGTGTATTTGCCCCTGCCCCTACCCTCCCAGACATGCAGCCATGGTGGTTGAACCATGTGTTTGGCCCTTGTGCCTTGGCACAATCAAAGGCACAGGAGTATCTCCTCTTCAGGCTGGGCCTTCTATCCCTCAACTCCCCAGAGATACTTTTGCTTTCAACAATGTTCATCCATCAGCCACCTCTGGTTTACATTTCCACTGCGACTGTAATCAGCAAAATGGCATTTAGAAGAAAGATACTTGTTTGCTCCCCAAGGGCAGTCTTGACTTTTAGCACACAGCCCAGAGAAAAATGAAACTGCCAATTTCTCAGGGCGAGGAGATGCCCTCTCCCCATAAGTGCTGGCAAAATTGTGTGTTTTCGCTGGGCAGGACAGAGCCACAGATTCTTTGAATCCTCTGAGAGCCACTTGTATTCACTGGCCACCCTCCTCCCCACCAAAGATCCCAAGGCAGTACCCTAGCACCCTCTCAGTTACCCCTTGGGAAAAAGAAAGGGAAGGGACTGTGGGGCTGGCCTGTCATACAGAGAAGCCCCTGAGTCACCCCGAAGGCCTGGTGGCTGCTGCCACACAGCTCAGCATGCTGGAGGTCAGTTCCTGATCCTCTGCCTGAGGGTTACTCCTCCAGCCTTGTAGAATTCTGATTCCCCATTTGCCTCTCTGATCTTCCCAGCCCAGCATTGCTTCTGGTGTCCCGAGGTGCTGTGAGCTTCGGGGATGGCTGCCCGGTGCCCACCTTGTTTCTCTGCTTTGTTTTTCCCACTGACTGTGCTGAGCTCACAGTCAGGTGCCCCTTGGGGTCATGAGTGCCAGCAGGAGGAACCCCGCAAAGCTCAGAGGCCCAAGAAGGCAACAGATTAGATTGTACCCACCTGATTCATTCAAAACACTCATGTCCTTGTTCTTAGTTTCTTCTCTCTGGAAAGATTATCCAGAAAATTCCTGTTCTCCTGGCAGGAATTTATCAATTCTTGGTGCTTCTCTTGTTTTTCTCCGAAGATGACCTGTGGGCCCCAGGGCAACAGGACCACGTGTGAGGTCGGTGCAGTGCTGGCAGACATCGGTCAGCATGTGTACCAGTGGGTGTATGCTGCAAGCATGGTGTCCGTGCTGGTGTTTGGTGTCACCAAAGGCTTCGTCTTCACCAAGACCACACTGATGGCATCCTCCTGTCTGCATGACATGGTGTTTAATAAGGTATGGCCACAAGCGTTGCAGGTGTACCCAGTTATTCAGTCAACAAGGTATATAGAGCACCTGCTGTGTGCCAGGCATGGTGCTGGGCTCTGGGGACAGCCAGAGCCCTCATAGAGCTTGCAGTCTAGTCTGGGAAGAGTCTCCCAAATAGCTGATTACCAACTAAAGGTAGATGCCAGGGAGCTGTGGAGGTGGATCATCAGCCCTGAGGCTGGGCCGGGGGGTGGAGGCAGGGGAGGCCACTCCACAGCAGAGAAGTGCAGGCCAAGAAAGCAGCTCCTGCTCCAAAGAGCCCTGAGTGTGACACGGGCCTCAAGAGATCCTTCCAGCCCCCTCCGCATTCCACTGCCATGGTGGGCAGCAGTCAGGGGCTGGGAGGGCTCTGGCTGGAGCATATGGGTGGGGCCCACACTTCGGAGGTAAAGAGACAAAGTGAAACTTGGCTTTTTATTGCCATGGGGCACAAAATTCCTTCCTCCGACAAAGGCATCAGACTGTCCTGTCTCAGGCTGCATCCCAGATTTGGAGGGGAAGCCTGACCTATGGGGGGGTCTCTCGGGACCTCCGCGCAGAGACTGAATCCCCACATTCACATTCATTCACGGTGGCCGCGAGAAGGGGGTGCATCCTCCCTTTCCCAAGATCACCTGACACACTGTTCTGTGCCCTGGAAAAAAGGTCAGGCCCTGTGCTCACAATTTCACCCCCAGCAGAGCGGCAGGGTTTACTGAGCACCCACCTCGACTCTGACTCTCTACTGTTCTCCACAGATCTTAAAGAGCCCAATGAGCTTCTTTGACACGACTCCCACTGGCAGGCTAATGAACCGTTTTTCCAAGGATATGGATGAGCTGGATGTGAGGCTGCCGTTTCACGCAGAGAACTTTCTGCAGCAGTTCTTTATGGTGGTATTTATTCTCGTGATCTTGGCTGCTGTGTTTCCTGCTGTCCTTTTAGTCGTGGCCGGCCTTGCTGTAGGCTTCTTCATTCTCTTACGGTAGGCCCATGTGCTATTTACACAAGAAAACAACACACACACACACTGACTGGGTATCACGTGATATTGAGCATTGAGTGCTTGCTGTCCTCACTGATGGTCTACCATTGATTTTTTGTACTTAGTAAATGCCAGGTGCTAAGTGCTTTGCATACATCTGGCATTTTAGCCTCAGAGCAACCCTGAGAGGTGGAAGTTATTGAAAGATTAAGGCATTGGTCCCAGGCCAAGAAACTAGTAACCATGATTGCCACCTCTCTGCTGATATGTTCCTAACCATGGGGCTCTACCGTTGCTGCTCTGAGCTTTGAGAAATAACCCCCACCCTAACCATGGGTGTGTTTAGAGAAAGGCCTTAGGCAACTTTGCACGTTGTGGGGGCAGGGGTTCCCACTGCAGCTGTGCACACCCACCCTGGGGGAAAGCAGGAGGACAGCCATGATCCCAGCCTCCTAGGACACCTGCCCTGCTCCCCGCTCTTCCTGGGGTGAGCTGGGGTTCCCAGCAGGTAGCATGGTGGGTATTGGGTGAGGGCAAAGGGTTGCAAATCAGAGAAATTCGCATTAGAGCCCCAGCTCTGCCACAACCAGCTGAAGGACCTTGGAGAAGGCAGAGAGATGCTGCACACCTGTTTCCTCTCTCCCTAAAGGTAATCATTGAAATATATGCCTCACCTGTTTCAGAGGGCTTGCGAGGATCAGGGAAACTACACAACCAATGGCTTGTTGGTTAAAAAAGGAATAAGCTGTTAGGCAAGAGTTTCCATAAAAATCAATAACTAAAAATAATCATTTATCACGATCCTAGGCGTGCCCAGCCAGTGGGATAGTTATTGCAGATCTGAAAGAAAATTCCCCAAATTATAAAATATTCAGCCCACAAACCCTGGACTTGCTTTCACCTGTGCACAGGGTTGTTGGTTTTCACACTCAGATGCTGGTTTTAGAAATAATTGCTGTGGTCACAATGTGGAGGGTGAATGGAGCTACAGAAAGGTCAGGGCAGACTATAGGGCGGGAGTCCCTTGAAATCTACAGTCTGTGTGAGAGAATTAGTGAGGACCAGAGGTAGGCAGCAGCAGTGGGAACAGAAGAGAGGTGTGGATTTGAGAGTCATTTACATGTTAGTGTCATCAGGGTTTCACTTCCCACGTCTGGTGGAATTTTGGGTGTTGGGGGATGGGAGAAGCAATGAATGATTTCAAGGTGAAGAGCAACGTGAAGAGAGATACGGGTGATGCAGGAGGAGAAGCGGTTTGGGTAATAAGAATACGAATTTAGTTTCGGATGCTTCAGTTCTGTTCAACAAGTCTGCTGCTGGTGTCCATGGACAGTGGCAAATGCGGGTGTGGGAATGTGCTGGAGCAGGAGAGCTGGACTCTGTGCAGGGGCAGGTGTGGCTCTGGGAGCTGACACCGTGCCCTAGGGAGCTGGGAGAGCTGGACTCTTGCTGCTGTCTTTCACTGTTCCCGCGGTGACCCTGAGGAAGCGAAATTGTCACCAGTGGAGGGTGTCCAGGTTCTTGACGTCCTGAGCAAAGAATTGGACAAAACGCATAAAGCAAGGAAAGAAGGAAGCAACAAAAACAAAAATGAAAGTACACTCCCACAGGGTGGGAGCAAGCCGAGCATAGGGGCTCAAAGGTCAGTTACAGCAGTTTTCTGGGGTTTAAATACCCTCTAGAGGTTTCCCATTGGCCACTTGGTGTACGCCCCCATGCAAATGAAGTAGTGGCCCATGATCAGTATGATTGGTTGCAGAAAGCGACCAATCAGAGGCTGAAGTGAAGTTACAAAGTTACTCCTATACAAATGAAGACTTGGTCTGCCACCAGCCTGATTGGTTGTGGGAGGGGACTAATCAAAGGTACATCTGTCACCCAGAAAAAGGCAGGCTGGTGTGCAAGGGGAGTAGCCTTTGAGCCTTTTGTTATGTAGGCGGGGAAAGTTGGGGTTTTCCTTTCGATTTAGTTCTAGGAAGTCAGTGTGAATTGGCCTTAGATTCCCTGCCTCCAGACCCCATTCTGCCTCCAAAAGAAATGGTCCGAGTCTCCAAACTCAAGGGTTTATTGTGATGACCAAATACAAATAATTTCTGAGAGTCATTTACAGGATAAAAGCAACTCCTGAATGTCATTCTTACAGTGGATTCTTTGGGCTCATGTTCCTTTTTGTCATTCCTGTGTTTGATCATTGCTCCTGTCTGTCCTCCTGTTTATGCAGTTGATTTACTTAGTAAAAGCTCTTTCTCTGCTCTGTACTCACCCTTCTAGCTATAAAGACTGGACAGACCAGAGCTCATCCTGCTTGAATTATCCAAGTGTTTCCAACCAACTCACTTTAGCTCTGCACTAATGAGGCTTCCCTCCTCACTGCCCTGCGTTTGTTTTAGCTGAGAGTCTGGAGGTTTGATTGTCTTCTCTCTTGGGGGCCAGCCAGCTGCTGTACACACCCGAGGTCCCTGGTCTCCTGCTCACCAGGGCTCCTGGAGCTTCCACACAAAGGGGAGCTGCATCCCGTGGGGATTTGGTTTTAAAGTCAGCTATAATGATGTTCATTCAAAATTACCTTTGAAAATGCCTTTAGAAGGCCACATGTTGGCAGTTGACACACTGGGTTTTCTTCCAGAGTTAGAACAGATCACTTTTTCTCTGGCTGGGCACTAAAAAGTGGTTGGCTGATACTTAGGGGCTGCGCTGTATGAGAAATTTTGGTTTTTGAAGACTAGAATCACGCCTTGTGGAGCAAGACTTTCCTGATATGAGAAACACTTAGCACCGTGGCCAAATGAAGGTGCGGCTGACTCATGGTTCTCACGCCCCGCCATTCCCACACCTGGGGCAGGCATCGCTGCAGAATGCCAGGCCTGCTCTTCATCCCCAGTTAGACGGCACCGTCTCTGACTTAAGCACTGTGCTGAGTGCCTAGTTGGCTCTGTATGTATGGGGGCAAGCCTGAGACCTCACTTTGTGGCCCACTTGGCCCCTTTCAATTTTCTTCCAGTATTTTCCACAGAGGAGTCCAGGAGCTCAAGAAGGTGGAGAATGTCAGCCGGTCACCCTGGTTCTCCCACATCACCTCTTCCATGCAGGGCCTGGGCATCATTCATGCCTATGGCAAGAAGGAGAACTGCGTCACCCAGTGAGTCCCACGTGGGGCCCTGCCCCAGGCCCCCATGCTTCATGCCTGACTCCGATGGGGAGGGCACAGGAGGAGGGAAGTCTGGGCTGCTGGGGACTGATTGTAGACAAACAGCTGGAAGAATCAGGAGGAGTCCTTGAAGACACTTGGCCTCACAGCCTCTCTTCCAGCATCTGGGGCCCCAGAAAATGTGAATGAGGGGAGCTTGTTCAATGGCAACCTTATTTGTTCTATTTTTCATTCTAAAAGTAAAAATGTGTTTGATTCAGGAAGATAGGGCAAAACAGGAAAAAGAAGAAAAAAAATCACTTATAGCACCCCACAAACCCAAACATACTAATTTTTTTCACATGTTTCCTTCTAGTTTTTTTCTTTTTTTCTCTTCATGGAGTCTTCTTTTTCTTAAGTATTTATAATCATTTCTTAAATTTATTTAACGATTTAAAATAGCCTGTTTCATGTTATTACATGTTTCTTGTAAAAATAATTTCTAAAGGCCACCTTTCATTTCACTTAGCATTTTCTTCTTTTTAAAATATGGGGACTATGTTAGTAAATCTCTCTGGCATCTTCCAGCTTCACACTTCTAAAATATGACATAAAATGTATAAATCAGACGGGGCACAGTGGCTCACGCCTGTAATCCCAGCACTTTGGGAGGCCAAGGCAGGTGGATCATGTGAGGTCAGGAGTTTGAGACCAGCCTGGCCAACATGGCGAAACCCCATCTCTACTAAAAATACAAAAATTATCTGGGTGTGGTGGTGGACACCTGTAATGTCAGCTACTCAGGAGGCTGAGGCAGGAGAATCGCTTAAACCTGGGAGCTGGAGGTTACAGTGAGCCGTGATTGTGCTACTGCACTCCAGCCTGAATGACAGAGTGAGACTCCATGTCAAAAAAAAAAAAAAAAAAAAGGTATAAATCACTGTAGGCTCACTGCAGTAACAATAACCCCAAATCTTAGGGAGTTCACGCAATAAATTTTTATTTTTCCTGATGTCACAATTTAGTGACAGTCCATGGGGCAACAGTAGGGGATTGTACTCCACACTCAGGCATAGTCTGTTTCCATCTGGGGCTCTTCCATCCCAAGGGCCCTGGGGTATTCTCTCGGATCATCTGTATTGAGCCAGAAGATAAGGGGACCAGGAAGGAGGACCCAGGGGGAATTTTATGGTCCAACCCTAGTAAAGCATCCCAAGATTTCTGCACATTCATTGGCCAGATTGGAGTCACATGGGCTCACCTAACTGCAAGGGAGACTGGGAAATGTAGTCCAGCTGTATCCAAAGGAGGAAAAGAAAATGGAGTTTGGTGAATCCATAGCAGCCTTTCCCACATAGATTTTCTATCTTTTCCTTCCTTAAAAAGCTAACACACCCTTCAGAGAGAAAGAATTAGATGTAGTTCTAAAGGGTGCATTGAATGCATTCTAAGTTTGGAATTGCATTAAATTTATTTATTTTTTTATTTTTATTTTTATTTTTTGAGACAGAGTCTCACTCTGTCACCCAGGCTGGAGTGCAACAGCACGATCTTGGCTCATTGCAACTTCCGTCTCCCAGGTTCAAGCGATTCTCTTGCCTCAGCCTCCCAAGTAGCTGGGGCCCTGCCAATTTCTGTATTTTTAGTAGAGACAGTGTTTCACTATGTTGGCCAGGCTGGTCTCAAACTCCTGACCTCAAGTGATCCACTCGCATTGGCCTCCGAAAGTGCTGGGATTACAGTGAGCCACTGCAACCGGCCCGGAATTGCATTACATTTAGAATTTCATCGAATTCTCTCTCACGCCCCCTCCATTTTACCACCCAGGATCTCAGAGTACACTTGACATCACATCTTGTCTTTAGTTCAGTCAGCACCTAGTCCTGACCCTAGTTTGACCTGAACATCGTTTTTCAAGAGTCCTGCCTCCCACGTAGACCCTTCCAAAGTCCTAGCCATGAGGAAAGCCCATGGAGCTCACCCACAACAAACACACATGCAAGCTTTGTCTTCCCACAGCTTCTCCTCCAAGATTTCTGAGAGAATCCTATAAGGAGCCAAGAATGACTGATGGGGGTTCCCTTCTTTTAATAGTTTCTTTCCAAAGAGCTTGGGTTTCTGACATGTATTGCTTTTGCCACCAGACAAAAAAGCTATAGCTTAAAAACTGTAAAAAGGTTAGAGGTCAAATTCCAATTTGATCCCAGCTAGTGATTTTGTTTCTATGCAATCTAACCAACCACAGAGATAAGACCATAGGTGACTTCCAGGTCACAGAGGCTGTCAGTTGAATTTGTGTGCTGTATAGCTACATGATAGAAACAGCGCTGTGTTTCGAATAATATTTTGATTAAGCTCTGGGGAAAATAAGTTAGAGTTAAAACAGAGAGGAGGAGAGGGTGGTGGAGCCCAGGGTGGCTGGTCAGAGGGGCTTCCAGGCAGAACTTTGGGAGGCCTTCCAGGACAGCGTGGAGCAGCAGTGCCTGAGCACATTCACGACTATGCCAGGGGAGGAATTCTACCTCCTTAGTGCTTTAAGCATGGAAAGGATTTCATTTTTCCCCCAATAGTTTCTACCAGCTGTTCTCATGAAGCCCTTCCCCACTAGATCAGGGAAGCCACAGTGGCAATTGAATCTGATGTCTCTTTTGGTTAATGGTCATCTCAGTGCAGTGAAAATTTCAATCTTGAATGTATTCAAGCCACAGGTCTCTTTCCCCCAGAGGCGTGGTGTGGCAAGGCTACGCTGTGTGTGTGTGTGTGTGTGTGTGTGTGTGTAATTGAGAAGCACCTGCTCTGTGCTTTTAAACACCCTCTTCCTTTTCTCCAGGCCTGGCTCTCTGATGCAGGGGAACTGGGGAGGAGACAGCAGGAAGAACACATCCTTGGGTGACTGGCACCTCTGGGCCATTCTCTCCTTTCTGCTACCCTTTCCTGCTGCTGCAGTGCACTGTGCAGATGTGGGACAGCAGCTTGGAGACCCCAGCAGGGCCAGAACCCCAGAAGTTCTGCTGGCATTGCTGGATTGGTAGGAGTCACTGGGTCTTCCTGTGAGTTCTGCCTGGAAGCCCTCACACTGCACTCCTCTGATGCAGAGGCCCCTTTGCTCCATGCCAGGGACCGCAGGCTCCAAGGTCATCTTCTGCTATCTCAGCCCTAGGAACTGAGGAGCTGATGAGATCCGCCTTCCATACATTTGGGGAATGTGGAACTCCAAGGGTGGGTCTTGCCCCCGTCCCCTGGCTGTGTCATCTCCCTGTCACTCCGCTCTGTGCTTCTTCCCCCCTCTCCAAGACCTTTGGCTCCATGGACATGCAGCAGGGATGCAAGGTGTCAGCTTCCTCTCCTTGAAGAGGCTTCCAGCTTTATAAGCAATTGTCTTCAATTTTCTTTCTCTGATTCAGGGAGGGAAACCTGACATGTGCCCTCCCTTCCCTCCTCTACGGTCACAAACATTGACTTTCCTAAAGGTAACCTGCTTCACAACCCACGCCCACCCTTTCTATATATCAAGGGGGCCAACTGTCAGTTCCACAAAGCCTTTGAGGATGGCTGACTCCATGATAGGGATCCTTTGGAGTCAGAATGTGAAGCACTCAGCACCTCTTATTCTCAGCTGTAGGTTCTAGCTGCCAATTCTGGGAAAGACAGAAAGAGCCACTTAGCACCCTACTCTATTGCCACATGAGATTTCCCAAAATATGTGCAAATCAAAGATGTCTAGAGTGGCAGATTTTTAAGAGCATGAATATATGTTCATTTTTGTAAGAGTTTGCTATGTGAGAGTGTATTCCCTCAATTAAAAATTCCCTGGCCTCATTTCCCCAGTCACCCTAACCCTAAGTCTACAGAAGCACAACTCGATCTCCTGCTTTTTCTGATTTTCTTGACTGTAGGTTTAAGATGCTAAACGACGAAAACTCCAGTCACCTCCTCTACTTTAACTGTGCTCTCAGGTGGTTTGCGCTGAGAATGGATGTCCTCATGAACATCCTTACCTTCATTGTGGCCTTGTTGGTGACCCTGAGTTTCTCCTCCATCAGTACTTCATCCAAAGGCCTGTCATTGTCATACATCATCCAGGTAATGCCTGGTGCAAGTTTGGGCTTAGTCTGGAGGCTCCGACTTATAATACATCAGGGAGGGTGCTTTTGGATGGACAGAACAAAAACCCCAACCCGAATGGGTTTAAACGAGAGAGGGAGCTTAGTGGCTCACATCTTTAAAAAGTAGGATGGTTGTGTGGACTTCAGGCACAGTGGGATTATGGCTCTGAGCTTTGCCCATGCCCTGTGATGACTTTCCTCACAAGTGACCAGCAGCCTCTGGGGTCTACAGCAAAGAAGCAGCAGAAAGAAAGCATTTCCTGCCCTAGCCATGGAGGCAGGAGCCTGGAGCTTTACTCTTATTGGAGGAAAGCATTTCCTGGCCCAGCCATGGAGGCAAAAGCCTGGAGCTTTACTCTTATTGGATTAATTTAGGCATCCCAGAACTAATTAGTGGTTTGGTGGGATACAGATCATTGGTTAGGCTAGGGATGGAGTTACACCTGTTTCCAACTTTAAGTCACATAGCTACTCCACAGTGGAGGGAGTGAAATGAACGCCAGAGAGACAGTCATCATGTCGATGACAAGTAATTACTGATTTATCTTTTTGGTTGCTTTTTTTTTTCTTTCAAATAACGATAATAGGTGAACATATGGCATTGATTGTGATTGGCTTCAGGCTCTGTCTTTTAACTAAATTAATTCCTTTCCTCCCCACAACAACCTTCCAATACTGCCGTGATCCCCATTTTGCAGATGAAGAAACTGAGCCCTAGAAAGACTTGGCCTGAGATCATACAGCTGTCATGTGTGAGGGCAAGGATTTGAATGCAGGCCACCTGGACCTCATGTTTGTTTGAGTCTTGTTATCTTCGGAAACTTTTTTGACATAGTCCTTATTCTTAGTGCTCTGAAACTCTGGAATCATGTATCTGAATGTGGGTCTTTATTCATGTGTTCTGTTTGATGCTGTGAGTTCTTTAAGATTAAAGTCAAATTTCTCATCAGCTTGGAAACATGTCTCCTTTTTCTCCTTCATTTTGACAATGTCCTCTTTTTCTTTGTTTTTTTTTTCTTACTGTATTCATGCCAGTTGAATATTGAATTTCTTGCATCAATTCTCTAGGTTTCTTTTTCTTTTCTCTCAAAGTTTCCATGTTCTTGTCTTTTTATCTTGGGAATTTTCATTAGTTTTGCCATTCAGCTATTCCTTTGAATTTTAAATTTGGCAATCCTATATTCATATATTTAATTTCCAGAAGCTCTTATTCTCTGAGTTTTTAAAAGAATCACTTTTTACATGGATGTAGTGTATTTTTGAATCTCTCTGAGGATATTAATTAGTGTATTAGTTAGTTCTCACACTGCTGATAAAGACATACCTGAGACTGGGTCATTTATAAAGAAAAAGAGGTTTAATGGACTCATAGTTCCATGTGGCTGGGGAGGCCTCACAATCATGGTGAAAGGTGGCAGATAAGAGAGAATGAGAGCCAAGCATAAGGGGAAACCCCTCATAAAGTCATCAGCTCTCATGAGACTTATTTGCCACCATGAGAACAATATGGGGGAAACTGCCACCACGATTCAATTATCTCCCAGCCCACTGGGTCCCTCCCACAACACGTGGGAATTATGGGAGCTACAGTTCAAGATGATTTGAGTGGGGACAAAGCCAAACCATATCAATTAGAATCTTTTTTCCCCTCCTAAACTCCCCTCCCTTCTTTGACTTGCATCTGTTTCTTCCAGAGGTAGTTTTTCTTTTTGTTTCTCTCATTCTTGCTCTTTCGTGCCGTTGGTTTTGTCCATCTGTCTCCTGACCCATTTGTATTTAACCTCGGGGAACTGGGTTGGGTTTTCAGAGTTTCCTCTGCCTTTGTTTCACCTTGCTAGGTGTCTCCTGATGGGAAATTTTATGACTACAGTAGGTGGGTGGTGGGGCTTTTCCATAGGCTGGCTTCACTTCAGGAAAGCAGCCAGGGAGCTGACTTTTAGGTACCCAAATGCAAGACTTAAAGAAGTTTTTATGTGGGGACTATTCTGAGAGCCCCATTTATCCCCAGGCAGTTAATTCAATTTCTTTAGAGAAAATCATGTGTATGTGTGTGTATCTGTGTGCACGTGTGCTCCCATGCCTAGGGAAAAAGGGTCCAACTAACTTTGGTTAGGAGAAAGAAGAGGGGAAGAGGAGTGAGTGAACCAGACGGGAGTGGTTGTCTATATAGAGAGCCTATCAGCCAGCCTCTTTGTGGGCCCCCTTCTCATACCTGGAGCCTCTCTGGGTTCTGCTCTTTTTAAACTCTAGCATGCTCTGCTTCCATTTTATCAAAAGGCTTTCATCCTCTTTCCATCTTGTAGAAATTTGTAGCTCATTCACTGCTGTCTCTCCTCAATCCCCTTACTGTTAAAGGTCTATTCTTTATGGAAAATTTATCTGATACCATTTAAATGGTATTTTTGGGAAGAAGGAGAAACAAAAACGTATTCTCAGTACTCTCTCTTAAGTGGGGAAAAATGAATTTTCCTTGGGTAACCGGTTTCCTGTATTGATAGATGTTTTCATTTGTTGTTGCCTAGTAAAATATCAAACAGATGATGTTGAACAGTTTCCCTTAATTGGTCCAAGTAAAAC
This sequence comes from Chlorocebus sabaeus, assembly GCF_047675955.1. Lineage (NCBI taxonomy): Eukaryota > Metazoa > Chordata > Mammalia > Primates > Cercopithecidae > Chlorocebus > Chlorocebus sabaeus. The sequence continues at coordinate 44,913,306 of NC_132908.1, read as the reverse complement.
AGCTTTCCCCAACTAAGGTCATGCTTTTGGGCGATAGTATCAGCTTTCCATGAGATTGTTTTCAAACATTCCTGTAAGGTCGTGCACAGCATTGAGATCTATGGGAACACTTGTTCTCCAGCTGGCTCTGTGGCTTTATTGAGCATTAGCCCCCTTTGGAGAACACAGAATCAAAATGACAGCACTCCACTTGAGACTAGAGAAGACTCCCTAGATGGATGAGAAATTGGCATGAAATCCCACAGAGCAGAAAGTGAATGCAAAGTGACATCATATCACATCACGTAGAATAAGCACTTCCTGGGGCCAGCACTGTGCCTTTGTGGGCATCCTAAATCTGGGAAGGCTGCCGTGGCCTTGGGAGCTGATACTCTTGCATTTAGCAAAAGATGTATATGCCCTTCTCAAGGGCAGGGTTCATTCATTCACTCACCAGATATCCCCTAAGCACCCACCATTAGCCGGGAATTGTGCTAGTGGCTGTGGATTCAGCAGTCAGCAGTCCGAACAAGTCCTGCCCTCATTCTAATGGGCAGTTGGAATAAATAAGGGGCAAGTAAATAGATGAGAAGCTCAGAAGGTGTTTAAGCGTTGGGAAGACAACAAGTAGGGGAATGTCTCTGTCAGAAGGGGAAGCAACATTTCATACAACAGCCACAGGAGGCCTCTGCTGGGACGTGGCTTCCAACCTGAGACCTGAAGGATAAAGAACCAGCCAAGGAAGACTGGAAGAAAGAGTGCCTCAGGGAAGGGCTCAGCAGTAGGCATGATCCTGGCATGTTTGAGAATCTGAGAAGCCCACGTGGCTTGAGCAAGGTGGTATGAGGTGCCAGCAGAGTAGAATACGTAGAGCTTTGTAAGTCGGGGGCAGGGGTATTATCTGTATTCCAAGACTGGGTTTCTCAACCATGGCACTGCAGGCTTTGGGGCTGGATAATCCTTTTGGTGAGGGGCTGTTCTGTGCTTGGTAGGATGTTCAGCAGCCTCCCTGGCTCTGCCCATGAGATGCTGGTATTACGTCCCTCCTGCCAAGTTGTGACAACCCAAACCGTCTGTAGACATTGCCAAATGCCCTCTCTGGGGCAGGTTGAGAGCCATTGCTCTAAAGAAGTGGAAACTGCTGACCTGTATTAAGCAGGGAGGCCTGCTGAGGGGCTCTCAGAGGGTCTGCACCAAAAGGTGGACGCTCTCCACATCACCCACCTGCTCGTGCCCCCTGCCTCTTTGCGGCTAAGGCCTCTTGCTTCTTACTACAGCATTCTTATCCCGAGTTTGACTGGTGGACTTCTTATCATAAATGCCTCAGCTCACACAGTCCTCTGGAACCCCCTATCTAAGCTAACTCCCCAGCTCCAGCCCCTCTCCTACATCATCCTTTCGGGACATTCTTGTCACTCCTGCAATGGCCTTGTGTGCCATCTCCACCAGTCCACTAGAATGGAAGCTGCGTGAGTGCAGGGATCTTGCCTGTAACCTTCAACCCTGGAAACTGGTGCCCCGACCAGTACCTGGCCCATGGCTACTGCTCAGTCAATGAAGTTCGCTAATGCATGAGATGGCCCTGCCTCTAGCCCACTTGGTGACACATGCTGTGGCTGCCCCACCTTTCCAGGGCAGGCTGGAGGTTCCAGGCATTCTCACACCCAGGAGCAGGTGTAGCAATGACTGAGGGAGTCCGTGGCTATGTACCCACGTGTACCTCAGCTTTCTTGCCCTGCCATGGGCCAGTTCCGAGGTGTGCTCCATTCAGTGTCCCAGAGCTCCCAGGCCAGCTGGACTCTCAGTTGCCCACAGCAGTAACGTCTCACAAACACACCTGGTATGGGCAGCCTCTCTTCCCCTGCTCACTCCTCCATCCCCTCCTGGTACAATCTGGGTTCACTGCCTATGTTCGTTTGTGAAGGCTGCTGTGACAAATTACATGCTTGCAGGCTTCAAACAAGAGAATGGTATTCTTTCACTGTTGTGGAGTCAGACGCCCGGACTCAAGGTGTTGGCAGGGCCAGCTTCCCCCTGGAGGCTCGGGAGAATCTGTTTCTTCTCTCTTCCAGCTTCTGTGGCTGCTGGCCATCCCTGGCATCTCTTGTCTTGTAGCTGCATCACTCCAGTCTCTGCCTCTGCCTTCATGTTCCCTTCTCCTCTGTGTTTTCTCCTCTGTCTCTTATAACGACACTTATCACTGGACTTAGGACCCACCCAGGTGATCCAGGATGATCTCAAGGTCCTTATTAACACCTGCAGAGATCCTCTCTCCAAATGAGAGAGCATTTGCAGGTTCCAGGGATTAGGAAATGGGCACATCTTTTAGGGGTGGGGGACACCATTCAACCTGCCCTAATATACTCCTTACAGTCAAATCTCAGGGTTGGCCTCTGGGAGATCCAGGCCTAAGGTGGGTGATCTTAGCAAGCCACATGCCCCAGTCTGAGCCTTGACTTTCTCATTACTATAGCAAGAAGACAGGCTTGATGGTTTTCTGTTCTGTTATGGCGATGTGATTTTCAGTTGCTTTTTGAGCAAGGGGCTGAGGGAGGGCTGCTCTGAGATGCAAGACCCTGCCAAGTGGCAGCAAGGGGCCGATACCTAGCAGTTCTGCAGCTCCCAGAGAGAATTCCCACCACTCAAAGAGGCGTGTGATCAAGTGGTTCTGTGGGGAGATGATTCTCACCATCTGGAGTGCTGAGGAAAAATGTAATTACCATTTGTTTCTAAATACAAAGGAAGTGTTTAAAGGCAAAACACCCCAACAGGAATATCTTTACTTCTGGGCACTTGGCTGGGAAGGCAGGCCTCCTGTCTGTGCCGTCCTGCTTGAGGCAGGGGACGGGTCATTCACCAGGGCTGCCTCCTAAACCGGGAGCAACAGAACCCGAAGGAGGAAGGGGCTCTAACTGCGGCTGCTTTCTCCTTTTTAACAGCTGAGCGGACTGCTCCAAGTGTGTGTGCGAACGGGAACAGAGACCCAAGCCAAATTCACCTCCGTGGAGCTGCTCAGGGAATACATTTTGGTAAGAAATTCGTGCATCAAAGAGGAGGGACAAGTTAATTTTGGCAGGACTTGGGCAAATATTGGATCTTTTTAGATGCGAAAGGGGTCTTTTTAAAAAACTGAAATCAGACTGGGCATGGTGGCTTACGCCTGTAATCCCAGCACTTTGGGAGGCCGAGGTGGGCAGATCACCTGAGGTCAAGAGTTCGAGACCAGCCTGGCCAACATGGTGAAACCATGTCGCCACTAAAAATACAAAAATTAGCCAGGCATGATGGCGAGCGGTGGTAATCCCCGCTACTCGGGAGGCTGAGGCAGAAGAATCACTAGAGCCCAGGAGGCGGAGGTTTTGGTGAGCTGAGATCCCGCCATTGCATTCCAGGCCAGGACAACAAGAGTAAAACTCCGTCTCAAAAATGAAAAACAAAACAAAACAAAAACCCCAAATCGGATGAGTCATCCCTCTTCTTAAAACCTGTATTTACAATACATTCTAAAGTCCTTGATGTTGAATGTGAGCTTCTTTTTAACAAGGTTTCCTTAAGGGCTGTTTTGATACACAGAAAAATACAATTCAGTGGTTTACTTTGGTTTCTAAAAATTAATAATTGGCCAGGCGCAGTGGCTCACACCTGTAATTTCAACACTTTTGGAGACCGAGGCAGGAGGATTGCTTGAAGCCAGGAATTTGAGACCAGCCTGTGCAGTATAGTGAGACGCTATCTCTCAAAAAAAAAAAAAAAAAAAAAAGTTAAATTTTGCCATGTGTGGTGGCGTGCACCTATAGTCCTAGCTACTGAGGAAGTTAAGGAGGGAGGGTCACTTGAGCCCAGGAGTTTGAAGCTGCAGTAAGCTATGATGATGCCATTGCACTCCAGCCTGTGCAACAGAACTCGACCCTGACTCTAAAATTTTTTTAAGTTAAAAATTATTATTTGATTGATTAAAGTCATAAGTTGAAAAAATAGAAGCGCAGTCTGACGCTTCTTTAAAAGCTTTTATATCCAACTTACAAATCTTGCTATTCTTTTAAAAGAAGTCTAGCCAATTCTAGCAATCACATTTAGGTGCCTTTGAAGAGTGGCTCCATTTACAAACTTAATTAAACACTTTAAAACATTTTAAACTGCATTTTAAAATTTAATACATTCAATTTCTTTTTTAACTACCTCAATGATCTGATTTAAGCACAAACCTTCCTGAGTTTGTATAACTTTAATAAATTAAACTTATAAATATAGTAAGCTCTAAGTTTTCATGACAGAATCAATGCTATAAACAGTAAATTTTTAACGTAAAATCATGTTTAAATCAATTATTCAATTGTACATTTTAAATTCGCATCACCAGCCCAAGGTCTGTTAATATATTGTGAATACTTGAAACACCAAGCATGCAGATTTCTTAAACTAAAAATATGACTGTTACAGTTTCGTTTCTCTAAAATATTTTTATTCCTAATTCTAAATCTTCTAGGCGTTAAAAAATACTCAGTCCTTAACAATACAGATATTTTCTCAGCTAAATGAGGTTGCTTATGACCAGAGATGTGGGCTGGTCAGCCACCCTGATGGGGTACACGGGATCCCTAATTCCAGCTGTTTACACAGAGGTGACTTAAGAGGAGGGGCTGCTCTTGTGACAAAGCCAAGCTGCCCTTCTCCTTAATCAGACCTTGCATTTCTTGGACTCTTAGGAGACTTAAATGATTTTTTTTTTTCATGTATCTCTAAAGACCTCTGAACTTGACATCCTGCATTCTTACCATCTTTGTACTTCTAGCATGATGATAATTCTTGCAGATCTTGAAATTATATCTGGTTGAATTCTGCAGATCTCAAGACTCTCTCTGGCCTTGTCACACAGCTTCAGGGCTACACTTCCGACATTTTCCCAGGCCCACAGGCCCAGTATGAGCTTCCCTTGTGTATTCCTCTAAGTCATCCATCCCTCTATTCGCTAAGCTCCAGCCACATGATTTTTCTTTCCATTCCTCAAATTGCCCAAGCTCATTCTGGCCCTGGGGCCTTTGGACTAGTTGTCCCCCCAACCCTGAAGGGCTCTGGACTTGATCCTCTTGTAGCTGGCATCCTCCCAGCACTCCAGCCCTCAGCTCCAATGTCACATAGGCGCCTTCCTCAAACCTCAAGTACTTTTACTCTCCCATCCCCCTTGCCCAACACACAAATCACATTCTGTATCCTATTGCAATACTCTGTTTTGTTGTCTTCATTTTTAATTTTTTTTCTTGTTTATTATCTGACATCCCCACTGGAATGTGAGTTTCTAGAATTAAGGGTCATTATGGTTTATTTCACCACCATGAATAGCAGTACCTGAAACTGTGTGAATCAATGAATGAATTAGTTAAATAAATGAAAAAACAAATGGCTATTCACTGGTCATTGGTTGTTCTCCTTTACAGACCTGTGTTCCTGAATGCACTCATCCCCTCAAAGTGGGGACCTGTCCCAAAGACTGGCCCAGCCATGGGGAGATCACCTTCAGAGACTATCAGATGAGATACAGAGAAAATACCCCCCTTGTTCTCGACAGCCTGAACCTGAACATACAAAGTGGGCAGACAGTCGGGATTGTTGGAAGAACAGGTTCCGGTGAGGACAGGCTGTGTTTTTGTTTCTTTTAGGTTGTTTGCTTTGGATTTCCACTGGATGTCCTAGTTAAGTCACACCAGAGAGTGATGTGTATGTGTGTCAGATTGGCTGTTATTTCTCTCAAATCTCTTTACTGTAAATTAGGATTTCAGGTTGAATGGGTGTGTGGAGATGGAAGCAGACACATCAGTTTTTGAATTAATTAAATGACAATCATTCTAGTGCAACAGGGCCCCAGAGATGAGTTGTGTGCTAAGGGCCCTTGCAAGGATGAACAGGTTAACTGTGTCAGGGTAGCCCATCCCTCCACCCTGACCCCGGTGAGGACACTTTCTGTCTACACCATCATCCTTATGGAGCCATTTGCATTGCATCAAAAATCCCACTAATTAAATGCTTCGATATGATGGAAGCACAAACTGATGTTTGATTTGTTGTTCTTGCTTTTATGGCTCCCAGGAAAGTCATCGTTAGGAATGGCCTTGTTTCGTCTGGTGGAGCCAGCCAATGGCACAATCTTCATTGATGAGGTGGATATCTGCACTCTCAGCTTGGAAGACCTCAGAACCAAGCTGACCGTGATCCCACAGGATCCTGTCCTGTTTGTAGGTACAGTAAGGTAGCTGTTTTTAATCATTGTGCATTCTTATTTTTGGAGAATGAAATCAGACTGACCAAGAACTTTGTGATGTCCCCAGGGCATGGCTGGCCTGGAGCTGTTCTGTCTGAGGGAAGCAGCATCCCAGAGGGTTCACAAGCACTGCTGGTCCCTGTTTCTGCCTCCAGCCTTGGGAGGAGCCAGGGCCCAGGGGTCTGAGCATTGCTTGTGTTTTATAAACACATTATCAATGAACAGGATGCTTCTATATTCATTCATACACTGAGCAGATATTCCGGTGGCTCTGGACAGCCCTAGTTTATGCCTGTGTCCCAGCACCCCATCAGGTTTAGCAATGGCCACTCTGAAAAGTGTCCCAGTGTGCACAATAAAATAAATAGTTACCTCACATATATAGCTGTCCATTTCGAAGTGCATTCATTTATTTCCACAACTAAGTGAACAGAAGCTATTCCAAGCAAGAACAGTAGGGCTGCAGCTTCTGTGGGGCTCCAGATCTGATATCAAGGCACAAGGGGAAAGGCAGTTTCTCAGTTAGCCAGTGCAGTGGCTCTCTCTGTAATGAGAGGAACATTTCTCCCATAGAGCACCAGATGAAGTAGGGTAACTGTATTTACTGTATTTAGCATTCGTTGTTTGAAAAATGCATTCTGCCTCTTGAAACAGTAGATTTACATTCTGTGTCTGAACTGCTCAGCACCCTGTGAGGCCCTAGGAGCTGCCAATGCATGGAGTGGCAGTTTTGGGTTGCTCACTTTCCCTCTTTCTCTGCCAAGAATTTTATCAGTTCAAACCCACTCTGCTACTCAGGGCTGCTGAGAGGCCCAGGTGTGTCTTTCTGAGCACCTTGCTCAGAGCTGCTTCTCGGCAGGGTTCCACCTGTCGTTGCCTGCCTCGGCGGTTTCTGCTCCATCACTGAGTTGTGGACCCTTGGTCTCGTGGCCTGAGGTCCATATTTTGTGGACCACTGTCCTGGACTGAGGACGATTCTCAGAGCATGAGGTCATCACATGCTATCTCCTACCCTCCTCCACATGCTACAGAAAGCCTGCTCCCCATCCATCCTCTCATCCTTGGAAATCCGGCTCCCTGTCCTTTCCTCTCCTTCATTGCAGGTACAACTTGGATCCCTTTGAGAGTCACACCGACGAGATGCTCTGGCAGGTTCTGGAGAGAACGTTCATGAGAGACACAGTAGGTCTCTGGGGCTGTTGAGGAGGAGTTTGTTTCCCAGCACCACTGCCCTAGATTCCTGGCCTAGGTTTAAATTTGACAAGCACCTAGGCCAGCACTTAGCCAAGTTTATTTTTGGACACCACATAAGTCAGTAGAACATAATCCTTAGTTACTCTTTCCTATTAAAAGCAACAATAGGGCTCTACAATGATCCAGTCAAGAGCACTACATGTATCGTCTCACTTGGTCCTTACTACAATGCTCTGAGGTTGGTACTCTTACCCCTAATTTTAGAGATGAAGAAATTAAAGCTCAGGGAAGTAACATGCCCAGGCTAGTGAGTAGCAGGGTGGAGACTTGAACGCAAGCCTATCTGGCCGTAGAGCAGATGGAAGGCCCTGCTACTCTGCCAATGGCCTCATTTGCTTATCAGAACAGACAAGCCACAGAAAAGGGGAGGGTGTGGAATGTTCTGGGAATAGCAAGTATGGCTGGTTGGAGAGGACTGAACCATCTGTGAGAGGGGACCCTGTCCTATAAGAACTACAACCCCAGCTGAGGTCAGCAGGTAAGCATGACCACCTCTACAGCCCAACATGATATTTTTCCAGGACTTGGTATACCAACATGAGCATCTTCCAAGGCCACTTTGGCTTGTCACTCTGGATAAGCCAGACCCTGTCTTACCCTTCCTTAATGTCCAGGAAACTCTCCCATCCCATCTCTATTTTGTCCATGCAAACAGCAATCCAGAAGGCCATTTCCAGTTGTTTGTGTGCTCTCTGGAACTGCATTTGCATCATTTGTTCTTTTTGTGAATTGTCTACGGGGTTCTATGAGTCATACTGTGATTTTAAATTATTAATATCCACTTACTCCCTGGTCTTTCCTTGGTGCCTGTTTGCAATATTGTAATGATTGTTGTTTTGCACTTTCTTTGCCATAGTAAAATAAAGCAAGTTGATGAATGCAAGAGAAGGGGGCAATCAATACAGACAGCATAGGACAATTTTATAGATCATCAGCACAAATGTGGCATTTTCTGTGTTTTATAGATAATGAAACTCCCAGAAAAATTACAGGCAGAAGTCACAGAAAATGGAGAAAACTTCTCAGTAGGGGAACGTCAGCTGCTTTGTGTGGCCCGAGCTCTTCTCCGTAATTCAAAGGTAAGAAAACACGGAAAATGGATTGGTTAAATTTTGGATATTTCCCGCAGCGCCACTCAATCCAGGAGGTAGTGCCAGGCGTATGTCTTTCAGCAAAGAGAGAGCAATTGAGCCATTTAAAAACCGATCACTTTTTCTTAAGACAAAGTTGTGAGGGATAAAAATTGAAAAGTAACAGCCATTTACAGCAAGAGCACCTTCCTCTCCCAGGCTTCCCCTGGGGAGGTCTCGCTTAGATTTTCACTCTGCTCGCCTAAGTGGTTTGAGTTTGAAAAATCTGTCTCCCAACTTTCTCCCATTGTCTCTGAACAATTCTGAATCTGGATACACTGTCCCCAGGATGCTCAAGAGGGCCATCAGAATGCTAGGATATGGGAATTGTACAATTTATACTTATTTTTCTTTGTGACTTAGCCACCCTTATTTACTGATTTCCAGGAAGGGATTGCTGTTGCTTTAGTAATGTCAGTGTCTGAAACCTCATCAAAGGTGTGACCCATTGTGTGTATTCTCCAGATGTGCTAATGTCAGGGGAGAGGGACCAGCATGGATCCAGTGCCTGCCGTGCTAAGTGGTTTAAGTGTCATCTCCATTTCTAGCTCATCAATAAGGCATAACCCCCTTTCACCTATGAGGGAACAGAGCCTCCAGGAAGTTAAGTAACTTGGCCAGCCAAGCAGAGTCAGGGGTTAAGTTCAAGTACTCTGATTTGCTAAATCAAATCTGCCCTGTGACCAACAGAATAATACCCCACCTCCGCAAAGATGTTAATGTCCTGATTTTTGGATCTTGTGAACATATTCATCCAAGACTTTTAATATATTAAGTTACTTGGCAAAAGGGACTCTGCAGTTGTGATTAAGGATCTTGAGATGGGGAGATGATCCTAGATCTGGGTGGGCCAAACGTATTCACATGGGGCTTTCCAAGGAGGAGGCAGAAGAGTCAAAGAGAGAGAAGGAGCTGTGATGCCAGGAGGGGCTATGGGTCAAGGAATACAAGTGGCCCAGAAACTGCAGAGGGCAAGGAAACAGAAAGAATGCAGCCCTGACAATACCTTGATTTTAGGATTTCTGACGTCTGGAACTAGAAGATAAATTTTATGTTGAGTCTCTAAGTTTGTGATCATTTGATATGGCAGCAATATAGGGAATGAATGTAAGTGCTGCTGTGCTTCATGCCGACTCCAGTTAGCACAATAGATAAAGCCTGTGCAGCCTGTCTCCCTACGAGTTTGTAGGGCTAGAATAAACCACTTAAAAAGAGGAGTAAAGGATATACAACCTTGTCCCTCTAGCAAGTTCCTTGGGAAAGATGGAGGTGATGTGATGTGACTTTTACTTCACTCTTTTCTCTTTTTTTTTTGAGATGGATGTTTAGCTAATTACTTTTCATCTTGCGGTCTTCTTTTTCTTCTTCTTTTTTTTTTAAAGTAAATAGAGCCAAGGCTATAAATTCCCCTCTCAATGCACCTTTGGCTTACCTTTACAATGTTCCCTCCTCAACAGATCATTCTCCTTGATGAAGCCACCGCCTCTATGGACTCCAAGACTGACACCCTGGTCCAGAACACCATCAAAGATGCCTTCAAAGGCTGCACTGTGCTGACCATCGCCCACCGCCTCAACACAGTTCTCAACTGCGATCACGTCCTGGTTATGGAAAATGGGAAGGTACAGGAAGCTCTTTTGGCTTCACCTCCCCAGAAATTTCAGTGGTTTGAGCTTTACAGTGGGTAGATATTTTCTGCTGATTTCAGTTCTTCTTCTCTGACTTTCAGGTGATTGAGTTTGACAAGCCTGAAGTCCTTGCAGAGAAGCCAGATTCTGCCTTTGCGATGTTACTAGCAGCAGAAGTCAGATTGTAGAGGTCCTGGCGGCTGATTCTAGAGGAGGAAGAGGCTCTGTGAGATGAGTAGGAGGGGTCTTCAGGAGGAGGAGCTGTCCTCTCTGCAAGTAGCCCTGGTCTCCAGCCCCTCCCATCCATGGAGTGAGCTGGCACTGAAGTCGTCCCCCGTGTCATACTCAGTCCATGTCACCCCACTTGGTGGGCTTGGGGTTGGTTCTGGGTGGTGAACCTAGGCAGACAAAGCTAGTGGATTAAAAAACTGCCCTTCACCTCCCAAAACCCCAAGGGTTCCTCATGTGTTTTCACCAAAACCACCCCACTGCCTGAGAATGAATATATTGTAACTTTCAGTTAGAAACCAGCCACAATAAAGAAAATGGGAAAATGTCTTAGGATGGAGTTTGCAAGGTTTCCTTGCCCGTTATCAGAAGGAAAAAGAGCAGAATTTTCTTCTCGTTTAGCCCCACTCACTTCCATCTTGACTGGATGACAAGCAGTAACTACACAGATCTGTAGCATGAAAGATTGAATACAGTGTTTGGCCAAAAAAATTGTTTTTTAAATCATATTATATGTTTCAATTGATCTATTAGAATAACCAAGAAAACAAAATGCTGGAGTTTCTCTATAAATGACACTTTTGTATCTTCTTTATTGGTCATTAAAACGCAGTAGGAAATTACCCTGAAATGTTGCCTTGCAATTATTTCACTGAAGATATTCCAATTTCTGTACTACTTCCTCTCATAGACCCTTGTTGCCTTCTCCCTTTACTCAGTAATGAACCCTCACAGTCGCTTACCAAATAAAAGGCTTTCTCTCCAACCTTGAGGCTGGTTCTGATGGAAGCAGTAAAGGTGTATTCCCAGCAGCCCCAGGAGTGAGCACTGCTAATTCATGGTGACATTTGAGAAGAAAAAAATTATAGAAAATCCGGCAAGCTCTTGTGTAGTAGCCGCCAAGGGGCAGGCCGGCAGTTCTGGCTATTTCTCATTCGTCAGGAATGAAGGCCCTATGAGGTTTCCTGGGCCTGCTTTCCAGGCCCCAGGCTGAACTCTAAACACAGCTCAGGGCAGTGTGGTCAGCAAAGCTTCCAGATGGCAACCCCCCACCCCACTTCCCTTCTAAGTGTTGGTCACGTCCTTGCTTCCCCAGACATGGAGGAAGGAGTGCCTGACACCTGGGAGCACCCGGGGAACACTTGTGGCAGCCATGAATGACAGCATCTAATGAACTCACTCAAACACAGCTGTGGAGCCTGGCGAACATCCCTCCCAGGTGCGTGTGCATGTTAAGAGCTTAATCTGGATTTCTGGTCAACAAGCCAATAGCCAGCAATTCAAGGGCTGGGCATGTGATGTTCACCTCCAACTGATTATTCTCCAGCCCTCCTCCAGCCAGGCCTAGGCAGGGGTCTACCCAACCAGCGGGGAGGCGAGCACACCTGGCCTCAGGTAGAGTTTAATAGCCTGGCAAGTGTGTGAAAGCCCTGGCCCAGCAGCTTGGCAGCAGTGGATCCTGCCCTCGGCAGAGGGTGCACCAAGACATGTGGCTGAGAAGGACATGAGCCAGGGGTTTCCTTCCGTGGACAGCTCCAGGCCAAGTGTGGATCTGTTTGTGAAGGGACACAGTGTATCTTTGCCTGATCTGAGCTTTCCCCCATGGTGCATAACCCTGACCGAAGGTCATTAAACCCGCATCCATGGGAATCCATGACAGTTGTGCAATGTCAGGGAGGGATGCTTTATTTTCTACCAACTTGACACCAGCCAGATAATCAGTCTGTGATTTCAAGAGGTGGTGTTTTCATGAGGACAGGGGATAGGCTACAATGACCCCTGCTGCTCCTTCAGATGCACTGAGAGAGGAATCACCTCCTATGACTCCTTTTCTGCCCATACTCGCTTTGGTTTACTCTGGCAGAAGAACACCGACATTGATCCTGATGTCTACTGAGACCTTGCACTGTGCCAGAGACTGTGACAAGCATTTTTTTCATGAATTATTTCACTGAATCCTCACCTCACCCCATGAGATGGGAATTGAGGCTCACTGAGGTTAGTAACTTATCTACAGATGCCCAGGAAGGAAGGGACAGAGATAGGACTTGAACCCTAACCAGTCTGGCTCCACAGTCCCTGCTCCCAACCCCTTCACAACAAAGCCCCTCCAGTCATTTCCCCTTGGCCTGTTGCAGGGACAGTGATGGTCATCAGCATCCTCCCTGGGGGAGAGTGACTTCTGAGGGTTTGGCTGTTTGCAAGTATAAGCCATGAAACCATCTTAGCAAACCCCTCTCCCACCCCAATTCCTTGCTGTCACTGCCATATAAGCTAAGGGGAGGCTATGTGGAATAATAGTAGCCATTTAGCCAAATTCCTCAAAGCACAGGCTTAGGTTATTAAATCCTAAACATATCCCTGTGGGGTAGGTACCTGCTATGATCTGAACGTTTGTGTCCCCCCAAAATCCTCATCTTAAAACATAACCCTCAATGCGACTGTATAGAGGTAGGGCCTTTAGGAGGTGATTAATTAGGTCACCTAATTAATGAGGGTGGAGCCCTCATCACTGCAGAAATAAATACAATAAAAATAAAACATGTGCTGTTAAATTCTATGCAACACTGCTGGAAATGTGATCCTCCTGGTGAGAAAGAGCAGTGCCTGTGTTGTAAAGCCTGAGTACTAGTCAAGGTAGACTCAGTTATGCTGCAGTAACAAACGACCCCAGACCACACTGCCTTATTTCTTGCTCATGTGATATGCTCATCACAGGTGAGCTGCAGCTGTGCTTATCCTCTTCACTCTGCAACCCAGCGGAGCAGAGCAGTCTGTGCCAGGAACATCATGTTTTGTGGTAGAGCGCAGGCAGACATGGCAATCGGAAGCAATACATGCTATTTTCATCCACACTTCATGGGCAAAACAAATTGCCTGGCTGCTCCTGAGTTCAACAGTGTGGGTAGTGGTGGTGGTATATACCCCACTCCAGAGAGAGGACCACCACAAGGCACAAGGACCAAGCTTATTCCAGCAGGAGTTGTATAAGCTTCCTCTTTGGAGGGGCAGCAAATATTTTGAACAATACGACAACCTACTATAGCCTGGGTTGGGATCTTCGTTCTGCCACTGAGTGGCTGTGTGATATGGGGAAAGTAGCTTGCCTTCTCTGAATCTCCATTCCATCTGTAAAATTTGGACAGAGTGCTAAGGTCTTTTTCATTCTTGACTTTCAATACAGGAGAAACAAAAAAGGAAATATGAAAGCAGTTTCTGTAGGAATTTAGGCATTCAGAGGGGATAGAGTACCCTTTAAATTTAATTAAATGTTTTTGTTGTTGTTGTTGTTTTGAGATGTCACCCAGGCTGGAGTACAATGGCGCAATCTCGGCTCACTGCAACCTCCACCTCCCAGGTTCAAGCGATTCTCCTGCCTCAGCCTCCTGAATAGCTGGGATTACAGGTGTGCACCACCATGCCTGGCTAATTTTTGTATTTTTAGTGGAGATGGGGTTTTACCATGTTGGCCAGGCTGGTCTCGAACTCTTGACCTCAAGTGATCCGCCCACCTCAGCCTCCCAAAGTGTTGGGATTACAGGCATGAGCCACTGCGCCTAGCCTTGAAATTTTTATTCTCATTTATTTCAGTGCCCCAGCTTTGCTGTGCTCTGCTATCATCTGCCTTTTGGGTGATCATATGCTCAATGTTATGAATTAGGACCTTTTGAATAGTCTCTATTGGATGCCAACAGAGAATGGAATAAACCGTTTACAAGCACTGTGGTTATAAATTAGTAACAAATTGCCTGTGACTTGTTTCATCAACGCTTGTATCCTGGAGCTAATTTTGAGGCTACCTGGTCTGGAAAAAGTGTGGACAAATTAGCCCATAGGCCAAATCCAGCAGGTCTACCTGTTTTTATAAATAAAATTTCATCAGAATGCAACCATGCTTATTTGTTAATGCATTACCTATGACAGCTTTCACATTCCAACAGCAGAGTGGAGTGGCTGTGACCAAATGTGTATCCTCAAAGCCCAAAATATTTACTATCTTGTTCCTTTACAGAGAAAGGTTGCTGTCTCCTGATTTGGGGCATTGGCATGGGATATGATTCACATGAGGGGGAGTTCTGTTGTTTGTCGGGATGGGGTCTGGAAGGCATACCCTCCCATTGCCTGGTCTGTCTAGGGAGTCGGCAGCCTCGTGTGAGCATGAAGGAAGCAAGACAGATGGACAGAGCACAGGGACTTGGTTACTGCACTGAGCTGCTGATATACCAACCCCACAGTCACCCTATCTCTTGTCTTTTCTTTTTTAAATTATAGATTCAGGGGGTACGCATGCAGGTTTGTTACATGGGTATATTGTGTGATGCTGAGATTTGCACTCCTGGTGTGCCCATTACCCAAGCAGTGAAAACAGTACCCAATAGGCAGTTTTTCAACCCTTGTTCCCTCCCCACGTTTGGAGTCCCCAGTGTCTGTTGTTCCCATCTTTATGTCTATGTGCACCCAATGTTTAGCTCCCACTTACAAGAACATGTGATATTTGCTTTTGTTTCTGCGTTAGTTCACTTAGAATGATGGCCTCCAGCTGCATCCATGTTGCTGTAAAGGACATGATCTTATTCTTTTGTATAGCTCCATTCTCTTGTCCTGTTACAGAGGATACATTTTCCTTATTGTTTAATCCAGCTCTAGTTGGTCTTGCTGTTGCCTGCAGCCTAAAGTGTTGTAAACAACACAGAAGAATCACATTCTTCTCCTCCCTGGCAAGATGCTGATCCTCACCTGAGGAAAAAAGAACCCCAGTCCCTGCCCTGCGAGTTACACCATCTCCTTCCCACTCAGATGTGGTCCAAGTGAGCCAGTTCACATTCAAGCAGGGAGGAGTTTCTGATTCTCATCTGTCCCCCAAGCTTCACCCAAATTATAAATATTCCCCTTGCCTTCCCTCCCTACTGCCTGAGATCAGAAAGACCCAGAGAGATCTCACGGGATTTTATTCCTGCTGTTCAAGTGAATAGATCTGAAATTGGCCCAGAATTGTTGGTAAAATATGAAATGTTCTTTGCTAAGAGCTGGAATCACTTTGGTCAGTACAGCATGGTTTAAAATGAATTGGAAAACGCAGGAGGTCAGTTTGGGGTCAGATGGACGATCAAAGAAATCACTTTTGTTTTGGCCCTGTGTAGAAGGTCACCTCTGGGTGAGGCCAAATCAAGCATTAAAGTCTTCAAATAAATATCGATTTCCATGGAGAGGCCCTGCCTAACTTCATGACGTGCACATTCCTGGCTTTGGCTGAAAGCTTTCCCTCTGCTGAGACCAGCATTCAAGGACCAGACTGAGTCAGTTTCTATTGTTTTAGCACAAACCTGCCTCCTTCACCTGGCAAGAGCCACACCCAAAGAAACCTCAGCTTGGTTTGTGGCAATTGTTCTGCATTGCTCTAAATAATTTTTTTTTATTATGGTAAAATGTAAATAACATAACATTTACCATCTTAACAATTTTAAGTGTATAGTTCAGTGGCATTAAATACATTCACGTTGTTGTGCAGCTATCACCATCATCCATCTCCAGATATTTTTCATTTTTCCAAACTGAAACTCTGTGTCCACTAAACTCCCCATTCCCCTGTCCCCCTAAAACCCTGCAGCCACTATTCTACTTTCTGTCTGCATGAGGTGCCTTATTTAAATGGAATCATATAGTATTTGTCTTTTTGTGTCTGGCTTATTTCAGTTAAGGTTCATCCATGTTGCAGCGTGTATCAGAATTTAATTCCTTTTTAAGGCCATCCTAATAAGTGTGAAGTGGTATCTCATTGTGGTTTTGATTTGCATTTCCCTAATGAGTTGTGTTGTGCATCTTTTCATGTGCTGATTGGCTTTGCATTTTTTAGAAGAGAAATTGTGGTAGCCCATCTTGCAAGGTTTTTTTTTTTTAATGGAGTCTTGCTCTGTCACCTAGGCTGGAGTGCAGTGGCGCAATATGGGCTCACTGCCACCTCTGCCTCCTAGGTTCAAGCTATTCTCCTGCCTCAGCCTCCCAAGTAGCTGGGATTACAGGTGCTCACTACCACACCCAGCTAATTTTTGTATTTTTGGTAGAGACAGGGTTTCACCATGTTGGCTAGGGTGGTCTCAAACTTCTGACCTCAAGTGATCTGCCGTGTTCGGCCTCCCAAAGTCCTGGGATTACAGGCTTGAGCCACTGCGCCCGGCCAATACAGCATTCTCAAGTGAATATTCTCACTATGTCAATGTGTATAGGAGCTCAGAGACTATAATTGTTAGCTATGGGCTAAGAACCTGGCATGCATCACATCATCAAGGCTTTAAAACAGCTCATGAGGTAGGAACGACTTTTCTTGTTTGCTCAGAGAGGTTGTGTCTTTCCCAAGGTTACCCAGATGGCAGGGAGAGGAAACTGGACTTTTACCCCAGAGCTGGCTTTTCCAGTCCCATCTCTTCACTTCACACATTAGGAAAAGAAGGCCCAGAAAACCTAAAACTGGTCCAAGTTCATTCCAAAAGTGGTAGGGGGAGGATTGGGCTCCTGAATTCTAACTTAGTGCTATGTCCATGCAGCCACATGGCATCAGACTGTTCTCCAGAGGGAAGTAAAAATCACAGCTCTTTTCCTCTGGGCAGCTCATCATGTTATTGGGGAAATGACTTAAAAGTACCAAAGAACACACAATAAAATACCAGAGGATGAAGTGTGATGTTAGGTGGTGAGCTCATTTATTCATTCTTTCATTTACTTGTTCACTCATTCAGTATTTCACCTGATTTTTCACTCTTTTGATCCTTTCTTCTATTGAAAAAGGGAGGGGTGAACGAAGGTTGGAAGCAGTGAAAACAATTCTGGACATGACCAACAGTCCTTATAGGGCAAGTATAAGTCATGAAGGTGATGAGGACTGGGGAAGGTGTTGTTTCCGGTTGAGGAAAGCATTCAAAAAAAGATCTGGGCGTGAGGGCGAGCCTGGCTGGGGAGACAGCCAGCCACTGCCTAACTAGGGCTGAGGACTGCTTGGAAAATTTTCAGGTACTTCACTGTCTGCATCTTCAAACAGTTGGTGAACACCAAAGGCTTGGATACAGCTAGTGACAGGAGAACAGTTTGTTGTAGAAACAATTAGGGCAGGTGCTAGGGAAAAGCCCATGAGCAATAAAGGGAGTTTGGCCAAGGAAAAGTGGGGCTCCAGACAATCCCCTGAAGCAGAGCCAATTACGTTATGGGGAGAGAAATGGGGTTGGTTCCACCACATCACCCCTCCCAGGACAGGATGGGTGTCCTGAGGGCAGACACTGCCAGTGACACACAAGGGTCATGTGTGCCAGTCTGTAATGATGCATGCTGCCCTTGCCAGGGGAAGCTCTTCTCCAGGCATGTGGTGGAAAAGACAGGAGAGCCAAGTTCCCTCCAGTGCATTCATTTAAATTATTTGCCTCTTTGTTTCTGCAATTGGTAAATCAGAGATCATCTACATAGCAGAATCGTTTAGGAAATGATGAGACCACTCTGTACAGAGAGTACATTTGGCTTGGCAACCAAAAGGGTTCTTTGGTAAGTGATCATAACAGTGCCACAACACTAATCACATTCCTCAGTTTTCTCTGATTTGGGGATTTTAGAGCCAAGTGACCTCACTCTAAGCAAAGGCAGCATGTTAATATCTGGACTGACAACTGGAGGATGGGGAAGTGTGACATAGAAAAGCATGAGCTCTGGGGTTCTAGTAAACACCATCAGTCATACTCTGCCCAGAGTCCTAGCTGCTGGTGTGTTTCAGGGTGCTTTTGCTACCTGTAGTTGGTATCTTTAACTCTTCTTCCCAGGACTGCCTTGGGCTATAGAGTGAGAGTGCCCACACCCAAGGAAGGGCCAAAGGGGCTAGAAGTGTACCTTCCTCCAGGTGAGTTCTGAGCTGATAGGCCCAGCTCCCTCATTTTGGGAAGATCCTAAAGTGTAACTTACACTCCAAGTTCCCCTGTGGATTCAGGCTGAAGTTAACCTCCATAGTACTTTGCCTGAAATTGTATCTTTCTTCCTCCTTGTGTTACTTAGAAATTTTCCCTTATAATTTTCCCTTGATGATATGGTTTGGCTGTGTCTCCACACAAACCTCATCTTGAATGGTAACTCCTATAATTCCCACCTGTTGTGGGAGGAACCCGGCAGCAGGTGATTGAATTATGGGGGCAGGTCTTCCCTGTGCTGTTTTCATGATAGTGAATGAGTCTCATGAGATCTGATGGTTTTAAAAACAGGAGTTTCCCTGCACAAGCTCTCTCTGCCTGCTGCCATCCACGCAAGATGTGACTTGCTCCATCTTGCCTTCTGCCATGATTGTGAGGCCTCCCCAACTATGTGAAACTATAAATTTATTAAACCTCTTTTCTTCCCAGTCTCGGGTATGCCTTTATCAGCAGTGTGAAAACAGACGAATACACTTGATAAGTCAGAAGCATATAAATGCTTGTCCCAGAGTAAATCTTTAGGAAATCTGACCTAGCTCAGGGGGGTCAAAGAAATCTGAGCTCAAATTCAAACCCATCATTTGCAAGTTCCCATCTCCTCTTTGGGGACCACCACCCACTCTATTCTTAGTCTGGAAACTGGGTAGTTCAGATGATGCTGACTCTACCAACTGTCCCCAGGTATGGGCCTGGGATCTAGACCAGGCAAATCAGAGGGTCACATATCAGGGGTGGTGTGACAGGTTTGGGCTGGACACAAACCCAAGACATTAGCTAGAACTCTAGGGGGGAAAACATGAGCTCTTCTTGGATAGTGGGTACCTCAGATGCCATTTTTGACATAATGAGGAGAAATTCTGCCTGTGAATGAAGCCAACATAGAAGAAAGCAGAACAGGGGTGGAGAAGAAGCTACTGTGTGCTCAGTCATCCCTCACCTGTGAGACAGCACAGTCCCTATGGGGGGATTCACTGCTGGCTCCTGTTGGTCCCAGAGCTTCCAAACCCCCAGAACACCAAAGTGTTCCCACTGTGCTAAACCCATGCTCTGCTGTGCTCTGAATGGAGTGAAGAACCTTCTCCAGAAGGTCCAGCCCCACCCGTGGGGCCAGGCTGGGAACTACATGCAATTTCACTGAGGATGTTTCCTGAGAAAACATAAAGCCATTTTTCTTTTAGCTGAAATACGATCTAGCTTGTTAGAGGTGACACTGGCTATCTCCAGGTGATGGTGTCAGAATAGAATTGAATTTCAGGACACCCAGCTGGTATCCACTGCTGCAGAATTGTGTGTGTGGAAAACCACCACATATTTGGTCACGGAAGTCTATGTGTTGATTGTGGTAGTGTGACAGCAGATGAAAAATGGGTTGAGTTTTTCCACACTTAGTGCCCTTATGAAAGAGGCCCAATAGGGTGAATCACCTGAGGTCAGGAGTTTGAGACCAGCCTGGCCAACATGGCAAAACCTCATCTCTACTAAAAATACACACACACACACACACACACAAATTAGCAGGGTGTGGCAGCGAGTGCCTATAATCCCAGCTACTCGGGAGGCTGAGGTAGAAGAATCACTTGAACCCCGGGGTAGAGGTTGCAGTGAGCTGAGATAGTGCCACTTCACCTCAGCCTGGGCAAAAGAGTGAAAGTCCGTCTCAAACAAGAAAAAAAAAAAAAAAGAGGCCCCAGGGAACTTGTCTGCCCCTTCTGCCATGTTAGGGTATGTAGAAGGCACCATCTGTGAGGAGTGGGCTCTCAGCAGACACCAAATCTGCTGGTGCCTTGCTGTTGGACTTCCCAGCCTCCAGAACTGTGAAATTACTCTGTAATATATTTCACTGTTATAGCAGCCTGGGTGGACTACAAGACAGCAAGGCATATAGGCAAGTTAAGTAACTAGCATTTTAAAAGTACCACACAATTTTTTCAGTGTGTTTACATCTTTAATCTCCTTTTATGATCACAACAGTTTCTTGAATTGGTATTATCATCCATTTGGAATTTTTAAAAAAAATCTTAAAGCATAAAACGTTGAAATAAATTGCCCATGGTCAAAAAGTGATGCTGTAGTCAGTGCTCATTCATAAAATCACAGACATTCAGAGTTGAAAGGAACTTTGAAACCATGCAGTTCTGACTGCTCAGGTCACTGGAGGAGTGATGGGGTCTCAAAGGCAAGAGTGATTTGCCTAAGAGTAACTTGAGCAAGTTGGGGTCTGGAGTCTTACTTTTCTCAGTTCTTTCATTCTACCATGCTCCTCATACAGTGTGTTACTCTCTGCCATTCTCTCTCTCTCTCTCTCACACACACACACACACACACCAGGGACTACTCATCTCCACCTCACCTGTGACTCCCCACCTCAGGATGGTCTCCCTCTAAATTCAGACAGAGCAGCGGGGCCACGCTAGCCTGGTCACCTCTAATGAGCTAGACAGTGTTTCAGCACAAACCAAAATAGCTTTATTTTCCCTCACATAGGGTCCTCAGTAGGCAGTGTTTCAGATTTCCCTGAAATTATATTAGAAGAAAAGCCAAGGAGGGAGACAAGTACATGATCAAGAGACCAGCATCCCCAGATGATGGCCAGGGCACCTCTGCCCTCCAGGGCTGCTGAGAGGCATCCTGGCTACTCCTGCCCCTCATAAATTGGGAAGATCTGCGAGGGGGAAGTGGAGGAGTCAGGGGTGGAGTGCTTGATCAATTCAACAGTCAGCAGGCTCTGTACACTCTCATGAGTACAGAGATGACATGGTGCCTGCCTGGAGGGAGACTGCAGCCAAGGGGAGTTCATAAGAGGAGACGAAAAAGAGAAACCCACGTGGATGCAAACTCTCACCTGCACTGGAGGAGTAAGGAGAAAGCCAGTCTGCAGAGGCCATTCAAACTCCCACTGCTCAGGCAAACCTCTCCCCTCCCCCTTGCAATAAACTAACACGTGTGGACTGGTGCATATCCCCTGAGTCAAAGTCTACAGCACATGTTGAATTAAGGAAGGCAATGGCATTGACATGCACTGTATTAATAGACCTAGGCAGAAAACAAATTAAAACAGCGTTCATAAATGAGTCCAAAGTGAGAACAGAAAGAGCATGCCTAGGACACTAGTGTGTAGGAGAGGTGTCAGGGAGGGGTGAGAAGACATTGAAAAATGATTACCAAAAGTGGTTTGTATGAAGCCCCTGGTGACAGCAACCCCAGAGATGAGCTATCTGATTAAACCGAAACACGGAAACATGGCAGTAATTCAAGGAACTGGCATCACAGAAGAGAATGAAAATGAGAGTGAAGGAAAATCTGAAATATCAAGAGTGAAGAGTATGCTGCTACGTGATTGTGTTTTGCGACTGGGAGCAAAGTGAACCCCCTGGGGGCAGAGTTCACTGGGAAAAGACCTAGAACATTGATGGATGCCATGTCAGGGGAACACTGCCCTATACTGTCTCCTGATGGTGACAGTACCTGTACTATGAAAAGAAGACCAGGATCAGTCAGATCTAGCAGTGATTATCATTTCCAAGGAAAATGAACCTAACACAATGGTTTCCTAAGGACTCAGGCTTCACAATGTCCTGTGAATGAATTGGAGCTGGGGCAATGGGATCTCAGGCCTGACAGTATGGGTTGGTGTCTCTCCTTCAGTGGTGCCCCTATTCCTCATCCAGTGAAGAAAAGTGGAGGAAATGATATTCCTACCTGTAACAGAGTCAGTGGTCTCACCAAACATTCCATCTACTTCTCCCCTCACCATTTCCAGCCCCTTTGCTGTTAGGGAAGGGATTTTTTGCAGTTATCTTGCAATTTCGGTTAACAGGCTTAAATGGAATTGACACATGTCAGTGAGGATGGATGCATGGAAGAGCCAGTGCAAAACCCTCTAGATGTCTCTTTCCTTGCTTTAGTTACAGATGACATTTCAAATGGAAGAGCCTCCATCCATCACCCTGAGCTCCCAAGTGAGTGTGTGAAGAATCCTCCCTTCTCCTCCTGACTCCTACCACTAGCTGATCTGAATAGAACAGATGGTATGAGCAAGAAGTCAATTTCTGGCACATTAAATGGATGATAAATCATTGTTGGGCTGAGATTTTGTTACAGCAGCAGGGCTTAGCACATTCTGACTAATGTGCTACCTAGCTAATACCTGTGAAAGCATTATGATATCATTAAGCTGTCTTAAGATTCAATTATTCAAATTAAACAAGTGTTTATTGAGTAGCTATTATTGGGACTCAGAAAACAATACTCCAAAGTGAAGGCCTCAGAAGGAGTCTCAGAAGCAGAAGTTTTTCTCTGACCTTCTCCTGCCGCCCTGTCTCTCTGTCCCATTCTCCCCTAAGGGTAGCCACAGCAGCTAGAATCCTTTTTCCCCAAGGTGGATCATAGAAACCAGAACCCTTTTCCCCAAAGCCAGCCATAAAACCTAAAAATACTATCCTAATATTACCGTCTCCTTTTAGTGCAAAAACTGGCCATAAAGAAATTCTCTGACCTACCTTGTTTGACAGTAGGGCATAAGACTCTCCATTCCAGAGAGGGCCCTGCCCCACATCCAGAAGGAAGGAATGCTGCTCAGAGAGGCCAAGAAGAATTCAGACAGATAGGCCTTGCTGGGCTTCCCCAAGCAGTCTATTAGCATTAGACCAAACCCTTTTTGTCCAATCACATTTCTACGTGGCTGTCCAGACTTTGTTGAACCTAATCATAAAAACGGATGACTTCCCTTGTATCTTCGGGTCTTCATTCTGAAGGCTCATGTGTACACATTAAACACATTCTTGTACCTTTTTTCCAATTAACATGCCTTTTTTCATAGTTGAGTTTTCAGTGAATCTTCAGAGGGTTCAGGGAAAAATTCCCCTTGGCCCTAACAGTACAAAGCTCCAGGCATTGTGCTAGGCCCTGGGGCTGCTGAGATGAACAAGAAACAGGGTCTGCCCATCTGTCTAGGAGGCAGGGTCATGGGTCCATGGTAATGATGCAATGGAAGACGTTTATTGTACTGGGTGTTTTATTGTACTCCATTCCCCTCCTCAACCCCCACTTCAAACATAGCCCAGCCTCATCTAGGTTGGTGGTCCACCTCCTTGCCTCTGCAATGCCCCAGCACCCTATAGAACAGCATTTTGCAATTCTCTGCTGGCTTGTCTGTCTTCTCCATCATGCTGGAGCCTCTTGATGTCAGAGACTCACTGTAGTCCTAATGCCTGCCAGAGGGCTTGGCTGATAGTAGTTACAAAACAATTTGTGAAAAAAGTAAAGAAAAACGGGAAATGTGAGCAGTCCAATCAGAAACAACTCAAGATTTAATCACAGACCTAAGGAAACCTGTGTTCTAACTGGCTCCAGTTTCTGGGTGAGATGAGGAGGAAGGTGACAGAGGGGAGAAGCTACGCAGCCAGGAGTCCAGGGGCCTCAAGAAAGTGCAACCCTTGGCCGGGCGCGGTGGCTCAAGCCTGTAATCCCAGCACTTTGGGAGGCGGAGACGGGTGGATCACGAGGTCAGGATATCGAGACCATCCTGGCTAACACGGTGAAACCCCGTCTCTACTAAATATTACAAAAAACTAGCCGGGCGAGGTGGCGGGTGCCTGTAGTCCCAGCTACTCGGGAGGCTGAGGCAGGAGAATGGCGTGAACCCGGGAGGCGGAGCTTGCAGTGAGCCGAGATCTGGCCACTGCACTCCAGCCTGGGCGACAGAGCAAGACTCCGTCTCAAAAAAAAAAGAAAAAAAAAAAAAAAAAAAGAAAGTGCAACCCAGCTGGGCAAAAATTAGCTGGGCCAGAAGAGGACTGACCTCTAAAAGCAAAAGGAGAAATAGCCATTCAGTGTGTTAAGGTCACGAAGGTCCCATGAACTATTGACTTGGTTAAATCACTAGTGAATTGGCTGTTGACCAGAAAATAACATCTCTCTTCCTCATGATTTCTAATTTATCCAAGAGCCTCTCTAGCTTTCTGGAATTTCTGTTAACACATTGAAGCATCTCAATGGTAAATTCCAAGTGTCACAGTTCTTATTAACATTTCCTCCAGGCTGAGACCTACAGCTGATCTTGTGTCTGGGAGTCAACAAATACTCAGTGAATCCTTGTTATGGAATAGAGGCAGTGCTAGGAGCAGGGAAGGATGCAACAATAAGACATAGCTCAGTCTACCAGGGAAATAGACATACACTGCACAGTCTCATGGCCCTGCAAGGTGGGAGTGAGATGCAGAACAAGCCCAGTTAACAGGCATTGGGGTGGTTCAGGAACTGGAGCCAGGCTGGGCTGGTGCTCACCCTGGAGGCTTAGGATAGGGGAGAAACAGAAGGGAGGAAAATATTTTTCTTCAGGAGAGCAAGAATCAATAGCATGAAAGTCAATTTCTGTATTCAAGTTCAAAGAACAATTTTGTAGCCAAAAATGGGAGAACTACTGAAAAGTCAGAAGTCAACACAGAAGACTGGAGTAGACAGTGAGGAGCAAAGATGAAAGGAGAGAGAAGATCCAAGACAGTCCCCCCATTTTTATCGGTCTTTAGTTGCACCTATGGTGAGTGGGTAGATTTGTTTAAAGGCTCAGGGTCTGGATGTACATCTCAATAGTACGTTAAGCCATGACTCACAATATCCAGTCCCAAGGTGGATTTGAGGTCAAGAAAGTATAGTCCAGCAATGAAGAGTAATTTCAAAGCAAGCTCTTCTGTCCTTGACTAACATTTTTCAAACACCAAGAAGGACACATATAGACCTCAGCCATTCTATTTTTTAAAGACAGGGTCTTGCTCAGTTGTCCAGGTTGGAGTGCAGTGGCATGATCATAGCTCACTGCAGCCTCAAATTTCTGGGTTCAAGCAATCCTCCCAACTCAGCCTCCCCAGTAGCTGGAACTACAGGCACAACACCACACCTGGCTAATATTTTTTATATTTTGTACAGGTGAGGTCTCACTATGTTGCCCAGGCTGGTCTCAAATTTTTGGCCTCAGGCAATCCTCCTGCCTTGGCCTCCCAAAACACTTGGATTACAGACATGAGTCCCCATGCCCTGCCAACGTCAGCCATTCTGAACACAGTCCCTTATTCTCTCTCATCTATTTTGTTCTTGTGCCACTGTAACTCTGAACTCATTTTTTCCCCCAACTACCTTGAAAAACTTCGTTTTCCAAGCCATATTCCCTAGGCCTCTTACATTTTCCTCCCTCCTTCTTTCTCCAGATTCTGAGTATAAAGGGTCTGCCAAGCAGTGCCCTTCTCAGGGGGTGGAGGGCAGGCCCAGTCAGGATGCTTATTTGTGGGTAGGAGATCAGGAAGGTCTGGGAACATTTATCTCTTAAACACTTTATCCAGTCATGTATAGGACAGACCACCAAATGCCTAACATGTAGCCAATGCCCAGAGGAAACCCATACACCTGTGTGTGCAGGTGCAGACAGCATTCCCTGAGTCCGCTATGAACCCTCACAGAGACTTCCTGAGCCAGTGCTGGGGGGTGTTCCAGAAAGAACATTCCATGTCCTTCCAGGGGAAGATAAAGTCTCCTGGTCCATGCAGAAATTTAGAGGACATCTCCCTGTGTCTCTGTGATGTTCCGGACTCCTAATGTGGGTTTGACCCAATGTTTCATGGTTAGTTTCCCTCCTTGCTGCTTCAACATCCTTAATCGACTTTATTAAATGCCTGTGCTTTGATGAGAGGGCACACCTTAGATTTTCCAGCTACCAGATGATCCTATTTTATATCACTGCAGACACTGAGTCGCTTGAATACTTCTTAGTCCTGGAATCAATCCCGTTCAAGTCAAGTTGTTGAGAAAAAGTCCCTAGTCATTTTCCATTCATCTCGAATGTTGAATTTCCTAACATAATTGCCTAATCCTGGGTGTCTCTGCCTCTCAGTCTTGCAGCTTGAGGAAATTGGTACCATTTCCTTACAGGTAGAAGAGCAGGAGGGTTAATTCTTGCACAGACAGCTACAGTATTATCTTTTTGTGAAGCGTGAATCCACTAGGAACTAGCCTAATCCGCACACTGCACTTGAAGCGTGAGAACCAGGATTTAAATCTGTAGCAGCAGATTAACGTATTCAATGCCCACATCGGCCACTTCCTCTCAGACTGTCTCTGAGAGGACTCTACCCCTGGGGAGTCTCAGCTCCAGGTGTTTCTGGGTGGCCGGATATTGCTACTCAATGTCTTTCTTGCTTCACACCCTGATCATCCATGCTACCATGCTGTCCTTGACTTCTTCCCTCTTAGGAACTCCATGACAGGTCTGCATCCTTCCCAGGGGCCAGAACCGAGCTTCCTTAAACATCTCCTCCAGAACCCTAGTCCCTCCAGATGAACTATGAGAAAAGGGTTTCTCCATCAAATACATTTTGGGAAGGGCTTGGACTATAGCCCTTGCTTAGAAATTTCAAGTTGACTGTGTCTTTGTTTGAGTTCCCCACAGGCATTTATTGAGACAAAGATTCCTGTTTCCTGGAAGGTGTGAGAACGAGATCAGGAAGGAAAGCAGGGGATAAAGGATGTTTTGTGGAGCCAGTTCCCATGGTGAAGAGAACTTTGGCAGTCGTCAAAATAAGGGCCTCAGTGTCATCCTTCCCAAAGGGTGGTGTGGGACAGCCGGGGTATTTACACTCTGTTATCAGTCTGTTTTCATGTTGCTGATAAAGGCATACGCGAGACTGGGTGATT
Source organism: Chlorocebus sabaeus (assembly GCF_047675955.1). Lineage (NCBI taxonomy): Eukaryota > Metazoa > Chordata > Mammalia > Primates > Cercopithecidae > Chlorocebus > Chlorocebus sabaeus. The sequence goes on along the minus strand of NC_132908.1, from coordinate 44,886,209 downwards.
TATAAAGAAAAAGAGGTTTAATGGACTTACAGTTCCATGTGGCTGGGGAGGCCTCACAATCTTGGCATTGGGGTGGCAAAAGGTGAAAGCCACATCTTATATGGCAGCAGGCAAGAGAAAGAAGTTGTGCAAGGGAATTTCCCTTTATAAAACCATCAGATCTCATGAGACTTATGCACAATCATGAGAACAGCAGGGGAAAGACCCACCCCCATGATTCAATTACCTCCCACTGGGTCCCTCCCACAACACATGGGAATTATGGGAGCTACAGTTCAAGATGAGATTTGGGTGGGGACACAGCCAAACCATATCACACACCAACTCCAATCTGTCTCCGATTGAGAGCTGCTCCTGGGGAGTTTTGATTCCTTCACACTTCTTGTTGCCTGTGCAGGCAAAGTGGGCTCCAAGGACCAGACAGGGCCCTCAGGTAAAGCAATGCAAGTGCTGACAGTGGCAGTGGGGCTGGTGGGTGCCAAAGTGGGAAAAGCCAGGGATGTGAGTGAACACTTAGCGTGACCACCAAAGCTTATTAACCCAGCATTTTCAAAGCTTATTTGACCACAAAACTTCCTTTGTTCTTTTTCAAAGAATATCAATTCACATACTGTGACAAATTTTGGATAAACCTGGTTCAGATATTTAGCAGGTGGGCATATAAAACCCAAAACTGAATGTGGTGCTTATGTTATAAGCAGGATAGAAGATAAACAAGACCCTTGAAAGATAGTGGAAAGTCTACAGGACTTTGCCAGGCAGGGGCGCAGACCAGGCCTCCTCTTCCTGGAAGCCAGTGGACAGATTTGGCTCAGTGAAAGGAAGAAAATCTGTAATGACTGGGGCAGCCACCGACGGGATGGAGGGTCCTGAGCTTTCCAGTGATGGAAGTGTTCTAGCAGCATCCAGGATTCTCTGTGTGTGCTTGGGGAGGCATTGGAGAGCGGACATTTGATAGAAACCTACACATTCTGGCTCTGAGATTGTGTGGCTTTAAGATCTTTGTTTTGATTTCTCCTCCAGAGTTGAAGGGCAGGAGAGGAGGAAATCCAGGGTTATTTCTCTTGTAATTGCCATGCTTAGGTGGCATTTCCAGAATTCGCTGTCTCTCAGATCCCCCTGGAGAGCTTCTGCCATAATTTAGTTTCTGCTTGAAGGCCCCAGCTTCTGAACTTTGGACAAAAGATAAAAGATTCCCTTCAGCTCACAAACTAAATATTTCATTTACCCACCAGCAGAACTGGGCACCCCACTATGCATTTGCCCATTGGCTGAAGGGAAACCTCTTTTTTTCAGAACTGAGGTGGCAAGAGGGCAAGGGAGAGGAGAGGCCCACGGTCCTGAAGTCTGTCTGATGTGGCAAAGGCCATCTTCTTCCTTCCTTCCTCTACCACAATATGAAAAGTCCCACAAGAAACACAGCCTGTGCTGAGATTCCCCGACTGTCTCAAGGCTCCAAATTGCCAAGGAGGCTTGCAATTCTTCCGGCTTTTAACTCAGAAAGTTGTGCTTTTCTGTTGATAAGAAATAATAGTTGTTCTTTGTTCAAAGAGTCAGAAAAATGAATTAGCCCCTGTGGTAGTGAAGATTTGGCTTAAATTAATCTTCCAAAGATGTGCAGAGAACATAAAAAAAATCCCAGATTAATAATGAAAAGAACTGAAGCAGTTGTCAGGGAATAAAAATGAAAGAAAACAAGCCACTGCAATCCCCACAATCTCAGCAGCATTTCCTTGCTGCTCTCTCTGTTATTCCAGACCCCGACAGAACAGTCCTGGGTCTGCACCATGGTTCCAGCACCCTTCTGCCTTCTGACACTTCCCAGGTGAGAAGTGCCCTTTTGAATTTTAGTTCAGCCAAAGAGACACAATTCTGTGCTGGTTTCAGGAGAGATTAGGAAGTGGGAAAAGAGCTGTGCTTGTTGTCTACCTGTCTTCCCTCAGATCTATTTCCTGCATTCAATCTCTCTCTTTTAGAGTCAGGGTCTTGCTCCATCACCCAGGCTGGAGTGCAGTGGCACAGCCATAGCTTATTGTAGCCTCAAACTCCTGGGCTCAAGCAGTCCTCTCACCCCAGCTTCCTGAGTAGCTGGGACTACAGGTGCATGCTATCATGCTTGGCTATTTTTATTATTTTTATTTTATTTATTTTTTATTTTTGTAAAGACAGGACCTCACTGTGTTGCCCAATTTGTTTCAAACTCCTGACCTCAAGCAATCCTTCTGACTCAGCCTTCTAAAGTGCTGGGATTACAGGCATGAGCCACCTACGTGGACTCATTTCCTGTATTCTCTATCTCTTTCGGTGTCATAGAAAACCACATCTTCCAGACTCCCTTGCTCCTTGGGACCAAGTGGTATCATAGAAAATCATACCTTCTCGGTGCTGACTGTGTTGTCTCTGGCAGTGACTGTGTCCCCTCCACAGCCTCTGCTTCCAAATAGCAGCAATTTAATATGGGGAACTGGTGACACTGGTAATGCAAAAGCCAAGAGGCCAAGCAGAGGATAGTGAGGAGAGCCAGTCAGTCCCTCCCTCCATTGCCCCAGGTTCTTTCCAGCAGCCCCTGCCATGGTTTTAGCTTCCCCCTGGAGACCCGGCTCCTGGACTGCAATCCACTCCTCCCATTGTCTTTGCAGTTCATAGGTGATAGTGACTTGGTGCTCTTGCTAATTTCTGGCTCTCCTCACTATCCTCTGCTTGACTTCTTGACTCTTGCATTACCAGTGTCTCCAGTTCCCCATATTAAACTGCTGCTGTTTGGAAATCCTGAAATGGTTTCTGCTTTTCTGACTAAAACCCAATGAATATAGCATTAGGATGTGGACAAAAAGTCCCTATTACCTTCCATTGGCCAGTGAAATGAAAAGCTGGTTCCCTTAAGTAAGTGTGCTAAACAGAAGCCAGGCTGTGGGGAATAAGGATACGGGTCCACACCACGACCTGCAATAGCCACAGGGATCCTTAATGCCATGGCTCCCACAAACCCAATCTCTCTCATGCCTGATGAGATTGTTACTATTACTTACTATTATTATCCAATTTTACAAATATGGAAACTGAAGCCTCGAGAGGCAAGAGATCTTTAATTTCCAAAGATCAATGTGGGGTTTGGAAATAGGCAGTTCAACTCCAGAGCTTTGCTCCTGAATACTGCACTACTCTGCCTCCTTGATATATTCTGAATGTGGCCCAAAAAATAAGCACCACCCAAGGCCCTCTGTTTCTGATCTGCTCAGTCCTATCTTAGTTTTTTCAGGCTTTAAATAAAAGTTAAGCTAAAGATGAAGAAAAAACAGGCTTAATTTTTCCATTCTAAATATCATTTGATTTCTGTATTAGTCCATTCTCACATTGCTATAAAGAACTACCTGAGACTGGGTAATTTATAAAGAAAGGAGGTTTAATTGACTCACAGTTCCACGGGCTGTGCAGGAAGCATGGCTGGGGAGGCCTCAGGAAACTTACCATCATGGTGGAAGGGGAAGCAAGCACGTCTTCACAAGGCAGCAGGAGAGAGAGAGTGAAGATGGAGGTGCTACACACTTTCAAACAACCAGATCTCGTGAGAACTCACTCACTATCATGAGAACAGTAAGGGGGAAGTCTGTCCCCATGATTCAATTACCTCTCACCAGACTCCTCCTCCAACATGTAGGGATTACAATTTGATGTGAGATCTCAGTGGAGACACAGAGCCAAACCATATTACCTTCTAGCCAAGATAATTCTAAATCAGACCTGCTATAAAATGAAACAGCCCCATGTCCTAAATGCTTGGGCTATACCTGTGGTGACACTTTATGGATAAAGATGCTCTCTCCAATCCTCCCCCTCTTTCACCATCTATATGAATACTCCAATGGCATTTGCAAGACTGAGTGAGGTTAGGTGTGAACCCCACTCACAGAATGAAGCAAAGCTCCATACTAAATGAGGGGATACAGCCATGACTCTTGCCTCATTCGCAAATGAGTAAATGTCTCTAAATAGCTGGCAACAACTACTGATGCAAACTTCTGTCCTTCCCAAAACTTTTTAGGCCATAGACTAAAAGGCTGTGTCCCTACCCATTCCCTGAGAACAAGGCCTCGTTAAGAAAAGAACTTAGTTTGTCCAAAACTTTCTCACAATGACAAATTAACTAAGTTTTTTATAAACTGTGGCCTTGGGAATGAGGAGGAACTAGGTTATTCCCAGTGAGTCTGCTCCACTGATCCAGGAAGCGTGTTGTCTTGCAGAGTCCTGTCTAGAGTGACTGGAAAGGCACAAGGCACCTATTAGGGAAGAAAAGAATTTGCAAAAGTCAAACCCGGGCTGATCTGATTTCTTATTGGGGAACTGTTGTCCCGTGCTGAAACTAGAAATGCCAGAATTTGTTTCAGATTTTTATCATCATCACCATCATCACTGTCAACATCAAGATTACTATCTTCAGCTCAAAACAATATTTATTAAGTCTACTGGGTTAGCCACCTTGTTCTGGCAGCCAAATATATTTGGGCAGTCAATTAGGAAATTTGGGCCCACATCGGGACTCAGGTCAATCAAACATCCATCAAGCATTTTCTGAGTATCTGTGATGTGATAAATCACTGACTCTAAGCCTAGCTGCACATTAGAATCATCTGGAAAGATTTAAAATATACCAATGCCTGGCTTCATTTCAGAATGATTAAATCTAAATCTCCGGTCGTGGGACCAGGCATTTGTATTTTTTATAAAGCTCCATTGGAGACTCTAATATGCAGCCAGTGTTGAGAAGATCTATAATAAGAAATGTGCTAGCAACTATGGAGGGATTAAAAAAGAGTTCCATCCCCTGACTTCTAGGCACTTACTGCCTAGCTAGGGAAATAAGATGCAGTTAAAGAGCAATGCATTGTATATGTTAAATAATGACATATGACAACAATTCAAGACACCCACAATTGAAATAAGACAACAGTCTTTCAAAGTAGCAGATAACTGACACACACACACACACACACACAGACAGAGAGAGAGAGAGAGAGAGAGATCACTGGATGAGTGGGAGAAACAAAAAGATTCAGAAAGTAGGGAGATGAGAGAGGTGAGAGTATTCAGGAGTGCTTTACGGAAGAATTGGAAATTGAGAACGGACCCAAAAGACAGTCAGAGAGCTGTCGGATCACTTCAAGCAGAAACAGTTTCAATCGTTCTAAAAGAGCAAATTAAACTTGCTATTTTCTGGAAGCAGTGGATAGATCAAGAATGTATTAAATGGAGCATTAGGAAGAGAGAAGATAAAAAAGATGGGTTGTGGATGTGCTTATTTTCCTGACTGTAGTCAGCATTTAACTATGTATCTGTATATTAAAACACTATGTTGTATACCTTAAATATGGATAACTATGTTTACAAAGGTAGGCTGTGGGCTGGGTTGAAAAGGTCCCTGACTGCCAGCTAAGCTGCTTGGCTTCTATCTTGTAGGAGGAGCTGTTGGTTTCTGAGCAGAGGAGGAAGAAGAGGCAGAAATTTTTGTTTCATTAGGGGTTTGTATTTACAGTCAGCCCTCAGTATATGTGAGGGATAGGTTCCAGAACCCCCATATATGCCAAAATCCATACATACTCAAGTCCCTGCTGTTGGTCCTATAAAACCTGAGTCTACAAAAAGTACCCCTGCCTCCGTAGCGGGTTTTGCATCCTGTGAATACTGTGTTTTGGTTGAAAAAAATCTGCTTATAAATGAACTGTGCAGTTCATTCCCGTGTTGTTCAAGGGTCAACCATATAAAATAATGAAATATAGTATGGACTGGAGTGGAAGAGAAGGGCCTGGGAGAAAAGAAGGCATCTAGAAGACTATCTGTTACCTTAGGAATGAGAATCTTGAATAAAACAGTGGCTGTATAGAAAGGGGAAGATACAAGAGATGTTCTAGAAGAAGAGTTCCTGGCCTGGGTGACTGAGCGACTGATGCTGCTATTAACTGAACAAGGAAGGGCAGCTAGCCTGGTACAGGGGAGGATCAAGGCTCAGGACAGCTGGCCTGAAGTTAAACTATGGCTTAGTCACCTGCTGATCCAATTAGCTTAGTCTCTCAGATGCAGTTTCCTCATCTGTACAGCGGGACTTATAATATCTGCCTTGAATGCTAATTAGGAAGATTTGAGATAATATGATGCCTACCACAAGACCTTGCCCAGAGTAATAATGGCTCAGTTGATATTATTAATTAATTAATTTATTTATTTATTCATTTATTTTTTAGATAGGGTTTCACTCTGTCACTTAGGCTGGAGGGCAGTGGTGTGATTTCGGCTCACTGCAGCCTCCATCTCTCGGGCTCAGTTGATCCTCCCACCTTAGCCTACTGAGTAGCTAGGACTACAGGTGTGTACCACCACACTTGGCTAACTTTTTTTTTTTGGTGGGGCGGGTTCTCGCTGTGTTGCCCAGGCTGGTCTCGAACTGCTGGGCTCACGAGATGTACCAGTTTCAGGCTCCCAAAGTGCTGGGATTACAGGCATGAGTCACAGTGCCTCTTGGGTATTATTTTTAGTATTATTATGAAACACAGGAAAAATGTTTGAAGGGACAGAGGTTAGGTAATAAGCTGAGTTTTAAAAGGTGAAAGATTTATACCATCTGAAGAGAAACCAGAGTACTGAGTTGAGTTTTAGACATGTTATACTTCCTGGATATCTTAGGCAAAATGTCTAGTAGGCCAGAGAAAATACGGGCTCAGGATTAAAGTTAGAGCCTGAAATAAAGATGTCAGGATTGGGCACAGTGGCTCACAGCTATAAAAGCCCAGCTACTCCCAAAGCTAAGGTGGGAGGATTGCTTGAGTCCAGGATTTTGAGACCAGCTTGGGCAACATAGTGAGACCCCAACTCTAAATTTAAAATAAAATAAAATAGAAGGCTGGGCATGGTGGCCCATGCCTGTAATCCCAGCACATTGGGAGGCTGAGGCAGGTGGATTGCTTGAGCTCAGGAGTTCGAGACCAGCATTGGCAACATGGCGAAACCTCATTTTTACTAAAAATACAAAAAAAAAAAAAAAAAAAAAAAAATCAGCTAGGCATGGTTGCACAGGCCTGAGGTCCCAGCTACTTGGGAGGCTGAGGTGGGAGGATTACTTGAGCCTAAGAGGCAGAGGTTGCAGTGAGCCAAGAATGTACCACGGCACTCCAGCCTGGGTGACAGTGAGACTCCATCTGAAAAAAACAAAAACAAAAAAAAACAGGATTATAAAAATTCTACTCTAAAGATCCTGTTTTATTATTTCAAAAATAAAATAAAAAATATGCCAGAGTTATCTACATAGAGGTGACAGCAGAAACTCAGGGAGGTGGGTGATATTGCCCAGAAAAAACACATGGAGAAAGGAGAAAAGGAGCTCAAGAATGGGTTTGGGTTTGGTATGGGTCAGGACTCTGGTTATAAGTGACAGAACCCCAAAACAACTGGCTTAAGCCAAAAATAAAAAAAAAAAAATGCGGCGGGGAGGGAGAAATGTTTATTGATTTAAAATAACCAAAGGCACAGACATGATTACCTGGTTGAATCCAGGGGGGTCAAAAGATGTCATGAGGCCGGGCGCAGTGCTCACGCCTGTAATCTCAGCACTTTGGGAGATGGAGGAGGGAGGATCACGAGGTCAGGAAATCGAGACCATTCCGGCTAACACGGTGAAACCCCGTCTCTACTAAAAATTCAAAAAATTAGCAGGGCGTGGTGGCGGGCCCCTGTAGTCCCAGCTACTGGGAAGGCTGAGGCAGGAGAATGGCGAGAACCTGGGAGGAGGAGCTTGCAGTGAGCCGAGATTGCTCCACTGCACTCCAGCCTGGGCGACGGAACGAGACTCCGTCTCAAAAAAAAAAAAAAAAAAAAAAAAAAAAAAAAAAAAAAAAAGGTCATGAATGCCATGAGGACTCTCCACTCTGCCTTCCCAGGATGGCTTAATTCTCAGGCACCTTCTCCCTGTGTTGCAGCAAAGATGGCCCTTGAGCTTCATTCTGTCAGTTTAGAAATCTCAGCAGAGGCCGAGCACGGGTGGCTTACGCCTATAATCTCAGCACTGTGGGAGTCCGAGGCGGGTGGATCGCTTGAGACCAGGAGTTTGAGACCAGCCCGGCCAACATGGTGAAACTCTGTCTCTACTAAAAATACAAAAATTAGCTGAGCGTGGCAGCACACACCTGTAATCCCAGCTATTCAGGAGGCTGAGGCGGAAGAATCCCTTGAACCTGGGAGGCAGAGGCTGCAGTGAGCCAAGATCGTGCCACTGCACTGGAGTCTGGGCAACAGAGCAAGACTTAGTCTCAAAATAAATAAATAAATAAATAAATAAATAAATAAATAAAATTAAATAAAAAAAAGAAGAAGAAGAAAAAAAAAAAAGAAAAAGAAAAGATATCTCACCAGAAACAGAATATGTCTTTCCCAGCAGGCCAAAGCCCTCCTCCTTCCTACAACTTTTTTTTGTAAATAAAGTTTTATTGGAACACAGCCATGCCCATTTGTTTATGTTCTGTCTATGGCTGCTTTAGAGCTGCAGCCACAGAGCTGTAGTTGCCATGGAGACCATATGGCCTGTAAAGCCTGAAATATTTACTATTTGGTCCTTCACAGAAAAGTGTTGCCAACCCTGGCACTAGACTCTAAGGCCGTAAGAGCAGGGACTTTTGTCTGTTAAATTCACGGCTGTATTCCCAGTGCTGGAAGAATGCCTGGTAGATGGTAGGCACTCAGTAGATACTCGTAGGATGAATAAAAGGGAAGTGAACACTGTTTTGGTATAAGGAGTGGTCCTAAACTAGAAAGGGCATCAACACTTTCAGGGGATTGGCTGGAAGGACTCGAGGAAAAGCAGAGGAGGAGAGGAGACTCCAGGAGGAGAGGAGACCTGAGCAGGAGCTCAGCAAGGACCGCAGCTCAGAGAGGGTCCTGATCCCCACAGGACACCTAGAAAGAGGTTGGGGAATCTGGATGTGGAGAGGGCTCTAGTGAGCCCCCCAAAAGCCGTTTCAGTGGACGCAGGCTGCTGAAAGGTGAGGGGCTGGAAACAGCTAACGTGTGCCTCATTTTGGGACTTGGGTGAAGTAACCACTCAGCAACCCCCATCAGATGGAAGGCGGACAGTCTTTTTTCACATTCAAGATTTTAGAAGGGGTAAGGGCAGGCCATGACTGGAGGAGGCTCTGCTCTTAAAATGCCTAGGTCCCTTGGGGTCTGGGCTTGAGTTAACCCGTGAGTGCCAGGACTACTCCTCGTGACATCTGTCCCTCAAACAGCTGAGAGGCACATAGCACAGAGCCCAATATCACACATAAAAACACACACAATAACCAATAAAGCATCTGTGGTGTCTGCATCGACTAACTCACATTTCCCTGTAGAAGCCAGAGCTTTGGGCTTTTCCCAGTGGGTTTAACATCTTCTGAGTCTTTGTAATAAGCCCTGGGGGAATTGCCCTGTATGCTCTATCATAATTTAAAACAAAGTATAAGGGTCATATTCTCCCCCCCCCCCATTTTTAAAAATTCCTTGCACTTAACTCAAAGTCCCCTGCTAACTTCATCGGAATATATTAATTGATGTCAAAATCACCCAACTCCATTTCAGTTGTATTTGAATCCATTTAAACACTTGCAGAGTCAATTAAAGGCAGGATCAAGAGTTAAACAGTTCTGTTCTTAACAGTCAATTCCTTCCCAGAGGAATTCTTAACGTGCTATTTTTTTTCTGTGTGAGTCTGAAGTGAGTTCAGGTTGGTGAAGGAAGCACCCAGCAGTCTCAGCACTCACTAGACATTTACATATCCATTTTCCCCTCCCTTCCCAGCCCTTCCAAAATAGGCCTGGTGCTCCACTAGCCTTTGGTTCTGGGAAGGCAGATCGTGGAGGGACTGGACTCCCTGCGGGGGAAAGCAGTCCGGGCATAAATCCATTACCTGGACTTAGGTATACAAGGACTCCCTCTGGATGTTGTTTCAAATAAGCTTTTTTTTTTGCATTTAGGTTTTTTTTGAGAAAAGTTGTTTCAGCTGACATCCAAGCGTGGCATTTGAGGTTTTGTTAAGTCATTCCCTGGGAAGAGAGAGGATATTTAGCTGTTTCATAAAGGGCTCTCTCTCTAGGGTGCCATTATGATTTTCTCACCTTGGCTGGTGGCAGCTGCTCCTGGGGGTGTGATAGGAGCAGAGATGTGAACCCCTGAGTGGGGCGTCCCACCCCTCACTCTTTGACGACTGATTCTTCTCGACAAAAGTCAAGTCAGAGCTGGGCTCTGGTTTCATGGGCACTCTGGACCAGAGGACGTGGGGGTGTGCAGAGAGCTCCCCCAGCTCCTACCAGCCCTCCTGTGCGTTCCCCACCCCAGGGGCCCGTTGACCGGCGTGTCTCGCCTCACCCCACACAGTATCAGTATATGCATACGCTTGTGTGCATTCGTGTGTGTTGAAAAACCAATAGGCTAACCTCAGCCCCTAAGAAATAAATATCAGATCCATGAAAGTGAGAGAGGAGGGCGGAGGTGGGGGATGCTTTAGGCTCCGGTGAACGGCTGGAGACATTTTCGGAACAGTCCTGCGTGTTCCAGCTTGTTGCCACTAGGGGCTGCTGTGGTTAGGCAGGAGGACCAAGAGCAGCGCTGTTTACAAAGAGGGAAAACGAAAAGATACAAAGCAGTGATTATTTCAGTTCATGAATAATTTTGTTATTTCAGAGGATTTGGGGAGTGCGCTTGGCCCCTACCCTCATTTTGCAAGTATGTGACTTCTTTCTTACACAGTGGCCCTGCCAGGATGGCTCCATCAGAAAGTCCCCTCCGTTTGATCCGTAGACCTTGCGCTGACAGGTGCAGGCTGCTAGGACGGGCATACGCTGGGCTAGGCTCCCTGCTGCATTTCCTACACAGTTCCCAGGGAGAAGGAGCGCTTGTCTCTGGAGAAGGTTTCCAAGGATAGATGGGTGTTGCATTCTCAGTTCCAAGTTTCCGGTAACAAACGTGGAAGAGAACAAACTAGATTGGGGAGGCATGGTATGATAGCACATTTCTCAGATTTTGCAATTCTCCATGAGACTAAGATACAGATAAAGAACTGTCAGTGTTTCAGTTTAATTCATCTCAGTACTTATTGAGCACCTATTATATGCAGGATATCTTACTCTGCTTCCACAGTACCTATATATACTCTGTTTGGAAGAGCTGGGTTAGAAATGGGGAGGGAGTGGTAGGGATAGGGTAGAGAGGCTTTTAGAATCAGGGTCCACAGGAGCTGGGAACATAAGAAAGGCTTGTAAATTGCCCCTACTTAATTTACCAGGAAATAGAAAATGAACGGGGGAAACAGTGAATTAAAGGGTAGGGTGCACTCTTTATTTCTTGTGGCTAAAAAAACAAGAAAACTAGAAAAATGAATCCCTGCTGAAGAGTGATTTCCTCCATGTTGCTAAAAGGTCATGGTGGCATTGTTACTCTCCTTATTATTTTTGTGATTCTTATCTTGAACATTTTTTGCTAGTGTGAGCAATTGACCATGAAGGCCATGCATCATTGCTTATCTGAAAAAACAAAATGCAAAACAAAACCCCATTCCTCCTTGATTGGAAATAGGCCTGAAATCAGCAGCCTTAATAATGGGGTCTTCATGCTGCACCATTTTGGCCTGGACTCTGGCACCCATAGTTTGGCTCTTCAGGCTCCAGGAGAGGATGTGCACTTTTCGCGAGGGCAGACTCCAGGCAGAACTTCTGCATTCACTGTCTGTAGCCTTCCCCCGGGAGCAGACAACACTGGAAGAAAAACAAACAACTTGGAACCATCACCACTAGATTCTCCTCACGTGGCCAGGCAGCCCTGATCTAGGCAAGCTTTGGTGTCCTGCTCCCCAAAGATGGTAGAGGATTTCAGGACACAGAATGAGAGTCAGGACCTGTCTGTCAAGCAATAGGAGAGTAGTCTGGGACATGCTCACTTGTCTCTGAAGTCCATGAATGTGAGGAGACTTCTTTTTCTCTCTTTAACCTCCATAGTTCTCCAGTGATGGTGCAATAAGCATTAGAGGAAATGGGTGGAGTGATTCTGGTTCATTATCTGGCACACAGTAGGTGCTCAACAAATATGATTCGCTACTCCTTGCTTCCCTGTGGACTTGTATTTCCCTAACCAGAAGCTGTCAGTTCAGTGAGCCCAAGACTGCTGCCCCGTGGCTCTGGCTCTCTGGCAAGGCCAGTGTAGTCAGCTCAAGGGGCTGGAGGGCAAATTCCTTGGGCTCTCCAGGGCCAGACTGCAGAGCAGCCTCATGAGGAATGTGAAAATCTGGAAGAAAAGCTGATAACTGGATAAATAAACTGAATGGAGAGGCTGTGGGAGTATGAAAGACTTCATTTTGCTGACAGTAACAGCACAGGGCTTTAAGTGTCTTATGGATTCTGCATGAGTTATGTATTTTCTGCCTGTAAAGCATTTGACAGGTTTTAAATGCATCAAACTGAGCAGATTTGTTGTGAAATGCAGTAAACATATGCTGAGTATTTTAGTAGAATCATAGCCACCAGGAATGCTTTTTCTTCTTGTGTGAAAATACAAAGAGAAATACCTCCCCTTCTTTTGATCAGTTCACAGCACAGAGATCTCTGGATTTACATAAATATAAAGACGAATTTGTATGTCTATGAAGGAGTTCAGGAAATGCCACCTCCAAATCTGATGCTTTGGTATTTCTGATTACTTTGAACTGAAGGCACTTGGGGAACAGAAGATCTGGGCTTTTTCTGCGCTCTATTGATGTGCCTAAAGACTGATCCTCTGAAAGGAACTCAACTGTCATGAATCTTCTCCCTGGGAATCTTAGCAACCAGTGAAGATTAACTTGGACTACAGGAGATAAGATTGGAGGTTGGTACCACACCCCAACTCTCATCTACTCTTCTGAGGGCTGCTCTGAGACAACTTTTACTACCCGAGAGACCTCTTAGCTGCATAAAAACACAACCTTTATTCAAGACACATTTCTTCCCTTCACCCTCTCATGGCTTTTCTCCACCAGTCCTTAGAAATCCCAAACTCCTATTCCTTTCTATAGCTCAGGATATTATATAAGCTTCAATCATCTGGCCCTTCTTCAAGTCACATATGTCTGTGGGACTCTGTGCATCATATGTAATTGAATATAGTTTTTGTCTTGTTAATCTGTCTTATGTCAATTAAATTAGCAGCCCAGCCAAGGAACCTAGAAGGTTGAAGGGAGCCATTTTTTACTCTCCTACATCTGGAAATCACACCCGACCAGATTTCTCAACCTTGTCTTTTTTTATGGAAGGCTCAGCACACAGGGACTCTTAGAAATGGAAGCAACCCGAAATGATTATTGACGTGAAAGGGTCGTCTGTGAACAGCAGCATCCACACTGCCTGCAAGCCCACTGGCAATGCGGAATCTCAGCTTCGCCCCAGACCTACTGAATCAGAATCTGCCTTTCAGCCAGATCTCCAGATAATTCAAGAGTGTAATCAAGAATGAGAAGTGCTCTTGTCCTTCAGCTCTGACTGATCTCTCTTACTTCCCCGAAAGACAGCCAGCTCTCCAAAACTTTCCTTCTCATCAGCTGTCACAGAGCTTTCCGAAGCAGTGTGTATTGTCAGCCCTCTCTTCTCCAAGCAAAGCAATTAACACACTCACTCAACAAATGTGTGTGGGGAGCTCGCTCTGTGTTATGTGTCCATGGGGAGGAGAGACACATGTGTGAGGACCCCTGCATTGTGGCCCATTCTCTCCCTTCTCCCGACTTCAGGTGTCTCAGCCAGTTCTTGGAATGACATGGCTTCCAGACCCCTTTGTCATTGTCCTTCAGCTCATCCATGTTGTCAAAAATAATTCTTTAATATCATTTCATTCAAAAACATATTTGATGGAATAATTTTGAATGAAAATTTGAATAAGTCCTCCTTAAAATCTGGCAATCAAACAGGACCCTATATTTCCAAGGTTCCCTGAAAAAATGAGTAATTGAGGGGGACTTTTGTGGTCTGGATAGAATCACCTGTGTGTCTTAAGTGTGAATACCATCTGTATCTCTAACTAACCATCTCTGGTGAGTGGGGTGGGCATCTTCATCATGAAATGAGGCCCTTGGGGTGTATCACTAAGGCCGCTTGTGTTCCACATTTTATTCCTGATGCTGAAAGGAAGGAACAAGAAATGCTGCCACATTGCCCTCCTCGGCCCCTCTGTCCTTCCTTTCCACCAGTTTCCAAGCCCCCCATGTCAGGGACATCCCTTGGCCCTAGAGATGCTGCAGCGACATGAGCAAGCATGCAGATTCCATTCTAAAAAGAAAAGACTTAAAACAGAGGAACCCATAAGCGAGCATCTTAACCTGCAGCATTCTGGCCCACTCAGATGGAAACCACCTTTGCGAAAATTATAACAGTAAGAAAATTATGGCAGTAAAAGAGATATGATCTAACCCACCCCCATCTTGCCTTTCCCTTAATTGTTGCTGGGCTGAGCTAACTTTGGAAGACATTTAAGTTATAGTTTAAATGATAATAGCCCTTCCCCCAAACTCGAGTCCCTCTGTAAAGCTAATGAAAGGCCATGGGGCTATGGGGGTGGAAAGGAGCCTGATTCTGCTAAGGTCCAGACACAGACTGCCAGCCATTCCTGCAGATAATACCACTATTGTCGATTGGCCTTTTGAGGTAGCTTTTCAGGTTTTTTGAATGTCCGACACCTATGGTTCCAACCCAACCCACCGACCCCACTCCTGTGACCCCACCCAGAAGCAATTCAGCATGCAGGAGGACAGCTTCCATCCTCCCAGCCCCATGTGATTTCATCTCTGACCCAACCAATCAGCAGCAAGCACTCATTACCTGGCTGCCCTCACCTCTTCTCCCAGACTGCCTTTGGAAAACCCCTAACTATGGGCCTTCAGGGAGATTGATTTGAGTAATAACTCCATCTTCCACGTGGTGTAACTGGCCTCGTGTCAATTAAACTCTTTCTTTACTGCAATGCCATGGTCTTTAATTGTTCAGTGAGCAGGAAGAACCTGTTGGGTGGTTACAAGATGAGGAGTTATTGGAAAGGGAATGAACCAGAGGAAAGTGAAACCACCTTTGGAAAATTATGACTGAGACAGTGAAAGAGATCTAATTTAACTGACTCCGTCTTGCTTCTAACTGTCCTTGTTCATTCCTGGGCATAGGCTGAACTAACTTTGGGAGAAACTTAGTTTAGTTTATAGTTTAAACAAAGATGGTAACAGCCCTTTCCCAAAGCAGACCTCCTTCTTGCCTGGGGACTAGAGTGCATTTGTAGGACTAACATTAGCCACAAGATTAGAAATTATGGTTTAGAAGTCATGCAACTGGAGGCTACAAGATTCTAACTCTCCCTAAACTGCTCCTAAGATCAGTGCTTGAGATATTTCACAGAACCTGCACTTGACGGATCAGCTGGCCCACCCAGATCAACAAACTGGCTCTTTCGATCTTGTGGCCTCCACCCAGGAACTGACTCAGTGCAAGAAGACAGCTTCGACTCCCTATGATTTCATCTCTGACCATTCAGCACTCCCTGCTTACTGGCTTTTCTCCACCCACCAAGTTATCCTTAAAAACTCTACTCCCTGAAAGGTTGGGGAGACTTATTTGAGTAATAATAAAACTCTGGTCTCCCGCACAGCCGTCTCTGTGTGAATTACTCTCTCTCTATTGCAATTCCCCTGTCTTGATGAATTGGCTCTGTCTAGTCAGTGAGCAAGGTGAACCCCCTGGGTGGTTACAAAAGGGCAGGAGGTGACACAGAAAAATAGGGTCTGGAGGCAGGGAGCATAAGGCCAACTCACACTCCACCTACAACAGGAAATATCCTCTCCATAGAGCATACACCAAGTAAATGACTTTGTAACTTTACTTCATCCTCTTCATTTACATAGGGCATACCCCAAGTCAAGGGTAGCTAAACTCTCAAAAACTCTGTAACACAGCCTTTGAGCACCTATGCTCAGGCCCGTGCCCACACTGTGGAGTGTACTTTCATTTTCAATAAATCCCTTCATCCCTTCCTTGCTTTGTACGTTTTGTCCAATTCTTTGTTCAGGACACCAAGAACCTAGACACCCTCCACCAGTAACAGAGGGAAGGGTTTGCTTCTTCTTTTGCTGTGGCCCTACCCATTGTGCTTTCTCATCTCTGTTTTGCAAGCAGCCTTCTTAAGAAGGAGGGAATGAATAAAGTAAAATAAAAGCTTTTTGGTTTCTACTAGAGTCTTTCACTTACCACTGACTTCCACAATGAGCAACCGTGTTCCCTTTCTTCTGCTGTAAGAGTGGTAGCAGTAGTGAATACAGATCTGCAGCAACTCGGTCCTTGCCTCCTCAGAGGAAAGAATTTGTCTGAAGGTCATAAGGCAGAGTAAGGGACTGAGGCAAGTTTTAGAGCAGACATAAAAGTGTATTTAAAAAGATTTAGAGCAGGAATGAAAGGAAGTAAAGTACACTTGGAAGAGTGCCAAGCAGGTGACTTGAGAGATCAAATGTGTGGTTTGACCTTTGACTTGGGGTTTCATACGTTGGCATGCTTTGGGGGTCTTGCATCTCTTGTCCTCTGGTTCTTCCCTTGGAGCAGGCTGTCCACATGCACAGTGGCCTGCCAGCACTTGGGAGGGACCGCGTGCACAGTGTGTTAACTGAAGTTGTGCGCGTGCTCACTTGAGACATCCTTCCCTTACCAGATGAGTGTTCCTAGAGGAAGGTCATATGCCAGGTAATCTCCACCATTTGCCTCTTAATGCGCATGCTTGAGTCCACTAGCCCAACTCCTGAGATCTTATCAGGAAGCTGCCGATCATCGGCCTCAGGTGTTTTCTATCTATTGAGATACTGCCTTTCCCTGATGCTGGCTGTGACCAATGATTATTTTAGAGAGACAGTTTAATAATTACCCGACCATCGCCTGATGGTCACCTGACATTCCTGGTGGAGGGGCCCCCTCCTGCCCTGCTTATGTCTTCCTAACTACCTACTCTAATAAAAGGAGTAAAAGGAGGAGAGAAGTAGCATCAGGAAGGCAGCCATCCTTCACCTGCAGAGGGGAAGTTTTACTTGGCAGCAGGAAAGAGCCCCTTGGGGCTTACAGAGGCTTGCCTGTGGGGCTGCTGTGGTGTGCACTCTGGTAGCAAAGCTCTGCCATCAAGTGGAAGATGCATGCTGATGGGCAGCCCCAGGAGTGGATGTTCTGCTCCCATACAGAGTCCAAGGGTGAAAGCTTCACACTTAACTCAGACATTTCCCAGGCAGGCGCTTCCAAGCATCTCTTTGCCACAATAGCAGTGAGAATTGGGGGGTAGCCTTTCTACAGGGAGCCTGGCACTCTGCTGGCAGGAGGAAATGACATCTTGAATGACTTTGTGGTAGAGATGCATCTCTGGAATGTTCCTATACAAAGCCTGTGTCCCTAGGCAACCCCAGCTTAATGCAGCCTTTAGACTCAAGGTCCTCCAGGCTTGGCCTGTCTTAGTCTGTTCCTGCTGCCATAGAAAAATACCACAGATGGAGTAATTCATAAATGATAAAAGTTTATTTCTTCATCCATGTCCAAAAGCTAGGAAGTCTGAAGTCAAGGTGCCAGCAGATTCAGTTGCTTCCTTGTTGCTGTGTTCTCCAGAGAGGATCAATGCTGTGTCCTCACTTGGCAGAAGGGACGGGATGACCAGCCAGCTCTCTGAAGCCTCTTTATAAAGGCATTAATCCCATTCACAAGGATGGAGCCCTCATGCCTAATCATCTCCCACCATCACTTTGGGATTTAAGTTCCAACATGAATTTTGGATGGATATCTACATTAAAATCTTAGCAGCCACCAATCCACCATCCTGGAGGCTCCAAGAGCTTCTCATGTGATTCACTGATGACTGCTGTGCACCTGCCAAATTCAGATCTGCTCACCTGTAGCTGCACGGCCCAGTGAGGAAGGGAGGATCTCTTCCTCTCTGCCCCCATCCTAATTCCTTGGCTGTCCATTAGGGCCTTGATGACTAAGTATGGGGCTGGAGCTTTGGAAAGATTATGAGTCTGCCAAACCCCTTTGCATCAGTTAGGGTTCTGGGCTACATGTGACAGAAAGCAACTTTAGCCTCTTTATATAAATGAAGATGTAACAGGCAGGAGCTGTTCTACCACAAAGAGGATGTCATGACCCTTACAACCTCCACCATTGCTATGATGAATGACCTCTAACCATTTGCAGTTTTGCTTTTAGCATTTCCTCAACATTCAAAGTCTGTGGGGAAGACACCTCTCCCAAATGTCCTGGGATGGGTTTGGCTCCCTTCATCTCTGCAGTAAAAGTGAACATCTAAAATTATTTTGCACTAAGATTGCCCACAGTGGGGAGGGAAAGGAAGTAATTCCCCAGTGGGAAAGAGGCAGGCTATTAGGGAAAGCGTGGATGCCAGGTAACCAAAGATGATGGGGCGCCACTACCTAGCTGGCCCCAGCCTCCCCCTTGCAAAAGGCAACCAAAAGAAGCACACAGTGGAAAGTGTGCAAACTCTCCTAGTTTCATCCTGTTTGCCTTTTTTCTTTTATTGTCTTTTGAATGTAATAGAGGCAGCATCACATAGAAACCCCCCCCTGGATTAGCAGGTACCACCAGCCCTGCATCTTCCAGCCTGGTGCCTTCTTCTGTGAAATGGGGTGGGTCCTGTCAACTCTGCAGAGTTGCTGAGAGGCTGAATGAGGAAACAGGTGTGGACGTTCTTGAAGAGCAAAGCACGTCCTGCAATTGAGAGATACGAAGCTTGCTCTGAATGGACCAGCTGTGCCTGTTCACCAGCTTTTCATTTCCTCCCACCCTCACCGCCTTTGCATTTGCTTTGACTCTGATTGATTTGGTTAGTTTCACCCTGCTTTATTCCACAGAGGGTTTGGCTTTCAGGTGGCAGGATTTCCTCATTAGTTCCCTGGCAGGCCTGTTTGAGCTCACTTCCTGGCCTCTGGGATTTCATGGGGGCTTTTGTCCTCCTCCTTTGCATTCTACGTGCAGCTGCTCCAAGAGCTGGGATGAATGTGGGGGTGACCTTCTGGTGGGCAGCCTTTTTCCAGCACCCACAAGTGACCAGTCCAGGGCACCCTTTCCTCCTGCGGAGTCACTGCCCACCCTGACTCATGGTCCCACTCTCTCTCCTCTTTCCTCTCCTTCCCGTCATCCTCCTTTACCTCCCCTTCCTCCTGTTCCTTTTCCTTCTCTTCTTCTTCTTCCTCTTTCTGCCTTTCCTCTCCCTCCTCCCACTTCTCCTCCTTCTTTCCCTGTCCCTCCTCCCCTGTCTCTCTTCCCCCTACTCTTCCTCCATTCCCTCCCTCTCCCCTCCCTCCTCCTGCTTCCCCTCCTCTTCCCTCTCTCTCCCCCTCCTCTGCCTCCTTCTCCTCCTAAATGCAGCTACATTTGGACCCCTGCAATCCAGCAGGCTGAGTAAGATGCTGGCAGCATCTCTATCCTCTCTGGTCACAGGGGCTGGATGTTACGCACCTTCCCAATCTATTGCCTTCTAATACCATGTCCTTCTAATGTCACAGTAGCAGAGATTCTCCTCAGGACAGAACCATGGAAGAGCAACACTCCTGAGACCTTTTGAAAAGATCACCCAACAACAAAATTCAGCCACTTAAGAGAGGAGTCCAGATAAAGAACTAACGGTGGAGAAAAAACAGGAAAGGGGCAGGTTCTGAGCATTGGAGCCACACAAATATCAACCGGGACTAAGTAAGTTGGAAATCATAATCACAGACTAACTTGTGAATGTCATAAATCTTGAAAACCTAAAAAAAGCTAACAAAAATAGAGAGAGGTAGTGCTAATTTCCATGTCTTCCATAGAATGAAATGTATAAACATTATTTTAAATTTGTATACATAGCTAAAAAATATGATTTCAACCTTTTCCAGTTTTCATTGTCATTATCATATTATTTATTTTTATTTTTATTTTTTCGAGACAAGATTTTGCTGTGTTGCCCAGGCTGGAGTACAGTGGTGCCATAATGGCTCACTGCAGCCCTGACCTCCCAGGCACAAGGGATCCTCCCATCTCAACCTCCCAACTGGCTGGGACTACAGGCATGCACCACCAAGTCTGGCTAATTTTGTTGTATTTTGTAGAGACAGAGTTTCTCCATGTTGCTCAGGATGGTCTCAAACTCCTGGGCTCAAGCAATCAATCCAAATCAGCCTCCCAAAGTGCCGGGATTATAGGCATGATCCACCATGCCCAGCTTATTATCATTTTAAGCTAAGAGGAATCTTTCAGCAATTAATACCTCTGGTGGTTTAGAAAATTTTACTTGAAATTCATAAATATTTTCAGTTTAATCACCATTTGTTTTCCTAAATTCAAGTAAAATTAAATTAAGTTTATTTTTAAAAATAGTATGCATCACCTACTTCAGAGAAATGTATTTTAGTTGATTCGTCTGCCCTCCTATCTGTATATATGCAAAAGAGAAAGAGGTATGTAGAGTGATATTCTTGCAACTTTTAAAATAGTCACATTATTTTAATGATATCTATTTCTGGGGGCTAGATTCAGGGTAACTCTTTTACTTTCTTCTTTATAGATTTGGCATTACTTCAAATCTTGATAATAAACACAAACTATTAAAAATATAATCATTACTCTCAAAAAAAGCATTCATCCTATAGAAGAGAACTCTGGGTTAATTGGAAAATCTGCTATATGAATGAATAATTTAACATGGATTCTTAGGTAACATGCATAGTTATTCATGTTTACATAGACTATTTGAATATATCTAGAAATCCTGCTGACTTATAACTCGGACGCATATTTTTTAAGTTTAAAGATTTCCAATTTAGGAGTTCGTCCGTCTGCTAATGGATGGTGGTATCACTGTTACAGTATGACATTTGGAGTTCACTGATGTATGCTGAGCTGGGAGCAGAGCTGGGGATAAAATTGGGGCAGAGGGGGTAAGAATGAACTCTCTGTATTAAAAGCAAATGAATGTATTATGATCGGTACCGCCAGAGTGCAGCCTAAAGGGAACAGGCAATGAACTAATGATGTGGCAGAGCAGCCACACAGAAAGGTTCCTGTCAGAGTGACAGCAAGCCTAACATTGTGACTTAAGGCCCTGTTTTTATGCCCCGACCACCTCCAGTTTGGGCTTGATATAGTGACAGCCCCATGCTTTAAGATTCTCGCTTGTTCAAGTTATTTTTCCCCAGGTAGCAATTTCTCTGCTCTCAATTCAGGGAGAGTGAACGAAGAGCAAGTGGGTTTTGGGCAAAGGCTAGGCTTGTGAAAGCCAGAGTGGTAATACACTGCTTTTCCTAATTCCCAGCCCCTACTAAGAAAAAAAACACTGGAGAAAATTGATAATGCAGTACCCTCTATAAAAGCAGGAGGTTTTAAATTTTAATTGATCTGGAAAAATTATATTTCTACAAATTTATGCCATCATTCTGCCCCAAGACCAGACATTGCTGCCACCAAAGCACTGATGTTTAACCAGGGATTTTAAATTTAAGCTGTAAAGCAGGGAACAAATGACCAACATTCCCCGTCCATTTCTACTAAAACCATGAGAAACTTTTGAAATTGCTTTCCAGAAAGATATCAGCGAATGCCTGTATATGTAATTACCCATGGAGAAATGTGGGGCATTATTTTGTGTGTATTTTAATATAAATTATATTATACTGTATATAAGCATATAAACGCATATAAAAAGTCTGTAAATCCTACCTCATAACAATGGTGGCCTTAGGCAAAAGGAGGGAACCATGGTTAGGCCTAGGAAGAAAAGCGATCTTAGCAAAGTGACATTTGTGATGTTCTCACCTCTATCCTCTGTCTCTCCCTTCTTTCCTTCCTTTTGTTCTTCTTTTTAAAAGACACGTAGTCATACTTTACCTCCACAACTAAAAATTACTTTCAAAGATTTCAGAGAAATCTAATAAGCCCAGTGATACACTTAATGATTGCCTAGTCAAATTGCTTCTTTGGTTGTTTTAAAAACTGATTTCTGCAGAGTAGCTATGTTTTGTGATGCAGCTGATCCCATATCATCACTGGGATGAATGTAAATGTCAAAGAGATGGTGTTTTGATCTGATATTTTTACCTGAATAAATATTACTTGCAGCTGAAAA
This sequence comes from Chlorocebus sabaeus, assembly GCF_047675955.1. Taxonomy (NCBI): domain Eukaryota; kingdom Metazoa; phylum Chordata; class Mammalia; order Primates; family Cercopithecidae; genus Chlorocebus; species Chlorocebus sabaeus. Next base: position 44,864,057 of record NC_132908.1, on the reverse strand, counting down.
AAGCAAAGATTCTGTTCATGAGTGGGACACACTAGTCACTCAACAAAATGCTGAATGCATGAAATGGATGGATGGATGGATGGATGGATGGATGGATGGATGGTAAATGGATGATGAATGATTGAATGGTGAATGAATGGATGGTGGATAAATGGATGTATGGTGGATGGATGATGGATAGTGAATGGATGAATGTATGGTGGATCAATGAATGGATGATAGGTGGATGATGAATAGATGGATGGATGGTGGATCAATGGATGAATGGTGCATCAATGGATGGATGGATGGATGGATGGATGGATGGATGGATGGATGAATCAATGGATGGATGCTGAATGGATCTATTGTGAATGGATGGATGGATGATGGAACAATGGGTGGATGGATGGATGATGGATGGATGGATGGATGGTGGAATTAATGGATAGATGGATGGATGGACGGATGGATGGATGGATGGATGATGGGTCAATGGATGGATAGTGAATGAATGGATGAATTAATCGGGTGTGAGAGACAATCGCTTGTTAGATTAAGGATTACCTTGAGCACAAGTTATATAAATTTTTTTAAAAAAAAAAGAAAGTTGAAACTCATTCTTGCTTACCTTTGTCCAATAGCTGGATTTGATAAAGGCAATATTTTTTTTGCCTTTAGAAAATCAGCACAACAAGGAGTTGAATAAGATGATCTTAGCCTAATACAAGCTGAAGCTGAGATTTTGTAGGAGTGCAACAAGGGAGCAACAAACTGTTTTCTTCTTTCTCAACAAAATGAGGGGAAAATATACAAATAAACACTGAAATCATTTAGAATTGTGGTGGAATGATTACACAAGGCACAGGGAGAACAGTGGTGCCTAGAGGGGCAGCAAAACGGTCAGGAAAACTGAATTCGCTGCATAAATATGGGTTGTTATTCCAAAAGGGACAGCTAAAGGAGACAGACAGTCACTGGCAGCCAAGTCTGTTCTCCACCTCAAATACTATAATGGAACCAATAATCCCATAAAAAGAGGCAAGAGACTCATCTTCTTATGGGCACTCAGTGAAATGGGAATGGAGAGAACCATTTTTGCTTGACCAGTGTGACATCTTTTCCTCAATGACCACCTCCTGCTCCCTCACCTTCCACTTCCCAGCTCAGGGTCCCTGTGCTCTCCTCCTTACGGTGGCTGTTTATATTTTGGCAGCTTCAGATGTGGAGAAAAATAAAGACTGAATGTGTAATTTAAAACTTTCATCCTGTGTTTGCACCACCAACCCCCCTGTCCTAACAGCCTGTCCCCATTCCACCTGCAGGGAGACCAAGTTCTCCCCCAGCTGACTGTTCACCTGCAGGTCTGATGTCGCCAAATCTGTGCACCTATTCATTTGCTTCAGGAACAATCATTATCTTGCCCTTTATTTTTCTGAGTTTTATATTTCTTCAGGGTTGTTATTCAGTTTGCAGTAATTACTCCAGTGGCAAAGCTGTGCCATCCCCTATCTTTTAGAAAATTGTTTGGTTTTTCTTATTTCATCACTTCATGATTTTCCAGAGGCTACTTTACAAACACAATCTCTTCTTTGACTTCTAGAAAGCTTTCAGCAGTCCTCTTGCCAAAAATCATCTCCTGCCTAATGTAGGAAAGAATCTCTCAGGCCACAGTGGAAAAAGCTTGGAGTCGTGTGGAGCCTGAGGCTTTCCAGGAGCCGCTGGGCATTAGCACAAGGGAACATCTGGAAATTAAAGGGCGCAAGAGACAAATGGGTTTACCTATTTCATACAACCATCTAAAGAGGGCAGACTGAGGCTCTGCATGGAAAGAAGAAGGAGGAAGAAACGAAGCCCCTCTCGCTCCCTTCCTGATTCCTCCCCACACAAAGGCTGGCTGTGATTGACTTTCTACGTGTCATATACGCATCTCTGCTTAAAACACATGCTGTCAAATGTGTTTTTCTGCACCTTGAAAAAATCTGTCAAATGCCATAAGCCATTCTGTCAAGAAAACTCTGTTTTTAATGACTGGATCCTTTGCCTTGGCTATTTCGTCTTCAAAGCATTAACCTTCACTGGCTGTTGGCCAAATGTGAAGGAGGAAACGGATGCTCTAATTGGTCTTCCCCGTGATTGACTATGCTATTTGGCAACACACTAAGCCGCAGGTCTCAAACTCAGATGCCTGTGGGGGCCAGGCAGCTGACATAAATGAGCAAAGCAGGCCTGATGGGAACTTTGGCAAAGTGGACTGTCCCTGTCCCACCTACAGAGGGATCCCAGTCCTCAGCACCAGCTGACAGTTGACCTGAAGGTATGGTGTCACCAAATCTGTGCACCTGTTCATTGGCTTCAGGAACAGTCATTATCTTGCCCTTTATTTTTCTCTGAGTTTTCTATTTCTTCAGGGTGGTTGTTCAGCTTGCAGTAACTATTCCAGCGGCAAAACTGTGCCATCCTCCATCTTTTAGGGAATTATTTGTTTTTTGTTTTTTTTTTAATTTCATGACTTTAAAATATGATTTGCTGGAGGCTACTTTTTCTCCCCCATCACAATAACTTATTTAAGGACAGGCACTTAACCCAGGCTGAACCAATCCTAATACTTCATCCTCCTGGCCATAGTGATTAATCCAGCCCCGGGGCATGTGACCTGTTCAGTATCCTTTCCTGTTTCTCTCTCTCTCTTTTTTTTTTTTTTTCTTTGTTAATTGGACCTTGGGAGCAAGAGCCTAGTTTTCATCGGTAAGGCTGGGAGGGTGTCAGCTAAGGAATAATTGGTGTCCCTGGCTTCAGCCTTCAGGAAGAAGCCAGCCTCAGGGTTCTGCGGCACACAAAGAGATCACAGATAAAGTCCTGAGGTCACTCAAGTTTCCAGCTTCAGTTGTTTCAGAGAGACTTCCGTTCTTTTCAATGTTTGGAAACAAACTCCTCCTTTCTGCCTATTTTGAGTTGAGCTTCTGTTACTTGTGACTCAAAAAAACCTGACAGATGTGGACTCTGGAGCCAAACTACGACTTGGGTTCAATCTGCATCTGACACTGGCTCACTGTGCAATCTTCAGAAGGTTCATTAGCCTCTCTGTCTCAGTGTTCTCATCTGCAAAGTGGGAACAATAATAGAACCTACCTGATATAGTTGGGATATTTGCCTCCACCCAAATCTCATGTTGAAATGTCATCCTCAGTGTTGGAGGTGGAGCCTGGTGGGAGGTGTTTGGATTATAGGGCCAGATTCCTCACAACAGGCTTGGGCCATCCCTCGGTAATAAGTGAGCTCTGGATCTGAATTCACACGTGATCTAGTGGTTTGAAAGTATGTGGCACGGCCAGGTGTGGTGGCACACACCTACAATCCCAGCTACTCAGGAGGCTGAGACAGGAGAATTGCTTGAACCCAGGAGGCGGAGGTTTCAGTGACCAGAGATCACACCACTGGACTCCAGCCTGGGTGACAGAGTGAGACTCTGTCTCAAAAAAAAAAAAAAAAAAAAAAAAAAAAAATGAGGCCAGGCACGGTAGCTCACACCTATAATCCCAGCACTTTGGGAGGCTGAGGCAGGCAGACCTGAGATCAGGAGTTTGAGACCAGCTTGGCCAACATGGAGAAACTTCATCTCTACTAAAAATATAAAAATTAGCCAGGCGTGGTGATGGGCACCTGTAATCCCAGCTACCTGCGAGACTGAGGCAGGAGAATCATTTGAACCCGGGACGTGTAGGTTCCAGTGGGCCGGGATGGTGCCATCACACCCTAGCCTGGGCAACAAAGTGAGACTCCATCTCAAAAAATAAAAAAAAGAAAGAAGAAAAGAAAAGAAAAGAAAGTGTGTGGCACCTCTACCCACTCTCTGTCTTGCTCCTGCTTGGCCACGTGACATGCCTGCTCCCCCTTCACCTTCTGCCATGATTGTAACTTTCCTGAGGCCTCCCACAAGCTGAGCAGATGCCAGCACCATGCTTCCTGTAAAGCCACAGAACCACAAGCCAATTAAACCTCTTTTCTTTACAAATTACTCAGACTCAGGTATATCTTTATAGCAATGCAAGAACTGCCTAATACACTACCTTGTAAGGATGCTGCAAGGATTAAAAGAATCAATACATATAAAGCACAAAAAACATGTACTGTCATCAAAGTGTGAGTGAGTGGCAAAAAATGATTACACACCCCAGAACAAGGGGCCCAATCTGTCTGCGACTGAAGAGCCACTGCTGCTCAAAGACAGTTTGAAACCTAAAAGGTAATTCCTCTTCTATCAGTTTTTCACCCTGAGAGAGGAATAGTAACTACACATCAGAAAGATGTTTCTCTTTTCCTTTCCCAAAGATGAAGAAAAAAGAACTTTATAAAATCAAATTCATGTTTCATCAAGAAATTAAAAGACAAAATTAGGCAGGCAGTCCAAAATGAGGTAGAATTCATCAATATTCTGAGAGGGATGGAAAGTTGAAGAGATAGTAGAGTCATTATAATACATTTAAACACCCACCACAAAGAGAAATTACTAATGGGTGAATGTAGGTATAATTTAATGCTTGCGTTTTTGAGAAAAATCAAAAAATGACAGGTCTGTAATTTTGACTTCAGTAGAGGAGGTAATGGAAATACCGTTCAGGCTTGGAGAAGCAGAGTGTTATGAAAGTTATTATTTAATTAGAGATTGTAAGCACAGATTCAAATGAGCGAAGAAGAACTTTCATTGTGTTTGCAGTAGGTTTGTTGGCATCGCAAAGAAATGAAGAGGCAGCCGGGAAGTGAGCTAACAACTTCTTCAAGTGAGCTAACAACTACTTGAAATCCAGTTCAGGGTGAGAATCTAGGGCCCTGTGCCCAAGGAAACCTTCCCTGCAAGCTACCTTTATCATCCAGCACCCTTGGTGCTGGTCTGAGCAGAAACAATGACATCTTCAAAAATAGGAAGGAAAAGGACAAAACTGAGCAGTGATTTTCATGTTTCAGGAAATGAGCTGAAAAAGGAAGAGATTAAATGAATGTCAAAGGGATTGTAGTTTTGATAGGACAATCAGGATCTATTATTAAAGCATCAGGTTGAGGCTTTGGAGCCAGGAAGTGATGTTGCCCTTCCTGGGGGTCTGTAGGAAGAGATGGCATAACCATCCAGTAGACAATGCCAGAAACGTTGGGGAGATGGTACACTTAGGATGGAATTTATGGCTATTTTGTCCACTGCCTCCACAACACAACACATCACTGTGAGTTATATTGACACTAACAATATAACTCAAACGTGGGTTTTGGCTGTCACAGAAGGTTTTGGCACTAAATCCCTTTAAAGAGAAATGAGGATTTCATGCAAAATTCATGATGTCTGGGAAGCCCTCTTCATTAAAATGGTGGGAACAAGCATAGAAGGCTAGGAAGCAGCTGTTTGACATCACTATTTTTCCAAGACTGGGCTTTTAAAAAGGACTTTAAAAATGGTTATTTCCAGGCCAGACATTTTCTCTCAGAGGATTAAAAAAAGGGTGGCTCATCAGCCCCAAATTTTATTTCATTTATTCTTAGTTGAAAAGAGAAAGTAAATCACACACTGTGCATTCCATGGGTCAGTCTAATTGGCACCATGACAACCTGGTCTGTCCACAAACCATGGGGTCCCGTGCCCAAAAGTATTTTTAGGTTGCCTCCAAGTACAGCAATCTTTCCCCTCTTTTAAACTGATACATAATAATTGTACATATTTATGGGGTAGAGTATGATATTTCAATACATGTATACCATGTGTAATGATCAAATCAAAGTAATTAGTATCTTTGTCACTTCAAACATTAATTTTTTTTGTGTTTGGAACATTCAAAATCTGTTCTTGTAGTTATTTGAAAGAAAACAATAAACCGTCATTAACTATAGTCACACTACAATGCTATAGAATACTATAACTTATTTCTCCTATCTAGCTGTAATTTTGTATCTGTTAACCAACGTTTAGCTACACCTCTGCCACTTCCCAACCTCTGGTAACCAATATTCTACTCTCTTATGAGATCAACTTTTTGGCTTCTGCATAGGAGTGAGAATATGCAGTATTTGTCTTTACTGGTTTGTTTTACTTAACATAATGTCCTCCAGGTTCACCTATGTTGCCATGAATGAGAGGATTTCATTATTTTTATGGCTGAATAGTATTCCATTGTGTATATATACCACATTATTCATTAACCTGTTGATGAGCACTTAGGTTGATTATATATCTTGGCCACTGTCAACAGTGCTGTAACAAACATGGGAGTGCAGGGAACTCTTCGACGTACTGATTTCCTTTCCTTTGGATATACACCTAACAGTGGGACTGCTGGATCATATAGTAGTTCTATTTTTAGTTTGTGAGGACCCTCCATGCCATTTTCCATAACAGCTGTGCTAACTAATTTACATTCCCACCAACACTGTGTAAGAGTACCTTTTTGTCTGTATCCTCAGCAGCATTTGTTATTTGTTTCTCTGTTTGAGAATAGCCATTCTAACTGGGGTAAGATGATGTCTCATTATGGTTTTGGTTTGCATTTACCTGACGATTAGTGATGTTGAGCATTTTTTTAGTACACCTGTTGGCCATTTGTATGTCTTCTTTTGAGAGAAGTCTATTCAGCTCATTTGCCCATTTTTAAATCAGATTTTTTTTTTTTTTTTTTCCTGTTGAGTTGTTTGAGTTCTGGATTTCAATCCCTTGTCAGATGAATCATTTGTGAATATCATCTCCCATTCTACTGTTGTCCCTTCACACTGTTGATTGTTTCCTTTGCTGTGAAGAAGATTTTTTAGTTTAATATAATCCCACTCATCTATTTTTTTCTTTTGTTGCCTGTGCTTTTGAGATCTTTTTCATAAGACCTTTGCCCAGACCAATGTCCTAGAGCATTTCCCTTGTGTTTTCTTCTAGTTGGTTCATACTTTCAAGTCTTACATTTAAGTTTAGTCCATTTTGATTTGCTTTTTGTATATGGTGAGAGAAAGGAGTCTAGTTTCATTATTCTGCATCTAGATGTCCAGTTTTCCCAGTAGCATTTATTGGTGAGACTGCCCTTCCCCAGTGAATGTTCTTGGCACCTTTGTTGAAAATCAATTGGCTGTAAATACATGGGTTTATTTCTGGGTTCTCTGTTCTGCTCCATTGGTCTGTGTGTCTGTTTTTATGCCAATACCATACTGTTTTGATTACCATAGCTTTGGGGTGAATTTTGAAATCAAGTAGTGTGATGCCTTCAGCTTTGTTCTTTCTGCTCAGGATTGCTTTGGCTATTTGGGGTCTTTTGTGATTCTGCATGAATTTTAGGATTGTGTTTCCTATTTCTGTAAAGAATATCGTTGGTATTTTGATAGGGATTGCATTGAATCTGTAGATTGCTTTTGGTAGTATAATTATTTTTCCAATGTTTATTCTTGGAATTTATAAACATGGGATGTATTTTTTTTTTTCTTTTTGCCAAGGACACCAATCTTAATTCAGAGAATAGTTGTGTCTCTTTTTAGTATCTGAATGGTAATACCTTTGCATAGTTGTCCATTTAACTTCCAGGTGATGCCCAGAGGAGGTGGCCTGGTGCAGAGAAGCAGAATTGTTTGAATCAGGTGACATGGATTCTTGTTTCAACTCTGGCTCTGATTCTGGTGACCTTAGGCAAGTCATTCTACCTCTCTAAGCCAGTTTCCTTTCCTGTAAACTTAAGGGAAATGGTGGTTAGCCTGTAATGTCTTGTTTAGCATTACAGTTCGATAAAGTAATTCCTTTCTATGGTAGAAAGAGAAGGTATAGTGTGAATAATATGGAAGTATGTTTGGGAGAAAGCACATTTAATAATGAATGAAATGTGGACTAAGAAGGCCAGAGAGAGCCACATCAGCGTCAGGACTGCTGAAGACCAGGCAGCAGGGGTAGAACATGGTTCTGGGGATCTTGGAGGCAGGGAAAGGAGACTCGAAAAGCAAAGTGGCCAGAAAAAAAATCAAGAGAAAGATGAGTAGCGTCAATGCAGACAGTATGTGAGTTCTACACCAAGCTCAGTCCTGAGTTTTGTTTTTCAAAGCCAAGTTTTAGACTTACCTCCTTGAAGTTTTTCCAGACAAGTCCCACCTAACAGTATTCTAGACAGGTCGGGCTTCTCTCAGAAACTATTAGTGGCTCTCATGGCCTGGAGAAGAGTCTAAAATCCACATCTAGTTTCCAAAATTTGTTTACTACCTATCTTTCCAGACCCCTCTCTGACCTGCCTTTGTCAAGAGCTGAAGGCTTCATCCTTTCCAGACTGCTCCTGAACGTTCTCTCCTGTTTATTCTTTCTGTAAAGCCCTTCAGCTTCCCCTCTGCTGGGGGAAACATTGTCATTTATCAAGACTATTAGGCCTCATAGGATTTTCAGGAGCCTGTGACAATGTTTGGGACCTGCGGTGAAGGGGGTAGAAATAATCAACTCCAAAATATGAAAATTGCAGAATTTAAATAATAATATTTAAAAACAAAATCATAAAAATGCTTTTGACAACAAAACATTTAGTTAATTTGGGCACTGGATGTATTTTAATATGATTACTATGTCTTGGGGTGGGGTCTTCAAAGGAAATAGTGCATAGGGCCTACAGATGTCTCACGTGAGAAGGCCCTTTCTGAGACTTAGAGTTGGAGTTTCTTTTTCCATATTGCTGCTTTGTTTTGGGGCTATATCTATCACAGCACTAATCTTACTGTGCCCTGTGTCAAAGTGGCCAGTGTCCACTGTTGCCTTCTCTACTACACCAGAAGTGTCTTGAAGGCCAGAATCCTACTGTGTAGGGGTCCTAATTAGCAGCCCATAGGCCAATAGACAGGTGTTTCAAATAATGAGATTTCACAAAATGCCCAGGTTTCTGGCTTCTTGTAAAAGTTCAGATGGTCTGGCTCCACCAGTCATTCATGCTTTTGTACCATGTAACAGGTCACTGGACTTGAGTAGGCAGAATGCGCAGCCTCCCATTTGCCCAGCTTTCCTATACTCACCTCAGTTATTTGTGTCATCGTAAGTCTGGGATCTTTCTGTCTTACACTTTTGGTGTAGATCCTCCTCCTCTTCCTACCTAGCACAGTGTCTTGCAGAGTGCTGGTGCTTAACATGTATTTGTTGAGTAAATAGGGTTTGGAACTTGACGTCCCTGGAATACATTGTCAGAATCAGACTTCGAGTTGCACAAAGCAAACTTTTAGTTATTTACTGATAACATGACTCTGTTTCCCTTTTCAGTTGGCTGAGGTAGAGAACCTAATGACAGGCTATGTGGCATCTAATTGGATCACTTTACTGAAAATGATCACAAGAGCAGCAAATTATATCTATATGATGAATCTTCAGCATTACCAATTTTTTTTTGTCAAATTTGCAGGCAAATTATTGTCTTAACTCCAAAATGGTGTATCCGAAGATTTGTTAATGTGAGAGCATCAGATGCGATGGAATCCGTCATCGGGGTAGAACGTGAAAGCAAGATAAATGTGTATCATCGAGTGCTTCCATTTTTCTTTTATCAAATAAAATTAGCCTTCCCCCATAAACTGATTAAAAATATCCTTCATGAGATGAGAAATTCGGCTGAAAGGAGTGCTAGAGCAGCCTATTTATTGTTGATCAGAGATTTGAGAGCTGTCATTTCAGAAAACGGACATTTCAAATTTGCCCCTGAGACCCAAGCTACAGAGGTCAGGTTTGAGAAACATGTTCAAAAACATGCTATGCCGTAGTCTCAGCCGTGAAATTTAAGGTGATATTTTCAGTGAAATGGTTAGTCTATGTCAATGTGAGTGAGTATCTCAACTTTCCAACCAGACTCTAAGCAGCATGTGAATAGACGCTGTCTCTCACCCTTCAGTCTGTTTTCACTTTCCTGCCATAGTGCCTTGTGCATAACTGGTGCCTAAATACTTATAACCACTTGATTGATAAATACACCCAACTAAATTGCCCTTAGATGCAAAAACCTTTCTGAAACCCTTTTAGGAAAGAGGGTTTGCTGCATTTAAGGGCAAATTAGAAAAGTAGCAAGCCCTGAAATATGGGAAGGCCACAGAAAAGTGAGTAGATTTATAAGGAGAGTCTTTGTCATTAATAATTCATGCAGGGAGAAAACTACAATTGGAAAAAACCTGCTCTTACTGCTATGGGTACATTTCTATAGTCATGCAATGGAAATACTGCCAGCTTGGTGATGAGAAATGGGATTTATACACAGGCTGATTGCGTCAGATCAAATGTAGTTGTTCCATTTAGAGATACAGTTTGACCTGTGGAATACTCAAATCAAGGAAATAATGAACTAGGATGTAATAGATATCTGCTATCTCATTACTTCAAAAATCAAGAACATACCCAGCATTGTCTTTTAAGCATGATATTTGTTTCCACTCCTTGACCAAACAGTCATTGAAACCAGTAGTCATTGAGGCCCAGGTCAGTGAAGGAACATGGCAGTTTAGATTATTCTTGAAAAATGTTTCCTCTCACCTCCATTATTCAATCAATCTTTATGGGAGGAATGAACTTCCCCACTCCTTGCCTTTGGGCTTGGCCATGTCACTTGCTTTGGCCAACTATAGTAGATTCTTGAGGTATGTTTGAGTGATGGGTATTACCCACTTGCACTCTGGCCATAACATGAGAAGAATATGCCCTGGATGGCCAATGACCCTTCAGTCTTGGGCCTACGCTGAGACCAGTGAAGTGGGAGCACCCTAGCAATATGCACATATGTGAGTGGGCATATATTTGGGGGTAATTTGTTACACAGCAATAACTGACTAATACAGTGACCTGCTCAAGGTCAAACAGCTAGTGGTGGAGTTGTTCTACGTGTACTGGGTGATGTGAAGGTTCCCAGCATCTCAATTCTCCATCTTACAGAGGGAAGAGGCACACATGGAACAGGGAAATACTGTCCTTGGGGACTCAGCCAGTGATTGGATAGAGACAGAGGCAGCTATGGGTGTTGACTTTAGAATTCTATAACTGGACTTCCATCACACAACTATGCTCAGAAAGAGAGCCCACCTACACCGCTTTGAAAAATTCTATCATCAAAGATCTACATGAACAAACTAATTACAGACCCCAAAGCTCTCTTCCTCTCTCTCTCTGCCTAACTCTCCCTCTCTACCCACCTCTGCCCTCTCCCTCTCTGCCCTCCTTCTCCCATCCTTCATTTTAGATATGCAGGCAGTGTGGTACAATCGACTGAGCACTGGATAAAGTGTCGAGAACATGGTTCTGGTGCTGACTCTGCCACCATCCCTCTGAAATGTCGGCTAAGTTACTTCAACTCTCTGAGCTTCCTTTTTCTCATCAGTAAAACAGAGTTGATAATAACCTACCCCACAGAGACAGGAAGGGATTTATGAAAGAACAGTCCTCCAGTGCTCATGACAGTGTCTGGCTCAAGCATTGCCTCTGGGGAGAGGCAGATATCTCTTCCTTTCACAGCCTCCTGTAGCAGAAAAGGTTACATATTCTCCCCCTTTTCCAGATAAAAATGTGCAGAGCCAGCAGATGCTAGCATCTTCCTGTCAAGAAAACTGGCGGGTAGCAACCTTCCTGGCTGAGCAAAACAGGTCACCGGGGTCCTGCACTTCTTCTCTGAGTCCTGTGTTCTTCTAAAGACTCTTGAGCAGGTTGTTGGTATTAGAAAAGTAGCACCATTTATTTTCCATCTGGCACTTTGACTTCCCTACCTGTATCCCACATCAGGCCCTGCTAGGTTTTATTTCTGGAGCCTCAGTGAGGCTTCAACTTCCCAAATGACCTTCATTCAGCAAAAGTGTACCCTACGCGACTCTCACTCTATGCTTAGCCTATGGAAGAGACAGAAGGATCTCTGCCTTGTCTTCCAAGAACTCACAATCTTCCTAGGAAAAAGACTCCCAGTAGGAAATGCTCCTTTATTCAACAGGTATTTATGGAAAATCTACTACATGCCAAGCTCAGTCCCAGTTCTGGGGTTTCTATAGCAAATGAAATGGATGGTTGTGGAGACATTTTGTCCGCAGCAGAGCTGTCCAATAGAAATATAATGTGAGTTGCATATGTCATTTTAAGTTTTCGAGTAGCTATCTTTAAAAAGTAAAATCAAACAGGGGAAATTAATTTTTATGATATATTTTGTCTAACCCAATACATCCCAAATGTTATCAGTTAATACTAAAATTATAATCAAGTGATCAAGATTTTTATATTCCTTTTTCCTACTAACTCTTTGAAATTAGGTGTGTACTTTGCACTCACAGCACATCTCAATTCGACTGGCCACAGTGCAAGTTCCTAGCAGCCACATGTAACCAGCGGCTACTACGTTGGACAGTATAGGTCTAGAGAAATAGGTGAGCCCTGGGAGTCAAGGGGCACCTGCCTGCAGAGAGGAATGACAAGGGTAGGAAGGGCGGCTGACGCCAGAGAGGCACCAGGGGCAGCAGGCGGGGCCGGATATTGAAGATGGGAGCTTGAGAAAGATGGCAGAAGCACCAGTAGGTGAACCCCACGCAGTTCCAGGAGTCAGCTCAGCCAGGCTGATGGGGAGCATGAGGAGGAGCGGTGCTGGGTGAACCAGAGGTGCTGACCAGAGGCTGACATGAGGAATTCTCACTCTAGAATGGCACAAATTATCCCAGCCACAGAAGCGTTCTGAAGGGAGAAAAAACAGCTGTGGGTTTCATGAGCTCAACACTGGGTTTGGCCTCTAAATATTGATTGATTCATTTTTTTATTCATGTACAAATATTTATTGAACAGCTACTATGTCTACTTTGTGAACAGGGACTATGAATACAGTGGTTGATGGGATGGTCCAGGTCTCTCTGCCATGGAAATCCCATTATACTGGGGGAAGATAAACAATAAACGAGCAATAAATAAACAAGACCATATCAGATCATGGTAAATGTATGATGTGGCGGAGGAGAAATGGCAAAATGGCAGGCTTGGGAGGGCAGTGCACACAGTTTAGGTTGGGCAGTAAGCCAGGCTATATCCACTTACCCCTGCAAATCGACTCCTTGTTTTTTTCTGCCCTGCCCTGTGTCCTAAAATATTGGCATATGTGAAGTGCACATTAGAGATTAAGGAGCCATGAGGACTGCGTGCTGAATGGTATCCTACACTGGATCCTGGAAAAGAAAATCCAAAAAAAGTCTGTAATTTAGTTACTAATATTGCATCAATGTTGATTTCTTAGTTTTGATCATTGTAATGTGGTTATGCAAGACGTTAATGTTAGGGGAGGTTGGAAGAAGGGTAGGTAGAAACTCTGTTATCTTTGTAACTCATTAAGTCTAAAATTATTTCAAAATAAAAAGTTTTTAAAAGTGCATAAAATACATGTAAATTCATGTAACAGCAAGAAATTTGCATTTAAGCATATCCACAGGACAATATTACTAAATCACAGGAAAATTTTAATAGCATCATTACACTACAGGATATGGTGTTTAAAATCCACCTATCCCAGCAAGACTGCTTTGGTGCAGAAATCAGACTAAGTACATGCTCAGAGCTCCCCTTTCTACCAACACACCTTTCAACGCAGAGGCAGAGGGATGAGTCCACCCACATACACCTTCACCACTATATTCACAGTGAGTTTCAGGAGCTCAAGTTTGGCCTCTCTGGGCCTCAGTGGTTGCATCTGTAAAGTGGGAGATTGGACTGTGGGATCTCCAAGGCCCTCTGGATCTGAGATGCCCAATGCAGAGGGCAGATTTACTGGAGGCTAATGATATCCCAAAGCCACTGGGGCCCAGTGGAAACAGCTAGAAATCTTGTTCTATTTATGTCTTTGGAGGATAGTTCTGGTGGGAGGCAATACTAACAGCAGCTCTGAGGATGCCAAACACTTCTTGAACTTTTGCTGTGTGCTGGGCACTCCTCTAAGGCCTTACCATGTTTTAACTCACTGAATCCTCACCACAACTATCATCATCAGCCTCTCCATTTTATAGATGAGAATGCTGAGGCCCAGAGAGGTGAAGGGAGTTGCCTGGGGTTCCATGGCTAGCTCTTGACCTCTGTGTTTTGCAAGGGGCACGGGTTGTCCTGTGTCTGGAAGGAGCAGGGATGGGGCCAGGACAAGATGATGGAGTCCAGGTGAGAGTTTCCCTCTCAGATTTGGGCAGAACCTGCCTCCTATTGCAAAACGGGCACAGGACATGCCAGCTGGTGTCTGCCTCCTCTGTATGCAGGGCCCCAGGGGCCTGAGTTCCAGCACTCAGAGGAAGGAGCACTTCAGCAACTTGCTCCTTCCAGGAGCAATTCCCTTCCAGCTGCCGGTCGCGGGGAATCGGTCTCTCACGTGGATGCTCTCCTGCCCTCTCCTGGTCTTCTCCCAGCCTGGCTCTTTATGGATGGTGTGTGCTCACGTATGTACACAGTTCATTTATTTTGTTTCCTCTATTGGTTTTACAAAAATTACAAACTGACAAATGCACATTATAAAAATAATTCAAACAGCATAGAAATGTATAATGGACGAAGTGAAAACTCCACCCTCCTCCTTCTCCCGTGCCTCTATGCTCTTCCTTGAATCTCTCTCTGGGGTAGTCACTGCAAGCAGGCATTTTCTGAGAATGTGGCACCAAGAGTTTTTTACACCAAATATAGGCCCCTTGAGAATGAGGACTGTGTCTATGTTGTTCGCTGTTGCATTCTTGGGAGAGGGCTTGGCATTAGTAGATGGACAACCACGTTTATTGATGTTGAATGAATAAATGAATGATTTCTTATGAAACCTATTTTTTCCATGAAAAAAATAAACATTGTATGGCCCTGCTCCATACCAGATCTTAGAACTAAGCTTCATTCTTTTTTGGGGACTGCCAAGCTTTTCATAATTCAGACATACCTTAATGTATTTAACCCTCTCCTTCTTAATAAATGCTTAATGTATTTAACACTCTCCTACATTATAAATGCTTAATAAATGCATTGTGTGGTGTTTTTATTACATATGTGATGCAATGAGCCCTCTTTTACTTGTGTCTCAGAATGCACAAATGAGTACTTTAGTAAGGGGAATTTTCTGAGTTGGAGGGTACATACAGTTTAAATTTTGCCCTGGATATGTTAAAGGACCTTGTAGGAGCTGGACAGAGGCCATGGGGAGTGACAGGGTTTTCGAGGCCACAACCCTCCCCCCACCTTGACCCGACAGAGTTAAATGAACATCTGTCTGCTCAGGCTTGGGTTGGGGTTTATAAGGAGAGCAAGTTTCTCCTTCAGCAAGTTTCTCCTTCAGCAAGTTTCTCCTTCAGCAAGTTTCTCTTCAGGGCCATAGCCAACAAAACCCACCTTGGCAGCCTGCACAGGGCTAAGGTTCAAGATGAGGGTCTTTCTGTCGGTACATTTGGAATTCCTTCTTGTAACTCTTACTCCAAGGACTTGTGATTTTCAAAATATCTTCACTTGCATTAGCTTCTCTGGATCTTACGATCCCATGAGGCAGGCTGGAAAGATAAATTCTTCCCCTTTTTAGAGAAGTTAATGACAACCTGAGGTCACACACTTGTCACACTCAT
The DNA here is from genome assembly GCF_047675955.1 of Chlorocebus sabaeus. Lineage (NCBI taxonomy): Eukaryota > Metazoa > Chordata > Mammalia > Primates > Cercopithecidae > Chlorocebus > Chlorocebus sabaeus. The sequence goes on along the minus strand of NC_132908.1, from coordinate 44,848,535 downwards.
CAGGAGAAGTGAAAGCAACTATACCCAGTGAGCAGGGGGAAGACAACCAGAATTGAACCTAGAGAGACTTTTTAAGGGTGAAAATATCTTTAGGGTATGCAATATGTATCTTGTCTTAGGAGGAAAAGAGAGTAAAACTTATCTGGTGTCAAAACTGCAATAAGTTATTTTGGCCCCCAAATGAGGGTCTCCAAACAACTGAAGTTAGTGCATGACTGGAGAAGAGACATCAGGACAGAGAAACGAGGCAGCAGAGACACCAATAAGAAACGAGTGTCCTTTGAGTCTTAGCTTGGAGCTTAGGACAGTTCAAGTATTGCCTCACCTAAAAAGACCACTGATGGTTTGAAATTTATTCGATTTTGTTCGGGTTGGTTCTCAATTACAGTTCAATCCATTCATTTACTTGTACTGGTTGGAGGGTTTGATAACAAGATCAGCAGCCACAACAATAAAAATACCTCCTGAAACGACACCATTTTTGACTGATGGCTCTTTAGAAAACCCTTCTCTCATTCCCCATCCAAGAGGACTCATCAATCAACCCTAGAGTTTTACAGAAGCACTCTGCAAAGAGGCCCCCACTCTTGTGCTGACCTGCTGGTTGGTAAGTCCAGAGCCACAATAGCCCTCTGGCCACCATGCAGAGGAAAGCTCCCCGAGGATGAGGACAATGTGATGGAAAGCAGGTTGGGAGATGGAGGGAGCCTCTGAATCCAGTTGTTCCTGAAGCCAAACTACCCCTGGACTTTCCAACTAAGAGAGTCAATGCATCCCTCTTTATGTTTAATCTAGCTTGGTGTCCATGACTGAAGGATTCCTCATTAGGAAACTGGATTTTCTTTAACAGCAAAATAGATAAGAAGAGGATTTTTGAAACTAATTGAGGATACCTTTAAAAAGGAAAGACTGAGACAGGAGGATCATTTGAGGCCAGGAGTTTGGGACCAGCCTGGACAATATAGTGAGACCCTGTCTCAAAAAAAAAAAGTTTTTTAAAAAAATTAACCAGGTGTGGTGGCACACTTCTCTAGTCCCAGTTACTTGTGAGCAAACAATGAGCTCATTTATTCATGTATTAGATATGAGCTTTGGACTGATTTCTGCTTCAGTGAAATGTGGGGTTAGGAGATGCTCTCCAATATTCTATCAGAAATAAAACATACACCTATTCTGGGGGAATTTAAGTAGAATTTGTGTACATGTGTAGAGTAGGTTCCCACTAAAGGCTAGACACTATTGCTCTTTTTGGGATCAGGCAGTTCTGTGCATAGACCCAGATTTGGTCTGTAACGTACCTGTAAGCCACCTTACTCTTCGGATGTGTCTCTTATCTATGCTTCCCTGTGCATGTGTGTGTGACATGCATTCACTCACCCATTCACTTGTTCATGCTCATTCAACAACACATTTGTGAGTATGGGCCATGCTTCAGGTCTCCCTTTTAGGATCTGGGAGTCCAGTGTAGGAAGTCTGAGAATTCAAGCTGCACTATTCTGGTCATGTGAGTGTGAGTTTGATTAAATAGGTGCCAGGGCTGTGCCCAGGTGATCAGAGGGAGTCGGTGTTGGCCACAGGGGAAGTGAGGAAAACACTCTGTCCAGGCCATCGCCATCTTTTCCCTGGACTGTTACACACCCCAGTCTTTCCTTTTCCAATCAGTCCTCTGTGCTCCTACATTACTTTTCTCAGATGCAACTCTGAGCATTATTTATCCACATACCTTGTAAAGTGCCACATTGCCTCCAGGACAACACAGTCCTGCTAGCTTCTCCCTCCATGTTCCCTACTCTCTGAGCACACTGTTTATTATGGCTTGAATGTGTCCCCTCCAAAAACTGAATTGCCATGTAAAGATATGAAGAAGTAGAGCCCTTAAGAGGTGATTAGGTCGCAATGGTCTCCTCATGAATGAGATTAAGCCCCCTACAAAAGAGGCTTCCTACAGCCCCGGCTGTCTTGCCCTTCTGCCTTCTGGCACATGGGGGCATAGCACTCCTTCCCTCTGGATCACACAGCAAGAAGGCCCTCACCAGAAGCCAAATGCTGGTACCTTCATCTTGGACTTCCCAACCTCTAGAACCGTGAGAAATAAATTTCTTTTCTTTTCTTTTTTTTATTTCTTTTTTTTTCCTTGGTTGTTTATTTAAAGCAAAAAAAGGATGTTATACTGGGACACAAAATGTTAAGCATAAATAGATAATAATTGTGTTTTTTTCTGATAATTTTTAATGGGAGTATAATTTATGTATAGTAACATTTACAGATCTTAAGCATGCAGTTCAATGCATGCACACGTCTATCAAGACAGAACAGTACCATCACCCCAGGGAGATCCTTTGCACCCCTTCCTAGTCAACCCCCCCCCCCATCTCCTACCTCGGTGATAACCACTGTTGTGATTTCTTTTACCATAGACTAGTTTTGCCTCTTTTAGAACTTGAAACCAATGCCCTGCTTTGTGTCTGGCTTCTTTCACTCAGCATGATGTTCTGAATCTCATCCACATGCGTGCAAATAACACCTAACATTTTTTAATATTCCTGGTGTACCAGGCACCATGTTTAAATTATGTATCTTTGTAATAATCCCATAGTGTGTTTTTAATATCCTCATTTTGTAGCCGAGAAAATGGAGACCTAGAGAAGCTAAGTCACTTGCTCAGAGTAGCATGGCTAGTAAGTTAATCATCATGATTTTAGCTCAATTGTGTCTCCAGAGCCTGAGGCCCGAAGGAACCTTTTGCTTCTGTCTCCTGCACTGGGCAGGTCAAACACTGAGGTAGATGAGACATCATTAAACACCTCTCCCAGGTTCGTCTTCAGCCTCCACACACTCCTTCTCATTCTGTTTTTGCTCTCCTTGTACCTGGGCTAAAATCTCATCTTCTATTCCCCTCTTGAAGGTGTCACCTTCACCCACCCTCCACTCCATGAGCTCTGGTGAGAAAAAATTGAGCCTGCGAGGGTGCCATGCCTGCTCCATGAGTTACTGCTCTGTCTCTGCCCTCTGAGCTATGACTGTGTGCAAAGCCTGACCCATAAATACAGTTACATTTCTGGGCCTATCTATAGAAAGAAAGATTATCTACAGCTATAAAAAAGGGTAGGGTGAAGTCAAAAAAATATGACTGCCACCCAGATAACCCAAGTTAAACAAAAGCCTTTTCCATCTCAGGTGATACCAGATTCAAAATGGAATGCTTTGGAAGAGTGCGAAGCTGTTAGTCATGTCTTACAGATGAGTCCCAGGGCAACGTCCAACTGTACATGTAGCCGAGCCTATCAGATCCGGTTGACATTGGCCTCGAGGTCACTGGGTGGCCAGCATTACACAGCGTGATGAGGAATGGGGACAACTGCATCTGTTTAGAGTCTTCTGGGCTTCCTTCTACACCCAGTCCAGACCTTCAGCCCAAATTCCTTGAGATCAAGGCCAGGAGAGAACCATGTGGTTTCTCCAGGAAGCAGGTAGGGGTAGGGAGACACCAGGCAGCTGTGGACAAATGAGATGGGAAGGTAACAGGGTAGGACAACAGCTCCTATTTTGGCCTTGAAAGATGTAGCACATTCCCTGGCTGTGCCACTTCAAGAAAGTTGCTTAACCTCTCTGTACTATTGTTTCCCCCTCTGTAAAATAGGGATCATAATGGGACACATCAGATTGTTTTGAGAAATAACTGAGTTAATACCACATACTTAGCACAGCTTCTTGTGAATAATACGTACTTAATCCATGTTTGTTATGCTGCTGGGAACATTCTAGACTGGGAGTCTAGAATGACTGGGAGTCAACGTAGATTCTCATCTCGGCTCAGCCACTTACTTGCTGTGTGCCCCTGAACAACTGACTTTCCCTTTCTGGGTCTCAATTTTGTCCCTGTCTGAGAAGCCAAAGAGCCATTCCAGCTCAGTTATTGTCCTGTTTGTGTGTATTGGAAGGACAGCATTCTAGCAAGCTCTGTTGGCTCTCCTCCCTGCCCGCCCCACCGCTGGAACCTGCCTGAAGGTGTCAGCAACCTCTTTGCATCTCAAGATGGAACCGGGAACAGCTCTGAGCCCAGTTCAGAAAAACCAACTTCTCCCAGATGGAAAATGCATCTGTTGGCTGCCTCCCTGAAGACAATGCTTTCAGTCAAATTGTCCAAATCCCTGCTTGACCACTGACCAGGTGCTTGACCTTGGGCTGGTTGCTTAACTTCTCTGAGCCCCAGATTCCTCTTCTATAAAGTGGGAGTGATAGTAGCAGCTGTCTCATACAGTTGTTGGGAAGAGTAAATGCGTTTTTCAATTAAAGAGTTTAGCACCGTGCCTGGCTCCAAATAATTACTCAACAAACACTGGTCCTTTTTATATTAGTATGATGACGATGATCATTGGGATTTTCAGTTCTTCCTTCCCAGTCCTGTGCCTCAGGTACAAGCAGCAAACACCTCACTCAGTGAAAAACAACCTCCTCCTTCACTGCTCCTGGGAGCCATTTGTGTTTGCTGCTCTCCACGTGGGCGTGTGAGAGCACATGTACACACATGCATGCACACATCCACACCCATGCATGCACACTCGCACTCTCCGTCCCTGACAGCCTGGCTCCTAGGAGCACCTGGACCGTCTGTCCTGTGGGGTGAGGGCAGAGGCGAGGGCCTGGCATGCAGCTTCCGGCCTGAATGCAGTGATTTGCAGGTCAAACTGGGCTATTTTGGCAGGTTCACCAACAATTTCGGCTGCTCGGTAAATACAGCCTGTGAGTCAGGAGTCAGGCAAGATGTGCGCCCAGAACCGTATTTAAGATCATCTTTGAACAGGAGTTGGCGGTCAGAAAACGAAGTGTATAATTTTTGATTAGCGCATTACAAGCGTCCAGGTTTGCCTGGGCCACAGCAGTCTCTTCTGGAATTTGTTATGCAACTTGCTGCCATCTACAAACAAACAGGCCCGGGACTCCTGCAACAAAAGAAAAATATTTGGAAGTGAGGATTTCTGAGGCCAAATATTTCCCTCAGTCACACACTCACCTCTCTCTCTGCTCTCTCTCCTCTCTCTTTCTCTGTCTTTCTTACACACACACGCACACACACACACACGCACACACACACAGCCTTGTGGTGGGGATAACAACCCCTTCCATTCATTCACCCTGGGGCTCCTCATCATGTCTCTCTTCATCTAGATGCTTTCCTTGTTCTTGCTTTTTACTGGGGCACACCTTCCTCTCTCTTTGGGCCTGGCTTTATTTCTACCTCCACTTTATCCAGCCTTGAGCTCCCAAATGACCACAATTTGGTGCACATGCCACCTTCTATATTCTTTAAAGGCAACACAACCACAATAGCAGCAGTAATAGTGATGACAATAACAATGCAGTGGCTGCTTTCTGTATGTCAAGCATGTGCTAAGTGCCTCATAGGCATTATTTCACTGCACGTTCAAAGCAGTCTTTGGGGGCCGGGCCCTACACACACATTATTCTCATCTGGCTAGTAAGGAACATCGGGATTGGAGAAGTGAAGAACTTGGCTGAAATCTCCATAGCAGTGACTGTTAATGTTGGAGCTTGGACCACGGAGGTCTGACAACAGAATGCAGCTTCTTTCCTCCTGGGTCTCACTGTCTTAGGGAGTAACTGGTGTTCTTTGACAGTGTGGTTTGAATCTAGACTTGTGACCCATGAAATCATTTTAGTGGATCATGAGCACCTTAAAAATAGTCTACCCTCAACTATCATAGAAAACATCGAAGTGCATGGTTCACATGAAGGACAAGTATTATTTCAGGATACTTTTATTTAGTTTGACATATACACATGTGCATGTACCTGTTTACAACATAAAATGTATCTTCAAGTTTAGTTACAACCAAAAACAGTTTGAAAGTCTCTAGTCTACGGGGTCCCTCTGGAGAAAAACCCCTAGCTGTTTTGAGCTGAGGTTCTGCCGTCCCTCTTCCCTGACTTTTCTAATTATAATAATATTGATGGCAATGATGTCTCACGGCTATGATGGATATAAAATGGCTGAGCATATTGTAAAATGTTGCCTGTAAGTTAGTTCCTGGTTGATTTTTACTTTTGCTGGATGGTTTTGTTCACATACATGGGGGTGGGGTGGCAGGAGTTAGTCATTCTGGGACCATCACTGCAGCTCCAGTGGAGTTTCCCATCTTATGGCTGCAGCCTGCCAGCCCTCAGAGCACCCCTTCCTCCAATTAGAAGCTCAATGCCCAGAGGTTAGCAGCTAAGGGGACAGGGATGGAAAAGCTTTCAGTCCTTTGGAAAGTGTTTCCAGGAGGATTTAGCCCTGTCAGCCTTTCCCCAGACATCTGAAGGCTAACCAAGACCTCAACTCACCTGTGCCGTTAGCAGTCTCTCAACTTCTCACAGAGAGCAGGGTGGGCATCTACAGGCTCTGGCCCCCAGGTCTGTGCTCCCCTGTTCTTTCACAGGCCAAAGAAGAGCTTGGGACTTGATTCCCAGGACAATCTGGGACTGTACCATCGGTGTCAAGAATAACAACCCCCCTCTGGGTCTGCATGGAGCCTTTCTTCTAAGCTCAAAGTAATTTCCTAGATGTTGGGCTCATTTCTTCCAAGGTCACCATGGAAGGTATGGTTCTCCCTGCCAGTTCCTGATCTTGGGGTGGGGTGAATGGATGCTAGTTTAGAAGTTCTAGCCTTGATTACCTGCATGGGGTATGGGCTGGGGATGGATCTGCCTGCAATTTGACTTCCCAAACCTTCCATCTGACTTCCAATTTCTCAACCGTGTTTTCATCATCACCTTCCTAAAGAGGCTTTGCAGACATTTTTCCCCTATTGCCTTCCACCTCCCCCTGCTCATGAGATGTTAATAGCGCAGCTCCACTGTACAGTCGTTTACGGACTATATGTCTCTCTGTGCTTCATCCATAAAAAGGGTAATTTTCTTGCATTTACCACCCCCCAATCAGGAGCCAATTTTTGCTCCCTTAGGGGTGCTTTTACCCAGTTCCTCATCTGCACACAGTGCAGAACAATGGCACCTCCTCTTGGGGTGACTGCAAGAACTAAAGCCCACACTTCAAGTGAAGTGCTTAGCACAGTGCTTGGCATAAACTAGCACTCATTTGTTCTCACTATTGTTAGTGATCATCATAACAGTTAACATCTACTGGGGAGGCGGGGTAACTGTAGGACAGCATTTAGAGCTTTTCATTAATTTGGTGACTTGGTTCTCACAATAACCCTGTAAGGCAGGGATGATTATGACTATCATCATTTTACAGATAAGAAAATTGAGGCACAAAGTTGACTTATCCAAAGTGACTGATGTGGTTTGGATCTGTGTCCCCGCCCAAATCTCATGTCAAATTGTAATCCCCAGTGTTGGAGGTTGGCCCTGATGGGAGGTGATTGGCTCATGGGGGTGGAGTTCTCATGAATGGGTTAGCACCATCCCCTCACTGCTGTTCTCATGATAGGGAGAGAGTGAGTTATCACAAGATCTGGTTGTTTTAAAAGTGAGTGGCACCCTCCCCCCACCCCTTGCTCCTGCTCCACCATGTAAAATGCCTGGATCCCCGTTGCCTGCTGCCATGATTCTAAGTTTCCTGAGGGCTCCCCAGAAGAAGATGCTGCCATGCTTCCTGTACAACCTGTGGAACTGTGAGCCAACTTGTAAAGAAACCTCACTTCTTTGTAAATCACCCAGTCTCAGGTATGTCTTTATAGCAATGTGAAGATGGACTCATACAGTGACACAGCCAGTTAGTGGCAAAGCCAGAATTCCAATCCAGGGAGTCAGGTTGCTGGGCTTATGCTCTTAACTGCAATGCTGTGTGTATTAGTCATGTGAGCACAATGTTAGCATAAACATCAGTATGAACACCTGAACCCTCTTAACAATGACAGGCAGCCTTGCTGGTCTTATGGCTTCCGATGCATTCTGGCCTATATGGTCATCTTAACATTTGAAAATGAACTTTCTGATTATTCCATCCCAGACAGAGCTGCCAGAATTACTGGCAAGGGTTAAGTTATTGAGCTGTCTCTTCCCAGACTGGGGAAAGTATTCGGGTATCCCCAAGAACCATTCCTCCTCTTCGGAGACACGATGGCACGTAGCGTGGGCTGCTGCTGTGGAGATGCGTGTTGCTATGACGGCGGCTCATGCCTCCTTCCTACCCTCTCCGAGGTGCTGACACAGGCAGTGGTTTCTATGGTAACAGAGTGAGTGGAGGGTCCATAAAGAAAGGACTCATGTGTGTTCTGACATGAAGGGAATTGAAATGAATCCAGGACATTTGGAGGGCTACCCTGCCATATGTCAAAAAGAAATGGTCTCATCACTGCAGGAATAGTCCCAGCAAATAGAGTATTTGAGACGACAGAGTTTCTTACCTTATCTTCCCCAAAAGTTTGCCTTTTGTCTTTTTTTTTGAAATAGGGCCTTGCTCTATCACCCAGGTTGGAGTGCATTGGCATGATCTTGGCTCACTGCAGCCTTGACCTCATAGGCTCAGGTGATCCTCTCGCCTCAGCCTCATGAGTAGCTGGGACCAAGGAATGCATCACCATGCCCAGCTAGTTGTTTTCATATTTTTAGTAGAGATGGGGTTTCACCATGTTGCCCAAGCTGGTCTTGAACTCCTGGGCTCAAGCAATCTACTTGCTTTGGCCTCCCAAGTGCTGGGATTACAGGTGTGAGCCACCACGCCTAGGCTGTCTTTTTTTTTTTTTTTTTTTTTTTTTTTTAAATAAGGACAATTTAAGACTTCAAAAGTTAAGATAAAGAGGTGGAAAACCATAGTGAGACTGAATTCTCAGGGGTGCATAAGTTAATTACTATGCAAGCAATAGACCCACAAATAACTTTCAAATATGGCTCCAGGCATCTCAGAGAAGTTTCAGAGAATAAAGGGATTGATGTTCTGCCCTTTTTGAAGCTTCTCAATGCCCAGCCTCAGAAAACTCTTCCCACTGACTGACAGCCTCTGCCCTGCAGGCTGTGGTGCCCCTTCAGAGCCCATGCCTTTCCTGCTGCCAGAAAGGCAGGGTGGATCCCCCTATCTCCCTGGGGCCATGGCTGGTAGGACCCCGGGATCCTGGCCCACATGTCAACACTCACTCACTTCGCGCTTTGCATGCTTTAAAAGTAACAGGAGGTGTGGGAGGAAAGCCAAGTTTGTATCAGCCCAGCATTCTAAGTGCAGGCTCAGTGGGAGAGACCATTTGGCAGTGGCAACTGTTTTGCATCTCCTCCTGGGTCAGCATACAGGATAAGACATGGCACCAGCTAGCTAATGGTTATTGAGTGCTTACTATGTGCTAGACACATTTCTAAGCAATTGACATCAATGGACTCACTTAGTTTTCCCCACAACCTGATGAGATAATGTTGTCCCCATTTTACAGACAAGGAATCAGACACAGAGAGTTTGAGTAACTTACTCAAAGCCTTACATTTAGGAAACAGAAGAGCTAGAATTCAAACCACACATCAGGACCCTGGATTTGGGCTGTGGCCACCAGAAGAAATCAAACTAGTATTCTCAAAGAAAGCTGGGTAGAGAGTGAGCTTGCCACTGGAAGAGGTGGAAACTATTAAGATGCTTTCAATGACAGAAATGCAGCTCAGGCGTTCTTCAGGAACAACAGGAATGTGGGGACCCATAATTCGGAGATGCCCAAGGATATGTCCAGCCTCCAGCACAGCTGAATCTAGGCCCTCAATCCCCCAAGCTAAGCCCAGCCCAGGTTCCTCCTGTTGCATTCTCACACTCTCCTCAAGCAGTAGGAGGTTCAGAATGACATCCTATTTAGCTTAGCCCCAGGAGAAAAAAAGGACCTGTTTCCCACCATTCTAGCCAAATCTTGGAGTTGATAATGTTGGCATGATTGGTCCAGTTTGGGTCCCATGTCAACTCCCAAACCAACCATTTAGTTGATCCTGTATCTCATGGACAAAACCTGGGTCATGTGCCCAGCTTTGGAGTAATGGTGGGAGGAAGCAAAGCATTGGTAAGAGGGGCTCGTAGATGGAAATCAGGGTGCTGTGAGCAGAGGAGGAAGAAATGGATCCTATGTAGGCAAAATAAAGCAGCTCCCCTTAACCCTTGCTCTCCAGAATATACAAAGAAATGGTGAAGACCAGACAGTCATTAGCCAAATCCTGCACCTATCCCTTCTGCCCACTCGGAGGCCCGAGTCGTACAGGACACAGAGATGAGCCAATCTCTCCTCTCTCGAAGGAGGGAGCAGCCAGCCAGTGGGAGCCATGCCTAGCTGGTCTCTGGCACGCACTTCCCCACCTTTGCATTTCACAGGACACCCTCCTCTTTTGATGCCTGCTCTCTTCCCCACCTGCAATGGCACTGCCTCATTACCTTCACTTTCTGTGTCTCTCATCCACCTCTTTTCACATGCATCTCACTCAGGCTCTTTCATTAGAGATGCCTAAAATCTTTCATCTTTCTTTTTCTGCTCTTCCTTCTCTTGGCATTTTCCCACCGTCATTAAAAATCAAAGTCCTGATTTCTCGATTGCCTTCTGAGGGTTTTTTGTGTCCCTAGTCTGGGTACACAGGAGCCCAGAAGATTTTCTTGATGGGTCTCTGAGCATTTTCAGGCATGTGCTTTGGGGAACTGAGATTCAGGGAGATTAAGCATCTCTCTTTTGTGGTTTTATTGCTGAGGGAGCACAGCAGCTGCGTGATCTGGAATACCAAGTTTGTCTCTCTCCGCTCATCCTCCCAATGCTTCCTCCAGGCTCACGACAAGCCATCCCTCAGTGTGAATTTACTTCATCCCTCATTGATCCTTTGTTTCTTTTAACTTCCAGACAATTTTGTGGTTACTTTGGCTCCCGGGACCTGTCTCCTGCTGTGGCTCCTACGGTCCTAAAGTAATGGAAATTAAGGCACATTTATTTGGTTGGCAGAATCTTTGGAGATCTTATTGTCTATAGTTCCTTTACTGCAGGGTGATTTGAGAGTGTTCAGAAATAAAGCTGGCTCTGAAAGGCCACATGATAGGAAGGACTATTAGAGACTGAATGTTTGTGCCTCACCCCTAAATTCATAAGTTGGAGCAGAAACCCCAGGGTAATGGTGTTTGGAGGTAGGGCCTTTGGGAGGTTATTAGGTATTGATAAGTCTGTGAGGGTGGTGCCCTCATAATGAGATTAGTTTATCTTGTAAGAAGAGGAAGACACAAGAGCTCTCCCTTCACAAGCACACAGCAAGAAGGCTGCCATCTACAAGCCAGGAAGCAGGCCCTTGCCAAGCATGGGATGTGCCAGAACCTTGATCTTGGACTTCCCAGCCTCCAGAACTGTAAGAAATAAATTCCTGTCCTTCCAGCCACTGTCTATGCTATTTTGTTACAGAAGCCTGATATGGTTTGGCTCTGTGTCCCCATCCAAACCTTGTGTTGAATTATAATCCCCACGTGTTGGGGAAGTGGCCTGGTGGGAGGTGATTGAGTTATGGAGGAGGATTTCCCCCTTGCTGTTCTCCTGATAGAGTTCTCATGAGATCTGGTTGTTGGATAAGTGTGCAATGCATCCCCTCTTCTCTCTCCCTCTCTCCTACCTCCATGTAAGACTTGCCTTGCTTCCCCTTTGACTTCTGCCATGATTGTAAGTTTCCTGAGACCTCCCAGCCATGCAGAACTGTGAGTCCATTAAATCTCTTTTGCTTATAAGTTACTCAGTTGCAGGTAGTTCTTTATAGCAATGTGAAAACAAACTAATACAAAGCCCCAACAGACTAAGACACATACATTATCAACAGGAGCCAACTTTCTTCATTTGTGTAGAGAGCTCAAGCTGTGACCAAACTTCGAAATCTGAAATTCTTGATTTCATGTACCAGCTAAGTGAGAAGCAAATTCTTTACCTTTCCCATATGAGCTAGTCATTAGTGCTGCTCACTAAGATTTCCCATTCTACTGGTACAATGCAGGATTGTACTTCACTATCCCCTTTCAGTTAGGAGTGCACAGGTAGCACTCGTCAGCCAAGGGAATGTGTATGATCTCTTCTAGATGGAAGTTGTAAGAGCTGGTGTGTGTGGCTGATCATGTTTTCTCTTCCTTTTTTTCCCTCTGCCACAAGATCCAGCTGCTCCATCAGCCTGGGTTCTGGGGTGAGAACACCTGAAGCAGAGCCCAACCCAACACGCACCTCACCTCTGCTCTTCCATGAGCCATGAATGCAATGCAAACCCCCCTCATTAATAAACCACTGAGATTTGGAGTTGCTATTATTGTGTCATAACCCAGCCTGTCCAGACCAATGGTCAAATCCTTTTAACAAATGGGCCATAAGTGGATTGAGACCTGGAGGAACATTTGTTCAATGGAGACTTCTCAACTCCATCAGCCTAGAAGATTCTCTTCTCCTCTACCCACCAACTCATCATATGGCTCAGTCTTTATCTTTTAGGTCTCTGCCCAGATATCACCTTTTCCAGGGGAGTTCCCTGATCAGAATGTGTTAAGAAGCTCCTCCCAATCACTTTATGCCTTCAGCAGGTATAAATTTTAGGAATCTGGTATAATCTTATTTATTTGCTTCCGTAATGTAATGAAAGCTCCTTGAGGCCAGGTGCAGTGGCTCACCCCTGTAATACTAACACTTTGGGAGGCCAAGGCAGGAGGATCACTTGAGTTTGAAACCAGCCTGGGCAACATAATGATCCCCTGCCCCTGGTTAAAAAAAATAAATACCTACAGAATGGGAGAAAATTTTTGCAATCCACTCATCAGACAAAGGGCTAATATCCAGAACCTACAAAGAACTCAAACAAATTTACAAGAAAAAAACAAACAATCGCATCAAAAAGTGGGCAAAGGATATGAACAGACATTTCTCAAAAGAGGACATTCATACAGCCAACAGACACATGAAAAAATGCTCATCGTCACTGGTCATCAGAGAAATGCAAATCAAAACCACAATGAGATACCATCTCACACCAGTTAGAATGGCAATCATTAAAAAATCAGGAAACAACAGGTGCTAGAGTGGATGTGGAGAAACAGGAATATTTTTACACTGTTGGTGGGATTGTAAACTAGTTCAACCATTATGGAAAACAGTATGGCGATTCCTCAAGGATCTAGAACTAGAAGTACCATATGACCCAGCCATCCCATTACTGGATATATACCCAAAGGATTATAAATCATGCTGCTATAAAAACACATGCACACATATGTTTATTGCAGCACTATTCACAATAGCAAAGACTTGGAATCAACCCAAATGTCCATCAGTGACAGATTGGATTAAGAAAATGTGGCACATATACACCATGGAATACTATGCAGCCATAAAAAATGATGAGTTTGTGTCCTTTGTAGGGACATGGATGCAGCTGGAAACCATCGTTCTCAGCAAACTATCACAAGAACAGAAAACCGAACACCGCATGTTCTCACTCATAGGTGGGAACTGAACAATGAGATCACTTGGACTCGGGAAGGGGAACATCACACACCGGGGCCTGTCACGGGGAGGGGGGAGGGGGGAGGGATTGCACTGGGAGTTATACCTGATGTAAATGACGAGTTGATGGGTGCTGACGAGTTAATGGGTGCAGCACACCAACATGGCACAAGTATACATACGTAACAAACCTGCACGTTATGCACATGTACCCTAGAACTTAAAGTATAATAAAAAATAATAATAAAATAAAAATTAAAATTAAAATTAAAAAAAAGAAAAAAAAAGAAAATCCTTTTCATCTGGGTCTCAAATTCCTTGTTATAAAATTGTGCATAATGCTCCTTTTAAGCGATCTTTTATATCTGTACAAATCCCATTTCCATGCCTAATATTGCCTATTAAACAATAGGCAATATTGGTTTCTCTTTTTATTAACTATTCTAGCCAAATAATTTTTACCTTAAAACAAAGCAAATCTGTGGTTTTATTGATTAATTTTGTTGAGTTATTTTCCTGTTTCATTAATTTCTGCTTCCATATTAATTTATTTCTTACTATTTACTTGGCTTTATTTTGTTTTGCTTTTCAATCTTTTTTATATTTCTAATAAGTAAATGTAAGACTAGAAAATAAATAAATAAATAAATAATTAGCTGAGTGTGATGGCACATGCCCATAGTCACAGCTATTCAGGAGGCTAAGGTGAGAGGATGGCTTGAGCCCAGGAGTTCAAGACTGCAGTGAGCTATGATTATGCTACTGCAATCCAGTCTGGGTGACAGAACAACACCTTGTCTCAAAAAATAAAATAAAATAAAATAAAATTTTAATTAATCTCCTTGAAAGCAGTGATGTCATCTTGTGCACCTCTATATCCTCAGTACTTAGAATCCTGCCTGGAAATTAGGACTTCAAAACAGTTTGTTGAATGAATGAGTAAGTGAATAGGAAAGAAGACAACGAAGAAAATCCTTTATGTTGCTGTGTTTCCATTCAGAGCCATTTTAGTTTGAGATGTATCATAGAAATGAATGGGGGTGGTAAAGCTTCACACTCCTCCCTCTTTCCAACTTGCTATTGATTCTACTTATTTTGATGTCAGACCTCAATTAGACTGTTATGTGTCAATAGCAGTTAATTGTCCCAGTTCCTCCCATCATCCCTTCTGAAAGGCTGCCCTGTCCTCCAGTGGGCTCAGGATTTGCTTTACTGGGCAATTCCTAAACGCCATGGCCACAGCCTATTGCACTGTTCGGTGGTGAGTTATGTGTATATGGCCCTTAGAACTTGAGCCCTTTGAGGACAGGGACTGAACCTTTTAATCTACATTTTCAGGGGCTCCCCCAGCCCCGATCCTATAGAAGGAGTTTTGGAGATGCTTGAGAGGGAATGAGCTGTCTTCTATTGTTTGTACCTATCTCCCTCCAGTCAGGATAGAGTCAGGTTCATTGAGGACAATACTCTGCTTTCTTCTCATCATCCTTTATCAAGTATGTAATAAACACTCAGCGACTGTTGCCTGCTTCCTTTTTCTTTGTCAGAGCCCACTATATTTTTCCTCCCTCACTGCATGGAGAAGACAGAGCTTGCAGCTTGCTGGTCACTCCATGAGTGGAGTCCCAGGGCTTCTTGGAGGAAAAATTAAGCTGGGGGCAAGGGTTACCACATATGGTTAATATAGTGACCTTATTTCCAAAATTTCTAAATCCCACATTACAACACGTCTGATTAAAGATTTTGGTGTCATGTTCAGGTGCATGAAATAATTTAGGAGTTGAAGTTCAGATGCCTAATAAACATTAGCCAGACGAGTAAATTGAGGTATAGCAAGAACCAAGATGAGCTGCAAAATTAAAATTTTCTGTCTCATAAGCAAATAGCATCAAGAAAATCAATCATACCTGGACTAGGATCTTTCATTTTCAAAAAAATCCTTCTGAAACATCAGATTATCCTTCAAATGAAACTGGATTCTCTCCCTTGTTTTGAGATTTTGCTGTGAAGCCCTCAGAAATTCTCCTAAGAAGGCCAGAAACATTGGGGTTATATTACAGTCAAATGCTCAATGCACACAAACAGCATTCCATAGATGGGTGCCTGGGGGGCAGGAGCTATCCTGCATTAATGTTTTCCCCACAGCTGAGTGCCTTCATGCCCCACACAGTGCAGGCTTATGGCCACAGTAAGCTCTCTTGTCTGGCATACTCCCTGCTCTCACTGACCCAGCAAAAGAGAGAAAACAATAAATAAATACTGGTTACAAAAGTTGACATTCTATCAGAGAAGGATATAAGGTACAGTGAACGCCAAGAAGGACATGGTTAACTGCCTGATACAGGCAGGGACAGCTTGAAAGGGATGCCCGAGCTGAGCCTTGAATGATGAACAGGAGAGGACATTCCAGGTAGTGCAGACATGCATGGCGCCTTTTGGGGAATGATAGGTGACTCGGCATTGCCAGGGAAGAGGACATCTCCATGCTGCTGTCAATCTGCTTTGCATCAGGTTTTTTGTTGTTGCTGGTGGTTGTTATTATTATTGTTGTTATTATTATTATTATTATTTAGACAGGATCTTGCTCTGTTGCCCAAGCTGGAGTGCAGTGGCACAAATATGACTCACTACAGCCTTGACCTCTTGGGCTCAAGTGGTCCTTGTGCCTCAGCTTCACGTGTAGCTGAGACCACAGGCATGTGCCACTATGACCAGCTAATTTTAGCTTTTTGTAGAGATGGGGTCTCACTTTGTTGCCAAAACTTGTTTCAAACTTCTGGGCTCAAGCAATCCTCCCACCTCCGCCTCCCAAACTGCCGGGATTATAGGCGTGAGCCACTGTGCCTGGCCTTCATCAGTTTTTATAGTGTTCCCAACATATAACCACACATATACACACACAAACACGCTTGATGGCATTGACCTAAAATGCACTTTATGTGCTTCTAGTAGCCCATTAAGTCTGTTCAGAAGGCTTAGGACTCATGTATAATGCACACACACAAGCCCGGCATGTGACCCTTGCTCAGGGCCTAAGTTAGCACATCCATTCTGCCTGTTTAAACAAAGGAAGTAGACCTGGATTTTGGTTCAGAGAAATACTGGGAAAGTATCTTATATATAGATATGTAATTCCTGAATAACTTCTTTGGTTGGTTTTTGTTTGTTTGTTAAATTTAACAATCTGCTCTCTCCAAATCCTTTTGTTACACCAAATACTGTAGCAATAGCAGCTGCCAATCGCATCAATCCCTTTGCATCGATCCCATTCAAGTGTGTTTGTGTATCCATGCTTATGTGTGTGCATATGTGGGTGAGTATGTGTCCTTGGTGTAATCCTGGATCTTCCTAGCTACCTGAAAACCAAACAAAAGCTGACTCCTTCTTGGGACTAGTGATTGAAAGAACCACCATCGCACATGCTTAACCTGACTAATGAATGAATGATCAGGGTTCATTCTGGATGACAGCTTTACAGTTTGTCATATAAAACCAAACTCCCTAAAAAGGTTAGAATTGTCAGGGCTTGTGATACAGATCTGCATGTCTCTTTGGCATCAAAATGATAGGGCCAGAATGCCTTTTCCCCAGCTGTGTTCCGGTAGGCTGGCTCCACACAAACCTGAGCCACATGGGTAACATTAGGAAATGTAAAGTGGGAAGACGGCAGTGAGACCCCCAGAAGCTGGGCACCGTCTTGGTTGGTGGACACACTATTTTTGCTGCAGTACTGTCATTTTGGTTAAAGTTAGTTGACTTGGTTTAGAACTGTGTCCCCACCAAATCTCATGTCAATTTGTAATCTCCAATGTTTGGAGGTGAGGCCTAACGGGAAGTGATTGGATCATGGGGGTGGATTTCTCATGAATGGTTTAGCACCTTGACTTTGATGTTGTTCTCATGATAGTGTGTGAGCTCTCCTGAGATCTGGTTGTTTAAAAGTGTGTGGCACCTCCTCCTTCTCCTCTTACTCCTGCTCCTGCCATGTAACATGTACTTGCTCCCCCTTTGCCTTCCATCATGACTGTAAGCTTCCTGAGGCCTCCCCAGAAGCCGAGCAGATGCCAGCATCATGCTTCTTGTACAGCCTGTGGAACTGTAAGTCAATCAAACCTTTTTTCTACACATTACCCAGTTTTAGGTATTTCTTTATAGCAATGCAGTAACTGACTAATATAGTAATAATGATTGCCTTATTTAAATATCAAGTGGTAACTTTTGTTTTCAGCAAACCCATGAGCAAAAAAATACACTGGTATATTCTGGAGAAAAAGAAGTTAGTCAAATACCAAGATTGAAACCAGCAGCAGCCCACAGACAGAGACGGTGCCATGACACCCAACTGCCTCCAACTCCCTCTCTCACAGGATTCCTCTGTGTTTTAAATACTTACCAATATGGCCAACCGGACTGCAAGAACTTTCAAAATATGTGTGTTCTAACTAAATTAGAGATTTCTTCCTTAGAAAGGCAACCAAGTGAGGTCCGTTATCTGGTGACTAAACCATTATCTCCTCTTATTTCCTAGAAAGGAGAGGGATCTGCAGAATGGAAAAGAGGTTTAAGAAGTCTATAGCTCACAGGGTGCCAGAGTGAGCTACAGGAAAGTACACCAAAGAGATCATGGCAGGGTGATGCCAACGGGATTTGACCTTGTCTATTCCATAACTTTGTCCAAGTCCATTTCTAAAGAGTTTGTAAATAGAATATATATTTCTGTCCATTTTTCTGAGCCTTAAACAACTTCTTTCAGAGCTATTGGCCATCTTGCAAAGGTGAATCACATTTTCTTGGAGGTAGTTACAGATAAACTCCAGTGCCTGCATGTGTCTTCTGAAATAGAAGAAAAAGATACAAAAAGCAAGAGTAGAGTAGGGGCTCATCTGAACCCAAGCAGCACCAAGTGGCAAGCACAGTTGACACCCAGCAGACAGTTGACTCCAGCAGAGAGAGCTGGCGGTTTTACCACAGCCTCCCAATCGGGTTGTTCAGAAGGGAACTATTGTCATTTTTATTTTTATTTTTTTTTGAGACAGAATTCTGCTCTGTCACCCAGGCTAGCGTGCAGTGGCGTGATCTCAGCTCACTGCAACCTCCGCCTCCCAGGTTCAAGCAATTGCTCTATCTCAGCCTCCTGAGTAGCTGGGATTACAGGCTCATGCTGCCACACCCAGCTAATATCTTGTATTTTAGTAGAGATGGGGTTGCACCATGTTGCCCAGGCTGGTCTCAAACTCCTGAGCTCAGGCAATCCACCTGCCTTGACCTCCCAAAGTACTAAGATTACAGGCGTGAGCAACCGCGCCCGGTGTGTAATTTTTTTTTTTTTCATGCTGCACAGTTTCATGAATCTTGCCTTCCCTCAAAGTCCAGCAGCCAGCGTTCTCATGCTGGTGATTTATTTCAATTCTGTTTTTATTAGTAGCTTCTCGTATTGGGTATAATCAAGTCATTTTGCTGCTGCCCAGAATGCGAATGTGAGGCACAGGCAGAGGAGTTGGCTTGTCAGGGCATTCTCACAGATACCCACATGCATATATTTAAAGCCAAAGGACTTTTAAAAATTTACACTTTGCACTTTAAAACGCCTTCTGCATTTAGCTTAGAAAAAGAAATATGTTTCAGCAGGCTGGTCTCATGCCCTCCTCCCCATTGCTTCTTCCATGTCTTTTAAAACTCAAACTCCCTTCCTCACAATATGTTATAAAAATCTCTTTCTATTCACCTCTTTTGGGGGATTTTCACCTCTACAAGTCAATTCCCTTTGAATGAATTTTGAAGATTGGTATATTTTTAATAGCATATTTGTAAAAGCAAAGGATTTGTCAGTTTGTGGATAAGAATATTACACACACAAATTCAAAATATTTTGAGGTCTGGAGGACAAAGCTAGGCATTTGGTTTTGCAAGGTCTTTTCAACATAATTCAGCTCTTGAGTTTTCCTTATTGAAATCCTGTCTTTGTTCATTGCTTTGCCTCTGGCTCAGCTCTTGGTGAAAAGCTCCCCAAAGCAGGAAGATGTGCTGTCCTATCGCCCTCATCGTCTTCATGCAGCCAAGTTGCTGAGGAGTCTGTTTCTGGGAGAGAATGCATTGTATGGATCAGGACCAGACTGTGTCCATTAGAAGCCACTCCCCTCAATTTCAGCTACACAAAAGGATGTTAAAATTGAGCTGTGATCAAAGCCTTTCTCTTGCTCTAAGTGGGACTCATATCCAGACCGAAGACCTCCCTCCCACACATGTGCATCTGCTCAGGCACCTGCTAGTTATCTGAGCTGGTTGGCAGCAGAGCTGAGGATCCCACATTATTTATACATGACTTTGGAGGGAACTGAATGAGTATGGTTCTGATGGAGCCAATTTATTTTCTGGGTTACTTGTTACAGCTTGGCCTAAGATACTCCACGTTATTAAAATGAGGTCACACAAGGCAGGGACAACTAACAACGGAATCTACAAGGGCAGGGGAGAGTCAGACTGGGGTTAGACAAAAAGCTGATGTCAGGCTCAGACACAGAGCTGATGTCAATAAAATTATTGGCGGTGAACTCGCAGCAAAGCTGACCCTTGATTCAGAGATTTGAGAGAGAGGTGTTTTTGTTTTGTTCTTCTCAGGAGCATTTTTTAGGTATTGGGGTAAAATACACACAACATAAAATGTACCATCTTAACCATTTGTAAGTGTACAGTTCTGTGGTGTTAGGTGCATTCACACTGATGTGCAACCAATCTCCAGAGCTCTTCTTGCAAAACTGAAATTCTGTCCCCATTAAACAGCAATTCCCCATTCCCCCTTCTACAACCCCTGGCAACCACCCTCTACTTTCTGTCTTAGGATCATCATGTTCAGTGCCTGTGCTGTTAGGGCTCTTTGAGTCATAAGTAACAGAAGCACTGGAAACTGCGAAAGCAATAAAGGTTTAAGAGAATCCAAGGAGGGGTTGAGCAGTCCGCCACAAGAAAGGCAGTGACAGGCCTCAGGAACTAATGGAGCCCAGGCCTTAAATGCCATCAAACTCCTGCCCTATCCTGTGCCCCTGCTTCTTTCCACACTTCAGCTCCACCTCCCTCCTTCTGCAGACAGGCTTTCTCTACAAGGCAGAGAATATGGCTGCCAGCAGTTTCATATTAACTTCATCCACCAGAGAGACACTGGATTGACAAGCTCTTTGGTTCCAACATAAATTCCTAGGGAAGGGGCTTACTGAGTCAAGTAGATCAGACGTGCAGGCCTGGACCAATTAGCCATGACCAGGATGGTAGGGATGCTATCATTGGCCCAGCTTAAGTCACGTGCCCACCTCTGACCAATCAACTATGGTTAGGAGAGGGGCATGGAAGACAATGACAGATCCCATGGGAACAATCTAGGTAAAGGGAGGAGCTGAAGAAGTTTCCAGCAGAAACATCAATGGTGCTGGGAGGATGTAACAGAAGGCATTCATTATCATGCTGCTGGGACTCAAAAAACAATATCCCAAAATGAAGGCCTCAGAAGCAAAAGTTTTTCTCATTCTCCTGCCTTCCTTTCTCCCAGTCCCATTCTCCCCCATGGCTACCCATAGAAACTAGAATTCCTCTTCCCCAAGGCAAGCCATAGAAACCAGAGCCCCCTTTCCCCAAAGTCAGCCAAAAAATATTAAAATAATTAAAATAATGTTAAAATATTAGTCTAACTTCCCTTTGGCCTTTTCTGTGGGGCGGGGGGAAGGTGGCTGGTGCGGTGGCTCATGCCTGTAATACCAGCACTTTGAGAGGCTGAAGTGGGCAGATCATCTGAGGTCAGGAGTTAGAGACCAGCCTGGCCAACATGGAGAAACCCCATCTCTACTAAAAATACAAAAACTAGCTGGGTGTGGTGATGCACATCTGTACTCCCAACTACTTTGGAGGCTGAAGTAGGAGAATCACTTGAACCTGGGAGGCGGAGGTTGCAGTGAGCCGAGAATGAAACGATTTGACCTCCAGTCAAAACAAAGTAGGTCCATACCCAGAAGCATGGAATGCTGCTCAGAGAGGCCAAGAAGAATCCAAACAGACAGGCCTTGCTGGGCCGCCCTACTCAGCCCTACTCAGTCTATCAGTGTTAGATCAGACCATCTTTGTCCAATTGTATTTTTACATGGCTCTTAGTACTTTGTAGAACCTAATCATAAAAATGGACAGTTTCCCCTGTATCTTTGGGTCATCATTCTGAAGGTTTCTGTGTCACATAAAAGTATGATCAAGTAAATTTGTGTGCCTGTTCTCCTATTGACCTGCCTCTTATCAGTGATTTTTCACCAAAACTTTAGAGGATGAAGGGGAAGTTTTTCCTTGGCCCTAGTTTCCTTCACTTCTTCTTCCTCCACCAGCTGTCCCTGTATTTCAAAGCCATTTATGCACTTATTAGCTCCCACTCCCTCATGGTGACAAGACTTCTCCAGGAAGTACTGCCTTCTCCAGATCTTTCTTTCTTACTAGCAACAGGAGATGATGAGGTCATCATCTGTATAGTGCCAGGCACAGTACACACATTTTCTCTCTCTCTCTCTCTCTCTTTCTCCCTCTCTCCTTTCCCTTTTCCTTCCCTTCCTCTCTCTCTCTCTCTTTATCCCAATAAAAGATGACCTGCTAGGATTTTAAAATGTGATTTTTTTCCCCAATGGTATTCTTGTACTTTACAAAAAAGACCAAAACCTTCTAAAGGGTGGTTACCCCAAATTCACTGCTCACAGTGGGATGGGAGTCATCTGGTCACCTAATCCTCTTTCTTGAGCCTGCCCAGCAGCACTTCCCCATTGGAATGGCCTCTGAGCTGCTGGCAAGAAGACAAAGGGAGGTTTTCTCCTCTTGTTATTATCCTAATTCCCTCGTTTTGTGACATTTAACAAGGCAGGCTCCATCTGCGTTTTTATATTGGTCAGATTATCCTTGCCTTTAAAGAACTGTCTCGGCATTTGGGCTGAGCAGATTTACAGGCAGGCAAACACTTCATCCCCCAGCATGTTAGCTGAGGAGAAACACCAATTGCATCCTGCGAGGCCTCCATCCAAGGCCAGCCAAGGCCATAAATCTGCTGCAGCAGGGTCCCCACAAACATCCCCAGAGATACTTAGCACTCACCAGACTCCAGAGGCAGGTCAGAGGTCTCCATGGTGTCCATGTAAGAGTGCATTTAAAATAACACCACTGGGCCTGGATGGTCCCTCATATGTTTTAAAGACCCTTATCCCCAACTGAGAGTTTCCAAAGACATTTTTGAGGTCTGCTGCTCCGTCTGAGGCTATTGAAATGCCGTTTGCAACTTTGAGAAAAGTCAGAAAAGGGATGTTTAAAGTCTATATATTTCTGGCCACAAGTATTGCTCCAGACTTTTCTGCCTAAAAAGTAAGTTGGAATCATAGCATTTATAGTTAAGAAGTTTTCAATATGAGCTAGGTTTGGGACCAGCCAGGGTGAAGCAAAAGTCATTTACTGAGTGCTTACTACAGACTCACAAAGCCTAAGACTGTGCTCAGAAAAGCTGAAGATGTGGTCTCCACCCTCAGGAGGCTCACAGTGCACCACAGTGGAGCCATTAGTAAATAACCACTGTTTGTGTCTGCCCAATGTCCATTTTCCTTGATGCTGCTGACAGATGCCTGATTTCCTTTGGAGAACAGTTCCTGCTACATTTTCAAATTATGCAGCTTATAATGAGAGGGCTCCAAATTCCATAGATGGTCACATGACTCAGAGCTAACCAATCAGACTGCCCCATCCTTCTGATTGGCTCATAAATGGGCACATGACCCATGACTGGCCAATCAAACTAATTTGTGGGTCTTTTACTGGACTATTGGGAAAGAGCCTTGGTCTTTCTGTCTGCTGTTTAGCTGGCAAGAGGGCAATCTGGGATATCTGATGGTTCCATACGTCCCTATTTTGCAGATGGGAGAGCTAGAGCACAGAGAAGTTAAGTAACTCATCTAAGGTTACAAAGTAAGCTGGAGGAAGAGCTGGGATTCAAATCCAAACAGCCTAGTTCCAGAATCCATGCTGTAGTGATTCCCAGTGTTCCCAGAAGACCTTAAAAATTGATTTTCCAGTCATAAGGGGACTGGAGGTCAGATGTGTCTTGTTGTACCCCCTCTCTTTTGCAGACAGAACAACTGACCAGCACTAATGTTAACACAGAGATCATAATACTGGCAGAACAGACTATTTGTGGTAATGAGAACCTTTCATACAATCCATCCACCCTCATTGCCAGCCAACAGGGACCTCTTCACACTCCTCAAAGCTCATTTTTCCAGGAAGAGACCCCTTCCAGACCAGTCTCTAAGATCCGCCAGAGATGATGATCTCTGGATTTGGTGCGTACCATAGGTTAGTAGTGTTAATTAAAAAAAAAAAAAAAGAGAAAGAAGGAAAGAGAAAACATACACACACCACAATTCGGTGTATCATGCCTGCAATTCCAGCATTTTGGGAGGCCGAGGCAGGTGGATCACCTGAGGTCAGAAGTTGGAGACCAGACTGGCCAATATGGCGAAACCTTGTCTGTCCTAAAAATACAAAAAGTTAGCCAGGCGTGGTGGCGGGCGCCTGTAATTCCCGCTACTCAGTAGGCTGAGGCAGGAGAATAGCTTGAACTCGGGAGGCGGAGGTTGCAGTGAGCTGAGATAGCGCCATTGCACTCCAGCCTGGCAATGGCCTCCCCTGGGGGCCATTCATAAGAATGAAATTCAGGTAGAAAAGGAGAGCAATAGACTTTATTTCTTATAAAGGGTTACAGCCTACAAGGTGGCCATCCCATAGGCTGGGAAGCGAGCCTTTGGCAATGAGCCCCCAGTCTGGCAAGTCCAAGGAGGAGGGATTGGGGTGGGATCTTTGTGCTGACAGGTTGGTTAAACATAAATAGTCAACAGATTATGGGAGGAGCTATGAGTATTCATGAATGTTCATAGCCCTGACATATGCATATTGAACAAGCATGCATGTAACATAGGGCCCATGTTTGCTTTAGAGCGGAGACTTAACATTTAAATGTATTACAATTAGGCCCTGTATGTCAAAAGGTCTTTTCAGGACATGAAGGCACGCAAGTGCGCAATCTCTGTAAATCAGCCAGAACCAGTCCATGGTCAGTGGTCTTCTCATCTGGAGAAAGTGATGGAAATCAGCCTCTTGTCCAATGAAAGCTATAGTTATGGTTGGTGGAGCAGGGGCTGGGGGTCAATCAGCATCTGATGGAGCTGCAAATTGTTTTAATATGGCTTATCTCAGGACCAGCACTTATTTAGCTTTTAGAGAAAAAGGAAAACCTTGTATCAGTTAGAACATAGTTTATTCTTTAAGTGTAGGGGTGCATGACTTAACCCTTGCTTGCCGTGGCCTTAGGTCACATTTGTAATTTGCTACCTCATTACCACAGAGAGTGTTTTGTCAGTCTTACGATCTCCGCGTTCAAATTAATACTGGTCAGTTGTTCTGTCTGCAAAAGAGAGGGGTATAACAAGACACATCTGACCTCCAGTCCCATTCTGGGTAGAAAGTTGATTTTTTAAGGTTCTTCTGGGGTCTCCTTGGCAAAAAGAGGGGTTCGTTCAATCAATGGGGACTTAGGATTTTATTTTAGGTTTACAGTAGGCTGATCTCTGGATGAAGAGCTTAAGGACCACAAAAAAGGCTAACAGCCCACCAGGGTGTCTAGAAGAAAAAATCTTAACTTGCCTTGGGTCCCTGGCCCCCTGTGAGAATTTGATGAAAGCTATGGACCCACTATCCCCAAAAGTTTGTATATACTTACAGGGTTATATATGACAAGGTTCTTATGATTTCAAGTGACAGAAGCCCAATTCAAATCATCTTGCTCAAAAAGGGGAAAGTATTGGTTTACATAACTGTGGTAAGAGCAGAGATGCAGCCAGGTCCTACCAACAACTGGAACCAGGGACAAGGCCTTTTGATTTTGCTTTTTTTTTCTGCCTCTTTTAACACATGAGTTTCATTCTCTCTGATTCATGATAAACAACATGGGTGAAATTGAGTCTCATTTCAGACAGAGAAACCACATGTTCACCCCAGCTCCAGCTCAAAAATATCTGAGGAAGGGACTGTAATTACTGTGGGTGTGGGCTCACATATGTGGCCATAGGAGCAGAGAACTGAGACCACAAACAGTTACCACCCAAGAAAGAAGGTGGGATCCTCAAAAGAAGACAGTGTGTGAGGCAGACAAAACAAAGATGACCTCAGTAAAGAAATCCAGGTAGGACCCTGGGTCTGGAAGCCAGAACTGTTTCTTACAAAATAAAGCGAAAAGTTGAAGATATTTTATGACTAATTCAGAAAAACACTGACCTCACACTAAATTATTGGAATAGTTCAAGGGAATGTTTTGACCACGAGTATCCAGAATGTAGCCTCCCAACTTTTTTTTTTCTTTGCTATGAATTAGTAGCACAGCCCATATTCCTGTGGCCTATCAAAGAAAAATTACTTTAGAAAAATAAAAAGAAAATATGGATTTGTTTTTGGGAAATATAATGCTCTGTGAGCATGAAGTTTCTTCTGCTTCCAAATTTTAAAAGAGAAATAAAAAACATTAGATCAGATTGATTTTGTTCAGGCTTTCTATATCCACTATTAATTGGGTACAATTGTTCGGAAGTGCTCAATTGTGAGGAAGTGCCTTTCTAAAGACATCCCCAACTCCAATTTTAGCCCCTTTCAACCTGTCCTCTGCACAGATGCCTGGCTTGTTTGCCTAAAACACTACTACTTCACTATGATTTTCCATAAATTCGTGGTTTTCAAAACCACACTCAATGCGGATCCACCTTCCTAAACCAGTCTCATCTCCAACTACTCCATCTGAGATTGCTTCCTCAACCCTTAAAGCTTCATGCTCATCTTCATTTCTGGCATCCTCGTCTCCCTTTAACTTACTCTAAACATCCTCCACTTTTATATATATTTGGGTTTTGTTGTTGTTTTTTGGTTTTTGTTTTTTTCTTTTTAAGACAGAGCCTCACTCTGTTGCCCAGGCTGGAGTGCAGTGGCACCATCTCGGCTCACTACAATCTCCGCCTCCCAGGTTCAAGTAGTTCTCTGCCTCAGCCTCCCGAGTAGCTGAGGTTACAGGCATGTGCCACCATGCTTGGCTAATTTTTGTACTTTTAGTAGAGACGGGGTTTTACCATCTTGGCCAGGCTGATCGTGAATTCCTGACCTGAAGATCCACCTGCCTCGGCCTCCCAAAGTGCTGGGATTACAGGCATGAGCCACAGCACCCGGCCTACATCCTCCACTGTTGAAAGCTCCCTTCCATTTTCATCTTTGTAGAGGACTACCAAGTGTCACAGAACATATCAGTCATTTACGTTTGGCTCTCGATTCATTGCCACCTTTCTTCTGTTCTGCTCCATATGCAGGGAGCTTGTGCCTGCAAACTCCATTCCCAGGCACTCTTGTTAACTGGCTTCCGGGTAGGTTCATCCATTAAGAGGTGAGATCCAGAAGACATCTCTGAAGAGTGGCATCTCTGAGGAGTGACTTCCCTCCTTCGTGGTCAACTCTAGCTTCTGGGCTCTGGTAATAGCTTTTGCTGTCACTGATCTCTGGGCTGCTTCACTAACCCTGTCTAGTTTCCCAGGCCTTCCAACATGGCTATATCTTTGTAATGAGTCCCCCAAAATAAATTATCTTTATTTGGCTACCTGGTATGGCTTTATTTTCCCTGGAAGGACTCTGTTTGAAACTTAGGATCACCTCTCTAATCACTCTTTTCTCTGACCTCCCATAATAGACATTGTATAGATTCACTTGTTTCAGTAATATTTATTTACTTTAAAAAAGAGGTACAGTTTCTACTACTTCAAATAATATAAAATAATGAACAATGGAAAGAGTTTTCTTCTCATTCTAAATACCCAGTTCTGTTTAGAGGAAACTAGAGTTAATAATATCTTATATATTCTTCCAGAGATTTTTATATACATGTCCATTTGTACATGTTTTTAACAATGGAAGCATACCATACACATAGTTCTGCAACTTTCTATTTTCATTTAATAATATATTTTGCAGAGCATTTCTTAACTGTACATATAGATCTATTTCAGCCTTTTTAATGGCCACCTGAAATCTCCTTGTATTGGGTACCATAGTTTATCTAACCAGTCCCCTATGAATGTCATTATAAACCATCCCTGTACATGATTTTGTATACACCAACAAGTTCAGTAAATTTCTAGAAGAATTGTTAAGAAAAAGATATGTACATTTTTATTTGCCAGACATGGCCAAATTGTCTTTAAAATAAGTTGTACTTTTTACATTCCACCAAGATTATTTGTAAGCACTGTTTACCTACAACCTTTACAAAAATGGGTATTATCAAAATGTTTTATATTTGCCAATCTGGTAGGTGAAAAATTCTACCTCATCTCCAACTACTCAACTGGCGTTATTTGCTCAGTCCTCCGAACATTTATGCTTATTTTAATATGCATTTTCCCTATCTACTATTGTGGTTATACTAATAAATTAACTTGTAGCTCTTATTAGTACAACCACAATAGTAGATAGTGTATCAAAGCCTGTGCTAAGAGATATGCTTTTCCTCCAAATTCAACAATCCTACAAGGAAGATATTTTCCTTGTTTTGTAGAGAAATAAAGTAGAGGCTTAGAAAGGCCAAACTCCAGAAATTTGTTCAAGGCCTCACAACTGGGAGGTGGAGGAGCCGGAATCTATCACAGCAGTTTATCCCCTGAGGTTATGATCTTTCCACCACACACATGATCTATTGAATTACAGTTAGAATGTTAATCTTCTATTTTCAATAAGGCTATTAGCTTCTTCAGCTTATCAAAATAGGGACAATGTCTTATATTGTTTGGTAAATGAATAAAGTACCAAATATTCAATTATAATCTGTTAATTGAATAGAATACTTGTCCTAAGATACTACTTACCCACAACAGTGTTTTTGTAAATGGTGAAATACTTTATAAATTACCACTATTCTTCCCATGCCAGCAACTACCATAGCACCTGGAACAATGCAGGAACTTAAAAAAGTATTTGCTGAATGAATGAGTGAGTGACTTTTGGCCTGTGTTTAGAGAAGCTTTCCTGTTCTAAAGATGACCCATGAACTAGAAGAAAATTGAAAGATGCTCAGATCCCATTAAGTTTGAAATAGTTTATCCTGGATTCCCCAAAGCCATCCTTTATGGAAGTTCTTTGATGTTTCCCAATAACCAGGCAGAATTCACATTTAGAGTATAAGCTCAGCTCCTGCTAGGTAGTGTGGACAAGTGAAGGGCTAAAGGACATAGCCATGTCACACAGATGGGAACAACAGTCCCCCAGCCCAGAGATCTGGATCCCTTCTGACGGGCATCTATAGATAGGCTGGAGAAGCATGGCCTGTGCCATGATCGTAGGGGAGCCTCACAAGAACCCTAGAAGCCCATGTAAACAAACCAGAAGTGATCCATCCACAGATTGACCTAAGTTAAAACAATATTTTCAGCCTCTGCCTCCACTCAAGATCAAGAATGTCATGAATTTCTACTATTCTACTGTATATTACTATACTGCATGTATATTAATTGACTACTATGCCACCTGTACATTAATTGACTAATGGTCTTATTGATTCTCTCCTCAAATTTTTTTTTTTTTTTTGGTGGAGGAAGGGACTTACTTTGTTCTTCTTCCTCTGGTTTCTTAAGTTGAATACTGAGTAGTTTATTCTTAGAGTTTTCTAATTATAAAAACATTTAAAGTTTGAATTTTTCTATGAATTAACTTTATCCCATGGGTCAATTAGTCAGCCAATGCTTAATTATTGAGGATCTATTACTTACCTTTAAAATACAATTATGAGAAAGACAAGTTTCTTACTCTGAAAGAACTTCCATTCCAGAGGAAATGAGAGGAAGAAAATAAACAGGTCCAATAAGTGCAATGAAAAAACAAAATAGGTAATGGGATTGAGAGTGACTTGGGAAACTGCTTCAGGCAGGTGATTCAACAAAGCTTTTTAAAGTAGACAACATTTATGTTGAATTATAAATGAAAGGAAACAGCCAGGCAAAGGTTTATAGCTGCACTATCCAAAGAGGTAGCAACTAGATAACCAAATTGAATTGATTAAAATTTATACATTCAAATTAAAATTAAATTTAAAACTCAGTTCCTCAGTTGTCATAGTCACATTTCAGGTGCTCTGCAGTCTTGTGTGGTAAGGGGCTACTGCATGGGATGTCCCACGCGTGGAACATTTCCATCCCCACAGGAAGTTCGGTTACACAGCACTGATCCGAAGCCATGATGTATATAGGCAGAGGAAAGGGTAAGACAGGAACTACCTTGGCATTCTGCTGGATGAAAAAAAGGCGGTGTGGCTGAAGGGGACTGAGTGAGGGGACGGAGATAAGTGAGGAGGTTGGAGAGCTAGGTGGGAACAGGCCATAGAGGTCCTTGACCACCGCGGCTCTTTATGCCAATTGCTGTGGAAATCCACCAAGGTGTTTTACACAGGGTGGCAATGATTCTGATTCTACCTCCAAAAGATCATTCTGAAGCTGTTGAAACTAAGAGCTGATAAGCCACTAATACCAAACAAGTTTTTATTTGTTACAACTTTCTCTTTGAACAAAAAAAGTTATTTTAAATACACTATTTAAAAAAAGAATTCCAAGTGGGATTTTTTTTGGGAGGGCAGCAGGGGAAGGTTGTAATTTCATTAATTTATGTTTTTACTGCATTGTGGTCTGAAAATGTGGCCTAAAAAGTTTATGGTTTGAATAACTAATTAAGGCTTTTGTTTAATTTTTCTTTGTAATTCCGTAAAGGGCCAATTTTTATAAAAAGTTTGTGGGTATAAGCAGAAAAAAAAAGTAAGAATGAGTATTCCCTGTTTATAGGGTATCAGATATATTTCAAGGTTGTTAATTGTGTTACTCTTCTCATTTATATCTTTTTAATGTTTTGTTTAATTGATCTGTCAAATTTCAAAGGAGATGTATCAAAGTCTTCCAATACTAATATGGTTCTGTCAAATTCTTCAGATATTCCTAAACATTTCTGCTATACATATCTTCTTGATTAGTTGTTTGTTGCATAAAGATTCATATCTATTATTTTCTTCTCTGCATATTATATTTTTTGCTAACAAAAATTCTTCTGTTCCTGAAAGAAAACTATTCTTCTAGTCACAACACTTCTGATACCAAAGTAGGCACCCACAACACTTTTAACACCAAAGGGGTGGGTTTTCTCCACACCAAGCAACTCTTTAACTCTCTGCAGACACCAAGTTGGTGTCCTACAATTTAATTCAGTTCTGACACTAACCACCTGGAGTTAGTGTAGACCCCAAAGGTTAAGGACTCAGTCTCACAGAACTGCCTCCATTCAGATACCAATCGCAAGTCTGGGCCTCTTGTACTTATGACCAACCAGTTATAAATCAGGAGGGTCCAAAACCACTCCTCAGGTTTGATCATTTGCTACAATGGCCCCCAGAACTCACTTTGCTTACGTTTTCCAGTTTATTATAAAGGATATGACTCAGGAACAGCCAAATGGAAGAAATGCATGGGCAAGGTGTCGGGGGAGGAGGACGTGGACACCTTCTAGCACCTCCATGTGTTCACTAACATGGAAGCGCATTCAATTTAATTGTTCAATAACCTTTTTAGAGTTTTCTCTCCTGCACTCTGTCCCCTTCCTGGAGGTGGGGGTGCCCATCCTGAGGCTATATAGGGGCCCCATCCTAAGTAATCTCATTAGCGTAAATTCTATGGTAATCAAAAGAGGTTCCTGCCAGGCACAGTGGCTCATGCTTGTAATCTTAGCACTTTGGGAGGTCAAGGTGGGTGGATCACCTGAGGTCAGGAGTTTGAGACCAGCCTGGCCAACATGGTGAAACTCCGCCTCTACTAAAAATATAAAAAATTAGCTGAACGTGGTGGCATGTGCCTGTAATCCCCGTTACTTGGGAGGCTGAGGCAGGAGAATACCTTGCAACTTGGAGGAGGAGGTTGCAGTGAGCTGAGATTGTACCACTGCACTACAGCATGGGCCAAAGAGTGAGACTCCATCTCAAAAGAAAAAGATGTTCCTTATGAATAACAAAAGACACTGATATCACTCAGGAAGTTCTAAGGGTTTTAGGAGCTCTGTGCCAGGAACTGGCGACAAAGACTACATATATTTCTTATTATATCACTATATATGTTTCACCTTTCCTCTATAGATAGATATTGGAACTGTTTTTAATTTTTGCTGTCTTCAACAATGCTCTTTATCCTAAACCTCTTTAGGCATATTACTTTCAACTCTGTTGTGTTGACGAAGAAAAAGAGAAAACATGAACCAATGTGTTTTAGGACACTATGAGATGTTTTTATTAGTCAGGACCCTAAGGAATATGTGTGATGCTTTTTTAAGTTAAACTTTCTCCCTTGTTGACCCACCTTTATAGCTCTTGACACTTGGGAATCGATTTTACTACCATACTGTCAAAACTGGAGGTAACAAAATAAATTATGTTGAACAGTCTCCTTTAAGTTAGAAATTTAATACTAGTGATAAATGTTCAGAATGATTCACTAGATCACTGAGTGCAAAGTAAGAGTATTTGGAATAGAAGAAATCTTGCAGATGGTACAAAGACAACTTTGACATTTAATCCAACAGCATTAAACTGAATGAGATCAGAGGGACTTTGAAACTACAGTTCCATATGGCTGCTGTTATAGAAAATCACCAGGGACTGTTATTGAGTTTGTTGAACACTACTTACAATAAAAAATTATTATCATCTAAGGAAGGAAGAAAATTCATTGATTGCAAAGGTAGATGCTCCATTGCTGTAATTCAAATGAAATCACTTGCACATTTGTCACGCCACAGAGAACACCATCTCCAGCCTCTTCCCAACGAATTATTAATGGGGAGTGGAGATTATTTGATGAAAGACTGACAGGGAACTACTTTGAGCAAAACAAGTGTCGTTGACACTCAGAGAAGCAGGTGCTGATGAATAAACATTGTGGCGGTAGAGTACAATGAGGCGTGGAGATGATTTGGACATGCAGTGTGTGTGGACTGATTTGAGTGACACGGCCTATTCTGGGTGAAGAAAAATAAAACAATTAGAGCCTTCAAAGAGGATATTTCCTGCCAGGGAATCTATAAATATGATTTGCTTTTGTGGTGATTCTTCTATTGAGCTACAACTCAGGCCAACAAAAGATTCAAGGTGAGAATTGAACTGACTGTGAAGATATCTTCCACTCTTATATTCTGGGATGAAATTCAATTAGACTCTCCCCTTGGATCAGAAATCTCCATGGGTCTCCATGCTGAAAGCCTAGCATGCCTGTAGCACACCTATCAGGTAGGGGGAACAGTCCCAAAGAACTAATAGACAAACAGGCACTGAAATTTAGAACTACCTTTGCAAAAATTGAGACAGAAAAATCTGACATAGGAAAATTATGATAGTGAAAGAAATTTGACCTAGCCAACCCCATCTTGTTTCTAATCTCTAAACTGCCTTTGTTCATTCTTGAGTGTAGGTTGAGCTAACTATGGGAAGAATTTAGTTTATAGTTTAACTTTGAAACAAAGATAACAACCTCTTCCCAAAACAAACCCTCTCCTTGCTTGGGGTTCATACTGCCTTTCTAAACCCAACAAATTAACCACAAGATTAGAAATTATGACTCAGGAGTCAGCCAGAGATCACAAGATTACTAACCTTCCCAGTTGCTCCTGTAGAAAACATCACTATTGTAAAACCCGAGATTGGTGTTCGAGGTGTTTTTCACACACTGCAATTGGTGCCACCCAGGCTGGTAAACTGACTTATCTGGTCCTGTGGTCTCCTCACCCAGGAACTGACTGAGCACAAGAAGATAAGCTTTGACTCCCTGTGACTTCATGCCCAACTCAATCGCTCTCTATTACCTAACTCCCTGTCTACCAAACTATCTTAAAAAACCTTAGCCCCTGAATCTTCAAGGAGGCTAATTTGAGTCACAATAAACTCCTGTCCTTCCACTTAGTTGGCTCTGTGTTTATTAAATTCTTTCTCTATTGCAAAAACCTGCTGTTCTCAGTGTATCAGTTTTTCTAGGCAGCAGACAAGATGAACCCACCAGGTGATTACAAATCCAGCCAACAACTTGCTCAATGTCCAGTGCCTTAGGTGAGAAGATTTCTCTGACTTAGTGATATCCATGTCATTTCCTCCTTAGCAGATGTAAATTGCCTCTTTTCCTTTCAGAGCTGGGTCACTTATTGGCAAGGCTTATGTGGTCGTGATACACCTTTAAATTGTGAACTATCACAGTGCATGTACAACTCCAGCACTAAGGCAGCCCCATCATCTTCCAGGGCTAGAGATCCCCAGGTGTCGAGGATGGACAAGCTGGATAGACTGAAAGTTCTTGTAGCTTTTATACTCAACAATAATAAAAGGCTTCACATTGTATAAATTCATTTCCTCCTGAACTCTGAACATATGAGTAACAAGCTCTTTTTCCTCTATCTACTCTTAATGTTGAAAAAGCTTGAGCTGCTTTGGTCGAAAAGCCTTAGATTTTGTACCAAATGCACAGTTAACTGGTTCTTTTCAGCAATGTTAACGTTGTTACATTTCTGAACAAATAACAAACAGCGTCAAAAGTAGCTGACCACCCACTTTCTCATATCTCATTTGATCCTTATCAAACTCCCTTTGCCCTCATTTAATAAAGAAACCTATGTTCCAAAATGTATGTAATTTGTCTAAGATCATACAGCCAACAAGTGGAGAAGCCAGAGTTTGAACCTATATTGGACTTCAAAGCCCAGTATTCCAATAATATCTTACTACTTATAAAGGGAGGTGGACTGTTGTAAAAACACTAAAGGCTAACTTTTTAATCGACAAATCATAGTTGTATACATTTACAGGATACAATGTGATGTTTTGATACATGTACATAATGTGGTATGATTACATCAAGTAAATTAACTTACCCATCACTTTACTTACCTATCTTTTTTATGGTGAGACATTTGAGATATACTGTCTTACTTATTTTGAAATACATAATACATTATTCTTGACTATAGTTACCCTGGTGTACAATAAATTTCAAAAGCTATTCCTCCTGTCTATCTGAAACATTGTACTCTTTGCTAAGCAAATCCCCACTCCTTCCCTCCCTATACCCTCCCCTCAGCCTCTGATAACCATCATTCTACTCTCCACTTCTATGAGTTCAACTTTATCAGATTCCTCATACAACTGAGATCATGCAGTATTTGTCTTTCAGTGCCTTGCTTATTCCACTTAGCATAATGTCCTCCAGATTCATCCATGTTGTTGCAAATGACAAGATTTTCACATTTTTAAAGGCTGAATAGTATTCCATGTGTATATAGCACATTTTCTTTATCTATTTATCCATTGATGGGCACCTATATTGTTTCCATATCTTGGCTATTGTGTATAATGCTGCAATAAACATAGAAGTGCAGGTAACTCATTGACATACTGACTTCTTTCCTGTGGATATATACTTAGTGGGATTAGTGAATTATATGGTAGTTTTACCTTCAGGCTTTGAGGAACATCCATACCATTTTCTATAATGCTTTACATTTCTACAAACAACATATAAGAATTCCCTTTTCTCTACATCTTCTCCAACACTTATCTTTCATCTTTTTTATAAAAGTCATTCTAATACGTGTCAGATTATATCTCATTGTGGTTATACTTTGCATACTTCTGATGATTAGTGTTGGTAAGCATTTTTTTTCAGGTACCTATTGGTCATTTATATGTCTTCTTTTGAAAAAGATCTGTTCAAGTACTTTGCCCATTTTTTAATCTGTTTGTTTTCTTGCTATTGAGTTATTTGAGTTCCTTACATATTTTGCATATTAATCCCTTGTCAGATGTGTGGCTTTTTTTCATCTCTATGAAAAATGATGAGTTTTTTAAATCTGAGTTTTTTTCAGATGAGTTTTTTTCATCTCTGTGAAAAAATGACATTAGTATTTTGATAGGGATTGCATTGAATCTGTAGATCACTTTGGGTAGTTTGGACATTTTCACAATATTAATTCTTCTAATCCATGAACATAGATATCTTTTCATTTATTTGTGTCTTCTTCCATTTTTTAAGCAGTGTTTTATAGTTTCAGTATCCAGATATTTTACCTCTTTGGTTATATTTACACCTAAGTATTTAAATATTTTTATTGTTATTATAAAGGGAATTGTGTTCTTAATTTTCTTTTCTGATAGTTCATTAGTATATATAATAGAAACACTACTGATTTTTATATGTTGTATCCTGCAACTCTGCTAGATTTATCAGTTTGAATAATTTTTTTGGTGGAGTCTTTAGGGTTTTCTATGTATAAGATCATGTCATCAGCAAATATAGATAAGTTCCTTCTTTCCTATGCATATTCCTTTTGCTTCTTTCTCTTGTAATGGCTAACTTTTATTAAGGAGTTTCTGTGTCCCAGAAATTATGCTGAATCACAGTGCATCTATTCCTTACCAAAAACTAGTTAGAAAAGTAGTGTTATTTTACAGAGGGAGAAGACACACTTGGAGAGCTAGAATCTCAGAGTTGGGGATGAAATGAGGCACATCAGCTCCGAAAGTCCAATCACTGAGCCACTGAGCCATGCTGCCTCCCTCCCAAGGTGAAGAGAAAGGAGGTAGTGTTACCTACTCTCCAAAGGACCAGAAGGCATAGTGTTTTACATCAAATTATTCCCCAAAGAAAACCGGGTTTGCTCTCTCTCTGACAGCTTCCTAAAGCAATGCTGCTTTGGCACTGATGTTGAGAACAAGGCTTCAGTCTGAGAATCCAAGGCTCAACACAAGCCTTGAGAACACAACGTTCCAGCTTCTCTGACCCTGAAAACACAAGACTGAAATGCCCACTTGGAACCACAGCCCTGTGACTTTCTTTTGTATACAACACACAGCTAAGTTCAAGGGAAAAACAGAAAACATGATGGAGTTTGAGAAGTTCTAGAGAACACTAGAAATGGAAATACAAATTATTAAAGCTTATTGAAGAAACCTGGTATGTAAGAGACCTATTCAGTCTGGAATAAGGAAGACTGTGAGGAGAAATGATTGAGCTGCATGGGAAAGTTGCCCTGCTGACCAAATTCTGCTATAAGATTTACGGGATCCCCCAACGTCTTAAAAATAGTCTCCTACAGTCTTGCAACTTTGGAGGCATGTGCCCTGTGCCTGCAATGCCCTATACATCCCTTTCACTATTTCTCAGTCATTTGCAGCCTCATTCATCAATGACTCAGGTATTTGGCTCAGGTCAGTCGTCCTTCCCCAGGGCCAACCCTATCAGATCAATGGTGCAAAGCACTCTCTATCTGCCTATGAAATTCTATCTTTTGATCTGGTTTTACTCAACAACCCCCCAGCACACTACTCTCCAACCTCATGGAGACCTCTGGCCATTGACCCCTTTTTTTCCCTCAGTCTCCAACATTCTACCCCTTTCTCATTTTTCTCCCTATTTTAGCTAGACCCAAAGGACCACAACTCGTGCCTACACGTCCCTTCTCTTCTGTCCTTTCAACAACCTACCCTGACTTCAATCCTGAATGACTTTGATTACCTGCCCCCTCCATGGCTGTATGTGGATTGCTAAGCACCACTGGAGAAAATTACACAAGTGGACTCATTGGTATCACTAGAAATTCATGATCACCAGCCTTGACTGTCCAGGAAGCCTACCATTTCCCGGTCAATCCACATTTTTATTATTTTCCAATTTTTCTCATCTCCTTAAATCTTAGGTTCCCTTACCTTCTCATTTATTATTTATCCTCAAGCCCAAATATGCAAAAGTTCCCAAACTAGCACTATAGCATCTGCTGCTTGGGCCCCACCCAGATCTTCTTTTCAGGTAGGGTCACTCTTTCCCCAGCTGCTGCAGGAGTTGTCACCCTTCTCTGGAGGATCGTCCTTAGGTTATAGAAGCTGCCTTATCCAGAGATTGCAGGGAGGCTGTGCACCCCACTCCCCTTCCAGAAGGGCAGTCAATGGCCAATTACAGACTGATGCAGAAATACAGGAATCAAGCCCGCTTGCTGGAAGGACAAACTCTGTGGAAACAATTCACACTCCAGAACGCCTGAGGGATCAGGCCAAAGTTTGGTTTCTGAAGCTACACCTTGGCCTAGCTTTTACCCTACGACATCCTCCTTCCCCACCCTTTCTTACACATTTTTCTTGAGAACACTTCTCAACAAATCACTTGCACAAAAATCCCCATATCGGGCTCTGCTTAGGGAATTTAACCTCAGATAACCATC
This sequence comes from Chlorocebus sabaeus, assembly GCF_047675955.1. Classification (NCBI taxonomy): domain Eukaryota; kingdom Metazoa; phylum Chordata; class Mammalia; order Primates; family Cercopithecidae; genus Chlorocebus; species Chlorocebus sabaeus. Next base: position 44,810,760 of record NC_132908.1, on the reverse strand, counting down.
TTTTTTGCTCCTCCTTTCCCCCTGTGTTGGAGCTGAGTGATCTTATTCAAGGCCAATGCCTCCTCCTGTGCTCTGGGCCTCATGCTGTTCTGTCTTCCCAGGAACCTTGCACAATCAATAATCCTTATGTGTTTCCCCCCTTGGCTCCATCCCATCAGGATTAAAATATGCTCAAGCTTCTCCCATCTTAAAAAACCAAATCTTCCCTTAACCTTCTCTCCTTTCCAGCTACTGCCCTCTCTCTCTTCTCTTCCATAGCCAAACTTCAGCATAAGGTTGTTGAAGCTTTAAAATAATTTCTTTTATGCTTACCTTTCCCCGTCATATGCAGAACATAAAGAGTCCACATTGTGGAAGGATTAGAGATTTTGGAAGACCTCAAGATGTGGTGAGAAGGGAGCCTTTTGAGGACGTACCTGCCATTCTTACTGTTATTTTGAGCATTTCTGGTACCTACGCTAGTGAATGTTGCCTGATGTGGCACTGTTTACATGCAACTCCTCCATTTCCTCACCCTCTGCTCTTTCCTTAACCCACTCCGATCTGGTCTCCTCTTCTGCCATTTCACCTCTGACCTCCATGTTGCTAAATCCACTGGACATCTTTCAGTGCACGCCCCACTTGATTTTTCTCCTCCACTCTGCTGTGTTTGCTCTTTTTGGCTTCTCTGTCTTTGCATCCCTCGTGCCTGCCTCACTGCCCCTTTTTGGCTCCCCTTTCAGTTCCTCTACCTTTAACCACCCATTCAATGTTGTATCTCTCATAGTTCTGTCTGGAAGCTGATTTTTTTTTCACTCTGCGCCTGCCCTAAGCAACCTTATGCATTTCCAAGGCTTTAATCACCACGTCGGTGAAATAGATCCCTAAATATCTAGCCCAAGTCTTTCTTCTGAACTCCAGACTCATATATTCAACAGTCTTTGTCACATCTCCATGGGGATACTTCAAATATGCCTTAAACAGAATATGTCTAGAATTAAATGCATATTTTTTCTACCAAAACTGCAGCTTCAATCTTGATAGCCTTAAGAAATTTCATCACCACCCACATAATTTCTCAAGTCAATAATTTATGAGTCAGTTGTTATTTCTCTCCAACCTTGTATTCAATCAATCACCAAGTCCTAATAATTCAATGTCTTAAATGTCTCTCAGATATATCTCCTTCCATTCATTCCCCAATGACAGTATGCTAGTTTAAGCCATCATTATTTCTTGTCTCAGTATTTTAAAAATTTTTGTATCTATTGGGGGTTAGTTGTAGGGAATGGAAATCACTTTACCTTTTAAGTGTAAACGGATTTAATATGGGAAATAAAGAGTTTGCTTGCACAATCCTTGAAGGACTGGAAGGCTCTGGGCTAAGCTTCCTGGAATAACATCCAGAACAGCATCACAGAAAAGGCCCAGCAGGGGAACTGCTACCCTAGCAGAACAAGGCTTTTAAAAGCGCAAAACAGATTATGAAATCCTCCTGAAAAGTCATTGGTGGTTTCCCATTGCTTGTTTTTTTTTTCTTTTTTCCTTTCTTTTTTTTGTTTGTTTGTTTCTTTGAGATAGTATCTTGATCTGTTGCCCAGGCTGGTGTGCAGTGGCATGATTATAACAAACTGTAGCCTCAAACTCCTGACCTGAAGCAATCCTCCTGCCTTGGCCTCCCAAAGCACTGGGATTACAAGAGCGAGCCACTGCCCAGCCTTCCCATTACATTTCAAATATAATCCAAATTCCTCATTATGGCCTACAAGTAGTGTTTATCATGTGCTTACGATGTGCCAGGCACTGTGCTAAGTGATTTTTGTGGATTAACTCATTTGATCCTCAGAATAAACCTATGAGGCAGATAAATTATCCTAGTTTTTAGAGATGAGTCAATTATGATTTAGGAAGGTTAAGTAACATTCCTAAGGCCACCCACCCAGGAGGCAAGGCCATCAGACTTCCTGTCTCATAGACCATGCATATTTAGCACACTGCTGTCCCACTGTCTCCATCAAGACAGACCCTGGGAATATCTCCAGCCTCGCTTCTCATCACTGCCTCCCTCACTCCCTATTCTCTGCCAATGCCGGCCACCCTCAGTCATAGATATGCTCTGTCTTACCTCCAAGCTTTTGCACTTGGCTTCTTCTTCTTCTCTGGAACATTCTTCCTCCTCTTTTTTCCCTAGCTCATGTCTGCTCATCCTTCAGGACAACTCAATTAAATTCCCCCTCCTCCAGGAAACCTCTCTCCTGACCCCTTGGAAGTGGTAGAGTCTCCCAATTACCCCATCTAGGGGTAATTCCCCCCACATCTACTCTCCCGCAGCACTTCACACACATGGAATTATCCCCTAAATCATCTAGTAATTCTTTAATGTGTGCCCTCCCCATAAAGCTGCATGGTGGCAGTCACTGTGCCTGCTGAGTCCATCTCTCTCCTAGGGACCCAGAATTCTGCTTGCCACAAAATGGGCATCCAATAAATATTTGTCAAGCAACTCACTAATAAGGGGAAAGAGATTTAAATAACTCATTATCTAAAAGAAGGATAATAAAAATAAAAACATCTCAACAAAAAGTGTGGGCAAACTCTTTGAAGAAAGAAAAGAGGAGTGATTAAGGGGAGGTAGGAAGGCCCACAAGACCTCAACCTCCTGAGTCCCTCTTGAGTGAGACTTCAGTGTGACCAGCTCCCTGTGCGTAACTTGGTTCTCACCCCATACCCAGCTTGAAGCAGGGCTCAGATGTTCCACACACTCAAGAATTAGTCCCAAATCCACAATGGTATGTCATTAGATCCAAATATGCAGTGCTATATTTCCAGGAGGTTGGAAGTTTGTGTTTCATACCGTGTGGCCAAATTGTGGTAAATACATCTTTAAACTGCACTGCTCTGTCCCCAAAGTCCTCTCTTGATGCCAGCCAACAGATCTCCTCTTTCTCCTCCAGAGTAGCCCTTCCACTCCGAAACCAAGACAGACCCAGCCTCCCTCCCACAGGGGCTGCCCATGTCTGTGTGTCCACCTTTCTCTCTTTGGATAAGGAGTATGGTTCACTCTTTCCTTCTCCAGGGCACATCCTCACACTCAGTCCCTGATCCACAACAAAGGCTCCTCCTTGGGTTCCACGTCCCCTTGTCGTCCAAAAGACCAAGATGGCTGAACAGAAAGGAGTGCTTTATTGGCAATATTGATTTGCAAGCACAGAAGACAAAGTCTCCATGGTGGACCGAAGGTGCTCTCTCTTTGAAGAGGGGAATGTTGGGTTACGTTTTATGCCTCGCAGGGCTGGTATCATATATATTCAGCAGGTTTAAAGGAAAAGCTATGCATATTTATGAGAGGAGCTGAGCGCATGTGGATTGGGTAAACGTGTATGTAACATACATCTCATGTTCACTTTGGAGCAGGGTTTTAGCATCAAAAGGTGGTGGAATTTGGCTCTTTACATCAAAAGGTGAACTATAGGATGCAAAGACAGTTTGTGTGCAGTCTCTATAAGCTGCCAAAACTGGCCTAAAATCTACAGTAGCTTCTCAAAAGAGAATGTTTGGAAGGCTGGTCCTCTGTTCAGAGTTGTAATGGCCGATAGCTCCCATTTGTAAGTTTTGTAAGGCCGTAGTATTTCTTACAGTAGGAATTTAAAAATGTACCATGGCAGGTGGGCCCTGAATTCTCAACCCGTAGGTACCTTTGCTTCCTTAACCTTGGGCCCATCTTAGTTGACAAAGGGGTGTCTATTTTGGTCTCTCAGATCACATCCAAGGAGGCATATTAAACCTGTGTAACTTTTGGTTTTAATAATCTTTTGTTCCAAGCTGTTGTAGACTCCCACATCAAGAACCATGCCTGGCAGACTCAGATCACAGTTTCTTCTAGGATGTAGGCATAATATGCCCCCTTCTGCTCTTCATTGCTGAGCTATAATTCTCAGTGCCCTGGGAAATAGACTAAGAGGCTTCCAGAGAAAAAGTATGAGATGAAACAGCCTTTCCACCATAGTGAAGCGTGGGAAGAAGTCAGGTGACAATCTCAGGCACGCGTCGTCACGTTCTCCCTCATCTGGTAGAAACTTTCCTGAGATTGGCAGAAATATCCCAACAGGTAAAGGAGAGTCAAGATCACTGTGGAGCAGGGGGTTGGGCAGTAGCGTGCTTCAGTGGGCATAGCCTGGGTAAAAACTACATTTACCTGGCCATATTCAAGGTGGTCCAGGGTGATGATGTGGCATCTCAGAGTGAAGTCAGATAGGAGGCCCCGTGGCGCCATTTCTGACTCCGTCAGGCCTGTATGTGAACTCCTGGGGGCCCAGAAGTTCCTACATGCTCCTGTGAAGATGACAGGTGCAGAGAGGACAACTGGTGCAGTGGAGGCCTGGGTCAGGAGGAGGGGGCCATCAGGGTGGGACCTTGGCTGGGCATGGTGGCTCATGCCTATAATCCCAACACTTTGGGAGGCCGAGGTGGGCAAATCACCTGAGGTCAGGAATTCGAGACCAGCTTGGCCAACATGGTGAAACCCTGTCTCTACTAAAAATACAAACATTATCTGGGCATGGTGGCGAGCGCCTGTAACCCCAGCTACTCAGGAGACTGAGGCAAGAGTATCGCTTGAACCTGGGAGGCAGAGGTTGCAGTGAGTCGAGATCTCGCCACTGCACTCCAGCCTGGGCAACAAGAGCAAAACTCTGTCTCAAAATAAAAGGTGGGAACTTGACGACCAGAGGCCATGATAGTGGTACCCAAGCAAATGGCAGTTCAGCCATTGGACCAGCTGAGCCAGCCAACAGCAAAGATGGGAGGAAGAGGACAGCATATGGACCAGGTGTCATGAGCCCCATGCCAGGAAGACTCAAAATTTTCCCCATATCCAGAAGTAAGGCAGAAGGAGGAGGAAAGAATCAATGGCTTTGAACTGACCAAATATTTACTCTATAGAGACTTGCTGTTTAAATGCTAGAGTTGGTGAAACCATGATTTGGCAAGTTTAATGTGCATTGCCTGCCCCCTATCTCATGCTCAGCAGAGATAGCTGAAGACCTGTGAGGGTCTGGCAGACGCAGAGCAACTGGAGATGCTCAGAGAGACCCAGCCCTTCAAAAGCAAGGCACAAGTCATGGGGCTAAATCCCAACATCCACATAGCCTCAACCAGGATTCTGAGGGAGGCCACGATGGAGCACAGCTCCTACCCTGACCTGAATGATCTGGTTGTTAATGAAACGTCATGCCCCTTCAGATCTCCCAAGACTGTGGCTCCCTGTAGCTGGAAGGCTATTAAAAAGAAAAATCCCAACTCTATTTTGAAATCTGTATGATTATTTCTAGCAGTGAGGCCCCTATCCCAGGGGATCATGAGGAGGGAGTCAGCTGCTATTTTCCATGGAGAACAAAGCCCGCCAAAGACACCCAGTGGGCTGGGAGAAGAAGTATTTCACAAGGTCACCAGGCTACAGCCTGTCTGCACACAAATTAGAAGTGGCATTGAGTGAATGCAGAGAAAGACAGGGTGAAGATCCCAGATACAGGCTTCGTTTCAACATGATTGCTGTGGTCTCTGGTTGTGGTCTTCAAAAGATTGTGGGTGGTGGTAGGCAAGACAGAGAAAGAGAGGAGAACTGTTAGGAAGGGCTGAGTTGTTTAAATGCTATGGTTGGTCTTGCAAAGTGATTGTTATCTCGAGGCCTAAATTCTGCTGATTCAATTGCTCTTATTTGGATTTTCAAATTATTCCTGACAAGATAATAAGTCTCTTTCAAAACATTAAATCGGATAAATCTCCCGGCTGGAGATCTCTTGTTCGATTTAATTTTCTGCAGATATTCTAAGAATCTAATGAGAAATCAAAATGAAAGGGCTTAATTGGAATCCTCTAATTCCCCAACACGAGGTCTCGTGTTAAAGAATGTGGAAGTAGACATGCAGTAAGATGTTTTCTTCTCTCTCTCTCTCTCTCTCTCTCTTTCTCTCTCTGGGTTTAGCTGAGTCCCCTCCTGACCTTTAGATGATCTTGTTAAATTTTCCAGTCTATAGAAGGCTGAGCATTAATTATAGAGCTTGATTTCTGCTTGTTTCTGTGGCCAATTTTAATACACTCCTCAGTTTTCTTTAGGTCTATTTAAGGCTGCATGTTGTGTCTTCAGCTGAGCTGTGTGGACATAGCAAATCAGATATCAGTTTTCAGAGCTGCTGTTTTGCAGATTGTGGAGGGTTGATAACTGAGCTTGTAAAGTCCCCTGGGAATTTGTTTGCCAAAATTGACTGCTTCTATTCTTAGGTGCTTTCCCAGATTAGTGCCTTGGGCATTGTTTCCACCCAAGCTAGGTAATAACCACTACCCTTTATTGAGCACTTACTATGTGCCAGCCACTTTGCCGAGCCTTTTCATGCCTGCTTTATTTAATCCATCTCCATGCAGCATCCCTGAGAGCCAGATTCTGTGATTATCCCCATGGTATAGAAGAGCAAGTCGGCTCACAGAGTACATGTCATTTGTTCTAGGCTGCACTCTTAGTAAACAGTTTATATACTGGGGGAGGATGGGATTTCACTCTAGATCTGTCTGCCTCCAAAACTCTCATTCTCATTACTCCAAGAAGAAAATATCTACGTTAACATGAAAAGCACTTTTAATGAGGTCCCAGGAATATGATATACCTTTAGTTAACAGAGCACAATTCTTGTCATACATCCAGTAACATCCATCCATAGGAACGAACTCTTAATTGCTTTTCAGGACTTTGTAAAAGAGGCAGGAGGAGGGAGGGGTGCTCGTGTTTCCTCACCAAAGAAGCTGCTGTCACCCAGATTGGGAAAGAAATTGATGTGACAGTAAGCAGTTTCATGTGCCCAGTATTGCAAGAGAAGACAGAAGCATCACATTCGCTGTTCTTGGCAAAGATCCCACCTCATTAAAGAGGATATTGGTCACTTTAAAGGTTCTGAGACAAATATGGAGAGAGTGCCTCACTAGAGAATCAAGTCAACAGAGGAAAGAACACCTACCCCAGGCTTTACTTTCTCTCTTACTTGCTACCTAGACTGACAGCTCCACCTCCCAGAAGACAGATGCTCCTGTCACCTACTATTACTGATCATTCTAGAGTAATGGAACCAAGAGGGTAAAGACTAGCCAGCAACTGCTTTGAATGGGGATTTGAAGTGTGGAGTTTGCTCTTGCCCCATCACTTCTTGACTTTTATTACCGGCCATGATGACACTGAAAAAAAAAAAAAGAAGAAGAAGAAAACAAGAAAAAATTCTGGTCAGGAGCCTCTCCTAGACTGGGTTTGCTCACAAAACTTTACTATAAATATAAGATGGTCTGTGCCCTTGCTTCTAAATTCACAAGGAAGAAGTTCAGTGAGGAAGGGTAGAGGAAGCTTATTTGGCTTAATCAGCACAAAAACTTTCCAAATGAGAAAAACTGTCATTATTCTAGGAGGTGGTGGCCTCCTTATAAATGGGTAACTATGACCTGACAGGGCTCAGCCCCGGCATCTGGAGCTGTAAGAACAGAGCTCTCCCCAACACCTGTCTTCTGTCTGCAGCTCTTTTCCTCTCCTAGGCTGCCCCACACCCTCATTTTTGTCCTCCACTGGCATGGAAGGCGTTTGTGCAGATGAGTTAAGGGAAATCCCCTTTGAAAAGCTTGACTGCGGGGGCTAGAATTTTAACTCTTCAGTGGAGAGAATAGTTTCTTCCAGTTTCCTCTATTATCCAAGAAGCAAACAGAGAACAAATAATTCAAATAGTCACATTACAGCAAGCAAGGACAGAGTTCAGAGGGAAGGTGCTGACACTCACGCCTGTGCTGTGATGCTGTGGGTTGGGGCTTGCTATCTCTGGGATCTAGACCATGGCTGAGTCAAACTCATTATGAACGATTTATTATTTATACCTCTGACTGATTTCCAAGAGACTTGAGGTGGCTTACACCAAAAACCAAGCCTACACTAAGCCCATAAAAACAAGATTCAAATGAAAAGAAATAGGCATTAAAAAAAAGCAAAACTGAAAATATTATTGCAGAAACCTGGACTACAATTAAGTAACAATTTTATTTTGAGCTTCCTGACATGCAAAGCAAAAAAAGGAACCATGACAAAGTACCTGCTTTCAACATCTGATTTTAAAAACACACCACATTTGTCAAGACGTAGGGACTACTTTGCTTTTCACTCTGTTCCACAGCTGCACACTACACCCCATGCAAAGGTCAGACAAAATGAGACCTTCCGGGATTTGTTAAGTAGACTCTTCAAAGCTCAAGGGAATCACAAATTCTTTCTCAAACAATGACATTCTTTGGTCATTTCTCTTAGGGGGAAAGATAGAGTATTTGTTCATTTCTTGATAAACTCACAGTAGGACTCTGAACGGAAGTTAATTTCATCAAAATACCCCCTGCAGGAGCAGACAAACAGTTGTCTGTTAGCACAAGCTGAAGTTCACTTCTTCTGAGTTCCATGAAAAGAAGCTAACTCCTGTTTCCAAAGGGCCAGTTACAGTGGGACAGGATGGTATTCCAGAGAACACTGAGCTGGGAGCCAGAATCGCCGGGTTCTTGTTCCAACTGAACAGCTAACATAACTTAGTAATACTGCGGAAGTCCCTTCTCTCTGAGCTGCACTTTTCATTTGTATCATGACAGGGTTGAAATAGTTCAGTGGTTCTCAACTCTGGCAGCATTTTAGAATCAGTCGGGGGAGTTTGTTTGTTTGTTTGTTTGTTTTTTTAAACAGGTTACCTAGGCTGGAGTGCAGTGATGAAATCACAGCTCACTGCAGCCTCAGCCTCCTGGCCTCAAGCCATCCTCCTGCTTCAGTCTCCCAAGTAGCAAGAGCTATAGGCACACGCCACTGTGCCTGGCTAATTCTTGTATTTTTAGTAGAGACAGTCTTGCCATGTTCCCCGGGCTGATCTCGAACTCCTGAACTCAAGCAATCCTCCCTTTTCAGCCTCCCAAAGTGCTGGGATTATAGGCATGAGACACTGTGCCCAGCCTAGGGGGAGTTTTTAAACATACACATGCCTTGTCTCTTCTACAGAGAAACTAATAACATGTAATTCCTAGGGGTAGAGCCCAGGCATCAGTATTGTTAAAAACACCTCAAGAAATTGTCAAGCGCAGCCAGCGCTGAGACCACCGGATGCAATGATCTCTCAGATGCCTCTCCAGATGCCTGCGTCCACGGAGATATCCTTATTGTGAGGGACACCTGGGTTATGATTCCCATGGGCATGGGGCTCTTTCCCACAGAGTCAGCTAGGTTAAAAAGAGCAAAGCAGAAAGGTCCTATAAATCATGCAAAATGAGCTGTCTGCTTATGCAGCTGCACAGCAAAAACGCCTCAGTGTACAGCATGTATTTTGCCTTCTTGATGAGAAGCAGCAGCCTCGAAGCCTAATGCAGAGCATAAGCTCCATTGTCAGTGACCTCAACCCACCTCTCTGGCTGCCTCCTCTCCCCACGCGGGCACTCTTACCTCACTTCACATGCCAGGTCCTCCCCACGGACATGCTGATGAAGAGCTGATACAGCTTGAGCTAAACCTCAAGGGCTGGCTGGCGAAATGTTGCTGAAACACCAAATGGCTACTTCTGCCTTCATTTCGAGTAGACATAACTCAGCACCTACGTGGCAGAGGCTGGATTAGCCTTGCTGCTTCATTTTTAAATGTTTTACTGCATTTGTGGAAAAGAGGGACGATCTCCTTTCCCCACTGACCATCACCCTGAAAAGAATAGCAGCATCATGCAAGGAAGAGGTTTAGACGTAAACTTGATCCCATGCTGCAGGGGCCCCTGTGACTAGCCTTGAAGGATGGCCAAGGGGCTCGGTGGAGCAGGTTGAGGATGAAGTCAACAAGGCAGTCCTCTCCGGATATGTGGTGGCAATGGCTTATCCTAGGATCTGGGGCCCAACTTGCATGGTTGACCAGTAGGCCCATGCTCCAGGCCTTTACCATATCACTCGAGTAGTTTGATTGGACTCCATCTTAACATCTTGGTTAGGATGGAAGTCTTGGCCCAAGACTTTTTTTCCTTTATTCTTTTGCTTTTCTTTTAAAGACATGGCCTCACTCTGTCACCCAGACTGGAGTGCAGTGGCACAATCACAGCTCACTGCAGCCTCAAACTCCTGGGCTTAAGTGATCCTCCTGCCTCAGCATCCCAAGTAGCTGGGACTGTAGGCGTGTGCCACCATGCCTGGCTAATTATCATTTTATTTTTTGTAGAGATGCATTCTCGCTGTGTTGCCAGACTGGTCTCAAACTCCTGGCCTCCAGCAACCCTCCTGCCTTGGCTTCCCAAAGTGCTGGGATTACAGGCGTGAGCCACCGTGCCCAGCCAAGAATTCTACATTAACTTTTAATTCCCTGGACCATTTGAAAAGAAGATAATTGGTGCCTATATCATGATACTCTCACCTACTATACTTACCTCTTCCTGCAAAAAGCCAGCCTTCTAGAACACAGAACAAGTGCTGTACCCAAAGTATCTGACAAAAGTTCACCAACATAGAATAAACACTAAATTATTGAGAGGCTTCTGGTTCCACTACGGAATATAAAGAGGCAACACCTTGACAAACTGAAAATAATATAACCAACAAAAATCAGGAGGCAAGGGGAGGGACACAAAAACGTAAGCAGAATAAAGGACTCATCCACCATAGTAAGAGTCAAAATCCACTTCAGAACCTGAAATAAGAGTTAACAACAGAAACAGAAAATAGAGTTAACGACAGCTTTAGAGTTAACAATTCAAAAGCTTTCCCAATATATTTTCTTGATCATAGAGAGAAATCCTTTTGGGATTTAATAATATTTGTTTTGTTTTGTTTGTTTGTTTGTTTGTTTTCTGAGACGGAGTCTCGCTCTTTCACCCAGGCTGGAGTGCAGTGGTGCGATCTCGGCTCACTTGCTCCCTCCGTCTCCCAGGTTCAATGATTCTCCTGACTCAGTCTCCCGGCTAGTTGGGACTACAGGCTGCACCACCATGCCTGGTTAATTTTTGTATTTTTAGCAGAGACAGGGTTTCGCCATGTTGGCTATGCTGGGCTTGAACTCCTGACCTCAGGTGATCCTCCAACCTTGGCCTCACAAAGTGCCAGAATTAAGGCGTGAGCCACAGCGCCCAGCCGGAATTTAATAATACTTGTAATAAGAAGTGTTTGATAGACATTTGGAAATTTCTTCAGTTTCTCATCAGTTCTTTCCCGTCTGTTGAGTTCATACAGTTAAATTTAAATATTTTTATTTTTTTTTTTAAAGTATGTATAGTGCAATTCCTGTCTTTTTTTTTTTTTTTTTTTGAGACTGGGTCTCATTCTGTCACCCAGACTGGAGTGCAGTGGCACAATCACAGCTCACTGCAGCCTTGACTACTCTGGCTCAGGCAATCCTCACACCTCAGGCTCCCAAGTAGGTGGGACTACAGGCATGGACCACCACACCTGGATAATTATTTTTATATTTTTTGTAGAGATGGAGCCTTGCTATGCTGTCCAGGCTGGTCTCAAACTCCTGGACTCAAGCGATCCTCCTGCCTCAGCCTCTCAAAGTGCTGGGATTACAGGTGTGAGCCACCATGCCTGTCCTAATTCAATTCTTAAAAGGGTATTTCTGTCTTTTGCTCCATGTATACATTCATTCCAGATGTCTGGAAACATGTTTACCAAGTGTTAATACTAGACAGTGGAAGTTTAACTTGTTTCAAAATTTGTGTTTTTCTGCCTTGTTTGCATTTTTACCATGAGCATGTACTGTATTTATATAAAAAAATGAAATTATGACTCAAAACAAGTCCGTGACTAGGGGTCCATGGATAGCTTCAAGATGAACTCTAAAGTGATATGCAGTATTATATATATATACACGTATGTGCACATTTTTTTCCAGAAAATGTGTCTTATTTTCATCAAGTTATCAAAAGTGTTCATGACTCCTGAGTGTAGTTCTCTGTCTTCTATATTTCTTTCTCTTTTTTTTGAGACAGAGTCTCGCTCTGTCGCCCAGGCTGGAGTGCAGTGACATGATCTTGGCTCACTGCAAGCTCCGCCTCCCGGGTTCAAGCAATTCTCCTGCCTCAGCCTCCTGAGTAGCTGAGACTACAGGCACGTGCCACCACACCTGACTAATTTTATTTTGTATTTTTAGTAGAGATGGGGTTTCACTGTGTTAGCCAGGATGGTTTCGATCTCCTGATCTCATGATCTGCCCGCCTCAGCCTCCCAAAGTGCTAGGATTACACGTGTGAGCCACTGTGCCCCGCCTCTGCATTTCTTATACCTTCAGATTTTAGGCTTCTGGCTAATAATACAGTTGCTCTTGACTATCACCTAAGTGCCTGGCACTGTACCAGGAACTTTACATGTATTGTCTTTTGGTCCTCAAGCAACCTTATAAGGTAGACATGATCATTCCTATGTTACGGAGAAATGAGGGTCACGAATGCTCAGTCACTTGCCCAAGGTCACACAGAAATCCGAGGTAGAGCTTGTAATCTAAACCCACCTCTGCTTGCATCTGAAGTGCACACTCGCCCTCCTACATTCTGCTTCCTCATCAGACAAGTCACTGGAAGTCATTCATCTGTCATTATCTGAGGACCTGCAGTGTGCTGGCAGGGTCCCAGGAGCTGGGAACACATCCATGAACATCAGACAACAATTTTGCTCTTCTAGAACTGCTATTTGATCATTATAATAATTTTCTGAGGCAGGAAGGTATCAGTACCCCTACTTCATAGACCATCCACCTAAACCGGAGAGAAGTTAAAGATTTACCCAAGTTATGCAGCTATTGGGTTATGGAGTCAGAATATCACACCTGATAAGACTCATCCTTAAGTTTAAAATATGCATTTATTTTTAAATCATGTTACACCTTAATAAAAATGGTGGAAGTGATAGAATATAAAGTTAAGTTCTGTCCTCCATTGCCCCTAGCCTCACCTAATGAAGGCTGTTGGACATCCTGAAACAGGCTATGTTTTTCCCCACCTCTTTCTCATTTTTCCTTTTGGGGCCCTTCTCTCCATTCAAATTGCCCTATTTTGTCACCCAGGATCCTCAATTTGCTTCCAATTGTTTAAACACAGCTGTCTGTGCTACTCCCTCTTCTCCTACTCCCCAAAATACTACTTGGCACATTTTTTTCTATGCAGTCGTTGATAACTGAATACCTAGAGGATGTTGGACACGGTGGTAAGTGTTGGGAGGCACATTCAGAAAGAATAAGACACAAGCCCCTCCAGGGGCCTGTATTTGCACTTTAAATTGGAATTTGTTCAACCCCAAAAAGGCTCTAAGATATAAAAATGCATCTCAAATGGTAGACTTTTCAGATACTTTAAAAGATGTTTCATTAGATCATTTATTAGTTATCCAGGAGCTTGCCAAAAATGCACATTCCCAGTCTCCCTCCTCAGATATTCTATACTCCATATTCTGGAGTGGGGGGCAGGAATATGCACATTGGGCAAATTTCCCAGGGTCCGTGTACATTTTTTGAAAAGCATTGGTGTACTGGGGGAGATTGTATTGCGTACCTCCTCTGGGAATCCCAGTGTGATGGCCACACCCATGATACTTCTGTCGAGGAACTTATCACACTCGATTGCAGCTGTCTGTGTCTACTACCAGACAGTGGAACCCACTCCTATTCATCTTTGTAGCTCATTGTCTCTGGCACATAGTGCCATACCAGAGACATGAGGTAAACATGTATCAGGTATAGGAAGATGTGCACAACTCCACATTAGTCACACACACACATCATTGTCATCATCACCATCATCATCATCGTCATTGTCATCTACTGTATTCACATGGAAAAAGCTGGTCCTAGCTCTGTCCCACTACATGGTGCCTGGGATGAATATCTGCTTTTGCAATATGCTAAGAAGGAAGGCTTCATAAAGCCATAGTTGACTTGGCAGCTGGAGAAAAGTACAAAGGCATATTGCAAGAAGAGAGTTAAACTCTTGATTTATTCCCATGTCCATCTAGCATGAAACCTGCAATAATAAAATTGAGTGTTTTGGTGAAGATCACAGAGCAAGTTGTTCAGATCTAGGAATAGAACTACACATTTTTTTTACTTTCTATCAAGTCCTTATTGCTCTGATCAAACCTAGGAAATCCAAACCCAAATATCTTTGCTCTCATGCCACTATCTTGTAGCACCTGTGGCACTAGTAAAAATAGAATTATGTATCTGTAAAATCTTATTTTTCATATTGTAGATACAATAAATATAACTAGAATTTCTAATTCTTGATAGTAATGGATCATCTTGCAATCACTCCACTTTGGGAAGCCCTACGTTATATCAGGGGTTAATAAATGCTCTTCTAGTTTGGGAACCTCAGGGAAGGAAGCCCAGCATCATATGCAGAAATAAAAATGGAAAGATTTAAAAGACAGAGAGAGATGAGGGAGGAAAAGCAAGAAGGAAGGGAGGGAGAGAGTGGAAGAAGGGGAAAGAAAGAAGGAGCAAGAAGAAAAGAAAAGAAGAAAGGGAGAAGAAAAGAAGCAAAGAAGGAAGAGAGGTCTGAAGTCACAGATTTTTATTGGAAGCTAACTGCATTATATGCACAGGAGATCATTTCACAATAGTAACTCACAAACAACAAGGTTGGATTAGTCAAAGGGACATTAAGATCAGATTTGCTGTCGCCCATACTTTCCTCATTGCAATGTATAATTAACTGAATTTGGTAGGACACAAAGTAAAATTGCCCCTCCTTCATGGCATCCCTGATGCTTCTTGAGAGCCCACGAATGCATTTATGGTCAATATCTCTATAATCTTGGCAGCACTGTTTTTCACATTCAGCTTCCAGGCACTTGATTGAGACTCCAGCACAACGCATCCCTGATAATAGAACAGATAAGGTAGTTACTATGTTTAAATGGAGACAGCCCATTTGTGAATATGCCAGAATTTGCTGTAATAGAATTAAATAAGAAAAATGCTATGGTGAATCCAGAAAATCTCTACAAGTGCTGACGCTGTTTATAACACATTGCTCTGTACTTCACATATTTTGAAAAGATTTTAAAGGTCAACTAGTTCAATCTCCAAGCTATAAATTAAATATTGAAAAACAAAGCCACATTATCTTTTGAGAGGCCTCAGTTTCTTCATCTGTAAAATGAGAGGACTGAACAAGGTTTATTCTAGTTTCAACATCTCATATGTCAGCAAGAATACCTAGGAGCAGTAATCAGTCATGGTCCCTCTGGTGCATGGTCAAGCATATTGAGTAAGGAATGAAAACTGTCTCTCTCTTATTTGCTTCAAATATTAACTTACAAATGCTAATTTTAACTTGAACTGTGTAATGGCAATCTGATTTAGTCTGGAAATTACACCTAGATACATCTAGAAATAGAAACACTTCCACTTCCTTCAGGATGGTGAAGGGTTAATTACAGGCATTTATGGATAACCTTTCATTTCTATGATTTTACCTGACCCCTTACCAAATGTGCAAACTCAGTGGAAGTGTCAAAAGGGTAGTAAAGTTTCTAAAGCTAAAAAAAAAAAAAAAAAAAGGCAGGTTTTCTCAGACTTCCACAAATGCTAATCACTCATAATGACAAGTCATTACCCAAATCCATTTCTGGAAAGTCACAAGGACTTGACAGGTCAAAGCAGAAATGTCATCAATGTCATCTTGGCCTCCAGTAAGAGAATCTGCCAAATTAACCTTCAGTATACCTACACACCCTTTTTCCAAAGAGCGTAAGTACAAATAGAAAGGAAATTTCAGCACCTTCGAGAGAGGAAACTGACTCAATCAAGGCACATACATGGGAAGATGAGAGAGGCCACTGAGCTCCAGGAGCTAAGGGCTGGTATAAGGGTGTCCTTCAGCACAACTTAAGCTACGTGACATAATTATGGCTTTTTGTGGGGACAGGACTCATGCAACAGACACAAATACAGCTCTCTGAAATTCAGAAGTGGGGATACGGGAACATCTGAGCCCTTTGGGACAGGAAGAGGTTGAGATGTTTGGCTGCCAATAGCACTGGATCTCATTTTAAAAAATGCTGGTTCTATACAGATTCCTGTTAACAAATCTATTCATTATTTAATTTATGCATTCAAGCATTTATTTAGTCAACAAATGTTTTCTGAGTATCTGCTTTTTGCCAACTACTATTCTAAGTTCTAGGAGTACAGTGGTGAATGACTTGGGTAGTGCTTGACCTCATCAGATTTCCAAAAGGAAAACAAACAGTAACTAAATAATCATTCAAATAAGAAAATATAATTAAGTTACACACTTTATTGAATACACTAAAGAGAATGAATAGGGGAGAATGAGAGATTTGAACAGACTACTTGACCTAGTCAAGAGAGAGGACATAGATAAGAAGGCAGGATCTCCTAGTAGAGGGGCAGTAACAGGACTGAGAGTAAGGGACAGCAGCATTCCAGGTGGAAGGTACATTTTGTGCAAAGCCCTGAAGTGGGAATGTAAGAGGAACAAGAAAGTGAGGTCAGTGTGCTCAGAACAGAAAACAAGTGTAGGGAGTAAACAGTGCAGAGCCTGGAGTGGCAGGCAGCAGCCTCTGAATTACCAAGGCCAGGTAGGAACTGGAGAGAGGCAGTGGGAGAGGGTGGGAGGTAGCACACTCTGAAATTTACAGGCCAAAGTTGCCACAGATAACCAGATCCCTTGAATAAAGGAGGCTGCTTGAGGGCTGTAAGTACCTGAGTAAGTCATGGAGAGCCTTGTAAGTGGAGGTAAGGAGTTTGGAATTTACCCCACATGCAACGGAAGGTGACCAAGGTGCTTCAGTTGGAGGGCAATATGATCTGATTATTTTATAAAGATCACACTGGATATACATGGTAGAAATGAAAGCACAAAACCACACAACATGGAGAATCTCAGAAAGATAATGAATTTAAAAAACAGCCCCACAAGTCTACGTACTGTGAGATACCATCTTTATACAGCTCAAAAACAAGAAAACTAAGCAATACATTATTTGGGATAATAATGTATTTCATCCCATAGATGGGACGAAAGAGTATTTGTAAAAGGGAACTATAAAGATGACATTCAGGATAGTGATTACCTCTGGGAAGAGAAAAGAGGGTGGGGTAGGGGACACAGAAGTACTTAAAGTAGTTACTAGGTGCATGTTCTAGTCCTTAAGTTGGATGATGGGTTTTGGAGCGTTCATTATATAAATTTAATAGGAGGCAACTGAAGTATTTCACTTGAAGACCAATATGATCTGATTATAAGATCACACTGGGTATAGATGGAAGAAATTTAAAAAAAAAACAAGAAATATACAACATTTCCATGTATCAATTATTATATTTAAGAAAAAAGGACTCGTTCTGCCTACTATGTGGGGAGTGCATGAGTGGAATCAGTGAGACTAGTTAGGGGGCTGTTTCAGTTTCCTAGATGGAAGCTTCCATTTTACAGACTCCAGAAGGTCTGAGATCAGGCCCATAGCCCACCACCATACTGGCACCATTCTGTGAAAACTAATGGGATCAGTACATTTTTATTCAATAAGATCATGAATTTTCAAGTAGAAAGAGTGGCTAGATATATTGAAACTCAAGACATAGGCTCATAATGGTTATTGAATTACCAACTCTACAGCAACTGTATGTTTACAAATCACCTTCACATTCATTATCTGTTTTTCTCCAACTATAGGAGATTCATTCATCATGCAGGTGAGAAAGTGTCTACTCCAAGTTCACACAGCAAGGTGAGGACTGAGCTGCAACTGGAATGCTCCAAGTTGGTGTAGTCTTTCCAGGATATTTGGATGCCTTTCAAGCACCAAACATAAATGATTACCTTTAGTACTACCCCACCTTACCTTCCAAACCACTCTGTTTCAGCTCTGCCATATTTTGGCAATTATCTTTCAAACTCTGTTGTCTTTATAGGTTGCTACCCATGCACACACACATACACGAACACACATATATATGCACACATATATACATATATATATAGAGCATACATATTCTCTATAAAATTATCTAATTCTATATGCCCAGCCTCAACAATTTCATTCATTCATTGAGGGTGATATTTAATCTTTCTTTTTCTTTTTTTTGTTTTGCAACCCATAGTGTTGCAACCGTAGTGGGCATGTTGAGGTACTACCACCTATCACCCCAGGGGATCCCCAAAATTGATTCAGTTACTCTAGTGGCTAGGTAGGTTCTCCTTTTCCTCATCGCTCCAGACTGCATGCTCTGTTACAGATAAAGGCTTTCTTATATATGAGGGGACTGTTATTCAACAAAACTATTCAAAACAAACTTACACTCCTGCTAGAACTTTCTAAATTACAATCCCTACACCAGACACAGTATAGTTGATGAGCAAATCTTCCTCTGCATTCTGGGGCAGCAGTTTCCAATTCGCAGGATGCTAAGACATCTGATTTCTTTTTACAAAGGCCCTAGGTTCCTTCCCTACTCTTTTTATTTACAATCCTGGATCCACCATCACACTCAAGTCCACCATCGAGAATACAAGAAATTTATTCCTGAGCAAGGGAGTAACTAAGATCAGGGTCTATCCTAGGTCTAGAAGCTGAGCCATAGAAATCAAGATGTAGGATGCTGAGTAGGTAGATGCAAGGATGAAGCAAGGTAAAAAACTGGAGACATCAGCGTCTCAATGACCAAATCCATGTAGAAGCTTAAGACAGCAGTAGCAGGACGTGTTAGAAAATCCTGTATTCCAAAGTTCACAAACTGAAACAGGAAAAAAAAGCACAGAAGGCCAGTCTCTAAGAGAGATGAGTCTTCTGAGGACTTTAAACATCTAGTGGATTTGTTTTTCTAAGAATAAAAATGTTAATATCTATTAAGCATTACATTCCAGGTACCACTATAATCTCTTTCATGCGTAGTCTCATTTAATCTGCACAAAAATATGACTTTCCTTTTTTTCCATTTTGTAGATGAGGAAGCTGAGATGTGAAATGACTTACCCCACGTTACACAGCTACTGGGAAAGAGAAGAAACAGAGACAGAGAGAAGTTGGACTGGATTTGAATCTAGACAGTCTCACGTGCAAGCTACCATCTTAGTCAACAATTGATATTACTCAGGTGGACTGTGGCCTTCAACTCCCTCTAAGATTTCCTGACAACATACATCTGTATTATAAACATTTTCAACCAATATATATTGATTTGGCATTGACAGTTGCACATGTTTGTTGTTGGAGATGACTAGAACAAGCTTGAAAAGACCCTGCAGATAAAGACATCAAGATGCTTCACCCTCGAGTCCCCTTCGGAGGAGACACTCTCTCCGTCGTAACTCTGCACAGTCCCTCCAGCAGCTGTTGGATGACTTCCATGCCCTGGATTGTTAAATGAGGAGAATGGGGGCAGAATTAGAAGATACAGAAGGACAAGCTGAAGCATCATAATTCTGATTTTAAAAAATCAGGACACCATAAAAATTCTATTTCTGAAGATTTATACTCCACTTAATGCCATGAGGACTTGAGGTAGCTAAAAAAAATCTACTTGTAAAGCAAATAGGATTATTGGATTGTGAAATTGAGAGCCATAAAATTTAAAACAATTTCATATGAAACTTCAACCTTTTTTTGAATTTCAAAGTAAAAGAGTCAGGCACTATCAGGAAAATTTGAATCTCAAACAAAGAGGAGAGGAGCCAAAATTTCCCTTTGTTGAGCAACTGAAAACCCATCATCAGTCCGGAGTGACTCAGGTTAAACACCTGCTCTGGGGCTGATGCCTGAACTTGCCCCTGATTTTTGCTGTGTCAGGTTTGAAACTAAAAATCAGGCATCTCCTATCCCCTAGATTCCTCTCAGTGTCTGCAGGAGCCCTCTTTCTTTTTTTCCTGTGGAAAGGCCGTTACAATGTCTCTGCCCACTTTCGCCTCTTTGTGAACATGGCACAGGAACTTTGCACTTCACATGGTCTATAAGGTATCATCTTCTCATTTTTCCCCTTTTGTGTTAAATGTCTTTTCCCAGTAGAAAAGTAAGCTTTTTTAGTGTAAGGACACTCTCTGATGCCACCTTTGCTTGCTCCATTCTCAAGTGAGCAGTAGCCTAGTGCAGTGACTACGATTTGAGCTTGAATTCTGAACCTCTGTGACACTGAACAGGTTCCTTATCCATTTCTTCTGTAAAACAGGGATTAAATAGGCAAAAAGTACTTAACTCAGTATCCAGCATATATTCATTCCTCAATAAGCCTTACTTAGCATTACCTTTTATTGACTGGAAGAAATGGCTTTAGGGCCTCATACACAGCTGAGGCACTCTAATGGATGATTTCCTCATTTTCCTCTCTAAGTTCCCAGTCCTCCCTTTTCAAGATTAGAAGTTGAACCCTTCTTGTACCCCCTTCCACCCCCAATACTACAGCTCCTCTCCATCTGATTCAAGTATCTATTACCGTCTCATTGAGATGCCACTTAGACAAGGCCTTCAAATGTGGAGCTGCAGAAGGGGCTGGGTGTAGGCTAGGGTAGAGGACTGCCCATTAACATTCAATCCATAATAGAGACCATTATCTTGGCAGCAAAATACCCCAGCAGTAGTGATGTGAGGAAATGGGGGTGGGTTACCAAAGCAACAGGGAAACTGGAGCTGCACTGTTTCTATGGCAACAGAGAGCAAGCACGAGCATTCTCCTAGTTGGAATGACGATTACTTAGGCTCTTGCCAACAGCATCAGTGACTCATCAGGTGGATTGTATTGCAAAGGGTGGATTAGTAAAGGGTTTCTCTTCAAATCCTGGCAAGAATGAAGCCCACAGTAGAGATCCTAACTCTTCAGGCTGAAGCCTGGACTCCTTTATTAGGAATGAAGGGTCTCTCTTTGGCTACTGGCCAATTAATTACCTCCCTAATATCAGCAATTCTTATTTATGATCTGCAATCTCCACGAGTAGCCTGCTTGGACAAAACCCATTTACGAAAATCCAATTCATAAGGTACATAAATTAAGTAGTAGAGAAGCGCCCACACAATTTTCCCTTTTCCCTCAACTTTAATTTTATCAAAGAAACACACTTGCATCATTAAAAAGTCAATTAGTGCTTAAAAGCTTTAACAAGAAACATCAATCCCCACACATACAACAGCCCTCCCTCTCCCTGGTTCCTAGAGGCAACCACTTTCAGCAACTTTTGCTTTATATCTTCTATTTACCTTCATATTTTCAAATATCTCCACATTACCTACAATTTCCTATTAAAGTGGGTAGATAAAGCTCTTCACACCTTGCCTCTCTTAAACTCAACCTCCTAATATGATTATGCAACATTTAGTCATGCACCACTAAATGACAGGGATACATTCTGAGAAATATGTTGTTAGGCGATTTTGTCCTTGTGCAAACATCACAGAGTGCACTTACATAAACCCAGATGGCAGAGCCTACTACACACCTAGGCTGTTTGGCATGGCCTATGGCTCTGAGGCTACAGACAAGTATAGTATGTGACTATAATGAATACTGTGTGTAGGCAGTTGTAACACAATGGTGTTTGTGTATCTAAGCATAACCATAGAAAAGTTACAGTAAAAATGTGATATAGAAGATTAAAAATGGTACAGGTCGGTAGAATATGTAGTATGAATGGAGCTTACAGGACTGGAAGTTGCTCTGGATAAGTCACGAGCTAGTGGTGAGTGAATGGGAAGGTCTAGAACATTACACTACTGTAGACTTCATAAACACTGTACACTTGGGCTACACTAAATTTATAAAAACTGTTTCTTTCTTCAACAATAAGTTAACCTTGACTTGACTATAACTTTTACACTTTATAAACTTTAAAACCATTTAAAACTTTTTGAGTCTTGCAATAACACCTAGCTTAAGACAAATACATCATACAGCTGTACAAAAATTTTTTTTCTTTATATCCTTATTCTATAACGTTTTTCCTATTTAAATATGTTTTAACTCTTTGTTAAAAACTAAGACATAGACACACACGCTAGCCTAGGCCTTCACAGGGTCAGAATCACCAAGACATCACTAGGGTATAGGAATTTTTCAGCTCCAATATAACCTTACGGGACCACTGTCAGTATGCACGTGGCCCATTGTTGAGCAAGACGTCATTATGTGACACATGACTGTGTATCACAACTTTTGAATGAATCCTATTTATGGATTATGATGTTTCATTAAGGACATGGAAATATTGGCTCACTGCTGAACCAATTAGGGAAACTCAATAACATGATTTTACACAGGCTGGGACTGGAGGCTTCCGCATTCAAGATGCAGACCTGCACCCAGTCCCCTGGGACTGGTTTGGTACACAGCCCTCCTCTGCACCTGACATCTGCATATCCGGAGGCTTTCTGTTCAGTTTCTCTGAAGAATTCCCTCCCACTTCTTGGCAATCGGATTGGGGGACTCTGGCCCTTAAGTAGACCCACATCCCTCCCTTGCTTGCAGCCTGCATTTCCGGCTCACCTTCAGCCGTCATTGGGGCCATGGGTTCCTGAGCCTTTAATGGGGCACTGGGTTTGACCTTTCCTGCCACTGCCCTCTTGTACAAGCAGGTTGTGAGTAACAGATATCTTCTGGTGTTGTCCAAAAGGGAGTTGTGGTTCTGGTTCCCATGCTCTTGTTGTTTGGGGGTGACTTCCATAGAAGAGGGCAGAAACTTCTTTGCCTTCATAGAAACCTGGAAACTTTCTTGAAGAACTTGGCTGCCTGGAAGGTAATTTCCACTGGAGTGATTTTTGCGATGGAACTAAATTATATAAAAATACCTTCATAATTTTTAAATTACAGTACCTTACTTTAAATGTGTGACTACCTAAACCTATCCAGAGAATGATTTGGTTTGGAAAAAAGTGGATGAAATTTTTTTTTTTTTTAAAGCTTTTTGTTCTAGTATGTTATAAATCAAAGCTAGGCAATTTCACCTTTTGACTGAGGAAGATCACTTTTGAGACTCTATTCTAAGAAAAATAATTTAAGACAAGCACTAAATGAAATTGATCATTGTTCTGTTAAACATGATTCTGGAAAATGGAAATGATCTAAATATCTAATGAGAAGAAAACTGATATGTGAATACAATGGAATGGTCTATTCAACATGGAAAATATGTCATTGTACTAAGTAAAAGAAGTTGAATGCAAAGTAGACTTTATGCTCTGGTTACAAGTGTGTAAAATAACCATTATAATCTTTGTGTTACAAATTCTCCATCAGTAAAATGGGATAGTAAATTAATTACCTTATAGAGTTGCCATAAGAATTAAAGGAAAGAATGCCCCTAAAGTTTTCAGCTCGAGCCTGAAACAAACGTACCATAAATGCTAGCTACTGTTACTACTGTGATTACACAGTGCAACGGTATATATGTAAAGGCTGTGGGCTTATGAGTGTTCCAGTCCCATTGTTCTTTTCTTCGTATTACTTGTTCAATAAATAAAAATCAAGACACACAAAAAAACTCCATAATAATAAAGAAACATGTATATTATAATGGCATGTTTGCAAGCATTTACGTTCCGTGGTCCACTTGTTGGTTTAGAGCAATGGCTGTCAACATGGAGCTCCAGGACCGGCAGCAACAACGTCACCTGCAAAGTTGTTAGAAATGCAGATTCTCAGGCCACACCCAAACCTCTGGATCAGAAACTCTGGGGTGGGATCCAGCAATCTGTGTTTTAACAAGCTCTCCAGGGAATTCTGTTTAGCCTGGGCTGCACTTTGGAATCATTTTAGGATCCTAAAAAATAATAATGCCTGGCCCCACTCATATCAATTAAATCAGACTCACCATGGATAGGGCTCAGGCATTGGTAATTTTATTTTATTATATTTATTTTTTCTTGAGATGGGGGTCTTGCTGTGTTGCCCAGGCTGGAGTGCAGCGATGCAATCTCAGCTCACCATGGCCTTGACCTGCTAAGCACAAGAATCCTCCCACCTCAGCCTCCTGAGTAGCTGGGACTGTAGATACGTTCCACTATACCCGCTAATATTCACATTTTTTTGCAGAGACAGGGTTTCACCATGGTGCCCAGGTTGGTCGCAAACCCCTGGGCTCAAGTGATCCACCAACTGAGCCTCCCAAAGCACTGGGATTACAGGTGTGAACCACCGTGCCAGGCCCAGGCATTGGTAATTTTAAAAAGCTACCGGGTGATTCTAATGCATAGCCAAAACTGAAAACCATTGATATGGAGATCACTATATAGAGAGGCCAAGTCGGATGGGAGGGGCAGAGAGCCTTACACACAACCTTTTAACCCTATTCCACCATCCTTGGTTTCTGCAGGACTCTCTTGTTCCTATTCTTAATTGATACCAAGTCCAGGAGAGAAGAGGGGTGATTAGTGAGGCTCTTCCAAGACTGCCAGACATGTGTTGATAGATCTTAAAGATCAAGTAGAAATAAAAATGAGGGAGGTTTGATGTGGTAATATGAGCCTGTAGAACATGATTCTCTCTACATTTGAGAAAACTATCTTTTTCTCGAAAAAGGTCTTGGTGCATTGGTCTAGGTGCAAAGGTCTGGGTGCATTGGCCCCAAGGAAAACATGGTATTTTCTCAGCAGCCAGACCAGAGACAATATCCAATTCCCTCCATTTTCTGCTCATGACTCCCTTTCCCTTTGAGATTTGAGCTGTGTCCCATCAAAAAGTTGAAGGAACACCCTACAGGAGTAAGTTTTAGTTCTTGGCAAATTTTGTGCTTTCATCTTGGAGATTTGCCAACAAATTTCTATCAAGAAATGACAAAGAAATAAACACCCTGGTTTTATTTTCCCTTCACTCCAATTTTCTCACTTGTTTGCTTTTATCCTGTTGAATCTTACATATTTGTATAATCCTCCTCAAATCCTGTTTTAGAATTCAGTGGGGTAAAATAAATAAGAAGCTATAAAAGCCAATCAGTCATATTCTACATTTGCTTTTTTACGGAATCCTTCATTTATTCAATCAGTAGGCATTTATTCAGTTCATTTTAAGACATTTCTATTAAGAATTTCTAGGTGCACTGGCAACGCTACAAAAGAAATCAAGCTATAATGCCTTTCCTTTCTTTAAGCAATTTATTTACCATTGTTGGTAGATAAGAGAGAAACACCTGACACAAACAAAGAACAGTATGTAATAAATTACTGAGCTAAATACTATCAACTGTGACAGGAAACTGAGGTCTATGGAGTGCTTACTACAAATCAGGCAGTGGGCTAGATGTTTTCCATACCTGGTCCCTCATGTTTTGGGTGCAATCCTATAAGGTGGTAATTAGGGCAATCCAGTTTCACAAGCCTGAGCTCTGGATTCTGCCTGGGCAATTTACTTAACCTCTCTGTGCCTCAAGAGTAAAATGAGGATAATAACCATCCTATCTCAATGAGCAGCCTGAGTCGCAAGTTCACGTAAAGCACGTAGCACAGTGTTCAGTTTATCTCAATTACTTAACACGCTTTGGTGCCTGGCACATATAGGCTATTTATCATTGTCAGAGGGCATTTTAATTCCACTTTAAAGATGAGAAAACTGAGGTTGAAAGAGAATGTTATGCTCTCATGGAACAGTTACACTCCAAAACCTGTGTGTCTTCTTTTCTTTGTTTCTAAAATCAAGTGCTGAAATATTCAGCAGAGGTCCCAAGTGATTCACTATTTTGTTTGCATTATACAAACACTTAACAAACCCAAGGTTGAGCTCCACAAGGACAATTTGACTTGTCTCTTGATGTTTAATAAAGAGACACGTTGTAAGAAATAAGTTCCTCCCAGGCTAACAACCCTACCCAAGGCTCACACAAGGCATGAAACCTAAGCCTCTGCAGGTCTCTTCACTGGGTCTTTGATGTTTTTCTCCTCTGGCTCAAGGCAAGCTCTCTTTCTGCCTTTGTGCCTTTTTCTCGCTGAAACCTACCTGCCTCTCTCCTCTTCCTCCCATTTCTCCTCTTCCCCATCCTATACCCTCCCATATTCCAAGGCCCAGCCCAAGCTCTCCTGTGGCTCCATCTCCTCCCTGCTTTCTCCTTTCTGCCTTCTCAGAGCCCATGCAGCCAAGCTAAGTGCTTGGAACAAGAACCAGCCTTTGCTTACTGTGCACAGCACCTACTGGTATTATCTATTGAAGCCTCAAAACCACCTTGATAATTGTGGTTTTAGCATCCTTACTTCACAGCTGAAGAAACTTAGGCTCAAAGGGGTTAAGGAATGTGTTAAAAGTTCCACATCTTTTACAGAAACTGGAAGAACTGACTATAAACCTAGTTCTCTAGCCTCATGCTGCAATCCATGCTGTTCATGCCTGGTAGTCTCGGCCCTCCCACTAGACTACAAGTTCCTTGAATTCGGTGAGCAGAGGAATGAGACTGTGTATAGAACTAAGCATTTAAAAACTAACAGAGGAGTCCTCAGACAGAACTCTATGCCCTGGTAGAACTTTCCTTCCTATCACAGACCCAGATTGTGCAATTGAAGGAACCCCATTGGGCAGCAGACTGACAGAGTAGGTGTTGCAAAGACACTCATGATAAAGAGCACAGACCTCAGTGACCCTCTTCAAATCTGACTTTCTGATTAACTTGTCCCTTTTTCATCTGTTTCTATCCAAAATCCGAGGTCTTGTGGAGGCTTATCTTGTTCAATACTTGAATGGCATGAGTTTGTTCTGGACTTCTATCTATTATTATGCATTTAAAATACCTATTGAGCACCTACTCTGTGTATGGTCACTGTGCTAGGTGCTGCAACACGAGGAGAAAAAGAGATGCAGTCCCCACTGTCATGAAATACAGCCACGTAATCAAAGAATCCCACAATTCTACCACGAGAAGTACTGTGATCGAGAGGTACACAATGCCAAGAGCACTTACGAGGGGACGTGACCTGTCCAGGAGGTAAGGGAAAGCCTGCCTTGAAGAAGTGATCATTGAGCAGAAACCTGAATGAAAGTAAATACTATCTTAGAAAGGGAAACGGTGGGCTGCACACCACAGCTCACACCTGTAATCTCAAGACTTCAGGAGGCTGAGGTGGGAGGAACACTTGAGCCTAGGGTCTTGAGACCAGCTTGGGCAACATGGGGAGGCTCTGTCTCTACAAAAATAAGAATAATTAACCAGGCATGGTGGCACACGCCTGTGGTTCCAGCTACTTGAGAGACTGAAGTAGGAGGGTGGCTTGGGCTCAGGAGGTGGAGGCTGCAGTGAGCTGTGACTGAGCCACTGCACTCCAGCCTGGACGACAGAGTGAGGTCCTATCTGGGAAAAAAAACGGAAGTAGAGGAGAGAGCAGAGCAAAAGTCTTTCCATGAAGGCCACAGAAACAGACACAGGCGAAGGGAAAGTGATGGGAGGTGTGGCCGGAGAGGCAGGAGGGGTCATACTGTGAATGGCCTTGTGGACATGTGAAGGATTTGGGTTCTTATCTTAAAATCAATTGGAAAACCCTCAAGGATTTTAGGCAGAAGGTAACATCATAAGTTATAAGTTTCGGAAAGCTTACATCATGGGAAACAGATGGGAGCCATGAACAAAGTAGACCAGGAGACTCAGCAAGAAAGGTGATGTGGGCCGGGATGCTGATGGGATAGTTCAAACAAGTGGGCCAATGGGAGACATTCAAGACATACAGTTGCCGTGATTCGTGATGGAGTGAATGGAAGAGGATGGGAGAAAGACATGTCAGGGGAGATACCTCACTGTGTCATTTGCAGCTTGGTGGATGGGGCTTCCATTCATGGAGATGGGAATATCCTGAAAGAGGATGGCTTCTGAGGGAAACTCTTGAGTTCAGCTTTTAACAGGCTGAGTTTGAGGAAACTTTGATACATCCTTAAAGAAATGTCAGGAAGGCAGATGGGTGTATGGGTTTGGGATTCAAAGGACAAGCTTGGGCTTTTCTAACTTGAGGCTTATGAGGCATCTACCTTTAGGGGGTAATTAAAGGAATGCTAATAGGGACTAGGACTAAGTCTTGAGCTTCCTCAATTTATTTTATTTTATTTTATTTTATTTTATTTTATTTTATTTTTTTTGAGATGGAGTTTCGCTCTTGTTGCCCAGGCTAGAGTGCAATGGTGCAATCTCCGGCTCACTGCAATCTCCTTCTCCCGGGTTCAAGCGATTATCCTGCCTCAGTCTCCCAAGTAGCTGGGATTACAGGCATGTGCCACTACACCTGGCTAATTTTGTATTTTTAGTAGAGACAGGGTTTCTCCATGTTGGTCAGGCTGGTCTCAAACTCCCACCCTCAGGTGATCCGCCTGCCTCGTCCTCCCAAAGTGCTGGGATTACAGGCGTGAGCCGCTGCACCCAGCCAGAGCTTCCTCAATATTTAATGGCCAAGATGAACCTATAAATAGACAGACATCATGGTCAGAGTGGTAAGAGGAAAGTCAGGACGGGACAGGGAGTGTTTTAAAGCAGGATTTACAACATGGGGTCATCTGGGCCCTAAGCTGAGCTTTGCCATGTAGTAATGGCAATAAAGCAATAGAAACATAATCTGTTGTCATCAGTGAATTTCATGGACATAAACGCCAGAAACCTCACATTGCAGCCCTCACCACTCAAAACCTTGGTCTTGTTATTTGAGTTCAAGTCAAGTTGTTTGAAAAAAAAGGTGGTCACTCATCCAACCTATTCTAGCATTCCAATTCAGCAGAAGAAAAAAGACAAAAGAATCTGAATTTGTTGATAATCTTTGATCTATGGATCAAGATAAGAAAGAGAGTAATTATCTGCAGCTAAAATCAAATCTCTGTCTCATCCAAAGATGGTGAATTCCCAGGTGGGTGCAATGTGCACCTAATGAAGAGTCCATCTGTTACAAGATGAATTGTGGCAAAGCTCTGAGAGCATCGCAGCAGCCTCTGACAAGACCACTTTGTCCTTTCAAGCATGTTATAAAGACTTGGGAAAGGCTTCGTTTTGCACCTGACATTAAAGCACCATTAAAGGATTCTGAATACACACTCAAAGCCAGGCAATTCTGAGGATGGCAGGAGTCATGAACTCATCCCATTACTCTTAGTGAGACAGAAAACATTAAAAAAAATGAAGAAGAACAAAGGTCTGTTTCAAGAACAGAAAAACCCAGGAATGAAAGAGGAGGATTGTAACTGCACGTGGAATCTCAGCTTAAAATAGCACACAGTGTGCCTGGCATCCTGTGAAGTAGCAATAGCTATGAGAGCATCTGTGCTCAAACACATTGTCACATGGATGTGAGGCTTGAGCCCTTTCTTCCAAAACTCTGGGTGCAGGCAATTACCATCATGCTGGGGTGGGCAGGGGCCTCTCTGTCAGCCACGTTTCCTCTCTGGTGTGTGCTGGGGATCTGTAATGCACACCAAATTCACACAATGATTGGACCTAAGCATGCCTCTCACCTTTGGATAGCTAGTAAGTTCAACACCCATTGGAGAGGAAGAAGACAGGTTCCATGGTGGTGGCAGGGAGGGATAGGGAGGGGCAGGTCTGTTGTTTCTCCATCATGAAGAATGATGCAATGGCTGCCACTTACTAAAGGTCTACTGTGGGCCATAGACTGCAAAACTCTTTATATAGGTTATCTCAAATGCTCACAAGAACTCTGAAAATTAGGTATTATCTCCATTTTACAGATAAGGAAACTGAGTCTGGGAGAAATCGTGAGTGCCCATGTCACCCAACCGATAACTGATCCAGCCAGGTATGTCTGGCTCCGAAGTGCATCCTTCTTGGACCTTACCCTGGGTTCATACTTGGTTATGGATGCAGAGTGTGAGATAGGGAGGAGGTGTTAGAAACTCAGTGGAGGAGGCCCGATGCGGTGGCTCACACCTGTAATCCCAGCACTTTGGGAGGCCGAAGTGGGTGGATCATGAGGTCAAGAGATCGAGACCATCCTGGCTAACATGGTGAAGCCCCATCTCTACTAAAAATACAAAAATTAGGCTGGGCACAGTGACTCACGACTGTAATCCCAGCTACTCAGGAGGCTGAGGCAGGAGAATCACTTGAACCCGGGTGGCGGAGGTTGCAGTGGGCCGACATTGTGCCACTGCACTCCAGCCTGGGAGACAGAGCAAGACTCTGTCTCAAAAAAAAAAAAAAAAAAAAAAAGAACAATAATAATAGTACAAAAATTAGCTGGGCGTGGTGGCACACACCTGTAGTCCCAGCTACTCGGGAGGCTGAGACAGGAGAATCGCTTGAACCCAGGAGGCAGAGGTTGCAGTGAGCCGAGATCACACCACTGCACTTCAGCTTGGTGACAGAGAGAGACTCAGTCTCCAAAAACAAAAACAAAGACAAAAAAAAAAAAACAACTCAGTGGAGGGGACATCCAGCGTCCATTGTCTCTTTCAGGAGATTGCCCCTCACCCACGGGGTTAAATCATGCTGGGATGGAAATCTGGGCACCTGCTCTCCCACTGGGGAAACTATCAGAGTCCCCAGAAGCTCCTTCTGCCAGATCTTTCCTCTGCTCCCCGCGGAGAGGGGTTTGGCTCCTAATCTAAGCTCAACCAACCAGGATCTCTCTCCTGAGATACTGACCCCTGAGCAGAGAAACAAGGACAAAATAAATCACCGAGTTCATTCATTCCCACAGCAGAACCCACAAGACGGTGCTGAACACTTCCCGCCTTTTCCAAGCTCCATTCCTCAACCACTCCCCATCCAGTGAATTCTCCACTGCTTGTGACCAGTTTCTCTTGCTTACAGTTGAAGAACCCTAACTAAAATAACCCAGTATATAAAAGAGTTCTGATACTTAATAAAACAAGGAGAAGGAATTTGGGAAAACATTTCAAAGACCATATAATGGGAGTAGGGGCCTTGGTGGAACCCACTGATGGCTGTGACCAACAGAATGGGGCAGATGGGACAATTGACCGGTTCTGGGAATTGCCCTTAGCTGACCTGGAATCTTCTTCCAGCTTTTGCTTTTTGGAACACTTATTGAGGAGATACCACCCCTAGGAACCCAGCCACCAAGCCATGAAAACTCTAAGTCCCATGAAGAGGCCATGGAAGGGTGGCCCAGCCAGTAGCCCCCACTGAGCCCAGCTGCCAGCCAGCACCCACTGCCAGCCTCGGAAGTGAGCCACCTTGGATGGCCAGCCCAGCCGAGGCTTCATCTGGCTGTGACCACGTAAGACCCTAAGCAAGAATCTCCGGTTCTACATGCAGAATTGTGAGCCATAATAATAAATTGCTATTTTAAGATACTAAGTTTTGAAGTGGTTTGTTATGCAGTCATAGATAACCAGAATAGACTGCCTCGAACGAGGATTGCTGGATAGAAGGAAAGGTGCTCTTACAATCTGACAGATAATGACAAATTCTCCTCCTTGAAGGCTATACCAATTCACATATCCACCAAAGGTAGATGACAATAAAGATGGGATTTTTTTAAGCCAAGCTCCTTATATTTTTCATAGCTATAAGAAATCAAGGGCATTCAAATATCACCTACTTGCACTCATGATTTCAAAACTCTTGTCAAGGAAAAAGAATAGAAGAAAAGGTATTTGAAAAGAAGGGCAGGCCATTCAGAATTCTTTTTAACACCTTACAATATATCTTTGACCTGTCACTCAATTTACTGGGCATCCTGGTGATAAATCATGCTAACGTTTGTGATAAAGGTAACTAAGCAGTGGTTTCTAATTAAATTTCATTTCTACAACAAATATTTTCTGAGACACAACTCTGTGCAAAGCACGGAGGGGCCATGGAGAAGGCTGTGACACAAATGGAGTAGAGTTTACAGTGTCTCATAAATAAGTCAAGCCTGCTCCCTCTTTTCTGCAAAATTGGAGCAGTCAGCATTGCCTCCGCACCTTGATCCTGATGCCGAGCCACCACCTTGACCCTTGCTCTTGCTGCCTGTGGGTTTCTTTATTCACCAGCCTTTGTCTATCTGAGAGGACTGACTACCTCCAGTCCTGCTCACTTTGGTTCCTAGCTCCCTAATAATATGACTTTACATAAAGTGGGTATTTTCGCTTTATTTGTTTTGGTTTTGTTTTTTAGGTACAAGGTCTTACTCTGTCACTCAGGCTGGAGTGCAGTGGCACAATCACGGCTCACTTCAGCCTTGAATTCCTGGACTCAAGCGATCCCCCTACCTCAACCTCCTGAGTAGCTGGGACTACAGGTATATACCATCACACCTAGCTTTTTTTTTTTTTTTTTAATTTTTTTTCTTTTATTTTCTTTTTTTTTTTTTTTTTTTTTTTTTTTTAGAAATGGGATGACACTACGTTCCTCACCATTTTAACAAGCTGGTCTTGAACTTCTGGCTTCAAGCAAGGCTCCCACCTCAACCTTCAAAGCGCTGTGATTACAGATGTGAGCCACTGCAGCCGACTGGGAAGTGGGGTTTTTACCCCTTCCTTCTTTACATCTGAATAGACTTCCAGGATGGTCTCATTACCATTGTGTGTGTGTGTGTGTGTGTGTGTGAGAGAGAGAGAGACAGAGAGAGAGAGAGAGAGAGAGAGACAGAGAGAGAGAGAGAGAGAGAGAGAGAGAGAGATTTCCAGGTGCTGAGACTTCTAGATCTCTGGAAATTAAAGTAGTTGGGGAAAGAAAGAGGGTGAAGTCAGGGAGAGAAGAAAGTGAGTGAAGAGGGATGCCTCCTGGATTAGAGAGTCGACAGTTCTTTCACTCCAGGCCAGGGACAGTGAAGGAGAGAAGTCCTTTTTGCACGTAATAATAAGAATCTGGACTACAACAAAGATTCTCTCCTTAAACAAACACTAATCAGGCTCCTCTGAGCTCTTTTTTCAACCGGTCCTCAACCGCAAGGTCTTGTCTTGTACCTGCCCCAACTAGTCTTAGCAAAGAGTCCTGCTACTGATCCCCTACTGATCACCCTTGATATCTGATCAAGTTCTTCATCCCTCACCTTCGGTGTCTAAATCCTTGGCCTGCCTTTAGCGAGAATCCTATCAGGCCAGTGTTAGAGATCAAATGTGTGTGTCCTCTTGCCCCAAGTCATATGTGTCAGTCCTCACCCCCAGTGTGATGGTATTTGGAGAAGGGCCTTTTGGGAGGTAATTAAGGTTAGATTAGGTCGTGAGGATATAGCCATCATGATGTAATTAATGGCCTTAAAAAAGAGAAAGAACTGACAAGATCTCTCTCTCTCTCACTCACACTCTCTCTTCATATGGACAGGAAAGGCCATATGAGGACACAGAAAGACAGCCACAAGCCAGGAGAGGAGCCCTCACCAGAACCTGCCCTTGCTGGCTTCCTGATGTCAGACTCCCAGCCTCCAGAACTGTGAGAAAATCAATGTCTGTTGTTTCAGCCACCCAGTCTATGGCATTTGTTATGGCAGTCCAAGCTAAGGCAGTCAGTTTAGCAAGTTCTTTGCCATTGATGTCTCTCCTCAGTAATTTTCTATTCCCTGACCCTCTCACCCTGCTTCTTGGCCGTAAATCCCCACTTTTCCTTGCTGTACTTGGAGCTGAGCTCAATCTCTCTCTCCTATTACAACACTTCTATTGCAACAATCTTAAATAAAGTCTTCCTTACTATTTTAACAAGCATCTAAATATATTTTTCTTTAGCAAGCAAACATGAAAAGTGGAAGAGCCTTTGTCTCTTTGCACCTGGTAAAGTTTCACCCATCCTTAAATTCCACCGTTACCTTGTTTTCCATCTATCCTCAAGGACCCTGGCCTCCCCCAACAGCAGGAAAGGGTCTCATTTAACACCTGTCTCACCTCATTGTTGTTGGGGTTTTTACACGGCTGTCTCCTCTGTGGCAAGCCCCTGGAGGCCGGACTGTGTCTATCTTTGTGTCTCCAGCACCCAGTCCAGACCTGGCATGAGCAGCTCCCTTCAGCCTGTTTAATTGCACTGCCTCACTGTGGAGTCAAGGCTGTGCTCAAAGTGTAGGCAGAACTTTCTGGGCTGGGGAAGTCAATGAGGGTTTCATGGTGGATGGGAAGGGTTCAAGAAAGCAAAGAACATGACTGAGAGCACCACTGGCTTGGGAGGAGCATAGTAAACAAATGGAAGACTGTCGCACAGTCATCATGTGGGGAAGTGGCTCATCAGGCATCATCTGGCATCCAGAAACAGCTCAAGATTGGAGCAATTTATTGTATACAAATTATAACTCAATTAATAATTAGGCTTCTTATAAATTTATCTCCCACAATGCAAGACATACGAAACTTGGCAGGTTGTCAAGACAGACAGGACCAAGTACCTGGAATGTTAGCAAGATCCTGGACGGATGGCCTCTTAACTCTTGCTCTCTCCAAGCTGAACTTCTCTCAGACCAGCTGCATTTGTTCCACACACACACAGCCCAGTCCGGATACCCCCAACTCATCCCCACAGCCACACAGTTCATAATACCTTCCAGCCTAACTGCAGAGTGGATCTGCAGCATCTCACAGAGACACTAGTTAGTAGCAGAGTTAGTCTGGAAGGTATTATGGTCCCATTAGCTATGCTATGGCAAGGGAGATGCTAAGAGGCTGTGGGGATCTACTTCCATGGTGGTGAAGAGGAGGTCGCCTAGGCTGACACATTCATGGACGTATCAACGACAGCGCATGCTGTGGAATTTGTGATTGAGACCCTACATTGGATCAGGACTGCAAATTTGAGCGCCAACTAGGCTAGGCAGGTAATTTAAATGAGTTAAGAGCACAACAAACTGGCGAGTTCATGCTCTGCCCAAAAGGGGAAGCACCTGCACCAGAATAGAGGGTTTGCATTAAAAAGAATTAAAAAGTAAGAGTGAAACCATGTCCAGAACTGGTTCCTTTCGGTGGGTTCTCGCTGACTTCAGGAACGAAGCTGCGGACCCTCACGGTGAGTGTTCGTTACAGTTCTTAAAGATGGTGTGTCCGGAGTTTGTTCCTTCAGCTGTTCATATGTGTCCGGAGTTTCTTCCTTCTGGTGGATTCGTGGTCTCGTTTAACCCAAGGAGAGAAGCCGCAGACCTTTGTAGTGAGTGTTACAGCTCTTAAAGGTGAGAGAGTCTGGAGTTGTTTGTTCCTCCCCGTGGGTTTGTGGTCTCGCTGACATCAGGAGTGAAACTGCAGACCTTTCCAGTGAGCGTTACAGCTTATAAAGATAGTGCAAACCCAAAGGGTGAGCAGCAGCAAGATTCATTGTGAAAGCTTTCATGTGGAAGTGGACCCAAGCCGGTTGTCACTTCTGATTCAAGTGGACAGCTTTTATTCCCTTATTTGGCCCCCACCCACATCCTGCTGATTGGTCCATTTTACAGGGGGTGATTGGTCCATCTTACAGAGCCCTGATTGGTCCGTTTTTACAGAGTGCTGATTGGTGCGTTTACAAACCTTTAGCTAGACACAGAGCACTGATTGGTGTGTTTACAATCCTTTAGCCAGACAAAAAAATTCTCCAAGTCCTCACCTGACCCAGAAGCCCAGCCGGCTTCACCTCTCAAAATCATGTCCTTTGCAGCAACATGGATGGAGTTAGAGGTCATTATGCTAAGCAAATTAATGCAGGAACAGAAAACCAAATACTGCATGTTCTCACTTGTAAGTGGGAACTAAACATTGAGCACATATGGACCCAAAGAGGGGAACAATAGACACTGGGACCGACTTGTGGGTGGAGGGTGGAGGAGGGTGAGGGTCGAAAATCGACCTCTTAGGTACTATGCTCATTACTTGAATGATGAAATAATCTACACCCCAAACCCCCATGACACACAATTTACCCATGTAACAAACCTGCACGTGTACCCCCGAACCTAAAAGTTTACAAAAAATGAAATTAAATAAAAACTAAAAATTAATTTGATTACAAAAAAAGGAATTGGACCAACTGAAAGCCCCGCAGGGTCATGCACAGTATCTTTTAGGCAAAAAAGAGCCTCTGCTCTAGAAATACTTTAATATTGGGCTCCACGTTCCCCAGGGCGGCTATCCTGTATCCCTCTTAGAAATGCCTTTCCAAGCATGAGGACCACAGAGAGCAAACACAAAGCAATCCAGGGCTGAGCTGCAGAACGGCTCTCCATGCACAGAAATGCAGGTGTGAGCAGCCTAATAGCCTGCCTCCTCTCATTACAGAGGCTACCGTACTTCCTTGCAACCCACAGGGGCAGAGGCCTTCACATCTCCTGACAGCACTGGCAGGTACACGTTGAGATTTCCGGGCCTCCAGATGGGGCTGCATCAACCGGTCCTAATTGCCATTTTGAGAAGCGAAGCAAACCTGTCTCATCTGGAAGGGCCCATGCTGGAAGCGGCAGCTTCTGTCTGTGCCCCAGCTGTCTCTCCTGGTGATTGAGCATTACAACAGCACCCAGGAGAAGGCAGAAAGGTGCCGGGGTGAGCTGGCAAGGGCGAGTGTTCAGCAGTGAAGCTCATCCAGATTGCCTTTATGTAGGTTACACTCCGAACAGATCCTGTCTGGAGTTGGCTCTGGCAAGAAGCTAAGGAGTGAAGCGCCGTAGGGAGCTCAGGGCCCTGTTTGTATGCACTTCATCTCTGAGTCCTCAGCATGCCTACTTCATTCTTTTTCCACCCAACAGAGCAGCCAGCACTCCTTTCCTATCTACAAGGTAGCAGGACGGGCCACCAGCTCCTGGTTCCTGTGGCGCCTCTCTTCCATCCCTTAGCTCCATCTGTCTCTAACAGGAGGTGACTAATCAACCCAACTGGCATTGGCCACCATGGACTGGCAACCAACTGGCCTATGGGGCATTGCCGCACCACACGAACATGGCCCTTCTCACTGCACAGAAGAAGCTGGGGGCGGGGAGGGGCAGTTCTCAGAGAGGAGGTAATCGCGCAGTGACTGGGAGACAACCACCAGGCTGCCCTGCACGCCGCCCTGGTGTGGGTACTGAGTACATGAAATCCTGCTCTCTAATGTCATCGGTGACTCCTCCATGCTCCGTGCTCCCCAAGGTTAGTCATCACAAACCATCTTATTTATTTATTTATTTATTTATTTATTTATTTATTGCGATGGAGTCTCACTCCATTGCCCAGGCTGGAGTGCAGTGGCGTGATCTGGGCTTGCTGCAACCTCCGCCTCCAGGGTTTAAGCGATTCCCCTGCCTCAGCCTCCCGAGTAGCGGGGATTACAGGTGCGTGCCACCATGCCTGGCTAATTTTTTGGGTGTTTTTAGTAGAGATGGGGTTTCACCGTGCTAGCCAGGATGGTCTCAAACTCCTGACTTCAAATGAGCCACCCGCCTTGGCATCCCAAAGTGCCGGGACTACAGATGTGAGCCACCATGCCAGGCCCCATAAACCATCGTGACAGTTCTTGCCATCTTTGAGTACCCTCTCCAGTTATCTACATAACTTTAAAAAATCAACACACGTTTTATTTAAGTAAAATTTGGCCTTGGCCTAAGCAATAATAGTCATAAAGTATTTTTTTCTATCCAAGATTATAATAAGGGCATGCCATCACATGAGAAAAGAGTTTGTTCATGATTTCCTGAAATGATTTCACATCCCCCAGTGATGTGAGGCCTGCACTTTGGGACCATTGCCCTCAGGAGGTCTCAGTAAAGAAGATATCAAAGGACAGTGGTCCTTGGAGTCAGACAGGACTCAGTTACAATTTCCTTTCTGGGCTATTCAATCTTTGGGAAGTCACAAAACTCTGTAAGCCTCAGTTTTTGCATCTGTAAAGTGGGGATAAACAACGCTTACTTCAAAGGAGTGTTATGAGGATTAAATGGAATGGAGTTTGCAAAGTGCTGGGCACAGTGGTAAAGGCTGCAGGGACACGAAACCACAGATGCTTTCAAGGGTATGTAGAGTTTTCAAAGGATTGCCATTGCTACCCACACATCTCAGAAATCATCCTGTATTCTTCAACGTGAACCAGGCTTCTGGGTGAAATCCGCCCCCACCCCCAACAACAACAACAACAACAACAACAACAAAAAAAAAACAACAACACTGGTTACAGTGTTGGGAACTGGCAGAGCCAAGTTTAAGTACTAGTTCTTCCATTTACTGGCTGGATGACCTTGGGAAAGTGGCTCAGCTTCTCTGTGCTTCTGCTTCTTCATCTGTAAAAATAATGACCATAATGCCTACTTCCAAGAGGTTATCATGAGGATGAATGGAGGGGAGCTGGCCTTCCACGGCCTTTCATCCGCCTTTGTTCTACGCCAGCAGAGTCATGACAGCAGTCACCTGCCATTAGCCACCGTGACTGCGATAGTCTTGTGCATACCTTGACAAGAGCTGCTATTTCAGGGACGTGACGAGCTGAGCCTGCTGCTGGAGAGGGGCTCCGTGGGAAAATGGGCTGGGCCATCAGCTTCATGAGCTCTGACAGTAATGTGTCTAGCAATGAAAACAGTCATCATTTTCCACAGCGAGAAGGGAAGGGGGGGAAAAGCATCTCCCAAACCTTTGTAAATGAGAAATAATTCATGCATGAAGAAAGTCATTCTAGAGAGAGATTATTAAAATTCTGCCCTTTCCTGCTATTAGAAGAACAAAATAGATAGAAGGAACAGGGGAAGAGGAGGGGGTTTCTGCAGCTTCAAAACAAATAGGAAATGGCTTCTCTTTAAATGTTGACCCTAAGTTCCATCTCACTCAGGAGCAGACAGGAAGGAAAATAGGAGGGGGAAGCAGTCACTGGGGAGCAGATGGGGAGAGCCGAATGGGAGCCCCTTTAAAGAACTGTGATTGGGACCCTGCATTGAATCAGGACTGCAAATTTGAGTGCCAACTGGTCGAGGCAGGTAATTTAAATGAGTGAAGAACATAACAAACTGGCGAGTTCATGCTCTGCCCAAAAGGGGGCAGCTACTTCTCAATGCAGACAATGCCTCATGTTGGAACACCAGCCCCGATTTGCCAGATCCTCCATCTTTCCAGAAAAGGTAAACATCTGGATTTTTATTTTCAGTTTCTTTTGAGTGCACAATTTAAATATTTTTTTTTTCTTTCATAGACAGGGTCTTGGTCTATCACCCAGGCTGGAGTGCAATGGTGCAATCATAGCTCACTGCAGCCTCAACCTCCCAGGCTCAAGTGATCCTCCTGTCTCAGCCTCGTGAGTAGCTGGGACTACAGACATGGGCCACCATACCTGGATAATAATAATAATTTTTTTTTTTTTTTTTGAGACAGATCCTCACTCTGAGGCCCAGGCTGGAGTGCAGTGGTGCGATCTCGGCTCACTGCAACCTCCGCCTCCTGGTTTCAAGTGATTCTTCTGCCTCAGCCTCCCAAGTATCTGGGAGTACAGGCACGTGCTACCACGCCTGGCTAATTTTTGCATTTTTAGTAGGGGCAGGGTTTCACCATATTGGCCAGGCTGGTCTCAAACTCCTGATTTCGTGATCTGCCTCCCAAAGTGCTGCGATTATAGGTGTGAGCCACTGTGCCTGGCTATAAATATTTTTTGAACACTAAGCCAGCCAAACAACCACACAAGCCCCCATACACCTGTGGGCCCCATTTGATCCAGCAGAAACCATTTACCACCTCTGTTTTAACCTTTCTGTCCTTGACCCACTGTCCACTCACTGAGATGGTTCCAGGCTGTCCTGCTGGTACGGAGTCACAGCGGGTGTCCCTGTCTTGGGGCCAACACACCCAATACTGAAGGACACCTGCCCCTGTGTCGTTAACGGAGGGAAAATTTACATCCACACCTGCCTACGAACCCTCTGGAACATTTTTTCCCTCAAAACCACTCAATGTTTTGAGGAGGAACATTTTTCAGCCTCAGATGTGTTTTCAGCCAGAATGTTCTCTTCAACACCAGCATAATCTGCTGTGACACAGCCTGTTTGCTTGACAAACGACGACACAGGGAGTTGACAATTGGGACAGATTCCTGCCGCAGGCTCGGCCCACTGCTCCTGGAAGGGTCCTCCCGGGAGTGTGGGGAGCACTGGCCGCCTCTCCCATCCCTGGCTGGTTGCCTGACACACAGCTCTCCCCAAGATGAAACTTTAGCTTTTGGTTGTAAATCCAAGAGCTGTGTTTTTTGCTTGAGTCATTTACACATGCGATCCTGAGACGGGAGCAGTCTCCATGGAGGGTGGTGTGTTTTGATGTCTGTATTTAGGGCTGGCATTAGAAGGCTTCTGGAGACACAAGCCTTGATGTGAAATCCCTTCTGAGTAGATGACAAACTGCTGGCTGGCTCAGCCGCTTTTTTAATTGATAAAAATGGTATATATTTATGATCTACAACATAATGTTTTGATATATATATATATATAGTAGAAGGGCTAAATAAAGCTAATAACATATGTATTACCTCACATACTTCTTTCTGTGGTGAGAACACTTAAATCTACTCTCTTGGTAATTTTGAAGTACTTAACACATTACCATTAACTGTGGTCACCATGTTGTATGAACAATCTCCTGTACTTATTCCTCCTGTCTAACTGAGATTTCGGCTCACCTTTTATGACTGAGTGGAGACTCAGGCATCCTATAGAATATAAATCATTCTTACCATTATCATTTTAGAGATGGAAGGCTCACTATGTTGCCTAGGCTGGTCTTGAACTCTTGGCCTCAAACAATCCTCCCACTTCAGTCTCCCAAGTAGCTGGGATTAGAAACATGAGACAATGCACCTGGCTTGTTATAGAATATAAACTATCTGAGGGCCAAAATTGCCTCAGTAACTTAGCTGTAAAATGGGGATAATAACATGTATTCTTGGGTCCTTCCTGGGATTGGGAACAGGAGGAGATCAAACACTAGTTTCATTCTGTTTTTTTTTTGTTGTTGTTGTTTGTTTTGTTTTTGTTTTTTGGTTTTTTGTTTTGTTTTGTTTGTTTGTTTGTTTTTGTTTTGTTTTGTTTTTTTGAGACAGAGTCTCACTCTGTTTCCCAGGCTGGAGTGCAGTGGCACAATCATGGCTCACTGCAACCTCTACCTCCCAGGTTCAAGCGATTATCCTGCCTCAGTCTCTCAAGTAGCTGGGATTACAGGCGTGTGCCCCCACACCCGGCTAATTTTTGTATTTTTTAGTAGAGATGGGTTTCACCATGTTGACCAGAGGCTGGTCTTGAACTCCTGACCTCAGGTGATCCTCCTGACTAGGCCTACCAAAGTGCTGGGATTACAGGTGTGAGCCACCACGGCCAGCCCTGTTTCTTATTTAGAAAATTTTAGCCCCAAATCAAGAGATCACTGGGGAGATAAGAATTATATTGATTTAAACATTTTAAACTTTATCACTAGATTTTACAAAAACCTTTTCCTACCATCAGAAAGTCTTGGATTTCTCTAACACCTGTTCTCACTAGGGTCCCGAAGTGTCCATGTTGTTATTTCACTCACCTTCATGAGTAACATAGCAGTGAGTAACGACTGAGCATCTGCCTTTGAACGTGTGGTTTATCTCGTGGTTTCAGTTTGCTTTTCTGGGAAGGAGATAACTTATGTTCTGTCTAATGCATGGGGCTGGTGTAGAGAGAAGAGTGTGGTAACCTATGTGGGAGCCCCTTGAAGAACAGGAAAACCAATAAACAAACCCAAGATATCAGTCTGCTTGACTCTCCCAGCACATTCGAGAGTGCCTGGGAGCCTCCCGTCCTGATGAGACTTAGGCCATGCTCCTCAGAAGTGGAAGCAATGAAGCCCTATGAGCCTGCTCAGTAAGGAAGCAGACGGGGTGCTGAGCGGAGGGAGCACTGGCTCTAGGATGACACAGGCTGACAGTGTAAGCACTTTCACTCTCTTATCCCTTCACCCACCCCTCAGCCCCTCTCCCTCACCAGTGTCTCCACCCCGTCTCTCACAGACCCTGTTGGCTTCCCCTTCAAAATGGACCCCGCCTTGACCATCCTCCCCTGCACTAGTCCAAGCCACCACCATGATCACGACAGCCTCCTCCCTGGCCCCGCTTTCCCCTTGCCCCGCTGCAGTTCACCCTCCACAAAACAACCAGAGTCATTTTTCAC
Source organism: Chlorocebus sabaeus (assembly GCF_047675955.1). NCBI lineage: Eukaryota > Metazoa > Chordata > Mammalia > Primates > Cercopithecidae > Chlorocebus > Chlorocebus sabaeus. The sequence goes on along the minus strand of NC_132908.1, from coordinate 44,768,838 downwards.
AGTTTATGTCAGCTCAGGGCCCCCTGTCACTCCACAAGCCCCCAGTGGCCTCCTTCTCCCTGAGGGTAACAGCCAAGACCTGCCATGGACCTGAAGGACCTGCCGCGCTGACCCCTGACCCCCAACTCCCACCCCATACCCACTCACCCCAGCCACACAGGCCACCCAAGAACTTTACATTCAGCCCTTAGCAGCCCTATGGGGAGGGGACTCCTCATCCCACAGGCAGGAAACATGGCTTAGAGAAGTCATTTGTATGAAGCCACACAATGAGGAGGTGATGGAGTCAGGATTTGAATCCAAACATCGCTGCACACACTGATCATATTTACTTTTATCCTGCTATCCATATTTTAATAAGCCACTTCAAATCCACTTTGGAGTACGTGAGGAAGGAAGAAAGGCAGGGAGCAGGCACACTTTTGGGCTCAGGACCAGCTACATCTCTAGACCAAAATTCACTGGAGGCCAAACTATTAAGTTGGTAAAAACCAGTCCAAATATTGTAGGCTGGGTTTGTCTGATGCTGCAAGATTTTGCAGACACAAAGGAAGAAGGCATATTTCTACCAGCAGAGAAATGCCGCCTAACCAGGCTAGCATTCGAGTTAACGGCACAGAAAATTTAGTTGAACCATCAGAAAATTGTTCTAATGTCCAGAGTTTGTGCTATTGTGCTGCTATTAACATGATGCTAATGAAATGTAATAAAATGTGACTTGAAAAGGAAACCCATCTTCTCTGAAACTTCAATTAATATGATTAAGATATAGTTTTTACACAATCAACTTGCAACTGATGCACATTCTGTGCTTTATGGATTATTACAGCAGAGATAATGCAGTCAAATAAAGTTAAGTTGTGCCCAATTAACATTTGCAGCCAGCTCTATAGCCCAGAGCTCTGCGGAGGAAGATGAGGGCAAGGGCCTGGGACCTGACTCCATCCCTGAGGGGCACATCATCTCTGCTCTGCCTTCCACAGGACAGAGCAGCACCCAGCCTCCTCTGTCCTCTGCTTCTGTCCACTCCACAGCACCCAGCAACATGGGTCAGGTGGGGAAGGGGCCATGACAATGGTCTTGTCCAGGAAAATGCAGTGTTCCAGGACTGAAAGAGGAATGTCCACTCTGCTTTGAATAGAAGAGGCTGAAAGTCAGTTGGCAGACACTGCCTTCTTTTCCTTTCTTCCCTCAATATTCTATCATCAAATTCAACAGCTCTTGCTGAGCATCTATGTGCAAGTCACCAGGGAAGAGGGCAAGAGATACAAAGAGAAAAAAAAGACAGCTCTCAGGAAACACGGGGAGGCTTCAAGAGCACAGATGAGGCTGGGTGTGGTGGCTCATGTCTGTAATCTCAACACTGTCAGAGGCCAAGGCAGGAGGACCACTCGAGACCAGGAGTTTGAGGTCACCCTGAGTAACACAACAGGACCCCCACCTCTACAATAAATAAATAAATAAATTGGCCAGTGTGGTGATATGTGCCTGTAGTCCCAGCTACATGGGAGACTGAGGCAGGAGGTTCTCCTGAGCCCAAGAGTCAGAGCTTGCAGTGAGTTAGGATTGTGCCACTGTACTCCAGCCTGGGTGAGAGAGTGACACCCTGTTTCAGAAGAAGAAGGAAGAAGGGAGAAGGAAAAAGGAAGAAAGGAAGAGGAAGAGGAAGAGGAAGAAGAAGAAGAGGAGGAGAAGAAGAAGAAGAAGGAGGAGGAGGAGGAGGAGGAAGAGGAGGAGGAGGAGGAGGAGGAAGAAGAAGAAGAAAAAGAAAAAGAAAAAGAAGAATAAATAATAATGGGCCACTATGCAAAAATCTAATATTGGTCTTCTGCCCTCAGAACAAAGCCCCTTCTGCCTTTCTCTGAATTGCACCAGAGTTCAGCTGGGCATGGGCAAGGTAGCTGATGGAAGAAGCAGAGTGGGAAGGCCAGTCTTCTCTTCCTTCAGTGGTACAGAAATCCAGAAGACTGTTGGATTCTGCTCCAGGCTTAGTCCTCCCGGTGTGAGTTGACCTCATCCCACCCTCTCCCTTTCACAGGCATGGCCAACAGGGCAGTTTATACCTCTGACCACAGCAACTGGCTCAGAGGCATGCACACAATCAGGTTGGACCAATAAGAATCAGGCCTAGGACTTGCTCTGGGAACTACTGGAAAAGAGGTGCTCTCTTTTCCCTCTGATTGCTCTGCTGGAGGGGATGGCCAGGAGCTGCTGGGGGCGTTTTCCATCATGAGGGATCCTGCTGAGAAAGAAGCCCACAGAGGAAAGCCAGACCAAGCCTTGGGAAAAGAGTGTTCTGAAGGCACGATCTGAGCACCTGGATCCAGTTGTGCCTGAAGGCAGTCCATCCCTCAGTTGCCTGCTGGCTAGGCTTATAAATTCTCCTTTTGAAAGCTGGTTGTAAGTCGGCTCGTTGCAGTTCTGACTGATACCAAGGCAGATGCCACAAGTACCAGAAGTTTGAGGGCCCTGGAGCTGCTGGAGGGGTTTCTGTAGACTCCAGGGATGTTGCAGAACTGAGCTGAGGCCTCTCAGTGGCCAGTTTTCTGTTCTAGTCAGTGGGAACTGAGTAGAGGCTGCAAACTCACACAGCCCACCCTCCTTGTCCTCACTCCCCCTCCCCCTACTCCTTCCTCTTCCCCAACTCTGTCCCACGGAAATTTCCCAACAACCTTCAAAACCATTGCAGGGGCCGGGCACAGTGGCTCAAGCCTGTAATCCCAGCACTTTGGGAGGCCGAGACGGGCGGATCACGAGGTCAGGAGATCGAGACCATCCTGGCTAACACGGTGAAACCCCGTCTCTACTAAAAAATACAAAAAAAAACTAGCCGGGCGAGGTGGCGGGGGCCTGTAGTCCCAGCTACTCGGGAGGCTGAGGCAGGAGAATGGCATGAACCCGGGAGGCAGAGCTTGCAGTGAGCTAAGATCCGGCCACTGCACTCCAGCCTGGGTGACAGAGCGAGACTCCATCTCAAAAAAAACAACAACAACAACAACAAAAAAAAAAAAAAAAAAAAAAAACACCACAAAACCATTGCAGGGATCTTTCTCCAGTTGCCCCACACTTTGTGTTTCCATTTGTGCCTAGCCTCCATCCAAGCCACATTTTCAGGATGCTCATAGCCTGTGAGCCCCAAAGCAACATTGGCTGCCCTCCTTGGCTGAGTTTTGTCCCAGCTCATGGCCTCATGTTCAGGAGACATCTCAGGGTAGGAGAATGAGGCAAACACGCTCCTACTCTACATATGAGAGGTGTTACCATCAGAGTTACTGGAGGTGGTGCCTAAGGACCTTACCAGAGGCTGCATTCTGGGTTTCTAGCCCCTACCACTGTTTTTTATTTCACTTCCAAATCCGCATTGATAGTTCTCAAAGCTGAGTTGAGCAGGAAGACACAGAAATGAAGAAGGAGGAGAGTTGATCAAAATTTTTAATATTGGGTAGGCCTGGAAACAAAACCCAATCCTGTCTTACAACAGAATGGCCTTCACCAGTTACCTAACTTCCCCATGTGTCAGTTTCCATCTTGGCAAAATGGTAATATTTTCTCTATAGGTTCATTGTGAGGACTCCATGAGCTAAGGTTATGTATTGCTTATCTCAGGGCCTGACACATCCTAAGCTTTCTGTAAATCAGTTTGCATATTCCAGGCACCAAGCTAGGAGTGTTGGCATGCTCTCATGCTTTCTCATTTAATAATCACAAAATCCCTGTGAGGTAGATATGATTATTCTTGTCTTACAGGCAAAGGCTATGTCAATCACACTCTTGGTTGCAGAAAAAAAGCAGAAATATTTGGTCTCTTTGGAAAAAAGGGAATGTAATGAAAGTATACTGGAGGTTCAAAGAATCATCGAGAGGTCAGAGAAACGGGCTTGGGTGGGTCAGGCCACAGGACCTCTCTGGCCTATGCTTCCTTTCGCCACGGGCAGGGAGCCAGCTGCCAGATGGTCTCCCAGCTTTTCTCAATCACCAAGGTCATAGAAGACAGAAATTGATGGACTGAACTTACAGCATACTTCTGTCCCCTGACTGGGATAGAGGATGGAGGGAAAGTGGAGGAAGGATTTGAGAGCCTCTGCTTCCATGGTAAGAGGTGGACATAAGCACTGTCCTTCTTCAAAAGTGTACAATGAGGTGTTTCCTGAATGGATATCAGAGTGATAATAGGATAAAGGACATTTGATTCAGGACAGCCTAGAAGTCTAGAGGATCACTCAAAGGAATTAGACTTGGGGATGTTTAGTGACTTGCTCATTTAACAACAGCTCCCATTCACACACACCCATACATATTTGTAGCAGTCAAGGACAACTTGAAGTCTTGATTTCTGATCATCTTTTTTCCCACCCTTCTAAGACAAACTCATGCAAAGTGAGGGGAGCTGTGGTAAAAAGAGGCACCAAAAGGGAAGTGAATAGTGTGCCCAGGTAAGCCTCACGGTTGTGCAGAGGGAAACCTGAGGCCGGTCAAATTGGCCTGGCCTGAAAAGGGAGGCTATCTGGGATGGGATGGGAGCGGAGGGCGTCTCCTCCAAACTGAGGAGGAGAAAGGAGAGAAATACTGGGGGTGAAATAGGCATGTAGCGAGAAGCAAAGCACTCCTGAGGTTCCAGGTCTGGACAGGGAGTACATAGACACGCGTTTCCCAGGAGGGGCTAGAACGTTAGAACAGGCTGCCCTCAGGTGCTGAGTCAGTGCGGCCTGCAACAGTGGCTCCTCCAAACACAGGAGCTCATAAATCAAAGCTGACGAGGCAGGGGCTCTCTGCTGTGTACACCTTTTGTTTCAGGCACAGATGGTCACTGGAATACGCATGTGGACTTTGTGTGGTTAGGGAACTACATATGCACAGTGGAGTGGTTACTGGGCCAGAAAGCTGAAGTTAACAAAGGAAGAGATTATTTCTGCCCCAACCCCCCTTGGGCAGCAGCACAGTTTCCCAAACTTAAACTATTAGAGTATGAATTGTACTATTATTTCATAAAACTGTCCTTTTATTCAGATTCACTTTTTAATTCAAATACATATATATTTTTAAATTTTAGATTCAGGAGTCCATGTGCAGATGTGTTGCATGGGTGTATGGTATAATGCTAAGTCTTGGACGTTTATTGAACCCATCCCCCAAATAGTGAACACAGTACGTAATGGATAGTTTTTCAGCCCTTGCCCCACTTCCTCTCTCCCACCTTTTGGAATTTCCAGTGTCTATTGTCATCTTTATGTCCACATGTATTCAATGTTTAGCTCCCACTTATTAGTGAGAACATGCATTATTTGATTTTCTGTTTTCACATTAATTCACTTAGGATAATGGCCTCCAGATGCATCCATGTTGCTGCAAAGAACGTGATTTTGTTCTTTATTCATAATTCCGTACTATTCCATGGTGTATATGTACCATATTTCCTTCATCCAATCCACCATTGATGGGTTCCTGGGTTGATTCCATGACTTTGCTACTGCAAATAGTGCTGCAATAAACATATAAGTGCAGCTGTCTTTTGGGTAGAAATATTTCTTTTCATTTGGGTATATAGACAGTAAAGGGACTGCTGGGTTTAATGGTAGTTCTATTTTTAGCTCTTTGAGGAATCTCCAAACTGCTTTCTACAAGGGCTACACTAATTTACAGTCCCAAAAATATATGAGTTCCCTTTTCTCAGCATCCTCACCAGCGTCTGTTGTTTTTTGACTTTTTAATAATGGTCATTCTGACTGGTGTGAGATGGTTTCTCACTGTGGTTTGGTTTTGCATTTCTCTAATGATTAGTGATGTTAAGCATTTTTCATATGCTTATTTGTTGTATAAATGTCTTCTTTTGAGAAGTGTCTGTTCATGTCCTTTGCCCACTTTGTAATGGGGTTATTTATTTTTTTCTTGTTGATTTAAGTTCCTTGTGGATTCTGGATATTAGTCCTTTGTCAGATGCATAGCTTGCAAACATTTTTTCTCATTCTGTAGCTTGTCTGTTTACTCTGTTGATAGTTTCTTCTGTTGTGCAGAAGATTTAGAAAATTTAGTTTAATTAGGTCCCAATTGTCAGTTTTTGTTTTTGTTGCATTTGCTTTCGAGGTCTTCCTCACAAGTTATTTGCCTAGGCCTATGTCCAGAAGACTTTTTCCTACTCTTTCTTCTAGGACTTTTAGAGTTTGAAGTCTTACATTTAAGTATTTAATCCATCTTGAGTTAATTTTTGTATATGGTGTGAGGTAGTGGTCTAGTTTCACTCTTCTGTACATGTCTAGACAGTTTTCTCCTTTACTCATTGTTTATTTTTGTCGACTTTGTCAAAGATCAGTTGGTTGTAGGTGTGTTGCTTAAATTCTGGGTTCTCTATTCTGTTCTGTTGGTCTATGTGTCTATTTTTGTACTAGTACCTTGCTGTTTTGCATACTGCAGCTTTGTAGTGTAGTTTGAACTCAGGTAACGTGATGCCTCCAGCTTTGTTCTTTTTACTGAAGATTGCTTTGGCTATTCAGGCTCTTTTGGATTCCATATGAATTTTAGAATTGTTGGCCAAGTGCAGTGACTCACACCTGTAATCCCAGTACCTTGGGAAGCCAAGGTAGGAGGATCACTTGAGTTCAGAAGTTCAAGACCAGCCTGGCCAACATGGTGAAACCCCGTATCTACTAAAAAATACCAAAAATTAGCTGGGCATGGTGGCTCATGCCTGTAATCTCAGCTACTCGGGAAGCTGAGATGGGAGAATGACTTGAACCAAGGAGGCAGAGGCTGCGGTGAGCCAAGATTGCACCACTGCACTCCAGCCTGGGCAACAGAGCAAGACTCCATCTCAAAAAACCAGAATTTTAGAATTGCTTTTTCTAATTCTGTGAAAAGTGACATTGGTAATTTGATAGGAATTGCTTTGAATCTGTAGATTGCTTTTGACAGTTTAATGGTACTGATTCAAAACATGAACATGGAATTTCTGTTGTCTGTGATTTCTTTCATCAGTGTTTTGTAGTTCTCCTTGTAGAGGTCATTCATCTCTTTGATTAGATGAATTCCTAGGTACTTTTTGTATGTGGCTACTGTAAATGGGATCACATTTTTGACTTGACTCTCAGCTTGAATGTTATTAGTGAATAGAGATGCTACTGATTTTTGTATATTGATTTTGTATCCTGAAATGTTGCTGAAGTTGTTTTTCAGGTCTAGGAGTCTTTTGGAGGAATCTTTAAAGTTTCTAGGTAAAAAATTGTATCATCAGCAAACAGATAATTTAACTTCGTCTTTTCCTGTTTAGATGCCCTTTATTCCCTTCTCTTGCTTGATTGCTCTGGTGAGGACTTCCAGGGCTATGTGGAATATGAGTGGGGAGAGTGGGCATCCTTGTTTTGTTCTGGTTCTGAAGGAGAATAGCTTCAGCTTTTGCTTGTTCAGTATGAGGTTGGCTGTGGGCTTGTCATAGATGGTTCTTATTATTTTGAAGTATGTTCCTTTGATGCCTAGTTTATTGAGACTTTTTATAACGAATGGATGTTGAATTCTATTGAATACTTTTTCTGCATCTATGAGATGATCATACTCTTTTTGTTTTTAATTCTGTTAATGTGGGAATCCCATTTATTGATTTGCATATGTTGAACCATGCAAATAAATACATTTTTAAAAATATTTTAGACTTTCCACTACTGATCTGGCATGTAAGGAACTTGGAAATTGACACTCTGTCCCAACAAGCCAAAATCTGAGCAAACTGAAAAATCAACAGCTCTTCTTAGATCCGTAAGAGAAGTAAGGCCAGAGGGCAGACTGTTGCCCTCCACATTTGGAGAGACAGACAGGTGAATACAAACAATCAAAACTTCCCGGAGCAGAAACCCATGACCTGAAACCTATGCAGAATCCAGTACTTGGATAGAAAAACCTGAACTGTAACTGAAAAATTGCTAGAGGCTCCTTGAGGACAAGTCTGAAAGTTAAACCTCCAGGAGGACCTAGTCATGTGGGACCCCACATTTGTATGTTTTATACATCCAGCAGCAGTATCAGTTTCTCACAGTGAATATTGGAGAAAAAATCCTCTTGTGCTTCCAACAGAGGAAGGAGAAAATGAATCATTCTGAAATATGCCAGAGCATTCTTCTTAACAAGACCTGTCCTTAGGAGAAACTAGTTTATCAGAATTCACACTTCTGGAGTTTTATCTGAGCCTAACTGACCTGGGGGAAGAAAAATATACAACTCCAGCCTACTCTGGCCAGTGTGTCCTACCTAAGGGTAGAGTTAAGGGGGCCTGAGAAGCACTTGTGAAGCTTACCTCCCAGGGGTACGAGCTCACCAACAGACTAATCATAGGACTCAGCAGTTCTAATCATAAGAGTAGAGCATGCTTCCTATCCCCTACACCTTAACCATTGCATTACTAAAGGCTTAATTACTACAGTTCCTTTTACCCAGTACATCGTGTCTGGCTCTCAAAAAAAAAAAAAAAAAAAAAAAAAAAAAAATTACAGGCTGGGTGCAGTGGCTCATGCCTGCAATCCCAGCACTTTGGGAGGTTGAGGCAGGAGGGTCACTTGAGCTCAGGAGTTCAATACCAGCCTAGGCAACACAGTGAGACCCCGTCTCTACAAAAAATTAAAAGATTAGCCAGTCATTTTGGCACATGCCTATAGTCACAGCTACTCAGGAGGCTAAAGTAGGAGGATTGCTTGAACCAGTGATCATACCACTGCATTCCAGCCTGGGCAACAGAACAAGAGCCTATTTCTAAAAACAAATTACATAGCATACAAAAAGGCAAACAACATAGTTTTTTTTTTTTTTTTTTTTTTTTTTTTAGAAGGAGTCTAGCTCTGTCGCCCAGGCTGGAGTGCAGTGGCCGAATCTCAGCTCACTGCAAGCTCCGCCTCCCGGGTTTAGGCCATTCTCCTGCCTCAGCCTCCCGAGTAGCTGGGACTACAGGCGCCTGCCACCTCGCCCGGCTAGTTTTTTGTATTTTTTTTAGTAGAGACGGGGTTTCACTGTGTTAGCCAGGATGGTCTCGATCTCCTGACCTCGTGATCCGCCCGTCTCCGCCTCCCAAAGTGCTGGGATTACAGGCTTGAGCCACCGCGCCCGGCCAAACAACATAGTTTAAAGAGACAGAGCAAGCATCAGAACCAGATTCACATATGGCAGAAATGTCAGAATGAGCAGAATGGGAATTTAAAACAACTATGATTAATATGCTAAAGGCTCTAATGGACAAAGTAGACAGCATGCAAGAACAGATGGGCAATGTAAGCAGAAGATGGAAATCCTAGGAAAGAATGAAAAAGTAATGCTAGAGATCAATCAAGTGGATATAATAGACACCTATAGACTAATTAATCCAACAACAGCAGAATACACAGTCTTCTAAAGCTCTCATGGAAAATTTACCAAGTTAGACCACATTTTGAACCATAAAACACACCTGTGCACATTGAAAATAATAGAAATCATACAATGTCTACTCTCAAACCACAATGGAATTAAACTAGTAATCAACAGAAAGATAGCTGGAAAATCCCAAAATATTTGAAAATGAAAAAATGCATTTTTAACACATTTGTAAAAGAAGAAATCTCAAGAGATATTTTTAAACATTTTGAATAAGATAAAAATAAAAATACAACTTATCAAAATGTGTAGGATGCAGCAAAAGCAGTTCTTCAAGGGAAATTTATAGCACTAAATGCATATATTATTAGAAATGAAGAAAGATCCAGAATTAATAATCTAAGCTTCCATGTGAGAAAATTAGAAAAAGAAGAGCAAATTAATTTCAAGTAAGCAGAATAAAAGAATTAATAAAAGTTGTCTTTTGCAGCAACATGGATAGAACTGGAGTCCATTATCCTAAGTGAACTAACTCAGAAGCAGAAAATCAAATAGCACATGCTCTCACTTATAAATGGGAGCTAAACAATGGGTACACATGGATATAAGAATGAAAATATTAGACACTGGGGACTACAGGAGGGGATAAGGTGAGGGAGAGTGAGGGCTGGGAAACTGCTTATTGAAGACAGTGTTCAATATTTGGGTGATGGGTATGCTGGAGGCCCAATCCCCACCATTGTGCAATATACCCATGTAAGGCATATGCACGTGTCTCCCCTTAATCTAAATTTTTAAAATTGATAACGCATTTTTTAAAAAAAAGACCAAAATATAATCTACCATTAATTCCATCAAGTTGTAATACATGCCATAATAAACTGCCATTGAATTTCTACTGCCAAGTTACATTTTTAAAGATCTTGCTCATAAATCGGATATTCCTTACTCAAATTCTATTCAGTCTCCATGTTACAATATATGAATACCTCTTCTCTTCTTCTAAAAAAATTTAAAAATATAGTCATACTTAAAAAAAGTAATGGATATGTTCACTCACCTCCATGATATGTTTGTTTCAATTTAATAATGTAAAATATAATTTATAATGAAAAACTAGTTCTGTAACAGTCTCATAACTGACAAAGTGCTATTGAATTGAGACTCTCACACTCTGGAAAATGGACTGAATTAGTGCATTGATACCTCACATTAGGATCAGAATGGAAGAAATCCACTTTTCTGTGTCACAATATTTCAAAATTCAGATTTACATAAAATAAATGCACACAGATAGATTTCTGCTTTAAGTTATGTCAGCACAGTCACTGAGGACTAGTATCTAGAATTCTACCACCAAAGAGGTTTGTGGGATGTGGTTAGGTTTGAAAACTCCTGATGCAGCCTATGTTGATAAGTGTGACGTCTTGCTGCAAGATCCAATTACATGTGGTATATGGTGAAGGTGTCTCTGATCCATTCTTCCAAATTTCTTTCTTTTTTCCTATCCCCACTTTTTTGGATGGCCTTTACTATTCATTACGTTATTGCCTGTTTAGCAGTTGTCATCACATGTAAATAAACAATCTTCAAATAATTCACGGTACTCATGGTCAACTCCCTCAACCTAAATCTCAACTTCATTTTCATGCCAATAATCTTGTAGGTGCAAAGAACTGTTGTTTCAAATATTCAGTCTTTTCTGTGTCACAGAAAAATCGTCTGAGGAATTTTCCAATGATTAGATAAACAAGCAATATATTCTTTCCAAGTTTTAAGCCATGTTTGTATATCGACAATATAATTTGACAAATAATATAAATATGAATTGACAAATAATATTAACAATAATATTGAAGAAGATTCAAGTGTTTTTTATCTTTTAAAGTTTGTTTGTTATTGCATTGCTTCTGGCAAAGATGTCTCTATTGTAAAAACAAAAAATTAATGATTATTTTCTTTCAAATATGCATGGTGTATTTTTCAACAATAGTGCAACAGTTTCATATATTCACTGTTAAAAAAAAGATACTGTGGCTCAAGCCTGTAATCCCAGCACTTTGGGAGGCCGAGACGGGCGGATCACGAGGTCAGGAGATCGAGACCATCCTGGCTAACACAGTGAAACCCCGTCTCTACTAAAAACACAAAAAACCAGCCGGGCGAGGTGGCGGGCGCCTGTAGTCCCCGCTACTCGGGAGGCTGGGGCAGGAGAATGGCGTAAACCCGGGAGGCGGAGCTTGCAGTGAGCTGAGATCCGGCCACTGCACTCCAGCCCGGGCAACAGAGCAAGACTCCGTCTCAAAAAAAAAAAAAAAAAAAAAAAAAAGATACTGGAGTTTAGGATGTTTTGCATCTCAATAACAATAAAACATATTCAAAATAAGAATATAAAAAATTAAAGCAGAAATCAATGAAATTGAGAACAGGAAATCAATAGAGAAAATTAAGAAAAAACAAAAGTTGGTTCTTTGAAAAGATTAATTAAGTCCATAAGCCTCTAGCTAGGCTAAGAAAAATGGAGATTACATAAATCACTACTATCGGAATTGAAAGAGGAGACATCACTATAGATCCTGTGGCCATTACATGGATAATAAAGAAATATTATGAATTACTCTATGCTCACAGATTTTATATCTTACGTGAATGGACAAATTCCTTGGAATATATAATCTTCAAAAACTTACAAAAGAAGAAATAGACATTCGGAATAGGCCTTTATCTACTGAAGAAATTAAACCACTAATTAATAACCTGCCAACTCTGAAAGCACCAGGTCCACATGAGTTCACTGGTGAGCTCTACCAACATTGAAGAAAGAAATTATACCAATTCTCTACAATCTGTTGCCAAAACTTAGAAGCAATAAAGATGTCCTTCAGTAGGTGAATGGATAAATAAACTGTAATACATTCACACAATGGATTATTATTAAGATCTAAAAAGAAATGAACTATCAAGCTATGAAAAGACATGAAGGAGATTTAAATGCATATTACTAAGTGAAAGAAGCTAATCTTATAAAGCTACATACTGTATGATTCTAACTATATGACATTCTGGAAAAGGCGGAACTACAGAAATATAAAAGGATCGGTTGCCAGGGGTTGAGAGTAGGGAGGGATAAATAGACAGAGACAGGGAATTTTGAGAGCAATGAACTGACTCCACAAGAACTATAATGGTGAATATATGTTATTATACATTTTTTCAAACCCATGGAATGTACATGATAAGGAGAGAACCCTAATGTAAACCATGGATTTTGGGTGATAATGATGAATTAATGAAGGTTCATCAGTTATAACAAACGTACCACTCTAGTGCAGGATGTTGTTAATGAGGAGACTCTACATGTACGGAGGCAGTAGGTATATTGAATATCTCCATACCTTCCTCTCAATTTTGCTGTGTACCTAAAACTGCTCTTAAAAAATAAAGTATATATTTTTAAAAAGTACAGTATATATTCTGTAAGTGATAAATGAATGTTAGCTATTCATTTTTAGAACAGAAAGTAGCTATAGCTTTCTTCCTCCCTTCTTTCCTCCTTCCCTCCCTTCCTGCCCTCTTTTCTTCCTCTCTCCTTCCTTCCTTTCTGAAAAATTCAGTCCAAAAGCCACCAGGTGGACCCAAGCGAGGTAGGTCTGTGTGGGTAGTCAGGCAGCCCTATGCGAGGTGTCACAAGTGAAAGAAGAAGGACATCCCTGCAGCATGGGATCGGATGTCAGAGTCAGTGCATAGGGGTGGCAGGCAGTGGTGGTAATGCCCCAGTGCAAGGTATTGAAGCTTGAGAAGAATGAAACACAGCCATGTATTGGGGAGGGGCAGTAACAACAGGGACCATGGGGTACCCTAAGAGGGCAACCGTGTAATCCAGTGTGGAGTGTTGGAGTCCCAGCTTGGCAAAGAGAACATCCAAGGGAGAGATGGCAGCAGCCAGCACAGGGTGTCAGGTCCAAGATGGGAGGGCAGCTGTGTGTGTTGAGGGGTGAGGGCAGCAGGAGCTGACAAGAAGTGTTGGAGCCTGAGCAGGGTGAGAAGCAAAAACACACGGGAATACAGGAGTGATTGCCCAGTGTCAGGTGTCAGAGCCCAAGTATGGTGAGAAGGGCATCTGTGATTGAGGCTGCTATGGGGATTGGCCATGTATAATGGATAATGCTCCCAAAAGTAAATGTATTGAAGCTTGTAATACTGTGAAATATATATTTGGTCTTCATTCCCACTTCCTGTCATACAACTCCTAAACTCTCCAAAGTGCTGTTTTTTTGTTTTGTTTTATTTTGTTTTGTTTTTTGTATGTTGATGTTAACTGATAGCTTCAAGTGGGGCTGGTCACTGGAATGACCAAGGCAGGATCAGAGGGTTGGGACTTTCAGCCCCAGCCACCAATTTCTTAGGAGGGAAGAGGGGAGAGGGGCTAAAGGTCAAGTTGATCACCAATGGCCAATGATTTAATTAATCATGCCTACATCATGAAGCCTCCATAGAAACCCAAGAGGACAGGGTTGGAGAGCTTCCAGAGAGCTGAACATGGGGAGGTTTCTGGAGGGTGGTGAACCCAGGAGGACATGGAATCTCCACACCTCTTTCTTCATATCCCACTCTATACATCTCTTCATTAAATCCTTTTAATACACCAGTCAATGTAATTTGTTCCCCAGAGTTCTGTGAGCCACTCCAGCAAATTAATTGAACCCATAGAGGGGTTCATGGGAACTTCAACTTGAAGCTGATTGGTCAGAAGTTCTCTAGGCCCAGACTTGTGATTGGTGTCTGAAGGAAGGGGGACAGTCTTGGGGACTGAGCCCTCAGCCTGTGGTGTCTGACACATTGCCAGGTAGATAGGGTCAGAATTCAATTGGAAGACATCCAGTTGATGTCTACTGCAGAATTTGCTTTCTTGCTGGTGGTGAGAAATCCCCACATATTCAGGAGTCATAAAAGTTTTCTATGTTGATTGTTGTAACGCTGGTGTAAGAGCAGAGGAGAAATATAGTATGAGAGTTTTTCCAAAACAATGCTCATGGAAGCCAGGTTTCTCGTGGTTGGAGGAGTTAAGAATATGGAAAGAGAGAAATGAGAATGAAACTTGTGGCATTAGGTTGGAATCAGTATGAACTCATGATAGGTAGAGAGAAAACTAGAATTAAAAATAAATATAGATGTTTATATTTGTATGTATTTATAAGAGTGTGTGTGTGTGTGTGTGGAGATGATTTTAGGTAAACACAACAATGATTTTACGTAAATCAATGATGTGCCAACAATCATGAGCACATTTAACACCCAGCTCTTACAATTTCTAAATACCATTCTCCACCAAAAGTAACCAGGATTCTTTGGAGAAGTGGCAGGTATCAAGGCTGGAGCTGAAGAGCCTGGAGAACCTCGCGCCAGAAAGCAAGGAGTGCTCAGAGAATGATGGAAACCTGAGAGAAGGAGAAAAGACAGACCAGAAAGGCTCTCACTGGTCAAACCTGGAGCAGTTTGAACATCAAAATAAATAATGACAGTAATAGATTATAACTAGTTGAATAAAATAGGAATCTATGAGTCTATATAGATATAAATAAATAAATGGAAAAAAGAGAAAGCTTTTCCTCCCAGCAGAAGGAATGATAGAATTAGAAATTCACTGTTTGGCAACTATCAGAGTAATGATTAATTCATCCAAAAAAAAAAATCAATGGATGCTAAAAGCGGTCCTTAAAATTTGAGGAGAAACAGGATATTTACATAGTATCAAAGTATCTCCCTATAAAATGCTTATAAATTACAAAGAATAAAAGAGTAGCTTTTTTATGGTGTAGAGACTTGACAGACACCACCTTAATCAAGTAATCAAAGTTAGCATTAAAGTAATGGGACACATCAATATCATATGCCATTCCATATGATGCAATGGGAGGAACACAGTGTAACTTCTGTGACATTTTGCCAAAGATGCATTATCTTGGTCTAATCATGAAGAAATATCAGACAAATGCAAATTGTGGGACATTCTAAAAATAACTATCCTGTGATCTTGACAAGTGTCAAGGTCATAAAAGTCAAAGAAAGAGAAACTCTTCCAAATCGAAGAAGACCAAAGAGATCTAACTAAATCTAGTGGTCCTAGGTTGGATTACTTTGCTATAAAGGACATGTGGTATAACTGGTAAAATTTCAATGGGGTCTGTGGCTTGAATGGTAACTCCTTTATTTTGATGATTGATTGTGGTTATGAAGAGAATGTTCATGTTTGTAGGAATTACACACTCAACCATCGGGGTGATGGGCATCATATCAGCAACTCACCCACCAATGGTCAAGGAAAAATATTTTGTAAATTGCTTAAACTTTTCTGTAAACTTGAAGTTGTTTCAAAATAAAAAAATAATTATCTTTAGTATATAAAAAGAAATTCGCTATAAAATAAATACAATAAAAAATAACGTTATGGCCGGGTGCAGTGGCTCATGCCTGTAATCCCAGCATGTTGGGAGGCCAAGGTTGGCGGATCACCTGAGATCAGGAGTTCAAGACCAGCCTGGCAAACAGGGTGAAACCCTGTCTCTACTAAAAATACAAAAATTAGGCGGGCATGGTGGTGGGTGCCTGCAATCCCAGCTACTTGGGAGACTGAGGCAGGAGAATTGCTTGAATCCAGGAGGTGGAGGTTGCAGTGAGCCGAGATCACACCACTGCACTCCAGCTTGGGCGATAGAGTGAGACTCTGTCTCAAAAAATAAAAAATTAAAAAAAAAAAACAACACTTTATTTAACTAGCTAGATTCTATTGCCTACCAAGGGAAGGGCTGGGAGCTTGAGACCTACTTTCCCCTTGTTTGAAATAGAGATTAGCAAGTGTTCAGTGTTCAGGGCTTTTTTTTTTTTTTTTGAGATGGAGTCTCACTGTGTCACCCAGGCTGGAGTGCAGTGGCGCAATCTTGGCTCACTGCAAGCTCTGCCTCCTGGGTTCACGCCATTCTCCTGCCTCAGCCTCCCGAGCAGCTGGGACTACAGGCGCCCGCCACCACACCCAACTAATTTTGTTTTTGAGAAACGGGGTTTCACCATGTTAGCCAAGATGGTCTTGATCTCCTGACCTTGTGATCTGCCCGCCTCGGCCTCCCAAAGTGCTGGGATTACAGGCGTGAGCCACTGCGCCCAGTCTCCGGACATTCTTACAACAACTTCTGTCATTGGAAGGGGGAAATAAATTTTTTAAAAAGAATAACTTTCTTATGATATGTCTTCATGTTATTTAATACTGTTTGTGTTTTCCTAAAATCATTTCCTGTTACCACTCATAGTGTTTGGTCCATGCTTTAGGAAACACTGGAAAACAATTACCCAACTATATATTTAATAAATAGTTATGTGTGAGTAGATATGTCAGGATAAACTGTTTCTCTAATATCCCATTAATTGCTTGTAATAGAAAAATACAGGCAATGAGAACATTGTTAATTGAAAACCTCAATTTATCTCCCTGCTTGACCCCATTTATCTCAAATTCTTTCACACTTGACCAATGTAATGTTCAGCCTCCTTCTCTTGATACTCAGTCTTTGAGGCCTAGAGTGTCCATGAAATGTGTTCTGAGCTCCAGACTCCAATATTCAACTGCCTAGTGGCACCTCAGTATGTACACCACACCAGCAACAAAGCTAAACATTTCCTCTCCTCCATCCCAACTCTCAAATATGCTCCTTTCCTGCCCATCCTGCCATGGTGAGTGGTGGCACCCTCATCTACCAGTTTCTCAAGCCAAGATCCTGGGCATCATTCCAGACCCCACCTGATCTCCCTTCTCTTCTCCTTCCTTCTAGATTCTCTCCATAACTGAGGCCTGTGGTGCATCCACATTTCCCCACATCCACTACCCCCATTCCAGGCCAAGCTCCTAACTGGTCACTCCACTCCCACCCCTGCCCCTGCCCCCTCCAATTCACTCTCCAAGCTGCAGCCAAAGTGATTTTTTCAAAAATAAAATACAATTTTGTAGCTCTCTTCCATAAAACCTTTCAAAGCTGTGCTGCCTAATGCAGTAGTCATTAGCCACGTGTGACTATTTAGATTTAAATTAATTAAAATGAGATAAAATTAAACATTCAGTTCCTCCATTGCACTAGCCACATTTCAAATGTTCAATAGTCATGCAGCTAATATAGGACAGCCCATGTGACAGAACACAAAAACTTTTCATTGGATAGTGCTGCCTCAAAAGCTTCCCATTGCATTTGAATAAAGCCAAAATTCTTTCCGAGGTCTACAAGGCCATCTTGTTTAAATCTGAGCTTCTTTTCCAACCTTCTTGCCTGCCTCTTCTTCCACCATCACCAACTCCAGGCACACTGGGCTTCTTCTCATTTCCTCAAACAAACTAAACTCTTTGCTATCTCAGGGACTGACTTAAGGTGCTCCCTTTGCCTTGAACATTTCCCCCATTCCCTGTCTCACTAACTCCCACTCACCTTTCAGACTCCAACTTAAACATCACTTCCTCCAAAAGACCTTTCTTACCTCCCCAAACCAAATAATTAGACTATTATTATACTCTGTTTTTGCATCCTCTTTTTCTTCTTTTGTGTTATTTATCGTACCCAGAATGGTGATATATTTATTTGGTGATGTTTAATATATATCTCTCTAACACTGTTAGGAGACTCTCTGTTACCGAACCAAACTTGGATCCACTCACTCAGCATGCAGAAAAAGGAAAACACCAATACCAGGATTTGTAGTGAGAGAAATTGAAATGTTTATTGCAGGGTGCTAAGCAAGGAGAATTGGGCAGCTAACACAATCTGAACTCCTCAATGGATTATAAGGGAGGGTTTTTAAAGGCAGAGTTACATTTTAGGAAAATAGACGTTACAGGCAAAATCATGAATCAATACAGGAAGATTACATACTGCTTTGGCCTAGAAAGGCCGGATATCTTGAAGCAGGCGCTTACAAGTCAGAGTGAGAGGTGAAGCCAGCTGGCCTTCTGGGCCGGGTGGGGACTCGGAGAACTTTTCTGTATAGCTAAAGGATTGTAAACACACCAATCAGCACTCTGTAAAAACGGACCAGTCAGCATGCTGTAAAATGGACCAATCAGCACTCTGTAAAATGGACCAATCAGGGCTCTGTAAAATGGACCAATCAGCTCTCTGTAAAATGGACCAATCAGCGCTCTGTAAAATGGACCAATCAGCAGGATACGGGCAGGGCGCAATAAGGGAATAAAAGTTGGCCACCCAAGCAAGCCGTGCAATCTGGGGGGTGCGATTGCACTGTGTGTAAGTGTGGTTCCTTCGCTGTCGCAATAACTCTGGCTGCTGCTGACTACGTTTGTAAGTACCTTCACGAGTTCACTGTTCATATATATAGAATACTCACTGCGAAGTTTTGCAGACCAGGAACCCACTCTGAGGAATGAAGCACACCTTCTTTAAGAGCTGTAACATTCATCTGGGAAGGTTTGTGACTTCACCCCAGAAGTCAGTGAGACCACGAACCCACCGGGAGGAATGAACAACTCACGATACGCCATCTTTGAGAGCTGTAACACTCGCTGTAAAGGTCTGCGGCTTCACTCCTGAAGTCAGTGAGACCAAGAACCCTCCGGAAGGAACTCAGGACACATCTGAACAGCTGAAAAACTGTTAACACTCACTGCGAGGGTCTTTGGCATCGTTCTTGAAGTCAGTGAAACCAAGAACCCGCAAAAGGAACACAAAACGTAGATTTGGAGATTTTTTTTTTTTTACATTTGGAATTGGTTAAGGAAATAAGGCTTTGTATAAAACCTTGAGATAAGCAGAAAGGAATGTTAAGGTTTGGTTTGTGGGCATGACTCTGCAGGCCTCTCATAAAGAAATTAGAAGAAGACAGCCAGAATTTAGTCCTCAGTTTTTGCTTTTCTGTGATATTTGTGTCAGTGGTCAGAATTTTTCATCTGATGGGGATGTTGGGGGTCCTGGTTTCTGAAAAACAATTCAGGGACGTATGTCTAGATGTTATGTTTAGGTTTTATAGGGAACCAAACATCTTGTGAATCTGGCGTTCTTGGGTGGCTATTGTTTACCTTATTATTTTTGTTTAATGGGTTCTTTATTTGCTTTTTAAATCGCTAGGTGGTCGGCTATCCAGGTGCTTAGAATTTGTGTTGAGGGGAGAAAAAAAAATTTATGCTATCAGAGAGGAACCGGACAGGCCCATAAGAGGGGTCCCTGCTCCATCTCATCTGTAGCGGCTAGCATAGTACCTGGCAGATAAAATTCACTCAAACATTATTTAATGAATGAAAAAAAGTGACTTTATAGTAATGTAATACTATAATCTACAGACTTATGCAGGGATTCGGCTGTGTGTGATGTGAGTAGCAAAAATCAGGAAAAAGTTTTTAATGCATCTTTCTACTTTACCACTTCTTACAGAACTGAGTCCGTGTCTTCAAGGCAAATGTTTTCTATGAGTAAGTCCAAGAAAAGGCATTTTCTCTAGTCTCTTGACTTCATAATCCAATATCAGTTCCTCATCTGTGAAATGGGAATACATTCTCACTGCCTAATGTCTGGGGCTGTGCTAGCAGATCTCCTGAGAGCCATTCCTGTTCCAATATATAGTAGTATAACACTGTCTAGTGGAGGCTGGTTCCCCAAAACTAGCAAATTTGAAACTAAGTAGTCTACTACAGAGGCCACTTGCACAGGAAATGTAATTCCTAGATCATCAATTTCATCCCGTCCCATGTTTCTATTAGGCTGCCATTAACACTTAGCTTAAAATGGCCTAAAAGTATCAAGAAAGAAAAGAGAACAAGAAGAAACCCCGAGTACCTGAAACACCCGTAATCTGGATCATGTGCTATGAAAAAGGCAGAGTTGATGTTGCTCATCACAGAGCAGGCATGGAGTCATTGCCACCCAGGCTGATGGGTAAAACTAACCATCTCTCTTGCCACAAATCCCTCTCCACAGGAGAGAGACGGAAGACTCATAGGTCTCCTACTTAGATTCATAGAACAGTAGAGCTGGAAGGGGACGTTAGCAGTTCTCATGTCCAAGCACCAATGTTTGCATTTGTAGAAGCGAGCTAGGCTCTCAGGACTCGATTCCCAGTCTGCGCACTTGCAGCTCAGAGCATTGCCGCAACACCAGGTAACAGGTGGTGAGAGCTGAGTTCATATTGTGTTTTTTTATTGCATCTCAGACCCAAGGTTGTTCCATCAAGAGTGACAGGCTATGTGTATGCGATCACGATGCTGTCATCCAGGTGTCAGAAGGAAGCTTCCATCCACATCCACCCTGAGTGCCTGACATCTGAGTCTTGCTTTAGATCAAATCAGAGAGTCACAGGTGCTCCATTTTTAAACCACACACTTACATCAGGCCATGAGTCAGTAAGACCTTTTGTACTCTAGGACTGTTTCTTTCTTTCCAGATGAGTGAGGGCACAGGGTCCCCATTCAGTCACAAATTTCCTCCATCTTGACATATTTAATGCAGAGACCAAGTCCTTTCCTTTATACCTTAAGGAGTCTGTGTTGATCAGGTCCCAGGGCAGGAAAGTGGCTCTCTTGTATCACTATGTCCAACAGAAACTGGACAATTGCAGTTCACCCGATCTCCCACTTGCAGAAAGAATGGCTGACAAAAAGACATTTTGTTATTTTTCTGCCTCTCCTGGGTGAATTGAGTTAGGCACTGGGGCTGGAGAAAGGAATAGCTGGAGTATGGGGAAATAAAAATTGGAATAACTTCCCTACTGAGATCTCATTCAGACTGTAAACAATACTGATACAGCACAGAAAGTTATTAAAGTTCCAGAGTACACAAAGTGTGGTTTGGAAAACATGAAAGAAGGACCACAGATCAGAGTTTCTAGAGGTGAAAAGTTACCGATGAACCATTCTCCTCTGTCTGCCCACACCCGTCTCTCTCATATACCTGAAGTTACTTTCACAGTATACTAAAAACCTAGAAAATGGCTGTTCCAATGAAGAAATCTGAGCATTTTTTCAAAAGAAATACATTGGGATTCATTAGTTACTAAGAAGGAGTAAGAAGATTAATGTGGCCAGCACAAATTCTGTTCTACCTGCCAAGGTCATGAGTTATAAACAGACAACTTGCTTCCTTTATTCCGCTACATAAACAGTGGCTTCTCTTCGGATTTCCTACTGCTGGCTTCTGAGAACCATTGCCTGGGCCACCAGCAGGGCTGCTGATTGGAGAGCTGAGCAGGTTTTTTCCTAAAAGTCAGGACAACATGGTGAAACTGGGCACATTGCCGCGGCTCCTCTAGCATTCTTTTGGAAAGCTTGCTCTTCTTCACATAAATGAAACTTGCAAGGCACAGCAGCAGAAGGCTGAAGGTCAAATGATAAATTCTGAGTGCGAAGACATGCTTTACTAACTCAGCTTCCATGTCCTGCTGTGCCTTTGCTTATACAAGGCAAAACTCCAGTGATAAAGAGCAAAGATTCGCAGACAAACAGAGATGCAGATGGCGGTCAAGGTTGAGGGAAAGATGGTCACTGGCTGGGGACTAGTTACTATTGAACGTCTACAATGTGCCAGGTATAGATAGATGGAAAGGTAGATAGAAATAGATGGATAAATACAGAGACAGATAGATAGAAGATACATATAGACAGCTAAATATAGCTAGCTAGATATAGATAGATGATGTATGGTTGGATAGATAATAGGGATAGCTAGCTAGATATAGATAGATAAATGATAGAGGTAATAGAAATTTAGTTTCACGTGTGTATTTAGATATGCGTGTATAGGCACATAAGCTTATATATGCATATGTCTCAAAGATGTGTGTGTATATATATATACACACACATTTATATATATGTGTGATGAGAAAATCAAAGCTGAGAAAAGTTGAGGAAGTGTATTGGCTTGTCCCCAAAACAACTTGAGACAAAGACTTGAGTGCAGGTAGTTTAGTTGGAGGTGACCCCAATAAGTGAGAGAGAGGGGGTGGGAAGAGTGATACAAAAGAAGGAAGAGTTGACACAAAGCACATCTTTGAGCTGACCATTGCTGTGGGCAGCTGGGCTCAATCCCACTGGATATTCACTAGGAAATGGTATAAAATATGCTTCAGAATTGCCCCTTCAAAGGATGAGAAGCCAGGTGCTTTACTGGGCTGCACCCGTGTGATACTGTAATTTACAATAAGAGATATACACGTATATTGGTCTTCCCTGATTCGTGACACAGCTTCTGAAACCCCTGTGATTTTTTCCAGAGTTCTGTCTTAAAACTTAAGAATTCCTGCATATGGAAAATGTTGAATTGTGTCTACTAAGGCTTGACGTCTCCCCCAAAGCAAGGACCTGTGGGAATGGGTTACAGGACAGTTACCTAGAATGTGCAGGCTGTCCTGACACTGCTTATGCCCACACCCAGAAAAAGGACAGAGTGCAAAGAGTATGAGATATCTGGAGTTGGGCAGGACACTCTGGCAGGTTTCTGTGGCCCGTCGTCATTTCCACTCAGCCCACCCATGATTTCAGCTGCAGTTAGGCAAGTTCCATACAGACACAGAGGAAAGTTCAAGTTCCATACAGATGAACGTTTCCCTCAAGGCCAACTGACTCTTAACCTATCAGCTTCCCTGCCTCAGATCATCTCCAAAGTTGGGGATCCTCTCTCAGCTCACATGCAGGTTACATGGAAATCGAATCAATTGCAGAGTAAGAAAAACATTTTCTCCTGCTTCTGTATACTGCATACTATTGTGTACTCTCAACACAACACTTCTGTGACAAGGTGTGTGGGGCTTTTCCCTGACACTGACCAAATTATCCAACACCAGCTGGATGACCTAGAATTCAGTTCAATTCTGATGCTGTCTACCTGGAATTACAGTCAGATTCTACAGGTTAAAGACCCAGTCCCACAAAACTGCCCCTCACTTTGGATGCCAAATACCAACCTGGGCCTCCTGGTTATAAATTGGGGTTCCCATGACTTCCTCCTTGGGTTCAATGATCATTTGCTAGAATGGCTCATAGAATTCAGAAAAACATTTCCTTATGTTTACAAGTTAATTATAAAGAATATTACAGAGGATACAGATGAACAACCAGATAAAGAGATATATATAGGGTAAGGTATATAAGAAGGGTGAGGAGCTTCCACGCTCTCTCCAGGTGCCTTCTACATGTTCAGCAATGTGGAAGCTCACCTAATCCCACCATTCAGGGACTTTATGGAGGTTGCATCACATTAGCATGATTGGTCATTAACTCAGTCTCCAGCCCCTCTTCCTTTCCAGAGGATGAAGCTGAAAGTTCCAAGCTTCTATCATGGCTTGGTCTTTCTGGTGACCAGCCCTCAACCAGAAACCCACCAGGAGTCACCTCAGTATAACAAAATATGTTCCCATCACTCAGGAAATTCCAAGGGACTGGGAGCTCTATGTCAGGAGCCAGAATGAAAGATCAAATACCAGAAGATGCACCTAGCACCCGTATCTGCTTAGGAAATTGTAAGGTTTTAGGAACTCTGTGCCAGAAATCAGGGATGAGGAGATATATACATGTAAAATATGTATAACATATATATGTAAAATATGTATACCATAGATATGTGTATACAATACGTATTATTTATATACATGTATGTATATGTAAAATATATAACAACAAAGTACATATTATATATATGGGTCACAATATAAGGTCTTTTGAGATACACTATGTGCACAACTAATGAGCTATCTATAAGATGTTCCGTAAGCCCAGGGTGAGTGACAGAAAGTCATGATGGGAATGTCTGCACCAGATGGTAAATTAGACTTAGATATTAAAGGAAATTGCAGGGCCCTCAACAGAATGGTGCCCACCCACATTAGTGACAGCAATATTCTTTACTCAGTCGACTGATATAAGTGTTAATCTCTTCCAGAAAAGCCTCACAGACACACCCAGAAATAACATTTTACCATCTCTCTGGGCATTCCTTAGTCCAGTTAAATTGAAACAAATTAACCATCTCAGTGGTTGAAAACCACCACCACTTTATTTAACACACAGTTCTGCAGGCTGACCATTTAAGATGGGCTCAGCAGGATGGCTCCTCTGTCTTGAAGGTCACTCATGCAGGTCATGCTGGGTTGGTTCATCTCTGCTCCATATTGTCTCTTATCTTCCAGCAGACTAGCTTGGGCTCATTCTCATGGAAGCTGGCAGGGTTCCAAAGACAGTTTGGAAGCTTGCAAGGTCTCCTGAGGCTTAGGCTTAGAATTGGCACGGTCACTTCTACCACATTCTGTTGGTTAAATCAAGTCCCAAGGCCAGCCCAGACTTAAGGAAGGGGAAAAGACATTACCCACTGACCTTTTCATGAAAGAAGATGTAAATTCTTAATTTTAGAATTGACATGCATGATTACCTTGTGCAATTCCTTCATTTTATAAATGAGGAAATGAGATTCAGAGTGAATGGTTAACTCATTCAAGATCACACAGCTTGTTAGTGGATATACCTCCTTCCCTCTAGTGGGCTGACCCAACCAGACCATGTGGTAAAGTAATGAAACCAGTGAAACTACCCATCCAGGAGTGCAAGATGAGTCATTTGTGCTGAGAATAATGAAAATTTGTTTCGTCTCCTTGCCCAGGGTAAGTCATGAAAAATTGCCCAGCGCATACTTCAAGCCACATTACTGCAATATTCCCTCAGTGAATCTATTCTTTATTGAGAATTGAATGATTTATAGCACAAAGCCCGTAATTACAGGTATCTTTTAAAGATCTTTTCCAGACAAGTGGCACAGGTATTGAAATATTCTGCTATGAGCCAATTTGTGTTTTTCAAAACAGGAAAAGGACACAAGGGACAGAAATTTTTAGTAAAGTTGTCATTTTTAGTTAATATACCAAGAAGAATGCAACAGTTCATTGCATGCAATTCATCATTGTTCTTTTGTATACATTTTGATGAGCTTTCTTAAATTCTCTTGGTAAATCACAAATATTATGGGCTTTTTATTAAAACTTGGGAGCAACCAAGCATAAAATGAAATATGATTAGTTTCCAACAAGCCCGGCATTACCATTAATAGGAACGTTTCACCAATGCAGGTTGCACTTGTAGATTTTGCTGAGTTATATTTTTATACTTCGCAGTTCTGATTCGGGATAAGGAAAAAAACAAGCCACCCATTAGGCAGAGTACATAATTCATAACAAGAAATAACAAGGATCCTTTCTATGTGCTATTCTGCAGAGACTGCAGTCCTCAGTCACTGTCTGTACCTAACCTCAGGGTTTAAAAGGAGTGTGTGAGCAGTTTATTAAACATGTTTGCCTTTTCTTTACATTTAAATTTTACCTGGCACTTGAATTCTCATGGTTATAGATTAGCGCAGTACAGACAAACTTGTGAGTAATGTCCACCTCCGTATTTCCACCCCTAGCCACCTCCAGTGCCGCTTATCTCTCGTGATGTTTTCACATTTATGACACAGCATATAAAGGCTTTTAAAACTTTACATAAAGGGCATTCTTTTCTACACTTTTATACTTAAATTCACTTTTTACATTTAATCATATGTCTCAGATATCTTTCCATATTGTCACATATAGATGCACATTTTTTAAAAAGCTACTTGGTATTTCGTAGTATAAAAGTATCATAATTTGACTCTCCTCTATTGGTGGGCCTATGGATTATTTCTGATTTTTTTTGTTATTACAACTAATATTACAGTGAATATTCGTGTGTGTGTGTGTGTGTGTGTGTGTGTGTGATTGTACTAATGCTTATTTCTGTAGTATAACCCCTAGAAATGGAATTGCTGAGTTAGGGAAATAGGTATGCTAAGTTTCAACAGGCTTTTTAAATTGTGTTTCAAAAAGGCTGCACAAATCATGTTTTGTGTTCAATGCAGACCAGATGGGGTTTGGAAAGCCCTGGAGTCAGACAGGTAGAGTTCATATTCAGTCTCCACCACTTCCTAAGTGATGACGTGGGAAGTTATTCAAGCTATTTATGCCTCAATTTCCCCACTGCAAACATAGGACTAACGCATATCTTTAAAGAGTCTGGAGAATTTTTATTGATAGCTTAAATGGAAGTGCCTGGTCTATGATGGGTTTTCCCAAAAGTAATAATCTAATTTTCAGACATTCATACGAATTAAAATCCCCTCTTTGCATCACAGATTCTAAGGCATCATCCCCAGAGATGTGACTGGAGTGATCAGAAATACGGGCCTGAATGTCACACTTTTTAACAAGTTTGCCAGAAGATTCTTCAAGAATCACCTCTTTACTAGGTAAGTCTCAATTCCAGTGATGACTCCTTCCTCCTGAATGGAATCTTACTTAATTTAGACAAACAGACAATGTCTTGCCCTTATTTAGAACTGTCTGTCTCTGTCCTTTCCAGTATAAGAGTTAGAGTGAATGAGAGAGGAGCAGGGATGGACATAGCTATGTATATAATTTGTTAACCAGCCCTTTGAACTCCATGGACTTTGAGTTATTTTTTGCTTTGAGGCAGAGAAAATTTTACATAATAAGTTTATAACAATCATAATTGCTCTTGGAGAGAAACAGCCCTGTATTCAGCTGGAGGAAATGCCATATGCAATCAAACCTAAAATGCTAAGAAGTAAAAATGCTGTCACTTATAATTATAAGATGTCTTTTATTATAAGTTGCATTCTAATTTCAGAGAAGTTAAAATGTGAGAAAATCTGTCTTAGAATTGATGAAATACAGAAATTTTTTATAAGTTATTCAACATGCAAGGAGAAAACACAAAATCATGTCCAACTACAAAAAGATGATCACCAAGCCATCTTCTAAATGAGGAAGTCTTGCTGCCTGGAGGTCATTTGATTTGCTGAGCTCCCAGATGAGTTTGGGTATACAAGATGGGGTGAAGCGTAGGCAGAATTGCTGTGCTTGATAGAGGATAGAGAATTGTGAAGTCCTGGGTGGAATACCAGGAGGTAAGAGAGAAGTGAGGATTCTGAGTACTAGAGGAAAGGAGCGCAAGAACCTTAAACACATGCACTGTCATGAATGTGCACACACACACAAATTCACCATGTACTCGCTCAAACACAGTCCCTGTGGAATATTCCTTAAACGTGGGAAGTGCAATGAAACCCCTTTCTCCTTTTTCTTACCGGATTTTCAGTAAAGTTGCCATTGCTCATGTAAACCAAAAATAAAATCCTGAGCTCCCCAACTAACTGAAAGGACACCCCTCTTGGCCAAAGGGCTCCCAGAGAAACCTGAAAAACTAAATTCCTGCCCAAGACAGAAAGGGAGGTCAGACACATCTCATTATACTCCTGCCACCTGTTTTGGAGTTTAGGCACAATTGACCAGCATCAACATTGAAATAGAGATCATAAGGCTCACAAAACAGACTCTTCGTGGCAGTTAGATACAAAATTCCAACCTGGCTCTGGTATAGCATCATGTGATGGATAGCAGACCATGAAGGAAATCAAAATATTTTATAACAAAATATATTTATTTGACATGTTTTTAAATGGCTGTGCAATGCCATCATTTGTCGGGGAGAGATTAACTAGTAGTCTGACACCTTTTAAGGTCCAAAAGGAGACATTTACCATCTATTCTCTCTCAAGCTTGTTACCTGGAGGCTTCATCTACATAATAAGAACCTTGACTTCTACAACCTCCTTTATCTTAATTCAAGCATTTATTTTCATTGACTTCATCTTTAGACAAAGCTTAACCAATTACTGATCAGAAAACCTTTGATTTCACCTATGGCCTATAAGTCATGACACACCCCCACCCCATCCACTCCCCTACTTTACCCCCACCCCCACTCCCACCTCAAAATAACCTTTCCCAGCCAAATCTATCTATATCTTACAAGTATTGTTTTATTGTTTTGCCTGTATGTTTTGTGTCCCTAAAACATGTAAAACCAAACTGTAACCCAACTGCCTTAGGCACACTTTCTTAAAACTTCTTCAGATTGTTCCCCAGGCCATGGTCACTCATACTGGCTCAGAACAGACCCTTTAAATATTTGACAGAGTTTGGTTTTTTTCCATCAACACTCATTACACTCTTTATGTGAGTGAGTTCTTTGGGGGTACTTAGGTTTTATTTCCACCTTGGCGGTAAGCAAAGGCAGAAATCTCAAGCCGGGGGAGTTGAAGGATGAGGAAATGGCTGCCAACTGGTTTGCAGTATCAGGTTTTAACCTAATTCATAAGGAAGGAAACAGCATCAGAAAAACTAAGAGACTCATCATCTGACATCATTCAATACGTCCAAACCCCAGCTACAGTGCAGATCCCCTTGAGTTATCTCTGTTTCCAGGTTTTGCACTCCTAAAATCAAAGAGTTGACCCTTCAGTAGTCAACATCTGATATTTTGCTCTTTAAAATTAGCTTTGGATGAAAATTTTAGACTCCAAGAGACCCGGCATTCCTAGTGAGTTATTCTGCTGTTCATTTCTCTACTCAGGCAGTATTATACAACTTCCAGTCACTGACACTGTGGCTGCACTCCTCTGTGAGATTTGTCTCCCTTTTCCTGGCATGTCCAAAGAGCTATGCTACCCCTGACCCTGGCAAAAAGGCATGGGTAGCCAGGGAAATAGAGTTTTGTTCACAGTGGAGTATCTGCTACAAAGAGGGATAGCCATGTTGAGCTCTCTTCTAACCTCTCTTGGAGGAGTTATGACTGGGTATCTTTGAGTGGACGTAGCACTATAATTTGGATGTGCTGCAACTCTTGGCACTCTGGATGCCCCCAGTTTAAAACTCAAACTGTCTTTAATAGAAAGGACCAGATCCATAGGCACTATTAAACTTGATTCTCAGCAATCATCCCAAAGGAACAAAGCTATCAAGAAAACCTGTTCTGCCTTTGCAAATTAAATGGAATGCTTAATAGTTCACATGAGGAAAATACAAAACCTGTAAACAGATCTTTCAGGTTTAACAAGCTGGGACTTAGCCGAATGTTTTCTGCAACTTGACAATCAGAAGTGACAGCCACACAATGGGGGTGTCACTCTTCTTAGTAGATCCATTCTTTCTCTCCTTATAAACGCAGGTGTCTCATGGAATCCACTTCTTATTTAATTTTCTGCAGCATAATGCAGAACTAAATCACCAGCACCCCAGCAAGTTTCTAACATGCTTCCACGGGATGAATAGAATCTCCAGAAGGACACGTGCCTGTGCTGATTCCATTTTCTCACTGGGAAAACAGTAGAAGGAAAGAGAGGAGTTGTGCATAGACTCATCTCTGGTGAGTCCATGCCTGTTTGGGGGTGTTTTGTTCAACTTTATTGAGGCATAATGCACATTCAAAAGATTGCATACATTTTAAGTGCTCAGATCAGTAACTTTAACAAAGGTGTACACCCACATAACCAACGCAATCAAAATATAGGACATTAAGGTTACCCCAGAAATTTTCCTTCTGACTTTTTGCAGTTAACTCCTCCCCAACCCACAGCCCTGGAAAATCAGTGATCTGTTTCTGTCAATGTATGTTAGAGTTCCCCTTTTTATAGTTTCATATAAATGAAACCATGTCACATATTCTTTCATGTCTGCATTTTTCACTAAGCAAATGTCTGTGAGGTTCATCCATGTTGTGTGTATCAGTTTTTGTCCCTTTTTATGGCTCTGTGTGTTCCGTAACATGGATGAATTACACTTTGTTTATCCATTCATTGCGTGAGAGACGTTTGGATTGTTTCCAGTTTGGTCTATTATAAATAAAGCTACTATGAACATTTGTATACAACTGTTTGTGAGGAAGTATGTTTTCCTTTCTCTTGGGTAATAGTCTGAGACTGGAGTTTCTGGGTCGTATTGTAAGTGCATGTTTAACTTTACAAAATTTGTCCATTTGCCAATGTGGTTGCACTACTTTGTTGTTCTACAGTTTGACCAACCCTTGGGATTTTTGTTATTTGTAGTATGTTCTGATGGATGTAAGAGGTATCTCACTGGAGTTTTAATTTGCATTTCCCTGAAGGCTAATGATACTGAGCATCTTTTCACGTGCTTTTTGGTCATTTCTATATAGTGTTTGTTCAAATAATTTGCCCAGTTTTTACACTTTGTATTGTATCTGTATCTCCTTATTGAGTGTGTGTAGGTGTATATATTTCTTATATATTCTGGATGGAACTCCTTTGCCAAATATGCTTTATATATGTTTTCCATATGTTTTCTCCCAGTCTGTGACTTGACCTTTTAAATTCTTAATGGTGTTTTTTTTTTTTTTTTTTTTTTTGTATTGTTGTTGCTGCTGCTGTTGTTGAGGGGCAGATACTTTTAATTGTATTGAAATCCAATTTGTCAAGTTTTTGAAAACTTATTTTGTGTAAAAGCAGAGCATCTCCAAAAAAAGTTTGTCTACCTCAGTGTCATGAAGCTTTTTCTTATGTTTTCGTGAAAAATCTTTATGATTTTATCTCTCCTGTTGAAGTCTCTGATACATTTGTAATTCATTTTTGGTTATAGTGCAAAATACTGTTTTTTCCAATTGTCCCAAATTTCAGCACAATTTGTTGAAAAGACTATACTTTTCTCATTGAATTTCCTTGACTTCTTTGTCAAAAAACTCAACTGACCATATATGTGTAAGGTTTTTCCTGGTTTTTTTCCTAGACTATTCCTTTTCAGACGTATATGTTTATAATAATGTCACATTGTCTTAATTATTGCAACTTTATAGTAAGTATTCAAGTCATGTAGTTGAGTCTTCCAACCTTGTTATTTAAAGAACGAAATTGAAAATTGATATTAATAAAACAACTAACAGTAACATAGCAAATGTGAAACACCTAGGGATAAATTTGAGAAAATATGCACAAGACCTGTACAATAAAAACTATAAAATGTTTCTTAAAGAAATCTGAGATCTAAAAATGAAGAGATATATAATGCTAATAAGATTTGAAGACTTAATATTTTAAAAATATAAGTTATCCCCAAGGTTGATGAGAGTTTTTTTAATCATAAATTGATGTTGAGTTTTATCAAATGCTTTTTATGCATCTATGAAAATAATCTTGTAGTTGCCTTCCTTTGTTTAATTAACATAGTGAATTACAGTGATGGATTGTGGAATATAAAACCAGCCTTGCATTCTTGGGATAGCCACACCTTGTCATGAGGCATTATGTTTTAAAAATATTGCTGGATTGGGCTGGGCGCGGTGGCTCATGCCTGTAATCCCAGCACTTTGGGAGGCCAAAGCGGGCAGAACACGAGGTCAGGAGATCTTGGCCATCCTGGCTAACATGGTGAAACCCTGTTTCTACTAAAAATACAAAAAATTAGCCAGGCGTGGTGGCAGGCACCTGTGGTCCCAGCTACTCAGGAAGCTGAGGCAGGAGAATGGCGTGAACCTGGGAGGTGGAGCTTGCAGTGAGCCAAGATTGCATCGCTGCACTCCAGCCTGGGCAACAGAGTGAGACTCCATCTCAAAAAAATATATATATATATATTGCTGGATTGAACAGGTACCCCATGAAAGATAATATTGAAAAGCCAATAACTACATAAAAATATATGCAATATCATTAGTTATCAGGGAAATGCAAATTTAAGCCACAATGAAATAATTATTTCACATCCATTGGAATGACTAATGAAGAATAAAAATATTAAACATTGGCAAGGACATAGAGCTACTGGAATTTTTAAGTGATGCTGGTAGGAGTATAAAAATGCTGGAAACCTTGAGAAACCCCAACAGTTTCTTATAAACTTAAACATGTACTTTCTGTATAACCTGGCCATTCCATTCCTAAGTATGTTTTCAATAAAAATATAAATATATGGCACAAAAACACTTGAACACAAACATATACAGAAGCTTTATTAACAATTGACAAGAGCTGTAAACACCCGAATGTCCATTAACAGGTAAATTGATAAACAAATTGTGGTACATCCTTATGTACATACTCAGCTATATAAAGGAACAGGTCATGCTACACACAGCAACATGGAGGAATCTCAGAGACATTAGGCTGAGGAAACAAAAACATACACAAAACAATGTATGCTGTATTCCATTTATATGAAATTCTAAAGTAGGCAAAAATAATCAGAGGTGATAAGCTGGGAGTAGGATTTAGATAGGGGGAGATTGACTGGAAAGGTGTATGAGGAAGCTTTTGGAGAGATGGAAATGATGGAAATGTTCTATACCTTAATTAGGATGGTGGTTACATAAATGGTGGCATTTGTCAAAAGTCGTTGACCTATAGATTTCAAATGTGTGAATTTTATTGTATGTAATTATATCTCAATAATATTGACTTAAATTTGATGTATTAAATTTTGCAATTATTTATTTGGGTGTATGTCTTCCTCATTTGCCCTCAAGCTCCATGAGGTCAAGGACCATGTCTGCTTTGCTCATCATTGAATTCCCAGTGCCTTCAAAGCACGGTATTTAGCAAATGGAAGGTCTCAACAAATACCTGTTAAGGAAAGGAAAGAGGAGGAACTTACAATCATATTGAAAAATAAAAACATACACACACAGAAAGTGAAGAAACAAAGAAAGGAATTAAATAACTGCTCAAACGGTTGAATTCACCAAGTAACAGAGCAACAGTTCCGGGAGAAGAGGAATAAATCTGTGTGTTGCAACGCCGTTGAAGAAGGCACTTGGAAATCAAGTGAGTTTTAAAAACTATACAATTTAGGGAGGAGGAGTATAGGAGAGATGGAATTTCTGGTAGAGAAATCTTCATGAATAAAAGCAAAAAGGTATAAATGAGTGGTGAATGAGGTGTGAGGAGCTTTTCATCTTACTCCCAAAGTATGCAAATGAAGAGAGTCATCCTGCAGCCCTGGCCCCATCCCTTAAATCCAGACCACTCTCCTTCTCCACTACCCTGTGCCATGCAGCCCCCGGGCAGCCGCCGTGATGGAGCATCCCACCCAGGCTCAGAGCCCTATGACTCCGACGTTCTCACCGTTCTCACCGGTACTTGGCAAGGTCCTGGTGCTTAATGGAGGTCCCAGGCCTGGGGCACGCCTCAAATGGACTTCAAAGAGAGCATCACCGGTCTTCTCAGCACCATGCTCACCGGAAATGGCAAATTACAAGCTGAAAATTCACTACATTTGTGAAAACCCTGAATTTATTTAGACAAAAGCAGATGGATAGATAATCTCATCACATTTCAGCACACCACACTTTATTCAGAAGAAATGAAACAATGCATTATGCGTTCCTTTCTTTCCATCTGCTCTCACTTCCCTAAGTTCAGGTTTATTATTAATATAATGAACTCATCCTGCTTCCCTCTCCATTCCATTAGCCCGTACTCCTAATTAAGTTTTGTTCACATTGTCCTTTTCAGCATCTCAGCAACTCTTTTTTCAGTATAGCTATTTTCGCCCACACCTCAAATCATTTCTATAGATGAACTGCTGCCACCAGGAATATAAAATGTCTTCATCAAATTATAATTTTTCTCAAATGTTGAGAAACTATGTAGGCCGTTCTGTTCCCCCAAAAGCAGGTCTGACTTGAAGGACAGATTCTGCAGAGGATTAAAATCAACTCTTGACTTGGGTTTTGGGAGGAGGAGGCAGGAGTTGTCTTCCTCTGATTCCAAGCAGCTTGACCTTGGTTAGTTCACTATTAGCCAGATTATTCATTTTCCCACTGCCCTCCATCCGTCACTGGTTTATTTCCTTTCCCAAAACAAGTGTAATGAATGGGTAGCTAGGCGTGGTGGTGGGCGCCTTTAATCCCAGCCACTCGAGAAGCTGAAGCAGGAAAATCACTTGAACCTGGGAGGTGGAGGTTGCAGTGAGCCAAAATTGTGCCACTGCACTCAAGCCTGGGCGACAGAGCTAGACTCTGCAAAAAAAAAGGAGAAAAGAAAAACCAACCCTAAAAAAAAGAAGGTCAGATGTGAGGCTGAGGCAGCGCTTGAGCCTAGGAGTTCAAGGCCAGCCTGGGCAATACAGTGAGACCCCATCTCTAGAAATAAATAAAAGAAATAAACGAAAAGCCCAAGCCTCAGAGACAGTAAAGACAGAAAATATGATTGTCAAAAAGTGCTGAGAGGGATTCAGTGAGTCAAAGACAAGTCACCAGCCCTCCCTAAACTCCACTCCACATTCAAACAGGTTAGGATTTTGTAGCATTTCTGTTCGTAACCATGGCAGCTGGGAAAGCAGATTGTGCATGTGGCATTGTTGTCAACTTCTCTGGCCTGAGGAGTCTGAGTGTAGCTACTGCAGTCTCTACCTCAGGCATTTTCCACACCCCTCGGCACTCTGGTCATTTTCCAGACCCCAAGCAGGCATGACTCAATGCCAGTGTCCCTCAGGCAAACATTCTTTTAGGTCATGTATGTGCCTGCCTTGGAGAGGGAATTCTTCCTGGAGTTCGAAAGAGCATGCTCTGGAATCTTGACTCTTGCAGTCAAATCCCAGCTCTGCCTCCACCTACCAGGGCAGACTCAATCCAGTGAATTTGTGCCTCGGTTTCCTCACCCATAAAACAGGGCTAAAGATCCAAACCTACTTCATGGAATGACTGCAAAGATTGATGCGAGAAAGTCTGACAAGCGCTCAGCACAAGGCCTGACACACGAGTGTGCAGAAAATATTGACTGTCGTTACTAATGACAACTGCCGAGACTCTGTTACTATTCAGGGAAAACTTCAAGTGTCCTGAATTTGACCCCAGCTCATGCTGGCGTACTTACTTCTGCACCCTGAGATCTAGGAAAGCCACATACAACTCAAGCCACAGTAGCTTACACCAGATATGAAGGAGATTGAAATTTCTCTCTTGGGTCAGTTCCATAGTCCACTCAACTGAGGAACTGTCATGCTGATGAAAGTTTTACGGTACATTTGAGTGTTATCATGATTCTTCTCCTGGACACCAAACCACAAAGGAAGTTACTCTCGACTACCTTATTTCAGCCGTCCTGGAGGTTATTCATGTTTTCAGTTAGAATTTCCTTCCTGTGGCATTGCATTGCTAATAACGCCAGGTCAGGCTGGTGTTAGCATGAGTCAAGGAAGTCTGCTATTGGTGTTTCGAAAATCGGCGAGTAAAATATATCCACTTCTCTCCACAATGCTAGGACCCAGATCACAGGGAAGTTGACCTGGCCTCTGGCCTTTCACTCTAATTGACTCTGGCCCTCCCCATGGCTGACCTCTGAAATCACCAAGCTATGGTAAGTCGGACATTGAAGCCCTCATTAACGAGCTTTTCTGGAGTGCTTTACCCATTACCTATTTTGTACCTTGAGCAAGACACCTCTCTGACCAGGTGCTGTCCTTCCTCAAAGCAGGGGCAGAGCAAGCTGCTCAGGTCAGCCCCTGAGGCTGATCCTGCACTCCCAGTGAATGGCAGAGTCACTCCTGCCTTGATCACAGCCTTTGAAAGGTTCTGGAATGAACCCACATAAACCACTGCTTGCAGAAAGGACGGGCGAGTTCTTTATGACTCTGCTCCTGGGCTCTTAGTAAGTGCACATTTTCCCAAACTTAAATCTTCTAAATTGGAGTTGCCACCTTTAAAGGGTAAGCTGACCCAATGTCCTTGATGGTCAAAGAAATTTCTTCCAAATGCAGAAAAATACTTAACACTTTCCTTTTCAGACACGGGATGAAAGAGGCCACAAATAGGTCAGAATATTGGCTTAAATCAAATCAAATTGTGGGAGCCATTTGAATTTACTTTTATAGATAGAAAAACTGGAAAACGTCAGTCCATCCTACTTCCTCCTTCTGTCTATGTCTCTCACTCAGCCATTACATGGATGTGCTCTGAGGCCTCAGAATCTTCCAGGCTGACTGCCCTCCCCACTAAGCAGGCATGATCTGGACACACTGATGCAAAAAGCGCTGCTCCTTCAGAAATGTCTGTTCCAGTGCAGTGATTAAGACAGGACAAAATGTCACCACAGTGTTCCACCAGCACCTGTGCCTCTCTGTCCCCAGGCTGTGCACCCACCCAGGCCAGCTCTGTCACTCAAGTAACAGCAAATGTGAGCGTCACTGGTTGCTGAGGGAGGTAGAAAGACTGTAAAAGAATACCTCTGACCTGGAAGACTGTGCTGTCTTGGAGGGATCCAGGGTATAGTCCTAGAGAAACAACTTCAGGGCACTAAAGGCAAATAACATAAAATCTAGGGCCCTGCAGCCAGAGTCCCTGAGTTAGAATCCTGTCTGCATGATAATTGTATGATCTTAGAGAAACTGCATTCCTTCCCTATCCTTAAAACCTCATAGGGTAGTTATAAGGAAAAATCTGAATATGAAAAGTATTCAGTACAGTCTTGATTTTTGAAACTCTTATTTAAAAACTCAACCATCTCACATTACTGCCTGCCAACAGCTTTCAGTCCCAGAGGGAAAAAGACCCAACCTCCCTTCATAGGACTGCACAACCTCCCCCTGCCATCTCTGTGGTCTTGGTTTCCCTACTCTCACCGTTGCTCACTCAGCCTCAGTCACGCTGGATGACTTCTGGTCAAACACAGAGTCCTTCCTCCCACTGCAGCACCACCACTCTCTCTGCCTCTCCATCCTGAGTGCTCTCACCGCCTCCCTAGGCCCTTCACCACTACCACTGTTCTCTGGGCTTATTCCCTAAGTCTATTCAATGTCGTCTTTTCCTTGACCACTTTTTCTAGAATAAAAATGTACCGTGGTTGCTGGTTTGGATGTGGAGAAAGGGAAACCCTTGCCCACTGTTGGTGAGAATGTAAATTAATATAGCCACTACAGGAAACAGTATGGAGATTTCTCAAAAAAACTAAAAATAGAACTACCATACAATCCTGCAGTCTTACCACTGGGTATCTATCCAAAGGAAAAAGATTTCAGCATATCAAAGGGATACCTGCACTCACATATTTATCTATTTATTTTTTGAAATTTTTTATTTATTTTATACTTTTAAGTTCTAGGGTACATATGCATAACGTGCGAGTTTGATACATGGGTATACGTGTGTCATGTTGGTTTGCTGCACCCATCAACTCATTTACATTAAGTATTTCTCCTAATGCTATCCCTCCTCCAACCGCCACCCCGCAACAGGCCCCAGTGTGTGATGTACCCTGCCCTGTGTCCAAGTGATCTCATCGTTCAATTCCCACCTATGAGTGAGAACATGTTGTCCTTGAGATAGGTTGCTGTCCTTGTGATAGTTTGCTGAGAATGATAGTTTCCAGCTTCATCCATGTTCCTGCAAAGGACATGAACTCATCTTTTTTATGGCTGCATAGTATTCCATAGGGTATATGTGCCACGTTTTCTTAACCCAGTCTATTATTGATGGACATTTGGGTTGGTTCCAAATCTTTGCTATTGTGAGTAGTACCTAGTCTATTGAGAGTTTTTAACATGAAAGGCTGTTGAATTTTGTCGAAGGCCTATATTGAGATAATCACATGGTTTCTGTCATTGGTTCTGTTTATGTGATGGATTACGTTTATTGATTTGAGTATGTTGAACAAACCTTGCATCCCAGGGATGCAGCCAACTTGATGGTGGTGGACAAGATTTTTCATGTGCTGCTGGATTCAGTTTGCCAGTATTCTATTGAGGATTTTTGCTCGATATTCAACAGGGTTATTGGTCTAAAATTCTCCTTTTGTTGTGTCTCTGCCAGGCTTTGGTATTAAGATGATGCTGGCCTCATAAAATGAGTTAGGGAGGATTCTCTCTTTTTTCTAGTTGATTTGTGTAGAGGTGTTTATAGTATTCTCTGATGGTAGTTTGTATTTCTGTGGGAACAGTGGTGATATCCACTTTATCATTTTTTATTGTGTCTATTTGATTCTTCCCTCTTTTCTTCTTTATTAGTATTGCTAGCAGTCTATCAATTTTGTTGATCTTTTCAAAAAACCAGCTTCTGGATTCAGTGATTTTTTTGAAGGGTTTTTGTATCTCTATCTCTTTCATTTTCTCTCTGATCTTAGTTATTTCTTGCCTTCTGCTAGCTTTTGAATGTGTTTGCTCTTGCTTCTCTAGTTCTTTTAATTGTGATGTTATGCTGTCGATTTTAGATCTCTCCTGCTTTCTTCTGTGGGCATTTATTACTACAAATTTTCCTCTACACACTGCTTTAAACGTGTCCCAGAGATTCTGGTGCGTTGTGTCTTTGTTCTCATCGGTTTCAAAAAACATCTTTATTTCCGCCTTCATTTCGTTATTTACCTAGTAGTCATTCAGGAGCAGGTTCTTTGGTTTCCATGTAGTTGTGCAGTTTTGAGTAAGTTTCTTAATCCTAAGTTCTAATTTGATTGCACTGTAGTCTGAGAGACAGTTTGTTGTGACTTCTGTTCTTTTACATTTGCTGGGGAGTGATTTACTGCCTACTATGTGGTCTATTTTAGAATAAGTGTGATGCAGTGCTGAGAATAATGTATATTCTGTTGATTTGGGGTGGAAAGTTCTGTAGATGTCTATTAGGTCTGCTTGTTGCAGAGGTGAGTTCAGGTCCTGGAAATCCTTGGTAACCTTCTGTCTCATTGATCTGTCTGATATTGACATGGGGTGTTAAAGTCTTCCATTATTATTGTGTGGTCATATAAGTCTCTTTGTAGGTCTCTAAGGACTTGCTTTATGAATCTGGGTGCTCCTGTATTGGTGCATATATATTTAGGATAGTTAGCTCTTCTTGTTGAATTGATCCCTTTACCATTATGTAATGGCCTTCTTTGTCTTTTTTGATCTTTGTTGGTTTAAAGTGTGTTTTATCAGACACTAGGATTGCAACCCTTGCTTTTTTATGCTTTCCATTTCCTTGGTAGATTTGCCTCCATCCCTTTATTTTGAGCCTATGTGTGTCTTTGCACATGAGATGGGTCTCCTGAACACAGCACACTGATGGGTCTTGACTCTGTATCCAATTTGCCAGTCTGTGTCTTTTAATTGGGGCATTTAACCCATTTACGTTTAAGGTTAATATTGTTATGTTTGAATTTGATCCTGTCATTATGATGTTAGCTGTTTATTTTGCCCGTTAATTGATGCAGCTTCTTCATAGCGTCGATGTTCCTTACCATTTGGCAGGTTTTTGCAGTGGCTAGTACCAGTTGTTTCCATGTTTAGTGCTTCCTTCAGGAGCTCTTTTGTAAGGCAGGCCCAATGGTGACAAAAATCTCTCAGCATTTGCTTGTCTGTAAAGGATTTTATTTCTCCTTCACTTATGAAACTTAGTTTGGCTGGATATGAAATTCTGGGTTGAAAATTCTTTTCTTTAAGAATGTTGAATATTGGTCCCCAGTCTCTTCTGACTTGTACCATTTCTGCCGAGAGATCTACTTTTAGTCTGATGGGCTTCCCTTTGTGAGTAACTCGAGCTTTCTCTCTGGCTGCCCTTAACACTTTTTCCTTCATTTCAACCTTGGTGAATCTGACAATTATGTGTCTTGGGGTTGCTCTTCTTGAGGAGTACTTTTGTGGTGGTCTCTGTATTTCCTGAATTTGAATGTTGGCCTGACTTACTAGGTTGGGGAAGTTCTCCAGGATAATATCCTGAAGAGTGTTTTCCAACTTGGTTCCATTCTTCCTGTCACTTTCAGGTACACCAATCAAACGTATATTTTGAATTTTCACATAGTCCCATATTTCTTGGAGGCTTTGTTTGTTTCTTTTTACTCTTTTTTCTGCAACCTTGTCTGCTTGCTTTATTTCATTAATTTGATCTTCAGTCACTCATACTCTTTGTTCCACTTGATCAAATCGGCTATTGAAGCTTGTGCATGCATCACAAAGTTCTCGTGCCATGGTTTTCAGCTCCATCAGGTCATTAAGTTCTTCTCTACACTGTTTATTCTAGTTAGCCATTCATCTAATCTTTTTTCAAGGTTTGTAGCTTCCTTGCGATGGGTTCAACATGCTCCTTTAGCTCGGAGAAATTTGTTATTACCGACCTTCTGAAGTCTACTTCTGTCAACTTGTGAAAGTTGTTGTCCATCCAACTTTGTTCCATTGCTGGCAAGGAGCTGCGATCCTTT
Organism: Chlorocebus sabaeus; assembly: GCF_047675955.1. Lineage (NCBI taxonomy): Eukaryota > Metazoa > Chordata > Mammalia > Primates > Cercopithecidae > Chlorocebus > Chlorocebus sabaeus. The sequence continues at coordinate 44,728,504 of NC_132908.1, read as the reverse complement.
GGAGAAGAGGCACTCTGATTTTTGGAATTTTCAGCTTTTCTGCTCTGGTTTCTCCCCAGCTTTGTGGTTTTATCTACCTTTGGTCTTTGATGTTGGTGATTACAGATGGGGTTTTGGTGTAGATGACCTTTTTGTTGATGTTGATGTTACTCACTTCTGTTTGTTAGTTTTCCTTGTAACAGTCAGGTCCCTCAGCTGCAGGTCTGTTGGAGTTTGCTGGAGCTCCACTCCAGACCCTGTTTTCCTAGGTATCACCAGCAGAGGCTGCAGAATAGCAAATATCTCAGAACAGCAAATATTGCTGCCTGATCCTTCCTCTGGAAGCTTTGTCCCAGAGGGGCAGCCGCCTATATGAGGTATCTGTTGGCCTCTACTGGGTGGTGTCTCCCATTTAGGCTACACAGAGGTCAGGGACCCACTTGAGGAAGCAGTCTGTCTGTTCTCAGAGCTCAAACGCCATTCTGGGAGAACCACTGCTCTCCTCAGAGCTGTCAGAAAGAGATGTTTAAGTCTGCAGAAGTTGTCTGCTGTCTTTTGTTCAGCTATGCCCTGCCCAGAGAGGTGGAGCCTAGAGGCAGTAGGCCTTGTTGAGCTGTAGTGGGCTCCACCCAGTTCAAGTGTCCTGGCCACTTTGTTTACCTACTCAAGCCTCTGCAATGGTGGACGCCCCTCCCCAAGTCAGGCTGCCGCCTCACAGATCAATCTCAGACTGCTGCACTAGCAGTGAACAAGGCTCCATGGGCGTGGGAGCCACCAAGCCAGGCGTGGGAGAGAATCACCTTGTCTGCCAGTTGCTAAGACTTTGGGAGAAGTGCAGTATTTGGGCAGAAGTGCCCCATGTTTTCCAGGTAGTCTATCACAGCTTCCCTTGGGTAGGAAAGGGAAGTCCCCCGACGTCTTGTGCTTTCCGAGTGAGGCAATGCCCCACCCTGCTTCAGCTCACCCCTCCGTGGGCTGCACCCACTGTCCAGCCAGTCCCAATGAGATGAAGCAGGTACCTCAGTTGGAAATGCAGAAATCACCCGTCTTCTGCATCAGTCACACTGGGAGCTGCAGACCGGAGCTGTTCTTATTTGGCCATCTTCCATTTTAGTGTCTGCACTCACATTTTACAGTGCTGTTCACAATAGTGAAGCTGTGGAATCAATCTAAATATCCATCAGCAGAGAAGTGAATAAAGAAAACCTGGTATACCTACACAATTAAATACAATTCATCCATAAAATAGAAGAAAATCGTGTCATTTGCAATAACGTGGATGGGACTGGAGGTCATTAGAATATTAAGTAACATAAGCCAGACACAGAATGACAAATTTTTCATGTTCTCACTCACATGTGGGAGCTAAAAATGTTTATCTCATGGAGGTGAAAAGTAGAATAATAGATACCAGAGGCTGGGAAAAATGGGGAGGGGGGTGGAGGATATGAAGAGAGACTGACCAATTGTTACAAACATGCAGTTAGGCAGAAGTGCTAAGGTTCAATAGCAGAGTAGGGGGACTACAGTTAATGACAATGTGTGGTGTATTTCAAAGTAGCTAGAAGAGAGGACTTCAAAGGTTCCCAACACATACAAATTATAAATATTCAAGGTGATGGATACTAGCCCAAATGCCCTGACTTGATCGTTACACATTCTGTGCATGCAACACAATCACATGTGCCCCATAAATATCAATAAAAATGTGCAATCCTTGCTACTCTCCCTCACCTTGTTTTATCTTTTTTTTTGTAAAATACCCCTACCTTAAATTATATAATTTCTTTGTTTCGTAATGAATGAATGATCTATAATGATAATGAATGGTACATAACATCAACAAACGTTAATTTCCTGTGTTATGTGAAATGTGATATACAAAATGGTGTCCCTCGGGTTCAGAGCTCTAAAGTGAAGTCAGGAAGCCATTCTAAGCATGACCTGCAACCCTACAAACGACAACAACCAAAAATAAGACCCAGAAACTTGCCTTGAATTTTTGGGCTAGGCCAAACAACCTGGACAGCGGCATTCTGGAAAGCAGCTGAATTTCCCTGGTGCTGCAACTTCTGAACAGAAACCACCAATGAACTTGTGTACTAAGCCAACTGCCTCTACCAGTGATATCTTTTTAAAAACATTACTTGTGTAATCATTCTCAGCTTCCTTTTAAACAATTTTTTTTTAGGCACAGGGTCTTGTTCTGTCAAGTTGGGTGGAGTAAAGTGGCACAGTCCCAGCTCACTGCAGCCTCCACCTCTGGGGCTCCTGTGATTCTCCTGTCTTGGTCTCCCAAAGTGCTGGGATTACAACACCACCATGCCCAACCCTCAGCTTCCTTTTAAAAATCCATACCCCAGCTGGATGTGGTGTTTCATGCCTGGTAATCCCAGCACTCTGGGAGGCTGAGGCGGGTGGATCACCTGAGGTCAGCAGTTCAAGACCAGCCTGGGCAACATAGTGAAACCCTATCTCTACTAAAAATACAAAAGTTAGCCAGGAGTGGTGGCACACGCCTATAATCTCAGCTACTTGGGAGGCTGAGGCATGAGAATTGCTTGATACAGGGAGGCAGAGGTTGCAGTGAGCTGAGATCACACCTCTGCACTCCAGCCTGGACAACACAGTGAGACTTCGTTAAAAAAAAAAAGACTCTCTTCCCTCTTCCCTCTCTTCAGAACACAAATTGGTTTCTAGCCTATCTGTCTTCCAAATTGCAGTTCTTAAGACTCCAATAAACACCTTCTCATATTGGATTGCAGTCTGGTCTTTTACCACTTTTGAGTTGACAATTACTATGTGGCTGGTGGCTCAGGTGCCCCTCTTCTTATTGCCCAGCCCACCTCTGGTTTTAGCCACAGCTGGGTGGACAGTCCCATGGCAGCCCCAATTATTCAGCTCTTGCTGGCTGGCTCTCACCTCAAGCACTCATAGACTTTTCTTTCTGCCCTAGGGTCGTCTTTAATGTCCTAGGATTCCACTACCTCTGAACCCACGGGCCGCCCTTGAGTGTCAGGTTAATGTTCCCAGAGGAAACATACAACCAATGGAGGTATTACAAAAGCCATTGCTTTTTCCCTCCATGCTTCAGGCAGACCGCCCTTTGAGGCCTTCTGCAGGCTTCCCTGGAGCAGTGGGATCCAGGCCCCAGGGCCCACAGCAGTAGCCTCAGTGTCGCATCCTTACAGTGGCTTCTCCTCATTCCTGTCTCCCTATCCCCAGCCTCTCACATCTGCTCCCTGGGATCACTTCCCAGATAAAGCCCTTCCCCCACCAAGTCTTGCCTTAGGTTCTGCTTCTGGGGAAACACTGATGTTGAGTTCCAAAGTGGCCTGAGGAAGTGGGCTCACAGAGCTGTAACCAGGGTGGATAAAGCAAGAGGCTTCCTGGAGGAAGTGAGCTCTCAATTGTGTTTCAAAGGAGAGGGATGTGATTGGCCACTCAGAAAAGTCCTTCCGGGCTGTGATTCCTAAAGAGCAAAAAAGCTGAGTCCGCAGTGCCACAGTCTCACTGTGGGAAGGTAGTGACGGTGGCCAGAGGTTTCTGGCTTCTTCATCCTCAGCTCTTCAGAGAGACAGGATTTATAAGACTGTTTTTGCCTTCCTAATGAAAATCTAGGCTTTCAAGTCTTATTAACTCTAATGGGGAAAAAATACCTCAATTTCGTTTTTTCTGGAGGTAAGAGCAACGATATTAAATGATCTAATTTAACCATTTTGAATACCACTTTGGTCGCTAATGAAGATGCATCTGCGACATAATGTGTGGTTCACACACAGGGCGTTGCTGCTCAGATGAACACTATGCAGATGGTTTCATGCGGTAGGAAAACATTGCACGTAAATTTAACTTTTGTGAATAAAATGCTGCTTTCCTCTGGACTCACACGATTGTTGGAGAGTCATAGTTTCTGTCTGTCAGGGCCTCAGCAGACAGTTCCCCCATACTCCCCTCCCCACTGCCAGGTGGCTGATGGCCCCTAGGTACATATATGAATGGACAAGGGAGGGCTCCTTGTGCTGGAGCCTTGCAGAGCAAGCTCTGGGCAAGCACAGGTTTTTAGTAGTGTGTGCTAAATTTATTAATAATCACAAATAGGCTACCTGCTCTGCTGGTAGTATGTCATCACAACTGTCCTATGAGGTAGGCATATTATTTTCATTTTCATAACTGGGAAACCTAAGGCTGAAAGGCTAAGTGAATTGCCCAGGGTCACACAGCTACCACAGGCACCCTCTTTGCCTTAACTCTACACTCCCTCCCAGGAGGAGGAATTAAAATCCAAACCTGAGTCCTATGATTCCAAAACCTATGTTTTTGCTATTATGTCATAGAGTTACACAAGCTTCACAAATGATATTATACACTTTTATCTGCTTATACTGATAGACAGTAGTGCCCCTTTATCCGTGGTTTCACTTTCCACAGTAACCCATGTTCAGCTACAGTCCGAAAATATTAAATGGCAAATTTCAGAGATAACAATTCCTCGGTTTCAAATTGCTCACTGTTCTGAGTAGCATGATAAAATCTAGCACCATGCCACTCAGCCCTGCCTGGGATATGTACCATCCCTTTGTCCAGCATATTCACACCATATAAGCTACCCACCTTATACAATGTGATTGTATGGGAAAAACACAGGATATGTAGGGTTCAGTACTATCCAGTGCCTCAGATGATAATGATTAAAATTGACAGATGATTACATTAAGTGTAATCTTCAAATTGAGGTTTTCAGGAACAGCATTCAAGAAGACAGTATGTTAAAGATTTATTGTGCTTATGAACTATTTTTGTAAAATTACTATTATTATTATTATTATTATTATTATTATTATTTGAGACGGAGTCTCTCACTGTCACCCAGGCTGGAATGCAGTGGCATGATCTCAGCTCACAGCAATCTCCACCTCCCAGGTTCAAGCTATTCTCCAGCCTCAGCCTTCCGAGTAGCTGGGATTACAGGCGTGTGCAACCATGCCCAGTTAATTTTTGTATTTAGAGGCAGGGTTTCATCATGTTGGCCAGGCTGGTCTCGAACTCCTGACCTCAGGTCATCCACCCACATAGGCCTCCCAGAGGTCTGGGATTACAGGCGTGAGCCACCACACCCGGCCTGTGCAATTATTCATCAGCTATCTTGGTAGTTCTAGCTGCAGTTTCAGGCATCCACTACTGAGGGTCTTGGAACAAGTCCCCAAGAAGAAGGGGGCACTAACACAAGTAGTGGCTGTGTTAGTTGATGCTGAGGGCATATTAAAATGGTAGAAAATGTTCTTCACTGAATTCTTCTATCTGACTTAGTGTCCATCACAAGTGAGATTTATGACCTATGTTCTCTATGCTCCTTCCACTCATCCTGGAGACATGGTAGATTAAGATGGAAATAATGATATAGGCAGAATTTTGAGAGAAAAACTCATTCCACAAGAGTCGGGGAGTTATACCAAAAAATTCACCCACTGGGGACAGTACCTTCTCAGAGAAAATCCATTATTCCAAGAGTAAGGCCCCAGGAATGATGTGGCTTCTTGAACTCAGGCCCTGTGCATTTGGCCCTGCTTTGGACAAACTTGTCCTCATGAGCCATCAGCTGCCTTGGTGGTTCCAGCTTCCGTGGCAGCTTGTCACGTATTCCTCTCAAATTCATCATTTATGTAATAAATCCCAAATGAGCTCCATTTCAAGTGTGAATACATGAGGTGAGCAAATTAACGATGAAAAATTCATCTCTGAATATATTTATTTGTAATGATACATGAGGTCTGGTGTTTAAGAGAAACAATTCTCTAAGCAGAAAGGTACCCTTCACAATGTGAATTGTCGGAAGGCTAACTCCAAAGCAGAAGCAGCACAGGATTTTCCTGCATATTAAATGCACAATCAAAGAACCATCTGCCCCAGATGATAATGATTGAAATTGACAGACAATTCCATTAAGCATAATCTTCAAATTGAGACTTTGAAGAACAGCATGCAAAAAGATGGTGTGGAAAGATTGATTATGCTTATGAACTATTTTTGTACAATTATTCAGAACAGACTTGGAGTAAATTATTTTACAAAATGTGCTTGAAAATGAGTGTGTACATTTAGACCTTTAAAGCGTAATCATTTACTGAAGAGCTTCAAACAACCTGCCCTTTTATTTGGCATACAGTTTGTGTTTTAAAATGTCAGCTAAGTATTTCTTTGTTTAGGGATTTTTTTCAAGCATTTCTATAAGAAATGGAAAACAAAATGTGACTGCGAATTCAGTAAAATTACATCCGGAGGGACAGTGAACTCTCTGGGTATGCTGTCCCCATTTTGTAAATGGTGCTCGATGAAACAATGGAGGAGGTTGGTGTATTTTAAATATGGATGAGAAATAAGTAAGATAGGCACTAATGTCTTTATAGATTATTTATACTGCCCTACGCTTTCAGAAACTTTTAGCCACAGTCTTACACCATATTTCAAGCTAAATTTCAATCTCTTTCATATCTGTTCTCCTAGCGATCTTTCTTACACCTTTGTTTCTTCAAGCATTTCAGACACTTCCCATTACCTCCTTCACTCCGTCACTTTGATCTTGTAGGACTTCAGGGTAATGCAGCGTATTTCTCCTTCCTCTGAGAAGCCAGCCCCAGAATATTTGGATTTTATATGCATAATTATACTCTCAAATCTGGTCCACCTTCCTGTCTTTTTGATAGCATGTTATCATGGATTGGATTGGAAGTGACAATCCAAAGATGTAGTTAGGCCTTTTCATGGGGGAAGACCAAGGCAAAGGGGAAAGAAGAGCTACATGCAATTTCTGCTGTTATGGCCAAGAAGTATTTCAGAGTCTCTCATTCTCTCCCCCATCCCCCACTCCTGAATTCTCAAGGAAAGGAGGAAGAGTTGTTACAAGTCTAGTTTTCGGCATACCTTTTGGAGGCTTACCACTGGCTACAAAATAAATTCTGCTAGAATGAAATATCAACCTAACTAAGAGAGAATGCAGAGGTAAAGCGAATTAGGAGTAATTGTACCACCAGAGGCAGACATGAAGGAGGAGCCAGATTATTAATATTTTTTGTTTAATATTTAACAAACCAAGGCTCTACCCCTGCCAAAATTACTCCCCAAGTGTAAATCTGGCCCAGATGGAATGGGAGGTTTCTTTTCCCCACTGCACCATCTGATTTTTATTATTCTCTTTGCCACTCTAGAAATTGCAGTGCACTCCAAATTTACTCTCTTCTCTATCCCAGTATGCCAAAACTCAACCTGTCCTTTACTTTGCCCTTGAGTTAAAGATATTTCCAGTCCTTGAATGAGTGAGTTCGAAGTATTTCCCACAGAACTCACAAGTCTTCTGTTTTCTTCTCCTTTGTCTCATGGTGACTTCAGATGCAGGGAAAGAACAGGGGTTTGTGACCAAATCAGAAAGCGCTGATGAAAGCAGTGCAGAGATCAGTTGGGGAAACTGAGGCCCAGAGAAAATGCAGCTGAGCCAAGGTCACATAGTCAGCATGCAGCAGATCTGGAGTCAGCCACTGTGAGGTGGAGATGCATGAACTCTGAGGGCTGGCTACCAGAAATCCCAGCCTGGTTCTACTACTTGCTAGCTGAGTATCCTCTTAGAGCCTCAGTTTTGCTACCTACAAATTGGGGTTATTAATTGATACCTGTTGTGAGAAATCTGTGAGTAATATAGGAATAGTTCAACCAGTTAGGCTCAATAACTCAACCAGTTAGGCTCAGGCTCAATAACTGAGACCATGTACATTAAACTAACAAAAGACAGATTAGTAAGAGAAAAGGTATGTGGATTATATTGATACTAACATTTTTATGTTTATAGGTACCTCTCATAGAAAAGGAAGTGACAAACCAAAGATGTAGTTAGGCCTGAGAGCTTACATACCATTTTAACAAAGAGGGATAAATGTGTGGAGAAGTGACTGGACAAAGGAAAAGAGTTTGGGTTTTTAGGGATGGTATATTTTGGAAAGGTCAATATACAGGGAAAACTAATGGAAAATAAGGATTATTTCAGTAAGGTTGGTTTGTGCAGATTCAAGTCAGTGCCATCTCCCGTGATAAGAATCTTCTATTTTTGGTATGGGAGAAATGAGTGGGACACCTTCACAAATGGAAATTTATGCCCTGCATGTAGGCAGAAAGGAGGAGGATAGAGAGCTTTGTTTGCACCTGCTGTTTTTGAATTGCCTTCAGCTCAAAATAATCTTCATGCTCAAGTGGCATATTTGGGAGTTGCATACTCTGAACCCCTTTGCAGTGTTAATGATTATACTAACAGACTGATTAATTACAGAATGATTATTCACCCAATAAAAGAATCACCTCTTTACCCAAATGTTGCTACTATAGAAGTCAATTTTCCTTTTTACCACCCTAAGATTTAGTGTGCCCACTTACTATTCTGTGTCTAAAATTTTTATTCTCCCTATTCAAATTTGAGAATAAATGTTAATGAAGCAATCTGCCACTCCTTCTGCCCAACGTGTTCTCAAATATATGAAATAATATTCCCTGCTGCCCTTGGTGACTGGCCACATAACTAAGAATAAAAGAGAGGGGGCAGAGAAGGGTCAAAGAAGGAAGGAAAGGGAAAATGCACATAGTAGGAGGGGAAGGACACCAGAAGGTAGAGGAAAAGGAAAATAGTGCACTGTATGATCAAACAGAATTCCCATCTGGATAGAACTTTTCAAAAAACCACTTAATCCAGCCCTTCTTATTACATTTGGAGACACTGAGGCATGGAGAGGGATGGGTCTCCATAGTGGCAGAGACAGGTTATGAACCCAGGACCAACTTTCTCAAATTTTCCTCTGCCTAGAATGCCTTTCATTCTGAACCACCATCCCAACACCACCCTCTGCCGAGTTAATGTCTATTAATTTTGAAATCTCAACTCAAACATACTTTCTGGCAAGTCTTCCCTGACCTATCCTCTTCCTATCTGATCCAGGTTCCCCTAGCACTCTCAGAGTACCTGCCAGGTGATTCTTCCCCATTTCCCCATTCTCCACCCACCACCCCAGGCACATAATTGGCACTCCATAAACTCATGAGTCGATTAGTGAGGTGCAGACACGAAGCATGTGCTCTATGTGGGATGCCTTTCACTACAGCAAAGAAACATCTCCATACAATTCATTCATAAAGCAAGGGACAGAAATAGCTTCCATTCGTGGATCTTTCAATAGGGAGGTTCACACAGGATTCATTAAAGGACACTTTTAATTGTGACATTTACTCCTGCAGAGTCAGTGTAGTAGCTGTTTCTCTCTAGTCAGCTCCTTCTTTCAAGGCAAGCCCTGCTAGAGAGGACAAGAACTAATAAGCAAATTCCATGAATTGTTCTAGTCCCTTTTTTTTCCCTAACTCTTGCTCTTATCACCCCAGACATACTTTATATGGAACAAATTGATTAAAACATAAAATGAGAATTCACTTTCTCTTAGGCTCTGCAGTGTGTCGTTATTGGGATATAAAAAGATCCAAGTGGCTTAACTAAATCCAAAAAAATCCATCTCACACTGTCTTATCTTCAGCTCTAAAGTTTAAGCTTCTTGCTGAGAAAGGCGAAGAAAGAGAACTGACATTGAGTTCCTACTATACTCCAAGCACTGGGCAAGTAAATCTTCATCTTTTATTTACTCAGGAAATACTTGGGTACCAGGCACTGTTCTAGGAACTGGGGAGACAGCAATGGAAAAGTAACTCCTGTTATCATGGAGTTTTGTTGTTGTCGTTGTCATCGTTGGTTTGTTTTTCAGACAGGGTCACCCAGACTAGAGTGCAGTAGAGCAATCATGGCTCACTGCAGCCTCAAACTCCTAGGCTCAAATGATCCTTCCATCTCAGCCTCCTGAGTAGCTGGGACTACAGGCACAACCACATGTCTTGTCTTTTTTTTTTCTTTTTTTTCATAGAGATGAGGTTTCTCTATGGTGTCCAGACTGGTCTCAATACCTGTCCTCAAGTGATCCTCCCTCCTTGACCTCTCAAAGTGCTGGGATTACAGGTACAAGCCACTGTGCCCAGCCTTCATCAGAGTTTTCAGACAGGGAGCAAATAGGCATATCACATAATGTCAGATAGGAATTATGGCTATGAAGAGAAAGAAAGTAGGTTAAAGAATTCGGAGTGATGGGAGATATTTCAGGCTGAAGGGCAGGAAAGACACTTGCAGAGATGACCTTGGAGCAGAGACTTGATTAATGTGAGCAAAAGGCTTGTGATTATTGGAAGCAAAATTGTTCCACCAGAGAAAACAGCCAGCACAAAGGTCCTGAGGCAGGAAGATGCTTGGGAGGCTGGAGATGCAGGGAGGAGGCCAGCACACTGGGAGCACACAGAGCAAGGCAGCAACAAACCGGAGTGGTGGACAGAGGGGCAGACCAAGGTCAGATCATGTAGCAGCACAAAGAACTTCAAACTCTATTCCCAATTTCATAACAACCCTTTGGAGGGTTTTGAGTGAGGGCATGCGGCAAATCTGACTTTCTTTATATATGGTTGTGTCTTATTTAGTCTTCAAAACTATCTTATGAGATAAGCAGCATTAACCTCACTTTACAGATGTAGGAATTGGGAATGAGGGAGTTCAAACATCTTGTCCAAGTTTATGCTGCTTGTAAATGGTAGATTTGTAATTCCAATTTAGTGTGGTGTGATTCCAAACCCCAGACTCTTCACATCACCCCACGCCATCTGAGGACAGGAACTGTGTCTTGCATGACCCTGAAACATGGTCACAGTACCCAGCACGTGGCCACTGCCTGGTAAGTATTTTCTAAATTAATACATAAGACTCAACTCAAACTCTGCCACATTCCTGCAATGCCTAGGCATTTGGGTCATTGACATGGCAAATATGGAGAGTACAGGGATTTTTATAATAAAAAAGAGAATGGCAAAGAATTAAGATGTTTTGATCTGTGCTCTATTTTGGGCAATACCCTTCCATGGAAAAACATAATCTTTTTTTCAGTGATTCCATTTTTTTAGTCCACTTGGTACTTTATATCTTCTACATCAAGAGTTCTGTGTGCACACACACATCAGTGCTGAAACAGACAATCATCTTGCCCTTTCTAATAGTCCAAGGGTCTGTTGGAAATGACATGCACTGCAATTTAGCTGAGTGTTGAGTTTGCTCCTAAAAGCCATTCACATGCGTATGTCACCTCAAGAAGAGTAAATGTGAATGGATCCTATGCCTGTTCTCCTTCCTACACTCAAGTAACCCACCATGTAGCAGCTCCTTTTTTTCACCCTTTTCCCAGGGGTGAACTGAAAGACAAAAGACCATTTTCAGATGAGCACCTATTATATACCCCTCTACTGACTCATAGTTCCCCACTGAATACCCCAAGGCTGCTCCCAGGCAGTCATGCATGCAATAAAGATGACTAAGGAAAGGAACTTCCATGTGCCAGCCTCTCCTCCCTGCTGACTGTGCTGGTGAGCAGAGCCTCAAGCCTGCCCTGGCTCACAGGAGCCTCTCAGGTTCCTCAGGTGGAAGAGGCCAGGCACATTCTCACGCAAAAATGAAACAGAAGAAAGGCACTGAAGGAAGCAAACCAGAGGTTCTAAGAGTTTCCAGCCTGACCTCTTCTGGGGTGGAGGCACAGAGGCTTCTCTTATGACTGGTGGACATTGAGGAGATGAAGAGGGGGAAAGGAGCACATTCCAGGCTCGGAGCTTTCTCGGGGCTCTGAAAAGCGCAGAATCAAAGGGTGCGGAAGGCTAGCATGATGGGTCACAGGGTCAGGAAGGGGGCTGCAGGTAGGAGGCAGGGGCTTTTAGGGTATGATCTTGACATCTCCTTTACACCCCCAGCACTCACAATACTGGGTGTTGACTCAGCCTCCATAGGAGATATCACAATGAACGAGTGAAAACAGGCTCAGGAAATCCTCGGAGCTCCCAGGGTGTCTAAACACAGGGATTCTATAATCCTGCCAGGAGAGGGAGTGGGAGAGGGATTTGCAAAGAAAATCATTAACATCACTTCCCCAGGGCGAGGAACTCCAGGTGAGGCTCTAGGGGAACCTGGCTATGCACAGTCCTTTACAGCCTGCGTCTCCTGGAGCCTATGAAATGAGAAGCAGTCATTAGCACAGCAAGCAGCCCTCATCCTTCCTTCTCGATAATAACACTGTCACCGGAGGACGGAAAATTACCCTGACGTCTCTGTATCTCCAAATTGTACTTCAGAGGCAGACTGCGTAAGGCAAACAGACCCTGAATGAAAACCTCCTGGCTAGACTTCCAAGCCAAGGCCTAATAAATAACCCTGAAATATACAAACTGATGGCAGCTTTGCTCTGTGGCTCGTGGCTTCTGCCCTGGGAAGAACTATGAATTTCAGGGCCTGACAGATGGGGTCAGAAAGTGGAGTCTGCCTGTTGGGTTGAGGACCTGCAAATTAACCCCATAGCGGTGGTTTCAGAACAAGTGTGCCTGCTCAGGCAAAGACTAACCTCTAAGAAAGCAGGCCCGGAGGTGAGGCCGCCTGGGCATGAAAGAATCAACGCCAGTCTACAAAGTCCAGAGATGAGCCATCCTGCCTGGAGGAGGGAGCCCTGTGCATCACAGGATCAAAGAAGCCAAACGGGATGTTTAGTGGTGACTGAAAACGCTCATTAGGAGAAAGGCTGCATGGTATTAAGTGAACCCCATTGAAAGTTGCAAAATTTTCATAGTGTGTATTTTTCTTTCTCTGTCAAAAACACGGTTTGCCAAAGCACTTTAGCAATCGTTTGTAAATTGGTCTGCCAGGGTCTCCATGAGAATGTTAAATGACAACAAGAAGAAATCAATATCTCATCGCTGATGTGGGGGTGGGCATTCAAGTCGAAAACAAGATTCAAAGTACGATAGAAGGATGCAAAGATGTTGATCTCCTGGGATGAAAAATAGTTAAACAAAAGGTGACAAATGTCAAGCTAGAGAGACTCATCTAAATAGCTAATACAAATAAATCCAACATAGACAGCTATAGATGTTGAAGATTTTTTTTTTTTTAATTAGATTTCTTCAGGGGCTACTGAGAAGCAATTACATCAAAAAAGGTGATCAAGAATAAGTTGGTTCTCACTTAAGCAATGGCTGCAAAAAAAAATTGTGATGTGAAAACAAAATATTCCTAATGTGAATAATTAAAAAATATAAACAATTTTGGAAACAGGAAATTTACAGAGTTTACTACAAAATCTGTATCCTAGAAGAGGTATTACATTTAGAGGTAGGAGTTTGCATTTAGGAAACCAATAATTGTTAACTTTTATCAAGTATTAGTTATGTGCCAGGTACATAACTAATGAGTGCCTTTTTGTAAGCGGGTGGGGTTTTTTGTGAACAAGTAGTTTTTGTGAACACTCAGTGAGCTCTAAGGAGTATGTAGATTTATAATCCTTATTTTGTAGATGAGGAAATTATGGCAGAGAGGTTAACTGTCTTACCCAAGATGACACAGCAAATCAGATCTGGGATTCCTGTCTGAGTTCCAGAGTTGTTGCTGTTTGACTCTGCTCTTTATAGGGGTCTATCCATTTGGCTTAGGAGAAAGGGAGTTTAAGGAGGACTAGCTAAAGGTTCTCACTAGAATAAGAAAGAGCTTGAGAGCTTATCCAAATTTTTTTTTCTGGGAAGGGAGAAGGTAGGCATCATTTCGGGTATGGCCATCACCAAGGCTGAGTTTTGTTTTTTTTTGTTTGTTTTGTTTTTTCCCTTGATGCCTTTTCAGAGGCTTTAAGGTTCTGGCTGGAACTTACAAAGAGAATCCTGGGTTTTCTCTAAATACAGTTATATTTAGCAAAATAAATAAGTAAACATGAATTGGGGAACAAGAGTCAGAACAATCTTAAGCTGCTATAGGAAAAGAAAATTTAGCAAAGTAGTCATTTGAAATATTTTAAAATAATTACACAGCAACAAGCCAGAAAGTCAAAACATTTCCTTTTTCTTCAAGATAGTCTGACTTTTTTTGCATTTCTACCTCTTGGAATAACAAACCATCCTCTCTTTTTATTTCTTTTCTGTTTTGGAAAAGCTACAAAAACACCTCTCAAACTCATGCAAATTATCAGTGTGTCCTGAAATATTTTCCTGAAACATTGCAAAGGCTGGTAATCAGATCTTTCAAGAATAAAACTGGGCTTTTTTTTCTTTTTGGCTTCTGGTCTTAAACCACCAACATTTTCTTTTTCCTCCCAAATAAATATATGAATAGAATTCTCTTCCCAAACAACAAATGGATCATTTTCTTGTTTTATTTTAGAAGGAAGATTTGGAGTCATTGTTGATGCAATTCAAGCCAACGGCTTCTACCAGTAGATGCCAATGGTCCTATTTTCTGTGCATTTGATAGCCGCATTGCTTATTTATGGCTCTTTTATTATCCAGACCTGCTTGGCCATGGATGAGGGCATTAAGTCAGTTAATTGTGTTTGGATGCTGCGGGACTTGTGTTTTGTGAGGCAGCAGAGGATTGCAAGCTTGATTCCGAGGAAAGAGTCTCAGAGAGGGAGAAAGAGGATTAGATGGTTTTACGGGGAAGGCAGTGAAAGACAGCCCACCAGCCAAGAGGCCCAGGTGTGAATTGAATGATGATGCAGAGAAGGCAAGGTGGCCAAAAGGAGCTAGCTCAGCTCAGTGAGTTTCTTCCTCCCAGCCAGCAGATCAGGTCTCCCTCCTGAGATCACAGCACTCTCTCTCCTCCTTAGAGGTTTCTTTCTCTTTGTCTTCTCTTCTGTTTCCTTCACCATTCAGAAAGCCTTCTCCTTCACTCCTTCCCCTTTCTGTCACCTTCCCACCTCCTCTGTCTCTGTCTCCTTCTCTCCCATCTTTCTTTTATCTTGAATGCTTTACAGGACTCACTCCGTTTGGCTGGCAGGGAATTGATATACAAGCTTTTGTTCTTTCACGCTGTTTTTGTTTCTGAGAGACAAAATACCTACCTTGTGTCATGTTCTCTTGTGTGTGTGACTAATGGCAACAGAACAGTTATGAGCTGTACATTTGTATTCTTGGAAAGCTTAAAGTAGTACCATTTTTAATATAACAATTGTATTAGCACAAATTGTTTGCTTCTAAAACATCACACGTGAAAGCAAATTAAATGGCTTAAATTATATATGTCCACTGACTACTAAGCCATTAGAAAGCAGAGACTAGTAATTCTTAGTTCCAAAGGCTGCATGATTTCTGTTGCCCGAAAGCTTCTAAGGTGACTGTCTTTGGCTTCTAAGAACAAAAGGGCATCTGGGTGGGAGGAAATGGCAGATACCAAGGCCAATCATGTGCATCTGTTTCCATTTCTAACACTCACTTTCTGTGCTGATTCTCTCTTGACATTTTGGATATAGCAATTAATATCAGTCATAAAATAAAAGGATTTAAAAACTAGGTTTTCCCACAATTGAACTTTTACTGGGTGAATGAAGGAACGAATGGATGGTAGAGGGACAGATGAATGGGTGATAGATGGCTGGCTGGATGGTGAACAGAGGGATGAACCATGGGTGAATGAAGAAATAGATAAGATAAATGGTGGATAGATGGATGAATGGACGGTGGATGTGAATAGTCTCTTGGAGTCAAACCAAATCATCTGAGGAACATCAGCAATAAGTTTGCTCATTTCCAATTAAACTGGCACCTGTTCTATGCAAGAGATCAAGGGAGTAGATGGATTTTTGTTTTCGCTTTTTGTTTTTTAAAATTTTTTTATTTCAATAGGTTATTGGGGAACAGGTTGTGTTTGGTTACATAAGTAAGTTCTTTAGTGGTGATTTGTGAGATTTTGGTGCACCTATCCCCCTAGCAGTATATACTGCACCCTATTTATAGTCTTTTATCCCTCTTCCCCTTCCCACCCTTTCTCCCTGAGTCCCCAAAGTCCATTGTGTCACTCTTATGCCTTTGCATCCTCATGGCTTAGCTCCCACTTATTAGTGAGAACATATGATGTTTGGTTTTCCATTCCTGAGTTACTTCACTTAGAATAATAGTCTCCAGTCTCATCCAGGTTGCTGCAAATGCCATTAATTCATTCCTTTTTATGGCTAAGTAGTATTCCATCATATATACATAGATATGTGTGTGTGTGTATATATATAAATCAATTTTTTTCTCATTTATTGATGGGCATTTGGGTTGGTTCCACGTTTTGGCAATTGCAAATTTTGCTGCTATAAATATGCATGTGCAAGTATCTTTTTCATGTAATGGATTCTTTTAAACGAAGTAGATGTTTTGAGGCAAAGGAGAAGATGTTGTCCATGCCCTCAAAAAAGTTGCAGTTTTATTTGGAAAAAGACAAAATAGAAATAACAATACACATTTGATTAAAAATGATATGGTACAGATTGTTCAAAGGAAACTCAGTTGGAAAAATATGGGGGTGGGGAATTCCAAGTAAGAAATGGTGTATTCAGGGAAGGCCTCATGGAAGAGACCTCAACCAAGCAAGAGTTTAAAGCACAGATTACTTTTGAACAAGTGGGAAAGAGGAGCCATTCCTAGGGAGAAACAAATAAAATTTGGTGGCATCAAGTCATTTCTTTTTAACAGTCTCCCATTGTTTGTTCAAGAGCTTTGAGGAAGAAACATCAAAATTTTGTCTTTTCTTCAATTGTATGCTCTGCTGCTAACACAGTATCTTGCACAAGTGAGGAGCTGAATTAATTCATAGTGAATGAGTGGGTTTAATGAATAAATGGACAGCTATAGCCAAAGTCCCTACCCAGACTATAGTCCCTCCTTGGGATTCTCGGCATGAAATGAAGCTCAACCACACTCTAGCATGGGTTGTATTGGATTAGATTTTTCTTGCACAAAGAGCCCTGGTAGCAACTTAAAATATGGATTGGGAGTAAGTTAACGAAATGTAACTTGTATTTTGGCAATAATGGAGACAAACTAGTTTCTTCACATTTTTCTAAGAGGAACCCTTTCATAGTTGAAATGAAAAGAAAAGGGCCAAAGGGGAAACCAGAGTCACGCTTTGACACAATCTTAATTAAATAACTTTACTCCCAGCTTTTTAGAAAAATGAAATCTAATAATATTTTGCCCATCGATTGTTCTTCAAGAGGATAATAACAAATCACTCTACTGACTGTAGCCTTGCAACCAGCAACGTGCAGTAATTTAATTAGCTGATGTGCCGTATCAGTAGTTTAGAGACTGCAGTTGTCTACTCTCTGAACTACATGGGAAGGTTGACTGGGAAGTATTATGGCCTCTAAAGGTGAATGTCCTGGCCAACGTGTGGCTTGGGGAGTTTGCTAATGAGTTTTCTTTTCTTTTCTTTTCTTTTTTTTGAGACAAGGTCTTGCTGTGTGTCCCAGGGTGGAGTGCAATGGTGCAATCATGGCTCATTTGCAACCTCCACCTCCTGGGCTCAAGCAATTCTCCTACGTCTATCTCCTGAGTAGTTGGGACTACACAGGCACATGTCACCATCCTTGGCTATTTTTTAAAAAAAATTTTGTAGAGATGGAGGTCTCGCTATGTTGCCCAGGCTGGTCTCGAACTTCTAGACTCAAGCAGTCCTCCCATCTCGGCCTCCCAAAGTGTTGGGATTATAAGCATGAGCCACCATGCCCATTTTATCTATTTTAACAATCCCACCTCATATTCTGACTCTCTTTATTCTCTATTCCCTTGCCATGCTTTATTTTTTCCATTAGCATTTATTATTATACAACATAGCTATAGTAGTTGTCAGTCATCTTCCATAACAGTAAATGGGGTGAGAACCTTGTCACTTGTTAGTTGCATTTACTATGACTACTTTATCTTTGCCTGAGGCTAGAACAGTACCAGGCGCACAGAAGGCACTCAATATTTCTTTAAGAATGAGAAAATAAATTTATTGGGTTTTTGCTTTGCCTATTTAGCCCTCAAAGAGCTAAACTGAAAGCAGGAACTCCAACAAGAGTTATTGTTCATTGAATACCCATTATGTGTGAGGCACTGTGTTAATCACCCTACATTTATTAACTTGTCTAATCCTCATGACATTGTGAAGTAAATACTATTATTACCCCTGTTATAGGTGAGCAGACTAATGAAGTCAGCCTGCTGGGCCTTGGGTTGTCAGAAAGAGATTCTATATGAGGGCAATTATATTTAGGGCTATCCCCTTGGCAGCCTGTGTATGTTGAAAGTAAAGAAACCACTTGCATGATGATGATGACCTTGATGATTATGACAATGATGATGATAATGGTGATGATGATGATTGATGATGGTGATGATGAGCTGATAAATGAAGTACTAACTGTGTGCTGGGCAGTACAGTGCAGCGTCCAGCACACAGTAAGTGCTGTGATATTTATTTAATCTGTACTGAAGCCTTAAAAAGTAGATGCTGATATTATCTTCAGATTATAGATAAGGAAAATGAGCGTAAATTAAATAACTTGTTTAAGGTCACACAGCTACCAAGTGTCACAATTTGACTCCAGGGCCATGTAGAAATGCAAATGCCATCAAATCAAAAACAGAAAAAATGAAAAAGGAAGTCCAAGCAGAAGATTCCAGAACTAGAGTCCACATCAGCCTGACAAATCCACAAGCTGGAACTCAGCAGATGCCCCCATCAGAGTGGAGTTATAAAGAATCCAGCGGCGAGGGCGTTCTTTTTCCCTGAATAGACTTATGCAATATTTACAGAAAACTGCTCACTGAAGAGACCATTAAAAGTGGAACCTCTTACCAAAAAGGATTTTTATACCTAATAATCACTAGATAAGTGAAAAAAATTCATGCTCCATGGAGCTAAAAACACTCTCCCTAGGGGATGGAAGAAGCAGTCTCTAAAATAATAAAGGACATGTTGGATAATCAGTATACTAAATAATTTACACAAAAAAACACAAAGGGCCCAGTTCCTTACACTTAGCTGAAGGATTTTTTTTGTTGTTGAATAAGGTTGTTTTACTTGCTTGTAGGTTATTTCTTTTTCCACTTGAACTGCCTCAAAAAGAGAACTTCAAAAGGAAAAGTTACTAGGAATGGAATTCAGTAATATTTAGGAAGAAGTGAAATTAAATATTATTTGATGCCACGATTCCTGCCTGGCCACACATAAGTTCCTGGCAGGGAGCTCACTTAAGCTTCAGGAAGCATTTTCAATGAATTCTACAAACACACCATCGTCACTCACTCACTTACTCACTCTTACAGTGTGGGTAGGACTCAGGGACAGGAGAGAAATAACCAAAGTCTTAGTTCTCTAGAAGCTCAGTTTTCTAGAAGCTCCCAGAGTAAAGACCAGAGGCTGCAACTTTCCTATCACTTTTCTTCAGCCAACTAGAGTCTTAATAATTTAAACATTAATAGTTATTATTTGTTGAGCACTTTAATGAGCCAAGAACTATACTAAGTGCTTTCTAATTGTTATATTTTCTAAATTCTCACAATAAGCTCGTGAGAGAGAGAAAGGAATTAAGGCTAGAAAGGTGAGCGGCATTTACCCCAGCCTCATGGCTAGTATGAGGTATGGCTGAGATTTGAATTGTAGTATGAAGTATTGCTGAGATTTGAGCTGTGGCAAGTCTCACTCTAGAGCCTGTACTGTCAACCACCCGTAGTGGTTAAGAACACTCTTGGAGTAGCTTTGGCTCTAGACAGAGCTGAGTTCAATTCGTACCTCTAAACCTCACAGAATGAGGCCAGTTGAGAAATGTTTCCTCCAAATGAAAAGGTGGGCTCTTTGACCAGAAGAGGAAATCGTGGAGAAGAAACAGATTCAAACCAGCAGCTGTCATTTAAACGTGCATGGATTTGTTTAGGAGGTCACTTTCTTCCTCACAGCCAGCAACAACATGATGGGAGATTGACGGGTAGTCAAGGAACACTGTCCAGATGTGACTGCCTTCTGAGAACCTGGGAATTAAGAGAGATCATTTCAGGGTACAAGGACCCCAAAGACAAGCCACATGTTGTTCAGTGATGCCCAAGGCCACTTTTGCACTGGAAAGAGTGGTTTGTCACCTGTCGTCTCGAATATTAGCTGAAATGTCATCTCACAGGGCACTGGAATAGAAAATGCTAGGCAGGGCGAGGTCAGATGCAAGGTCTTTTTTTAATTTCCTTTTTTGAAAGGAGTCCAGCGTACTGTCTTAGGTTGGGGTCCCCAGAAGCAAACCCTGAGGCAACTATTTAAGTGCAAGTTGCTTATTTGGTAGGTGATTCCAGGAAACCAGGAGGAGAGGGAAGCCAAGACAGCATGCTCGTGGGTAGGCTCTTGCTGGAGGCGTTTAGGGTTCAACCCTGCTCAGGACCTCCAGGGGGCAATGTAGAGTGTGCCTCAGAGCCCAGGTACTTCTTCACCACCTCCTATACATCACCTCTTGAGACCTGCTCCCAGGGGCAGCTCCCTGATGTTTCTGGTCCATCCTGTGGGTAGGCTGAGAATACTCAGGTGGCCAAAGAAACCCCCCAGGGAAAGAAGTAGAGGGAACTGCAGTCAGAAGCCACCTGGCTGGTGTGCAAGGGGATTGGAGGTAACAGAGGAGGAGGGCTAGGCACCAACAGTGCCTGCCACGGGTACAGAAAACTGTTTCTCTACTGGGAAAAGGTGTCAGTGAGAAGCTGAAGAAGCTACTTGGCTTCAGCCAATTGTTGGCCATGCAAGAATTTGGAGCCATTATTCAAGAGAAACTACAAATCTAAATTGTATTAGAAATCCCTAGATTTTCAGATGTCTTGGTAGCAAATTGAAAAATTTTAAAACGCTGCAGGCTACACAAGCTCATGTGCTGGTCCCAGTTTGTAGCTTCTGATATAAGAGATCCTGATACCATTGCTCAGTGTTGGTAATGCACTTGTTCCTTTCTTGAAAGCCTTCCAGCTGCCACCTCACAAGCCCTTCATCACATCCCAGGCAAGAACTCATTTTCTGAGCGAGGTTACTGCATAGAACACATCTCAGGTTGTCCCACCCAAGAGGTAGAATTCAAGGTCAAGGACTTTGCTGAAGGCATCACAGCTAGTTTGTGATACTAGGGTCTCCCAGCTGTCATCTTTTCTGACGATCCACCTGATAGTTTTATGATGGTGCCACCTCTTTCAGGTGAGCCTTATCAGAGGTGGCTGCCTTAGATCAGGGCTTCTAGAGAGACAGTGTTTTCCCCCTCTTTTCCCACCTACCAGAGATAGAAATTTCTCAAGGGTGAGTAGCAGCCATTTGATCCTATTTCTCTAATAACTTTCACACTAGGAAATTCTGTTCTCAACAGCCTTTCAACAGCATCCTAAAATGTAGTTTAATGGTAGACATGAGAACAATAAAAATGATGGTAGCAATAAAAGTGATTCTCTAAACAGTCACAGACCACCTTGCACCTCTTTAAACTTCCTGAGAGGTCATAACCAGGGAATGAGGACCAGACTCCTTCATTCATTCAGCAGGTAATGACTAGTGTTGAATGCCAGGCATGGTTCTAGGTGCTGAGGGTGAACCAGCAAGCTCCCTTTTCTCATTCACAAACACCTTCTTCAGGGGAACACGCACCCACATTGGAGAAGTTGAGAATGCAGCTCCAGCTTGACTTGACCAGATGAGGGTAACGCCCCTGACCTGCCCACCTTACAGATGTGTGTTGAAGTCAGATGAGACCACAGGTGTGGAAGGAGTTGGGAAACTGAAGGACTCTTTAAGTTAAGGCATGTTTATTACTTGCTTTGTCTGTCTCTTTGGCCTCTCCCATGTGGAGGGGAACAATTGCGTCTTGGGATCACACAGGATGAAGTGGTTAGGTAATGTCTTCAGTGTTTACCCAGAATGAGGAGATGCTTGCTTTAGTAATTGTTAGACAAAAAGGACTCCCGTTCACAAAGATTCATGTCTCACAGCAAATTAAGGTGTTTTGCCTTAAACATTAGTGCTGGGAGATCCAAATCAAAGCCTGTAGCCCTGTGTTTGGATGTTTCTTATAAAGGTGCACTCAATAAATATGCTGTTCAAAGGCGTGAGAGCCAGAAAGGGTCTCCTCAGCTATTCTTCATTTTACCACTGGGAAAATTGAGGTCCAGAGAGAGAAAGTGACTTGCCAGAGACTGCTCAGCAGATGAGGGCAGAGCAGAAGGGGAAGCCAGGTCTTAGTCCAAAGCACTTTCCACAACAATTCAAAAGTGACCTTCCATATGAATGGTCTAGTTTATTCAATACATTTGTGCTGAGCACCTTTGGATGAATGGTCCTTGGGTTAGTGCCTTAGACAAGCGCTTTATTCATATAAATGTCCCAGGTGCTTTTGGGGTTTTTCTGACTCAGGAGCTCTGAAGTGGAGCCTAGGAATCTACGTATTATGTATTACAGCAAATGCCTCTGGGTTATTCTGGGAGCCAGGCAAGTTTATGGAATGCCAGCCTGCTTGGCTTGGGGTGTGGTCTTAACCAAAGCTGGGCAGGACCATCTCAGAGCACACACTCACGGACTCCGCCTCCAGCGACACCTCATCATTATTTCACTGTACAGCAAATCCCAACTTCACTTCGCCAGTATGTTCTTGGATGCTGCAACTTTAAGCAAAACAACGTATAACAAAACCAATTTTACCATAGGCTAATTGATAGAAATAAGAGTTAAGCTCCTGTGTTTCTGGTCACAGAAACATCACCAAACCTCTAGAAAAACAACAACAACAACAACAACAACAAACACACTTCTGATACTAAGCACTGAAATAAACGTGAACTATCCATACATTAAGAAAGATTAATTGAAAACAAATAAGATAATGATTTACCCAATTATTCCAGTTAAGGATTTCAGGAGCCCATCCCAGCAGCTCAGAGCACAAGGAAGGAACTGACCTGGCTAAGATGCCATCCCATGGCAAAGCACACACACCCACGCTCACTCCAAATGGGACTAGGAGACCCTCTAGTGAGCCTCCCGTGCACAACTGGGATGTGGAAGGAAACCAGAGTATCTGGAAAAAATCACACAGGTGTTGGAAGAACTTGCAGACTCCACACAAATGGTGGCCCTTGACGGGAATCAATTTCTTTTCCTCATCAACATTATAACAAAACGGCATTGAACAAAATGACATTATTTAAGGACCTGCTGTATTTCCAAAACCTTTCCTGGGTGAGCCTGATCCACACCATATGCTCAGGAAGTCCTGGCCTTGTTGTTAATTAGATCACTGCCATAGAGGGGGAGACACACCTGGGCTCAAGTCCCAGCTCCCCAATCACCAGCTGTGTCACCTGGAGTAAAGTTATTTACCCTCTTCAAAACACGGGGGATAATAGCAGTAGCCTCAATCTCCTGGGCTCAAGTGATCCTCCCACCTCAGCCTCCCAAGTAGCTGGGACTACAGGGATGTGCCACCATACCCAGCTCATTAAAAAACGTTTTTGTAGACACAGGATCTCACTGTGTTCACCATGCTTGTCAAACTCCTAGGTTGAAGTGATCCTCCTGCCTTAGCCTCCCAATGTGCTGGGATGACAAGCGTGAGCCACCATGCCCAGCCTCAGATTTATAAGGTTTTTGTATTTTTTTTTCTGCCCAGTACAAAACATTTGGTTACATGCTCCCTTTCAACCTTATTTACCTTCACAAGGCTGTAGCTTTATGTGGAGTTATCAGCTATCAGACAAGTATAGGTTTGCCAGACTACATAAAATAAAAATAACAGCTAGCATTCTTTGGGTGTCCATATGCCAGACACTGTGTTAAAGGCCCAACACATATCGTGCTGTTTAATCCTCAAAACATCCCTCTGATCTGGGCTCTACTGCTACTGCACTCCAACCTGAAAAAATCCTATAGATACGGACTTTCAATATTAAACTTTGACCAAAAAAAATAACCTGTTCCACTAGGTGAAAACTTCACTCTTTTCCTCCACATCTAAACTCTGTCTTCCTATATATTTTCCCTAGCTGAGGGACAATTCCTAGCATGAGCATTTCAGTAAAGAAAGAGCTTGGAATGACCTTGGCATTCAAGCAAAACCACACATTGTGGATTTCTCAGAAAATCTCCAAATCTTCCAAGGTTACCCAAGCACGCACTGTTGAACTGACGGAGATGTTCTGAATCAGGCCACTTTTTTTTTAAGCACCTTCCCTGATGAGGGGTTACCATGAACCATCCATTTTGTTGTTCTGCAGAGAAATTACCCCATTCCAGGGGATAAAACTGTTTCAAAGGAGCTAAGAAAATAAACACATTTTCTCTGCATTAAAGGCTCTGCCTTCTTTGAACTTCTCATTTTTAGAATATCTCCACTGATAAGGACAAATGTAATTTTCACCATCAGTGGATCCGAACAGACAATTACATTAAGGCAAATAAGACAGGGTGAGGCCAATGATGTGAATCACATTGTATGCATCTCATGTGCAAACAAAACTCTCAGATAACAATGAACACCCTCAAAAGCAGTCAACATTTTTTTTTTTTTGCATCTAATCAGGGCCCAATTTGCATAAACATTTATTTACCTACCACCACCACAAAATCAGTTGCTGGCATTTGGAGGTCTGGGGAGAGGGGAGAATTCAGTCAACATTTAAGACATTTTCCCTAAGGGAACTGCTCAACTCCCTCAGAAAGGGCTTACAGGTGCTTAGCAGAAGCCATGCCCTCATTGCTGCAGCGGGGCAGGTTTACAAGGCACTCTCATGCATGTTCCCCGATTGGTCCTCACCACAATACAACGAGCTTGGAAATTCAGATCATTTCTTATCTTTATAACGAAGAGAAACCCAAGATTACAAGTAGTTTCATAGAAAACGGCAGGACTGGGATTGAAGTCTTGCTTTCCTCTGGAGAAGCCTAGGTTTGCCTCTGAAATCTCCATCCAGTCAATGAGTATCAGCCAATCCAGTAGATTTTCAATGGTCTGATGCTGCTCTTACGCCCAAGCACAGAGGGAGACACTGGTTTAGAGCTCTGCAACAAAACAAAAACTTGGAAAGGGGTAGCAGGAACTGAGCTCAGCCCCGCTGAGATTTACATTTTTGCAAGTGGCATTTGAGTCAGCCAAGTGCAGGAAGCAAAAGGTTAGGCTCACGGAATGAACTCCGTGTTGAGCTTTTGTGTGCAGGAGAAAGGGAAAGAAATGATATTCAGGAAAGGAGTATGAGGGAGACCATGGGGAGGGTAAGACAGGTCTGAAGGCACATGTAGAGAAAGGCAACAGCCTGCTCTTTAAAGCCTGCCTAGTGCCTTGGTATCAAAGAGAACAGAAGTCCAGGCAGATGTGCCTGGGAAAGGAAGTTGGTGGCTCATGGGGTATTATTTGCAGCCAACAAGCATGACACTCAACGTTTGATGAGGGCCTTGGGTGCTATCCAATATGGGGGTGCACTGGTGTCACAAAGCTAAGCGAGCTCTCAGCCCACCCTCCACTCCTCAGCCATTGACGTGCTTCTGCCTCCCCCTAGCTGCTGAGGTGGGTGGTGGAGGGCACTGATGCTACTTCTCTGTGTACGGGGGCAAGCATGGCACAAGAGGGAGGAAGGGATGAAGGTTGAGGTTTGCAGAATGGGTTTCTTTGAGTTTCTCCAGAGAAACAGCCCATGAAGGGTTCAGTCCTGTGTTTTGCTACTTTATGCATCATTTCCAGGGAAACAAGAGAGACAAAGAGAAAGAGAGAGGATGACAAAGGGCATTATTGGTGAGGAAAAACAGCTTGCAATCCATGACCTAGATATTTACTGGGGCTCCATCCAGCTCTGAGGCTCTAAGATTTTCCCCTTTCTACCAAAAATGGGCCTGCTTCATTTAGAAGCTGAGGGTTTTCTTGCAGTGAGATAAAGTATCAGCATGTATTTTATATGGTACTTGGAAAGCATTATTTTAACAGTTATGCATTTATTTTAAAGTATTGTCTCGTTTATGGCAACTGATGCTGGATTTGCATTTATGATAGTAATATGAAGTATCTTTTTAAAGCCAATTTATTTATACCTTTAAACAACGAGTTGCTTTCATTATTGAGTAATTATTAAGGAGTAGTGTATGTCGAATATGGCAATGGCAAAAAGCAGGGCGTTTTTTTGCCCTCCCCAAAGTGTAGAGTTGGGGAGGACCTATGGTGCGGGGGAACAGATAGGACCCTTTCTGAGCTTGCATCCAACCTCTGCCCTCTAGCCTAGCTGGTCTATACCATCCTATATCCCACTGTTTACTTTCACCTCCTTATTTTTATGTTTCCCATGACTGAAATGGCCTCTGCTCTCCTGTGTATATTTCAGAACTCAAGCCTCACCTTCTCCATAAAACCTTCCCTGAAACTCCAACAGCATAAATGTTCTGGTGCCTCCCTTTGGCACTTTCCATGCTCTGTCCCATATTGCTGCACCCTGCCTAGCAATGGCAGGAAATGCGCCCCATTGACATTTGAGATGATTTAAGGGTGAACTGACGCAGTCTTAAATAACATTCAATCGCAAAGTGAGAAAGTCACTCCCTTCTGCTTCTGCTTCAGCGTGTCTGATTAAATCAAGAAGAAAGTCCCAGCTTGGGAGTAACGTGTCTTTAACAACCACAACATTTGCTAATCTCCCCTTTTAACAAACAGTTTTGGATGAGAACCCTCCTCATGTAATAGTATTCATCCAGAACTTAACATTATTTTGTTATATATATATATATTAAATTAAAGCAAATTATTCTGGTTTTTCATTTGAAATGGTGATTTTTTTAAATCAATGTCTTTAAATCAAAATCTAGTCAACTGGAAGAAAATATTAGGCAGTAGCGCATAATGCAGCTCCATGTAAGGTGCTGTTGTGTGGACATGGAAAACATTGGGAAGGTGCTACGGGAATGACTAACATTCGGAAAACGTGGGTCAAGCTTTTCTGTAGGTACAGTTAATCCGTTCATCTCCACCTGGCACAGATTGAGTGAGATGCCAGGAATGAGAGTCTCGCATCATCCTGTCCCGGCTTGTTGACCCCATCCTCCATCAGCTAGACTCTGTCATCCCTAAAATAACAAAAAACAAGCAATAAACAAAAACACGAAACAGCAGCAACAACAAAAAAGAGAAACAAAACACACTTACTGGAGGGGGACTGAAGACTCATAGAACCAAGAGGAAGTGTGAAACTAGGGCAACGCAGTGACCTCTGGAGACCAAAAAGAGGAAGCGTAGGAGTTTTCAGTGGGATGCACCCACCACTACCACGAAAGGGCCCTGACTGACTATCCATTGGTGTGTGCAAAATCTGTTGAGAGTATTTGACTGGCTGAGCCCAAGTCACAAGCTGGTATGTTGCTGCCAGGGGACAAAAGAGGAAAGCACAGCCCCTCAGCTCCCACAGCTAGTAGCCAGGCCCTGCCTCCTTGCAAGACCACACTCAGTAGGGATTTCCTCTAACAAGGAGGGTTGGGGTGGATGCTTAACAGCCCAAACATGTCAAATGTTCACAAACACACACACACAGAGCACACACGCACACAGCGCACACGCACACACACCTGCCTATGCTGCATTTCATCCCTGCTGCACTTCCTAACGCAACTCCCTCTCAGTTACCCTCTCTCTCTTGCAGGTATATTCAATATCTCCCTCTGATATAGTTTGAACATTTGTCCTCTCCAAATTTCATGTTGAAATGTGACTCCCAATGTTGGAGAGGAGGCCTGGCAGGAGGTTTTGGGGTCATTGGGGTGGATCCCTTATAAATGACTTTGTGCTGCCCTTGTGGTAATGAGTGAGTTCTTGCTCTATTAGTTTGTGTGAAGGTTGCTTAGAAGAGCCTGGCCTCTCTCTTGCTCCCTCTCTCACCATGTGACATGCCTACTTGCCCTGTGCCTTCTGCCATGAGTAAAAGCTTCCTGAAGCATCACCAGAAGCTGAGCAGATGCTGGTGTTATGCTTGTACAGGCTGCAGAGCTGTGAGCCACATAAACCTCTTTATAAATTACCCAGTCTCAGGTATTCCTTCATAGCAACACAAAACAGACTAATGTGCCCTCCCTACTTTCCTTTTCCCTTGAGCCTGTAAACACTTTGAACCTCTCTTATATTTAAAATCTCTCCTTTACCATACATTGCTTATAACCTATTCCCTAAGAGTTGGAAAAGTGGTCTTCACTCACCGCCTGTACTTCCTCACCACTCATTCACTGCCCATCCCACTGTAGTCTGACTTCTGGCTCCCCAGCCCTGGCACTTCCCTGAAGCTGTATTTTCCAAGGTTAGCAATGAACGTCAAGTTACTCAATCTAAACAACACTCTCCAGTCTTGAGGTCCCTCGGATGTTGATCACTTCCTGTTTTTCTGAAACACTCTTCCACCTTGGCTGAGACCCCTCACATCTAATTTTTCATTCAGTAGATGTGTATGGATCACCATGACTCACTAGAGCAGGCACTGTGGTCGTAACTGGAGATACAATCATAAGTAAGATGGCCAGGGTCCTGTCCTGAAGGCACTGAGAACCTAATGGGAAGACAAACAACTAGGCCAAGGCCATAAAGCCTGACACTCAGAGGTGGTACTCAGAGGTGGACTGGGTTGGATTGTTGTCCCTAATTCTTCACTTCTTTCCTATGATGAAATTGCATGCCTATGACCTCTGCCTTGTGAATCTGTACTATGGAGTCTGCTTTCCTGCCCCTCTGACTTTGAGCTTGGCCAGGTTCCTTGCTTTGACCAACAGAATGTAAGCAGATGTGACAAAGCAGAGGCCTTCTATGTGCTTACAGCTAGGCTTGGCCTCTTGCACTTCCACCACCTGCAAAAATAACAGCATGTCCTAGAATGAGAGACATGAGGAACAGACATCATGAGCTGCAGTCTGCAGCAGAGCTTCCCCAGCTGGTGCCCCATCATGGGCAAAAAAAATGAAATATTTTTCGTTGTGAGACACTGAGATTTGTCAGTTGTCTGTTATATTAACATTATAGCAGAACCCTGACTGTTTGTGTGGGACTGCCGACCCTCTGGGAGCACAGAGAGTGGGATCTAGCCTTACAGGGGTTGATCTGAGAAGGAGGTGTTGATAACTAAACTGAGTCATCAAGGATGACTAGGAGTTGGCTGAGAGAGTGGGATAGGGGGCAGAGGATTGTGGGGAGCTCCAATGGAAGAAGTAAATGCACTGAGATGAGAGAGGAGCCAGTAGATTTGGAACAGACTCACTGTTCACTCTAGCTGGAGTGTGGAGTGCAGTACCTTGTTCCTCTGCTTCTCTGGGCCATCTCAGCACCTTCTATGGCTGTCTTTATCATCTTTGTGCTGATTTCTCCTGATTTTACAGCTCCAACTCAGACTTCTCTCAAGCTCCAGCATGCCATCTCAATGGGGCTCTCAAAGTCAATGGGGCTCTCAAAGTGAACATGTCAGCATTTCCAATGTTGACCTTCTTAGACCCCTTAGACCTGTTCTTACTGTGCTCCTGATCTCAGCTCCTGCTCCCACCCTTGCCAGTGCCAAGGCCAGGAAGCTTGGCCTCCTCCTGGGGTTACTTAGCTCCCTGCTTAGCTCTACATCCAATAGGTTCTATGTAGTCTACCTCCTTACCTCCCACACCTGCTCCTCACTTTCCACGCCTCCTTCCACTGTGACTAGCCACAGTGTTAGTGGATGTCTTGACTTTGCTCCTAATTTTATTGGAAATCCTCTGATATCACCAATAGTAGGATACATGTTAGAGACTTCTAATGTATATACTTCTTAAGCTGAGAATTTCCCTTTTATTCATAGCTAAGAGTTTTTTTAAAATAAGGAACAGGTGTTAATTTTGTAAATCATTGTTTTCCTGAATTGATTGAAATAATCACATAGTGTTTATTTTTTCATGAGTTAATTAGATATCCTGAGTCATCATAAACCATACTTGGTGGTGGTGTAATGTTCCTTTAATTCAATTCTTAATTTTGTAGAGGGATGGGTTCTATTATCATTCTTGTTTTGATTTCTCCCAGTCAAATCCCCAACTCAGACTTTCTGCATTTACGTTCATGAGGGATGTTGACATATCTCTTTCTTTATAATATTATGTAATATTACATGACATACTTTAGTAATATGATTAAAAACTCATACAGTAGGTTAGAGCCTTTTAATCATTTTCTTATCCAGAAATTGTATGTGTATCTATAAGTAGGTAGGTAAATAATGTTTACAATATGGAAATTATCCATTCCTTAATGGTTTTATAGAACTCACTTAGTAAATTACTGGATCTAGGGTTAATTTACTGAGTTCTATAAAACCATTAAGGAATGAATAATTTCTAGGGTTATATCTTTGATTTGCCTCTTCAATTGCTTGCTTGATTATTGGTCTTCTCAACTATTTTCCTAAAGTCTAGTCAATTGGATTTTATCAATCAAATTTAATTAGTTTATTTTCTACTTTATTAATATAAATTTTTATTAATTTTATTTAGCCTTTTTACTTTCTTTGGTTTATTTTGTTACCTTTTCCAGTTTTCTGTGTTGAAGATGAGCTCATAATTTTCAATATGTCTTGCTTTCCATTGCATGCACTTAAAGCTATATATTTTCCTCTGAGTACCACTTTGGCCACCTCCCATTGGTTTTGATTTGTGGTGCCTCTATGGCATTTATTTTAAATGGCTTGTAATATCAATTTAGCTATGTTATATGGCAAGACACTTCAGACTGTTTTTTGGCTCCATTTGGACATTTATGTCTTCCACATATACAGGTTGAGTATACCTTATCCAAAATGCTTGGGACCAGAGTGTTGCAAAATTTTTATTTTTTCAGATTTTGGAATATTTGCATATACGTAATGGCATATCTTGGGAATGGGACCCAAGTCTCAACATAAAATTCATTTATGTTTGATACACCTTACACACATAGCCTGAAGGCAATTTTATATAACATTTTTAATAATTTTGTGCATGAAACCAAGTTTTGACTGTGTTTTGACTGTGACTCATCACGTGAGGTCAGGTGTGGGATTTTCCACTTCTAGTATCATGTCAGTGCTAAAAATGTTTTAGATTTTGGGGCATTTTGGATTTCAGAATTTTTGATTAGGGATGCTCAACTTGTACAATAAACAAAATAGTTTAACTTTCCTACTGTGGTTTTAATTGAGATTTGATAACAGTTTATAGTTTAATTGGCAAGAATTAATAAGATTTACTAAGAATATGGTATATGTCTCTACTTGTTTAGATCTTCTTTTATGTCCATCATTAATTTTAGTGTTGCTTTTACATAGGTCTTTTGTATCTTACTAAGTTTGTTCTTGCTATTGTGAATGGAGCCTTTCCCCTTTATGTCTTCTAATTGGTTATTAATGATACATAGGATAACTAACAATTTTTACTTGTGACTTTCATATTTCACTACATTATTAAACTCATCAGAATTAATAGTTATTTGGTTTATTCTCTTGGATTTTCTAGGTAGGTGATCAAATCACCTGCAAATTATTACACAAAATAGGTGCTCAGTAAATACTTGTTGAATGTCTGTGCTTACAGGAAGTGGAGACAATCTTGTACAATTTAGATGTCCTCTAACAGCCTTGCCCTACAGAAATCTCTAAACACTCTAAATTTTTTCAACGAAATCTTTGTACTTTGGTGATTTATTTTACATCGTATTAGCTATATTCTAGCCTTAAGTAATTTAGAAGAATCAGAACATAAACAATTCACACACAGCATTCTCACAAATATTAGGGCCTCAACAGCAGATACTTTCATATTTCTGAAAGGTCTTCCACATCAAACCTATGCATCAAGAGTGGGAGTGGCCTTCTCCTTCCACTTTGCAAAAGGACATTGAGGGAAAATGCCCTGTCTTCCTCTCTGAAAGCAGACTGACTTCTTGACTCTACCAGCCCTTGCATACCCAGACTCTTCCTACAGAGAATGAGCAGAGAAAAGAAATGCTGAAGCTTTCCTTGGTGGCAACACCCATCCAGGAGGACTTGAAAGATTCGAGAAAGGCAAACTATCTTCCCAGAAACAAATTTGCTTTTTCTATATTTGCTTTAAGCAATCCAAACTTAAAAAAAAAAATCAATGCTGTCTAGGGAGAAGAAAGGAGGCAGGAAAATGAGCCCTTTGAAAATTCCTCTAGAGAGCCAACTGTAGCCTATTAATATTAACACAGGGTACCTCTACCCTTGGATGCTTTTGGAAAGCCATGGCTGGCTCTCGGGAGCCCTGCTGTGCACAGTTCTTTTGAATGTTAGGAATAAAACCCACAGCCTCTGAGTCAGGCAGAAAAATGCCCATTTTCCTTTGTGCTCACACTTTCAGAGGAAGCTGCCTCGGGCAGAGAAAGGAAGAAGGAAAATGATGAGAATTCTTAACAACAGGCTGTTCTTGGCAAGGAAAATCAGTATTTAAGAATCTTGCAAAGTGAAGGATGAACAGAAGACAATGAAGTGAAGCTCAAATCTATCTTGAGAAAGTATATCTTTCTGAGATAGACTCAATTACTGACCCTGCGTGGATGGTGACTTGCAACTGTTTGTACCTAAAGCAGCACAGTGAAAACAACAAAGAACCTCGGGTCTAAACAGAAAATGACGAGAGGGAAGGAAGACTTCACAAAATTAGAAGAAAGGGAAATAAGTGCCTCAGCTATTCCCTTAGGTACATGAGGCTGCTTACTGGAAATTCAGACTTGGACTTGAAACACTCACCAATAGGCATCTCGAATGGGACCGGACTTACCAAGCAATGCCACGCTCAGCCCTATTGCTCCATATTGAATCCCCTGAACTGTGCTCCTTGTTTGCACATCCTTGTATGCCATGATCTCCCATTCCTCCTTAACTTGCTAACTTCTGCGAGTCTTCACAGTCAGCTGAGATGCTACTTCCTCCAAGGACCCTAATTTCCCCACCCCTGTGTCTGCTTCTAGCGCAGCACCTATCGCAGCAGATTCTAATTGTCCATTCAGTGGTCTGTCTTTTCCCAGTAGACTTCATGTCAGCTGGCATTGAATACTGCTCACCTGACACAGTGCCTGGTATAATATATGGCAAGAACTCAATAAATATCCATTGAATGAATGAATGAGCAAGGTATATAGACCAGCACAGCATTCCCAGGGGCATTAAGTTACCCTCTTGCCCTAGGGCTGCATTTCTGTTTGAAATGAAAACATTTTCAAGGTTAAATATATTCTTGGAGCCACATTTAATTGGCTGGCTTCCCGAACACTAAATCATTTAGTTTCAGGAGGAAGAATTTTTTCCCTTGGCAAACATTTCCTAAAGAAAAGTGGATGAGGCAACTGTCAGAAGAAAATGAAGCATTGCTGTGAAGCTGCAGAGGTGTCTAAATACTGCCAAAGATGTCCCACAGGCTTGCCCACTCAGGGAATATCTATAAATATTTTCTGCAGTTAGCCTATTAAGACAAAATTATCTTGAAAACACTTTCTAAACATTAAGTCACAAGTGTTTGCTAATAATTTGTTGCCCTTCCTTCCTCTCCTTTCCAATACAATTGGATATGAAGGGTGTCCTTCGTTTCACGACTCCATTTGAAATCGTTGCCCTTTTCATCTCTGATAAGGAAAGGCAAAAGAGTTAAACTTTAGAGTTTGGTTAAAAGAATCTTTCACTCAAGTCAGGGGCTGCCATAATAAACTACCACAGACTGAGTGGCTTAAACAACAGAAATTTATATTTTCCCAGTTCTGGAGGCTGAAAGCCTGAGATCAAGGTGTGGGCAGTGTTGGCTTCTGAGACCTCTGTCCTTGGCTCTGTAGATAGCCACCTTCTCCCTGGGTCTTCACATAGTCCTGTCTCCTGTATGTCTGTGTCCAAATTTTCTTTTCTTATGAGGAACCAGTCGTGTTGGATTAGGAGCCACTTTAATGACTTTATTTTAACTTAACTACCTCTTTAAAGACCCTGTCTTTAAATACAGTCACATTCTGAGATACCTGGGGTTAGGAATTCAACAGATGAATTTGGGAGGACAGCCCATAACAGCAGGGTACAGTTTATTTCCTTGGACATTTCTGGGCAGGAATGGAAGACACAGGATCACAGGCTCATGGACAACTTTTTTTCCAGAGTAAAAAGCTATCATCTCTTGAAAACCCAAGAAAAACGAAACCTGTCTATTCAACATTGAATGATCTCTAGTGGGAAGTGCCAAGATGAGAAAAGCAGTGATTTGATTCTTCCTTGGCTTAAATGACCTCCTCCCTATCTGTGTAAAAATGAGATCACTTCAGACTTTCTTGGACTTCTATTCTAGTTTCCCCACCTATCTTTTCATTTCCAAAGTACCTGGAGACCGAGGACAAGGGTGGGAGTCATCAGGGACTAATGAGGGTGGGTCCTTCCTGCCCTTCCCCAGGACTGGGATGCCCTTGTTATGAATGCATCACCTTCCTTGGGATTCAGGGCGAGGGTAGGAGGTTGATCTTCTCTAAGGAAGAGAGAACAGGATGAAAAATGACTTTTGGATGTTGCAAGCCACATCTACCCTGACTTTGATTAAACATGCTGCTCACTGCTTTTAGTAGATAAGCAGTGTTTAATAAGATAGGCTAAACGTGCCATCACTCTTCACCTAGCCATAGAGATTTTTCTAGGCAGATGGGAACTCAGGCTGTCAGGAACATCACTTACCCTCATTTTGGCAACAGCAGGAAGACCTGGAAAGAAGTGTCAGAAGCACCCAGGATAGGACCCTGCAGCGGACGCCTCTGGTTGTTTCTTGTGCCCTGTCTCATTTCCCCCTTACTTTGCTCAGAACATTCTGATTTTCCTTTGGAGAAAATCCCTGGTGTTCTTCCTACTGAGAAATTGCTGTGATTCCTGTCCTTTCCAAAATCATTGGGGTTATCTATTTCCTCCTAGTTACCTTGGATTCTGTGAACTAATCATAGCTCCCACCCAGGCTTCTGTCTCCAACTTGCCTCATATATCCAAAGACCTGTTTGACATCTCCATTTAAATATTTAGCAGGCACCCAGACTCCTAATCTAACCCCTGGTCTCTCTTGCAAACTTGTTCTAGCCACAGCCATGCCCATCAGCAGATGGCAACTCTATTCTTGCAGTTACTCGGACAGAAACCTTGGAATCACCTGACTCTGGCTTTCCCGTTCTACATGCAACCTGCCAGGAAATTCTATGGACTCTCCCTTCAAAATTGATTCAGGACCCAACTTCTCCCACCTCCCAGCCACCATCACCTCCTGCAGGATTTGCCTCCTGGTTCTTCCATCACTTCCTACTGTCTGCTCCCCCCAGAAACCAGAATGTATCTTCCAAAACGAAAATGAGAGCATGCTTGCCGGGCGTGGTGGCTCATGCCTGTAATCCCAGCACTTTGGGAGGCCAGGGTAAGCAGATCACTTGAGGTCAGGAGTTGGGGACCAGCATGGGCAATATGGAGAAACCCTGTCTCTACTAAAAATACAAAAATTAGCCAGGCATAGTGATGTGCATCTGTAATGCCAGCTACTCGGGAGGCTGAAGCAGGAGAATCACTTGAGCCTGGGTGGCAGAAGGTGCAGTGAGCCGAGATCACGCCACTGCACTCCAGCGAGCCGAGATCGCACCACTGCACTCCAGCGAGCCGAGATCGCACCACTGCACTCCAGCGAGCCGAGATCGCACCACTGCACTCCAGCGAGCCGAGATCGCACCACTGCACTCCAGCGAGCCGAGATCGCACCACTGCACTCCAGCCTAGGTGACAGAGTGAGACTCGGTCTCAAAAAAGAAAATGAGAGTGTGTCAGTCCTCCATTCAGATCCTGCAAGTGCCTCATTCGATTCTGAGTAAGACTGAAAGTGCCTGCCACAGCTCTCAGTGGCCCACGTGATATCGGGCCCCTTTCTGCCTCTCTGACCTGTTCTGTTGCCACTCCTCCAGTTCAGTCTGCACCAGCACATTGGCCTTCTTGCTGCTTCTAGAACACCCCAGCATGTGTCTGCCTTCAGAAGCTCTGGCTGACAGCTCTTCACCCAGAGACCCCACAGCTAACCCCTCACCAACTCAGGTCTCCCCTTCCCTTGGTGGCTGTCCAACCACTCGGGCACTCCTAATACCTTTGCTTCGCTCAGCTTTTGTTTTTCTCACATATCCCATAGCTTACAGTAATTCCCCACTTAACACCTTCCATAGGTTCATGGAAACTGCATCTTTTAGGCGAAATGACGTATAATGAAACCATTTTTTACCATAGGCTAATTGATATAAACAAGAGTGACGTTCGTACAGCATATTTCTGGTCACAAAAACATCACCAGTCTCCTAAATAAGGACCTAAAACTCTTCTGATGTTAAACGTTGAAATAAATGTGATCTATACATCCATTTAAGAATGATTAAGGAAAACAAATAAGATCATTATTTACCCAATTTTTAATTTGTTGATTACGGCTGCCTGTGAGTTGTATATATTTATGGGGCGCATGTGATGCTTTGCTGCAGGCATACAATGCATACTGATCGGATCTGAGGAACTGGGGCATCCATCACCTCAGACATTCACCATTGCTTGCTGTTAGGAACATTCCAAGTCCACTCTTTTAGTTATTTTTAAATATACAATAAATTATTATTAACTATTGTTGTCCTTTTGTACTACCAAATACTAGATCCTATTCATTCTATTTACCCAATTTTTGGTGAATCAGTGAGTCGCAGTGGTGGTAGTTATAGTGGATTAAACCAGGGAATAAATGTTTGCAAAGCAAATGTCTCAGGAGCACCTCCAGCCACCACAAAGTTCACAAACAATCACAAATATGACAGGTTCACCGAACGCGTTCATGCCACATCATTTAGTGTCATGTATTTGTGGGATTATCATTGATCTTAGACAATTTTTATTTTACAATAATTTGTATTCATTCATTCATTCATTCATTCATTCATTCGTTTCCCATCTCACTTATTCCAATTCAGAGTCACAGGTGGCTAGAGCTCATCCCAGCAGCTCAGGGCACAAGACAGGCTGGCAATAAGTGGCGAAGGTGGGATTCGAACTGGTTTGCCTGTCCCAGTGCCCAAATCCTTCCTTGCAACGCAGAGCTGCTGTGACTGTAAGGAGTCGGGGGGTGTCTCTCCTCAGAGTCCCAGTGGACAGGACACCATCACATCACAGGGCACACTCACCCACCCACACACTTCGACTGGGGCCATTTAGACACGCCAGTGAACCTCATGTGTACAGCTTTTGAATGTGGCGGGAAACAGAGTGCTCAGAGAAAACCCATGCAGACATGGAAAGAATATGGAAGACTCCACAAAGACAGGGGCCCCGGCCTGGAATTGATTTTTTTTTTCTTCTTATCAATGTTATAATGAAACTACATTATTTGAGGAGATGCTGTAATGCCTTTTCTTTATCGTTTACTGTCTGTCCACCCACACTTCCCCTTCCCCTCCCCCTTGCTGAACAAGAAGCCAATTTCTACATGCACAAGGATCTCTGTTTTGTTCTCTGAAGTATCTCAGCACCTGGAATTGTGCCTGGCATATATTAGGTGCTCAATAAATGGTTGTCAAATGAAAAAAATAATAAAGCCCATATCCTTCCAATGAATCCCTCTTACTCGGTTTAGCTCAGGTGTGCTACCATTGCTAGAAAGCAAAGCCCCCGACTGAGAGAGTGCCCTTCTCAGCACACCATGACTCCAAAAGAGCCTGCTTTATATATCTTTCTGCGCTAAGAAAAGGATCAAAATCAGACAGAAAAAGAAAAAATACGGACTGCCTGATTGTCTCTATATGAATTCGACTGGTCCTTTTGGCCGCCTGTGTAGTCAGGGTTCCTAGAGGGACAGAACTAATAGGAGATATATATAGATGATATATATGGATCTATATATATAAGGGAGTTTATCAAGTATTAACTTACACGATCACAAGGTCCCACAATAGGCCATCTGCAGGCTTGAAGAGCAAGGAGAGCCAGTCAGAGTCCCAAAACTGAAAAACTTGGAGTCTGACGTTCGAGGGCAGGAAGCATCCAGCATGAGAGAAAGATATGGGCTGGGAGGCTAAGCCAGTCTCGCCTTTTCACGTTTTTCTGCCTGCTTTATATTGGCTGGCAGCTGATTAGATCGTGCCCACCAGATTAAGGGTAGGTCTGCCTTCCCCAGCCCACTGACTCAAATATTAATCTCCTTTGGCAACACCCTCACAGACACACCCAGGAACAATACTTTGCATCCTTCAGTCTGATCAGGTTGATACTCAGTGTTAACCATCATGCAGCCCTTGTGGGTAGAAATGAGTAGGAAAGTCGCTTGACTCAGGGCCAGGACACCCAGTTGTGCCTGCAGATCCTGCTGCTTCTGGAGGTGTGGCTTTGGCATCACTAAGCCTCCCTGGACCTCAGTTTCTTCATCTGTAAAGCAGATCTAAAAACCCCTATGCCTCAGGGTTGTTGTGAAGATTAAATGAGATCCTGAGTATCTGGGACTCTGAGGAGAGACACCCCCCGACTCCTTACAGTCACAGCAGCTCTGCGTTGCAAGGAAGGATTTGGGCACTGGGACAGGCAAACCAGTTCGAATCCCACCTTCGCCACTTATTGCCAGGCAGCCTCGGGCACATCACCTGGCCCCTCTGCGCCTCCACTGCCTGGTCTTTAAAAGGGGGATGATTAGCGTAGCCTGCATCCAAGGACACTCATGGGGATTGCTGAGTCCATGCCTGTGTTTTATCCCAGTGCCTGGCACATGCAAAGTGCCCAATAATAATAATTTGTTGTTGCTATTGCAGGGGCTCAATAAATGTCATTTCCCTCCTCATGACAAGAGCTTTGGCACCTGAGCCAGATCATTTACTTCTTTTTCTCTTTTGGTGCCAATGATGACACATAACTTGCCCCAACAATGTAGCTCCCCGGGAAGATTTTGATGGGATAACAAAAATGTGTTTCTTGGGCTTTCTACAACTACAGTCATGACTCCTGGCACGGAACTGTCAAAACAAGGTGAAACATGCATGGGCTTCCTTTCTCCCTGCACTATCCCTACTCCCACCCAACCCAACCCTTCTGCAGAAACACATTGTGTCAGCCACGCTTGAGTGGTTTGGTAAAATAGGGCTCATTTTAGCTCCTGTTGGCAGAACACAGGGTGGTGTGGAGAAGGCCTGAGGGTAGAGGCACGTGAAAATGGTTCAGAAATGCCTGGGAGATGCCATCAGTTTGCACCAGGTGCTAGACGCTAGGGTTATGGCTGCTGTGCCCTCGTGGCTGACTTTGAGTCATGGCTTGTGAAACTCTGCATGCTTATCAGGAATCAGAGCAACTAAGGGCAGACAAGGACACCCATCTACCTTGAAGCAGGTCCTTCAGAGTGATCTGAGATGCCAGGGGCAGCAGGTGGCTGCCAAACCTTATTGCCAAATTATCATAGCTCCTTTGTCATTCCTGGTTTTGATATGAATCTTGTAAAACAGAGACGCTTCTGCTTCCTAAGGTCTTGGAGTCAAGAATTTGTAAAAAACAATTTCACTTCAAGTTTCCACAAACACACCATTTCCCCTGCCTCTGCTTCCCTGCTGTGACCAGGAAGGCAGTATTATCATATGGTTAAGCCTCACATGAGATAAATAGGACTCTTTTGAAAACCACTGTATTCCATCCATAAATTATCAACTGTACAGATGCAGACCTCTGGCTGACACAGAAATCTCTCCTACAAATCCCCACCATGTATAGGCATTTAGAAACAACTCATTGTACTTCACTGGTCCCCTGTTTCCCTTTAGAGAGGTTTATAGTGGTCAAGACTCTTGGGTAGAGATGACAGAAACTCACCTGAAATTGACCTAAGCACAAAAGAAGACGTACTATTTCCAGGATACAGACACTTGGGGGTAGTTCAGCTTCAGGCACAGCAGGATCCAAATGTCAAAAAAATATTTCCAGCCAACTGCGGGGGCTCATGCCTATAATCCTAGCACTTTGGGAGGCCAAGGTGGAAGGATGGCTTGAACCATGAGTTTGAGACCAGCCTGGGCAAGATGGCCAGACTAAAAAATAAATTAGCCAGTCATGGGTGACCTCGTCTGTAATGCCAGCTACTCAGGAGGCACAGGTGGGAGAATGCCTTGAGCCCAAGCATTCCAGGTTGCAGTGAGCTATGATCGCACCACTGTACTTCAGTCTGGGCAACAAAGAGAGACCCCATCTCACTCTGTTGAGCTCACGTTGTCCAGCTATATATATACACACACACACACACATATATACATATACACACACACACATATATACACATATACACACACACACACACACACATATATACACAGACATATAGATACATATATATATATAAAACCATTTTACCTACATCTTATATCTTATGTAAATCTTACCAGTTTAGCCTCCCCAGGAAGTGAGGTTTGCTTTGCCATTATTTCCAGCAAAAATCTTAGCAAAGGATGGCCATGTCTCTGAGTGGCCCTGCCTGTGTCTCATGCCTACCCAGGACCCAACCTCTGTAGCTAGGGGTATATAATAATACCCTTACGTGATCCCCATGTTAATAGCTGTTATTGTCTACTATGTGCCAAGTCTTCAACTATATTATCGCTCATCTCACAACAAAATGAAACATATCTATTTAGTATCCCCATTTTTCAAGCGATAGAACAGGATTAGAGAGGTTAAATAACTTGCTCAAGTTCACATCCCCCAAATGGAGAAACTAAAATCTTGGCCCAGTTCTCCAGGACTCCCTATCAGAGTGCCAAAATGGCCCATCTCCCTGCAGCTGCAGAGTAAGTGAGCTGTCTCATAAAATGTGCATTCATTCCATAGACATAATTAGGCACTGCTCTGTGCAGTGACAGGTTATGACTGGAAGATTCCTGGGGCATTTCAGCACTCTAGACACCAACTTCCTCAAGCCCCACATGGAC
This sequence comes from Chlorocebus sabaeus, assembly GCF_047675955.1. Classification (NCBI taxonomy): domain Eukaryota; kingdom Metazoa; phylum Chordata; class Mammalia; order Primates; family Cercopithecidae; genus Chlorocebus; species Chlorocebus sabaeus. Next base: position 44,687,651 of record NC_132908.1, on the reverse strand, counting down.
CCCTTCTGGAAACTCACCTGGTAATAGTAGGACCCTGGTCTCTCGAGAGACACATGGCTCATCTGGTAATTCTGGGTAGCAGAACCTTTCCAAAGAGGAATAAGTCACCATTTGCAACTTCTGCCCTACCCATTTGACTCACTCTCAAAAAGTTTACCATCTAGGTAAGATAAAAATAAAAAGAGGGTCACAGACCAAGTGTGCTTGGTCCCTGTAATATTTTTTCTGAATTGGATTTGTTGCCAATACTGAAAAGATTGGACTTTTATTTCACATTCAAAGCCATGTTTCTGGTTTCTTCTAAATATATCAAATGTGGCAGTACAGAGCCCGGATTCTTACATGGCAAAGGTCAGTGGTAACTGACAAGAGGACAGGCTGCTGCTTTGGGGGGGCGTGTGCTCTCCAGTTTGCCTTAGTCCCTTTCATTCCTTATTGCCTTATACCAAGGCTGCCTTACTCATTGACATTACCTGCTGAGGGAGCAGCACAAATGAAGTTTGAACGAGCACAAAGAAGAGGCAGTGAGCGTGCAGAGAGAGGAGCAATGAGTTCCCCTGGGTGGAGAAGGAGAAATGAGAAAGAAGCTCCCACCTTAAAGGAGGAGTAGGGTTTCAAACATCAAAGTCTCTTGACATGTAGAGTGGATGGTTATTGGTAGAGTGGAGCAATGTGGGGAAGGGATTTGCCAAGGTGAGCGATGAGCATGGGGAAAGCTACAGGCAGAACATCCACCTGGTGTTTGGGGAGCCCTGCCCACAGAGGCAGTATGTCAGAGGTCACATCATGGAGAACGAACGGCAAGATAAAAGACCAGCTGGACCGGATTCTGCAGCGGCCTTACCAGCCCACTGGGGCCTCTGAACACGCACACACATACGCACACACACAACCCTAACACACACAGGAGCTCATGGGTCCAGAGTGCACTAGAGCCCGCTGGACCCTAGGGACCTCCAAGTGGGCCTGGGACTGGGAAGCTGTGCTCCAGACTCAGGCACACCTTGTGCTCCCCATGAATGTGATTGTATCCTCCACCAGCCTGGTGGGCATCTTGACCCATCCTGCAGGGGTCAGGGCCTCTCCCTGCTCCTCCCAGCATCTTTAACACCTGCCACCCTGGCTGCTTCTGAGCCAGTCTCCTCTCAGAACAGGGGTGTGCCCCCAGCTGATTCTGCGTCCCAGGGTTATGTGTTGCCCTCCTTGGGCTGGGGCCAGTGAGGTGCATGAAGGGAGGTCAGGGAAGAAACAACCACGTGCTCAGCACATCTGGTGCTGCTTCCAGCCCCACTTTGAAGGTTGACATCTTTATCCTGACTTTCCAAGGAAGAGCCTGAAGCTCACAGAGGTTGATGACTGACTGCAGACAAGGCCTCTCAGCATCCATCTCATCCTCTGTAGAATGAGGATCATGTACAGGTCTCCCCAGTTTTTTGTGAAATTTAGAAACTGTGTGTAAAGTGCTGGCCTGGTGCCTTGTATGCATTCATTACTTTAAAATAATTAGTGAGCATCTATTATACTCCAGGCATAGTGCTTGGTACTAAGTTACAACACTCAGCCAGGCAGACTGTAGAGAGTTACAGTCAAGGGTGTGTGTGTGCTGAAATTCTGTGTGTCTGTGTATGTTGGGGTTGTGTGTGTGTTGGATGTGTGTATGTTGGGTATGTGTGTGCTGGGTGTGTGTGTGTGTTGGAATTCTCTGTGTTGGGTGTGTGTTGGGGGTGTGCATGTGTGTTGTGTGTGTGTGCTGGGGGTGTGTTGGGTGTGTGTGTGTTGAGATTGTGTGTGCTGGGCTTGTTTGTTGGGATTCTGTGTGGTGTGTGTGGTGTGTGTTGGGATGTGTATGTGTGTTGGGATTGTGTGTTGGGTATGTGTGTGTTTGGTGTGTGTGTGTTGAGTATATGTTGGGGTTGTGTGTGTGTTTTTGTGTGTGTGTTAAGATTGTGTGTGGTGGGTTATGTGAGTGTTTTGCGGGTGTGTGTGTTGAGATTGTGTGTGTTGGGGTTTGTGTGCTGGGTGTGTGTGTGTGTGCTGGAGGTGTCTGTTGTAGTTGTGTGTGTGTTGGAATTCTGTGTGTATGTTGGGACTGTGCATGTGTGTGCATTGGAGGCATGTGTATGTTAAGGTGGTGTGTGTGTCCTGAGTGTGTGTTGGGATTCTGTGGGTGTGTTGGGGGTGCATGTGTGTTTTGGGGTTGTGTGTGTGCATTGGAGGTGTGTGTGTGTTGGGGTTGTGTGTGCATTGGTGCGTGGGTTGTGTGTGTTGGGGTTGTGTGTGTGCGTTGGAGGTATGTGTGTGTTGAGGTTGTGTGTGCATTGGAGGTGCGTGGGTTGTGTGTGTGCATTGGAGGTGTGTGTGTATTGGGGTTGTGTGTGCGCATTGGAGGTATGTGTGTTGGGGTTGTGTGTGCATTGGAGGTGCATGGGTTGTGTGCGTTGGAGGTGTGTGTGTGTTGGGGTTTGTGCGCATTGGAGGTGTGTGTGTTGGGGTTGTGTGTGCATTGGAGGTGCATGGGTTGTGTGTGTTGGGGTTGTGTGTGTGTATGTTGGAGGTGTGTGTGTTGGGGTTGTGTGTATGTGTGTTGGAGGTGTGTGTGTTGGGGTTGTGTGTGCGTTGGAGGTGTGTGTATGTGTTGGGGTTTGTGTGCTTTGGAGGTGTGTGTGTGTTGAGGTTGTGTGTGTGCGTTGGAGGTGTGTGTGTGTTGAGGTTGTGTGTGTGCGTTGGAGGCGTGTGTGTGTTGGGGTTGTGTGTGTGCATTGGAGGTGTGTGTGTGTTGGGGTTGTGTGTGCGTTGGAGGTGCATGGGTTGTGTGTGTTGGAGTTGTGTGTGTGTACGTTGGAGGTGTGTGTGTTGGGGTTGTGTGTATGTGTGTTGGAGGTGTGTGTGTTTGTGTGCTGGGGTTTGGGAAATAAAGAGAATAAGTGACCACATACCACACAATGGAAAAAAGGCAGACGCTGTGGGGATGGCAGCACCTCCCAGGGATAATACTGGATTTGGGAGTTTCAGGAGGATGTGCCATCTCCATGTGTTTACAAAACAAATTCAGTGTGGCTGTACCAACAACATGCCTTGGGGAGAGGAGAGAAAGAACAAAGAAGAGCGTGGGCTTAGATGGGGCCAGGTCAGGCGGGACCTCACCCACCATGCCAAGGGGGTTGCTTTTCATTCCGAGGGCCCTGGGCAACTGTGTGGGGGAGAGGAAATGAAGAGAGATGGGTGTTCCATGCGGTAACCTCCCAGCTGGTCCTTTGGCCCGCCACAGTTTATTTCAACTCTGTAGGCAAAGCAATCCTGTTAAAATGTCCATCGGATCCCACTGCGCCTCTGCTCAGCACCCTTCAGAGGCTCCCTGTTTACCTCTGCGTAAAAGCCAAAGTCCTCACAAAGCCCTGAGTGACCTGGTCATTACCTCCCTGCTCATTTCAGGCAACCCCACTCACCAACCCGCTAAATGAGATGACCCCAGCCACAGTGGCCTGGCTGTTCCTGGAATGACAGGCTTCCCACTTAGGACTGAGATGGAACAGGGACTCCTCTTCCCACCCCCACCCCTACCACCCAAGTATGAAAATAAAGGAAAAATGTTTAGTTCCTTCACAGGAGAGTCCAGGCACCCAGCCCTTCCTGAAAAGTAAAAGAGCCACCTGAGAAGTGAGGAGAAATGCAGATAGATCCAACAAATGGATCCACTGGCACACAGACCTCAGACCAGGGGAAACCAAGACAAAGCTCTGACCACCTGTCCTTTGTTCTGAATTTCTTTCTGAGGGGCCTGGAGGAAGTCGTGCCCATGGGCCAGATCTTATCATTCCTTTCTGCTGACCCCAAGATTTTACACAAAACTTCTCTTCCTTAACCAATCACAAATCAGAGAGTCTGAACTAATGAGTTTTAGCCCCATGACTTCAGATATCCCACCTTTTTAGGCCACACCAATGTGTAACTCCCATGTGCTGATTTATGATTTTACCTGTAACTTCTGCTTTCCTGAAATTTGTCCCTGCCTGAAAAAAAAAAAAAAAACCCTTGCATGCAAGCCATCAGGGAGGTGAGGTCTTAAGTGTGAGCTGCCTGATTCTCCTTGTTTGGCGTCCTGCAAATGAATGCAGCTCTTTCTCTCACTGCAGACACTCAGTGTGGACGTTTGGCTTTACTGCACCAGGTAGGAAGACTCCATTCAGCTCCACCCTGGCTGAGCCTCTAGAGGGAATGCTGTCTCTTCTTCCCTCATCACCTCTCCATCTTTGCTCAGATTTTAGCTTCCCAGGGAGATTTACGAGGACCACCTACTTTTTACTCAAAATTGCTCCCCATGGTACTACTAATCCCCCTCTTTTTTGTATCTTGCTTTGCTTTTTCTATAACCCTTATCTCCTAACATATTGTACATGCCCTCTGGCCAAAGCCCACCAGGAACACACACGCAGCTGGACATGTTCAGTTTCTCACTGTTGCAGTGAAGGAGATCACATACCAGGGGACTTGAGGGTGCCTCCCTCATTGCAGTCATTGCAGCGTGCAGTAGCATCTGTGTTCCTGGTGGTCCTTGCTTGGAGAACATTGACAGTCCTATGTGCGTTACTTGTTTGCTATGTTTTTGTTGTCTTCCCCTTCTAGCTTCAGGGAGGTAAGGATGTTTTGACTGTTCTGTTCACTGATCCAAGTGCTTAGAACTAAAATCACAGTAGAAGCCCAATTTATGTCATTTGCTGAGATGGGGAAGCCTGGAAGATGAGCAGGTTTGCAGGCTGGGGCAGAATTAGGGAGGAATTGATAAGCTTGAGCTATTTCCAGTCCCAGAATCATTGGTTCATCTTCCTGTGTCAACCTCACCCACCACTCAGCAGTGATCATAACCCTGCCCCTGCCCCACCAACACACATACAGGCCTGCCTCAGCCCTCAGCGAGCCCCTTAGCAGCAGCATTGGCAGCACCATTAAAACACACCCCAGGTGGCGTTCTAAACACAGATTGTCTTACCAGGTTGGCGTTCCTGTGATTTTTAGAGATAAGGAAACTGGGCAGGGCATAATGGTTCACACCTATAATCCTAGCATTTGAGGCAGCCCAGGAGGGAGGATCACTTGAGGCCAAGAGTTCAAGGCCAGCGTGGGCAACATAGCAAGACCCTATCACTCCAAAAAAAGTTTTTTCATGAAAAAAAAAATGTATTTTCAGAAGTGAGGAAACTGAGCACAAGAAGAATAAATAAGTTTTGAGTAGCCGAGCTGAAATTTGAATATAGGTCGTCCAACCCCAGAGCCTAAACCTCTCAGAGCATTTCATGGCCATCAACTTAGATGCCAAGAAAGGAAGGTGGGGTGAGGAGGTGCGGCAAGACCAAGGCAAACTTGACTTGAGGTGTAGCAAGAGGAGATAGTCTTCTTTCTGTTAGGAGGAGGCTGTCTGCAGCAAACACTGCTCTGTGTCCCGTGGGAAACCCCACAGGCAGCCCAAAGCCCTCACAGAGGCCCAGTCCCATTCAGGCCTGACTCGTCCCATTGAGTCAGAAGGGTCTAGTGTCTCTGACACGATGCATTAATTGGGGCATTCATAAAAATGAAAAAGGAGCCAAGCCCGGCCCTTTTCCCCCACCAAAGGAGAGCAGCGGAGATCCAAAAAACAGGGTAATTAACTCCACCAGGCACTCGAGTTGCCATGGATACTACCGACCAGCATGACGCCTCTTCTGCCCCTTGGTTCTGAGGCTGCCTGTGCTCTTCAGCCCTGGCAGAGAGGGTTTTCCTCCTCACTTCCCAAAACTGGTTCCAAAAGCACAAAAGGCATTTGAGGACTCAGAGCTGGGGAGAGCTCACTCCATCCCATGTCATCTTTTTCAAAACTACATTTTTCCATCTCTGTTGCACATCATGTTAGCTGTATTCATGTTAGTGGGAGCTTGTGTGTGTGAGTACAGGTGTACCTAGAATGTATGTAGCTACACTACTACTTATGATTAAATGCCTTGGAGGTCTGAAGAGAGGTAACTAAGAGGCAAATTAAAGAAGTTTTTTTTGGAGGGGGCAGGGGGACAGGATCTCACTCTGTCGCCCCGGGTGGAGTGCAGTGGCATGGTCATAGCTCCCTGCAGCCTCCAACTCCTGAGCTCAAGTGATTTTCCCACAGGCAGGAGCAACTGTGCCCAGGTCCACGAACCCCTGTGTCTGTGAATATGTCTATTATAATGATTGTCACTGGTGATCTTGACAGCTGTATTGAAATTACAGTTATCAGTACAGTAAAATGAAACCTAAACTTTGCCACTAAAGTGAAGTATCCATATACCTCCAATCCAAGGACAGTGATTGATCTTTGTGTCCAGACTCAAGCTCTCACAAAAAACTGTGCCAGTCACTAACATTCTCAATAAACACTGATCAGATAATCATATTTGCGAGCTGCTTTTAACTTTTCAAATAGTCATCTCATTTGAGCTTTACAGCTACATGAAATCAACAGTAACAATTGTCCAACCCAGGCCAAAATCAGTAATATGAATTATAAGCATTTTAAATGTTACAGTCGAAGCATATATGAAATGCACAATCCAAAGTAGATTAATGGAAGGACAGAGGGATGACAGGTGGAGAAGTATGTGAACAAGAAAATACAGCAGAATGTCAATAGCAGAGTGCCTGGGTTGGAAAAATTTCAAAGGTCCTTTCATTCCCCTGAATTCTATGTGTTTATGTTGATTTTCTAAGTATTTTTCAGATACTCTAAAATTAAGATAAGTTAACATTGGTCAGCTAAGATCAATTTAAGGTTAAGCTCTGTAGCAACTCAGAACTGAGCCGAAGTGTATCAGTCAGGGGCTAGTGTATGCTATCGTAGCAAACATCATTAAAATCTTGGAACTTAAAACTACAGAGGTTTATCTCTTGCTTACACGATATAGGCACCACAGATGAACTGGGGGCTTTGTGCCTGCATCCCCATAGACAGTGTCCTCTTTGTTGTTCTATTCCAGGGCCCAGTGAACAGAGACCCCCTGGATATTGCCGGAGGGAAAGGAGAGAGCCCAGCGAAGCACACAACATATCAGTCTTTTCACGTGTAGTTGGGTGAAAGGAAGTCACATGGGCCAAGGAGGGGAAGCAGGTATTGTCAAAGCAGTTCCACAGTCCTCCAGGCACAGTAACAGGCATGCTCTTTTGTCCTTCTCTCCTTTTAGATTGTAAGCTACCCAAAGTCAGTCGCCATGGGTTTTTTTTCCTTATATGCAAACTACCGTATGACAGGTGTGCCGGACAGCAATAACTCAGGTATACCTAAGAGTTACCCTATAGTCCAAGAACGGTGGTTTTGAGCTCCGAACTAAGGAATCCGGGAGCTGCCAACCCGAAGTTTACTCCTTATCTATGGAGCATAGCTGAACCCCTGGCCCATTTCTTGGAACAGGATGTGTGAGGAACCAAGGCCCTTTGTTTTGAGCTAGGTGGAGGTGGCCAGGTGGAGGTGGCCAGGCAGAGGTGACCAGGTGGTGGTTGCTAAGCAAAGACTGCTATATTAACTGGGTGCTTTTTACAAACCACAGTGGTTACCCCATTCATCCAGCCACTCCTGGACTCCCTGCATGTTCAAGTTCCCCAATAAAACTTATGGCTTGCTCACGGTCTCTGGGTCTTTTCTTCAGCCTGTCAGACACGGTGCCCTCCCTGGGCTTGGACTCAGTGGGGGTACTACTCCACAACTACAATGCCCAAAAAATGTCCACCTCTTTCGACACTCAGTAAACATCTGCCATTGGCAATGACTGAGCTTCTAACATCTTTACCCTCTAAGGAAAAGCAACTCTTTTCTATGTGTGATACCCTGACTTTGCTGGTTCAAGGATGGTGTTCAGGGTGGGACTTGGAACCTGTGGCACCAAAGCCTGTTGTTGTTTTCTTTGCCTGGTGGATATTTGAGGCTCAGCAGTAGGAGGGTCTCTCTTTCTGTCAACCGGACGCTTTGTTATTGTGTCTCTGCAGCAGGGAGCAGGGAAATAGAGAATCACTTAAGGACCCTGGGGCTCCTGTGGAAATTCTGCAAGAGAGAGGTGATAATAAAGACTCAATGGAGTGGGACAATTGGGAGGGAGATAGCTATTAGCAGTCTGAATAAAAGGGAAAAGGGGGCTTTAAAGAAACCCTAAGGCTTGTTTTCGAGACAAAGATCTCATCGTCTCATTCCTGTGGCTCCCTAACCCCCTGTGTGCCTCCCCTCCACAGATTTCTTTGAGTCTCTGTCTTGCAGTGATGTACGAGGCCAAGCACCCTCCCCAGAGGCCATCGAGCCAGATGATTCATGCTGAACAATCTAGTACATTCTAACATAGCATTCTGTGAAAGGCAGCTTGGCTCCAAAGCTGCAAAATACAAAGCCTTTCACAGCAACAGCCAAACAGGTACATAAATGAATCAATACTCGAGCACTCAGCACATTCGCGGATATTTACTACGGGAACATGCTGGACCAGGCCCAGTACCTGGGCTCCTAACTGTGCTAGTCAATATCACTTGTCAATTAAAACCTAAAGGAGTTTTATCACTCCCCCTGACACCCCAGACTCTTGGCTCATAAAATGGATTTCAAGTCAGTGTAAATAGCTTGCTTTGCCCAGCAGCTGTGTTCCTGAAAAGTTTCTTGTAAATCAAATCCTCTTTTAAAATGCATGAAACTTTCTGTTTAAAAGGAACCCTGTGATTAATCCTTTTGTAAGGCAAAACATCTTCCTGTAATATAAAAAATACTACCACCTGCCCCTATCTGGCTCTTCCTCCCCTTGCCATCTCCTGGTTGCCACCTGCCCACCTCCACTCCATTCCATAGGTCAGCTTTAGGTAGAAATACCATTTTTAAAGAGGATTCACATTTTTGTGACTTGGAAGCAAACCAAAGACCCATCTTTTTATCATATATCTTACAAATATCCTGGTTGAAAAGCCTGCAGAATATACATCACTTGTTTGCAGATGCCACAATACACAATCACCAGAAATGCTGATGAGCTTGACTATGAAAGGAATGAGCTGATGCTCTCTGAGAGGATGGCTCATCATCCCTTACTCAAAACAAAATCGAAGGCAGCATCTTGGAAGGCAGGTGGAGACACGATTAAGGACGCCTTTACTTCCCCTCCGCAGCTCACGCCACCGCTTCCTGCTAGTGAAGATTGAAACGTAGAATGAATCATGGAAAATACCATTCTCCAAATGTCATTGGGAACATCAGTCTATACTTTCGCCTAAAAGTGAGACTAAAGACTAGCCCCGTGTTTCTCCTCCTTCCAACATTTCAGATTTTCGCCACGCCTGTGAGCCACCTGTAGCATTACTTACTCGGTTTTAGTTAAATTGACTTCTTACTTAGCCTCATGAGAACTGAGGGCCAAGAAAGAGCTTTCCCCTTGACCCTCTGAAGGTCTGCTGAAAAGTCAACTCACAAAAGACAGACAAATGTGTGTAATGGGTATACACAGGAGCCTTGAGAATGATGATGCAATTCCCTGGTGAGGTTCCAAAGCTTGCATACCATCTCGAGGTTATAGAAAGAATGCATGCCTAGAGCATGGCCCAAAACAGGTTAGGTTGGTAGATCAAGTTTAGTGCCAAGGCAGGTTATGAGATGGGGAGAGGAAGGGGCCTGGCTACCAAAGGGGGTCTCGTTATGTAGAGTAAGCCTCTTGGGTGGCAGCCCTCGAGAATATATGGTAAATGTCTGACCTTTAAAGGGTCAGACTCTAAATCTCCCCTAGATCCAGGGAAGGCCTAGAAAGGGAAGGCCTGTCTACATCCATGGCGATTCTCTACAGATGCAAATTTCCCCCACAAAAGACAGCTCTGCAAGCCACTTCTGTCTGTTGACTCTGTGGTAGCCATTTCAAAATACGTCAAAGAAATAGATTTTGGAGTAAAATATCTTTATTTCCTTCAAGAAGCAATAAGATCCATGAAATCGCAGGTTTGAGATGTAGTTATATCTTTTCTAGAACACGTTAATGTAAGCTTATAGCTGAAACCACCTTTGGAAAAATTATAATAGTGAGAAAATTATGACAGTGAATGAGATCTGATCTAACTCACTTCCATCTTCCATCTTGCCTTTACCTCCAAACTGCCCTTAATTATTCCTGGGCCTGGTCCAAGGTAACTTTGGGAGACATTTAATTTATACTTCAAATGGTGATAGCCCTTCCCCGAAACTCTACTGCTTTTTTGTAAAGCTAATGAAAGACCACCAGGTCAGGAGGATGACAGGAGCCTGAGTTCTGCTAATATGTAAAGGATTACTAGCCAGTATGCTGGGGTTCACAAGATCTGCAACTTCCCCAACTATTCCTGCAGATAACATCACTCTTGTAGAACCTAAGATTGGCCTCTTAAGATGTCTTTTCAGGTTCTTTCATTTCTGATGACAGATGGCTCCAAGGTCCAAGGGGTCCTGTGGTTCCACCCAGAAGCAGACTGAGCCAATACAGGAGGATCACTTTCCATACCCCTATGATGGCATCCCCAACCAATCAACAGCACCCATTCCCTGGTCTGCCAAACTATCCTTGAAAAACCCTAGTCTCCACATTTTCAGGGAGAGTGATTTGAGTCATGAAATTCCAGTCTCCCATTCAGCTGGCTCTTCTTGAATTAAACTCTTACTCTAATGCATTTCCCCCATCTTAATAAGTTAGCTCTACCTGGCCAGCAGGCAAAATTAACCCATTGGGCAGTTACATAACTATTTAAAAATGGATTCATCCAGGTGCTACCTAAAGTCATTCTGTGGGCCACTGTTGATACACATAGCACACTTTGCCACCACACTGTGAATGGACAAGGTAACCAGATATGATTGAGCCATGCTAGTCTTAATTCCCTTACCATTGTTTGCCTACCTGTGCCTGCATTCATTCAACAAACATTGTTATCTACTATGCATGGGCATTCTACAAGGCATGAATGAGAAGAGAGGAGAGACTCTGTGCCTTTGAGAGCTTACAGTTTGGTGGAGGAGGCTGAAAGACAGAGAGTTGTGATCTAGCATGTGTTCTAGCATGTACAAGGAGCTGGAGGAGCACAGAAGAGACGTGAACTCTACTTCAGGAATAGGAACTTCAAACACAGCACTTTGGCTGGGCTTAGAAGGGTGAGCGAGATTCACTCTGATGAGGGGAGCAAAGAGAAGACGTTCCAGGAGAGAAAGCAGCAGTGTACAAAGGCTCAGAGGTGTGTGACAGGAAGATGCAGGCAGAAGGGGTGGGTGCTCTGGGTGGTAGGAGAGAGGACAGTTTTTAAAAATCAAATTATGGGGGTGTTTGGTGTAGACTTGGTGATAATGTCCTCAAGGTTAATCCATATTGTTGCATGTAACAGACTTCCTCCTTCTTAAGGCTGAATGATATTCTATTACAAGCTGTTATAGATTGAATTGTGCCCTCATCCAAGTGTAGAAGCCTTAATTAACCCCCAATATAACTACGTTTGGAGATAGGCCCTTTAAAGAGGTAATTAGGGTTACATGAAGTCATAAGTGTAGAGCCCTAATCTAATGGGACTAATCTACTGTCTCTACAGGAAGAGGAAGAGACACCAGGGAGGCACTTAACACAGAGAAGGGATGAATGGGAGGACACGACAGGAAGGCAGTCCCCTGCCAGCCATGGAGAGAGGCCTCAGATAACCCAACCCTGTAGCATCCGCAGCTGTAAGAGAATAAATTTCTGTTGTTTAAGCTACCCAGTTTGTGATATTTGGTTATGTAGCACTAACCAATTAATAAATATGTAAGTATGACATTTTGTGTATCCATTCATCTGTCAGTGGACATTGGGGTTGCTTCCACCTTGGGGATATTGGGAATCATGCTGCTGTAAACATGGGTGTGCAGAGATCTCTTCAAGACCCTGCTTTCAATTCTTTTGGCTATATATCCAGAAGTGGAATTCCTGAATCATATGGTAATTCTATTTTTAATTTTCTTGAGGACGTTTGATACTGTTTTCCATAGCAGCTGTGCCATTTTGCATTCCCAGCAGCAGTGCACAAGGGTTCCTATTTCTCCACATCCTCACTAACACTTGTTGTTTTCTGTGTTTTTGTTTTTTGCTTTTTGTTTGTTTGTTTGTCTTTTGTTTGTTTGTTTTTTGATAGCAGCCATTCTAGTCTGCGTGAGGTGGTATCGCATTGTAGTTTTTCTTTGCATTTCCCTAATGATCAGTGATAGTGGGCATCTTTTCATGTGCTTATTGGCCATCTGTAAGTCTTCTTTGGAGATTCAGTGTCTATTCAAGTCCTTTGCACATTACTGAATTGTGTTGTTTCCTTTTTTGTTGTTGAGTTTTAGTAGTTTTCTATATATTATGGATATTAATCCATTATCAGGTATATCATTTGCAAATATTTTCTCCCATTCTATTGGTTGTTTTTTTTTACTCTGTTTATATTGTATTTTGATGCACAATTTTTAAAGAGTTTCATGAAGCCTAATTTGTCTGTTTCTTTCCTTTGTTACCTGTGCCTTTGAGGTCATTTCCAAGAAATCATGACCAGATCAAATGTAGTAAAGATTTTGCCCTTTGTTTTCTTCTAAGAGTCTTTTTTTTTTTTTTTTTTTTTTTTTGAGACGGAGTCTGGCTCTGTCGCCCAGGCTGGAGTGCAGTGGCCCGATCTCAGCTCACTGCAAGCTCCGCCTCCTGGGTTTACGCCATTCTCCTGCCTCAGCCTCCCAAGTAGCTGGGACTACAGGCGCCGCCACCACGCCCGGCTAGTTTTTTGTATTTTTTTAGTAGAGACGGGGTTTCACCATGTTAGCCAGGATGGTCTCGATCTCCTGACCTCGTGATCCGCCCGTCTCGGCCTCCCAAAGTGCTGGGATTACAGGCTTGAGCCACCGCGCCAGGCCTCTTCTAAGAGTCTTATAGTTCTAGGTCTTATATTTAGATCTTTTGTCCATTTTGAGCTAATGTTTGTATATGGCGTTAGGTAAAGGTCCAACTTGATTCTTTTGCATGAAGATATCCAGTTTTCTCAGCAAAATTTGTTGAAAAGACTATTCCCCATTGAATGGTCTTAGCACCCTGACCATCATCTGGCCAGTTTATTTCTGGGCTTTCTGTTTTATTATATTGGTTTATATATCTGTCTTTATGCCAGTAGCACACTGTTTTGATTATGATTGTTTTTTTTGAAACAGAGTCTCACTTTGTCACCCAGGCTGGAGTGAGGTGGTACAATCATGGCTCACTGCATCCTCTACATCCCTGGGCTCAGGTGATACTCCTACCTCAGCCTCCTGAGTAGCAGGGACAGAGGCACACACCACCATGCCCAGCTAATTCTTGTATTTTTTTCTTGTTTCTTTTTTTTTTTTTTTCTTGTAGAGACAGGGTTTCACCGTGTTGCCCAGGCTAATAATCTGGAACTCTTGAGTTCAAGTGATCCTCACACCTCAGCCTCCCTGCTGGGCTTATAGGCATGAAACACCATACCTGGCCAACTACTATAATTTTTTGGTAAGTTTTGAAGCTAAGAAATATGAATCCTCTAGCTGTATTCTTTTCTTTTTTTTTTTTTTTTTTTTTTTAGGATTGTTATGGCTATCCAGAATCCCTTGAAATTTCATGCAAATTTTAGAATATACTTTTCTATTTCTGAAAAAAAAATTGAGATTTTGATAGGGATTTCATTGAATCTGTAGATCATCTGGAGTAGAGTAATGTCTTAAAAATATTAAGTCCTCCAATCCTTGAGCATATGATATAGTTCCCTTTATTTATGTCTTCTTCCATTTCTTTCAACCATGTTTTGTAGTTTATAATGTGCAAATCTTTCACCTCCCTGGTTAATTCCCAATTGTTTTTATGCTATTGTAAATAGAATTATTCTTGTAATTTCATTTTCATATTGTTCATTGTTCACACATAGAAATGCAATGATTTTTGTGTATTGACTTTGTATCCTACTACTTTACTGAATTTGTTTATTAGTTCCAACAGGTTTTTTTTGTGTGTGTGGAATCTTTAAGGTTTTCTACATATAAGATATCATCTGTCAACAGAGATAATTTTACTTCTTCTTTTCCAGTTTGGATGACTTTTATTTTTTTTATTGCCCATTGCTCTGGATAGAACTTCCAGAACTACACTGAACAGAAGTGGCAAAAGTGGGTATCCTGGCCTTGATCCTGAACTTAGAGGAAAAGCTTTCACTCTTTTACAAAACATTGAGTATCATGTTCACTGTGAATTTTTCATAAATGGCTTTTATTATGTTGAGGTAGTTTTCTTCTAATCCTAGTTTATTTCATGTATTTTATAGCTATTTTATGCTTTTGTCTTTAAATGCTATACAATAGCTTAATTTCTCTGCAAGAATTTAAGGTAGATTTATGCACCAAAATTACAATGATGCAGGTTTCTATATTTGTCCATATATTTGCCTCTGCTAGATAACTTTATGCTTTCACATGTCTTCACATTGCTGTCTAGTGTCCTTTCATTTCAACTTAGAAGACTCATTAGCATTTCTTGAAGGGCAGGTTTAGTGGTAATACACTTTCTCAGCTTTTGTTTATTGGGGAAAATCTTAATTTCTCCTTCATTTTTGAAGGACAGTTTGCAATATCGATTATTCTTAGTCAACAAGTTTTTTCTCCCAGCAGTTTGAATCCCATTGCCTTCTGATCTGTAAGGTTTCTGCTAAGAAATAAACTGATAATCCTATAGAGGCTCCCTTGTACATTGTGAGCCACTTTTCTCTTGCTGCTGCTTTCAAGATTCTCTTTGTGATTCACCTGTGGCAATTTGATTAGAATGTGTCTCAGTATGGGTCTCTCTCAGCTTATCCTAGTTGGAATTTGTTGAGCTTCCTGAATTTGTTCTTTTCTTTTTTGAGCTTCTTAGTCCACCATCTTGCTGACGTCACCCCTGGGGCTGCTTGAAGGACTGGTTTCTGTTTCTCCTAACTTGGAGAGCTAATGGCTACAGTTTAGATACCAAGGATAGTTTAGATACCAGGTTGGAGGCCACAGTGAAAATAGAGGCAAACACTGCAGCATGTTAGCAGCAGGGAGTCTGCGGTTCCACTGACAGGCATTAGGGAAGCAAGAGATTATGGTCACAGAAATATAATAAAGAACAAAGTGAGACCCAGTGAGATAGGGTCACATTCTGTTACCTAGGGTGGAGTGCAGGAGTGAAATCGTAGCTCACTGCAGCCTCAACCCGCTGGGCTCAAATGATCTTCCCAATGAGTTTCCTAAGTAACTGGGACCACAGGCATGCACCATTATGCCTGGCTAATTTTTTTTTTTTTTTTTCCGAGACAGAGTCTCACTCTGTCACCCAGGCTGGAGTGTAGTGGCACGATCTCTGCTCACTGCAAGCTCTGTCACCTCCTGGGTTCATGTCATTCTCCTGCCTCAGCCTCCCTAGAAGCTGGGACTACAGGCGCCCACCACCACGCCCAGCTAATTTTTTTCTATTTTCAGTAGAGACAGGGTTTCACTGTGTTCGCCAGGATGGTCTCGATCTCCTGACCCTATGATCCGCCCGCCTCAGCCTCTCAAAGTGCTGGGATTACAGGCGTGAGCCACTGTGCCTGGCCTAATTTTTGTATTTTTTTGTAGAGATAGGAGTCTCACAGTATTCCCCAGGCTGGTCACAAACTCCTGGGCTCAAGCAATCCACCATCCTCAACCTCCCAAAGTGCTGGGATAATAAGGAATTGCATATTCATTTATTTCCTCAAATTTGGGAATTTTTTAGCCATCATTTTTTTCAAATAAGTTTCTCCCTTTTTTCTCTCTTCTCCTGGAACACTCATAATGCCTGTGTTGGTCCACTTGGTGGCATCCTGTAACTCCCTTAGGCTCTCTTCACTTTTCTCCATTCTTTTTTGTTTTTTGTGATTTTTTTTTTTTTTTTTTTTTTGTTCTTATGACTTGAGAATATCAAATGACCTGTCCTCAAGTTCACTGATTCTTTCTTTGGCTTGACTAAGTCTGCTATTGAGCCCTTCTAGGAACTTTTCAATTCAATTATTGTATTTTTCCACACCAGAATTTGTTTAGTTCTTCTTCATAGTTTCTACCTCTCTGTTGATATTCCTAGTCTATTCATGCATCCTTTTCCTGATTTCATCTCTTCATCTGCCTATGTTCTCTTTTATATGGCTGAGCACCTTTAAAACCACTGACACTTATTTTAAATGCTTTGTCAGGTGATTCAGGTATCTGAATGTCTTTAGCATTCATTTCCAAATATTTATTTCATTCCTTTGATTGAGTCATGTTTCCCTGTTTCTTTGTATGTCTTGTGATCTTTTGTTGATATTTGGGGATTTGAATAAAAACATACCTCTCCCAGTGTTTAGAGGCTGGCTTTGTGCAGAAAAAGTCCTTCACCAATGAGTCTGGCTAGAGGCTCTGAGACCTCTCAAACATTTTCTGGTCATATGTCTTCTTTGTACTTGTGAGTGTGTTTTTTATTCCAGTATATATGGCTGCTTTTAACTGTCTTAATTTCCCTAATAAGCTTGACCCTGCTTCTTCGCAGGAGCTTTTGGTTTCCATTTCTATTATATTCCTGTGACCATAATCTCTTGCTTCCCTAATGCCTGTCAGTGGAACTGCAGACTCCCTGCTGCTAATAACATGATGCAGTGTTTGCCTCTATTTTCACTGTGGCCTCCAACCTGGTATCTAAACTGTCCTTGGTATCTAAACTGTTGCCATTAGCACTCCAAGTTAGGAGAAACAGAAACCAGTCACTCAAGCAGCCCCCAGTAAGCCGGAATGTTGAGTGCAAGTTCCACTCTTTTCTTCCTGTCCCAAAGGAGGAGACAGTAATTGGGAGGTTTCCTCCCAGTGGTGCTACACTGCACCGGGTAGGAAGAGAAGCTAGGGTGAGCAAACTGCCTTCAACTTTCCTTCACTTTTCAGCTTTTTTTTTATTTTCTTGGTTGTGCATTTCCCTGGGTCCTGTAGCTTCCCAAATAGTTTCCAGAATACTCAGAAACATATTTTCATCCATATATTGCTATTATTTCAGGATCTCTGTAAGGGAATAAGGATGTTGAGCTTCTTAGTCCACCATCTTGCTGATGTCACCCCTATCAATTGATTTTTTGACAGAGGTAAAAAGGTAATTCAATAAATAAATCATAGTTATTTGATTGAATTATAGGCCAAATTGTAAAACCTAAAATTATGAAACCTCTAGAAGAAATCCTAGAAGAAAATTTTTGTGACCTTGGTTATACAAAGATTTTTTACATGTGATATACCAAAAGCATGATCCATAAAAATTGTATTGATAAACTGGGCTTCATCAAATTTAAAACTTCTGCTCTTCAAATGATTCTATTAAAAGGAAAAGATGTCTAAGATAGTAAATTTTATGTTGTATGTATTTTACCTTAAAAGAAAAATTGAGTAACAGAAAAAGTCAAGCCATGTACTGGGAGAGTATAGATTAGATTGGAGTAATGTATCAATTTTAATTTCCTGAATTTTATGATTGTATTGTGGTTACTGTGGTTACTAAATTATTTGAAGGTAATGGAGCTTAATATTAGCAACCTATTCTCAAATGGTTCAAGAGAAAATAAATTTTTGTATTGTTTTTACAGCTTCATGTAAGTTTCAGACTGTTTCAAAAATTAAGGCTACTCTAACAATTGTAACACTTATTCGGATAAGTCTCAATGCAATTACAAATGTGAAATTATCAGAGCCCTTATCAGAGTAAACGCAAGATGATGAGCATGAAATTGGCAAGACTTGGAGACTGTTTGGATGAGGGAGCAGTGATAGCAGGTAGTGTCTAAGACGACACTAAATTTTCAGGCCTGGAAGATTGAGAAGATGTTGGTGCCTTACTAGAAAAAGAAGGGAAATAGAAATGCATAAGTCAGGAAGAAGATTAGGGTTGAGGAAGTAAAAGAATGAGTTTGTTTTTGTGGAAATATTGAGTTGATAGAGTAGTTCACAGTATGTTCAGATTCCAGGTCCCCATGAGCATTTGGATAATAAGAGATGCTAGACACAGTGTGTGTTTGTGTGTATATGTGTGTTCGTGTATGTGTGTACCTGTGTGCATGTATGTGTGTGTCTTTGGTCAAGGGAGCTAAGCAATGCTTGGCTTGCTCTGGGTCCACCCCAATAACTGTCTGAATGTGCCGCATCCTTACCGTGAATTAGCCCTCTTACCAGTATTCTGGTTGTCCAATCAGTGAGGGGAATGAGCCTAAATATATAATTGATTATTCTTGGAAGATTGCCAAAAACAAAAGCCAGAAACCTCCCAAGCTGTCTCCAGAGCATAATGTATTTTCAGCGCACACAAATCTCCATTGCCAAATGGTCTATCAATGGCCTGGATTGTTAAAGAGACTGAATGCATTTTGGTTGCACAGATGTGTCCTCTGATTACTTTATTATTTAATACCTTCTATAAAAGTAACTTATGGCCTGAATACCTTATCTTGGCATTTGAGGTGTTCTCCAAACATAATTTTGTAGACCCCTTTCCTCTTGTCTCCCAACTAAGTCCTCACTTCAGCCAGCTTGGTCTCCTCTTCATTGTCAAAGCTTGTCTTGCTGTCTGTCACTTTTGAGACCTTACTCACCCTGTTCTGCCACTTGGAATCCCCACTGTGCTGAGAGAGCATCATGCTAGGCACTGTGGAGGCACTGAGCTGATTAAGACACAACTTCCATGCTCAAGAAACTTGCATTCACAATAGAAATACAAGGTGTTTACATGAGCGAAAGGAAGATCTTTATGAAGGTAGACACAGCAGAGGAATGGGCATGTGCACTTCTAGATTGGGTAGATGCTTGCTTTTCCAATTATGACTTGCAGCGAAGCCAATCTGTCCCCAAATCATCCATTTACAACCGGCTTCTCCCACTTCCTGGAACATACACATCATGTTTTGCCATGCTCACTGTCTCTCATTCTTCAGGCCTAAATAAAACATCTTTTCCTCAGAGTGGCCTTTCCTGATGCATTCCTACCACAGTCTACAATACGGTGAGAAAGTCCAAACTCACCCTTCCTTTTTTTGTTCTCATCAGGTAAAACACTAGGTGCACTATAAAGAAATGGGGGCAAACATAAAAAAGGATGAGTTCGTGTCCTTTGTAGGGACATGGATGCAGCTGGAAACCATCATTCTCAGCAAACTATCGCAAGAACAGAAAACCAAACACCGCATGTTCTCTCATAGGTGGGAACTGAACAATGAGATCACTTGGACTCTGGAAGGGGAACATCACACACCGGGGCTTATTATGGGGAGGGGGAGGGATGGCATTGGGAGTTATACCTGATGTAAATGACGAGTTGATGGGTGCAGCACACCAACATGGCACATGTATACATATGTAACAAACTTGCACATTGTGCACGTGTACCCTAGAACTTAAAGTATAATTAAAAGAAAAAGAAAAAAGAAAAAAAAAAAGAAATGGGGGCAAAAAATAAACAAAGAGTTTCAGAATCTCAGATCTGGAAAGGACCTTAGCCAGCCCAGCCCCTTGTGCAGCAGATGAGGAAACTGAAGTTCAGAGAAGGAAAGTAGCTCACCATACACCACACAGTTCAGATGCTTTGGATTGCAAGAAATTAAAATCTCAATCCAAACAGGCTTACACCAAAAGGAACTGGTTAGTTCATATAAATGAACAGTCTAGAGGTATATCTAGCTTTAGATCAGACTTGATCTGTGACCCCAATAATGAGATTTGGATTAAGTCAGTCTCTCTCTCTCTCCTGCCAACCTCTCTTCTCTTCTCTTCACTTCCTTCTCCTCCTCCTCCTTCCTCTCTCTCTCTCTGTCTGTCTCTCTTTCTCCCTCTCTCTATCTTTCTCTCTTTCTCTCCCTCTGGATCTCCCATTGTAGAACCAAAATGGGCACTGAGGCATCCTACATGCTTCCTTCCTAGGACTCCATTTTCCCCTACAACTCAACTGAAGCTCCGGAAGTTAGCCTCATCAGCCTGATTCACCTGCCCTGGGACATAGTACATCTCTGAACCCAACACTGTGGCCATTGGAATGGGATGTGAAGATTGGCTTAAGCAAAACAGGGCTTTGCCTTAGAACAGGAGGTAGGATCAGTTCACCAAAATCTCATGGCTGATAAATGTTGGATGCTATTGTGAAGGGGAGAAGATAATCGATGCTAAGGGTACAATACACAGAAGTCCACCCAAGAAAGTTACTGGCAAAGTCAAGGCTGAAGCTCAGGTCTCTTGGCTGTAGGTCAATGGTTTCATCACATTCTTGGAAAGGTTCGGTGCCAGCTAAGGCTCTGTGATAGCAAGATGTAGCCAATAGAGCTTTGCATTAAAACAATTCTGTGATGACTCCAAAGTGGGAATGCTAAATTCATCATTACTCAGGCAGGGAGAGAGAAATAACTCCAGGATCTGTGTCCAGATAGAGACAGGGTACAAGAAGAAAAGGGATGATTGCTGGAACAAGCTGTAGATCCAAATCAGGAATTAGAAGTAGAGAACCTGAATAATAATTGTCCTCCATGTGCTGTCAATAGAATAGAGTCTGCATAATTGATTTAATCTATACAAAGTGAGACAGGCCTTCTGGAAAGCTGCCCATGAACAGATCAGCAAGATCCATAATTGCCGTATTAGATGAAAATAAAGTGAAGACTAAAGATGGAATCCTTCCAACCTACAGTACTCAGAGTGAGGCAAACAGAGTCTGACTGGTTGGAGTACAGCAGGAAGAAGGATGGCAGCTGTTAGTGATTCTGAAGCAGCCATAGTTCAGAACTGGCTTCTTCAGGATTCCTTATCTGTGTGTTGTGTATAAAATGAAGCTCACACACAATACACTTTATTCCCAATAATGTATCATGTAATATGTGCTTGTTTCTTGGTTTAACCACACAAAAATATTTCATCTGCTAATCCTCTTAGAGTCCTCCCAGTCCTATAATGATAACCCCCCTTGGCACATAATACTGTCACCAAATAAGTAGGAATGACTCATGAGTATTTTGACAATTTCACCTCCATCCTTCTTCAGTGTTCTCCTAGAGAGAAGGGCTAGAGAGACACAGGACTGTTCTATCCCACAAGGATCCCATTATGGCACATATTCAATAAAAAGAAAATTCACATTTCTTGGCAAGTTGCTTCATAATCTAGTCCTGGCCTGTCTTCTAAATTCAACCGCTCATGTGTCTTGTTCAGTTCCCATCACAATAAACATCTAGCAAAGAGTTTTCCCATATAACCCCCATGCTTGTTTGATATGTTACCTTACACAAGTGGTATCCTTTGCTTTACCACACATCTATGGGGTAGACTCAGATGGTGGCGTCCAGTTTTGACTGCTGTATTAAAATACCACCTTCTTGGTTAACCCTTCTTTGATTCTCAAGAAGAAAAAATGACTACTCCTTTAGACACCACATCATTTTGCTTATTTCCCCCTTAGACCATTCATTGCATGCCTTGTGTTGCCATGATTTGTGCATTCATCTTATCTTTCACATGGATCTCTGGATTTCCAAGGCAGACACCACAGGTGATTTATGTCTTCAGTCCTAGCTTGGATGGATTTATCAAAGAAAATGCATAGGGCAGGAACTGTGTGTATTTTAATAATGGTGGCATCTGGAGCAAGTGTAGTCAGATATCTCATGGAGGTTTTGAGGGTAAGAAAATGGGGAGAGTCCCTGGATTCATTTGCTGATGAGACTCCCTGAAACCTTCCTTTCATTGCCTCAGCCCTAAGTCATTTACTGTGGAGCTATTTGTTATCCTCAGCCCAGAGGAACCTTCACTCATTGAGTTACTGTGACCCTGGGCGGTTACTAACCCATGAAGCAATTTCAGGCCAACATTCTTGGTGGTACTGATTATCTGTAAAACCATTTGTGAGATGACATCCAGCTAGTAACATGCCCTGGGGTGGGTTGTTTCCAGGAAAGTTGTCTAGATTACAAAAATAGACTCTTAGGCCAACAATACAGAATTAGATTCTGGTACCAAGGAACATTTTATTTTTATTTTGGATTATTTTCCCCCTATGCTGCCACTACCATCTTATGCTTGGACTCCGGCTACCCAAACTGCCCTATCCCTGTGCAAGATGACAGTGAATATTCCACTAAGAATATGGGTTCTGGAGTTAAGATGCAAGGTTTGGAACTGGCCCATTTCGTTGAGAGATCTTGAGCAAGTCATTTGACCTCTCTGAGTCTCCATCAATTTATCTGCAAAGCAATGAAAGCAATACTGTCTATCAATAGGGTTGTTTTGAAAATTAAGTTAACATGCAAAGAAAGCTCCTAGCATAGTGCCTGGCATATAATAGTACTAAAAAATGTTAGCTACTATTTTGTTGACTTCAATATCATTATTAGCAGAATTTCTAGTGATGAAATTCCCAGATTAACATCTAAAGGGAGCCATAAAACAGACTTTTGACCACCTTCTTTCCTGGAGCTAAAACTCTCAAGATATCAAGACCCCTTTTCTACCTGCAGAAATATCTGTTTTCATACATCTTTGATAGAATGCACCTCATCCTTTTGTCAACCTGCAAGAATAAGAGCTAGAACCACCAGGTGGAAAATATGAGGATGCTGATGTCAGCTCAATGTAACAGAACTTTCTCACAGACAGGGCTGTCCAATCATGAGATAGACTGCTCTGGAGGTAGTGAATACCCAAGCACAGGAGATATCCAGGTAAAAGCTGGACAATGACTTGTTGGAAATATTGTGAAATAACCCAGATATCATATCCAGGGATTGAGCTAGAAGAATTTTGAGGACTTGACCAACCATAGAATTCAATACTATAGTTTTCTTTTTTATTCCTAGCATTTCCTTACAGAAAAATAATTTGATAACATCAAAAATTAGCCAGAACAGCTACTACAGCTGGAAGTCTGCTTTGTGGATCATGGCATTTGCAAAGCAAAGATCCTGAAACTATGTTTTTCGAATCATGGAAAGGAATTTCTAGTACACATGCTACCAATCCCTACAAAACTCATACTTGAGAAGTCAAAGAAAGCTCTACTTGGTAAGCTATTATTTTAAAAAGGCATTCACTGAATTGCTTAGCTATGTGCACCTTGAGTTGAATTGAGTTCTGGAACAAAATGTATCAAAATATGTCTGCCTTCTAGGTTTTAATCTGTTACACCTTCTGGCATTGAACTATGTCCTTCATCTTCTGGGAAGGAGAAAGTCTCTCATCCTAATCAAAGAGTACTTATTAGATGTCATAAGTTTAATACAGAATTTAGTTTTTGTCATAGGAGATTCTAACACCCTTGGAATTTCTTGAGCCATAGGTGTCATTGTTATGCTAATAAGGGGACTCATAGTGGGCCCTTAAATAGCTTCAGGATGGGGACTGGTCACCAGAAAGACCAACAAGGTGATTAAAGTGTTGGGATTTTTGGCCAGATCAACCTCCAGGAAGAGAATGGGGGCTGGAAATTGAGTTCAATCACATGGTCAATGATTTAATCAAGTGTGCCTATGTAATGAGACTCCAATAAAAACTCTGGATAACAAAGCTCAGTGTAGCTTCTTGGTTGGTAAACACACTGATGTGCCAGGAAAGTCACATACCTTACTTCCTAGAAATAGCATGGAAGCTCTGTGTTCAAGACCTTCCCTTCCCTTATGTGTGTCCTTTAAAATAAAGTTGTATTCATAAGTATATTGCTTTCCTAAGTTCTGTGAGTCATTCTAGTGAACTATCAAAACTTAGAGGGTCATGGGGACGCCTAAAGTTATACCCAGTTCATCAGAAGTGCAGCCTGGAAACCCCCAGGGAGTGGTTGGTATCTGAAGTCAGCACAGTCTTGTGGAGGACTGAGCCCTTAAATCTCTAGAGTTGAACATTAATTCTGGGTGGCAAGTTGTGGTTGAAATAGAATGGATGCCATAGCACAAAGTTATTAAATGGGATAGGTTGTGTCTTGGCTCTCCCTTCTATGAAAGTTTGGACCACAAAATATTGACAAGGATGAGGGGAAACCAGGGTTACAGACTAAGAACATAAGTCTTCGGAGGTAACATAAGGAACCAGATAGGAAGGAACTGGGCTAGTGGGGGACATTGGGGAGCATGAAAGTACTTTACTCCACAGGCAGCACAAGTAGGTCTGGTGTTGGAAATTTAGGAAAGGGTGGGAATATGGGCCAAAAGGAGTGCTTGTTACAAGTTTTCATTTAATTGTCCTACAATTTTATGATAGTCATCATCACTTTCTCTTTACAGATGAGAAAAATGAGACCCAAAGAGGTTGAGTAATAGGAAAAAGCCTATACATGTCAAAGTCAAGATTCTTAATCCACATCTATTTGATTTTAAGCCCCTTGCAATATTTCATGCTGCCCTTCCCTGTAAGGGGGACTGGCAATGTCTCAGCACCATGGTCTGCAATGGGAAGCCTCTGAACAGGAGATGGGAACACAGTCACTCAGCCAAGACTAGGGAACAGTCTTTCAGTGGTAGGAGAGGGGAGAGGACAGGGGAGGAGAGGGGAAGGTTTTTGTGAGAAACTGAAGCATATGGCAAAGCTATAATGGCTGAGATTCACATACGAAAGCATAAATACCATAAACGGAGTAGAGGGAGGAACCAGTCACAGAATCAAAGTAGAAAAGAGACAGAGTCACACTAGCAGCATCTCAGTAGCCTGGGTGCTGAGCAACCTGGATTTCCCCTCTTAGAGGTCAGAATCATTCCCAAAACCCTAGCTCTCTGGCTAGAACTCTGTAGAGACAGGGATTGGTGAAGTAATGGAGTCATTGTTCTAAAAGGAGCAGCTAACGTAAGTACAACAGGCAGTAAGTGCTTGCATTGTGATGAAGCCTAAATCCAGCTTGATTTATAAGGAATCAAAACTCTTTTTAAAACTCAGCGTAGGACCCCAAAAATGTATTCATCGTGTACTAGCGTGTCATCCCAGGACAAGTGAAAAGTATGATATTCATTTAGAAAAAATAGGAAAAATGGGTGAATTGGTTTCTTCCATGAGAAGGTGTTACAAGGCAGATACAGACAAGTTTTTTCCTTAATTCACATAAGAATGAAATGTACTGATGTCAAAATAGGAAGAATTGTTTGAGTGTCAAGGAAATTAAGAGGAATAAAAGACGAATGAAAGCTATGTCAAGAAGACATAGATGGGTCTACCTTTCTTTTGATTATTAACCTTTTAGGACTTTTATCAAGTTCTAACATCATGTTACCCAGTTTTTCAAGCACTATCATACTGAAAGAGCTATAAATTGACTTTTTATTTATCTAAATTGAAATTAAAGGTAAGTAGCCCCTATCCTTTTAAATTATGTTGCATATTTAGGGTTTCACAAAATTTGAATCCACATATTCATCTGCCTAAAAGCAGTTAATAAAGCAACTGACTTACTAGATGACCCTCCAGCCCTGTAATTCTTAACTTCATTTTCAAACTTGTAACCTTTTTTAGTGTGACATATATCACATATACAGAACAGTACACTATTCAGATTTTCTATCTCTTCTTGTGTCATTTTTAGTAAGTTGCATTTTAAAGAAAATTTGCTATTTTATCTATTAATGTTTTATGTCTGTAGGATTTGAAGTGATGCCTGCTTTGTTCAATCTGACATTGGTTATTTGGGTATTCCCTTCTTTTTTAAATCAGCCTCATCAGATATATCAAATATTATTAATCTCCTTAATAATTTAATATTTCATCAATTTTTCTCTTAGAGTTATTATTTTCTTTCTTCTAATTTCTTCACATTTGACTTCACATTCTTGTTCCAACTTCATAACATGGATGCTTAGCTCATTGATAACAGCCCTTCTTCTTTTTAAATATGCATTTAGAATTATAATTTTTCCTCTAGGCATAGCTTTAGTTACATTCCACAAGACAGTTTTGAATGTAGAATTTTTTTCTTTTTTCTGAGACAGTCTCACTCTGTTGCCCAGGCTGGAGTGCAGTGACATGATATTGGTTCACTGCAGCCTCCACATCCCGGGTTCAACCAATTCTTGTGCCTCAGTAGCTGGGGTTACAGGCATGTGCCAGCACACCTGGCTAATTTTTCTATTTTTAGTAGAGATGGGGTTTTGCCATGTTGACCAGGCTTGTCTCAAACTCCTGGCCTCAAACGATCTGCCCACCTCGGCCTCCCAAAATGCTGGAATAACAGGCATGAGCCACCGCACTTTTTAAAGATTCATTAATGCAAGTGAATAACTAAAAATGGTAAATTATTACAAATGATTTGTGTATGATTGAAAAGAATAAATATTTTGCGTTTTTGAGTGTAGTCTTTTAATCTTTAGAAAACACAGGTTATTTAAATATTGTATATTCTTACTGATATTTTGCCTGCCTTTTCAAGCAGTTGCAGAAGGAAAGACTTTTAAATCCCCCATTATGATTATAGATTTTCATTTATTATTCTAGCTTTGTCATAATTTACTTTATACATTTTGAGGCTATGTTTTTAGGAACATACAAATTTGGAACTGTGGTATTTTTCTGGTGATTTGAAAATATTATTGTTTTGAGATATAACTACTGCTTTCACTGCGTCTTATTATATAATTTTAAGTGTTTGCTCTAGGGATTATAATAAACATATATCAGATCCTCATTATTTATGAATTTTGTATTTGTGAATTCCCCTACTAACTAAAATTTGTTCACCGCAGAGTCAATATTTGTGGCAGGCTCTTTTGCAGTCCTTTGCAGACATGCACAGAATGGTGACAAGTTTGAGTCACTCAATGAGGACATTCTCAGCTGAAGTTGAACCAGGTGACCGTCACTTCCTTGTTTCAGCTTTCATAGTGTAGCCAACTATCATTTTCATGGTCTACTTAGTGCCACATTTTTCACACTTTTATGCTCTCTTTTTTGTAAATTCAATGTTTAAAATGGCCTCCAATCCTGAAGTACTATCTTGTGTCCTTAAGCACAAGAAGATTGTGCTGTGCCTTACAAAGAAAAGATGTGTGTTAGTTCAGCTTTATTCAGGAACAAGTTGAAGTGCTGCTGGCTGTGAGTTCAATGTCAGTGAATCAACAAAATATATTAAATAAAGCACCTTTAAACAGAAACATACATAAAGCAAGGTTATGTATTGATCAGTTGCTAAAAATTTTGTGACCAAAGGCTTACAGGAACCTAACCCTAGGAGTAATTGTTTAATATTTGCTAATTCAATGTTCCTGGAGATTTTATAGAACAAAAGTACTAAGTAACAAGAATCAACTGAACTTAAATTTTCACAGTCTACTTAGAATTAGTATTTATCACTTCATGTGGAATGTCAAAACTTTACCACCCTACAGATCTCTTTACCCTTCCCTCTTTATCCTGCAATTATATGTAGTATATCGATGTATATTGAAAATTCTACTGGACAACGTTACAATTTTTTTTTGAGACAGAGTTTCACTCTTGTTGCCCAGGCTGGAGTGCAATGGGCTGGGTCTTGGCTCACTGCAATCTCCACCTCCTGAGTTCAAGCGATTCTCCTGTCTCAGCCTCCCAATTAGCTGAGATTACAGGCACCCACCACCACATCTGGCTAATTTTTGTATTTTTACTAAGAGACGAGGTTTCACCATATTCGCCAGGCTGATCTCAAACTCCTGACCTCAGGCGATCTGCCCGCCTCAGCCTCCCAAAGTGCTGGGATTACAGGCATGAGCCACCGTGTCCGGCCTTACAATTTTTACTTTCAACCATCATTCATATCTTGACTTAAAAACTTAAAGGGAGAAAACAGTCTATTACATTTGCCAACAAAGCTTTTCTGTTGTTCTTACTTTAACCTTGAATTTCTTTCTAGTATCATTTTTCTTCCACTTGACAAACATAAACTTATTTTTACATATCTTTTAGAGCAGGTATGCTGGCAATGAATTATCTTAATTTTCCTTCACCCAAGGGTGTCCTTTTTAAATCTTTATTCAAGAAAGATATTTTCACTGGATACAGAATTCTGGATCTTTGAGCACTTAAAAAATATTGTTCCACTGCTTTATGGTCTCCATGGTTTCCAATGAGAAATCTAAAGTTATTCAGGTTACTTATGTCTGCCTTTCTCTGGCTGCTTTCACAATTTTTTCATCTTTGGATTTTATCAGTCTAATTATGATGTGTTTGTGTGTATATTTCTTTGAGTTTGTCCTGTCTGAGGTTTGCTGAGGTTCTTGAATCTGTAACTTTATATCTTTTACCAAATTTGGGAAGTTGTCAACATAAAATACGTTTCCTCAAACATATTTTATTCACATTTCTTCTGCTGCTTTTTAGAAACTCCAATGATGTAAATGTTAGACCTTTTGATATTATCTCATGGGTAATTTTATTTTTTAATCTTTTTCTCCTCTGTCTTTCAGATTGGGTCTTCTCTATCCATCTTCAAGATCACGTACTCTTTCCTTTGTAATCGCCATTCTGCTACCAAGGATATTAAGTTAATGTTTTATTTCAGTACATACATTGATATTCTAAATAGTTCCAAAACTTCCATTTGGCTCTTTTTTGTTTTATAGCTGTGTTTCTTTGCTGAAACTTTTCATTTGTTTCAAGATCATTCAACCTTACTTCCTGGAGCATGGTTTTAATAGCCACTTTAAAGACTATGTCTAATAATTCTGACATTGGAATCATCTTGGAGAGGGCATTTGTGGTCTTTCTTCTTGCATAGTGTTTTATTTTTTCTGGTATTTTGTATACTGAATAATTTCAGGTTGTATACTGAACATTTTGAATATTGTGTTGAGACTCCCAGTCCTATTTAAATCCTATGGAGGATACTTATTTGTTTGTTTATTTATGTTTAGGAGGCAATAGACCCAGACCCAGTTAGGATCAGCCACAAGCTTTGATCAACTGTAGTTTCAACGTCAGTTCTGTTTTTAAATTATTTGCAATGCTATTCAGACATATGCTGTGTGTGTGTGTGTCACCCACACCTAGGCCCACTGGAGCCTAGGGTGGTGGTCTACCCCTATAGTTCAGTTCTCAAAATCATTAGCATGCTGTTTACAATCAGCATGTGCAGCTTAGGGACTGAACCCATGGGTTCATCCACAACCTCATGGAATCCTTTTCTCAAGCTTTCCCCTCTCCACAATCTGATCTCTACACTCTCTCCTGGGGGCTCCTTTCCTGTCCTCTGGCTAGAAACCCTGGGCTTTAGTCTCCCTAAAGTGCTATGCACTTCCCACCATTGGGTCCACCTCAGAGGTCAAGTGGTTTCAGTCTAGAGAGAGAAAAAAACAATGAGGATCTCCCCAATTCTTCAGACAGCAGTTATAGCCAGAGAGAAGGATTTATGTTCCTTAGAATTTTAGGTGCTGGCCTGGCCACTGCTGCCATCATTGTCACTGGGAACTTTCAGGAATAAGGAGAGAAATAAAAAACACACAAAAATTTCCCACACCTTTCTCTGCTCTCTCTGTCTGCTAAGGGCTCCTCTGCCTACTTCTCTGACTAAAAAGGGGTTCCCTCGGAGCTAGCTAGCTTGCTAGCTTGCTTGCTTGCTTGCTTGCTTGCTTGCTTGCTTGCTTGTGTTTGGGATAGGATCCTGCTCTGTCCACCCAGGCTGGAGTGTAGTAGCATGAGCTTGGCTCACTGCAGCCTCCACCTTCTGGGCTCAAGCAATCCTCCTACCTCAGCCTCTGGGACTACAGGTGTGTACCACCATGCCTGGCTGTTTTTTTTATTTTATTGGGTAGAGACAGAGTCCCACTATGTTACCTGGGCTTGTCTTGAACTCCGGAACTAAAGTGATCTGCCCACCTCGGCCTCCCAAAGTACTGGGATTACAGACATGAGCAACTGCGCCCAGCCTGACTTCCCCCGACCCCACACCACATTTAGTGAGCTGTTCCAGGATTCTCTTGCCTTTGAGCTAACACCAGAATATATAGAGGGGGAAATGGCAGGGACTTCACAGCTACATCAGCCATATTTCAAGTTCAGATTTTCTCCCCAATCTGCCTGATCCACATTTACTTCTCAGTCCTCAGATAGTTGCCCCACATATTCTTTTCAAGACTTTTAGTTGCATTCCTTGGGGAAAACAGAATAGAATGTGCTTACTCCACCTTAATAGGAATTGAAAGTGGTTTGTGTATTTCTAAATTTTATAGAAATTGTATCAGACTATATTATTCACAATGTAATATTTCATCTAATTCTATATTATCACATAGATCTAAATAATACAAATATAGCAACTGCTATATCTAGTCCCCTATTGATGAATATTTAGTTTGCTTCTGGATTTTTACTGTTGCAAGCAATGTTGTCATGAACATCCCTGTACGTGTTTCCTTGTCCACGTGTGAGAGTTTCTCCAGGACATACACCTGGAGGTGTCATTGTTGAGTAGAAAGCTATATCCTGTGTTTTACCAAATTGCTTTCTAAAGTAGTTGTATCAATTAACACTTGTTCTGGAAATCGTTTAGCATTCCTCACTCCTTTCCTACATCCTTGCAAGCAAATAGTGTCGTCAGATTTTTAAAAACAAATTTTTCACTTTGATGGGTGTGAAATGACATCATATGATTGTTTTATTTTTCACTTCTCTTTGAAATTATCTTCTGACCTCACAAATATATATACACTCTAAAAGTAACATACGCTATTATAGAAATATAGAAAAATTGGGGAAAATAGAAAAGTATAAAGAAGATTGTTTTAAAATTCCAATAACCAAACAAACACCAGGTGTTATCTTAGAATGGAAGGACAGATAGGTAGAACTGGGCATGGTTGTTGAAGGGGATTGAGCATTAGTGTAATATTTTAATTTTTTAAATAAAAATGTACTCATACATTTTATATAATTAAATATTAACTTTAAAATAAATGAGCCTCTTGTTGGGCTATTTCTTTCCATTGTATACATTGTATATTTATATGTTATATCATTACATAGATATGAGTAGACTATATTTGCAACTTAAAATTTTGATTTTTAAGTTAATTATGATGTAAAGATTTCTTTATATAAGAAAACTTTATGAGCATCTTTAATGATTGCACAAAGTCCCATCTACTATAATTCACTAAATTGTTTGCCCCTTATGGGCATTGGAGTTAGTTTCAGTTTTTCCTCTTTGGATGGAAAAGTAACACTTCAAGGAACATCCATGCCAACATTCTGGATTGTTTTTTCAGAATAAATTCCTGGAAGAGTAATCAGCGAATTGAAAGGTACAAACGTTGTTGAGACTCTTGGTATGTTTTACCTTATTGTTCTTCAGAAATATTGGGTCATTTCCAGCAATCCCATTATTAAGTATATATTCAGAAGAAAATAAATCGTTCGACCAAAAAGACACACGCACTCATGTGTTCACCGCAACACTATTCACAACAGCAAAGTCATGGAATCAACCTAGATGCCCATCAATGGTGGACTGGATAAAGAAAATGTGGTACATATACACCGTGGAATACTATGCAGCCATAAAAAGAATGAAATCATGTCCTTTGCAGCAACATAGATGGATCTGGAAGCCATTATCCCATGTGATTTAATGTAGCAACAGAAAATCAAATACCACATGTTCTCACTTATCAGTGGAAGCTAAACATTTGGTACTCATGGACATAAAAATGGCAAAAACAGACACTGGAGACTAGTAAAGGGAGGAGAGAGTGGGGGCAAGTGTTGAATTGGCTGCTAGGCTCAGTACCTGGGTGATGGGATCAATTGTACTTGTAACCCCAATATTAAGCAATTTACCCATGTAACAAACCTGCACATGTATCCCCTGAATCTAAAAGTTGAATGTATATTTTTTTTGTAAAAAAAGAAGTATTAGGTCATTTCAACTGACAATACATGAGAGCACTTTGTCAGTATTTGAAAGTTTTGTATTTTAACAGTTCACTAATTTCTATTTCACGTTGCTCAGAGAGGAACTCTAAAAAATGTCATTTAATTTGTCTAAAATATAGTATGCTAGAGAGAGAGAGAGAATGGTAGGGGGGAGGGGAAGAAAAAGAGAATGCATTGTACTCCCAACTAAAATATCACAGTGGGCAATTACTGAGTGAATCAGATTTCAGGAAAGACAAAGAGAACAAAATTAATTTTTTCCTTAATAGAAAACGTTTTCCAACTACTTTTTGTAGCAGCAGTCATGTCACTTCTCTTACTTTTAGGACCACCTTCTAAGCCCGGCCACAAGTAAGACAACAAATTCCACTGGGACTTAGTCCACTTGCTCCATCCTGCAGGTGGAGGAAACTGGGAACCCCAGTCTTGCCCAGCAGAATTCATCCCTGCCCAAAACAACACAGAATGCTCATTTTATTTTACTTTAAGGCATTTTAGATCCCGTGGGAAATGCTATTAAGTGATTGAATTCAAAACAGCATTTTATACTGTATATACAAAAAACAGCTTTTTGCTCATAGTAAACACACTTACAGGTTCTCTTTGCAACATCAAATCATACAAAAATCAACCACTCACAAAATGTAGTCGCATAAACCAATTCATAATGCTAGAAGCTAGTATTAAACGTTGAACGTAGACTTACTTTGCAAAGATGAAAATAATTTGAGTTTACTAATGAGATTCCCATTTACAGCATTATTTCTAATTTTTCTCTGTGCATATTTTTGTTATTCAGAAAAGAGCATAGGATTATTTTTATCGTTTTTCTTTTGCTTAATATTTTTAAGAGACAGGGTCTTGCTCTGTCACCCAGGCTGGAGTGCAGTGGCATGATCATACTTCACTGCAGCCTCAAACTCCTGGGCTCAGCATCGCTCCCACTTCAGCCTCCAGAGTAACTGGAACTACAGGTGCATACCACCACACTTGGCTAATTTTTTTTTGAGATGGAGTTTTGCTTTTGTTGCCCAGGCTGGAGGGCAGTGGCGCAATCTCGGCTCACCACAACCTCTGCCTCCCAGGTTCAAGCAATTCTCCTGCCTCAGCCTCCCAAGTAGCTGGGATTACAGGCATGCACCATCATTTGTATTTTTATTTTTATTTATGTACTAATTTTGTATTTTTAGTAGAGACGTGGTTTCTCCATGTTGGTCGGGTTGATCTCAAACTCCTGACTTCATGTGATCTGCCCGCCTCGGCCTCCCAAAGTGCTGGGATTACAGGCATGAGCCACTGCACTTCGCCCACACTTGGCTAATTTTTATCTTTTGTGTAGAGATGTGGTCTTGGGTTTGAGGCCTAGGCTGGTTTCTAACTCCTGGCCTCAAGCAATCTTTCTGCCTCAACCTCCCAAAGGACTAGGATGACAGGTGTGAGCCTCTGTTCCTGGCCTGATTTTTCACTTAACTTTTTAATGTAAGAAGTTTACCCGCTATTCATCACACTCCATAATACTATTTTTAATAGCTGTGGAATAAACCGTTATTTACCACTTGTCTTTAGTCATCTGGAGAGTTATCAAATGTCAGGCCCTGTGCTAACCTCATTTAACCCACGTGATGTTCTTATAAGGCAGGTTCTATTATCATCCCCATTTGACAGACGAAACTGTTGCACGAAGTCTGGTATCTTATCTCGGAGATGAAAAAAGAAATCACGATCTAAACAGTGAACCCTGATTGCTAACTGTGATTTTCATAGAAACTGAGAGTCCAAATAATCTCTGTTTTAAAACTTCAGTTACCTTGTTTTAGCTGAGCTGGTGTCCATTTCTGTGGAAACAGATGTAGCAGCAGAGGAGTGAAAATTGGCTTTGGTGAGCGTCAGAAACAATTGCTGCCCAAAAGCAGGACTGTCACTTCCTAAATCACACCTGCCCAGCCTGAGACATAAGGTACATGGCTGGAGTTTGTAGATTATTGGCTTTGGAAAGTAAAAAGGAGAGTTCTGCCAAATTTGATGCTTAACTCCTCAGCTAAGTCTCACTAGTCAGTCTAAACAATTCAGGCAAAATTAGGGTGCTTTTTTTTTTTTAACCCAGAGTTTGCAGAAACACTGTCTAGTTGTCTCCAACATTTTTTAGATAATTGCCAAATATTCTATCTTGTTCACAAGGAAAAAGCTTGCTTTTACCAAAAAGTAATTACTGTCGTTGAGTGACTATTCACACTATGCATAGCAATATAGGGTAATAATTTTATAATTACAATCTCACTCCTTAAGAAATTGTCACATATAACTTCAAGCACAAATAGTTTAAAGTTTTAGCATGGAAATTTTGAAACGTCTACTAAACTAGATAGAATAAGGCAGAGTCGGAAAATTTTGTCCCATGGGCTACATCTGGCCTGCCACCTGTTTTTGTAAATAAAGTTTTAGTGGAATGCAGCCACGTTTATCCATTTACATATTGTCTATGCTGCTTTCATGCTGCAGTGGCAGAGCTGAATAGTTGTGACAGAGACCATATGGCCTGCAAAGCCTAAAATATTTACTGTCTGGCCCTTTAACAAATAGTATACTGACCACTGATCTGATGAACACCTATAGACCCATCAGTCAGCTTCAGCTCATGAGAAGCATACATTTGCAGGTGAACTTGACTGTTCGAAGTCTTTCTTAGTGCCCCTTGAAAGCCATTCAATTGTTTATACAACATAAATATCAACAGTTAAAAATTGTTGCAAGTACAGGTACAATAACCAAATCAAGAAAATGTTTAGATAACAACATGGGATTGCTGTGATTTCTTCTTCCCTCTCTCGATGTGTGTCACTCTGGAGTTGGGTACTGTAGAAAAAGAGAGGAGAACAAAACCCAAGGCTGAGAAAGTGAAAAAGGTGCTTCAGAGAGGTGGATGGCAGCATAGGAGTGAAAGAAGAGCCGACAAGGAAATCTACAGAATCCTCTCGCCTTTGCCCCAAGCCCCAAGAACCTGCCCAGCACACACCACCAGCACTGATGCCAAGATTTTCTTACACCGTAATTTATTTGGGGCACAACCAGACTGTGTGATATGTACAAAAGGACATGGGCCGATGGGGAGCTCAGCTCAGCCCCTTGCTTGCTCTGCAGTATAGAGCAGTTCATTCACCGGCTCTGGGCAATAAGTCCGCAGAAGATTCAAGTTTGCCCTGAAATAAAAGGGCACCATCCTTGTCTTTTCACAGGATTCCTCAGATCAAATGCATATATGCATACGTGTGTTTCTTCAGAACACTGTAGTTCACACTCATAGTAGATCTGTAGTTCACACTGTAGTTCATAGTGTGGTAGATCTGAGAAATCATGTGGTGCGACCACCCAACTAACACTCAAGAATTTGGAGTGATGACATCACTATCATCACAAAAATGCAAATTAAAACCACAATGAGGTACCATCTCACACCAGTCAGGGTGGCTATCATTAAAAAGTGAAAAATAACAAATGTTGGCAAGGCCATGGAGAAAAGGGAATGTTTATACACTTTTAGTGGGAATGTAAATTAATTCAACCCCATGAAAAATAGTACAGAGGATTTCTCAAAGAACAAAAAATGGAACTATCATTAAACTCGGCAGTTACACTACTTGATATCTACCCAAAGGAAAGGAAATCACTATATTAAAAAGACATACACATCCATATGTTTATCATCACACTGCACAATAGAAAAGTCATGGAATCAACCTATGTACCCATCAACAGTGTATTGAATAAAGAAAACGTGGTCCAGCTACACCATTGAATAGTATGCAGCCATAAAAAAGAAGAAAATCATGTCCTCTACAGCAACATGGATGCAGCTGGAGGCCATTATTCTGAATGAATTAATGTGGAAACAGAAAATCAAATACCACATGTTCTTACTTATAAGTGGGAGCTCAACAATGGGTACATGTGGATGTAAAGATGGAAACAATAGACACTGAGGACTCCGAAATGAGGGAGAGAGGGAAGGAGTCAAGGTTTAAAAAACTGCCTATTGGGTACTATGTTCACTGTCTTTGAGTGGTGGGTTCAATAGAAGCCCAAACCCCAGCATTATACCATACACATCTGCACGTGGACCCCTGGATCTAAAATTAAAAATAGTCCAGGCACAGTGGCTCATGTCTGTGATCCCAGAACTTCGAGAGGCCGAGGTTGGTGGATCATTTGAGGTCAGGAGTTCAAGACCAGCCTAGCCAACATGTCAAAACCCCGTCTCTACTAAAAAAAAATAAAAATTAGCCAGGCGTGGTGGCGCTTACCTGTAGCGCCAGCTACTTGGGAGGCTGAAGCAGAAGAATCACTTGAACCAGGGAGGTGGAGATTGCAGTGAGCTGAGATCATGCCATAGCACTCCAGCCTGTGCAACAGAGACTCTGTCTAAAAAGAAATAATAAAAATTAAATAAATGACATTGAAAAAAATGAATTTGGAGCAAAACAAATCAACAACAATAACAACAAAGGGGGGAAGTTCTTCCTTTGTCTTCCCCACGTCTTGTAACATTTTTCAATGTGCTTTCAGATTTACAACCATTTATTTTATCCTCAGAACCCGCCTTTGAGGTATGTAGGCAATTTATCTGAATCTGCCTTTTATAGATGAGGAGTACAAAGCACTGAGAGGGAAACACCATTTCGCAAGGTCATGTGGGGGCAGGATAGTGCTGAAAGCCAGACGGGGGAATCCGAGCAATCCGACTTCGACTTCAGATTCTAACACGTGCCACCTTCGTCTCCTTAAGCAAATTTCTTAACCCCATTTTACATCTTTTTCCTCCTTTGTAAAACATGGATAACACCTAACAGGTATTTAACACATTTCTTCCATAATGTAGTATACTAGGGAAAAAAAAGAAGCTCAATACGATTTTTTAAAACTTGTCTGGGGCTTTTATAGGCGAGGTATGTAGGGTTAAGAGGAAAGCAGTGTCCTGCCCCGACTCTGGGTAAGCATTAAACATAGATAATCGTTCCAAATGGCAGAGAAGGACAGATGCCCGTCGCTGGAGAGAATGCCCACCATTTACTGGCTCTCATCTCAGACACACTTTCCAAAGAAGCAGCTCTAAATGATCAAACAGCATAGCCACAGCTTTTAGCCTTGACGTTCGGAAACTTAATCTTCACCAAAAACTTGAGTGAGATGATTTTGGGGCTTAGTGAACAAAGTGACATCTCCATCCAAAGTCCAAAAGTCACTAAGGCATCAGGAATACAAGGGTGTTCATGCTTACAGGCTGCTGAAAACTGCACCTCCCCAGCTGTAGGGCTGTCCTTTGGGGAAGGGGAGATACTGCAGGTTCTGTTGTGAAGACACGCAATGCAAGCAGAGTCTGTGGCACAAAACTACAAGGCTGCAGGCTGGCACAGAAACGGCTAAGTGCGCGAACCATCACATTCTCTTCCTTCCGCCTGCTCAGAGTCACACCTCTGCATTCCGTTTGCCAGAGTGAGATTTTCTCCCCTTCAGCCTATTCTCCTAGCATTCATCTGTCCTGTCAACACACCATAAATTGTTTATAATGCATCACTCCAGAACAGCACTGAAGTAATGAGAATAAATAGATCCTGATAGACATATTGCTACCCACTGAGACTGAACCGTTAAACAGCTCATGCATATTTAGGAGGTGTTGACTTGCTTCTCACCTCATCAGGCATTTGGGAAATTTTGCCATAAATGTTCACAAGTGGGGGGTCTGATGTTGGAGGAGCCATGAAGAAGCAACGAAATGAAAGAGTTGGGAGCGGGGCACTTTCTAAGCTCTATCACTAGCTGGAGTGATTTGCTGTGAGTTTCTTAGCAAGTTTCTTACGATCTCTGGGTTTTAATTTGCTTACCTGAAAAGTATCTCAAAGGTCTCTCTTAGGTTTGAAATTCTGATTCTGAAGGAAAGAGGTGTTTTCCACATGTCCCTTCTGTCCTCTTGCTCTCACCTGTGTCAGGGCCTTTGTCTCGGGGCCTTGGGTCACTTGTTCCAGCCCCAGCCAGCACTGTGATGAGCAGCTCAGCCCAACTCAACCTCAGCCTCACAGGCACACGACCCGATAGTGGTTTGTCTTGGGCCTGCAGCACCCACCTCTAGCTTCATTATCCTGGGACACTCTCATTTGACACTGAGGCATGAACACCCAGGCTACAAAGTACAAGGCCATTCATGCCCTGTAGGTCAAAGGTTAGGCCAATGAGAGATGGGATCTGGCAGAAACTCTCTTCCCTTACTCAATCAGATGGACTACGCTAAGGATTATCTTTTTATTTGGTCTTGAAGAAGATGGCCCCATGCAATAGAGCAACCAGTTACGCTTACCAAGTAGTGGCCAACTTATCACAGCTCTCCCTCCTTCTCTGGCTCGCTCCCCTTGTCCCTGCGATTTTACTCCCTAATAAAGAGGTAACACATGAGCTTTGCCTCAAGCCTTGCTTTCTGCGGATACTAAGCTAAGACACTGGGAAAAGCCATGGAACAAATCAGACAATGTGACAATTCATTTATAGTCCAATAGAAACACCCAGAGTCCTCTGTTGGGTTTGTGATGATTGTTGGACATTTATTTGGGGCATTATCATTCAGCATTCACTTTTGCCTGTCTGTCTGTCTAGCTATCTATTTATCTAGAGAAAGAGATAAAATTCCTCTTCACAAATGATCTTAGTGGCCAGGCACAGTGGGTCACACCTGTAATCCCAATTCTTTGGGAGGCCAAGGGAGCAGGATCACTTGAAGCCAGTTCAAGATTAGCCTGGGCAACACAGCAAAACCCCTGTCTCTGCAATGTCTTTTTTATAAATTAGACGAGTACATTTGTGCGCACCTGTAATCCTAACTACTCAGGACACTGAGGTGGGAGGATCACTTGAGCCCAGGAGTTCAAGGCTGCAGTGAGCTTTCATTCTGCCACTGCACTCCACTCTGGATGACGGGGCAAGACTCTGTCTCTAAAAACAAAACAAACAATCTTCAATCTTTAAGTGAAATGAGAGGACGATAAGACATGGCCCTCCCTATGACTGAGATATCTAAGATAACCAATGTTCTTTCTTCCACGGCTGTCTTGCTTGACTTGAAGCCAAGAAGGCATCAGCACTCACCCCCGTCCCCCGAGGCTTTACTATCCTCACCATCACCACTTCCTGCCGCCATATCTGGGATTTTGATACTGGGTTTCTTCAGAAAATAATTTGACAAGAAATTTTTATGCATTTCCACATAGCCTCACTGGAGAGTAAAGGGTCCTGGTCATGAGAGAAAACACAAGTTCCAGGAATAGAAAACAAAATTCTAAGGTTTTATACAGAATAGTCTCGCTTCTGTATACTTTGGGTTATTCTCTCAGGTCCTGGAGATGCTCCTCAAATGTGCATCCCATCATGTATGGATTCTCCAGAGCTACTGCTGCCATCTACACAGCACGCTTCCCCTGTCCCTACTGTCACCTTCTTCTGGTCACAAACTTTGTTCCCTGCACAGGACAGAGTATATGATCCAAGATGGACCAGTCGAGTACCTTTCCCTGCTCCTCAAGCCAGCAACAGGTCTGGGGTGATAGGGATGCTTGACCCAATCTAGATCACTCACAGAATTTCACTGTTGTTTTTCTTAACAGAACTAATATGGAAGACACTCCTTTTCCTTTGACAAAAGCTACAGAAATGAGATCCCAGCAGTGATCACAGCCACACGGAGAAGACGTGTCTGCTCTACAAGAGAATGAAGCCAAGACAGGGAGAAAACCAAGGACGAGAGATGAATAGAGATATACAGATCCTTGGTGTCATCAAGTTGCCAGTTCCAGTCTCTGAGCTTTACACAGTCCTGCAGCTCATTTTTATTCTCTGAGATACCCCAGTAACTTACCAATAAATTCCTATCTTTGCTTAAGCTGCCTGGAATTGGGTTTCCGTCACTTGCAATCAAAAGTATCCTGGTTAATACAGATGTGTATAAAATGCAAAGCTCTCACTCGAGTATGCCTTGCTAGTTTTTTCCTCTGGGCACAAGAATAAATTTGATGTAGAGAAAAAGCAGGACCTTGCAGCTACCTTATGTACTGGTTAGTTAAGTTGGATTTATGGATCATCCTTGGACACTGATCCATCCATCACGTCTTTATTCATGCCATAGAGAGGTTTTATTTAGATGCCTGCACAAACCAGAATTTAAAAAACCATAGCTTAAAATGACAAAGAAAAGTCAACAAAGACAGTTTGCTCTGCTTGCTAATGCTAAATTTCATTCATGTGTATAGCAGATGGAGAAGGAACCAAGATGTTTAAATTTGGTTTTTGCCTGATTCAGACACACTGTCAGGTAGGTAGAAAGCCTGAGTTTATTCTTTGGATGGAGGCTTTTCAGCATGGACTTTTGTGATCATTTATTTTAATATATTTCAGAGACACAGATAGTTAATTATGCAAGATGGAATACCTAATTGCAATCAATAATTACATGGGAAGCCACAGTGTGGAAAATAGTTACCAAAATAACACACTGTTTCTGACAAAATAAGAGGAAAGTATGGTTCTGGCTCCAGCAGGAACATCTGCCTGCCATGCCCTGCCCACTCACCTGGGCAGCTCTAACCCCTGTGCCCATGAATGTGAAATATCCCAAGACACCTGGAGGAGCTGACTCTTGCAACTAGGACACGTCTTTCTCTGAAACAAATTATGTGGGCTCCTTTCTTGCTTGAAAACAGCTGTGTTTTAAAAATCGATTCTCAGGCACCTGTCATTCTAGCTTTTGAAACGTCTTCTTCAAAGGTGTAGATGCTTCAGGGTGGGGCCTCACAGCTCTACACCTGATGTGTCAGTTTTCCAGCTCCAGCAGACCTGCTAAACATGTGCTCTGGATCCCTGTAGGAGCCCATTCACTCCAATATACAGCAGGAAATAAAATCCCTTTGCATTTGTGTAGCATTATCTGCTTTTCAAAGTCCTTCCATGTTAAACTTGACTTTCACCTATTACACTTATAAGGCAGGGATTATTATCACCGTTTGATGGAGAAAAAAAAACCTGTGGATCATGAAAAGCTGCAAGATGAGTCAGCTAACTTATACAGATAGTATGACCTCCCTGTTACTCTGCACACACACACACACACACACACACACACACACACACGAGAGGTGTCAATTAGTAGTTATTATCCACCATCTGATTGTTTATCCTGGAGATGTGAGATCGCTCCTAGTCCTTCCTTACCTTGACCATGGTTACTCCATCACTGGATAAAAAAGTTAACTGTATTAATAATCAAAGTATGGATCAGTGACCCCCTTCCTTCCTGCAATCATCAGCCAATTTTGAGTAACTGTGTGTCAATCCTCATGACTTCACAAGAAGAAAAAACTCATAATGTTATCAGTCTACCTCAAGGCTCAAGATTCTTTTTGTTTTAATTTATTTCCAACTTTTAAGTTCAGGGGAACATGTGCAGGATGTGGAGGTTTGTTACATAAGTAAATGTGTGCTGTGGTGGTTTGCTGCACAGATCATCCCATCACCTAGGTATTAAGCCCAGTGTCCACTAGTTATTCTTCCTGATCCTCTCCCTCTTCTTACCCTCCCCGCTCCGGCCTCTGACAGGCCCCAGTGTGTGTTGTTCCACACCCACCCCCACAATCTGTCCATGTGTTCTCATCATTCAGCTTCCACTTATAAGTGAGAACATGCTGTATTTAGTTTTCTATTCTTGTGTTAGTTTGCTGAGGATAATGGTCTCCAGCTCCATCCATTTCCCTGCAAAGGACATGATCTCATTCCTTTCCATGGCTGCATAGCATTCCATGGTGTATATGTAGCACATTTTCTTTATCCAGCCTATCATTGGTGAGCATTTAGGTTGATTCCATATCTTTGCTATTGTGAATAGTCCTGCAATAAATGTACACATGCATATGTCTTTATAATAGAAAGCTTTATATTCCTTTGGGTATATACACAGTAAAAGGATTGCTGGGTTTAATGGTATTTCTGCCTCTAAGTCTTTGAGGAATTGCCACACTGTCTTCCACAGTGGTTGAACTAATTTACATTGCCACAAACAGTGTAAAAGCATTCTTTTTTCTCCACAACCTCTCCAGCATCTGTTGTTTTTTGACTTTTTTTTTTTTAAATTAATTTATTATTATTAAACTTCAAGTTGTAGGGTACATGTGCACAACGTGCAGGTTTGCTACATATGTATACTTGTGCCATGTTGGTGTGCTGCACCCATCAACTCGTCATTTACATCAGGTATAACTCCCAATGCAATCCCTCCCCCCTCCCCCCTCCCCATGATAGGCCCCGGTGTGTGATGTTCCCCTTCCCGAGTCCAAGTGATCTCATTGTTCAGTTCCCACCTACGAGTGAGAACATGCGGTGTTTGGTTTTCTGTTCTTGTGATAGTTTGCTAAGAATGATGGTTTCCAGCTGCATCCATGTCCCTACAAAAGACACAAACTCATCCTGTTTTATGGCTGCATAGTATTCCATGGTGTATATGTGCCACATTTTCTTAATCCAATCTGTCACTGATGGACATTTGGGTTGATTCCAAGTCTTTGCTATTGTGAATAGTGCTGCAATAAACATACGTGTGCATGTGTCCTTATAGCAGCATAATTTATAATCCTTTGGGTATATACCCAGTAATGGGATGGCTGGGTCATATGGTACATCTAGTTCTAGATCCTTGAGGAATCGCCATACTGTTTTCCATAATGGTTGAACTAGTTTACAATCCCACCAACAGTGTAAAAGTGTTCCTATTTCTCCACATCCTCTCCAGCACCTGTTGTTTCCTGACTTTTGAATGATCGCCATTCTAACTGGTGTGAGATGGTATCTCATTGTGGTTTTGATTTGCATTTCTCTGATGGCCAGTGATGATGAGCATTTTTTCATATGTCTGTTGGCTGTATGAATGTCTTCTTTTGAGAAATGTCTGTTCATATCCTTTGCCCACTTTTGGATGGGGTTGTTTGTTTTTTTCTTGTAAATTTGTTTGAGTTCTTTGTAGGTTCTGGATATTAGCCCTTTGTCAGATGAGTAGATTGCAAAAATTTTCTCCCATTCTGTAGGTTGCCTGCTCACTCTGATGGTAGTTTCTTTTGCTGTGCAGAAGCTCTTTAGTTTGATGAGATCCCATTTGTCAATTTTGGCTTTTGTTGCCATTGCTTTTGGTGTTTTAGACATGAAGTCTTTGCCCATGCCTATGTCCTGAATGGTACTACCTAGGTTTTCCTCTAGGATTTTTATGGTATTAGGTCTAACATTTAAGTCTCTAATCCATCTTGAATTAATTTTCGTATAAGGAGTAAGGAAAGGATCCAGTTTCAGCTTTCTACTTATGGCTAGCCAGTTTTCCCAGCACCATTTATTAAATAGGGAATCCTTTCCCCATTTCTTGTTTCTCTCAGGTTTGTCAAAGATCAGATGGCTGTAGATGTGTGGTATTATTTCTGAGGACTCTGTTCTGTTCCATTGGTCT
Organism: Chlorocebus sabaeus; assembly: GCF_047675955.1. NCBI lineage: Eukaryota > Metazoa > Chordata > Mammalia > Primates > Cercopithecidae > Chlorocebus > Chlorocebus sabaeus. Next base: position 44,644,269 of record NC_132908.1, on the reverse strand, counting down.
ATATCTCTGTTTTGGTACCAGTACCATGCTGTTTTGGTTACTGTAGCCTTGTAGTATAGTTTGAAGTCAGGTAGCGTGATGCCTCCAGCTTTGTTCTTTTGACTTAGGATTGTCTTGGAGATGCAGGCTCTTTTTTGGTTCCATATGAACTTTAAAGCAGTTTTTTCCAATTCTGTGAAGAAGCTCATTGGTAGCTTGATGGGGATGGCATTGAATCTATAAATTACCTTGGGCAGTATGGCCATTTTCACGATATTGATTCTTCCTATCCATGAGCATGGTATGTTCTTCCATTTGTTTGTGTCCTCTTTGATTTCACTGAGCAGTGGTTTGTAGTTCTCCTTGAAGAGGTCCTTTACATCCCTTGTAAGTTGGATTCCTAGGTATTTTATTCTCTTTGAAGCAATTGTGAATGGAAGTTCATTCCTGATTTGGCTCTCTGTTTGTCACTGGTGTATAAGAATGCTTGTGATTTTTGCACATTAATTTTGTATCCTGAGACTTTGCTGAAGTTGCTGATCAGCTTAAGGAGATTTTGGGCTGAGACAATGGGGTTTTCTAAATATACAATCATGTCGTCTGCAAACAGGGACAATTTGACTTCTTCTTTTCCTAACTGAATCCCCTTGATTTCTTTCTCTTGCCTGATTGCCCTAGCCAGAACTTCCAACACTATGTTGAATAGGAGTGGTGAGAGAGGGCATCCCTGTCTTGTGCCAGTTTTCAAAGGGAATTTTTCCAGTTTTTGCCCATTCAGTATGATATTGGCTGTGGGTTTGTCATAAATAGCTCTTATTATTTTGAGGTACGTTCCATCAATACCGAATTTATTGAGCGTTTTTAGCATGAAGGGCTGTTGAATTTTGTCAAAAGCCTTTTCTGCATCTATTGAGATAATGATGTGGTTCTTGTCTTTGGTTCTGTTTATATGCTGGATTATGTTTATTGATTTGTGAATGTTGAACCAGCCTTGCATCCCAGGGATGAAGCCCACTTGATCATGGTGGATAAGCTTTTTGATGTGCTGCTGAATCCGGTTTGCCAGTATTTTATTGAGGATTTTTGCATCGATGTTCATCAGGGATATTGGTCTAAAATTCTCTTTTTTTGTTGTGTCTCTGCCAGGCTTTGGTATCAGGATGATGTTGGCCTCATAAAATGAGTTAGGGAGGATTCCCTCTTTTTCTATTGATTGGAATAGTTTCAGAAGGAATGGTACCAGCTCCTCCTTGTACCTCTGGTAGAATTCAGCTGTGAATCCATCTGGTCCTGGACTTTTTTTGGTTGGTAGGCTATTAATTATTGCCTCAATTTCAGAGCCTACTATTGGTTTATTCAGGGATTCAACTTCTTCCTGGTTTAGTCTTGGAAGAGTGTAAGTGTCCAGGAAATTATCCATTTCTTCTAGATTTTCCAGTTTATTTGCGTAGAGGTGTTTATAGTATTCTCTGATGGTAGTTTGTATTTCTGTGGGGTCGGTGGTGATATCCCCTTTATCATTTTTAATTGCGTCGATTTGATTCTTCTCTCTTTTCTTCTTTATTAGTCTTGCTAGTGGTCTGTCAATTTTGTTGATCTTTTCAAAAAACCAACTCCTGGATTCATTGATTTTTTGGAGGGTTTTTTGTGTCTCTATCTCCTTCAGTTCTGCTCTGATCTTAGTTATTTCTTGCCTTCTGCTAGCTTTCGAATGTGTTTGCTCTTGCTTCTCTAGTTCTTTTAATTGCGATGTTAGAGTGTCAATTTTAGATCTTTCCTGCTTTCTCTTGTGGGCATTTAGTGCTATAAATTTCCCTCTACACACTGCTTTAAATGTGTCCCAGAGATTCTGGTATGTTGTATCTTTGTTCTCTTTGGTTTCAAAGAACATCTTTATTTCTGCCTTCATTTCGTTATGTACCCAGTAGTCATTCAGGAGCAGGTTGTTCAGTTTCCATGTAGTTGAGCGGTTTTGATTGAGTTTCTTAGTCCTGAGTTCTAATTTGATTGCACTGTGATCTGAGAGACAGTTTGTTATAATTTCTGTTCTTGTACATTTGCTGAGGAGTGCTTTACTTCCAATTACGTGGTCAATTTTGGAGTAAGTACGATGTGGTGCTGAGAAGAATGTATATTCTGTTGATTTGGGGTGGAGAGTTCTATAGATGTCTATTAGGTCTGCTTGCTGCAGAGATGAGTTCAATTCCTGGATATCCTTGTTAACTTTCTGTCTCGTTGATCTGTCTAATGTTGACAGTGGAGTGTTGAAGTCTCCCATTATTATTGTATGGGAGTCTAAGTCTCTTTGTAAGTCTCTAAGGACTTGCTTTATGAATCTGGGTGCTCCTGTATTGGGTGCATATATATTTAGGATAGTTAGCTCTTCCTGTTGAATTGATCCCTTTACCATTATGTAATGTCCTTCTTTGTCTCTTTTGATCTTTGATGGTTTAAAGTCTGTTTTATCAGAGACTAGTATTGCAACCCCCGCTTTTTTGTGTTCTCCATTTGCTTGGTAAATCTTCCTCCATCCCTTTATTTTGAGCCTATGTATGTCTCTGCGTGTGAGATGGGTCTCCTGAATACAGCAGACTGATGGGTCTTGACTCTTTATCCAGTTTGCCAGTCTGTGTCTTTTAATTGGAGCATTTAGTCCATTTACATTTAAGGTTAAGATTGTTATGTGTGAACTTGATCCTGCCATTATGATATTAACTGGTTATTTTGCTCGTTAGTTGATGCAGTTTCTTCCTAGCCTTGATGGTCTTTACATTTTGGCATGTTTTTGCAATGGCTGGTAGCGGTTGTTCCTTTCCATGTTTAGTGCTTCCTTCAGGGTCTCTTGTAAGGCAGGCCTAGTGGTGACAAAATCTCTAAGCATTTGCTTATCTGTAAAGGATTTTATTTCTCCTTCACTTATGAAACTTAGTTTGGCTGGATATAAAATTCTGGGTTTAAAATTCTTTTCTTTAAGAATGTTGAATATTGGCCCCCACTCTCTTCTGGCTTGAAGAGTTTCTGCCGAGAGATCTGCTGTTAGTCTGATGGGCTTCCCTTTGTGGGTAACCCGACCTTTCTCTCTGGCTGCCCTTAAGATTTTTTCCTTCATTTCAACTTTGGTGAATCTGGCAATTATGTGTCTTGGAGTTGCTCTTCTCGAGGAGTATCTTTGTGGCGTTCTCTGTATTTCCTGGATTTGAATGTTGGCCTGCCCTACTAGGTTGGGGAAGTTCTCCTGGATGATATCCTGAAGAGTGTTTTCCAACTTGGTTCCATTTTCCCCCTCACTTTCAGGCACCCCAATCAGACGTAGATTTGGTCTTTTTACATAATCCCGTACTTCTTGCAGGCTTTGTTCATTTCTTTTTCTTCTTTTTTCTTTTGGTTTCTCTTCTCGCTTCATTTCATTCATTTGATCCTCAATCGCTGACATTCTTTCTTCCAGTTGATCGAGTCGGTTACTGAAGCTTGTGCATTTGTCACGTATTTCTCGTGCCATGGTTTTCGTCTCTTTCATTTCGTTTGTGAGCTACTCTGCATTAATTACTCTAGCCATCAATTCTTCCACTTTTTTTTCAAGATTTTTAGTTTCTTTGCGCTGGGTACGTAATTCCTCCTTTAGCTCTGAGAAATTTGATGGACTGAAACCTTCTTCTCTCATCTCGTCGAAGTCATTCTCCGTCCAGCTTTGATCCGTTGCTGGCGATGAGCTGCGCTCCTTTGCCGGGGGAGATGCGCTCTTATTTTTTGAATTTCCAGCTTTTCTGCCCTGCTTTTTCCCCATCTTTGTGGTTTTATCTGCCTCTGGTCTTTGATGATGGTGATGTACTGATGGGGTTTTGGTGTAGGTGTCCTTCCTGTTTGATAGCTTTCCTTCTAACAGTCAGGATCCTCAGCTGTAGGTTGTAGCTGTAGGAGATTGCTTGAGGTCCACTCCAGACCCTGTTTGCCTGGGTATCAGCAGCAGAGGCTGCAGAAGATAGAATATTTCTGAACAGCGAGTGTACCTGTCTGATTCTTGCTTTGGAATCTTCCTCTCAGGGGTGTACTCCACCCTGTGAGGTGTGGTGTGTCAGACTGCCCCTAGTGGGGGATGTCTCCCAGTTAGGCTACTCAGGGGTCAGGGACCCACTTGAGCAGGGAGTCTGTCCCTTCTCAGATCTCAACCTCCGTGTTGGGAGATCCACTGCTCTCTTCAAAGCTGTCAGACAGAGTCATTTGTGTCTGCAGAGCTGCTGCGTTTGTTATTATTTACTGTGCCCTGTCCCCAGAGGTGGAGTCTACAGAGACAGGCAGGTTTCCTTGAGCTGCTGTGAGCTCCACCCAGTTCGAGCTTCCCAGCAGCTTTGTTTACCTACTTAAGCCTCAGCAATGGCGGACGCCCCTCCCCCAGCCTCACTGCTGCCTTGCCGGTAGATCACAGACTGCCGTGCTAGCAATGAGGGAGGCTCCGTGGGTGTGGGACACTCCCGGCCAGGTGTGGGATATGATCTCCTGGTGTGCCTGTCTGCTTAAAGCGCAGTATTGGGGTGGGAGTTACCCGATTTTCCAGGTGTTGTGTGTCTCAGTTCCCCTGGCTAGGAAAAGGGATTCCCTTCCCCCTTGCGCTTTCCAGGTGAGGCAATGCCTCGCCCTGCTTCAGCTCTCGCTGGTCGGGCTGCAGCAGCTGACCAGCACCGATCGTCTGGCACTCCCCAGTGAGATGAACCCAGTACCTCAGTTGAAAATGCAGAAATCGCCGGTCTTCTGTGTCGCTCGCGCCGGGAGTTGGAGACTGGAGCTGTTCCTATTCGGCCATCTTGCTCCGCCCCCATTTTTTGACTTTTTAATAGTAGCCATTCTGACTGGTGTGAGATGATATCTCACTGTGGTTTGGATTTGCATTTTTCTAATGATCAGTAACATTGAACTTCTTTCCATGTTTCTTGGCCACATAAATGTCTTCTTCTGAGAAGTGTCTGTTCATGTCCTTTGCCCACTTTGTAATGGGGTTATTTGTTTCTTGTAAATTTGTTTATGTTTCTTATAGATGCTGGATATTAGACCTTTGTCAGATGCATATAGATTGCAGAAATTTTATCCCATTCTGTAGGTTGTCTGTTTATTTTGTTGATGGTTTCTTTTGCTGTCCAGAAGCTCTTTAGTTTAATTAGATCCTATTTGTCTATTTTTGCTCTTGTTGCAATTGCTTTTGGCGTCTTTGTCACAAAATCTTTACCTGTGCCTATGTCCTGAATGGTATTGCTTAGTTTTCTTCTAGGGTTTTTATAGTTTTGGGTTTTACATTTAAGTCTTTAATCCATCTTTAGTCGATTTTTGTACAAGGTGTAAGGAAGGAGTCCAGTTTCAATTCTCTGCATATGGCTAGGCAGTTTTCCCAGCACCATTTATTAAATAGGGAATCCTTTCCCACATTGCTTGTTTTTGTAAGGTTTGTCAAAGATCAGATGGCTGTACGTGTGCAATCTTATTTCTGGGTTCTGAATTTTGTTCCATTGCTCTATGTGCCTGTTCTTGTAACAGTACCATGTTGTTTTGGTTCCCGTAGCCCTGTAATATAATTTGAAGTTGGGTAACATGATGCCTCCAGTTTTATTTTGGTTGTGTGTGTGTGTGTGTGTGTGTGTGTGTTTCTCTTAGAATTGCCTTTGGCTGGCCAGGTGTGTGGTGGTGCACACCTGTAGTCCCAGCTAACTGGGGAGGCTGAGGCAGGAGAATTGCTTGAACCTAGGAGGTGGAGGTTGCAGTGAGCCAAGATCAGGCCACTGCACTCCAGTCTGGGTGACAGAGGGAGACTCCATCTCAAAAATAAATAAATAAATAAATGTAAAGAATTGCCTTTGGCTATTCAGGCTTTTTTGGTTCCATATGAATTTTAAAATAGTTTTTTCTAGTTCTGTGAAGAATATCAACGGTAGTTTGATGGGAATAGTGTGGAATCTATAAAATGCATTGGGCAGTATGGCCATTTTCATGATATTGATTCTTCCTATCCATGAGCATGGCATGTTTTTCCATTTGTTTGTGTTCTCTCTCATTTCCTTGAGCAGTGGTTTGTAGTTCTCCTTGAAGAGGTCCTTCACTTCCCTTATTAGCTGTATTCCTAGGTATTTTATTCTTTTTATGGCAATTGTGAATGGGAGTTCATTTGTGATTTAGCTTGGGGCTTGCCGTTGTTGATGTATAGGAATGCTAGCAATTTTTGCACAATGATTTTGTATCCAAGCCTCAGGATTCTTAACATGGGTGTGTGTCAATTGACAAAAAATTAAAGTACCAACAAAGACCTTTAGAAAATCCCTCATAAAAGTGGTACAGAGATAGAGGGAATATGGGCAGGGCACTATATGGTCATTGAAATAAGCAATTATCTTCAATCATTATTAAAAGAACATGAGCACAATATTACAAAAAAAATCTATACAAATATCACCAAAAATTACAAAGATGCCTCTTTCATAAAACATTTGAAGTCACTGCAGGTGAATTTCACCAAGGAGAAACTTAAGGCAGTGATGTCAGTGGAAGGCCAGCATCTAAGGTGAGGGAGGAATGTGCCCTGATAATGTCTTGGTGCATCTTTCTGATTTTGTACAATGTGAAACGTCACCATGCAGAGAGAGCACCAGAGAGGTGGTAATCAGGTCATCCTCACCCGCTATGATGAGGAGGCCTGGTGTCCACTGTGAGTCTATAGTAGATCTGCCACATCAGGTCATTGGAGAGCTGCAACAAACTGAAGCCTGGATTCATCAGACAGTGAGTCGGTGAGGGGAGCTATCCCTGCTCAGAGTTCTATGACTTTTAAGCCAGCTGCTTATTGTTCCAGGTGCATAGAGATCATCTCTGAGAGGTGCTTACTAACTTGCTAACCTCAGAGAAAAGAGGAGAGTGGTTCTGAATAATTTGTGAAGAAAATGAATAAACAGTTTTCTGAACATAGAAGACTTTAAAAATGAGAGAGAGAGAGAGAAGGAGAGAGAGAGAAAAAAGAGAGAGAAAGAGAGAGAGGTGCCTCTTATTTTCTTTCTGTTTTTGGCCTTACATTGTGTATATTCAGATCATCAAAGTCAGTGTTTCAAGCCACTCATGTTGAGAAGTGTGAGGGCCACGCATAGATGAAGTAGGTGGGCACCCACACTGTGATTTAAGGGGTGGGCAGGCTCCAGATCCTAATATAGCTCCTTCCTGGCTTGATGGAGCACATTAAATAGAGATTGCCTCAGGTTCCTCTATTTAAATGCAAATAACTCTGGAAAAGATAATACATTATGAGAGTCATTAAACAGAAGTGTGATTAGCTTATCAGATAATTTTCCCACTAGACCCCTGAGAGAACCTGGTTCAAGGCTTACCTTGGCTTATGCAATAGTTTGTGATCTTGGCCAAATCCATTAGCCTCAATGTGCCTCTGTTGCCTGTTGTACAGACATCATGGTTTACCCCATCTGCCTCTCAAAACACTTGTAAGAATTGAATGAGGTGATATGTCTGTAACAAAGCGACACAGACATTATGGCAGCGTCTGAGGGAGAGGTGTCCTGAAAGGTGAGAACCACGCTACACCCTACGGACCAGTCTTGGACACCTATTTATTTTCATATCAGATGTCGCTTGGAAGTTCAAGGAAATAGCATTGAATTTAGAGTTAGAAGATCTGGATTTAAAACCTCTCAAACAGGAAAATAGGAGATTATGAGAAGGAAGTTAAAAATATTTAAATGACAAAAAATGCTTGAAAAATTCCAATCTCACTATTAATATTTAAGAGAGGCAAATTAAAACAGCAAGATGCCTTTTCACTCATAAAATGAAGAAAAGTATGTTTTTAAATAATAATACTCAGTGTGTATGAGTGTAGAGAAAAATGGGCTGCTGATGGGAGTGCAAATTGGGCTATTTAGCAACTTGGATCAAAGGCCTTATATTGTGTGACCCAGTAGTTCTAATTCTAAGAGTTATCTTGAAGAATTAAAGAAGTACATGCATAAACATTTAACTACAAGAGTTTTCATTACAGTATTGCTTATTGCAAAGACAATAAAAATGATCTAAATGTCCAACAAAAAAATTGGCCATAAATCATGGTATAAACCCACAATTATATACTCTTCCTATTTTGAAGTGCTGAAGAACTATGTTTATTAACACAGGGAAAAGTACCTAATAACTTTCTCAGTGAGAAACTGGCTGTAAATAAAATAAACAAAGAGTGATGTCAGCAAGATGGCCCTTTGCACTCATCCGCCTACAAGATATCCAAAGTAATGAATGAACAACTTTATTTTGATGAAAATAACTAAAGGAGAGTGCCAAAGTACAGCAGAGGAGTAGCAGAAATCTTGTAGCACATGCACACCCAGGAAGGCAGTATAGCAAAGGGAAGGTAACACTTACCTCTGCCATCCTATTCCCCAGTCAGGATGAGTTGGAACCTGAGGCGAAAAGGTAAGCAAAAGGAACCCAGTATCCCCCATCACCACCCTGGTCACAGTCTTCACCATTGATGACTCCTGTAGTCCTCACAGGTGCCAAGCCCAGCTAAAGGAGCTGCCTGGAGTCCACATAGCTGTGCTCCTCCCAGAGGCGTAGCCAGTGGTATTCTCCTCCCCTCCTGGCCTGCGTGGCTACTGCGCTGCACCATCCTGGAACCGGAACCATTGCTGGAGTGTGCTCTGCTCCAGGGGCAAGTAGCTATTGCACCTTTCCATTTGAGAGGGTTTGTCACCACTGAACACCCCTGCCTGATGGCTCACCATATACAAACAAGCCAGACAGCTGTGCCTTTCCCCTCCCAGTCACTGCTGCACCCTGCCCTCTTGACACCTGTGCTGAAACAGCACCCACTCCCTAGGGAAACAGTGCCTTTGCCTCCCATGGCAGTCACACCCCTTGGTATCAGAGCTGAAATAGTGCCCTGCTTCATGAGGTTATCAGTGTCTTGGCTGAGCTGAGTAGCTGCACCTCTCAGAGCTGGGCCAATGTGGCACTCTGTCCCAGGGAAACAGAGCACTAACTGAGCTGGGACACCTCACCTTCCAGGCCAAACAGCGATAGTACCCTGCTTCCCCGGAACTGGACTAGTCCCCAGGGTCTGAGCTGTTGAGGCACCCCACCTCCCTGGGTAGTGGAGTCATTGCTGTACTGTCCCCTGTCCCTCAAGACCCAGGCAGGCTACAGCCATGCCACACCATTCTTGGATTCTTACTGCCACTGCGCTTAGCCTCACAGAGTCTGAGATACTGCTGTGTCCCACCATCCCAGGGTCTAGAGTCACCACTATGTGGTGCCTCATCCCCCAAGGCCTGAGTTGCCACTGTGCCCTACTGACTCTGATTCTTGAATTGCTGCTGTGCCTTGTTCCCTGGAGCCTGAACCTCTGGAGCACTTCTTCTCCAAAACTGGAGTAGAGTCATAGCTACAACCTAGCTCCTTATGTCCAAGTGGCTGGAGTGGCCTCAGAGTTGCAGACTCTAGTTCTGTGATCAGTCTGCATCTACTCATGCCTGAGACAGTGACCTTACACCTGAAGTGCCAGATACCATAGCAGAGTGGTGGGACCCTGAGTCTAGAACCTCCACTCTATAGCTGATCCGGGCACCTGCACCCTGGACACCAGAACCACTGTGGCTGCCTATGAGCCATAACTGAACTGACACCATAGGGGATCCCTTCAGCCATAAACTCCTGCAATCTAGGCCACTGAGACACCCACACTCAGCACCAAAATTGATCTCAGCTGAAGAACCTGTACAGAAGCTATGCCATGGCATTCACTTAGAAACAGATCCACTACACCCTTCCCAACTCGTATCCTAGACCCATCTGCAGGTGAAATTATTTCCTCATGAGAGTTTTCTTTAGAAGATGTAACAGCTCCACCAGATGTGCAGACATTAATGCAGGGACATAGAAAACATGAAAAAGCAAGGAAATATGATACCACCTAAGGAACACAATTATTATCCAATAATTGACCCACTCTCCAAAAAATGAAAATTTACAAATTGCTTGAAAAGGAACTCAACATCTTTGGGAGGCCGAGGTGGGCAGATCACGAGGTCATGAGATCGAGACCATTCTGGCTAACATGGTGAAACCCTGTATCTACTAAAATACAAAAAATTAGCCAGGCGTGGTGGTGAGCGCCTGTAGTCCCAGCTACTCAGGAGGCTGAGGCAGGAGAATATCATGAACCTGGGAGGTGGAGCTTGCAGTGAGCCGAGATTGCGCCACTGTACTCCAACCTGGGTGACAGAGCGAGACTCCATCTCAAAATAAAAAAAGAACTCAACATAATGATCTTAAGGAAATGCACTGAGATACAAAAGAATACAGATAGACAATTCAATAAAATCAGAAAAACAATTCATGACCAACCAAGAAATTCAACAGAGAGATTGACATCATAAAAAGAACCAAGTATAAATCTTGGAGCAGAAGAATTCAATGAATGAAATAAAAATACAGTTGGCAACTTCAACAACAGATAGATTAAGAACAAGATACACTCTCTGAACTTGAAGACACATCTTTTGAAATAACCCAGTCAGAGGAAAATAAAAGAATGAAAAAGAGTGAAGAAAACCTACAGGATCTATGCAACAGCATAAAGCAAATAAATATTCATATTATGGAAGAGAGAAGAGAGATGGAGAAAGGCACGGAAAGCTTATTTAATGAAATAGTTGCGATGAATATAGTTGCTATGAATTTAATGAAATAGTTGCTATTTAATGAAATAGTTGCTATAAATAGAAAACGATGAAGTCTTGGGAGAGATATGGACATTCGTATGCATAAAGCTCAAAAGTTGGGAACAGATTCAACCCAAAGAGGTCCTCACTGAGTGACGTTATAATCAAAATGTCAAAAGTCACAGACAAATAATTTTAAAAGCAACAAAAGAAAAGTGTCAAGTAGCACAAGATAATCCCATTTAGACTATCGATGAGAAATTCTTAAGGGAAGGAATTCTTCAACTAGAAATGAAAGGACAGTACTATCATGAAAACATATAAAACTGTAAAACTCATTGGTAGAGGTAAATTCATTGTCAAATTCAGAATACTTCATTACTTTAATGGTGGTGTGTAAATCTTTCCAATCTGTAGTATAAAAGTTAAAAATCAAAATGGTAAAAGAATAACTATGGCTACAATAAGTTGCTAAGAAACACACGATATAAAAAGATGTAAATTGTGACAATAAAAATATAAATTTTGGGGCAGAGGTAAAAGTCTAGAGTATTTTTATGTGACTGAATTAAGTTGTTTTCAGTTTAAATAGTCTGCTACAACTATAAGAAGTTGTATGTAAGCCCCATGGTTACCACAAAGCATAAACTACAGCAGATACACAAACAAGAAAGAGAAAGGAATTAAAACTTAGCACTAGAAGAAAATCACCAAATCACAAAAGTAGACAACAAGAGAGGAAGAAAGGAACAAAGGAGCTACAAAACAATCATAAGACAACAAAATAGCAGGTATAAGTTCTTACCTATCAATAATAACCTTAAATGTAAATTGTGTAAACTCTTAAGACATAAAGGGGCTGCATAGAAATTTTTAAAGCTCCAATCATATGCTGCATACAAGAGACCCATTTTAGCTTTAAGGACAAACATAGGCTAAAAGTGAAGGGATGGAAAAGGATATTCCATGCAAATAATAACCAAAAGACAGCAAGGGTAGCTATACTTAATATCTGATAAAATAGATTGCAAGTCAAAACTACTACTAGAAATAAAGAAGGTCATTATTCAGTGATAGAGGAGTCAATTATTCAGGAGCACAGAAAAATTAGAAATACATATGCACTCAGTATGAAAGCACCCAAATAAATAAAGCAAAATTAATGACATGAAGGAATAAATAGAATGCAATAATAGTAGGAAATTTTAATATCCCACTTTCAACAATGAATAGATCAATAAACAGAAAATTAATGAGAAAATACTGGACTTGAACTGCACTTTAGACCAAATGGACCTAACAGAAATATATATCATTTTCTACCTAATACCAGCAAAATATATATTCTATAGTGCATATGGAATGTTTTCCAGGATAGAACATATATAGGAAACGTAACAAGTCTAAACATGTTCACGAGATTAACATTATATCTACCATTGTTTCTGATCAAAATGGTATGAAACTAGAAATTAATAACTGGAGAAATCTTGAAAATTTTGCAAATATGTGTAAATTAAACAATATCCTTCTGAACAACCAATGAGTCAAAGAATAAATCAAAATGAAAAATAAAAAAATCTTCAGACAAATGAAAATAGAAATACAATACACCAAAAACCCGTAAGATTCAGCAAAATCATTTTTTTCTCTTGGAGGGGGTCTCACTCTGTAACTCGGGCTGGAGTGTGGTGATGTGATCGTGATTCACTGATGGATCACTGTAGCCTCAACTTCTGGGTTCAAGTGATCCTCCTACCTGAGCCTCCTGAGTAGGTAGGACTGCAGGAATGCGTCACCACACCCAGCTAATTTTTCAATTTTTTTAGAGAGGGGACCTTACAATGTCATCCAGGCTAGTCTCACATTCCTGGCCTTAAGTGAGCCTACTACCTTAGGGTCCGAAAGTGTTGGGTTTACAGGCATGAGCCACTGTGCCTGGCCAGCAAAAGCATTCTAATTGGGAAGTTTAGAAAAATAAATACCTCCACTAAAAAGAAAGATTCCAAATGAATAGCCTAACACTGTATCACAAGGAAATTTAAAAAGACAAACAAAATAAACTAGCTAATAGAAGGAAGGAAATAATAAAGATCAGAAGAGAATAAATCAAAGAGAGAACAGAAAAACTATAGGAAAAAAATAATAAAACCAGAAGTCGGTTTTTTGAAAAAATAAACAAAATTGGGCCAGGTGCAGTAGCTCATGCCTGTAATCCCAGCATTTTGGAGGCCGAGGTGGGCAGACCATGGGGTCAGGAGATCGAGACCAGCCTGGCTAACACAGTGAAACCCCATCTCTACTTAAAATACAAAAAATTAGCCAGGTGTGGTGACACACGCCTGTAATCCTAGCTACTTGGGAGGCTGAGGAAGGAGAATCGCTTGAACCTGGGAGACAGAGGTTGCAGTGAGCCAAGATTGCACCACTGCACTGCAGCCTGGGTGACAGAGTGAGACTCCATCTCTAAATAAATAAATACATACATAAATGGAAAACTTCTAGAAGCTAGACTAACTAAAAGAGAGAGAAGACTCAAACAAGAAATGAAAGTGGAGACATTACAACACTTACCTAATAAATAAAAAGGATCATAAGTGACTATTATGAACAATTATATGCCAATAAATTGGATAACCTAGAGAAATGGATAAATAAACGCCTGGGAAATTATAACTTACTGAGATTGAGTCAGGAAGAAATAGAAAACCAGAACAGACTAGTAACAATAAAGAAAAGCCCAGGACCAGATGGCTTCTGATATGGTTTGGCTCTGTGTCCCCACCCAAATCTCATGTTGTAATCCTCAGTGTTGGAGGAGAAACTTCGTGGGAGGTGATTTAATCATGGGAGATAACGTCCCCCTTGCTGTTCTTCTGATAGAGTTCTCCCCACATCTGATAGAGTTCTCCCCACATCTGCTTGTTTAAAAGTGTGTAGCACCCCCCCCCCGGCCACCCTCCTGTCATCATGTGAAGATGTGCTTGCTTTCCTTTCACCTTCTGCCTGATTTTATGTTTCCTAAGGCTTTCCCAGAAGTGGAAATCTGTACAGCCCACAGAACCATGAGCCAATTAAACCTATTTTAAAAAAATAAATAAATAAATTATCCAGTTTCAGGTAGTTCTTTATAGCGGTGTGAGTATAAACTAACACACAAAAAAACTGGTACTAAGAGTAGGGTATTGCTATAAAGATACCTAAAAATGTGGAAACAACTTTGGAACTGGGTAATGGGCAGAGGTTGTAACAGTTTGGAGGGCTCAAAAGAAGACAGGAAGATGAGGGAAAGTTTGGAGCTTCCTAGAGAATTGTTAAATAGTTGTGCCCAAAATGCTGATAGTGATGTGGACATGCTGAGGTCTCAGATTGAGATGAGAAACTTTTTGGGAACTGGGGTAAAGGTCACTCTTGCTATGCCTTAGTGAAGAGACGAGCAGCTTTAGGCCCCTGCTCTAGAGATCTGTGGAACTTTAAACATGAAAGTGATGATTTAGGGTATCTGGCAGAAGAAATCTCTAAGCAGAAAAGCATTCAAGATGTGACCTGGCTGCTTCTAAAGGCCTACATTCATCTGCATAAACAAAGAAATGACCTGAAATTGGAATTTATATTTAAAAGGGAAGCAGAGCATAAAAGTTTGGAAAATTTGCAGCCTGACCATGTGGTAGAAAAGAAAAACTCATTTTCTAGGGAGGAAATGAAGAAGGTTGCAGATATTTGCATAACAGGAGCTGAAAGTTAATAGCCAAGACAATGGGGAAAGTGCCTTCAGAGACCTTAGCTGCAGCCCCTCCCACCACAGGCCTGAAGGCCTAGGAGGGAAAAATGACTTTGTGGGTAAGGCCCAGGATCCTGCTACTCTGTGCAGCCTCAGAACATGACATCCTGAATCCCAGCCACTCCAGCTGCAGCCATGGCTAAGAGGGCCCAGATACACCTCAGGCCACTGCTCCAAAAGGTGCAAGCAGAAAGCCTTGGTGGCTTCCACATGGTGTTAAGCCTGTGGGTGCACAGGGGGCAGGAGTTGAGGCTTGGGAGCCTCCACCTACATTTCAGAGGATGTATAGAAATGCTTGGATGTCCAGGCAGAAGTCTGCTGTAGGGCAGAGCCCTCCTGGAGAACCTCTGCTAGGGCAGTGCAGAGGGGAAATGTGGGGTTGTTGCCTCCACGCAGAGTCCCATTGGAGCACTGCCTAGTGGATCTGTTAGAAGAGGGCCACCATCCTCCAGACCCTAGAATAGTAGATCCACTGACAGCTTGTACCGTGTGCCTGAAAAAGCCATAGGCACTCATCACCAACCTGTAAAAGCAGCCATGGGGGCTATACCCTGTAGAGCCATGGAGGCAGAGCTTCCCAAGGCCTTGAGAGCCCATCCCTTGTGTCAGTGTGGCCTGGATGTTTTGACATGGAGTCAAAAGAAGATTATTTTGTGACTTTAAGATGTAATGACTCCCGAGTTTTGGACTTGCATGGAGCCTGTAGCCCCTGTGTTTTGGCCAATTTCTCCCTTTTGGAATGGGAGCATTTACCAAATGTCTGTAACCCCATTGTATCTTGGAAGTGACTAGCTTGTTTTTCATTTTACAGGCTCATAGGAAGAAGGAACTTGCCTTGTCTCAGATGAGACTTTGGACTTTGAACTTCTGAGTTAATGTTGGAATCAGTCAAGACTTTGGGAAACTGTTCGGGAGGCTTGATTGTGTTTTGACCTGTGAGAAGGACATGAGATTTGGGAAAAGCCGGGAAAGAATGCTATAGTTTGCCTCTGTGTCCCTACCCAAATCTCATGTCGAATTGTAATCCTCAATGTTAGAGGAGGGGCCTTGTAGGAGGTGACCGAATCATGGGGGGAGACTTTCCCCTTGCTGCTCTTGTGATAGAACTCTCCTGAAATCTCTTTGTTTAATAGTGTGTCACACCTCCCCTTCTCTCTCCTGCTGCCATATGAAGACGTGCTTGCTTCCCCTTCACCTTCCACCATGATTGTATGTTTCTTGAGGCCTCTCCAGTAGCAGAAGCCTGTATTGCCCACAGAACCATGAGCTGATTAAACCTTCTTTTTAAAAATGAATTACACTAGTTTTAGGTAGTTCTTTATAGCAGTATGAGAATGAGCTAGTACATCTTCACAGTTGAATCTACCAAACATCTAAAGAAGAATTATGGCCGGGCACGGTGGCACAAGCCTGTAATTCCAGCACTTTGGGAGGCCGAGATGGGCGGATCACAAGGTCAGGAGATCGAGACCATCCTAGCTAACCCGGTGAAACCCCATCTCTACTAAAAAATACAAAAAAACTAGCCAGGCGAGGTGGCGGGTGCCTGTAGTCCCAGCTACTTGGGAGGCTGAGGCAGGAGAATGGCATGAATCTGGGAGGCAGAGCTTACAGTGAGCTGAGATCCGGCCACTGCACTCCAGCCTGGGCGACAGAGCGAGACTCCGTCTCAAAAAAAAAAGAAGAATTATTACCAATACTAATAAAAGTCTTGCAAAAAAGAAATAGAGCTAGAGAGAATACTTCCAAACACATTTTACAAGGCAAGTATCATCTTGATACCTAAGCCAGACAAAGGTATTACAAGAAAATAAAACTATAAGCCAATATATCTGAGATAACTACAGGTCAATATCTGTGATGAATATTGATGCAAAAATCCTAGTAAAATATTAGTGAACTGAATTCAACAATACATCAATAAGATTTTACATAACAACCAAGTGGGATAAATCTCTAGCATGCAAGGCTGGTTTAACATATGCAAATCAATCAATGTAATACATCACATTAACAGAATGAAAAATAAAAACTTGATCATCTCAACTGATGCAGAAAAAGCCTTTGACAAAGCCCAGCATCCTTTCTTGATAAAAACTCTTAACAGTTTAGGTATAGTAGGAAAGTCCTTCAACAGAATAGAGGTGTTTTATTAAAAACCTACAGCTAACATATAATCAACAGGGAACAACTGAAAGTGTTTTCACTAAGATTCATTACAAGGCAGAGATGCCCACTGTCACCATTTCTTTTCAACATAGAACTGGAAGCACTAGCAAGAGCAATCAGACAAGGAAAAAAAAAAAGATACCCAAATCAGAACGAAAGAAGTAAAATTATCTCTATTTGCAGATGACATGGTCTTATACATAGAAAGCCCCAAATATTTTACAAAACAACTGTTAGAACTAATAAGTTAATTCAGTAAAGTTGCAGGGTACAAAATCAACATGCATACATCAGTAACATTTCTATAAACAAATAATAACCTAGCTAAAAAGAAATCAAGAAAATAATCCCATTTATGATAGCATCAAAAAAGATAAGAATAAATTTAATTGAAGTGAAAGATATGTACACTGAAAATTCTAAAATCTTGATGAAAATGAAGGGTATCCCATGCTCATGGATTGAAAGAATTAATGTTGTTAAAGTGTCCATACCACCCGAAGCAATATACAGACTTAATGCAAACCTTATTAAAATTCCAATGGCATTCTTTATAGAAATAGACAAAAACATTCTAAAAATCAAAGAATAACAGAAAAACATAAATAGCCAAAGCAATGCTGAGAAAGAAAAACAAAGCTAGAGTCATCACATGAATTAAAATTATATTACAAAGCTATAGCAACCTAAACAGTATGATACTGGCACCAAAACAGAAACATAGACTAATGGAACAGAATAGAGAACCCAGAAATAAATCCAAATATATATGGTCCACTAATTTTTGACAAGGGCACCAAAAGGACACAATGGGGTAAGGATAGTCTCTTCAATAAATGGTGCTGGGAGAACTTGATTTCCACATGCAAAATAACAAAATTGGACCCTTATCACACACCACTAACAAAAATTAACTCAAAGTGGATAAAAGACCTAAATGCAACACCTGAAACCATAAAACTCCTAAAAGAGAACATAAGGAGAAAGCTCTTTGATGTTGTTCTTGGAAATGCTTTTTGGGGTATCACACCAAAGCTCAGGCTACAAAAGGAAAAATAAATAAATGAGACTATATCAAACTAAAAAGATTCTCCACAGTGAAGGAAGCAATCAACAAAATGAAAATGCAACCTACGAACTGGAAAAAAAATTGCCAACCATATATCTGATAAGAGGTTAATGTCGAAAATTTAGTAAGAATTCTTACAACTCAATAGCAGTAAAAGAAATAACCAAATTAAAAAATAAGTAAAGGACCTAAACAGACATTTCTCCAAAGGAGACATAAAAATGGCCAACAGGTATATGAAAACGTGCTCAGCATCACTAATCATTGGGTAAATGCAAATTAAAAACACCATAAGATATCACCTCACACCCATTAGGATGGTTATTCTCAAAAAGGCAAGAAACCAAAAATATTGGTGATAGTGTGAGGAAAAGGGGACCCTAGTACACTGTTAATAGAACTATAGATTTGCACTGCCATTACAGAAAAAAGTATAGACGTTCCTAAGGAAATTAAAATTAGAACTACCATATGGCTCAGCAATTTATCTTCTGGCCATATACCCAAATGAGATGAAATCACACCTCATTAAGATATCTGCAGTCTCATGTTCATTAAAGTGTTATTCCCAGTAGCCACGATATGAAAAAAACCTAAGTGTTCATCAATGAATGAATGGATAAACAAAATGTGAGATATAAGTAAAAATAAACACGCACACATAAACACACACAGTGCATATAGACAAACAATACAATATTATTCAGCCTCATAAAAAGAGATCCTGCCATTCACCACAACATGAATGGACCTGGAAGATACCATGCTAAGTAAAATAAGCCAGACACAGATAAAAAATATTGCATGATCTCAGTTATGTGGTGAATCTTTTTAAAAGTCAAATATATAAAGATTGAGAATAAAACTGTGGTTTCCAAGAGCTGGTAGCCAGGAAGAAATGGGAAAATGTAAGTTGAAGGATACAAAGTAGCAGACATGTAGGATGAACAAGACTAGAGAGCTAATGTATAACATGAAGACTATGGTTTATAAAATTGTACTGTATTTAGAAAAAATAAAAGGCTGATATAACAACTGGAAAAAATATATGCAGTATTATATCATGTATCGTCTATTTATCTATCTATCTATCTATCTATCTATCTATCTATCTATCTATATCAAGGAATGTTTACCAAAATGTTAGTAGTTATCTATGGGTATGGGGCCATATTTTCATTTTATTTTTTGTTTATCTGCATTTCTGAAAAATTCTCACAATTAACTTTGTTTACATATATTAAAATATTTGTTTTACAAAACATCCATGGAAATGAGAGACATTCTGATAAGAGTAGAGATTTTTAGATTCAAGCCAAGGATTTTTAATCCATAATATGAGGGGAAAGGATAATACCTTCCCTACATAGTCTAGAGAACTCTCAGGAAAAAAGCATAAGAAATGTGTGAAAAGAGTCTGAAACCCATAAATTTCCCTGTAATGTGAAAGAAGCGGAAAACCACAGAAATGTTATTTCCATTCAGGCACTCGTGGAAAGAAAAATGGTTTCAGCACCACGGACAGCAAGACAGCCTCGTTGCTATGACCAGGGGCTGGGAAAGGTAGTGGGGGTGGCGGGGGGTGGGTTGTCATGGGAGTGGGGAATGGTTAATGGGTAAAAAAATTAGAAAGAATGAATAAGATCTATTATTTGATAGTACAACAATGTGACTATAGTCACTAGAAATTATATAGTTTAAAATATCTAAAATAGTATAATCGGATTGTTTATAACACAAAGAATAAATGCTTAAGGTAGATACCCCACTTACCCTGATATGATTATTATGCATTGTATGCCTGTATCAAAATAGTTTATGTATCCCATAAATATATACACCTACTATGTATCCACAAAAATTTTAAAATGTTTTAAAGGAAGAAAGGCAAACAATGTTTTAAACTAGCTTTTAAGTGTGTCAGTTAACTCAAGAATTTATTTCGTTAAAATGGCTGCAGAGTGATTAGCCAATCCAATTAATTACTAAAATTCTCCTTTCCCCCCTCCATAAACATCTACTCCTTTTACCTCTGGTGAAAATAGGGGACAGCCGGTACTGTTCTGCTGTTGTCCAGTGCTCTCCATGCACATGGTTCACTGGAAGCTTCACAATCAAAGAGGAGGGGACACATGCAAGGAACTTTATCCTCTCAACAGCAGCAGAACTACCCTTCCTGCATCCCCAAACTCTAAATCCTCACCAAAATGTAGTTCCTTGCTTCACATGTACCCGATATAATAAAGGGCTCTAAAGCACAATGCAGCCATTGGCATTGTACAACCTCCCACCCACTAATCTCCCTCTGTAGTTGCCAGTGTTGCCAAGCACTTTGTAGGCAACAGCCACCCACACAGATCAGCTTCCAGACTCCAATCACAGCTCTGGGTCAGCAATAAGGTTCAGAACCAGAGGCAAGAGGGGGCAAGCCCATCTAGAGATGGGGAGAGGGAACTGGCTGCCTCCAGAGATGTTTTCTGACCCCTAAAGCCCCTTTGTCCTCCATTCTACTCCTACAAAAACCCAAATTTCACTTTCAAAGACATTCTTTCATTTTTCAGAAATGTAATAAAAAAAATAGTGCCTGAAACTATTCTGGGCATGCAGGATACAGGCAGTGAACAAGGCAGATGAGGTCCCTGCAATCAGGGAATTTATATCCTGATGAAAGAGACAGACAACACACAAATAGATGAGAAAGCGATAAGTACCATAAAGAAATTAGAAGAGGACCATAGGTGAAAGAGTGACTGGGAATTGGGTGGAAGCAGGCATCTTTGGATTGGGTGAAAAAGGAAAGCTTATCTAAGGAGACTTGAAAAATTAGAAGAAGGCAGACATGAAAAATATCTGAGGGAGGAGTATTCCAGGCAGAAGGATCAGTGAGTTGTAGAGAGTTTGAGTTGTGAATGAGCTCAGAGTTTTCAGGGAACCAGAAAGTTTAGAAACAAGGTGCAAGTGGGATGATATAGGACCGGGCAGGTGGGCAGAGGCCAGATCATGTGGGGTCTTGCAGGCCGTGGTACAGAACTTGGTACACACTTCTGTATACAATGAGAGGCCAACTGGGGGATTTTAAGACAGGAAAGGACATGACTTTATGTATATTTCTAAAAGATCCCTCAGGCTGTTGAGTGTACATTTTTTAGTAACTTAAAAGTCTTCTTTTCCAGATTCCCATTTAAAATGCAAACACCCTCATGAGGGTAGCATTTTAATAAAAGTCTATCGATCATACCCTCTTTTCCCATTCTCATCACAGTCCAGGAAGAGTGAAATCACTGGATGTCTGACTAAGGGCTCTGAATACAGGCATATGTGTTTCAAACAGTAATAATATACATATACCTTAAACCAAACAAAACTGACAAGAGCAGGTCTTGAAAACAGATTCTCCAGCAGGACGAGGAGAGATTGCAAACTGTGGAATTCACCAGTGCTAAATTCAAAATCTGGTCCTCTAGCTCCCCTGCCTTCTAACAGTGGGCCCTTAGGTAAATTCCATTCTTAGAGAGTTTGTTACAAAGCACATGGTGTAAACATTACTTGAAAATGTACTGAAATTCATCTCAGTTATCCCCGTGAATTCCTGAATTGGCTACCACGCTATAGAAGCACATTAGGATTTAATTCAATATCATAACAACCGAATGTTTACAATATGCCCAGAACTATGCTAGGTGCTGGTGTTTCAAAGATGAATCAGTCAGCAATAATACCCATATGCTTTTATGCACACTATTTTTCTCAGAAAGTGATAAAATTTTGGAAACAGACTTTGGCAAAGAAATCTTCTCAAGCTAAAAATAACAAGCAGGATAGATATTCCACCCACCCCAGCTTTCAAGCATTTTTAAATGTCTCTGTGACTCTCCACCGGTATAAAAGAATGTTGCTTTTTGGAATATCTTCTCATTCTGAAATAATTAGCAAGGTGAGTTGGAATCCACATCTAATTCTTAGGCGATTTGGCAAGATGGCAGTAGCTCTGCAGTGTAAACTGTTTACCAATGAAGCTAATGCCTGTTCATTTGATTTGATGTGTGGCATGCTATTCAGTTGCTCCAAGGGAGGGGAGGAGAGAGGATTTCTCCTAATAGTCAGTCTTACCCATGATTGCAATGTCTGCATGCCAAATGAATTCACAAATACTAAAGAACAATTCTATGAAACAATCAGTTGTGGAACACACAGAAAATCTGCCATGACATGAATAGGATATGTGTGAAGGAGCAGAACTGTAGAGACTGCTGGAGAGAAGGGACTGTGTTGGATTGGGGCTCAAAAATGAGGACCAAGTCCCAGGGAGGGTTGGAAAAAAATGGACTAAAGTTCATTCTAAAGAGAAAAAGGAGGAAGGAGGGTCCATTTTCTAACAGCTTTCCAAAGTTTCCTCCCACAGATTCTATCTGCTTTCCAATGCAACACCATAGCCATACACATCCTCAAAGCAAGGAAGGAGGTTGTTGAAAGGGGCCATTCAAGGGCACATACCACAGTGTTTGGATATTTGACCATCTCAGCCTTTGCTGTTCCAAATAAACAATTGGCATTCCAACCCATGAATTAAAAATCTCAAACATACTTTATAGCCAGCTCCCTCAAACCACAGCCGATCACTGAGCTGATATAGACGGGCCTTCATCCCTCAAAGTCAACTCACTGGTAATAAAAATATGTCTGGTCAAAGTTATTTTTCCTTTAAAATTGGAGTATTCCTAAGAAGTTTTAAAAGGTTTTTTCCTTAACAATTTAGCTAATAGAGAGGGGGACCAAAGTGTCAAAATTGTCTATACTTTCCAAGTTCAATGCCAATTTGTTTTAATTTCAAACCTCTATATGATGAAATATAGTGTAACTCAAGTAAGTAAATAAGTGACACCTTAGCAGTCATTACAAAAGCAAAAACAAGAAAACATTTACTCAGGTCTTAAGATGAGGAAGTGGGATCACTGGTCAGTAACCTTGGCACCAATAACAAAATGACAAAAAAGAAATACTTCAAAAACCTGGGGAGCAAATGTTGGTAGCTGTGTATAAGGAAGTATTTTCCAATGTAGTAAAAAGATTGGAGTAGAAATATAAACGCTTGCAACATCATTTGTCTTAGGTCAGTTCTCTGGGAAACAGACCGAGATGCAGATTTGCATGCCAGAATTTTATTGAAGAGTGACATAGGAATTAGCACCTGTTTGGGAGTGAAGAAAGTAGAAGTGGGTAAGAAGAAAAGGTGAACTTCGTTGCAGAAACAAAAAAGCCTCAACTGATCCCATGTGGAACTCTGGTGCTAGAGTGACCCTTAGTTGCCCAGCCTGGAGGTAAGCAGGCTGGACCTTTGCATCCCTCATTGGCCAGGCCTGTCATTGACCTCAGGAAGGGGCATGAACTTAGATGAGGTGGCTTTCTTGGGCTGAGGGCAAGTCCTACAAAGCTACTCAACCAAGAGCCGTTGGTTGCCACCCTCTCTGCAGCTAAGGGAACAGATGCCTCAAACCTAAAGCATATCTGAGCATCAAGCCACCACATTTGCTGTATCACTGAAGGCCAGCGGTGTGCCTGGTTGGTCCAGCATGCAGGTCTGCCCTCACGGAATGCCCTCAAACCTTTTACATTTCCATCCACCTTCTGCCGTTGGAATAGGTTCTCTTCCAATGGTACTCTCTGTTCACTGGCTTGACTCTACCAGTTATCCAAATTGAGTCTACCACACTTTGGTCTGCACTCTCATTTCCACTGAGGAGGGAAAAACCTGTTCTGGTGCACATGGACTCTCTGCTTCTCCTCTTTCCTCCATTCTAATGGCACTCATGGGGCTCCCGATGTTCTTGGCACTGCAGTCAGCCTGGGACTTGCAAGACGAATAGGACACCAGCCCTGTCCTTGCAGAACTCACAGTCTGTTATTACAGGAAAGAGTGAAGACACATTTCAAAGCAATGTGGTAAGAGCAATTATAAATGTCATGAACAAAGTATTTTTGAGAAGCTAAAGGAAGGAATGACCAATCTCTGCTTTGAGAACATCAGAGAAGGCTTTCTTCTGGAAGAGATGCTTGACCTTGACTTTGAAAAGTAGGTTGAGGCCGGGTGCGGTGGCTCAAGCCTGTAATCCCAGCACTTTGGGAGGCTGAGATGGGTGGATCACGAGGTCAGGAGATCGAGACCATCCTGGCTAATACGGTAAAACCCCATCTCTACTAAAAAAAAAATACAAAAAAAAAAAAAACAAAACAAAAAACAACTAGCCGGGCGAGGTGGCAGGCGCCTGTAGTCCCAGCTACTCGGGAGGCTGAGGCAGGAGAATGGCATGAACCCGAGAGGAGGAGCTTGCAGTGAGCTGAGATCTGGCCACTGCACTCCAGCCTGGGTGACAGAGCAAGACTCTGTCTCAAAAAAAAAAAAAAAAAAAAAAAAAAAGAAAGTAGGTTGGGAGCTGCAGGTTGGGGAGCTGGAGAGTGGAAGTGCTAGGCAGGGTATGTGCAGAGGTGCGGGGCAGGGGCTAGAGTCATTTAGGTTAGGGTTTGGGGAACTATAGAGTGTGGCATGGCTTGGGTATAGGGTATGAAGAGTCCACTGTGTCAAGCTAATGAGTTTGATTTTATTCTGTAAGAAACAGAAAACTAACCTAATAGAGATTTTCAAGTCAAGGGTGACATAATCAGATTTATTTATTATTAAAATATTTAATGGAGTTGTGAAAGAAGAAAGAGAGTGAAGGGGAGCTTCCAAATCAGAGGTCAGACAAGAGACATGAAACATTTTGTTATTAAATATTCCAAATTTAGAGAATGTAATGAATATCTGGTTCATATAATAGATTCAATAAATCCTACCCTTTTGGGGTATTTGCTTCAGATAGTCTAAAAATAAGAAATAACAGCATACAGACACTGTTGAAGGCCTTGTTATGTCTCTTCCTTGATACCTCCCCTTCCTTCTCACTCCTTACTCCCTGGGACAGGAGACAGGAGGTACATACAGCCTGTGAGAGTAGGCTCTGGAAATAACTGAGGAGTGAAAAAATAAAGGATGGTTTAAAGCAATGGCAATTAGAAAGAAGGTGAGAGAACAGATTCAAAGGGGTTTCCGGGGTGTAACTGATAAAATTTGAGGGGAATAGATTAAATGAAGGAAAAGAGGAGGAGAGAAATGGATTACAATTCAGCCAGTGATACTGTTAAGGAAACATAAGAATGGGTGTGGTCTTCGGAATACTACACAGCCACAAAAAAAAAAAAAAGAATAAAATCATGTCCTTTGCAGCAACATGGATGGAGCTGGAGGCCATTATCTTAAGTGAATTAATGCATGAAGAGAAATCCAAATACCACATGCTCTCACTTAAAAGGGGAGCTAAACACTGAGTATCCATGGACACTAAGAAGGAGCAACAGATTCCAGGGCCTATGTGGGAGTGGAGGATGGGAGGAGGGTGAGGACAGAAAAACTACCTATCAGGTATTATGCTGAGTATCTGGGTAATAAAATGATCTGTATACCAAATCCCCACTCCATGCAATTTACCCATGTAACAAACCTGCACATGTACCCCTTGAACCCAAACTAAAAGTTGGAGAGAAAGAAAATATCAGTGTGGCAAAGCAAATTTGGAGTAAACAATCAAATTTGACTTGCATAGTTCTGGAGCTCCTTGAGATGTCAGGGCTAGAGTGACCCCACTGACGTTCACATGTAGATGATGCTCTGAACTTTGATCTCCTACAACCTCTGCCTTCTTGTTTCTAATTTTTGTCTTTATTGTAAACAGTATATAGATGAAGCTTCTGAGGGAACTGCCAGATCAGAATTACAGAGCTATGAGGAAGGGAGCATTTGGTATCCAGGATTTGAACATACCAAGGATGTGCAGGAATTCCTCTCTTACAGCTCACTTTTGCCAGAATCGACTATTATCATTTTGACAAACATTTGCTAATCTGATAGGCAAAGAATTGCTTCCCTTACTGTTGTTTAAATTTGCATATCTTTGATTATACTGGAAGTTGAACATGTTTCCATATGCTTGTTTACTGCTTTGCATTTCTTATTTTGTGAATCATCTGTTCGTGTCCTTTGCCCATTTATCTAGTTGGGTTTAAATGTTTTCCTCATCAGTTTTAAGAGTCCTTTATATAACAAAGCTATTAACCCAATGTCATGTGGCTGCAAATATTTTTTCCTCTGTGTTTGCCTTTTCATATGAGGCTGGGTTTCATTTTTCTTTTACATGCATATATTTTTCATACTTACTCTTTGCTTAAAATCTTTCTGCGTTCAATTCCTGAGCATGGTATGCAAGGCCCTTCGAGGAACAGCGCCTTCAACCTCTGTTGTGTCAGTTCATCCCACTAAATGCATGCTCTAGTTATTCTCCTCCCACATAAATGCAAAAAGTCCTCCCATACTTCTAGGATGTAACACATTCTCCCAGGAGTCCTTCCTGCCCTCATTCACCAAAATAACTTCCAGCCCTTCCGGATGCAGGGCAAGTCAGTGTGATGGAGGAGTTCCGTGGACGGGGTCCGGGTAAGAGCTGCTGACGTGGACTCCCAGCTCTTTGGCTTACTAGCTGCATTTGCCAGTTGACCTAAACCTTCCAAGCCTCCATTTCCTTACACGCTAAATGAGAAAAAAAAAAAGCAGTGGTTCCTCAAAACATGAACCACAGAGTTACCGTACAACCCAGAAATTCCACTCTTCAGCACAGTCTCAAGAGAACTGAAAACCGACTGCCATGGTCTTAATGTTTGTGCCCCCCACTCAAAATTCATATGTTGAAACCTAACTCCCAAAGTAATTGTATTAGCAGCCTTTAGGAGGCGATCAGGTCATAACTGGGATTAGTGCTCTTTAAAAAGAGATGCTAGAGAGCCTACCTAGCCCTTTCTGTCATGTGAAGACACAGTAAGAAGGAGCCATCTATGAACCAGCAAACAGATCCTCACCACGCACTGAATCAGCTTGCACCTTGCTCTTGGACTTCAGCCTCCGGAACTGTAACAAATAAATTTTCCTTCACTGAAGCCCCCAGTCTGTCGTGCTTTGTTATAGCCACTCAGGAGACTCATACAATCACCAAAAGGCTGTCGAATGCCTGCTCAGAA
This sequence comes from Chlorocebus sabaeus, assembly GCF_047675955.1. Lineage (NCBI taxonomy): Eukaryota > Metazoa > Chordata > Mammalia > Primates > Cercopithecidae > Chlorocebus > Chlorocebus sabaeus. Next base: position 44,617,472 of record NC_132908.1, on the reverse strand, counting down.
TTGAACGCTCAGGAGAGAAGCAGCCCTAAGCAATGGATCAAGGAGAAGATTAATGTGGAGAGAGCCCAGCCTATGGGCCTCCCCATCTATTCCTCTCCTCTCACCTCCTGTCCTTCTTTGCCACACCTGCGATCTCTCCAGCTGCTGAAAGAATTATCAGGCACTGTTTAAACAAAAAGGAGAGCTGGTTCTAGGAAGAGCCAGGAAGAATAAGATGGAACCAATCCGGAGGCCAGAACCAATGTCCCGGCTTATAATTCAGAGCAGCCTCCTCCCTCTCCCACCCCCAGGGTGACCTTATCCTGTAAATTAATCCCATGAATGGTTTAAGACACAGGCAATGAATTAAATGTGACTCATTTTCTATTGCAAATTCTCCTTACTGACTTAGTTACTTTATATGCCTGAAATTATTTTATTTTTAGTTAACACATTTTTTAAAAACCAGAATGAAATGCAAATCCTTTCAGAGCTTGTCCGACTCCTGTAAAGCTTAACTACATAAAATTTTCAATGTATTATTTATATCCAGATATGCTGCAGCTGAATTTCACATGTAAATGTTCAGAATTCCAAGTTCCTTAACTGAAAACTTTTTAAAAAAAATCTCTCTTCATCACCACTGGCTTTCTCCCCTCTTTTATGAAAGAGTCAGTTAATATGTTACATGGCCCTCTTGCACACCTTGGAAGGAGATCCAAGTCTTGTTCCCTTCTTGGTCCAGCCCTGTGACCTTGTGATGTCACATGATTTCAACAACATGAAATGAAAGCAGGTGACTGTTCCATGTTCCGTGGAACTCTGGATTCTAAGAATTTACATGGGGGTTGCAGAACATTCTGGTAGGAAGGGGCCTGGGAGCTCTGTCCCTCCCCCTGCACCATCGGGGGTATCCCAGCAGGCCCCAGGAATTCCAGTCTCTGGAGGCAGTTTCCTCCCCAGCGCAGGAAGATGAGATAAGTGAGCTGGGTTCACGAGTGGGCTGCCTCTCTGGGGAGCTTATCACTGTGCTGGCAATGACTCAGGGAACATTTCCTGGAGGAGGTGGGTTGCAGGAGCAAGAAGCCACCAGAGAACTTGACAGAAGAATGAATGAAGAAAGTCAAGGAGCCCCAAACGCTCAGGTCCTAAGGAGAGGGGACTTTGTCCCTGGAAAATAGAGAGGCCAAGGGAATAGATGCCAGGCACAGAGGGAGCCCCCGAGGTCACTGTAGCCTCTGCCAAGTGCAGGGCACTCCGAAGGGCACGTTCAACTGCATGTGTGTGGCCAGCTGGGCGCACAGGGGGTACCGATGCACTGAGAACCACACCAGGAGACTGTTCCCAACAAAAGGGCGAAGTCCTAGGCATGTGGGACTTCGGGGACTGCAGGGTGGGTGGGAGAGGGCTGGAAAGAGATCTTCCTGATTCCTCAAAGATCATGGGTAAGGAGGGAGTGAAAAGACTCCCCAAATACAAACACTACTATAATAATGGTAACACTGAGATAACAACTAGTGTTTCTTAAGCACTTAATGTGTGAAGCAACAAAGTAAGCAGCTCACGTTTATCTCAGTAATCTTCACCTGATTCCCAGAATGTAGATAAGATTACCCCATATTTCAGATGAGAACCCAGAGGCACAGAAGAATTAAATAATGTGCCCAAGACAATACAGCTAGGAAATTTCCCAACAGGGAGCTGTTCCTACTGGATCAGAGAGAACTTGAGTTTTCAGGCTTTTGGAAATCCATGGAGCTTCTTGCTATTGGTACCTCCTGCCTGAGCCCTCCTAAATAAGTGTTTGGGGATCTGTCCTGGGAAACCAGAAGGAGGGAGCTAGGGTGGTGCTACCTCCAGGCAGGTGTTGGGGAGAGAGGAACACCTGAGGCACAGTGAGGGTGGGGAAGTGCTGGAGATAAGTGACACATCGACCAGGAGGAAAGGGTCCACTGAGAAGCCTCAGCCACAACACCTCCTACCCTTCCATAAAATACCAGGAAACATTGCTTAGGAATTTGGGGATTGGATCAGCCCAGGTTCTTGGTGGCGACCAACAAAAACACAGGGAGTCTGTTGAACGCATCAGGACCCTGGAATCTGGGGAAAAGGTAGGAAATGAGGACATTTTGATGTCGAGCAAGGCCTGGGGAAGCACTGCTCCTCTGCATGCTTCAGCAACCACTCAAGACACCTGAGCAGGGACTTCCAAGTGTCCCCTCTGTGTGTGCAGCCCCCGCTCAGAGCCTAACCTCCAAGAAATCCTGTTCCACCACCGGTTCCCAACAAACCAGAGATGGGGAGAGGAAAGAGGGCTTTGTCTGCCCCAGTTGCTGCAGTGGGAGTAGGACTGGAATAGTCCTCTCTCACCTAAGGCGACAAACACTGGGAGAGAGAAAACTGCCTGAAGGAATCTGAGTGCCGCTGGGCAGGGAGATGAATTCTGGGCAGGCAAAGGTGAGAGATGCACACTTTGATGTCGATGCAAATGAGCCCGAGACAGGAGTCTGCAGAGAAGAAGCCCATCCTCCCTGGCCACCTCTGCAGAGGAAGCCTGCGTCCAAGTGCCCAGAGCATTCAGCTGATGCCCAGAGCCTCTGGGGGACAGCAAGTCCCTTTACCCAAGGCACTATTGTCAGTCCAGGCACAAAAGGTTAGAGGGAAGGGGGTAAACAATGAGTGAAACTGTAGTCTGAGGAAGCAACTAGCAGGTCAGAAAGGACCCAAGGGTCTGGAGTGGACCTTTAGCAAACTCCAACAGACCTGCAGCCCAGGGACCTGACTGGTAGAAGGGAAACTAACACAGAGAAAGGAATAACATCAACATCAACAAAAAGCACATCCAATCCAAAACCCCATCTACAGGTCACCAACATCAAAGACCAAAGGTACATAAAACCACAAAGATAGGGAGAAACCAGAGCAGAAAAGCTGAAAATTCCAAAAATCAGAGTGCATCTTCTCCTCCAGAGGATCACAACTCCTCACCAGGAATGGAACAAAGCTAGATGGAGAATGACTTTGACGAGTTGACAGAAGTAGGCTTCAGAAGGTTGGTAATAGCAAACTTCTGTGAGCTGAAGGAGCACATTTGAACCCATTGCAAGGAAGCTAAAAACCTTGAAAAAAGGTTAGATGAATGGCTAACTAGAATAAACAGTGTAGAGAAGACCTTAAATGACCTGATGGAGCTGAAAACCATGGCATGAGAACTTCATGACGCATGCACAAGCTTCAATAGCCGATTTGATCAAGTGGAACAAAGGGTATCAGTGATTGAAAATCAAATTAATGAAATGGAGGAAGAAGAGAAGTTTAGAGAAAAAAGAGTAAAAAGAAACAAACAAAGCCTCCAAGAAATATGGAACTATGTGAAAAGACCAAAACCATGTTTGATTGGTGTACCTGAAAGTGACGGGGAAAATGGAACCAAGCTGGAAAACACTCTTCAGGATATTATCAAGGAGAACTTCCCCAACCTAGCAAGGCAGGCCAATATTCAAATTCAGGAAATACAGAGAACACCACAAAGATACCCCTCGAGAAGAGCAATCCCAAGACATATAATTGTCAGATTCACCAAGGTTGAAATGAAGGAAAAAGTGTTAAGGGCAGCCAGAGAGAAAGGTCAGGTTACTCACAAAGGGAAGCCCATCAGAATAAAAGCAGATCTCTCAGCAGAAATGACACAAGCCACGAGAGACTGGGGACCAATATTCAACATTCTTAAAGAAAAGAATTTTAAACCTGGAATTTCATATCCAGCAAAACTAAGCTTCATAAATGAAGGAGAAATAAAATCCTTTACAGACAAGCAAATGCTGAGAGATTTTATCACCACCAGGCCGGCCTTACAAGAGCTCCCGAAGGATGCACTAAATATGGAAAGAAACAACTGGTACCAGTCACTGCAAAAACATGCCAAATGGTAAAGAACATCGATGCTATGAAGAAACTGCATCAATTAATGGGCAAAATAACCAGCTAACATCATAATGACAGGATCAAATTCAAACATAACAATAACACCTTAAATGTAAATGGACTAAATGCCCCAATTAAAAGACAGACTGACAAATTGGATAAAGAGTCAAGACCCATCAAGTGTGCTGTGTTCGGGAGACCCATCTCATGTGCAAAGGTGCACATAGGCTCAAAATAAAGAGATGGAGGAAGATCTACCAAGCGGAATGGCAAGCGGAAAAAAAAAAAAAAAAAAGGCGGGAGTTGCAATCCTAGTCTCTGAAAACACAGACTTTAAACCAACAAAGATCGAAAGAGACAAAGAAAGCCATTACATAATGGTAAAGGGATCAATTCAACAAGAAGAGCTAACTCTCCTACATATATATGCACCAATACAGGAGCACCCAGATTCATAAAGCAAGACCTTAGAGACCTACAAAGAGACTTAGACTCCCACACAATAATAATGGGAGACGTTAACAGCCTGCTGCCAATATTAGACAGATCAAGAAGACAGAAGGTTAACAAGGATATCCAGGACATGAACTCAGCTCTGCACCAAGCAGGCCTAATAGACATCTACTGAACTCTACACCCCAAATCAACAGAATATACATTCTTCTCAGCACCATATCACACTTATTCCAAAATTGACTGCATAGTTGGGAGTAAAACATTCCTCAGCAAATGTAAAAGAACAGAAACACAACAAACTGTCTCTCAGACCACAGTGCAATCAAATTAGAACTCAGGATTAAGAACCTGACTCAAAACCACACAACTACATGGAAACTGAACAACCTGCTTCTGAATGACTACTGGGTAAATAGCGAAATGAAGGCAGAAATAAAGATGTTCTTTGAAACCAATGAGAACAAAGACACAATGTACAAGAATCTCTGGGACACATTTAAAGCAGTGCGTAGAGGGAAATTTATAGTACTAAATGCCCACAAGAGAAAGTGGGAAAGTTCTAAAATCGACACTCTAACATCACAATTAAAAGAACTAGAGAAGTAAGAGCAAACACATTCAAAAGCTAGCAGAAGGCAAGAAATGACTAAGATCAGAGCAGAACTGAAGGAGATAGAGACACAAAAAAACCCTTCAAAAAAATCATTGAATCCAGGAGCTAGCTTTTTCAAAAGATCAACAAAATTGATAGATTGCTAGCAAGACTAATAAAGAATAAAAGAGAGAAGAATCAAATAGACACAACAAAAAATGATAAAGGGGATATCACCACTGATCCCACAGAAATACAAACTACCATCAGGGAATACTATAAACACCAGTATGCAAATAAACTAGAAAATCTAGAAGAAATGGGTAAATTCCTGGACACATACACCCTCCCAAGACTAAACCAGGAAGAAGTTAAGTCTCTGAATAGATGAAAAACAGGCTCTGAAATTGAGGCAATAATTAATAGCCTACCAACCAAAAAAAGTCCAGGACCAGATGGATTCACAGCTGAATTCTACCAGAGGTACAAAGAGGAGCTGGTACCATTCATTCTGAAACTGTTCCAATCAATAGAAAAAGAGGCAATCCTCCCTAACTCATTTTATAAGCCAACATCATCCTGATACCAAAGCCTGGCAGAGACACACACACACAAAAAAAAAGAATTTCAGACCAATATCCCTGATGAACATCGATGCTAAAATCCTCAATAAAATACTGGCAAACGGACTCCAGCAGCATATCAAAAATCTTACCCACCACGATCAAGTCACCTTCATCCTTGTGATACAAGGCTGGTTCAACATATGCAAATCAATAAACATAATTTATCACATAAACAGAACAAAGGACAAAAACCACATGATTATCTCAATAGATGCAGAAAAGGCCTTTGACAAAATTCAACAACCCTTCAAGCTAAAAACTCTCAATAAACTAGGTATTGATGTAATGTATCTCAAAATAATAAGAGCTATTTATGACAAACCCACAGCCAATACCATACTAAATGGGCAAAAACTGGAAGCATTCCCTTTGGAAACCAGCACAACACAAGGACGCCCCTGTTACCACTCCTATTTAACATAGTGTTGGAAGTTCCAACCAGGGCAATCAGGCAAGAGAAAGAAATAAAGGGTATTCAGTTAGGAAAAGAGTAAGTCAAACTGTCCCTGTTTGCAGATGATGTGATTGTATATTTAGAAAACCCCATCATCTCAGCCCAAAATCTCCTTAAGCTGATAAGCAACTTCAGCAAAGTCTCAGGATACAAAATCAATGTGCAAAAATCACAAGCATTCCTATACACCAATAACAGACAAACAGAAAGCCAAATCATGAGGGAGCTCCCATTCACAAATGCTACAAAGAGAACAAAATACCTGGGAATCCAACTTACAAGGGATGTGAAGGACCTCTTCAAGGAGAACTACAAACTGCTCAATGAAATAAAAGCAGACACAAACAAAGGGAAGAACATTCCATGCTCATGGGCATGAAGAACCAATATTATGAAAATGGCCATACTGCCCAAGATAATTTATTGATTCAATGCCATCTTCCTCAAGCTACCAATGACTTTCTTCACAGAGTTGGAAAAAACTACTTTAAAGTTCATATGGAACCAAAAAAGAGCCTGCATTGCCAAGACAATCTTAAGCAAAAAGAACAAAGCTGGAGGCATCACATTACCTGACTTCAATCTATACTACAAGGCTACAGTAACCAAAACAGCATGGTAATGGTACCAAAACAGAGATATAGACCAATGGAACAGAACAGAACCCTCAGCAATAACACCATACATCTACAGCTATCTAATCTTTGACAAACCTAACAAAAACAAGCAATAGGGAAAGGATTTCCTATTTAATAAATGGTGCTGGGAAAACCGGCTAGCCGTATGTAGAAAGCTGAAACTGGAACCCTTCCTTACACCTTATACAAAATTAATTCAAGATGGATTAAAGACTTAAATATTAGACATAAAACCATAAAAACCCTAGAAGAAAACCTAGGCAATATCAGTCAGGACATAGGCATGGGCAAGGACTTCATGACTAAAATGCCAAAAGCAACGGCAACAGAAACCAAAATTGACAAATGGGATCTAATTAAACTAAAGAGCTTCTCCATGGCAAAAGAAACTACCATCAGAGTGAACAGGCAACCTACAGAATGGGAGAAAATTTTTGCAATCTACCCATCTGACAAAGGGCTAATATCCAGAATCTACAAAGAACTCAAACAAATTTACAAGAAAAAAACAAACAACCCCATCAAAAAGTGGGCAAAGGATATGAACAGACACTTCTCAAAAGAAGACATCTATGCAGCCAACAGACACATGAAAAAATGCTTATCATCACTGGTCATCAGAGAAATGCAAATCAAAACCACAATGAGATACCATCTCATACTAGTTAGAATGGTGATCATTAAAAAGTCAGGAAACATCAGATGTTGGAGAGGATGTGGAGAAATAGGAACGCTTTTACACTGTTGGTGGGAGTGCAAATTAATTCAACCATTGTGGAAGACAGTGTGGTGATTCTTCAAGGATCTAGAACCAGAGATACCATTTGACCCAGTAATCCCATTACTGGGCATATACCCAAAGGATTATAAATCATGCTACTATAAAGACACATGCACACGTATGTTTATTGTGGCACTACTCACAATAGCAAAGATTTGGAACCAACCCAAATGTCCATCAATGATAGACTGGATTAAGAAAATGTGGCATATATACACCGTGGAATACTATGCAGCCATAAAAAAGGATGAGTTCATGTCCTCTGCAGGGACATGGATGAAGCTGAAACCATCATTCTCAGCAGACTATCACAAGGACAGAAAACCAAACACTGCAAGTTCTCACTCATAGGTGGGAACTGAACAATGAGATCATTTGGACACAGGTTGGGGAACATCACACACTAGGGCCTGTCAGGGTGTAGGGGGCTGGCGGGGGGAATAGCATTTGGAGAAATACCTAATGTAAATGACGAGTTGATGGGTGCAGCAAACCAACACGGCACATGTATACCTAAGTATCAAACCTGCATGTTGTGTTCATGTACCCTAGAACTTAAAGCATAATAAAAAATATTAATAAAAAATCAAAAAAGAAAGGACCCAAGGAAGGTTCACCATGGTGAAGTGAATGCACCTACTCCTGGGGAATAAGGAGGTAAAAAGAAACCAGCAAACCACTCATTAAAGAGAAGTCTTTCAGCTGCACCCGGCAGGGTGCCAGGTGCAGAGAGGCATCAGCAGAGAGGAGAAGCAGCTCTTCCCCAGGAGCCACAGGGAGAGTCCTTCCCCGCTTCCTCTATTTGCACATCTTTCTGTTCCACCTGGGGAAGCTGCTGATGGTTTTCTAAAGCTCGTTGCATGGCTGTTTTCACTTCCATTTGACTGCCCTTTGCCTAAGGTTTTCTTTCTCTCTCCAAGGCTGTTGGATTTAGAAGGAGGGGGAGGACAGTTCTAGACAGTCAGACACTGAGGGCGGTTGGAGGTGGACAGAGACAGAGGGAATGGACAGTGTGTGGGATAGAAGGGCTGCCAGAGTCTGGAGACCTGGCCTCTCTTCCCAGTCATACTGCCTCTCCACCTCCCAACCCTGGGCACCCGACTGCCTCTAGCCCTAAAGGTGGCTTTGTGCAAAACAGAAAAAGCTACCCCTTCCTCCAGGCAAATGCAAGCTGTGGGACCTCTTGGAAAATCTAGCACAAGCTGTATTTCAGCTCAAGTCATGCTCCTCCTGGGTTCCTCATACAGTGAAAAACCTGTACAACTTCCTGTGGCAATTCTGTTCAAATTACATAACCTCTGTGCCTCTGTTTCCCCATCTGCAAAAATAGGGACTAATACCAGCTGTCCAGTTTGAATTGCATATATGTTTTTTTTAACTGTTTTATTGTGAAATATATCATACAAACAGAAAAGTGGATGAAACGATGTACAGTGTCCCAGGGATGTTTGAGGGGAATAAAATAATGTCAGAGAAGGGACCGTGGGAGTTAACAGTGCTGAGTTAACCTAACTGGTCATTGAGTTGCAGCCTGTGGTCTTCCCACCTTCAGAGGGAGGTCTAGGCTGAGTGTCTGCTCCTGTTCTGAATTGAGTCCCTTCTGGGGACTCAAAGTCAGGGGACTCCAGTAGCTACTGGCTAGGCCACAGTGGGGGCTCAAAGCCAAGCTACAGCACTGGTCCAAGCAAGTGGGAGTTGGGGAGGAGAAGAGGGGGGTGTCTGGGAGGGTGAGGGCAGCAGTGAGGAGACAGACCCCTTCCTCCTGCCGGCACCAGTTCCTGTTGTATGGTGTTGGGTTAAGAGCAGCAGCAGAGCCACTGTAGGAGTTGACTGGCAGCTTGCCCTGTCCTCCTCCCTGCTTCACAACCAAGGATGACTCACCTGAGGAGGTGGAGCCTGAATCACTCGCCCATTCAAACATCCAGCGTCTCTCAGTACCACAGATGAGAACTTCCTGACAGAGTCGGATTGACCTGACCCACTGCCTTGAAGTTATGTGACCTGGAGCATATCACCTTACCCCTCTGAGCCCCAGTGTCTGTATCTGCCAACAGGAGTAATAGGTCTCATAGGATTGTGTCAGTTTTACCTGAGATAAGCAGCCAACAGACTCCAGCTATGGTTGTGATTGCAAGGGACTAGAACTCAGATCACCCGGCGACTGGGCTCACTGCTTTCCCTAACCCCACGATGGTTCCTAATGGAAGCTTACCACCCTGCCCCTTTGAGAGGAAGCCACTCAAAAAACTTTTTCCTCCAGGTCACACGGGTGATTTTTAATGAGAATCTTCAACAGCTTGAGAAGTTACGTAGGCATGTGCTGAGCAAAGTCACTTGATCCTGGCCTCTTAGAAGACCCCCTTGCCCTACTGACACTGAATGTGGTTGGCAAGAGCCTTATTTCTTAGGAATTTTGTTTGTTTGTTTGTTCGTTCATTTGTTTGTTTGTCTGTTTGTTTTTACAGAAGTTAATCTCTTTCCAGGTCCTTGGGAAAAATGTGTCAAAGACCATAAGGCTGCTGCCCCCAATATTCAACTCAGCTGGCCTCTTGCTGCTCTATGTGGGCTGTGTCAGCCCCTCCTTTTAAGCATAGGGGCACAAGGCCTTGGGTATGACAGCTACAAGGTGCTATTCATGGACAACCATGACTGAGTGGGCTCCAATCCAGAGAAGTGGAGCATTGAAAAGAATCCCCCACTTCCAGCCTGCTAAGTGGGAATAGAGATCATTTAGATGAAGGGGTTTGTATACCTCTTGATGGGGACTCATCTATGGATGGACCCAGAGCATTTCTAAAATCCCTGAAATTACTCACAAAATTTTACCTATGTGTCATATGTGAGTGACTTTAGGAAGAGAGTAGAGAGTGTGCATTGGTTTTTAAGAGGGTAGAAGTTATGTGGTCACTTGGAATCAAAGGCCTACTGAAATCAACTGTTAGGTGGATAGAATGGCTGATGAGATGCATCATTATGGGCTTATGAAGAATGCAGAATGCTAGGTATTTCTCACTGCATTAAAAAATTTAAAGGAAAAATGTTATAGGCTCTGGGTTATACATCTTTGGCTCAAGGCACAATAGGAGAACTAGGGAGTTTTTATAACTGCTACAAATGAATCCTATTTTTTATATCCACAGGGTAGATATAAGCAAAAATGAGAATCAAAATCTGATCCTATAAGCTGCAGAATTCTTAAAACCATTTATGATGCTTTGAGCACAAATTAGGGCACTAGACTGGTTTAAAAAAAAAATGGTACCCTGAGAATTAAATTGATAATATTTGGAGGAGTTAGTTGACTCTCAGTATTCTAAACTCCCAAATCCCACTGATGACCCTTTTGCAGTGGAAATGGCCATTCCTACTCTATCCGAAGAGTGTGATGCTGCCTCTGTTTAAGAGCCCACACTGACCTCACCTGAGGTGGTTACATTGCACAGGAACATTAATTTTCCTCATATCCCATACCCAACATCTCCCATTGCCTTTAGGCTGCACTCCAGACTCTAGAGTCAGATCAAACTCAAAGTCAGACCTATAAGGGGAAGGGCATAACACTAAAAATAATTGCAAAATTTGCAGATTCATCAGTAAAAACTGGGGAAATGTATTAAATGGATACTGAAAGCACTGTGCACAGGAGGCAGAAGCAGTTGTAGTTCCAGCTGCATCCGTCAGTGTGAATGCACTTACTAGACTCTCTGGATTCAGTGTGTTGGAGACAGCTGTGGTTCTAACTGGCTTATTGGGTTGAGTGAGACTGGACTAAATAGTGAGTTACACTGAATGTAGTGTAAATGCCAGAAATTCATTGGTACAATATAGGAGACGAAATTCACAGACATAAGAGGATGGAAGTGTTGGAAGGGACTTATTATGCTAAATAAGATTTAGAGGAGGCTGCTTATTTGTTTGAACTGAGCTCTTGCACCAGGCCCAACAAACCGAACCAAACTGGAGCCACTCTTGCTGAAGTTCCACATCACCAAGCTGAAACTAAGCTGTTAATCGAACTTTCCAAGAAATCAGGAGAGAGAGAGAATAACCAAATCTCCAAAGAGGCCAGTTTTAGCCTGCATGATTTTAAAAAGTTATTTTTGCTTTACAAGAAAAGTAACTTTGAAACAACTAACCCACTTTTTGTTATATTTCTGCTTTCCTCAGCCGTTTTCTGTCTATAAAACCAACCTCCTTTGCTTGGCTCAATGGAACACTCATTGTGTTTTATGAGTTGTTGTCTTATTCTAGAATTGCAGATAAAAACCAATTAAGATCTTTAAACTGAATTTGTTGTAATTTGTCTTTTGACAATCATGTGTGACCTGCTCACCCAACCCTTAACAATATGTTTCCAGAGGGCTCCAGAGACACTTCCTTCACTGGGGCATTGAGAGTTACATTATATTTCCACATACCCAATTCCTTGAATCAGACTCAATTCCTTCCCATCCCAGATGGAACTATAAGCAAATCACAGTGATTTTCCCTTCAAAATACATCTATAATCCAAGTGAGGTAGGAGGAGGGCTCAGACACCGGACCAAATTGAGGACTAGTTAAGACAGGGTCAAGGTGAAAGCAGCTTTCTATAAGACACCCCACCAGTGTTCCATGTCAGTTTACCATTGCCATGGCAACACCTAAGATTTACTGCCCCTTTCCATGGCAACACCAGAAGTTACTGCCCCTTTTCTAGAAATTTCTGAATAGCCCATCCCTTAATTTGCATATAATTAAAAGTGGTTATAAATGTGACTGCAGAACTGCCCCTGAGCCGCTGCACTAGGCACACTGCATTATGGGGTAGCCCTGCTCTGCAAGGAGCAGGACCTCTGCTGTGGCCATACACTGCCACTTCAATAACAGCTGCTACCACTACCACCTCACCCTTTAATTCTTTCCTGGGTGAAGCTAAGAACTCTCCCTGGCTAAGCCCCAAATTTGGGGCTTGATCACCCTGCATCACAAGTATGTCTTATCAAAACTGCTGCTATCTCTCCCGGTTACTTACATTAGGTGGCTGGTTTATCTCCCTGACTCTTCTGCTGTTGGTCCCCTTCCTACTACCCTCCACACAATAGTCAGAGTGATTCTGTGTTGTTTCTTTTCCAATAACCAATTCTCTAGTTCTCTGGTACCAACTGAGTTTCCTATCATTACTGACAATAACTACCCAGAGTTAGGACAGACCTTCACAAGTTAAGGGTTCTACAAGTTCCACAAGACTGCCTGTACTTCAGGACCCAGAAACAAGGGCCCAGCAACATATGGGGTCCCCAGACTACCTGCACTTCTTCCTGGTCAACTGCAAATTCAAGAGTTCCCACTACTTCTCTGTCTCCTTCAGTTTGATAATTCGCTAGAGTGATTCACAGAACTAAGGAAAACAAAGGCTATAACTCAGGAACAGCCAAAGGGAAGAGATGCATAGGTGAAGGCATTGGAAGATTAAGGGTGGGGTGTGCAGAACTTCCATGCCTTCTCCAGGCAGTTGAACTTCCCAGCACATCAATATGTTCATCCACCTGGAAGCTCCCCTACCCTAGTAGTTCCAGAGTTTTAATGGAGCTTTTATTCCATAGGCATGTTTAATTAAATCATTGGCCACTGGTGAATGAACTCCATCTCCAGTCCCACTCCTCTCACTGCAGCTAGGGGGTAAGGCTGGAAGTTCTAACCCTCTAAGCATGGGTTGGTTCTTCTGGTGACAAGCCCCATCCTGAAACTCTCTAGGGCTTTTCCACCCCTTGAATCATCTTGTTTACATACAAAAGACACTCCTATCACTCAGCAAATTCCAAAGGTTTTAGGAATTCTGTGCCAGAAACTGGAGATGAAGACCACATGTATTTTTTATATCACCTTCGGCTAAACCACAAACCATAGTATGTCACAACTCTGTACAAAATCCACATTTCCTTCAGAGTACAAGCCAAGATTCCCACAATGGCCCATAAAACAATACATTCTGGTCCCCCTGCCCTTCCCCTAACTAACTCCCTTCCAGCCACAAAGGCCTCAAATAATATAGGCAGGTTCCCACTACAGGTTCTGCACAGTTGCTATTTCCTCTAACCAGGCGCTCTGCCCCCAGAAATCAAGATGGCTCCATCCCTCTCTCCTTTTCTCAGAGATCATCTGAGTTGTAAGGCCTTATCTGACCTCCCTATTTAAACTGTGACTCTCTTCTAAGACTCCATTGTTTTATTTTCCTCCAAATCACATATCACCACCTTGCATAGTATGTGTTTTTTTTATTATCTAATTCCCTCCACTAAAATGGATCTTCTTCTTCTTGTAGATTTTTTTAAATGTTTTGTTGATATGTTATAGTAGTACATATTTTAGGGGTATGTGTGATATTTTTATACCTTTATACAATGTGTAATAATCAAATTCGTATCATTGGGATATATATCACCTCAAACATTTATCTTTTCTTTGTGTTAGAAATGTTAGAATTCTTCTCAATGAATTATTGTTAACTATAATTTCCCTACTATACTAGTGAATACTAGAACTTATTTCTTCTATCTAACTGTATATTTTTATGCCTTAATACATTTATGTTCGTACCTCCCTTTCCTTTTCCCTTCCCAGCCTTTGGTGACCACCATTCTATCCTTTCCTTCCATGACATCCACCTTCTAAACTCTCCCATATAAGTAAAACACATGATGTTTGTCTTTCTGTGCCTGGCTTATTTCACTTAGCATAATGACCTCCAGTTCCATCTATGTTGCTTCAAATGATAAGATTTTTCATGGTCAAATAATATTCCATTCTGCATATGTACATTTTCTTTATCCATTTATTTATTAAGGGACACTTAGATTGATTCCTTATCTTGGGTATTGTGAATAATAAGGCAATAAATATGGGAGTAAAGATACCGCTTTCAGATACTGATTACTTTTCTTTTGGATATATACTCAGCAATGGAATTGCTGGATCATATAGTAGCTTTATTTTTAGTTTTTGTAGGAACCTCCATACTTTTCCCATAATTGTGTACTATTTTCCTCCCCAACAGTGTATGCATGTTCCCTTTTCTCCACATCCCCACAAGTATTTGTTAGTTTTTGTCTCTTTGATAATAGCCATTCTAACTCAGATGATATCTCATTGTGGTTTCAATTTGCTTTCCCTGATGATTAGGGATGTTGGCCATTCTTCATATATCTACTGGCCATTAGTATTTGAAAGAGATAGAGACACAAAAATCCCTTCAAAAAATCACTGAATCCAGGAGCTGGTTTTTTGAAAAGATCAACAAAATTGATAAACTGCTAGCAGGACTAATGAAGAAGAAAAAGAGGGAAGAATCAAATAGATGCAATAAAAAACAATAAAGGAAATATCACTACTGATCCTACAGAAATACAAAATACCATCAGAGAATACCCTAAACACCTCTACACAAATAAACTAGAAAATCTAGAAGAAATGGATAAATTCCTGGACACATACACCCTCCCAAGACTAAACCAGAAAGAAGTTTAATCTCTGAATAGACCAAAAACAGGCTTTGAAATTGAGGCAATAATTAATAGCCTACCAACCAAAAAAAGTCCAGGACCAGTCAGATTCACAGCCGAATTCTACCAGAGGTACAAAGAGGAGCTAGTACCATTCCTTCTGAAACTATTTCAATCAATAGAAAAAGAGGGAATCCTCCCTAACTCTTTTTATGAGGCCATCATCATGCTGATACCAAAGCCTGGAGGAGACACAACAAAAAAAGAGAATTGTAGACCAAAATCCCTGATGAATATCGATGCGAAAATCCTCAGTAAAATACTGGCAAACCAAATCCAGCAGCACATCAAAAAGCTTATCCACCACAATCAAGTCACCTTCATCCTTGGAATGCAAGGCTGATTCAAGGTACACAAATCAATAAACATAATCCATCACATAAACAGAACCAATGATAAAAACCACATGATTATCTCAATAGATGCAGAAAAGGCCTTCAACAAAATTCAACAGCTCTTCATGCTAAAAAATCTCAATAAACTAGGTATTGATGGGATGTATTTCAAAATAATAAGCGCTATTTATGACAAACCCACAGCCAATATCATACTAAATGGGCAAAAACTGGAAGCATTCCCTTTGAAAACCAACACAAAACAAGGATACCCTCTGTCACCACTCCTGTTCAACATAGTGTTGGAAGTTCAGGCCAGGGCAATCAAGGAAGAGAAAGAAGTAAAGGATATTCAATTAGGAAACAAGCAGGGCAATCAAGGAAGAGAAAGAAGTAAAGGATATTCAATTAGGAAACAAGGAAGTCAAACTGTCCCTGTTCGCAAATGACATGATTGTATATTTAGGAAACCTCATCGTCTCAACCCAAAATCTCCTTAAGCTGATAAGCAATTTCAGCAAAGTCTCAGGATACAAAATCAATGTGCAAAAATCACAGGCATTCCTATACACCAATAATAGACACACGGAGAGCCAAATCATGAGTGACCTCTCATTCACAATTACTTCAAAGAGAAAAAAATACCTAAGAATCCAACTTACAAGGGATGTGAAGGACCTCTTCAAGAACTACAAACCACTGTTCAACAAAATAAAAGAGGGCACAAACAAATGGAAGAACATTCCATGCTCATGGATAGGAAGAGTCAATATTGTGAAAATGGCCATACTGTCCAAAGTAATTTATAGATTCAGTGCTATCCCCATCAAGCTACCACTGACTTTCTTCACAGAATTGGAAAAAACTACTTTAAAGTTCATATGAAACCAAAAAAGAGCCCTCATAGCCAAGACAATCCTAAGCAGAAAGAACAAAGCTGGAGGCATCAGGCTATGTAACTTCAAACTATACTACAAGATTACAGTAACCAAAACAGCATGATACTGGTACAAAAACAGGAATATAGACCAATGGAACTGAACAGAGGCCTCAGAAATAACACCGCACATTTGCAACCATCTGATCTTTGACAAACCTGACAAAAACAGGAAATGGGGAAGGGATTCCCTATTTAATAAATGGTGCTGGGAAGACTGGCTAGCTATATGTAGAAAGCTGAAACTGGATCCCTTCCTTACACCTTATACAAAAATTAACTCAAGCTGTATTAAAAACTTAACTGTAAGTCCTAACACCATAAAAACCACAGAAAAAACGTAGGCAATACCATTCAGGACATAGACATGGGCAAAAACTTCATCACTAAAACACCAAAAGCAATGGCAACAAAAGCCAAAATAGACAAATGGGATCTAATTAAACTAAAGAGCTTCTGTACAGCAAAAGAAACTACCATCAGAGTGATCAGGCAACCTACAGAATGGGAGAAAATTTTTGCAATCTACCCATCTGACAAAGGGCTAATATCCAGAATCTACAAAGAACTTAAACAGATTTACAAGAAAAAAACAATCCCATCAAAAAGTGGGCAAAGGATATGAACAGACACTTCTCAAAAGAAGACATTTATGCAGCCAATAGACATATGCAAAAATGCTCATCATCACTGGTCATCAGAGAAATGCAAATCAAAACCACAATGAAATACCATCCCACACCAGTGAGAATGGTAATCATTAAGAAGTCAGGAAACAATAGATGTTGGAGAGGATGCGGAAAATAGGAATGCTTTTACTCTGTTGGTGGGAGTGTAAATTAGTTCAACCATTGTGGAAGACAGTGTGGTGATTCCTCAAGGATATAGAACTAGAAATACCATTTGACCTAGTGATCTCATTACTGGGCATATACCCAAAGGATTATAAATCATTCTACGATAAAGACACATGCACACGTATGTTTATTGTGGCACTATTCACAATAGCAAAGATTTGGAACCAACCCAAATGTCCATCAATGATAGACTGGATTAAGAAAATGTGACACATACACACCATGAAATACTATGCAGCCATAAAAAGGATGAGTTCCTGTCCTTTGCAGGGACATGGATGAAGCTGGAAACCATCATTCTCAGCAAATTATCACAAGGACAGAAAACCAAACACCACATGTTCTCACCCATATGTGGGTGTTGAACAATGAGAACACATGGACACAGGTTGGGGAACATCATACACCAGGGGTGGGGGGCTGGAGGAAGGATAGAATTAAGAGAAATACCTAATGTAAATGATGAGTTGATAGGTGCAGCACACCAACATGGCACATGTATACCTATGTTACAAACCTGCACATTGTGGACATGTACCCTAGAACTTAAAGTATAACAAAAAAAATCTGTTGCAATGGTCATATGCTTTTTGTCCTTGATTCTGTTGATGTGATATATCATGCTTATTAATTTGCATATTTTGAACCATTCTTGCACCCTTGGAATGAATCCCACTTGATTATGGTGAATGATCATTTCATATGTGTTGTTGAATTTGGTTTTCTAGTATTCTGTGGAGGTTTTTTTGTATGTATTCACTGCAGATATTCCTTTTTTGTCGTGTCCTTGTCTGATTTTGGTACTTAGGTAATGCCAAGCTCATAAGATGAGTTTGAAAAGATTCCCTCTTCTTCAATATTTTTGAAGAGTTTGAGTAGAATTGGCATTGGTTCCTAAGTGTTTGGTAGAATTCAGCAGTAAAGTTATCAGGTCCTAGGCTTTTCTTTGATGGGAAATATTTTATTATAGCTTTGATCTTATTACTCATTATTAGTTTGTTTGGGTTCTCTATCTCTTCATAGTTCAATATTGGTAGGTTGTATGTGTCCAGGAATTTATCCATTTCTTCTAGGTTTTCCAATTTTCTGGCATATAGTTGTTCAAAATAGTCTCTAATGATTCTTTGTATTTCTGTGGTCTCAGTTGTAATGTCTCCTTTTTCAGTTATGATTTTGTTTATCTGGGTCTTCTTCTTTTTTTCTTAGTCTAGCTAAAGTTTTGTCAATTTTGTTTATCATTTTAATAAAATGGATCTTTCAAGATCCTCTCTTTGTCTTTGATCTTTGAGAATTTGATTATAGTATATCTTACAGTAGTTTATTTGGGCAAACTTGCACTGGTGACCTTTGAAACCTTGATGTATCTGGATATTTATACTTTTCTCGGGTTTGGAAAGTTTTCTTTTATTATTTCTTTGAGTAAGCTTTCCACCCTTTTGTCTTTCTCAGTTTCCTCCCTAACTCCAATAATCTGAATGTTTAATGTCCCGTAGATCCTGTAGGCTTCCTTCATTCCTTTATATTCTTTTGTTTTCTCTCCTCTGAGAAAACTATTTTCAAATAGTTTGTCTCCAAGGTCACTGATTCTTTCTTCTGTTTGATCAGTTCTGCTGTTGATGTTCTCTGTTTCTTTTTTTTTTTTCTATTTCATTCATTTCATTTTTTAGCTCTAGGATTTCCATTCCATTTTTTAAAATTATTTTGATATCTCTGTTCAATGTCTCTAATAAATTTTTAATTGATTCTGTGTGTTTTCTTGAAGTTTATTGAGCTTCTTAAAATAGTTATTTTCAATTATTTCTCTGAGAGATCACACATGTCTATCACTTTAGGGTCAGCCCTTGGTACCTGATTTTGTATGTTTGGTGATGTCATTTTTTGCTGAATGTTCTTGATGCTTATGGATATGGGATAATATCTGCACACTGAGGGATTAATATCTATTTTAGTCTTTGCAGTCTGGCTTGGCTTGTGGCTGTCCTTCTTCAGAGGGTTTTCCAGGGATTCTAAGCAGACTGACTATTGAATTCCCTGAGCTTTTGACTGCTGCAGCCATCTTAGCACTGGAGGATTCTCCAAACCCAAGGCTTGCCATGAGTTCTGCAGGGACTGCAAGTTAATGTGGCTTTCCAGCCTAGATAGGCCTGCATTCTGGTGCTCTTGCAGGAGATTTTTTACTGTGGATGGGCATAGAATCTTTGTTGTTGGGGGGGAATATTACATCTTACATCACTCTCTCTATCCAGTTTTTTTTTTTTTTTTTTTTTTTTGCCTCAGGTATTATGATACCTTGTTAGGAAAATGTACATTAAGGATTGTTATATCATCATTAAGAAATGTCCCCTTTATCATTCTGTAATACATCTTTTTCCTTACTCTGAAGTCTGTCTGAAATTGATATAGCTACTCCAGCTTTCTTTTGATTGGCATAATATGTTTTCCTCCATTCTTTTATTCTCTCTTTTAATTGTGGTTAAAAAACACAACATAAAATTTACCATCTTAACAATTTTTAACTGTACAGTTCTGAGCGCTAGGTATATTCACAGCCTTGTGAAACAGATCTCCCAAGCTTTTTCATCTCTATGCTGCATTAAAAAACAACTCCCATTTCCCCCTCCCTCAAACTCCTAGTAACCACCACTATATTTTCTATGTCTATGAACTGACTACTTTAGATACCTCATGTAAATGGCATCACACAGCATTTGTCTTTTTGTGACTGGCTTATTTCACTTAGCATAGTGTCTTCAAGGGTCATCCAGGTTGTAGCATGACAGGACTTCCTTCCTTTTTAAAGCTAATATTCTATTGCGTATATATTCACCTTTTGTTTATTCATTCATGTATCAGTGGACATTTAGATTGCTTCCACTTCTTGGTTACTATGAATGACACCACTGTAAACAAGGGTGTGCAAATATCTCTTTGAGACACTGCTTGCAATTCTGCTACATATATAACTAGAAGTGGAATACTGGTTCATATAGTGGTTCTATTTTTAATGTTTTTAGGAGCAGTCATACTTCTTTCCATAGTAGTTGCACCATTTTATAGTCCCAACAGTGTACAAGAGTTCCAGTTTCTCCACATCCTCAACAACACTTGTTATTTTCTGTTTTGTTTTGTTTGATGATAGCCATCTTAGTAGATGTGATATCACATTGTGCTTTTGATTTGCATTACCCTAATAATTAATGGTGTCAAGCATCTTTTCATATGCTTCTTGGTCATTTGCATATCATCTTTGGGGGAAAGTCTATTCAAATCCTTTGTCCTTTTTTTTTTTTTTTTTTTTTTTTGAGATAGAGTCTCACTCTGTCACCCAGGCTGGAGTGCAGTGGCACAATCTCAGCTTACTGCACCTCACCTCCCGGATTCAAGCAATTCTTCCTGCCTCAGCCTCCTGAGTAGCTGGGATTACAGGCCCCCACCACCACACCCAGCTAATTTTTGTATTTTTTAGTAGAGACAGGGTTTCGCCATGTGTTGGCCAGGCTGGTTTTGAATGCCTGACCTCAGGTGATCCGCCCAACTCAGCCACCCAAAGTGCTGGGATTACAGGTATGAGCCACCACGCCCGGCCGTATTTTTTTTTTTTTTTTTTTGCTTTTGCTTTTATTTATTTTTTTATTATACGTTAAGTTCTAGGGTACATGTGCACAACGTGCAGGTTTCTTGCATATGTATACATGTGCCATGTT
This sequence comes from Chlorocebus sabaeus, assembly GCF_047675955.1. Taxonomy (NCBI): domain Eukaryota; kingdom Metazoa; phylum Chordata; class Mammalia; order Primates; family Cercopithecidae; genus Chlorocebus; species Chlorocebus sabaeus. The sequence continues at coordinate 44,596,648 of NC_132908.1, read as the reverse complement.
GGTGTGCTGCACTCATTAATTCCTCATTTACATTAGGTATATCTCCTAAGACTATCCCTCCCTCCTCCCCCCACCCCACGACAGACCCCAGTGTGTGATGTTCGCCTTCCTGTGTTCAAGTGTTCTCATTGTTCAATTCCCACCTATGAGTGAGAACATGCGATATTTGGTTTTTTGTCCTTGCAATAGTTTGCTGAGAATGATGGTTTCCAACTTCATCCACGTCCCTACAAAGGACATGAACTCATTCTTTTTTATGGCTGCATGGTATTCCATGGTGTATATATGCCACATCTTCTTAATCCAGTCTATCACTGATGGACATTTGGGTTGTGAATAGTGCCACAATAAACATATGTGTGCATGTGTCTTTATAGCAGCATGACTTATAATCCTTTGAGTATATACCCAGTAATGGGATGGCTGGGTCAAATGGTATTTCTAGTTCTATATCCTTGAGGAATCACCACACTGTCTTCCACAATGGTTGAACTAGTTTACAGTCCCACCAACAGTGTAAAAGTGTTCCTATTTCTCCACATCCTCTCCAGCACCTGTTGTTTCCTGACTTTTTAATGATCACCATTCTAACTGGCATGAGATGGTATTTCATTGTGGTTTTGATTTGCATTTCTCTGATGGCAAGTGGTGATGACCATTTATTCATGTGTCTGTTGGCTACATAAATGTCTTCTTTTGAGAAGTGTCTGTTCATATCCTTTGCCCACTTTTTGATAGGGTTTTTGTCTTTTTCTTGTAAATCTGTTTGAGTTCTTTGTAGTTTCTGGATATTAGCCCTTTGTCAGGTGAGTAGATTGCAAAAATTTTCTCCCATTCTGTAGGTTGCCTCTTCACTCTGATGGTAGTTTCTTTTGCTGTACAGAAGCTCTTTAGTTTAATTAGATCCCATTTGTCTATTTTGGCTTTTGTTTCCATTGCTTTTGGTGTTTTATACATGAAGTTCTTGCCTGTGCCTATGTCCTGAATGGTACTGCCTAGGTTTTCTTCTAGGGTTTTCATGGTTTTAGGTCTAACATTTCAGTCTTTAATCCATCTTGAATTAATTTTTGTATAAGGTGTAAGGAAGGGTTCCAGTTTCAGCTTTCTACATATGGCTAGCCAGTTTTCCCAGTACCATTTATTAAATAGGGAATCCTTTCCCCATTTCTTGTTTTCGTCAGGTTTGTCAAAGATCAGATGGTTGTAGATGTGTGGTATTACTGCTGAGGCCTCTGTTCTGTTCCATTGGTCTATATCTGTTTTTGTACCAGTACCATGCTGCTTTGGTTACTGTAGCCTTGTAGTATAGTTTGAAGTTACATAGCATGATGCTTCCAGCTTTATTCTTTTTGTTTAGGGCTGTCTTGGCAATGCAGGTTCTTTTTTGGTTTTATGGGAACTTTAAAGTAGTTTTTTCCAATTCTGTGAAGAAAGTCATTGGTAGCTTGATGGGGATGGCATTGAATCTATAAATTACCTTTGGCAGTATGGCCATTTTCACAATATTGATTCTTCCTACCCATCAGCATGGAATGTTCTTCGATTTGCTTGTGTCCTCTTTTGTTTCGTTGAGCAGTGGTTTGTAGTTCTCCTTGAAGAGGTCCTTCACATCCCTTGTAAGTTGGATTCCTAGGTAGTTTATTCTCTTTGAAGCAATTGTGAATGGGAGTTCACTCATGATTTGGCTCTCTGTCTGTTATTGGTGTATGAGAATGCTTGTGATTTTTGCACATTGATTTTGTATCCTGAGACTTTGCTGAAGTTGCTTATCAGTTAAAGAGTTTGGGCTGAGATGATGGGGTTTTCTAAATATAGAATCATGTCATCTGCAAACAGGAACAATTTGACCTCCTGTTTTCCTAACTGAATACCCTTTATTTATTTCTCCTGCCTAATTGTCCTGGCTAGAACTTCCAACACTATGTTGAATAGAAGTGGTGAGAGAGGGCATCTCTGTCTTGTGCCAGTTTTCAAAGGGAATGCTTCCAGTTTTTGATTGTGGGTTTGCTATAAATAGCTCTTATTATTTTGAGATACGCCCCATCAATATCTAGTTTATTGAGAGTTTTTAGCATGAAGGGCTGTTGAATTTTGTCAAAGACCTTTTCTGCATCTATTGAGATAATCATGTGGTTTTTGTCTTTGGTTCTGTTTATATGCTGGATTACGCTTATTGATTTGTGTATGTTAAACCAGCCTTGCAATGCCAGGGATGAAGCCCACTTGATCATGGTGGATAAGCTTTTTGATGTGCTGCTGGATTTGGTTTGCCAGTATTTTATTGAGGATTTTTGCATCAATGTTCATCAGGGATATTGGCCTAAAATTCTCTTTTTTTTGTTGTTGTGTCTCTGGCAGGCTTTGGTATCAAGATGATGCTGGCCTCATAAAATGAGAGGGAGGATTCCCTCTTTTTCTATTGATTGAAATAGTTTCAGAAGGAATGGTATCAACTCCTCTTTGTACCTCTGGTAGAACTCAGCTGTGAATCCATCTGGTCCTGGACTTTTTTTGGTTGGTAGGCTATTAATTATTGCCTCAATTTCAGAGCCTGTTATTGGTCTATTCAGGGATTCAACTTCCTGGTTTAGTCTTGGGAGGGTGTATGTGTCCAGGATTTTATCAACTTCTTCTATATTTCCTACTTTATTTGCCTAGAGGGGGTTATAGTATTCTCTGATGGTAGTTTGTATTTCTGTGGGATTGGTGGTGATATTCCCTTTATCATTTTTTATTGTATCTATTTGATTCTTCTCTCTTTTATTCTTTATTAGTCTTGCTAGCAGTCTATCAATTTTGTTGATCTTTTCAAAAAGCCAGCTCCTGGATTCCTTGTTTGAAGAGTTTTTTGTGTCTCTATCTCCTTCAGTTCTGCTCTGATCTTAGTCATTTCTTGCCTTCTGCTAGCTTTTGAATGTGTTTGTTCTTGCTTCTCTAGTTCTTTTAATTGTGATGTTAGGGTGTCGATTTTAGAACTTTCCCACTTTCTCTTGTGGGCATTTAGTACTATAAATTTCCCTCTACACACTGCTTTAAATGTGTCCCGGAGATTCTTGTGCATGGTGTCTTTGTTCTCATTGGTTTCAAAGAACATCTTTATTTCTGCCTTCATTTCATTATTTACCCAGTCGTCACTCAGGAGCAGGTTGTTCAGTTTCCATGTAGTTTTGTGGTTTTGAGTCAGTTTCTTATCTTGAGTTCTAATTTGATTGCACTGTAGTCTGAGAAATAGTTTTTTGTGATTTCTGTTCTTTTACATTTGCTGAGGAGTGTTTTACTTCCAACTATGTGTTCAGTTTTGGAATAAGTGTGATATAGTGCTGGGAAGAATGTACATTCTGTTGATTTGGGGTGGAGAGTTCTGTAGATGTCTATTAGGCCTGCTTGGTCCAGAGCAGAGTTGAAGTCCTGGATATCCTTGTTAACCTTCTGTCTTGTTGATCTTTCTAATATCGAAGTGGGGTGTTAAAATCTCCCATTATTATTGTGTGGGAGTCTAAGTCCCTTTGTAGGCCTCTAAGGACTTTCTTTAGGAATCCGAGTGCTCCTGTATTGGGTACATACATATTTAGAACAGTTCACTCTTCTTGTTGAACTGATCGCTTTACCGTCATGTAAATTAAAATTGTCCCTTTTGATCTTTGTTGGTTTAAAGCCTGTTTTTTTGAGATACTAGGATTGCAACCCCTGCTTTTTTTTTTTTTTTTTTTTTTTTTTTTTTTTCCATTTGCTTGGTAGATCTTCCTCCATCTCTTTATTTTGAGCCTAGGTGTGTCTCTGCACGTGAGATGGTTCTCCTGAAACAGCACACTGATGGGTTTTGACTCTTTATCCAATTTGCCAGTCTATGTCTTTTATTTGGGGCATTTAGTCCATTACATTTAAGGTTAATATTCATTATGATGTTCACTGGTTATTTTGCCCATTAGTTGATGCAGTTTCTTCATAGCATTGATGTTCTTTACAATTTGGCATGTTTTTGCAGTGGCTGGTACTGGTTGTTCCTTCCACGTTTAGTGCTTACTTCAGGAGCTCTTGTAAGGCAGGCCTGGTGGTGATGAAATCTCTCAGCATTTGCTTGTCTGTAAAGGATTTTATTTCTCCTTCACTCATGAAGCTTAGTTTAGTTGGATATGAAATTCTGGGTTGAAAATTCTTTTCTTTAAGAATGTTGAATATTGGTCCCCGGTCTCTTCTGGCTTGTAGGGTTTTTGCTGAGAGATCTGCTGTTAGTCTCATGGGCTTCCCTTTGTGGGTAAACTGACCTTTTTCTCTGGCTGCCCTTAACATTTTTTCCTTCATTTCAACCTTGGTGAATATGACAATTTATGTGTCTTGGGGTTTCTCTTCTCAAGGAGTATATTATGTTGGTCTTTGTATTTCCTGAATTTGAATGTTGGCATGCCTTGCTAGGTTGGGGAAGTTCTCCAGGATAATATTCTCCAGAGTGTTTTCCAACTTGGTTCCATTCTCCCTGTCACTTTCAGGTACACCAATCAAATGTAGATTTGGTCTTTTCACATAGTCCCATATTTCTTGGAGGCTTTGTTAGTTTGTTTTTACTCTTTTGTCTCTAACCTTGTCTTCTCACTTTATTTCATTAATTTGATCTTCAGTTACTGATACCCTTTGTTCCACCTGATCAAATCAGCTATTGAAGGTTGTGCATGCATCAAGAAGTTCTCATGCCATGGTTTTCAGCTCCATCTGGTCATTTAAGGTCTTCTCTACACTGTTTATTCTAGTTAGCCATTCATCTAACCTTTTTTCTGGGTTTTTAGCTTCCTTGCAATGGGTTCAAAAATCCGCCTTTAGCGCAGAGAAGTTTGTTATTACCCACCTTCTGAAGCCTACTTCGGTCAACTTCAAAGTCATTCTCCCTCCAGCTTTGTTCCATTACTGATGAGGAGCTGTGATCCTTTGGAGGAGAAGGGGCACTCTGGTTTTTAGAATTTTCAGCTTTCCTGCTCTGGTTTCTCCACATCTTTGTGTTTTTATCTACCTTTGCTCTTTGATATTGGTGACCTACAGATGGGGTTTTGGTGTGGATGTCCTTATTGTTGATGCTGATGCTATTCCCTTCTGTTTGTTAGTTTTCCTTCTAACAGTCAGGTCCCTCAGCTGCAGTTCTGTTGGAGTTTGCTGAAGGTCTCCTCCAGACCCTGTTTGCCTGGGTATCACCAGCGGAGGCTCAGTCGGAAATGCAGAAGTCACCGGTCTTCTGCATCGATCACGCTGGGAGCTGCAGACCTGAGCTGCTTGTGTTCAGCCATCTTGGAATGCAACCTGTTTGTTTTTCCAATTTAAATATGATATCCCTACATGTAGACACTTTTGATCTAGGCCCTCCCTGAGCTTCCTGAATCTGTGGTTTTGCATATCTGTCATTAATTTTTGAAAATTCTCAACCATTATTGCGTCAAATGATTCTGTTGTTTTCTCCTCATTCTAGAATTCACATTACATATATGTTATGCCTTTTGTAATTGCCCCCTTGTTCTTCGATATTCTGCTTCATTTTTTACTCTTTATTTCCTTTGTATTTCAGTTTGAGGAGTTTTCTAGTGATGTATCCTTTTTTTCCTGTACTTCTGCATGTTTTGGATTTATTTTGCTCTTTTTAAAGTTTAGGCTCCTGAAGTGAGAGCTTAGATTATTTGTGTTAGACTTTTCCTCTTTTCTAATGGCATTTTGTACTATAAATTTAACTTTCAGCACCTTTTTAGCTTTGTTACATGTAGTTTTATATGTTATATTCTCATTTCCATTTAGTTTGGTGTATTTTTTTATTTATCTAAGAACTTCCTCTTTGATGTGTGAGTTATTTAGAAATATATTGTTTAGTTGTCAAACTCCTGGCAATTTTTCTGTTATATTTATCTTATTGATTTCTAGTTTGATTCTATTGTGGTTAGAAAATATGTTCTTCGGCTATTACTTAAAAATCAAAAAATAACAGATGCTGGAAAAGTTGTGGAGGAAAGGGAACCCTTATATACTGTTGGTGGGAGTGTAAGTTAGTTCAACCATTGTGGAAAAAGTATGGCGATTCCTTAAAGAGCTAAAAGCAGAACTACCATTCAACCTAGCAATCCGATTCCTGGGTATATACCCAGAGGGATATAAACCATTCTACCCTAAAGACACATGCACAAATGTTCATTGCAGCACTGTTCACAATAGCAAAGACATGGAATCAATCTAAATGCCTATCAATGACAGACTGGATAAAAAAAATGTGGTACATATACACCATGAAATATTATGCAGCCATAAAAAGACAAGATCATGTCTTTTGCAGGAACATGGATGGAGATACAGGCCATTATCCTAAGCAAACTGACAAACCAAATATCACATATTCTCACTTATATGTGGGAGCTAAATGATAAGAACCTATAAACACAAAGAAGGAAACAATAGACACTGGGGTCTACTTGAGTGGGGATGGAAGGAGGGAGAAGACCAGAAAAGATAACTATTAGGTACTGAGCTTAATACCTGGGTGATGTAATAATATGTACACCAAACCCCTGTGACACATGTTTATCTATGTAACAAGCCTTCACATGTACCCTGAAACCTAAAAAGAAAAAATAAGAAAATACACGTTCTGTCTGATTTTAATTTTAAAATTTTGCCGGCATTTGTTTTATGGTTCAGGACATGAACTGTCTTGGAATATGTTCCAAAGGCACTTGAAAAGAATCTGTATTCTGCTGTTATGGGTAGAATATGCTATAAATTTGATCCTGTTGGTTGATGGTTTTGTTCAGTTCCTTTATAACTTGCTGCTTTTCTGTCTAGTTGTTCTATTGTGGATTTGTGTATTTCTCCTCTCAGTTCTATCAGTTTCTGCTACATATCTTTTTCAGCTGTGTTGTTTTATGCATATGGTTTTAGAATTCCTATGTTTTGTTAGTGGATTGGCCCTTTTATCATTGTATAATGCCTCTCTCTGTCACTGATAATTTTATTTGCTCTGAATTCTACTTTGTATGATATTAATACAGCCACATCAGCTTTCTTTTGATTAATGCTTACGTGGTATATTTTTCCACCATTTTACTTTTACTTTTAATTTGCCTATTTTGTTACATTTGAAATGAGTTTCTAATAGATTTTGTATACTTAGGTCCTGTTTTTTATTCACTCTGCAAATTTATCTTTTACTTGGAGTAGATATACACCATTTACATTCAACATAATTGTTTATATGTTAGGGCTTAGGTCTGTGTATTTACCTTTCTTTTTTTTTTTTCTTTTTTTTCTTTTTTTTTTTTTTTTTTTTTTTTTTTTGGTTCGTTCTCTCCATTCTGCTTTCCTTTGCATGTTCTCTTATGGGTCACAGGAACTTTTTTTAGAATTCCATTTTGATTTATCTATGGTGATCTTCAGTGTATCTCTTACTATAACTTCTTTAATGGTTATTCTAGGTATTATGTGTGTGTGCATATGTGTACACATATATATGTATGTGTGTATATGTATACACTAGAGTCATTGTTTTACTAGCTTGTGTGGCATACAAAAATCTTACCTTCCTTTACTTTCTTTTACCCTCCTCTATTTATAATATAATTGTCTTAAGTATTTTCTCTCTATGTATTTAGAATTCAAGAGGATAGCAAAGTGTATTGTCTTAGCCATATTTTTCCTTACCATGTCCCTTCTTCTTTCCTGATGTTTCTAGATTTCTACTTTATCATTTCCTTTCTGTTTAGAGAATTTGCTTTAGTCATTCTTTGAGGATAGGTCTACAGGCAACAAATTTACTTAGGTTTCCCTTGTATGAGAATATCATGTTTTCCCCTTAATTTTTGAAAAATATTTTCACTGGGTATAGGATTGTTGGTTAACAGTTTTGTTTTCTCTTAGCACCTGAAAAATATTGTGCCACTTCCTTCTGACACTCATTATTTCTTTCAGAAAAATGTTGTCGTTCTAATTTTTTCCTAATAGTGAAAATGTCATTTTTCCTTTGGATTTCAAGATTTTTTTTCTTTAGTTCTCAGAAGTTTAATCATGGTGCATCTTGGAATGAATTGTGAAGGTCTATCTTATTTGGGATCTGTAGGTTTATATCTCTTGACAAATTTGGGGACATTTTCGGTCATTATTCTTTAAGTACTTTTTCAGCCATACTCTTCTTTTTCCTCCTTCTGAGACTCCAATGCCACAAATATTAGATCTTTTGTGATAGTCTTTTATGTCCTGAAATCTTATTAAGTTTTTTAATTCTGTTTTCTCTCTGTTGTTTAGATTAATTTCTATTGTCCTCTTTTCACTTATTTTCTCCTCTATTCTCTTCAGCTGATGTTGATCTCATCCACTGGGGGTTTTTCTAGTCATTGTGTTTTTCAGTTCTAAAATTGCATTTGGTTGGTTTTTATGTTTTCTATTTGTTTGCTGAGACTTTTTATTTTTTTTACTTATCACAAGCATATTCATAATTGCCCATGGAAGTATTTTTATCATGACTCCTTTAAAATCTTTGTCAGATAATTCTAAAATTTCTGTCATCTGGTATTAATATGTATTAATTATCTTGTTTATTCAGTTTGAGCTCTTTCTGGTTCTTCTTATTTTGATAAGTAATTTTCTATTGAAAATTTGACATTTTCATATTATGTAATGAAACTCAAGATATCATTTAAAACTTCTTTAAGCTGTATTTTTCTGACACTACTCTGAAAGGGGAAGTAGGGGTGCTGCCCCGTTACTACTGGATGAGAGTAGAAGTTTGGGTTTCTCACTCAACCTCCACTGACACCCGTGTGTTGAGGGCTCTTTGTTATTGCTCAGCAGGACTGTGATTTTCAGCTCCTCACATGGTCTCCACTGACACTAGTGGGGGTGGCCGCATTATCACTAAGCTATAGTAAAGGTCTTGACTCCTCTAGTTTTGATTTGACACCTAACCAATGGGGAGAGGATGACTACCTCATAACTGCTGAATGTGATGTAAGCTCAGGTATTCCACATAATCTTTGCTGATACACAAAGTATACGGTCCCAGCTCCCTGCTTGTCTTCCTCTGACACCACCTTTTTGGGGTGGTATGGGGTTTCTTTCTACAGCCACACAAGGGTGAAAGTCTAAGTTTCCATTTGCCCCGTGATGGCATGGCAGGGCGGGGCAGGGGTGGTGCAGGGAAGGACAGAGACCATAGATGTTTTTCGTGGTGTTTGGCTGAAGTGAAGAGATCATTGCCTGAATATTTTTTTTCTTTTGAAAGACTTGCTGGTTCTGATAATTTAATAAACAAATTAAATGTTTTAAATTTCTTTTTCTTTTCAGATTCAAGGGTGGGTTTGTTACATAGATATATTGCATAATGCTAAGGTTTGGGCTTCAATTGAACCCATCACTCAAATAGTGGCCACAGTACCAAATAGGTAGTTTTTCAACCCTTGCCCTACTTCCTCCCTCTTTTGGAGTTCCCAGTGTCTATTGTTCCCATCTTTGTGTCTGTGTATACCCAATGTTTACCTCCTACTTATAAGTGCAAACATGTGATACCTGGTTTCTTGTTTCTGTGTTTTGTTTTTTGTTCATCCAATCTTGGATAAAGAAAATGTGGCACACGTGCACCATGGAATACTATGCAGTCATAAAAAAGAATGAAATCATGCCCTTTGTAGCAACATGGATGCAGCTGGAGGCCATTATCTTAAGCAAATTAACACATAAACAAAAAACCAAATACCACATGTTTTGGGGTATCTAAGTTGATTCGATGTCTTTGCTATTGTGAATAGTGCTGTGATGAACATACAAGTTCAGATGTCTTTTTGATTGAACAATGTATTTTCTTTAGGTTATATACCCAGTAATGAGATTGCTGAGTCTAATGGTAATTCTATTTTTAGTTCTTTGAGAAATCTCCAAATTGCTTTCCACAGGAGCTGAACTAATTTACAGTCCTACCAAAAATGTCTGAGTATTCCCTTTTCTCCATAATTTTGCCAACATATGTTCTTTTTTGACTTTTCAATAATAGCCATTCTGACTGGTGTGAGATGGTCTCTCAATGTGGTTTTGATTTGCATTTCTCTAATGATTAGTGATATTGAGCAGTTTTTTTATATATTTGTTGGTCACTTGTACATCTTCTTTTGAAAAGTGTTTGTTGAGGTCCTTTGCCCTCTTTTTAATGGAGTTGTTTGTTTTTTCTTATCAATTTGTTTACATTCCTTATAGATTCTGGACTGTTCCCTTGTTAGATGTTTAGTGTGCAAATATTTTCTCCTGTTTTATAAATTTTCTGGGTTTTTTGTTTTGTTTTTTTTTTTGAGACAGAGTCTCACTCTGTCACCAGGCTGGAATACAGTGGTGCAATCTCAGCTCACTGCAACCACTGCCTCCCAGGTTCAAGTGATTCTCCTGCCTCAGCCTCCCAAGTAGCTGGGGACTACAGGTGCACCCCACCATGCTGTGCAGAAACTGTTTAGTTTAATTAATTCCCAATTGTCAATATTTGTTTTTGTTGCATTTGCTTTTCAGGACTGAGCTATAAATTCTTTGCTTGGTTGTCTAAATATTTTCTATCTTCATGAGCTACTCCTTTCCTAGACCTTCACCGAGGCTTTTGTTGGTTTGTTTGTTTGCACTTATTATTATTTATAGGTTGCCAATTTATTCAGCTCCAAGTCTAGGATGTATCAGGCAAAAAGAAAGCCCAGAGTGCCCATCATCATATTGTTCATCAGTCCCAGAGTTCCCTAGCAGGCCTCCCTGCTTCTCTTCATGTTTCTTTGTCTTCTTATTCTTATTTTATATATAATGTCCAGGGATTTTAATTGTACTTAGAAGGAGGAATAGAGGGCCAGGAGCGGTGGCTCATGCCTGTCATCCCAGTAGTTTGGGAGGCTGAAGCAGGCTGATCACCTGAGGTCAGGGATTGGAGACCAGCCTAACCAACATGGAGAAATCCCATCTCTACTAAAAAAATACAAAATTAGCCAGCCATGGTGGCACATGCCTGTAATCCTAGCTACTCAGGAGGCTGAGGCAGAAAAATCACTTGAACCCAGGAGGCAGAGGTTGTGGTCAGACAAGATCACGCCATTGCACTCCAGTCAGGGTAAAAAGAGCAAAACTCTGCCAAAGAAAGAAAGAGAGAGAGAGAGAGGGAGAAAGAAGGAAAGAAAGAAAGAAAAGAAAGAGGAATAGAGAAAAGTACACTTACTCCATCTTCCCAGATATGGAAGAACCACTTTTACATTTGTCTTATTGAGTTGTATGTATAAAAAGCATTTGACAGAATCTAACATCCAGTTATATTTAACTAGATGTTTTATGACTTTTATGACTACAAGTCCTTTTTTAATATTTTTATTATAGTTTTTTCTTTCAGTCTGTGGTCTTTTTCTAAGAGTGTCTTTTGAAAAGTAGATGAATGGGTTTAATTGTGATGAAGTACAATTTATAATTTGGTGTGCTTTTTGTGTCATATTTAAGAAATCTTCCCAAATCCATGGTAACTAAAATTTGTGTCAATGTTTTCAAAGTTTTAACATTGTAGGTTTTACATGTAGATCTATGATCTTTCTTGTATTACAATCCATTGCTGTGTATTTGTATATGCCATGAAGTGAGGGTCAAGGGTCTCCCCCACCCATGAAGGCATTCCATTCTTCAAGAACCATTTGTCAAATATTAAATGGCCATATGTCTATGGGTCTATTTCTGGACTCTGTTCTACTATTCTATACATCTGTCTTTAGACAAGTGTCACAGTATTTGATTCTTGCAGCTTTATAATAGGTCTGGAAATAGGTAGGAAAGTCTTCTCACTGTGTTCTTTTTCTTCAAAATAATTTTGGTTATTTTAGGTCCTTTGTATTTTAACATAAATTTGAAATCAGTTTGTCAGTTTCAACAAAAAATGCCTGTAGATTTTGATTGCATTGACTATATACATCAATTTGGGAGGAAGTAATGTCCAAATAATATTGAGTATTCCAGTGCGTGGGTATGGACCCCATTTCTTTCTGTTGGCAATGTTTTGTAGTTTTCGGGGCACAGGTCTTCATATCCTTTGTCAATTTTATCCCTAAGTGTTTTCATATATTTTGGGGTTATGCTAAGTGGTATCTTTTTTTTTTTTTTTGAGATGGAGTCTTGCTCTGTCACCCAGGCTGGAGTGCAGTGGCATGATCTCGGCTCACTGCAACCTCCACCTCCCGGGTTCAAATGATTCTCCTGCCTCAGCCTCTGGAGTAGCTGAGATTACAGGTATGCACCACCATGCCTGGCTAATTTTTGTATTTTCAGTATAGACGGCGTTTCACCACATTGATCAGGCTGGCCTCGAACTCCTAAATTCAAGTGATCCACCCACCTCGGCCTCCCAAAATGCAGGGATTACCAGCATGAATCACCATGCCGGGCTGGTATTTGTTTTTAAATTTAAATTGTGATAATTTATTCTAAGCATATAAAAACAAAGTTTTTTTCCATGTTGATCTTGTACTCTGCAACTTTGCTAAACTCATTTATTTGTTCTAACAGATTTTTGTAAATTTCTGCATAGATGGTTATGTCATCTGCCAATAAAGACAGTTTACTTATTCCTTTTCAATCTTTTATTTCTTTTTCTTTCTTCTTGTGCTGGCTTAGACCTCCAACAAAATGTTCAACTGAAGTGGTGAGGAGGGACATTCTTGCTTTGTTCCGTATTGCATGGAGAAAGTATTCAGTTTTTCACCATTAAGTATGTTATTAGTTGTATGTGGGATTTTTTCGTAGTTGTTCTTTATCAGGTTAAGTTCCTTTTATTGCAAGTTTGCTGAGAGGTTATTATTTTTATTATAACTAGATGTTAGATTTTGTCAAATGCTTTTTATATATTTACTGAAATGATCATGTCATGTGTTTTCTTTTTCTGTTAATAAGTGTTTATAAGGTGAATTACAGTTCAATTTTCAAATATTTAATGAGCTTTTCATTTCTTACACAAGAATTTTTTTTCTGTATCTATTGAGATTTTTTTCACTTCTTTTTTTTAATATAGTGAATTGCATTGATTTTATTTTTAAAATTTGTGTATATTCATGGGGTACTAGCGCCATTTTGTTACATTCATATAGGATTGTGGTGAGGTCAGCGCCTTCAGTGTGTCCATCACTGGAGCAATGCACATTGTGCCCACCAAGTAACTCCATCATTGCCTGCCTCCCACTTACTCCCATCCCTCCGAGTCCCCACTGCTCATCATTCCACACTCAATTTCCATGTGTACATGTTACTTAGCCCCCACTTAGGAGTCAGAATATGCGGTATTTGTGTGTCTGAGTTGTTTCACTTAATATAATGGCCTCCAGGCCGAGGGTGGTGGATCACCTGAGGTCGGGAGCTCGAGACCATCCTGACCAACATGGTGAAACCCTGTCTCTACTAAAAGTACAAAAATTAGCTGGGTGTGGTGGTGGGCTTCTATAATCCCAGCTACTTTGGAGGCTGAGGCAGGAGAATCCTTTGAACCCAGGAGGCGGAGGTTGCAGTGAGCCAAGATTGTGCCACTACACTCCAGCCTGGGAGACAGAGTGAGACTCCATCTCAAAAAAAAAAAAAAAAAGAAAAGAAAGAAAACAGATAATGGCCTTCAGTTCCATCTTTGTTGCTTTGAAAGATGTTATTTCAGAATGCATTTATTTTTGAAAAGAGACTTAGAAGTTATCCTTTGTGGGCAGGGGATTAAGATAACGGCCACTCATAAAATGAGATCTTCCTTTTTCAATTAGAATGATGCCATCCAGGAGTCACAGAAGACAAGTGGCAGCACTTAAAGACCTGAAGCAAGCTGGGCACAGTTTCTGTAATTGGCAGCAGAGCCCAAAAGGTAATTAGAAATATGTGAAATAACATTGGGTGGGAGTTATTTAATCATTGGACTCTCTAACATCAAAACGATGAGTAACTCTATGGTCCTACCTGCTCTGTGTGATTGATCATGCTGTGGATCTAGCGAATGGGACTCTTTTGAGTCATTATTAAAAAAAAAAAATCACAGTCCCTTACTCAATTCCAAGGCCTGAGTCAATTCATAGACCCAGAGCCCTTGGAACAAAGGGAAAACCAGGTAAACATTAAGTAAGAATAGTAAGATAACACAAATGTATACTGAGAATCTTCTTCCTTGCCATGGCCAAGAGGACTAGAGACCAGAGTAACTGATGATTAAGAAAGTGAAAACACCAGAACCATTCAGAAATAATTAGACTCTGACTGTGAGTAAGCACTAGTTCTTGGGAAATTTTAGAGGGCACTATGATCCACTTGTCAAAGTGTGGACTTAGAAAATTTTCTTCCCATCTCTGTAACTTCAGAGTTGGTTAATTTAGAGGTTTTAGAATTCAAGAGGAAAATACTTCTAGCAGGAGGTTACAGCAACACTTCCATTAAGCTGAAAATAGAAAATTCCAGCCGATCATTTTGACCTCTTCATGCTGCTGGATAAACAACCAAAAAAATTATTGTGTTGGTCGAGGTAATTGGTTCTAATGTTTAAGAGGAAATAGGGGTGCTGCTACAATAACAAGAACAAGAAGGAATATTTCTGGAACCAGAAGGTCCTTGAGAGAAACTCCTGGCCAATATTGCACTGGGAACAGTCTCAGTGGGACTGTAAATCCAGATGTAAAAAGAGATTTCATGATCCTTTTCCTACCTCCCCAACAGCTATTAATGAGTGTGTACATGGCCTAAGCCTAACTGATTGGAAAATCTCTTCTTTTTTTCTTTCTTTCCTTTCTTTCTTTTTCTTTCTTTCTTTTCTTTCTTCTTTCTTTCTTTCCATTCGTTCTCTCTTTCTCTTTCTTTCTTTCTCCCTCCCTCTTTTCTCTTTCTTTCTTTCCATCCTTCTTTCTTTTGTTCATTCTTTTTCTTTCTCTCTTCTTTCTTTCTTCTTTTTGTTTCTTTCTTTCTTATTTCTCTTTCTCTCTCTGTCTCTCTCATCTTTTAGTCAAAGGTGATAGGATGAAAGAAATGGTTGGAGCTCGGTCACTCTAGCTGGCTATCCTGCAGAGAAAACCACTAGCTGCCCACTAATATCCATGCTCCCATCTCCCATAGTAAGCAAGCCTTCATCAACATTGGACCATACATCTCAGATAATTAGGAGAAAAAGAGATAGACTTATTTGTTCTTAAAGCCACTAACTTAAAGGGTTTCTCTCACAATCCTAATACATACCCTAATGGTCAATTAACTTCTATCTTGATCTTAGGCCTGGTGTCCAATCTTTATGCCAATTCAGTGATTTCTATAACCAATATGATAATTACAATTGTAATTACCCTTGGGTAAATGAATACTACAATCAGTCTTCAGCCATTGCATTAGCTGAAAGGAAATCAGTTGACAGTCCTCTGGAAACAATGCTCTGTCATAGGGGATGCAAGTGTGGCAGAGATTACTGGTTGTTGCCAAATCTGTTTTCTCCTTCTCTTGTAATAATAGATCCCCCACATTTGCAGAATACATGGCTATTCAGCATTCCTTGAAACAAGGTATATGACTAAGTCCTGGCCAGTGGAATGTAAGCAGAAGTGATTTGTGCAGCTTTCCAGTTGTGCTCTTAAAAGAGAGGAGAACATCCTCTCCTTACTCTGTCTGGAAAATAAATACAGTGTGTGATGCGCTGTACTAGTGTATCAGGGTGGCACAGCAGAGACAGCAAAAAAAAATATATATATATATACACACACACACACACACACACACACACACACACAGCCTGACACCATGGACTGCTATAAGAGAGAGAAAAACTTCTATCTTATTTAAAACACTTTTCGGGGTGGCGGGCAGGGGAGTCTCATTAGAACCAGTATCCTAATTGATGCACACGTGTTCTAATAACAAAACTGAGATGTTGAAAGGGACACTCAAATATGTGGATTAGGTGTCAGGAGAAGGGCTCTGGCTTCCCCAGGGCCGCTTACTTGCTAGGTGAGTTGGGCAAGTCCATTCCCTTCTCTGGATCTCAACTTCTCCATTGGTAAATGCAGCCCCTGACAGCTTGAACAGCCAAGACTAAGATGAGAACGTGCCATACCAAACATAACAATGAAAAAGAAAGTATAGGCACAAGCAAGTCCTGCCAAAGGCGAACAGATCCTCGGAAAACATCTTTTGAAATGCATGTAGTCGGGGCAACTCCATGCCCATTTATTTATTTATATTTATTTATTTATTTATTTATTTATTATGCTTGGTGTTCTTCTCCAAGACATTTGTGTTTTTGAATAAATCTTGCACATTCAGTGCCAAACTTGCATCTGCCTCCTCCTGCTGAGAAGTCATAATGCCATGTTTATGACACCAGCCTCTGTTTCCATGGGGATGATTGTATCAGTGTAATTCCAGCATTATGACTTCTGGGTACATTTGAGAAGATTGGTGAAAGCAATGAAAAATATTTAAGTGTACACATTTATTATGATCCCAATAACTCACAGGAATGATGCTGCTGAAAATAGAGACTAGGAATCAGACAGATGTCCACTAAAGGCTGAGGTCATTTTTTTCTGACGGCTAAAAAGGATGCTTAACCCCTAAGTCCTTCCTTCTTGAAGTCTTTGGTCTGCTTTATTTTAAATGGTTTGTTTTAGTTTTTCATATGACATAATTTCCATTAGGCATCTGTAAGGCTTTTATCTGCTCATTGCCTAAATCTTTCATCTGGATGGGGACTGCATTAAGCTCATCCTGAATAATGGCCTCTATTATTTAAATCCATTATTCAAATTCAATTTTTCTAAGAAGTTATCACTCCTACTCCATCTGCAAATATGAAAATTTAAATGTAAAGGTCCCTCTTCAAATTTTCCACAGGAAAAGAACATGTCATCCATTTAAGTGCATTCTTCAGACACTACACATTCTGTAAGAAGGCGATTTTAACCTATTTCTTTTTAAGATCAAAATTGAGATTTCAAAAAATTTTGCTAATTACAAAAGTAATTCATGTTTACTGTGAAAAAGAAAATCAAACACTGAAGAATCTGAAGTAGAAAGTAGCTTCCCAAAATTCTATCCAAAATTGCTATAACCCACAGAAACATTGTTTTATCTCTATATTTTTCTAAATGTTTAAATATTAAAAACACGAATATTTACATAAATTGAATCATATGATTCTGTGGCAGACAATTTTCCAAAGATGGTCGCAACAATATCCCTCATCCTGCATGCTTCTCTGCAAGTTCCTTGCCACTCTCCCATCAAGAAATGTTATTTTGCCTCCTCCCTGAATCTCAGCAGGACTTTGGATTGCTTCAATCAATAGAATAGAGCTGATACAATGTTATACTAATTCTGTGTATGGTCTTTAACTGGCCTGGCAACTTCCACTTCCTGCTTTTCGGAAGGTAGACATGTTAAGAAATAGAATTATCCTGAGACCACCATGCTAAGAAGAACTGAAAGATGAGATTCCTTTTTGAGAAGTAATGAAATCAAAGTGCGCCAAGGCACTAGAGATGCTTTTCAAATGCAGATTTGTCTGTTTGGTTGGTTTGTTGCTTGACTCTACTCTTACCTACATACGTATCAACACACACAACATGTAAGACTTGTAAGTGAAGAAGCCATCTTGGAAGTAGATCCTTCTCTCCCACCTGACCCGGCTGACTATAACACAAACCACCCAACCCAACCCTTCTTGAGTACTGATCTATTAAAGCAGAAGCAGAATAAAAGAGTTACTTTAAGCCCTTAAGTTCTGGCATTGTTTGCACCGTTGACATTTAAATAACCAAAACACATGGTTTGAGCATTTTTTATTTTAAAACAAATCCGTCTCACCTATTTAAGTAGCTCTCATAGTGTTCTGTCATATGCACTTACCCTATGTTAACTCAGCCTCAATATATGTACTTTTAGACTATTTTCCATTGTTATTATGCCGTAACAAATATTTCTTTACATTTATCTATATGTATCTGTTTTCAAAAATAAGTTCTTCTAAGTCGTATTACTGAGCCAAATGAGAATTCAAATATTACATTTTGATATCTTCAGCCTGATTATATTTCAGAAATGTACAAATTTATTCTCACACTAGGAACATGTAAGAGTTTCTCTCTCCCACACTTTCATCATCACTGGATTTTATCAATCTTTATCATTTTAGCCAATCTGCTGACATATACATAGTTTCATTTTTATTGTTCATTTTTTATATTTGGTAAGTTGCTGACTTATCAAGTATAAACCATTTCAAAATCATTTTAAAGCTTAGTTTCTTATATAAATAAATAATTTTATAAATGTGAGTCCAGCATACAGATAGTATATAGTATATATTGTATATATTATTGCTATTCACCAGTATTTCCATTCCTTCTTCCCTTCTAGAGGAGCACAAGAGGAACAGATTTTCCTGACTCTTTGAACTTGTCTATGACCATGTGCTTTGATTTGGGGTTTGGGGTATGGGGAGAACAAATTAACATGCATCAATTCCAGATGAAAACCTTTAATTGCTGGTACATAATACTTCATGTTCTCTCTTCCCTGGCTGCAGCCATCCAAAAAACATGTGTGGACAGAAAGAGTCCATAAGACCTAAATGTCCTGGAAGGTGAAGCCAAACTATTGAGAAAATTACCTGAAGAGTCTTCCAGAGGCTGAGACTTCACCTGAGCAAGAAATAAATGCTTCTTACATTAATGCATTGTGATATTGGACTGTTTAAGAATAAGAATAATCTAACCTACCCTGAGTGATATGATATATACATGTATGATCCTAGACACATCTTTCAAATGCAGATTTGGTTGGTTGGTTTGTAAGTTGCTTGACTCTACCCTTACCTACACATATATCAACACACATGACATAGGTCATCTTAGTAGAAGGGTTTTAAAATCTGATATGTATCTTTCTGTATTTTTCCTTTATACTCATAATACTATAGAAATATTCATAGTGTGTATGTAAAGTGGGATCCTAGTCTTTGTTTTACAAAAAGAAAGTAGACTATTTTGCACCTGTCTCTGTATCTCTCTGTGTTTCTTATTCCGTAAGTGGAACCCATCTTACAACTCTGATTCACTCATTTTACTGACTGCCCAGCAGAATGCAGTACGCATGATGCAGGAGAATTTATTCAACCAGTATTCCCCCATTATGGGCTTCCACTTTGATCTAGCTTTGTGGCATTGAAAACAATGCTGCAGTAAACATCTTAGTGCATTAATACATCCATTAATACATCTACTTTTACATCATGGGTTTTGTTTGTTTGTTTGTTTGTTTGTTTGTTTGTTTTGGGACAGAGTCTGGCAGTGTCAGCCAGGCTGGAGTGCAGTGGCATGATCATGGCCCTCTGCAACCTCCACTTCGCATCTCAACCTCCCAAGTAGCTGGGACTGTGGGCACGTGCCACCATGCCTGGCTAGTTTTTGTATTTTTTGTAGAGACGGAGTCTCCCTCTGTTGCCCAGGCTGGTCTTAAACTCCTGGGCTCAAGTGATCCACCCTCCTCAACCTCCCAAAGTGGTGGGGTTATAGGCATAAGCCACCACGCCTGGCCATCTACTTTTATTTCTATTGGCATTCTCAGGAGAGGCCTGGTAAGGTTAAAGGATACATGTGTTTTTATTTTTCATACATGCCACAAGATTACTTTAGCCAAAGGCTATGACACTGTGCATTTCCACCAGGAATATGAGAGTATTATATTCTTATATCCCTAAGAGCATTAAGTGTTGTAGCTCTCTCCAATGAATGTAAACTGGAATCTCACTGCTCTTTAAATTTGCATTCTCTTGGCTACCAGTGAATTTAAGCATCTTTTCGGTCATTATCATTTCTCTTATGGCATCTACGTTTCTTGTCCTTGTTAAGAAACTCACTGATGCCTATGTTACAAGATTTTCTTAAAAGAGTTTTTTTTGTTTGGTTGGTTTTAGGTTTTACACCTGCGCATTTCAATCCTAAGAAACTATTTTAAAATTAAGATATTATTTATATAAAATAAAATGCAACTATTTTAAGTGTACGGTGTCAGGCCTCTGAACCCAAGCCAAACCATTGCATCCCCTGTGACTTGCACGTCCGCCCAGAGTACCTGAAGTAACTGAAGAATCACAAAAGAAGTGAAAATGCCCTGCCCTGCCTTAACAGATGACATTCCACCACAAAAGAAGTGAAAATGGCAGGTCCTTGCCTTAAGTGATGACATTACCTAGTGAAAGTCCTTTTCTGGGCTCATCCTGGCTCAAAAAGTTCCACCACTGAGCACCTTGTGACTCCCACTCCTGCCTGCCAGAGAACAACCCCCCTTTGACTGTAATTTTCCTTTACTTACCCAAATCCTATAAAATGGCCCCACCCTTATCTCCCTTCTCTAACTCTCTTTTTGGACTCAGCCCGCCTGCACCCAGGTGATTAAAAAGCTTTATTGCTCACACAAAGCCTGTTTGGTGGTCTCTTCACACGGACGTGCATGACATTTTGGTGCCATGACTCGGACCTCCCTTGGGAGATCAATCTCCTGTCCTCCTCCTCTTTGCTCCATGAGAAAGATTCACCAATGAGCTCAGGTCCTCAGACCCACCAGCCCAAGGAACATCTCACCAATTTTAAATCAGGTAAGCGGCCCCTTTTTACTCTCTTCTCTAACCTCTCTCACTGTCCCTCAACGTCTTTCTCCTTTCAATCTTGGTGCCACCCTTCAATCTCTCCCTTCTCTTAATTTCAATTTCTTTCATTTTCTGGTAAAGACAAAGGAGACACATTTTATCCATGGACCCAAAACTCCGGCGCCAGTCACGGACTCGGGAAGGCAGCCTTCCCTTGGTGTTTAATCATTGCAGGGACGCCTCTCTGATTACTCATCCACCTTTCAGAGGTGTCTGACCATGCTGCAGAGACACCTGCCTTGGGGTCCTTCACCCTTAGCAGCAAGTCCTGCTTTTCTGGGGAAGAGGCAAGAACCCCGATCCCTTCTCTCCTTGTTTCTACCCCTTCTCAGCTTTCCTGGGGGGCAAGAACCTCTGACCCCTTATTTCCGTGCCCAGACCTCTTATTTTTGTGCCCCAATCCCTTATTTCCATGCCCTGACCTCTTGTTTTTGCACCCCAACCCCTTATTTCTGTGCCCCGACCTCTTATCTTTGCACCCCAACTCCTCGTTTCCATGCCTGACCCTTTCCCGCTTTTCTGGAGGGCAAGAACCCCTGAACTCCTTCTCTCCATGTCTCTACTCTCTCTTTTCTCTGGACTTGCCTCCGTCACTATGGGCAACCTTCTGCCCTCCATTCCTCCTTCTTCTCCTTAGCCTGTGTTTTCTAGAACTTAAAACCTCTTCAACTCACAACTTCAACTGACCTAAACCTAAATGCCTTATTTTCTCCTACAATGCCACTTGACCCCAATACAAACTCGACAGTAGTTCCAAATAGCCAGAAAATGGCACTTTCAATTTTTCCATCCTACAAGATCTAAATAATTCTTGTCATAAAATAGGCAAATGGTCTGAGGTGCCTGACGTCCTGGCATTCTTTTCCACATCGGTCCCTCCCTAGTCTCTGTTCCCAATGCAACTCGTCCCAAATCTTCTTTCTTTCCCTCCCGCCTGTCCCCTCAATCCCAACCCCAAGCGTCGCTGAGTCTTTCTAATCTTCCTTTTCTACAGACCCATCTGACCTCTCCCCTCCTCGCCAGGCCAAGTTAGGTCCC
This sequence comes from Chlorocebus sabaeus, assembly GCF_047675955.1. Classification (NCBI taxonomy): domain Eukaryota; kingdom Metazoa; phylum Chordata; class Mammalia; order Primates; family Cercopithecidae; genus Chlorocebus; species Chlorocebus sabaeus. Next base: position 44,574,954 of record NC_132908.1, on the reverse strand, counting down.
AATTTCTCCTCAGCCTCCGCTCCCCCACCCTATAATCCTTTTATCACCTCCCCTCCTCACACCCAGTCTGGCTTACAGTTTCGTTCCTCGACTAGCCCTCCCCCACCTGCCCAGAAATTTCCTCTTAGAAAGGTGGCTGGAGCTAAAGGCATAGTCAAGATTAGTGTTCCTCTTTCTTTATCCAATCTCTCCCAAATCAGTTAGCATCTAGGCTCCTTTTCATCAAATATGAAAATCTCAGCCCAGTTCATGGCCCGTTTAGCAGCAACCCTGAGACGCTTTATAGCCCTAGACCCTAAAAGGTCAAAAGGCTGTCTTATTCTCATATACATTTTATTACCCAATCTGCTCCTGACATTAAATAAAATCCCCAAAATTAAATTCTGGTCCTCAAACCCCACAACAGGACTTAATGAACGTTACCTTCAAGGTGTACAATGATAGAGTAGAGGTAGCCAAGTAGCAACTTATTTCTGAGTTGCAATTCCTTGCCTCCACTGTGAGACAAACTCCAGCCACATCTCCAGCGCACAAGAACTTCCAAATGCCTGAACCGCAGCTGCCAGGGGTTCCTCCAGAACCTCCTCCCCCAGGAGCTTGCTACAAGTGCCGGAAATCTGGCCACTGGGCCACGGAATGCCCGCAGCCCGGGATTCCTCCTAAGTCATGTCCCATCTGTGCAGGACCCCACTGGAAATCAGACTGTCCAACCCAGCAGCCACTCCCAGAGCCCCTGGAACTCTGGCCCAAAGCTCTCTGACCGACTCCTTTCCAGACCTTCTCAGCTTAGCAGCTAAAGACTGACGCTGCCCCATTGCCTCGGAAACCTCCTGGACCATCACAGAGGCTTTGGGTAACTCTTACAGTGGAGGGTAAGTCCGTCCCCTTCTTAATCAATATGGAGGCTACCCACTCCACATTACCTTTTTTTCAAGGGCCTGTTTCCCTTGCCTCCATAACTGTTGTGGGTATTGATAGCCAGGCTTCTAAACCTCTTAAAACTCCCCAACTCTGGTGCCAATTTGGACAACATTCTTTTATACACTCCTTTTTAGTTATCTCCACCTGCCCAGCTCCCTTATTAGGTCAAGACATTTTAACTAAATTACCTGCTTCCCTGACTATTCCTGGGCTACAGCCACATCTCATTGCCACCCTTCTCCCCAACCCAAAGCCTCCTTTGCGTCTTCCTCTTGTATCCCCCAACCTTAACCCACAAGTATAGCATACCTCTACTCCCTCCTTGGCAACTGATCATACACCCCTTACCATCCCATTAAAACCTAATGACCCTTACCCCACTCAACCCCAATATCCATCCCGCAGCACGCGTTAAAAGGATTAAAGTCTGTTATCACTCGCCGGCTACAGCATGAGCTCCTAAAACCTATAAACTCTCCTTACAATTCCCCCATTTTACCTGTCCAAAAACCCCAATCCCTTCTACAAAGCAACAACTCCTTTCCTTGCTAGGCATGGTTAGTGCAGTTGGAATTCTTACACAAGGGCCAGGACCACGTCCTGTAGCCTTTCTGTCCAAACAACCTGACCTTACTGTTTTAGGCTGGCCATCATGTCTCCGTGCAGCTGCTGCTATCATCCTAATACTTTTAGAGGCCCTAAAAATCACAAATTATGCTCAACTCGCTACAGTTCTCATAACTTCCAGAATCTATTTTCTTTCCCCAACCATCGCTCAAAACAACGCTTATGCTGATAAGGTAGCTAAAAAAGCAGCCATCAAAAGGCATCAGATCCCATCGCTCGGACAATGCTTATGCTGATAAGTTAGCTAAAAAATCAGCTAACGTTCCAACTTCTATCACTCATGGCAGTTTCCTCCTTCACATCAGCCACTCCCATCTACTCCCCCACTGAAACTTCTACCTATCAATCTCTTCCCACACAAGGCAAGTGGTTCTTAGACCAAGGAAAATATCTCCTTCCAGCCTCACAGGCCCATTCTATCCTGTCGTCATTTCATAACCTCTTCCATATGGGTTACAAGCTGCTAGCCCATCTCTTAGAACCTCTCATTTCATTTCCATCATGGAAATCTATCCTCAAGGAGATCACTTCTCAATATTCCATCTGCTATTCTACTACTCCTCAGGAATTTCTCAGGCTCCCTCCCTTCCCTACACATCAAGCTCAAGGTTTTGCCCCTACCCAGGATGGGCAAATTGACTTTACTCACATGCCTCCAGTCAGGAAACTAAAATACCTCTTGGTCTAGGCAGACACTTTCACTGGATAAGTAGAGGCATTTTCCACAGGGTCTGAGAAGGCCACTGCAGTCATTTCTTCCCTTCTGTCAGACATAATTCCTCGGTTTGGCCTTCCCAACTCTATACAGTCTGATAACGGACCAGCCTTTACTAGTCAATTCACGTAAGCAGTTTCTCAGGCTCTTGGTATTCAGTGAAACTTTACATCCTTTACCGCCCTCAATCTTCAGGAAAGGTAGAACGGACTAATGGTCTTTTAAAAACACACCTCTCTAAGCTCAGTCACCAACTTAAAAAGAACTGTACGATACTTTTACCACTTTCCCTTCTCAGAATTCAGGCCTGTCCTCAGAATGCTACAGGTTACAGCCCATTTGAGCTCCTGGGTGGACACTCCTTTTTATTAGGTCCCAGTCTCATTCCAGACACCAGACCAACTTGGACTGCATCCCAAAAAACTTGTCATCCCTCCTATCTTCTGTCTAGTCATACCTCTATTCACCATTCTCAACTACTCATAAATGCCCTGCTCATGTTTACACTGCCAGTTTACACTGTTTCTCCAAGCCATCACAGCTGATATCTCCTGTCGCTATCCCAAACTGCCACTCAAAATTCCCTCTTAAAGTAAATAAATAATCTTTGCTGGCAGGGCTATGCTGAGCCTCCTTGGGCACTCTCTAATTAGATGTCCTAGGTCCTCCCAATTCTTAGTCCTTTCATACCTGTTTTTTCTCCTTCTTTTATTCGTACCTTGTATCTTCCATTTAGTTTCTCAGTTCATCCAAAATCGTATCCAGGCCATCACCAATCATTCTATATGACAAATGTGTCTTTTAACAACCCCACAATATCACCCCTTACCACAAGATCTCCCTTCAGCTTAATCTCTCCCACTCTAGGTTCCCATGCCGCCCCTAATCCTGCTTGAAGCAGCCCTAAGAAACATCGCCCATTCTCTCTCCGTACCGCCTGCCAAAAATTTTCACCGCCCCAACACTTCAACACTATTTTGTTTTATTTTTCTTATTAATATAAGAAGGCAGGAATGTCAGGCCTCTGAGCCTAAGCCAAACCATCGCGTCCCCTGTGACTTGCACGTCTGCCCAGATGTCCTGAAGTAACTGAAGAGTCACAAAAGAAGTGAAAATGCCCTTCCCTGCCTTAACAGATGACATTCCACCACAAAAGAAGTGAAAATGGCTGGTCCTTACCTTAAGTGATGACATTAGTGAAAGTCCTTTTCTGGGCTGATCCTGGCTCAAAATCCTCCCCCACTGAGCACCTTGTGACTCCTACTCCTGCCTACCAGAGAACAACCCCCCTTTGACTGTAATTTTCCTTTAGCTACCCAAATCTTTAAAACGGCCCCACCCTTATCTCCCTTTGCTGACTCTCTTTTCAGACTCAGCCCGCCTGCGCCCAGGTGATTAAAAAGCTTTATTGCTCACACAAAGCCTGTTTGGTGGTCTCTTCACATGGACGCACATGACATATAGTTTGATGACTGTGGTAATTGTATGAGATCGAGTAATCACAGTCAAGAGTTAAAACAGTTCCCCGATCATGTTTTCCTCTGCCCCCTGCACCTCCACCCCCTTCCAGGAAATCACTGACCTGCTTTCCATTGTGACAGCTTTGCTTTTTTCTAGAATTTTGTATAAATGGAATCACTCAATATAGACTTATGTTTGATTTTTTTCACTTAGCATAATGATGTTTTTGAAATTCATCCATGATTTTGAGTACATTAATCTTCTGTTATTTCTTAGTACATACCAACTATGCATAGTATAGAGAAATCACAATTTGTTTATCTGTTCACCAGTTTTTGTCTATTGTAAATTATCAGCTATAAACATATAAAAATACATGTCTCTGTGAACATGTATTTATTTTTCTTGGGCCACTACCTAGGTATGGAACTTCTGGGTCATATGGTAAGGGTGTGTCATGAAGTTCAAGATACCTTGTTTTCCAAAGTGACTGAACTATTTTGCATTTTAATCAGCAATGAGTGAAACTTACAATTGTTCTACATCCTCATCAACACTTGGTATTGTCAGTATTTTTCAGTTGAGCCATCCTGGTAGGCGAATCATGGTAGTTTTTAATAAGCTCTGATGACTAGTGATGTTGAATCTTTTCATATGCTTATCGGCCATTCACATATCTTCATTTGTAAAATGTCTGTTCACAAATTTGGTCCTTGTTTTACAAAACCTTCCTCCCTGTCCTTTTTCTTGCGGAGTGGGGACAAAGTCTTGCTCTATCACCCAGGCTGGAGTGCAGTGGCACAATCTCAGCTCACTGCAACTTCCGCCTTTCAGGTTCAAGTGATTCTTGTGCCTTAGCCTCCTGAGTAGCTGGTACTACAGGCGTGCATCACCACACCTGGCTGATTTTTGTATTTTTAGTAGAGACGGTGTTTCACCATGTTGGCCAGGCCGGTCTTGAACTCCTGACATCAGGTGATCCACCCACCTCAGTCTCCCAAAGTGCTGGGATTACAGGCATGAGCCATGGTGCCTGGCCTATGAATATCTTTCTGCCAGTCTTGATTGCTATAGATTTGTAGTAAGTCATAAAATCAGATAGTTTAGGTCTTCTAAATTGATTCTTCTTTTTCAGATTATATTAGCTATCTAAATTCTTTTTATGTAAATTTTTAAATCTACTTGTCAATTTCTTCCAAAAGTCTATTGGTTTTTACTGTTCTCAGAGCCAGGAGCATCCCAGATGCAGAGTCCAGAACTGGGGAGATGTGGTACTGAGGGACCCCAGAGCAGATGGAGTAACAAGGAGGGGATTTGCCTTCCTGCTTGAAGCATCTGATGAATCTAACAAAGTATATTAAAGAAAGTATCTCAAGACACTGGACATCAGGTAAAGTGAACAGGCATACCTGAGAGATGGGATACAAATTAGATGAGCCCAAACTTTGAGATGCTCGCCTAGCTATGGCCTGGAGAGCATTTCCAGACACAGCACACGGACAGGCAACCCAGGAGGAGCACAAGAGTCTCCCTCTGCTGAACTAGGATGGTGCATGGGGGGCCCCAGGACTGAGGCTGCTACAATTCGCAAGGCAAGATACTGAAGAGAAGAGAGCCGCAAAGAAATAGAACTCCAGAGATCTACAAAAGTTTCAATACTCTTCAGCATGTGCATGTAAGAAAACTATCAAAAGGATTAGAGGGAAAAATCCCTACCCGGGGTGGGAATAGTGCCTGTTCATACCATCTGGAGTGGAAAATCTTCATAATTACAGGGATTGGTAGAATATTCAAGAGTCTTACCTCAAAGTGGAGAAAATTTTACCTTAGACTAAATGTTGCTCTACTCTCTCCTTACAAAGCTCAAAGGAAGACCCAATAGGATGAAATTGTTTCCAAGTCACTTAACTACATCCTAGAATGAACTCAAGTATATTTATAGGAATACAACAATGTACAGCACTCAACAAGAGAAATTTCAAGAAGCCTGGCACACATTCAAAAATAACGAGGCATGCAAAGAAGTAGGACAAATGCAACCATAATAGAGAAAAAAGTCAATCAAATGGACCCAGTAATGACACTGATGATAGAGTTAGTAGACAAGGCCATTAAAACAGTCATTATAACTGTGTTCCGTATGTTTGAGAAGCTTGAACATGATAAGTAGAGACATGGAAGATAAGAAAACACTCAAATTGAACTATTTTTTCCCATCTTCTTTTGTTCATCTTTGTTGTCATTTTATTTCTCATTCTGTCTTCAAATCCATTTCCCTTTCCTCTGTCATAGCCATTTGGATTTTCATTTCATTCAGTGATTTTTTTTTATTTCAGAGGTTGTATTTTTCTAGAATTTTTATTTCTCTTTATCTGCTGAGAGTTCTTTTTCTATGCTGAGATTTTCATTGACAGTATGTTTTGTTTTACTTCACTGAGAATACTTAGAAGAGTTACAGTCTCTTGAGAATATGTTCTATTTTCTTAGTTCTACGTATGTTAATGTTGGATTATATCCTAGATATTATGAATGTTAGGTGAAAAATTTTGGTTCTGTTATTTGTTCTCTTATAAGTGTTTTTTCCTTTGTTTTAGCAGATAGTTTTGTTGCCTAGGCTTAACCTTCAAACTCTGCTTCTTGAACAGTGTCAGTGGCTGTAACCTCAGTTCAGATCTTTCGTCTTTAACTGAGCTGCTTTGAGTCTTCTGCATAGGTGTGGTTTGAGAGTCTGTCAGACTGGGTACACAGAATGACCCCCACCACCACAACTCTCTTAAGTGTTCATGGTAGTCCAGCTTCAATTTTCTGGTTCCCCAGGCCAGAAAGAAGGGAGGTTTGTCCACATGCACCCCAACAGCTGCTGTGTGCACTGTATGGAGCCACAGGGACAGGACCTTTCCTGGACAACTTGTCATCTCACCTCTCCAAGTAGGTGGACACTTCACATTGGTGTCTGTCTGCTTCTCTTCCTCTCCCACACTTTCAGGCAATTACGTTTGTATTATGTCCAGGTTTAATACCTGCTGCCCCATAAGAGGGAGGGTGGGTGGGTTACTCAGCTTGGCCTTCATCCATCATAACTGGAACCTGGACTGGGGAGAAATGTATTTTTGGAAAGAGTATTAGATGAGAGTCAGTAAGCTGGATGGCAAAATGTTCTAACACATTTATTACATAACTTATCTTTTCCCCATGGAGTTAACCAGTTTTGTCATATGTTAAATTCTCAAGTACTGGTACTTATTTTAAAGTCTCTTTTCTATTTTCCTGGTCTGTTTATTCCAACACAACTATAACATTGATTTTAAAACAGTGACTTCCTGTATAATCTTAAAAGGTGAATTTTCCGGCCGGGCGCGGTGGCTCAAGCCTGTAATCCCAGCACTTTGGGAGGCCGAGACGGGCGGATCATGAGGTCAGGAGATCAAGACCATCCTGGCTAACACAGTGTAACCCCGTCTCTACTAAAAAATACAAAAAACTAGCAGGGCGAGGTGGCGGGCGCCTGTAAAAAAAAAAAAAAAGGTGAATTTTCCATCATGGTTATTCTTCACAGCTTTCTAGTTTATTCCTAGGTACTTTTTTTTTAAATACATATCCTAGGATTATTCATCCAGATTTTTAAAAATATTTCTAGCAGTAATTGGAATTACATGAGGTTTACATATTTATTTAGAAAAAACTAATACTTAAAATAAGCCATCCCTTTCAAGAACAAGTTTCTTGGGGAGACCTTCCTATTATCAATATGATTTTCTAATTATCTTCAAATGGTCCTGAACCTTTAAAATAGCCTAAATTTTATTCTAAACACTATATAACCTGTCTTTTATAAATAATGCTTTCACATTTTTGTGTACCTCTTTTTAGGGAAATGTAATTTTTTTTAATATTATTCATATCCAGTCATCTTTCCAAAATTTGATAGCTTTTTAAAAAACAATTTAAAAATCCTCATAAACCAGCCTTTGAATTTTCTGAGTTTATAGATAACCATTAGCAAAACATAGCTATAACTCTTTTTTTCTGATATTTATACCACTTTTATTTCATGCTTTGCATTGTTGCCATTTATACAGACTTAATACTAAATAGTGACCACACCATGTACCGCTTATCAATTGTCAGATTAATCAAAATGAGTTTATTTGCTGTTCATTTTTGCTGTTGGAATTTTTAGATTATGATTTATTTTCATAATTCAAGTAGTTTCTTTTTTTTGCTATTTCACTCAGAATTTTAATAGCTACTGAATTTTATTAAATATTTCTGTACCTGTTAATATAATATGACTTTTTCCTTTACTGCATTATTATAATGGATTACACTGATAGATTATAATATTAACCTTGCATTCCTTGAATAAATCATTTTTAGTTATTATTTTATACACAAATTCTGAAAGTATTAGCAAATAGAGTTTAGCAATACTTCTATATTCATAAGGAATATTGGTTTAAATAAATTTTATATAAGAATTATCACAATTACATTGGTGTTCAAATTGTGCTGGTTTCATAACGTGAATGCACGAGGTTTGCATTTTTTGTGGCCTGAAATATCTAAATAACATTGGAATGATCTATTCTTTAAAGAATAAATTCATCTTGATAATGGTACCAATTATAGAACTTGAATCAACTTTGAGGTTTTCCCATGGCCATTAGTTTATTCAAGTTTTCCAATTTCTGAGTAAAATTTAGTGATTTTTATTTTGCTAGGAACTATCTTTTTCCTTTGGGTGTTAAATCTGGATAACAGAGTTGCACACAGTATTATTTTGTAATTTTAAAAATGGTTATAGTCCCTTGTGCATTCCAAATCTTGCCTATTTTTGTCCTCTTTTTCTTGCCTTAATTAAGCTTGCAAATGTTTCTGATTTACTGGTTTTTTTCAAAGAAACTATTTTTTGGATTTATCTTTTCCTTTTTCTGTTTCATTATTTGAACTTTGATCTCTATTAATTTCCTCTTCTTCCTTAGTTTATTACATTCCTTCTTCTAACTTTATGTAATGAATAGTTTGTTCCTTTCATATTTTTGGCTTTCTTTTTTAAAAATGAAGGTATTTAAAGCTCTAGATTTTAGAGAGTTCAGCTTTTGATGGGTTCTTTCATTTTGTCTGTGATTTTTTAAAAAATTCTTCTCTAATTCAAGGGTTTTCTAAAAATATGCTTTTACTTTCCAAATAAGATTTTTCTTTATTATTGTTCTATTATTTATTGCTAATTTTATTGCATTATTGGAACTGCCAAGTAAAAAGGGGTCCCTGGAGAATCTCCCACCCAGCTGAGCACTAAGAGGATGGGGTGGAGCCTTGGTAAGTTTGTGCTTTGCAGGAGGGAGGAGCCTGGCCTCTCCTGTTACTGGGCGGTGACCTGAGATTCATTCGCTGAGGTGGAGAGCCTGTTAGGAGGATTCCATCTCACTTTGCTAAGCTGTTTTTCCTTGTTCTTTTTCACCCAATAGATTCCACTCCTCACCCTTCTGTGTGTTCACGAGCCTAATCTTTCCTGGTTGTGTGATGAGAACCCACTTCTATCTATAACATTATAATCAGAGAACGGTCAGAAAAATTTAAGGTTTTCTTCATGGTCAAGACCGTTTTTTAAACACGTATTCAGACATAGAAAAAACTCCTTTTGTATTCAAATGATGCAAAGTTCTACATGCAATTATCATATCAAGATTGAGTGTGACCCAAATTCCCTTTCAAATGATTTTTTTTTTTTTAATTTTGCTCAAAGGTACACTGGAACTAACCGGAAGAGCACTAAAATGTTAAAGCTGGAACATTTTGAGCAACAAAATAAATAAAGTAGTATAGAATGATAGCCTAATGTGTAAAATAAATAACCATGAATTCATTCTGATATAAATAAATGATTGAATAAATAAATGATTGGGGGAAAATAGATAATTCTCCCTGGAGAATTCCAAATAATCTACATGGCAACTCTAGCCTTGAGTATATATGGAAACTATGGAAACTAACTACCCACCTCTTCAGTGTGGGCTGTGCCTAGTGACTTCCTTCCACAAAGTATAGAACAGACGGGGGAAGGATGGAGAGCAACCTTACAGTGGAGAAACATGATAGATGCTACTTCATCCAGGTGATCAGGGTTAGCATCCGCATGATAACTCATGCTAATAATATGTCCCCTTGGTATAATGTACTGGGAGTGGCACTTGACCTCTGCAGTACTCTCCCAAAAACTCCAGTCTAATCACGAGAAAAAATATCAGACAAATATCACTGGAGGGGCCCTGCAAACTATCTGACTAGCACTCGAAACTGTCAGGGTTGACACATCAGCAAAAATATCAGAATAAGGACCTGCCAAAGCTCTCTCTCCATAAATGCAATTTTTAAAACTGGCAAAAATCGTCAAAAGTCAACTCTTTCAAAACCCTGGAAATTAGTGTCAGGCTTGCAGCAACTTTGAAAGCATTTAGCCAAAATTAAGAACAAACAAACAGAAACTCTGAATCTCAATAAGAATAGCAAGCTTTGTGGCATTTTAGCTTCTTATTTCCATTCCCCATTCCACAGCACTGGGGAAGCCTTGAACAATAACAGCCTGCACTCCTGGTGTAAGAAGGGGCAGAATGCACTTGTAAGTGGGAGATGAGTGATGAGGACACATGGACACATTGGGGGCACAACACACGCTGGAACCTGTCTGAGGGGAGGGGATGGGGGTAGGGAGAGCATCAGGAAGAACAGCTAATGGATGCTGGGCTTAATACCTGGGTGATGGGATGATCCGTGCAGCAAACCACCATGGCACATGTTTATCTATGTAACAAACCTGCATATCCTACACATGTACCCCTGAACTTAAAATAAAAGTTGGAGAAAAAAAGAAAGAAGGAGAAGAATGGGGCTGGAACTCTTTCTCAAAGCCTCAGTACCAAAGAGAAGTCATTATCTGACCATTCTAGTTGTTTCTTGGAAGACCCCACTCAAAGGTTTGTCTTCATTTGACTTCACTAGAATTATCCCAGTGCTAGAAGTTTTTCTCTTGAAGACATTTGTCAAATGTTTTAAAATCGTGGCTGCTTCAGGCAATGGATAACAGTTGGGGCAAACAATAGACTAATCCATAGCTTAAAAGGAAAGGCTGAGGAATGAGATTTCCATAGATGCCAAAAGACCACGGACTAGACATGGGGCTGCGCATATGCTCAGGAAAGACCTGAGACAAGGCTCTAAGCTCTCAAAGCAGAATGATTTTGAGGCTTTGTGAAAGCAGCAAGTGAAAGCTGAGGCAGAGTTGTAAATTACCTCGCTGAGTTTTGAAGCTGTGCTTCAACATGCACTCAGAGCCCACTGGCAAATACACCGAGACTTATTGGCTCCAGGCATTTAAGGCAACGTCTGTCTAATCAGCTGACCACTAAGCTAATCAAGTAGAGACTTCAGTGTTCACATATGAAAAAGACTTTAGAGGATTCATTCAGAAGTCACTAAATAGGTAATATAAACTACAACAAGCAGTGCCAGCAAACCCTGGGTAATGGAGAGAATCTGATTTCAAGAGTTACCATATTTATTATTTGAAATGTCAAATTTTTGACCAAAAATTATGAGATGCACAAAAGAATCTATGATCCATACACAGGAATCAAATGAAAATTGTCTCTGAGGAAATCCAGACATTGGACTTACTACAGTAGCTATTTTAAATATGTTCAAAGAGTAAAACAAGCAAACAAAACATCATGTCTAAAGAACAAAAGGAATCAGAAGAGCAGTGTGTCAGCAAAGAGAAAATATCAATAAAAGACAGTAATTATAAAAAGGAACCAAGTAAAAAAGCTGGAGTTAAAAGTGTAACTGAAAAGTCACTAGATGGGCTCAATGTAAGATGTAATGCTGATGTAAGCAGGCAGAAGAAAGAATCAGTAAATGTGAAAACAGCTAAATTAGTATTATTCATTCTGAGGAATAGAAGGAAAAAAGAATGTAGAAAAATGAATAGAGACTCAAAGACCTGTGGAACCCTGTCAAGCACACCAACACAAGCATAATGAGAGTCTCAGATGGAAAGAGGGAGAGAGGAAGAAGGAGAAGAAGGGATGGGCAAGGGCAGACAAATATTTGAATAAATAACTAGTGAAAACTTCCCAAATTTAACGAAAGACATTGAATCTACACATCTAAGAAACTCAGTGACCTCTACATGGTATAAACTCAGAGATTCACATCTAGACACACCTTAAACGGTCAAAAGACAAAGAGGGAATATTGAAAGCAACAAGAGAAAAGTGACTCTTAACAAACAAGGAATCCTCAATAGGATTAATAGCTGATTTCTCATCAGAAACCTTGGATATTAGCAGCCAATGTGATGACATATTGAAAATGCTAAAGACAAACACTGTTAATCAAAAATTCTATATCCAGAAAAACTCTTTTGAAAAATGAAGGGAAATTCTAGACATTTCCAGTTAAACAAAAACTGGGAGAGTTCATTACTAGTGATCTGCTCTACAAGAAATACTGAAGAAAGTCCTTCAGGCTGGAATGAAAGGACGTAGGACAGTAACTCAGATCCACATGAAGAAATAAAGCATATCAGTAAAGTTAACCACATAGTTAAATATAAATGACATTTTAAATGTATTTTTTGTTTGTAACTCCATTTTTTTCCTGTCTGATTTAAAAGACAACTGCATAAGGCAATAATTATAAACCTGAGTTAATGGGTACAAAGTGTATAAAGATGTAATTTTGGACAAAAACATAAAGAAAAGGGGAAAAGAGATACATAGGAGCAAAGTCTGTATACATTATTGAAAATAAGTTGGTATTAAGCTGAATTCTCTTGTTATAAATTAAGATTTTAACGGTAATTTTCAGGGCAACCACCAAGACAAAACTTAAAAACATCTATAGTAAAAGAAGTGACAATGGAATTTAAAAGATTCACTGAAAATATCTAGCACAAAAGAAGGAGGTAATAAAGGAAATGAGAACCAAAAAATACACGGAATATAGAATACAAGTAGTAAAATGGCAGACATAAATCCTACCTTATCAGTAACTACATTAACTGTACATGGATTAAACGCTCCAATTAAAGATATAGATTGGCTGAATGGATTTTTAAAATATGATTCAACTATATGCTACCTACAAGAGACTCATTTTACATTCAAAGACGAATAGGTTGAAAGTAAAATATAAAGAAAGCTAAACCATGAAAACAGTAACAAAAAGAGAGCTGGAGTTGCTATACCAATACGAGACAAAATATTCTTTAAGACAATACTATTACTAGAGACAAATTGTAACAACTTATTTAGGAATGTGTTTTTTACTTTCCAAATATTTGTGAATTTTTCAAATTTCCTTCTGTTATTGATTTCTAATTTCACTCCATTGTGGTCAGAAAACATACTTTGTATGATTTCAATTCTTTTAAATCTACTGAGACTTATCTTATGGCCCAACGTGTATTCTATCCTGGTAAATGCTCTACACACACTGGCAAAGTATATGTATTCTGCTGTCATTGAGTGGACAGCTATATAAATGTATGTTAGGTCTGGTTGGTCTATAATGGTGTTCAGGTTTTATATTTCCTTTTTTATCTTTTACTTAGTTGTTCTACCCGTTAGTGAAAATGGAGTATTGAAATCTCCAACAATTCTGCCATTGATGAGAGAAATAGCAGAAGGAAGGAAATAATAAACATTAAAGTGAAACTAAATTAAGAGTGGAAAAAAATATAAATCAATGAAACCAAAACTAGTTATATGGAAAAATCAACAAAATTGAAAACTTTGATCTAGACTGACCAAGAAAAACAGAGTAAAATTAGTAAAATCAGGAATGAAAGAGGGGACATTACCATCAACCTTACAAAACCAAAAGAATTATAAGAGGATACTATCAACAAATGTATATCAACAAACTATATAACTTAGGGGAAGTTTGTCTCTTTGTAGAAAAAAACAAACTACCAAAACTGACTCAAAAATAAATAGAAAATCAGAATAGACCTATAATAAATAAAGAGTCTGAGTTGGTAACCAAAACACTTACCAGAAAGTAAAGCCCAGAACCAGGTGGCTTCCTTGATGAATTCTACTAAACGTTTAAATAAATGAATTCACACCAATTCTTCACAAAGTCTTTCAAAAAAATAGAAGAGGGAGGCCAGGCACAGTGGCTCACACCTGTAATCCAGTGCCTTGGGAAGCCAAAGCAGGAGAAATGCTTGAGGTCAGGAGTTCAAGACCAGCCGGGACAACATCGTGAGACCTTGTCTTTACAAAAATTTTTAAAATTAGCCAGATGTGGTAGCAAGCACCTGTAGTCCCAGCTACTCAGTTGGCTGAGGCAGGAAGACCACTTGAGCCCAAGAGTTTGAGCCTGCAGTGAGCTATGATTGTGCCACTGCACTACAGTCTGCATGACAGGGCAACACTCTGTCTCTCTTAAAAAAAAAAAAAAAAAAAAAAAGAAGGAAGATTCATTATCCTAATACCAAAACAAGACAAAGACATCACAATAAAAGGAAATTATGTGGAAATGGATGCAGAGTTCCTCAAAAAATTAGTAGCAAACTAAATCCAGCAGCATATAAAAAGGATTATAAATCCTGACCAACTAGAATTTATCCCAGGAATCCAAGGTTGGCTCAATATCTGAAAATTAATCAAAGTAATACATTTCATCAATAGAATAATAAACAAAAACCAAATGATTACCTCAATAAATGCTGAAAAACATTTGACAAAATCCAACACCCTTTCACAACAAACTAGTTTTAGGGTTCAGAAAATGATACCCCAAAGTGAAGGCCTCAGAGCCAGCCTCAGAAGGAAGGTTTCTCTCTGCCCTCTTTCTCTCCAGCAAGCCATGGGTAGAATTCCTCTTTCCCAAGGTGGATCATAGAACCCTTTTTCCTGGAAGCCAGTTATAAAACATAAAAACATTACTCTAATCTTCCCCCCACCTTTCTGTGTAAAAGCTGGCCATAAAGAAGTTATCTAACCTACCTTGTTTGATAGTAGATTATAAGACCCCTATTCCAGAAAGGGATGCCTCATACCTGAGAAGAATTAATTCTGTATAGACAGAGGCCAAGAAGAATCTGAACAGACAGGCCTTGCTGGGTGTCCCCACCTCAATCTACTAGCATTACATCAGAGCCTTGATGTTTAATCATATTTCTATACTGCTATTCTTTCTTTATCAAATCTAAGCATAAAAATGGGTAGTTTTCCCTGTATCTTTGGGTCTTTATTCTAAAGCCTCCAGCGTTATATAAAACTATAGTTAAATAAGTCTGTTATGCTTTTCTCTTTTTAACCTGTCTTTTGTTATAGGAGTGTTGGCTGTGACCCTTATGATGTTGGGGGAAAGGAATAGTCTTTTTGCCCCTAGACTAGGAATACAAGGGCTCTTACTTAACCTGATGAAGGGCATCTGGAAACCCACAGTTTACACAATACTTAAAGGCAAAAGACTGAGTGCTTTCCCCCAAATCAGAAATGAGACATGGATGCCCACTCTCACCACTTCTATTCAATATTGTACTGGAGGTTCAAACCAGGTGATTGATCAAGAAAAAGAAACAAAGGGCAACCAGACTGGAAAGGAAGGATTAAAACGATTTCTATTCATGGATGACATGATCTTAGAGAAAACTCTAAAGCATCCACAAAAAACTATTAGCACTAATAAATGAGTTCAGCAGGGGTGCAGGATACAAGATCAAAATGCAAAAATAATTGTGTTTCTCTACTCCTTTCTTTCTCTTTTCTTTCATTCTTTTTTTTTTTTTTTTTTTTTTTTTTTTTTTTTTTTAGACAGAATCTCATTTTATTGCCCAGGCCAGAGTGCAGTGGTGCAATCTCAGCTCATTGCAACCTCCACCTTCTGGGTTCAAGTGATTCTCCTGCCTCAGCCTCCCAAGCAGCTGAGATTACAGGTGGCCACCACCATGCCCAGCTAATTCTTTTTTTTTTTTTTTTGTAGTAGAGATAGGGTATCACCATGTTGGCCAGGCTGGTCTCGAACCCTTGACCTCAGGTGATGCACCCACCTCAGCCTTCTAAAGTACTGGGATTACAGGTGTGAGCTACCATGCCTGGCCTGTACTCTTCCAATGAGAAATCCGAAAGTGAAATTAAGAAAAGCAATTCCATTTACAATAGCATAAAAAAGAATAAAATACTTAGAAATAAATCAAACAAAAGAAATGCAAGATATGTACACTGAAAACTATAAAACATGATGAAAGAAATTAGCCTAATTATTCCTAATAATCAAAAAGTGAAAATCACCCAAATGTCTATCAACTGATGAATGTATAAACAAAATATAGTATATATACATGTACAAATTAGAATGCTATTCAGCCATAAAAAGGATTGAAGTATGATACCTGCTATACTATGAATGTGTCTTTAAACTGTTATGCTAAGTGAAGAAAATCCAGTTACAAAAGGCTACGTATCATATTATCATATGTATTTAAAATATCCAGATTAGGCAACTCTATAGAGATGGAGAGTAAATTAGTTGTCGCCCAAGGCTGAGGGGATGAGGTGACTGGAGGGTGATAAAGGGTACAGGGTTTCTTTCTAGGGTGATTTAAATGTTTTTAAATTGATTGTGATGATTATTTCACAACTCTGTGAATAAAAAACTTCAAATGAATGAATTGTATGACATGTGAATTATATCTCAATAAAGATGTTACCAAAAAATAAACAACTGTCATCAAAAACAAGGAGAAACTGTCACAGCTAAGAGGAGACTCAGGACGCTTGATGACTTACTATAATGTGGGATCCTGATGGGATCATGTAATAGAAAAATTAAGGAAATGTGAAAAAAGTATGTATTTACTTAATAATAATCTATCAACATTGGCTCATTAATCACAATAAGTGTACCTTCCGATTGTTAAGACGTTAACAATAGCAGAAACTGCCCATGGGGTACTATCTTTGCAATTTTTATCTAAAACTGTGCTAAAATTAGAGTTTATTTATTTATTTAGAAACAGAGTATCATTCTGTCCCCCAGGCTTTATAGTAGTGGCACAATCTCGGCTCATTGCAACCTCCGCTTCCCAGGTTCAAGCGATTCTCCTGCCTCAGCCTCCCGAGTAGCTGGGACTGCAGGTGTGAGCCACCACACTCAGCTAATTTCTGTACTTTTAGTAGCCACCACGCCTGGCCAAGTTTATTTTTAGAAAGACATCTTTGCAATTTTGAGAGAGGTGCTTGAGAAGTCCATTTAATTACATTTGTATCAATTCTCCCTTGCTTTACATATTTAGTTGCTATTGTTTTTGGTGCACACAGATTTGACTTATTCACACGTCATAGCTTTTATCAGTAGCTTTTTATGTTGTTCAGTGCTCTTTCCCCTAAATCTCATGTTAATTTTAATAAGGCTATTTTAGCAGCCCCATGGCACACATGGTTTCTGCATGGCCACAGTGAAGTGGCATCTTTGGTACTCATTCACCTTCTCTCCTCATCATAGACTACTTTGGAGTCCACAACTTTAAGACTTCGGGAACTTTTTTGCTTAACCTGTGTCCCCACCGCCCAGTTCATAAATTTGCTGAATACTTATTAGAATCCCCCACATCCCTTCTATTTCAAGGATTTTTGCCTTTGCTCGCTCGTGTTTCATGACAGCAACCTCTCCACATCCATCCATAGTGCTTTTGTTATTTGCCTTATTTTTCTGGTTTCCCACAACTTGAGTTCTCTGTTCTTTGCGGGGGGCGGTTAGTGATTTCTTAACTATTTTCTTCAGATGGAGCATGTGGGTGATATACACCAACGTTTGCATAAAAAGAATATTTTTAGATTCTTTTTTAACATTTTATATCCACTTTTAAACCCTTCACTACTTCAGAAACCAAAGGAATCCTGACGTTTATGAACAATTGAAGAAGGCGTTAATGAAGAGAGATCGCGATTCAAACTGTCTTTCTATCCCTTGATTTCTGCAGAAGAGTGGGAAGATCTGTTTCCAGTCTGGGAAAGTGGAGGTTTTTCTCTTCCTTGAGAGACTCAGAAATCTCCAGGAGTGGGCCGAGTGCAGTGCCTCATGCCCGTAATCCCAGCACTTTGTGAGGCTTGGGTGGGTGGATCTCCTGAGGTCAGGAGTTTGAGACCAGCCTGGCCAACATGACAAAACCCTATCTCTGCTAAAAATACAAAAATTAGCTGGATGTGATGGCACACACCTGTCATCCCAGCTACTCGGGAGGCTGAGGTAGGAGAATTGCTTGAATTCGGGAGGTGGAGGTTGCAGTGACCAGAGATTGCACCACTGCACTCCAGCCTGGGCAAGAGTGAAATTCAGTCTCAAAAATGAAAAAGAAATAAATCTCCAGGAGTGAAGGCAGAAATTGAAGGAGCAGCCAGAAAGTGTTTAATGCAAATGTTAATTAAGTAGAGGCCAGCTCAGCCTGTTGAAAAGGGAGTTGAGGGTAAACAGAACAGAGGCTCTGGGAAAGGAGCCAGCCAAGCCAGCCCAGGTGATAAGAGGTAGACCGTCCTTTTTTTGCTCTCACCTCAGAGCCCTCACCACACAAGGCCTGGTTTTTCAAATAGCCTTCCTTACAGATAAAAGCCATGCCTCAGTACAAATGAATTCTTGCTCTGATACCACTCAGATGTATTTTAAAGCATTGTTACAATAGACTGACTCCACAGTAAAAGGGAGGAAGGGGGGGAGTGAGAGAAAGGAGCCCAGAAGTTTCCTTGTCTGTCTCTATGTGAGTCCACCAGGCCTTTGTAACAATCACACTTAACTTGAGAGTATCTGGAAGAATGGGCCATTTTTTGTTTTCCAGAGAGAATGACCAGCACCTACAGATTTAATAGATACACAGAAAGACTAAACATAACATTTAGGATCTCTGACAAGTTTAACTGAAGATTGCACCCCAGGACAAGTGGGGTGAGTTACTTTGCTATTTCCTCCTATATAGGATATAATTTTTAGTACAATCACATTTTCTCAGATCTCAAGGAAGAGCCCCAGGGGATATTTTTAATTATAAGGTAGACTTAGCATTTGGCCCTGTGTATTATGAAACATCTTTGCTGACGTCAGGTAGTTGAGTCCTAGGACCAGATGGGAGCATTCATACAGGCTTATATGAGGCACTTCAGTTCCTCTTATCCTCAAATCTGCTCTCACCTCATCGTCTGAATGTACAACATCTGTGGCTTTGTTCTCCCTCACACTCTCTGATGGGAAGGTGTATAATTCGATCCATTGTACATTAAAGGTGTTTCGTTAGGATGATCATTTAAAATACACACACAAAAAGGCACACTCCAGGGTGCCACATATTAAACATTTTATCTTTTCTCTTTAAAACAATCAGAGCTAAATGTTTTTACGGATAATCCCAGACCTCATTATAGGGGAGTAAGTGCACACTCTTATAAACCATCCTTTCTCAATAACCTGGTTTATGAATATCTTCCTCTGCTCTCTTCCCATTTTCACATTTAACCGAGTTTCCTACCTTTTGAAATTCAGCGGAATCTTCTCTGTCTTGTGTAGCCTTGGCTGTATTCTCCTGACCTCAGATCCAGAGACGATTCCTGTGGGTTATCTACCTAATGCCACCCACAACATGAAAGCTGGCCTGTAGCCGGCTGTCAGGAGCTGCTGCCTTCATGTGATTATCATGCTCTGCATGTCTTTTGGAAAGGAAAAAAAAAAAATCAGTGAAGCACTGCTGGTCTTGCTGCATCTTCAGGCATTATTACTATTATTATTATTATTGAGAAATAGTTGACTCTGCAATTGGACAGATTCTCCTTCAAAAGGCAAAGATGCCATAGAAACAAAGGAGTTGAGACACCTCGTTGTCTATCCCTTGCCTCTGGGATGGGCTGGGACCATTCTAGAATTTCAGAGCATTCATTCTCTCCACATAGGATGGCTCGAAGTTTATGCTTAATTGCAATACGTTTCCTTAACATAGCAGAAGCTTCGCCAGACATTCTCCAATTCTCCCAGTTAACAGCAGTGCCCCTCCTCCTCCACCAGGCTGAGCCATTATAATCTCTTCCTCAAGAATATGGATTGAGAATGTATAGCAAGACCCCTAGTATGTAAACGCAGGTACTGCTGCTGGCTGTGTTTTCTACTGTGTGAACTGGAGAACGAGGAAGCAAAGACACAGGAGGAGGAGGATGTGCAGAGAAGAGTGAGATGAAAGCAAAGAAAGGGTCCCCCTTGCTGACAGCCAGGCCCCTCCCTGGTTCCATTCTTCCCTGAAAGCCTTGCTGCATCATGGGTCCATGAGTACAGTTCTATGCTTACAATTCTCCCTTACTTATTTTGTTTTTGTTTTTGGTTTTTGAGACACGGTCTCACTCTGTTATCCAGGCTGGAGTGCAATGGTGCAACCTCAGCTCACTGCAACCTCCACCTGCCAGATTCAAGTGATTTTCCTGCCTCAGCATCCAGAGTAGCGGGGTCTACAGGTGTGCACCACCACACCCAGCTAATTTTTTGTAGTTTTAGTAGAGATGGTGTTTCTCCATGTTGGTCAGGCTGGTCTCGAACTTCTGACCTCAAGTAATCCGTCTGCCTTGGTCTCCCAAAGTGCTGGGATTACAGTTGTAAGCCACCGCACCCAGCCTCGCCCTCATTTATTGTTTCCCTTAAAACAGCTCAAGTGAGCTTCTGATATAACCAAAAACTTCCTTACTGATAAACACATGTAACTTTTAAAGAATTGTTATTCTTTCTCTTCTCTGTTTGCATCTTCCACTTTATCATCTGGTGTTTTGCCTTCGTGGTTTTGCTGTGGATGCACATGTACACTTGTGCATTCTAAATCGACTTGCCAGTCCATATAGAAAACATGAAAGACAGATTCATCCTATTCATAAACAAATGCAGGGAAAGGTATTTCAGAGCCTGCCCTGGTGAGTCATCTGCACCCCCTCCTGTGGGGCGGTCACTCTTTAGCACAAGCCTGTGTGGAAAGGCAGAGCTGGGGATTGTAGGTGCTTTCAATTTTTTTTTTTCCAAGAGAAACCAGAAATAACCATTTTTGTGACAAATCTCTTAATTTTGAACTGTTGACTCAAATTATGTTTAAATATGCAGTAGACCAGCCCCCTCCCCCTCTGCAAAAAAAGTTTGCAGGCTGCTTGAGCTCTCTACTTTACATCGTGTTAGTCGTACTGTGGTCTGAGGACCTGCAGCATCAGCAGCACTCAGGAACTTAACAAAAATGCAGAATCTCAGGCCTACCCCAAACAGGATGAGTCAGAATCTGTATTTTAACAAAGTCCCCGGGTCATTTCTCTGCACATGAAAGATTGAGAAATTCTGGCTTGGTTCACTAGTTCCTAAATTTGGTTGCATATTGAAACTGCCCAAGGAACTTTAAAAAAAAAAATACTAATAGGTCAATTCCACTCCCAGAGATTTTGTTTTAATCAGTCTGGAATGTAGCCTGGGCATAAAAAACAAAAACAAACAAACAAACAAACAAACAAAACCCTTCTCTGGGTGATGTTAACAGGTAGCAAATGTAAATGTAAAGAACTGCTGGTCTACCACACGACCCAGTACCACTTCCTACTGCCTCCCAGGTACTGTCCAACAGTTCACTCAGACCTTAGCTGCCTTGGCTTCTGAATTGGCAGCTCCAGGTCTGGAGTCTCAAGACTTTCACAGGAGGTGCAAGATGTAGCTCCACAAATATTGCCAAAAGATAATTTTGGGAGAGGAGTGGGGAAGGGCGTTTCAATTTTTTTTTTAATTTAATGATCCTAAATTAGAAGACAGGACTTTCTCAAATGCCACAAAGAACCAGTGAGTATGAACATCTTAGAAAAATAACTTTTACAGTTAAAAGTACTCAATTGCACAGTACAAAGATTCCAAACACACAGGACTTAAACCTGTATCTTAAATGATCTTAGGCTTCTGAAAATCCCAGTTCTTTGAAAATGTGGCCAAATAAGAAGGGAGAGAATAACAGCAGCAAAATAACCAAGGTTGAACCCTGAGAGAAAGGATGCTTAAAATTAGAGTGCAGGAAAAACATCTTCTTTTATATTCTGAGCCCTCGTCTCACCACTCTGATCATTGCTTCTATAATACATTCCAGCAGCTAAAACAAGCTTTTTGTTTGTATCTGAGTGTCTGTATAAAATTCTTCCAGTGTGATAAACTACATACAAAAACCAAACCCCCAATTTTTTTATCCCCCCTGTATCAGTGTCCTGTGCAATGTGATCTGTGACTCCTCCCCTCAAGAGGTAGAGTCTTTCACCCCGTCCTTTGAATCTGGGCTTCCTGTAGCCAATAAAATGTGTGGAAACTGTGCTCCCAGTCCTGAGCCTAAGCTTCAAGAGACCTGGCATGCTGCTGTTCTCTCTCCTGGAGCATCACTACTGCAAAGTAAGCAAGCTGGATTCACTGGATTTGGAGAAGACCCAAGGCCCTCCTAGAGCTCCCAACAGCCAGCCGACCCCCAACAGTTGAGAAAGCCCCACCAATATCAGCAGCCACCTGCCTAACCCACAGCTGACCAAAAATGCATGAGCAAGCCCAGTCAAGGTCAGAGGAATCACCCAGCTGGCCCACAGCATAGTGACTTAAGTAAATACTTCATTGGTTATATAGCAATAGCTAACGGACATACCCAGCCTAGAGAATTTCAATTTAAACATTAATGTTCTAAAGAAATGGAGTCCAAAGAAATAACTGGAAAATAGTTAAGCAAAACTAGGGAACACTAAGGAAAGAATAAGCTTCTTTTGTCAATTTTGTTCCTCCATTGAGTCATTTAGGGACTGCTGTGTTACTTTGCTAACTCAAGGAGCTGAGCAAAATTGAGGCCAGCTGGTTGGAGGAGGTACATATTGAGAGGATGTCCTGGGCGCCAGCATCTGACAATGACTTCCTATCCACTTCCTAATTCCACCTCCGCTACTGCTCCTTTTATATTTTCATCTAAATTATTGAGCATTGTAATTTGAAGACCAAATTTAAATATGAACAATGTTCATGTTCTGAATAACGTCACGTTTATGGATTCCTTAGATAATTCTTATGACTGAGTACGATTTCCAAAAAGATGAAAACATCACATGTCCTAGGGTTTTCTGCAAACTTCCTAAGAAAACTGAACTGTTTCATAAGAAACTGCTTTCAATATTCTTGCTAGAAAATCAGTTTAAAATCTAGCTCAAATGGCAAAAGAAAAAAAAGTCAGCATTTATAAGATACCATATGCATCACAGACTCAGTCTTCTCTCTCCTCTAACAAATTAGAAGTAGTGTTCAATCCTTGGGCAGTAGGCAGCTTTGTAGACGAGAGAATTATTCTGCTTGTAGCTCCCTGTGACATAGGATTAAGGCTGGATTTCCGCAAACTTCTCCTCGCCTTCATAGCTGACTTGATTTGCCAAGAAGTGAACAGAATCAGCCACATAATCCTATTCTAAGGTCATTCATAGTTTCTGAGGAAGGCCGGTGGCTGCCCCAGATCGTAGGATAGCGCAAAGATGAACAGTATTTGTATTGAGAAGCCAGATCTACTTTCAGGAGGTAAATAGAAGCCTCAGTTCCAGGTAAATACAAGACTAATGAAGGAAACTGCATTTTTCTCTTAATAGTGAGGTTGACAAGCCAAGCACATGGCGTATTTATGGATCTCTGTACTGGGCATTATGAGGAATAAAGAAGCCATCTCCCATGCAGTGACTGCTGTCAAGGAGCTCACAATCTGGTTAAGGAGACACGATGGTCATATCTGAGAATAAGGCATGTAGATCAATACTTTCAAGAGGTGTGGTTCAGATGGTGAATGGTACCCAAGTGACCAGAGCTAGAGGACACAAGACTATGCTGTGAGCTGGCTAAGTCATGGAAGGTCATAGGAAAAAAGTCAAGAAATCAATGGCAAGATTGAGCATGCTGTTTATTAACTACTCCTCTAGAAGTAGGTCCTGGCTGGCTGACTCGTTCATACACATTAACTACTCCTCTAGAAGTAGGTCCTGGCTGGCTGACTCGTTCATACACACACACACACACACGCGCACACACACACACACGATAATGCTGTATTTGTCCCATCAAACCACCCATCTACTGAGAGTCTCAGGAGAGACAGCTGTGTAGTAGGTCGCTGTTGTCATTTCTTCACAGTATCTTGAGCTAGACACCACCTGGGACAGGTAAGCTCCTAGAGAAGGAAATGGCCCCAATGTTACCAGTGAGATGAGAGCAACCCAGACATGTGAATCAGGAGCACACGACAAAGCATCTTTTGATACGTCTTTACGAATAGCAATTCTTAGAAAGCTTTCCATCAGGCACCATCTGGATGCATAACTACCATTATGACAAAATAGCACTTGCTTCCACTCCAGCCATGCTTATATCTTATATCATTGGCTCATAAAACTTGGGAGTTTTATGAGCCTGTATTTATTTATTTATTTATTTTATTTATTTATTTATTTAGACGGAGTCTCGTTCTATCGCCAGGCTGGAATGCAGTGGCGCAATCTCGGCTCACTGCAACTTCCACCTCCCGTGTTCAAGCAATTCCCCTGCCTCAGCTCCTGAGTGGCTGGGACTACAGGTGCATGCCACCACACCTGGCTAATTTTTTGTATTTTAGTAGAGACGGGGTTTCACCATGTTGGCCAGGATGGTCTTGATCTACTGACCTCATGATCCGCCCGCCTCAGCCTCCCAAAGTGCTGGGATTACAGGTGTGAGCCACCACACCCAGCCAAGCCTTTATTTTTAAAAATTAAGAAAAACTTTATCTTTACACAGTTGGTTTTCAATACAATTGTAGCACATTTTCCAAAATGCCAAGTAATCTCAATTTACATCTGAGCTAGGAATATGTCAGGTTTTCAGGATATTTCTCTTCCTACTTCCTAAATTGTGCTCTGACGAATCTAGTAGTAAAATTAGTTAAGTATTCAACTAGGCACAAACTGCATGATTAGAGAGGATAGCTGTGAGGACTGGAAGGAAACCAGGCTGATTTAAAATTTATCAAGAGATGATTTAATTCCACGCAATAAGCATTGCCTGCAGTGTGAGGAAACTGGTCATCATTATTCATTAAGACACAACCCACATGCAGTTAGATTAGGGGATGATCATTCAGGGACCTCACTAGTTTTTCCATATAAATTTGACCCCATAGTCCTAGCAGTGCAGACCAACCTATAGATGGCAATTTTACCTTGTGGGTCATTAAAACGAGCCTCTCCTTCTAGCCTTATCCAGCAGACACTGCCTAGCCATGCTACAATCAACCTGAAATGTGCTGCACATTGCATCTTGCTGCCTTAATTAAAGTATACCAATCATCCAATTACACTGCATGATTTCTCAAGCCTCTCTTAAAACAAGCCCCATGAAAGCCAGGAGGAAAAATCCAACTGAAGAAGGAAGCCCCAGGATTTCAATAGGTTCTAACCACAAAGGCTTCAGTTTGCTCCTAGGTGTATAATAAGCAGAAATGAAACAAGATTCTTAATCTCCTGCATGACCTTCAACAGGAAGGAAACACAGCTCAGCTGAAGGAGGTAAACACGAAGCTGCTCACCCAGTTTCATGATATGCTACGTCTGGCCTCTCCAGTTGTTTCTCTTCCTCGAGGCTGACCAAGCTGGATGGCCTCACCTTGACTGCTAGCACATAAATCTTTGCAAGGAAACAGCTCACTTAACTGACTATATCATCTACTAGCAAGGCCATTCTTTACATTTGATAAAGTGACCTACAAAAGGGATCTTTTACTGAATGAGTGCAACCAAATGTCTCCTTACAAATAAAAGCCAAGAGTCCCTGTATAGACTTCTCTTGAGAAATGTAACCAAGACTTTCTGACACAACAACACAAATCACTCAGTACCCGTGATCTCATTTAATCTCAGTTGCCCTACATGGGGACCTTGACATTCAGAGTGAGTAAATAACGTGCTTACAGACAGACCGGAGGTAAACTGCAGAATAAGACAATGTTGTTGAACAATTAGAGAAAACAAGGCCAGATTCCATCCACTTCTTCTCAGAGGACAGTGAGACATGGTTGGGAGCATGGACTCCAGAAGCAGATCAACTTGGGTTTGAATTCTGTGTTTATTGCTTTCTAGCTCCATGGCCTTGACAAAGCTATTGAACCTCCCCTGAGCCCCAGTTTCTTCATCTCTGAGATGGAAAAACTCCCCTCTGTCTTAAAAGGTTGCAGTGAGGATGAGATGCAGTAAGAATGTATGTGCAGTATCTGACGTGACGAGCGTATTCAGTTGATGCTGGCTCTTATTATTTATGGAACAATTGTACTTGGTTTAATCTCCTTTCAGTCTCTTACCGAAGTAGCTTGAGAGCTTTAGGTAAAACAACTTCTAACAGATGGACCTAAGAAGCAACTGGAGATCGTTTGCCATGATGGTGATGAAGCATTAATTAAGTTGGAATTACCACCCAAACTCAACCAGGCAGGAGAGATCCCGGAGGAAATCCAGCCTATTGGTTTCTCAGCAGAGGAAGAGCTCTGCTTATGGTAAGACTAGAGCTGGAGGCACAGGGATGTGGAGGAGTTGAGTGGAGGTGGGGAGCCCTATGGTTTTCACTTTGGTTAAGACTGTGTTCTTTTTTTTTTTTTTTTTTTTTTTTGAGATGGAGTGTCACTCTTGTTGCCCAGGCTGGAGTGCAGTGGTGCAATCTAGGCTTACTGCAACTGCTGCCTGCCAACTTCAAGCAATTCTCCTGCCTCAGTCTCCCAAATAGCTCATACTACCTGCAGGCACGTGCCCCAATGTTTGGCTAATTTTTTTGGTATTTTTAGTAGAGATGAGGTTTTGCTGAGTTGGCCAGGCTGGTCTTAAACTCCTGACCTCAAGTGATCCGCCTGCCTCGGCCTCCCAAAGTGCTAGGATGACAGTCATGAGCCACCGTGCCCGGCCTAAGACTACATTCTTTGCACTACACCCTTGACCAAGATGAATCTTGAACACAGAGTGCTGCAAGAGACACCATTTCAGTCCACTGGCTTCCAGGGCCAGCCATCTGCCTTATTCAGTTGGGAAGCAGGGATGAAATTAAATTGCTGCAGCATCTCTCCCCCACTCCTAAGAAACCAGTGAAGGATGGCAGACTGGCAGGCTATGGCCATTTAGAGAGCAGACCATTCTGTGTTAATGAGGCAGAAACCAGGCGGACTGCAAAGCTGGAAAAGATGCATCTTTTCTGTGTTCTTGTAGAGGGACCTCGGGGAAAGACAGCATCCTACAGCAAAGTGCATGAAAGGAATCAGTATCTTGTTAGTATGATGACATCTCTATTGGTTCAAAGTTTCCCAAACCAGAAGGGGCATGAAAAACTTTTCAAAGAGTTAGAAGAGTAACCAAAAATAAGAAAAAAGAATTATATGTGAGCCCACTGCCCAAACTTCAGAGCAGCACAATTCACCCACAGCATGGAGATGAAAGGGGTTGGATTGGATCTGAGAGCCATCATGAAAGACATAGGTGGACCAGAAGCAAAGGAAGCATCCAGTCCCATCCAGAGGCACCATGGAGAGGGAAGGGGAGGGAGAAGAGGCTGAGGATGCTCTCTCTCCCAAGGTGATGCTGCCCCAGTGTTTCTTGTCATTGTTCCACATTCTATGTTCTATGTTGACATAGGTGAAAGACACCAAAGAGCCTGAGCGTGAAAGCAAGACTACAAGATACAGCATTCTTTTAGCGAGAAATGCAGAGAAACAGCCCAGAGGTGACCTGTGCTTGCTGCAGCCCATTCGCCAAACAGTTAGCCAGGGACTTCTGTCGTAACCATGCTTGCAGCTCAGCGATGTGTTTCATCACTCGGTAGTGGGGCTGCTGCTGATTCCACCTCTATGGAATGTTGCAGAGTAGAGACATTCTACGGGAAGAATGTTGTCAGAGTGCTGTTCATCTCCACGGGGGCACAGACAGGAGTATAAATAAACCCAGGCTTGGAAAGTGGGGATTGGTTATGGTCTCACCCTCTTTCTCCATCCCTTTATGAGTGAGACCACCGTGGCTCGGGAGCGTTAACCAATTTCTGTAAGGTTTCACAGCCAAGGTCAGAAATAGAGCTAGGACTAGAATCTATACAGATTTAGAGGAACAAAACTCTTCATCGTTAGGAAGTTAAACCCAGGAGTGTGACTGAATGGATGGGAAATGAAAAACAGGACTGATTTCCTTACCATTGTGACAGCTCACAAGAATCTTTCAAAATCCTTCCCAGGCCTAAGAGGCTACAAACCATGAAAACAACAACGAAAGGGAAAAGCCAGGAGTTGGATGGCACATGGGCAGGAGATACCGCAGGACGCGAGACAGGCAGATCATCGAGGAAGACCGCTGGGCTGAAATGTTACCACGGTTTGGCCTCAAGCAGAGAAACGAGAGCTTCCAATATACAAGGCGCCCTTCTGGTTGCTGCTGAGCACACAGAGATGAAGAAGCACCCGCCAGAGGGCAGGGAGAGGAATAATGCCACAGTGTCGGACACAGATCTGACAGAGTCACTGTCATGTACGTTTCCTCATAGTGACCCCCTGAGCTAAGTATTGTTTTCCCTGTTTTACAGAGAGGAACATGAAACTGTGACAGAAAAAGAGTCAGTGTGATGTGTTTGCGCATTCTCTTCCTGTCCCCCTATGGAATTTAGACGGAAATGGGTAAATACATAGAGAAACTAGGATGTGTTCATGAAAACTGATGTTTCAACACATCTAAAGACAGTAACATGGGAAAATGAAAGAAGCTCTCTGGTGTCTGCAGCCTTGCCATCTCCTCACGCACAGGGATGCATCTCCTCGAAAGCGCCCTTGCTCTGCAGCTGAACCAGAGGCCGCCTGACCCTCTCCACCACAGGGAGCGAGGCAGAGCACCACTGTGAGGCTTCCCTGAGGCACAGGTTAGGACATGTGGACATTCTTCTGTAAACAGTGGAGAAGTCACAAAAGGTTTCTGAACAGAAGAATCTGATTGGATATGATGCTTAGAGGGGAGCTGGACTGGGAAGACAAAACTCAGGTTTGAAAAGCTGGTGGGAAGATGTGGAGCAGTCAAGACGAGAGGTAGCAAAGAGAGGTGCTGAAAGTGGAAAGAGAAACAGGGCCCTACCTTCAGACAGCCTGCAGGGTGAATCCACGTAGATGTGGTCGTGTGGTACAGTCCCATTAGGCCAATGCCTGCATTTAGCAAGACTCTCCTAGAGATGATGGCTTCAAGCCAAAGGCCTATTATGGTGGGAAGTGTACCCCAGTAAGTCGCTGGGAAAGAGCATCTTTCTGGGAAGGAAGGCACTGGAGCCTTTCAAATCCTGGCAAAGCGACTCCTGCTTTCCTTAGCTCCCCATCACCAGAGAGCACCTTTCTCAACCACATCAACCAGATGAGAAATGAAAAGACAGGGATATTTTTTTTTTTTGTTCTGTTCCATCGTTGGTGTCCTTTTCTCTTCTTCCCCTTGTGCCCACGTTGTAACTCAGAAGTGTTGTTCCACCAGAACCACCTTGCTGGTCCCCTGAAAAGCAGGCAGAATCCTGTCTTGCTTCTGAGAGACTATTAGAAAAGCACTTTGATGGTTACCTTTTGTTAATGTGCAGAATAGATTTTTAAATTGTCAGTTCTATTACCCAGCCCTATCCCTGGGCTTCCTGCAGAGCTGACCCTGTGCTCTGCTTTCTTCATCTATTACAAACATAAAAACTCTGTAAAGATCCATTACCTCCTCCGGCACCCCCCATTAGTATAACCTTAGTTCTAGCTGTCGAGAGACCTTGTTACAGAAAAGAATGCTATAATTCGGCATTAGCTTACCAGAAAACGCTGGTGGGAGTTGAAGTCACAAGTGGGCGGAGAATAAAGTAGAATCAAAATTCACCATGAAGCCATTTTCACCTCCCACTCTCCACTCTAACCAAGACAATAACCCTTGTTTGTGAGGAACAGAAAGATTTGCTCCTGTGTATCTTAGGAAGAACATTGCGATGGTTAGCCCCTGTTATTTGTTTTAAGTGTCAGGATTCTCACTCCTCCCCTGGAAAAGAGCCATATATTTTAGAAATGCTCTGATCGCTTATCCACAATCAGCAGGAAAAAAAATGTATAATTTAGCTCATTTTCAGCAGACGATGTTTGGACTGGATTCCAAAAGCAGATGACGTGGGTAATTGGCAATTCTCTGCCGCTGAGGACCACGACAAATGGTGCAGAAGGGTTCGGCCAGCGCTTCGGCAAGAAGTCCTTTGGAAGCCCTTAGGTGCCTGCCTGCGCCCTGATTGGGAGGATGGGGAAAACAGCTTTTGGAGTAGGCTGGCTGGCTTCAGGCACCTAGCGATTGGATGACAGCAGTTTTAAAGGTAGAGAGCTAACTCTACTAATGTGGCCAAGTCATCTTAATTAAAGCCAGCATCACTTTATTAAAAAGAAATGGCGTTTGAGTTCAGAAATTCACTCTAAGTTGCCACCATGAATTGGAAAGGATGGAGGGCATGGGCTGACGATGCAGCAAAAGGCATGTGGGATTTTCAGTGGCTTTTTTTTTTTTTTTTTTTTCCATTTTTGAGATGGAGTCTCATTCTGTTGCCTAGGACGGAATGCAGTAGCATGATCTCAGCTCACCGCATTCCTGGGCTGAAGCGATTCTCCTACCTCAGACTCCCAAGCAGCTGGGATTACAGGCTACACCACCACACCTGGCTATTTTTTGTATTTTTAGTAGGGATGGGATTTTGCCATGTTGGCCAAGCTGGTCTTGAACTCCTGACCTCAAATGATCCACCTGCCTCCGCCTCACAAAGTGCTGGGATTACAGGCATGAGCCACCACGCCTGGCCTAGCTGCCTTTTCTTAAAGCTAGTCATAGATTAAAGGCCAAGTGGCTAACTGGGGTGAGGGGTGGTGGTCTGCTGAGAACTAGTGACTCTGTGACTTGGCTTAGATACTGCACAAAGCCCCATGAGCCTTTTACCAGGAGCTGTCCCTCTTTGTTTCCAACCCTTCAGAGTCCCTTATACTCTTCTTCCCCATACCAAGGCATTCATGTCGACCCTTCCACCTCCTGCACACTTAAAAACCTCCAACGTTTTCCCACTGCCTTAGATCAACACCCAAACTTCTAGCCAAGGCCTGCAGGGTTCCCAGCTAGCTCCTGCCCTACCCTCGAAACTCACATCTACCCAGTCCCCTGTGTTCACTCCAGTTCAGCAACTGTGGACTTCTTTCTTTTTTTTTTTTTTTTTTTTTGAGACGGAGTCTCGCTTTGTCGCCCAGGCTAGAGCACAGTGGCCGGATCTCATCTCACTGCAACCTCTGCCTCCTGCATTCAAGTGATTCTCCTGCCTCAGCCTCCCGAGTGGCTGGGACTACAGGCGCCCACCACCTTGCCTGGCTAGTTTTTTGTATTTTTTAGTAGAGACGGGGTTTCACTGTGTTAGCCAGGATGATCTCGATCTCCTGACCTCGTGATCCGCCCGTCTCGGCCTCCCAAAGTGCTGGGATTACAGGCTTGAGCCACGGCGCCCGGCCAACTGTGGACTTCTTTCTGTGAACACAACGGACTTGCTCCTGCCTGGGACCCTTGCAATTATAGCTCTGACTTCCTGGATGGCTCTTCACTCAGAGCATGGCTGATTCCTTGTTGTAATTCAGCTCAGATGTTACCTGTTCATGAAGCTTTTCTGACCCACCCTGTGTCAGGAGCACTATCCCTTGCTCCTTCTGTAACTTTCTAACCACTACCTTGCTATTTTTCTTTGTCATCCACCTCCAATGTTATTATGTATCTTTATTTGTTTATTATTCTGTTTCTCCACACTAGAATAGAAGCTCCTTGAGAACAGAGACCTTGCATATCTTGGCCACTACTAAATCCCTAAAACCGAGAACAAGTACTCAATCAATATTTTTGAATGAATGAATGAATGAATGAATCAGTCAATCTGTTAGGAGAATCACTGTCACAAATAATTGAAAATTCAGAACCAAGTCTTTAAAAATCTTGCAGCAATCAAGCAAGTCCATGTGGTGCCAGTCTAGTTATACTGTAGAGGGAATTCCGCATGCGTTTGGATGGGAGCCACCACTGAAACTCCAGCCAGCCCTGTGCTCCTGGCTGGCACTTGACAGAATTTGTAGGAACTCGCTTTATAGCCAAAATCAGGAGTTCTAGTTTTTGCTCCCCAGAGCCATTGACATGCACTATGGGTATTTTTACCCAGAGATGCATCCTGCAGCCAGCCCATTAATATCTTACATAAACAAGCAGCAAGGAGCATCAGTTGAAAGTCTTTAAAATAATGTCTCAAGCAGTCTGTACACAGGCAGTAATCTCAAAGCCAGAGTGATGCCTCTACTTGGGAAAAGGGGTCTGCCATTAAAAAGAGACTGGAATTGAACCCTCCTTCTGAAGTTCACTTACCTACCCTTTCTTCTTACACAGCGATTGAAATGTTGTCCCAGGCTGCCACACGCACACCCAGGGAACACAAAAATAAGGCAATTTTTCCAGTTACCATGCTCACTGGAGCATATTTTGCTTCATCTTCAGTCATCGGTCTGGAAAGGAAAGTAGAATGAGATGAAACCAAATGGGGCCAAACACATCGACTGAGTTAGGTTCCCTTTAGGGCCGTTCTAAAATAAATAAAGGTCAGTGCTTTATAGAAAGAAGAAAGTATGGACAGGCTGAACTCTCCCCTGTAGAATTTACTTCCCCTAGAAATTGTAGGTAATAACTCTGTGGAGTGAGTTGTGCACAGAGCTTTGAATGTTCCCTTGGTATGAGGACTGTGACACGGGGGATCATTTGGCTGTGTCTGCAGGTCTGAAGCTGGCCATGTGCTGCAAGAGGAAGGCTTTGGGAGGGGAAACCAGGTGACAGCTCCAGGGCTCTGATGGGCTTGGAGCCTCTAGATTCAGGTGACTGCTTTCAGCATGACAGAGGTCTCAAGGCATTTCCATAAAAAGCATTAAAATAGTAGGGTGTAATACATTAAAGCCAATCTTTCTCAAATTTAAGAAACATAAAACATTGACAAAGCCACACCCACTCGGAAGGGCAGCCTTGTCATTTACTCACCCTCACACCACTCAACCAATATTTAAGCACATACCTCATACGAGTCACCATGTTGCATGCTAGGTAATCAATGGTAAGCAAAATAGACAAGTTCCCTGCCTCTTCTAGAGCTTTAGTGCACATGTAAGCCTGTCTTTTTTTTCTTTTTCAGACAGCTTTTTGGGGATATAATTCACACACCACACAACTCACCCACTGAAAGTATACAATTCAAGGCTTTCTGTATTTTCACAGTTGTTCAACCATCACGATAATCAATTCTAGAATATTTTCATTATCCTAAAAGGTAACACAAGGTTTTAAGGAACTAATCACTTAGTTAATGAGTTGCAATCATGATTATTCCTTCTACTTCCCTGAAAGAATAAAGCATGTAACATGAGGGGGCCTTTGGTCTTGGGGTTTCAATAAGGCTCTCAGCAAAGTGACATTTGCACTGAGAGCTGATGGCGGAGCCGGAGAAAGCCAGGCAAAAGGAGTGAAGTGAACAGGAGGAGGCGGCAAAAACACAGGTGTAAATTAGGCTTTTTGGTGGATCTGTGGAACTGAGAAAAGGACATTTAATTTTATTTTAGAACAATGGGTTTTCTATTGTTTTAAGAGTTTTAATTAAGTCTTCCTATCTACTCCCATCTTCCATGTCCAGATTTTCATTTCAAAAAAGTATCTCCTGCTGAGGGTGAGAGAACGGATTGGAGGGAGGCAAGCCTGAAAGCAGGAAGATCAGTCAGGAGTCCATCACAGAAGTCCAGCAAAGAGATGAGAGTGGCCTGGATCAGGACAGTGGAAATGGGGGCAGTGAGTTCATTCAAGATTTATTAGGAACAGAACTGAAAGACCTTGGTAATTGATTCACTGGGAGGAGTGATGGCTTCTAAATTTGATGCTGCCACTGCTGGGTATATGGGTTATAGAAGGAAAACTGGAAGAAAATTAAGATTTTTGGAGTTGGTAGAGATCATCAGGGTTTGTGACCAAGCAATTAATGGGTTCACTGTCCAATGCACAGAGGCCAATACCATGTACTGGCTTTTGAGAAAAGAAAAGTTTTATTGTGAATCAACCAGTAAGGAGACAGGAGGAAATGCTCAAATCTGTCTCCCCAAGCTGGAGTTTTGGTTGGGTTTTATAAATGTAGGTTAATGAGGTGTGATCTGATTAGATCTTGCAATGAGGTAATGTTGGGAAGAATGGTCTGACTGGATT
The DNA here is from genome assembly GCF_047675955.1 of Chlorocebus sabaeus. NCBI lineage: Eukaryota > Metazoa > Chordata > Mammalia > Primates > Cercopithecidae > Chlorocebus > Chlorocebus sabaeus. Next base: position 44,540,892 of record NC_132908.1, on the reverse strand, counting down.
CTGCCGTGGGGTGACTCTAGAGCTCGATCTGATTGGATCCTAGATCCTGTCATGTGGTCTCCACTTCTTAATCCAGAAAACAACTCACAGCTTTGTTACAAAAAGCCGAGCCAGATTGATCTGGTGTGGTTACAGGCTCAACATTGGATATATTGACTGAGCTGTCAGGTAGGCAGTTGAATATGACTCTGATATCAGAGGTGAGATCTGGGCTGAAGAAATAAATGTAAGAGTCATTGTTGCACATTAGCCATTGATGACCTGCAAGTAGGTGAGGCCACCCAGGGAGAGATGACAAAGCAGAGAAGGGGCCTCAGGCCAGGCCAAGGGAAGCTCCAACATGTCAATGGTAAATGGAAGAGAATGTGCTGGTAAAGAGGCTGAGGGAGAGCTGCCGTGGAGGAGGAGGTCAACCAGGAGCATGCAATGATCTGGAGCTAAGGGAAGATGGTATTTTAAATGGGGAGAGGCTATTTGTTTAAAAGCTGCTGAGAGATGAAGGCTAAGAGAATGTCCTTTGAACTTGGTAACATGAAAATTATTGGTGCCCCTAGCAAGAGTCATTTCAGTGACAGAGCAGTTGGTGGAAGAATGGAGAAAACATATGCAGAAAACTCTTCTGAGAAATGTGGCTGCACATGGGAGCAGGAAGATTGCCTGGATGGAAGGCCATTTGCAGTGAGGGAGGAAGAGTTATTTTAAGATGGCAGCGATATAAGCAAACTGTAATGCTAATAGAAAGGAGCCACTGAAAAAGCAGGTAAGAGAGATGACTGTTGGGTAAGGTGCTTGAGATGGGAGAGTGGCCCTGAGACCCCAGCACATCCACAGGAACTGGCGTTAGTTGGAAGGGAAACTTGCTTTTGCGTGGTGGGTCCTAGAGCAACAAACCTTGGTTTCACTACAGCCAGCACTGAACCCGGGCCACGCTGGAGGCAGGGATGTTCTCCAGAAGCCTCACTGGACATTATCTGCTATTCACCTACTCGCCATGCCACTGGGGGTGGGATGAAAGATCTTCTCTTTGCCGCTCACCAAACACAACTCCCTCTTTCTCTCTTGCATTAAACACATGTTTTGACAACAGGACATCAGAGGCATCCAGGAACCTCATGGATGGAGAATCTATATCTACCTCCTGCCTCCTTGCATAGCTGAGACTTCAGCTTATGCCTCACACATCAAAATACCCTTTCTCGATGCCTCCTGCCCCTCAGAGTTCATAGCTTCTATCCTTCACCTCCTCAGGATAGAAATAAATGGCCACACCCCATGGTGTGTCGGAAGTATCACATCCCTCCAGAGAGGCAATGTCACCCCAAGACATCATTTCCCCAAGTGCAGCAAGACTGGCCTTGAAAGGGATTGTGGCAACAGAAGAAAGCAGCTGCTGCCTGACTCCCTGCCCCACTTCTGGTTCATGCGGTTCATGAAGCCTCAAGCCTGAGCTGCGAGGGGGGTCACTCCCCATCACTTCCACCTGCACCCGCCACTGGGCGCACTTTGGCCCGGCACTGGCCACAGAGGTCAAGTGCATTGGCCTTCAGTGCAGCTGCAGCATGGTCAGGCAGGGGCGAGGACTGAGCTGGACATTGGGCCACAGGTTTAGGAGGAAGGGAACCACCTGGGCCCCAGAGCAGGAACCCAGTAATTGTGAGGACACAGGGAATGATGCCTGTGAAGGATCCTTGAACAGGGAACTAATGTGGTGAATTATCGTAACTGTTATTTTGGAATTTGTTTTCTGCATTTTCCTTTTTAAAATAAAGTTATTGTGGGTACATGGTAGGCATATATATACTTATGGGGTACATGAGACAGCGCTGTGTGCCTGTAGACCCAGCTACTTGGGTGGCTGAGGCAGGAGCCCAGGAAGTCAAGGCTGTAGTGAGCCATGATCGTGCCACTGCACTCCAGCCTGGGTGACAGAGTGAGACCTTGTTTCAAAATAATAATAGCAATAATAATAGGACAGGCACAGTGACTCATGCCTGTAATCCCAGCACTTTGGGAGGCCAAGGCAGGCGGATCACCTGAACTCAGGAATTCAAAACAAGCCTGGCCAACATGGTGAAACCCCGTCTCTACTAAAAATATAAAAATTAGCTGGGCATGGTGATGGGTATCTGTAATCCTAGCTACTTGGGGGGTTGAGGCTGAAGAATTGCTTGAACTTGGGAGGCAGAGGTTGCACTGAGCCAAGATTATACCATTGTACTCGAGCCTGGGTGACCAGAGCGAAACTCGGTCTCAAAATAATAATAATAATAATAATAATAATAATAATAAGAAGAAGAAGAAGAAGAAGAAGAAGAAGGCTCATTCATTCTCTCTAACTATATTTTTGTACACATCAAGTGCAGCATTAACATTGGGAGGATTTGGCCAAGATTCCTGTGTGGGAGGGTTGAGGTCAGCCCGAGGCCCATGTGATCACTCTCCTTCATACCAACATGGACATATTGAAGTCAGGCTCCCACATGTACAACAATGCAATGTCTGTTAAAAGATTCAAAAATGGTCAAGCTTCATTTTTATGCAGTGTGTGATAGGATAACCACCCTGCAGACCTGCTGTCTTACGGCAAGCAATCTTTAATAATTATGTACCATATATTAAAGTGTTATAATACTTTTCAGGGTCTTTTCTTATGTATTATCCTAATTTCAGACTCTGATTGGGGTCACTCCTGGTTTTCCTCCACTTCTGAGGAGGAGAGGGAGCCGAGAGATCTAAGGAAGAGCACTTTTCCTCCAGCTGATGGGAAAGCACGGAGAGGGCAGGCAGCCATTTGCTTCACCTCACACTCTGCATTGCTGCTCTGGGCCTCTTCTCGGTTAACAGAAAAACCACTCTATACGATGTTTTAAGGAGGTTGATTCTGGCCAATAGGAGTGACCACGGCTCAGGGAAAGACAGTCTCAAGGAGTCCTAAGGAAGTGAACCCCACACGATTGGATTACACTTTGGCTTTATAATGAGGGAGGCGGGAGTTATAAGCAGAGACATACTTCAGCACTAGGAACCAATACATTGGTTTGGCCCAAAAAGGTGGAATATCTTGAAGCAGGGGCTTAGCGGTTATAAGTGGATTCAGACATTACTTGATTAAAACAGTGAGGCTCTTTCTAAAACTTGGAGTCAGCAGAAAGGAATGTTTTAAATTAAGATAAGGATGCTATGTAGCAATATTGAGGGCCTGCAGGTATGACTTAACCCTTGCCTTGCATGGCCTTAGATCTTGTCTGTAATTTGGTATCTTATTGTCACAAAGAGTCCATTTTGCTAGTCTTATGATCTCTATTTTAACACTAACGCTGGTCAGCTGGATATTAAAAGGGAGAGGGGATAATGAGGTGTGTCCAATCTCCTCCCTTCCCATCATTGCCAGGAACTCCTTTTTCTTTTTCCTTTTCTTTCTTTTTTTTTTTTTTTTTTTTTTTTTTTTGCGATGGAGTCTTGCTCTGTCTCCCAGGCTAGAGTGCAGTGGTACAATCTTGGCTCATTGCAACCTGAGCCTCCCTAAGTTCAAGCGATTCTCCCGCCTCAGCCTCTGGAGTAGCTGTGATTACAGGCATGTGCCACCACACCCAGCTAATTTTTGTATTTTTAGTAGAGATGGGGTTTCACCATGTTGGCCAGGCTGGTCTCAAACTCCTGACCTCAGGTGATCTGCCTGCCTTGGCCTCCCAAAGCACTGGGATTACAGGCATGAACCACCATGCTTGGCCCAGGAATTCCATTTTTAAGTTTTTTTCTGGGGTTCCCTTGGCCTAGGGAGGGTTTGTTCCATCAGTAAGGGGCTTAGGATTTTAGTTTTAGTTGATAAATCCCAGGAAACTTTCACAGTACAATGTATTTAATCAAAGAGCTGCGACTAAATTCTATCAAGTATATAAGGGGCCAAGCCAAAGGAAGAAGGAATTGTGTTGGGATCATCCTCCACCTCCACAGCAGAGAAAATTAATGACACAGTCCTTGATGCATCTGAGATAATCACTTAGCTAACTGCTGATTCTGCTAGTTCAGGTTATTTACTTACCTGTTCAACAGAAGTTGAAAAATCATCTGTGTTATTAATTTGCGTAAAACCTTCCAGCTTCAGAATGTGACTCAAGCTATTTTTACAAAGCAAAGCTGGAATTCTAAGCTTTTTGCTTACAAATTACTAAAGTCATTCATCAACGGTTCAGATAAATGCCAGGCTTACAACTTTTTTTAACCTTCCATTTTTCAGAGGAGAGCAACATGCACAGGTTTACTGAATTGCTCTAATTCTGATTACACACTCACATATAAAACTACCAAAACAGCCTTTAGTCTCTTTCTTATTTTCAGACAATCAGATAATTCTACCTCCCTTTAGGCAAATCCCCATTAGTAATAGATATTTATTGTTCAGTCTCTCTCTCTCTCTTTTTTTTTTTATCAATTAGCAAGCATTTTTTTTAGCCTCTACGAAATGTTCAGCTCTGTAATGGGCACCGGGTGAAGACACCCAACTTATTTAGCCTTTATTGGATGCTGGGCCTCAGAAGGCTTCTACTTCAGCTAAAGAAAGTGCTGACCTTCTGAATCATTAATTCACCAGGGAATCATCTGTGGTCTATAATTGTATGGAGCTATGTGGAATCCCTGAATTCAAAGATAAAACCCAGTGGAACCTCTAGAGTTCTGGAAGACAAGAGGAAACAAGAAAGAAAGGACTGAATAAGACAGAAGGAGAAGTGCATTTCAGACAAGGGGACCCCCTCCAAAGTGTGTGTGTTTTGAAGGCTGTGAATAGCCGGGAATGACTCAGAGGCAGACAATAGGGAGCCAATGAAGGTTTATGAGTGAGGTGATTATAGATATTCAATTCTGCTGCAGTGGATAGAAGGTTTTCCTGTCAGAACCCTGACTCAATTGTCAATGAGAGCTGTTTTAGTTGGCAGCTCCCTGGTGTAGGGAACAGATAGTGAGACTCAAGTCCTACAAATGGATGGGCAGAGGGCATGGTATTTATCGGTGGGATAGATCCCCTTAGCAACAGAAAGTCCCTGCCAGTGGAAGAACCCAGGAACAAAGGAATCCGCAAGGATATTCGGGGTATGGGAGAAAAAGGGAAGGGGCACATTCATTCCCGACAGTGTCAATGTGAGCGGTCCCACCATTTGATCATGTGTTCCTTCAAGGATTCTAGACTCGCCAGGATAGCATCATTCTTTTCCAAGGCAGCAAGAAAAATATCATGACAACCCAGTCTAGGTCGCTGTTCTTTTTAGTGGGGTCCAGGGAGGGTGGGGACTGGGAGGTGGGCTCTAAGGTAAAAATAAAAGGTACCCCCCCCTACGGAAGATGTACTCTGAGTTGTACATCTTTGAGGTCTGAGTTGTTAGGGACTAAACCTCTGGGTTCAAAAGAACCATCCCGCCTGAGTACAACCCTGGAAATGCCAGGGCCTGCCTGCAGTCTCTGCCTCCCACCTCCCCTGACCCCTCTGCAGTGCCCCTAAGGGGTTTCACTCCATGTGGGTCCTCACCAGGATCAGGGCAGGGCACAGCTTGGGAAGAAGCCCCTGTCCCTCCTCCTAATCATGGCATACAAACTGCATGGTTTCAACCAAATCCAGGTTTTTCTTTAGAAACCATGGATCTTAAAAGGTGTTGAGTCCTGGACAGGAAGAGATGTTTATAAGCCCTTCTATCTTTGTCAATCAAGGGTGCCATGCCCATGGGAAGAAATGACCTGAGAGACGACTCCCACAACCAAATCTCTGGAATTCTAAGGAGAGCCATCCTGAACTGGGCTCGAGAACTCCATTAACGATGGGGAGGGAGGATGCCATGGAGGCAGAGGCAGCAGAAATAGAAGAACGTTTCCATTCTTAGAACAGGGGGCTCTCAGGCGGGGCGTGGTGGCTCACACCTGTAATCCCAGCACTTTGGGAGGCTGAGGTGGGCGGATCACCTGAACTCAGGAGTTCGGGACCAGCCTGGCCAACCTGGTGACCCCATCTCTACTAAAAATACAAAAATTACCCTGGCATGGTGGCGCACGCCTGTACTCCCAGCTACTTGGGAGGCTGAGGCATGAGAATCACTTGAACCCTGGAGGCAGAGGTTACAGTGAGCTGAAATTATACCACTGCGCTCCAGCCTGGGAGACAGAGCAGGAGTCTGTCTTGAAAACAAAAACAAAAACAAAACAGAAGAACAGGGGGACTCTCCCACCACTTAGGCATTGTTGTTGTCGACTAAAGACAACAATTAAGCTTTTAAAGAATTAAAGTTAGTTTTATTCAGAAGTCTTAATGAGGACAATAGGCTGAGACCTAGGGCCCAGAGCAGATGGATCAGATTGCTCCAAAGCAGGTTCAGCCACAGCTTATATGCAAGTGGCAGGGGTTGAGTATGTGCAAAATCACATCAAAGTTCGGATGTGAGAGTACATCTGGTTCTAGATGACTAAAGTACCTCTGGGTAGAGATCGTAACAGCATAATAACTAACCCTTTCAGACATTATTTTATGTGCAGGCAAAGGCAAAGGTTCAGGTCATTTATCTTTTCAAGGATGTAGTGACTCAGGGAGAGACGTGGGTGGCTGCCGGCTCTGTCCTGCTTTGTCCTCAAGGCATTGTTCCAGAGGACTGCATTTCATCACATGAGGGGTTCAAGCAGAAATGAGCAAACATGGCTTTTTATGTTTGCTCTCTTGTCTCACGATTGTCATTAAAAAAAAAAAAAAAAGAATGTAGAAGTTAAAAAAATAAACCAAAAGGAGCTGGTTAAAAAGGTAAGGCAGATGAGGGCAGGTTGTTGACAGCCCAGATCTGGAATCCTGCAGACCTTGGTCCTAACCCCCGCCCTGCCACTGGCCTGGCATGGGCCTGTTTAACCTCTTAGCTACTCAGCTTTGTCATTTCTCAAACAGAAGCAGCAACAGTCCCTTCCTCACAGAAACGGTGTCAGGGCTAAATGAAATCAATCAGGAAAAGCGTTTAGCAAAGATGGAGCCAAAACTCCTGACGGACACTGGGCCGGTGTCCCAGGGAGTGGGTGGCCAGGCCCTGCACAGGGTCTGACAGACACTGGGGTGAGTGTCCCGGGCAGTGGGTGGCCAGGCTACGGGCAGGGTCTGATGGTCTCTGGGGTGAATGTCCTGGGCAGTGGGTGACCAGGCTATGGGCAGGGTCTGACGGACACTGGAGTGGGTGTCCTGGGCAGTGGGTGGCCAGGCTATGGGCAGGGTCTGACGGACACTGGGGTGAGTGTCCCGGGCAGTGGGTGGCCAGGCTACGGGCAGGGTCTGATGGTCTCTGGGGTGAGTGTCCTGGGCAGTGGGTGACCAGGCTATGGGCAGGGTCTGACGGACACTGGAGTGGGTGTCCTGGGCAGTGGGTGGCCAGGCTATGGGCAGGGTCTGACGGACACTGGGGTGAGTGTCCCGGGCAGTGGGTGGCCAGGCTATGGGCAGGGTCTGATGGACACTGGGGTGGGTGTCCTGGGCAGTGGGTGGTCAGGCTATGGGCAGGGTCTGATGGTCTCTGGGGTGAGTGTCCTGGGCAGTGGGTGGCCAGGCTATGGGCAGGGTCTGATGGTCTCTGGGGTGAGTGTCCTGGGCAGTGGGTGGCCAGGCTATGGGCAGGGTCTGATGGACACTGGGGTAGGTGTCCCGGGCAGTGGGTGGCCAGGCAGGGTTCCATGGGATGCATCTGGCTCCCTGGCTTTTCAATTTCTTCCTGGGGCCACAGGCATCCATTCCTCTGAACTGAAGGCTGAGTCCTAAACCACATTATTTCTTTGTCTCATTTGTGGTTTTCAATGACAGACAGCAAGACAGGCAAGTGAGCAGTCCCCACTCCCTGTTGGGGAACTTTTTCCTGGTTCGAGCCAGATATCAAGTGGGTGGTTACTGAGAAACGAGGCCACTGGGTCCTGGGAGTGGGAGCAGAAAGGAGATGCCGGATTCTGAAGACAGGAGACGACAGTAGGACTTGGCAATTGATGAAGAAGGATATTACGTATGAGTACAGGTTCTGGGATAATGGGGAGGCCGAAGAGACCTTAAATCCAGAATGGAGAACTGACTATATTGGGAGGAAATAGCAAGTTCTACAAAATTTGGATAGAGGTTTGATGAAAGATAGTAGGAGAGATTAAGTGAAGTTTCCGGTGGTTAAACAGCAATATAGGATCCATATCTATTCATATCTATATAGATGTATCTATACATCGAGATGTATGTGTGTAGGAGTTATCAGCACAGAGGGGAAATTTAAGGCAAGGGAATGAGAAGCTCTTCGAAAGACAGACACAGGGGAGTGAAACGCTTAAAGGAAAGGGATGCAGTTACGGAAACGGAAGACAAACTGATAAAAAGGTAGAGGTGGAGGGGAACTTTGCAAAAATCCAGTCCAATTCACTCACTTAAAGGATAAGGAGACTGCGGTTCAAAGAGTATCAGTAATTTGCCGAACGGTTGACCATGTCCAGAAAAAGGGAGATACGGTGCCTGAACCCGTGTTCTCAGACTCTCAGAATTCTCAGACTCTGTCCTTTCCCACTGGAGACCTGGACATGGCTACTTGCAAGTGAAAGTTAATTAATGTTGATCACCAGGATGAAACTGGTGATCGTGCAGGTCTAAATTGGCGTAAAATAAACTTATGAGTCAAGAAATTGTGAATACTAAAAATGTGAATACACCTTTTCCTTTCACATAGGTCAGTAAACAAACACACACACATAAAAGCAAACCAGAAAGAAATCTTAAAATTAAACACAGTCTTGTTAATTGAGGCCAGATTAATGATTTCAATGGCTGCAGAATCTTTCTGCTATTTTTCTTTTTTGGAAAAAGAAGTTGCAGGAAAAAATCAGATTCAAAGCATCTCCTTTCTGCCTGGATTCATCCTGCTGTTTTCAACCCAGAGTCTTGTAGGAAGTTGTCCAGAAGGGAAACGATTGTGCTGCAAAACTTCTAGGTCATGAGCTGTGCTTTCATAATTTGCAATGTCTCTATCAAAAAACAATTGAATCTGAAGAACCAGAAACACGTGTTTCATGAAAGGTTTCTGATTACAGCTCCCACTTTCAACCTCAGAAAACAAACACTTCTCCAAATGATCCCAACCCTTCTGAACCCATCATCTTTACTGGTGGCTCAGCTGGCATTTGAGCCAAAATTGCCTCTTAAACCTGCCCCATGTAGTACACTGTACTGATGACATAAGATGGGGCCGTTAATTATCTACCTTGCATTCTGTTTCTCCTCCACCATGGTAGGGTGGGCACTTGACAGTGGGCGACTGATGTTACTGAGTTTCTTCACTTTCATTTTATGGTGGGATCTCAAAGGGAATGAAATACACTCATGCTGGGAACGTCGGGCTTATTTAGTAGCTCTTAGTGCTTTCCACAAGATGGAATTGGGGCTCGCTTTTTCTGTCAGATCTGCCTCAGGTAATCTTTTTGCAAGAAAGGATTAAGCCAGGTTTCAGAATAAATACACTTCTCTCAGAGCTGCAAGGTTGCTGGCTTCTTCATTTAGGGAAGCTGCTCCCCGTTGCCCCCATTCTGCTGTCCAAGAGATACCGTACCTGTCACAGAGGAGCCAAGGTTATTGTAAAAGGGGGCACAGACCTGGTGACAGCGGGTCCCTCCAGCCCTACCCCAGGCTTCTCAGCTCTTGGAAAACAGATGAGCCTGTTTCTTCATGAAGCACCTTTGAGGCAGTCATGTTACAAGTTTGAGAATTTTCTAATGTTGCTATGTATCATTAAAATTTTAAATGTCTTCTACATCTGTGATGACTTCCTCTTTTGAGCTCTAATTTGGTGACTTGGAATCTGACTGTTGAGTCATTTACTATTTGTGAGACCTTGGGCAAAATGCTTAAACCCTGTGCCTCAGTTTCCCCATATGCAAAATGAGAATAATAGTTCTTAACTCATAAAGTAGAGCTGATATACATAAGGCACTAAGCCCAGTGTCTAGTATATTAGGTGTTCAAAGCTATTATTAGTCTCCATCATTACTCAATTAGGCTTACTGGGGGTATAGCTATCTAACAGTTTCTTCAAAAAACAGTTTTTGGGGACTAAATAGTTAATAATAATGTCTACTTGAAAATTACTAAAGGAATAGATCTTAAATGTTCTCACCGTTAAAAAATGTGAGGTGATAGATATGTTAATCAGCTTGATTCATTTCACATTGTGCATCATAAATAGATATAATTTTTGTCAATTACACCTTAATAAAGCTGGGGGGAACCCAGATCTTGGATTTATTCTCTTTTCCTGTTATTAAATTGATTTCTGTTTCACTTCATCATTTTCATTCTTGTGCTTATGTTTATTTTGTCATAATTTTTAAAAGCTTTTTTTTGAAATTAACATTTAGTCAATTTATTTCCGTTCTGTCTTATTTAGTACGACATTTAAAGCTGTGGATTTTTTTCTCTGAAGATGGTTTTAGCCATCTTATATATAGAAATTCAATCATAGTCTAGGTATTCTGAAATTTTAGTTTTGGTTTCAATTTAGAAAGGAATTTCAAAATTTCCAAAAGGTGGGGTTTTGTTTTTTTCTATTTTGGTTATTAAACTGTGGATTTTTTTTCTTTTGTTTGACATAAGAGAATGCAATCTGTACTATTTCTAATTTTGCAATTCATGGAGGCTTTCTTTGGCACCCAAAATACGATCAGTTTCAAGAAATGTCTCAGGGGCAATAGAAGATACAATCTGTTTGAATATGGAATTAAATGGAATCTTTGTTTGGCTATGGAATTAAATATTTATATATTAATATGTAACAATAATTACATATTATTCCCATCCCCTATATCACTATTTATATTCATGGATTTTATTTGTCATAGGCGTTAAAGTCTCTCTGATTATGTTTTTGTTTCTCTTTGGATTTGCAGGTACTTGTATGTGTGTGTGTATATATTTAATTAATGTATTTATTTATTCAAGAGACAGGGTCTCTCTCTGCCACTCAAGCTAGAGGGCAGTAGTGTGATCATGGCTCACTGCAGCCTCAAATTCCTGGCCTCAGGCGATCCTCTTGCCTCAACTTCCCTAGTTGCTGGGACTACAAGCTCAAGCCACTGCACCTGCCCACTTTATATGTTTTGATACTTATACTGTGTAAACTGCTGGAACAAGTAAATCCTTGCCTCCCTGCCCCCAAATAAATATAATAGTTTATGCTTTCCGTTTCCTATTTTAGATCTAATTAAACAATTCTTTGAATTCTTTCCATCCAGATAACTGGGATAAATTTTCTGCCTTTTGATAGAAACCTGGCTCAATTGTCAACGAGAGCTGATCTTGTAGGCAGAGTAGGTGTGGAGAAAATAGAGACAGCCTCACAGTTAGGAAGCTGGGCTGAAGCCATGTGGCCATCTCCAATGGCATCACCTTGGTCATTGTCATTCCAACCTACGGGGAAGGGGACAAGCACAGAGGGCAGGCAGGAAGGTTTATGGGCCAGGCCTGGGCTGGCACTCACCTCTGTTCACATTCCGTTGAAGTCCCAAGCAAATGCAGGGTGTATCTGAACGGCCATGTGCTTATCTGTAATTTTGGGTCATGTAAGGGGAGCATAGGTTTTGGCGGACAGCTAGCAGTTTCTGCCAGAATGCTGTTTTGTGTTGTATAGAGATTTAGGCCACTTCCATTCTTGTTACAGATGCACACTTTTTTGTTTTTTTTTTACCTTTATTTCAGCGCCATTTGATATTAAAGTGGAGAATCCCAGTTGTATTGGATCTAGAGACTGTCATTTCTCTATTTTTTTATCCTGAGCTATATGGTCAATTTTCTGATGCATTCTCACCCCTGCCACCCTTCTGGTAATTGAAAATTACTTAAAATTTTTATTTTTATTTTTTTAGAGGCCGAGTCTTGCTATGTTGCCCAGGCTGGTCTTGAACTCCTCCTGGGCTCAAGTGATCCTCCCACCTCTGCCTCTCAAGTAGTTAGGACTACAGGCGCATATCACTCCACCTGGCCACTTTTGTATTTTAAAGGATAAACTTTAAAAACTTCTAACATTTTGATTAACTTTAAAAAACGAAGTGAATATTGACTTCCTGCTGTGAAAGACAAGGAAATTAGCTCACTTACACTGGCCGCTCAGCCCCTACTGAGTTGTCAACAAGCTTTAGGATTTTTGATCCAGCCCATTAGTTACAGTATTTTAAATTGTGAAGCTTGTCTTTCATGCTTACATTCTTTGCTGTAACTGTAAATCTCATTATTAATTTTAAAGTTTGATGGAGCCATAGTTCATAGTTTTTTGTTGTTGTTGTTGTTGTTTTTGGTTTTTTTGAGACAGGGTCTCACTCTGCGGCCCAGGCTGGAGTGTAGTGGTGCTATCACGGCCCCCTGCAGCCTTGAACTCCTGGGCTCCGGAAATCCTCCTACCTCAGCCTCCCTGGTAGTTGGGACTACAGGCACACACCACCACACCTAGCTAATTTTTAAATGTTTATTTTGTAGAGACGGAGTTTCGCCATGTTGCCCAGGCTGGTCTTGAACTCCTGGACTCAAGTGGTCTGCCTGCCTCGGACTCCCAAAGCGCTGAGATTACAGGTATGAGCCACTGCGCCCAGCCCATAACTACTTCTTATGTTTTGTATCTTCTTGGTTACTGTACTCTTCACACTGATTCTCTTGGTTGACTGGATTTCATCAAATATTATTTTCAAGAGAGGTTTGCAGGTGTTATGATTCCTGAGTCCTTGCATATTTTAAGAATTCTTGATTTGCCTTTATAAGTGTTTGGGGAAAAAAATCTCGGGTCACATTATACAACATTGAACTGATGTGGAGAAATTGAGTGATAGATGACTTTTTTTGGCATAAACTTTTCCAAGTAAATTATCCCAAGATATGTTTCAATGTTGCTCATTCCGTATTAAATTTTTGTGAAATATGATGTGTTCCCCTGATCTGCAGATTTAGTTCTTTATTTAGGGAAAACATCATTTATTTGAATTTTTTCTGTGCCAATCTCGTATGCTTCTCTACCTACCAGTTTTGTTAATGTTTATCAATCTTGTCTACCCTCCATCTCTATTTTTTTCCATCTGATCAAATATCCCCTTATCAGAGGCCTTCCCACAACTCCAGGAAACTTAATAACCTATGTCACTCTTTCCTCCTCATACTGCCTTATTTTCCTCCACAGCATTTATCATCCGTACATGCCACCCGTGTCCTCACCCCAGTGAGAACACAGCTCCACAAGGACAGGGATTTTTTTTTTAACCTGTGCCAGAACAGTGTCAGGTGCATATAGATGATGTCAGTAAGCACTTGACTGAATTATCTCAAGGGTTCTGTGTGTTGGCAACTCATTTTTTAGCTGTGTGTATTTTGTTCTTTGCTATTTCTAATTTGTGAAACTCATTTCCTTAGCTCTAAGTTTTCTATTTTATTGTGGTGTCTTATTTTGTCTTTGACTTCTTTTTTCATTGATCCCTTTTCTCTTCAATTTCTTTTAGACTATCGGGCATTTGATGTGGAGGATGTTCTATTTCCTAAATTTTCTTTCAGAATGGGTTCTATATCTATCCTTTTTTTCCTGTGTATTATTTACATTGTTTACAGGCATAAGGCTGGGTATGGTGGTTCACACCTAATCCCAGCACTTTGGGAGGCCAAGGTGGGCAGACCGCCTGAGGCCAGGAGTAAGAGACCAGTCTGGGCAACATAGTGAGACCCTGTCTCTACAAAAAACAAATAAATAGTTGATGGACAGTTTCTTTGCATCTTTCTCATGGCTGCACAGCAGCCTTGTGGGTCCACAGTTACAGTGTGGGTGTTCTCTGAAACTCTCCCACCCACCCTGAACTCTTCGGTCTTCTCCAAGCTGCTTCCAGCTGAGTCCCTTCCTTTTAGACAGTATAGACACAAGTCAGGAATATGCAGTCCTCAGAAGACAGAGAACTCAAAGAGAAAAAGCACCAGCACAAGAACCAACCGAACAGAGGGGAAAGGGACTGATGGCCAGCCCTGCCCTAAGTTCCCCACTCCCGTGAGGAGGAAAGCTCCAAAGCCATCTGTTTCCCCCACTTTTCTTCCCTGACTAGGAGGAGAGGAGAAGAAACTTCCGGAGAGATGTGATCGAAGGAGGTGGGATTTATCCCTGAGGCTAAGCATTTCTGTCACAAGTGAAAAAGTTTACCCTGTCTGGCAGAAACACTCACACTGGAAGATGCTGTCCTGGGAAACAGGATATGCTCCGGATTAGGCAGAGTGAATTCTGTCCAGTTTTAAACATTACAGAAAAAAATAAGAAGAAGGGACAGTCAACTCCAGTCACCACTCCTCATAAGCTCCACCCTCTCAGGTAATAAAAGCCAGGTCAGGACCAGCTCCCGGACCACCTGCCATTGGACACAGTGAGTTCTGGGGAGCCTTGCTCCTCATCTGCCTCCCTTCCAGACAGAGTCAGAATGCCACTCCCGACAGCTTTCCCTTCCTTGGGGAGCAGGTCTGAGACAGTCATGAGGTCGGTGCACTGCATAAGGGAGCCAGTGAGAATGCAGCTGGGGGCTGAAATCCAGTTTACTCTGAGCCATGTGTCCTGGTGTGGGGTTACATATGCTCAGAGAAAGGACCTTTCTCTGTACAAAGATGCCACTCACTCACACACAGGGCTGAGCATGGGCTGGCAGTAGCCCTGCTATATGATGCCGGATGATGGTACGTGTGGTGGGGGAGGAGCTTCCACCTTGAAGAAACACTTTCTGACTTTTCCCCTAGGTGCCGACTCAACAGGCATCTGATTCCCTCCAAATGCATTTGATTTTTCACAAATTAACTCATCTTGTCCTTGCCCATGCACAGCTTCTAGGAAGCCAGAGTATAGGAGTCAAATTCTAATTTAGTAGGTCTTTTGTCCACTGCTGCTTTTCAGAGTTTATGGCGTGAGGCTGTACTACCCGCTTCCTTTGTTTGAATGCTGCTGGTATGGTTTTGCTGGTCCATTCTGCCTCATTTTTCATTCATGATTTTAGTTTCTGAGATGGGGGACTTTTATTATATGGCTGCATACTGCTACATGCTACTTCCAACCTGTTCTTGATTTAAATGTGGTCTTTCTGTGCTGCTATAACTGTTTCCACATTGTGAAGTGTGAATATGCACTTTCATATGCCATCTATTTAATATACATGCTCACAAAGGCTTAAAGTATCTGAATCACTTTTTTTTTTTTTTAAGAGACAAGAGTCTTGCTCTTTCACCAAGGTTAGAGTGCAATGGTGTGACCCTAGCTCACTACAGCCTCCAACTCCTGGACTAAAGCAATCCTCCTGCCTCAGCCTCCTGAGTGGCTGGAACTACAGGTGTGAGCCACCACACCTGGCCCTGAATTTACTGTTTAAGAGTTTTGGTGAAAAGCTAAATGTATTCAGCTGTTCAATAAATGTTATTTGGTGTGATTAAGTCACCACAGGCTTATAACATATTGAAGATGACATCAAGCTGATCCCACATTCCGATTTTTAAAATAATTTAAATTCTGGAACACAAGTGCAGGAAGTGCAGGCTTGTTGCATAGGTAAACGTGTGCCATGGTGATTTGCTGCACCTATCAACCCATCACCCAGGTATTAAGCACCACATGCATTAGCTATTTATCCTGACGCTCTCCCTCCTCCCCACCCCCAACAGGCCCCAGTATGTGATGTTCCCCTCCCTGTGTCCATGTGTTCTCATTGTTCAGCTCCTACTTATAAGTGAGAACATGCAGTATTTGGTTTTCTGTTCCTGTGTTAGTTTGCTGAGGATGATGGCTTCCAGCTCCATCCACGTCCCTGCAAAGGACCTGATCTTGTTCCTTTTTATGGCTGCACAGTATTCCACAGTGTATATGTACCACATTTTCTTTATCCAGTCTATCATTGATGGGCATTTGGTTGATTCCATGTCTTTGCTATTGCGAATAGCACTGCAATGAATATAGGCGTACATGTATCTTTATAATAGAATGATTTATATTTCTTTGGGTATATACCCAGTAATGGCATTGCTGGGTCAAATGGTATTTCTGGTTCTAGGTCTTTGAGGAATCACATTGTCTTCCACAATGGCTGAACTAATTTACACTCCCACCAACAGTGTATAAGGGTTCCCTTTTCTTGATAATCTCGCCAGCATCTGTTTTTTCTCGACTTTTAAATAATCGTCATTTTGACTGGTGTGAGATGATCGTTTCTTTTGCTGTGCAGCAGCTCTTTAATTTAACGAGATCCCATTTGTCAATTTCTGCTTTTGCTGCAATTGCTTCTCATGTTTTCATCATGAAATCTCTGCCCATGCTTATGTCCTGTATGGCACTGCCTAGATTTTCTTCTAGAATTGTTATAGTTTTGGGTTTTATATTTAAGTCTTTAATCCATCTTGATTTAATTTTTGTGTAAGGTGCAATGAAGAGGTCCAATTTCAATTTTCTGCATATGGCTAGCCAGTTTCCCCAGCACTATTTACTAAACAGGGAATCATTTCCCCATTGCTTGTTTTTGTCAGATTTGTTGAAGATCAGATGGTTGTAGATGTGCAGTCTTATTTCTCAGACCTCTACTCTGTTCCATTGGTCTATGTGTACCAGGACCATACTGTTTTGCTTACTGTAGCCTTGTAGTATAGTTTGAAGTCAGGTAGCGTGATGCCTCCAGTTTTGTTCTTTTTGCTTAAGATTGTCTTGGCTATATGTGCTCTTTTTTGGTTCCATATGAATTTTAAAGTACGTATTTTCTGATTTTATGGAGAATGTCAATGATAGTTTAATGGGAATAGCATTGAATCTATAAATTACTTTGGGCAGTATGGCCATTTTCACATTATTGATTCTTCCTATCCATGAGCATGGAATGTTTTTCCATTTGTTTGTGTCCTCACTTATTTCCTTGAGCAGTGGTTTGTAGTTCTCCTTGAAGAAGTCCTTCACTTCCCTTGTTAGCTGTATTCCTAGGTATTTTATTCTCTTTGTAGCAATTGTGAATGGGACTTCATTCATGATTTGGCCCTCTACTTGTCTATTGTTGGCGTATAGGAATGCTTGTGATTTTTGCACATTGATTTTGTATCCTGAGACTTTGTTGAAATTGCTTATCAGCTTAAGAAGCTTTTAGGCTGAGATGACGATGAGGTTTTCTAGATATAGGCTCATGTCATCTGCAAACAGACACAGTCTGACTTCCTCTCCTCCTATCTGAATACCCTTTATTTCTTTCTCTTGCCTGATTGCCCTGGCCAGAACTTCCATTATGTTGAATAGGAGTGGTGAGAGGTGGTATCCTTTTCTAGTGCCAGTTTTCAGTGGGAATGCTTCCAGCTTTTGCCCATTCAGTATGATATTGGCTGTGGGATTGTCATAAATGGCTCTTATTTTTTTGAATATATTCTATCAATACGTAGTTTATCTAGAGTTTTTAGCATGAAGAGGTGTTGAATTTTATCGAAGGCCTTTTCTGCGTCTACTGAGATAATCATGTGGTTTTTGTTATTGGTTGTTTCCCCATTTTGATTTTTAAAAATTGAAATATGATGTTTTCAGGCTTAAATAACATGGCAGAAAATCTGGAAAACACCCTGTTTCTTAAAATAATGCTCTGAAAATGTAGCTGAATTTGATATTCAGTCAAGAGTTTCCAACAGACGTTGCTTGTACAATAAACTTATGCAGTGAATCTGCCATTGTGATAGAGGAGGCTTTAAATCAGATTTAAATCTTGTCATGCCTAAATAAATGTGCTAATATTTTCTGTCGGTCTCTAGTGCAGCTGTTAAAGCATTTTGGGCTCTGTAGACCAAATGAGACTTCTAAATTTCATATGAGTTCTGTGTTCTAATTCTTATTATTTTTTGCTTTTCTAATTAGAAAACAGGCATTGGCTTTTGTAAAGGTGAACATCAAGATTTACTGATTCTAAATATAACTTTCAGAACAATGAATTTTGAATATCAAAGCACAAAGTCAATACATGTCACAGATTCTGAATGCTTTCAGTAGTAGCACAGGAAAACTTCAGAATTTTGCATATGTAACATTTAAGCAGGAAGCTATCACTCAGAAAACACATTTGCAAATAATGTTTGATTTCAACTAGGATAACAGTTTTCTGGTAACTTTGCTCAGCTAATCAGATTTTTAAAAAAGATTCTTAAAATTACAACACAGTTTACTTTCCTACAAATTTTGGCAAACAAAAATTTTAAGTCTTTCCTTTCTTTAATTTCCACTTTCCCCAGTTATGAAGTGTCAGTTCTCAATTCCCTCTCCATGGGCTTCATGCTTAAGTTTTTTCAGGTGTAAGTTTCACAAATTAGCTTCACCCTTCATGAGTATCTTTTCATAAACTCCCTTAACGCATTGAGTCAGGTAGTTTAATTCTATTCTTTGTCATATCCCCCTCCTTAGTTCTTTAGGGTCCAACTGTGTCTCATTCATCTCAATTTTGCCAACTAATATCCATAGAATTTTTTATGCAAGATCTCGGCACTATACCGCAATGTTGTGAGAAATGTGACTGACAGCAGATTTTTCCATGTACTCATGCATCCATTTATTTGACATCAATTGACTCGATACTGAAGCCACTCATTCTTTCTTACATCCTTTCAAAACTCTACAAATAAGCTGCATTTTGTCATGTGGCAAATCTATCTTCTCAGGTGAAACACCAGTAAGACTGATCAGAAAAACAACTTTGTTTGGGGCAAGGGCTCACACTCATGGACCTTTTTTTTTTTTTCTATTTAGGAAAGAAAGAAAGAAAATTTAAATGTTTAATCTACTTTTTACTTTTATTAAAGTTTAAGTAAACTGGGCAACTAAATGTGTATAATGGTAGGTACCATAGATTCTCTTCCATTCTACCTCTAAATCAATTAAATGAAAACACTCAGGAGTTTTAAGCTCAATCTTGTGAACCTAGGAACAAAGAATGTGTCCAGATACGTTCATTAATTCAGAAATAAAATTTAATGACTCTTAATGTTGTTTTTACTAGTACAAAGTAGGTTAACAGTCCTTAAATTTAACATATTTCTTTTTCTTTTTTTTTTTTTTTTTTTGAGATTTAGTCTTGCTCTGTCACCCAGACTGGTGTGCAGTGGCATGATTTCAGCTCACTGCAACCTCCATCTCCTGGTTCAAGCAATTCTCATGCCTCAGCCCCCTCAGTAGCTGGGTTTAAAGGCATGCACCACCATGCTTGGGTAAGTTTTGTATTTTTAGTAGAGACAGCATTTTCACTGTGTTGGCCAGGCTAGTCTCGAACTCCTGACCTCAAGTGATCCACCTGCCTCAGCCTCCCAAAGTGCTGGGATTTCAGGTGTGAGCTACCGTGCCGAACCTAAATTTAACATATTTCTGAACAATCATAGACATGTCCTATTTTTAGCAGGAGCTCAAAGAAAATGTTTGATAAGGTACAGATTTATTATATTTTAGTCCAACCCCTATATTTAGCAAATACAAAACCATAGTCATGTTTACAATGTAAAAATTGTAGAATATCTCTGTATACTAAAATATTATTAATAATGCAGTTTTTGAGAACCAAAATATCAGCTGGCTGACTTTGCTTTTATGATGTATATTAACATCTTTTAGCATGACAATACCACTAAGAGAAGTTCACCATTCTTTCAATATCTTTTGATTTCCAGTATGCATTACTAGTTGGCAAATTTATTTTAATGGCAGTATGGTAATAATTCATTCCAAAGAGCAAAGATTCATTTTGATGAACTATTTGATCATAAAACATGTAGTGGCAAATTTTCAATTCATAAACTATTTTTATCACTCAGTGAGGATTACTATTATAGCTGGCATAATCATGAGAACTTTTTCATGTGTGATTAAAAGCATTTACCATTACCATTAAATTGGTTATGACATGCAAGAGGTCCACAAAACTGCCAAGGATGTGGCAATCAGCTCCCCAGCATGCTCAGTTTGTACATTAATGGCTGCCTTGATTAAGCTTGAACACGAAACACAACACACTTCAGAACATATGTCTCAACAGAGCTTCCTACACCTTCCCCACTAGCTAATGAGACACGGATCATCATTGTTTGGCTTGACTTCTCCTTCCAGCAGCAGATTCATCACCGCCTTTGTCAAATAGCTGCATGTTCCTCTTTTTCCCAGGGGAGGAGTGTTGTAAAAGGAAGTCATGTCATCCTACAAAGGAAAACAGTAAGCAAGGCATTTGATCTTCTGTTTGTAAAGAGTTGACAGGTAAAATCAGTGTCATCTTAGGGGGAAAAATAAATTCACATAAAGATTTCCCTATGGAAAATATGAGATTCCTGAGCTTTTCTTTCATTTCCTGAGGTGCACATAAAACAAAGACATTTTCAGTATTCTCTCCTTCGTTGATAATTTTTATTTACTTAGAGAACCTCTTTACAGTTGAACATAAAATATTAAACAGAGAACCTGGAAGGGCCTATATTAGGCAGTACACAGCAGCAACGTAGCCTGTCACTGAATTCTTATTGTCCCCAGAATTTAATTTTATAGCCTTCTGGAGTCTATGCTTCCTCTCTGATAAAACATTTTTACACTAACCATATAAAGGAAATTTATCTCTTTCTAGATTTCTTTTTTGTTAGAACTTCACAGCTGAATTGACTATAATTAACTAAAAAGTAACATTAATTCCTCAAAAAAGGCAGACTGCCCCTCAGGTATCCTATTTTGCACCTGTGAATCTGTTTTATAAAGTAAATGAAAATACATTAGGGATATTTTAAAGAATTGAGACAATGAAAAAATTCTACAAAACAACAACAACAACAACAACAACAAAAACGCTGTTTACTTACTTGTTTTTCAATTTCCTTTAGCCGACTCTGATCTTTTTGAAATTCATTAAATGCTTCTTTGACCAGTCTGTCTAGATCTACTTTGTCTTGAAATTCTAGCTCGGGGTTTCTTTCCAGTACAATGGATACAACCATAAGTAACTAGGAGAGACAGACATTGAAAGCCAATTATATGAACCATAATAGTGACATGTTTTCACTCTTTCATCAGAAGGATGGGTGATCCAAAGGATGTTCTGTATGATGAGAGGCTCAAGGATCACCTATGGAAGGAAGCTTCCTAATTTTGCAAGTTATCTGCATAAGTTCTGTTTGAAAAGTGCACCTTTTATTTTTTCATTGTGTGTATCCCTAGAAATGTTTTTTAGTCAGTTAAATAAAACCATTAACTTAGAAAAATGACTTTCCTAACCCATCGTGTACATAATACATGATACCCTATTCACCCAAAGTGTCTGAACTCTTTCTGGGCCTTTGGGTGTCAATCCTTGTTGGCAAGACACCAAAACATTGTCTGTGGAGAGAAGGGTCAGAGACCAAAGCCAGAGAAGCCAGGTGTGTTCAATGGAGACTCTGGACCTAGGTTCAGGATCAAATGACCTGGAGCCCAGGGCCCAAGTGAGTATAAGTCTGTGATGCCACAGTAGTTTCTCAAGGGATGGCCATGTTTTAAAAAAATACATTTAACTGTGACCCCTGTGACAAGAGTCCTATTTCGTCTGTATAAACGATCTTAGTTTAATGAATCACCCTATTGCTTGGCCATCACATACACCCATCCTAAGTGGTAATGTTCATTTTAGATGCCAAATTCCTATAAACAAAAATAGTATCTGCATATGCAATAATTGGTAAAGGCTCTCTGATGATGTTTATGGCTCCTAATTTGTACACTGAACAGGAAACACGCCTCATAATTCCCAATTTGGGATTCTTACTGACTGTATTTTATCTAGATGCTTCCAAAACCCCCTGAAAGAACCAAAGGAAACACAGTGAAATCCAGGGGTCACAATGTGGGAAACCTTAGGGCAGGGCTTTAGCCATGAGAATATGAAGTTTTGCTGTAGGTCTAAAGGAAAATGTCTTCTGCAGAGGGAATGACCTCACTGTGGTCAACAAGAAGGATCTCTATGTCCACTGTATGTCCCAGATGCTGGGTACTAGACATGGAAGGCATTCACCTGTCGAAAAACCCCATCTTTTCCCAATCCATTCCGCCTCATGCTGTGAAAATGATTGGCTGATACTGTTCCATATCCTGGGACATCAAAGAGGAGGCTGAATCTACTCAGCTCTGACTGCAGCTCCAGACATGCTAGATTTTAGGAGGTGCCATGTCCAGGTTGGCGGTCACACAGAGCTTCTGTAGCAATAAGACATATTATCTACCCTTGAGAAACACAAAAATTGGAGGGCTACATTCCTGGGGAAAGAGACAAAGTGCAGATGAGCTAAATATTAACCCATCAACTGGTGGCTTCTCTATGTATTTGGGGTGATGTTTAACATGACAAGAGGGCACATGTGTTCTGTTAATTTTACATGTAACTTTATACAGGACAGAGATACAGCATGCAATGACATGTCTTCTCTTCATATGGAGATGTCTAGAAAGATGTCCCTCAAAATATTAACAGCAATGATCTCTTGCTAGTGAGTGTGGGGTAAACTTTTATGTTATTTTCTATAATTTTCTAAACTGCTGAAACTTTCTACAATAGTTGTGCATTATTTCTGTGAATAGAAAACAAAAATGAAAACAAAGTGGATAGAAAAAGGTCACTTCCTGTACTTTTATGATGTTGCTGCACTTGATGCTGAGGGGTGAGTGTGTGGCTGAAAAGCAGGGGTTGGTTCTCCTTTCCTGGAGGAGCCTGAGGTGTCTGAATTGCTCGTGTGCCTTGCCTTGGGTCAGGGGTGGCCATCTTCTTGAGGACTCAGCTGGGAAAGATCAGGGTTCCGGAAAGAATAGGGTTCTGCGTCTCATAGGAGAGATCAGCATTCTGGAAAGAATAGGATTCTGGGTCTCATAGGCAGTTTCCCTTATACTAGTTTTCAGGGAGCAGAGAGAAGGCATTTCTTCAGCAATCTTCATTTCTTACTACTCACCTCTACAACGATCTGTCTGTACTGTGGCTGGTCAATATTTCCCAATGTGTCTTCAACAAGGAGAGAGAAATTCATCTCATACATGGTCATATCTGACAGGGTTGGTTGCTGAAAAAAATAACTCCACATTAACATGCTGAACTGTTATGCTCTGGTTCTCATTTAACAGAAGAATTTCATTTTCTAATCATTAATAGTTTTCAGTTTTTATAAAACCTTGGGGAGCATTTTCAGCTACACAACTGGATTTTATATATGTCAAACTACTAAAGCCAACCAGCTGACTATTGTGATAAGTTAAACCTTCCATTTTTAGTAGTTACCTTCACTATATTAATGTTTTTGAGAAAAAGGACTATATTAGAAGACCACTTCAATACACAAAAGGAATAGCCAAACACTGAGACAACAAATAGTATACATATTGCTTTCAGAATTTACATGAGAAGTTAGGCTTGCTGTCAGGCTCCCGCATGGAAGTCACTTGCTATTGAATTTACATCATTTCTGTGGTAGCTCCTTTCTGAGCTGGCAGCGTAAAAATGCATACAAACAAGCAAAAACAATATTATGTGCAGAACTGGGAAGGAAACAGGAAAAAAGCGAAGCTAAAAGAGTTTCCTCTACTCTGCCCTTTATCTTTCATTTAAAACAAGAACATTGTGTAGTTTTCCATTCATTTTTAACAATCCAAATGAAAGCAGAAAATAAACTAAAATTCAAATCCAAATCTGGGGAATATTCCTCAGAGGATGGAAGGGAAGGCTCTGAACATTAAGCTTGTATGGTGGAAAGCAGATGGGGTCACTAGATCATTACTAGAGAGGCAGAGATGATAAGACATACTTGTTTTCACCTCAGTGATAATATACAGTGAACTCAATCAGGTTCAGAACCATGTTTATCTACTTACCACTCAAAATGGGACCCAATATTCTCTTTCAATCAAGTGACAGCAAAATTGTTCAGCCTGGTATAATAATGCCTTAGTCCTATATTCAATAGATATTCAATACAACTAACTATTGTATTTCATAGTCAATATAATCCAACTTATTATTAATGTTTACAGGTAGTACCTAATTTGGGGAAAACAAAGTCCCATTGCTAAACATAGTTATAACTGGCTAGATCTCTAGCAATGGGCTTAATGGAGTTACAGAAGGAAAGGAAGACCCTTTCTTGGTTTCACATTAATTTCTTCTTAATAGATCTCATTTAAAAAGTCAACCTAGCTACTGTGCAACTAGAGAAGAGATACCAAGCTTGCCTTATTTCCTACTCTTCTGAAAGGACTTAGGGTAAGTAGTGTAGCCCAGAAGAGAAAAGGCTCAGCAGCTACACTGCCAGGGGTCACACCCTGGGGCAGCTACTTACTACAAGTGTGACCTTAAGAAAATCATTTAGCTGTGTTTCAGTGTCCTCTTCTGTCAAACTGGAATACTAACAACAAAGCATCTGCCTCAAAAGATTGTCTAATGGATTAAATGAGCACTTAGAAAAGTGCCTGGTGCATAAAAATACTTAACATGTATTTATTGTCATTATTGTTATTTTTAGCAAAGAGAGGATATTAGCAAAGCAAGGATACTACATGTTAAGTGGCCCAGGCTGCCAGACAATTAAATGAAAGTCTGGTAAGTATTAGTGGGGGCTGAGAAAGAAGCTAACAAGTGATTGTGAGCAGGCACTGCCCAGGTAGGCAGAGAGAAGGCCTTGCCAGAGGGCTCGAACTCCAGCAACGAGGCGCTGCTCTCTGCTCTCAAGAGATGGTGCTGCTCCTGAACAGTAATCATAGGGCACCCAGGAGAAGGTTGGGCCCTGCACTGACAGTCAAATGAAACTACTTGCAGTCTGTGAACAGTATAAAGAATACCTTTTCAAAATTTTTATGCATTTTTTTGAATAAGTAATATATTCACAGCATTCAAACTTTGAAAGGTTTAAAATGGTTCCAGGGAAGAGCCCACACCGTCCTCCCAGTCACACAGTTTCTTTTACCAAAGACTAAGAAAAAAATACTACCAATTTCCTATGGGTCCTTCCAGAGACACTCTTAGGTAGACACAAGCAAAATGAGTGTGGGTCTGTGCCTTTGAGAATACTTTATTTGTATAAAGAGCTACATCAAAATTTATTTGGTTGAGATTTCAACACTAAAAACAATTACAGTACTCTATTTCCAAAAGGCTAATCCTTCTCTTTTATGTATAAGTAGAAGACTTAGATGCCAGGATTAAATAATCATATCAAGGAAGCAGGCCAGTGTACATCACATGGGAAACCATCAGAAGGAGAGGGCACTAACTCACTTGGACCACAGGTAAGGTACATTTGGAATAAAATAAGTGATTATCTGTCCAATGACCTAAAACCTTATTGCATTTTTCACATTCAACACAATTCCTAAGTGGTGATTTCCTCATCCACAACACTACTAAGCCCCACTGTTTCTTAGGTCTGCTCTGGTTCTGTCTTTCCAATGCATGCTTTACTGTTTGTGAGGCCCCCCAACACTGACCCACCACCACTTGGGGTAGTGAAGGGATACCCATGCTTGAAGTAAAGCCAATATAGGAAACTCTAAGCTGGTAAGTAAACAAAGGAAGGACAGCTTGCTCAGCAAGAGGTTTGGCCACGTGGTTTTTTAAAAGGGAATATCCTCAAAATATCTAAAATATGACAATACCAATAATTTTTTTTATTAAATACAACTTTCAGCAATATATCCATTTGGTAAAGTGAGCCTTTTCTGCCTATAGGGACACTAAATTTGAAAAATAAAAGTAACTCAGATTGGGGAAAACAATTTTCAATCCAATTGATTAGACTTATTTTCTAGTATTTCATCCCTTCTTTGAAAAAACTCTTAGAATGCTGAAAAGGAGAAAAGTTATTTGCAGGGCAGGAGGAAAGGATTCCCTATCCTTTGCAAAATCCCCTTTCTTTACGTGAACATGGTGGGGCTTTACCTGAGGCAAATGCTTCCCAGCGACAATGATGCCATTGGGCGTGCGCTCTAGGATCTGCCACACTCGGTCATAGAACCCGTTGGGAGTTCTATTCAAAGACCCATCGATCTGACGCCTGTTCAGCCAACATCTGTAACAAAAGGCAAATGTCTCAGAGTTGAAGAACAAGCTTGTTCTGGTGGAAAGCAGGGCTTTCAATATGAACTAATTGTTCCGATAGGGTAAGCAATGAAAGCCAAAGCCCATCAATGATGCATATCTCCGTGTGTTACAGAGGCTAGTAAATATTTCATAATGAAAACAGGGCTGGCAGGACAGGAGGAAGTCTCTAAGATTCTAAAAAATTTAATAGACAAAATGTTATTCTCTAAGTAAGCTATGAATTGCTCAGTACATGCTCAAATGATTTTCAAATATACAAAGCAGCTCCCTTAAAAAATGCAGCGGCTGTGAATTTCATAATAACTTTATGTTGTTTTCACATATAATAAAATGTAAGCTCCATGAAAGCATGGAAATCATATAATTTGATCACTCCTATACACCTCTCCCAGAAAGGTGCTTAGTAAACAATTAAAAAGTGAACGAATAAGTGATGTTCAAAAAAGCATTTTATATAGAATAAAATTACCTTATTTTAAACTTTATAGAAGTTTGCCATTTAAACATAGCTAAAGTTCTCTTGCTGAAAAAAGATATAAAATCTTACATTATAATAACAGAATGTAGTGATACACCAAAATTTTAGATCTTTTATTTTCATGGATTAAGCATTTAAGTATTAAATCTTAAAGATATAATACATCATTCACAAACTGCTAAAAATGCAGAATTTGAATAATTTAAAAAGAACACACAGTGACAAAGTAACATATTCTTGCAAAAGCTGAAGAAAGGACAGATACATTTATTTATTTATTTATTTATTTATTTATTTATTTATGAGACAAGGTCTTGCTGTGTCACCCAGGCTGGAGTGCAGTGGCTCAATCATAGCTCGCTGCAAACTCTAACTCCTGGGCTCAGGCGATCCTCTCACCTCAGCCTTTCCAGTGGCTAAGATTACAGGCATGCACTACCATGTCTGGCTACTTTTTAAATTTTTTGTTGAGACAGGGTCTGGCTATGTTGTCCAGCTGGTCTTGAGCTCCTGGCCTCAAGTAATCTTCCTGCCTTGGCCTCCCAAAGTGCTGGGATTATAGGCGTGAACCACAGCACACAACCCAGATACACGTTTTTTACACTTAGTATTTTAAAAGACAGCAGAGTGAAATGTATACTCAATTACAAGGGAAATATGTCATGACCAACACTATTTCTAGGTACGACAATAGCTATGCAGGATACAGTAAACAGAAAAAAACATTTTTGCTCTGGAAAAAGAGGACCAATGAAAATTTATCCTTACATAGGTAAGACGGGCATCCATTTTTGGATACATAAAATTTCTTTTAATAGGCACAGCCTTGTATTGCTGGTTTTAGTGTTTCACCAAATTGACAAAGCTCAAAGGGTTCCTTGGTGATGTTTTACTTTAGATAACTGGATACCCCACTGCCTGCATTTTATTTTCACCTCGTTCCCTTTGTTTGGCAATTAAAAGATATGTTTTTGGAGTTATATGAAGTTATGATTAATATTTTAAAAAGGAGATACTTGGTAGGACAACAGAAAAAGTAGAAATGTGAGAATACTCACAATGGAGGTAGAAAATTATTTTGAAAGATCCTTTCATTTTTTCTTTTCATTTTGAAAAATTTCAGACTTACAGAAAAGTCATGAATATAAACCATAAAGTTCCTGTATACTCTTTACTTGACTTCCCTTCTCCCCTTTTTTTTTTTTTTTGAGACAGGGTCTCTATCACTGAGGCTGGAGTGCAGTGGTGTGATCTCGATTCTCTGCAGCCTCAACTTACTGGTTTCAGGTGATCCTCCCATGTCAGCCTCCTGAGTAGCTGGAACTACAGGCGCATGCTGCCACACCTGGCTAATTTTTGTGTTTTTTGTAGAGATGGGGTCTTGCCGCGTTGCCCAAGCTGGTCTCAAATTCCTGGGCTCAAGCAATCTGCCTGCCTCAGCCTCCCAAATTGTTGGGATCACAGGCATTAGCCATCGTGCCTGGCCTTCCCCTACTCTTGTTATCTTACATAACCATAGTATAAAACCAGGAAGTAAACAATGATACAATACTATTAATTAATCTATGGATCTAATTCAAATTTTGTCAATTTTACCACTAATATTCTTGTTTTGGTTCAGAATCCAGTCCAGGATTGGTGTTTAGTTTCCATGTTTCCTGAGGCTCCTCTAGCAGTTTCTTGGTTGTCCTTTATTCTTTCATAACTTTGACACTTTAGAAATGTCAGTTATTTTGTAAGATGTACCTCAGTTTGGGTTGGTCTGATGTTTCCTGATGAATGGACTGACATGCATTTTTGGCAAGAGTATCTAGAAGTGATGTTGTGCACTTTTCTTATTTATTTACTTATTTTTATAGAGATGGGGTCTTGGAATGTTGCCCAGGCTAGTCTCAAACTTGTGGGCTCAAAGGACCCTCCTGCCCCAGCCTCCCGAAATGCTAGGATCACAAGCTTAAGTCACCACACCTGGCCCATCATACCCCTTTCAATGCATCATATCAGGGGTTATATGATGTTCATGTGTCTTATTACTGGCGATGTTCACCTTAATCTTTTGGTTAAGGTAGAGTCAGCTGGGTTTCTCCACTGTAAAGTTACTATTTTCTCCTTTACAATTAGTAAGTATCTTGAGTGGAAACACATTGGAATGATGAAATTCTCCATTTTTCATCATACTTCCATGCAATGATGGTTTTTGCCGGCAACAATAACTGTTGTATTTGTCTATTTCTGTCATCCTATCTACACTTATAATTGGAATTCTATTATAAGAAAGGGTCTCTTCACTCCCATTTGTCTGTTTATATCAGCATAGACTCATGGGTATGTAAGAATGTTTCTTCCTATTTTCCACTGGGATTTTGGTTGTCTTCCCCTCAATTTTTAAGAATTCCTGGTTATAAGCTCTTTGTGGCATATATTTTGTTCCAGTTTCTCAGTTGTCTTTTGACATTGGTTGTCTACTTTTTGCCATACAAAGTGCTGTTTTTAATTTTCACATAGTCTTATTAACTTTTTCTTTTGTTGTCCTTGGGTTGAGCCATTATTAGACGGTCTTTCCCATACTAAGGGTAAAAAGGAGTTTCATCATGTCTTCTTGTTTTGCATTATTTCATTTTTTACATTTAGATTTCTAATCTATTTGGAGTGTATCCTTATGTGTGGTATAAACTACAGGTGTGATTTTATCTTTTTGTAAATGGCTATCCAGTTGTCTCATGACTATTTAAAAAGTCCATCCTTGGCCTTTGTCACACATTAAATTTCCATATATACTTGGGGGTCTATTCCTGGACTTTCTATTCTGTTCAACTCTTCTGTCTGTTGTGTACCAATATCATACTGTTTTAATTACAGAGGCTTTACAGTATGTTTTAATGTCTAGCAGGGCAAGTCGTTCTTTCGTGTTTTTCTGATTATTCTTATATGTTTGGTTTTTCCATATGAAGTTTTGTATTAACTTGTCTTAACCTCATAAAAAGAGCTTGTTGAAATGTTATTGGAATTGAATTATATTTACAACTGACATCTTTATAACATGAATGTTCCTATTTAAGAACAAGGATGCCTTTCCATTTATTCAAATCTACTTTTGTGGAGGACAGCTTTTGTAAAAGGCCTACGCAGATTTTTCTATGCATATAACTATACCACTTTGGTAAATGCCAGGCACAAACATACTCAATAAATACTTCCCTAAATACTTACATTAAAGCTATTTCTGTAATGAAAAAGTTCTTCAAGTCAACACAGTCCACCAGTATTTGTTTTGTTCTTAGTGTAAGCTTAGCACAAGTCTAGGAAAGGGTTTAGCACTGAAGTCTATTTAGGGAGACAAAGCCACAGGCAACATATTTAAATAATGTTACCAAACCCAATCCTATCTGCCAAAATGCTGGGAGGAAATGGTGAGTGCCACAAAGGTTCAGAAAAGGAAACTGACTTCAGAAAGTGGTATGAGGTGTTACATTTTGCACAGAATAATAAAAATGAAGAAATGCTTATACACTACATTGGGAAAAAAGTATAAAATTAAAATCAATGCAAAATAATAATTGAAGAGAGACATTTTGATTGGTTTTTCCATTTACACTTTCTATCTAGTGGGGTGGCCTCTGATACTCTGTTGCATTTTATTTCTTATTAATATCTTATCAATTTCATAGATATATCAAGCTAAACATTATGAAGTTATTGTAAATCCAGAGTATCACGTAGGTAACAAGGGGCCCTCATTACCTTCCATTCTGTTGAGGCTGCAGAATATCCAGCAGAAGCTGTTTAACTTCACTAGGTGATAGCTGATACAAGTCCAAGGCTGGCTTGTCTCCACCACGGATCTGAAGTTCGTACTCCATGGCATGGATGATCCACCTGAAATAAAACAGGGAAGCATGAATCAATAACTCTTGAAATAAAATCACCTTCTGCTTCTGTCAGTAATGCCCTTACACCACTGACCTATTCAAAGGAGAATGAAGAAGAGGCCATTTGAATTTCCTGAACCGTTGATACAATTACTTCCATCAAGATTATGTGACATGATCAGACTCTTAAAAATGAGGCCTGCCCTTGCACAGGTGGTGAGGTTGTACAACATTAAAATAGGTAAGTACTTAGGTTCTTAGCAAGTGAGATTTTACCCATCCATTGTGGTGTTATTCTGTACACAAACAGCTGCCACACTATATTTTCTTAACACTAGATACATGCAAAAAAAAAAAAAAAAAAAAAAAAAAAAAGGAAAGAGAGCAAGAGAAACAATACATTTCAAGAAATAGGCTGAGATATGCTATTATGTAAATGTTCCTTTCTCTGAAATCTCAAGCTTTTTTTAAAAACCAATTTCCTTTACTTTGTAGTCATTCCTTTGGGGTGAGAGGAGCCAGACAAGTACCTGCCTTTGAAATACAAGGATACAATTAGTTATAACTTAGTTATAGATGTACGTTAAAGATGTACTTTAACCAACAGGTTGCATAAGAGCCAAAATATTTAATTATTTTATGTGTAAATAATTTTTTGAGGAGATTTTAAAAAGCATTTTTGTAGATTCATTTCATTTCTTTCATTTACTATATTCTGAGGACAGAACTCAGATAAACTAGTTATGAAAACCAAAGAAAACTCTGGAAATAATACTGTGCCTTAGGGAATGAGAAATTTATACACCATTAGGAAAAGCCAGGGAATTAGTTTTACACAGCAGATTCCTATGCTTCATCCTTAAATCCTTTAGCGAACACTGCATAACAAACACAGGCAGTGCAACTGAGCATCTGGAAATAATGCATCTTTATTCACCCATGCTGCCTTTCTCCCCCATGCCTTCTCTTTCTCTTGATACACTTCCTTGAAAGGCAACCTACAAGGATATTGCAGGTACAGAGATGAAAATGTTAGAGTAGATGTATTCAAAAGATTAAAGTTCTTTTTTCTGCCAATGCTGGTTTGTAAAACAACAGTGATGCATCCTCATGGGATGACTAATGTCCCTCGATGTAGAGAACAGTAAGAAAAAATGCTAAGCCTTACTGGTTGAGCCAGAGAGGGTGTCAACCAGGCCTGCTGGGCCAGGCCATAAGCCACAGGGTAACATGTATCAAATTCTATGACAGTTCTAACCTCTACTGCCCTGAGCTCAGACAACTCTCAGCTCTTCCTACCTTCTCCCCTATTGTTTGTTGGTGCCATTTCTGGAAGTTGGGAGTTTAGTCTAGGGTAACACTGAGATGGATTATAAAGGCATGAAAGATACACAAGGATGAAACATACTAATATTTTAGAAATCAATACTATTACTATTGATACTATGTAATGAATATTTAATAGCTGCTCATTGGTAAGAGCAATAAAGATGAAGTATTTACAAACAACAAATGCCTGAAAGCTTCCTGTTATATACAACAATAGAATATGTAACAGAATTAAGATTTACCGTTTATATTTCTCTAGTCAGTTGAAAAGAAAAACTGGACTACACCTATGTTACTGGCAAAGACTAGGTTTTCTTTATATAGTCCTCATTCTTATTGACTGTATTTAGCGAAAATGTTACACAAGCATAAAAGTAACAAGAACATAGTTCTTTTGGATGCTTTGATGTTTAAGCTGCTTAGGAAATTAGCTAGTACAGCAACATTTTAGTTACAATAAACTACTCAGTGGGCCTTTTCTTTAAATTAAAAATTTATATTTTTATTTTATAGACTAGGCATAGAATTGTCTTCTATTTATTTTATTTATTTATTTTATTCATTTCTTTACTTAGATTTAAAACTTACATTTGAGGCAGCTTAGAATAACAGAAGGAATACTGAATTAAAAATCGAAAGATCTGCCTGTTGGTCTCCTCAATAAGTCAATAGAATGAAAAGCAAAGTGGGAGTTTCTGCTGTAGATGAAGTGATTTAAGAGATACAACCACTAATACCATGAGCCTTGTTTTATGTCATGATTCAAAAACAGACCAACTATAAAAAGTCATTTCAGGGATAACCCAGAGAAATTTAAATAAGAATTGAGTATCTTGTGATATTAAAAAAAATACTGCTAATTTTGGTGGCTATGATAATGGTATTGGAATTATTGAGATAATGTCCTTTTTTGAGATATATACTCACTAAAATATTCACAGGTAAAAGTTAAATGTCTGGGATTTGCTTTATAATATACTATAGCAAAATAAAAGATAAAGCAAATATAGCAAATACAAATAGCTAAGCACTACTTATATCCACTAAATAATGAGTATTTGGGAATGCACCACATAATTCATTATACACTTAAAATTCGTCATAACGAAAAGCAAAGACAGACTTAAATACTAATTCTGTCACTTACCAACTGTGCCCCATTGGCAGGTTATTTTCCAAATGGGAATACTACTATTACTCATTGAACTTACTTTATGAAATTATTTTGAGGAACAAATAATGTCTATAAAAAGGCTCTGAAATGTTAAAGAGTCATAAAAATGTTAGTAAACTCTTGTTATGTGACTTCTTAAACTCAGGTTAGAGGAAGGTAATGCAAATTTTTAACTGAAGTCTTGGAGTCACTTAAGCCAAGTATCAGTCAATTAACTTCAGGAGGTATCTTCTAAAATAAATAACATTTTTATTTTTAAAAGGCTTACTTTTTAAAGTCTTCCACTAACTTGAGTTATTAAAACTAAACACAGTTTATCAGCCAGAGCTGACACACCAAATGATAGAAGATGGGAAAGTTGCAAGAAGGGACTTTTTTGGCTTGATTCATATTAATATGGAGAGGGATACAATTTGATGAGGCAAACTGAGCTCTCTGGTGACTGAAGGATGTGGACTTACTCTATCACTGATCTAATCACAATATAATAGAGGTAGGGGAACTTCATCACCTCACCTCCTTATCTCATATCAAATGTCAAAAGCAAAGACCTCGGAATGAGTATTAGAACCGTGCTAATGAACTTGGTGCCGTAATTATTTTCTCTTTCCTTTAGTGCATAAGCAATGTTATAGTCTGCTATCTACGACAACGATGGCTCTCTCTAAGCTTCGAATGTGTGATCCACAGATACAGTTTTGGGCATCAGAGGACAAGGTATGTCTGGATCATAATTGCTTACAGAGGATGTCCTGGCAGTATGAAAAGCAAAGATGAAAAAGGCTTGATAACATATATCCTCGGGGTTATCTCTAAGTAAAGCTTGACTGACAGACCTGCAGCAGAAAGCAGTTGATTGGAGGTCTTTACAGTAATGGGCCTGTCAGGAACTTGATCTATTTCAACAGGAAAGCTGGAGCACAAATCAATAATGAGACAGCAAATCAAATCATTATCAGACCAGAATACCATTCCTGTGAGCAGGTTAATTTTGTTCACTGGAGTGCCTGATAGCAGTAAAGTTGAAGAAATTGCATTGGCAAGATTAACCTTGGAAAAAAGAGAAAAGGGACATGGTGCTATTGGTTTAAAAGCAATTGAAGTAGTGGGTAATGTAAATAAATAAAATTTAAAAAACACTGAGAGAGAGTGAGTAGTTAAACCAGAGATAAAAGTATACACAGTGCAAGGGAATTCTGGGTTAAGAGGTACCATGGTTAAGGCAAATGTTCTTATTTCTTATGTCCATTCAGCCTAGTGAATGCTGGCATTCCAAGAAGAATATGGTATCAAACGTGACCAATCAATCAATCTCTTTAATCATAATTAACATTTAAAAGAGAGAAACAATACCCAAAAGCCAAGTAAGAATGAGTCTGATGTGCTTATTGTACCATAAGGCAGTAAAAAAATAACACATTCTATAAATCCCCTCCCTATCTTTCTTTTAAAATTGTGCCACAACCAGTACAATACACAAAGGACTAACTCAGAAGCAGTTATATGTTCAACAATTTATAGGAAATTTGCCATTCAAGGACTCTATAAATGAGTAATTTGCTCACCAATTTTAAGCAAACGAAAAACCTTCCACGGACTAATTCAAGGTAAAATTTGTAAAGAAACATACTGAGTATGTATTTGCTGCTGCTAATAAACAAATATGCAAGTGGCCCATTCACTTAAAAGGGCTCAGGTCTTAGTATAATTTATTAAGGATGAAGTCTAATAAAAACATAGAAGACACAAAAGTGTCTTTTTACTCTTCAGAGGGGTACTATCACAAGCCCCACAGATAGGATGACAGTTACCTTAAATTGTCTGATATCCCTAGAGAAGAAACAGCATTCCCAAATCTTTGTTACTGTGGTGGGAGAGTGCTGTGGGCATAGGTCTGAGGGGATTTCAGGGTATTTGCCACAGGTGTCATGAGTGTCTACCAGGTGACGGAGAGGTGACATCATGTTAGATTGCAAGATACAACCCCAACAGGATTCTGAGATGGAGTTTCCATAAGAGATGCTTTGGGATCATTCCACTGGGCCTACAGGGGACTCAACCATGGCTGAAAGGGCCCCCCCCTCCAGGGTGAACTTCTCTTGTGAGAGCACATGGCCTTTGCAAACTTAGGACCAGAAGACAAGAGTGAGTGAGACAGAGAGAGAGAGAGAGAGAGAGAGAGAGAGAGAGAGAGAGAGAGAGAGAGAATGTGTGTGTTGGGAGAAGGGGGAGGTTCCTCCTATGGCACCTTGAGATTTGTGGTGTGTAAAAAGCACTCCCCAGATGGAGCTGTTCTCCAAATGTCATGGGGAGAGGACCTCAAATTATCAAATACCACAGTGATAATGTTGAAGCTTTGCCCTTGCAAAACATCTTCACATTCTTTACCTAGAATCACCACATCCAACGAGGACACCAAAGCAGGGATAGCCCCACTGTTACCAACCAGGGTAACTTTTTTCCTTTTCTGTTTATTGTCGGGTTGAGCTCCTTTTCATTCCACTAGTTTTTTTTTTTTGAGAGGGAGTCTCGTGCTGTCGCCCAGGCTGGAGTGCAGTGGCCGGATCTCAGCTCACTGCAAGCTCCGCCTCCCGGGTTCACGCCATTCTCCTGCCTCAGCCTCCCTATAGCTGGGACTACAGGCCCCCGCCACCTCGCCCGGCTATTTTTTTGTATTTTTTAGTAGAGACGGGGTTTCACTGTGTTAGCCAGGATGGTCTCGATCTCCTGACCTCGTGATCCGCCCGTCTCGGCCTCCCAAAGTGCTGGGATTACAGGCTTGAGCCACCGTGCCCAGCCCATTCTACTAGTTTTACATGTAAATGTGAAGTACTTTTTTAAACATTATTACCCGTTTTTCCTTCAAAATCGCATGTGAAAAACGCATTGCTTATTTGGCAATATCTGCATACATCGTAATTCATCAGTTCTCATCCAAGGAGTTTACAGTATTCACACAAGTACCATAAAGATATATTTTGCAGCAGTCTTCATTTTTCGAAATAGTGAAAACATTGGGAACAACCTAGATGTTCATTAGTAGAAAATAGTTTGAATAAATTGGTTTTTAGCCATATAATAAAATGCTGTGCTACTATTACATTGAACAAGATAAAGTCCTATATACTGACATTTATGAATGTCCTAGATAAATTAAATGTAAGAAAAAGATGCAGTGTATTGTTCCACATTTTATAAAACAACAATAATACCATACATATATATCTGTGTAATGTACATGTGCAAAACTATCTGAGACATATACATCAAATTGGTGTCAGTTACTTTCTCTAGGAAATTTCTACTTTCTAAGTTACATTTTTCAGTATTATTTTATAAATTACTTTAGCTTATTATTTTTAAGTGATTTGCATGATTTCAGCTACGGTATATTTCAGTCAAATTTCCTTATCTTTCTTTGTCTCTTCTTTCTTTTGATTGAAAATAAATTACCTGCATAGAATTTGACCTTCACTCTTATCCCTTAAAATAGTTTCTTTCAAAGATTTGGAGCTATTTTGAATCAGTTATAAGAACTTTGAGTTATATCCTGATTTGTTCAGTCTGTTTGCCCTGATATTTTCAACTCCAACCTCTTGACTCCATATGAGGGTAAAGAAATGGTTCTTTCATGTGAGTTAACTCTAAATGAAAAGAAATGTGATTCTCCATCTCTGTACACGGTATAAAAGTACTCTATTGTCACAGACTCAGGCACTGATCTGAGACAGACTGAGAAGTATAGGTTATAAGTCTTCCAAAGCACATTCTTTGTAATAAGTGTTCTAGTTCGGGGAGCCTTTTCAAGTGACAGCCATCCTTGCAGAGGTTTAAACAAAGCCTTAGAGTGAAGGCAAACAGTTTCCCAAGATTTTACACTGCTGTGTTTTTCAGTCTATAGTAGTTTTTCCTTTACTGCTTATTCAGCATTTTAAGCTAATTTAGGTCCTCTATAAGTCTCATGTAATTCCCTTCCTTGAATTCAACTCTAACCTGATGCTTCTTTCTATTCATGGGAATGGGTATTTATTCTAAAAATAGTGTTCTTTCCGTTTTGATATCTACCATTCTGTATGTTCAGTGCTTTCCATGAGAAATGACATACCATTTTTCCTTATACTGTGTCACCCAAAGTAAAAATGTCCCGTGGCAGCATGTGACTTAGTATTTAACAGTCAACTGACTCATAAAGAAATTTGCTATGAAACCTTAATTATTCACCGTCCTGAAACTCATTCTGGGATTGTGGCATTATATTCTCATTGTGAGTATTAATAGTGTCCCTGCCTGACTTATGATGTATATTTCACTCTTATGTGCATCTCACAAGATCAGTTCTAATCACTAGGACAATTTCAGTTCGGGAGCAATCTGGTATTTTTTTTTTTTTTTTATTAAGGAGTGATTTATTTAAGAAATTTACTTCTGCTAAGGATAGGAACTAGATCTTGTATTACTTCCTGTCTTATAGTTTCGTTCATCAGAGATGCTCAATAAACATTGGATTGTTTAACATATGGTATATAAGCAGAGTCAGGTGGTTTGCTTTGAGCTAGTAATGTGGGATTTAGGAAAAGCAAAAGGAAAGCATGTCTCTGTACTCTTAGAGAAGTAAATGGCTCTTAATTTTGATAAACATACTTGATTTTGTGCCACATGATATTGGAATTAAGTATAAAAGAAGATTTAATTAAATCATGTCCTTCAGGAAATGACCAAGTTAAACAGGGCCTTGTTTTTATGAAAGTCCAGTCATATATACAGAAGATATCAGGATGTAGCACTTTTCTCCATGGAGTTATTAATGGAATGGTGTAGTTAATCATATCAGAGTATACAACAGGTTGCCTTACAATCGTACATCTCTTAGCAGTGTTTCCAGTAACGATCTAAGAGGAGTCAAGTTTAAAAAACGTGATCACTGCACTCAAAAGATCACTCTAGTAAACCATCCTCTTCCTCCATCACTGTAGCCACAAATACTATTTATTGAATATTTATTATATGCTAAGCAATGAATAATAGAAGAAAAATAAAAATTCTTCACATATATTATCTGACTTAATCCCTACAACAACTTCGAAGTAGGCACTAGAACCACCATTTTACAGCAAAGAAACCGAGATTTGGAGAGTGTACATGGGCTGTTTTTGTCAGTAAGTGGAAGAACTGGGATTTACACCCAGGTCTGCCTAACTCCAGTGTTCTTATTCTTCAGTCTTACGTACTTCTGCATGTTTTTGCTTCTGTATACCATTGCCATTATCTCACAGAAACAGGCTTTAGTGTTTATTTCTAAAACTTTATGGCTTTTATGACTTCTCATACATGATTTTAATTTATGATCCATATTGTATTCGAGTTCATGTAGTAACTATGATGTGCCAGATGTCAGATTTTTTGTTGTTGTTGTTGTTCTTTTGTCTGCCAGGCCTCCAATCTAGGATCAGTACTGTTTAGCATTTTATAGTGTAAGGAACTTGAGTAGGTACAAGTTAACAGACCAAATAAATGAGATTTTGCACCTTAATTCATCACAAGACCGAGAAAATGGGATGATTCTAAGTTGGCTGCTTGTATACTACAGTAGATATATTGTGTTGGTGCAAAAGTAATCATGGTTTTTGCCACTGAAAGTAGTGGGCGAAACCACAACTCTTTTTGCACCAACCTAATATTAAGATGCTATGAAAAGTTCAGAAAAGTCTAGAGCAGACTTTTCACTTCCTTGTAATATTCTAGGATACCTCTGTCAAATACAGAGCGCCTCATTATGTTAACCACAGAAAAAAAAGCTTTCTGAAACACAAACCTGCCTGCCTGTTGCTGCATCAACTTTGGCTTAGGAGGCAAAGCATAAGAATAATTTGAAATTATATTTTGTCATACTTTCAATGTCAGTATTTGCAGAGGAAATAATATTTTCCTGAAGACTAATTCTTCTTTGTAGGACCAGGGCAGATGTCGTTGTTCGAAGTTAATAGCCAGCCAAATGTGTGAGCTAGTGAATATGCACTGAGCCCTTGGTGCTGTTTACTGGAACCAGCAAAGGTAGAGACACTGGGATAAGGACAAACGGTAGACAGTTGCCGTGTAACTCCTCCACAGAAAATCTTCTACCTCCCCTAAGGCAAAACCACCCCTGCCACTGAATGCAGCTCTCTGGATACCACTAATTTGAGAGTTACAAGTGGAAAGCCTTGAATTTTATTCCCATTTCTGCCAGTAACTTAAGTGACTATCCCAGGCAAATGAGTTCTCCTTTCTTATGTTCAGAGGAAGAGATCTAATGTTTGCTGAGGGCCCATTTTCTAGGTGCTTGCCCTTTGGGTTATCTCAGATAATCCTCACAAAAACTCTGTAAGTTTACACACAAGCTGCTTGAAATTCTGCAAAATTAGATAACTTTCCCAAGATCATGGGCCAAGAACCAGGATTTGGAACTAGTCACTAGTGTGAGTGATGCAGAGTTCATGCTCCCCAACCCTTCTAATGACAGATGGAGAAAGGTATGGCAGTAATATTTGACAAACATAATTCAATTGTTTTTTATGCATGGTAACAGTACCGCGTTTATGTTTTGAAGAAGTTCTTATGTTTTTGAGATACAAATTTAAGTATTTACAGATTAGAAGATATGGATTTGCCTTTCAAAACTGACAGGGTACTGTGGGGACAGGTGGGTAGTAGATGAGGGTATGGGTGAAGTAAGACGGACCAGATGATAGTATTGTTGAGGCTGGGTGATAGTACGGGCACGTAAGTCTTTATTATATCAGTCTCTGTATTCTTGTAAATGTTTGAAGTTCAAAAAAAAGTTGAAAAGTAATCAATGACATGAAGATATATTGGTAAAAGTTATGAAGTGACATGGACAAAACCAAAGTTTTAAACTACATAAAGTGGTCAGGTGAGGTG
The DNA here is from genome assembly GCF_047675955.1 of Chlorocebus sabaeus. NCBI lineage: Eukaryota > Metazoa > Chordata > Mammalia > Primates > Cercopithecidae > Chlorocebus > Chlorocebus sabaeus. The sequence continues at coordinate 44,501,027 of NC_132908.1, read as the reverse complement.
GCTCACGCCTGTAATCCCAGCATTTTGGGAGGCTGAGGCGGGCAGATCACTAAAGGTATGGAGTTCAAGACCAGCCTGGCCAACATGGTGAAACCCTGTCTCTACTGAAAATACAAAATTAGCTGGGTGTGGTGGCACATGCTTGTAATCCCAGCCACTTGGGAGGCTGAGGTGGGAGGACTGCTTGAACCTGGGAAGTGGCAGTTGCAGTGAGCTGAGATCGCACCACTGCACTCTAGCCTGTCTGATAGAATGAGACTCCATCTCAAAAAACAAAAAACTACATAAAGTGAAACTGATAAAAATAAAAATGCAAGGAGAAATTGATATAACCACAATTGTAATGAGAAATTAAGACTTTTATCAGCAGTCAATTATCAAATACAGATAGTAAAGATAATAAAACTTCAATTTTACAGTTAGCACTTATTTCACACTCATACACATACATGTATGTTTGCATCCAACAGAGAATGTATATTCTTTTCAAACACTTGAGAAACACCCTCCAAAGTTGGCCACATGTTAGATTACATTATAAGCTCAGATACCATTGGGCTCTTTTACAATCAGGACATACTCACATGATACTTATACAATCAAAAATGTATTTAAAAAAGAAACATTTATACTTTCTTAGCTTGTCATAGACTTTTAAAACATATCTCATTTCATTTTCATATAAAACAAAGAAACTGGTATTAAAGCGAGGCTAGAGAGGTTCAGTCATTTATCCGAGGTTACTGAGATGACAATGGCAGTCGGAACTTGAACTCAGTTCTGCTGAATCCCAGAGCCTGGTTAACTTTTCCTACACATGCTGCCTCATAAAATTCTTGATTACGAATATTCAAGATCATCAGAGCCTTACTTTTGATTTCTTCTCCAAGAACAACAATATTAAAAATCAATAGTTAGATTTTGGTAGAAAATGGGTATAGAATATTCTTAAAAGGACCAAATTTTTATCTGAATGTGTCCTCCTGACAGTTTTACTGAAAATCATTCCTCTCTTAAGGCCTATTCATTTTATTTCTAGGAATTTTTGCAAGTACTGTGCTTAGTGTTTTACATGACACAGCTGTTGAAATTTCTGGGGTTTGATTTTACCAGACAACAGAGTTACTTCACTATATCTAATTCAGGCATGAAATAAATGTTAAGGATTCTTTCAGGCTAGTAGCATTTATTTTGCATACCCCCAGATATTGCCTGCATGGCTTAGAGAACAGGTGCACTTTGCTGAATACTCACCAGACACCAGGAACATTGCTTCACTTGGAGAGGCTGGGTCTGTTAGAGGACAACTTGAACAATTCTCTTTATGCAAATGCAAAGGACTTCACTCACCCGATTCGTATTTTCAGCATGCCACTGAATAACTCAGGGTTATTGGAGATGATCCAGCCAATATGGATGACCAGTTCTTGCTGAATGACCGCTTCCCTCTCATCATGGGTGTTACACTTATAATAGATGATGTTTTTAATCACTCTTGGAGACAAAGGATTAGAGATAACTTCTTCTTCATGCCCAAAGGCACCCAGAGTTACCTACGAGTGACAGAATTTTATTGTAAAATTCTCCTAGCTACTAAAAGATAAAAATAAAAAAACCTCAAGGCTCAGGATGACTGGCAGGCTGAAATTACTCTATATAAGCTAGGGAATTAGGCAGAATAACTGTTCCTGCTGTTTATTAAAATGGCTTTCAAAGCGTGACTCCCACTGGAAATCATGATGGTTCACAGTCTAGTCTCAAATATAAGGGCAGGTGAGGGTTCCAGTTAGGGGAGTGGAGGTGAGTGGATAAAAGCAGGGAGGAATATAAATAACTAATAAGTTAAAATTATTCTGAATGACTTTAGCACTAGAAACTCCCCAGAGAAACCAGAATAGGTTAAAGAGTTTCACTTTACTGCACAGTCTACACAATTTGGTATTTGAGAGATACACTTTTTGATTCTTTTATAGTTTCTCAGGCAGATTCTTTTGCCTCAACAACACTACAACGCTTCAAAGGCAGGTGTGACGCCACCCAGTTCCTGTGTTGTCCTCATTTTTCCAGGCATAATGCAAGGTGCCTGGTGAGGGTTAAAATATGTGGTGACAGATCTCTCACCTGTGGAGGGGAAGGAACAGGCTGTTCACAGCCTGGGACACCAGAGAGCACAGAGCGAAATGGCCAAAAAAAACTCTGAGCAGAATGCTGCTGAAGCTGGCAAGGGGAATAGGCTGGTCTCTCTCTCTCCTCTATCCCTGGCATTCTGCTCCCAGGGGACTCTGCAGGCCACCCTTCTCCCTGAGTACCCCTTCCCATCTCTTTTCCATGTACAGTATGCTATCATAAAAGGCAGGAAAAAAGAATAGCATATCAAAGGCCACAGAGATGAGGGAAGAGAGCAGAACATGGAGTCTATTACCTCAATTTTATAATGGAGTGAAAACTGCGAACTGCTGGTTTATTATATCACAAGTGGCATGAACCAGTTAGTCTGAGTGTGAATACTTTCATTAATATGTCAGTGTGTAAAGAAGAAAACAAACAGAAGGCACATCATTGCCTCTGGAAGCAATGATGACTAAGCCATGATTTCATTCCACAGAGCTTGAGGTGATCTGAATGTGCTTGGCAGAAACAATATTACTTCAGTGCTTAGGGCACTCAGAAAATTCTGAATGCTCTGTTCTTACTTCTTTATTGTAAAGTAGTAAGGTGCGGTCAGAGAATGGACTTCATGCCTCTGGTAATGAAGCTGAGCTACTGGCCTCCAAGTCTTGCCCAGCTCTGTAAGTGATTTATCCTGGGAGACATACTAGTGTGATGAGCAATGGTCCAGGCACAACCTTAGGGCAGGCTCTGAGGCTTCCAGAATGTGGGAGCAGAATCTCAGGACCACAGGCTGCAAGCTCCCTTTAGATATTGTGTAGTTGGACAGGACCAACCCTAACCCACCCTTTCTCCCAGTGTCAGGTGCCGATGACCTTGAATATCTCCAAAAGTTTCTGAATGTTCATATGCAGAGTTAACTCTCTTTTCAGATATGCTACAAGGATCTAAAATCCAAGGAAAAATATCTTCTCAAAGCCTGTTTAACTTTCTTTCAGAGGTGGCTTGGTTCAGGGCAAAAATATGAGACTGTCGCTGGAGGCAAGAATTCTGGTGAGAAAAGGCACTAGATAAGTTACTTCCTGTATTTTGGTCTGTTTTAGCCAACAAACAGGGATAAAAAATCTACCTCTCAACAATTTGGAAAAAATAACATATATGAAGTGATTTAACTTTTTCTTAGGATTTTTTGTATTTTTTCTTTTTAATTTTTTTAAACGACAGGGTATTGCTCTGTTGCCCAGGCTGAAGTGCAATGGAATGATCACGGCTCACTACAGCCTCAAACTCTTGGCTCAAGCAATCCTCCTACCTCAGCTTCCCAAGGCACTGAGACCAAAGGCATGTGCCATTAGGCCCAGCTATTTTTTTTTTTTTTGCAGAGATAGGGTCTTGCTATGTGCTCAGGCTGGTCTTGAATTCCTGGCCTCAAGTGATCCTCCCGCCTTGGCCCCCAAAGTGTTTGAATTACAGGTGTCAGCCACCATGCCCAGCAGGAATCTTTTATTAGTACAATTATTTTTAATTATTAAATATTACATGAAACAATAAATAGCTTATTATTCTAATATTTCAAAAGCTAAATATAAGGATGAATAATTTTAATCTTAATGAATTAAGAGCCCTGAAATATGACCAATGGGTTGATTCCACTGAAGAGCGTTAAAGTACTTCATATTACTAAAGCTTATTGTATCCCCAGATTAACTCTCAGGAAAACACAATAAAGCACATATATTCACAGAGAAGAGATGGAGAGTAAGTGAACAGGTTTTCATTCTAATCAAAGGATGATTCAGCCAGGTAAATTAGAGCTTATAAAAAACAAAACAGAAAATAAGCAGCCACACCCCACATGCACAGGCTCAATTCAACCCACATTCACCAAGTGCTTTTTCCAAGCAAGGCCCCATGCTGGGCACACTGGGATGTGTACTGGACAAGACTCAGACTCTGACCCCTGGGGGCTCACAGCCTACCATGAGGTGAGAGACACACATTCAAATGAACTGGGACCCAGGGCAGATTGTGGGAATTGTCACAGACCTATTGTGAGAATCCAGAGAGAGAGACCACTGCTAACAGGAGATGGCTCCGTGAGGAGGAGGTGACAGAGCTGGCCCTGGTGAATGGGGAGGAGCTGGGGTTAGAGATGGCCTGGGGCAGGGGATCTGGGGAGCAGCACTGGCATGCAGAGACCCTGACTGGCACGAACACCATGCTGTCTAAGGAGGAAGATTTTATGTGGAGCGGAAGGGAATACCTCTGCTCTGCCTATCCGAAACCTGTCTGGAGTACTTTAGTAGTTATTGGTCCATTTTCTACATTAGCATCTGCATTGATCTCAACACAGGAGTTGAAGATTACAGCTCTAAGGTGCAGCAGGAAAAGGGGAAGGCCTATTTAATATCTTTCTGACTAGATTTTGCTTGGGGAAGGAGACTTTCGTAGCAATGCCTGAGCCCTTATAAATCTGAAAGTGAGAGGCCTATGACACTGAGGCTTGCCAGACTTAAAAGTAAGGGTCCTAGCCAGAAATCTTTGCCACTGGGACCAAATAAGTATCTGAAAAGTAAATACTTACCTGTTTGCCCTGCACTAAAACATTAGTAATGGATGGGGCCAGGCTGTCCACTACTTTACTTAAAAGACTTGCTGCACGGCGTACAACCGACCTGGGGGCAAAGAAGAGAGCAGGCCAGATGTTCACAAATCTAAAATATGAGGAATGCATTGGGCCCTGACTGGGTAATCTTTAAAATATACACGGTTGAATCCTCACATCATCATTTGGAGGAAACACTGCCCAGGACATTGAACCTAACAGCTGAAATTTCCCAGACTGCAGGACCATTCAGAAATAGGGAGGGATCCCTCCACCTCATCCCTGCCGCCAAGCTGTGACAAAAATATTACTGATGACACTATCGATTTAAAAAGCAAAAAAAGAAAACCTAGTTATTATTTTGATTAGGGAGGGAGGGTGTATAGGAGGAATCAAGAGGATATTCTGATTTTGCATTAACAAGTTCATTACTAAATCTGTCACTAGTACATGTGACCTATTTCTATAACCATTCTAAGTCATGTTTCTTTTGGTGCCTAGATAACCAAATCTCTGGATTAGAGGATTCACTTAGTACTGAATTTTAGAAAGTGCTACAATGAAATACCAGTATTTCTTTTTCATGATAAAGTCATAATGTTGGGGGAAGAAATTCACACTGCTATTTTTATATTACTGCAAAAGTCTTAGAACCTAGGGAGAACAGATTTTTTTTTTTTTAAAGTACAGCACATGCAATACATCAGATAATTTTTTCCCTCAAAAGTAAAAATTCACGTGGAACTTTTAGATAGAAAAAGTAAAATAAAAATGTAGGTTTGAAACTGGCTGCAATCTTTAGGTATTTCAGGATATCCACAGAAGCTGACTTATAAAAAACATTTATATTTCTTAATTTCAACATAGATGACTAAAAGAAAATTCAGTCAATAACTAATAAAGTTAGTGAAACAAACACTTCCTACTTCTAGAGAAGCTTTCACCCACACACTCTAAGACCAAAAGACATGTTTAACCTTCAGAGTGCAAATAAGCCCACACATTTCAAGCAGCTTGGGTTTTCAAATTCTGTGCATGTTACCTGTTTCCCATGTACCAGAAAAGTAGTAATGTGTGGGGCTATAGAGGAAGAAAATTTCTGGGTAAATGCAGCCCCGTAGCGCACCGCCAACCTGGGTGTGTCAGTGGAAAGCCATAAAAGGGAAAATAGAGTAAATACAACTTCCAGTTCTTCCAAACATAACAGTCAGCATTCTAAATGTTTGCTAGCTGATGATTTATCTAAAATGCATAAAGTGTAATACATAAAGCAAGAACAGATGTGCTTAATCAAAAATAAGACTATAGACCACACTTGAAACTTACTGGCTAAGAAAGTTTACCAGAACTATCACTTACTGGCTTGATGTCTTACTGTACTAAGAATTTACAGTGAAAATTTGAAAGATTTAACTATAGGATTATTACATTATTTCTTCTGAGGAGGAATGGTATATTTATGATAAAAATATAATTGAAATATTCTAAGAGATTGTTTCGTCTAATCCCCTTATTTTAGGGATTAGAAACCTGAGGCTCATTGAGGTTAAGGGAGTTTCTTATGACATTCCTGAGACTTTTTTTTTTTTTAAGTGGATAACGTATCATTAAAAAATGTGTGCGTGTGTATATATATCTATACATACACTTTGACTTTCAATATTTGTTAGATTCAGCTAGTAAAACATTTCTGTAGAATTACATCAAAATGCAGAGGGCCATGCATTTAGGCATTCCTACTCAATTGTGAATTTAAACAACTTTATTTATTTAAACTTTCCTACTTCTTTTTTTTTCAGTCTCTGGGAAGAGACTACCTCTGTAGAACAAATTGGTTATTTTTCATGAAGCAGCTACAATCACTGGGATTCATTCAACTTAAGTGACAAGAGAATAGCCTTCTCAGTATATTATTTTTGCTTGTGATTAGATAAATCACTGGTCTCTTTTCATGGCCTTCTATAATGGCAGAACAGGTTGCCTAAATTAAAAAACAGAACTTAAAGCACCTTGCTGGGGCAGAGAAGGTGTAGAGTAGGAAAGAATTCTTAGCATATCATTCCAGTGAATACTCTTCAGGTTCAATCCCTACAGTGTCTTTGTTTTCAGAATTTTGGTGGAGGAGGTGCGGGGAGAGACATGCTACATAGGCACATTCTTAGGAAGTGCTGTAACTTTGGAGGTTCAAAGTAAAAATTAGGATGAATAACCATCTTTAAGACTGGTCCATTTTCTTTAGGCTATCGAATATGACAACACAAAAATAAAACGTAACAACAAGGACACTAATACAAACCAAAGTTTTTTGCTGCCAGCTCTTCTATAGACTCTCTCAATGTGATCAGAAACGGTACCTAGACATTGGATAATAGAGTCTTTGTTGAACAAAACTTTTAATTAAATGCATCACATTTATTCCTCTTAAAAGTACTCAAATTTTCACTGTGCTTCACTAGAGTTGATACATCGATTCATTAATGTTCTGAACTGACATATTTAAATATGTAACTCAAATATATAGAGTGTGACTATCTCCAGCACTTGATACTATTTAGTCTGAGTATATAATTTTGGTACTTTATTTCTTGAAATTCAACTATTTTCCTAATTAATATGCAATCTAAACTTTTAACAATACAAATGCTATTTTAATTTACTGCAGAAAAGAGGAAAAGAGAATATAGTAAAATAATTAGCAATTGAACAAATACTGTAGACTCTAATATATATGACTTTTCATTTATTTGTTCAATAAAACTTTACTGAGGCCTTGTTATGTACATGGGGCTATGATCATTCCAACATATGCTACTGCTCAAAAGACACCAGTGGGTTTCATTATTTGGCCACGATTTTGTCCGTAAAATCACAATGTGACAGGAAAGAGCACCAAAACAAAACAAAGATAAAGAACAAGATCTTTAACATTTTACTTTAAACTTTTTATAGCCTTTTAACAAATTAGATAAAATTATATTCGGATTCTGTAGATGCATATGATTTTCAATGTTTCACATAAGGTTTTATAGATTTAAAACATTTAATGAATATTACTCTCAAGTTTATAAAAATGGTTTAAAAAATCATTCCCTTAGCATTTTCATTATAAACTATTTTATATACATTTTCTTTTATTTAAAAGCATTAAAACTTTTCAATAAAAAAAACAGCCATTCTGAATTCTAGGTTTCTAATGAAATGTTTGATTTTTAAAAATCCTACTGTTTTAGATAAAGTGCAAATTTCAGTGAATGTCCTAAATACAACTGAGATTCTGCTTATACTTACAGTTTTAAGACTAATTAGACATATGCAAGATTCTGTTTGAAATTTGCTAAAAGTTCCTCTGCCTTTAACAAGCTAAGAAATGGAAAACGATTCAATTCACATATATAATACTCAAGAAGGTTATCTCTTAGCTATAATAAGGCAAAAACTAAGTAGATCTCATTTGAATAAATAACTATGCTCGGTTAATTACCAGAACTATATGTATTATTAATTCCACTGCTGTTTTTCAGTTCTAACCATATCAACACACACCTCTTAACAGAGTACTTTCAAATAAGCCAAAGATTTTTGAATAGCTAGACATTAAGTACTTGAACTGTATTCTGCATTATTCTGTATTACAAAATGTCAGAAGTGGACCATGGTGGAGAACTTAAAGATTCCTTACAGTGGTGACTCCACATGCAAGTGTGAATCTGGGGGATAACTGGGTTTCATCCTTAATGCAGAGTGCACATAGATATAATTACAAATGATTTATTTTTATTAACCATCTTCAGAGCACAATTCTATTAAATGCCATGTTCCATTCCAAATGGCTGCTGCAGATCATGAGGGAGCTAATTTTTTTTTTTTTTGAGACGGAGTCTCGCTCTGTCACCCAGGCTGGAGTGCAGTGGCGCTATCTTGAGGAAGCTAATTTTTATAGACATAACAATTCGATGTTATTCTTGAAAAATTAGAGAAGATAAAACTGGAAATAGAAACTGTCAATAAATAACTATGGAATTCATCAGAGGTTAACAATCACAGGTACAATCCAAGCTCCAATACTTTTCAGATAATCAGAGAAACAATCAAGCATCACTGCATGAAAGCCAGTTAGGGGTTCATACATCAGTCTCCTCCACTTTAGGGGGTATGAATGAACATTTTCCATTCAAAAGTGAAAAAGAAGGTTTAATGAAGGGGGAAATAACTTGCAACATTTTAGTGGATAGCTTATGCATATTTGATATATGTTCAAGGCTACAGCGGTCCTCTTATTTAAAATGTTCTCTTAGACATGCACTCTTACCTTCCTTTGTGATGAAGTTGGGGCCTTCTCTTTTGAGCAGTATACCCAGCAGGATGGCTTGGCTAGCCAGACAACTGCAATCCTGAAAATATAAATCACGGTGAGGAACTGAAATGAAATGGGTACAGGAGTTACCACAGAGGGTAACTAATCACAAAACCACATGATGCAGAGAAGAAATACTTTACTATGAACTGAGGAAAGATAAACTGTCATTGATATAATATAAAGCATAAGATGACATTATACAGCAATTCATACTTATCTTAGATATCTTAGAGATAGAGGGTAGACAAGTGACAAGCTGGATTCCTGGGGTGGTAGGATTTAATAATTAAATTTGCCAGAAAACAAGATAAGCAATGAACAGAAAATATTTTATCTACAAGCAATAATACTAATTTTGCCACTCTCTGAGAGACTTGGCCAGGTCATTTAACCACTCCCTTCTTGATTCTTCTTATTGGTAAATGGGAGACCACGTTGCTAGCAAACTGTTGTGAAGAGATAGATGATAGGAGGGGACTTGTTTAGAGTGTTTATTACATATTAGGGCACTGTGCTATGTGCTTTATGCCATATTATATCTTAGTCATGCTTATTTAGATCTATACAATATCCATCAACAAGAATTGGTCACATCTGGAAGGATATATATTTGGTCTACATGCTCAAATTTGTATGCCCCAAACAAAACGTCACAGTGTTTATTGCTCTACTGGGAGAATTTCGTTTCCTTGAATCAGTACTACACCCTATCCACCCTTACTCTTCTGAAACATAAGTAACCTTAGGAAAGATAAATATTCATTTGCTAAAATATTTGTATGAATGCAGTGAAAGGACTGCTTTACTCAGTGACAGGACTGACCTAAAGCAAGCATTACACCTAAACACTGGGGCAGGAGACAAGATGGGGGCAAAAAGGAAGAAAGAGGGCTCTGAAAGAGAAATCTGGAGAACCCACAGGCAACTATCATTGACTTCTTTAATGGCTCATACCATACTTGTGTATCCAAGACAAATATTCACCTGCAATTCTTAAGCATTTTTAAAGATATCTATGCAGATGTTAGACCAAGATAACAACTTCTCATGATTGCCCTGGGTGTAGACAAGTCATCCACCTCCAGATTAATTGCTACCTTCACTGAGAGGACAAAAAGACATATGGTCTGAGTCTGGGAGCCTCTGCCCCAGCAACCAAGGGCCATGAGGGAACTGCATCTGTCTCACATTCAGTTTTTGAAGAATTTCGTGGGTGGGTTTGTCCTTCCATTCACTAATGTTGACATCCGGCTGCTGTCCCAGTTCAGGAGCACTAGAGGTGCTGCTTTGACGTTTGACTTTTGAATGTTTGGGAGGTTCTAGTTCCTCAAAACTCTTAAATTCTGGAAGCCTAGAAAGTAAAAGAAAAGGTTTCATATTTTCTACTTTTCTAATGTAATTTCAAAAAACTCAAAATGAAATAACCCAAAGGGACTTACTCTTCTGTGTCACTGATTCGTAGGAAATCAAGTTGTTCTACTACAGCTCCAGATATTAGGGTCTGAAACGTGATCAAAAAAGGATTAGAAACTCTTAGATACATGAAGCCATACTCTTATGGCCTGTGTGCATACCTTTCTGTAATTAAGTAATACTTCAAAAAATTGCTTAAAAATATATACAATTCTGAAGTAATTCTTAAATGAACATTCGAAAATCACACAGGTTTCTACACACACACACACACACACACACACACACACACACAAACCCCTTAAATAGAATATACACATCAAGTTACAAGTTTATGAGTCATTATAAATAGGTCAACATGAGATGAACTCTCTGTTCTTAGAATTGCAGGCATTTACTTTTAAGCTGGAATTAAAATAATTCAGTAACCATTAAAATGCTAAAAAAAATTTGCATTTCTGACTGGGGGGCAGTGGTTCATGCCTGTAATCCCAGCACTTTGTGGGGCCAAGGCGGGCGGATCATGAGGTCAAGAGATCAAGACCATCCTGGCCATCCTGGTGAAACCCCAACTCTACTAAAAATACAAAAATCAGCTCGGTGTGGTGGCATGTGCCTGTAGTCCCAACTACTTGGGAGGCTGAGGCAGGAGAATCACTTGAACACAGAAGGTGGAGGTTGTAGTGACCCAAGATCGCACCACTGTACTCTGGCCTGGCGGAGCGAGACTCCCGTCTCAGAAAATAAATAAAGTAAAATAAAATATCCAAATTAGAAAACACATAAAATACTAAAATTGTTTTGGGAAAAGATGTGAAATTGCACTTTGGATTCTGCTACTGTAATGTATTTCTGAGTCATCCAATGATAGGATACTGACAAGACTCCATTTTTTTCAGGAACATGAAGGTATCGGTTATCCAGGCCAATGCTTCTCTACATTCTGGCGTATGGCTACCCATATTTGGTCATTTTATTTTCCATTAGTTTCTGATTATAGGCTGAACAAACTAAATGAGTCTGAACTGAAACATTGTTTGTGTTTGTCAGTGGTTCACGGTGAACAGTATGAACAGTATAAATGAATGATAAACCTACAATGATTTTTAACATTATGTGTCACTTCTAATTATCTGATGAATTGTCAGAGAAAATTGAGAAATGTACTCATAAAAAACAAGGCATAAATTATTACTTAAAAATAAGGCAATATTTATTACATATTTATACAATATTTATAACATATATTATTTTCTCTATTTTCTCACTGTTCATCTCAAATGTGAAGAAACAGGACACTGGGAATGTTGCTTTTGTTGGCTAACTACCCAGAGTAGTAGTGCCTTCTCCTCTAGTGGAAACTCATAAACAAAGTAGATCAACAAATGTCCCTTTACAGATGACAGGATGGACATATTAATAGCAATCATAATAAAGTTTCCTTGAGTTTGAGTGAGAAAGGTCGACTATGCAGTTGATCTGCACATTTTTACTAGCCTGGCTATAGTCAGGTCACTCTGGAACAGTAAGTTCCCTAAGAGCAGGGTCTGTGCCTAGGCAGGTTCATCGAATGATATTTCCTAATATGTAGGCTAGCATGTATACATCTTGCTATTCAGTTAAATAATTTGTTAGACAAATATTTATTGAAGGCCTACTAGGTACTATGTTAGGTATTGAGGATACAGCATGAACAAAACACGTAACATTCTTGCCTTCTTGAAACTGTTCTTAAAGGTATGTGTAGCGGATAGACAATAAAAAAGCTATATACACACACACACAGTCATGCATCGCTTAATGACCAAGATACATTCTGAGAAATGCATCATTAGGCAATCTTGTTGTTGTGTGAACACCCATAGAGTGTACTTACACAAACTGTGGTATAGCCTACTAAGCACTAAGCTATATGGCACAGCCTATTGCTCTTAGGCTACAAACATGTACTGAATACTGTAGGCAACTGTAATATGATGGTAAGTATTTGTGTATCTAAAGATAGAAAAGGTACAGTAAAAATACAATATTAAAATCTTACGAGACCTCCACTGTATACATGGTCCATCATTAACTAAAATGCTGTTTTGTGGCATATGACTCCACGTATATAATAATTATAATATATATTATTACTACATATATGTATTTATTATGTCAGATGGTGATAAGTGCAAAGTAGAAATAAGAAAGGTAGGGGATGGGGAGTACCAGGGCAGGGGAGTAGGATGAGGGTTGTTAGCTATTTCATATAGGTGATCAGAAAGGATTTCTCTAATAAAGTAACATGTAATCAGAAACTGAAGAAAGGACTATAGTCAATGATATGGATCTGGGGGAAGAGTGTACGGGGCTGGGAGTGGTAAGTGCAAAGGTCCTGAGGCAGGAACATGCTTAGTGTCTTTGCGAGCAGTAAGGAGGAAAATGTGGTTGAAATAGAGTAGATGGGACAGCCGGTAGGAAATGAAATAAGAGATGTAGGTCCAGACCATGGAGAGCACATAGACCATTTGAAGAACAGTGGTTTCCAGTTTGTGTGAGAGAGGAAATCATTGGAGGCTTATGATATATGACATAAACTGCCTATGACCAGGTAGAGCATGAACAGGCTGTCTTATGTCTAGTTGGAATTTAGGAGATGACTGTAAAAACCTAGGTGAGGGATAATGGTAGCTTGGACCATGATAATAGCACTGAAGGTGATGGGAAGTGGTTAGATTCTGGATACAATTTGAGGATAGAGACAACAGGATTTAATAATAAATTGTAACACAGGGTATGAGAGACAAGAGAGAGTCAAGAATTACTTAATTCTTAAAGCTTATAGCTAATGCTGAAACAGAAAAAAATTGTATTTAATAATTTCCATTTTATTAGCCTACTCACCCTTATATTCTAATTCAGCCCATAAAATAAATATTTACTCTGAGTTAATAGACAAATGCTAAATTCCATTAATAATCTATGGGGCTTTTGATTAAAAAAAATTCAGTTGGTTGTAGAAGCTCCTATCTTAGTATTGGAAAAAGCAAACTTAACAAATTTGCTAGGCATTAGTATTCTATTTCTGATGGTAATTAAATAATACTGTATGTGTCAAATGCAATATAATATTTAAAACACTCAATTATATCCCACCAGGTCCTTTCCAACAGACCATCCTACCCAAGACTGCATTCCTACCCATCACTCTCCCAACCTACCTTTGTTTTCTGTTGGGCTTTCCCTTTAGAATTTAAGTCCTACGTGGTCAAAAACCTTGTGTATCATATTCATCATTACATCCCTAGTGCCTACAGTCGGAGCACAATAAATATTTGTTGAATCAATGAGGGAATATTTAAATATTTCCCACAGATAACAGTAGTGAGGAGAGTACTCTGGGGATGCAGAGATGAGTGAACCTTGAGCTGAAAAAGATTACAAACCACAGAGCAAGGCAGGCAGAAGAAACTAGCTAAACATAAAATGAAACAAGAGCTATAGTAAACATTCAAGCAAAATGTCATAGAAGGACAATGAAAGGAGAAATTAATTCCAGTTTCGGAGGCTTCACTAAAGACGAAACATTCACCTAAGCTGTAAAATTAAAGTATGACATAGAAAGAAAAAAAGAAAAGGCAACTCTAAAATACCATCATGGCATGAGGTCATAAAACTCCAATTACATTTAGAGATTTGGAAACCAAGTCTATTTGGGGCATGGAAAGCATGGCTAGCAACAAACTGCATGGAGAGATGTCCTGGGTAATGGGGCTGGGAGAAGAGGCTGGGATCCTAGTAATGAGTAAAACTGGATCAGGGGATACGGAAATTTGAAAGGATTTGAAATAAAACCCAAGAGGAGCATATAGATGCCATTTTCATTGATGATATTAGTAAAAAAAAAAGAAGGTTGGAGTGTGGGGAGAATGAGGAACTGTTGTTTATAAGTATAGAGTTTGAGTTTTGCAAGGTGAAAACAGTTCTAGAGATTGTTTGCACAACAAGGTGAATGTAGTTAACACCACTAAACTGGACACTTAAAAATGATTAAGACTGCAAATTTTATGTTATGTAGGTTTTACCACAATTTTTAGAGATGGCAAAGTACATATTTAAATTCAGAAGACCTTCAAAAATATCATTGACATTTTGGGCTACTGATGACTATAAGTCTAGAACAGTTATGTACTTACATTTTGCTTTTGATAAATATTTTTAATTTAAATAAAAGAAGGAAAAAGTAAAAACACAAATGGTAAACTTCCATTTACATTTTTTAAAAAAGGTAAAACTCAGCCAGGCCCAGTGGCTCATGCCTGTAATCCTAGCACTTTGGGAGGCTGAGACGGGTGGATCATGAGGTCAGGAGATCGAGACCATCCTGGCTAACACGGTGAAACCCCATCTCTACTAAAATACAAAAAATTAGCCGGGTGTGGTGGCACATGCCTGTAGTCCCAGCTACTTGGTAGGCTGAAGAAGGAGAATCGCTTGAACCTAGGAGGTGGAGGTTGCAGTGAGCCAAGATCGCGCCCCTGTGCTCCAGCCTGGGTGACAGAGTGAGACTCTGTTTCAAAAAAAAAAAAAGTAAAATTATTTGAATCATGACAAAACTACTGACCTCTTTCTCCTATAATTTCTGAAACACAACTAAAAATGGGAAAATGAGATAGGTAGTAGACATTAAACTCTGCTGCTGAAAAGAAAGTGATGAAAGTTCAGGTGCTTGAGTATAAAAAGTAGTGAACTAGGAATGGGAAACCATGAATTCTATTCCTATCTGCAGTAACTAGTCTTAGGACTACAGACGGTTACTGTCCTACAAAGAGCTCTAGTTCTGTTTGTAAAAGGAGGGGATTAGATGAAATATCTTAAGGTCTTGACCAACTTGAGCTTTGTGTATAAGGATATATAAGCAAAAAGTTTCCCAATTTCAGATGATGCAGGATTAAAAAGGATATCATTCTAACTTTAAAACGCTATGCTGTGCTTGACATCAAAAGAAAATAAAAAGAAAAGGAGAAACCTTCAATTTATTAACTTGAGAGAAAATCACCGCATTTTGCACTGTCTTTATAATTTGTCTATGACTCTTCAAATAAAATGAAAACTTTCCACAACATGGCAGAATATTAAACTTCAAAGTAAAGTAAAATTATTTTCAACTCGAAGTCATCACAAAACTAAGAATTTGTCAACATTAAGGGCTAAAACTGATAGCTTATGATATGCCCAAAATAAAAGCTTGAAAGTATTTTGATTTCTTCTTAAAATAAACATCTTTTAAAATTAAGTCATGTAATCCGCTTGAAATGTATTTTGGTGTATGATGTGAGGTGATACTCTAACTTCCTTAATTTTCCCCAAACTATATATTAAATAATCTATACATCCACCTTAATTCATTGTTTCCTTGATCACATATTATTTTAAGTTCTTGTGTGTATACTGGGGTGTTTTTCTGAGTTACCTATCCTCTGCCATCAATTATAGTGAATAAGTACTACACTGTTTCACTGACCTCAATTTTGGTGACCGAATTTTTCATTTAGAATTTGTATTTGATTCTTTTTTAATATACTATTGAAGTTTCTAATGAAATTCTCCAACTTGTTATCTAATTTCTTAAACACATTGATCATAGTTATTTTGACGTCTATGTCTAATAACTCTAATATCTGAACCAATGTAGGTGGCTCTCTGTTGTTGATCACTCCTAGCATGCCTGATAATTTTGAATGAAAGACAGACATTGCACATATTTGTAGAAATACTTTGAGGTTCTGGATGTTATCCACTACCCTTTGTGAGGAGTGAACTATTTCTGATTCTCTTTTACTCAAAGGTATAGCTTTTCAAGAGAGTCATCTGAAAGTCTGAAGTATTTACTGAAATCCCTCTTCCCTGGTGGGCCCTTAACCATATGAAATTGCCAAAAGCTCTACTCCACTGAAATGACCATGATTATAATGAACTAGTAGACTAATTTAGGAGGTACTCACATTTTTGTAACAGTCTTTTTATCCAAGGATATGGTATAGCCCATCATTTATTCAAATCTTATATTTCTCTTCAAAATTATCTAGGTCTTTTTTCTTTTCCATATAGGCCCACTTATTTCTTAAAAGGAATAGAAAAATGCCTAGCTACATCCTGGAATGGAAGGGACATTTAAGTATAAAATCAAAAGTAGATTTCTGGTTAATATGCCCAAGATATATATTTAACTCCTGTTTTTCCTAAAATCCCTCAAATAATAGTGGAAAAAAAAGTGTAAGGTATAAACCCACTAAGGTATAAATCCATTAGGACAAAGATAACAGGAAAGAGCCTCAGGACCCTGAGACCCAGACACTGCTGGGATTCACGGACATTCCACGTAGGAAGACTGGGTCCAAAAGTTCCTTTCCATTCCCTGAACACTTAGGGAGTTACTATCTGCTTTCGGCTCCCTGATTTTTGAGAGACAAAAGGCTTTTTCTCTGGTTAAAAACACTGTACTCAAGAGTATAAGGCACAGTGGAGAGCAGGAGATACAAGGATTAAACAGTGGATTTGGTTGAAGACTGCATACTTCACAGTGGGATCCCTGGTTTCCTTCCTTCACCCTGCTCTCAGGATATGGAAACAAAGTGTATGTCCTTTGGTCATGATGTTAGAGATGTACTTTCTGGGTAGACTGAAAAGCCTTAGAGAAAAGAATTCCAGATATTGGCATCTGAGGCTTTCTACAACAAAAAGGAGCTTTTGCCATCAGATCACCTTGTAAGTGAATTCATCAAGAATCTTTCTCCTAAACACAGGACGAAACATAAAAAAAAAAAAAAAAAAAAAAAAAAAGCTCAATATCACTAAGCATCAGAGAAATGCAAATCAAAGCCACAATAAGGTTGGGTGCAGTGACTTATGCCTGTAATCCTAGCACTTCGGGAGGCAGAGGCAGGAGGATCACTTGAGCCCAGGAGTTTGAGACCAGCCTGGGCAACACAGCAAGACCCTGTCTCTACAAAAAACTAAAAAATTAGTCAGGCATGGCGGCATGTACCTGTAGTCCCAGCTACTTGGGAGGCTGAGGTGGGAGGGTCCCTTGAGCTTGGGTGGTTGAGGGAACAGTGAGCTGTGCACTCTACTGCACTCCAACCTGGGTGACAGAGTGAGACCCTGTCTCACAAACAAACCAACAAACAAAGAAATACACACACAAAAAAACAACTCACAGTGAGACACCATCTCACACTAGTCAGAATGGCTAGTATTAAAAAGTCAAAAGACAATAGATGCTGGTGAGGCTGTAGAGAAAAGGGAATGCTTATACACTGTTTGGTGGGAATGTCAACTAGTTTAGCCACTGTGGAAAACAGTTTGGAGATTTCTCAGAGAACTTAAAACAGAACTACCATTCAACCCAGCAAATCCTAATACTGGGGCAGTATTTAAAAAAAAAAAAAAAAAAAAAAAAAAAAAGACCACTAGAGCAGGGAGGGAGGAAGGAGGGCAAGGAATGAAAAACTATTGGGAACTGTGCTTAGAACCTGGATGATGGGACCACTTACATCCCAAATCTCAGCATCATGCATATACCCAGGTATATGTATCCCCCTGAACCAAAAACAAAAGCTGAAATAGTAACAAAAGAAAAAGAGAATCTTTGTACCCAAGCACACAGCTTCCCATGAACTTTTTACTCCTTCACTTTTAAAAATTAATAAATAGCTAAATACTGGACATCTGACAAATGCCTCCAACATGAAAGACTGAGGGAAAACCCCTGACAGTCATAATGCAGAGGAAAGGAAAATTGAAGAAGAAAAAAAAACCTCTAGGTGATATCCTCAGAAAAGATAAAATATGACATCCATGAAATATCCATAGGACAGGATACTATGAAAAATGAAAATTTAAAACATGATAGCCAACATGCAAAACTCAATAGAAGAACTGCAAGATAAAAATCAAAGAAATTGCCTCAGGAGGCGTTACAAAAAGACAAAGCAACAGAAAATAAAGGAAAAAAGATAAATGCCTAGGTGAAAATCAAGTATGCAAAATACAATCACTAGTGAATGAGTATGCAAACATGCCATTTATAACACTATGTAGGTCTTTCTTTATAAACTTTCCTCTTTCTTATTTAATATTGAGCACCTACTATGTGAAAGACCCCATGGAATAATCATTATTATTTTACAGAAATAAATTATATAAGCCTATATAATAGACCGCAATCTTAGTAGTTAAAGGTCACGAAAGCATGTTGAAGAATAGAAGTATGTTTGTGGTCTGGATGATTTTGTAGAGCTGCCCTTAAAGTCTGGTAAGACCTCAAAGCCCAGTAACCCTGAAAGAAGGAAGGATATTCCAGGCAGAGAAAATGGTGTGAGCAGAGGGACAGAACCCCACAAAATTCAAGACACAGTAATTATTGTATTGGCTGAAGCACAAAGAGTGTTTAGTAAGAGAGAACTGTGGACAGAGAGGCTGTTATGACCAGCAGTGAACCAAAGAATGTTTCTGTAATTTAGGAGCTGTGAAGATAATGCTGTGAAGTTCTGAACGGAACAAGGTTTATTCCCAGGTTGGATGTTAGTATAAAGCAGGAAAAAGAGCACTGGACCAACGGTCAGCCAGTCTGCCCCTAAAAGCCCAAGGTTATAAAGCAGGTCACTTCACCACTATGGACCTAGCTTTTAGAGATGAGCTACTGAAGTTAAAATTCTGCACAGGAAATCGCTGCAAGTGTTTAAGCATCTGACTTCGTGGGATCAGATAAACTGGAAAGGTGACAATAGGAATAGGAAGATAGGTAGAGAATAAAACCTTAAGACAAAAACCTTAAATAGAACATATATTAAGAAACATAGCTGTATTGTAGATTAACTGTCCTGAAAATAGAAGCACACTGAAAATCAGAAGGCTACCTGTAGACGATCCACATGAACTTTGACTCCTCCAATTATTCCTTTTTTAAGAGCTGCCAGCATATCTAATATGGGGTTGAACCGGCTACCTCTAAAAAATATAAATAAACAAAATGTACAGATTAACATCAGAATGGTGAATTAATAATCTAATACTAAGTGCCCCTTATATATACAAAGTATTCTACCACCTACTAAGAAGTATACAAAAAAATCCAAGGAGGCCTTTCTTCCCAAGGGCTCACTGCGTTCATGGCAGTGAGATACTTGCACCTTACTTCTTGTATCAACCTACCTTATATTGTCTTCCCGGATGAGAACAAGGAAAAGTGGACGTCCGTGCATTTTCCAATATTGTTTAATGAACTGCAGTGCATTCTGTCAAAACAGAATGACACAGTATCTAAGACGAACAGGATGCTCAACCATGAGTACCAAAGAGCCAACAAAATTCTTATGTAGCAAGACAGTTCACAATCCAACCCTGAATAACTTAGACTACTTAGGTGTAGAAGTGCTCTAGCAGGTTCCCTGGGTACATGCAAGTTACGCTGAACACCACTTGGAGTTCAATGATTTCAAACTTCATTCTTAAAAGTAATCACACTACATTTGTTTTAATGTTTTTTTTCCCCTCTTTTAAAAAATTTTAATCTATTTATCTGTTTATTTATTTAGAGACTGCCAAGGCTGGTCTAGAATTCCTGGGCTCAAGTGATCCACCTGCCTCAGCCTCCCAAAGTGCTGGGATTACAGGTATGAGCCAACGTGCTTGGCCTCCTTTTTTTAAAAAGCCTAAAATGTACAGTTCAAGAATGGCCTCAGGGGGAACAATCATGCCAGCCATTCAGAAGATTAACTCACTTCATATTACTAGGGATTTATATTACAGCAGGTGGAGAAGACTGGACTGAATTTATACAGACCATTAGCAATGTAGAGGGAGTTCTTTGACTAATTATCTATCTATCTCTCTATCTATCTGTCAATCAATCAGTCATCTCAAAGACTTAAATATAATCATCATCATCACATCAAAAACTTATATAATACTTCATCATATGCCAGGCACTATTCTTAGTACTTTAAATATATTAACTCATTTAATCCTCAGAACACCCCTTAATTATTATTCAGTTTTACAGATGGGAAAACGAGGCACAGAGGAGTTAAGTAACTTGCCCAAGAACACACAGCTGGCAAGTGGCATAGCCAAGATTTTAACAAATGAAGTCAGGCTCCAAATTTCATGCTTTAAATCATGATTCTAACCTTCTCTGCTCTGTAAGTAGAAAAGGGAGTGAAGATTTTAACTCATGGAGTTATGAGTTAGTTGAGGTTTTACTGGATATTCTTCATGAATAAAATTATTTTGCTAATTTACCTTTTGTTCAAAAAGAGATAAACTGTCATATGAACATATTTTTCAAAATAGGTCCCCCTGTTTTTCTGAATTGTATCCTTTCATTTCATTTGTAGAAAGGCACAATGAGCAGTCATACAACTGTATATAAGACAGAGGTCATCTATTATGCCAGTGCTGCAAGTAATTTACACTCTCCAAAGCTATGCAGGTGGTTTTACTGTCATGCTTTACACTGTGTTAACCTAGTATCACAGATATCTGGGAGTACTCAATATAGTAACATATGATAAAATCAGTGGAAACAAAGTCATTCCATTTTTAAGAAAGGTGTTCCGAAGCTACCTTTATGTCATCTATCAGCAGGAAAACATCCTGAGACATGTAGAAATCACTTAGGTCGAAAATAATCGGGTAACAAACCACAGTCTTTCCTAAAATGCGATAAATCTGTAAGGGAAAAAGTTTTAAAACAAATAACTAAAGAACATACCAAAGGCAAAGGTGCAGTACTATAAGTCTCAATAAAAATAAAAACTGATGTTTAATTCTGAATAAGCACATAAATTAATAGCTTGTGACATCCATATAATATTTAAAAATTTTAGTTTCTTGATTGAATCAGTATACTAATAAACTTAAAGCAGTCTACCTCTAATATGATAGAAAAAGTCTGTGAGTAAATATCGTTATAATTAGATATTTTACAAAGCTTAGATAAGACTTCCACGATATTATGCAAATAAGATTTACTAGCAGAAAATAATACTTCAGATAAGTAGTCTGAGTACATAATGAAAATGAAAAAGGATGCATAGCAGGTCAAACACCATTTCAGTATGTGGTATTAGAATCCAAAAACTACTTTTTGAGGACATTTCATGAGTACCTTTGATGTACCGAGGCAGCCAATGGGCCTATCTGGCCTTCCGGAGAGTCCTAACTTTTCGTTGATACCCAGGTGGAAATAAGCCTGTAAGACACAAGTTTGTAAGTTAGAGTCAGGTAAGAATCCATGTCACTTTCTTGCCCCTGAGTATTGCCCTGTTAATTTTTTATCTTTCCAGAGAGAAAGAAGCTAGGGAACCCTAATCCAAAAACTTGTAGGAAGACAAGCTAGCCAAAGATGTTAGCTTAGATTTTGGATTACTGAGAGATTTGAGAGCAAAACTTTTGCATATCTACTTAGCAACATTCTTAAATTTGGAAATGTACAACGTGCATGGCTCTGATTCGTAAAAGAACACAAAGAGGCTAAGGCTTCCTGTATCATTAAAAAAAATCTAATTGTTTAACACTTTTAAAACTAGGCCCATAATCTCCTACTAAATTTCCACCTTCAAGTATTTCCCACCAAAATGAAAATGTCTTCATTGATTTTTTTCTGATTATATACATTTTATGAAATATTCAAACCATACACTCAAAGTGAATGTTCCTGTTTATTTTCACAATCCCTTTTGCAACAACTATTTCTCTGGTATATGCTGAAAGGAGTATAGTTTATTGTATGATCCCTAAGGGGCACCAAGAGTATAGATAGGGTTAAAGACTCTTAAAAGTACATCAATAAATATATACTCATATTATACACATGTCAATATGTGTGTATATTTCCATAAATGGGTTCATATAACATATATTCTGTGTCCCATTTTTTAAACTTAATATTGTGGTATTCCAGTTTCAAGATGTTAAAATGGGCCAGGTGTGGTGGCTAGCACCTGTAATCCCAGCATTTTGGGAGGCTGAGGTGGGCAAATCACGAGGTCAGGAGATCGAGACCATCCTGGCTAACATGGTGAAACCCGTCTCTACTAAAAATACAAAAAATTAGCCAGGCATGGCGGCGGGTGCCTAGTAGTCCCAGCTACTAGGGAGGCTGAGGCAGGAGAATGGCGCGAACCCAGGAGGTGCAGCTTGCAGTGAGCCGAGTTCGTGCCACTGCACTCCAGCCTGGGCGACAGAGCAAGACTCTGTCTCAAACAAACAAACAAACAAACAAACAAAAAAGATGTTAAAATGAGTCTATACTTTTTCTGTACATTTCTATGTTGAAATGACTGAAGAAATATTAAAATTGAGGGGGAAAGCTGGCTACAGTGGCTCATGCCTGTAATCCCAGCACTTTGGGAGGCCAAGGCGGGTGGATCACCTGAGGTCAGGAGTTCAAGACCTGCCTGGCTGACATGGTGAAACCCAGTCTCTACTAATAATACAAAAATTAGCTGGGCGTGGTAGCACACGCCTATAATCCTAGCTACTTGGGAGGCTGAGGCAGAAGAATTGCCTGAACCCAGGAGGCAGAGGTTGCAGTGAACCGAGATGGCGCCACTGCACTCCAGTCTGGGCAACGAGAGTGAAACTCCATCTCAAAAATAAATACATAAATAAATAAAAACTGAGGGGGAAAAGTCTGCAGAAGTATTACAAAATAGGGAAGGGTGACACAGTGGAACAGAAACTTCTAGAATTTCTAGAAAGTTAAAAACAGTCTTGGAATGAATTAAGAGTTAATCAGTGTCAGAGCTGAGCACTTAATCTAATCAAGAAGCCCCTTTACCTTTTTTAACTCCTATCTCCTGATAAAGGCAGCTCCCATTTTTTTTGTTATTTTAAAAATAATTCAATAAACATCTTTGGACAGTGTGTCATTATATCTGCAGGATAATTTTCTAGACTTGCTGGATCAAAGAGAATACATTCTCTTTGAAATATAATGTGAGGTGGGTCACCTTCTAGAAATAATGTACCAATTTATACTGGTATTAACTGTGTACAGGCCTTGCCACCTTCTTGGGTCAAAATAATATTTTGTTTTTTCTTTTAAACTACTATATTAAAATATTTTGTGGTTTAGTATTTTCTAATATATTTAATGACTATTTGTATGTTTTGTAACTTTTTTCATTTGTTCCCTTTTCTATGGGGGAATTTGGCATCCTTTTTTGTTTTAAGAAATCTTGGTATATTAAGAGTATTGCCCCTTAAATCAAATACTTTGCCCAGTTTGCTCCTCTTCAGTGTTGTTATGAAATGTGAGAATGACTGCACAGTAGGTGGAATCTCATTTCAACATGTGGTATTTCAATATAAACATTTTTCTACTAGGAAATTTCACAAGCACCTTTGATATGTCAGGCTGTTTGCTATATTTAGTTATACAGTATTTGTCAATCATTTCCTCAATGGCTTTTTGGCATTGGTATCATTCTAAAAATGGACTTCCCCTCCCAACAGCTAAAACATATTCTCCTATTTTTTATTCTAGTGCTTTTATATTTGAATAATTTTAAAAGTTTTCAATTTTTGATCTGTCTGCATTTTTACATTTAATGAGAGAAATAAATCTAACCGATATTTTCCTAAATGGAAAATTAAACCAACTATCTCTACACAATCTAGTGATTGTGATTTGGACCGATTTCACATAATAACTTCATTGTATACAAAATTAGTGGTGTTGCCAGAGCTCTCTGTTCACTGACATAGTGCACACATCTATGTGAGAGTTGGGTTTGTATCTCTTTCTCCTTTCGACTTGTACATTCCTGTAGAACAGCAGCCCAAGTTGGCACTGTGCCTAGTATGTAGCTGGTGCTCAGGAAATACTTGATAGATGAATGAGGGAGCAACTGAATATTCTCCTGAGCCACACGTGCTGTGAATATTGATTCTGGAATAGCAGTGATTTTAGACAAAGTCAACTGGCCAGAAACGGTGCTTTATAAGCATTATGTTGATAGCTGCACTGAAACCACAGCACATAACACTAGATGCAGCCCCCTTTACCTCATATATTAATAGTTTCAAATTTTCAGAAATAAATGTATAGTAAAATGTGTTGATCTAGGTGGGTTTCCTTTAAATACTACTCTTTGTTACAGTAAAAGGATTCTCCTTAACTTTCTGAACCATGGTATGGCAGGTCTGTGACTATTTAGTGCTCCCCACATTCCAGGGTGCATATAACACTGCCCCCATGTTGTACACATTCATAACATTTAGTGCACCGAAAGACATAGTAGTGGCCAAACTATCCAGAAATACAGAAGTACTTCATACTAGGTCTGTACCACAGAGCAGATTTCTGTATTCCGATCCCCATGAAGCAAATCACACTGCAGTCATCACATCATGAATATTAACCACATGCCGTGTAAAAACCCTGCTCTCAGCTGTCTGTCTTCACATTCTCTTCAGTGGGCTGAAGAGAGGAGGGAGTGGCTTCTCAGAAGAAAGGGAGCAACCGCTAGCATAAGAATATGTGCATCAGCTAAGATTTGAGGGAACACCTTTACTTGGTAAAGGCAGACTTATAAGGAGCAGAATACTAGGCAATATATCTTAGAGGATGAATTCCAAAGAGTAGCTACTTAGGAACACAGACGCTACAGCTACAACCAAAAAACAATCTTCCATCTCAACACACGCACAGGAAGGTCGGCTCTTGCTCACAAGTCTGTCTTTTTAGCCACACGACACCAAAATTGCAAGTCGTTTGTTAACACCATCTTTAAAACAAGATATAAAATAAGCCAGGAACTGTTTTAAGTCTTCACTTGCTCTGTAACAGAAGGCCTTCTACTGCCTCTGATT
The DNA here is from genome assembly GCF_047675955.1 of Chlorocebus sabaeus. NCBI lineage: Eukaryota > Metazoa > Chordata > Mammalia > Primates > Cercopithecidae > Chlorocebus > Chlorocebus sabaeus. The sequence goes on along the minus strand of NC_132908.1, from coordinate 44,475,678 downwards.
CCACAAGCACTTTGTATGAACATCTATTATAACAGTTACCAAAGTGAACTGTAATTCACTGTTTTTTTCTGTCAAACCAGTAAACTCAGAGGTCACTGAGAACAGGGACAAAGTCATTTCATCTGAGTGTCCTACACAGTGCTCTGCATATAGCATGTGTTTGTTGCTGAATGAATGAATATCACATTCAAGTTATTTGCTCTCCATGTTAGCCTTTTAAATCTTGATTGCATGTTGTCTGGTAGGATATAAACTCACCTACTATTAAAATAAGTTGCTAATATTAATTAGACTAGAAAAAACAGATTTGGGTTAATTTGTTTTAAGAGTATGTTTATCAAAGAATAAGCTTTGTTGGCGTTCTCTAGAGCTTTCAGCAGGAGAGCATAAAAGTGTATTAGTAGCCGACAGCCTGCAGCTAAATACTAAGAGCACAGCGTGGGAGCCTTAGATTTTGGCATCCTTCCCTCTCCTTCCATGTTGCTTCCAATCCTTGCCTTGTAACATTATGTACATCTGGGTACGAGTTTAAATTGTTACCTACTCTAGGGATCCTTGTATTTTCTGCTTTATCTCTTGGCAGGGTGGCGGTGGTTAAATTTATTAGAGAAGGTGTAAGGACTCTCCAAGAGCTGGTGCTCTTGGCGACCTGACACCCAGGTTCTGGTTTGTGTTGCCTAATGTCAAGATCCAGCCCTGATACCAGAGTCCTGCATTTTCCCATGTAATATGTACCTTTCTTCTCTAAGCCTTCATTTTTGTGTCATAGCAACAAGACTTTGACTACAACCATTTATGTTAAGCTAATAAACTTAATCATGTCCTCTTGAGATATACTGTTATAAAGACTTCTACTACACACTGAGCAGTTTGTTCTTATGTTGTTTTTAACAATTACTAAATAAAAATGGCAGTTTATAAATAAGTAGTCGGTGGGAGTCAACAATATCCTGTCTCTAATGAGCAAGAATATTCACAAGCATAGGCAATAACAGATCCATCTACAGAGCAGTGCATGCAAAAGGCCTCAAACGTTACCTTTTAATTCCATCCCAAATACGTATGGAACTACATCAATGATACATACAGATGTTACTTTTACTTTATAATTGCTTTGAGACCCAGCAAACCAAAGGGGCTGAAATTACTTCAGACACCAAACAGGAAGGCAAGACAAAAAAGGAAAGTAGTAAATATCAAAAATATTTAGGTATGAGAAGGTTTTCTTTTAAACAAACCTTCTCACATCTAAATATTTTTTGATAATCAAAGACAAAAAAATCAAAGATAAAAGGAAAAAATCAAATCAAAATGTAAAAATACATTTTGATAAAAGAGAAAAAAATCAAATCAAAATATAAGAATAATTTTATTTCTATTAAAATTAAGACTAACTTGTTGTTTAACTGCTCATCCTAGGTTAGTAATAGAGTTCAGAAAGAAGTAGAAATCAACATACATTATGTGTGTATAAACATAATGTATACACACACACACAGAGTGCAAAGTTTTTTTAGTAACAATGTCCACTAAAGTGGACTTCTCAATTTAATTAGAAGCTTTTGGATTACTGGTCCTATATCAGAATCAGATTTCCACTGTGCGACTTGTCTGTAAACTAAGTCCAGCCATCAAGCTCTAGTACCTCTACAAAGTAAGGAAAGTAAAAGGCAGAATCACTTACTTTCACAAGCTCTTGCTGAGGCCATATCTGAATGGGTTCTACTTGTTGAGGAGTTTGAGTTTGAATACCATATGTGTTCAGAAAAACTTGAAGTCTAAAGATCATAGGGAAAAAAAGAGATGTTTTTAGAAAACACATTTACAGTTTAGGAAGCAGTGAAGGAGGAGGATAAAAGGGAACATGTTAACTTGAAGGGCATTATTAATTTGTTAGTATTAGCAATTTGCCATCTGCACTAGACTTCAGAGGCCCTTATGGATCCTCCACAAAGCATCAGATGGAAACATGAGGGGCTGGCAGGGAGGGTAAGCACTGATTTTGGTAATCCCATGTGTTTGCACGAATTTCTCAAAACTACAACCCAGGCAACACTGGCACTGGTCACAGTCTTTAATATTCACAACTAAAACAAAATTATTTTTAAACATGAAAAGAATAATATGTTGGCCATTTAAAGTGACATTAATGATATCCCTGAAAGCCTGTAAAGGAGTTTCTGAAGTTAATCTCTTCTACCATACTCAATATTGTAAACATAAAGCAATCATTTCCCCTTCCCTCCCCACAAAAAAACACACCACCCACTTGGATTTCATACCTTTGGCTTTCTGCTATAAGCGCCACATGAACTACCAAATCATTTTCCAGTGGGCCCTGTAATGTAGAATAAGGGAGGGGGAAAACATTTTAAAAGATCTGGTCATCATCAACTACAATGAGAATCAAGGACAATATTAACCATCTCTAAGCAGTTCATTAAAATGATGGGCACTAGCTGGCTCTCAGCGGCCACCTTTCTTTCCTTGCTCGCCACTGCCTACTAATCAATTTGATGGTGTAGACAGAGTAATGGAACACCAAGGAATGGAAAGCCGTAAACCTCATCACTACCACAGGGGCTAGCCTGTCAGGGCTATTTTGAATGATGCATAAGAGTAGTTTGGGGACCGAGAGTCATTTTCCATCATTTAACTCTAAAGGGAAGAGGAGGAACTAAAAATAAAAACCCAATTTATGTATTCTCTGTAAAAAAAGAAAAGGACCGTGAGTTAAAATTGTTCATCTGACATCTTAACCACATATAAGGTTATTCCCTTTCTTGTTAGCCAATTTTCCTTTGGCACCTTCTACATCTAAATAGCTTTATTCTAATAGATAATTCTTATAATAGATCATGAACTACCCAGTTGACTATGTAATTAACATTATGTTCATTAAATACAAGCTGTTGGACTTAATAGTTCTAATCAAAGGTAGTGTTGGATATTTGCTACTCATTTTTTGTGTGATAAAGATTCACTATAACATGTATTATACATGTTAAATTGAACCCAATTTTGGAACCTATATATAATTAACAGAGAATATTAAGAAGCACCAATAAATTGTAGTATTAGGGAGCTCTGAAAATACTGATCAAACATAACTCTTTTATAGTAATGAATCCAACAGTCCCAATAATATGCTGTAAAACATTTGATTTATCATCAATCAGTTCCTCTCTATGGTATTCAATATGCCACTGAAATTTATGTATGATGGAAGGCAAGAAACACCGGCATACATATATCAGCAGTAAATACCATACAATCAAAGGGATGGTTCCCAGAATCATCGTGAAAGTGCCATTTCAGGCAGACTTTCATTTGATTTAAATGAATGTGTAAGAGAAAATGTGATTCAACAATCCAACAAAAACAAATACCCATTTAAAATTTTATAAATTCTGTTTTTACTTGATAAAGACCTTACAATTAAATGTTTCTCAAAAGGATGAGAAAAAACTTAAGTTTTCAAAGCCTCATCAAGATTTCTAACAACAAATGAAAAAATTAAGCTCTCTTTCTCTTGGATGAGATCTAGTATTTACTGCTTCAAAAGGAAGAGTAACCTTAGAATAGGCCATTATGTACAATCTTCAGGACAGTTATGGGATTCTTAAATAAAAAGCAAATGAAAACATACTAGAATACAGATGATATTTCAATAACAATAAATAAGGCAACTTATAGATTGTAATTGGCAAACTGGAATCTTCTTTTTGAATCATAGGTCTGTCTAGGATATTGTTTCCACTTGTGTAACAGAGTACTCAGATCTAAAATGGTCACTATACATGTTGAATCATACTGAGCATCTAGTTAGGGGACTATTAGAGAGCTGAAGAGCTCTTTCATTGTAAAAACTAAGCATTTCAGATAGTCTGGTTCACAAACCATCTACCACAATGAGCTTGGACTTAGAACTGCAGCCCAAATGGGACCCTTTGCCCCATTCACCACTGAGAGAAAGAATTCAACTCGGACAGCCCCACTCCTAAACTCTTCCTTTCACTGCCAAAGTTGAAACCATCTGTTCTGTTTTTACCATTTTCCTCAAACCACCACCATTGGTTTCTTTGTTTGTTTGTTTGTTTCAGACAGGTTTTCACTCTGTTGCCCAGGCTGGATTGTAGTGGTGTGATCCTGGCTCACTGCAGCCTAGACCTCCTGGGCTCAGGTGATCCTCCTGCCTCAGCCTCGCAAGTAGCTGGGACTACAGGTGAGCACCACCACACCTGACTAATTTTTATATATATTTTTTAGAGACAGATTTCACCATATTGCCAAGGCTGTTCCTGAACTCCTGGGCTCAAGCGATCTGCCCACATCGACCTCCCAAAGTGTTGGGATTAGAGGTGTGAGCCACTGCATCCAGCAAACCACCACCACTGTTGTTCAAAACCCATGAAGTCTCTTTGACAATTTCCTAATAGTAATTAATACCTTCTTTTCTGAATGGCATTTTTCCTAATAATATTGTAATACTTTCTGCTCATAGGTCACAGACAAACACACACACACACACACACACACACACACACACACACACACACACACACATATATACACATACTCAAGCCCTGTGTGGTACTAGTAATCTTCATTTTACAGACATTTGTTGACTCATTCAACTGACCAAGAGGACAGTAATCCACAAGACTCCATGTTAGAATATGAATATGATCCAATATCTCTCCTTGAGGAGTTCAGTCTACTAGGAGAGACGGATAACAGATAAGTTTTCACACACGTGTTTACTATCACATAGAAGTATTTTACTGGTATCTTTCTTTGGCAGATCTACCTCATTAAAAAAAAAAGTGACTGCAGGACATGACATTCTGTGGATATACCATACTTTATTTTTAAAATGTTTATGTTGATGGACATTTAAATGGTTTCCAATTTTTCATTTCTACAGAGAATATAATAATTGTCCCTATCTCAGAAAACTGCTGAAGATTTAGGGAAAGAACAAAGTGCTAAGCACAGTATTTCACACAAAAACACTCAATAAAGGGCACTAATTCTTGCTGTAGTTGCACATTTGCTTATTGTTATCTTCACACCTATCCTTGGACAGCTGCTGCCCTCCTCGTCTAGATTTGCTATAATGCCTATGTTGCCCTAGATCCCATTGGCTTCCACCATTCTAAGACATTTGGATTATCCATCATCCTATTTTTTTATATGGCTAGTTCTTCCCCAAATGATTCTGAACGTCTTTTTAAAGACATCCTCAGGTGACTTAACACCTTCTTTAATGCTATGGTCTGAATTGTATGTTCCTCTTGAAATTCAGGTTGAAAATTTAACCCCCAAGGTGATGGTATTGGCAAGGGATAAGGGGCTGGGGAATGGAGAGGGCTGCTTTGGGAGGTAATTAGGTCATGAGGGCAGAACCCTCATGAGCATGACTGGTATTCTTACAAAACAGGCCCTGCACCCTTTCCATCATGTGAGGACACAGGGAGAAGGCACCATTTATGAACCAGAGAGCAGGCCCACACCAGATCTACCAGCACCGTGGTCTTGGATCACCCAGCTTTTAGAACTGCGAGAAATAAATTTCTGATGTTGATATGCTACCCAGTTTATGGTATTTTGTTATAGCAACCTGAACAAACTAAGACACTTAGCTACTACCCATTTTTTTTCCTTTCATTTCTCAAACATAAGACTATAACTATGTCCTTACCTTTCTTGCCTCTGAACTTCTGCCCTCTACAATCTATCCTGCCCTGTCTTTGGAGATATATAATCCTAACACAAGTCTATGGTCACATATTCATTCTATTCATTCTCTTTCTCAAATCTCATCCACTCTAGTAGCTTTAAGCTATTATCTCTAAGTGTCATAGGATCCTTGGGGTGTCACTTTGCCAGCCAGAAACCTCTGTGGCCAGTGGAGCCTTCTACTTGAATATGGTCCACACCAACTGGGCTCGTTCCACCCATGTGGCCTGGTAGGCTGTGCTCAGCTTGCACTACCAGCCTGGATCCCACACTTGCCAAGAGTGAGCCAGGCGTGGGGTAGTGAGGGGTATGTGGGTGAGCAATGTGGTGAGCCGGGCAGAGGGGAGCGGTGCATGTTTCAGCCTTGTTTGTGTTACAGCTCTTTCAGTCCTGCCATTTGGTGAGTCCCAAGTTCTTGTCCCATGTCCAGGAAGAATGAGGTACACAGACAACTAGAGGGTGAGCAAGGCAGAAAGGAGCTTTATTGAGTGACAGAATAGCTCTCAGTAGACCCAACGTGGGTAGCTCCTTTCTGCATGCAGGTCATCCCAATGAGTCAAGTAGACCTGAAGACCTGAAGTGGGTAGCTCTTTCCTGCAGCTGGTAGTCCCTACGTCTGGCTGAGTCTGGGGGTTTTTATGGGCTCAGAAGGGAGGAAGTGCATGCTGATTGGTCCATGGGTGGCCATGGGTGGGCTTGGAAAAAGCACAAGTTCTCACTCTGGGCTGCAGACTCCACCCAGGGGTGGCAAACTAGCCCTCAGGCTTCAGGTAATCCCTGGTTTGAAGGTGGGGTTTCACCAGGGACCTGCCACGCCTGCTGCCCAGGAGCCTGTTTGCTTCCTGCCATCATCAACATGCTGTCCAGGGTGCCCAGGCTGTTTGTGCCAAGGGGTACCTGCAGGCCCACGACAAGCTGCCCTTAGCCCCACCAGCCTCCCTTCTGTGCTCAAAGCCCAGAGGGGGCTGAGGCAGCAGAGGGTTGGCATGTCAATGCTGCCCTGAGCGTGTGCACACCCAGCTGTGTTGCATCAGCACCCAGGCTCAGTCACAACTTTGTTCCATACTGCAGCAGGTGCTGGGTGTGGGGAGAGGCCAGGGAACGGGAGCAGGCACTTCTGAGCCCCCATGAGTACAAGGATGCCTGGGTCTGGATCTGCGGCTGGACAGCTGCAGCTGCACCTGAGAGCATGGGGCTCCTACCCCACCAACTCAGTAGGGAGTGGGGCTCCTGCCTGCTCCCGGCCCCCTCTGGCTCCATGGAGTGTGCAGCCCTGGCCACACTGTAGCTGGTGTCCCTGCAGTGGCTGCTCTAGACAGGTTGCCGCCGCTATTATAAGCAGATGTTTCCATGTTTATATTTCTAGTCTTGACCTTTCTCTTAAGTTCTAGTTCCCACATTTTAAACTGTTTTCCAGACATTTTCTCTTGGCTATTTCCAAAGTTAATAGATCTAAAACTCGACTCCTCATCATCAACCCCACCTCCATCCCAAACAGGTTCTTATTCTTTAATCCTCATTCAATGGGTCACTCTAGCTCAGAACCTCAGAATCATCTTTGATGCCTCTCTTTTACGTAACCTCCATCTGCAATTAGTCACCAGAATCCTGTGAATCCTTCCTTCGCATAGTATCTTAAATGTTGTTTTCTTTGCATTTCCATAGCAATGTTCAGGATTTAAAAGTGGCAACAACAGCGAACACTTTACATAACTATACTCCATATGCCAGGAACTGTTTCGGTGCTTTATCAAACTATTATCCCATTTTACAGGTTTAAAACTGAGGCACAGAAAGTTTAAGCAATTTATCCAAGGACACAGACCTAGCAGAGCTAGAATTCAGACTCAGGCAGTCTGACTGCAGATTCTGTGTTCATAATCACTCACTTATCCTGCCTCTCAAAGAGCAGAAAGAAGGCAGACTTTAGATTGAAAGATCTACATACAAGTCCTATCTTGTCACTTCCTCTAGCAATGATCCTGCTCATCTGATGGGTGCCTTAGATTACTGTGGACAAAATTGACCTGATCTCCATCCTTAAATCTACTAACTCCCAAAGCACTCCTTATCTCTATCAGGCCCCATATTATGAGCTCATTTGCTCTGGCCAAAAAATGTGTAAGTCATCCTAAATTCCTTTTTCCTTCAAAACCCATAACCAATAACAGCAAAAAAACCAAAACAAAACAACGACCAAAACTGAGAACACTTATTGAGAATCAGGTGGCTATATTAAATTATATACTCTTAAACATCCCTATTAGGTAGGTTACTATAATTATTCTCATCTACTGATGAGAAAACTGAGGCAAAGAGTGGTTAAAAAACTTACCCAACATCATAAGCTAATATATACAGCTATTAAGTGGCCACATGGAGATTCAAACATGTGCAATCCAATCTACTTCTTATCCATTATAGTATACTGTCTGCCTCTGTGACGTGCTGCTAATTCACCAAGTCATCACATTGGCTCTACCTCCAAAATATGTCTCAAACATACTGCTTCTCTCCTTCTTCACTGCTAATACCACCCTACTTAAAGTAACCATGATCTTTTACTTGGTCAACTAACTTGTCTACTTACCTCAGTCTTAAACCCCATTCCACCCATTCACAGCAGTCCATCCTGAAAACAGTAATTAAAAAGTGTAAATCAGATCATCTCACTACTACTACACCCCACCCACACATGCACATGCATATGCACACTCTGCCTAAAACTCTCCAGTAACTTCCTGTAGAATGAGAACAAAACTGCTTATCAGGCCCAAGAGGCCCTCCATAATCTAGCTCTGGCATGCTTGCCTCTTCTTTCTTATTCTCTCTTCTCTTCTTCACCATGTTTTAGCCACCCTGGGTCCTCTCTGTCCCTTGAACATGCCAACTATGTTCCCATCAAGTGCACTGGTTACAGCTGTCTGGTATGTTTTCTCCTACAGGTTGCAGAACAAATGCTCTCTGGTCATACAGGTCTCAACCATCATCCTTGCCACACAGGGCTCCTCTCTCCACCATGGCCAAAGTTGTTCTCCTCAGGCATCTCCAACCCCAGTCTACCACTTTTTACCTTATTTTGTCTGCCTCATAGTACCTGTCTGATACAGAAATTATATCATTTATTGTTATTCATTCCCTTCAGAAAGTAACTCCCTGAGAGCAGGGAACTTGATCTAGCTGGTCTACTGCCACCTCCCCACGCATGGAACATAGTAGTCATCCTTAGTATTTGATGAATGACTGCCAGGGCAAGTTTCTCAATTCTTTGCTTATATGTAAAATGGGAAAAATATTTACAGTGCCTACCACAAAAGGAGAGGATCAAACAAAAGAGGGCAAGTAAAATATTTGCAAACTTTGATCTGTTACACAATGATACTTACACTATTATTTGCTGTGTGACTCACTATGTCACTTAACCTCAATAAGCCTCGGTTTCCTCATCTATAAATTGGGAATAATAAAAATATCTATTTCCTAGGTTTATGAGAATAATACATAATATATAAGCATTTAACACTGGCATAAAGTAAGTGTCCAAAAAATATTAGCCATCTATCAATGCCAGTAACATAATCACAACCCTGGGTCACTGCAATAGGCTTCCTCAGCTTTCTGCTCCACACCTGCCTTTGCCCGTTGTCTGCGCTTTATGGTCAGGTTCATTTTCTTGTATCAATGATTTGCACAAAGGAGGTGGTCAAAAAATATTTCTCGAATGCATGAAGAAAGGGAAGAGAGAAGAGTTAGTAAACAGATATAGTTATGCAATATTTAGGATATTACCACTGTACCCCAAAACTAATGTTTCCCAAATAAAGCCCAAACTTCTCGAGGACTTTTACAACTCAGGGATGACCTACTGTTTCCTGTTGGTCTCCCATCTGTTTTAGAGCACTCCATCAAAAAACAGTTCACTCATGTCCATCTCACGTTTCTGTCCACTGTCCCTTTACATTTGGACTGCTCTCTCCATTCTTTTATCTATGCAGATCTTGACTCACTCTTTTAACCTAGTCTCCTCCCAAACTCCCCCAAACATCAGGGTATCCAAATATCTTTTGTCCCTACTAGAAATAGCTGGCACTGCCTGTATGAGACACTTTGCACGAGTCTTGGACCACCTCATGCCATGCCTTTGAAAGTGTTATTTAGCTTTTAGAATGTCTATGAGTGGTCTGTGAAACTACAGGGGCCCCTCATGCTTAATTTTCTCACTTAGGATGTAGGCAATACCTCATACTAAAAGAAAAGCAATTGTTATTCATTTGATGGTCTGGAGGAAGAACATTTTTTTTTTAGTATTGCTGGTTACATTCATTAGCAATACACAAATATTCCCTTGAGAATACCCAACAAATGTTTGCAAATGTAAACAAGGATATTTTTAACAAAAGAAAATAATCAGTAAAATGTACACATTTATATACACTATAAAAGAGTGTACACGTCAGAGTAACAATATGACTGAGGACCAAAACCCTGTAGTGAGAAACAGTCTCATTCAAATTTTTCATTTCTATAAAGTCAGATTGTGTTTTTCTAACATTTTTTCATTGTAATAAAACCCCCACATAACCTAAATTTAACGTCTTAACCATTTTTAAGTGTACAGTGGAAAAGGAACTTTTATAGTATAACTTCTCTATAAGCTGGGCACTAACTATATTAATATTGCAACTCATCATGCTCAAAATTTAAAACTACAGTAATTAAGACACTGCAAGTCTACCTGTCTAGATTCTAGTTTTAAAATTACTCCAATCAGGTCAAAGTAGTAAAGCTAGGAGATCTGCAGCTGGGGGCTATAAATAAAACACTGTAATCTAACTTTCAAAGGGCACACAGAGAAAACTTAATGTGAATGTGCCCTAATAGTGTTCCTTTTCCTTGTTCTTTTTTTCTAATTTAATTTTTTCAATAGATAATTCATTCATAAGGTTCAAAAATTTAACAATTATGAAAAAGTTTTCAGTGACATGTCATTCCCATCTGGGGCCTTCATCCCCACAGTTCCCCTCCATCAAACAACCAGTCACTGCTATGATTATTTATGTCTTGCTCTACACTTTCCTCATGCCTACAACAGCAAATGCAAATATATATTCTTATTTTCTTACATTTCTACACAAAAGTTACTCTCAGCACCTTTTTCTAGTTAATAATTATATATCATGGAACTCTTTTCATTTATTAACACATAGAACACGTCCTCATTTTCACTCTGCTTGGTATTCCATTCTGTAGATGTACCATATATATTAATGTCATCTTTACACCGTTTTAATCAATTAAGGCTAGTCAACCTTTTACACTAAAATCTCTGGAAATGGTTATGGTTATATAGTGGCACCATTAAATATCAAGTTTTAATTTTGCTTATGAGAGTAGAATAAGCACTCAAACTAAATCATTCAGAGGCATTGCTACCACTGGATTATATGGGTAACCAGATGACTGTTATAAGAAAAAGTCAGTAGGTTTGGGTTTGGGGAGGGGGCAGTGAGAAGTGTCTGAGTCTTTTCTAGGAGGGTAACAAAGAAAGAAGCACAGATGTCCATTTACAACATGTGGAAATACATGACAGCTTGTAGATAAGAGTTATCTCATGGGATTGCTGGGTCAAATGGTATTTCTTGTTCTAGATCCTTGAGGAATTGCCACACTGTCTTCCACACTGGTTGAACTAATTGTGGAATTGTTCACAATAGCAAAGACTTGGAACCAACCCAAATGCCCATCAGTGATGGACCAGATAAAGAAAATGTGGCACATATACACCATGGAATACTATGCAGCCATAAAAAAGGATCAGTTCATGTCCCTCGCAGGGACATGGATGAAGCTGGAAACCACCATTCTCAGCAAACTAACAGAAGAACAGAAAACCAAAAACTGCATGTTTTCGTTCATAAGTGGGAGTTGAACAATGAGAACAAATGGACACAGGGAGGGGAACATCACACACTGGGGCCTTTCGGGGGGTGGGAGGCTAGGGGAGGGATAGCACTGGGAGAAATACCTAATGTAGACGATGGGTTGATGGGTGCAGCAAACCACCATGGCACATGTATACCAATGTAACAAACCTGCACATTCTGCACATGTATCCCAGAACTTAAAGTACAATAAAAAAAAAAAAAAGAATTATCTCATTATGTTCTTGGTTACAGTTGTTTTGCAGTCTGGTTTGGAATGTTAAGGAATTAATACATCTTGACAGTTTGCTATGTGCCACACGTTACTCAAGAGCTTTGTTGTGTATTCTCACAAGAACTCCCATTGTAAAGATGAGGAAACTGAGGTGGAGAGTGGTTAAATAATTTGTCAAAGGTCACACATCTAGTCAGTGATAAGAGTTTAACCTGACCACACGTATGTCCAGGTCTGAAGTCAATATGGCACATGTCACAGTATGTATTTCACAGATTATGTGCTGCTTGCTATAGTAGGCAGAGATCTCTAGAGAAACAGGAGAGAGAGAAAGGAAGAAGAAGAAAGAGATTTGTCATATGGATTGGCTCACACAATTACGAAGGCAGGCAAGTCTCAGGATATACAGGTGAGCTGGTAATCTGGAGACCCAGGAGAGTTGACGGTTTAGTTCCAGTCTGAGTCTGAAGGCCTAAACCCAGGAAGGCAGACAGTGTCATTCCAGTCTGAAGACTGGCAGGCTCAGACCCAGGAATAGCTGATGTTTCAGTTCAACTTCAAAGACAGGAAAAAAGCCCATGTCCCAGCCTGAAGGCCGTCTCGCAGGCAGAATCCTCCTTTTCCTCAGTGGAGGGTCAGCCTTGTTCTTTTCAGACTTTTAGCTGATTGGATGAGGCCCACTCCCATTACGGAGGGAAATAAGCTTTACTCAGTCTACTGATTTAAATGTTAATTTCATCCAGAAGCACTATCACAGGAACACTCGGAGTAGTGTTTGACCAAATAGCTGGGCAGCCTGTGGTCCAGACAAGTTGATGCATAAATTAACAATAACATGGGTGCAGGAACATGTAACATTCATGGGGAGCAGAGTCTGCAAAATTCCACCAACAGTCTCTTCTTCAGCCACCTGAGATCAGGTTTTAAGAAAACTCAATTCCAAGCATTGTTTACAAAACACCTATTTTCTTATCTGCTTTTTTTTTTTTTTTTTTTTTTTTTGGCGACAGTTTTACCTCTGTTGCCCAGGCTGGAGTGCAGTAGCAAAATCTCAGCTCACTGCAACCTCTGCCTCCCAGATTCAAGCGATTCTCATGCCTCAGCCTCCTGAGTAGCTGGGATTACAGGCACGTGCCACCATGCCTGGCTAATTTTTGTATTTTTAGTAGAGACAAGGTTTTACCATGTTGGTCAGGCAGGTCTTGAACTCCTGACCTCAGGTGATCTGCCCAACTCAGCCTCCCAAAGTGCTGCGATTACAGGCCTTATCTGCTTTTTGATAGAATATAGTTCTTTAGTTCTTGACAAGCAAATACAAAAATGACTGCCTTTTCTATTAAATCACATAGCATGTAAAGCTCATAATTCTTATTTTTGCAATTGTATTGAGCCCTGGTCTAAGTAGTTTTATTTTTAATATGCCCTATATTGCATAAAATAATCTACTGTGTCTGGCTTACATAGGTCTTTTATTGAAAGAAAGGCAAGGGAGGAGGGAGAGAAGGAAAGAAAAAGGAGCCAACAAATAAATGGGTCCTCCAAGGCTAGTCTTGCCTCAAGGGCAGTGTATTTGAAACATTCTATGCCTCTGCTTTGGGGCCTTACAGAACACTCATTTATGCTCATTAGACTTCATCAGTAGGTCCTGCCAACATCCAGCATTTTTTCATTACACTCATTTTTCAGCAAAACCTCATTAGCTGAAGATATCAGGCAGATGCTTTATACATCTCAATTCCAACTGGAAACACTGCACCCCCAGTATTTTTCCCATAGGAGCCAAGTAACAGGCTACAGCAGTTTGAGCACAGCCATGTCCTGACTGAGACACACTGGCATCTTATTCTGACATTTCCAACCAAGCCAAAGCAGCAACATGTGAAAATTAATAGGAAAGCAGAGGAAACTTAAGTAGAAATATCAGAGGAATAACAACATCAAGCATGGTTAAAAAGCTAAACTTGACTCAAGAGTCAACTTGGCCTGGGAGAAAATGGTCCTTTAGGCCCTGTGTATTTATATATTGGATTAGTGATTACATAAGCTTTCTATTTAAGAGGAAAACAAATGAATTTTTAAAAGTATTCCCAGACCTCAAACACAGAGTTTCAAACACCGAAATGAATAAATCAGGCAATGCTTTTTGACAGCAGTTCTTTCAATGACTGCGATTATAGTGGAAGAGAATACCGAACACTTTGTCACAACGAACTGATTTGTAAAACTGTTTTCACCCCTTCCTAAGTACTTGCTGTAACTGGTCTTTCTATATTTTTATCTTAAGGAAATGACAGTGCTAACAGTCTTGCTTACTGCCTAGAAACAATGCCAAAATGGCCACATAAACCCAGGTGGAGAAACTCTGACCTATGGTGTTCTCATAGCTTTAATCATGACAAAGGGGAAGAACAAATGATGAGAAGCTCATAGAAACACAACAGGAAAGATCAACAGCAGGAAAGATGAGTAAGATGAGGGTGAAACAGAGCAGGAAGAGGCAGAAAGGGAAGAATAGATGCCAAGAATCTAGGCATTTAACTCTCAGGTTTTTTGGTCATTTAGAAACACCTCAGGTGGTAGGTTATAAGCAAAGAAAGGTCCCCAGTTGTAAACCATAAGAAATCAGGTTTTAGAAACATGGGGGAAAAAGAAGCAAGTCCAGTAAACCAATGTGTTTTTAATTTTTCTCCTTTGGGTGCTTGTACCAATGGGATCTGTTCCCTGGGATTTGAGTTGAAAATGTCAGAGATGGGAGGGGGGGCATTTCTATCATTTGGCTGTAGGAGGGGTCTATGAGAGAGACTAGTGGCAGGACTCCATTTCAGCCAGAGCAGCACAACTATTTTATATGCTGAAAATCTACTTAAGATTTTATCTGAAAATTGGCTTTCCTTGATAAAATCAGTAATCCACTTGATGGATGAGAAGACTGAGGCCCACAGAGGGGAAATAGCCCAGGTCCTTTTGCAAGTTAGTGGCAGATCCAGAAGCAGAATCTGTTTCTGGACTGACTTGGTCTAGAGTTCTCTTCGCTAAGTCAGGCTGCTGCATCTTACCGGCTGTACCATAAACTTTTCAGTTCACTAGAGAATTGCCAAGTGCACCATTCCACTTAGGAGTGGAAATGAATACAAAGGCCATATGAGAAGTTACTACAGTGTGAAAGCTACCTAAGAAGAGAGGCCCTGGAGGGGAAGGGCACGAAAACCTGCTCTACTTTCCTTTTGGCACTTGACAATCATCTGAATGACAAAAAGACTGGGCTGGAAAGATAATGCAAGGGCCAACTTGAGGCAAGATTTGTCATCACTGGGTCAAACCCAACAACTACAGAGGCACCCAGCAGACTCTAGAATCCACCGAGCCTTTAGCACCGCAGAGCCATCTTCACTGAGTTGAGGCCAAACTGTTTCTAGTGCGGATTCACACAGGGGACCCAACTGCAGAGGAGATACTCTACCATCACTCTTTGCAAGTAAACATAAGGGTTTTCTATATCAATGAGATAATCCAACACTACAATTTGTACACTAGAAAGGTTTCTGCTAGCGAGAAACCTTTGAGAGTTTGCTAATTTTTTCATGCATCCAGACTCAGTAAGCACTAGCATGGCAGAAAGATGAATGAAACATTTTCTCTATTCTTTATGAACTCACCATGTAAGACAGAAGACAACTACATATGGAGTTCAATAGGATATTAAATACGATGCTCTTAATGGGCACTTTGAGGGCAAGAGAGGGAGCATCCAACTTAGCCTCAGGGAATTGACAAGGACTTTATAGAAAAGGTATCTGAGCTGTTCTGGAAGATAAAAACTTGCCATTAATGAACTGATTCAGTTAATAGTTATCATTTACTATGTGTCATTAAGACAATAAAATCCTCTAATTAAACTTACATTTCAGTGAGAGAGATGATTAAATTTATATAAATAAACATAATAAAAGTAAAGGGTAATATATTAGAGTGACTAAAGATAGAGGCTACTTTAGATTGATGGTCAGAAAATAACTCTCTTAGAGGGTGTCATTAAATCTGAGACTTAGAGACAAAAAGGAGTGTGCTAAGGTCTGGTAACAGGCACTTCGGGCAGAAGCAAAAGTGTGCAAAGGCCCTGAGAAGGAGAGAGCCTGAAGTGCTGGAGAAACTTAGAGGAGACCAGTGTGTCTGGAGCATAATAGGCAAGCAAAAGAGTGACAAGAGATAAGGGTGGAGACACCTAAGGCCCCACAGGGCCCTACAGGCAACAAGGCATTTGGCTTTCATCTAAGTGGAATGAAAATCTATTAAAAGGGTTTCAAACAAGGAAAAGACTCAATATAATCTACATGTCTACAACAATGGTAATAAACACATATATGGTACTTATATGGGCCAGGCCCTGCCTAAGCACTTTACATACATATTAACTCACATGATGGTGGCTCTCTTGCTGCCATATAGAGATGACTTACACGGGGCAGAGTATACATATCGAGATTAGTTGGAGCCTGCAGTTGAGAGATTATGGTGACCTGGACTATAGTGAAGTGAAGAGGTGGGAAGAGGGAGCTAGGGAAAACATTTGGGGACTATTTAGAAAACAGAATTCTGACAGGACTGGATTTAGAAGAGAAGAGGTGAGGCAGGCAGAGAGGAATCAAAGATTACTTCTATGCTTTTACAGTGTTTAAAGGAGGAAGGAGTGTTCAATTGTGCTGAATGTCTTTGAAGTCAAATAGACGGGCATCTGAAAAGAGATCACTGGAGTTATCAATTAGGAGGAGATTAACAACCCGTTGCATGTGGTTTTTGTAGAATGGCAGTGTAAGAAGCCAGACTGTGCATTACAAGGAGTGACTGAGAATTGAGGACATGAAGATGGTGCAAGCATTTTTCTAAGCTGCCTGAAAGGGAAGGAAAGAAGGGAAGTAAGACAGGCCCTTGAGAGAGGTGAATAGCTGCGGAGCACTTAAATACAGTCAGGGAAAGAAGTAGAGAAAAAGGTACAAAATATAGAGGAAAGAATGAATATCAACTGGAACAGCTGAAGGGAGAGGGAAAAAAGCTGGGTGAGTTAATGCCTGGGGATGGAGGTTTATCTTAGTCTTCTGGGATTCAGAGGAAGAGATCCAATTGTAATTAGAGGCAATGATCTTAGCATGTATTAGAATCCATTAGCCTAATTTTAATTTTATTTTTATAAACCCTTCTGAGAAATTAAAGCTCCATCTCCCACTTTGCACAATTTTGACAAGGAAGGGCTCATGTTCTGCTCCATAGGGTTATTCATTCTTTGTTGCCATACTAAATTCATATTCTTGGGCTGAATTCATAGTTTCTTCTGATTAATGATATGATTAGGAGCCATAATCAGTGTCCAGATACCTGACCATGTTACAGTGTCCCTCTCAATTCATCTTCATAAATCAGTTGGTCCTACAAAACACAGGCTCCCATAAAAGATGTTTTTAAATAAGGTTGGGGAAACAATAAAGATGCTCACAGAAATAAATGAGGAGAACATTAAAATATAAATATTTGCTCAAAACTCATGAAGATTCATAAAGTTTACGAAAATTATTCATGAAAATATAAAAAAATTATATGAATTATATGAATATGTAGCCTTCATTGAGCTTCTGAAAATCATTTTCAAAAGGCAGGTTTCTTAGGCATTATATTCTGATATTTCTAATTCAACACCATTCTTAAGAAGTATAGGATACAACAGAATAATGTAATCTGAGAAGAGGAAATAAGCAATTAAGCTGTGTCTATAACAAATCAAAACTGTCAGGTTGGGCGCAGTGGCTCACGCCTGTAATCCCAATACTTTGGGAGGCCGAGGTGATCACTTGATCACTTGAGATCAAAAGTTCAAGACCTGCCTGGCCAACATGGTGAAACTTCGTCTCTACTAAAAATACAAAAAAAAAAAAAAAATCAGCCAGGAGTGGTGGTGGGTGCCTGTAATCCCAGCTACTCAGGAAGCTGAGGCAGGAGAATCGCATGAACCCAGGAGGCAGAGGCTCCAGTGATCCAAGATTGTGCCATTGCACTCCAGCCTGGGCAACAAGAGCAAGACTCCGTCTTAAGAAAAACAAAACAAAACAAAAATCAAAACTGTCAATATATGGAGCTAATTTTTTAATGGAACCAAATTAAAAAAAAAAAAAACCCAAAAAACAAAAAACCAAGTTCAAAAGCCATTAAAACAATGGCTTCTGTC
Organism: Chlorocebus sabaeus; assembly: GCF_047675955.1. NCBI lineage: Eukaryota > Metazoa > Chordata > Mammalia > Primates > Cercopithecidae > Chlorocebus > Chlorocebus sabaeus. The sequence continues at coordinate 44,457,566 of NC_132908.1, read as the reverse complement.
TATACAGTGATAGTCTTAATCAGAGATACACAAAGGGATAAAAGAAATCTAACAGGTTAAATACTAAACATTTAATTTCTTTCTAAGTTGAATACAGTCTAAAAAATATATCCAAAACGCTGAAAATATAATGTTTTCCTCCAGACTTTTTAGGATTTTTTCTCAACTCTTTAATGAGAAAGAAATATTACTTATATAATAAATTATTGAAATAAAAAACAGCAATATTATTTATTTAGCTTGCATAATGTGTCAGACATTTGGTTAAGAAGTTTACAGATACTATCATTTCATCATAAACACAACCCTGATTTAGGGATCATTATTCCCATTTAAAATATGACAAAAGAGGGGCTTAGAAAGATTAATTGTCCAAGGTCACACAGTTAATAAGTGGAAGAGACAGGTTTTATAGCTAGGCCTGTATGAGATGCAAAGCCACTATACTATATTACTTCCTTAAAAATAAAAATTTATTACATATATACGCAGTGTTCTTTGATCTTTAAGAAAGTAATTCATGTAAAACTGTATGCATCTGTATTTTTAGAGGAGAAAGCATGAAACTCCCTCTTTCTCATTAATTTGAAAAATGAGAGACCAAGTGTACTATATACGTTTTTAGCTGAGATCTATATAAATATGTACACGATTTAGCAAACAAGTACTGACTCTCATCCACAATTTGGAAACTTGCAGCACAGAAAATAAGCTCTTATGACTAAAAAGCATTCCTTTCATACTGGCCTTTTCTCCAAAGACTGTCAAAGTAGATCAATCCATTTTAATTGGCATATGAAATGGGCTAGTCTACTTCGCAGAGTCAAAGCTTGGGTGTCACTGAATATGAAACTGAATTCTCTCAAGGGTGTGTCAATACACATGATCTGCTCTATCATGATAATTCTGCCATTAATGTAAAATATTGCCTTAAGTAGCTGACTAAAAATACTTGTATTTTATTCACCTGCATGACGGCAAAAATACATGGAACTCTCCAAGGACTTCAGAGAGAAAAATCATTCCTCAAGAAAGTAGGGGCTCCCAAAGCCCAATCCTCTGGCTTAGAAGGGGGCAACTTGTCAGGATATAGATTATTAAATATGGTGGAGCTAGAAGGCATTAATTGATAGGTTTTCCTCAAAGATCGCTAGACCTTTAAAAACTGCGAATGGATTCAAAACAGGAAAAAAGTGAAGTAGGTAAATTTCAAGTTAAATTCATAAATTTATTCATATTTATGAAAAACTGAGATTTCTTTCTTCAGAGAAAAATGTCAGAAATACAGATTCATTAAAACAATACTAGATCACAATAATCCTTGTACGTCTTTATTCTGGACCATTAATCTTGCTTTCTCACTTCTATTTTTCCTTCTTTTACATTTTAGCCATGAGTATAAGAAGTTTCCATCCTGTAGATGAAATATTTTATTATACATCATGCCTATTATTGAAACTTTTAATTTTAATAGGTTAAGTGGGTTAATTAGAATTACGTTATTAAATGTGTTTAAGCTCATTTTTTTGACTTCCAATTCAAGTTTTCTCAGTTCTGGATTTTTTTTTATCAAGGCATTGAATTTTAATTGGCTCAGGTATAAACACCAATTGATAAGAAACCTTTCACTACCCTTCAAGACAGCAGACAGAATTACCTGAGGAGAAACTCTGTGTGGCTGTGGCATATTTAGGCTAGGCTCTCTCAGAAGCATCTTTGATGCCTTGACTATTTTATTCTGTTTTATTATGATAATCATAAGAACTTCTATTCAGTACTGAAATTCACTCCCATGCTTGTAGATAAATTTGGGTTTTTGGACCCACATGAACACTTTATTTCTTTGCCAAGCTAGTGAAGTTGTTGTTGTTATCTTTTAATCTTTTAAGTAGAAATTATGTCTCAAATTGGTTAAACTATTTGAGAACATTAGAATAAACTGAGCCAAATAAAACAGAGCCACATGCAAAATTTCCTTAACCACCTTAAATTTCCTTAAATCTTTTTAAAGACTAATAAATCTTTAAAAACTGAATAGATTTGGAACAAAACTTTAAAAACGGAAATAGCTACAAGTCCATATTGTAGGAGTGCTATATAAAGTATCTACTAAATTAGGAGGGGCTTATAACCTTTCTTGGATTGCAGTAAACTCAACTTTCTGAGCACATGGTCTTCCACCATATAACTGCTCTTTAACTCCCTACAGTCTGGCTTCTGGGCACGCTACTCCACTAAAGTCACTCAAAGGTTACCAAAAACCTAGATTATGGAAGCCAGCAACAGAAGCACTAAAAGGGAATTTACGAATTAAACCCAGCCAAATAATTTTACAGATTAGAGAACTACACTCCAGAGATGCTAGGAGTCCTTCCTCAGATTATACTGCAGGTAAATCACACAAGGTCTAAAGAACTAGCACCTGAATTTCTGCCAGTGCTTTGCTGCTCCTCCCAGCCAATGAGGTAGTCAGCCTTCCTGAACCAATACATCAAAATTCTTTACACCTTACACTGTTTCAATCTTCTTGCTAGATTACTCTGTCCTGCCCTTCCTGGAACATCTTTTTTTCTTTTTCTTTTTGAGACAGGGTCTCACTCTGTCACCCAGGCTGGAGTGCAGTGGCATGATCTTGGCTCACTACAACCTCTGCCTCCTGGGTTCAAGTAATTCTCCTGCCTCAGCCTCCTGAGTAGCTGGGACTACAGGTGCATACCACCACATCTGGCTAATTTTTGTATTTTAGTACAGACGGGGTTTCACCGTGTTGGCCAGCCTGGTTTTGAACTCCTGACCTTGTGATCCACCCGCCTTGGCCTCCCAAAGTGCTGGGATTACAGGCGTGAGCCACCAAGCCCGGCCAGAACATCTCTTTACTCCACCATCCGCATTACCTATACTGTGGGAAAGAATGAAGCCTGGAGCCTGGCCTTCTAAGAATTGTCTGCTCCCATAGGTTAATTTCCACCACGAACCATGTTCAATAGAACACCATCTTACATCTTTTATTTATATTAACTACTGGGCACCTCAATTAATTGTCATGTCTGCATTGGAACTATCAAAATACAAGTAACAACAATGGCTAAGCCCAAGGTTGGATTCAGAAGCATGCAGTGTACCTCCTGTATTCTTAACCATTTTGCTAGGCAGAACATCCAAACAATATGAAACCTTTCCTATTTGTACTCTTGAATATTGAAATAGTATTTTCATATCAGAATTTTTTTCTATGATTCTTCCCTTGACACTAGAATGGCTTATTTATGTAAAAATACTGCTTTATCCAACAACATCAATTTTGAGAAACATCAATTTTTCTTAAATTGATTTAAAAACAAAATGAAGGGGGAAAAAAGCAATTCCTGGCTGGCTATTGCCTGTTAAATATAATAGTTTCAGACAATATTCCAAAAACATTTAAAAAGGTAAGAGGTGTATTTTCCTACTTAACCAGGAATCTTCTGTATTCTAATTAGTATAATACACATGTAAAAATAAGTCCATTTGCTATAGAACTCCAGAAACCCACCCCTTAGTTACTATAAATAGATGTTCTCTAGGGATCACCTTATCCCTAGTGGACAACTGTAATGCAAAATACAATAAATCAATAAAATGCATATGGCCAGCTGCTTGCAGTTTCTGCTGCAACCAGAGCTCTCCCAAGTTTGAATGAGCTGCAAAGGCTGGAAACAACAGTCTTCAAGAAACCATTATCTCACATTAGCACGGCAGAGGCGCTGCAGTACGAACGACGAAGGTCTCATTCGTAGATAATCAGTGGGTACCTGGCACCAGAATTACCTAGGCAACAGAAGATGATGGGTCCTTTAATAGGAACAAGTTAGGGTGAACAGGGAGAGGGAGTAAACACCTCCTGAAAGTGTTTTCCTTTGGATAAGGAAGAAGAAAATCCCTACTAAAATGACTGTTATAGATCTGTGGACTTGGTTTCACCCTAGCATAACAGGGAAGAAGAAAGAAGGAAATAATTAACATGATGATATAATGAATCCCAGCATACATTTTGTACTGATGGGGCATCTTTGTATTTAATTTTTCAGATCACTTCCACAGGCCTCTCAGCATCGTAAGGCACAGGTGCAACTGTGTTCCTATGATGTGATATTCAGCCAGGCTGTTCAAGAAACAAGCTATTTCTCCTGTTAACTCCTTCACACCATTACAAAAATCACTGCTTCCAAATGCTTGACATTCCCTCCTTCCTTCTTCAGTTAGCACCTTCATATTGGTTTTGTCACTTGACAACTGTGTGACCTCGGAGAGATTACTAAACCTCTCTGAGACTCACGTTGTCTACCTGTAAAATGGATATAATATTTGTCTCAGAAAAAAAATGTTAAAATCAGATATAGTGTGTATAAAAGTGGAGTGTACACTGCCAATAAACAAAAGAAACACAATCAATAGTAATTATCATTGTATCTATCAATTCTATTCTCTGGTCCTGTCAAATACCAAACTAGGATAACAGAAGACAAGAGTAAGACACATTCTCTACTTTCAGGACCTCTTTGAGGAAGTGAGGCATGTAAACCAACAACTGCAATAGTGACATGTGTTGTACACGAAGTTTGCAAAAGAAGTCAGTCTTAATGGCACAGCTTCTAAACACGTGACTTCTTGCCCGGGAGTAATTTGTAGGATGGGATAATATAGTATTTTGTATAATTTATTTTCCCCAAATCAAATGTGCCATAGAAAAGTGGGGGTAGAAAAGCAGACATTGTTACCCTGTTTATAAGAATAAAGGATGGTCCAATGAAGAGTTTGTGGTAAATTTTCCTTTAAATATGACTTTCCCAGACAATTTAGTAAGTCTGGTGTTTAATTTACTTGGTTTGTATCTATTTGGGGCCATCACAACTATTTAGTAAATATCTACCTCTACTCATATATATCACAGTGTTCGGTTTATTCCGTAACAACTGAAGAAACATTGGGTATAGAAGGAGAAAAAGACACTCAACAGAAACAACGAGGAAAGACTTAAGCAGAGGAGGTGAGGCCTGGGCTCCTAGTTCCAGAGAGCAGAGTGCATATATGCTCTCAGTTCTCATCTCTCTTCAGATCCCAGAGAAAAGACCGGCTACAGATTTAAAATAAACAAAAAAGACTAAGCCAGAGCAATGACAAAAAGAAAGAAGGTCATGAGATAACAAGGTATTTAAACACATTTCTAGTGTAAAAGATGGCAAATAAAAATACATTAATGAATAAAGCAGAGCAGAGAAAACCTGTATAAAACAAACAATACCACTTAGAGTATCACCAAAGTGCTGCAGCAGGTATGAGAGCTGACCCACCAACTAGAAGAGACCCAGAGGGGCACTTGGTTTGCAAGCACAATGGAGGACAGGTCGGAAGTGGGAGAAGCAGCCACAAGCAAAATCTCTGAAGCACTGTGATATGCTTGTGATGGCCTTGACGCCCACACTGGAAGGCTGTTGGTTTACCGAATGAGGGCAAGGAACACCTGGCCCACCCAGGGTGGAAAACCGCTTAAGGTGTTCTTAAACCACAACAATAGCATAAGCAATGTGTGCCTTAAGGACATGTTCATGCTGCAGATAACTAGCCACAGCCCATCCCTTTATTTCGGCCCATCCCTTTATTTCCCATAAGGAATACTTTTAGTAAATCTTATGACTGGCTTGCTGTCAATAAATATGTGGGTAAATCTCTGTTCAAGGCTCTCAGCTCTGAAGGCAGTGAGATCCCTGATTTCCCACTCCACACTCTGTATTTCTGTGTGTGTGTCTTTAATTCCTCTAGCGCCGCTAGGTTAGGGTCTCTACGGCCAAGCTAGTCTCGGCAATATATAATATTTATATACATCATATATATTTTACTTTAATTTAAAAAAAGAAAAAATGTACTGTGAAGAATCAACAAATGTTGACAACTGTATAACCACATGCAAAGAATGAAGCTGGCTTTATACCTCATACCTTATATAAAATTAACTCAGAATGGATCACAGGTCTAAATATAAGAGCTAAAACTATAAAATTCTTAGAAGAAAACACAGACACCAATCTTCATGACCTTGGATTAGGCAATGGTTTCTTAGACATGATACCATAAGCACAAGCAACTAAAGGAAAAAAATAGATAAATGAGGCTTCTTCAAAATTAGAAACTTCTGTGCTCCAAATGACACCAAGAAGAAACTGGAATGATAATCCACAGAATGGGAAAAAATTTTTACAATCATATAAAGGTCTCAGAATATATAAAAAACTGTTACAATACAATAATAAAAGAAACAAATCAATTAAAAAATGACCATAGTATCCGAATAGTTCTGAATGTTCTAAAATTGGTTCTGGTAAATATACTAAAAACCATTTAATTGTATGCTTTAAATTAGTGAATTGTATGGGATGCAATTCTACCTCAATAAAGCTGCTATTAAAAATAAGTGCTCAATAAATGATAGCCATTATTGTTTAAAAAATTACTCTGAAGAAAAAAGATGAGTAAAGGAACAGAAGAAATCTTTTTACTTGTAGAAAGACTTATGAACATACATTATCCACTATAAAAATTGGAAGTAGGAATAAGATGGCCTAGACAGATAACTATTAAAGGATTCTGAAAGCTGGAAAGAAAGCAGACCGGGCTGGCCAGAGGCCTCAGCACTTGAAGAATGGCAATACAGTGAGATTCTTGAGACTACATATATGCTAGGCTGGGCAGGGCAGGAGTCTGCAGCCTGAAATAACCAATAGGCATAGAAAAAAGAAAAATCTGTTTCTCTCACCAGAGGACTGGGAAATGGAAAGCACAACAGAGACCAAGTGGGGAGCTCTAATCTCAGCTCTTCAACTGAGATACCAGTTGGCCAATCTGTCTTCAGCAGCAACTTCAAAGTCCTGGTGAGCCAACCGAACCTCTGCTTCACAACCAGAGCACTAATGGGCCAACATATTTGCAGCCCCAGGGAGCTTCCTGACCCCACAGTGCTCTACTACTCAGGTACCCTTGGGCAGTCCAATTCACCTGCAGAGGTTTCAAAGCAATGACAGTCCTACTCAACCCCTGCTCCACACCAGGGGCAACAGCAATTAGGCTGATCCTCCCATGTCAGCTGAGCTGGGTAGCTTCTGGCCCTCCACCCAGTGGCATAAGGAGACTTAAGACAAGAAGAAATGGGGCATTACCTGTAGAGGAACACAAATTTGAACTGACAGGGAATTTCTCATTTGAAACTACAGAAGCCAGAGGAAGTGGCACAATATTTCTTACTGCTGAAATAAAACAATTGTTAACTAGCAATCCTATATCCAACGTAACTACCCTTCAGGAATGAAGGTGAAATAAAGATATTCTCAGACAAAGAAAAACTAAGAAATTTGTTGCTAGCACACCTACCCATAGATAATGTCTAAAGGAAGGTCTCCAAACAGAAAGAAAATAACAGAAGAAGGCTGGGACATTCAGATAGGAAAGAACATGAAATGGTAAAAACTGAGGTCAGCACAATAGACTATCCTTCATCCCGTGAACTTCTTGAATCAAAGTTTATGGTTGAAGCAAAAATTTTCAAAAATTTGATGTGCTGCTCAATGAAGACAGAGGAAATATTTTTAAAAATTATGTTTAAGAAATGAAAAAGGTAAGGGAAACTAATGGAAGAAGTAAGGTTTCTATAATTCACTTAAAGTGGCAAAATGATACCACTACACTTTTGATAACATGAATGTATACAGTAATTCCTAGAGCAACCAACTAACGAAAATTTAAAAAGTGATATATGAAAAAACATTATAAATGAACATTATGAATAAATTAAAGTGGAATTCTAAAAAATGTTCAAATAACCTGCAGGATTTTCTTCAATGTGTGAATGGTTAAACAAACTAAGGTACCACCATACCATGGCGTACAACTCAGCAATAAAAAGAAACAAACTATGTGATATGGTTTTGATCTATGTCCCCACCCAAATTTCATGTCTAGCTGTAATTTCCAGTGTTGAAGGTAGGGACTGGTGGGATGTGGCTGGATCATGGAGGAGGAGTTCTCAAGAATGGTAGCACCATTCCCCCTTGGTACTGCATAGTGAGTTCTCACAAGATCTGGTTGTTTAAAAGTGTGTAGGCTCTCCCCCTCACTCTCCTGCTCCTGCCATATAAGACGCCTTTTCCTGCTTTGCCTTCCTCCATGAGTAAAACCTCCCTGAGGCCTCCCCAAAAGCCTGGAAGCATGGAAGTTGCTATGCTTCCTGTACAGTCTGCAGAACCATGAGCCAATTAAACCTCTTTTCTTTATAAATCACCCACCCTCAGGTATTTCTTTATAGCAGTTGAGAATGGACTAATACACTGTTGATACATGCAACAACTTGGATGAATCTCATGGAAATTATGTTGAGTGAAAAAAGCCAATCCCAAAAGGTTAGGTACAGTTCAATTTTTATAACACCCCTAAAATGACAGATTTATAAAATAAAGAACATATTAGTCGTTGCAAGGGGTTAAGAATTGGGGTGAAGGAAGTGGGTATGATTATAAAGGAGTAACACAAGGAAGCCTTATGGTGATATGGGATGGTACAATTAAGTATCTTGACCATGATGGTGGTTACACAAAATTACACAAAATTTTAATAAAATGCAATTAATGTAAAATATAGTCAAAAATAAAGAAACAGAAAACATTTGAGAAAAACTAAGAGACTCACAAGATGATAAGAGTGTTTTGCATGCCTGAGGCCTTGGGCCACGGTGTACCAGTTTGTCCAGAGAGTTTGCACTAACAATGTGATTTACAGTGAACATCTGGGTTTTCCCTGTGGGGCTGGTGCTTAAACAATTGAGATGCTGCATGCCTACATAACTGACCTTTAGTAAAAACTAAACACAACAAAGCTTGAGCAAGCTTCCCTGGTTGGCAACACTATGCATGTGTTGACACATCCTCGCTAGAGTAATTAAGTGCATCTCACTTGACTCCACTGGAAGAAGACACTTGGAAGCCTGTGCCGAAGTTCCTCAGGACTTGCCGCATGTGCCTTTTCCCTTTGCCGATTTTATTCTGTATCCTTTCACAGTAATCACCCCTAAGTGTAAGTTTAACAGCTTCTAAGTTCTGTGAGTCCTCTAGTGAATTACAGTGGCTGAGGGTAGTCATGGGATCCCTGACATACCTTCTTTCGAGGGTAAGCACTTCTACCATTTTCAGAAACTGCTTGGACTTTACTACTCCCTATTTACTTTCCTAACTTGTGGCAGGGTTTAAAGCACCTAGTGAATTCCCACAGATCAGTTAGTTACAAAATCTCACCTGTTCAATCATGACTAAGTGGCTACTGACACCAACATTTCAAACAGAGGGCTGCACATCTGGAGATATGTCTGGCCCCTCTATTTCATCAGTCTACTTCGCCCAGTCCCGGGAACAGACATGTGCATGCCAGGTCTTGCCTACTGCTTAAAATGGCTGAGAAAATGGCAAGGCAGCTTCAATATTTTATATATCACCACAACCACGTGGCGACATATCCACTCCCAGTAGTTTTCTGCTGCAAATATCCCCATCACCTCCCTCTCAGAAACTCTATACAACACTGCACAGAGGTATTCTGCCATGTGGCTACAGGAGAAGAACATTTCTCTTAGCTAGGATGTGGCTCCACTTGGGAGGCATGATACAGATAATTCAGTAGCAGCAGTACAAAGTAATTTTGACATAAAACCTACCTGCAGAGTGAATTCTCTTTAAAATTCACTCTCAGTCACTCATATCCTGATAAGCTTTCTTGAGCAGGAGAGAAAGAGTTGCAAGCAGTATGTTGTACACCAAAATTTACACATAACCCACAGCCATCATTATATGTGTCAAGCATGAAACAACTGTTTAAATTGATGATTTTGTTAGCCATATGCCTATGAAATGCTTTGATGTTCTCTGGCTCCTGTCCGCACACCTCAAATCTGTGACCTATTAATTTATTTTCTAAGAAAAGGCTTTGAGGTTTTGTCACTCTAGAGAAGTGGGTCACACATGTGGAATACTATTTAAGTGATACATATTAGTCTTAAAATGGCTCAGTCCCAGCACTGGTAATATGAAGTTGGATAAATTCCCTATTTTGCCATGTCTTCAAGTAAAATGGTGTATTTCAAATCGGTACAGACTGTACACTTGCACTGCACCTACAAACGCTTGTTTTCTTGACACGACACAGTCTGAATCCATAGCTACTAAATGCAAAAATTTAAAAACGACTCCTTCCCCAACACGTCACCAAGTGCTGAGAACAACTCTGCCAATTGTACCAACATGAGCGGTAACTAAGATAAAGGCCAAATCCCCTCTTATATAAGGAGCTAACAGGCCAGTGAGAAATTTCCATCACATATTAACACAGGAATTTTATGTTCTTGAGAAAACCATAGCATTTATTTACAAGTCTCTCAAATAGCTTCTCATCCATAAATAACTCAGAGTCATTACATGTTTTGCTGAAGACCAGCAAAAGAGTCAGAGAAACAGTGCAATACAATCTAATGGGGCCATTGGCTCTCCCTTTCTCTTATTAAAACAAGCACTTATTGCTCTCTGTGTGTGTGTGTGTGTGTGTGTGTAAAATACGTATTTTTTTTAATATAAGGAACATTTCCATTTGTAAGATTATCTTCTGTAAGTGTTGATACCAATCTTATTAAATGCATGTTCACTGCTTAGAATCCAAGGCACACATGCAGGTTCATTCCCTTTCTCCTCAGGCAATTTCCGCAATCCACAACATTCTCATTTTAACAGTCCTCATTACTGGTATCATTTAATGCTTGAGGGTTTGCTCAAGTCAATATCAATCTTGCTGATCCTACAAACACTTATTTTGTTGACACAACACAGTCTGAATCCATAGCTACTAAATGTAAAAATTGGAAAAGTATTCCTTCCCCAACACGTCACCAAGTCGCTGTTGCTGTAACAACTCTGTCAGTCACTCAGCCTTGTCATGGAGCCACAGTGCAGGGGAGACATCAAGCACAGGACTTTCGGGGGATCTCACTCCCTTCGATCACTGGTCCTCCTGCCACCCAGATGCACTGCTTCTTCTCAAAGACACTTGACACCTTAAACTCAATATTCTGAAGATGGAAATGTTTACCTGGAAGGCACTTTGTTGGACCCATCTGAAATGCACTTCCTCATTAACAAATAGCCCTTTACCACAAGAAAATCTTAACTAACCAGAAGAGGGAGAAACCTTTCCTTCAGAAGGAACCAAAAAAACCTATTCAGAACAAAAATATACTCTTCAATTAAGCTTAAATGTCTCTGGGCGAGTCTAAATTAAGAAATACAATATCTCTTTACCTGATTGGAAAACCTCATGCTCACGTTACGTTGATCTTTTAGTGGGACATAGCGCTGCACAGGATCAATGTCTTTAGGACTGATTAGTTCATCAGCTGAAAAAAAGAAGGGGAATGACATTACTGAAAATGCATTTGCATAACACTATAAACCAACTAGACTTTTAGAAAATACTCCAACAAGAGCAGAATATACATTTTTCTCAGTGTACATGAAACATCCTCTGCCAGGATATACCACATACTAGGCCATAAAATAAGCCTCAATATATAGAAAAGGACTGAAATCATAAAAAGTATATTGTCTGACCATAAGGGAATGAAATTAGGAATCAATAACAGAAAGAAATCTTATAAATTCACACATAGGTGGAAATGAAAACATACTACTAAATAACTAATGGGTCAAATAATAAATCAAAAGGGAAATGAGAAAATATATTCTAATATACTTTCTGAGGAGATTAATGAAAATAAAGACAAACACCAAAATCAATGAGATGTGGGTAAAACAATGCTCAGAGAAAAAATTATATCTATAAAGTCCTATATTAAACAGAAGAAAAATCTCAAATCAATAACCTATTTTTCCACCCTAAGACAGTGGATGAGACGGCTGGGCGCGGTGGCTCATGCCTGTAATCCCAGCACTTTGGGAGGCCGAGGTGGGCAGATCACAAGGTCAGGAGTTCGAGACCAGCCTGGCCAACATGGTGAAACCCCATCTCTACTAAAAATACAAAAAAAAAAAAAAAAAAAAATAGCTGGGCGTGGTGGTGTGCACCTGTAATCCCAGCTACTCAGGAGGCTGAGGCAGGAGAATCACTTGAACCCGGGAGGCGGAAGTTGCAGTGAGCCAAGATTGTGTCACTGTACTACAGCCTGGGCAATAGAGAGAGACTCTGTCTCAAAAAAAAAAAGACAGTGGATGAAAAAGAGCAAACTAAATCAAAAGCAACAGAAGGAAGGAAATAATAAAGATTAGAGTGGAAATTAATGAAACAAAGTATAGAAAAACAATACAGAATCAAGGAAATCAAAAGTAGTTTCTTAAAAAGCTCAATAAAACTTGCAAACCTTTAGCTTTGCAAACCTTTGACCAAGAAGAGAGAAGACTCAAATTACTAAATCAAGAATGCAAGAAAGAACAGAGATATAGACCAATGGAAAAGAAAAGAGTCCTCAGAAATAATACCACACATCTACAGCCATCTGATCTTTGACAAACCTGACAAAAACGAGAAATGGGGAAAGGATTCCCTATTTAATAAATGGTGCTAGGAAAATTGGCTAGCCATAAGTAGAAAGCTGAAACTGGACCCTTTCCTTACTCCTTATACGAAAATTAATTCAAGATGGATTAGAGACTTAAATGTTACACCTAAAACCATAAAAACCCTAGAAGAAAACCTAGGGAATACCATTCAGGACATAGGCATGGGCGAGGACTTCATGTCTAAAACACCAAAAGCAACGGCAACAAAAGCCAAAACTGACAAATGGGATCTAATTAAACTAAAGAGCTTCTGCACAGCAAAAGAAACTACCATCAGAGTGAACAGGCAACCTACAGAATGGGAGAAAATGTTTGCAATCTGCTCATCTGACAAAGGGCTAATATCCAGAACCTATAAAGAACTCAATCAAATTTACAAGAAAAAAACAACCCATCAAAAAGTGGGCAAAGGATATGAATAGACATTTCTCAAAAGAAGACATTCATACAGCCAACAGACACATGAAAAAATGCTCATCATCACTGGCCATCAGAGAAATGCAAATCAAAACCACAATGAGATACCATCTCACACCAGTTAGAATGGCGATCATTCAAAAGTCAGGAAACAACAGGTGCTGGAGAGGATGTGGAGAAATAGGAATACTTTTACACTGTTGGTGGGACTGTAAACTAGTTCAACCATTGTGGAAAACAGTGTGGCGATTCCTCAAGGATCTAGAACTAGAAATACCATTTGACCCAGCCATCCCATTACTGGGTATATACCCAAAGGATTATAATAGGTCACGCTGCTATAAAGACACATGCACACGTATGTTTATTGCGGCACTATTCACAATAGCAAAGACTTGGAATCAACCCAAATGTCCATCAGTGACAGACTGGATTAAGAAAATGTGGCACATATACACCATGGAATACTATGCAGCCATAAAAAAGGATGAGTTTGTGTCCTTTGTAGGGACATGGATGCAGCTGGTAACCATCATTCTCAGCAAATATTGCAAGAACAGAAAACCAAATACCACATGTTCTCACTCATAGGTGGGAACTGAACAATGAGATCACTTGGACACAGGAAGGGGAGCATCACACACCAGGTCCTATTGTGGGGAGGGGGTAGGGGGAGGGATGGCATTGGGAGTTACACCTGATGTAAATGATGAGTTAATGGGTGCAGCACACCAACATGGCACAGGTATATATATGTAACAAACCTGCACATTGTGCACATGTACCCTAGAACTTAAAGTATAATTTAAAAAAAAGAAAAAAGAATGTAAGAAAGAAACATTACTAGAGAACTAAAGGATTATAAGAGAATAATATCACATCAAATATATGCCATCAAATTAGATAACCTAGATGAAATGGATGAATTATTCCCAGAAAGACACAAACTACCAAAACTGACTCAAGAAGGAATAGCAAATCTAAACAGATTTGTAAAAAGTACATAAAGTGATTGAAACTTCACACACACACACACACACACACACACACACAAACACAGCTCAAGACTAGATGGCATCACTGGTGCATTCTACCAAGCAGTTGAAGAAAAATTAAAACCAACCTTTCACAAACGGTGCTCCCCCTCCCAAAAAAGAGGGAACACCTCCCAACTCATTCTAAGAGGTCAATATTATTCTAATACCAAAATCAAAGTATCACAAGAAAATTACAAAGCAAAATCTGTTTTACAGACACAAAAATCCTCAGCAAAATAGTAGCAAACCAAATCCAGTAACATAAAGAAGGGATGACACATCATAACCAAGTAGAATCTATCCCACAAATGCAAGGATGGCTTAACATCACAAAGTCAATTACTAATAGACCCTACCAACAAAATAAAGAAGAAAACACTGTATGATCACTTCCACAGACTGAGAAAATGCATTTGACAAAATTCAACATCCTTGAATAAAAACATTCAACAAAGTAGGAACAGAATAAAATGTATTCAACCAAATAAAGGGCATCTACGAAAAAGCTACAGCTAATATCACACTCAATGGTAAAAGACTAAATGCTTTTTCCCCAAAGTTCAGGAATAGGACAAGGATGTTCACTCTCACCACTTCTATTCAATATTGAACTGGAGGTTCCAGCCAGGGAAATTGGGAAAGAAAAAGTAATAAAAAGTATCAGATTGGAAAAGAAAAAAGCTATGGTAATTAATAGTGTGGTATTAGCATAAGAATAGACACAGAAATAGAATACAGAGTCCAAAAATAAACCCTTGCATATATAGTCAACTGATTTTTGACAAGGGTGTCAAAACAATTCAGTAAGGAGAGAAAGGATTTTTCTTTGTTTTGTTTTGAGACAGAGTCTTGCTCTGTTACCCAGGTGGAGTGCAGTGGCACAATCTCAACTTACTGCAACTTTCGCCTCCCAGGTTCTTCTGGTGCCTCAGTCTCCTGAGTAGCTGGGATTACAGGCATTTACTACCATGCCTGGCTAATTTTTGTGTTTTTTGTAGAGACAGGGTTTTGCCATGTTGGCCAGGCTGGTCTTAAACTCTTGGCCTCAAGCCTCAGCCTCCCAAAGTGTTGGGATTACATGCGTGAGCCACTATGCCCAGCCAAAAAATGTTTTTTTTAATTGACAAATAGTGCAGAGACAATTGGATATTCAAATGCAAAAGAATGAAGCTGGACCTTTTCCTCACACCATATATAAATATCAACTCTAAATAGATCCAAGAGTTAAATGTAAGAGTTAAAACAATAAAACTGTTAGAAGAAATTATAGGAGTAAGTCTTTGTGACTGATTTAGACAAAACTATGACATCATAACAAAAGTGATAAAAGAAGAGATAAACTGGAGTTCATCAAAATTATAACTTTTATGTGCCACAAAAGATCCATCAAGAAAGTGAAATAACAGCCCGAAGAACGGTGAGAAAACATTCACAAATCAGGTATCTTGTAAGGGATTTAAACCTAGAAGATATGAAAAACTCATAACACCACAATAATAAAAATAAAAAAACCCAATTAAAAAATAGCCACAGTGTCTACATAGGCATTTCTCCAAAGGAGATATACAAATTACCAATAAGCACATGAAAAAATGCTCAACATTAGTCATTTGGGAAATGCTAACCAAAACCACAATGAGGTATCACTTTATATCTATTAGGAAGGCTACAATTGAAAAAGGAAAATAGGTAAGAACAAGTGTTGGCAAAGATGTAGAGAAATAGAAACCCTCACATAGTGTTGATGGGAAAGAAAAATGATACAGCAGCTTTGGAAAACAGTCTGGAAGTTGCTCAAAATGTTAAATGTAAGAGTTAGCGTAGACCCAGTAATTACATGCCTAAGTATACACCCAAGAGAAATGAAAAATATGTCAAACAATAATTTTATATAAAGTCTATAGCAGCATTATTCATAACAGCTAAGAAGTGGAAACAACCCAAATGTTCATTTGCTGATGATATGGGTAAATAAAATGTAATGTATATATACAATGGAATATTGTTCCGCCATAAAAAGAATGAATTGCTGAAACATGCTACAACTTGGATAAACCTTGAAAATACTACGTTGAGTGAAAGAAGCCAGATTCAAAAGTCCACATTATCAGTTTCGAGTTATATGAAATGTCCCAAATAGGCAAATCTATAGAATTAGACAGTAGGCTAGCCATTGTGTAGTGCTGGGTGAAAGGGGGAAGTGATGAGAGGGAAATGAGGAGTGACTGCTACTGGGCATGAGGTTTTTTGGCAGGAAGATGATGAAAACATTGTAAAACTGATTGCAGTGATGGTTGCACAACTCTATAAACATATCAAAAATCACTGAATTGTAAACTTTAAATAGGTAAAATATATGGTATGTAAATCATATCTCAATAAAGCTATTTTAAAAATAATAGGAAAGAAGTCAGTTAGATTTCTTTCAGAAAAATCAGAAAAATAAACGAAGGAAATCAGTTTGTTAAGAAGCAGTGTTTCCTGATACAAAATTCTAAAAGAGATTTCTGAGAAGGGGCATTCCTTTTTTATGGGGCAATGACCAACATGAAGGCAACGTCCTCAATTGCTGTTGCACTGTAAAAATGGAAGCCCTTTTAACATGGTAGTTCCTTATGGCAACTTTTGATAAAATCCAAGGATATAACATGGACGGAAATTTAGAGTGAAAGGCAGTGGGGAGGAAGGCACTAAGTCTGTGGTTCTCTGCTGCCTTCTGTTGTAACACACTTGAAGGATACCCATCAGCACCAGAGACTCACTCACTACAGCAGGATTTCTCCATGGGCCTGGAAGAGAATATGCGGGGGAGAGGTGGTGGTGGTAGGAAAAGTCCCTGAAATGCAATTCTGCAAAACCTCCTTGGAGTGCAAGTTGTCAGTTATCTACACAAATTTACAGTGAGCATATTTTCCAACCCAGCAAGTCTGCATCTATAAAGTTATCTTAGTTATGCTCACACATGTGCAAATTAATTGATAAAAAACAACAAAAAAATCCAACTTCTAAAGTGAGTCAGCACACTTCTTCATTTTTACTGCATGTAAGCCATAAAACATGTTCATTTCATTCTTGATCTTTGGCTCTACGCTGATCACTTAAAAACAATACTATGCTGAGTTTTGTATAAATGTACCTGTGTATAATACTTACTAAAAAGATAACAGTTCATTTTCCATAGCTTTTTATATATTGCTTTTAGGTAGTGAATATGACAGAGCAGGGAATCAATGGTTATAAATTTCTTTGCAGCTTTAGGAATATTTCTACATTAGATTTCTATCCTGGGGTACCTTCCAGGCACATCTGCATTGTTATTTGAGACAAAATCACCAAAGGATTTTAGTGACTCTTGGAAGATCTTTCCAATAATAATTAAAGTAGTATTAATAGTAGAATAACAAGAAGAAGGAGGAAGAGCAGCAGCAGAGTCTGCCAGAGCCACCGCGGCCTCTGCAGCAGCAGCAATACCTACACAGTTATTAAGCTCCAGGCATTGTTTTAAGTATTTCACATATATTCATTCATTAATTCTCACAACCACCTTATCATTTTACAGATGATGAACCAGAGGCACCTGAGTGTTTAGGCAACTTTCTTGTGATTGGTATACAGCAAAGCTGAGACACAGTCAGTTGGCTTCCAGAGTCTGGGCTCTTAATCACATAGTAATCCTGCCCTTTAAGAACACTGACATTCTACACTACATAGGTGAAAATAATACCAGAAGGAGGATGAAATAAAAAAAACTATTTAGACATGCTGCATTTTTCTTATCTAAATCAAGTTGCATAATACCAATGTTCTCCTTTCTCTCTGAAAAAAAATTTACTTTTTAAAAATTTAAACCAAATCAATAAAAGAAGCAGATATCAACATATAATTTTAATGTATTAATTTCAGTTTAGCTCATGATACAGGGTTGATTAACACACTGATATTCTAAACAGGCAGTAAATTATTTCCCTATCTCAATTATATGATCGCCAAGATGTGAAAAAATTTCTAAAACCAACAAGTTTTCACTGTCATGCTACAGAAATTAAATTCTATCTTTATTACAGTATTTTGTTATTTATAAATAGTGACAGATAAATTAAGAAACCTTATATCATTGTAAAGCATAAATGCTAATCTATTAAAATTGGTAAGAATCAAATGGTTAACCAAGTCTTTTGAAAGCTTATTTCTTTGCATTTCCTTCATATTTCTCTCTTTGTGCCACACTTCTATACCTAGATTGATGTTCCCACTTACACCACGTGCTCATCTATAACCTCATAGACTGTATGCTTCTTATACATGATGCCCCAGTACCTAGCACAGCCGCCAGCACCTAGTAGGCTCTCAATACACTTATAAAGCAGAATAATAAATTAGTGGGTTAGCAAATACAGAAACGCTAATTGCCATAATCATTACTTTAATTTCCATAATGGTATAAAAATGACAAATATCATTAAAAGTTCAAGTTTATGGGCATATTTTTTCCCCACTGCATTGATTTTTATTATTCAGGAGGCAAAAATAGAGGTCTTTGTTGTTCCAATTCAATGAAACTGGTTTTCTGGTGAAGAGTGACAATCCTGAAGGAACTTATATCCAACAAACTACAGAATATTCAAAATGAAAATAAAAGAGCGAGGGTAAGAGATCAATGGCTTTCTACATTTACAGTATAGCACCACACCTCCAAGATAATCAAGAATTTCTATAAAATAGAGATATCTGTCTTTAACTCCTTAGAAGATAGGAATTAAGTTAATTAATTTTTTTTTCACAGAAGGTTTATAAAATATACCCTGGGCTTACCTCAAGCAAAAATTGTCCAGCATAAAAAGAAAATATTAAGAAAAATCTGTTTCTTTAATGAAATAATAATTTAAAGAAAATTTAACAGAGCAAATATTTTTTATCATGACACAAAAATTACATAGGACATACTAAAATAGGCTCAGCAGATATTTATAGGGTAAAATTATGTACTTTAAAGCCTAGCTGAATCTCAGCTATGGTGACACATATTAGTAACACATGAATTATGAAATGAGCTATTTGGAGAAAAAGAAAATGCAGATCCTTAACCTCATATTATAGCAAAAAATTCCAAATATGTATGTGTGTGTGTGTCTGTGTGTGTGTGTTTCTGTGTGTGTGTGTGTATGAATTTTACTCAACTGATCAACAACGATGGACTTTCTAAAATTAAATGGTAAATTCCACAGCAAAAATTAAATAGGAAAACACTGGTAGATCTGAGTGTGTAAAGATTTTAAGTTCTGCTCATGAAAATATAGCAAAAGCAAAATTGAAAGACAAACTAGGAAAATATCAGAGAGGTTTTATACACTTAATATATAAAACATTCATGTAGACTGATAAGAAAAACCATAAAACCAAGATTAAATGGGCAAAACAAAATTGCTAGACAATTCACAGAAGAGTGACTAAGAAATATGTTTCTAATAGTCAGAATGTAAATGAAAACAAGACTCGATTTATTATCTTATTAGGTTAGCAATGTTTTTGTTTTTAATAGGAATATCTAATGCCACAGAGGTTACAGGTGACACAGGCACCCTGTAGACTCCTGAATAAATCAATAAACTCTGTTACTCATGAGCTCTGTAACCTTGGGTGAGTTGTTAAACTCTTGTGGGCCTAAGTTTCCTCACCTACGCCACGTAGTACCCATCTCAAAGAGATGTTAGGATTACTTAGGATGATGTTTGTAAAAGGCAGAGCACAGAATGTGACATATTTTATTAGTGTTTCTGAAAATCAGTGTGACAACATGTATGAAAAGCCCTCTCAAAGAGTCTATTACTACTCTCATATTCAACTTTACTAATATATGTAAGGATTAGAATAATGTCTATGCAAATATTCTAGCACTTGTACTAATTCAACAAAAACATTTTAGCTTTAAGAAAGTCAGTTATCAGCCGGGCGCAGTGGCTCACATCTGTAATCCCAGCACTTTGGGAGGCCAAGGCGGGCAGACTGCCTGAGCTCAGGAGTTTGAGACCCGTCTGGGCAACATGGTGAAACCCCGTCTCTACTAAAAATAAAAAAAATTAGCCAGGCGTGGTGGCATGCACCTGTAGTCCCAGCTGCTCGGGAGGCTGAGGCAGAAGGATTGCTTGAACCCCGGAGGCAGAGACTGCAGTGAGCTGAGACAGCACCACTGCACTCCAGCCTGGGTGACACGGCGAGACTCCATCTCCAAAAAAAAAAAAGAAAGTCAGTTATTTATACATGAAGCTAAAGAAAGAAAGTCTTCCCAGGTGAAGCCTTTAAAGTAATACTACATGTGCTTCAAGATGTTTATAATGCCTGCTGCACAGAAATCCCACTTTAGGTCACTAGCCATCACATGGGTAACATGAGAAAGATAATGAAAATATTCTTGAAGTTTCCTGAAGTGCAACAACTGGGAAATCTCTTAGCAACCAACATGTAAAAATATACTGTACATTCTTATCTATTCATTTTATCTTGAACTGAGCAGTAACAAAATCACGTGCTATCCTGAAGAGTCAACTGTATTTGAAGACAACAGACCAAAGAAAATCAAGACCTCAGTTTCTTATGTCCTTATATACACTAGGGGACACTTGATCAATGATTTTAAGTTTAAAAAGCATTAGATTTCCAGTTTTAATCTGTAGATTTTATATTTGAGATCAATTAGGCAAGAAATGTCATGAATAAAATCAAATGCAAAAGGGCTTATTTTTGTGACAAACACTGGAATTAGGAAGTAGTATGTCAGAATAATTAGGTTGCCCTTAGAGAGAGACAGACAGAGAGAAGTATTTCCTATAACTCTTGTTAGTGAGCTACTGGATATCCATAGTCACTATCAAAGAGTAGGCCTCTATAAATAGAAGCAGAGATAAACAAGTAGATGAATGGTAAAGTAGGAACAGAAAGGGGAAGAACCATTTAAACATGTATTTGTCCCATAGTAAATGCTTTATGTGTATTTCCTTGCCAGCTAAGCCTTATAACATAAAAATAAAGAAATTAATGTTCAGGGAAGTTAAGAAAACTTGAATCACACAGGTAGTAAGTGGCAGATCTTACATTCAAACCGCCCCCCAAAAAAAAGAAAGAAAAAAAAAAAGGGAAGAGAAGCTAGAGAGGGAGAAAGAAGAAAAAGATGATAATGTCAGAGAAATAATTCATAACCCCACGGTTACAAGTTTGCTGGGTGTTAATAATCATTTAAAATATAATTTCCACAGGAAAATAAATTGGCTTCCAAACAATGACTTACCAAAGAACTTTGGGAACCCAAGAAATTAAGTTGGGAACTTTGTATATACATAACACTTTGGAAATTTGAAAGTACTTCTATATCTATTTTATCACTTTAAAAGTGGCTTGTTAGTGTTCCAAAGAAATTAAATAATACCCATCTCCAAAAGAAACAGATCCTGCCACGTGTCGTGATCTGTGCCTGTAGTTCCAACTACTCAGGAGGCTGAGGTAGGAGGATCAGTTGAGCCCAGGAGTTTGGGGCTCCACTGAGCTATGATCGTACCACTGCACTCCAGCCTAGGTGACAGAGTGAAACCCTCTTGTCTCTTAAAAAAAATTCTGGCCGGGCGCGGTGGTTCAAGTCTGTAATCCCAGCACTTTGGGAGGCCGAGACGGGCGGATCACGAGGTCAGGAGATCGAGACCATCCTGGCTAACACGGTGAAACCCTGTCTCTACTAAAAAATACAAAAAAACTAGCCGGGCGAGGCGGCGGGCACCTGTAGTCCCAGCTACTCAGGAGGCCGAGGCAGTAGAATGTGGTAAACCCGGGAGGTGGAGCTTGCAGTGAGCCGAGATCGCGCCACTGCACTCCAGCCTGGGGGACAGAGCGAGACTCCGTCCCCCCCAAAAAAAAAAATTCTGTTGTGAGATTCAAGCAAATTTTCATTAACTTGAGTATTCTGGGCATTTGTGTATATTGGAGAGAAAGTTGTAGTTAACTAAAATTGCTTAATATTCAAGTTTACCAAGAGAATATATCTTGTTTTAACCATTAATGTTTATTAATGTTTTCAAAATATCCACCCTAAAAATTATTGTATTCACCTGCCTTAAATTATACAGTATGTAAAGTTATAATCTTTAATGAGCCGGCATCATGTAGTAGTACCTGAATGAAGATCACCACTATGAATGTCTGATGTACAGGATAAGAAAAGTTAGTTGCACATATGGAATAGACAAGCTGAAGTCTAGAAGTCAGATTTTTTTTTTTTTTTTTTTTTAAATTTTGAGATGGAGTCTTGCTCTGTCACCCAGGCTGGAGTGCAGTGGCGCGATCTTGGTTCATTGCAACCTCCGCCTCCCAGGTTCAAGCGATTCTCCTGGACTACAGGTGCGTGCCATCACACCTGGCTAATTTTTTGTATTTTTAGTAGAGATGAGGTTTCACTGTGTTAGCCAGGATGGTCTTGATCTCCTGACCTCATGATCCGCCTGCCTCGGCCTCCCAAAGCGCAGGGATTACAGGCGTGAGCCACCGCACCTGGCCCTAGAAGTCAGATTTTTAAAAGCTGGTATGTTGGTATCTCTTTTTAGGACATACTGAATAAGAACATATATTAAAGTTATATAATGGCCTTTATAATGGTTTTCTAATGGTTTTAGAGTAATGTTATCATTAACTTTATATTTCTTTAGTTTTCTGAATCTCAAAAGAAAAAATTTCAATCCAAACACCAAGATTTTCAAGCAATTTTTTAATCCTTTTTTTGAGACAGGGTCTCACTCTACCACCCAGGCTAGAGTGCAGTGGTGCAATCACGGCTCACCACAACCTTAACCTCCAGGGCTCAGGTGATCCTCTGGCCTCAGCCTCCTGAGTAGCTGGGACTACAGCCATGCACCACCATGCCTGGTGGGCCGATTGCCTGAGCTCAGGAGTTCCAGACCAGGCTGGGCAACATGGTGAAACCCCGTATCTACTAAAAATACAAAAAATTAGCCAGGTGTGGCGGCGTGCACCTGTAGTCCCAGCTTCTAGGGAGGCTAGTTGGGAACTCCTGGGCTCAAGCAATCTGCCTGCCTCAGCCTCCCCAAATGCTGGGACACAGGCATGAGCCACTGCACCCAGCCTCAAGTGATTTTAAATGCAATAAATCAGTCACGTGATGATGCATAAAGATATCCCATGAGATTACAATACTGTATCTTCACTATGCCTTTTCTATGTTTAAATATGTTAGGTACACAGATACTTACCATTGTGTTACAATTGTCCACAGTACTCAGTACAGTAACATGTTCTACAAGTTTGTAGTCTAGGAGCAATTGGCTATAGGCTAGGTATGTTGTAGGCTAAAAATCACCTAATGACACAATTCTCAGAATACAGCCCTACCATTAAGCAATCAATGGCTGTACTTTTAAGGTTTTTTTGCAAAGAGCTCAAAAAGGTACTCTGATTTCTTTAGACTGGTCTTACATGAATGGTTTCTAAACTTGCAAATCTGAGTAACAGTTGAAGGTATAACTAATGATCATTTTATTCTAAGACATGTCGATGTATCTTAAGATATGTCTTAGGGGGTTTAAAGTATACATGTTTATAATATATTTACCAGTTATATAGAAAATATTGATTTTCTAAAAGTATAAATTTCATAAGAGAAAAGGAAATACTGTGAATAATGAACTTATTTTTTAAGAGCACAGTGGGGAGTTCAGGCCTTGGTTCAGGATATAGCATACTGTGTCTTTTCTTTAACAATTGAATAGAAGTCACAGTTTTGTTATATAATTATTTAGTTAGGCACACATAAAGCAAAACATTATTAGACTTCATTGAGATACAAACTGGCCCGAATTAGTGAAAGTCACATACTATAGAGTATTTTTAAAGATTCACTATTATATTATTTTCATGTAAAAACAGTAACCACAATTAGCTGCCCACAAAATGTTGTCAAGCAGATATCCAACTGAGGCTCCTTTAATGAATAAAGACAATTTAAGTAAATGTTGTATCTGGAATCTGAACGAAAATCCATAGAAGTGATGGTTCTTAGGGGTAGTATACAATAGTTAAGAGCAACTAAATGATTCAGTCTTCTGAGATGTTATTCGTCTTAACCAGTGAGCTGTTAACCAGATGACACAAAGCTAGGCTAGACT
The DNA here is from genome assembly GCF_047675955.1 of Chlorocebus sabaeus. Taxonomy (NCBI): domain Eukaryota; kingdom Metazoa; phylum Chordata; class Mammalia; order Primates; family Cercopithecidae; genus Chlorocebus; species Chlorocebus sabaeus. The sequence continues at coordinate 44,433,317 of NC_132908.1, read as the reverse complement.
ACTAATGAATATGCAATATTTTTTTTTTCAGCTGGAGATAAGTATGTGGTTTCATAGTATGCAACATACCTTCTGCATGTTCTTGCTGCCTTTTCAGAAGATCAGCAGGGAAAAGAGAAACTGACTTTCTTTAACAGTAGCCCTGCAGTATTTCTTATTCTTTTTGGTCAAGAAACAGAAATGGAGGCATGACCTGTGCCATTTCTATTCACTCTGGTCTTAATATGAGAAAATACTATCTTCACTCAAGACCTGTCTACATTCAACACATTTATTTTGGAAAGTTCGATGCTTTTTTACTGATACTATTGTCAATCTTTTTCTTTTTTTAAAGCTCAATTTGCTTATGTAGGGTGTGGTCAATTCCACCTTCTCAATTCACTAGCCTTGTCAATTTTATCTAGAGGCTTTGCTCAAACAACATTCTTTCTAGTTGCACTAAACCCACGCTGGACATACGGCAAAAAGCAGGATGAAGGAGGTTTTAATTTCATATCCCAGATCCCAGGTTCCAGTTTTCAGCCTCAGAATCACAGAAAAAATTCCTCATGCTCATTTGTAATTTCCAAACGTAGTACATAAAAACTTTTAAAATTTTTAAAAACTTTTAAAAAATTCTAATGTTAAAATTCTTATCCTTACATAAAGTTAACTAGTCCTCTACTAAAACACGTTTTACTTAACTGTATCAACAAAGCTTCTTTGTAATTATGCTAGTGAGATGGAAATAACAATCTAACCAGAGATAACTTTCAAAACTTGAGTTGATTATAAGAAAACTATTTCATGTGTCTTTCCCCCCACTTTGGAAATTCTAAAAGCAAAGCCTATATAAATAATATCAACACCTTGTCAAAAAGCTGTCCCTTTAAAGGAGGAAGAAAATGTTTCTTCATGTTTTTAAATTAGCATTAGGTATATATAGAGACCCAGAAAATAGAGTTAGGAAAGGAGCAAACTGAAAACAGCATTAACTTAGTTTTCACTTATTTGGTTAGCTTCTGCCTGCTCTTACATATCATTTACGTAAAGCTCAAATTGGAAATCTGTCCTGTGAAATATTCTTCCCTAATGGAATATTTTTTAAAAACTGAAGATGATTACTCTTATGGTACAAATTTATTAGAACTTATGCAGTAATGCTAGAAACAACAAAAATCATAACAGTATTTTATACAGTAGGCAGTTCTTTTAGTGCAGGTACAGTATTTACAGTTAGCCTATTTCATAATCTTTTTGCCATAAAGGAATTCTGACTCTAAAGTGATAGCCTTTTTGATGTAAATGCTAATAACATTTAAAATTTGAACAAGGAATGTTGCAGGAAGATGCATAATGCTTTCTCTGTGTTTATCAAATTTGTCTTCATTTCAAAGCGTCCAAGAGTGCTATGATTCAGCTCAAGTTGTAGAAGATGAAAAATAATTCTTCAAAGAATAATGAATAATGGCCCTATTAAGCCTCCAACTAAAATTGCCAATATGTATTTATTGGAAAGAAGAGAACTTTGAGATGACCAATACCTTTTGGCAAGTGGTTTACTAAAGGTATGACCAAGCATGACTGTTACTGTTAAGTCAGAATTTTTAATATATCATATAAAAGTAACTCAAAGTTTCTATACTCTTCTGCAGGAAACCTATATAGTAAGCCAAATGCAGCCCCCTAAATGATCACAAATGGTACCCATACCTATTGCGCTTTCTTCCCAGAAACTGTCCATTATCATTCAGTGAAATAGTTATATTAATATACCACTAGATACTAAGAAACTCCCCAAAGACCTCCTAAGAGCATGAAACACCACCCAAATCCAACATAAACATCAGCAAAGGCATATTTATTTCTAATAGTTAAATACCAAGGAAAAAAATACCATTCCCAACCTTCTCCACTTACCCAGGAGTTTTGCGATGATATAAAGTGCTTGTCCCCAAAGAAACAGTTTTCCATCACGGCCACAGTTGCTAGGAAATCGTTTTTGACTACCAGGGTTATTTTTTTCATATTCTACAAAGTCAGCTGGCACATAATAGTACTTTGGTACAACAGGATATCCTATGGAGTTTAAAAATAAGTATTTAAAATATAACAAATCTGTATTAGTCCACTCTGATGCTACTAATAAAGATATATCCAAGACTGGGTAATTTATAAAGGAAAGAGTTTTAATGGCCTCAGAGTTCCACATGGCTGGGGAGGCCTCACAGTCATGGTGGAAGGTGAAGGAAGAGCAAAGGTATGTTTTACACGGTGGCAGGCAAGAGGGCTTATGCATTTATAAAACCATCAAATCTCCTGAGACTTATTCACTACTATGAGAACAGTATGGGGGAAACTGCCCCCATGATTCAGTAATCTCCACCTGGCCCCACCCTTGACACACGGGAATTACTATAATTCAAGGTGAGCTTTGGGTGGGGACACAGCCAAACCATATCAAAATTAGTGTCTTTCCCAAAAGTTCCCTTCAAGACACTGTAATGATTAGAAAGCAGGGAGGAAGACTTGTTGTGCAGGAGGCAACAGATTTGATAAGCTATAGAAAGCCGGATATTCTGGTTCCTTTCAGATATTGCCAGTGAAAATCATGGAGAAAAAAAATTGACTTTAAAACACTAATTCAACAGCAGATTGTTATGCTTTGGCTAACAATGAGTACATAATCTCCCTCAACAACATTTAATTTTAATACCTTTAAATGAATCAACAAATATACAGTATGCAAATATTTAGAGCCATAGAGGAAGCTATTTTTAATAGGATAAGTCTACAGAAGCTTCACAAATGAGATACTGTGTAATCTTAAATGAAGAATTATAACTCTGAGCCATTGCTAGAGCAAAGAAATCCCCATTTAAGCATTAAGCCCATTATCTACCATTCAATATCACTGAAGAGAAAAAGCCATCTTCTCTGTGACCATTTAAAAATGGATTGGTAGGAACTAAAATTATTATTTAAGAGTAGAATCTTTGTGGATGATAAAATGGGAAAATAATCAACAACCTATGTAGGATGCTACAGAAGACTTTTTGCAATATTAGCCCACAGTAAACTTAATTTTTCTAATGAAATATAGATTTCCCTAAAATTTTGCTTCCTTACGTATCAGACAATCAACAATATTTGTGTCTAAAATCAGTAAGAAGGTCTATGATATACAGATAATACTTTGAACATCACTCTCTGAACACGATGAAACCTGAAGCGAGGTACATTAAACTGCTACACCTTAATGCATCAATGATCTAACACTAAACATTAAAAGATCTGCTTCAAAGGATTTCAAATATTACATGCATTACAAAACTTAATGCATTATTTCTCACACTGGACAAGTGATTCTTTGTAGCATAAAGACAAAATTAACTTTTAAAAATTAATATTCACTTTGAAATCAATGTTTATCCATAAACATTTCACAACTTTTAACATTATAAGCATGTTAGTGAGCATATAATATGAAGTATTTACTCTGAGATATCTCTGGAAAACCCCAAAGAATATCACAAATTTCATGTGAGATAGGAATGGGGCTCAGTGCTATGATTGTCAGTACTTTTAAGACCCAAAGACATCTAGAACATCTCATTTGGAATTCCTTTGAAAATTGGTTTTCCAGTTATACAGAAAATTCAGTTATGTTTTTTGAGGGTCCCTGCTGGTGTCTGACTGAAACCAATATACCCTTACTCCTAAGACTGGGCCTTCTGACCATTTCTAAAATATTAAATCCATCCTCAAAGGATGATGTTTTAGCACCATGGCAGATGTTCAAAATACAATGCTAAGGACTCTAGAAAAAACTCTAAAGAAGAGGCCAGAATATTCTCAGCAATTCTAGTGCCTTTAGACAAGGGCAGAACCTCTCTAGGTAGCCCTCCACGGGGGGCACTCACTTGACTATAGCATTTTTAGTGACCTGGATAAAAACTAGTCACTTTCTATTATTGTGACACTGTTCAGAGTAATGGAGTTACATAGTAAGTAACAGATGGAGGAGCTCAGTCTACCTGACAAACCATTTTGGAATGACTATAGCCATGCCCACCTAGATTCATCTCCATCTTTGTCTTGCTTAATCTTCTTTCTGATTTCATTTTAGGGATCACTTATTTTTTCAATTTAATATAAATTATTGTGTTTTACAAAGGACTCATTTATACATTTTAAATAAACATTAAGGAAATGTTGGTAGGAAGAATTTCTTAAAAAGACAACTATACCTTCTGTGGTCTGATGAAGTACTGGAGTCAAAAGATCCTGATATTCCTGTACTTGCTTAGGATTGCCTCTAAAAACTCCTAAAATATAAAATCCAGTAGCAGCTGAGCTTAATAAGGATCTCAAAAATTTTACCTTAGAAAAAATATATTAACCCAGTTACAATTATTTTGGTAATTTTCTATGCAAATGGTAAAATTAAAATTGAAAAAAAGTAATGCAAATCTGTGTGATATTTTTTCAAGAAACTGGTTTTAGAAAGTCACGTTAGCATTTAGAATTGAAAACTGAATTTTAATTGAATTTTCCCTATTCCTAAGTATAAATGTTACATACACTCACATTATCAAGGATTACAGTATTAATGATTTCTACTAATAAAAATTTTTCTATGTAAATATGAATAATATATATGGTATCATTTTTTAAATGCTTCCAAGTTTTTTTTTAATTCTTTAAATGATTTAGCATTCACTCAGAAAGCAAGAGAGTCACATATACAAATGCAGGGCAATTAACATCACTGAAGTGCAGTCTATTTTTCTAGCTGAAAAAAGTCATATTTCATTTCTGCTCTTCTTTAAACCACTTAAATCCTATAGCTTAAATTTCAGGAAAAAGCTTACTTACCATCAATCATCATATAAAGGAAAAATACGGGAAATTCACATTCAATGCCATCAAATAGCTAAAACAGAAAACAAAACATTATATTTTTCACTAACAATTAAATTATTATTATTATTTTGAGACAAGATATCACTCTGTGGCCCAGGCTGGAGTGCAGTGGCACAATCATGGCTCTCTGCAGCCTTGTCCTACTGGGCTCAAGGGATCCTTTTTCCTGCCTCAGCCTCCCAAGTGGCTGCGACTGTAGACACACACCACTGTATCTGCCTATCTCTCTCTGTTTCTCTCTCTCTCTTTCTTTTTTCTCAGAGATGTGGTCTCCTCCCTGTGTTGCCCAGGCTGGTCAAACTCCTGGTCTCAAGAGATCCTCTTATCTTGGTCTCCGAAAGTGCTGGGGTTACAGGCATTACAGGCATGAGCCACTGTGCCCAGCCACTAACAATTAAATTAGAAGAACTATAGTTAGGTGATATGTCAAAGATTTGCTTATAGCAATAAAATTGAACTGATTTTCTAAGCAGTTTCCGTGTTCTTTTTTTAAAAAAAAATTTCCTCAGGTCTTATTATTCAAAAGCTCACTCATTCAGTCCACCAAACTGCAGTCCTTCAATAAATATTTACTGAATACTTACTAATGCCTGGAACCAAAAAGACAGAGAACTTCCCTCAGAGGCTCACAGTCTAATAGGGAGGCCAGCATGTAAATAAACAACTACTATGCAGTAGGAAATATCTACACATGGTATGTCAGGCTCATAGGGAGTGGAACACCGGAGTCTGCCTTGGAGTCAGGGAATGTTTATAAGAAAGGAGATGTTTCAGCTAACACTAGATGGACTTCAATGGGGAGATGAGCTAAAGTAACTCAACGCAAAGGAAATAATAGTTACAAACCACAGATGCATAGAAGCGCAAAGTATGTTAAAGAATCTACCAGCAATTCAGTATTTCTGGAATAAGCAAGGACAAAGTAGTAAAAACTGAAACCCAACAGATGGGCCCGGCCAGCCAGATCAGGAAGGGCCTTGCAGGTCATGCTAAGTGGCTAAGACTTTGGTCTGGAAATAAAAGAGAACCACAGGTGAATACTCAGCAGGATCAGATTTACTCATTATATTTACTTGCTAGACTGAGCAGCTGGTAATACTGAAGAGAGTTGTAGGGCAAGAGATAGGACCAGCTGGAATTCTGCTGGAGCAAAATCCAAAGAGAAAAGATGACAACCTAAACTGAGGTTTCTTAACTTCGGCACTACTGACATTGTGGCCAAATAATTCTTTGTTGTTGGGCTGCCCTGTGTGGTGCAGGAATGTTTAGTAGCATCCCTAGTATCTACCTTCCAGATGTCAGTAGTACCTACCATATTGTGACAACCCAAAATGTCTGCAGACATTGTCAAAAGTCTCCTGGGGGGCAAAATCACCCCAGATCCACTAGCCTAAACCAGGGAGTAATAGAGAGGAAGAAACAGAATTTTAGGATTTTTAGGAGGCTAAATCTGCCAGCCTTGGTGATTGACAAAGGTAGATGGGTGAAAGGAAGTGCCTAGAATGACTCTCAGGTATAGGGCCTGGGCACAGGAGTGGAAGCTGAATACAAGCAGACTGTAAGACACCTAAGCGAGGATGTCCACAAGGCAGCTGCGTACAGAGGGTGGGCACTTGAGGAGAGGTATGAGCTAGGGATGGAGATCTGTGGTTAACAGCTATAGCTGAAGCTGAGAGTTCACAGCCAGAATGAAGAGAGGCTAGGGCTGTGGATGGACCCTAGGAGAAGTGCAATGTTTAAGAGGGGGCAGAAGAAGAGGAACCTGCAAAGTAGAATAAGAAGTGAGAGAAGTGGAGAATAAAGAATGGGGTCACAGCCAATAGAGAATGTTCCAACAAAGAAGACTCAGCAAAGACACTCAAATGCCAAGAAGTTCTGTGAAATGAAATCAGAAAAGCATCCACTCCGACTCAGTAATGTAAGCGGATTGAAGCCAGCACAGCTACTGGGGAGTGCTGGGAAGTAAGCCAGTTTGTAGGGGAAAGAGTAAGCAGGATGTAAACAAGGAGACACCAAGTAGAGGCCATGCTTTTCAGATGTGTGGCACAAAGAGAAAGAGGATGGAGGTGGACAGGGAAAGGGTTGAGGTTTTGTTTGGTTTCTTAATGATAAACATCAATATGCTTAATGAGGAAAAAAGCTAATTTAAGTTGGGGAACCAAGACAGAGAAGGTAGAAATGGGGAAGATGAGGAGAAAAAAGAAAGAGAAATAGATATCCTTCTATCACAGAAGAAAACAAGTGAGGGTGTCAAGAAAGTAAAAGAGAATAGGATGGGGTATACACAGGACGGGTTAGCCTTAGAAAGAACAGAGAGCTCCTTCTGTGAGGCAAGAGAGACAGAAGGAAGTATGGATGAAGGAAAGACACAGTGGAGGAGACCATGCAGAAATGAAAGGCTATCAAGTAGAAAATAAAAAGGAAAGTCTGCAAACTTGAGTACAAATAGGAAAAAGCTGGAAAAGCTTTCAAGGGGAGTTCCTGGCAGAGTCAGATAGCAGGACTGACAAGAACTGACAGCAATTATGAGGGTGAACCAAGACAGATCTCCTGTCTGTGGGGCAGCTCCTACCCACAGTGCTGTGGCTTTCCTTGGTGGTGCTCAGCAGAAGGTGCAGAAAACTTGCTGGACAGATCCAAAGTTGGAAGTGTGCAAGGTGGTAGTTAGTTGCAGGTGGTCCAATTCAAATGTAAGTGCTGTAAATATTGGCACAGAAAATGTATTAAATAGGAAAGAAACATTTGAAGATGTTTAAGAGATAAATGGATCTTTTGGTCCAACCTAACAGATTGTAACACTGCCAACACTGCTGAAAATTTCAAAAGTGCACACAATAAAATGGTTTCCAAGTGATAGTCAACTGTGAAATTAAATAAAATAAAGCTGGGTGTGGTGGTGTATGCCTGTACTCCCAGCTACTTGGGAGGCTGAGGCAGGAAAATCACTTGAGCCCTGGAGTTCCAGTACAGCCTGGGCAACCTAGTGGGATCTGGTCTCTATTTAAGGAAAAAAAAAAAAAAAAGAAGTTAAATAAAATGATAAATAGCTTGTCTAGCTTTTCTGCAAAAGTGTATGTCAAATTTTAAAACAGTACGTTAATTGCCAAACAACTTAAAAGGTACAATGTTGCCTATACATTTTCTATATACAGATTCCTAGGGACCTTACCTACCTTCAGTGAGTGAGCCAATTGTGCCCATGCATACAAAATATCTTTCAGCCGGGCACAGTGGTTCACGCCTGTAATCCCAGCACTTTGGGAGGCCGAGGAGGGCAGATCATTTTAGGTCAGAAGTTTAAGATCAGCCTGGCCAACATGGTGAAACCCCATCTCTATGAAAAATACAAAATAATTAGCTGGGCATTGTGGCATGTGCCTGTAATCCCAGCTACTCAGGAGGCTGAGGCAGGAGAACTGCTTGAACCCGGGAGGTGGAGGTTACAGTGAGCTGAGATCATGCCACTGCTCTCCAGCCTGGGCAACAGAGCAAGACTCCATCTCAAAAGGAAAGAAACAAAAAAACAAAATACCTTTCAATACCCTACGTTAAAGCAAAGTCCTCAGCAATGTGCATGACTTCTTACTTTTTTGGGGTGCTATTTTCTAGATGGCTTAAAGGCAGCTAGTATAAAACTAGATATAGTGGTATGTGTGTTTTGAAATACAAAATATTTTAAAACTAAATATTCAGAGGACTATATTTTAAAAGAAAGTATCTAAATGAAACAGATAAAGGAAGATGGAATGGCCTATCAGTTTTAATAAAAGAATTTGCTTAAAAGATTGAAAGGAATATTGCAAACAGATATTTAATATTACAGAAGACAAAGAGTATGGATCAGGCAAGCAGAGGACTGAAAACGCAGTAGAAAAATTATTCACCCAATAAATCAGCATGGCCCATTATCAGTAAATACCTCACTGGTAATAAGAGCTAGCACTTACTGAGCATTTACCATGTGCCAAGCACTATTCTAAGCACTTTTATGTAAGTTGTTTAATCGTCATAAGAACCTCATGATATAGGTACTATTATTATTTTACCCCAATGAAAAAAATTAAACACAGAGACAGGTTAATTAACTGGCCCAGGGCCACATAGCCAGTAAGCAGCAGAGCCAGAATTCAAACCCAATGGTCAGTCTCCTGAATCTGTGCTTTTGATTGCTCTGATATGCGATTACCATGGAATATTTTTTAATACCTTAATTTCAGCTGGCTTGTAGTAGCATCTGTTGGGATCTTCCAGTGATGTTCTATACCCATCTCTCAAGAAACGTTTAAATCCATATTTTCCTTTTAATTTTCTAACCACTTTATCAAGTGTCTGGCTAAACAGAACTTCATCATCCAGGGCAAATGCAGGATAACTGATACAGGGGAGCAGGGCGGCATCTGTGTTCTGGAGGCAACGGGAAAGAGAGACTGTGAGTGTCCACAGTGATGTGATCAACACAGTCCAAGGAGAATGATAGAGATGAAAAGCCAGTGAGGTTATGCAGTCAAAAGTGAGCACGTTCTGCTCCCAGGATCAGACAGCTGTTTCTATGGCATGTTCCAGGAAACCTTACAGAAGAGATAAAACTTCATTTGTTGATAGTATTTTCAAGGTTCAATGGGCTCAAATGTCAAAATATTAATTAAAATGGTGCGCAAAAATTTAATAGTTGTCACAACTTAGTCTGTCACAACAATTTGCTTACAATAATGAAAAAGAGGAAACAACCGAAATATCTAACAATTAGTTGAGTAAATTAGCAACTATTAAAATTTATATTGTAGAAATCCGTTTACTGGTATGGGACAATATCCACTCACAGAGCTAGGTTATCAATCAATATAAAAAGTACTCATAGCTTTGTAAAATACAAATATTATATATGTCTAAAAATAAGTGAAAACATATATACCAAAATGTTGTCAAGATTGTATCAGAGTGGTGGCATGAGTGGGTATTATATTATTTGCTTATTTGGGGAGCTTTTTTAAAAAATGATAATCTTACATTACTTATACAAAACGGTTTTGAATAAATTATTCCATTTTGGGTGTTTTCTAAATAACAGAACCACAGACAGTCCCTAGAAAATTCTACAATCAGGTAGGATAAGCATACAAAAGTTCATCAGGAAAGGGGCTAAAAGTGTATTGAATGAGAGAAAAGAAATAAGGAATGGAAGGTTATTTTATCCAAAAGATAAATACATTATGAAAAATATTTTTCTAATATACCATGGCAAAAAAATAATTCATCTTGGCCTAATGTTGCTACTCCCCCAAAAGAAAAGTCTATTTTTGTAGTCTCCTGCAAGAGATTCAAAGGCCAAAGCAGCCCTGTCCACAACTCGCATCCATTTCCTAAGACCTCCCCAGGCCAGAGGAGTAAGGGGCAATATCTATCATGTCTTCTTATCCCTTTCGGACGACCACTAACATTTTAGAGTACTTTATTGGAAATTAAGGTAAAACTACATAGAAATCATAAACAATAGTTCATGATCTTTATTAAATGTCTCACATGTGATCTTGATTCTCTGGGTAACAGAGAGCACAAAGTTTGCCTGTTGCGATTGTGAGCATCGAGATCCACAAATATAACTGACCACGAACAGCCCTGGAAAGAGAAAAAGAAAAACATTTCCTAAATTAAGAAAAAAAGACTTGGAGAACATTTGGCATTTTGACTGTGAAAAGTTCACAAAAATACTGACATTGACTGCATTGAGTGTGGAGTTCCAAAAGATTTAAATTTTGTGTGTACTTTGAATATTTCTCAAATTTCCTGTAATAAACATTAACTTTATAATCATAAAAATGTTATTTTTATGTTTTCCCTAGTTTTCCTTGACTTTTCTTATCAATCGAAATGTACTGATTACAAGATAGCCACTATATTAGTGACATTTATTTTAATGAAAATACAATTAGTTTAGCTAACATGACAAAGAATGAGAATGCAGATTCATAAAATCTGAGTTATACATTCCTCATAAAGAATATTGACTATATGATCAAACTAAACAAATTTAGATATAATCTAGATGAATGTAAAAGAATACTGTATTAAAATATGAAGACAGGAGAATCTCAAATAACAATAAAGCAACTAATCTGAACTAATATTCACTGCATCAAGCACTATGCTTTATGTGTCACCTGGATTGTCTCATTTAATATAGTGAAAAGGACATTAAACCTTACTTTAACAGAGCAAAGGTCCAAAACCAAGTCTCTAACACAGAGGCCCATTCTTTAAACACTAGATTATACAATTCCCCCATATATATACATATTTCATACAATTCTCCCATATATATATATGCACACACACACATATATATGTATTTCAAGAAAGAAAAAAAAGCTTGAATAAAACGAATAGGTGTAACAAAATGTTAATCTATCTGCTAATCAGGTTAAAACTACTGCATTCCATATTCAACAGCTTTACTGGGGAGTTAAATATTTGAAATCACATAGAACGGGATGGGAATAAGGAGAATACTCAGAAAAATACATGGGGAAAGGGAGAAGAGAATTATAAATTTCAAGTTACTTTAATACTATTTTCTGAATCTCATCCCAATTCTCACCAACTTCACAGATGCATTCACAATGAAACAAAAATATCTACAACCAATCACCTAGACTGAACTTCAAAATCTAGCAGCACCAGACCCCATATCCAGATGTCAGATTCACTAGAGGCATTTGTTTCCTAGTAGCCCATGTTTTATGAGCTAATGAAAATTAGCTCATAAAATAGAATGATTTCTCATTCAGAATATCATTTTAAAACCTTTTTAAAATCTGACAAGTAAATTAATAAATGAACAGTGATTCGGTGAGGCTGTCTCTCAACCACCATATGAATGGTAAACTGTCCTTTCTATTACTCCGGGGTTCCAACCTCCCATCTCTACTGGTTCATGCAGCAGCTGCCACTGGCAAGGTATTGTGCACTCTGCTTTAAGGAAAACAAACAAGATCAAATTTGACCTGTGCTCTCAAGGAGCTGACCCAGGCGACAGTCCTGAACAAGATTATTAAGAAAACAAAAAGGCAGCACATCGCAACACATGACTTACTTTCATCAAAGTTAGTGGTTTAAGGGGGAGAAGAAGATTATAAAATAAGCCCCCAGGGAAGTTGGGGCACTTCATAGAGAAGGTGAGGACCATAGCTAGGCTCTGAATTTTGGTGAAATGGGAGCAAGTAGGGTAGTTACAACAAAAGAGCAGAGAAATAAATGGACATAATATGTTAGGAGCCTATGAATACACAAAAAATAAGAGCTATAATTTATCTTTAGGCCAAGAATTAATAAAGTCAATTGCATACCAAACTATCGGCCTGGAATTAAATTTTCAAAAGATTCAATCTAAGTAGGATAATTTATAAATAACGAAGTGAAATGGCAAATTTGGCAATTCTCTACGTTACTTGATTAATGTAAACAGTCAACTTCTATTTTCTGGCCACAAATAAGTGGCTTATTTGTCTAAATTCATCAAAGTATTTATTCAGCTCTCAATTTTTCTCTGCCAACCTAAGAAATATGCCCAAAGGGAAAAATAATCTCATAATGTTGCCATATTTTAACACCGAGATCAAAGGGTGATTAACTATATTGTGTGGTTGTCTTCTCACAAAAATATTCCATGCTTTAGGCATTACGGTCCAGATTTCCAGGAGGGTAAAATCACCCAAGGTCATGGGCAGCTATTCCCAATCCAGAAGCAAGTCTTTTTAAAAGTCGTCAAGGAGAACCCACACATGGAATTAATTATCACCTACTTTAAATCATCAGACACATTAATTTAAGGCCTGGAAATTTCAAAGGAAGCTAGATGTCTGAACTGCTTTGAACACTTTACATAACATGAGCAATCTCTCTAGTCATTACCTTTTAGATTCTGGCCTCGGCTCATTTGTCAGTATCTTGATTTCCCCAATTAAGGACAGGAATATGAAAGGATGTTTTACATGTATATGTCACTTCAGAGTATCTGATTAACTTTGGATATTTTATTTTCATCTTCCATTTCCTGAAATCATTATAATTCTGCCATAATATCCTGACTCCACCTAAAGAGCTTATTTTAAGACTGACAGCTCAAACTTTACTCCCTAATCAAGTTTCTATAATTGTCTTAGTTCTAGTAAATGCGCTAGGACTGGAAGATGATTCTGAAACCTGACCACTGTCATGGGGACTTGAGTTCCAGTGGTGGGGAAGGGCTGCACTGCACTTCCCTTAATCCCATGACCAGAACAACCACTTTTGAGACAGTCTCTAAGGCGAAGGGTACCAACTGTAAACATAAGACTTTGCTGATCTCACTGGTCTCAATTCAAAAGAAAACAATTTAAAGACTGTCTAATCTTTCTTTTCTTCGTTAACCACTTCTCGGAGCCTGAGCTAAGGGACTTGCTACCCTTATCTAGAATCAAAAAATAAAACAAGGTACAACTGGTCATTAGATCTACCTACTGTACATGATCTTCACATTCTTATTCTGGAACAAAACCACACCACAAAACTATGGTCAGGAGATTTTCTCCCCTAGTTCAGTTATGAGGCTGCCACTGAGCTCTGTAGCAGATCCTGGAGAAATGTATTCTTCCAGAAGGGGTATTTACTGATGGGAATTTCCCTTCTGCACCAAGGCTATGGTGGCAATAGATGTGTAAATAGCCAGCTTTTGCTTACTGACCCAACAGCTCTTTCCAGCAGCCCTACTCACAACCCAAGCTTCTTTGTCCTCACGCACATACTGTAAAAGGAATTCTCAAACTACAGAGAAAGATTAAATTTGAACATTAATTTTCAGGGTCTCAAAAGAGTAGAGCTGACACTTGAACCCAGGAAACACAAAACTGTTGCTTACTATGACTATGATATTTGATGAAAACAAATTCTGATAGACTAAAATATTACTGTTTAAATATCATCAGACATTATTTAAATAATATTTAAATATATTTGTCAGGAAATTTATACAGAATATATTTGAGATCATGATGAAATATGTGATTCCCATACTGAGGATTATATATGTTTCTAAATGTAGCTCTGCCCCAAATTAGCCTTTATTGTAAACAAATCATTAAGGAAACTAGGCCATTTTATCACATTTTATTCTTAGTGTCCCAAAGAAAAATAAATTTGGAAAATAGTTTCAGAATGAAGATTTAAAGCGTTTTTTTTTCCCCTTGAATAATAAGGAAAGTTGTTATTGGAAAAAAAGGAGGAAGTATAGGAACGCATAATAACCACAACCAAAGCGAAAAACTTTCCCACCCAACAACTGCCCATAAAAATAAAATTAATCTTTATTTTATCTCACATGCTGAAGCCAGGGGCAAAAGGCAAGCCTTTCACACTATTTGTGAAATGGATACCTCTTTCAGAAGCTCAATAATTATTAAGCAAAAAACAGCTTAAGAGTTTTCAAAGAAAAGGCACAGCTCCCAGTTCTAAAAGTAGAAAGTGTCCAACAGCTGAAATTTCCCATACCAACAAGTTGATCTTCTATTAACAGATTCATTATGGAGTGGCATTGGTTTAATTCCTGGTTTTGCCCCTGTGTGGTGTGATGTGAGAAACACTACCTCAATCTTCTGATCATTCATTTTGAGAGAGGGGCTCTACCATCTCCAAAGATCTATGACTCTCAAGTTGCCACCAAGAGGGAATGTACTTTTTCAAAGTTCTAAATTAATTCAGTTAAAGATACACAATCAGGTCTTCCAAAACCTTATACCAATGGGCCTTTAGAAAGAACTGTGAATATCAATATGATCTGAAATTCCCCCAAGTCTTGAGGTGGTTTCTATGGATTTTCATTTGAATAAAGCATTTTTTATGTCAATTCTTTTCCCAGCAACTGACTTTTAATTAGATCACAGATCTTTTAAGTATATACAATGACATTATAAAATGATTAAACACTAAAAAGATCACATGCACTTTTAAATGTGCTACTGTTTAGCAGGCACATTATTAATTTAACTGGTGTAGAGGTGGGAATAGTAACATTTTCAAAGTCATATTTCTGCAATTCTCCACATCAGAAAAAGAGATGAAAGGGAATTTGTAAAACTAGGACACTGACACTATCTTGTAAAAATGGAAGATGAAGAGACTTTACTGGCAACATGTGATATTCTTGTGGCTAAACAAATAAGACATGGCCCATCGTGGTGGCTCACGGCTGTAATCCGAGCACTCTGGGAGGCCAAGGTGGGCGGATCACCTGAGGTAAGGAGTTCAAGACCAGTCTGGTCAACATGGGGAAACCCCACCTCTACTAAAAATCCAAAAATTAGTGTGGTGGCACACACCTGTATTCCCAGCTACTTGGGAGGTTGAGGCAGGAGAATCGCTTGAACCCAGGAGGTGGAGGTTGCAGTGAGCCGAGATCATGCCACTGCACTCTAGCCTGGGTGATAGAGCAAGAAGTTGTCTCAGAAAAAAAAAAAAAAAAGAAATAAGACATTATCTGTCCATATTTCTATCTGAAATAATCAAGTAGTAGTCAATTCAGCAAATATTTGGTGCATAGCTCCATTGGAAATAGACATGACCTGAACAAGGCCAAAAATTAGCTCAGCTTAGAGCAGTTGTTCTCATCCTTGCTTGTATATTAGAATTCCTGAGGAGTTCCAAAAAAATCTCAATGCCAAGGCCTCCCCCTACACCAATTAAATCAGAATCCCTGGAAGTAGAGCTCATATATGAGTATTTTTTTAAATTCCTCAAATGACTCCTATGTGTAGTCAAGACTGAGAAACTGGCTGAGGAACAGTATCAGCAATACAGTTATAACTCAGAATCCAAATGCAGAGTAAAGCAATTTACTGATTTTAGAATTATAGCTGAGCAATCTATGAAAGCTTCCTGGGAAAAGTAGAGCACTGAAAGATGGGTAGAGTTAGGAAATGTAGCTTGTATGTATGTGTGTGAGTATACACATAATTGGAAGGGGTGCATACAGGTATGTAAGCAACACAAACTAAGACTCAGGTACTTCAAAGGAGATGACACAATTGCAAAAAAGAGCTGGCTACTACCATGTAACAGCCAACCAAGAGACACTCAGCTCCACTCAGCTCAGTATTTGGTATGTCACAGAAGCCAGGTTAGCAAGACCTGTACCTTTCCAGACTGCTGATAACACTACCTCTGGTTTAATCCATGCCTCCTCTCAGTCTCCTTGATATATGCTCTAGAAAGCTTTCAGTTCTTTCTCTTCATTTCTCTTCCTTTATATTACCATTACTTCATAAATAATAGCAACAAGAGATGGCATTTATTAAAAGTTTAATCTCTGCCAAGCACTATGCTAATTAACTTTTATTTGCATGAAAACCTCCTGAGTCAGGTCCTATTATCGTTATCTTTATTTTTTTAGACAAGGAAGCTGAGGCTGAGTTAAATAGTTAAACTCACTGGTGGAATTGAGCACAGAGCATACAGTGATGCTGTCTCCTGACCCCTAATATAATGCCATTCTTTAAAGTCATTTTATCCTCCTACTCCTGTATGTCTGTCTGTTTGTCAGTCTGTCTATCTATCTATCCATCCATCCATCCAGGAATATGAAAATGTGTGATCCAAAGTGTGTGGTAATTCCTCATAACCTTCATGTAGACAGAGCCCATGTATCCTCCAGAGGGAGTTGGGGTGAGAAGAGTGCTTGTGCATGTAAGGAGAAGCGAGGTGGCTGCATTAATATACTACAATTAAAAATATTCTTAAATTCAAGACTTGAGTAAATAGTATTATAATTGCCATAACAAAAACCATGTCATTTTTTTTGCACAACTGTGTAACCTCCTAAAATGTTTCTTTACTGACTTAGCATTTCAGTAGCTTAAGATTAATTATAATATCAGTTAGAGACTCCACTTTACCTCACCATCTTAGGAATCTTTATAAAAACTGCTAAAGAAAATTAGCCTACTTCTTGATCCAGAGTAGTAACCTCTATTCCTACATTTTATTCCTTTCCACTGACAACTCAATCTATGGTCACTTGATTAGATTCTTTCAGCACAAAAACTGGCTAAAGGTCTAATGAAAATTTAAGACGACCTTCAAGGTTTCTTTTTCATCCCCAGAGAAAATGAGATTTTAGACATTTGATGGTAGCCAGTTGAAGGTGAAGCTAGGATCAAAACTCCCAACTATCTGGCTAAACACATCACACAAATTCTCTTCTACATGAGATATACATTGAAACATATTAAATTGAAACTAACATGAAAACTGACATAAAAATATAAATATACAACGCCAAATAAATTTAAAAATGTGAAACTCTCTACAAAGTAAGTAATAGACTTGAGGGAAAAGTCACTGAACCAAGGAAATCAGAATTTTTTATCAAAATTTTTTCTTCTTTTTATTTTTAAAGAAATTAAGCAATGGCCTTTAGTTAGAAAACTAAATTTTAACTGGCAAATCATTTTCAAAGGAAAAGTTCAAGCATGAGCTTCTACATAAATTTTGGACATTCTCTGATTATACGGAAATGACTTTGTTAATGAATAGTCAAATTAATTAAATGTGCAATTCAAATAATCAAAGATTCTGGGGCTCTTATTTTTTACCTGGTTGCCAAAAAGGTTGAATCCATTAATTGCTTCTAGAGCTGCTTTTGCTAAACCAACAGAGCTAAAAGAGAAAAGGAAATACTTTAATTACTCTAATGTATGTGGCTACAAAACAAGAACCGTTATCTGATGAATATTCAAAGCAAATTTCTTTATTAACATTTATAACAAATTCTGTAAGAATAATGTCTAAGAGACCTCATTCTGACATTTCAGTATTTTAATTTTTCTTTTTTATAGTTAGTGATCACCTGGGAAAAATATTTTTAGGTTCACCTTGATCTAAACTAATGGTCATACTATTGATGGGAGTAGTTTTAATTCCAGAATCATTTTTATTCACTAACTCAAGAAAAAAAGAGGAACTTTAGAGGAAAGTATATTATGATGATAAGTGCAGTAATTAGCAGGTTGGGCATCATTAGTTCAGATCAATGTAACAGAGCTTTTCTGACATCAAATCTGAGTCTTAAGAAAGATCTTGCATATCATACAACTATCAGAGTGTGGCTTAAGGTATTCTTCAAATACTCTTGCTTAAGATCCAAAAAATAGGCATTATTTTATGCTCACAGAACAACTGATCACCTTATCTCTCATTTTTTGCTATATTCTTCCCTTTATAATAAAATGAATACTATTTCCCTTAGTGTCCTACTCTTTTGGCCTCTCAAATGCCATATACTATAGTGCTGGAAAATGGGAAGACCCATTTCATTAAAAATATGATATCATCTTTTAAGTATCTACCTTTAAATATTTTATATCTAATACCCAGTTTAATTATCACAAATTGTTATTTGTTTTACTCAAAGCAACTGTATTTGCCATTAATATTATTTAAAGTTAATGATCTGTCATCTATTCAGCATTTCTCTGAAACAGATTATCAAACTATGGTCCTCAGAGCAGTACCTTCAGTATTACCCGGGAACTTGTTAGAAATGCTAGTTCTCATTGCTTCTTGGGAGTAGGACTCCATGATCGGTGTTAAAAAGCCTTCCAGGTGTTTGAATGCACTTTAAGTTTGACAGCTACTGATCTAAGCTATTCATGTCATCATAATCTATACCCTATAAGTTGTTTCATAACCTGTTTTTAAGAAATCATCACTTTTATTGCAGGACAATAAATAGGTCAGACACTTATTTTAAAGATACATGGATGGGAAGATGGAGTAGACATAATTTTCCCTAGTCTTCTCACTAAGTACAACCAAGAATCTTGGACATTACATATAAAACAAACATAAAAAGACTTAGAAACATGGATAGAAGAAGGCAGCTTAGCTATGAACTTCAGGACTCTACGAACGACACTATGGTAAGTGCCCTAGGTTTCCTTTTTGCCTTAAAGTCAAAGGAGCCAACTACTGAGAAATGCCAGCACATGCGTACAAAAAAATCCTCAGCAAAAGCCTGTCTCTCTAGCCAAAGGACAGGAAAAGAGCAGCCAAGCAAAAAGAAAACTTTTAGACAATAACCACTCAGAAAAAACTTTACCCTACCCCCAACCATTCCAGCAAAGGCTGAGTAGAAACCAAGACTTCTACATTCATGAGTCTATCATGAGGCACAACGTTCAACTCCCAACTCTCTCAGTCATGGTGGTGTCAGAAAACTACAAGGAAGAAGTCAACACTTTCATTTCCAATAGATGATAAGAAACCACTTCATCACCAATCAAGAGGTCACACCTTTTCTCCTGCCCTATAAAAGAAGGTCAAATGAGAACCAGTAATGAAGCACTCCTGTATTTCCCGGCCAATGAGGTATCAGTGGAGGCCTACTGGGGAGCTGGATGTCAACAAAAATAATGGCCTTATATTCCTACCTGGCAGTAATGAGGTGATGTGCCCTCACCCCTTCTTATACCAGAGTGGTATAAAAAAATACAGCTAAAACAGAAAGTTAAAATAAGATCTAGGGTCTTACGCTATTATGCCGAAAATACTCATATGTCAATCAAAAAACATTCCTCATACCTGGAACCAGAAAGATCTCAAACCAAATGAAAAAAATACACTCAACGGATGCTAACGTTAAGAAGAAAGAGTTGTTAGAATTATCTGACAAAGATTTTAAAGCAGTCACGATAAAAATGCTTCAATAAGCAATTACAAACATGCTTGAAACAAATAAAAAAACCAGAAATCCTTAAGAAACAGAAAGTATCAGCAAAGATTTTAAAATTGAAAAATATAATAGTGTAAATAAAAAGATCAGTAGATAGGCTCAACAGCAGAATGATGAGGAGAGAGGAAAGAATAACAAAACTGGAAGACAGAACAACAGAAATTTAAACAAAACAAACAAAATAGGATGGAAAAAAATTAGGGCCTCAGGGATTTGTGGGATCATAACAAAGTATCTAACATTCATGTCACTTAGATTCCTAAAGGAGAGAGACAGAGGGCAAAGCAGAAAAATTCCCACTTAGCAAGAGCCATAAACCTACAGATTCAAGAAGCTGAGTGAAACACAAACAGAATAAAATTTAAAATGTCCATGCTAAGACACATCATAACTTCTGAAAATTAAAGACAAAGAATAAAATCTGGACAGTAACCAGAGATAACACATTACCTATAGGGGAAAAATAATTAGAATGATAATGGATTGTTTATTAGAAACCATGAAGGCTAGGATGTGGCACAAGAGTTTCCAGTGACTGAAAGAAAAAAACTACCCCATCAGAAAGTTATACCAGTAAATACATCACTTAGCAATCAGGAAGAAACCAAGACAATCTCAGATGAAGGAAAAAAACAGATTCTATCACCAGCAGACCTACCCTGAAAGAATGGCTAAACTCCATTCTCTAAACAGAAAGGTAATTTTTTAAAAAGAGGAAAAAACAAGTATCAGAACACCAAAAAGAAACAAAAAGCATGGTAAGCATAAATATGGGTAAATACAATAGATGTTTCTTCTCCTCTTGAATTTTATGTTGAAAGTTGAAGCAAAAATTATAACACTGTCTGATATGATTCTAAATGTGCATGGAGGAAATATTTAAGATAACTATTATAAATTCAGAATGGTAATAAGACATAAATGAAAGTAAGTTTTCTATACTTCACTTGACCTAATAAAATGATTATATCACTACACTGAAGTGTTACCTACAGCAATCGCTAAAAAGCTATACAAAGTGATACAATCAAAACCACTATTGATACATCAAAAATAAATTTTAAAAAATCTTAAAAGTACCCACAGGAAGGTAGGAAAAATAAAACAGAAAGAAGAAAAATAGAATAAACAAACAAAAAAATCATCAGCTAAGTTAGGAAAAGGTGGAAAACAGTTAAAAATAACATTAAAAAGAAATAAATAAAAAAGAAAATGGAAGACTTAAGCCCAAACATATGGGAAATTAATTAAACTTAAAAGCATGAAATATACCAATTAAAAGAAAGAGATTTGCAGAGTTAAAATATGGCTCACCTATGTACTGTCTATAAAAAAGTCCCCTCAAATATAACAATATAGACATGTTGAAAGTTAAAGAATGGAAAAAGATACATCACACAAACAATCAAAATAATGCAGGAGTGACCATATTAATAATAAAGGAGACTTCAGAGCAAAGAAAATTATCAAAGAGAGAAGGGTATTATAATATATAATAAAAAAGGTCAATCTACCAAGAAGACATTGCAATCCTAAACGTGTATGCACCAAACAACAGAGTTGCAAAATGTGTGAAGTAAAACTGATAGAACTGAAAGAACAGATAAAACCACAGTTATGGTTGGATACATGCACACTTTTCTCTCACTAATTGGTAGAACAACTAGACAGGAAACCAGCAAGGATACAGAGGAAGTAAATGAGCATTGACATTCAAAATCCTTAAAAACACATTTGCAACAATATTCAGCAATATGTAAGATGAATTATCACCATGACTAAGTAGGGTTTTATGCCAGGGAAACAAGGCCGGTTCAATAATAAAAACCCAATTAATACAATCTACCATGTTAACTGGCTAAAGCAAAACAAAATAATATGGTCATATCAATTGATGCAGAAAATGCATCAAACAAAATCCAACATCCATTTATGACAAAACTCTCAGAAAACTAGGAATAGAGGGAAATTCCACAATTTTTTTTAATGATGTGTCTTTCTTTTAATCTATAAAAATTTAAGGGGCACAAGTGCAGTTTTGCTACATGGAGATAGTGCATAGTGATGAAGTCTGGGCCTTTTTTTTTTTTTTTTTGAGACAGAGTTTCGCTCTTGTTGCCCAGGCTGGAGTGCAATGGTACGATCTCGGCTCACCACAGCCTCTGCCTCCTGAGTTCAAGCAATTCTCCTGCCTCAGCCTCCTGACTAGCTGGGATTACATGCATGCGCCACCGCACCCGGCTAATTTTGTATTTTTAGTAGAGACAGGGATTCTCCATGTTGGTCAAGTTGGTCTTGAACTTCCAACCTCAGGTGATCCACCCGTCTTGGCTTCCCAAAGTGCTGGGATTACAGGCATGAGCCACCACGTCAGGCCTGGGCTTTCAGTGTAACCATCGCCTGAATAATGTACATTGTATCTATTAAGTAATTTCTTATCCTTCAAACTCTTCCCACCCTTCCACCCTCTCCAGTCTCCAATGTCTATCATTCCACACTCTATGTCCATGTGTATACATTATTTAGCTCCCATTTTTAAGAGAGAATATGCAGTATTTCACTTTCTCTTTCTGAATTAGTTTAGTTTCACTAAAGATAATGGCCTCCAGTGTCATCCATGTTGCTATAAAAGATGTGTTTTCATATATTTTATGGCTGAACAGTATTTATTTGTGTACATATACACCACATTTTCTTTATCCAATCATCCTGATGAATATGTAGGTTGATTCCGTATCTTTGCAATTGTGAATTATGCTGCAATAAACATATGAGTATAGGTATCTTTTTGATGTACTAATTTCCTTTCCTTTGGGTAGATAGCCAGTAGTGGGATTACTGGATTGAAAGGTAGTGCTATTTTAAGTTATTCGAGAAACCGCCATATTGTTTTCCATAGAGGTTGTGCTAATTTACATTCCCACCAACAATGTATCAGTGTTCCCTTTTCTCCAAACCCTTCCAATAGGTTAGTTTTTGACTTTTTAATAACAGCCATTCTGACGGGTGTAAGACAATATATCATTGTGGTTTTAATTTGCATTTCTCTGATGATTAATGATGTTGAGCATTTTTTCATATGCTTGTTGGCCATTTGTACAAATTCTGCCATTTGATTTACAAAAATTCTACAGCTAACTCTACTTGATGGTGAAAGAAAAATTGAATGCTGCCTCTCAAAACAAAAATGTCTGCTCTCACCATGACTAACATAGTACTGGAAGTTCTACGTGGTAAAATAGGGCAAGAAAAGGAAAAAAAAGAATATAGCTTAGAAAGGTACAAATGAAACTGTCTATTTGCAGATGACATATGCTATGACTTGAATACATTTGCAGATGACATATGCTATGATTTGAATATGGTTTGTTTGATCCTGCCAAGTCTCATGTTGAAATCTGATCCCCAATGTTGTAGGTGGGGCAAGGTGGGAGGTGTCAGGATCCTGGAGGCAGATCCCTCATGAATGGCTTGGTGTCATTCCCATGGGATTGAGTGAGTTCTTAGTCTGACTTCCCTGGAGAAATGGTTGTTGAAAAAGAACCTGGCACCTCGTATTCCCTCTCTTGTCATGTGATTTCTATACTCCGGCTCCACTTAGCCTTCTCTCCTGAGCTTCTTGTATATACAGCCTGCAAAACTGTGAGCCAAATAAACCTCTTTTCTTTATAAACCACCCAGGCTCCAGATTGGAGGCTTTGTTAGAATGCCTCACCCACTTGGAAAGAGCAAAATAACATGCAGAGATTTATGCTGTAAACTTTTATCCAAGAAGAAACACAGAAACTCAACAGAAAAAGTGAAAGAAACTTCATACACTTTGAAAGCTGTGGGTGGCAACCTGCATGGTGAGTCAGGTGAAAATCTGTCTCCAGGGTGTGATACACATTTACACTGGGGAGCTGGGCAATCCAGGTCACAGGGGAGTGTCTCAACCCTACCAAGCACTGGTGCTGATTTGGTGCTGCAAGGAGCATATGAGAAGTGGTGGCTCACGCCTGTAATCCCAGAACTTTGGGAGGCTGAGGCGGGTGGATCACCTGAGGTTAGGAGTTCAAGACCAGCCTGGTCAACATGGCGAAACGCTGTCTCTACTGAAAATACAAAATTAGCTGGGTGTGGTGGTACATGCCTGTAATCTCAGCTACTTAGGAGGCTGAGGCAGGAGAATTGCTAGGACCCGGGAGGCGGAGGTTGCAGTGAGCCAAGATCGCGCCACTGCAATCCAGCTTGGGTGACAGAGCAAGACTCCATATATAAAAGAAAAAAAAAATTGTTTTGCGTGCACTCCCACACTCTAGCAGGAATGGAGGGAAGCCATTGCTGATCCTACTTCATAAGGGACCTCGCAGAATTCTGCCAGCTAACTCAGACAGTGGTCATAGGTTGGAAGAAGCTGCCAACTAAAATAAGCAATCTAATCTACAGTATGTATAAACCCCATTGATCAGAAATGAGAGGTGAGCAGGATGCAGGCTCTTGCCACAGAGGCAGCAGCTGGGAGCCCCTGCTTTGCAGGCAAACCGGGAGGGGTGTGGCCTGGAAGCCTTGGTCTTTGTCTTGGGCTGGAGAACTTACAACCTGGGGCAGTTTTGCATTCTGAGTGCAGACTGCCTGGGACCCAGCCAGCTGTTGCCAGAAGTCTGTGAGTGTGAGACCCAATATGTTAAGAAAGTGAGTGCTGGGTGGGTCTCCCTGCTGCCTGTTACCCCTCTCCCCTCCCTGAGGATTCTTTTATGCGACAGAGGCAGTTCCACTGCTCCATGGAACATTACACCAGTGGCAGGGGAACTGCCCTTGGATCCCTACTGGGGTCACAGCCTGAGTCCGCACCTGGTGAGCCAGAGTGAGGACTTGCCTGATCCAGGCCCCACAGGCTATGCCCCTATGCCCATCTTGGTAGCCTAACGCCACAGATAGGGACTTTAGGGAGTTCCATGACCCTTCCCATTGCCTGGGATATGAGTGTTTCCCCAGGGCAATGTAAGCCAAGTATAAATCCCCATGGTCACCACTGCATCTGGCTCTCTCCTGCTAGTGCCACCTCACTGTGAATCCTACTGCTCCTCTGAATTTGCCTATCCTGTGCAGCTGTCTCAAGCCAGTCTGGTGCTGGGGGATATTTGCAAGGGATCTAGTGATAGGAAGACACAAGGGTTGAAGGTACTTGAGCAGAACAAACTTCCACAATGGGTACGCATCCAGTATGGCGCCCACTACTACAGCTTAGGACCAGAAAGGGAAGGGACCTTGTCTGAGGAAGCTAATGGCCTCAACAAGTCCCTAAATTGCAGTTGGAGGTCAACTGACACAGCCCTCTACAATGTCTGCTAACATAATAACACAGTGCTCAGGAAGGAGAAAACTTTTACATGACCTCAGCTAGCACCACTACTCATACCACTCAGGCTGTTCAGGAGGCCTTGGGCCTGTTCATGTGCCCAGTACATTACTACTACATCTAGCAATTGAGAAAGTCATTGCACTAAGGCTACTTATAACCAAGGAAATCTTACAGAGTTCATGCCACTCCCCTACTGTCACCATCAGAGCTGGTGCTTGCACAGGCCCCTTTGAGATGAGAGGACAGGTCAGCCTTGTCCAGCTCCACCCAACATCACCCACCTCTGCAGCTAAGAGCGGGGCCCAAACCACTACACATCCCACAGACCTGTCCACAGCCGGAAGCACTAAAGAGCTTCTCCAGATGGTTGCCTAGAGATGCTGGTAACCAATTCTCCTCAGAAGGAAGAAACAAAATCACAAATAAATAGTCACATCCCAAATACAGTGTTACAAGGAGAGGGCTGGAGTCCATTGGAGAATTCACTGGAAGGATCCACAACACGCACACAAAAGATAGTAACAAGAAGCTGGCAGAGTATCAAATCCTGAGAGATTTAGTATTCTGTGGAAAGGGTATTCTCTAGTCTTTGACTGCTAGTATCTAAACTCAAGGAGAACTTTTCTGCCCTCATGAGTCCAAATGCTGGAGTGGGCTGCAATCTGGGGACTTCTTGGGTCCTTGCTCACACAAAGTCCCCTCCCTTTCCCACTGGTCCTGAGTTGTAGTAACAGGCACCATACTGGGCGTGCATCCATTGTGATCTTTTGTTTTGCTTAAGGACCTTCAGCCCTTGTGTCTTCCCCATGACTATATCCCTTGCCGAAATTCTCCAGCACAGGCCTGGATTATGGCAGTCCCTGAGGCGGCTAAACCCAGATAAGCAGCCGGATTCACAGTAGTCTGGCCCACACAGATCACCACTCCCACAGGAACAGGCAGTTCACCACACCAAGGGAACGCTCCTTGGGACAAAAGAAACCAAAGTATGAACCTTGAGTACCACGACTTCCCACCTGTGGGAAGTTTCTTTCAGCAGAGGAACAGGTGCAGTACAGGGCTCAGTGGGGAAAGACTAAGGTTCTACCCTAGCAGTGGAGGAGCCACGGTGCTTGTGAAGGGGTTTCTCCTCCCTCTTGTCCAACACTGCAGATACAGCTGGGGCTTCTCCCACAGGAGCTCGGTGAAGGTAGACCTACGGAGGACCTTTCTCAAGCACTTTGGGGTGACTGCATCCCCTTGGGAGGAGTGCCCTCTGGGCTCAGGCTTTCATGAGAGATAAGAGTCCCACTGTCTCTGGACGTGGAATGTCAGTGTTCCTGCAGATGGACAGAGGTGCTTGTCTGATCTAAATATCTAGAATATAGGGACGGGGGGTGGGGGAGGCATGACAGGGAGGTTGCTTTCCTGCTGGCCTGGTAGTGAAGCTGAGGTGGCTCCCTCCCCTCCTGCAGTGAAGACCTCAGTGCATTTCACTGGGACCCCACTCCCCCGCCCCGAAAAGCTGCCTCTGTCAAGGCTGAGACTTTTGTCCACCACTGGGGTACTGCATATACCCACCACCTGCTTCAGCTGCAGCTGGTTTTCACCCATGGGCGCCTCCTACTGGTCTGAAGGCTGAACTACTCAACCTAGCGAGAAAAAGACTTGGGAAGTAGAGTAGTGCACATTACTGGGGAAAAGGATAAGTTTCCTGAGACCTCTGCCATTCTGGCCCCACAGGAGACAGTGAACCTTCCCACACATTAAGTACACTGCTACTAAAACCAGCACCCGAGAAAGCCATCGCACACAGATTCTCTATAACCAAGAAACTCAACAGAGACTTTGCCACTGAAAACACCCAGAGCTGAAGCTAGGTGACCACATATGATACACGCTCAAGTCACATCCTCACGGGGGAAAAAAAAATAGAACCCAGTCAAATCAAAAGTAAATTCAATAATAATAAGAAGAAGAAATAGTTTATCCAGATGGGAAGAAACCAGAAAAATGATTCTGGCAATATGAAAAAACAGTTTTATTTACAATACCACCCCCTCCCCAATACACACTAACTCTCCAGCAATGGATCCAAAACAAAATGAAATCCTTGAAATACCAGATAAAGAAGTCAAAATGTTCATCATGAAGTTACTCAATGAGATTCAAGAGAAAGTTGAAACCAATATAAAGAAATTAAAAAAAAATACAGGATATGAATGAAATTTTCTAGAGAGGTCAATATTAAAATAAATAAAAAAAAGAACTTCTGGAAATGAAGGACTCACTTAAGGAGTTACGAAATACAGTGGAAAGTTTTAACAACAGACTAGACCAAGTAGAAGAAAGAATTTCAGAGTCTGAAGACAAGGCTTTCAAATTAAACCAGTCAGACAAAAATTAAGAAAAAAGAATACAAAGAAACAAACAAAATCTCCAGGAAATACGAGACTATGTAAAACATCCAAATCTAAGAATCAAAGTTGTTCCTCAGGGAGAAGAAAAAGCCAAAAGTTTAGAAAACCTACTTCAAGGAATAATTTAGAAAAACTTCCCTAATCTTGCTAGAGATTTAGACATCCAAATACCAGAATCTCAAAAAACTCCTGGGAGATTCAGTGAAAAAAGGAGATCACCAAGGCATATATGGTCATCAGGCTATCTAAAGTCAATGCAAAGGCAAGAATTCTAAGAGCAGTGAGATAAAAGTATCAAATAAATGATAAAGGAAAAACTATCAGACTAACTTCTCAGCTGAAATCTTACAAGCCAGAAGGGATTCAGGTCCTATCTTTAGTCTCCTCAAACAGAACAACTGTCAGATAAGAATTCTGCATAGAGCAAAACTAAATTTAAGAAATGAAGGCAAAATAAAGATTATCAAAGAAAAGCAAATGCTGAGGGAATCCATTACTAGTAGGCCAGCCCTATAAGAAATGCTCAATGGAGTTCTAAACATCTAAATGAAAGGGCTAGGCTAGGTGTGGTAGCTCACGCCTGTAATGTCAGCACTTTGGGAGGCCGAGGCAGGTGGATCACTTGAGGTCAGAAGTTCAAGACCAGCCTGGCCAACATGGGTGAAACACCGTCTTTACTAAAAATACAAAAATTAGCTGGGTGTGGTGGCATGCACCTGTAAGTCCCAGCTACTTGGGAGGCTGAGGTGGGAGAATCGCTTAAGCCTGGGAGGCAGAGGTTGTAGTGAGTCAAGATCATGCCACTGCACTCCAGCCTGGGTGACAGAGTGACTCTGTCCCAACAAATACACACATAGGCAAGTACATAAATGAAAGTGCTGATAACAATAACACAATAAAGAAAGCAAAGCAACTAGGTAACAATCAATATGATAACTGCAAGAGTAGCTCACATAGCAATACTATTTTTAAATGTAAATGGTGTAATGCCCCACTTAAAAGATACAGATTGGCAGAATGGATTTTAAAAAACACAGACCAAACATCTGCTGCCTTCAAGAGACCCACCTAGCCCATATAAAGATTTTTGTAGACTCAAGGAAAGATATGAAAAAAAATATATTACACACAAATGGAAACCAAAAGAGAGTAGGAGTAGCTATTATTATATGAGAAAAAACAGGCTTTAAACAAAAAACAATAAAAAGACAAAGAAAGTCATTATATTATAACAAACAGAACAATTCATCAAGAAGATATAACAATTCTAAATACATATGTACCTAACACCGGAGCACCCACAGTCATCAAACAAATTCTACTAGACCTAAGAAGAGAGGTAGACAGCAAGACAATAATAGTAGGAGACTTTAACACTCCATTGACAGCACTACATAGATCACTGAGGTAGAATGTCAACAAAGAAATACTGGATATAAACTGGACTCTAGAATAAATGGACCTAACAGACATTCACAAACATTCGACCTGAAAACTGCAGGGTATACATTCTTATCAGCACATGGAACATTTTCCAAGATAGACCGTGTGACAGGACACAATACAAATCTCAATAAATTTAAAAAATCAAAATCATACCAAGTGTCTTCTTAGACTACAGCAGAATAAAACTAGAAATTAATTCGAAGAGGAACTCTCAAAACTATACAAATACATGAAAATTAAACCATATGCTCCCGAATGATTTTTGAGCCAACAATAAAATCAAGATGAAATTTTAAAAAATTTTGAAATGAATAACAACAGTGACACAAGTTACCCAAATTCCTGGGATACAGCAAAAGCAGTGCTATGAGAAAAGTTTATAATGCTAAATGCCTACATCAAAAAGACAGAAAGATCAAAGAATGGCAACATAATGCCATGCCTCAAGAAACTAGAGAAACAACAAACCAAACCTAAAGTTAGCAGAAGAAAAACAACAGAGATCAGAGCAGAACTAAATGAAAATGAAACCAAAAGACAATACAAAGGATCAATGAAACAACAGGTTGGTTCTTTGAAAACATAAACAAAAATGACAGATCACTAGCTAATCAAGAAAAGAAGAGAGAAGATTCAAACCAGTTGAATCAGAAATGAAAATGCAGCAATTATAACTGATACCACAGAAATACAAAAGATCATGCAAGACTACTATGAACACTTCTATGTGCACAAGCTAGAAAATCTACAGGAAATGGAAGATTCCTAGAAACACACAGCCTCCTAAGCTTGAATCAAGAAGATAAAGAAATCTTGAGCTGATCAGTAATAAGGCGTGAGATTGAATTAGTAACAAAACATCTCCCAACAAGATAAAGCCTAGGATCAGACATAGTCACAGCTGAATTCTACCAGAAATTTCAAAGAACTGGTACCAATCCTAGTGAAGCTATTCCAAAAGACAGAGCAAGAGGGAATCCTCCCTCACTCATTCTACAAAGTTGGTATCACCCTGATACCAAAGCAAGGAAAGGACATAACAACAAAAAAGAACTACAGACCAACATTCCTAATGAATACAGATGCAAAAAGCCTCAATAAAATACTAGCAAACTGAATCCAACAGCACATTGAAAAGATAATTCACCCTGATCAACTGGGCTTCATCCCCCAGATACAAGGATGGTTCAACAAATGCAAGTCAATAAATTGATTCGTCACATAAACAGAATTAAAAACAGAAACCATATGATTATTTTAAAAGATGCAGAAAAAGCATTCAATAAAATCCAGCATCCCTTCATGATAAAAACCCTGAACAAACTAGGCATAGAAGAAATATACCTTAAAATTACAAAAGCCCAAATAAGACAAATCCACAGCCAACACCATACTGAATAGGGAGAAGTTGAAAGCATTTCTCCTGAGAACTAGAACAAGACAAGAATGCCTGCTTTCATCACTTCTATTCAACATAGCACTGGAAGTCCTAGCCAGAGCAATCAGGCAAAAGAAAGAAATAAAGGGCATGTAAACTGAAAAACAGGAAGTCAAACTATCTCTGTTTACTAATATGATTTTTATACCTAGAAAACTCTAAAGACTCTTCCAAAGGAGTCCTAGATTTTATAAATTCAGTAATGTCTCAGGTTACAAAATCAAAGTACATAAATCCATAGCACTGCTATGTATCAATAACGAACAGGCTGAGAATCACATCAATAAATCAATCCCATTTACAATAGTTGCGAAGAAAAAAAAGAACTACAAAACAGTGATGAAAGAAATCAAAGATGACACAATGGAAAAACATGCCATGCTCAGGGATTGGAAGAATCAATATTGTGAAACTGACAATACTGCCCAAATCAATCTATAGATTCAATGCAACTCCTCTCAAAATACTAATTATTTTTTCACAGGTCATTTTTCACAGAATTAGAAAAAAATAATCCTAAGGTTCATATGCAACCAAAAACCATTCTGAGTAGTCAAAGTAATCCAAAGCAAAAAGAAGAAACCTGGAGGCATCACATTACCTGACTTAAACACTACAAGGCTATAGTAACTAAAACAGTACACAAATAGACACACAAAGCCTCTCCCAACATGGCGGCCTCAACAATACCAGTTTCCAGTGTGATCTATTATTGACCTTCAAGAACTAAGCAAAAAAGAATAATAAGAAGGGGAAAACTATCTCCCTCACAGACTTTCTGGCTGAGGATGGGGGGACTGGTAGAGGAAGCACCTATGTTTCTAAGCCAGTCAGCTGGGCTGATGAAACAGATGACCTGGAAGGAGGTAACAGTAATGATGAAGATGTGTATAGGGCACCTCCAATTGACCGTTCCATCCTTCTCACTGCTTCACGGGCTGCTCGGGAACCCAATATCAACTGGAGCCATATTCCCAAATTGCTACCCTACATTGCTTTTCTAGGGAACCTACCCTATGATGTGACAGAAGAGTCCATTAAGGAATTCTTTAGAGGATTAAATATCAGTGCAGTGCGTTTAACACATGAACCCAGCAATCCAGATAATTTGAAAGGTTTGGTTATGCTGAATTTGAGGACCTGGATTCCCTGTTCAGTGCCCTGAGTCTCAATGAAGAGTCTCTAGGTAACAAGATAATTCGAGTGGACATTGCTAATCAAGCACAGGATAAAGACGGGGCGATCGTTCTTATGGCTGTGACAGAAATTGGGATTGTGACAAAACAGATACAGACTGGAGGGCTCGTCCTGCCACAGACAGCTTTGGTGACTACTCACCTAGAAGAGGTGATGACAGCTCTGGAGACAAGTATTGAGATCGTTATGATTCGGACCGGTATCGTAATAAGTATCAGGAAGGCCCACCCAGGGATATGGATCGATATGGTGGCCGGGAACGCTGTGATGACCAAGGCGGCAGAGATTATGATAGAGGTTATGATTCCCAGATAGGCAATGGCAGAAAAGCATTTAGCAGTGGGTACTGCAGGGATGATGACTACACAGAAGGTGGGGACCGCTATGAAGACTGATCCAACAGACAGGATGATTGGTCGTGGAGCTCCAGGGATGATTACCCTCGGGATGATTACAGGCGTGATGACAGAGGTCCCCCCCAAAGACCCAGACTGAATCTAAAGCCTCGGAGTACTACTAAGCAAGATGATTCCTCTGCTAGTACCTCCCAGTTCAGTCGAGCTGCTCCTATCTTTGGAGGGACAAAGCCCACTGACACAGGTGCTAGAGAAAGAGAAGTAGAAGAATGGCTACAGAAGGAACAAGAAGTTGCAGCGTCAGCTGGATGAGCCAAAACTAGAACGATGGCTTCGGGAGAGACACCCAAGCTGGCGAAGTGAAGAAACTCAGGAACAGGAACGGTTGAGGACAGGAAGTGAGTCATCACAGACTGGGACCTCTGTCACATCCAGCAGAAATGCATGAAGGAGAGTGAGAAGTTTCTAGAAAATGAAACACCCAATAAGGAGGAAGACTGTCACTCTCCAGCTTCTAAACCTTCCAAACCTGATCAGCCCCTAAAGGTAATGCCAGCCAGTCCACCAAAGGAGAACACTTGGGTGAAGTGAAGTTCTAACCCTCCTACTCGATTTCAGAGCTCAGACACAGAGCAGCAATCCCTACAAATGTTGGGGGAAAAGTTGCTCCAGCTCAACTATCTGAGGAAGGAATGAAATAAAGCAGATGGGATGAATGTCCCAAAAGCCAAACTGGGAACTCTAGCCATGGTCCAGGAGACAGAGGGAACAAAGACCACTGGATGGAGTCAGACATGAAAGATGGCAAAAAGGATCAAGAGTCCAGATCTGTACCTGAGCCAAAGAAACCTGAGGAAAATCCAGCTTCCAAGTTCAGTTCTGCAAGCAAGTATGCTACTGTCTCCATTGATGGTGAAAATGAAAACAAGAGAGAAGATAACGCTGAATAGACCTCAACATCCTGGGCTTTCTCCTACTTTCTCTCCACCCTGGAACATTCGAGAGCAAATCAAACCTCTATCCAGCCAAGACAAAATAAAACTCACCATCTCCTGGAAAAAAAAAAAAGACACAGAGACCAATGGAACAGAATAAACAGCCCAGAAAAAAGCCAAATACCTAAAACCAACTCATCTTTAGAAAAGCACATAAAATCGCACACTGGGGAAAGAACACTCTATTCAATAAATGGTGCTAGGAAAATTGAACAACAACATGCAAAGAATGAAACTGGATCCCTATCTTTCTCTATATACAAAAATTAACTCAAGACGGATTAAAAACATAAGTCTAAAACTTGAAATCATAAAAATTCTAGAAGAAAACCTGGGAAAACTCTTCTGGACATTGGCCTAGGCAAAGAACTTATGACTAAGACCCCAAAAGCAAATGTAACAAAAATAAATAAATGACATGTAACTAAACTACCATTGGATCCAGCAATCCTGCTACAGGGTATCTACAGTGTCCATAAGGAACTCAAGCAAATCAGCAAGAAAGGAACAATCCCATTAAAAAGTGGGCAAATGACAAGAACAGACATTTCTCAAAAGATATACAAATGGCCAACCAACATGAAAAAAATGCCACTAATGTCAGTAACCATCAGGGAAATGCATATCAAAACCACAGTGAGATACCTCCTTGCCCCAGCCAGAATGGCCATTATTAAAAAGTCAAAAAACAACAGATATTTGTGTGGATGCAGTGAAAAGGGAACATTTATACGCTATTGATGGGAATGAAAGTACAATATTTATGAAAGACAGTATGGAAATTTCTCCAAGAACTAAAAGTAGATCTACCATTCGATCCAGCAATCCCACTACTGGATATCTCCCAAAGGAAAAAAAGTCATCATATAAAAAAGATACCTGCATGTGTATGTTTATCACAGCACATTTCAAAATTATAAAGATGTGGAATCAACTCAAGTGCCTATCAACCCATAAGTGGATTTTGAAAAATGTGACACACACACACACACATATACACACACATACCATGGAGTGCTACTCAGCCAAAAAAAAAAAGAATGAAATAATATCTTTTGCAGCAACTTGGATGCAATTGGGGGCCTCATCCTAAGTGAAGCATCTCAAGAATGAAAAACCAAATACCATATGTTCTCCCTTATAAGTGGGAGCTAAACGAAGGGTACACAAAGACATACAGAGTGGTATAGTGGACACTGGAGGCTCAGAAGGCGGGAGGGTGGGAGGGCGTTGAGGGATAAATAATTACCTACTGAGTACAATGTACATTATTTGGGTGATGGGTACCCTTAACACCCAGACTTCCCCACTATAAAATTCATTCATGTAACCAAAAGCCATTTCTATCCCTAAATAGAAATACAATTTAAAAAACAAAAAGTAAAAAAGAAAGTAGGGTTCAAATATTTGAAAAGAATGTTAAACCTACTCTGTGCTCTAGAAATGGAAAAACAAAGTCTGAATGACAGCACATCTGTTTACAGCATGGTTTCCTGAATATTTTAAGCACACTGATAAGACCTAATGCTCAGAAAAAAATGATTCCCTTGAAAATATTACTACTTATTGACAATATACCTGGTCATCCAAGAGCTCTAATGGAGATGCACAAGGAGATTAATGTTTTCATTTCTGCTAACACAACATTCATCCTGCAGTCCATGGCTCAAGGAGTAATCTTACTTTCAAGCCTTATTATTTAAGAAATGTCTTGCAAGGCAATAGGTGCCATAGATAGTGATTCCTCTGATGGATTTGAGCAAAGTAAATTGAAAATCTGGGAAGGACTCACCATTCTAGATGCCACTAAGAACATTCAAGATTCATGAGAGGAAGTCAAAATGTCAGTATTAACAGGAGTTTGGAAGAAGCTGATTCCAACTGTCATGGATAAGTGTGAGGAGTTCAAGACTTCAATGGAAGAAGAGCAAGCAGATGTGGTGGAAATACCAAAAGAACCAGAATTAGAAGTGGACCCTAAAATGAGACTAAATTCCTGTAACCTCATGATAAAACTTGAATGGATGAGGAATTAATTCTTATGGATGAGAAAAGAAAGTGGTTCTTGAGATGAAATTTACTCCTGGTAAAGAGCTGTGAATATTAATGAGTTGACAACAAAGGATTTGGAATACTTCATATATTTAGCCGATAAAGCAGTGGCAGGGTTTGAGAGGACTGACTCCGATTTTGAGAGAAGTTCTAATGCGGATAAAATGCTATCAAACAGCATCATATGTTACAGAGAAATCTATTGTGAAAGGAAGAGTCATTCAATGTGGCAAACTTCACTGTTGTTTTATTTTGAGAAATTGTCACAGCCATTCCAATCTTCAGCAACCACCAGCCTGATCAGTCAGCAGCCAACAAGACTGAGGCAAGACCTTCCATAAGCAAAAATTTACAACTCACTGAAGGCTCAGATGACTGTTAGCATTTTTAAGCAATAATGTATTTTTAACTAAGGCAAAGTCCTTTTTCCAAGATGGACACCCACAGTGACAAAACCACATCACTGGAGGGTGCTGATCTCACCCTGCTGATTCTCAACTCAAAATAGGCTGGAGGAGGCAGAAGCTACATCTCTTTTTGTTCAGCAATTTGTTGCTTTTGTCTACCAAGTGCAGGAAATCCTTTAAGATAAAAAATAAAATATTGCTGAATAACCTGTGGACAGCTAGTTATGTGGACAAAGTGGGGAATGGCCACATCTCTACTGGGCTGGCCCATGGCGAGCTTCATGGCCACATTTTGGACTCTGAAGATTACCAGCTGTGGGTCACTTCTGGCATGAAAAAGGCCCCATGTCCACTCGCTGGGCATGCATTCTCACGGAATTAAAATAAGCCATCCCCAAGCCACTATACTCCCGCCACAGGGACAGGGAACTCCACCTCTCCTTCCACCTTTCAGGAGCCCTTCTTTTGGCAGGGTTCTAACACTTGCCAGGACAATCTGTGCACGACTCTACCAGCCTTAAAGCTGGGCCAGCTCTTTGGAGCTTCTCTCACAGATGTTTGTGAGAATGACAACATACCCACCCCTCTCTGGATATGCCTTTTAAAATCAACCAAAGGGCCACTCAACAGAGGGTATCTTCAGAAAATCGGCAAATATAAAATCATATCGAACCCTAAAGGAGAAACTAAATTCTGGAGATAAAGTGAACTTGGACAATGAGTCTATTCTTCTGGAAACATCATTCTTAAATGAAAGAATATCCAAGGAAGTATATTTTCATCCAATCTCTATGATGAATGGCTTAGTGTATTCATCAAGGGAATGAATAGGAGAAAATAATTGCTATCCAGAGGCTTTTAGACCAGCTGCCAAAAGCCAGTGTTGTTCTCTTGAGATACCTTTTTGGAGTGTACACATAGAACATTCCTCACCCAATCAGATAATAGCCTATCATTTATCAGCATGTATAGCCCCAAGCATTCTTCAGCTGTCTACTTCCTGCAGCTCAAAACTAGAAAATGAATTCACAAAAAGTCCAGTGTGATAACTCTGATTTTAAAAAAGAGAATTCAAAAAAAAGGTTTCTCTTGTACAATTTCTCATTGAAAACTGCCTCATGATATTTGGAAAAGACATCACTTCCCACTTTGGGAAGAACTCAGAGTTGTGATAACAGCCAGAAGGCTTCAGTGAAAACAGAGCAACCTCTTTAATCCAAGCCAGTAAGAGTCACGGTGGTTTACAAGAAAATCACAACTCTAGAATGATGCCCAGGCCCATCTGGAATGGGTCCACCCAGCTACCTGTCCAGTTACTGAAGATTCAAAT
The DNA here is from genome assembly GCF_047675955.1 of Chlorocebus sabaeus. Classification (NCBI taxonomy): domain Eukaryota; kingdom Metazoa; phylum Chordata; class Mammalia; order Primates; family Cercopithecidae; genus Chlorocebus; species Chlorocebus sabaeus. The sequence goes on along the minus strand of NC_132908.1, from coordinate 44,396,690 downwards.
CTCCATAGGCCCATTTGACTCTTCCTTTTCTTTCATTTCCTTAAGTGTTCCACTGAGAACAATTTTCCCAAAATGTCTGCAGAATTTGGATTAAATCCTCAGGTTCTTTCCAAAAATAAGTAAATTTCTTGGCAAAAGAATGAACATGTGGCACCTTAAACTAAGACAACCACTGTGGATCATGTTTTTAAATCACTTGTTTTCAGTTGAACACTGAACGAGCACCTTCCAACATCCCAGCTCATCCCATTTTCCTTTTCCTTATCCCATATATACATATTTGCAAAAATCTTCCCATAAAATATACCTTCTATCTTTCCATCCCTATCATATTGTATTATTACTTTTCCATTGATATAAAATAAATGTATACATTTTGGAGTAAAAAAGAATTCTACAGTTTTAACTCTTACATATAGGTCTTTGATCTATTTCATATTAATTTTTGTATATGGTGTGAAATAGGGGTCAGATTCATTCCTCTGCATGTGGACATCCAGTTGTCCTAGCACTATTTGTTGACAACTATCCTTTTCCCCTGAATTGTCTTTGCACATTTGTAAAAATCGATTGACTACAGATGTGTGGATTTATTTCTGTACTCTTATTTCTGTTTCCCCGATCTCCTTGTCCTTATGCCAGAACCACACTATTCTAATTATTGTAGCTTTGTAGTAAGTTTTGAAATTGAAAAGTGTGAGTCCAATCTTGTTCTTTTTCGATGTTGTTTTGGCTAGTCTGGTTCCCTTACCTTTCCATGTGAAGCTCATCAATTTCTGCAAAAAAGACAGTTGGATTTTTTACATAGATTACATAAACATAGGATGTCTTTCCATTTATTTAGGTCTCCTTTAATATCTCTTAACATTTCTTTGTAGTTTTCAATGTATAAGTACAAGAACCTATGCAAGTGTTACACTTATTTTGTTAATCCCCTCTACTTTTAAGATGAGGAAACAAGATCAGAGCAGCTTTAAAATCCATCCTTACTTCTGCTCTTTGGTGAAAACTTTGTACCCTACTAGCATCTATGCTGACCAATTTACCCTGATTTTCAAGAGCAATTGAGCCAATAATCTGGATTTAAGATAGTATCCTAATGAATCTAATCTGCAGCCTAGCATATCACTGCCAGTGAAGGTTCCCTGCCAGTGAAGGAAGTACTTGATGCTTCCACAGGTTAAACAAATTTCATGACAATTCACATGTACTGCTAGCATACTAATGGCAGCAGGCTCTTTGCAGGTCCAAAGTTGTTTTAGAGAGAAATAACAAGGGCTGGAACCTAAAGGAATAAAATCCAAGTGAAGGACCTGTGGTGGTTTAAAGCATGTCTGAAATTCTTTGACACTCCTCCCCATCAAGAGGTGGAGTCTAATATCCCCTGCTAGAATACAGACCGGTCTTAGTGACTCCAACAGATAGGATGTGGTGGAATTTACACTGCATGACTTCCGAGCCTAGGTCACAGATAAGAAAACAGCTCCCACCTAACTCTCTGCCTTGGATTCTGGGCCTTGGAACCCAGCCACTGTGCTGTGAGAAAGCCTATATGGAAAAACTTCACATAGGCCTTCCAGGGGACAAGTCCTGCCAAGGTCTTAGTCAACACTCAGATACCCAAGTGACAAAGCCTTCAAGATAAGCCCAGCCCCAGTCACAATGATGACAAACACATTAGAGACCCTGAGCACACAAACTGCCCAGCTTAACTCAGTCTACCATCTTAATAATAAATAATAATGTAAGACAATAATAATAAAAGATTGTTGTTGCTTTATGCCTCTAAGTTTGGGTTTATTTGCAACAATTTGGGTTATTATTTGCAACAATAGGTAACTGGAAAAAAAATCTAAGTCAGATTGCAAACTCTACCAAGTACCCAGAACAATTAGGCCAATCATAATTTTGCATACTGTAAAATAGCAACCAAATTACCATAGTAGCTGAACAAGAATTTTAGAGCCTTAGACCCTAAGGGTTAGAAAAGTCCCTTGGGGTTGTATATTTGGACTGTTTGTGTAAAAACATTCATTGTTAACTGGCTTTCTTCCTTAAGAATATGTTCCTGATGACCCAGGAGCTCCCTTAGGCTCCAATGCACAAAAATTTACATTCAGTTAACCCAGTAATACCAGAAAAATTCCTCCTACAGTATGAGGTACATATTTTATTAAATATTTACAATATTTTGAAATGTAAAGAGAAAATAACTTATTCAAAAGGCAAACACACATGAAATTCAGTACTTAGAAACACAATGTAGCTAGCCCAAGGTTCTGTCTTTAATGGTACAAAAAAACAGCTATGGGATGAATTTGGAAATTGTCACCTAAATGTGGCATTTTAAAAGAAACAAGCCTGGGCACGGTGGCTCATGCCTGTAATCCCAGCACTTTGGGAGGCCGAGGTGGGCGAGATCACTTGAGGTCAGGAGCTCAAGACCAGCCTGGCCAACATGGCAAAATCCTGTCTATACTAAAAACACAAAAATTATCCAGGCTTGGTAGCACATGCCTGTAATCCCAGACTAGAGAAGAGACTTGCTTGAACCCGGGGGCAGAGGTTGCAGTAAGCCAAGATCGCACCACTGCACTCTAGCCAGAGCAACAGAGTGAGACTCTGTTTCAAAAAAACAAAAAACAAAAACAAACAAAAAACAAAAAGAAACAAATACTGTACCTGAACTAGAGTAAAATTCACAAATATGTTAATTTATTATCCACTAGTTATTCAAATATCTGGCAACAGCAAGCTATTTAGAAACCCAACCACAATCATAACATGATCTTACATTTTAATGGCAATTTCTATTGTTGGCAATATACATTGTTGTAAGAATTTAAAAATATTTTAAGGGTACAAGACACTCTCAGGAAACTAAATTATTCTATTATTAGCTATTGAACATATTAATAGTAGATGACTAATATCAACAGAATGTTTGCTGATTTGATTATTGCAAGATAGTACCTTAACATCTTTATTCTAATATTCACTGAAGAGAGCTAAAATAAAGCAACATTTGTTTGAGAGATAGTGATTTGTTGCATAAATCAAAGCTGTTATAGAAAAGATAGGTCTTACTATTTAATTTCACACCTACCATGTAATTCACAAAAGTAACTGGCAGGCATGAGAACTAAATTCACAATCTTCTGCTCATTAACACTGTTTTAAATCCCTGAGCTACCCAATCATATTTCCTAGAAGAACAAGGACTTCACGGTACTATAGTTTGTTCAGTATGGCAAAGATACATAAAGTGAAGCAGAATGGTTGGACGGTAGCTTCTATCATAGTTCCATGATGAAAATATAAAAAATGACTTAAGAAGACTAAGTCATTACTTTAAGTGATAAGCACCATATGGAATAAAAGGGTCACTGAAAGCTTCTTAAACTGAGTAAAGTGGTGCTATGATTGTTATTTATCTGATATTTTAGTGATGGCTTTCTTTATTAGAAAAGCCAAGAGAATAGAATATAAAACCACTTTAAAAAGCTAAAAAAGTCAGGAGTCTGGCAAGATGGCCAAATAGGAACAGCTCTGGTCTGCAACTCCCAGCAAGACCAAAGCAGAAGGCGAGTGATTTCTGCATTTTCAACTGAAGTATCTGACTTATCTCACTGGGACTGGTTAGACAGTGGGTGCAGCCCACTGAGAGCAAGCTGAAGCAGGGTGGGGCGTCATCTCTCGGGTAATGCAAAGCATCAGGGAACTCCCTCCCCTAGCCAAAGGAAGCCATGAGGGACTACGCCGTGAGGAATGGTACACTCTGGCCCAGATACTAAGCTTTTTCCACAGTCATTGCAACGCACAGACCAGGAGATTCCCTTGGGTGCCACCAGGGCCCTGGGTTTCAAGCACAAAACTGGCTAGCCATTTGGGAAGACAGCGAGCTAGCTGCAGCAGCTTTTTTCATACCTCAGTGGCACCTGGAATGCCAGGGAAACAGAACCATTCACTCCCCTGGAAAGGGGGCTGAAGCCAGGCCACCAAGTGGTCTAGCTCAGCAGATCCCACCCCCACGGAGCCCAGCAAGCTAAGATCCACTGGTGTGAAATTCTCATTGCCAGTACAGCAGTCTGAAGTCTACCTGGGACGCTCCAGCTTGGTGGGGAAAGGGGCATCCACCATTAATTACTGAGGCTTCAGTAGGTGGTTTTCCCCTCACAGTGTAAACAAAGCCATGGGGAAGTTCCAACTGGGCGGAGCCCACCACAGCTCAGCAAAGTCACTGTAGTCAGACTACCCCTCTAGATTCCTCCTCTCTGGGTAGGGCATCTCTGAAAAAAAGGCAGCAGCCGCAGTCAGGGGCTTATAGATAAAACTTCCATCTCCCTGGGACAGAGCACCTGGGGGAAGGGGCAGCTGTGGGCACAGTTTCAGCAGACTTAAATGTCCCTTCCTGCCAGCTCTGAAGAGACCAGCAGGCCTCCCAGCACAGCATTCGAGCTCTGCTAAGGGTCAGACTGCCTCCTCAAGTGGGTTCCTGACCCTTGTGTCTCCTGATTGGGAGACATCTCCCAGCAGGGGCCGACAGACATCTCATACAGGAGAGCTCCAGCTGGCATCTGGTGGGTGCCCCTCTGGGACAGAGCTTCCAGAGGAAGAAACAGGTGGCAATCTTTGCTATTCTGCAGCCTCTGCTGGTGATACCCATGCAAACAGGGTCTGGAGTGAACCTCCAGCAAAGTCCAGCAGACCTGTGGTAGAGGGGCCTGACTGTTAGAAGCAAAACTAGCAAACAGAAGGGAATAGCATCAATATCAACAAAAAGGACGTCCACTCAGAAACCCCATCCGAAGGTCACCAACATCAAAGACTAAAGGTAGATAAATCCACGAACATGGGGAGAAACCAGTTCAAAAGGCTGAAAATTCCAAAAACCATTCGCCTCTTCTCCTCCAAAGGATCACAACTCCTTGCCAGCAAGGGAACAAAACTGGATGGAGAATGAGTCTGATGAACCTACAGAAGTAGGCTTCAGAAGGTGGGTAATAACAAAGTCCTCCAAGCTAAAGGAGCATGTTCTAACCCAATGCAAGGAAGCTAAGAACTTTGAAAAAAGGTTAGAGGAATTGCTAACTAGAATAACCAGCTTAGAGAAGAACATAAATTACCTGACAAAACTGAAAAACACAGCACAAGAACTTCATTACACATACACAAGTATCAATAGCTGAATCAATCAAGCAGAAGAAAGGATATCAGAGACTGAAGATCAATTTAATGAAATAAAGTGAGAAGACAAGATTAGAGGAAAAACAATGAAAAGGAATGAACAAAGCCTCCAAAAAATATGGGACTATGTGAAAAGACCAAACCTATGTTTAGCTGGTGTACCTGAAAGTGATGGGGAGAATGGAACCAGGCTGGAAAACACTCTTCAAGATATTATCCAGGAGAACTTCCCCAACCTAGCAAGACAGGCCAACATTCAAATTCAGGAAATACAGAGAACACCACAAAGATACTCCTTGAGAAGAACAACCCCTAGACACATAATCGTCAGACTCACCAAGATTGAAATGAAGGAAAAAATGTTAAGGGCAGCCAGAGAGAAAGGCTGGGTTACCCACAAAGGGAAGCCCATCAGACTAACAGCAGATCTCTCTACAGAAACCCTACAAGCCGGAAGAGAGTGGGGACCAATATTCAACATTCTTTGTTTTATTTTTGTGTTTTTTTGTTTTGTTTTTGTTTTTGAGACGGGGTCTTGCTCTGTCGCGGTGGCACAATCTCAGTTCACTGAAACCTCCACCTCCTGATTTCAATGGGTTCAAGCAATCCTCTGCCTCAGCCTCCCGAGTGGCTGGGATTACAGGCACCTGCCACCATGCCCGGCTACTTATTGTATTTTTAGTAGAGACAAGGTATCATCATCTTGGCCAGGCTGGTGTCGAACTCCTGACCTCATGATCCACCTGCCCTGGCCTCTCAAAGTGCTGGGATTACAGGTGTGAGCCACCAGGGCCTCAACATTCTTAAAGAAAAGAATTTAAACCCAGAATTTCATATCCAGCCAAACTAAGCTTCATAAGCGAAGGAGAAATAAAATCCTTCATAGACAAGCAAATGCTGAGAGACTTTGTCACCACCAGGTCTGCCTTACAAGAGCTCCTGAAGGAAGCACTAAATATGGAAAGGAAAAACTGGTACCAGCCACTGCAAAAACATGTCAAATGCTAAAGACCATTGACACTATGAAGAAACTGCATCAACTAACGGGCAAAATAACCAGCTAACATCATAATGACAGGATCAAATTCACACATAACAATATTAACCTTAAATGTAAATGGGCTAAATGCCCCAATTAAAAAACACAGACTGGAAAATTGGATAAAGACTCAAGACTCAGCAGTGTGCTGTATTCAGGAGATCCATCTCATGTGCAAAGACACATAGGCTCAAAATAAAGGGATGGAGGAGTATTTACCAAGCAAATGGAAAAAAAAAAAACACCAAAAAAACAGGGTTGCAATCCTAGTGTCTGACAAAACAGATTTTAAATCAACAAAGGTCAAAAAATACAAAGAAGGCCATTACATAATGGTAAAGGGATCAATGCAACAAGAACAGCTAACTATCCTAAATACATATGCACCCAATACAGGAGCACCCAGATTCATAAAGCAAGTTGTGAAAGACCTACAAAGAGACTTACACTCCTACACAATAATAGTGGAAGACTTTAACACCCGACTGTCAATATTAGACAGATAACGAGACAGAAAATTAACAAAGATATTCAGGACTTGAACTTAGCTCTGGACCAAGCGGACCTAATAGACAGAACTCTACACTGCAAATCAACAGAATATACATTCTTCTCAGCAACACATCACACTTATTCTAAAATTGACCACATAATTGGAAGTAAAATACTCCTCAGCAAATGCAAAAGAACAGAAATCATAACAAACTATCTCTCAAACCACAGTGCAATCAAATTAGAACTCAGGATTAAGAAACTGACTCAAAACCACACAACTACATGGAAACTGAACAACCTGCTCCTGAATGACTACTGGGTACATAACAAAATGAAGGCAGAAATAAAGATGTTCTTTGAAACCCCTGAGAACAAAGACAAATGTACCAGAATCTCTGGGACATAGCTAAAGCAGTGTGCAGAGGGAAATTTATAGCACTAAATGCCCAAAGGAGAAAGTGGGAAAGATCTAAATTCGACACCCTAACATCACAATTAAAAGAAGTAGAGAAGCACGAACAAATTCAAAAGCTACCAGAAGACAAGAAATAAATAAGATCAGAGGCGAACTGAAGGAGATAGACACACATACACACACACACACACACACACACACACACACACCCTTCAAAAAAATCAATGAATCCAAGAGCTGGGTTTTTGAAAAGATTAACAAAATAGACCACTAGCCAGACTAATAAAGAAGAAAAGAGAAAAGAATCAAATAGACACAATAAAAAATAATAAAGAGATTTCACCACTGAACCCACAGAAATACAAATTACCATCAGAGAATAGTATAAATACCTCTACGCAAATAAAGTAGAAAATCTAGAAAAAAATGGAGAAATTCCTAGACACATACACCCTCCCAAGACTAAACCAGGAAGAAGTCAAATCCCTGAATAGACCAATAACAACTTCTGAAATTGAAGCAGTAATTAGTAGCCTACCAACCAAAAAAAGCCCAGGACCAGATGAATTCACAGCTGAATTCTACCAGAGGTACAAAGAGGAGCTGGTACCATTCCTTCTGAAACTATTACAAACAATAGAAAAAGAGGGATTCCTCCCTAACTCATTTTATGAGGCCAGCATCATCCTGATAATAAAACCTGGCAGAGACACAACAAAAAAAGATTTCAGGCCAGTATGCCTGATGAATATCAATGTGAAAATCCTCAATAAAATAGTGGCAAACTGAATCCAACAGTACATCAAAAAGCTTATCTACCACGGTCAAGGCAGCTTTATCCCTGGGACGCAAGGCTGGTTCAACATACACAAATCAATCACATAAACAGAACCAATGTCAAAAACCACATGATTATCTCAATAGATGCAGAAAAGGCCTTTGATGAAATTCAACACGCCTTCATGATAAAAACTCTCAATAAAATAGGTATTGATTGAATGTATCTCAACATAAGAAGAGTTATTTATGACAAACCCACAGTCAATATCATACTGAATGGGCAAAAACTGGAAACATTCCCTTTGAAAATCGGCACAAGACAAGGATGCCCTCTCTCACCACTCCTATTCAACATAGTATTGGAAGTTCTAGTCAGGGCAATCAGGCAAGAGAAAAAAAAAGCGTATTCAAATAGGAATGGAGGAAGTCAAATTGTCTCTGTTTGGAGATGACATGATTGTATATTTAGAAAACCCCATAGTCTCAGCTCAAAATCTCCGTAAGCTGATAAGCAACTTCAGCAAAGTCTCAGGATATAAAATCAACGTGCAAAAATCACAAACATTCCTATACACCAATAATAGACAAAGAGAGAGCCAAATCATGAGTGAACTACAATTCACAATTTCTTGGGGGGGGGGGGGGAAGCAGGGATTGCAATCCTAGTTGCTGATTAAATACCTAGGAATAGAACTTACAAGGGATGTGAAGGACCTCTTCAAGCAGAACTACAAACCACTGCTCAAGAAATAAGAGAGGACACAACCAAATGGAAAAACATTCCATGCTCATGCATAGGGAGAATCAATACCGTGAAAATGGCCATACTGCCCAAAGTAATTTATAGATTCAATATTATCCCCATCAAGCTACCATTGACTTTCTTCACAGAATTAGAAAAAACTACTTTAAAGTTCATATGGAACCAAAAAAGAGCCTGCATAGCCAAGAAAATCCTAAGCAAAAAGAACAAAGCTGGAGGCATCAGGCTACCTGACTTCAAACTATACAACAAGGCTACAGTAACCCAAACAGCATGGTACTGGTACCAAAACAAAGATATAGACCAATGGAACAGAACAGAGGCCTCAGAAATAACACTACATATCTACAACCATCTGATATTTGACAAAGCTGACAAAAACAAGCCACGGGTAAAGGACTCCCTATTGAATGAACGGTGTTGGGAAAACTGGCTAGCCATATGCAGAAAACTGAAACTGGACCCCTTACTTAAACCTTATACAAAAATTAACTCAAGATGGATTAAAGACTTAAATATAAGACCTAAAACTGGCCAGGTGCAGTGGCTGACACCTGTAATCTCAGCACTTTGGGAGGCCGAGGTGGGTGGATCAGAGGTCAGGAGATCAAGACCATCCTGGCTAACACTGTGAAACCCCGTCTCTACTAAAAAATACAAAAAATTAGCCAGACAGGGTGGCGGGTGCCTGTAGTCCCAGCTACTTGGGAGGCTGAGGCAGGAGAATGGCGTGAACTCGGGAGGCAGAGCTTGCAGTGAGCCTAGATTGCGCCACTGCACTCTAGCCTGGGTGACAGAGTAAGAGTCCATTTCAAAAAAAAAAAAAACATAAAAACTCTAGAAGAATACTTAGGCAATACCATTCAGGACATAGGCATTGGCAAAGACTTCATGACTAAAACATCACAAGCAATGGCAACAAAAGCCAAAAGCCAAAGTGGGAGAAAATTTTTGCAATCTTTCCATCTGATAAAGGGCTAATATGCAAAATCTACAAAGAACTTAAACAAATTTACAAGAAAAAAACAACCCCATCAAAAGGTGGGCAAAGGATATGAACAGACGCTTTTTAAAAGAAGACATTTATGCGTCCAACAAACATATGAAAAAAGCTCATCATCACTGGTCATTAGAGAAATGCAAATCAAAACCACAATGAGATACCCTCTCACACCAGTTAGAATGGGGAGCATTAAAAAGTCAGGAAACAACAGATGCTGGACAGGATGTGGAAAAATAGGAATGCTTGTCCACTGTTGGTGGGAGTGTAAATTAGTTCAACCATTGTGGAAGACAGTGTGGCGATTCTTCAAGGTTCTAGAATGAGAAATACCATTTGACCCAGTAATCCCTTTACTGGGTATATGCCCTAAGGATTATAAATCATTCTACTATAAAGACACATGCACACATATGTTTATTGCAGCACTGTTCACAACAGCAAGGACTTGCAACCGACCCAAATGCCCATCAATGATAGACTACTGGATAAAGAAAATGTGGCACATATACACCATGGAATACTATGCAGCCATAGAACAGGACGAGTTCATGTCCATTGTAGGGACATGGATGAAGCAGGAAACCATCATTCTCAGCAAACTAACAGAAGAACAGAAAACAAAACATCGCATGTTCTCAGTCATAAGGGGGAGTTGAACAATGAGAACACATGGACACAGGCAGGGGAACATCTCACACCGGGGCCTGTCAGAGGGCGGGGGGCTAGGGGAGGGATAGCATTAGGAGAAATACCTAATGTAGATGATGGGTTGATGGGTGCAGCAAACCACCATGGCACATGTGTACCTATGTAACAAACCTGCACATTTTGCATATGTACCCCAGAACTTTTAAGTATAATGAAAAAGCTAAAAAAAATCAGACTTCAATTCCTTTTGCTTCTGTAGTCCTCTATACATCACAAACACAAGACTTAACAAAGTGAAACAGGAAATTATGCTGTTAAACACAAAGTTCTACTTAGGAGTTTATTTCTGTACATTTGGACACATATGCACATTAGTAAATTATTAAGTAGAGTTTTCCTTTTTGTTTCCCAGTAGCCAAAAAAAATCAAAATTAGGGTTTGGAATTCAATTCACATTTTGTAACAAAGACTCATCTCTTCTTCAAAACACACAGGTACAGGTTTAAAGGTAGCCCAAGGAGTAGAAATAACCTTACATTAATGAGGAGGGAGAAATTTAAAGATTAAAATATTTGCATTAAATTTGTAGAGATTGAGAGGACTTCTCTGACGTACAACTCTGGAGATTCAGAATTACTGCTATAATAAATAGGTACCAAAATGATATATGGAAGAAAGTGGAATTAAATATGATAATGTAGAATTTAAGAAAGTATGGGCATGCATTAAAAGACTTAAGAGACTTAACAGGAAAAAAGAAGAACATTATCCAATATAGCTCCAGACACCTTAGGAAAAATTGAAAGGCGTGTGTTATTTGAGGAAAAGCAAACAGAAAACTCAGAAGAATAGGGAATGGTTACTTAGGAAACATTTCAAGATAATCATAGTGAGATCAGAGCAATAGACCCTTAACTGAAGCCCTGGAAAGGGTGACGCTGCTGTTAGAATGAGGTTTTGATCAATGTAAGGAGAGTATTCTTAACAAAAAAATTCTGGGGTTTATCTAAGAATACTAAACAATTCAAGAATTTGAATTAAAAGGGTACCAGCCAATCTGGGGTTGAAATGGGAGGGCAAACAGGGTCTCACCAAAGCATTAAGCTGAATCAAGCTATACTGATTACTAAGCTACGATATCATCTTTGAAACTTATCACAATTTTATAGAGCGTTTACACCATGCAGTACTTTCACACTTTAGAGAAACTTTTTATGACTTTGAAATACAATGTGACATAGTAAAAATGATTTTGGAGTTGTGGGCCAATGACATGGAATCCAGTTCTGGTTCTACCACCCATTGAGTTATATGATGTAAGGTGTGGGGGGACCCCAAAGTCTTCTAAACATTTGTTTCCTCCTATATAAAATGCAGTAAGGTTCCTGGCCTGGCCTAAACATATTCCATAACTGTTCAGTGTCACAGATTGCAATTATTAAAGGACAGCTGGACATGGATGCTGAAGAGATAGCCTCTGACTTCAGAAGAGTACATGTGCGTCTTTTGGGGCCCAGGGGTCGAAATCTTCTTTGATACGAGGTGCAACTTAGAAGGGATGTACTCAATGTGTCAAGGAAAGGAAGAGTCAGTCACTTCAACTGAGGCCCTAGTGAGCACCAAGGCAACACTCAGATTATGCTCTGTTCTCTCTCTGACTCCTGGTACAGATGACTGTACAGCACAGAGAAAGGAGAGTGGTAGAGAAAGTGTCAGGCTACGAAGGGAAGTGTAAGTACTTATGGTAAGTATTACTATGTATTAATTCAAGCTGTCTGAAATTATGAGAACAGCTTCAGGATATAACAAGGATACTGCATTAAGCAGTAAAGAATAGATCCAATAAACCCCAAATAATTCTGGGGTATCCTATAGCAGAGACAGATTAAGAGGTGTGACTTGATCCTACATTCCACTACATAGGCCTAAGTGCAGAAAGATACTGGCCGCCCACTACCACAGCCGTCACTGCCTCCGTGAGCACATGGAGTTCAATTCTCCTGCAGTTTCAAAATGTGTCCTTTGGACATCAGAGGTGATAGATTCAAAACAGAAGACCTGACCTTGGAAACTTTCAGATAAAAAATTAAGGTTAAAGTTCTTTTTGGGAATTTTAAAGTGTTATACTATGGACAATTACAAGATCAATGTCAAATAAAGTATAAAACCCATCATCCAAACTTAAATGACAAACTTCATCTCTCATCCATTTGAACAAAATCGGCCGACTACAATTAAGATTAATTTTGCATGCAAAAGATGGCAAAGAACATCACACAATGATTTTTCAAGCCTTCAAACAAAAACATTAATGAATCAATTTAAAGACTGGCACCTCAGTTATAGGAATACAAGTTGGAGCCTGTTTTGTCACCAGGCACCTTCTAACACCCTTACTTTCTAGGGTCAGTAGTAACTTTTATTTAAGGTTCTTTCTGAGTTTACTACAGTTTACTTTTGTTTTTATTTTTATTTTTGAGATGGAGTCTCATTCTGTCACCCAGGCTGGAGTGCAGTGGTGCGATCTCAACTCACTACAGACTCTGCCTCCCAGGTTCAAGAGATTCTCCTGCCTCAGCCTCCCAAGTAGTTGTGATTACAGGCGCATGCCACAATGCCAGGCGAATTTTTGTATTTTTTTTAAGTAGAGATGGGGTGTCACCATGTTGGTCAGGCTGGTCTCAAACTCCCAACCTCAGGTGATCTGTCCACCTCAGCCTCCCAAAGTGTTGGGATTACAGATGTGAGCCACTGCTCCTGGCCTACTATAGTTCTTATAAACAGAAAAACTTCTAGTCTAAATATTTCACGCTGAAAATAATGGCAACAGGGTCAGACTGATATATTAAAAGCTTATTTAAAAAGAAGGAAGAGATCTGATAATCATACGTACTGAAAAGGTAAATTTTAAAAATCATTGTATCTAATTAGATCCAATTTCTTATTATTTGAGTGATAATCTGGAATGCTGAGCACTTAATTTTAATGAGGGCTGAATTATAACATCATCTATCTAATTTCAGTATTTGCCAGAATCTGTTTAATGTCTGAAATGAACTTTACCACAAATTATTCCTCTACTTCACTGACTTTTTCATTGATTGATACTATTCTGGTCTATACTGTAAAAATTCCTCACATGAATCATAAAACCTATAGAAAAATGTTTCCATGTTAGTTAAGGATTAATCTTAAAGTCCCTTTAATTTAAATATTTTTTATTAAAATGTTCTTAAATGTGTAAGTACACTAGCATTCTAGTGCTTACTTATGCTAGGCATTCAAATGCTTTATATACACTACTACAACAATGACAACGATTATTACAACAATGAAATAAAATAGAATTATCATCTTTATTTTACAGATGAGAAAACTGAATCATAAGAAGGTCACATAACTTGCTGAGGGTTATATAGCTAGTGATCTGGAGCCAGTTTTTAGTTTACTAAATATATCAACTTATTTTTGTGTGTGTGATTAGTCTATCAAAAAATATAGACCACTTTGGATTCCTCTTAACCAGTGTTTTCTAGAGTGTTTCTTTTTTCTTTTTCTTTTTTTTTTTTTTAAACAGGGTCTCGCTCTGTCATGCAGGCAGGAGTGCAGTGGCACGATCTTGGTTCACTGCAACCTCTGTCTCCCGGGTTCAAGCCATTCTCCTGCCTCAGCCTACCCAGTTGCTGGGAATACAGGCATGCACCACCATGCCCAGCTACTTTTTGTATTTTTAGTAAAGATGGGGTTTCACCATGTTGGCCAGGCTGGTCTCGAACTCCTGACCTTGTGATCCTCCTGCCTCAGTCTCCCAAAGTGCTGGGATTACAGGCGTGAGTCACCATGCGTGGCCTCTAGACTGTTTCTTTACTTCATTTAAGTCTCAATAATCCAAACTAACCTACAGTAATAACTTTTAGCTTAAATTCATACATCTTTTAGTGCAACATGGATAGGACTTATTGAACTACATTGTTATTAAAATATAATCTCCTTGGCATAAAATTAGGATTTAGGAAAGGTGCAATCAGTCACTAAAGTTATTTTCTTAACCCTAAGGATTAAAAGAAATTCATAAACTACTAATATCAGTTATTAGCTATTGTTGCTTATTCAAATGCACTAAACCACAGCTCAAGATGTTGACCACAGATCTTACAGATGACAATGAATGTTAAGTTTTACGTGAACAGTGTAAGAATCTGTGGTCAAGATAAAAATCAGTTCTATAACATGGAAGGAAATTTTATATTCAGTGCATATACAACTGGTGTTTGAAAATTTTAATGTACTTGACATTTCAAATGAGGTAATTTCAAAGAGGAAAAAGAAAATGACTTGGTTGAGCAGAAAGGCCAAGCTGTGGATTAATGATGAAGGCTGATATGCATGTAATGACACCTTGGCAGGTTGGGAAAGACACCTACTCCTGTCTTGCATCTGTTTATGGGCACTGAGAATGGGCTCTTTTGTGTTAATTTTAAGTGACTTCCATCTGCATCGTAGGTAGAAAAAAAAATTGTCGCAAATTAACATATAAATCACAGTTCCAATCTAATGCGTCAGTATTTTTCCATATTCAAATTCCACACAATTAAAAAAAAAAAAAATCTCAGAAATCAGCAAATTACCTTGAATGTAGCTCTGTGCTGCCATTATTATATTTGCTTCCTCTTTCCCAGACACCAAAGTCAGGCACACGGTAAACTCTTTCCACACAAAATACAAGGTTTTGAATAAAAGAGACCTAAAAGAAAAGAAATGAAACATAAGGACATACTCAATAACAGGACATAGGCTGGATGCAGTGGCTCACGCCTGTAATCCCAGCACTTTGGGAGGCTGAGGCAGACGGATCACATGAGGTTGGGAGTTTGAGACCAGCATGACCAACATGCAGAAACCCATCTCTACTAAAAAATACAAAAATTAGGGGTCCATTCCAAGATGGCTAAATAGGAACAGCTCCAGTTTGCAGCTCCCAGCGTGATGAACGCAGAAGATGGGCGATTTCTGCATTTCCAACTTAGGTACCTGGTTCATCTCACTGGGACTGGTTGGACAGTGGGTGCAGCCTATGGAGGGCGAGCTGAAGCAGGGTGGGGTATCGCCTCACCCGGGAAGCACAAGCAGTCAGGAGATTTCCCTCTCCTAGCCAAGGGAAGCTGTGACAGACTGTACAGGGAAAATTGGGACACTACCACCTAAATACTACGCTTTTCCAATGGTCTTAGCAAACGGCACACCAAGAGATGCCTGTGCCTGGGTCAGCGGTCCCACGGCCACGGAGCCTTGCTCACCGCTAGCACAGCAGTCCGAGATCGAACTCCAAGGCAGCAAGCCCAGCTGGGGAAGGGAGTCTGCCATTGCGGAGGCTTGAGTAGGTAAATAAAGCAGCCAGGAAGCTCCAGGTGGAGCCCACCACAGCTCAAGGAGGCCCCCTGCCTCTGTAGACTCCACCTCTGGGGGCATGGTGTAGCTGAACAAAAGGAAGCAGAAACTTCTACAGACTTAAATGTCTCTGTCTGACTTAAACTCTCTCTCTTCAGAGAGAGCAGTGGTTCTCCCAGCACAGTGTTTGTCCTCTGAGAACGGACAGACTGCCTCCTCAAGTGGGTCTCTGACCCCCCGTAGCCTAACTTGGAGACACCGCCCAGTATGGGCCGACTGACACCTCATACAGCCGGGTGCCCCTGTGACAGGAAGCTTCCAAAGGAAGGAGCAGGCTGCAATATTTGCTGTTCTGCAATATTTGCTGTTCTGCAGCCTCCACTGGTGATACCAAGGGAAACAGCGTCTGGAATGGACCTCCAGCAAACTCCAACAGACCTGCAGCTGAGGACCTGACTGACAGAAGGAAAACTAACAAACAGAAACGAATAGCATCAACATCAATGAAAAGGACATCCAATCCAAAACCCCATCTGTAGGTCAGCATCATCAAACACCAAAGGTAGATAAAACCACAAAGATGGGGAGAAACCAGAGCAGAAAAGCTGAAAATTCTAAAAACCAGAGTGCCCCTTCTCCTCCAAAGGATCGCAGCAACTCACCAGCAATGGAACAAAGCTGGATGGAGAATGACTTTGATGATTTGACAGAAGTAGGCTTCAGAAAGTTGGTAATAACAAACTTCTCCGAGCTAAAGGAGGATGTTTGAAGCCATTGCAAGGAAGCTAAAAAGATTAGATGAATGGCTCACTAGAATAAACAGTGTAGAGAAGACCTTAAATGACCTGATGGAGCTGAAAACCATGGAACAAGAACTACATGACACATGCACAAGCTTCAGTAGCCAATTCAATCAAGTGGAAGAAAGGGTATAAGTGACTGAAGATCAAATGAATGAAATGAAGTGAGAAGAGAAGTTTAGAGAAAAAAGAGTAAAAAGAAATGAACAAAGCCTCCAAGAAATATGGAACTATGTGAAAAGACCAAATCTACGTTTGACTAGTGTATCTGAAAATGATGTGGAGAATGGAACCAAGTGGAAAACACTCTTCAGGAATTTATCCAGGAGCCCCCACCTAGCAAGGCAGGCCAACATTCAAATTCAGGAAATACAGAGAACACCACAAAGATACTCCTTGAGAAGAGAAATCCTTCCTTATTCCTTATATAAAAATTAATTCAAGATGGATTAAAGACTTAAATGTTAGACCTAAAACCATAAAAACCCTAGAAGAAAACCTAGGCAATACCATTCAGGACAATAGGCTTGGGCAAGGACTTCATGACTAAAACACTAAAAGCAATGGCAACAAAAGCCAAAATTGACAAATGGGATCTAATTTAACTAAAGAGCTTCTGCACAGCAAAAGAAACTACCATCGGAGTGAACAGGCAACCTACAGAATGGGAGAAAATTTTTGCAACCTACCCATCTGACAAAGGGCTAATACCCAGAATCTATAAAGAAGTTAAACAAATTTACAAGAAAAAAATCAAACAACCCCATCAAAAAGTGGGTAAAGGATATGAACAGACACTTTTCAAAAGAAGACATTTATGTAGCCAACAGACACATGAAAAAAATGCTCATCATCACTGGTTATCAGAGAAATGCAAATCAAAACCACAATGAGATACCATCTCACACCAGTTAGAATGGGGAGCATTAAAAAGTCAGGAAACAACAGATGCGGGAGAGGATGTGGAGAAATAGGAATGCTTTTACACTGCTGATGGGAGTGTAAACTAGTTCAATCATTGTGGAAGACAGTGTAGTGATCCCTCAAGGATCTAGAACTAGAAATACCATTTGACCCAGCAATCCCATTACTGGGTATATACCCAAGGATTATAAATCATGCTACCATAAAGACACATGCACATATATGTTTATTGCAGCACTATTCAATAGCAAAGACTTGGAACCAATCCAGATGTCCATCAGTGATAGACTGGATTAAGAAAATGTGGCACATACACATCGTGGAATACTATGCAGCCAAAAAAAAAAGAATGAGTTCATGTCCTTTGTAAGGACATGGATGAAGCTGGAAACCATCATTCTGAGTAAACTATCGCAAGGACAGAAAACCAAACACCGCTTGTTCTCACTGATAGGTGGGAATTGAACAATGAGAACACTTGGACACAGGGCGGGGAACATCACACACTGGGGCCTGTTGTGTGGTGGGAGGATGGGGGAGGGATTGCATTAGGAGAAATACCTAATGTAAATGACGAGCTAATGGGTGAAGCAAACCAACATGGCACATGTATACATATGTAACAAACCTGCACGTTGTGCACATGTACCCTAGAACTTAAAGTATAATTTAAAAAAATACAAAAAGTAGCCAAGTGTGGTGGTGTATGGCTGTAATTCCAGCTACTCGGGAGGCTGAGGCAGGAGAATCACTTGAACCCAGGAGGCAGAGGTTGCAGTGACCCAAGATCGCCCTATTGTCACTCCAGTCTGGGCAACAAGAGTGAATCTCTATCTCAAAAAACAAAAAACAAAAAACAAAAAACAGACATTTAAATACTAAAAAATTACATACCAAATACATACTTGTCTCCCAACACATTTTCAATATGCTGAAATTTGTGTGATTATTACATTACTATGAATACTATTTTTTTCTAATATTAAGCTCATTTAAGCTTAGAATCCAGTATTATACAGTATAGAAATAAAATTTAAATCCTCTCAATGCTCCAACTATCATTCTTCAACAATGTATCTATTATTGTTTTAAGGACTATACATCTTAAGCACTAAGAAAAGTATAAAGCACGGTTTTTATACTAGATACAATATGTATAATCTGAAATGTCCATAAGAAATGTTAGTCTAAAACTTCAGAGATTAAAAAAAAAAGTACTTATCTGTTCTGTAAAGTGCCAGTTCCATGCTGGGTCCACCTTAAGTTCTGAGTCTGTTCATTAAGCCTGAAATCCAATCTTCCTCCTGCCTTTTCTATAGCTATAGGTACTCAAAGCTCACAGGTAGAAGTGGGCTCCAACCAAAGGGCCAGGAGTCAGAGCTTCCATATAAAGATTTCAGACATGTGACAAAACTTACACTCTCAAAAGAAACTATGGAAGACAAAGATTAGGGTAAATTCTTAGTTAATAAAGTTCCTTTATTTTCATAAGGACAGTTTCTTATGTGGGCTATGTCATGCGTGTCCGTGTGAAGAGACCACCAAACAGGCTTTGTGTGAGCAACATGGCTGTTTATTTCACCTGGGTGCAGGCGGGCTGAGTCGGAAAAGAGAGTCAGTGAAGGGAGATAAGGGAGGGGCTGTTTTATAGGATTTGGTTAGGTAAAGGAAAATTACAGTCAAATGGGGGTTGTTCTCTGGTGGCCAGGAGTGGGGGTTACAAGGTGCTCAGTGGGGGAGATTTTTGAGCCAGGATGAGCCAGGAAAAGGAATTTCACAAGATAATATCATTGCTTAGGGCAAGGACTGGCCATTTTCACTTCTTTTGTGGTGGAATGTCATCAGTTAAGGAGGCAGGGCATTTGCACTTCTTTTGTGATTCTTCAGTTACTTCAGGCCATCTGGGCATATACATGCAAGTCACAGGGGATGCAATAGTCATCGTGTTAGGTTCAACATGGCAAACTGAATACATGCATCTGCCCACCCTTCAACACAAAACCCTTCTGAAGTGGCAATATACATGTCTCACCTTCACCCCACACACATGTAATTAATATAATGTATATACTTTTAAGAAAGAAACAAGCTCAGAGTCAACAAACACAGACATAAAGAGTTGATCAGGGATCAGTCTACCCAGGTTATCTCATGAAGGATGAAAGGCTGGGGCACCTGAATCCATGATGTTTACACTCTCCTCCCCAACAGAGACATCTGCCCTCAGGGGCAAGAATACCTCCCTCATTTCAGTGAAGGAAAGAGCAACCAGGGTGTTGAGGCCTCACAGAAATAGAAGAGTGTGTGAGTTATTTCTAGATTTCTCCAAAACATGCACCTATTCCAGGACCACTTCACCCAAGAGTAGAACAGTACATCCCACAGTAAACTTTTTAAAATTTTGAATATTGATCAGGGTCCCCTCAGCTTACCAGACTCAGGCTACCTTGCCTATATACCTTAAGGGAAACCTTCTTGTGTAAAAAACCTGCTCACTTTCATGATGTTAGCTATTTCATGGTCTTAAAAGTTACTTGGATTTTAAAACACATACAGAAAATACTTGATAGTTTGTCACGTCTCTAAGTTTAAAGCTTCATGGCTGGGTGCAGTGGCTCATGCCTACAATCCTAGCACTTTGGGAGGCTGGGGCAGGCAGTTCGCTTGAGCCCAGAAGTTCAGTATCAGCCTAGGCCACAAAGCAAGACCTGTACAAAAAAAAAAAAAAATTAGCTGAGCATGGTAGCATATGCTTGTGGTCCCAGCTGCTCAGGAAGCTGAGATGGGAAGATTGCTTGATCCTTGGAGGCTGAGGACAGTGAGCTGTGATTGCGCCACTGCACTCCAGCCTGGATGACAGAGAGACCTTGTCTCAACTTAAAAAAAAAAAAAAAAAAAACAGAGAGAGAGAGAGAGAGAGAGAGAGAGAGATTTTCCATGTATGTTTACAATGCCTGCTTAAAATTCAGTGATTTTTCCATTCTAATCCTGAATATGTATAACCTGTACCTTTGCTTTTACACTCAATTATGAAATATTTCCACTTGAATTTCCCATTAAACAATATGTTCTAAACCCTTCCACCTGGAAGAACTTTTCAATTCTGCTTTTTTCCCATCAGACCACTCTTTTCCAGGCTCTCAGTCTAGAAATCTTGAGATCAATTTTGACTACTGTTCAATAAAATTTATAAGACAACATTGATTTGTACTGAGCTCCTGCAGTAGGCCCAAGAGACCAAACCAAACCAGAATGCAGTCACTTATGCTAGGTGACACACAGCCAAACTAAACGTTGAAAGGGGCCAGTTTTCTGAAGAAAAAACAAAACAAAACAAAAACAGGAGATTCCCAGCAGCCAATCAGAAGGGGCCCAGTTTCCCTGAGCTGGCATGATAAGGAAGTCCTCCATATTTTAACCCTGTAAGGAAAGTAACTTTGAAATAACCAATCAGCTTTTTGTTCCGTTTCTGCTTTCTTCAACTCTTTTCTGCCTATGAAGCCAACCTCTTGAGCATAACTCATTGGAGAGCCTTTACTAGATCTTTGGAAGAAACGCCATCGATTCACGAGTCACTAATAAAAGTCAATTAGATCTTTTGAATTGTTGCAATTTTGTCTTTTGACACTACTGTTTCCTTTTAACCCCATATTCATTCCACAGGAAGCCTGCTATTTTTCACATTGCTTCTTTGATCAAAAAAGTTTTGTGAATCCTGACACAGTATTACAATTCTCATATTTGACATTCAAACCCTCTATATAATCTTCCCACTCTGTCCTCACAGAACTCTTTTCATTCCACAATCCTCTGACAGGAACCTGGGTTCTAATTGGGCTGGTTGGCCATTAGTCTTGCTCATTTCCAAATGTAACACTTTTCTATGAATCTTCCTTCAGCCCCCATTCAGAACTTTTCTTGGTGAAGTCTCTAATTTCTCCTAACTCTCACTATACTTACAGCCAAGACCACAGCTCTTAATTTTTGTTCCATGTGTGTTTTTTTTTCCTCACCTCTAATTAGTACGCAAGTCTACCGTCCCTTATTTGTAATTCTAAAATGCCCCAAGTTCTGAAATCCAATTGTTTTTTCTTAACTCATTTGTCAGCAAAATCCAGAACTGAGATGAGATTAGCTGCCTTATGTTCCTCACTTTGCGTGAGTATGTATATGTCTTACTGCAAAAATATTAAGGTGCAGATTCTGCCCTAAGTCATGCTGGGGTTATTATATAATAAAAGATATCAAAACAGTTTTTTTAAAATCCAGCAAGTTTTAAAATCTAAAACATATTTGGTTCAAAATGTTTCTTCACATAAGAAACTGTGGTCCTGTATAACTTCTCTGAACTCAGAAATGTAAATTTCTTGTAGTTCTCACACAAATAATACTATGATTTAGTAAGAACTGGGCTGTTGAGGAAGTATAACATTGCTAGAATATAAGAGTAAAGATCGGCTGGGCGCGATGGCTCACGCCTGTAATCCCAGCACTTTGGGAGGCTGAGGTGGGTGGATCACCTGAGGTAGGGAGTTCGAGAACAGCCTGACCAACACGGAGAAACCCCGTCTCTACTAAAAACACAAAATTAGCTGGGCGTGATGGCACATGACTGTAATTCCAGCTACTTGGGAGGCTGAGGCAGGAGAATCGCTTGAACCCGGGAGGCAGAGGTTGCTGTGAGCCGAGATCGCACCACTGCACTTCAGTCTGGGCAACAAGAGTGAAACTCCATCTCTAAATAAATAAATAAATAAATAAATAAATAAATAAATAAAATATCATAACCATTTCCGAGATCAGGATATTCTGTGTATTATTTTCAATTCTGACTCTATTATGTACTCAATGTTGTTTGTCCATTGTTCCATCTTCATACCAATTTCTAATTTCTGTTACCTTGCTTTGAAAGCATGTACTTTTGATATTCACTTCTGCAAAAAGTATGTAGAGAAATATTTCTAATTTTAAAGAGCTAGAATAGCCAGATACAAACGTCGTCTATGGTATTTTCAGGATATTTTAAGAGTATCATTAAAACAATAATGCCAATATCTGAAATACTTTCAAAACAGAGTTAAATGCAAATACAGTAATATTTGAGATTGAATTAGAGTAATAGTGTACTAAAAATCAAAATCTTAATGGACTTTATAAAATTTAAGGTATGTGTGCTAAGAAACAGGTTAGAGATTGAGAGGGACTTATATTGTATAAAATACAGTTTTAGTTAGTTCACCAAAACTCCAAAGCAAACAATTATTTAACTCTCTCTCCATATATTGCTAAAAACAATCAGTATAATAAATCAGTATATTAAATCAGTATTAACTAAACTGTATAGTAACTCCTCAATTCTGAGGGATAGGCTCTTAAAAACATCTATGGTAATACAATTTGTTAACAAGAAATTTATTATGGAGAAATTAGATAAGGAGATACTGAATTTAAAAATGACCACTGAATGTTCACTAAAGTAAAACAATTCAGACCAAGCACAAATGTTAAGTTTAAAGGAAATTTTTGTTATACATGTTAAATTAGTAATACTGGGTACTGTACAAATGATTTCCATTTACTGTTCCTTTACCACTAGAAATATTTCAGGATTTCTCTTCCCCAAGTTTCAAAAAGATATTTGTCAGTTAATTTGGCTTAATGAAGGTAAGTGCTGATTGAAACGTCTTCTCCCCTGTGTCTTATACAGCTAAATACTGAAGGTTTTTATGATTTCACACATTCTTTAGTGTAACTGAGCCCTACCTGCAGTCAGTAGCTGCTCAAGAATAACAAAGCTTTGCCTAACCTTAATTTACTTCAAAAACACCCTCCCTGATACCCAAAGTGAAGTAGTTTTAGTCCTCTTTGTATTTCACTGTCATTTCTCCTTAGCTTATTTCTTCTTCACTCATTCCTCATTTCTTATGACCTCAATAAATTTTATGTTATTTTGTCACATGTCCCTCAATTTCAATTTGTCTAATACTTGCCCATGATTGGACAGAAGTAATGCATTTTTTGGCAAGCATATCACAGAATAAGGCTGTGACTTTCTTAAAGCATCATAGCACAGGATTCATGATGCCAATGTATCTTCTCACTGGTGGTAACAACCATGATCACTTAGTTACAGCAGCTCCTACTTTATAATGTTGTCATCTTTCCTTTGGTAGCTAATAAATATCTTGAGGAAAATGCTTTGGAACTATGTATAAATCCTGTTTCTCCTCATAATTTTATCCACTAATTTCAGCATTTATCAGTGGATCTTGTTTACAGTAATTATCACTAGATCTTGCCTAAAGCTTATTTTCTATTTCCCTGTTTATTTCTACATTTATGAATTAAAATCCTATCCTAACAGTTTTTTAATGCAACAGTGCTGCAATGAAATTTTAGTATGTCTCTACGAAAGAGCTTCCCAATCATTTTGACATCATGGTACATATAGAAATAATATTTCTATACATACATTGAAGTAACTAGGCAAGACTCCTGGCAGCCAGAGGTTATCAGCCAGGGAGGTATGGCTAAGTCCAGGCCCCACCAACACCTTTAGGATGAAGACTCATTACCATGGCAAATCTGTAACCCCTTCTGAGTTGGGGTGGGAGCTCTCCGGATGCCACTGAAGCCGCCCAAGCTACAGCTGAAGACCAGGGCATCTCTGTACTCTTGGGGCCCGGGAAGAGTGGGGAGCCCCACCATCCTGGGTGCAGCTGCAGCCGCCCAAGTTGTAGCTGCAGACCCAGGTCTCCTGCTCCACTGAGCAGGCAGGACTCCTACCTTCCCAGGTGCAGCTGCAGCTGCCCAAGTTGTGGCTGTGGACCCAGGTCTCTCTGTGCTCTTGGGGGGTTGAGACAGGCAGGAGCCCTGCACCTCTGACACAGCTGCAGCCACCCAAACTGTGGCTATAGACCCAGGCATCTCTATACTCTTGGGGGCCCAAGAAACTCCCTCCCTGCCCTCGCAGGCTTGGAGGTGTCTGCTCCTGCTGCTTGGCTTCTCCCTGCTGTCAGTGCCCACTATGATCCTGGAGCAAAGTCAGGGTCAAGCCCGGATGCTTTAACAGCCCAGCCAGGTGTGCACAAGCTCAGGGCTATGCAAACATGCCAGCCTCCTGCAGCCTTGGCCCCCTCCAGACTCTGGGCATTGATAAGTACCTAAGGGAAGCCAAAGCAGGGCTGAGGGTGGCTTGGCGCTGGCCTGAAGGCCCTCCTTGGCACCTATAGCCTAGGTGCCATGAACAGGCAGGAGGAAGACAGGTTCCTGGGCAGAAGGGGGCAGGTCCTTGGTGAGGCCCCACTTTCAGGCCAGGGAGAGTGGAAGGCTGGGGGCTGGACTGCCATTCCTGTGGACTGGAGTGGGAACATGTGGTGCCATTTTTGAGCCCACCTATGGACCAACGGGCATGCACTTCCCCCACTCCAGGGTCTCCTCTTTGCTGAGAGCTGGAGAGATGATGGGATGACCTGCTGAAAGAGAGAAGCAATCCACTCCAAAACCTCCTCTCTGCTGAGAGCTGCATCTGCTGAGAGCTGCAGAGATGATGGGATGACCTGCTTGCAGAGGGGAGCTTCCCACTCCATGGTCTCCTGCCTGCTAGGAGCTGAACACTTACCAGGATAACCTGGATGCAGAAAGAAGTTACCCACTGCAGATCTCCTCTAAGCTGTTCCATTGTTCAATAAAGCTCCTCTTCATTTTGCTCACCCTCCACTTGACTGCATACCTCACTCTTCCCAATCACAGGATAAGAACTTGGGACCCGAAAAATGGTGGGGCTAAAAGAGCTGTAACACAAATAGGGCTGAAACATGCCCCTTGCCCACCACATTGTGGCCCTTTGGGGAGCCCAGACCTGGGAGCTCCCTGAGCCAGGGCTGTGACTCCCTCTTTGGGGTCCTGTGGTTCCTGGCATCTCCAAGCTTCTGAGTGCCACCGTGTTCCCCAGTGCCAGCTGTGGAAGCTGCTTACAGTGCACCTGGTACAGCTGCAGCCTTGCAGAGAGCTGACAATCCATGCCAACACCTGGAGCTGCCCACCCTATTGCAGCAGCCAGCATGTCTGACTGTGTAGTGTCCAGACCCTACACTTGCTCACACACCCCTCACTGCTCCACATCTGGCTCATCCTTGGCAGGCATGGGATCCAGTCCAGTAGTGTGAGCCAAGTGGAATGAGCCCAGCGGGCTAGAGCAAACCTTGGGCAAAGGTGCCACTGGTCACAGAGGTTTCTGGCCAGAAAAGCAACACCCCAAGGATCCCATAACACTAAGGTATCATCTAAAAGCTGAACTGGTGAATTGTATAACAAGTGCACCTTCAATTTTACTAGATATTGTCAAATTGCTCTCCAAAGTAGTTATAAGAACTGATGCCCACCTCAAGAGGGCAGGGAATTATCAACACTTTGTATCCTGTTATCTAACTCTTGTTACGCAAGTCTGATGCATGTGAAGTGGCATACAATTAGGGTTTAAATTTGAATTTCCCTAATTAGGTACCCTAATTTCCCGTAACGAGGGTTTTTTAAATTGGTAAGTAATAGTCCTTTATTCTACATACATATCTTGTGTCAGATACATGTGTTACAAATGTCTTCTCTCAAGTCTTGGCTTTTCTCTTCAACTCCTTCATTGTTGTTTTTTGATGAGAAGATTGTTACTTTAATGAATCAAATTGATTTTAAGTGTGTATGCATTTTACATTTTTATGTCTTACTGAAGAAAGCCTTCCCTTCCCTAAAATCAGAAACATATACTGTCCTAAAGTTTCTTCTCCAATAGTAGTTCTCAGATTATGATATAGGAAAATTAAGAGACAACGAAGTTAAAACTATTTTGCCTCTCATTGTCTCACAAACGTAACATGAGTTTTCTAGTGGCTACATTATATACATAATATTGCAATAGATTGATGGCAAAAGCAGGTAGAGAATCCATGTGTCTTCTATTAAGCCAAAATTTAGATATTTTCAAAAATATAGAGCAATGCTATTATTTTCACTCAATTATTTTTATTTTGGAAATGTTATTTTTATTAAAGTATTTATGTTAGCCTGTAATGGATTATTTTAAAATTAATAACATAAATACACTTAATGTATCTTTTACTTTCTAATATAATAACTATCAACAGATATAAACACACACAAAACAAATATAAACATACAAGGTCAAACAAAAGCTCTATGGGGTTCTCAAAATTTTAAGAATATAAAGGAACACCCTTGCTCTAAAAGTATAATCTTTGTGCCTTTCACAATTCACACCTGGGAACTGATTGTCACATAAAAAGAGGCTTCCAATATCTTTTATAAAAATAATGGAAACCCATTTATTGACGAGGCCACCCTATGGCTCTGGAAAGCCTACACTTCCATAAATCTAACTCTATATATGTATGTGTGTGCACGGGGGGTGTATATAAGTCATTTCTGGACCCTCAATTCTGTTCTACTGACAACATGTCTAGCACCATATCAATATCACACTGTTGAACTTCCATGGATGTATGGCTTTATATCTGGTAAAGTAAGTCTCCCTTCATATTTTTCCTTCTCCAAAATCACCTTGTGTATTTTACAGTTTATTCTTCTAAATAAACTTTAGGATGAGTTTGTCAAATTCCATGAAAATTCTGTTGAGACTTCTATGGAAATTTTGTTGAGTTTAGAGATTAATAACATAGCAAAAATCAATATATTTACATTATTAAGCATTCTTGTGTATTGACATTATTTATGCTAATATTTATTTAGATCTTCATTTTATGATCAAAGTTTTATAATTTTGTCCATCTGCTATTAGGTTCCTTCTCAGGTACTTTAGAGTGTAATATTTACTTTACATTAGACCAATTTTCTAACTAGTTATTCCTGCTCTATAGACAAATTATTGCTCTCCATATGTTGATCATGTATCCAGCTTTGCAACTATATTTTTAGTGACTTTTAGTAGTTTATCTAAGAATTCATTTCAATTTACTAGACATTTACTAGAAATTCATTTTAATTCACTAGAAATGAAAACTTTTTCAATTCTGCCATCGTCATCCACACCTATTACTTCTTGCCTTATTGCTTTGGCTAGGTCACCTGTACAATGTTAAACAGGAGTTTATTGGCCAGGCGCAGTGGCTTTCCCCTGTAATCCTAGCACTTTGGGAGGCTGAGGCAAGTGGATCACTTGAGGCCAGGAGGTCAAAAACAGTCTGGGCAAAACCCATCTCTACTGGGTTGGCTAAACCCCATCTCTACTAAAAATACAAAAACTAGCCACGCATGGTGGCACACTCCTGTAATACCAGCTACTTAGGTGGCTGAGACATGAGAACTGCTTGAACTCGGGGGACAGAGGTTGCAGTAAGCTGAGATCATGCCACTGCAATCTAGCTTGGGTGACAGAGCGAGACTCTGTCTCAAAAAAAAAAAAAAAAAAAAAGGAGTTTATATTATCAGTATCTCCTTTTCTTGTCCCTCAAACTAAAGGGTCTGCTTCTAATGGGATATCTGCTGTAGATTTTTGGTAGATATATTTTATTAGATTAAGAAAATTCCATTTTATTAGAATGCTTTTCATGAATAGGTGATGAATTCTTCACCAAATATGTTTTCTGCACCTACTGAAATGGTTATATGGTTTTTCTTTCTTTCTTAATTTGCTAATGTGATGAGTTACACTAATGGATGTTCTCATTTTAAATCACCCTTGCATTTCTAAGATTAAACATTACTTGGTCCTGGCACATGATGCTAGCTGACCACCAATATCCAGTCTCTCTTCCTTTCTTAAAAAAACCCTGATTTTAACTTCATAAGACTTCACAGCAGCAGGAATGGTTATGTGACCAAGTTCTGGTCAATGAGATTACACAGATGTCATGGGACCAAGCTTCCAGAAACTTAAAAAATATGTTTTTTAGGCTGGGTGGCTGGGTGCAGTGGCTCACGCCTGTAATCCCAGCACTTTGGGAGGCCAAGGTGGGTGGATCACGAGGTCAGGCAATCAAGACCATCCTGGCCAACATGGTGAAACCCTGTCTCTACTAAAATACAAAAAGTTAGCTGGGCATGGTGGCGTGTGCCTGTAGTCCCAGATACTCAGGAGGGTGATGCAGGGGAATCGCTTGAACCCAGAAGGCAGAAGTTGCAGTGAGCCAATATCACGCCATTGCACTCCAGCGTGGCGACAGAGCAAGACTCCGTCTCAAAAAAAAAAAAAAATTTTTTTTTAAAGATTTTTGTAGCGATGAGTTCTTGCTTTATTGCCAAGGCTGGTCTCAAATTCGTGGCTTCAAGTGATCCTCCCACCTCAGCCTCCCAAAGAGCTGGGATTAAAGATGTGAGCCACTGCACCTGGCCTAGAAACGTTTTTAAAGCCTCTTCCTCTTTTTTGATTCTTACATACAAGTGTAGACACGATACCTAAAGGAATACCAGCTATATTATGATTATTTGGATAAATGTCTCCTGCCAAATACAGCAGAGGGATAGGAAAGGAATCCATATCCTTGATGACCGTTAAAGCCTAGGAAAACACTTCCAATCCCCAGAGTTTTTGGTGTATAAAATAAATCCTGGCCAGGCATGGTAGCTCACGTCTGTAATCCCAGAACTTTGGGAGGCTGAGGTGGGTGGATCACGAGGTCAGGAGTTCAAGCCCATCCTGGCCAAGATGGTGAAACCCAGTCTCTACTAAAAATACAAAAATTATCCAGTGCAGTGGCAGGTGCCTGTAATCGCAGCTCGGGAGGCTGAGGCAGAAGAATCGCTTGAACCTGGGCGGCAGAGGTTGCAGTGAACTGAGATCGCCCCGTGGTACTTACGCCTGGGTGACAGAGACTCTGACAAAAAAAAAAAAAAAAAAAAAAAAAATCCTCTATTTATTGAAACCACTGTTGGTTGGGTTTTCTTTTATTTGTAGCCAAGTGAAACGTTAAATGACACCTTATCCATGACTCATTTACATTCTCATACTGCATGTTTCCAAAAGAATACATGAAAAAAAAAAATTGAGCCTGGTTTAAAATTTGATTTTTTCATACTAACCTCATCAACTTTTATAAAATTATACCAATCTCATAAAATTTATTCAGGAGTTTTTCCTATTTTATAAGGCAGGAGTTATATCTTCCTTTAAGCTTTGATAAAAATGTGCCTATTAACTAGCTAGAGAGTTATTCTCTTTTTGGAGAAGATGAAGAGAAAAAGGAAGATTTCTGAAAAATGATTTACTTTCTTTAAAGGCTACTGTGATCATGCATTCCTAGGGAGGTTCAAGAGAGCAAGGAGCAAAAAAAATCTTAGCTATTACAATAAGGTCTGGCCCCTCAAAGCTCAATTCTACCCAACAAAATCTTACTCTTTAGTATTTAATTTCTCACATTAGGGAGAATTTAAATGAAATAGTTTTCCCTTCCTTGGAGGCAACAAAAATAACAATAAAAAGCTTAAGAAACACTGTTATAAGTCTATTTCATTATTCTATTTCTTTCTAAGTCACTTATAGTAACTATTTCTTTGCTAGGGCTGTCATATAAAAAATACCACAGTCTGGGTGGCTTAAGTAACAGAAATTTCTCTTTCCACAGTTCTGAGAGTGGGAAGTCTAAGACCAAGGTGTTGGCAGGTCTGGTTTCTCCTGAGGCCTTGCTCCTTGGCTAGCAGAAGGCCATCCTCCTGCTACTTTGTCCTCACGTGGCCTTTCCTTTGTGCACACACACCCCTGGTATCCCTTTCTACATCCAAATTTACCTCTCTTACGAGGACACCAGTCAGACTGGATTAGGGTTCACCCAAGGGCCTCATTTTAATTTACCTCTTTAAAGACCCTACCTTTAAAACACTATGTTTATATCTCCAAACAGTCACATTCTGAATGTATGAATCTTGAGGGGACCTAATTCAACCCAAAACAGTAAATTATGGTGTTTTTAGAACACATTCCATTTGGATAGTTTTAAAATGTATTGCCATGTACTTTCTTATAGCAGATTCCTTTTTTCTCTTTTAATCTCTACTTATTTACAGTTATGTTCTCCTTTTCATTGTGAATATTGTTTCTCTGTTTAACTCTTCCTTATCTGCTTGGTAAATTTTTTAAAAGGTCAGTTTATACTGTTAATCTTTTTTAAAAAAATAAAGCTGTTGGTTTTGAGAGTCTCTATCCTACCTTTATATTTGATACCATTATTCCTATTTTTATCTTTAGTGCTTTCTTCCTTCTACTTGTGCTTACGAAGGCATACTTTTTCTAACGTTTAAAATCTAATATTTAACTTAACAATTTTCCCATCATAACTCTTTTCTACTATCTGCATGTGATATAGTTTGGATGTGTGTCCCCTCTAATCTCATGATGAATTGTAATTCCTAGTGTTGGAGGTGGGGCCTGGTTAGAGGCAAATAACTCAGAATAATTCACGGAGGCAGATTTCTTAAAAATGGTTTAGCACCATCCCCTTGGTGATTTCCTGGAGATAGTGTGTGAGTTCTCACGAGATCTGGTGGTTTAAGGTGTGGCACCTCCCTCCCCACTCTCTCTTGCTCCTGCTCTGGCCATGCAACTTGCCTTCTCCCGGTTTGCCTTCTGCCATGAGTAAAAGCTCCCTGAGGCCTCTCCAGAAGCTGAGCTGATGTCAGTGCTACGCTTACAGAGCCTGCAGACCTGTGAGCCAATTAAACCTTTTTTCTTTATAAATTACCCAGTCTCGGGTATTTCTTTATAGCAATGCAAGAACGGCCTAATACAACATTCAAGGCTAAAAACTGCTCACCAAAAACACTTCAGCTATATACCACAAGTATTGATATGATGTGTTTTCACTTTTCTTTCATAGTATTTCTCAATTTCCATTTTCATTTTTTCTTGAAAACCATAAAATAAAAGCTATTTTTTTTTTCTTTTTGCTTTGTCGTTTAAGAGATGGAATCT
The DNA here is from genome assembly GCF_047675955.1 of Chlorocebus sabaeus. Classification (NCBI taxonomy): domain Eukaryota; kingdom Metazoa; phylum Chordata; class Mammalia; order Primates; family Cercopithecidae; genus Chlorocebus; species Chlorocebus sabaeus. Next base: position 44,365,312 of record NC_132908.1, on the reverse strand, counting down.
TGCTCTGTCACTCGGGCTAGAGTTTAGTGGTGTCCTGATAGCTCACTACAGCCTTGAACTCTTGACGATGGGGGCTGGTTGAGAGGGGAACCAGCTATATGATTAGAGGATTGAAACTTTCAATCCCAACTCTCAGCCTCCAGGAAGGAAACAGGAACTGAAGGTTGACCTTATCAGCAACGGTGAATAATTTTTTTTTTTTAAGAAGAATCTCACTCTGTTGCCCAGGCTGGAGTGCAATGGTGTGATCTCAGCTCAGTGCAAACTCTGCCTCCTGGGTTCAAGCAGATCTCCCCACCTCAGTCTCATGAGCAGCTGGGATTACAGGTGTCCGCCACCACGCCCAGCTAATTTTTGCATTTTTAGAGAGACGGCGTTTCACCATGTTGGCCAGGCTGGTCTCGAGCTCCTGACCTCAGATATCCACCCACCTTGGCCTCCCAAAGTGCTGGGATTACAGGCGTGAGCCACCGCACCCAGATGGCCTAGTCATTTTTTTTTAACCCAATTTTGAGGCCCTGGTTAGAGGCTGGTTAGTTCTTCTTGAGTAGCAGATCTATACCCCAACTACTTCCTGGATTAGTTCTCACACTGGACCATTATGTATCTACCCTAACTACCCCAGGACCAGCTATCCTGCAAAGTGAGAAAACCCATACACAGGAACCACAAAAGGTATTCAAATTAGCTAAACCATAGGGAGCCCAAGAAACCTAGTTAACCCTCCCCTCCTCATCATGCATAAACTTGTGTGGTCCTACATGGGGGCTTTCTCTCATTCACAGCTATAAATAACAAAGAGAGTGAATTTCATCTAAAGATGAATAATGAAGAGTTGGGCGTTTCACTTAAGATGAACAAAGACTTGTGCTTTTCGTCATTGCGTTGTTTTCCGCTAGCAAAAAAAAACCCTTAAAGCTCATAAAACACAGGTTGGAGGGGCAGATTAATGGATTAATGCCAAAGGTCATTTAGGGACCCAAGTTCCTTCCATCTCTTGTCCCCTAGGAGTTTTCTTGGGCAGGGGAGAAAAAGAGTTATTTTTATCTATTTTGTACAAGATGTGTTTTGTTCAATTCAGATTGATAGTCATCATCTCTTCAAATAGTGCTTTTCCCCAATTCCCTCCATTCTGAAATAGATTTACCTTATTTCATACATTTTCCCTATTTATACATCTGTTAACACTGATAGAAAGTAGTTACCTTTTTAATGCTCTGGCATTATTGAAGAAAAAGCCACGCTCTTCCTAAAACAGTGATCACTTGTGGGCAAAAACTCCAGACATATTAAAATCAAAGAATAAATCTTTTCTTAGCTAAACTGTACCCTGCCTCCCGCTCAAAATATTAAAATAGTTCGTCCTTGGGGAGGAGTTCTCCCTCTCCTGCAGGTGACAAGAGAACCCTATGCAATACTAAAGAACTTTCATCCAAGAATTTCAAGATTTTAGGGAAAAAATGGATAATGTATATCATTATAATAAAAATTCTACTGAAAATTCACAAACTTTGCCTGATTCAGGATACTAAAGCCAACTAAAAAGTAATAGCCACTTTCAATAACACTAGATACCAAATAATATAATTTGATTTAAAATTCCCACAAAAGAATTTTTAAAAAATTTTTAAAAGAATTGTAAAAATCTTAAGGGAGCCAAGTAGAATGTTCATGATACAGTAAAAGAAAAATAGTTAAAGTGTTCCCTTTTAAGACTTCCCAGTCAGGCAACAAGGGGACACTGAACGAAGGAATTTCAGAACTGGAAAAAATATCCTCAAAGAGTATTATTAGCAGATCAAACAAATGAATACTAATGTTAGCCCCAATCTTATCATCAGTAGCTTCATTCCCATGGTGGCTGAGAATATGTGGTCAATAGTAACTGATTCAAAATACACAGATACTGCAAAGAAATGACTAAGGAAAAATAAAAAATAGGTAACTTAAAAAACAGATAACTCAGGAAAAATGAAGAAACATCTCAGAAATGCAGAAACATCTCAGTGACTACATCTCACAGTGCTCATCCTGAACAAATACAGGATAAATCAATCTAACATTTCATAATGAAGTATACTTTGAAGGTCCAAAGATAAAGTTCCATTATTCATATGACAAGCTTTAATAAACATGAAAACCTTAAATTTATTCAATTAATGGCCATATATCTAACAAAAATTTCCTGATTCCTGTCCATTTGCATTATGAAAATTTAGTTCAGTATATTTATAAGTGACAGGTAAAGAAAGCAAACAACCACATGCAGTAAATGAGGTAGCCATTAGCTACATGTGGATACTGAGCAGTTGCCATGCAGCTAAGCAAAAATGACATGGGCTTTCAATGTAAAACATATTCCAGATTTTGAAGATTCAGCAAAAAAACAAAGAATGTGCACTATTTCCTTGAAAATCTTTTATACTTATTACACATTTAAACATTATTATACTGTATTAAATAAAATGTTATTAAAAACAATTTCGGCCAGGCACGGTGGCTTACGCCTGTAATCCCAGCACTTTGGGAGGCCGAGGTGGGTGGATCATGAGCTCAGGAGATCGAGACCATCCTGGCTAACACGGTAAAACCCCGTCTCTACTAAAAATATAAAAAACTAGCTGGGCCTGGTGGTGGGCGCCTGTAGTCCCAGCTACTCAGGAGGCTGAGGCAGGAGAATGGCGTGAACCCGGGAGGTGGAGCTTGCAGTGAGCCGAGATCTCGCAACTGCATGCCAGCCTGGGTGACAGAGTGAGGCTCCGTCTCAAAACAAATAATAATAATAATTTCATCTTCTCTTGGGCCAGGTGTGGTGGCTCATGCGTGTAATCCCAGTACTTTGGGAGGCTGAGGTAGGCAGATGGCTTGAGCTCAGGAGTTCGACAAGCCTGGGCAACATAGTGAAACCCCATCTCTACCAAAAAAAAACATATTAGCCAACCCTGGTAGCACGCACTTGTACTGCCAGCTACTTGGGAGGCTGAGGCATGAGAAGCGACTTGAGCCCAGGAGGCAGGGGTTGCAGTGAGCCGATACCAAGCCACTGCACTCCCACCTGGGTGACATAGCAAGACATTGTCTCAAAAAATATATATATATAAAATAATGATTTCATATTTCTTTAATGTAGCTACTAGATATTACACACATAGTCCACATTATATTTCTATTGAACAGCACAACTGTAAGAAGCTAGAAAAGAAATACATACTTTCCCAGCTTTCTGGTTCAACTGGAGATGGCCTTATAATAGCACAGTCCAATAAGGCATGAGCAGAGGACTGCTACAGACTTTGGATATGTCTAATAAAAATGTGACTTCTGATGAAAAGGAGCTAACACTCTTCTTTTATTAACTTTTTTGTTAGCATTTTTTAGAGCAGCCATTTTGAGGTCATAAAGAAAAGGAAAACTAACCAACTAACCAGTAAGCTATCTCCAGGCTTCTTATTAGATGAGAAAGATAAGCACCTTTTTATTTAAGCCACTGTAGTCATTCCCAACAGATATGGGATGAGTTAATCTAACATTTCATAACAAAGTATAATTTAGAAGGGCCAGGTTGAAAAATAAATTTCAGTCATTCATATGATAAGCTTTATTAAATATGTTAATTTAAACTTTATTCGGTAAGTCATGTATCCAACAAAAATTACAAAAACATTTCTACATAAATACTTGAGAGTTTAACTTTAGTTCAAAAAAATCAAAGACACTAATTCAGATATAAGTATAAATTCACTGCCCAATTGTAAAATCAATGGAGTTACAGAAATCTCAACGTAAGAGCTGAATTCTAAGAACTTCATAAAAATACTATGCAAAAATGGGTACGAATATTCAGCAGCATGACAGCATTACTTTTACAATAGAAATATACTACAGTAAGCCTAAATGTACTAGCAAAGGCCTGGTACACAACAGGGGTTCACTAAATATTTTGAGAATAAATGAACCAGAGGCATTTGGATGTGCATTTCTTTTTTTCTTTTCTTTTCTTTTCTTTCTTTCTTTATTTTTTGAGACAGAGTCTCACTCTGTCACCTAGGCTGGAGTGCAGTGGCATGATCTCGGCTCACGGCAACCTCCACCTCTGAGCTTCAAGCGATTCTCCTGCCTCTGTCCCCTGAGTAGCTGGGATTACAAGCGTGCACCACCACACCTGGATAATTTTTGTATTTTTAGTAGATACAGGGTTTCACTATGTTGGCCAGGCTGGTTTTGAACTCCTGAACTCAGATGATCCATCAGCCTCGGCCTTTCAAAGTGCTGGGATTATAGGCATGGGCCACCACGCCCAGCCTGATTGTATATTTCTGACACATGTTACAGAATGTCACGTAGCCATTAAAAGTATTGTATAATAGATGTTTAAATGTAGCAAAATGTATGCAGCATATTAAAGTGTTTTTTTTTTTTTTTTTTTTTTTTTTAAAGGGAGTTAAAAAATACATTAGGACTCCAGGGTTAATTGATCTTATAAAATGACTGAACTGCAGGATAAAAGGGTTTTCTTTGGCAGTAGGGGAAGGTACAAATGTAAAGTTACATAAACAATAATTATGAAAAAACAAACAACTAATAGAAATTCAAATCATGGAATAGCAGAGGAAAGGTCTCAGGAAATCGAATTGTTCACACAAGCAGTAAGAATACTGACAAAAATCATCAAACTTTTTCAAAACTCTGGAAATTAAACAAGAGCATGCAACGATCCAAACATTAAATCAAGAAAAACGGCTGAAATCTCAGTAAGCAGAGTGAGCTTGGGGTATGTGAAATTGCCCTATTCTCAACCCTTCTCCCCAACTCTGTAGTAGGTTTATATATCAACAGCCACAAAATCATAGTACACATGAAAAACAGCAGACTAGCAAAAACAGGAAGGAGGAACAGAACAGCTTTAGAACTCTCCCAAATCACCATCTTAGTAAACTGTTACTATTTGAATGTCTGACAGCTTCTTGAACACAGGCATTCAGAGCTTTTCTTTAAATGACCTCAGAGCTCACACAGATGCAAATGGCCTTTTTATCTAGGCATATAAAGGAAATAATCAGTTGCAACCATTTAACACTGCAGCCGCCTAAAACAAATTTTCTTAAAACTGGGGGATGAAGTGTCCACAGGGGCCACTGAAAATCTCCAACATACTCCTGGAAAGTCAGAAAGCTATGCACACACATAGGCGTGGGCCTGTAGTAAAGACCCTGAGATAAGTAAAGACCTGAGATAATACTCTCACACCTCTGGCTGAACTGGATGCTCTACAAAAGCGGGAAGTGAAAGCTCAAGTAGAATTGGGCACTTCTCATGAGAGCTTTCAAGTTATGCCTAACACACACAGTGAGAACCTCTGCAAAGGCTAGGAGACCGATTGGTTCAAAGCATTTAAGTAAATTTCTGTTCAATCATTAACTGACCAGTAAGCTAACTCAGCAAAGATATCAATGGCCACCTATGACAAAAGAATACATAATTCGCAGAAAATTTTCAGGAAAGATGCTCAACAAACAGGCAACTCCACAAATATAAACATCAACACCACCACACTTTGAAGTAGGGAGACCTGATTTCTAGAGTTAATATATTATTCTAAATGTCCAGTTTTAACAAAGAAAGATGAGATGTGCAAAGAAACAAGAAATTGTGGTCTATATACCTGAAAAATGAAATTAATAGACACTGTTCCTGATAAAGCCCAAACACTTGACTTACTAGACAAAGACTAAATCAACTCTTCTCAATATGCTCAAAGGGCTGAAGGAAATCATGTACAAAGAACAAAAGGAACCCCTGAGAAAGACGTCACACCAAATAGACAAGATCAATAGAAATTACTAAAAAAAAAAAAAATTCTGAGTTGAAAAGGGCAATAATGTGAACAACCATGTTCAACAATGTACAGACATCATACCAAGTATGTTTTCCAACCATCATGGAATGAAATTATACATCAGTAACAGAAAGAAATTTGAAAAATTCACAAATATGTGAAAATTAAAACACTGTACTACTAAACAATGGGTCAAAGAAAAACTCACAAGAGAAATCAAAAAACACACTGAGATGAATGAATTAAAAAAAAACCCACAGAATATCAAAACTAATGGGATGCAGATAAGTAAAGTGTAGATGGAAATTTATAATTGAAGAGGCCTCTATTTTAAAAAGAAGAATGATCTCAAGTCAATAATTTAATCTTTCAGCACAAGAAACTAGAAAAAATAAGAGAAAAATGAACCTAAACCAATCAGAAGGAAAAAAAAAAAATAAAGACTAAAATAAATAAATAAATAAAATGGAGAAGAGAAAAATAATTCTAAAAATAAATAAAACCAAAAGTTGATTTTTTGAAAAGGCTAACACAAATCAATAAACTTTAGCTAGGCTGACCAAGAAAAAAAGGGATAAGACTCAAACTATTAAAGGAAGGATGAAATAAGGGACATCAACATCAATCTTAGAGAAATAAAGAGGATTGAAATAGGATACTATGAATTAATATGTGCCAACAAATTAGATAAATTAGATAATCTAGATTAGATAGACAAATTCCTGGAGAAACATAAACTACTAAAACTGACTGAAGAAGAAATAGAAAATCTGAAGAGAAATAGTAATCAAACATATTTCCGTAAAGAAAATCCCAGACCCAGCAAGCTTTACTGATAAAATCTACCAAACATTTAAAGAATTAATACCAATACTTCAAAAAATAGAAGAGAAAACATTTCCTAACCCATCCTAGGAGCCCATTATTGGCCCTGGTACCAACACCAGACAAAGGTACCTCATCCACATATATAAACCAACAAAATACAGAATGGATATATATCAATATCCATTATGACCATTAATGTAAAAATACTCAACAAGGTATCAGCAAATGAATGCAGTGACATTTAAAATGGATTATACATCATGACCAAACAGGATTTATTCCAGATATTTTAGGTAGGTTCGAAATAAGAAAATCAATCAACGAAGTAGTACGTATCAATTAAATAAAAAACAAAAATCACATAATCATCTCAACAGATATAGAAAAAGTATTAAAAATCCAACAACTTTTCATGATGAAAGCACTCAAGAAATGAGGAATAGAAGCAAACTTTCTCAATCTGATGAAGGGCATCTCCCAAAAAAACCCACAGGTAACGCTTTTCTTTTTTTTTCTTTTCTTTTCTTTTTTTTTTTTTTTTTTGAGATGTAGTTTCGCTTGTTTCCCAGGCTGGAGTGCAATGTCGCCATCTTGGCTCACCACAACCTCTGCCTCCTGGGTTCAAGCAATTCTCCTGTCTCAGCCTCTCCAGTATCTGGGATTACAGGTGTACGCCACCACGCCAGGCTAATTTTTGTATTTTTAGTAGAGATGGGGTTTCATCATATTGATTGGGCTGGTCTTGAACTCCTGACCTCATGTGATCCACCCACCTTGGCTTCCCAAAGTGCTGGGATTACAAGGGTGAGGCACTGCACCCAGCCCACAGGTAACACGTAATGGTGAAAGATTAAAAGGTTTTGCCCTAAAATCAGGAACAAGACAAGGATGTCCACTCGCATCCCTTATCTTCAATATTGTATTTGGAGCATCTATCCAGGGAAATTAGGCAAGAAAAAGATTTAAAAGCCATCCATATTGGATATGAAGAAGTACACTATTACTAGTGTACTTTCTACGTAGTATGAAAACCTAAAGAATTCATAAAAACGATTAAAGCTTAAACACGAGTTCAAGATTGCAGAACACAAGATCAATTTACAAAAATCAAATGAATTTCTATATAGTAGCAATGAACATTCTGACAATAAAATTAAGAAGCTCCATTTAACCTAGTATACAAAATTAAATATGCAGAAATAATTTAAAAGAATGAAAGACTAATGTATTAAAAACTCCAAAACCATATTAAAAGAAATTTTAAAAGACCTATGACACCTAAAGCACAAGCAACAACAACAAAAACTTAGACAAATGGGACTTAATCAAAATTAATAAAAAACTTTGAGCTTCAAAGGATATTATCAAGAAAATGAAAACACAACCCATTCTCTGTTTTCCCCACAATAATATGGACTGCATGATGTTACAGACTAATCTCTTTTTTCATTTTTTATATTCTCACTATTTAGCCCATTATGGAAACTCAATAAATATTTTTCAGATAGTTGTATAATCCATGCAAGGATACATGAACAAATACAAATAACTATACGTGAACAAACCTGCAAGCCTTAGGTCTCTTTGGCTGCCTTCGAAGCTTGAATATGATGTTGCCACATGACATATATGTCACTCATATCTGTACAGGTTAAACAGAGATCTAACACTTTCAGCGTAGAAAATGAACTCTTGAGTCAGACTACTTGGTTTAAATCCCAGCCCTGCCATGTACTACATGTACGACCTGGAATAAGCCACTTAGTGACTCTCTGCATTATTTTGGTCATTTGTAAAATGAAGATAGTAACTGTACCTACCTGACAGAGTTGCTATAAGGATTAAATAAGTTTTTATATATGCAAAGCACTTTGAACAGTGACAGCACATAAGTTCTATATAATGTTAAGTCATTATTACTATTGCTACATATAATTTTAGAAACAAGGACAGTGTTATATTTCTATTTTTAGAGGAAAAACCATCCATAAATAGTTTTGAGCAACTTACTTATTTCTCTGTAAATTGATGACAAGCAGGAGCTAAGAATACCTTATAATGCCTCTAAGATTACTTATAGAAAAGATTTATTTGTTCCAACTTTTGAGATAGAAACCCCTCAAGTTCAGCCTGATAACCACCTCATAGCAAAAGGTAGAATCTAGGACACAAAGTTTCCATACAATAAATAAAAGCCAGAAAAAATTTTTAACATTTTAAAGAGAAAACATGTACACAACAACTTAGTAAATAGTAATAGAAAATAATAGAATAAAATACCTATCTTTAAAATAAAAGTCTTAGTATACAAGGAAAAAAAAATCCCACCTTAAAAAATCTCTCTAACAAAGTTGAACTAAAAACCACTGCTAAAAACAGGAGGCTGGCTTCCGATCATACATAACTCCTAGTATCTAAGCCCTTGTGAAAACCCTGCCTACACTAAGTAACACTGACTTGTGTAATAAATAGGATACTGAATAAATGTAACTTCTGAGGCTAGGTCATAAAAAGCACTGTACTTTTTATCTTGGATCACTTGCTCTGGAGGAAGCCACCTGCTACGTCATGAAGACACTCAAAGCAGCTCAGTTGAAGAGGCCTCTTGCTAATAACAGCTGGGGAGAAACTGAGACTTCCTGCCAACAGCCATATGAGTGAGCCATCTCAGAAGTGGGTCTTCCAGTCTCAGTAAACCCTTCAGATGAGTGCAGAGCCAGCTGACATCTTAAGTGCAGCTTCATAAGAGACCCCAAGTCAGCACCACCCAACTTAGCCGCTCCCATATTCCTGACTTATGGGCTGTGAAATAATAAATGTTTAATCTTTTAAGCCACTAAGTTCTGAGGTAGTTTGTTACATAGCAAAAGATGATTAATACAGTAAGAGAGAAATTCCATGTGTCAATCCAATCTGAAACATGACATACTTGAAAAGAGCTGCTAGGTCATACGGTAGAAAACATCTTTGCAAAAAAAAGTAAATGACACATGAGTTCATAAAGGGGACTTCCACAGGTCTTATGTTGAACGAGCACCTACAGTTTTGTGCACAATTTTTATTATAAGGCTTGCAACCTAAATGTGCTCTTAATAACTTCCGTAAGAGACATAAAAAAGTATCTCAAACACAAAACAAAATTTCATTGTTACACAAATTTGAGGGGGTACTTTGACTTTAAATGAAGTAAGTTTCTCTGGACCCACTTGTAAACGATTTCTTTCTTATCTCTATGAATCTACTTTTAGAATATTTATTAATGGAGAATGTCACGAAATGAGACACGGAACACCATGTAGCAGTTCATTACTTTGCCTCCCTCCAAGAGATGTAAATAAGTTATCTCTATTAGAAGGACTGACTTAGGTAAATTTATATTTAGGTCTAAGTTTAACATATATGATGAGTTTCTCTCTAGATAAAGAAAGCAAACAGCAGTACAAGGGCAGAACTACGTAACTTTGTCATTTTCAAAGTTTTTATTTTTAATAAAAAATGAGTATGACCAATGTACACAGCAAGCCTTTTATAGACACTAGGAAATACTGATACCAAGGAAACATGGTACACCTGTGTGGGCAACGAAAGATGTTAGAAAATTTAGCATACACTACTGCGTCCGCCCTTAGGAAATACATTCTCCAGCAAAGTTCATCACCACAAACATGGTCACTCAGTAGGTTCACTGCCCCTTTGTAAGGGTGCACATGACCCTTAAGACCATAGCCCTCTCCCAAAGGAACTACAGTATAGATACAAAGTTTATAAAAACAACAGAACTGGTAAAGATATGATGACCTGCAAAAGAAAGGCTTATCAAAAACCCCAAAGTCCAGACAATGCAGTACCATATTCTATTACATATGTATGTATGTATGTGTATGTGTGTGTGCACGCATATGTTTATCTCCAAACCCTGAATTCTTCAATCCTAAGAAAAATAAGCATTATGGCAAATTTTACATTTTATAGTAAATAGAGAAGAAAATAAATGATAACCCCACTGACATTCTGGGTCCTTAGATTGCCTTAAAATGTAAATGTAACTAGGAACTGAAGATGTGATAGGGTTAAGAACTAGCCAAACCAGAGCCTAAGATACAGTTAAAAAAGAAAAGGCTTCCAAGTCATACCACTTTTCAAAGAATTAAATCATCTGAGATCTTTAGATAAAAAGAATTTCATTAACTGATTCTATGCAGGTCCATTTACTGCCTCTCCATATGATCCAACACATTATATAGAATCTCAAGGAAAAAGATGGTGAGCAGAAACGACATGTTTTATTACTCTAGGATTTTTAAGTGTACATATTGAAGGCTATTGATAATTAGCTACATAAAAACTTCACATATAGTAAATAAAAACCATAAGGCCAAGAAAAACCACAAATAAGAAATTTTTTAAAAAAGAGTTTAAGAAGGAAAGTAAATATCTAAAAATTTTAAAGCTTACATAAGCTATATAAAACCAAATGGAATGGCTAAAGCAATATAATATTCATGAAAAATGGCAGTTGACAAATAAAAATATAAAATGAATTATGACATAAATTGAGAAAGTAAAAAGTAAAATTTTTACAATTAAAAATAAATTACTGAACAAGGCCAGGTGCGGTGGCTCCCAGATGTAATCCCAGCACTTTAGGAGACTGAGGTGGGCTGACTGCTTGAGCCCAGGAGTTCGAGACCAACCTGGGCAACATGGTAAAACCCATCTCTACAAAAAATACAACAGAAATTGGCTGGGCACGGTGGTGTGCATCTGCAGTCCCAGCTACTGAGGAGGCTGAGGTGGGAGAATCACCTGAGCCCAGGAAGTTGAGGCCGCAATGAGCTGAGACGGTGTTATTGCACTCCAGCCTGGGCAGACAGAGTGATACACTGTCTCAGGAAAAAAAAAAAAAAAATTACTGAACAAAACAAAGCCACTGCTAACTAAGGCAATTTCAACACTACCATTTTACCTCCAGTAACATTAGTGGGAAAGCAATTGCAAGCAATATTAGTTGCCACTATTTGTAAATGGTTATCATAAGATGTTCCACAGGGATTTAGGATATTTCTCTCAGTACTTTGGAGATGTTATGGGTAGAAAAAAATGAGAAGCTAAGTGGGCTGGTTCTGGAAGGCCTCCTGTCCTCAGTCAGAGTCATGCCTCTTTTATTTGTTTTATATTTCAGCATGCTCTTTAAGATTGGTCTAAAACAGGAGTTTCCCAGCTCCTCTCCCTTATTTGTTTTATATTTTAGCATGCTCCTTAAAATTGGACTAAAACAGGAGTTTCCTAGCTCCTCCCCGACCCCAAATGCTTGAATAATCCCACTTTACAATATTATAAACACTAACAACTATTTGGATTAAATGAAACCATAGAATTCTTTGACAAATCAAATAGAAGAAACACCATACTGGGTATTATTACTTTCTTACTACCATAATTTCTTCTTCATTATTTATGTTCACTTCTAAACAGAATTTATTTACTGTATGAGACTATAAACTCAAACACTATAAGTGTGTATGAGAATATAAACTACTAGAGGGCGGGGCTACATGCACCTATTTTGTAGCAAGCACCCTCAGCACAGTCCAATGACAATTTTGGTGTTGAGTGTCTGATGTAACTGTTCTCCCTTGCATGGATCACAGGTGAGGAATAGTAACAAGCATATATAGTACATCTACTCTTTCACAGAGTTCTCACTGCATGTACCAAGTAATAAAAGCTTTTTTGCTCCCACTGTGGCACATTTCAAAGTATATCAGCACATGTGCCTATGTGTTTGTTCAAGCATTAATGCCTGTGAAAGAAATGCTTCTCATCTTTGGGATATGAATTCTTTACAATTTTCCCAATAAGAATAAGAATATGGTATTTGTCTTTTGAAAAACATGAAGAACCCTACTGAGGTCCTACAAATAAAAATAATGTAAGAGGATAAAAGTTTCTCTTTACTTTTGAAAGGGTAAGTTACAAAATGCAACTATGTAAAAATAAAAAAAAAGGAGACCGGGTGCAGTGGCTCACATGCCTGTAATCCCAGCACTTTGGGAGGCCGAGGTGGTCGGATCATGAGGTCAGGAGATCAAGACTGTCTTGGCCAACATGGTGAAACCCCGTCTCTACTAAAATACAAAAAATAAGTTGGGCGTGGTGGCGCATGCCTGTAATCCCAGGTACTTTGGAGGCTGAGGCAGGGGAATCGCTTGAACCTGGGAGGCAGAGGTTGCAGCAAGCTGAGATTGTGCCACTGAACTCCAGCCCAGTAACAGAGCAAGACTCCATCTCAAAAAAACAAAACAAAACAAAAAGACAATAATTGAGAAAATCTGCAAATGCGATTTTGCTTTCATTGTTACTAAAATTTTGTAAAAGTTACATGATTTTATTTTAGATCACCTGAAATAAGAGTCTTCATGGCAGTAAAGTTTTACAACCTGTTACACATTGTGTTCATTTTAAAAGTGCAATGCATTGAAGATATAAAGACTTTTTCATTCAATAACCAACATCTATATCTGATTATATAAATGTAATAGGAATACATTTTTTGTAAACTAAAAATAGCTGTGAAAACTAAAAAAAAAAAAAAAAAGATAGATATTTTCAGAAGTGAAATTTAGTAGTAGAAAATTTGGGGAAATGATACCTCATCAGTGTTGTAGATAATCTGGAGTCCTGAGGAAATCATTTCCACAAGGTAAAGGAGATAGAGTGACACTGCATTTATCTGCAACAAACAGAAACATTAAAAGGTTAAAGGAAACAACCAAAACAAGTTCTAAAATTAATTAATTAAGGCTAAAATTACAAGTCATTTGCTCTAATAGTGTCATAAAACTATTTCCTTTCCTACTGTGAAAGAAAGGTGTTGTGAATTTAGTTCATAATAAAATCCCAGCTTTGTATGCAAAATTCTAAATTCTCAAATTCATTGTAATGGAAAACACCGGATTACCGAAACAGCTTCAAATAAAACTGTTAACAATTGTTTCTACATCATTTGTTTTCTTTACATGGCAAAAAGAACTTTGAAAAAATAGGAATATATCATTTGCTTTTTAAGATCTATTTTCAAGCTTTGGGTCTAAAGTACTTCTACTTTGCCCCACAGGCAGTATGAAATGCCAATCCACCTCCAATATATGGAAATGAGAAAAGTTATTTGGTAAGCAAGACATTATGATGAGGCCAGTACCCCATAAACAATAGGCAGTGCATCTTGAAAACAGTCTTATATTCAGCGAATACAGAATTTCTGTAAACAACTGCAGGAACATATTAATGTTAATGGTATAACATAATTTAAAATATGTTTATGAATGAATTAGTTTTATGAACAAAGGAGGTATTATTTTAGTGTATTAAAAATAGATATTTTATGATCTAAACAAAAAAATACTAATATCCACTTTAACAAAAAAGGATACTCACAGAATCCTGAATGGGATGTGTGAGTTGTCTCAGGTAAAGAAGCAGGAAATATAAGTGCCACAACAGGCACAACCCTTGGTTGGTTCATTTTAGCTGTCAACTTGACTGGATAAAGGGATACCTAGACAGCTGGCAAAGCATTGTTTCTGGGTGCATCTATGAGGATGTTTCTGGAGGAAGCAGGCATGTGAGTTGGCTGGCTGAGTGGGGATGATTTGCCCTCAAGGTAGGCACGCACCACCGAAATGACTGGGGGCCACCCAGATGGAACAAAAAGGGAGAGGAAAGGTGAATTCTTGCTCTCATATGCCCTTCTTCTCCTTCCTTTGAACATCAGAACTCCACGTTAACCAGCTTCCATCAGTGGCCCCCTGGGCTTTCGGGCCTTCATCCTCCAACGGAGAGTTACACCACTGGCTTGTATGGTTCTGAGGCTTTCAGATGTGGACTAAGCCACATTAGCGGCATCCTTGCTTTTGCAGCTTGCAGACAGCCTCCCGTGGGACTTCTCAGCCTCCATAATTGTGTGGGTCAATTCCTCTAACCTCTCCTTCCCTCCCTCCCTCTCTCTCTCTGTCCCTCTCCTCTCTTCATCATTATTAGTTCTGTTCCCCTGAAGAATCCTGACCAATACACCTTGAAAACATAATGCTAAATTTAAAAAGCCAGTCACAAAAAGATCATTTATTGTATATCAAATGCCAAAAGTAGGCAAATCCACAGGGACAGAAAGACTGGCTGCTGCCTAGAGCTGGGGGGCTTTGGAGAATATAGGGATTACAAAGTTTATTTTTGCAGGTAATGGGTATAACGTTTCTTCCTGGGGTGATGACAGTGTTCTAAAATTTATAGGGATAATGGTTGAGAAACTCTGAATATGCTAAAAACCATCAAATTATATACTTTAAATAGGTGAATTACATGTTATGTGAATTATATTTCAATAAAACTGTTATTAAATAAGTAAATAAGAAAAAAAGGCAGTGAAAAACTTTCACTCAGCCAGGAAACTGTAAGCCTGAGTTAAAAACAGAGAGAGAGCAAGGTGTAATTCTATTCCCATAGAATTCTAACATAGATTATTTCCCTCTGACAGCTCGAGTGGCTATGTCTTCCATGAGTCTCCTCCGGCCCAACTGAGTAATAGATGGAAAATTGGGGCAGAAAATTATTGGTGCCCTGGAGGCCTTGGGCAGAGCAGCCCAGGGCCTGGCACTGCTGGTGACCCTCTCAGGAACCAGGCTGATCCCAGGTGTCTCCTGACTTTCCAGCACTCAAGGGTCCATTGGATGTCAGGGACTTATCAAGGTCCAAGTGGGCCACACAAGAAGATGCAGTATTCTGGTTTTAGGTTTTTCAGATTTACACTAACATTTTAGTGACTCTTCTTAAAACATGGTTGTATGGTGAGAAGGGTTTCATCCCACTGCCAGGCTCCCCCAGATGTTCTCTTACAGCATTGACACTAACTTGTCAAAAATGACTTCGAAGAAATTTCATTCCTATGGGCAGCCTTTTACAGGGAACACCTCTAAGAGCTCTCTGCTCTGACTTGTGGGATGCTTCTGTGAGAAAATGTTAGTACATCGTAAGTTGCAAAGGGACTACCATATAACAGGTTGACCAAAATTTAAGGCCAACTATGTACCAAGTGCTGAGCTGAATTCTGGGATAAAAAGATAAATAACCTGCTATTTTCTGAAAACCCTACTTCTGATAGCAAACATATTTATCAAAGGAAAAGGCACATACAATCTGATTATGCTATAGTTATAAGGTTAAGGTTGAAAAACTACATATTCATACAACACTAACTCTCCAAGGAGCTATTTACAAATAAGTACAAGAGTTTCTGCTGCATAGAAATGAGAGCACCGCACTTTCTGAGTTTAGAGAAGATATACTGAAGTAAGACATTTCAGATCTCTAGAGTGAGAGGGACTATAAAAAGGAGATACTCTTAATTTAGTAAGAAATATAAGAATAGTAAGTATTCTGTCCCAAAGACAGAGAACCAAATGATGAGCAGAAAATCGATTAAACATAAATAGAATATATTTGTATCCCAGAAACAACAGAATGTGCAGCTAAAAAACAATACACAGATGTGAGAGGGGAATAAAATGAAAAAAAATAAATAAATAAAACCTCACAGTGTGTTCTAAGCATAGGTATAAAATTTAATATATTATATAAGACAAAATTTATGGACTTCAGAAATACCTTTTGGAATTACATTTCAGTGACATGTTTTTAGCTTTACTGAAGGATGATACATTAAGAAATGAACTGCTGTTAAACAAAACTGATTTGCTATTACACCACTGTCAACTGTCTTTTGTCCCCTAGTTCCTAAATGCTGAAATTCTTCTAAATTTGATAACATGTAAAAACTTTCATCACTGAAATAATTGTAGGCTTCCTTCTTTTGCACATTAATAATATTATAATTTATCCATTTACCCTTTTTGCTTGAAGACCAAGAATTTACTCGGATTTCATGTTCAATTGCCACAATTAACTCAGCCCTGGTGGCTGCCATTTCACTTTCTTCTCCATTTCAGGGTTGATTCTGTACTTCTATTTTGAACAATTTATAAAATCTAATTTAAAAATTATTTTTAAACAGCCTCAAATCCTCTATGACAGGGCTTCCCAACCTCTGGGCCAAAGACTGCTATGGGTCCACGTTCTGTTTGGAACTAGGCTGCACAGCAGGAGGTGAGCGGCAGTGAGCAAGCATTACCGCCTGAGCTCTGCCTCCCCTCATATCAGCAGTGGCATTAGATTCTCAGAGGAGCGCAAACACTATTGTGAGCTGCACATGCAAGGGATTCAGCTTGTGCTCTCCTTATGAGAATCTAATGCCTGATGATCTGAGATGGAACAGTTTCATCCCAAAACCATCCAGCCCTTACGCCATCCATGGAAAAATTGTTATCCACAAAACTGGGCCCTGGTGCCAAAAAGGTTGGGGATCACTGTTCTATGCTACAGAATAAAAGGAGAATAAAATTTACAATATCTTTTTACCTGAAGATGACCATATTCCTCATAGGAGAGCAACTCATCTCCTGTATGCACATTGAAAACAGAGTGAAGACATGTTGTTGGGCGTGGATCCTGCTTAAACTGCTGGACCTAGAATGAAATATAAAATTTAAACAACGTTAGTAATTCATAAACTTATCCGAGACTATAGATTATATAAGCTATTTTTCACGAAACTGTTTAATGAACAAAGCTAAGGTAGAGGACCGAACAAAGCAGAAATGTTACCTTTTCTCAAGAAACAAACAATACAAAAAGTTCATAACTACTAACTTGATAAAGTTAACATGATTCTCAATTGATATTTCACATGCACAGCAACTCAGGTATTGTATGGAGCAGGTTAACGTAGTAGCAATAGCTTTTGCAATGTTTTGCATCTTACTTTGTTTTAGAGTACAATTCTGCTTTATGTTGTGAGACAGGATTTCAGTGATTGTATTCCACTGCACTGTTATTTGGAAATGCCTACATGACACTCATAATGAAAAAGGACCACAGGCCAATTCTAGTTCAGTAAGTGTTCAAAGTTCAAATACAATTTCTTTCTCCAAGGGTCGCAAATTTTAATGTATGCTGCTGTTAACATGCTTTCATTTCCCCTTCCGTATATATTGTATACTCATTACTAAGACATCAACTCTAAGAGAATATAGGCCACACCATGATTTATTAGCTAGACAAAAAATTTTACCATTTTAGAATAAGTAAATACCTAAATAATCCAACAGAAAAACTCTGGGGACAAAAAATCCACCCATTTCTTTAGGGCCTGTTCAATTCAACGTGGCAAACATTTACTGACACCAATTATGTGACAAATACTGTGCTAATTCCTGGAAGTCTGAGATAAATAGGAACAAAAAAAATGAATTGAAAGATATATAGCTTTATGTAAATGCAATAATTCTCTTTTAAAGAGGAATATGAGAAATAAGTGATGATAATACCTAAGTCGTTGCAATCTTGCCTTGTTTCAGTTCACTACGAAACTATATAGAACTATGTTTTCTTCTCCATCTTTAAAAATTCTTCTTCTCCTTAAAATACCATCTTAAAAAATCTTCTTTTATACTTTCTGAACCCTCACCAAAATTCCTTCCTCTGGACTCCCACATCAGTGTAGTTGTCACTCAAAATTATTTTTCCTGTTTCGTACTTTTACTAGCTGTGTGTATTTCCCTGTGAAATGGCATAATACACATTTGGTCTACCTTCCTAGTTCTGGGCACAGGGCTCTAAGAACCCTTTGAATTTCCTGAGCAACAGGCACAAAAAGAATGTCTTTTTTTCATGTAAGTCCCTTTCAACCATACTTGAGTTTTTGCTAATGATGTGACTCTTGATAGGTCCCTAGATAGCTTCAAGATGGGAGACTGACTGCCAGAGGAACCAACCAAGTGATCAGAGGGTTGGAACTTTCAGCTCCTCGCTCCCACTCCTTACTTCAGGGGACGTGGAGAAAGGAAAAGCTGGTGATTGAGTCAATCACCAATAGCCAGTGATTTAATCAATCATGCCTACATAATGTGATTGCTATAAAAACCCTAGATGATGGTATCTGGAGGGCTTCTGGGTCAGTGAACACATCTGCATGCCAAGAGGGTAGTGCACCCCAGACACTATGCGGACAGATGCTCTTGTGCTTGGGACCTTCTGCACCTTCTACCACTTCATCTGGTGTTTGTTTTATATCCTTTAAAACAAACTGGTAACAGTAAGTAAAGTGTCTCCCAAGTTCTGTGAGCTGCTGTAACAAAGTATTGATGCCGAGGAATTATTGTAGCCAAGTCAGAGAGAATTGTGGGTAGCCTGGGGATCTACTACTTACAATTGGTGTCTGAAGTTGGGGGTAGTCTTGTGGAACTGAGTCTTAACCTGTAGGATCTGTTTTAACTTCAGGTCATTACTGGAAGAATTGCAACAAACTGTATATACCCAGTTGGTGTCTCAAATTCGAGAACTGCTTGGTGTGGAAAATCCATACATTTGGTGTCAGAAGTGTTGTGAGTAGAGAAACAGTATTGCTGTAGAGTCCCACTATCTTGTAAACTTCTACAAGCTATGCTGTCCAACACAGTAGCCACTAGCTACATGTGACTAATTAAATTAAATTACAATTAATTATATTAAATTTAAAATTAAGCTCTTCAGTCACAATGGCCACATTTCATGAAATCAATGGCCACATGTCACTAGTGGGTACTGTATTGCTCAAGAGTAACATGGAACATTTGTATGCTCATAAAAAGTTCTATTGGGCAATATTGTTCTAGAGGGATGTTACATCTTTACTGTCTCCAAGAGCCCTACATAAACAAATACAGCCCTCCCTATGATTAAAGAACCTAATCAGCAAAATAAAAGTCTGAACCTATCAGTACATAATCAGGACCTAGAGAATGGGTACAGTTAGGGATGTAAGTTCTCTATTGATAAAGTGACAAAGTCATCTGGTGTTAATTCAGAGAAGATGACTATCCCTTCTCAATATCTGAAACTGCTTGTAGTAATCTGAACCTACACAAATAGAAACCAATGTGGTCACTCTTTTCACACTATTATCTCAAAGTCCGGAATATTATTCTTAACTCCTATACAAAAATAGTAAAACTGAAGCAAAACACATTTTAACCACTTGATACAGATCTAAAAGGATAAGGTTTTATCAGTTTAATAAAGTGACTCCTGCAGTTGACAAGGTGGTGTTTGTCATTTGTCTTCAAGACATGCAAGAACCCAGCAGGACAATTTATATTCAATCACTATGTCAGGGAAAAAGCAACTACTAAATGATTAAAGATACCCAAATGGGGGATTATATAAGTACATTTTGAGTTTTAAAGCCATTAAAAAGACAAGTAATTTAAAATTTCAGAAAAAAATAAGGTCGAAAGTATAAGCTTTGTAGATTAATGGGGCATGCTGTATGTCAATTACAAACAAAAAGTCATCTTGAAAGCAGACAAAAACAAGAGGATGCTAATTAGTATTTTATACGATTCTGGCATCTGGCAATTAAGATAATAAATAAAGCAAAATTTTCTAGACTAAAATAAATCTAGAATTATGCCTCTTCCACTTGTATTTTGCTCAGATTTTTCCTGAAAACTTTTATCATTGTGAATAAACAGTTTATCATTTGGGAAAAGGTAACTGAGTATTTTGCCATCCATTTTTAACTTATAGCCTTAAAACATGCATTTAGAGAAAAAAAAGTCTTCTCATAAGGGAATCCTGGAAAAACAAATTTTATAAAATTTTAATGATTTCTCATTAATTAGAAACTAGCATTTCAAACAAAAAAAATTTAAGTAAATAATTAGATACAGAAACATTTATAGCCTATTACAAAGCAAACGTCTGTCCTCTAAACTAATCGCAGATTGAATCAACTCGGAAAAACTCTGAATGCCTCTCTGTAAGCAGAATTATAATAGATAGTAAATAAGAGAATAGGTATCTGCACACTGAGAGGTAAAACATAGCTGACACTAACAAGCAGGCATTAAGATAAGCGTCAAGACAATAAAACCCAGAAAACAGACTGCTCTAAATTCTGTAAATAAATCAAGAAAAAGTCCACGTATTCACTCAAATTCATAATCAACTTAAAATATCTTTTAGCTAATATTTTTAGAAAATACATCAGGAAGCGTGTTTTATGATGAGAAATCAATAGAAGTGGAGAAGGGAGACTTTCTAGGTCATGGTTTTACTTCAAAAGATAACATGAGGCTAGAGGTCAAACGGTGAATGAACACTACAAATGTGCTTTGCTTTAGTTTCAAGGGAAGACCAACAGAGAAATATTTCACATTTTAAGATACGTTTATATTCCCTCTTGCAACAGTATTGTAAAGGAAATGGCCAAGACTGGAGGAAAAGAACAGTGAGCAGCAATAAGATGTGAAGGTATGGTGAGAGGCTTTGAGCTGGGTGCATGCTTCAATCTCCCTGAGTCAGTCCCTCACACTCATATGCACTAGAATAATATACTCCTTACAATTCATATTTACATTAATGGCCTATATCATAGCTACACAGGAAAGAAATGATAATCCCTCGTAATTTACAGAATTTAAGATAGCTTAACTCGGTCAGGCATGGTGGCTCATGCCTATAATCCTAGCACTTTCAGAGGCCGAGGTGGGAGGATTGCTTGAGCCCAGGAGTTAGAGACCAGCCTGGGCAACATATTGAGACCCTGTCTCTATTTTTAAAATTAAAAAACAAAAACAACCTTAGGTCACACTCAAACTGTATTAGAAGAAAACATATTACAATTACGATGCTAGTTAGTAACATTGAGTAAGAAATGCCATTATAAAGTCAAAACGCCTTTGTAAAGTCAAATCTCAGCAGAAAAGCCACTAACAATTGGCTAATGGCCAGGTGCTAATGGTCTACACATCATAGCTACATAGGAAAAAAAATGATAATCCTTTATAATTTAAGGAATTTAAAATAGCTTAAGTTGGCCTGGCATGGTGGCTCACGCCTGTAATCCTTGCACTTTGGGAGGCTTAGGTGAAAGGATTGCTAGAGCCCAGGATTTCAAAACCAGCTTGGGGAAACATGGAGAAACCTTGTTTCTACAAAAAATACAAAAATTAGCTGGGTGTGTTGGTGTACGCCTGTAGCCCCAGCTACTTGGGAGGCTGAGGTGGGAGGGCTGATTGAGCCTGGGACGTCAAGGTTGCAGTGAGCTGTGATTACACTACTGCATTCCAGCCCGGGCGACCCAGAGAGACCCTGTCTCAAAAAACCGGCCGAACAACAGTAAAAAAAGCAACTGGCTAACCATGCCACAAGGAAAAAACCTTAATCCAAGCTTGTCCAACTCACAGACTCACAGCTTTGAATGTAGTCCAGCACAAATTCGTAAACTTTCTTAAAACATTATGAGATTTGTTTTGCAATTTTTTTTAAGCTCATCAGCTACAGTTGGTGTTAGTGTATTTTGTGTGTGGCCCAAGACAATTCTTCTCCTTCCCATGTGGCCCAGGGAAGCCAAAAGATTGGAAACCCCTGCCTTAAACTGTTATTAGACTTCCTTCTGATAATTCTACTTTGTCAGCTTGTTTGGCAAACCCATGAAAATCATGATTTTCACAGTGTGTCCTAGAGAGAAAAGTTGAATTAATAAAGACGTTATGCATTTATGAAACGATACAAATGAAATAAACAATAACATCTCACACTTAGGAAAAAATTAACTTTAATCACAATTATTTCAACATAACATATGACATACTAGTTTAATTCCAGTATGTCAATTTGTGACATACTACTTCATTTCAAGCATCTGAAAAACCTTTGCAATATTGATTTGTACAGTCAAATTTCAGTAGACAAATTAAAGGCTTTTCATATGTCTCTATTTACTTTTTCTCTATAACATTTTCTTGTTGCCATATTCTGGTGGCAGAATATTAATGATTTTTTTTTTTATTTTGACTTGAATTACAGGCCTGAAGAAGAAGATTTGTTATCACTCTTTCTATTATTTTTTTTTTGAGGCGGAGTCTCACTCTGTTGCCCAGGCTGGTCTCGAACTCCTGACCTCGTGACCTGCCTGCCTCAGCCTCCCAAAGTGCTGGGATTACAGGCGTAAGCCACCATGCCCAGCCTATTATTTTCTTTTTCTTTTCTTTTTCCTTTTTTTTTTTTTTTGAGACAGAGTTTCCCCTCTGCTGCCCATGCTAGAAAGCAATGGAGTAATCTCAGCTCACTGCAAACTCCCCCTCCAGGGTTCAAGTGATTCTTGTGCCTCAGTCTCCTGAGCAGCTGAGGCTATGGGCACGCACCACGAAATCTAGCAAATTTTTGTATTTTTGGTAGAGACGGAGTTTCACCATGTTGGCCAGGCTGGTCTCGAACTCCTGGCCTCAAGCGAGCCACCCGTTTCAGCCTCTCAAAGTGCTACGATTTTAAGAGTGAGCCACCGTGCCTGGCCTATTATTTTCAAGTGTAGATTAAAACAATACATTCGTGTGATAAAAAAATACAAAATATTAAGTGATCAAAACTGCCTGCAAATTTCCCTGTGTGCATCTCTGCTAAAAGATAGAAGTTGGAAACGCATCTGAAACACATAGTTTAGAAGGGAGAGGGAAAACTACCAATGATAACGACACAAATATTTACTGTATGTTCACCTGATACCAGCCCTTGTGCTATGTGCTCTCTTTCATCCAAGTACTGACCAGGCCTGACCCTGCTTACTTCTGGGATCAGATGAGATAGGGTGTTCAGGGTGGTATGGGGGCAGACACCATGTTCTCTCTATACATTATCTGCCCTTCTCCACCCCCACCCATTCTGATCTCCGTGGCCGCCCTCCCCCTGTATCAACCAAAACCTTTTTCGGGATCTGATGAGTGTGTGGGCATTGAGCACCTTAATCAGGCATTCAGTTCATCCCACAGTGCCAGGTATGCTTACCAGAAGTAGCCCACTAGGCACTCGCATTCCATACCCAGCTCCACACACCAGCAAGCCGGGCTTCTTACCCACTTAAAGTGTGAGAGTAGGTGGAGATCCTTCGGGTCCTAAAACCTCCAATCATTTGCTTTATGGATGAAACCACGTGGGGTGGGTTTTGGAAGAGTGCCAGCCATCCTGAGGGAAACCTCAGAGGGAACTAGCTACTAGATGGTTCCATCAGTCTTTCACCCATATATACCCAGGTCTAATGACCGATTGATTTACACTTCAGGACCGCTAGGGACTTCCACTAGTTTCCTCCAGCTTTGCCCTGAACAGGCACAGTTCACTATCTTTCAGATCCTAACAAGTGCCCTGGTGCTCCACCTCCGGGGCACTGCCCTGGGTGAGATGGGCCAGTGGTGCGCCCTCAGGGGACCGGAGAGGCCTCGGGATCCCATCTCAGCCAGTGAGTGCACCGGCCTTCACCTTCACTGCGCCAAGGCAGCTTTCTTGCAAAACACTGACTCACACGTGCTTTATTTCTTAATCCTTACAAAACTTAATAAGGGTGGTATTGTTGGTATCCGTATTTAACAGATGAAAAAAACGGAGGCACATGGAAATTAAATAATTTGTCCAACATCGCGCAGCTGGAAACAGACTGGAAACCAGTACATTCATTTATGTTGACTGTCCCGAAAAGAGTTAATATAGTAGGCCTGAGACTGCTAACCTCAGAAAGAACTGTTTGTAAGGTTGCCCCTTGGCTGATAGGTGGATACTCAGATTATGAAAGGGTTTCCACTATTCCCTCACAAGAGTGGCTCACTATACCTAAAGTGTTTACATTAACAATGTGGTTGATACTACACACCTGGTTTCCTTCTGGATGTCTGAAACTTTGGTGAGTGCTAGACAGAGGATACCTACATGACCAACCACCAATAAAAACCTTGCACAATAAAAACCTCGTTTCTATTGAACTTCCCTGATAGACATTTTACACATGTTACAATTAGTCACAATCCGTTACTGGGGGAATGAAGTGCATCTGTGTGACCCCACTGGGGAGGACTCCTAGGTGCTGGCATCTGGCTTCCTTCAGACTGTGTTCCTTGCACCTTCACCCTTTGCTGATTATGCTTTGTTTCCTCTCGTGTAATAAACCACAGCCACAATTATGATCATCTGCTGAGTCATGTGAGTCCTCCTAGTGAAGCATCAAACCTGTGGGTCGTCTTAGGGACCCATGATGCATTGATGTATACCTATGTGCACTTACTATATTAGGACCTGGGATCACGGAGATGTAGATAAGTAACAGAATAGCCGTTATATTTGTATAGAGCTTTATAGTTTTTAAAATGTTATGTATATTATTTTCTTTAATTTCCACATATTCCTCTAAAGCTGTTTTCTTTTTGTTTTTTGAGATGGAGACTCGCTCTGTCCCCAGGTTGGAGTGCATTGGCATGATCAAGGCTCACTGCAACCTCCCCTGCTCTCAGATTCAGGTGATTCTCCTGCCTCAGACTCCCGAGTAGCTGAGAAAACCAGTGTGCACCACCATGCCTGACTAATTTTTGTATTTTTAGTAGAGATGGGGTTTCACCATGTTGGCCAGGATGGTCTCGATCTTTTGACCTCGTGATCTGCCTGCTTCAGCCTCCCAAACTGCTGGGATTACAGGCAAGAGCCACCACACCCGGCCTGTAAAGCTGTTTTCTAAGCCTATAATTCCTAGTCTCTTTGTATGTAAATGAACGAAGTGTTACATTTTTAAACTAAAGTTCATTTAAGCCAGAGCAATTCACGTGTCCAAAAGTAATTCTGACAAGGATATTCTTTAACTAATGAAAAATACTGGTTAGAATTATTGATATTGTGAGGTTCCTGAGAAACTGGGTCTTTATCAAGCAACACCAGATGCAAAACGCAAACAAATCAAAGTCTAAATAACAATTCTCAATCACCTCTTGCTTCAGGTGTTCGTTCCTTCAATCTCAGGATTTCAAACCCTGGGCTAGAATGGCAAAGGCTGTTTTAACCTATCTAGTCCGCCCTAGGATGTGGCTTTCCCTTTGAAAAGTACACATTCTTCTTCAGAAGAAGCCATTGCTATACTAGTTAAATTAATCCTTCAGAATGATAGGAGAATTCCCGTCCACACCACAGTGTTTTACCTTATCGGCCTGACGCATATAGCAGTAGAGAATTCCTCTCATGCATTTTATAGCTGAGTGCTCCAGCTCATGGGTCCTTCCCTTGTCATCATCAATGCGCCTGGGTGAGAGAGATAACTCATGAAACAAATTGGAAATGCATTTGAAAAGGAAGCAGAACTTCTGATAATTAAGTATTTAACTATCTTGCTAATCCTGTGTTCTGGTGACATCTACCAATTCTGTCACAGTGAAACTCCATTTTCCCAGCAAAAGTAGAAATGCTGCAATGAAAAAAAAAATCCTATGATGAAACTTAGGTAGATTTTTCCTTCTTTCAAGGAGGTAAGCCAACTCCTTTTAAAAATAGTATACAATATTTCTACAGTGATTTGGCTAAAACTTTAAAGAATATTTCCATTGGAAAAAAACCCAGCAACAGATTGTTTTAAACTCACTGTTATGAAATAAAGCCAGTTTTTATTACCTATCCCTGTAGGTTATGCAATGGCCACTTGGATGTAAGTAGCAGCTACAAGTTAAGGTAGGTGCTGGCTTTCTTTGCTCTGCAGTATGTTCAATACCGTCAGGGCAGGCATTTAGTCACAGTCAAGGATGCCTTCAACTAAGCACATATCCTGGATGATACATGACGTATTTTGGCATAAAGTTTTATATTCTCTGGTTTTAATTTAAAATCAATTGAGAGTATTTTACATCTCTTGCTTTTAAAAATAAAGAACAGCTAAAATCTAACTATTAAACTAGGTTAAGATGTTACCTCTGTCCACAAGTTGCTTTTTATTATATATCAGTAACTTTTCAAAGGTGGACGAGAGTCAACTACTACTAAAACATATAAGTTACTTATTCATTGTTTCACTTAATCTTAACTAAAAATATCTGATAATCATTCTCACATCATTGAAAAGTATCACTTCTCTCCTTAAAAAGTATACTATAATTACCTCCCAGTTAAATCATAGATCACATATACCATTCACTATTGGGAAGAATGATTATTATTTTGACACAGTATGGTGAATGTCAGTAAAAAGTAAGTTATTCATAATTAGCACATCATACCTTCTTTTTCATGCTGGCACTGCACAAAAATTAGCATGAATTTGCTCTATACAGTACTTTTTCCATTGAGGTCAGACATAAGTGTTTTAATAGAGACATATTCTACATAGACAGTGTGCCTGCAAAGTAAGGACTTTAAAGTTTCTATCTGATTTAGAAGCATTCTGGGAAAAGGTTAATATCTGACTTTTGTCCATATGCTGCCTGTACTCCTGTATTTGTTAAAGCAATTTTCATGTAAACATTTTATTTAGAAAAATTTCAAATCTACGGCCGGGTGCGATGGCTCAAGCCTGTAATCCCAGCCTTTTGGGAGGCCAAGGCAGGCAGATCACGAGGTCAGCAGATCAAGACCATCCTGGCTAACATGGTGAAACCCCGTCTCTACCAAAAATACAAAAAATTAGCCGGGCGTGGTGGCGGGCACCTGTAGTCCCAGCTACTCGGGAGGCTGAGGCAGGAGAATGGCAGAACCCAGAAGGCAGAGCTTGCAGTGAGCTGAGATCGCACCACTGTACTCCAGCCTGGGTGACAGAGCAAGACTCTGTCTCCAAAAAAAAAAAAAAATCAAATTTCGAATCTACAAAACAGTTAAAAGGATGCTATAACTTAGATTCACCATCTTAACATTAGCTTGCATTCTCTATTACATTTTCTTCATTGTTTGAAAGTAAGCTACGAACATCATGACCCTTCACTCCTACACACTTCAGAAGTATCTCTAGAAAACAAGATTCACCTACATAACCATAATACCATTATTATACCTAAGAAATTTAATACTGATACTATAAGATCTAATACATAGTCTTGGCTCAAATGTTGAAGTGTCCCAAAAATGTACTTTACAGGATTTTTTTTTTTTTTTTTGAGACGGAGTCTCGCTCTGTCGCCCAGGCTGGAGTGCAGTGGCCGGATCTCAGCTCACTGCAAGCTCCGCCTCCCAGGTTTACGCCATTCTCCTGCCTCAGCCTCCTGAGTAGCTGGGACTACAGGCGCCTGCCACCTCGCCCGGCTAGTTTTTTGTATTTTTTAGTAGAGACGGGGTTTCACCGTGTTAGCCAGGATGGTCTTGATCTCCTGACCTCGTGATCCACCTGTCTCGGCCTCCCAAAGTGCTGGGATTACAGGCTTGAGCCATCGCGCTCGGCCTACTTTACAGTATTTTTAAATGCATGATCCAATTAACGATCATGTATTGCATTTGGCTGTTGTATTTCTTTAGTCTCTTTTAACCTAGCCATCCTCATACCTATTTCCTAGTCATCTGTAGTACTGACATTTTTAGAGCCCAGGCAAGTTGTCTTATAAATAGCCACAATTCAGCTTTGTCCAATTTTTTGTTCATATGTAGACTCATGTTAGATAACTTGGTAAGATGTTAGCACAAGGTGTATTTCCCATTGTGTCAAACCAGGAACAGCAATTAACATCAGTCTGTCTCATTATTGGCTTCACCACTTGGTGAAGGTGCTACTGATGCTCCCTGTACTCCTAAGATCAGTAGCAGTTTTACATTTAATAAAGCCATATTGTCCTTACCTAGAATATGTAAGGAAATGCTTTTAGTGATGTCAGCATTCAAGTGTGCTAAAGAAGACTACATATTATCTCAGTGTTTTTCATTTTAAAATCCAACACATCAGTAATTTCAAACAGATAAATCATGTTCATGTGGAAGATACAATTTTTAAATCAGAAACATAACTATGGGTCACTTTCAGAAAATTAATATTCAGAAAGTTAATCTTACTAATCTTAATTATGGTTAAAATGTATTACCACTGACTATGTGTTAGCATCCACATTCAGTGCTTTCTACATATAATGAAATAAATAAAGGAGAAATTTTGTAATGTCAAACTATTTCTTTTTTTACTTTACACAATTTTTTCACTTACGACCAGACCTAATAACAGATACTTCGCTGAAGTGCAGTGATAAAACCGGAAACTGGGTAAGGGAAAAGAATTCTGACCCTGGCTCTATCATTAACGAGTTGCATCATTTGGAACAAATTTGTTAAGGACTCAGGGCTCTAATTTTATTACCTGCAAAATTTAGTCATCATTAGTTCTCTCCCTGATTGAAACCAATCAACACAATGAGAGTGTGTAGGTAGTTCATTCTACCAATGACTAATAATGCTGATTTAGAAACCCAGAGACAAAAAGTTTTGTTCACAAAGTCATAAAATCTTAGAACTGGTCTGATATAAGCTTTTAGAAAAATGAAATGGTTTAGGCTGGGTATGGTGGTTCACACCTGTAATCCCAGCATTTTGGGAGGCCAACGCTGGCGGATCACTTGAGGTCAGGATTAGGAGACCAGCCTGGCCAACATGGAGAAGCCCCATCTCTATCAAAAATACAAAAATTAGCCAGGCGTGGTAGGTGCATGCCTGTAATCCCAGCTACTTGGAGGCTGAGGCAGGAGAATTGCTTGAACCCAGGGGGCAGAGGTTGCAGTGAGCCAAGGTCATGCCGCAGAACTGCAGTCTGGGTGACCTCATCTCAAAAAAAAAAAAAAGAAAGAAAAGAAAAAGAAAAAGAAAATGAAAATGTTTAGAGGCCTAAAAAGAGATGTGAGCAGCCATAGGTTGCACAGTAAGTCAGCAGTAGAGCCAAAAGATGGCTGCTCAATTAGTCCTGGTCCTACAAAACCCTATTATCCATTCTCAAAGTTACTAGGAGAGCACACACCAGCTCACCTGTATGCAAGAGCCAAAGCCCAGGCCCCAGCAGCGCAGTATAGACTGTCCTGGATCTTGGCCTTCTGGTCACCACCACATGTTTTAGTGGGAAAGAGACCGGTAGTTGGACTTTGATACAGCAGCAATGTTGACTTGACTGCAATTGAGGACAAGACAAAGAATGAACTGTACAGCCAGCGACTTCCCTTGGGCTAAATGTTTTAATCTTCTTTGGTTTCCTCATCCCATTTCTGACAACTTTGTTTCTAAACTTGCTATAGTATAATACTTCTGAAGACATGGAAACAACTTCATGTCATTCCAGCCTTGGTGGGAATCCATCCTACACAAAGAAATCTTTCCAGTTTTTAGGAAAAGACTTAGCTAATTAGGACTTAAAAAGCCTTTAGCACATCCCCGGTAATGTCAATGTGTGTTAGAAATCTTATTAGGACAACATCAGGTACAGAGGGAAAAAGAGATCAAGCAAAAGACTAAGTATAATAATTTTTAAAAATCAGTTCAATAGGTAAACTTAAAGCAACTGCACAAGAAAGAGTAGCATACATTTAGTAAATCACAAAGCCACCTCAACTGCTACAATAAATGATCAACAATGTAGGAAGGGCGAGGGGAAGATCACAGAACAGGCTGGAATCCTGTGTTTCACTGATGGCTAAATTGTGCCTGGTCTTCAGAGGAGTGTACAGTATTCATTTTACTTTATTGTACAGGTTAGGAAAATGTTTAACATTTTAAAACTGAATTCCATCCATATATAACATGAACACAGCAGCAAATAAATAATTTTTTATGAACATTTTACTTAAATAAGTCTGAAATTAATGTTTTATTATCTTTTATAAATGGGCTTTAAAATAGGAAAACACACACACTAAAATTACATTTACTAAAAGCTGTTTTATTGCTATCTAACTATAAATAGATGGGTAATGCTTTTCCTAAAACGCATTACACTAACCCTATCTAGATTGGCAACTACCTTTTTGTTTTGAGACAGGGTCTCGCTCTATAACCCAGGTTGGAGTGCAGTTGCATGATCATAAGCTCACTGCAGCCTCTAACCCCTGGGCTTCAGTGATCCTCCCAACTTAGACTCCCAAGTAGCTGGGTCTACAAGCAATCACCACCACGCCAGGCTGATCTTTAAATGTTTTGTAGAGAAGGAGGGCTTGTTATGTTGCCCAAGCTGGTCTCAAACTCTTGGGTTGAAGCAATCTTCCCATCTTGGTCTCCCAAAGTGCTAGGATTATAGGCATGAGAGATCACACCCAGCCATGTTATCTACTTTTTGGGATAGTTTTTCAAAGGTCAAAAACATTCTGTTCTGTCACAGAGATTTAAAGAATTAAACTTTCTTTTTGTTTTTCTCAGACTAAATTTATCTTTTTTTTTTTTTTTTTGAGACGGAGTCTCACTCTGTCATCCAGGCTGGAGTGCGGTGGCATAATCTTAGCTCACTGCAACCTCTGCCTCCTGGGTGCAGGTGATTCTCCTGCCTCAGCCTCCTGAGTAGCTGGGATTACAGGAGCACACCACCACACACGGCTGATTT
This sequence comes from Chlorocebus sabaeus, assembly GCF_047675955.1. Lineage (NCBI taxonomy): Eukaryota > Metazoa > Chordata > Mammalia > Primates > Cercopithecidae > Chlorocebus > Chlorocebus sabaeus. The sequence continues at coordinate 44,334,212 of NC_132908.1, read as the reverse complement.
TTGTATTTTTAGCAGAGACGTGGTTTCTTCATGTTGGTCAGGCTGGTCTCAAACTCCTGACCTTGTGATCCGCCCGCCTCTGCCTCTCAAAGTGTTGGGATTACAGGCGTGAGCCACTGTGCCCGGCCTCTAAATTGAGCTTATCATAATAATTTCTTTCAGAAAATCAGGGTATTTATTATTTTTCCCAGTGTAAAGAATTAGTCCTAAGAGTTCAAAGTACACAATTTACATTAAAAAAAGTTATCTTTAGCTAGTTATTGCCAAAAAGATAATAAAATGGGCAACTTAATGCATGCAAGAATCTTGACCAAAATAAGTGAGATTGAAGTTTTATATGAAGTTGAAATAGATGAAAAATCCATTATCTTAGGGGGAGAGAAATCAAATTTTATGTTTTCTGCCATACTAATACAAGTAAAATGGCATAAAATGTAAACTGACAAAAAGATTAATATGCATTCTAATATATGGTCTGACAAACAAAGAGGAGGCCCATATACACATATCTGAAAGTTGCTTACTCACATTGAAAAACAAAATTTGTAAGGCTGGTCCTGGAAAAACAAAATAAACAAAACACCAGGGCCCTGATATTAATAATACTAACCTGTGATTATCTCTTGTATCTCAATGAATTAGAAATGGATATAAAAAGTTTAGGACTATCTGGGAACCATGTTTAGGTAAATAAGCAAATTAATACTTATGTGAAATATTTGTGTATTAATCAAAAAACATCTTCAAGGTCTCAAATCTGGTAACGTTTAGTAAGGTTTAAAAAACACAGAAGATATTGGCAACAGTTTTTAAATTATTCGAGGGCCAGATATGATCTGCCAGATTCCTTTTATAGTCCTGGTATTGACATACAATTGGAATACACAGCTACTTAAGCACTGAAAGTACCCCAACATCCCAATGACAGAACAATATCATCCATATAATGTACACGATTTAACTAGGGCAAAGGGAATACTAATCGCAGATACCTAAGGACATGTTTTCCTCAGGTTTTGCTCACCAATTCTGTAATAATGGTCCAATTTATCCCAGAGAGTTTCATTATCAGGTCTTGGAAGATTAATGCTTTTAAGAGGTTCATAAACTGAGCCTAAAAGAAAAAATAAAAACCCATCAAATTCAGTCATTTTCAGAAAGATAAACAAAGAAAAACTCTAAACAAATGAAGAAGCAGTGCTTAATCTAATTTTCATTATTTTATGTGAAGTACCATACTTTACTACTTGTAAATCTTTTTGCTGGGGGAACAAGAGGGAATAAAGTACCTTTGACAATAAATACAGAAGAACTTGAAATGTCATGGGATATTCCCACCCTTACCTCCAGCACTCAGTCCAACTAATTGATGTGTATATGATCCAAACAACTAAGTGTCACTAATACTCAGGTGGTAACAATTTGTCAATAGATTCTAGTTATTAAGAAATATGTCTAATTAGGTGACCATAAATCCAAACTTTATTCCTTATGCTAATGTTTCATCACACATTTTCTTCTCAAATGATCATACCCCCAAACCCTCAAGGAAAGAAGATAATGTTCACATACTCCAAAGCCATCCACTCCACGAATATTCAGCTAGGTTCCATGCTGGAATTCTTAATCCTTTACTTTCTCCCAGGTAGATGATATTCTTGCCTTATTATCTGGACTACAAGCAGATCATTTCTACTTTTCAACCTCGGAAACTACTCAAAGGTATTAGCAGAGTCAGCTACTCAAAAGCTAGAAAATATACAATAATCATGATAATTTACCACGAAATGGATACAGAAAATTGTTCACTTGACTAGTGCACTTTCTCAACTGCTAACTGAAAGAAAGACATCTGAACCTTCAGCCATCAGACTAAGTACTGTCTCTCATTCTTGTTAAAAGCACTCAGAAATTATAAACATCTCAAGGTCACAAATAATCCACCTCTGGATTCAGGTAATGTATACCATGTAGCCTAAGAACATAGCACAAAAATGAACCTATAATTTACCTAGTGAGGGAAATCACATTGGCACAGATTAAGATTCTGTTTTTAAAGAAAATTAAAGCCTTTATGCTCATAAAATTGCTATGGCCAACACGCTAGTTTAAAGCCAAGGTTTTGGGAAGCCTTTATGTTTAGGCAGATAGTAACATTAAGAAGAAAGTAAAGAAAAAGCCTATATATTCAGGCAACAGTCTCATTATCTTCTGTTGAACAGACAGACTAAGTACTAAAAGCACTCAGAAATTATAAACATCTCAAAGTCACAATTAATCCATCTCTGGATTCAGGTAATGTATACCATATAGTCTAAGAACACAGCACAAAAATGAACCTATAATTTACCTAGTGGCAGAAATCACATTGGCACAGATTAAGATTCTGTTTTTAAAGAAAATTAAAGCCTTTATGCTCATAAAATTGCTATGTCCAACATGCTAGTTTATAGCCAAGGTTTTGGGAAGCATTTATGTTTAGGCAGATAGTAACATTAAGAAAGTAAAGAAACGGCCTATACATTCAGGCAACAGTCTCATTATCTTCTGTTGAAAAGATAGGTAATTTGTAGATAAGGCTTGCTCTGAGTGAAAAGAAGATTTTCTTGTAAGAGTATTCACAATGGCACCAACAGGAATGGGTCCACAGTGAGGAACAGAAAGACCTATCAACAGATGGAGCATCAGTACTCCTTTCCTGCTTCAAAGGAAAGGACCCAGCCACCCCCCAGCCATGCCCCTTGCCTTCCTGTATTTAACTAGCTCCCGGCAGGTATAAGTATATGGGTAGCCCAGCAATCAGAAAGGAACAATATGCCACTGCTAGAGCATAAGGTAATAAGCTCTAGGAGTCTATACACTCCCAGTGAAGCTCATTCACTATGAAAGAAAATAAATTAGGTACAAATAATCATAATTTATAAATTGTGCATATGTATATATAAAAACTAAAGGGGACACCTTTGCTGGGGTGGAAGAATTGTGGGTAACATTTCTGTTTTTAGTTAGATCTCTATTAGTAGAGGTAGTATTTTGCTTTATATACAAAAAATATATCACCAACAGTTGAGTATATAATTCCATTACAATTAAATGATACATGAGCATATGGATACAGAATATGCAAACTGAAATCAACCTGCATCACAATGGTAGGTAAATTGATTTTGAAAGATTGTTTTAATGATATTTAATCAAGATTTTAGATTTTAAAGTATTTATTTTTAAAAGTGGTATGATATTTAAGATCTAAGGGACTATAGTGATTCTGTCATCTAATTTTTCTTAAAAAAAAAAAAAAGAGTTTTATTAGAGGCAACAACAAATAAACAAAAGGAAAATCAGGCCTCTCAAGAAAATAAGAATCTATTCAGTAATAGGAAAACTAGAAGATGTTCAAAGTATAGCAGAAAGGGTAAAAGTAAAATCATCTAAATTACACATTCAAAGAACGGCTATGATAAGAACAGCTTGGTTAGATAAATGTTATTATTTTAGTGATCATCATTGTATTGTTTCTAAAGCAACTACATAAAATTAAACAAGGATGTTCTACACAATTTATGGTAAACAATACCACAAATCTAAGTCAAAGGAAAAGTAATCAATGTTAACATTTTAAACAAAAATACAACATCTGGAAAGCATCAATGCCAGTAAAAATGTGAAGAGAGCAATTAATAGAGCATGAACTCCCAAAGCAAATTAAAGAGCTACAAAATAACAGAAAATTCTACTAAATAATTAGTTCCAATTGAAATGATATGGTAAAATGTTAACTTTTCTTTTCCATGCTTTTCCCATTTGAATTATGTCTATATACAAGCATCATAAAGTAAAATAAAACTTATCAGTGACAGGAGAAAAAGAGCTCAGAGCAGACTGAGCTAGGTGAGGTATGCAAAACTTACCAGGCTCAAGAAGACAAGAGTATGGGACTTTAATCACACTTTCCTATGCACCCACACCCAAGGGCTATGTTTACAGGCATTTTTGTTCCTGACTAGCTGCCTTACCCATTATCTTCCAGTTACTGGAATCTGTGATACAAAGAACAATATATAGCTAATCAATAGCTTTTGTTATTTTACTACAAGTTATTGGTAAACAACTTAGAAGTCACCTCTTCCTTCCTTTACAATTCACTTGTAACTGATGCTAATCAGAGGATATATTCAGGGCAGCTTCTAATTATGCTTCCACATAGATTCAGGCTTGAATAAACTCTATAATGAATCACATTTTCTGAATCTAGTTATTTAAGGTTAACATTTTGGCACCCTAGATGAGATCGGAAGTGGACCTCCAGAGAGCCCCACCACCACTTTACCAGCAATTGGCACTTTGGTACCAACGCGGTAAGTCCTCCTTCACCCAACCTTGCCAAAGTCAGCAGGATTCTCTGGTAAGGCCCCTGTTGGGATGTGAATCCACCTGTCTTGATTGTGGATTAAGACTTTATTCAATTCATACATAGTCTTAACTAGTTGAGGTTGGAAGTGAAGCTCTATAAAAGGTAAGAGTTTCATTTGTTATTCTCTAGAGATCTGCTGACTTTCAGTCAGATCTGTGACTTTCATTTTCTCTGATGTTATTTTGAACTACTAGTTGGAGTTTTTCAACTTTTTCTATAGTTTAAACTTTGGTCTTTGAAAAGAGGGAGTGAATCTTTGTGGCTTAAGTGGAAAACTTGTAATTTTAAAAACTGACAAATCTAAAATCTTCTTGAGTGACCAAAATAATAAAAGGCTCTCTATGTGTCCCACTAGGTTTCTGGTCATTCGGGAAGGAAAACAAAAATTATGGACAACTATCTCTAAAACCTAGACTTTGTCCTTAAGGAGTCACCCACCATTAGAAACACCAGCTGGATTTATATTTAATGCTTATGGTGCCTCTTCATGCTACCATTTAGAAAACTAGTCACACAAAACTAAAGATGACCCCAAATTACAATGGTTGAAATAGTATACTTTTAAAACACCTCAACTGGTTTATCTGTGTTCTCAATTTTAAAAAGCTAGCTCTAAAATAAAGTAACGAGCAGAGCTATTTTCAATGATACTTAGAAGTTTCTAAAAGAGATTCTGACAAAGTTATTTCTTTGCAAAAGGAAAATGTAAAATTGTATAAAGTGACTTTTAAAATGAAAAATGCTGCTGAAATTGTTCCTCCTCCTTTTTCTGTTTATTCTTTATTCTAACTGCTCCTCCCTTCCCTCCTCCTGCTCCTGGTGTACTGGCCTCATTTCAGGAATGAGACAGCAAGTGTAAAGAGGTCCGCAGAGAACCTCCAACTGGCCTGCACACTGAGAGGAGTGTGCAGTGGGTGGAGCCTCAGGAAGTTCACACTGTTTGCCACAGGGAGGAGCCTGATCTCCCCTGTTCCAGGGTGGTACCTAGGATTCAATCTATGAGGCAGGAAGCCAGCTAGCAGGACTTTGGCTTTGCTGAGACTCTCTGTTTCCCTTTGTTTTCCTTTTTGCCCGATAAATTCCATTTTTCTTGCCCTTTAAAGTGTCTGCAAGCCTAATCTTTCATGGCTATGTGACAAGGACCCCATTTTTAGGTGAACTAAGGAGAAAGTCCTACAACAGTTTAGCACCCAACATAGGGCTTAAGAAAGGGTGAGTGAGATGCAAACCAAATCTCTTTTTCTCTCATTTCTAAGCCTTTTCATCCTCAGACTTCTGAGGGTAGGGGAAACCATGCCCCCACCCCCATCAATCCCAGGTGTTGAGAAGGTCAGCCTCAGTCTCCATGGCATTTTCCTTTCTTTTTTGTGATGGAAGGGTGAGCAGGGGCTCCTGCCACCCTCCCCTCCCTGCCAGGGCTGGGACTCATGAACCAAAGGTGCCCAACAGCAGGCAGCTCTCCCTGCCACACATCCACGGAGCCTTCCACTCCCCCAGCCAGGAGGTCCCACTCCCTTGGACAGTAATGAAGTCTTTCTCACTGGTGGAGGAATCTATTTGCATAAAAATAAGAGGTTCCTCTTTAGGCATTTTACACTGGTTTTTTCTTTCCTTTTCTCCACCAGATCAGGAGTTGACTTTTAAATGAGCTTTTTTTTTTTTTTCCTTTTAGAAGACATTTTAACTAAGCTAGGAGTGATAAGGATCACTGTTTATATTCTCAGTAGAGTTTTAATTATGAAAAAGCATTTGTGAGGCTGGTCTTAACCTGTAGTCAATCTAGTGTACTTTCTGCATCTTTCCATAGCAAACTTTGCAGCAGGCCTCCATCTTGTTTCACATCCTTGGGAGTAAGGCCTACAACCACGTGGCAATGTTTTGTTCTAGCCTCGCCATCTTACAATGGTAGCCAGGAGTTCAATCCGGCCTTAGGGAATGAGTTCTTTCGAGTTTGATATCTGCATGACATTTGCCATTTTTTGATTCCCTGCCCCTCCACAAACTGCCTTGGATTTTCCTTTCTCTGAGCCTTTAGTAAAGTTTGAAAGCCAGAAATATCAGTCATTTGGCCTGGCTAAAGTTAGGTATTAAGAAATTTTAAAAGGACCTTATTAAAGAGTGCTATGGCTAAAGTCAGTTTAATTAAAACCAGCTATTCAAGCTCTAACAGCCTGGGACTCCTTGGGAAAAACAGGGGGCGCCAGATATCCCATTTTGCAAAACACCTCTGTTTTCCTCATGAAACCACAGGAACTGGAAGTAGATAAATCCCTCTCAGAATTTAGGGTTCTGTTCTGTTTTACATTGTGTTATCTAGAATTTTTTACTTTGGGGAGGATCAGAAATTACTTCACATTATGAGAGAAATGTAAAGACTGGCAAATGAAAGGTCTTGCAACTACTGAATCTTCTTCTCTCTACCGGTCTGTGTAGCTATATATGTGTTGAGTGTGATGTCTATAAAAAGAGCTCTGAATAATTGGCCTAAAGGAAGAAAAGGGCTTGGATTAAATATTTTTTAAAGGGAAGATAAAAGCTATGGTACCTTTTAGTTCATGTGGCTTTAATCTTCGAGAAATAACAACAGCCTTAAAGATTATTAGTAAAATGCAGATGTCATCAAAATGTAAATAGGAGGACTAAATTATGCAGGTTAGATACTAGGCTCACTAAATGTTTTAAGGTTTCAAACTGCCTTTTGGGTTTTAAGAACCATTTGACTTGCCTGCTCCACAACTGGTAAGGCAACTGACATATAGAAATAGTTCTATATGTCTGTAAGGGGACATATAGAACTATATGTCTGTCCCCTTACAGACACATAGAATTAACCACATCCTTAATTATGCTGGAAGGACCTTGGCTGTATCTGGCACACAATTAAAACAACTTGCCAGGGTTTACATTAAAGTTCAAATTGCTAGGAGTTACCATTAAAACACATAATTGAAACTACTGGAAATAGATTTACATGCTAGGTGTATAAGAACAATAAATGTGTTTTCAATGAAAGATTATTATAAGATAGGAAAATGTAAATTATTGGCTAGGGTTAAAGGATTGTTTTGAATTAGATAAGATAAAGCTGAAGGTTCAAACAAGTGGTGGAAGAATCATGGAAATGATTCTTGCAGAAGAGGCTTTCTGTGTGAACATATTGACTAGATTCCAGGGGTTATTATGTGGTTTCTCTGCAGGTTGAGCATTGGAATGAAAGCACAACAGGGTACTCCTGGGGCACTGATCTGACCTTTGGCAAAATTTGGAAAGGGTTATAAAAGGATTTTGCTTCATTAAAATTTCTGAGTCTTCATTTTGGCAAAATAAATAATTTATGGTAATCTGGAAATCAATTTCATAACATCAAGTGTTTTAATCCTCTAACATATTTAACAGGCTTCCCCAAATCAAACTTGAGCCTCAAAATTGCCTTTCCTGACACCTGGCTTTTGGGAGGCTTTAGAGCGCCCCTGGAACCTCCAGAAAAGAGGTAAACAGGATCATTTGACATGTTTAGTTACATGGGATTGCCAAAATGATGTTCAATCTTCTTAAGGTTATATTTTGGTGAATAATACTAATATTTGTTCCAAAACTATATGGAATTTCTAAAATTCTAATATCTAAGTATATGTTAGCAATCATAAGTAAGGTTAAGTTAGTGTAAACCACAGAGATGACCAAACTTCTTTGACAATTACGTTTCTAACTGTAACTACCCTGGACATTTTGTTGTTCACAGACAATTGTTGTCTTCCTTTAATTCTTTTCAAAGGATGGTTTACAATAAGTGATAGAACTTTGACAGGTGCTCTCAAATACAGGTTTCTGATAACTTTGTAGATTGTAACATTGGAATAAAGAAAAAATGTACAGGACTCATGAAGAGCTGAAATGTTCATGAATTTCAAGAAATCAAGAACTAAATGGACTGAATTCAGAAAGCTGAAGCAATCATTTTTGACTTTTAGTTGAAATATTGCTGATCCTTGTTTTGTTTTTCAGTGTTAAGGAAACTTTTTAAAAATTATTTACAGTCTTTAATAATTGAGTAAAGTATATTCCTGTGAATAAAATTTGGACCTGTTTGTTTCTCTCTGCCTGATTCCTCGAGAACTTGGAAACTATCTGTGAGTATTCTTAACTTATGGCAATATAGTTTTCTGCATCAGTGCAATAAGAATCCATTTTTCTTTTGCAGCAGGACGCAGTTGGAGAAACTGGTTGTTTTACCAAGATTTCACTGGAAGGGTATGCTTCCCTTTAAAGAGTCAAGCTCAACTTGCATAGCTAATAAAAGCCCCATGGTAAAAACTGGCCTCATACCATTGCCTACGCAGTTCTTGTACAGTGCTCCTGACCTGTGGTTGGTAAAGAATGTCACTTTCTAACAGGCCTACGAGCTCCAAGTTTATCTTGGGACCTTAAGAGGAGATGGTCACCCAATTCACAGGTATTTGAGGATACAAACCCATGGCTGGGCTCAGCTTTAAAAGGTCTTATCTGAGATTCCTTGTGTAACAGAGCTCCATCAAAACCAATCTAAAAAGCCTATGTAGAAATAGCTATTCTTGCTGTACTTAATGCAAATAATCAAGACAAGTATAAGACTAAAATCTATTTTGCAAACAACTCAGTCCTATCATGATTTTTTTCTTTTAACAAAAATGAGTACTGGAGGAAGATAAATTATGTTTCAAAACATATCATACATTTGTCATTAAGTTCTAAACTTATCAGAGTTCTCACGAGGTCAGGAGATCGAGACCATCCTGGCTAATATGGTGAAACCCCATCTCTACTAAAAATACAAAAAATTAGCCAGGTGTGGTGGCACACGCCGGTAGTCCCAGCTACTTGGGAGGCTGACCAGGAAAATCGCTTGAACCTGGAAGGTGGAGATTGCAGTGAGCCAAGATTATGCCACTGCACTCCAGCCTGGGTGACAGAGCAAGACTCCATCTCAAAAAAAATACAAATACAAATAAAAAAACAGCCATACTACCCAAAGCAATTTACAAATTCAATGATATTCCTATCAAACTACCAATGACATTTTACACAGAATTAGAAAAAAAAAATTTTTAATTCATATGGAACCAAGGAGAGCCAAAGCAATGCTAAGAAAAGAACAAAGCTGGAGGCATCATACTACCTGACTTCAAAAACACCATAAGGCAGCTACGGTAATGAAAACAGCATGGTACTGGTATAAAAACAGACACACAGACCAATGAAACAGGCTAGAGAAACCAGAAATAAAGCTAAACACCTACAACCACCTGATCTTTGACAACATTGAAGAAAACAAGCATTGGGGAAAGGATTCCCTATTCAATAAATGGTACTGGGATAATTGGCTAGCCATATGCAAAAGATTGAAACTGGATCCCTTTCTTTTACCGTGTATAAAAATCAACTCATAGTGGATTAAAGACTTAAATGTAAAACCTAAAACCATAAAAACCCTAGAAGAAAAACTAGGAAATGCCATTCTGGACATAGGCCATGGCAAAGATTTATAACAAAGATTCCAAATGCAATTGCCACAAAAACAAAAATAAAAATTGACAATTGGAACCTAATTAAACTAAAGAGCTTCTGCCCAGCAAAAGAAACTATCAATAGAGCAAACAGACAATGTAAAGAATGGGAAAAAATATTTGCAAACTGTGCATCCAACAAAGGTCTAATATTCAGAATCTATAAGCAATTTAAACAAATAAAAAAGCAAAAGCTACACGACCCTATTAAAAAATGGGCACAGGACATGAACAGATACTTCTTCAAAGAAGACATACATGCAGCCAACAAGCATATGAATAAATGCTCAACCTTACAAATTATTAGAGAAATGCAATTCAGAATCACAGTGAGATACCATCTCACACCAGTGAGAGGGGCTATTATTAAAAAGTCAAAAAAGTGACAGATGCTGGCAAAGTTGCAGATAAAAAGGGAACATTTATACACTGCTGGTGGGAATATAAATTATTTCAGTCACTGTGGAAAACAGTTTGGAGCTTTCTCAAAGAACTTAGAACTATTATTCGATCCAGCAATCCCATCACTGAGTCTATACTCAAAGGAATATAAATCATTCTACCATAAAGACACATGCATGTGTATGTTCACTGCAGCACTATTCACAATAGCAGGGTCATGGACTCAACCCAGGAGCCCATCAACATTGGATTCATTCAAAAGGTGGTACCTATATACCATGAAATACCACACAGCCATAAAAAAAAAGGAATCATGTCCTTTGTAGCAACATGGATGGAGCTGGAGGCTGTTATTCTAAGCAAATTAATGCAAAGACAGAAAACTAAATACCACATATGCTCGTTTATAAGTGGAAGTTAAATATTGAATACCTGTGGACACAAAGAATGGAACAATAGGCATGGAGGCCTCTTTGAGGGTGGAGGGGTAGGGTAGGGTGAAGATCGAAAAACTACCTATTGGGTACTATGGTCATTACTTGGATGATGAAATAATCTATACACCAAAACCCTGCTGCAACACACAATCTACCCACGTAACAAATCTGCACATGTACTCCCTCAACCTGAAATAAAAGTTGGAAAGAAAAAAAATATATATATATATACACACAAACTCTAGTATCTAATAATACAACATTTGACCTATGTATGTTTTCTCATAGACATAATGTTTTAAGGCACGATTTCAAACCTATCACAGGCATATGATGGTATGATGTTTACAAATACCTTAGATAACAGAGTTTTATGGATAGTCGCATTAATGTCTGCAAAAATCCTTATTGCCTGAAGCAATATATTGATTTAAAAAACATTTTATATAGCACTGCCTACTGGATACCGATACTGAAAGTTAAAAATATTACACAAACAATATACTTTCAGATTTCTTTGGGTTTTGGGTTCTAGCAGAAAAATACACCAAATCTGTGAAAACAGAATCTTACCCCAGGGAAGGAATCAGAGTCAGTGTTTACCATTTGTGTTTCATTAATGATTCTCTACTTTTGGGAACTGAGCAACTTGAAATTTACCAGTTCTAATTTCCAACTTCAGATTCTCCTCCTGCCTTAGCTAATTGTAATTAGATAATCTTCCAGTTATGGGACATGTAAAGAGTAGTAATTTTTCAGAATCAGGAATAAATCTCTGAAAGCTGAGGTGTACAATTTTTGAAGACTGCATTGCAGAAGTTAACAAACTAAGAAGAAAGTATGTACAAAGAAGCAGTGTATAATCCAAATCCCTGGGCTGAGATGTTCCCCCAAAAAATAATCAAGAACTAAGCATAATCTGAAGATCTGTTATCATAGAGGGTCAAAGAGTCCCATAGTTCCAGGAGGTTTGTATATTCCGGGTACTCATACATGCACACAGGAGGATGAGGAAGGCAGGAAAGTTGCAGACAGGGTAGGCATGGGAGAGCAGAGGAAAGAGGCTTGTATATGAACACACAGTCTAGCTTGTATATGAACACACAGTCTATCAGCAAAACTACATCTGTGGCTTATTAAGTAAATTATTAATACATTAATATTTGAGCTGCTGAGACAGCAAGCATTCCCATAGAACAACAGTCTATACGTTTGTCCTATGACTCATGTATACAAGACACAATACATTTTCAAGCAGTTTTGAAATATAAAGTACATCATCTTCAGGCAATATTTTCTTCTTCTTAAAATTCCCGTTTACTCCTTCACTGATACAAACTAGCGAAAGGACAAGTCATTCCAATACATCCTCAACTTTGGATCTCTAATGCTGGCACATAGGAGGTTCTCAGTAAATATTTATGAACTGAACTGAGTCATCCACATTATCAGGGGAGGCCTTCTTTAATTCCCACAGCAGAGTTAATTGTTCTATCTTCTGCAACCTTAATCACAGTGCTTGTTTATCAAAAGTGATCACAATACATTTTATTTTTGGCATTTGATTAATGTGTTATTTTCCATACTACATTGGAAGACGATCAATAACAGGGACAATATCTAGTACATGGTAGGTGACAGTAAATGTTTAGTAGGAAGGAAGAAAAAGGAGAGAAGCTGAAAAAATATGTTTCAGGGAACTCTTTTTTTCTTTTTACTACTTTTTGTTTTTAATCTTGTGTCAACCCTCACTTTCAACAGAAAGTGGTGAGGCACCAGGCACAGTGGCTCATGCCTATAATCCCAGCACTTTGGGAGGCCAAGGCAGGAGGATCATTTGAGCCCAGGAGTTCCAGATCAGCCTTGGCAACATGGTGAAACCCCATCTCTACAAAAAAAAATTTAAAAATCAGCCGGGTGTGCTGGTACACGCCTGTAGTCCCAGCTACTCAGGAAGCTGAGGTGGGAGGATTGCTTGAGGCTAGGAGGCAGAGGTTACAGTGAGCGAAGATCATGCACCTGGACTCCAGTCTGGTGACGGAGTGAGACCTTATCTCTCGATAAATAAATATGAACCAACCAAAGAAAGCAGTAAGGGAGTTGCTCTACTATGTATGAAACCCTGACCCAGAAGCAGTGCTTCAGGAAACTTTTGATGACCAGTTTACAAATTTATTCTCATAGGCTACCCTATCTCCTGCTACTGTCCCATACACATTCTCTGATTTAATAATGTAGTTCCACCTCCTGAGAAAGATTTCCATGATTAGACAAGTTGGAAAATTTGTCTTCCTCACTTTAGAATGGATGCATCTTAACTTCCATAGTTAAAAGGATTTGAATATATTATACATAGATTCAGCACTGTGAGCATCTTCAAGATGACTGATACCTCCTTGAGAACAAAAGAAACAAAACTTAAACCATGATTTATTCTCTGCACAGTTCCACCATACATAGAAATTTAAAACATTATGGAATAAACGTGCCCTCAAAAGAGTAATAAATAAATAAATTATGAAACCTTCATTCAATGAAGTATCTTAAAACAGTTTAAGGAATAAGGTAGTTCTATAAGTATTATGAAAGACTAAACTGTGGAAAAGTAATGTTACAGAAGAAAACATGTTTAGCATGATCCTAGGTGTTGCAAAGCTAAGCAACAATAACTATATACGTAAAACGTTTGAAATGTATATGCATATATAGATAGCTAAGTACTTTTAAAAGCCTAGAAGGATACACACCACATTGTTAAAAATGATTACCACTAGGGAAAGGAGTGTGATTTTTATTCTTTATAGTTCTGATTGTAAAAATACTATATGAAAATATTATATGCATTTACTACTTGTGCAATTTTTTAAATGGAAAAAGGAAATTTGAATGCCTAACTACTTATGCATTGCACAAGATAGTTTATATACGTTATTCCATCCCATCATCCTGACAAAGCTGTGAGACTGGTATCACACCTTTGTCATACCACATAGAGGCACACAGAAGTTATTCAATGGCAGTCTGATTTGAAAACAGGGCTCTGTGAAGAAAAACTGTACATGTGTACTTTTCCTTATACCATAAAAGCTCACCAAAAAAAATGCTTCACTGAGAAGCATTGAGCCTTTAATCCTTGCTTTCACTTTCTGCTTTAAACAGGAGATTGCTCCAAAATTATTTGTATATGTATACATACATATATATGTACTTTTACTTCACAACTCCTATTTATTATTATACTTCATTTGAACCCTCAAGATTTCGAGTCTACGTTTCTCCATGATGGATAGCAAGGTGGGTAAGAAATATATTTCACATGTAAAATATGAAATGGCAAATATGAAATAACACAACTTCATAAAAAGGAAGTAAAATTTGCCTATTCAACTTATCCAAATAAGATGTGAAAAGGCCATTCCACCATTCCCATTTTATTTTTAATAAAAAGGTATTAAGTTCTTCCAGTGACCTTTAGAGAAGGAGCATGGCCTATAAAATCTATTTCAGGATATTAAACCTGGTTGATGTTTCATGTGTTGACCTTATGAATAGCAATCACTCAATTAGATATTTCATTTTCCTTTCTTATTTATAGTACCTTGCATAATATACTATGATTTTGTATGACTTCTGTGAGGTCAGAGTTGTATTCCAACAATTCTAATCTTTCTACAAAGTTTTTGGAACTCCATTTTAGGAAACAAATGCATTTAGAAGTGGTTATTTAATGTTATAAATAGCAATTGTTTTATTCACTGAAGTAACCCCAGTGCCAACAGTGCCTGGCACATAGTGAGTGCTTAATAAGTATTTACTGAACAAAATGAAATCACTATACTGATGTCTAAACCTTGCCAAAAGTTACTGTGACTCAGCCACAATGAATAAGGTGATGAATCAGTGCAGATGAAGTGAAGTAAGACTCACTCATCAATAACCTTAACTGTAACTACAAAGTAATTCATTGTTCTCTTATGTTGAGTGTGTTCTATTCTATTCTCTTATGTTCTGTTATTCTATTGCTTATAAAGGGAGATGGGAATGAAATAAAAAGAGATGATTAAAAAACGATTTGAGCAATGGCAGCACCACTAGAATAAACGTATGTAGCCTTACAAGTGGATCACTTTATAGAGAATACTACTAATCTGAACATATAATAAGATTTCTCAAGAGAAACTCAGCATCATTATTTCATACTTGTACTACAAGTAAAAATTTAAAATTCCAAACTTCAAAGGCTTAAATGACAGAGTCTTAGTTCACTATATTAATTGAATTACATAGAGGGGAAAAGAACTTCACTATATACTACTCTAAATCTTTACAGAAAGAAGCAGGTGCAGTGGCTCATGCCTGTAATACAGTACTTTGGGAGGCCGAGATGGGTGGATCACTTGAGGTCAGGAGTTTGAGACCAGCCTGGCTAACGTGGTGAAACTCCATCTCTGTTAAAAATCCAAAGCTTAGCTGGGTGTGGTGGTGGGCGCCTGTAATCCCAGCTACTCAGGAGGCTGAGGCATGAGAATCGCTTGAACCCAGGTGGTGGAGGTTGCAATGAGCCAAGATCATGCCACTGCACTCCAGGCAGGGTGATGGAGCAAGACTCTGTCCCAAAAATAAAAAAAAAGAAAAAAGAAAAAAAGAACTTACTTAATAGGCCAGGCTTGGTGGTTCACACCTGTAATCCCAGTAATTTGGGAGGCCAAAGTGGGTGAGTCATGTGAACCCAGGAGCTCAAGACCAGCCTGGACAACATGGCGAAACCCCATCATTCCCAAAAATACAAAATTTAGTCAGGCATGGTGGTGTGTGCCTGCAATCCCAGTTACATGGGAAGCTGAGGTGGGAGAATCGCTTGAGCCCGGGAGGCAGAAGTTGCAGTGAGTGGAGATCACTGCCACTGCACTCTAGCCTGGGTGATAAAGTCAGACCCTGTCTCAAAAAAAAAAAAAAAAAAAATGTATTTGTATCATGTCTTGTTATTATAGTGATACAGATGTGATATTAGGCATTTTATTGTGTCATACATTAGTTATTCCACACAAGCCCTACAGAAATAATACTTTCAAGTCATTCAGCATTTTGAAAAATAGACCCAAACTATTCCCATTTTTCATTTACACTTTGATGAAGCCTGTTCTATACTCTTGTCTTGGCAAAATTCAGCAGTACATTTAATATGAATGTTATTACTACAATTAGGAATTGTATAGAAATTATAATCTGTATAATTAAAATGAGTATGGGAAGTCTTGAATGTTAGCAGAAAAAAATCACAATAAACTCTAAATTAGCAAAGCAAGCAGACTGTAAATAAAAACCAGAATAAAACTAGACATACTTCTGAAGGACAGTATAGAGTTTGCAGGTAATGAATGCTAGTTAATTTTCTTCCAATCGAAACACAGTGAAGTTTTGTTCATTGGCTAAGTGAAACAGGGAAGAGATGGCATTAGCCTCTCCCACACTATACTTACGTACAACCCTTAGACTTCAGTGATTTGCTCCAATGCTGTCCTGAGAATCCGTGTGAGTAAGTGCCTTGCAAAGACCTACCTATAGTATAATCATTAACTGACCAAACTTTCTCATATGGAATTCAAGCCACATTTTTCACAAGCCAACTTTCATTCTTTAGTGAATAAGGTTAAACCCAATGTTAAATCAAGTAAAAGAGAGAAACTGCCTTCCCCTACCCCAGCCCTCAGAGTATCAACAAACTGCTGGAGGGGAGAACGTCTTCATAGCTAAAAACGTCACGGAAATGACATTTTGAAAACAGGAAGAACTGGACCGTAATCACAGCTGTATCATTTTGTAACTTTCAAGACCTGGGTTCTCTCTGAGCTAGGTCTTCTCATTTGAAAAGTGGAGAAAATTATATAACCTCACAGGGATATTGTGAGGCTTAAGTGAAATATTTTAAGTAAAGCAACACACAGTGCATATTAAATATGAATTGTCATCTCTTTGCCTTAAATTTTGTCATCTACCTCAGCACTTAGGACAGGACTGGGGCACAAAGTGGGAAAACAATGATTTCTGGATTAATTGGCTTTGTCAGGTTAATGTAAGAATCCTCTTGATCAATGCAAAAATGGATGACCCACATAATGATTTTTAAATCAGCAAATTAAATAATCAGTAATTTTTAAGAAACAGAAAAAGACAACTAAGTGAAATAATGTGAAGTTAAAGCAGCCTTGGGCTGCTACAGGTAGTTCAGTGATTATGAGCAGGAGCTGCAGAAAAACAAGATTACCACTTTTTCTAACCATGCCAGAGGGAAGAACATTAATTACATTAGATGAGGGATAAAAGCTCCAATAAAATATGACCCTGGGCTACACAGGAGTGATGCTAATAAGTCTTCAAGAAAAATTTTATAACCAAAATGAATGATTATTTCTGAAGCATGACTATTCAGAGCTAACCTTAATTCCACCAAAAGTCACTAACAACCGTCATGCCTAACTAAAGCCAGTTGTCAAACATCCCAGAAAAGCAAGCTGTCTCTGTGGGAGACAAAGCAAACTCAGGACCCTTGGTTGTGGAATCAAATATCTCATAGAGAAGTATAGAATGAGTATGAAGTTTCCACACCCACACTATAATGAAGACAACAAAATGTAAATTAATCTACTTTCTAATAAATACATTTAAAATTACAGAACTGGAAAGCTATAATAGGCATTCTTTAAGTTCTAATTCATCATTCAATATGCTATTCAGACCATCTAGTTTGGCTTAAAATTTTTTCATGTCTATTCTAAGTGTAGCTTAACTTTATAATATTTTTATGGACTATTAGTTTTTTATGTAATACGAAACTGAAAGAACGTGACTATGGGTGAACATTACATCTATTAAAATTTTGCAGTACTTTAATTTGCATTATAATTTAGTTATAAGAATTTCATTGTAGCAAAAAATTGAAATGAAAACTGAAGTTATGACAATGGATATTTAAGGTACTCAGCTTATACTACAGCAAATGAAACTAAACTATTTCTGTAACATGAAACTATAATGGAAATCAGCCTTGAACTTGTCAGTTTTTTGTAGTTAGTTTGAAGACTGCTTGCTGTTTCCTCTACTTTTCAAAGAAAATTATATTTCTTGAAGCACCTACCCCTATTTTTATGGTCATTCCATAATACTGTTGAATCTTACAAGGATACCTAGGAAAAAAAGAACTTTTAAAGCCAGTGTTTAATAGTATTGTTCTCTTTTAAATGATAAGCTGCACGAAATATGAAAGAGGCTGAAAGGAACCAAATCCCACCAGCACCAGCAAGATCCTCCACAAAGACCTTTAAGCAATTAGCACATCAGTTTCTCAAAGATACAAATGTGGAAAAATAAATTGGACTCAGTGGAAATCAGCTTAACTTCCAGTGCTAACCAGTTATACCTCTCATTTCCATTCAATTGGTTAGGCAACTGTTTGAAAATGGAGGCAGTCATTACATCCTGAAGCAGAGCTCCCTACTGAAAGGACTACATGATCCTCAGGACACAGAAGGGATCACCAATTACCAATTATGTATGATAAACAGATGAGACAGGAGATACAGACATATATATATACTCATTTCCAAGAGCAACAGTTGGAAATTTTAACGTTTATAGGAATGTACAGCGATGGCTTCAACATGGAAGCCCTGAAATGGGCTCAGACAAGTAAAAGGATCTGGGCCAGGTAAATCCAGGCCAGAAGTCAGAACCTGGAGTACACCAGAAAATTGACAGAAGCAAAGTGCCAGACCAGTGAAAGGAAGCTGCAAAAACAGCCATGGATCACACCCAGGAACTGTGGGTTTATGCCCAGTGGGAATCAGGGACGCAGATAATGACATATTTATTCAAAGAATAAGTTCAAGTTTGGAACAGGAGGATGCTTAATTCAGAGCCCAAGATCTGCAATCTGAATTAGAAGACAGAGAAGAGATAAGGATGGCACAAAGGACTGCTGCTCAACAAATATGGTGCTGTAGATAGACTTCTGCTCTTCAAAGTGCAGGCCATCCACAGGCAGCACGAGCCTCACCTGGGAGTTTGTTAGAATAGCAGTTTCTCAGGCCCTACCCCAGACCTGCTGAATCGGATCTGCATTTAAGTAGATCCAGGGCTCTACAGTGATAGTACTACTATCTTGTAAAAAATAAAAAAATGAAAAAGAAAAAAAATGAGGGAGAAGAGGGGAGAGAACAAGAGAGGGTGTAAGATGTTGAAGATGCCAGAGATCAAAATTAAACAGCAGCTTTGTTGTCTTAGGAAAATCTAGCTCTACAATCCCTAGAAAGTAAGGCCATGAACCAACTAAAACAGCTTAAATATCAAAACTAACATCTTGTTCATCAAAGCTTGCTTTAAGGTCTTTGCATCACTGTACTGAAAAATCCAAAGCTATTATCTCATCAACTCAATTCTCACAATCACAACCAGTTCTCCATCTTGTAAGATCTACCTTGAAATCATCCAGCCTCAGCCCTAAAACCATATAAGTACTTTCCCCTAACTCCCCTGACAGTCAATGATTGAGTGCCATAATATTTTGAAACAGAAAAAAATATTAACAAGCTTCTGGTCTAAGTCTCTTATTTCATGGAAGAAATTCACAACTTGCTCAAGGATGCAGTGCTTTTTAAGCATAAAACCAACACCAAAAACAAGATCTCCAGACTCTATTCAGGGATCTGATATTTTTAAAATACATTCATTATTTTGGTCTGTTTGTTCTGGACAAGGACATTGCTTTATGCTACTATAATTCACCAGTGTACCCAGAACACCATGCTTAGTGGGTGCTGTCAATATGCAACATGCCAGAATGAATACAAACACATAAATTTAATTTTAACCGAAGAGCTCTAAAAGGTTAAGAATAGTATCATTATAGTATGATTATCAGCATCCTAATAAGAACTAACAATATCAGAGCATTTACCACACACAAAGTACTGTGTTGACAGCTTTTTATGTATGATTTCATTTAATCCTCACAATAACTCTCCTAATAATAATGGTACTATTATTACCATTCTAAAGGTTTTTTTTTAATGGGGTTTAGTAACTTAACCAAGGTCACACTGGTAGCAAGTGGAAGACCTAGGATTTAAACACTGAAATATGCTTTGTTTCTTTTTCTCAGGTAAAGCAAAAAAAAAAAAAAAAGTTCACAGTAATACATAACCTGCTTCCAAGGTAACATTTAAATCAGAAATACTGCTTTAATGACAATTTTCCCCAAAATATGAAGGGGTTTCTAAGCAATTCTGGTATTGGATCACTGCACTCTGTCCATGTCAGCCACGTAAATGAACCATTTCAGTTGTCACGTTACTTGACCCATCTATCCTTTACCTAGATTTCACTTCTTTCTATTTCCATTTCAATACCATATTAGTTGAAGACAACTGCAGTTCACAAGAATAAAAAGAACTCTCATCGTGTAAATTAAATACATGATAATTGCTAGACTTAGCTCTAAAGAAGTCTAAGGTAAAAACATAGATTTTTTCTCTAGTGCATTATTTAGCATTATGTTCAAGACTTTTCCAGAAATAGATGCTATATCACTTCTTATTCTGAAACTTACTCTAGATGGCAAGATTTAGGAAATTTTTCTCTATTTTATTTAAAAGTATATCATTTTCTTTTTCTTTACCATATTCCTGAAATTGAAATGGTTAAGTTCAAATTCCTCGGTATCTTTGGTAAAGTTTACACTATGACACACAAGGCCCATTAAATAGCACTGACTCACCCTATGCATGAAGGAATAAACATGCTACTGATGACTTACATTTGGATTACTATGTAGATGAATAATCTATGTGATTTCTTCCATTTTCTCTTCAGGGAAAGAAAAAATCAGTACACAGAGATGGCTCAAAGTTTGTATACAAGGGGCAAAAGCAATCAGAGCCACATACTTTGGCCTTGGAGATGCTGCCCACAGTTTAAGAGAAAAATCAAAAGTGCCCTCACCATGTCATAAAGCTATTATAAACCCAGGTCACTATTTTATTTATTACATTTAGTTTATAAGCCTGAATTTTGAACCTTTCTGGAGTTGACCAGTAGAAGATTTTTTTTACTATGAAAATATGTTCTTATTCAAAACCTGCAGGAAAATAAATAAATTGAATCTTATTCACCAAGTAAAAAGGTTAAATTATTAGACAACACATACTGCTAGAAAGTTCATTCTGAACCAAAATTGTACTAATTCTTCTAACATGATTAATTAATTCATTCAACTTGTATTCTTATTCAACATTGAGTCCCTAGCACCAAGCCTTGTATCAGGGGCTATACAAAGTTGCAACAGATCTTGTTGGTGACCTGAAGGATTTCATAGCCTAGTAAAGAAGAAAGATATATAATTATCTAATAGCAATGTAGTAACATCAGAGCTAAAAGAAGCCTGTATAAAATGTCATGGGAACAAGCAGAGCAATTAATTGAAACCTGAAATGCAGAGAAGGGAGTTGTCAGAAAATATGTAAAAACAAGAGATCACTGGAGCAAAATAAAAGATTATGGAGTGCACCAAGCTTACAGAGGGAACTTCATGATAAAGGTACAGAAGCCAGAAAGAGAGTGACCCACTTTTGAACTACCAGGTACATTAATAACATTGCAGCACAGAATGTGAGGAAGACAGGAGGCTGGACAGGTATCCAGAAGTCTAATAGAGAGGATGCTGAACAGCAGATTCCAGGTGTGCATTTTATCGTTTAGATACTGAAGAGTCACTGGGGCATCATATGATCCAAACTCTAAAAGATATATCTGTTGGCAGAGCAAAGGACTGTAAGACAGGGAGTAAGCCCTAGGCATAAAAGTTTAGTTTGGGTAAAAACAATCATTCTAGGGCCTTCAATTAAGACAGTGACACCAGTAATGCACAAGGAAGGAAATATTCAAGAAATATTTAAATAGTAGAATTTAAAAACCTAAGAAGGACTTAAATTTGGTATAGGTCTTAGGTACAAGTATCAATATAATAAGAACGAAATAGAGCAGGAGAAAGAGTGCATTGATAAATTCTAACCCTTAAATAGTTTTTTTATTTCTTCAAATTATAATAATTAAAACCTTATATCCTGATAGATCTTTTTATCCTTGAGGTCATTGAGTAAATGATTATTATCAAAGCTACAAGCCTATTAAGAATTAGGATAAAGTGGGTATTAACAAATTAATTGGGCTTTATTGTGTATTTCCACGAAAAACAGATAACCAACCAAGAGGATCTCTGAATGGGTACAGAGAGAAATTCATATAAAAAGATTCCACAAAACAAAAATAATTTCCCTCAGAAATACATAAGTTAAGAAAACACGCTTTTATTTTAAAAGCCTCTATATTAATGATATTTATCATGAAAACTACTTTATCAGTGGACTACATAAAATCTGCTTGACACTAATGAAAGTTAAGGCCTTACATTTTAAAATCAAGGCTCACTCATATAATCTCAGCACTTTGGGAGGCTGAGAAAAAAGGATTGCTTGAGGACAGGAGCTTGAGACCAGCTTGGGCAACACAGCAAGACCCTGTCTCCAAAAAAAGAAAAAAAAAAAATTAGCTGGGCGTAGTGGCACATGCCTGTAGTCCCAATTACTCAGGAGGCTGAAGCAAGACGATCACTTGAGCCCAGAAGTTCAAGGCTGCAATGAGCTATGACCGCACGACTGCATTCCAGCCTGGAAGACAGAGGAAGATCCTGACTCTAAAAATAAAATCAACATGTTTATACAAGCCACAGTTAAAAGGAGCTCCATTTGAACAGGAAAACTGTCAAAGCAGGAAGAACATCAATAGAAATGATTAACACTCTCTATCAATGCTTACCCCAATACCAAATAAAGCTGTTTAATTAAGATTTTTTTAATAATTATTTTAAAAATAAGATGTATTTTTAAATGTTATTTGGAAGCATGGGAATTTGATAAGAAAAATGTCACCAAATGGGGCATGGTTCTATTTCCTACATTTAGCAAAATCTTATGATACACAGGATATTTTCTCTAGAGTTCCATCCAGGTTTCTCACTACGAATTTCCAGATGAAGTCCCCTAATCAAATCTATAGCATCAAGTTGGCCAAAGCCTAGGAGTGATGCCCACTTCGGAATCACTTAGCCATAGAAGGTTCTGTTACTCAAAACTTATTAAACATATTGTTTTTGCTTAAGGACACAGGAAATAATAAGGCTGCCTCTATTAAGACATCGAGATCTGTGGTCAAGTTACCGAGATAGAAAAAGAAAGAAAAAGCGTGCTAGAACTTGAGATGTCCCAACTTCCATCTTCAAAATGTATCCATAAACACTTAAATCAAAATATTTAAAATCAAAGATCACAGTAAATTTAAAGGTTTAGTCTCTTGTCCTGAATTTGTGAAGAGTTAGACTTGCCTGACTCCCATTTAGTTACAAAGATGGAAATTCACGACAAAACATATTTAGGAGGCAGGGAAAAAAAGATGAGACTGAAATCATCCTAAATCAGAAGCCATTAAAAGTTTAGATGTGAATTATAAAAAGTAAGCAATAAGCTGTCCTGTAAGCAGAAAACCCCAAGAACGGAACAGTCAGGTCGCAGTGGCTCACACCTGTAATCCCAGCACTTTGGAAGGCCGAGGCAGGCGGATCACCTGAGGTCAGGAGTTCAAGACCAGCTTGGCCAATGTGGTGAAACCCTGCCTCTACTAAAAATACAAAATTGGCCGGGCGTAGTGGCGCATGCCTGTAATCCCAGCTACTTGGGAGGCTGAGGCAGGAGAATCGCTTGAACCTGGGAGGTGGAGGTTGCAGTGAGCTGAGATTGCATCATTGCACTCTAGCCTGAGCAACAAGAGCAAAACTCCATCTCAAAAAAAAAGAAAGAAAGAAAATAGTCCACTGACTGACGTCACAACAAGCTAATTCTTTTTGACATATTGTTGATTTATAACTAATCAATCATCAGATATTTACAAGCAAGCTGACAAAGTTAATGTAACCAAAGTGAATATACAAAGTAAATGTACCACATTTTTTTAATATATAGAAAATTCTTCACTGGTTCAACTATTGGAGGAAGACAGAAATATAATAAAGAATACAAGTTAAGCACCTGATGAGTATATTTTTAAAACATACCAGGAAGCTAAAGTATGTATGAAGAGGAACTATCCACAGCTCAATAGCCCAATCTCAGACTCTGTGTCTGTCCTTCCTAGTCTCCATCCACAGCTTTAGCAATAAGACTTGATCTATAATCCAAATAACAGCATAAGTGTTCATCTCTATGTCGGGTGCCTATTTCAGTCCTGAGCTACAAGACTTGAATCTTAAATGGCCAAAAAGGAAGGCCATGTAAACACTGTGAGGCTATTGATAACAAAGGGAGTAAAACAATAAACTTTTAAAGATTTTATATGACAAATGAAAGATCAATGATATATATTTTGAAAAAAGAGCATATATGGCATATATCAGAATGTATAAAAATGACAAATTTCAATTATTACACAAGATTCTCAAATGTTGACCAAAGGGTACAAAATTTCAGTTAGATAGGAGGCAAAAGCTTCAGTGACCTACTGCACAGAATGGTGGCTATAATCATAAAGCGTTATATATTTCAAAATTGCTAAAAGAGTAGATTTTAAATGTTTTCATTATGAAAAAATAGTAAGTATGTGAGGGGCCAGATTTGTTAATTAGTGTGATTTAATTATCCAACACTGTAAGCATATATCGAAACATTATATTGTACCCTGTAAATATCTACAATTACTACTTGCCAATTAAAAATAACATTAAAAAAATTCTCATTAAGGCTGTTGGAAATCACTTAATGTTTAGGTCACATCCATTCATCTACACAAACCCACATCCTCAAGAAAATTTGTGAAATATGAACTGAAAGAGAAGAAAGCTATAAAACCAAGAAGTTAAATATAAAGAATAAATTTTCATGGACTAATAATCATGTGATTGTTGGTAAAACTAATAAAGTCTATAAGAAAAAGCTAACAAATAACAAAATAAAAAACAGCAACAACTTTTTCATCTTTTGAAAACTATTTCTAATCAAGGCAACCAAGGCCTAATGTGAAAAAAAAATGAAAACAAGTATGAATGTATTCAAAATACATTATAGAGGCCAGGTGCAGTGGCTCACGCCTATAATCCCAGCACTTTGTGAGGCAGAGTCGGGTGGAGTGCTTGAGCCCGGGTGTTCCAGACCAGCCTGGGCAAAATAGAGAGGACTTGTCTCTACAGAAAAAAAAAAAAAAAAAAAAATTAGCCAGGCATGATGGTGCACACCTATAGGCCCAGCAGAAGGGAATGCTTGAGCACAGGAGACCGAGGCTGCAGTGAACTGTGATAGTGCCACTGTACTCCACTCCAGCTTGGGTGAGAGAGCAAGACCCTGTCTCAAAAAAAAAAAAAAAAAAAAAAAAAATCCTAGAAGCTACAATGAACCATCAGAAAGCATTTTCAAGACTAAATACGTAATATAAGCAGTTGCAATTTTCTATTACTTGCTTTCTTTTTATTTATTTTTGAGACAGGGTCTCATTCTGTCACCCAGGCTGGAATGCAGTGATGCGATCTCAGCTCATTGCAGCCTCAACCTTTCAGGCTCAAGCTATCCCTCCCGCCACAACCTCCAACCAGCCATCCCAGGCACCACAACACCTGGCTAATTTTTGTATTTTTTGTAGAGATGGTTTCGTCATGTAGTCTCAAACTGGGCTCAAGCAGTCCACCTGCCTTGGCCTTTTTAAGTGCTAGGATTACAGGCATGAGCCACCACACTGGGCAGTTGTTTTCTAAACAGGGATTTGAAAATAGATGTGTCCCAAAATCATAAAAGATATGTCCTAACTGCATATATTTTCCACAAGTCTATTATCTTTTAAGAGGTAAATTAATGTCTAAATGCATCCTTCTGCCTGAATCAAGCAAAGAATCAAGGACCTTGTGTAGCTTTGCAGACTATTCTTCGGAATAGAATGGTCAATATGCCATTTTAAAATGTGAAAACAAAATAGCATAATGACATAAAACTAACTGTATCTAACATTTTACTATATACACACACACATATATTTCATACATATACTTTTTTTTTTTTTTTTTTTTTTGGAGATGGAGTCTCGCTCTGTCGCCCAGGCTGGAGTGCAGTGACGCAATCTCAGCTCACTGCAAGCTCCGCCTCCTAGGTTCATGCCATTCTCCTGTCTGAGCCTCCCAAGTAGCTGGAACTACAGGCGCCTGCCAGCATGCCCAGCTAATTTTTTTGCATTTTTAGTAAAGACGGGGTTTCACTGTGTTAGCCAGGATGGTCTTGATCTCCTGACCTCGTCGCACATATACATTTTATATTTGTATATATGCACCTAAATTATGCATTAGAACCTACGTACCATTTATATCTCTGACTCAATAAACTCACTGTCTAAAGTTAGTTTATTCTCACTTAACAGGAAATGGGCCACAGGAATATTCCTCCAAAAGTGAGTTTATTGAGTCAGAGATATATAGGTTCTAATGCATAATCAAGGTGGCCACATCTTCTGAATCCAGAATGATGATATACTCAGTATCTGTGTCTTCACAGCCATTCACTATCAAACATAGATTGAGTGTCCCTATGCACCCAGCATGGTGCCGTGTGTTAAACATAGAGATATACGACACACAGCTTCTGCCATGAGGTTGCTCCCTGCCTTTTTGTCACCTTCCAGTCTATTTTTACATAACAGAGAATTATCATAAAATACTAATCTAGCCTTACAACTCCACTGCTTCAAATGTTCACGTTCCCTTGCATTTATAATAAAATTCAAACATCTTCAAGGCTCCCAAGACCCTGCCCATCTCAGCCCCTCCTCTCACCCATTCCTGTCATTCACAATGCTTTACCCATAATGGCCTTTTCAGTAGGCTTTAAATACCCAGCTCTATCTAGCCCCAGGATCCTCAGCCTAGAGCCCTCCTTACCCCAACTTCTCCGCTGACTCCTATTTCTAAGAGTTAAAGATCACTTTAAGCTCCCTTTCCTTGAAGTCCCTACCCCAACCCTGCAGGAGATAGAGAGCTGATGAGTGGAGATAAGCAACCACTTAAGGGTTAGTTCATTTTAGAAAAATCACCCAGGCAACAATAGTGTGCATTGACTAGGGAGATAGTACAAGGAGAGGTGATGGCTCTAGTAGCAAAGTTCAGTAGGAAACAACGGGAGGAGTCCAGGAGAGACACATAGTGAATGTATACAAAAGCACTGGTCTCCTTGAGCTCTGTATAAATTCCATCAGGCTATTAGCTCTCTCAACCAGTATTATTTATTACAAACTTCCTACATCAGAGAGGTCCAATAAACATCAGTTAATTAGAAATGAATGAAAGAAGAACAGTAAACATCAAGAAAACATCAATAGTAACCACTGTTGTTTAGTTATGGAGTACTAGGCACTGTAGATGAAGAAGAGAAGGAAGGCAGCAGTGGCTAGGAGAATAGGGTCTGCCAGAGTTTGTCTGGGTGACTTTAAGTAAGTTACTTTACTTTCCTGTGCTTTGAGTTTTTCAAAAGGGGACAGTAATAACACCTACAAAAGAGGACTTCGGTGAGATTTAAATGTAAAGCACTACCCGTAACACATTAAGTAATCAATAAAGATTAGCTGCTTAAAAAGTTGTCACTATCATCATAGCATGAAAAATCATTATTATCATTAGGACTACTACTACCACCACTAGGTACTTCCTAGACATTACTTCATCTTCACAAAATAACTTATGAGGAATATACTATTATCTCCATTCCATAGTACAAAAAATTAACTGCAAAACAGTTGACGCAATTTGTTTGGATTTGGGGGGAAAACATTTTGTTTATTTATTTCTAATAATTTCAAATTTTGTTTTAGATTTAGGGGTACACATGCCAGTTTGTTACCTAGGTATCACGTGATGCTGAGGTTTGGGGTATGAATGATCCCATCATTCAGGCAGTGAACAAAGAACTTGACAGTTAGTTTTTCAACCACTGCCGCTCTTCCTCACTCTCCCCTCTAGCAGTCCCCAGTTTCTACTGTTGCCATGTTTATGTCCATGAGTACCCAATGTTTAGCTCCCACTTAGGAGAACATGCAGTAGTATTTGGTTTCCTGTTCTTGTGTTAATTCACTTAGGATAATGGCCTCCAGCTGTATTCATGTTGCTGCAAAGGACATGATTTAATTCTTTCCACAGCTGCGAATTATTCCCTGGTATATATGTACCACATTTTCTTTGTCCAACCCACCGTTATTGGGCACCTAGGTTGATTCTATGTCTTTGCTACTGAGCTCACACAATTTGTAAGTATCAATACCAGTATTTGAGCCTAGTTGTATGAGTCTAACATCCATATAATAACCACATTATGACATTGTCTCTCAAAAGAAGGACAGTCTCCAGTGTGATATATACTGTATGATTTACTGAACATTTTTTATGTTCCAAGAACTCTTCTGGACTCTAGGGATACAGCTGTGAACAAAACCAGTAAGTCCCTGCTTTTATATAGCTTATATTCTAGTGGATGAAGATGAACAGGAAAACTAAGAAGGGGGAAAAATTACCTAATAATAAGGACACTACAGAGAATTAAAATTAAGAGTGATGTGTCTGGGGGCTACTTAAGATTGAGTGGGCAGAAAAAGCCTTTCTAAGGAGGCTACATTTAAGACGATAACCTAAAACTCAACCAGAAGGAACAAGCTACCTAAAGAGCAGTACGGAGAACTTTCCAGGCAGAGAAAATAGCTATTACAGAGAGCCTAAATAGCTATACTACAGAGAGCCTAAAGTGCAAATGAGATTGCATCTTATGGACCCAAAGATAGCAGTGGAGAAGAAGAGGAGCATTCTGTGAGGAGGTCAGAGGGGCAGGCAAAAGCCATGTCACCTGGGACTTTGTCATTCAAGGGAAGGGAATGTAGAATTTATTATTTAGTTAGTTGGTTAGTTAGTTAGTTATTTTATTTTATTTTATTTTTTGAGACAGAGTTTCATCTTGTTGCCCAGGCTGGAGTGCAATGGCGCAATCTCAGCTCACTGCAACCTCTGCCTCCTGGGTTCAAGCGATTCTCCTGCCTCAGCTTCCTGAGTAGCTGAGATTACAGGCACATGCCACCATACTCGGCTAATTTTTTGTATTATTAGTAGAGACAGGGTTTCACCATGTTGGCCAGGCTGATCTCAAACTTGTGACCTCAGGTAACCCACCCGCCTTGGCCTCCCATAGTGCTGGGATTATAGGTGTGAACCTGGGAATGTAGATTTTATGCTAAGATAATGACAGATGCAATGGGAGGGCTTTAAGCAGGAAAGTAACATGAGCTGACTTACAATTTTTAAAGAACCATCTCACTGCTGGGCAGAGAACAGACTGTAGTGAGGTAGGAATGAGGAGACAGGAAATCAGGCTATTTCTGTAGTGTAGACCAGAGATAAAAGTGGACTAGGGAGGTAGGAGTACAGCTGGAGAAAAACAGATTTGGTATGTGTTTTAGAGGTAGAGTAGAAAGGTTTTAGAGATTAACTGAATAAAAAGGTTGAAGGAAAGAGAGGAATAACCTCTGTATTTTTAGCTTGAGTAACTGGAAGAATAATGGTTTAGTTTAATGAAATAAAGTATATTTAAGGAGGAACATGATTGGGATAAGAATAGGAGTAGAAAATAAGAGTTCTGTTTTGTTCCGGTTACATTTGAAATGCCCATCATATACCCATTTGGAAATGTGCATAGGTACCCGGATCAGAATCAGGAATTCTAGGGAGTTCTTCTTACTCTTTCTCTGATTTCATAAGACACTGCAGATAAAACAGCATGAGGAAAATAGCTTTTAGAATGCACAATGTGAGTATTGGTGATAATCTAAAGCAGTGAGACAAGCTGCTGCGCTCTTCATGAAACCACTTTACTTATGAAATGTGAAGCATAATTTTTGCTGGGCATAATGACACAGAAAGAGAGTAAGCCTGAGGGTCAATGAGACTCATGCCAAGGGGGTTAAGTCATATGATATGGCCTCTATTTCCTAAATCTTACAAGATTACAGGGCAGGTACTAGTAAGAGGTCAGAGTTCCAAGTAGGATACAATCAAGGAGTGCTTCTGAGAATTCCATCCTACATGAAGGGAGCCCAGTGCATATCTGAGACAAAAATATCTTTTAAGTACACATAAAATAACAACTGCTCTACCTGCTATCTAATAGGAGTTTCCATGGAAACTGTCAGAAACAATTTCTTTAGAGTTACAGTGATTACTGACAAAAATAAGATGGACATAGAGTAAAATAAGAGCTAAATTTACAAAATGGAATGGGCCATATTAAATAACACAGCTCTATTAATATTAAATTCTGAGTAATCTGATTGAAGCTAGTTGTATTTAAGCATGACAGATTTTCTTAAAATGGCTATTTTGAGCATACATATCAAAATGAGAGAGAGATAAGAAACCATATTTGTTGTATATAAGTCATTAGTCTTTAATACACATCAGCAATATTGTAAAAGACACATATTTCTAGGAAAGATAACTAAAATTTATTGGCAGTTACTAAATATCAAGTGTTTTGCATATAACATCTTGTTTGATCTTCACAATAATCTCTCCGGGTAGGTTTTATTAACATCATTTTTACAAAGCGGGAAGCTGAATCTCAAAAAGATATAGCTTCCTCAGGATCATACAGGTAGTAAACAATAGAGCCTGAATCAGACCCAGGTGTAGGTGAACACCAAATGTACACCCTTTCATTAGGCTCTTAAAGGAGGCCACAACCCACAAGAGTCCAGGAGACTTGGGCCTATGTTCTCTTCCAATCACAAGAATCATCTTTTTGATTAGTTGACGGTTAGATTAGTTAACTGAAAACAAGGCTGCTATATAAATTCCTTAAAAAAACAATGTCAGGCATATACAATTCAAAGTTTTGTTTTGCCCAGAATATACAATAAAATTTTAACAGGTACTGATTTGCCCATCAAATTAAATTAACAAAAGAAAGTTAATCAAAGAACATAAAGAGAAACAAGTAAATGAAAAGACTCGAGTACTATGTTGAAGCTCACTTATCAGCTGCCTGATAAACTTAGGGAGCCAAGGTAGATAAGCTCATGGGGCATTATAAAAAGGAATAATCTCTTAAATTATCTTTGTCATTTAAGAATAAAAGCAAAAATGCCAAGCCGTTTTTTACCACATCACAATATGCTATAACCATTATTCCAAGTAATTGAACTGTATTGCCAAGGTGATTGCTACAGCTGACCAACTCTGCTAACTTAATATAACCGTAGTGGCCACATGAGAAATGGAAGCAATCTAAGGTGTTGAATGTTACATCCCTTCTCTAATAATTATTTAATTTATTTTGGCTGTTGAATTTCTTTATAAATTCATGGTCTTGTACATTTTACTTCAAAGGTCTTTAAAGAAAAACCTGAATATCTAGATCCCTCTTTCAGTTTAAGCAGTCAAAACAAATTTCTTTCAACCGCAGCAAATACTAGTACATTAGCAGTCAGAGCACAGCTCAAGTATGCACACACAGAAATATAGGACTCACGCTAAATTCCATAAAGAGGAGAAATAAAGAAAAAAACCAAAAGAAGAAACATATCCAAAAGGAATATGAAGTGTTAAAATACATAAAACAACACAGGTACATTGAAAATGAATTTTTCAAAATCAAGATACTACTGGCTTTCACGTTTGGCAATACTGGATAGTTTCTGGCCAAAGTACCAATGAAAAGCTCAGCTGTGAAGCAAGGACATGCTTTAAAATAATTGTCAAATGAAATCGCACAATAAAACATATGCCTAAAAGATAATGTCTAAAGAACTACAATAGGGGAAAGCAAATCATTTCCAATATAAATGGAGTA
The DNA here is from genome assembly GCF_047675955.1 of Chlorocebus sabaeus. Classification (NCBI taxonomy): domain Eukaryota; kingdom Metazoa; phylum Chordata; class Mammalia; order Primates; family Cercopithecidae; genus Chlorocebus; species Chlorocebus sabaeus. The sequence goes on along the minus strand of NC_132908.1, from coordinate 44,302,459 downwards.
TTTCTAAATAAGAAATTATAAATGCAAACCACTCAGAGTACTTAAATGCAAACACGACAGACCACATTCAAAACACAATGCAAAGTTAAGCCTAAACACCAGCAGGAATGGTACTTATTATTTTAACAGATATAAATTTTAAGTGTGTCTTTATAGTTTTAGTAAGTTTTGGTTAGATGAACTCCCAAAAAAGTGTCAACACTGAAAGTAATTTATAAAGAATCATTCTTTAAAATGGATTATAACACTAAAGTTTGATATTTTTCTAGTCTGTTTCTTGGTGCATTCTATTTCAATTTGATGATACAGTACTGGAAAAGCTTCTTGTATATGCCTTCAAACACTCTATGTAATGTTAAAGCACAGTTCTTGGGTTTAGAAATTTTCAGGACTGTTGATGCATAAAAGCTGTCTTTAAACATTCTATTTCCCCATTACTACTGAATGACTCTGCTAGTGCTTAAAACCACTTTAATTCTTAGTAGAAAAGCCAAGATGGAAAACAGAGCTCAGTGCTTATAATGAAAGAAAGCAGAGTCTAGAGATATATGTCCTGCTGTTCTTTTAGTTCAAAGAATCAGAAATCAATTGGCATTGTTACATAAAATATTTTCTCATTTAGCAGATGACACCCAGAGATAGAAATCATTTTAGTTCCTTAAAGAGCTTTTGTTTTCTCCTGTTTGATTCTTCCTTAAGCTATTTCTTATTTATTTTCTTCAAGATTTTCCTCCTCTATCTTGCCAGAACAGGACTTGAAATATAAATGAAAATGAATGAAGAGGGAGAAACACTTCTGAAAGGCTATGGTGAAGCCAAGGAGTTTTCACTGTGTTTGGGGGTGCTCATCTCACATTTGCCTGTTCGTGAGTCCTGAGGCTTGAAATATTCTGCTTAAAAGGCATTATAGAAAAAGTAGCCTCTTACCAGTAGCCTTCTCCGGGTTTTCTAGCACATAATAGGTTTTAAATGGCCCAAGTTAAGCCATAACTACAGAAAAGTGCTCTAAATGTTTCGGTTTTCATTTCAGCTATGTGGCCACCGAACGAAATGTGTGTCTTCTTCCCTAAAGTGAGACTGAATACATCCAAAGACCTAGTTCCTAATGGGAATGCATAGGTAATCATGTCTGGGTCCATGAATCACTCAGATTGTTTTCAAAATCCTGTGCACACATCTGGAGAGCAATTCCATAGCTTTCATCCAGCTCTCAAAGGGGTGCATCAACACAACGGTCAAAGAGCCATTGTGCCAACATCTGTTCCAGCCCTTACACCAGGATGGCACAGGATAAAGGCCAAAGCACGTGTCCTTAAAATATTCCCTGGGGTAAGTCTATGAAATATTCCCTTCCTGTCTATGAAAACGTATATATTAATAACCTGCTTCACAGTAAGCTGATGAAGAATAGATAAGTGGGATGTTGACCAAAGATTCCTAATTTGTAAAAGTTACTTCCTTTGTGGCAAGAAGACAAAAATCATTTAAGAAATACACTATGTGCACATTTGACAATGGGAGCTCCCAGACACTGAGGAACTGCCTCTGCTCAAACAGCTTGCAAGTATCAGGGCAGGCACTCCACTTTCTGTCCTTTTCAAACCCCACATGAGAAGAACACAATAGGCCACATTCAAAACACAATGTAAAGTTAAACCTAACACCAGCCTGGTACTCAGGCCTGGGCCCACCAAACAAGAAATAAAGACATAATGATATCTTATAGTGAAATCAACCGTCAGAAACAAAGGTATTTAAAATTACCAAGTGACCCTTTTGGGGTCTACAACACTTACCAGACCTTAAGAAAGTAGAAGACGAAGAGACGACTGCATCAGGTGAGCAGGCCATTTCAAATTGTTGGCTCTAATCATAAGCGTCGCAGGCTAAGCTACAGCAATTTTAAAACTGTTTAGTAAAGGTTAGAAGCAATCAGTGTTAAATTAATTGAAAGCAGTGTGAGCAGTTATTAACATGATGCAGTGCGCAACGAAGGCAGTAACTGAGGATCATTATAATTTTATTTTCTCTTTTATGACTTGGATATGTGATTTTCTTTGCTTTGATAAATTACACTTGCTCATATGAATGAGACAGGAACTATATAATATCCACTTATTAAATATTACATAAAAGTAGTATCCTCTATTGTGCAGTGAAGTAATTATTCTACTATGTAACAATGCTCAGAACTCTGTGGGGAGGAATCTATGCTCCAGGCAGGTTAGTCGGTTTCTAACAAAGCTCCATTTATATATTCTTCTAAAAGTAACAAACAGAATCAAGTTGATTGCTTTTAATGACACAGGAAGTTTTTAACTCGAGTTACTAACTTTATCATCTGTACTTCATATACTTACAAGAATCTGAAACCTCAAATTTAACTACTAATTTGGAGGAATGAATTCAAGTGGTATCTCTTTTTACTACTAGGATGTAAACATACAGGAACATTCAACATTGATACTATGCACTTTGCATATAAAAGTGGATTTACATAACTGCATTCAACAACAGTTAACACTAAAATTTTTTTTCTCAGCTAAGAAAAGAGAAGTAAGGTTTTCAAAGCTTACTGTTAATGACATGCATTTCAGAGGAAACAAAGACTAACGAAGAAAATAAACTCTACGTGCTTATGAAAGGAAAAGAGAAATCTTGCAAAAATATATGTTGGGGGCAGTACTCAGGTCCCTGTAAGAAAACTCCGGTTACTCTCTGTTTAGACATAACCAATCCAATAACACTTTTATATCCAGATAGCCACATTGTTAGTAGCCAACTCAGTATTTCTATATGACTCAAAAACAATTTAAGAAAAAGTGTGAAACAAATACATCTGACTATTCCAAGTCACTTTATTGATTTTTAGTAGTACTAAGGACTACTTTTTGAAAAAATTACCTCATACTTCACAGTTGGTAATTTTACTATAACCCTAAGTAAATAAAGCTGAACTTTTTGTAAGGTATAAAAAACAGAATGTTGGGTGTATGATTTCTGAAATTAGATTTTCAGAAATTAGATTTATTTTCTCCAAATTAAAAAAAAAAAAAATGTGCACAACAGACAACTAAGAACTTCATAAATGGGAAAAGCCCAAAACATAAGGGGGACATATTAGCTGAGAAAATAATTTCTTTTTTTCCTTTTTTTTTTTTGAAACGGAGTCTCCCTCTGTCACCCAGGCTGGAGTGCAGTGGTGTGACCTCCACTCACTGCAGCCTCTGCCTCCCAGGTTCAAGCAATTCTCCTGCCTCAGACTCCCGAGTAGCTGGGGTTACAGGTGCCCGCCACCACGCCCAGCTAAGCTTTGTATTTTTAGTAGAGATGGGGTTTTACCAGATTGGCCAGGCTGGTCTTGAACTCCTGACCTGAGGTGATCCGCCCACCTCGGCCTCCCAAAGTGCTGGGACTACAGGCATGAGCCACCGCACCCGGCCGAAAATAATTTCTTAATATCAATGCAAGTGCAAAGTTAATTTTCCTAGCTAAGGCCTTTCACACTACCGCCCCCCCAATGATGACAGTTCTTTAAAAGGGAAGCTCCTTAGTTGAAAACCTGTATTCTGCCTTCCACCTTTCCTGTTTAAGTACATGCTTTTTGCTCAAGATTATATCCAGCCAGCCAGGAATACGGGAAGTTTTAATCCCGGCTTTTAGAGGAGTCATCAGCCATAAGTGCTGATAATGCCACAAGTCATGACTTGCAGTTTGAACAAGTCAGTTCGGGACACTTGAAACTGTTAAAACTGCCTGCAAGGCACCTTCTGACCTCTGCGCTTTCTGGCTTGGTAACCACACAACCTGGAACCACTTAAGGAGCCCCTTTTCCTTCTGAGCCCTAACTATGCACTTCAAGACCTGAGGCCCAGTCTCCTTCAATTTCTGCTAGACAGATGACAGGTCTACTGCTTAGAACCTGTGGGAATGTAAAAGGGATATAAGACATAAGGCAAGGAGCAGACGCCGGCTTTCTGCAGCCAGATCGTAGTTACATCTGACTTGATCTGATTAAGCTATCTGACTTTTGGGGAGAACATTCACAGGGAGGACACATTCCCCTTCCCAGGAATGTGCCGCCGCCAGATTTTTAAGTTAGAAGACTCTAAGGGAAGTCCGGACCGCTGCCTACTTTCCGAGTGGGGATCATAAGTTGAATAGAGTCGGGGGCACACACACAATGGAGTAGGCACCGCCACCTAATTTTTAGAGGTGGATGAAGATATCAGAAGCAAGGTCAGGGCCGCCAACTGTTTCTAAGGGAGAACTCGGGGCACAGGTTCATTCCCAGGGCCCCCACCTGCCTCCCACCAAGGTGCTTGAGGAGAAGCACCACCCCAGGTACTCGGGTAGGGGGGCGGCGCCCCAGCCAGCCAAACCTGAGCGCTTGGTCCGAGCTCTTCGCTCCAAGACCTTCCAGCTCACTTCGGCCGCGAGCCCCGCCGCCCCCGCCATCGCGCTCCCGCAGCCGCCTTGGCCACAGCCCCCGGGGCCGCCCGTCAGCAATGCCCGCTCGGCCACGCCCCCCGCACGACACTGTCGGGAGGCGCGCCTGCCGGAAGTGAGCGTGAGGGCGGCTTTCACCCTAGCTCCACTGTCTTTTTAGCGTCGGAAGGGTAGCCCTAGTGGGAGAGAGAAAAAGGATCCGGCAGCGGCTCTTACGCGTCCCGGGGTTGCTAGCCACTCTCTCGGCCGGTAACGCGGTGCTTTACGGCTGCCGTCAAGCGCGGCGCTGGGCCGGCGGGCGGGGGCCGAGGGGCTGCCATGGCGGCGGCGGGCCGGCTGCCGAGCTCCTGGGCGCTCCTGTCGCCGCTCCTCACGGGGCTTGCACTACTGGGAGTCGGGCCGGTCCCAGCGCGGGCGCTGCACAACGTCACGGCCGAGCTCTTTGGGGCCGAGGCCTGGGGCACCCTTGCGGCTTTCGGGGACCTCAACTCCGACAAGCAGACGGACCTCTTCGTGCTGCGGGAAAGTCAGTGCTTGCCGGGCCCTCCCTCTGTTCGCTGTCCGTGTGCCCCTCCCGGTGTTCCCCAAACCCATTGCCCAGTGGCCGGTCCTTTAGCATTTCCTGGCCTTTCTCTCCCAGCCCTGTGGCCTTCCCTTTAGCATTATTGACAGTTTGTCCTTTTGCACTACCCTTTCCAACCCCAAGTTCTGACCCAGCCACCCTACAGTTTGACCTACCCTCTGACAGCACCCCAGTTTTTTTCCTAAGAAGTCTGCAGCCTTCGCCCAGTCACCCTTCCCCCTCCTCCCCATGGAATCACCTGCCTTCCAAAGTGCTTCCTGATTCTTAGGAATCTTTGTAGCTTGCCTCAACGTTCGCTCCTAAGGCCCTCTCATTCCATTCTATTTTGCTTCAGTCTTCCTTCCCCGTTGATGAACAGGAAAAGGTGCAGCTTGACAATCTCTTCTCATAGGGGGCTTCTTGCCTCCCCACCTACCTAATTCGCCCCCCGCCCCCCCCCCCTTTGTCAAGGCCACAGCTTTCTTTGAAGCAAATGTACCCTTCCAAGGGCGTAAACACTCAACAGCTCACACAGCATTTTGCAGGGACCACTGATAAAACCAATGCCTCCTTGGGAAAGCAGTCTCAAACTACAGAAATTTCTCTCTTGAGCTGCCTGTTCTTTCGTGTACACTTTCCTCACCTTGGTCATCACTTTAGTGTTCCAAATCTCTACTTTCTTTGCTAACTTGTTCTTGGAAATTATTTCCTTTGACCATCATTAAACTAACTTTTTTATAAATCTTAATGCTGACGGTGGGCATTAGGGGGTCTTAGCGTTCTTGAGTACCTACAGAAGCAGGTGCTGCTTAAAGATCAATGCCACGAAGGAAGGAAGGAAGAAAGAGCTACTCAGAGCTTGTCTGATAGGATCCTGAACCAGACTTCTTGGGGCCCTTGCCAGGATGCAGGAGCCTCTTACGGACCCTGAATATTTTCCTAATCTTTTTGACTCCTCATTTTGCAATGTACTGCCAAAAACTTGTTGCCACTCTGTCCAAACTGGATACAGAGAGTAGCCTTGACTTTAAAGATGGCCTGTGTTTGATTAAACAATTCCAAACGTCTGTCTCGATGAGTGCTAATTGAGCTCCAAGAATGTGTCAGCCTCTAGAGGATGGCCCAATAGGAGGAGGGTCTTGGAGGATTCAGCGTTTTATGCTCACATGCTTAATTATGTCCTTGTCAGATATCTACCATGGGAGTCCCTGCATCTTTGGTGTGATGCATCTGTGTAATGAACCAAACAGCCTTACAAGAGGCAGCATTGCTAGATTCGGGGAAGACAAGTCTTGACATGTAGTATAGTTATAAGGCATCTTCTTTATATGGTTCTTTTAAGTCAACCAATCTGACTCCTTGCAGAATCCACTGGCTTCAGTTTCTCTTGATCAGCTGCTTTTTCCCATGTTCATCCTTTCTATTCCTCTGCTACTTTGAACGTTGAACTTGTGATATAATGTTAGGCCTCTCCATTGGCCTAGTGGAACTATCCTTGAGAGGGCAGATGAACTGGAGTAGAATAAAAGTTTTCTTGTTGAAAACAGTGCCCAGAAACCTTCTTGTAACCACTGATGGGATATCTTACCAAGAAACGTTTTTCTAATATCATATATTTGTTTCCTTTAGGAAATGACTTAATCGTCTTTTTGGCAGACCAGAATGCACCCTATTTTAAACCTAAAGTAAAGGTATCTTTCAAGTAAGTACAATATGATTATTTTGATAAAAATTAGTCATTAATGTAATAATGGATATGCCGTAGCTGATTGGATTGTCTTTAAAGTCAGCCTTACCTGTAATGTTGGGATGCAAAACCACTAGTTGTGAGAGATGAGTAGGAAGTGATTTTTTTGGAAAAATAGTGAAAATACCAAAATTTAAAAATGACTTTAAAGAAATAAATTTAAGTGGATCCAGGTTTGTTTCTATATAAACACCCTTTATTTCCTTGCAATCTCATACCCCTTCTTGAATGTGTCTCGTTCTGTGCCTCATCTTGAGGGAGCAGTTACTCACAGTAGTCTCATTGTGTTAGCCATGTGTTGTGTTTTGTGGAAGAGTGGCCTATTTTGCAGTGGGGAAAAAGTCAGTGTTCTAATTTTTTTTGTTTAATTGACTGATAGATGGTGAGTTTTTAAGGTTGACTTGGAAAGAATTCAAGTTTGGTTATCTGAATCTTTTAAATGTTCAAGTAATAGTTATTTTTCTTTTCTGTGGTTGGCATTGCATGAAACAGTGACCACTCCCACACCTCTACCTCCATGATAGTGACCCAACACAGTTTTGAAACTACATTCATTTGAAACTACAAACTACATTTGGAGCAAGCATTTGTGACAGTCTGAATTCAAGCAAGAAGAGATGGGTCAGTGCAGGCCAAAGGGGCAGCTTCCAGAGTCGTGGAACTTGAGCTTGACCTTAGTATAAGTAAAAAGTTAGATGAAGACGTTCAACTTTGGGGACAGAGCATTTATAAGAGGTAAAAGTAACAACAGCATGTTGTGAATAGGAGGTAGAAAGATCTGCCTGACGAAAGTGGAAGGTACACTTCAGGGAGTTAAGGACTAAGAACATGAGATAAGAGGCTTTCATGAGACTGGTAGCCTTCAGAAATATCAAAAAGACTTTGAACGCAGTCCCATTAGAAGAGGGGAATCATCAGGTCCTTGTGCAAAGGAGAGATGATGAAAACAGTATTTTAAATTGATTTCCTTGTAAACTAGGTCCAGAATGAATTGGTTTGTAGAAGATTACAAGACTACTTAGGAAACTGTTTTTAAAAAGTCCCTGTGTGGACTAATTAGTTCTCAGACTCTACAGTATTTTAAGTAAACTCAAACTCATGTTAAAAAAAAAATGGCCTTGAACAAGAACTTTGAGGGGAAAGTTATAAATGGATAAACAGGAACTTATTTCCCTTGAGAAGTGTTCCTGGGTAGTGAATGTCAGCATGCTTGGAGTGGGGAAGAAACTGAAGCTGATGAGTGTATATGAGAAGTGGACTAACTGCATAGAGGTGATTTTTTTTCTGATTAGAAATTAAGGAAATTTAAAGGATATAAATGGCGTATGTTCTGATAAGTTAAAACAAATATTCCAATTAAATTTTTAATGAATGCAATGTACTTTCAAAACTTAGAAACTCTTGTTTGTGTTTTAATTTAGAATATTTTTCAAAGGAAAAATAATCTGTTCTTCACCCTTATACTCCCCCACACCCCTATTTCTCTCTCAGATGCAACCACTTTTAAAACCTGTAGCTGATTCTTCTAGTGTTTATTACCATATTTTAAAATAAAATTTTACACTAATTTCTTGAATTATCATTGTTATTCATTTCTTGTTTTTTATTAACTTAATTTATCTACATTGTCCCAGTGTAGTTAAATCATAATTTTTTGTTGAATCAGTAATCATTGTTTACATTTTAACCATGTAGTGTCTATGTACTTCAAAACCAAATAATGTACAGTATTTTTTTTTTTTTTTTTTGAGATGGAGTCTCACTCTGTTGCCCTGGCTGGAGTGCAATGGCATCATCTCAGCTCACTGCAACCTTCGCCTCCCGGGTTCAAGCGATTCTCCCACCTCAGTCTCCTAAGTAGCTGGGATTACAGGCACCCGCCACCATTCCTGGCTAATTTTTTGTATTTTTAGTAAAGACCGGATTTCACCATGTTGGCCAGGCTGGTCTCAAACTCCTGACCTCAGGTGATCCACCCACCTTGGCTTCCCAACGTGCTGGGACAGTATTTAATTTTTTGTGGAGCTTGTCCTGCTGGGATAAATGATTGCTTTTTAAAAAATAGATTGCATAGTTTTCTATGTACATATCCTTAATTTATTTGCAGATATTCTGTCATATCTGCCATATACCTATCATGCATTTTTCTTTTTCCCATTGGATCCTCTGCATTGCTATCCAGTCTGGATTCATTCTCCAGGCCTTTTGCAGACTTACTCTATGGGGAATTTCCCCATTTAAAAAAAGAAATTTCCTCGTTTACTTCACGGGGGTGTGTCCTCCAGGAAATTCCTCAGAAAGGATGCATAAGTCCTGTTATGTCTAAAACCTTTTTCTACCCACTTTTTATTTTTTATTTTTTTTTTACAGACGGAGTCTCGCTCTGTCTCCCAGGCTGAAGTGCAGTGGCACGATCTCAGCTCACTGCAACCTCTGCCTCCCTAGTTCTAGCAGTTCTCCTGCCTCAGCCTCCTGAGTAGCTGGGACTACAGGTGCACAGTGCCACGCCTGGCTAATTTTTTTGTATTTTAGTAGAGACGGGATTTCACTGTGTTGCCTGGGCTGGTCTCAAACTCCTGAGCTCAGGCAATCTACCCGCCATGGCCTCCCAAAATGCTAGGATTACAGGCTTGAGCCACCACACCCAGCCTCTACCCGCTCTTAACACTGTAATTAGCTTATTGTGTTCTAGCTTCATGGGTTGCTGTTTTAAAATTCAATCCTATTATTTCTCCTAATCTTTTAAATGTAAATTGTTTTAATTTTGGAAGCTATTGGAGTCTCTTCTTTTTCCATTTTGTTCTGATTTCATGATGATGTGCTTTGGTATAGATTTGTTTTTCTTTTTTGATAAAGACAGGGTCTTTGTCACCCAGGTGACAAAGGAGTGCAGTCACATGATCATAGCTCACTGTAACCACATAATCCTGGGCTGGAGCTGTCCTCCCACCTTCGCCTCCCAAAATGCTGCAATTACAGGAATGATTATTCTTTACTTATTATGCTAGGCATTATGTGGGCCCTTTCCAGCTAGAGACGTCTATCCTTGGGGGCATTTTGAAACTCTTGCATTATTAAATATTTCTTTGAAAAATTTTTTTGTTTGTCTCTTTTAGGAATGCCTATCAATTGATTATTAGTCTTCCTGGGTTCATCCTTTGTTCCTTTATCTTATCTGTTTCTTATTTTATCATTTTGTTTTGTTTTGTTTTGTTTTATTTTCCTTCGCAGGAGGTTTTCTCAACTTTCTCTTCTAAATTCTAAGTCCTTTTTTTTTTTTTTTTTTTGACGTGGAGTCTCATTCTGTTGCCCAGGCTAGATAGAGTGCATTGGCCCAATCTCACTGCAACCTCCACCTCCTGGGTTCAAGCGATTCTCCTGCCTCAGCCTCCCAAGTAGCTGGGATTAGAGATGCACACCACCATGCCTGCTACTTTTTGTATTTTTAATAGTGATGGGGTTTCAGCATGTTGGCCAGGCTGTTCTCAAATTCCTGACCTCAAGTGATCCGTTCACCTCCACCTCCCAAAGTGTTGGAATTACAGACGTGAACCACCGTGCCCAGCCAGGTGTCACATTTTTAATTTCCGAGATTTTTTGTTTTGTTTTGTTTTCTTACTGATGTTTTACGATCATTCTTATGATGTCTTTTAGCATACTGTTTTTCTTTATATATATATACTTTTTTCTCTTTTCTAAAGTGTAATTTTGAAGTTTTCTTTTGTTGCATTAGCTCTGTTTTCTTCAGGTTCCTTATTGCTATTTGTTTTAGCTCTCTTTAATAGTCAAAAGTTTTCTTCAGAAGGCAAAAGGCAGGTGTCTACTCATATTTCCAAGTAAGGTGCTAAAGAAATAATTGGAAATGCATTGCCTAGTGGGACTTGTCTACTGTCTTTTGCCCTGCATGTATGTTCTTGATGGACTAACATTCTAGAAATAGGTAGAGCTGTGGGCAAGTGTTAAATTGTTCCTTTGTAGACTTTTAGTTAACTCCTGTGTTTAGCTTAAGGCCAAAACCTTACCCGTTACTGTAACTTAAATCCTTAATTCCTGAGACTTTCAAGAAATGCACCACTTGGTTCTTACCTTGCTGAGTGAGAGGGAGAAAGGACTGCCATTGATGCATTAAGAAAGTATTTTTCTATAGTCTACTTGGAAATTTGTTGTCTTGCTATTTGATCTGAGTAGTATTAAATATAAAATGAATTTAAGGCCTACTTTTTGCTTGGGTCACTCAGACAACAAGACTGCCGGATGTTAAGTTTTCAAGATTCATATAAATAATTTTAGAATTATTTTGTTAATAAAAATGTATCAATACCTATGACAAGGGAAAAAATAAAAATATGTGTATAAAATTAGATATATATGTTTGGATGCTGTATTGATTGCCAAGTTTGGAAAAAAAAAAATTCCATTCTTAATTTACTAGCTTTCAGAAATAAAATGATTTTTTAATTTTTACTATAAATTTTGAATTTATGTTAAAATCCAAACTCAATATTTTATAAGTAATATCTTTTAATTGAAAAAATCCCAGTGATATTGCTTACTGCTTTAGCAATTATGAGCCTCCAGTTGTTAGAAACACCATCCGAATGTCTTAGTGTCCTTGACAAAGGAACTATATAGAAGGACTATACTAGCCATTGCTTGAACATAATAAACACGTTTTCTCTTGACATATTTCAGTTTTCTCTTGTTTCTTGAGACTCTTCTGCATTCATTCTGAACTCTTTTGTAAACCAAAGAGGTCTAAATACATCTGGGGTGAAAAGATTGGAAAGAGAAGGCAATCGGTCAGTTATGTGAAGTTTTAAGTTTTTCATTGAAAATTTTTTTTATGGTAGAAATACAGAGTTGTCCTTTTCCATTACAACTTGTCTGATGTTTGTAAATGCTTGTTTCTTTTAGGAATCACAGTGCATTGATAACAAGTGTAGTCCCTGGGGATTATGATGGAGATTCTCAAATGGATGTCCTTCTGACATATCTTCCCAAAAATTATGCCAAGAGTGAATTAGGAGCTGTTATCTTCTGGGGACAAAATCAAACGTTAGGTGAATTTGTTTTAAAATTTTTAATATTTCTCATTGAATATGAAGGTAAATGTAACAAAATATTGTTCTGAAATCAGTTCAAAAATACTGTTCTTGGGTGTCAATAATTGTAAAAACTTTTTTCAAAGTTTATTTCCTGATTTTTCTTTTTCAACCCTGAACTGGGCAGGGGTTACTTCTACTAACAAACTTCACTCTTACTAGCTTAAAGAGGACAGAGATTTATTAAAGGGTTTTAATGGCTCACAGAATTATTGGGATGGCTAACGAAGAAGCTTTCAGGAGCAATCCCAGTATCATCAGAAAAGCTTCTGCCTCTTTCCACTATCAGAAGTGGCTAGTTACACAACTGCTGCCAGAATGATGCTTGCTGTGCCTGCAGTGATTCTCCTAGCAAAATGAATGCTGCACCTGGTCTCTTGATACTCCCAAATTCAGTGAGCAGACACAGATAGAAATAGCAGAGAAACAGCCTTTGCCTCATTCATGCCTTTAAGACTCACAGTGTATCTGATTGGCAAGGCTTAACTTTTATTCAGCATCTCAGATGCAACGATATCTGGAAAATGCTATTTTTGGTTTCTAGTCTCCTCAGCACGGAAAGCACAACAAAGTTGAAGTATAGTTGGAGAGTCAGTCTACCTTCCCTAGTCACAAATCATCAAGCCATATCTGAAAAGCCAATTAGTTATACCTAAATAGGCAACTTTGTTCATGGAGTCAAATTTCAGTCGTGTTGTCTGCACCATTTGGGAATGTAAACAGTAACCTCAATACATTATATTCATTAAGTCAATAAATATTTACAGAAGGAGTACCATGTACAAAGCTTGTATATAAGCATGTACATTTTAGAGCCAGGAAGTTTTGCATATATGGCCTTCTTTACACAAAATCCTTGTTAATTGTCAGCCTCTCTAGTACTAAATTGTGTAAAGACAAAGACTCAGCTAGCAAATATTTAGATGCGTACCTCAAAAGGAAGTTACTGTAATGCTAGTCTTCACTGTAGAATGTACTTCCCAATATTTTGTCTTTGCAAGCTTGTTCATTTGAACTAGATTTATAGTATCTCTTTAATAATAATAGTTGGAATAAATTCGAGATAAATCTTGAAAAGAGTAGAAGAATATTTTTTCCTAAGTGTAGATATCAAAAGTAATATAAAAAGACTGCTATATATCTTTTTGCAGATCCTAACAATATGACCATACTCAATAGGACTTTTCAAGATGAGCCACTAATTATGGAGTAAGTATGTGCTTGCTTCCTTTGAAATGATTTTAAACTTAAACATAAAATAAAATCTTCACATAGGAAGCTACTTTGCTTAGTAATATAAACACTAAATTCACTCAGAGGCCTGTACCTTTGATTATATTGTATTTATTTGCCATCAGATAGGACAAAGAAAAATGAAATTTATTATTTTGGAAAGAAGAGATTTGTGTTTTTGTTTCAGTAGCTTCAGATGTGTCCATTATGGATCTATGCTGTCATTACTGAAAGAATTAAGATAGCTGTTTTTGAGTATAACTGTTATGTTTAGTATGTAGGATACAATTTCCTCTAGAAATTTAGAAAGATTCCTATATTAAGGAGAAATTTTTGTTCTTTTTATAACTCTTCCTTTGTGTTATTATTTATATTCTCAGTATAGACTCATGTACCAGGATAATTGATTTAAATAACTGATGTAAATTTGGATTTATAAATTTCTGACAGTATATCTTGGTAGAGGTCGAGATCATTCCTGAGACTAGAGCAAAGTTTGGCCGCATTCTTTTTTCTAGTACTGTCTTTCTTAGAGTTATTGAAATCATACCCATACAGCAGTGTGTCAGTGGCCATTAGAAGTCTGAACTGTAAATCCATGGATTAATCTTCTTAATGGTGCCCCGCTAGATTTCTTTCATAGTTGTGTATTTTTTCATTGTTGTTAAAATATTCAATGGCCAGTATGAAGTTTTATACCAACTAGGATTATTTTTCTGGGTTATTTCTCCTAAGCCCATCTAAATAAATGAGTTGGCTTATGATTCTGAAGTAAGTTTCTAGGAATTAGTGCTATATCCTTATCATTCAAGGATAGTCTAGATAATGCAAAGATTACAGACATACCCAAAATCTCACAAAAGGAATCTTTCTTGCTCTTACTATATGTCCAGTGTGGGTCAACAACAGGCTCTGCTCTGTGCTGTTGCTTAGAGTCAGGCCATCTGAGACCTCACTGTCTTTGTAGCTAGTCCATCTGAATCACAATGTCTTCTCATTGCCATGGCAAACCTGGAGAGGGCTGGAGGGGCCGGTAACAGAAATTATGCACTTTGGTGTAAAAGTGACACATGTCACTTGTGCTGACATTTGACTTACTACTTATCACTAGATACTGGCAAGCATTGTAATGTCTACCACACTTCCCAAAAGTTATTGTTTCTTTTAAAGCTAAATTAGAAGTAAGAATTTAATGAAATAGCTGCTTATTGTTTTAATTTTTTTCAGTTTCAATGGTGATCTAATTCCTGATATTTTTGGTATCACAAATGAATCCAACCAGCCACAGATACTATTAGGAGGGTAAGTAAATATGATTATAACTATGTAATTAATCATATATATTGCTGCTACTTTAACCATTGGAGAAAAAATAGCTCATTGGATATCTTTGTTTTTAAAGATTTTTAAATGGGCATTTGCTCTATATGTGTAAGCTTTCTCAAATAGTTTGGATTTGGCCTGCAACTGGTTTCCAAGGGCCAGCTTAGTCCTTTTATCTCTTTGAAAATTAGAGATTGAAACTTTACAGGTCTCCATTTACATATTGGTTCATTAAATGTTTTTGAAATGGATAGATTTCACGTAAATAGGGAGGATACCCGCAGTCTTGAGTGGATCCTCCCTACCTTAGTCATGTTAGCTGCTAGACTTTAATTGATAAGATTTGTTTCTTTCTGTCATTTGTTCAGTGAGCGGTCAATAATGGTCTAGTAATGTAAGCCCTCCTCTAAGCTCTGGAAACTTGTCAGTGTATATACATTGTCCTTCACCAGTATGTGTGCTAGGCCTCTCTTACTACCTAAGTGTGCAATTCTTAGGGAAAAGTGCCTGGAATCTTGCAATTCCAAGATATCCATTGTAATTACTCTGGATTTAAATAGAACTGGTCTCATAACACAAGAATTCATGATAGCAAGATACTTTTCATAAGATACCTTCAACCTGGTTAATTTTTTTCTGTATCTGATAAGATAAAGTTTAGTTCAAGAGTACAGAACACATTTATTTACTTTTTTGTCTTTCTGAAAATACAAAGGACCACCCTTGTCAATCTGTCTTTCCTAGCTACTTGGAACTCTAGTGACTTTTCTCTTTGTGTTTTGTGGAAGTAGTTTGTTTTTATGATTCATTTTTGAAATGTGATTTATAGGTATGCAGAGGAGTAAATTGTCAAAATTTAAGGTATTCTGAAGAGACACTTTCACATTTCCTATTACTTTTTCTGGTCTACGGCCATGCCACCCTGAATGCGCCCAATCTCTTCTGATCTTGGAAGCTAAGCAAGGTCAGACCTGGTTAGTGCTTGGTTGGGAGATCCCCCATTACTTTTTCTGTAGATTTTTAATAAAGAATATGGGCACTTTGATGCTAGTTATAGTGAACTTTGAAATAATTATTGTGAATCCTGAATGAGAAACCTGTTTTTTCTCCAAACTTTGAAAAATACCTTGAAGAGAGTCTTGCTTTAGAGACAAATTGGAAGGAGATCCTGATTTGCTTTTGTGGCCGTATCCAATAGGAATTGAGTGCAGGTGGGGTGCGGGGAAAACACAGGCCACTCCCCTCCGCCTCTGCACTCCTTCCACAGCAAATGGGGACTGCTCAGAAAACCTTGTCCTTTCTTTTCCTCTCTTCAAAGGCAGACATGTGATTGAGATTGTGATGGTGACTTCTGGCCTGTTTTATTTTGTGGTAACTTCACTTTAGTCAGGGGAATAATTGGAATATCTTTAATTTGATGTAGTTTGACCTTTAGAAATTGAAAGTGAAACAGCTATTGTTGATATTCACAAAGTATTAATGAAACTTCTATTACCTGTACATATTTTTTACTTAATCTGCGAGAAAATGATTTTAGAATATTATGGGATAGTGCCATAGCTTCTTTATTTGTTCTTAATTCTGTATTAGATTTTTTTTCTCTACTTCATGAACAAGTTCAGATTTTAAACATTATGCCTGAAGACATGTCCAGCTTTATTTTTTATATGTTATATTCGATCCAATATACTACAGTAATAATACTCTGGTATTTTAGGATATCTGTCATTCGAACCTCAGTTACAAATTAAACAATAGTAGCTAACCATATCTAAGTGATAAGTTTGCATCTAAGATTTGTCCTGATGCCAGTTTGAAGATATATAAGCTGACAGAAATTAGCATTGTTTAGAATGATTGCAGTCTAACAATATCATGGTTCAGACAACAGAAAGCTGAATATGCCCCTGTGGGAGCAAACATTAATATGTTACTAAAATATGAAAAATAAATTTAAGCCATGTCAGTTTTATAAACAACAGATAAAATATGTGCATAGGTGCATAAGTGAAAAAGTCATCAGCATTGACATTTTGGGCTATTCACGTGATCTTGATTGGCAGCCTAATCTTATTTATCAAGAAATCTACCTTTTACTACTTAAATATTATGCGTTATGGGTATGCCATACCCAAGATTATCTTTAATTGAATTTGACCAGGACTTTGGTTTGGGAAGCATGCAATGATCTTTAAATTGAGTGTGAAATGCTTCTGTAGAATTATAGCAGAAAGCCCATGCTATAACCTGGCCTAGTGCAGACATGCAAATCTGAGATAGCAGAACCAGTTTGGCTGGACTAAAGGTGCAGATGATCAGTCTAAATAGCAGTGGTGATGAGCAGAAGAATTCCTTATAATTGGTACAGTGGGGTTATCTAACAGGAACAGGAAGGGCACTCACTGCATCTAATGAGGTTCAGGAGATAATTGAAGTGTGTTAAATGGTCAAAGGTGAGACTTTAGTTTGATCTTCAACTTCACTTATAATGACTTGAAATAATGTAATAATGTGCCATATTACTTAGAAATAACACCTAGCTATTAAGTGTCACAACTGCTTCTGCAGTGATGTGACGTTATTGTTAATGAGCATTTTCTATGAGGACATTGGAAACTGATGTTGGATACTCATTCAGAGTATTGTTTTTAATGTTGAAGTGGAAACACTTGTACCTGTAATTTTAGTCAAAACCAAATACAATGTTGGTCTGTCAAAATTTTCTGACTCACGTACTGAGTTCAAATACATTCTGGGTCAGGCCCAGGTTGTATAGTTGGAGATATTAATGTAGGTATGTGACAGATATATACTTTGCCATACACTGTTTACATCACAAGTGATCGCATGAAAATATTGAATGTAGTATAAGTAGCACTGAAAGCAATCATTTTTAACTGTTGTGTGGGTGGATTTTGCCCCTCCATTATTAAAAAAAGCTGTATTCTCTATTTAAATGTAGTCAGCTACTATCAATCCAGAAGAAATAAATCTCCATTTTTCCATTTAGCTTTTCATATTTTCTCACATTATAACCAATGACTGATTTATTAAATCACCCTTCATTTTTACTGTTGATTTTGTTTGTTTGTTGATGCATTACAGAAAATATTATAAATATTTGTTTTAATGAAGTATGATATTGTATCACTTAAATCTATTGTTTAGTAAGAATATGAAAATTATGATGAGATTTATAACACAAAATAAAACCAAATAATACTCAAGGCAGCTTTTGACTTTGTAATCAGCATTAATACCCATAACAAAAAAAGATAACTTTGAGATGATTTATATTTTCTTCAAATTCCCCTGGCAGCACCCTCCTTCCCTCTCATGCCGTACAACATTCATATTTTTAATACTGTTGCTAAAAGGAATCTATTAAAATCTGAGTGATCAGGTATTCTTTTCTAATCAGTGTTTCCATGGAAACATTACATCAGTTTTCTAACTTTTCTTTTTTCCTAAAGGAACTGTGCTATTAGAGATACATTAATTTTTTTTCCCAGTGTTTCTCACCCAGACCTTTTTTCTTTTCAAAGTTAAACTGCAGAAATAGTGAAAAACTTTTAGCAGATGACCTATGTGGTGGTGATTTCAAGTGGTATGTTCATTTCTTAAGGGTCTATAATTTTATTTCCTATAGTCCCACCAGATGTGTTGGAGGGGTCAATTAAATTACCTCAGATTTTGACTTGAACCCAGGAGGCAGAGGTTGCCGTGAGCCGAGATCACACCACTGCACTTCAGCCTGGGTGACAGCAGAGTGAGACTTTGTCTCAAAAACAATAAATAAATAAATAATAAATAAATAAAAATTTAAAAATTAATAACCTCAGATTTCCTGGCAACTTATACTGCTTTATTTTATGTTCTGATTGGTAGTATTATATTTAAGTGAAATTGTTTCTAAGTAAATGGTTTTAAGATGTTATCAAAATTTACTCACCTTGCTTTTAGTTAAATCTTAATAATTTTTAGATATATATTTGTAATTATTCAGAAAGATCAGCTTCTTTTGAGAAAAGTATAGTGTTATAGTTTCTGTGCAAAAAATGATAGTAACATTTCCTTTTATTGGCATATATTAAAACTTTGTTTCCTTGTTCAGGGAGAAACCATTTTGCTTTATTTCATTACTGTTAATACTTGTGTATGTATTGAAACTAGTATAGGCTAGGGGCAGTGACTCATGCCTATAATCCCAACACTTTGGGAGAATGAGGCAAGAGGATCACCTGAGCCCCCCCAGGAGTTCAAGACCAGCCTGGGCAACATAGGGAGACCCCATCTCTACATACAAAAAAAAAAAAAAAAACGAAAAAAGTAATCCGGTATGATGGTACGCTCCTGTGGTCCCAGCTGCTTGGGAGGCTAAAGTGAGAAGCTTGTTGATCCAGGGAAGTTGAGGCTGCAGTGAACCTTGATTGCACCACTGCACTATAGCCTAGGCGACAGAGTGAGACCCTATCTCAAAAAAAAAAAAAAAAAAAAAACTAATATAGTTAAAAAAGCCATGTATATAGCAGTTTTTGAGTAAGATTAGTATATATTACCATTTCAATTTAGGGTGAAATGAATCAGAATAATAATTTCTGAAAATATAGATTAAGTCCTCTTTCATTAGATTCCAGTTGCATTTTTTCAAAGTGTATATAAACTGTTGAAAATGCTTTGCAAATACTTGATTTTTACCCCGGAGGTCTAAGCTCTGAGTTCCAGTTCCTGAGTGAGTTTCACAGTAGTCCTGAATGTAGGTGTGTGTTCAACTGTGGGACGCATGCTTCTTTTCAGACTGCCTGTTCTTCCACTGTATTTGCCTGTCTTAGGAGTCAGTGCTGTCTCTTAGGTGTCATGTTACTTTTGCACACCCTAGGAAGGTAGGAGTATTGGGCAAAGTATAATAAAAACATGACTGAAAGAAATCTTCATATTTTCTCTTATGCAAGAAATCTTCATATTTTCTCTTATGTACCTGAGACATTATTGCTGGAAAGTCCTTAAGATTTATCCAGAACCGCACCTTTTTGTTCTCATTGAGGCCCAGAGTGAGTGATTCATGAGGAATTTACCCAGGTGACTTTGTTCTCTAGTGATGCTTTTCCCAGTCTTCTCCTGTATATCTTGCAGAGGAGGCACACCACGGAATTGTACAGCTTTTCTGTCCCTTTGGAGGCTCAGAGTTGGATGGGGAACGAAGAGGACAAAGAGTATCTCAGACAAGCTTGTTGTTGTTTCATTAAATGTTTATTAAGTAACTCTGAGGTTGGGACTTAACATCAGTTGCCTCTTTTTTTTTCTTTCTTACAACAGATAGCTTGTGTGACTAACAGTGACTGAAGAGTCTAATTCAAAGGTTAAGGGACTAGCACAAGCTCACAAATGTGTAAATAAATGCTAAATCTGGGAATTGAATCTGGATCATCCAAGTTCTAAAACCTGTGCTTTTGCCTTCATTCTTGTACCATCATTACCATCATTATTATAGTCACTGGGGGCCTTTAGTGGTACTCCTTCATATGACCTCCCCCTATCTCTCCGTGGCTAGCTTGGACTTCATAATGGATGCTTTTTAGGAAGCGTTCCATGAAATGTAGGCAGAAACTGCGTCTCTTAAGACCCAATCCTGGAAGTTAAACAAGTGTCATTTATTTTATATTCTATTGGTCAAAATAGGTCATAGGACTAGCTAAAATTCAGTGAAGTTAGTAGATTAATATAGACTCTACCTCCTGATATAGGCATGGCAAAATTGAATGCGAAAGAGCATGTGAGATGAGAAATAATGTGACCATCTTTGAAAACACAACATAGTAGCCTGTGTTTATTTACTTTACCATAAGTAAAGACTTGCAAAGGAATATGGAAATACAGATCATTTTAAGCATGTCAGCTTCTAGAATCTCAGGCTTCATAGGTGTTCTTAGCTAAAATTGATGTGCCCGAGAATGTACCTATTTTCACTGTAACTCTCCTTCACATGAGAATGCCATCTTCCTTAAATTTCCTAAATCTTACTAATGGTGATTTGCTGGGTTGTAAAAACCCATAAATATCAAACACAGGGGAAATCTTTTTTTTTTTTTGAGATGGAGTCTCGCTCTCCCAAAGTGCTGGGATTACAGGCATGAGCCACCACGCCTGGCCTGGGGAATCTCTCTTTTTTTTTTTTTTTTTCACTTTGAAGAATATATATTTACAGGAACAATTCCCCATTCTTTGGGACTCTTTAGAAAAAAAAAGGTCCATTTTGGGGAAGTAAAACAAACAGTGGAGATGAGTGTAGCACCGTCCCCCAAATCACCAATCCCCAGGTCCCGAGGCCTGGGCTGGGCCAGCGCTAACAGGTGAGCCCAGGAGTCTCTCTTGCCTAGAATAGAGATAGGACAGGCTTTATGTCCCCCATTCCTCCCTCCCAACTCCAGGGACATTGAAAGGGTCCTTTGTACCCGCCCGCAGGAAATTAGGGGGCTGGGAGGGAGGGAACTGAAAATACATGTTTGGTATCAAAAATAAACACTTGGAGGGGGGAGGCAGCAGGAATATTCCCCCCCAAATCCCTTGCTTCCCACCCACCCCACCAAATATAGGAAGAGATGACTCCCTCTCCCCTATTGAAAAGTCCCATTTAAAAATAGATTATCCTATCAAAATGGCAGCGGGGGAGAGACAGGGAGACCTGGAGAACTGGCTGGAGGGGCCCCCCAGATGGGGACCACCCCCCAAAAAAACCCTCCATTGGGAGGAAACAGGCAGGACCCCAGGGAGGTCAGCAGACAAAGGAATGGCTTTTCAGGGGGAAGAAGAACAAAAAGGACATTCCTCCCTGGCCAAAGTTGGTTGAAAAAGGATAAGCTGTCTGAGAGAAAGGCTGGGGAGGTGGAAATTTCTATTCCAAGGGTGTGATTCCTCCTTGGCCAAGACTCCCAACCCATTAAATGGTACAAATTCTTCCTGGACCCCTGAGTATGGCCAGGAATAATAAAACAAAACTAACTCTTCTACTCACATCTGAAAATGGAGACAGGGCTCCCTCATCTCCCCAAGGGCAGGCTGAGAAATAAAGAAAGGTCGTTCTCAAGCCAGACCCCGATTGTCTTGTCTTGGGGAAAAAAGTGGGAGGTGGGGGAGATGTCTTAACCACCCTAAAAGGTTAGGTCAGGCTTTTCCCAGTGGCCTTCAAAAAATAAATCAATAAACCGCCCCTACCATTGATGTAGGAGATGTGTAAGGGTGGCCACTGGAGGACTGACAGAAAACAGAGACGTTGTGGAAGCTGTGTGTTTTCTGTGAAGGAGATAATGAGAATCACTCTTGGGAGTAATTCTTCCCAAGGATCCCTACCCCCCCACAATCAGAGCGTGAGTCTTTCAGTTGAACTATGTTTCTCCTTGAGATGGCTGGCTGGAGAGAGCATGGATAGAGTGACCCCAGAAGTGGTGGTGGTGGTGGTGGTGGTGGTGGTAGTAGTCATGACTTCTGGGGCCCTGGGGAGAGCACCATGGGGGTCGAGAGGCCAGCCACGCTGATGGAAGGGATGTGCACTTGGGCGCTGCCACTGGACGGAAACTGGAAGGAGAGCTTGGCCGGACTGCGGGGCGCAACGGGACTCAGGGTGCTCCAGAAGTGAATGCTGGGAGGCAGCGAGCTGGGTGTCAGCAGCACCGGGGTCAGTGTATACGTAGGAAGTAGGGACGGAGTTAGCGCTGCCCCAGGCGCCTGGAGGCCGGAGCCAGTTCCCGATCCTGGGGTCCGTTCGAGTCCTGGCCCACCTAGCAGGCTCGGGCTGAGTGGAAGCTCGGCCTTGGTAGTTTCCGGCACAAACCCTCTCTCCCCGGCAACTTCCAACTCTTCCTTGGGCCCTTCCACTTTCACTTCTGCGGGCAAAGCCCGGCCCAAACCTGGCTCCACATTCAGCTCCTCCGATTTCAGGTTTGGGGCCTCGGGTGGGGTCAGGATGACCTGCGGAGGCAAGCTGGCCTCCTCAGCCTCCAGGCAGGCCTCCAAGGGGCTTGGACTGGTGCTCCTGCTCCCCGAGGGGGGCGCTGCTGCTCCTGCAGGAGCTGTATTGAGGAGCACCACAGCAGGCTGAGGATGAGGGGGTGGCTGTGGCTGCAGAGACTGGATGGTGAAGGTGGAATAGAGGCCCGAGCGCATGTACTCGTTCCGGCTGCTGCATGCCAAACCACCCGGGCCTGCCATTCCTGCACCCTTGGGTGTGCCTGGCTTTCCAGAGGCAGTGTCCCCTGGGGCGGCATGTACAGCAGCAGGGGCCACATTTGACATGGCGGAGGTATGCTCTGGCTGGGGCGGGCAGTCCTCAGTGGAGCACCCTGCGACCTCAGGATAGGACACAAACTTGTAGACGAACTTCTGGCCGCTCACCTTGTGGATGATGTTCTTGTCATAGTAGTACCACAAGGCCCGGCTGAGCTTGTCGTGATTCATGTTGGTCTTGTTCTTGCGTAGCCCCCACAGCCGGGCCACCTCCTCTGCATCCACCAGCTTGAATTCACCACCATCCCGTGAAGTCCAGGAAATGATGTGGCCATTGCCTTGCTCTCTCAGCAGGTGCAGCAGAAACTGCTACAGCGTCACAGATGGGTCCATCGCTGGGGGAGTGCTCACGCCATCCCAGGGGTACCTGTGTGTAGCGTGGCGGTGGCGTTGGCAATGTTGGCAGCTCCGGGGGGCAGGGTCTCCATACAGGGCCCCACCGCCCCCCAGGCCTGGGCTCCGAGGCGGCGGTGGTGATGGCGGCGGCAGCGGCGGCGGCGGTGGTGGCAGCACCTAGAAGCCGGCCCTGCGTTTCCCTACAGCTCCGGAATCTCTTATGATTAACTAAGATATCTCAAACTAATAGAACTTTCAGTTTTTCTTCTTCTTTTTTTTTTTTTTTTTAATGTACATTTCTCTTAACATGAAGCTTGCATACAAAAGCAGGCGTCATGGTCCACGTTGATATATTCTGAATTCGGATGCATTGGAGTGGAGTTGTGGTAGTATGACAGTTTTTGTTTTAATGACTTTGCCATTTCATTACTTTAGTATTGTCAAAAATTCCATTATTGTTGAGAGAGACCCTTGGGAGAGCAAAGAAAAGAGAGCATCCATAAGAAAAACCAAATTCCAAAAAGCAGATCTTACAGCTGTTCTTAGCACTGTATCCCAGGACACATCATTAATTGGAAAGAAGGTAACTTTCATGCCCAGGTGATTTTGGAAGATGACAATGATTGTCGCAGATGTGACTGAAATATTCTCTAGGACTATCAAACTCGTAGATAAAGCTTTTACATAATTTGTTTTATATTTGGTATGCTTTTGTAGAAATCATATCAAGAAATCATATCATATCAAGAAAATTCCATTTAAAGTCGAGCATCTTATGAAATTTTATTTTTACTATTTTCTGTATCCTGTTAATGTAATAATGCTATCGCCTAATAAATAAATTTATATGTTGGCTTCTGAGCCAAATAATTTTTTGCAGTATATACCTTTTTCTTTTTTTTTCTTTTTTTTTTTCCTTTTTGAGATGGAGTCTTGCTCTGTCGCCCAGGCTGGAGTTCAGTGGCGCGATCTCGGCTCACTGTAAGCTCCGCCTCCCGGGTTCACGCCATTCTCCTGCCTCAGCCTCCCCAGTAACTGGGACTACAGGTGCCCACCACCACGCCCAGGTAATTTTATTTTATTTTTTGTATTTTTAGTAGAGACCAGGTTTCACCGTGTTAGCCAGGATGGTCTCAATATCCTGACCTCGCGATCCGCCCACGTCAGCCTCCCAAAGTACTGGGATTACAGGCGTGAGCCACCGCTCCCAGCCACCTTTTTCTTTTATTAAATTCATAGGAAAAGTTTGTTACATTTGAAGAAATGAGAAAGATATGGTGTTATTTCTTTTTTTAATACACTAAGTACTCCAGAAGCCAGACCCAGAGTAGACTATGCACATACATTTACTGAAGAACTATTACATCTTTTATCATATTTCTTGTAACATAAATTATTTTAGCTGCATTATATTGCATTGCTGTAAGTTAATTAATGAGAAATAGCATGTTGCTTTACAATCTTATTTTTATAACCTATTTTATAAAAGTAGATAAATCAATTTTATCTGATTTACATTATTGTAATCTTGACTGCTTTTAACAATGTGTCCTACAATATACATACATTGAGTTATTTCTCAGCAGTTTTTATAATATTCCTTGAAACACATATTAGCACATTTATTTGAATTGAAAATAAAAAACAAGCTCACACTCTTTCTGGCAGAAAATAACTTTCATTTGGAAACAGCTTTTATAGTAAGTACTGGCTTTGCTAATTGGGTTATATGGCAGACATTTTTTGTAAACTGAATGAAATAGATCAGCAGTTCTAAATTTGTTTTTGTTTTTTCCTTACATTTTATTATGGAACATTTCAAACATATAGAAAGGTAGCTGAATGAGATAGTGAATATGCTTCTAATAGAATGTACATGTCACCCAGCTTCAGCAATTACCAGCTCATACCCAGTTATTTTTTCATCCACACCTTTTCTTCCATTTTCCTTTTTTTACACCTTGGATATTTTGAATCTATAAATATTTCAACATATATCCTTAAGAGAGATAAGGCATTTTTTTGTTGTTGTGTTTTGGAGATGGGGTCTCTGTCACCCAGGCTGTAGTGCAATGGTAAGATCATAGCTCACTGCAGCTTTGAGCTCCTGGCCTCAAGTAATCCTCCTGCCTCAGCCTCCTCAGTAACCAGGACTATGGATGCATGCTGTCATGCCTGACTAATTTTTTAAAATTGTTGTTGGAGATAGCATCTCACTATATTGCTCAGGCTGGTCTTGAACCCCTTGGCTCAAGTTGGGATTACAGGTGCCAGCCACTTACCCAGCTAAAGGTTTGTTTTCAAAAATACATAATCACAACATGTTCATCATACCTAAAAAACTGAGAGTAATTTCTTATTATTACATTTCCAGTAATATTTTGATCAAAATATATTAAAGCATACAATAATGTAGAAATATTTTATTAAGCAGTATATTATTGGCAAAGATACAATAAAAAGATTTTTCAAACTCTTTATTAGCATACTTTTACTTGATTAAATGGGGTGCCTCTAAATGAAGAGTAATTGCTATAGCTAATAGTTTTTTTTTTAATAGTGCTTATAGTTATTTGATAAACGTACGTAATGCTTTTGTTTTACTTCTCAAAAATTGAGAAAGTAAATGGGTCTAATGAATGGATTATGCATCCTTTTACAACTCAAGGGCTTTCCAGCTGCTTGCTTTGAACAGCTTAAAGGAAGAAGACCTAATGAATAGAGCCCTGCAAGTTATTTTTGTTGATAGTAACTGTGATTTTTTATATTTGACTACAGAGAGGTTCAAAAAACTGGGAATCCTTGCTGTAATAAACCTCCTTTCATTCTAATCTGCCTTTTTATATGAGCAAGATTTCTTAGTGTTTATATCTATGAAAACGAAAAGTGAGAATAGACTGTATGCCTGGAAACTGTCTCATTCTAGCAAGAACGCATATTATTTTAAGGATAAATAAATTAATATATTTTAAAGCTTTATTCATCACTCTTAAAAATGCATTTCCAATAAAATTTTACCTTTGTCTTAATTATCACAGTAATAATATGTATTTTCATCAATTGTATGCTAATAGTTTAAATAATTCAACTTCAAAGAGAGTTTTTTTAAACACTGAGATCCATGAACAAAACCAATTAAATGCAAACTGTATTTTGTACAGCAGTTCATAGATATATTTTTTCTTTGGAAAATTATCCCAGAACCATCACTAAAAAGACTTCACATATAAAATCATTTTACATCATGATAAAGTTTTCTGAGAAAAATGGAATGGAAGTATAAGTTTAAGGATACAAGGGAAAGATGTACAATTTCTGAATATTCAGGAAGACCTTCATGTTTTTTTTTTGTTTTGTTTTGAAATTCTTTTGTGGATGATGGGGGATGGATGACAATTCAGTTATGTTTATATTCTATTGGATGCATTTTTAAAGTAATCATTTTATTTTAAAATTTTAATAATTCTAATAGATTCAGATATTACCTATTTTGCAGCTATTTGTGCTGATGAAAACATTTAGATTGTTTTCTTAGAAATTATTTAATGTGTTAGCTGGTATATGTTTTTTCAAAATTATTTTGAAGCATATCTAGGGCAAAGATGTTTGAAGACCACAGGACTAAAGAACTAGGCAGCCTGTCGAAGTAGATTCTTCTTCATGCCAGAGCCATTTCCTAGTAACTGCTTTTACCTGGATATCTTAAATAATGATATTCAATATAAGCTGATCATTCAAAAGTGGGCAGATTAGCAGTCATACAAAGAACAGTTACTATAGGCGACCAAAAGCTACAGTTGGCATTAATTACATTTAAATTCATCATTTGACAAATGCTATTCTTTGAGATTAAGGGAGATGATGCCCACGAATTAGAACACTTTGACATAATTTTGTTTCTTGTGGGGCAAAAGCTAGTAATTGGAATTTTCCACAGAGGTCAAGGAATGTCAATGAATACACTCAACATGGCTTAGAATGGCCCACTTTTTCTTCTGTTTCTCTTTTTTTGTAATCAGAGCAGTTTTTATTTCTGACCTTAGCCTTCAAATGGAGTTGGGCACATATATGAAAAGGTTATACTTTATGTGAGTTCAGTTGCTTGAAAAATATGGTATCTGCTTTTTATTGCTGAAAAACTATAATTTGTACAAAGAGTAACTTTTTTTTTTTAGCTTTTAAGTTCAGGGATACATGTGCAAGATGTGCAGGTTTGTTACACAGGTAAATGTGTGCCATGGTGGTTTGCTGCACAGATCATCTCATCACCTAGGTATTAAACTCGGCATCCCTTACCTGTTCTTTCAGATGCTCTCCCTCCAAACCCCTCCCTCTGAAAGGCCCCAGTTTGTGCTGTTCCCCCCACCCCATGTGTCCATGTGTTCTCATCATTCAGCTCCCACTTACAAGTGAGAACATGCAGTGTTTGGTTTTCTGTTCCTGTGTCAGTTTGCTGAGGATAATGGCTTCCAACTACATTCGTGTCCCTGCAAAGGACATGATCTCATTCTTTTTATGGCTGCGTCATATTCCATGGTATACATGTACCACATTTTCTTTATCCTGTCTATCACTGACAAGCATTTAGGTTGATCCCGTGTCTTTGCTATCATGCATAGTGCTGCAAGGAACATATGTGTGCATGGATCTGTGTAATAGAATGATTTATATTCCTTTGGGTATATACCCAGTAATGGGATTGGTAGATCAAATGGTATTTCTGCCTCTCAGTCTTTAAGGAATCACCACACTGTCTTCTACAATGATTGAACTAACTTATACTCCCACCAACAGTGTAAAAGTGTGTTCCTTTTTCTCCATAACCTTGCCAGAATCTGTTGTTTTTTGACTTTTTATTAATCGTCATTCTGACTGACATGAGATAGTATCTCATTGTGGTTTTGATTTGCATTTCTCTAATGATCAGTGATGTTGAGTGTTTTTTTCATGTTTTTTGGCCACAGGAATGTCTTTTTTTGAGAAGTATCTGTTCATGTCCTTTGTCCACTTTTGAATGGGGTATTTTTTCTTCTGTATTTGTTTAAGTTCTGTAGACTCTGGATATTAGAACTTTGTCACATGGATAGATTGCAAAAATTTTCTCCCATTCTGTAGGCTGTCAGTTCACTCTGATGATAGTTTCTTTCGCTGTGCAGAAACTCTTTAGTTTAATTAGATCCCTTTTGTCAATTTTTACTTTCGTTGTAATGCTGTTGGCGTTTTCATCGTGAAATATTTGCCCATGCCTGTGTCCTGAGTGGTATTGCCTAGATTTTCTTCTAGGATTTTTGTAGTTGTGGGTTTTATATTTTAAGTCTTTAATCCATCTCGAGTTAATTTTTGTATATGATGTAAGGAAGGGGTCCAGTTTCCATTTTCTGAATGTGGCTAGCCGGTTCCAAAGAGCAACGTCAAAGGTAGAAGGATTAATGAATATTATTTTCTACTATAAATCTATTAACACTTTAGTTCTTATTGACAACTATATATATATATATTCAGTTTTTTATTCACTTCAGCTCTTATTGACAGCTATATATATGTGTGTGTATATATATATTCAGTTTTTATTCATCTTAAAATGCGTCACAAAAACAAACAACTGTTCTTTCATTTTCTGTACACCTTTGGTAAACATCAGAACAGTAAATAGACACTGAATAAAATAAACTCTAAGGATCAGCTGCTGCCTTTTAAGAGGTGTAACTGTAAAATAGCAAAGCATAGGCACTAAGTATAAAGCTTAAAATACTGTGAAGAACTTAAATGTTGATTTTAAATGTTCAAAAAGGCAAGATTGCAATTAATATATTGTTAGGAGTGACAAATTCATATTTGTCAGGAGTCAGCAAGGAAACCAGAGTGAGTGAAGCAATTTGGGAAAATTAACACTAGGGTTGTCTTTAGACACTAGCTCTGTCTCAACAAAGCCAGTTGATTGCCAGACCGTCTGATATTTCTGATATTTCAAGAGAAGCTGGAAATCCAGACTTTTATATGAAATCAGATTTTCTTTTTAAGTTATAGCAATGAATTCAAGATTCTTAAAGGAGTATATGGGCCAAATAAAACACATCTTTATGCTCAATTTGGCTGATGGTCTGTCCCTTTATGACTTTCGATTTATCACTTTTCTAGAGTCTTCCTTTGAAATAAACATTTGGTTAAATAGCTCCTAGGAAAAAATATCACAAGGTAGTTGAGGTTTTCCAAAATTCTAGCTATACCTTATTTCATAGTAAGCCTACTAAAAATTTTATGGGGAATGAGATCAATAACTGCTCAGGTTAGAGACAGAGCCACATGATCAACCTCATTGAGCTTTACTCTATAAAAGTCTGTTTTTAATCATTCTTGGCCTATAACATGAATTTGATGGCAACATTAGGAAAGTTTTCTGAAATGACTTTGGGTTAAACTTGTCAGAGAATCTTTAACCCGAGTTTGATTATTTTGTTAGTAATTTAAAATACTTTAATTCTTAGAAATTATTGAACTAATGAATAAATGGTCTATCTTAAAAATAAGTTAATCAGTCATTATTAAATTGGATATAAATGAAACTATTTTAAAGATTTCTAACCTTATATATGGTGAAAGAATAATCAAATCCATTGCTTGGCGTGAATTACCTTACAACATATGCTAAATGCAATTTCTCAATTCATTTTAATACTTTCTTATTACCATGACTTTATATTATAGAGTTCAGGTTAAAATAATGAAATTAGTTTGTATGAATACTGCTTGGTTTTGATTTTACTATCTTATTTAGGTTAAAGTGTGTTTAGGCCCTGCTTGTGCTAAAATATGTGTAGAAGGCTGTTGGAAAGAGGTTGCTGTTTGTAGAACACATTTTGTGTAGAGAAAATTTTCTCCTGATGAATGCTTATTCTTTTTCCCAGATTCCGCCTGCCAAGAACAAATTAGTCCGTTGTGTCTTTCTGATTTCCAAAGACATCAAAACCAGATTCACAGTTATAAACCTTGTTTGCTATCCAGTCAGTTGGATACTGCGTTGACAATTAACTTGGACTTAAATAGCCTTAAATTGCTCTATGGAGATGACATATCTGTGGTTTCATATTGGACTGGAACGTATTATTATGAAAACGGTAGTGAATTCTAACTGCTGTAGAGAAGAATCGGAAATGCTGCTTGAGACTGAGGTTCAGTCTAGCCGGCATTCACTGACATTTCATGGGAGCCAGGTCCTGGTTAGGCATGGTGGGTACAGATATTAATGAGTCAGGATTTCTGGGGGAGCTTTACAGCATCAAAGAGAAAGTTCCTAAAGTAACTTTAATGCAAACCAGAATGCTATTAGGAAGGAATGGTGTAGCAGGAAAACAGTTAAGAGAAGAGAGAAGATCTTTTGGAGAAAGCTGATTTGAGTAGAGCCTTGGTAAATGGGAGTTTTCTTACCTAGTGAGAAATTATAGGGGAATGACTTTATTTAAACTTGCTCTTTCTTCTATAGTTGATAGAGGTACTACCAGTGTTACCTTCTGGTTTTGATATTTATACTGTGGTTATATAAGATGTTAAGATTAATGGAAGTCGAATGAGAGATAAATGGAAACTTTGTGCTATGGGCTTTTCTTAGTAAGATAAAATTCACATAACATAAAACTTTAAATTTATCATAGAATCCCTAGTTGTATAATTTATAAAGTGTACAATTTAGTATCATTTAGTACGTTTACAATTTTGCACAACCATCTGCTCTATCTGGATCCCATACCATTTATTACTCCAAAGGGAACCCTGTATCCACTAAGCCAGCAGTCCCCAACCTTTTTGGCACCAGGGACCAGTGTCGTGGAAGACAGTTTGTCCACGGACAGGGTCGGAGGCCAGGTGGTAGGGGTGGTTTCGGGATAAAATTGTTCCACCTCAGATCATCAGGCATTAGATTCTCATAAGGAGTGCACAGCCTAGATCCCTTGAATGCGCATTTCACAATAGGGTTCACAGTCCTTTGAGAATCCAATGCCACCGCTGATCTGGCAGGTGACAGAGCTCATGAGGTGATGCTCACTTGCCTGCCGTTCACCTTCTGCTGTGTAGCCTGGTTCCTAAAAGGCCATGGACCTGTAGTGGTCCACAGCCCAAGAGTTAGGGAATCCTACATTAAGCAGTCACTCCCTTTTGTGTCTCAGCACCTGACAACCACAAATCTGCTTTCTGTCTCTATAGATTTAACTATTATGAATATTTCACGTAAATGGAATTCTCCAGTGCGTGACTTTTTGTTTCTGCCTTTTTTCACATAGTATGTTTTTAAGGATCATCCATTTTGTACTAGTCTGTATTGTATTGGTAATTTATTCCTTTCTAAGGCTTAATAATAGTCCATTGTATAGATATATGACATTTTTGTTCATCCATTTATCCACTATTGCGAATTTGTGTTATTTCCACTTGTGGGCTATTGTGAATAGCACTGCTAAGAGCATTCATTTTTCAAGTATTTGTTTACTTATTTTTAATTATCTTGGATATATAGCTAAGTGTAGAAATGCAGGATCATATAGTAATTCTGTGTTTAACTTTTTGAAGAACTGCCAAACTGTTTTCCAGAGATCCTTTTAGTTCTTTCATCCATTCTGAGTTAAATTTTGTATGTAATGTGAAGTAGGGGCGTAAATTTATTCTTCTGCATGGTCCAAAACTTTAGAATTAAATTTGTAAAAGAGATTCATTATTATTTTCCACAATATTAGAAAACCTTCTATAACATTAATCATTTATTTTCTGATTCATTTAAAAAAAGATTAAAGATAATAAATATGACTGCTACAACTATAAAACTCTTAGAAGAAAACAGGTAAATTTTCATGACTTTGCATTGGAAAATGGATTCTTGATATGATACCAAAAGAACAAGCAAAAAGATGAAAAATTGATATATTGGACTTAATCAAAATTAAGAACTTGTACTATCAAGAAAGTAAAAAGATGTCCGGGCACAGTGGCTCATGCCTGTAATCCCAACACTTTGGGAGGCCGAGGCAGGCGAATTGCCTGAGCTCCAGAATTCAAGACCAGTCTGACCAACATGGTGAAACCCTATCTCTACTAAAAAAAAAAAAAAATACAAAAAATTAGCCAGGCATGGTGGTACATGCCTGTAATCCCGGCTACTTGGGTGGCTAAGACAGGAGAATCGTTTGAACCCTGGAGGCGGAAGTTGCAGTGAGCGGAAATCGCACTACTGCACTACAACCTGGGTGACAGAGTGAGACTCTGTCTCCAAAAAAAAAAGAAAGTAAAAAGACAACCCACAACCTAGGAGACAAGTCATATACTGGCTAAAGGCCTAATGTCCAGATTATATAAAGAACTCTTAAAATGCACCAACAGGGACTGAGGGCAATGGTCTTGTAATCCCAGCGCTTTGAGAGGCCAAGGAGGGAAGATCCCTTTAAGCCAGGAGATCAAGACCAGTCTGGGCAAAAAGGCAAGACCCCGTCTCTAAAAATGGATGGATGGAGGGAGGGAGGGAGGGAGGGATGGATAGCAGTAAAGCAATACATAACATACATAACACAATTTAAGAATGGAAAAATAATTTGAGTAGACATTTTTCCAGAGAATATATACAGATGGCCAGTAACCACAGCAAACATGTTCAGCATCATTAGCTAGCAGGAAAATACAAATCAAACCACAGTGAAATACTGTATCACACCCTCTAGGATAGCTATAATAAAATAAATGGACAAGAATAAGACAGGATTTGGAGATACTGGAATTCTACATTGCTGGGTACAAATGTAAGATGGTGAAGTGGAAAAACAGTTCAACAATTCCTCAAAAAGTTAAACATATATTCCTCTATGACCCAACAATTCCACTACTAGGTATATAACAAAAAGAATTGAAAACATATGTCCACATCAAGACTTGTACATTAATATTTGTAGCAGCCAGAAAGTGGAAACAAGCCAAATCTTCAGATGAATGGATAAGCAAAATGTAAAAACCCAAACAATGGAATATTATTCCACCATAAAAAGAGCTGAGGCACTGATACATGTTTCAACATGGATGAACTTGAAAACATTATTCTAACTGAATGAAGCCAAACACAAAAGACCACATATTGTATGATTTCATTTATGTGAAATGTCCTGAATAGAGACAGAATGCAGATTTGTGGTTGCCAGTGAAGGGAAATAGAGTACACAATTTCTTTTTTGGTGTGATGAAAATGCTTTGGAGTTAAATAGTAGTGATGATTGTACACTGTGAACATACTAAAAACTACTCAAGGCACTTTAAGAGAATGAATTGTATGGTATTTTGAATGTATCAATAAAAATAAATAAATTTTTAAGTGTTTTGCATGCAGAAATTTTTATTTTAAAATAATGCTCATTTGATGTTTACCTTAAGAAAAGTATTTTTATTTTATTTTTTAGGAATTTATCATGGCATCCAGCATTGACCACTACAAGTAAAATGCGAATTCCACATTCTCATGCATTTATTGATCTGACTGAAGATTTTACAGCAGGTGAGTTGCACATGAATCTGGAATTGTTTTGAGTTGCCAAAGAAGTATGGGGTTTTATTTACTCTACACTTCGTATTTAATTGCTAATGAAGTAAATGTTGAAATTAATGTTAAAAGGACGTTAGAAAGTTAGTGATTTGGAAACATGGAAAAAGTACTGACTGTAATAAGTAAGTCTTTAGCTATTGTCGTTTTTGTTGTTTGTTAATAACTGCCTCAGAATTTGAATTCTCTACTTTTTATGAATTCATGATAATTTCACCACATTTTGCCTGCTGTTTCTTTATCTTTTTTGTTAAAATTTAAAAAAAATAATATGTGCTACAAATTTAATGATAAGAAAAATCTTTAGCTTATGTACAAGAAGAATTTCACAGACTTTTAAAACTTATTATGGAAAATTGTAAACAGAAAATTGGACAGAATGTCATAATATATGCCCCTTTAACCATCACCTGGCTTCAACAATTATTATATGGCCCAATCTTGTTTCCCCTGTAAATGCACCTACAAGTTCCTCCTATCCAAGAAAATTTTAAATTAACCCCCAAACGTATAATTTCATTTTTAAATATTTCCATCTGTATCTCAAATTGTGAAGACTTTTTTATTTAAAACTGCCAGATCATTTTGAAATCTAAAAAAATTAAACAATAATTTCTTTTTTTGAGAGAGTCTCACTCTGTCCCCCAGGCTGGAGCACAGTGGTGCATGCGATCACAGCTCACTGCAGCCTCTGCCTCCCAGGCTCAAACTATCCTCCCACCTCAGCCTCGAGACCATTTAGGACTACAAGCATGTGCCATTATACCTGGCTAATTTTTGTATTTTTTGTAGAGATGAAGTTTCCCCATGTTGCCTAGACTGGTCTTGAACTCCTTGGCTCAAGCGATCTGCCCACCTTGGCTTCCCAAAATGGTGGGAATACCAACATGAGCCACCACACCCAATCAACAATTTCTTAATGTCATTGAATATCTAGTCGTTATTCAAATGCCCAGATTTTCTCCTACATGTTTTTATCAAATCAGGAAGTTAAACAAGGTTCATGCAGAAGTAGAGAAACCATCTGTGCTGTACACATCTGTGCTGTACAGTTGTGTGGATTTTTCAGATTGTATCCCAATGGAGTTAACATATTACATGTTACTGTGTTCCTAGAATCAGAATTTTTTTAATTTTTTTTTGGAGACAGAGTCTTGCTCTGTTGCCCTGGCTGTAGTGCAGTGACACTGTCTCCACTCACTGCAACCTCCACCTCCCAAGTAGCTGGGACTACAAGTGCATGCTGCCATGCCCAGCTAATTTTTTTGTATTTTAGTAGAGATGGTGTTTCACCATGTTGGCCAGGCTGGTCTCGAACTCCTGAGCTCAGGCAGTTCGCCCACCTTGGCCTCCCAAAGTGCCAGGATTACAGGCATGAGCCGCCGCGCCCAGCCACAGAATCAGAATTCTTTTGTGGGTGGTGGGAGTGGGAATATCAAGAATATTTCCTAGGTGTTGCTGTATGTTTCAGCTCATTAGGTGATGTAGTTTAAGTTCTCTCTCTTATGTGATATTAAAATTGATCAGTAGGTTCAGTTTTCTTCAGCATAGATCATCCATTACAGTATTCTGTAATGGTTAGGAGGTATGAATGATTATTGTCAGGCCCATTATTTCAATAGGAGTTGCAAAATTGTGACACACTGAATCTATCACTCTACTGCAGGTATAATTAGCTAAATTTTCTGTTAAAAGAGGGACCTGCCATGCTCACTTCTTTAGTCACCTGCAGTACAGTTGAGACAGGCAAGATAAATTATAGATTTCCCCACCCCCGCTCCCACTTCCCACCATTTTTTGTCAGCATTCAAACACTTAACAGTCTGATTTTACAGTTACATTTTTATATAATGTACTAATTGCAAGTGAGTAAAGCAGGCCTGGTGGCTGTGAGATGCAATAGAACTTATTTTCTTTAAAAGTATTCCATGATGCAAACCAAATTTTCATTGAGAAACAGGTAGAAAATAATATTGCATAATTTAAACTTCTTAATTCTGGATTGATTATGACTTTTGCTACAACATTTTCATTATTGACATAGTTTTCAAAGTTAAAAATATTTATTGCCCAAATACACTGTCGATTTTACTGAGTTAAAACCACAAACTTAACCTTTTATCTAGTAAATTTTTTAGGAATCTAAGATTCTAGGTACTTGAATATGTTTTGTATGTTTTGGTTGGGAAGAGAGGGGAGAATTTAAGAAAAGAAAACAGATTATTTTTAGTGTGGTTTATCTGGTATGCCAAATCACATGGAAACCTCAATAATAAGGTGTTGACTACATTGCAATGAAAGTTGTCTTAGAAGCTTGCTTTTCAAGATGAGAACATTCTATATTTATAGGTTCATTTTTTAATCTTACTTTTGTTATACACACACATCCAAACTTTTGTTTCTTACAACTCCTTTTTAGGAAAAATCTATCTTAATGAAGTTTTAGAAATGTACTTTTAGTTCAATAGCATGAGACTTCCTTAAACAATACTGACTTTGCATTTAAGTAAGCTGCCACCATGGCTGCTGCTACCCATCTGCACAAGCAAAGTGAATGAAGGAGAAATAAGTCTTTCCTAGACATGCAAAAACTGAGGGAATTCATTACCACTAGAATGGCCCTACATGAAATTCTTAAGGGAGCCCTACATTTGGAAGTGTAAAGACAATATCTACCATCATGAGATCACACAAAAGTAGAAAACTCACTGGTAGCTCAGACACACAAATAAAAAAGAGAAAAGACTCAAATGTTACCAGTACAGAAAACCACCATATCTCATTGATAAACAATAAGAGATAAAGAATGAACAACGGATACGTATGCAAAACAACCAGAAAACAATTCATAAAATGAAAAGAATAGGTCAGGTGCAGTGACTTACTCCTGTAATCCCATCATTTTGGGAGACTGAGTCAAGCAGATTGCTTGAGCTCAGAAGTTTGAGACCAATCTACATAACATGGTGAAACCTTGTCTCTATCAAAAATAAAAAAAATTAGCCAGGCATGGTGCCACATGCTTGTGGTCCCAGCTACTCAAGAACCTGAGGTAGGAGAATCACTTGATCCTGGGAGGCAGAGGTTGCAGTGAGCTGAGATCATGCCTCTGCACTTCAGCCTGGGTAACAGAGTGAAGACCTTGTCTGAAAAAAGAGAAAAGGAGAGTTGCTTCCGAGATGGCTAAATAGGAACACCTCTGGTCTGCAGCTCCCAGCGAGATCGACGCAGAAGATGGGTGATTTCTGCATTTCCAACTGAGGTACCTGGTTCATCGCATTGGGACTGGTTGGACAGTGGGTGCAGCCCAAGGAGGGCGAGCTGAAGCAGGGTGGGGTGTCACCTTACCCAGGAAGCACAAGGGATCAGGGGATTTCCCTTTCCTAGCCAAGGGAAGCCATGACAGACTGTACAGGGAAAATTGGGACACTGCCACCTAAATACTGTGCTTTTCCAACGGTCTTAGCAAATGGCAGACCAGGAGATACCCTCCCGTACCTGGCTTGGCGGGTCCCACGCCCACAGAGTGTTGCTCACTGCTAGCACAGCAGTCTGAGATCAACCTGTGATGCTGCAGCTTGACAGTGGGAGGAGCATGCGCCATTGCTGTGGCTTGAGTAGCTTACAGTGTAAACAAAGCAGCCTGGAAACTCAAACTGGGAGAAGCCCACTGCAACTCAACAAGGACTATTGCCACTACATTCCACCACTGGGGGAAGGGCATAGCAGAACAAAAGGCAGCGGACAGCTTCTGTAGACTTAAGCATCCCTGTCTGACAGCTCTGAAGAGAGCAGTGGTTCTCCCAGCATGGCATCCGTGCTCTGAGAACGGACAGACTGCATCCTCAAGCGGGTCCCTGACCCCCAGGTAGCCTGACTAGGAGACACCTCCCAGCAGGGACCAACAGACACCTCAAACAGGCAGGTGTCCTCCTGGGACAAAGCTTCCAGAGGAAGGATTAGGCAGCAATATTTGCTGTTCTGCAGCCTCTGATGTTGATACCCAGGCAAACAGGGTCTAGAGTGGACCTCCAGCAAACTTCAACAGACCTGCAGGTGAGCGACCTGACTGTTAAAAGGAAAACTAACAAACAGAAAGGAATAGCATCAACATCAACAAAAAGGACATCCACACGAAAACCCCATCTGTAGGTCACCAACATCAAAGACCAAAAGTAGATAAAACCACAAAGATGGGGAAAAAAGAAACCAGAGGGGAAAAGCTGAAAATTCCAAAAACCAGAGCACCTCTTCTCCTCCAAAGGATCGCAGCTCCTCGCCAGCAAGGGAACAAAATTGGATGGAGAATTAGTTTGACAAGTTGACAGAAGTAGGCTTCAGAAGGTCGTTAATAACAGACTTCTCCCAAGCTAAAGGAACGTGTTCTAACCCATCGCAAGGAAGCTAAAAACCTTGAAAAAAGGTTAGACGAATGGCTAATTAGAATAAACAGTGTAAAGAGGACGTTAAATGACCTGATAGAGCTGAAAACCATCGCATGAGAACTTTGTGACGCATGCACAAGCTTCAGTAGCCGATTCAGTCAAGTGGAACAAAGGGTATCAGTGATTGAAAATCAGATTAATGAAATAAAGTGAGAAGACAAGGTTAGAGAAAAAAAGAGTAAAGAGAAACGAACAAAGCCTCCAAGAAATATGGTACTATGTGAAGGATGAAATCTACGTTTGATTGGTGTACCTGAAAGTGACGGGGAGAATGGAACCAAGTTGGAAAACACACTTTAGGATATTATCCAGGAGAACTCCCCTAACCTAGCAAGGCAAGCCAACATTCAAATTCAGGAAATACAGAGAACACCACAAAGATACTCCTCGACAAGAGCAACCCCAAGACACATGATTGTCAGATTCACCAAGGTTGAAATGAAGGAAAAAATGTTAAGGGCAGCCAGAGAGAATGGTCAGGTTACCCACAAAGGGAAACCCATCAGACTAACAGCGGATCTCTTGACAGAAAACCTACAAGCCAGAAGAGAGTGGGGAGAATATTCAACGTTCTTAAAGAGTTTTCGACCCAGAATCTCTTATCCAGCCAAACTAAGCTTCATAAGTGGAGGAGAAATAAAATTCTATACAGACAAGCAAATGCTGAGAGATTTTTCACCATCAGGCCTGCCTTACAGGAGCTCCTAGAGGAAGCACTAAACATGGAAAGGAACAACCAGTACCAGCCACTGCAAAAACATGCCAAATGGTAAAGACCATTGATGCTGTGAAGAAATTGCATCAATTAATGGGCAAAATAACCAGCTAAAAGGATCAAATGACAGGATCAAATGCAAACATAACAATATCAATCTTAAATGTAAATCGGCTAAATGCCCCAATTAAGAGACACAGACTGACAAATTGGATAGAGTCAAGACCCGTTGATGTGCTGTATTCAGGAGACCCGTCTCATAGGCTCAAACTAAAACTAAAGGGATGGAGGAAGATCTGCCTAGCAAATGGAAAGCAAAAAAAAAAAAAAAAAAAAAAAAAAAAAAAAAAGCAGGGGTTGCAATCCTAGTCTCTGATAAAACACTTTAAACGAACAAAGATCAAAAGAGACAAGGCAACTGCATAATGGTAAGGGGATCAATTCAACAAGAAGAGCTAACTATCCTACATATATATATGCACCAATGTAGGAGCACCCAGGTTCATAAAGCAAGTCCTTAGAGACCTACAAAGAGACTTAGACTCCCACACAATAATAATGGGAGACTTTACCACCCCACTGTCAATATTACACAGATCAACAAGACAGAAGGTTAACAAGAATATCCAGGACTTGAACTGAGCTCTGGACCTAGCAGACCTAATGGACATCTACAGAACTCTTCACCCCAAATCAACAGAATATACATTCTCCTCAGCACCACATCACACTTATTCTAAAACTGACCACATAATTGGAAGTAAAGCACTCCCACAGAAATACAAACTACTATCCGAGAATACTATAAACACCTCTATGCAGAAAAACTGGAAAATCCTGGAGCAAGATAACCAAATAGGAACAGCTCCAGTCTGTAGCTCTAACACAAGCCACACAGAAGACGGGTGATTTCTGCATTTTCAACTGAGGTACCGG
The DNA here is from genome assembly GCF_047675955.1 of Chlorocebus sabaeus. Lineage (NCBI taxonomy): Eukaryota > Metazoa > Chordata > Mammalia > Primates > Cercopithecidae > Chlorocebus > Chlorocebus sabaeus. Next base: position 44,262,764 of record NC_132908.1, on the reverse strand, counting down.
GTTCATCTCAATGGGGAGTGCCAGACAATCGGTGCTGGTCAGCTGGTGCAGCCTGACCAGATAGTGCTGAAGCAGGGCGAGGTATTGCCTCACCTGGGAAGCGCAAGGGGGAAGGGAATCCCTTTTTCTAGCCAGGGGAACTGAGACACACAACACCTGGAAGATCGGGTAACTCCCACCCTAATACTGCGCTTTACCAAGGGTCTTAGCAAACGGCACACTAGGAGATTATATCCCACACCTGGCTGGGAGGGTCCCACGCCCACAGAGCCTCCCTCATTGCTAGCACAGCAGTCTGCCATCTAACTGCAAGGCAGCAGCGAGACTAGGGGAGGGGCGCCCACCATTGCTGAGACTTAAGTAGGTAAACAAAGCCACCGGGAAGCTTTGGGTGGAACCCACAGCAGCTCAAGGAGGCCTGCCTGTCTCTGTAGACTCCATCTCTGGGAACAGGGCATAGCTAAAAAAAAGCAGCAGAAACCCCTTCAGATGCAAATGACCCTGTCTGACAGCTTTGAAGAGAGCAGTGGATCTCCCAACATGGAGGTTGAGATCTGAGAACAGACAAACTGCCTGCTCAAGTGGGTCCCTGACCCCTGAGTAGCCTAACTGGGAGACATCCCCCACTAGGTGCAGACCGACATCCCACAACTCACATGGCTGCGTACACCCTGAGACAAAGCTTCCAGAGCAAGAATCACATAGGAACACTTGCTGTTCAGCAGTATTCTATCTTCTGCAGCCCCTGCTGCTGATACCCAGGCAAACAGGGTCTGGAGTGGACCTCAAGCAATCTCCAACAGACCTGCAGCTGAGGGTCCTGACTGTTAGAAGGAAAACTAACAAACAGAAAGGACACTCACACCAAAACCCCATCAGTACCTCACCATCATCAAAGACCAAAGGCAGATAAAACCACAAAGATGGGGGAGAAGCAGGGCAGAAAAGCTAGAAATTCAAACAATCAGAGCACATCTCCCCCTCCAAAGGAACACAGCTCATCGCCAACAAAGGATCAAAGTTGGATGGAGAATGATTTTGACGAGTTGAGAGAAGACGGCTTCAGTCCATTAAACTTCTCAGAGCTAAAGGAGGAATTACATACCCAGCGCAAAGAAACTAAAAATCTTGAAAAAAGAACGGAAGAATGGATAACTAGAATAATCAATGCAGAGAAGGCCATAAACGAACTGACAGAGAGAAAAACCATGACACGAGAAATATGTGACAAATGCACAAGCTTCAGTAACTGACTCTATCAACTGGAAGAAAGAGTATCAGCGATTGAGGATCAGATGAATGAAATGAAGCAAGAAGAGAAGTCTAAAGAAAAAAGAGGAAAAAGAAATGAACAAAGAGATCACTTGGACTCGGGAAGGGGAACATCACACACCAGGGCCTATCATGGGGAGGGGGGAGGGGGGAGGGATTGCATTGGGAGTTATACCTGATGTAAATGACGAGTTGATGGGTGCAGCACACCAACATGGCACAAGTATACATATGTAGCAAACCTGCACGTTGTGCACATGTACCCTACAACTTGAAGTTTAATAATAATAAATAAATTTAAAAAAAAAAAAAAAAAGGAAATGAACAAAGCCTTCAAGAAGTATGGGATTATGTGAAAAGACCAAATCTATGTCTGATTGGGGTGCCTGAAAGTGAGGGGGAAAATGGAGCCAAGTTGGAAAACACTCTTCAGGATATCATCCAGGAGAACTTCCCCAACCTTTGAATTTGAATGTAAGGCAGGCCAACATTCAAATTCAGGAAATACAGAGAACGCCACAGACATACTCTTTGAGAAGAGCAACTCCAAGACACATAATTGTCAGATTCACCAAAGTTGAAATGAAGGAAAAACTATTAAGGGCAGTCAGAGAGAAAGATCGGGTTACCCACAAAGGGAAGCCCATCCAACTAACAGCAGATCTCTTGGCAGAAACTCTACAAGCCAGAAGAGAGTGGGGGCCAATATTCAACATTCTTAAAGAAAAGAATTTTCAGCCCAGAATTTCATATCCAGCCAAACTAAGTTTCATAAGTGAAGGAGAAATAAAATCCTTTACAGACAAGCAAATGCTTAGAGATTTTGTCACCACTAGGCCTGCCCTACAAGAGATCCTGAAGGAAGCAGTAAACATGGAAAGGAACAACCAGTACCAGCCATCGCAAAAACATGCCAAAATGTAAAGACCATCGATGCTAGGAAGAAACTGCATCAACTAATGAGCAAAATAACCAGCTAATATCACAAAGGATCAAGTTCACACATAACAATATTAACGTTAAATGTAAATGGGCTAAATGGTACAATTAAAAGACACAGACTGGCAAATTGGATAAAGAGTCAAGACCCATCGGTGTGCTGTATTCAGGAGACCCATCTCACATGCAGAGACACACATAGGCTCAAAATAAAGGGATGGAGGAAGATCTGCCAAGCAAATGGACAACAAAAAAAAGAAGAGGTTGCAATCCTAGTCTCTGATAAAACAGACTTTAAACCATCAAAGATCAAAAGAGACAAAGAAGGCCATTACATAATGGTAAAGGGATCAATTCAACAGGAAGAGCTAACTATCCTAAATATATATGCGCCCAATACAGGAGCACCCAGATTCATAAAGCAAGTCCTTAGAGACTTACAAAGAGACTTAGACTCCCATACAATAATAATGGGAGACTTCAACACCCCACTGTCAACATTAGACAAATCAGCGAGACAGAAAGTTAACAAGGATATCCAGGAATTGAAGTCAACTCTGCAGCAAGCAGACCTAATAGACATCTACAGAACTCTCCACCCCAAATCAACAGAATATACATTCTTCTCAGCACCACATTGCACTTATTCCAAAATTGACCACATAATTGGAAGTAAAGCACTCCTCAGCAAATGTAAAAGAACAAAAATTATAACAAACTGTCTCTCAGACCACAGTGCAATCAAACTAGAACTCAGGACTAAGAAACTCAATCAAAACCACTCAATTACATGGAAAGTGAACAACCTGCTCCTGAATGACTACTGGGTACATAACGAAATGAAGGCAGGAGTAAAGACATTCTTTGAAACCAATAAGAACAAGGGTACAACATACCAGAATCTCTGGGACACATTTAAAGCAGTGTGTAGAGGGAAATTTATAGCACTAAATGCCCACAAGAGAAAGCTGGAAAGATCTAAAGTTGACACTCTAACATCACAATTAAAAGAACTAGAGAAGCAAGAGCAAACACATTCAAAAGCTAGCAGAAAGCAAGAAATAACTAAGATCAGCGCAGAATTGAAGCAGATAGAGACACAAGAAAACCTCCAAAAAATCAATGAATCCAGGAGCTGGTTTTTTGAAAAGATCAACAAAATTGATAGACCACTAGCAAGACTAATGAAGAAAAGAGAGAAGAATCAAATAGACGCAATAGAAAATGATAAAGGGGATATCACCACCGACCCCACAGAAATACAAACTACCATCAGAGAATACTATAAACACCTCTACGCAAATAAACCAGAAAATCTAGAAGAAATGGATAATTTCCTGAACACTTACACTCTCCCAAGACTAAACCAGGAAGAAGTTGAATCCCTGAATAGACCAATAGCAGGCTCTGAAATTGAGGTGATAATTAATAGCCTACCAACCAAAAAAAGTCCAGGACCAGACGGATTCACAGCTGAATTCTGCCAGAGGTACAAGGAGGAGCTGGTACCATTCCTTCTGAAACTATTCCAATCAATAGAAAAAGAGGAAATCCTCCCTAACTCATTTTATGAGGCCAACATCATCCTGATACCAAAGCCTGGCAGAGACACAACAAAAAAGGAGAATTTTAGACCAATATCCCTGATGAACATCAATGCAAAAATCCTCAGTAAAATAACTGGCACACCGAATCCAGCAGCACATCAAAAAGCTTATCCACCATGATCAAGTGGGCTTCATCCCTGGGATGCAAGGCTGGTTCGACATAGGCAAATCAATAAACGTAATCCAGCATATAAACAGAACCAAAGACAAAAACCACATGATTATCTCAATAGATGCAGAAAAGGCCTTTGACAAAATTCAACAGCCCTTCATGCTAAAAACACTCAATAAATTCAGTATTGATGGAACGTATCTCAAAATAATGAGAGCTATTTATGACAAACCCACAGCCAATATACTGAATGGGCAAAAACTGGAAGCATTCCCTTTGAAAACTGGCACAAGACAGGGATGCCCTCTCTCACCACTCCTATTCAACATAGTGTTGGAAGTTCTGGCTAGGGCAATCAGGCAAGAGAAAGAAATCAAGGGGATTCAGTTATGAAAAGAAGAAGTCAAATTGTCCCTGTTTGCAGATGACATGATTGTATGTGTAGAAAGCCCCATCCTCTCAGCCCAAAATCTCCTTAAGCTGATAAGCAACTTCAGCAAAGTCTCAGGATACAAAATCTATGTGCAAAAATCACAAGCATTCTTATACACCAGTAACAGACAAACGGAGAGCCAAATTATGAATGAACTTCCATTCACAATTGCTTCAAAGAGAATAAAATACCTAGGAATCCAACTTGCAAAGGATGTAAAGGACCTCTTCAAGGAGAACTACAAACCACTGCTCAGTGAAATAAAAGAGAACACAAAAAAATGGAAGAATATACCATGCTCATGGATAGGAAGAATCAATATCATGAAAATGGCCATACTGCCCAAGGTAATTTATAGATTCAATGCCATCCCCATCAAGCTACCAATGACTTTCTTCACAGAATTGGAAAAAACTGCTTTAAAGTTCATATGGAACCAAAAAAGAGCCCACATTGCCAAGACAATCCTAAGTCAAAAAAACAAAGCTAGAGGCATCACGCTACCTGACTTCAAACTATACTACAAGGCTACAGTAACCAAAACAGCATGGTACTGGTACCAAAACAGAGATATAAACCGATGGAACAGAACAGAGTCCTCAGAAATAATACCACACATCTACAGCCATCTGATCTTTGACAAACCTGACAAAAACAAGAAATGGCGAAAGGATTCCCTATTTAATAAATGGTCCTGGGAAAATTGGCTAGCCATAAGTAGAAAGCTGAAACTGGATCCTTTCCTTACTTCTTATACGAAAATTAATTCAAGATGGATTAGAGACTTAAATGTTAGACCTAATACCATAAAAACCCTAGAAGAAAACCTAGGTAATACCATTCAGGACATAGGCATGGGCAAGGACTTCATGTCTAAAAACACCAAAAGCAACGGCAACAAAAGCCAGAATTGACAAATGGGATCTATTTAAACTAAAGAGCTTCTGCACAGCAAAAGAAACTACCATCAGAGTGAACAGGCAACCTACAGAATGGGAGAAAATTTTTGCAATCTACTCATCTGACAAAGGGCTAATATCCAGAACCTACAAAGAACTCAAACAAATTTACAAGAAAAAAACAAACAACCCCATCAAAAAGTGGGCAAAGGATATGAACAGACATTTCTCAAAAGAAGACACGCATACAGCCAACAGACACATGAAAAAATGCTCATCATCACTGGCCATCAGAGAAATGCAAATCAAAACCACAATGAGATACCATCTCACACCAGTTAGAATGGCGATCATTCAAAAGTCAGGAAACAACAGGTGCTGGAGAGGATGTGGAGAAATAGGAACACTTTTACACTGTTGGTGGGATTGTAAACTAGTTCAACCATTGTGGAAAACAGTATGGCGATTCCTCAAGGATCTAGAACTAGAAATACCATATGACCCAGCCATCCCATTACTGGGTATATACCCAAAGGATTATAAATCATGCTGCTGTAAAGACACATGCACATGTATGTTTATTGCGGCACTATTCACAATAGCAGAGACTTGGAATCAACCCAAATGTCCATCAGTGACAGACTGGATTAAGAAAATGTGGCACATATACACCATGGAATACTATGCAGCCATAAAAAAGGATGAGTTTGTGTCCTTTGTAGGGACATGGATGCAGCTGGAAACCATCATTCTCAGCAAACTATGGCAAAAACAGAAAACCAAACACCACATGTTCTCACTCATAGGTGGGAATTGAACAGTGAGATCACTTGAACTCGGGAAGGGGAACATCACACACCGGGGCCTATTATGAGGAGGGGGGAGGGGGAGAGATGGCATTGGGAGTTATACCTGATGTGAATGATGAGTTGATGGGTGCTGACGAGTTTATGGGTGCAGCACACCAACATGGCACAGGTATACATATGTAACAGACCTGCACGTTGTGCACATGTACCCTAGAACTTAAAGTATAATAATAATAATAAAAGAAACACTAGAAAATCTAGAAGAAATGGATAAATTCCTGGACACCTACACCCTCCCAAGACTAAACCAGGAAGAAATTGAATCTCTGAATAGACAAATTACAGGCTCTGAAATTGAGGCAATAATTAATAGCCTGCCAACCAAAAAAAGTCCAGGACCAGACAGATTCAAAGGTGAATTCTACCAGATGTACAAAGAGGAGTTGGTACCATTCCTTCTGAAACTATTCCAATCAAACAAGAGGGAATCCCCCCTAACTCTTTTTATGATGCCAGCATCATCCTGATACCAAAGCCTGGCAGAGACACAACAAAAAATGAGAATTTTAGGCCAATATCCCTGATGAACATCGATGTGAAAATCCTTAATAAAATACTGGCAAATCATCTCATGCTAGTTAGAATGTCGATCATTAAAAGTCAGGAAACAACAGATACAGGAGAGGATGTGGAGAAACAGGAACACTTTTACACTGTTGGTGTGAGTGTAAATTAGTTCAACCATTGTGGAAGACAGTGTGGCAATTCCTCAAGGATCTAGAACTAGAAATACCATTTGACCCAGTAATCTCATTACTGGATATATACCCAAAGATTGTAAATCATGCTACTATAAAGACACATGCATGTGTATGTTTATTGAGGCACTGTTCACAATAGCAAAGACTTGGAACCAACCCAAATGTCCATCAATAATAGACTGGATTAAGAAAATGTGGCATATATATGCCATGGAATACTGTGTACCCATGTAAAAGGATGAGTTCATGTCCTTTGCAGGGGCATGGATGAAGCTGGAAACCATCATTCTAAGCAAACTATCACAAGGACAGACACCGCATGTTCTCATTCATAGGTGAGAGTTGAACAATGAGAACACGTGGACACAGAGCAGGGAATATCACATACTGGGCCCTGTCCGGGGATTGGGGAGCTGCAGGAGGTATAGAATTAGGAGAAATACCTAGTGTAAATGACAAATTGATGGCCATGTATACCTACGTAACAAACCCGCACGTTGTGCACATGTACCCTAGAACTTAACGTATAATTTAAAAAGGAGTAACTTTTTTTCAAATATAACATTAATTGTAAATGGCTTAAATTTTCCACTTAAAAATATAGACTGGCTCCTCTGGGCATGGTGGCTCACCCTTGTAGTCCCAGCACTTTGGGAGGCCAAGGCGGGCAGATTTTGAGATCAGGAGATCAAGACCATCCTTGCCAACATTCTGAAACTCTGTCTCTACTAAAATACAAAAAGTTAGCTGGTCGTGCTGGTACGCGCCTGTAGTCCCAGCTGCTTGGGAGGCTGAGGCAGGAGAATCGTTTGAACCCGGGAGGCCGAAGTTGCAGTGAGCCAAGATCACGCCACTGCTCTCCAGCCTGGCGACGGAGCAAGACTCCATCTCAAAAAACAAAGCAAAACAAAACAAAGCAAAAATTATATATATATGTGTGTTTAGACTGGCTAAATGGATTCTTTTAAATGACCTACCTAACTTAATGCTGCCTACAAGAAACTCCCTTCACCTGTAAAAACATGTACTGAAAGCTAAGGAGTGAAAAGAGATATTCCGTGAAAACAGAAACCAGAAATGAGCAAGAGTTCTTATACGTATATTCGATGAAAGGTAATTGAACAAAAAAGAGACATATAAGGTTTTTATATAATAATAAGGAGAACAATTCAGCAAGATAATATAATCTTAATATGTATGCATCTAACAGTGGAGCACCCAGATACATAAAAAAAAAAATATTGTTATTTCTAAAGGCAGAGATAGACTCTGTCTTAATCCATTTGCATTGCTATAAAGGAGTGCCTGAAGCTGTGTAATTTATAATGGAAAGGGGTTCATTTGGCTCACATTTCTTCATGCTTTACAAAAAACGTGGCACCAGCATTTGCTTCTGGTAAAGGGCTCAGACTGCTTCCACTTGTGGTGGAAGGTGAAAGGGAGCTGATATGCACAGAGATCATGTAGCAAAAGATAGGACACGAGAGAGAGAGGGAAGTACCAGTCTCTTTTTAGCAGCCGGATCTGGAGGATATTTTTATGGAAATTAATGCAGAAGTTACTCATTACCTTGAGGATGGCACCAAGACGTTCATGAGGGATCTGCCCCCATGATCCTCACACTTCCTCTTAGGCCTACCTCCAACATTGTGAATCAAATGTCAGCATGCTTTCCAAACTATAGCAGACTCCATCCAGTACATTAATAGTTGAGCACTTCAGTCTCACACTCTCACTGTTGCACAGATCATCTAGACTGTCAATAAAGAAACATTAGATATAAACTGTACATTAGACCAAATGGGCCTAACAGACATTTACAGAACATTTTATCCCACAGCTACAGAATATGTATTTTTCTCATCAGAATATGGGTACTTTTCCAGGATAGACCAAAAGTTAGCCCACATAAAAAAAATCAACCAATTTTTTAAAATTGACATCATATCGAGCATCTTCTCATGCCATGGTGGAATATAACTAGAAATCAATGACAAGAGGATCTTTGGAGACTGTACAAGTACATAGAAATAAAACAACATGCTCTTGATCAACCATATACTCAATAGATTAAGGCAGGGCATGGTGGCTCATCCCTATAATCTCAGTACTTTGGAATTTAGCTGCAGTGAGCCATGATTGCACCGTTGTACTGCAGCCCGGGCAGCAAAGCAAAAGCTGGTCTCCAAAGGAAAAAAAAAAAAGAGAGAGGAGATAAAAAAAGGTGAAAGAATCTGCCCAATAAGACCTGAAGTAGGGCGGGCGTGGTGGCTCACACCTACAATCCCAGCACTTTGGGAGGCCGATGTGGGCAGATCACTTGCGATCAGGAGTTCAAGACCAACCTGGCCAACATAGTGAAACCTCATCTGTACTAAAAATATAAAAATTAGCCAGGTGTGACTGCAGGCACCTGTAATCTCAGGTACTTGGGAGGCTGAGGCAGGAGAATTGCTTGAACCTGGAAGACGGAGGGAGCAGTGAGCTTTGTGCCACTGCACTTGAGCCTGGGTGACAGAGTGAGATTCCATCTCAAAAAAAAAAAAAAAAAAGACCTAAAGTAAGGCCATGAAAGTGCAAGGGAACAGGTGCAGTGGCTCACACCTATAATCCCAGCACTGTGAGGGGCCAAGTTGGGTGGATCGCTTGAGGTCAGGAGTTCAAGACCAGCCTGGGCAACATGGCAAAACCCTGTCTTTACAAAAAAAATACTAAAAAATTAGCTGGACTTGGTGTCATGCTCCTGCAGTCCCAGCTGCTTGGGAGGCTGAGATGGGAGGATTGCTTGAGCTCGGGAGGCTGAGGCTGCAGTAAGCAATGATTATGCCACTGCACTTCATCCTGGGTGACAGAGTGAGACCCTGTCTCAAAAAAAAAAAAAAAAAAAGAATTAAGAAAGAAGTCCCTTAAGGCCAGGTGGTCAAAGCCACAATACACTATGATTGCAGCTGTGACTAGCCACTGCACTCCGCCTTGGACAACATCGACAGACTCTGTCTCTAAAAACAAACAAAAAAACTTAGCAAGCCAAATCCAAGAACATGTCAAAAAGAAAATACAACATGAACTAGTGGGATTTATCTCAGAAATACAAGGATGGTTCAACATATGCATATTAGTAGATAAAAATAGATATGCTCATGGATCATAAGAAATATGACCATATTTCCAAAAGCAATCTACAAATTCAGTGTAATCTCTATCAAAATAACAATGGCATTCTTCACAGAAATGGGAAAAACAATCCTAAAATTGTTATGAAAGAACAAAATACACTGAGTAGTCAACAATACTGAGCAAAAAGAACAATTCTGGAGGCATCACACTGCCTGAGTTTAACATGTGCTACAGACATATACTACAAACCTATAGTAATCAAAACAAAATAGAACTAGTATAAAAACAAACACAGACACAAAGACCAGTGGAACAGAATAGAGAACCCAGAAATAATTCCACAGCCAACTGAATTTTGAGAAAGGCACCAAGATTATACATCATGGAATAGAAACTTCCTTTAATAATTAGTGCTGGGAAAACTGTACATCAGTATGAAAAAGAAAGAAATTAGTCCCACCACCATGATACACAAAAAAAATCAACTCAAAATGAATGACCCAAAGCTATAAAATTACTAGAAGAAAACATAAGGGAAACACTTCAGGATGTTGGTCTGGGCAGTGATTTTACGGCTAAGAGTTCAAAAGCTCAAAAGCAGACAAAAAAAAAGTTTCAAAAACAAAAAGAAAGATAAACAGGACTACATCATGCTAAAAAGCCTCTGCACCTCAAAGGAAACAATCAGCAGAGTAAGAGACAACCTATATAATGGGAGAAAATATATGGAAACTATTCATTAGACAAGGGACAAATATCCATAATATACAATGAACTCAAATAATTCAACAGTAAGAAAGCAAATAATCCTATTGAAAAGACGGCAAAGGATCTGAGTAGACATTTCTCGAGAAAAGACGTAGAAATGGCCAATAGGTTTATGAAAAAATGCCTAACATCTCTAATCATCAGTGAAATTTAAACTACAATGAAATATCTCACTGTTATTCAAATGGCTGTTATCAAAAGACCAACAAAACAAAATCTCAAATGCTGCTGAGGATGCAGAGAAATGAGAACACTTATACATTGTTTGAAATGTAAACTAGTACAGCCATTATGGAAAACAGTATGACTGTTTCTCACAAAAGCTAAAAATAGAACTACCATACCATCCAGCAATCACACCAGTGGGTATTTATCCCAGGGAAAGGAAATCAGTATATCGAAGGGATATCTGTACCCCCATGATTATTGCAATAGTACTCAAAATAGGCAATATATGGAATCAACCTGAGTGTCCTTCAGCTAATGAATGGAAAAAGTGTGGCATATATACACAATGGAATCATATTCTGCCGTAAAAAAAGAAAGCCTGTTATTTGCATCAACATGTGTATTGAGGTCATTATATTAAGTGAATTAAGCCATGTACAGAAAGTCAAATATCCCAAGTTCTCATTCATATGTGGGAGCTAAAAGAGTTTATCTCATACAGATAGTCAGTAATAGTTACCAGAGGCTAAGTGTAGAGTGGGAGATGAAAAAAGGGTGGTTAATGGGTATAAATATACAGTTAGAAGAAATAAGTTCTAACATTCAATAGCACGTTAGGGTGACTATAGTCAACAACAGTATATTGTGTATTTTAAAGTAGCTAGAAGAGAAGAATTGAAATGTTCCTGACACACAGAAATAAATATTCAAGATGATAGATGTCCTAAATATCCTAGTTTGATCATTATATATTATACATATGTATCAGAGGCATTTGCTTAATCTGTTGTGTAAAATGTATAGAAATTATCTTTGATGAGTGATCTTTCAGAAATTAAATTATATGAGGAAGTTTTAGAATTTTAATTATTATAGTTGGGTTATATAGAATCCTGTTTCTGCTTTTGAAACCATTTCAGCAAACATTCAGAGTACCTGCCTCATGCAAAGCCTCTGCTGTTCATTGTATGAGATATAAAGATGACAAGAAGTGCCATCAGCCATCAAAGACAATTTAGTTTACTGGGAGTAGCTGACAAGTCTAGCCATTATACGTTGCAGAATGAAATAAGTGCATATTAGTTAAAAACTGCTATGTAGCAATAACAGAGGTAAGAGTAGGCAGTAGTCCCGCTATCTTGGGACTCATGTCCTACAAATTTAGCTAAGAATTTGGCCAATTTTTTTTAAATGGTATTACACAGTTCTCATTGTCCAGAATATATTCATTCCTTAGAACACTGTGTTAGTCCTTTTGTGTTGACATAAAGAAGTACCTGAGACTGGATAATTTATAAAGAAGGGGTTTATTGTGGCTCATGGTTCTCCATGCTTCTTCTGGGGAAGCCTCAGGAGGCTTTCACCAGTGTTGGAAGGCAGAGGGAGAGCAAGCACATTACATGGTGAGACAGGAACCGAGAGAGAGCGGGGAATGCCAGGCTCCTTTAAACAGTCAGCTCTTGCATGAACTCAGAACCATGGGGAGGGCACCAAACCATTCATGAGGGGTCCGCTCCCATGACCCAGATAGATACCTCCCACTAGGGCATACCTCCAACATTGGGGCTCAGATTTTAACATGAGATTTGGAGAGGACAAACATCTAAACTATATCAGACATATACAACTTTTGCAAACAATAAGCTTTAGCTGAAATTCTTAATATAAGGAGAACTTCCTATTGAAGAAAAAACAAGTAATATATATGAATTCTTAGTTTTTTTCTTTTTAAATGTTTTTACTTCTTAATTTTTTAAATAGTCAAACCTATATGACTTCTAATGACTTATCCACTATATGATTATAACAATTTATTTAACATCTCTTTTTTTTTTTTTTTTTTTTTTTTTTTTTTTTTTTTTTTTTGAACAATTATGTATGTTGTTTCTGGTTTTTTAAATTTTTATTTTATTTTTATTCCTCTGGTGCCTGATTTTGTGGACATTGCTCATAATCTCACAGAGTTTCTGCATATAAAATAAATGGTTAAACAAGTATAAAGGTTTTTTTTTTGTTTTTGTGTGTGTGTGTTTTGTTTTGTTTTGTTTTGTTTTTTGAGACATAGTTTCACTCTTGTTGCCCAGGCTGGAGTGCAATGGCGCGATCTTGGCTCATTGCAACCTCTGCCTCCTGGGTCAAGGGATTCTCCTGCCTCAGCCTCCTGAGTAGCTGGGATTACAGGCACCCACCACCATGCCCAGCTAATTTTTGTATTTTTAGTAGAGACGGGGTGTCCCCATGTTGGCCAAACTGGGCTCGAACCCAACCTCAGGTGATCCGCCCACCTCAGCCTCTGAAAGTGCTGAGATTATAGACATGAGCCACTGTGCATGGCAATATTTTTAAAGAGGTGAAACACTTATCTTGCCCTGAAGAATAGCTCATAAGAGTGCTTATTTCTCTCATTTTTGCCAACACTAGGTATTACCTTTTTTGAATTATCATTGGATGATTGGATCCAATCACTGATGATTGAAAAAAATGGTATTTCATTATGATTTTGATATGCATATCTTACATTATTGAAACGGAATTCCTTTTTCATGTGTGAAAACCATTTCTGTTTTTTCTATTACTGATTGTTGGCTTTTCCTAAATTCTCTGCTTTGCAAATTCTGTTATTCTTTCAACCAAGGCATTTATATACAACCACAGGCAATTCTGATTCATCTCTGCTACAGCTTTCCAAATAGTCTTCAAGAACTGAAGTTCTTTAATACCCCATTCTTTATAGTAACTTGATCATGTTATTCTGACCATCTCACTTTCTTCGATAATCTAAGAAAATAAATTCTGGCTTTTAGTAACTTACCCCACTCTTCCATGCACAGCAGAAATGGCTGTTACCTAAAGTAGACTCTGTTATATTCCTTTATTCTTGCAAAAGAAACTCAACCTTATCATCTTTTCACCTAATTTCATAACTAAAGAATAAGCATCTCCATTGAGGAAACAATGACAAAATATCAGCATCCAGATTCTTGTCCAAAAATGGAATATATGTATCATAAGGACAGCTGAGAATGAAGATTGTTATGGTTGAAACACTGCAGACACATGGGAACATTAATATCCCTTGATATTTTTGATTTGAAGAATGTGATTTTAGACAACAGTGTATTTGAGGGAATGGATGGGATATTCATGCAGGCAACCGGTTTCAATTTGTCCCGAGAGCCTGAAAAACAGATCAAGGTCAGAGCCTAAAGTCTAGGATTCTTCCAGATTGTTGAAGCCATGAAAATGGCTGAGCTTCAATGAGGTGAACTTATAGTGGTAAGGACAGAAGGCTATGAACTCAATATTTATTTTATTTTATTTTTAATTATTTAAGAGTAGTATAATTACGGTAAGAAATTAAAACAGTTCAAAAGTGTATAAAGGAGAGGCAACTACTATCTTCATTTTCTTCTTCCTGAAATGTTCTTTGCAGATACATGCACATTTTCCTTTTTTATCCAAATGGAATTGTGTATAGAATTGCGATTCTTTCTTAATTCAGATATATTAGTATATTGACACATATGGATTGACCTGGGTGTTTGTTGTTGTTTTGGGATTTTTTTGTGTTTTTGGTTTTTTTAAGACAGAGTCTCACTCAGTCACCCAGGCTTGAGAGCAGTGTCGGGAGCTCAGCTCACTGAAACCTCCGCCTCCCAGGTTCAGGTGATTCTCCTGCCTTAGCCCCCCTCGTAGCTGGAATTACAGGCATGCATCACCTCATCCAGCTAATTTTTTTTGTATTTTTAGTAGATACAGGGTTTCACCATGTTGGCCAGGCTGGTCTTGAACTCCTGACCTCAAGTGATCTGCCCACTTGTGCCCCCCAGAACTGGGTTAAAAAAAAAAATAGACCCATGGTATTATTTCGTTACATACAGATTGTAAAATTTAAACATTCATCTCTTGGTGGGCATTTGTGTATTTCTTTTTGTTTGTTTGCAGCATTGCTCCGTTAAACCTTTTTATAAGTACGTCTTGGCCTGGCGCGGTGTCTCACGCCTATAATCACAGGACTTTGGGAGGCCAAGGCGAGTGGATCAACTGAGGTCAGGAGTTCGAGACCAGCCTGGCCAACATGGTGAAATACCGACTCTACTAAAAATACAAAAATTAACTGGGCTGGGGGGCAGGCACCTGTAATCCCAGCTACTCGGGAGGCTGAGGCAGGAGAATCGCTTGAACCTGGGAGGCAGAGGTTGCAGTGAGCTGAGATCGCACCATCACACTCCAGCCTGGGGAACAAGAGCGAGAATAAGTACATCTCTATGTTCTTGTGCAATCCTAGGAGTATTAGACAGTCCCTGCACTTTACAGTTTTATTTTTTTGCAAATCAAATGATATTTTAGTTGATTTTGGAGTTGCTTTATTGTGTTTGTGGGACATGTACTACAGTGTTTTTTTTTTCAGACAAAATCTTGCTCTGTTGCCCAGGCCAGAGTACAGTGGCGCCAACTCAGCTCACTGCAGCTTCCACTTTCTGGGTTCAAGTGATTCTCCCACTTCAGCCTCCCAAGTAGATGGGATTACAGGTGTGTGCCATCAACACCAGGCTAATTTTTAAACGTTTTCTAGAGACGGGATTTCTCCGTGTTTCCCAGGCAAGTCTCGAACTCCTGGGCTCAAGTGATCTGTCCACCTTGGCCTCCCAGAGTGCTAGGATTACAAGTGTGATCCATTTGACCTGGCCTTAAGTGTTTTTGTGGTTAGCAGGTCTTATTCTTTCATTTCCATATTTAGCACTCCCTTAAAGACTTCTTGTAAGGCTGACATAGTAGGAATGAATTACCTTAACATTTGCTTGTCTGAAAAATATTTTGTTTCTCCTTCACTTAGCAGTTTTGTTTGGCAGAATATCAAATTCTTGGTTGGTTCTGCTCTTTAAGTATACTGAAAATAGGCCCCCAATCTCTTCTTGCTTGTAGGTTTCGGCTGAGAGGTCCACTGCTGGCTTGATGGGGTTTCCTTTGTATGTGACCTGACCGTTCTCTCTAGCTGCTTTTTTCTTTCATGTTGGCCTTGGAGATTCTGACAACTATGTGTCTTGGGGATGGTCATCTTGTATAGTATCTCACAGGAATTATCTGAATATCTTGAATTTGCCTGTCAACCTCTCTAGCCAAATTGGGGGAAATCTTATGGACTGCATCCTCAAATATGCTTTCCAAGTTGCTTACAGTCTCCTACTGGCTCAGGAATGACAATGTGTTGTAGGTTTTGTTTCTTTATAAAAGCACATGTTTCTCAGAGGTTTTGTTCATTTTTTTAAATTATTTTTTCTTTATTTTTATCTAGCAGAATTGATTTGAAGGACCAGTCTTCATGCTCTGAGATTCTTTCCTCAGCTTGTTCTATTCTGTTTTTAATTCTTCCAACTGTTTCATAACATTTCTGTAGTGAATTTTTCCTTTTTTTTTTTTTTTTTTTTTTTTTGAGACAGAGTCTTGCTCTGTCACCAAGGAGGGAGTGCAGTGCGCAAATCTTGGTTCCCTGCAACCTCCACCTCCTTGGGTTCAAGTGATTCTTATGCCTCAGCCACCCGAGTAGCTGGGACCACAGGCACACACCACCACATCCTGCTATTTTTTTTCTTTTTCTTTTTTGTCTTCAGTAGAGATGGGGTTTTGCCATGTTGGCCAGGCTGGTCTTGAACTCCTGACCTCAAGCGACTGTGTCCAGCCTTTGTAGTGAATTTTTTGACTTGAGAAATTCAGTTTGTTTTTTTCTTAAGATGACTGTGTCATCTTTCAACTCTTGGATCATTTTCTTGGATTCCTTAGATTGGGTTTCAGTTTTCTCCTGAATCTCATTTAGCTTTTTTGGCCATCCAGATTCTGAATTCTATGACTATCATTTCAGCCATTTCAGTCTGGTTAAGAAATGTTGCTGGGGATCTAGTGCAGTTATTTGGAGGTAAGGAGACACTCTGACTGAGTTACCGGAGTCCTGTGCTGATTTTTACTCATCTGAGAGAGCTGGTATTCCTTTATCTTTTTGAATTTGCTGTTGTTTCAATGGTGCCTTTTGTTTTTATAGTCTGTATTTCCTTTGAGGGTTTGACTGTGGTTTAAGTTGAATATTGGCTTTGTTTCTGGGTTATTTCTGAGGTCCAAAGCTATGTACGGGATCTTTATTTGTGGCTAGATTTCTGCATTGGGTTTCACAGTCAATGTATGCTGGAAGAGGTTTTTTTGGTGGTGTAATATAGGTTGCTATGCAGTAGATGGCACTTAAGAGTAATGTGTAGCAGGTAAACTTAACTCAGCAGTGCGCCTCTTTTGTGTTTGACTACATTTGCAAGAGCACTCTGTGATGGGGGAGACTAGGGTGGCAATGATGACCTCCTTGCCAGACCTGTTCCCAGGCCGTATGGGAGCCATCTCCAATCATTAGGACTGCACCCATCTTTCCTTGGCTTTAGTGGGGGTCCTGATGGGCTGTACCTCCCCTTCCCTTAATGGTTGTCCGAGTCGAAGGTTGGTCACTATGAGACCAGCATTCAGAGTCCTGCTGGTCATCCGTCTGTGCTTGGCAGAGTCAGAGCAGGTTATGGGGTGTGTCTGCAAGTGGTCAAGGGGCAGGGGATCTCTGGGCAAGGTGGTATTGCCCTGAGTGTGCAGCTGGTATAGCACCCACAGCCCAAGGTATTGTCACTCAGCAAGACAGCTTTTGGGACTGCCCAGCACACCCTCCCTCCACCAGTCTCCTTTTGGTGGCCTCCCTGGTATCTGCCCCAACCAGCTGGTTTTGTCTTCCAAGCCTCCTGCCCCCAGATCACTGGTGTTGTGTTCTGGTGGTAGGACTACGGCAGTCACAGACTGTGGCTGGCATGTGGGTCACACCCTTCCTGGCCCATGCCTGTGGAAGGAAGCATGCCCAGTTCCCATGCCAGTCCACAAATCTGTGTCTCACTTTTCTCAGTGTTCTGAGAGTGAGGGCTACTCCTCCATTCAAGTGCCTGCCACAGATATCAGCTTGGCACTTCTGAGCTGTGTGCTCTCAACCTGGAGCCTGATCCTGCAGCTTTGTCCTCTGTCCCCGGATCACCAGCAAGCCTGCAGGTAGGGCTGCCAGCAAAGAACTTGGGCTGCTTAGTGGAGGTTGTGCTGTGGGCATGCTCTGGTGGGAGCTGCCAGGCAGGGGCCTTGGGAGAGGCTGGCGGATTGGGGGGCAAACAGACATACCCTGGTCCCACAGGAAAGACAGCCCTGCTCTTTCCCTGGCCCTGATTAGAGCTACCCAGAAGAAGATGGAGAGCCTTGGGGAATGGATCCCCGTTGCTATGTTTTGCTGCAGATGCCCTGCACACAAAACCCCTCAACCTCTGCGCAGGCTCAATATCTGTCTCTGCCTACTCTCCAGGTAGATTGCCTGCCACTTCCAATGTCTGTGGGGATTGTGGGATGTCTTGTAGCCAAGATCGCAGAGGTTCATGGTGACAGCGGGCTGCGCCACAGTTCCTTCTCTCACAGCTTCCTTAGGAGCTGTTTAGGGCCAGGAACTTGTCCTGGTGCTCAGCAAGGCCATGCAAGGGTCCCAGCTTCCCCCCTCTTCAGACCTGTTGTCTGCATCACCTCTCTGCCAACTCTCAGTGTTTTCTCTCAAAAGATTTGTTCAAAGTATGTTGATTTACTCAATATTTTAGTCTCTCAGTGGAAGAGGCACTTCCTGACTGTGTCTAGTCAGCCGTCTTGTGCTGAATCACTCTATATCGTATTTTGATTAGCATGTCCTGAGTTATATAACTAATATTAAATAGCTTTTCATATACTAACTGGCCATTTACAGTTATTTTTCTTGGAATTGCTTATTTACTACATACTTTGCCCATTTTTCTGTTAGAGTGTTTTCTTTTTTTTAGAGGCAGGGGCTCTGTCACCCAGGCTGGAGTGCAGGGGCACCATCACAGCTCATAGCAGCCTCAACCTCCTGGGCTCACGTAATCCTCCCACCTCAGCCTTTTGAGTAGCTGGGACTACAGGCACATGCCACCATGCCTGGCTAATTTTTCTTTTTATTTTGTAGTAGAGACGAGGCCTCACTATGTTGGCCAGGCTTGTCTTGAACTCCTAAGCTCAAACGATCCTCTTGCCTTGGCCTCCCAGAGTGCTGGGATTATAGGCATGAGCCACTGCGTCCACCTAAGTTTTTTTCTTGTCCTTTAGTAATATTTATTTCTAAAAGTTCTTTGTGTCTTAAGGAAATTAATCCTGCTTTTTGATATATGCTCTACATATCTGCAGCTTGTTGTATAACTTTTTACTTTGAGTAAGAGGTTTTTTTGGCTATATAGAATTGTTAAATATTTACTAATCAAAGTCATCTTTTCTGTCATGGTATCTGTGTTTTCTGTCATGCTTGGAAAGTGCCATTTATATGTAAGATTTTTTAAAACAAGTTTTAAAATATTTTTTGGGGGGCTCAGGCGCAGTGGCTCATGCCTGTAATCCCAGAACTTTGGGAGGCCAAGGTGGTTGGGTTACAAGTTCAGGAGATCGAGACCATTCTGGCCAACATGGTAAAACTCCGTCTCTACTAAAAAAAATACAAAAATTAGCTCAGCGTGGTGGCGTGCACCTGTAATCCCAGCTACTCGGGAAGCCGAGGCAGGAGAATTGTTTGAACCTGGGAGGTGGAAGTTGCAGTGAGCTGAGATCGTGCCACTGCACACCAGCCTGGGGGACAGAGCGAGACTCTGTCTCAAAAAAATATATATGTGTATATATATATAAAAAATATATATATTATATTTTATATATATATAGTGTATGTGTGTCATTATGTATTTGCATTTAAATCTATGATCCAGTTGGATTTTTTTGTTGGTATTTTGGTTATATCTTTAGATATTCATCTCTGTTTTGATGACCCTGAGGATTCCTTATTTAGCAGCACAGATCTAATTTTACCATAGTTTTTCTCTCGAGAGACTCAAAAACTTCAGTGCAGAAGTCAAAAGCTGAATTTTGGCTCTTTTTGCAGTCTTTCTATGATGACCCTAGTTTTCCCCTAGGCCACAAGCCCTTTGAGAGGATCCAGGAGGTCAAAATAATTTTTCATAAAACCCATAAAAAATTATTTGCTTTTTTCACTGTTTTTCTTTCACAATTATGTATTAGCATTTTCGAGAGACTTTATAACATTTAATGACTTCATTACTCTGACACGTTACGTATATGTGTATGTATTCATATGTTTTAAAAATGTCTTTTAATTTTTAATATGGTAAAAATCAACAAGTATAGATTACATAAACAAAAGCTCTCTGAGGTCCTCAATAATTTCTAAAAGTATAAAGAGGTCCTAAAACTAAAATGCTTGCAAGCTCCTGCCCTACACAGAGTTACCTTTGGCTGATTGATATCACTGTCCAAAATAATGAGAAAGAATAATCTAATATCTTCAATATATACATACATCAAGTCAAGATAAGATCTCGGCTGTGACAAGTCACATTAATTAGAACTGTCACTCTGAGCACCACTCCTGTTCTTGCTTTTTTTTTTTTTTTTTTGAAAATAGTTATCATGGTTCTGATTATGGCCCCGAGATAAAGGAATTAGAGTCTGTCTATTGATGAGATATTAAATATATAGTCCTTGACTCCAGGGACTCTTTACCTTTTTCTTTATTAGATCATTTGTCTACTTCTTATAAAACTGGAAAGATGTCTCTTTACATGGCCTTTAGCCTCACATTCATTGGTCAAGCCAAGCATGTGTTTTACTTTTAGAACTTGAAAGCTCACACTCAGAATGCCTGCCTAGGAACTTCTTTGTGCAGAGTGGATGGGACCTGTTGGGCATTTAAAAGGGCAAGTATTATGTCATTGGTCAAGGGAAACATAACCTGAAAATTTCTTTAATATCGTACATACTCTTCATTCATTCATTCATCAAATTCAAATTATTTACTGAGACTTTACTCTTCCAAACATTGTGCTAGGAATCAAAGATGAAAAACAAGATCACCAGACTTAAATAATACTAAAGCGTATGAACCTCAAGGACGTGGTTATAGCCTGGCATCACTCTATTTATTCTGTATTGAAAATTTTAAACTTGATTTTGAAAGACACTGATTTGCATTTTAAAATGCGGTGGAATTTCAGATCCAGATGTACAGTAATACTCCGAGTATCAGTTGTTTGTAGTGTATTTAGTGGAGCTATACGGGAGTCTTGTTTTTCTTTCTTTGCTCACTCTTGGTGATCTCATGGCTTTAATAAGCACCATCTACTGGGTCATAACCTGCATACTAATAACATATGCATATATATGTCCAAGCTAGACATCCCCCTGTGCTGCAAAGCCACATATCCAACCACCTACTAGCCATGTCCACTTTTATGTCCATGTCTGATGGACAGTTCAGACTGTTTTTCTGAAACTGAATCCCTGATCTTTCCTCTCAAACCAGCTCAACCCTTAAACTTCCCGTCTCACTAAATGGCAGTCCCATCCTTCCAATTCTGTCAAAACATTGAGTTGGCTGGGCGCGGTGGCTCACTCCTGTAATCCCAACACATTGGGAGGCCAAGGCAGGCGGATCACATGAGACCAGGAGTTCGAGACCAGCCTGGCCTACATGGCAAAACCCCATTTCTACTAAAAATACAAAAAAAAAAAAAAAAAAAAAATTAGCCAGGCATGTCTGTAATCCCAGCTATTGGGGAGCTGAGGCACGAGAATCACTTGAACCCAGGAGGCAGAGGTTGCAGTGAGCCAAGATCACGCCACTGCACTCCAGCCTGAGTGACAGAGCAAGACTCTGTCTCAAAACATAAAAAACATTGGAGTCATCCTTGCTGCCTCTTTCTAACACACCCAACGTCAAGTCTGCGGGGAAATCCTGTTCATTCTTCCTTTGAAATATTTCTACAATTTGTTCACTGCTCACCACCTCCACTGTAACCTCCTGGTTCAAATCGCCATAATTTCTCACCTGGATTGTTTCAGTTATTGGTTTCCTTGCTTCCACCCTTGTCTCCCGTTATTTGTTATAAATGTAAATCACTCTTCCCAAAATCTTCCAGTGGCTTCTTCAGTACATTTGGATAAATAGCCACAGTCCTTAAAATGGCCTACTAGGCCACACATACTCGGCCCGCCATTATCTCCTTGACCTTCCATTCTACTATTTTCCTACTTGGTGCCTTGAGCTAGCCACACCAGCCTCCTTCTTGTTTCTTAAATACAAGGTCCAACCTTAGGACTTGGGTTGAATAACTATTTTCTCTGCCTAGAATATTATTCCTCCAGATATCCAGATCACCTCCTTCAAGTTATTTCTCTAAATATACTTTACCTGCTTCACCTGCCCTTTCACCTGCTAAAATACTATATACTTAATATTTTCATTGCTTCTTCCCATACTAGAATGCAAACTCCATGAGGGCATAGATTTTTGTTTCTTCTGTTCACTGTCATTTCTCCAGTGCCCAGAACAGTGCCTGCCACCAAATAGGGACTTGACAGATATCTGTTGAATAGCCACATTTTGGGGGAAGGAGAGAACCTTAAGGACAGCTAGCATATTTTTAAGTACTCAAACTGTCCCTAATTGGTAGGCCTTTTTCAGCTAAAGATTTAACAACTAACAAAAGGAACTCTTGATGAAATTGGCGTTAGTTTGCAGAAGTTCAAACATACACTATTGAATGAGCTTCCTTTTAAAAACTCCAGAACATTTTCAGAAATATGTACAATGCTTAGAAACTTTGGCTGTGGGAATTTTATCTAAGCAGACATAGAAAATAACAGACACATATTTCAAGAATTTTGTTTCTTTTTCTAAAAATACAAATTAAACCACTCCAACCTTAAGATATCGTAAGGTTATCGTACAAATCGCTTCGAAATGCATCATTTGAACTGATTCAAATTCTGTTCTAAAAAATAGTTGATCTTTATCAGCAAAGATGAAGACTTGTTTACTAAAAACTGCAGTTGTTTCTAATGTTACATTATGTTCTCTGATAAGGAAGGGGCACCAGAGAGACAAAGTAATGGAAAATGTTTTATTTCAAGTATACTGTAACTTCTGTGATATGCACACACATATATTCCTGGACTAAACACTTCTGAGAGAAACTTCACAGAGATATTGTGTTGTGGCTATATTACACCTGCTTATTTCATAGTTATAAGTATCTATTATTAGAACCAGGACTTAATCCAGGAAATAACCCCCCTTATTCATCCCCCCAAAAAGTCTATCAGAGCATCAAACCTGCAACAAATGTTTAGTCTTTATCTGAAATACAGTCCCGAATAAATAATGAGAATAATAACTACTATTTGTTGAGCGTTTAGATGAGTCTAGCACTATTCTAAGCACTGTATATGTATTTGCTTTTTCATCCTCACAATCACCTTACAGAGTAAGTTCTGTTATGAACCTCAGTGCACATATTGTAAAACTGACATACAGAAGTTCAGCAACTTCTCCATGGAGCCCAAGGGCCTTTCTGCCTCTAAACTTTCATTTGATATAAAGTAAATGTTAACATAAATTTTTTTTAACCATTAAATGCACATGCACGTTTTCATTGGCTCCTAAAGAAGAAAAGAAGTTGTGAAAGATATTTTTAAGACAACTGGGAAAATGTGGATATATGTTGCCCATAAAAACAAAATGTTCTATTCATAAACAGCCTAAAACCTGTTTAAACTCCCTAGGTGGTCACCTGGTTAAGAATGAAGTAATACATGCTCACTTTAAATACTCAAGACGTTACAGACATATGGTGCAGAAAGCAAAAGTTTTATAGTAACTGAAACTTTAGATATTAATATAGCTACTGCTTTGGTCTGTGTATACCAGATTGTTCTTCTACGTGTATTCTCTACATACAAGAAATTATATGAGGTTTTGGTTTTATGGGTTTTTTTTTTAATGATATAGGGAGTATATCAAAATATAAAACCACTTTTCATCAGAGGATGTTGTTACAATAAAATGACAGGAAAGCCACAAATTGGGAGAAGATATTTGTGACATATATTATATGACCAGCCATGAATTGAGTTCCAAAGTGGAGAACTCCTATAAGTCAAGAAAATAAGACAAACTACTAGAAAAAAATGGGAAAAAATATAAACGGGCAAATCAGAAATAGGACAGGCTAATAAACATATGTGTTTAACATCTATAGAAATCTGAGAAATTAAGTGAAAACCACAAGGTAACATTTTGCATTCGTGACATTTGCAGAAAGTATTAATTGGAAAGACTGCTTTGCTTACAGGTGGACAAAATTAAAGAACTAAAGCTTAAACACATTAACATGGATGAGTCTCAGAAACAATGTTGAGCAAAAATGTTTCAGAAGAGTGATAACATTTAGGTAAAGTTCAAACCCATGCAAAACTAAATAATACATATATATGCACATGTGTGTGCATACGTGTATGCGTCATAAACTATAGAGAACAGTGGGGAAATAATTAAAGTAACCTTTGTAGAGGAAGAAGAAAAAAGATTTATCAGACACATACTAGATTTGAGTGGCAAAGGGGCCACCTGTTTGTTAAGGGAATAGAGTGAGTATTTATTAGTCTTTATATCTCTAATATGTTGTTTAGCTTATATGAGTTATTCCACATTTTTTAAATGATTACCAAAAAAGGGGGCCCTATACTATTTTGTAACTTCATTTTTCACCAAATTTCTTAGAAGTCATTCCATCCCAGTACTTAGATGTGCCTTATTTAGATCATAGCTGAATTATACTCCCTTATGTGTTATGTATATTTCTTTTAACTTATTAAGCCTTGCCATTAAAGGCAGATTGGAGAGTCTCCCAGTAATAAGTGCACTTAACATAATCTGGCCTATAAAGGGACTCTCGGTGTTCTTGAGGATTTTTTATATTGTCTCTAGAGCACTGGCCCCCAACCTTTTTGGCACCAGAGAATGGTTTCTTGATAGACTGTTTTTCCACAGACAAGGCCTAGGTGATGGTTTCAGAATGATTCAAGGGCATTACATTTATTGTTCACTTTATTTCTATTATTATTATTACATTGTAATATGTAATGAAATAATTATACAACTTACCATAAGGTAGAATCAATGGGAACCCTGAGCTTGTTTTCCTGCAACCAGATGTACCAGTTCCTAACCAATTCTGGTCCGTGGCCTGGGGGTTAGGTACCCCTGACCTAGAGAAACCACCTAGAGTAAGCATTTCTCTCTCTCCCTCTGTGTGTGTGTGTGTGTGTGTTGTGTGTGTGTGTGTGTGTGTGTGTACCAAGAGAGATCAAAATCAACTTTTTTTTCCCTGAACTGTCTAAAAGTGAGTGTTAAACATCTTAACACTTCACCTAGAAAATACTTGCACATGCATCTCTGAAGAGTAAGGATGTTTTCCTGTACAACTACAGCGCCATTAGTACATCTAAGACAATGGTAATTGCATAATGTCATCTAATAACCAACATATATTCATATTTTCCCAGTTATCTTAAAAATATCTTTCACAACTTTTCTTCTGTGTTTAGGAGCCAATGAAAATATACATGTGCATTTAGTGGTTATTTCTCCATAGTCTCTTTTAATGTAGCTATAGCCTCACCCCCTCCACCTCCTTTTTTTTTTTTTTTTTTTAATGAAAATGACTTTTTGAAGAGTCCAGGACACTTGTATTATAGAATTGGCCCATATGGGCCACTTATAATATAATACAACGGACCCTGGAACGGCCCACATTCTGGCTTTATCTGGTTGTTTCCACACAGTGTTTGAGACCCTACTTACAGTTAAAGAAAAAAAAAGGTAAGTGAGCTTGGAATTGGTGTAATTAAGTGACTAAACCAATTATTTTATGTGTTAGGAGGAAAGGGAGGGGGAAAATTCTATAAATACTTCAAGTATCATCTTTTTAAAAAAATTTATCAAGTACAATGAGTACGTATTGCATTACTATAATTTTGCAGGCAGCAGTTTGTTGACCGTAAGCATTTATAGACCTTCTTTGTGATCTTTTAAAAAGCAGTAAGTTTATATTGTTATTTTTCTTATTATTATAATTGTGCAGTGTATTAGTTATTGCATAGAAATAACACTGGAATGTCTATGGTTCTTTCTTTGGTGCAGGTAGTTTGTAGTTGTCGCATGAAGTATGATTCTTTTCCCATGTATTTAAAAGAATTATATTTTAGCATCCAAGATAATAATGTTGTACATTTATTCTTTGGTCCTATGCAAAGATATGTGAAACACATTTATATAATTTTAGAAATAAAAACATAGTCTCTTTATGTGCATGATTAATTTGGTCATTTAAATCACTGACCAGCAAATTGAGTCTATAAAAGCTGTTGAGATAGACAGAATCGTTTTAGTCAACTGGGCGTTTGATACCAAATGGAAATAGTTCTCAGATATTTGTCATCCCAGAGAGATAAGTGAACATGAACCCCCATGTGCACTGGCTCAGGCAGCAAGAGCCGGGATGCTGTGGGGAGCAAGGGCTGTGACATCCAAATGGCACAGTTTAGGTTCTCCCCACAGCCTTGATTTTGGGCAAGTCCCTTTTAAGCCTGTCTAATTTGTAAAAGTGGGGATAATATGTAATTTGATGCAGCGGTTTAAAATGTTACTGACAGAACTATAATAAGAATATATTTTATATCACAGTCTGTACACACATAGTTACACCATGCACTTTTACAGATATATATTTATAGGCATATAAACATTTTTATATAACAATGCTTATTTATACTGTGGTACAAGTGAATTTTTAGATGTTGATAAAATTTATTTCATGACCTTCTGAAGGATAATCATCCTCAGTTTGAAAACACTATATAAAGATTCGATGAGTTTCAGATTCTGCTACAAAAATGATGCTGCCATTTTGGTCATTCAGTCACCAGACATTTATGCATGGTTATCATGTGCCTGTATGAACAAAACTAGGCGTCTCTACCCTGTGGAGTTTGCAGCCCCTTGGGGAAGAGGAAATAAACGAGAAAATATGCCGTCATGAAGAGTATTCTGAGTTGTGAAAAAACACATAAGGGGCTCCATGAAAGAATACCAAGGAGGATTGGCTTTAGAGTGGACATGGGATGGGGGGTAGTGGGAGTCAGCTGATGCCAGAATGGAAAAAACCAAAGGAACCAGAGTGAGAATGGGGGAGAGATTCAGTGGGATGCTTGTGACCAGACAAGCTTGAGAATTGTGCTTTAAGTCGTGCCTCCAGAGGTCTCTGATTTTTTTTTTAATGAATGTGTTATAATCAAACACATAAAGAGTGCTTTGCACAGATAATTTTCCAAATTGTTTTTAATACTTATCTGTTCCATTTAATAGTTACCTGCATTGTCAATCACCTCCACCTTGTTTCAGACACCCAGTCCCATGGACATACCAACTCCTTACCTCCCAGAACTTTTCACAACCTCCTGCCCTTCTGGCTCTTACTTAACCTCTAGGTAGCATCTGACACTTCCTACTTTTGTGTCCCTTTTTCTTTTCAGTGTCCCATAAGTGTGGGTAAAACTCAGGATTTTTGTACTCAGCCCTTTTCCTTTTTTATGTAAAACACTCACCTTGAGCACTTCATTGACTTGGCTACTTCCACAGCTTATATCAGTTACATTAGTTATGCCACCAGCTCCCAAATTTATATATCTTGTTCTAGACCTCTCACGGATTTCACCCCATATCCCACAGATATTTCAACAGGTGATCTTTCCTTAAAACTTCTTCATTCTCCTGTTTCCTATCCCAGTGGGTGACACCATCTTCACAGTTGTCAGGTCATTTCCAAGAGTCACTCTTGACTCCTCTCTTTCTCACATCCAATCAGTTCCCAAATCTTTATGATTCCTGCTCCTAAAAACCTTTTGAAACCATCAACTTCTGTGCATTCCATTGCAGCTACTCTGGATTCGACTGCAGGTACCTCCTGCTTACTTTATCATGACAATTGCCAGACTGGTTTTATAGCTACTAGTCTCCTTCCCTTCCTTTTCAATCTCCAGATGGCCAACATCCTAACATCTAAATTAAAGATCGGATCTTACCACACCCTTTCTTAAAATCTTTGTGTGGTACCTTATAACCAACAGAAAGACTCACATGCTTTTTGTCATGATGCGTAAGGTCTTTTCTGGTCTGGTCCCTGCCCAGTGCTCCAGCTGTAGTTCTCTTGAGCCCCCATCTCTTCCTTTGTGCTCCTACCACATGGAGCTTACATGCTGTTTCCTGTGCCCCAGATCTTCCCCTACCTCTTTGCTTCCCCTACCTCCTTTCACTGAACTGACTTTTACATACCCTTCAGGTCTCAACTGACACCTCTTTTTTCTGGGAAGCCTACTTTCACCCCCAGTACAGTAACCACTATTCTGTGTATTTGCTTATTTGCTTATCTTTGACCCCTAGTAGAATATCAGCTCTTGGGGAAGGTGACTCTGTCTTCCCTGTTAACTGGTTTTGCTCCAACTCATGACACAATGCTGGTGTCTAGTGATGCCTTTGTGTGTGTGTGTGTGTGTGTGTGTGTGTGTGTGTGTGTGTGTGGAAAGTGACTCTGCCTTCCCTGTTAACTAGTTTTGCTCCAAGTCCTGACACAGTGCTGGTGTCTAGTGATGCTTGTGTGTGTGTTTGTGTGTGTGAGAGAGAGAGAGAGAAAGAGCGAGAGAGAGAGATGGGGCTCACTCTGTCACGCAGGCTGGAGTACAGTGGTATGTTCATAGCTCACTATAGCCTCGAACTCCTGAACTCAAGCAATCCCCCACCTTGGCCTCCCAAAGCACTGGAATTACAGGCCTGAGCCACTGCACCTGGTCTCTAGTGGTACATATTTCAATGAAGGAAGGAGGGAAAGTACAAGCAAGTCAGTTGCAAAGGAAGACAATGGAGTCTCATGGTTAAGAATGCAGGCTCTGGGGTCAGGTGGATCTGGGTGCCAATCCTAGTTCTACCACTGACCAGCTGGGCAAATTTAGCCTCATCTGTAGAAATGGGGCTGTTAGTAGTTTCTGCCTTGCAAGGTGACGAATCGAATGAGAGAACACACGCAAAGTATCCAGTAGAGCATCTGGAGCATAATCAGTGTATCATAAAGGTTAGCTGTGATTTCCTTCCATTCTGATCTATGAACAAATAGAACCCAAAAGCCTTCCAATTATCACTGTATTATTTTTTACAATAAAAGCATACATATGTAGAGAAATAAATGACCCCACTGACAGAGATTGCCTAAGATATGAGGCGTGTTATTATATATGGCCTTCAACCCCTGAAAATATTTTTAAAAGGTAACTGATTTCCCAGTTGGATAAAAATACAATTATTATATGAGACAAAATCTTTACTCGTTATAGAGGACTGTCAGACTCAACTAAATTAAAAATATGCTTTATAAGTGTGTACTGCATGAAATGGAAGGGAGAATTTATTTAACCGATAACAGATAGGAAAGAATGTGAGCTTTCTTAACTTTCTTTTTTTTTCTTCTTCTTTTTTGTTTGAGACGGAGTCTCACTCTGTCGCCCAGGCTGGAGTGCAATGGCACAGTCTCGGCTCACTGCAAGCTCTGCCTCCTGGGTTCACGCCATTCTCCTGCCTCAGCCTCCCGTGTAGCTGGGACTACACGCCCAGCTAAATTTTTGTATTTTTAGTAAAGACGGGGTTTCAGCATGTTAGCCAGGATTGTCTCAATCTCCTGACCTCAGGATCCACCTGCCTTGGCTTCCCAAAGTGCTGGGATTACAGGCGTGAGCCCCTGCACCTGGCCACTTTCTTAACTTTCTGTGACAGAAACCACTGTCTACAAAGGTGTATCTCCTAAAGTGTTCTTTCCTAAAGAAGGAAAATAAAAATTTTTTATTTTTATCTCAGTAAAAATTCACTTAATAGAATCCTTCCATTAGCCTTTATCTCGTTTTTGCTGAATTTATTATCTATTAATAGATAATGCCAGTTAATTTATTTACCCTTTGGTAACATTTCTTATACTCTGCAATCTCTCTGAGTGCCTCTAGCCCTCCTTTTGGACTGTAATGAGAGGGAAGCACTTCTCAGAGCTAATTAAGGGTAAAGGGAGAGATGTCCTCTTGTCTCCTTCCTGATAATAGAAGATTCTTCCCATTGTAGGATTTATCTAGCTTGATCCATGCGTGCGGTTTGAAGAATTGGGCTTATCTCTAATAAATGTTCCCTGAAATATTGCCTGGTGAATAAGCCTTCCCAAAGTATAAACAAAGTGCTGTTGAAATAGTATTAGCTCTTTAACGTCACTAGGGCTTCATTTGGTACACTAGAGAAAGAGTAAGTGACTTTTTGGTATTGTGGTATCATTCTGAAGAGAAAACCTGGCAGCAGATTAAATTCTTTACCTGACAGAAAAGATCTGATTCACTTTGGGACATTATTGCCTTGCTGACCTTGTTTGGTGTCTAATTTATTTTCAGAGAGAAAACAGGAAAGGAAACTTAAATCAAGTTTAATATTTTCTTTTTAGAAACAGATTGCCTTGCTTTTTATAAATTACCATCATCACCAAAAGTAATGCTGACTGAAGTGATCCAGACAAACTTACAGAGCAGCTAAAAACTGGTACAAATCCAGAAGCTTAAGTTGTTAGTAATGATTTCCTTCTTGAAGAGGAGGGTTAAAATAATTGAAGAAATTTAGTGAGCCATGTTTTAGCTTTAGTGAATATTTCCAAAATCTAGCAGTATGGTTTATGCTCACTTTTTCAGGAGGAATCCAGATACTTCTTGATTCGGGCCTTTTTTTTTTCTTTTTCTGCCGCTTCTTTTGTTCATCAGTGCCTCTAAATAGTCACTGGGGATGAAGAGAGAGGAAATTAAAGTTTCGTATTTTCTCTGTTTTTAGTAGTTGAAGGAGGTGTGTGACAAGCTGTTAAAAGCCATGCAGCTTAAAGTCTGAATTTTAGGCTAGCCTACTGTATGCACGGTCAAATGTGGGACATGATGTGTCTCATCCAGGGCTTGACTGTTCTAATAAGGAGATGAGCCATTAATAAAGCATTAAAGAATGGTTAAAGACATACTTGAGAGTGCTTGTAAACTGAAAAGATAAATTATTGATAAGGCTCCAAGCGTACGTAAAGCCTCCCAACTCGGTGATATTGTAACATTGATTTGCTCAAAGACCTTCAGTGGCTCCTCTTCATCCTCTAAGGTAGACACTAGTTCCCTTGCCTGCCTACAGTGTGATCCTCTCTTCCTTTCTAGCCTTCTCTCCTGGTCCCCTGCTGGCATCCTGTGCTTCAGCCAAACTCTCCTTTTCCCAGTTTCCTCTAGTTTTCCTCATTGCCTTGCCTTTGCTGCTTCCTCTACCTCAGGGTTTCTTAATCGTGGCACTGTTGACACTTTGAGCAGGATCCTTGTTTGTGCTGAGGAGCTGCCATATGCATTGTAGGATGTTTAGTTTAGCACTGTGCCTGGCTTCTACCATCTAAATACCTGTAGCAACCAAAAATGTCTTTAGACATTGTCCAGTGTCTCCTAAAAGGCAAAATAGTCCCTGGTTGAGAATCATTGTTCTACCTAGTAAGCTGTCAACCTGTCTGCATCATACTTGTCTTTCTTTCAAGCTTTATCCCAAATGCTATTTCCTCTAAGACTTGTTATTCTTTTCTCTTTGCTTACTTATCTTGTTAGCCACTCTGTTTCCCATGCCCAGTAAGAGTGACCATTCCCTTGAGCTCTGTCTCCTAACTTACCCATCCCTGACCCCTGTGCTCCCTCCCCCACACTTCCACTCTGTCTTCTAGAACGCCAGCTCCACCATCAGCTCTCATCTGTAGTCTTGCTTCTTTTCACAGAGTTCCTTTCACACTTGTGGAAGTATCCCCCATAGCTGTCTCTAATGATATGCCACATGCCTCATATTTTAGTGTTTAGAGATCAGCAACTTTAATCCCCAGTACCACTTTCAAATTATTTCTCCCCGAAATGTCTACAGATCTCCTCCTCCTATGGAGGTTTCTGCCACCCAGTTACACCAAGCGTCATCTTCCTTTTTTTTATTACTAGCATCTATCAATTTCTAGTTCACTGGAGACATAACATCTTCTGGGCAGTTGTCTAACTCTTGCTATAATTTTAGGTGATTTCAGTGTCTGTGGAGATGAGTCAGCCCAGCACCAGGACCTCCCCACCTCAGCCAGCTCAGTTCCTTTCCTGCACCTTGTAGGTACCAGAAAATATACCATCTCCAAAACCACTAGTCACATAGCCTCTCTCCTACTACCACCCTTATCTCTCTAGATTACATGCTTGAGTGCCCTCCCTACAACACTTTTTGAATCTCACTGGGGCCTGCAGTCCACTGATCCTGCTACTTTATATCTACTCATCCCCCATCCAGCCTCCACTTCCTTCCTATCCGTGGTAAATTATTACTAACCCTCTCTTGCAGATATGCTTGGCTTCTCTCATTCTCTCACATTCAGACACCCTAATTCTAGGTAAACCCTGCCACCTTCATTCTCTCTCTCTCTCTCTCTCTCTCTCTTTCTCTCACACATACACACACACACACACACAAACACACACACACACACAGAGTATATTAGGTTAGGAGACTGTCCTTGATCTCAGTCTGACATTCTAAATTCAAGTCCTTATTGTGTTCTTTCTCATAGTTCCTGAACTTTTTCTTCATTTCTGTCACAGTTTGAATTCGAAGTCCCCTTTCTCATCTTCATGTATGGCAGGTGGTCTGTCTTGCTCCTTTCCTCTACTCTCCTCCTCCTCTCCCCTTCTACTTCCTCCCTCCCTTTTGCTCCCATTGGAGAAACAAGCAATGCATACATTTTAGCAACAGCTAACAGCTGTACCTGCTCCATTTTGGCATTTAACAATGTATTTGCTCTGAGTTGCAGCAGATTAACTTCTCTTCAGAGGCAAATGTAGACTTATATCTCTCCTTCTCCTGACCACCCACCGCAGTATACTTAAGAAAATGGAAAGGGATAGATGAGTGTTTTCTGCTACTATCACATAGACTAAAGTAAAGGAATATCCTTTGGGTAACAGAGTAGATGTAAATTGGGTCTTCAGATATCTAAACATTAGGCAGGCTTTTACCAAGAGACTGATATGACATTTAGTAGCAGATTGTGTTACATGGTTTGATATTTCTTCACACCTGCTTTCTGAATATAGATGTGTTTTTAATCTGATATCTAGGATTGCATACTGTTGACGATAGACATGAGGCAATAACATTGTATTTTCTGCATAAATGCATGAAAGTTTTTGAAACTTTTTTGACATTTTGAAATTGAATATTTTCATTATTAAGAGAACTCTAGAAGAGAAACTCCATTTAAAAACGGTATATGGTGCTGGTAAATACTCAGCTCTTACTATAAAGTGAGGACACATTTTTTAAATAACAAAATGGAATTACTGTTTTGCTTTTATTATAGTGTTTCCCATCTATTAATTTACCCCGAACAGTGATTCTTAGTCACCTAAGGGGATTGCTTTCAATCATAATTGATAGATTTGTTCTGACGTTTTAACTTTTACTAGTTACTTTTTTCATGAGTTTAGATTGTAATATAGATTTTTTTGAATGAAGCTTTTTGCCTGGGCATGAAACATGATTTAGACAGTGTGACCTGCCAGATCGTTTCATCAGAATGACAATTTACGGCATCCCTAAGCAGCATATATTATGCCAATGAGCATAAATGATCATGGTGTCTCATTGATATTTTCATTTTCTATTTTTATTTTTATCTAATTAGACTCTTTAATGAACTGTATATATTGTGGAGCAAAATGTCATCATAATTTTAATATATAATATAATATATGGTAAATAGCTTTAAATTGTTTGAATTCTTATCTAGTCAGGTTGAAGATGAACTAAGTCTATTTCTATCCAATATAGTTAGTTTACTATGAACTAAGGTCTATTAATACTAAATGTTCTAGACCATTGATGTGGTTAAGAAGGAAATAAAATTAGCATTCAACTTCAGTAAGCCATGTAAAAATGTTTTGTCTAAGATGTTCACATTTCTGTTAGTAGAAATTGTCCATAATCATAATGGACTCTTCATATTGTATATTGGCATGAAAAACAAAAAATATCTAAAAAGTATTATTTAGCTGCACCACTCCTGTCTATCTCCCAATACCAACAGAAGTAACTTTTTTCATAAATGGTCTTTTGAAAACTAACTGAAATCATGGAGTAACATGAAACTTTAGTCTTTAATTACTGGAGATCTCATTTCACCCTTAGCACTCAGGATCTCAGATATCATTCATAGGAATCAGGTGCTTATTACTTGAGAATGTT
Source organism: Chlorocebus sabaeus (assembly GCF_047675955.1). Taxonomy (NCBI): domain Eukaryota; kingdom Metazoa; phylum Chordata; class Mammalia; order Primates; family Cercopithecidae; genus Chlorocebus; species Chlorocebus sabaeus. Next base: position 44,228,571 of record NC_132908.1, on the reverse strand, counting down.
TTTAGTACACATTTTTAGAAATACAAGTTAATAAAATATGGGATAAAATGAGCTGAAATTATGTAGGATGACCTATTACAAATTGAGAGATTTGTAGAGAGATGTATCTTTTTTTTTCCATTTAGATTTTTAGAAGCACCTTAATTATAGTGCTTCTGGCGAGTAATGAAAACTTGGCCTTTCTGCTCTAGGAAAACATAGTCCACATGACACGGTACTTTTGTCGGAATTCTCAAAGACAGTGTGTGTTTGTGTTTTTGTGGCCTTTACCTAAAGAGAAATAGAATTTTGTTTCTGAAAAAGCTTTAAAAAGTGGAAATAATGTATGTCGATGAGTCATGAGCAATTATCAAATCTACCAGGAGGGCAAAGCGAGCTAAGGTTGATGGTACTTTTTTTTTTTTTTTTTTTTTTTTATACTTTAAGTTCTAGGGTACATGTGCATAACATGCAGGTTTGTTACATATGTATACTTGTGCCATGTTGGTGTGCTGCACCCATCAACTCGTCATTTACATCAGGTATAACTTAACACCTTAGAATTGCTCAGCTGACTTAAAAGTATATAATATTTTCTCATCGATTTAGTAATTCTGATCAGTATGCTAAATGTACACACACACACTTTTTCTTCTTAAAAGCAGCACAGACTATATCTTCAAGATGGCTTTGATAAATCTAGGTTTAAATTTTTCTGTCCTCTTAGGCCACAATGAATCTTTTGTGCACGTTAAAAGCATGATACAAGGGGTCTCTTATAAAAACATGTAGAGTCTGTACTACATGATTTAAGTTCTTAAATTCTGCTGCTGTGGAGTATATCTTTCCCATTGCTCACAAGCATTTCTAGCAGTATCCTGAAATTAATGCTAATTCCAGTGTACAGAGCAAAGTATTTTAAAAAGTTGAGTTATCCTTTAGGATGAGTCGTAACCTATTCTGTTGACCAAATTTTAATTCACATAAAGAGACTTAAAACATACATTTTAAATGACACTGATACGTTAGTGTGTTATGTTTGCCTATAGGCAACCACTTAATCTCCAAAACATGTAACAGCCAAATGTTTGATGAAGTCTATTACAATTATGTGGTCTTGTATTTAGTGACTTTGTCGCTGTAGAAAAACAAAAAAAAAAAAAATTTTTTTTTAGACAGAGTTGCTCTGTTGCCCAGGCCGGAGTGCAATGGTGCGATCATGGCTCACTGCAACCTCCACCTCCTGAGTTCAAGTGATTCTCGTGCCTCAGCCTCCCTAGTAGCTGGAACCACAAGCCCATGTCAATACGCTCAGCTAATTTTTATATTTTTAGTAGAGATGATGTTTTGCCACGTTGGCCAGGCTGGTCTCGAACTCCTGGCCTCAAGTGATTCTCCCACCTTGGCCTCCCAAAGTGCTGGGATTACAGTGATGAGTCACCACACTCAGCTGCCACTGCTCATTCTTGAAGGATCTTTCCAATCTACCAAGGATCTTCTCCTTAACAGCTAGGAGTTCAATGCCAGTATAGCCCCTTGGATAGTGTATGGTGCACGGCCTCATAGCATCACACTGCTAGTTATCTAATTATGCTAAAAGAATACAGGCTCAGGCACCCTAGAGTACAGTGTAGTCAGAAAAGCACACACATTAAGGGGTGTTGCTGGCTCTTGTTAGAGGGCCAGAAAACTATGGGGACCATGTCACCATCCCTATCTCTTCCTAAGCATCTAAATTCTAGTTGCCCTAAAATGGCAGTGCTACCTCTTTTCTAGCTCTGCATCTCTTGATATTTGTTTCTCCTCCCTCTACTAGCTAGTCAAATTTGTCTTTCTTTTTTTTTTTTTTTTTTTTCTTTTGAGACGGAGTCTTGCTCTGTCCTCCAGGCTGGAATGCAGTGGCTCCATCTCCGCTCACTGCAAGCTCCGCCTTCCGGGTTCACGCCATTCTCCTGCCTCAGCCTCCTGAGTAGCTGGGACTACAGGCGCCCGCCACCACACCCGGCTAATTTTTTTGTATTTTTAGTAGGGACGGGGTTTCACTGTGTTAGCCAGGATGGTCTCTATCTCCTGACCTCATGATCCGCCCGCCTCAGCCTCCCAAAGTGCTGGGATTACAGGCTTGAGCCACCGCGCCCGGCCGTCTGTCTTTCTCCATTTAGAATTCTGGTCCAACAAATAGTTATTATCCATCTTTGGACATAGCTTTTCATGCTTGCCTCTTCTTTAGTTACCTGTCAGTTGTGGAGGGGTGGCCTTAGATGAAGATACCTGTGAGCTAGTCAGTAGTTACTTTTCTGAGCAAAAACCTGTGGCTGGGTGATTTTTCTATTACTTACTTTTAGGTTGTTAAATATTTTGTCCCGGAGGGCTCTGTAAATTTTGTGAGACCAGTGTCAGATATTGTTCCTTACTATACGTGTGATAGCACCTCAAAGAAACTAAGATTTATGAAGCCCCTTACAACAGAGCACTGTGTTAGACAGTCTCCCTACATTATTTTATTTCACCCTTTTCCGATTCGTGCGTGAAATCAACTTACTGTAAATGGTGATGTTATACCCATTTTATTGATAAATTAATTAAGAAGTAGAGAAAACAAAGGCCCATAAGTCACACAGCTAATGACTGGCACAACTGATGCTGATTCCCAAACCTGTGTTCTTTGCAGTCTGTACCATAATGTGTAAAACTCAATTCCTTACAATGGATCGCAGGGTTCTGCACGGCCTAACCCCTCACATTTTTTTTGATTTCCTCCTCTCCTGCTCCATTTCCCTGTCCAGCCACACAGACCTCCATGGCTTGTGTTCCTGAGACACACTGTCACCTCCAGCCTTTACATGTCTGAGGCCCGGCAGGACGCTCTTCACTCAGATATCCATCCACAGGACTCACTTCCTCATCTCCTTCACATCTATTTGTTTTGTGGTTTTTGTGGGCGTTTGTTGTTTTCGGGTTTTTTTGTAGAGACAGAGTCTCTTTATGTTGCCTGGTGCTGGTCTCAAACTCCTGGGCTCAAATGATCCTCCCGCCTCAGCTTCCCAAAGCACTGGGATTACAGGCATTAGCCACCACACCCAGCCTCCTTCAGATCTTTACTCAGTATCACTATGTAAGTTTGCTTTCATTAAATTCCAAACACCCCTCCCAACACCCCTCCCACATGGACACTTCTTATCTTTATTTTTCTCTTTAGCATGACCTATTTTACTTACTTATACATGAAAATAAAGGAGCAAAAGTTTCTGCCAAGAAATACTCTTGTATTTCCAGTTAGAACAATACTTGGCATATATTAAGCACCCAATAAATATTCCTTGAAAAATGGACAAAGGAATGGGTGTATATGTCTATGCATATATGTCCCAATAATGAAATAATTCCTAGGATATTAATGCATCAGAGGTAATATAACTCAGTTCTGATTCCCATATAAGAGTGTCAGAGTGGGCAGAAAATAATTTAATAACCAAATCCTTCAGTAATCTAACAAGGTGCATGCACATATGTATTTCTAATGTTTATCCTAACTTTCAAAAAGGGTCTTCAGAACCCTTTCATGTAGGTCACATAAGTATAACAGAATCATTCTTAGTGTTTTTATTACTGTTTCTGAAAGAATTTGAAACAACTTGAAACACTATACATGCTGCAAAATATGGACAAAAAATTTAAAACATCTCAGAGATGAGCTGAAAGATCCCAAGAGTTGTTAGGCCCTGGGCATTAAATACAACCTAAACATTTAAGCAACATTAAAAATTTGTGCACTAGGCTGTGTGTGGTGGCTCACACCTGTAATCCCAGCGCTTTGGGAGTCCGAGGCAGGTGGATCATGAGGTCAGGAGATTGAGACCATCCTGCCTAACACAGTGAAACCCCGTCTCTACTAAAAATACAAAAAATTAGCCGGGCATGGTGGCGGGCGCCTGTGGTTCCAGCTACTTGGGAGGCTGAGGCGGGAGAATGGCGTGAACTCAGGAGGCAGAGCTTGCAGTGAGTGCAGATTGCACCACTGCACTCCAGCCTAGGCGATAGAGCAAGACTCTGTTTCAAAAAAAAGAAAAAAATTTGTGCACTAAATTTTACTCTGAGTAAATTGTTAGCTAAGATAAAAAAGGAAAGTTATTTGATGTCTCATAGAAGAAAGTACCCACATTCATCTACAGAGATACGTTTACTTGGAACTTCAATTCTGTGAAAATATAGGTGTCTTTATATAGTCTATCTTCAACTGTAGGATTATAAAACATTCAGAAACTTTGCTCAAATGTATACTATGTATAAGTACCTTGTATAGTAGTTGAGGACATAATATTAAATTATAACTAAGTCTACACATTTCCATGAGTAACCTGATCTGAAGTTCTCTACCATGTCCCTTTCCCACCTTTGTGCCTCTGCTTGTGGGTTCTCCATGTACCTGTATGTGTCTAGATAGTCCCTGTGCTTCAAGGCCTGATGAAACTTTATTAATGCCCCCCAGCTGCTAAGATTCTCTGTGGGCTTGGGATTCCCATGGACTTTGTCTCTTCCTAAATGATATTTTTCACTTCAACTTTACGTAAAAATTATATAAAATTGAATTACAGGTATTTGAAATAATTGTCTAATCACTCATGAACTAGATTTTTCTTTAAGTATAATGTATTATATGCAGTTATATTCCTTAAATATTTGTTAAGAGAGCAAATGAGCCTATTTCAGTATTGGATTTTTAAAGTAATACCTTGTACAGTTCAGGCAAAATTTTTCTATTAATAAGCATTATTGGCCAGGCATGGTCACTCACGCCTGTAATCCTAGCGCATTGAGAGGCCGAGGTGGGCGGATCACCTGAGGTTAGGAGTTCGAGACCAGCCTGGCCAACGCGGTAAAACCCCCTGTCTCTACTAAAAATTTAAAAATTAGCCGGACGTGGTGGTGGGTGCTTGTAATCCCAGCTGCTTGGGAGGCTGAGGCAGGAGAATCGCTTGAACCTGGGAGGCGGAGGTTGCCGTGAGCCAAGATCGTACTACTGCACTCCAGCCTGGGCAACAGAGTAAGACTCCATCTCAAAAAATAAATAAGAATTATTATATCTGGTTTTACTTCATTCTGAAGTTATGTCAGTTGATGTAAGGTTATTTGCAACATTCATCTGTCTTTTGCCCTTGATTTCACATACAGAGCTCATTACCAAATGAAAAGCAAAGACTTAAAACCTCACAACAAACTTTCAGCTAATGATACTTCCTTAGGACTTCTCTGTCACAATGACTGTTAATGTCAGCCCATGCCATGCCTATGTCACATTCAGTCCTGATTCTCAGTGATTACCACCTTTATCTAAGTGTGTATAACTGTCCATCTGGTGAACTGAATGGATGAGCTCCAGTCTTAGCAGATTGGAAAGGAATGCTTCTCCATACACATCTCATGCTGCTTTTCTTTCCACGTGGAAGTTCATGGACCTGAAAATGGCTTAAGGAGAGCATTAGCTTTGTACCCAAACTAAAATCTTTGCATTTGGTAGACATTTTTTGTCCAGTCTGACAAGCTCTGTCTCTTGGTGGACTTGTTTAATCCACTGACAAGCTATTAACGTTCTTATCTCAACAGTTGAGTTTACATCTGCCTTTTGTTTACTATGTCCCAGTCTTTCTTTGGTCTTCTATTCCTACTTTACTGCTTTCTTTTGCTTTTGGTGAATATTTTCTATGGTAACATCTTAATCCTTTTAATAACTTTTTTAACTTTTTATTTTGATTAGTGGTTGCTATAGGGCTTACTACATATATCTTAACTCATCAGAATCTACTTCAGATATGTACTAACTTAATTCCAGTGAGATATGGAAATGTCACTCGTTTATAGCTCTATTCTGTTCCCCCTTATTGTAATACATATTACGTCTATATATGTTACAAACCCATCATACATTGTTATTACTTTATATAACTTTATGTCCCTTAAAGAAGCTTAGAGAAGACAGTAGAGCAGATATTATTTACAGTGTTTGTTATATTAACTTTCTTAGTTACTGTTTCTGGTTCTCTTCCTTTATTCCTGTGAATTCAAGTTACCATCTGGTGTCATTTTCTTGGTCAATTGCAATTTTGCTCCCACTCATCTTCTTAGTGCTCTTGCGGGCAAATATATTACATTTCTATATATTATGGGCCTAGTGATACAATTATATACATATTGTTTTATTACAGTTGCATTTTTAAATCAGTTAAGAAAGGAGAATGAATACACATTTAAACTGTCTTTTATAACTACATAATTCCTATACTAATTGCACTGTTTTTTCCTATGGATTTGAATTACTCTCGGGGTCATTTGCTTTCATCCTCAGTAACTTTAGTATTTTTTATAGGATTGTTGCAGGACAATCAAAGACTGGAGAGATTGAGAAAGGTTCTAAAGAGTTTATGAAATTAAGGTGATCGGCGGATCACAAGGTCAGGAGATTGAGACCACGGTGAAACCTTCTCTCTACTAAAAAAAATACAAAAAATTAGCCAGGCGCGGTGGTGAGCGCCTGTAGTCCTGCTACTCTGAAGGCTGAGGCAGGAGAATGGCATGAACCCGGGAGGCGGAGCTTGCAGTGAGCCAAGATCGCGCCACTGCACTCCAGCCTGGGCGACAGAGAGAGACTCCATCTCAAAAAATAAAAATAAAAAATAAAAAAAATTAAGGTGATCGCTGGCTCAGCCAGACATATGTCCAGAAAGTCTGAGCCCCAAACAGAGGGCTTTTCCTACTTTTAAACATCTTAAGGTGGGAACTACGTGAGGCGGGAAGCGAGTTACAGAAGCAAGGAACAACGGCAGCATTACAACATTCCTTACATCTTCAGGGAAACATGTCTTGCAACCTAAACTTACCGGTCTTGTGACCCTGCAGCTGTGCAGGAACTTGCTGGGCCTGTAATAAACTTTGAGGAACGTGGAGTTGGGGAGTATGGATAAGGTCCACTGTCCACAGAGAGAAGACAGGCTGTTAATATTCTCTTTTAACTTGAGTGTAAGGCAGGGTCACACTTCACAGCAACTTTAAGAGGATTTTAAAATTTCTGTTACTACTACTATTAGGTTTTAGTTGATTTCATTAATTCCTTCTTCAAGGTGAGTCTGCTAGCAGCGAATTATCTCAGTTTTCATTATCTAGAAATGTCTTTATTTCCTCTTCAATTTTAAAATTAGTTTTCCTGAATGTAGGACTTTTGGTTGACAGGAGCTTTTTTCTTCCATCACTTGGACTATGTCATCCCACTGCCTTCTGGCCTCCATTGTTTCTGATGAGAAGTCACCCATTAAACTTATTGGGATTCTCTTCTACATAATGAATAGTTTTTCCCTTTCTTCTTTCAAAAATTTTATTTTTCTTTGGTTTTCAGCATTTTTGCTATGATTTATCTATCTGGGTCTCGATCTCTTTGCATTTATTCTGCTTCACATTTATTGAGCTTCTTAGATGTGAATATTAGTGTTTTGCATCAAATTTGGGAAGGTTTTAGCCATTATTTCTTCAAATTTTTCTTTGTCTTCTCTCTCACCTCTACTGGAGAACTTCCATTACATATATCTTGGTGTACTTAATTCTGCCCCACATTTCTTTGAGGTTCTTTTCATTTTTTCCTTATCCTTTTTTATCTCTGTTTTTCAGGCTGCATAATCTATCATGAAGTTTGCTAATTCTTGTGGCAGTTCAAAGCTGATGTTGAGCCCTTCAAGTGAATTTTTTATTTCAGTATATTTACTTTCAGTTCCATCATTTCCATTTGGTTTTTTATCATTTCTATCTACTGATATTTTATATTTGATAAGGCATACTTCCCTTTACTTCTTTAAGCATAATTTCCTTTAGTTTTTTAACATATTTGTAGTGGCTGCTTTAAAGTTTTTGTCTGTGAAACTTACATCTGGTTCCTCTCAGAGCACTGTCTGTTGCCAGGTTTTTGGTTTTCTGTTTTCTTGTATATGGATTATACTTTCTTGTTTCTTTATGGGTCTCATAATTTTTTATTGGACATTTAGGTAATTGTTGTGGTCATTCCACAGAAAAAGTGTGCACAATCTTCCCTCCAAAATTTGGCTCAGAAGCCAAGAAGTATGAGAAGTTTTATTAATCACATAAAGAGGCTTTGTGGGTACTGCAAGGCAGGCCTTCCAAACTGGTCTGAAAATGGTTTGCGAGATCAAGGACAGGAGACTGCCTTGGAAGGTTATTTGTGTGCTGTTTGGAGGTGGGGCCTGGGTGAGGTTCCTATGCGTGAGCAGGGCTTAAGGGGCATGAACCTCCCACCAGCACCAAAGGAGGCTGGCTTTTTTACCAGCTTGCCCAAATATAGGGCACAAGAGGAAAAGGGAGGGGTAAGATTTAAAAGCTGTCAACAGACAAATATTTAAAAATGTAGCCAGATTCTTTTCTACAGTAATATACTGTAGCAACTTTGGATACTGCCCTCCACTCCCCAAAGCTTGTTACTGTTGTTTGCTTGTTCATTTGTGTAGTGATGGGCTACATTATTTCAGGGAAGAGTATTTTCCCTGTAGTGTGAAGCCTTTGATGTTGCTCCTCAGAGGCTACAGCTTTAGAGACGTTCCTTGTCATCCTGGGATGACAGTGGTTTTAGCAGGGCTCTCTTTTTCTCTTTCTGGATCACACTCAGCTGTTAGACTTCAGTAATTGCCAGCTGATTGCTCCAGTTTTGACAATTCCTTGGGGACATAAATTGCTCCATGGTCTGATATAATTACGTTTGGATTCCTTTTCAGGTTTGTTCTGTAGGTTAGAGTTGTAGGTTTGTCCAGACTTCAGGAAGGTTATTTGTAGTTCTTCATTCCCTAGTTCTCTCTGTTAAGCCCTGGTCTGTGATTTAGTTTGATTTTTTCATGAGGCTGACTGCCTTCTCTGTTGCTTTCCATCAGACCTCCATTTGTTTTGAATATACCCTTAGGATTGAACTTCCCCACACTCTGTTTTAAATATCAGGGGACAGCTTTGTAGCTGCCTGTTACAGCCTGACACTTCTGGGCAAAATTCCTGAGCATGGCTCCAGAGGTGAGAGTGAGGATAGTGACACGCTTTCCCCAGAGAGGCATCCCTGCTTTCGGCACACAGCACTGCACTGGAGTGGTAGCTTCTGATCTTTGCTTCCCTTTCCGGCATTGAACCAAAGGCCTACAAAAGGGCTGGTGTGTGAGTCGCTAGGCCCCTGCTATTCTTAGTGTGCTGCACGAGAGATAGATCCTCCACCTTTGTGAGTAGGGGCTGGGTTGAAGAAGGGGTGTCCCCGGCCTCTTGGCCTCACTCTCTTGGAATCTAGCCTCTACAACATATAGCGGGGAGGATTACAAATGGTGGCCTGCCCCACAAGAAGTTACCACAGTCATTGACTAGTAGCTGGGTGGAGCAGGAGCCCTGTGTTTTTGGCTGCAGCTTCCTGACGCGGAGTTTCCATCACACTGAGCTAAGAGGAGAAGAGAAAGATCAGGTAGTGGTTCAGAAGTCACAGGCTCTCGCTCTTCTTGTCTGATTTTAGTATATTTTCTTGAATAAATGTTTCTTCATTTGTTGAATGCTCTCAGAACAATTTCCAGAGACTGTAAATTTTTTTTAAAATAATTTCCCCCAGTTATGCTTGTTTTACTGGAGAGCAGGTCTGTAGAGCTTCTCACACTGTCATTCCAGAAGGGAATTTTTACAATTGGTAGGCATTTGCTGACTTGAAAGTCATCAGTCCTAATGCCGGATAACAGATGGTTTTTTGTTTAAGTGAGTGGCCTTGAATTTTGTTCACTGTTTTTGGCTGTGGCTTTTTTAGGATGAAGGTTTTATCATGTATGCTCCAAAGGAATATTCTGCCATGTTAGATCAATTTACAAAACAGCATTAGAACTTTCCTGTCTAGCTTAACAGCCTTTCCTTGTTTTTAGTGCAGTGTTTTTAAGTCTTCAGTTTTAAAAGCTCAAAGTTTTGGTTCTCATGTAAGGCCCTTTAACATTAAAAAAGAAAGGTTGAAGTCTTCTCATTGAAGTGAGCACTCAGCATGACCTATAAATAGCATTCTGCTATTACAACAGGCAGAGGAAACTGAGGAAAAAGATGGCTCGTTAGAAGTTATTAGTCACTGTAAGGTTTACTCTTTGCTGCATTAGAATGATTGAAGATAGACTTTCAGAGTTAACATTGTTTTTAAAATTATTTCATGTAGATTTTGAAAGGAAGCTTTAATATTTTTAATATACATTTCATTTTCATGTTTAATCACTATTATACTTGTTTCTGCTTCAAGAGAAATTTTTTTATAGTATCACATATAAAGTTTAGGGACTACTTTAATCAAATGCCATACGCTAAGGAAATTATTTACTTCTCAGAATTACCAACTTCAGATTGTGTACAACTAGAATGCATATAAGAGCAATTTTTATAATTGTTAAATGTATTTAGTATGTATTTTACATTAATAAACTTTAATTTTTTTTTAGCAAATTAGAGGCCGTGAGTATACTTCATTATTTTAATAAATTACTTTAACCTGAAGTTTCTTAATAATCTGATTGTTTGATTTTAACTTACTTAAAACATACAAACCTTTATAAACACAATGTCACGTGTTGGTAATATTAGCATTTCACTAATGTGAATATAATAACTTCTAAAAACGAATTGCCCATTTAGTTTCTGACCAGTGCAAATGTCACTTCCTCAGTGAGCCCTCCTCAAATTCATCCAACAAGAGAGTACCTCTGCCAGCTGTTCCAATAGTATGTATTCATAATTCTAGCAGAGCCATTACCACATAGTATTTGTCAACATCTGCCTCCTCAAGGAAGGAGTAGAGAGGAGTAGTAGAGACAGTAACCTCACCATGTTGACCAGGCTGGTCTCGAACTCCTGACCTCAGGTGATCCCCCACCTTGACCTCCCAAAGTGCTGAGATTACAGGCGTGAACCACCATGCCCTACCATGATTTGTGTTTATCTCTCAAATACCTAGTTGAGTGTCACGCAGTCAGAGGTATTTAAAAGACGTTTGAATCCATTGGTGGATATGACATGGAAAAAAATTTTTAAGATCATTCTTTCACATCATTTTATAGGCAAGTAAGTGAAGTCCAGAAAGGTAACATTTTGCTTTACTTTTTCCAAGTTATCATACTGTATTACTTCAGGCATTTTATTACTACAGTGCTGTAGATTCAGGAAAAATAATTCTCTTCCAGTATGTTCCAGAAATAATGTGTAGAAACCTTAGAGAGAGGTTATTTCATTAAGACCAGGGTTATTCTAGCAGAAAATGCCTCTCTGGTGTGTAGAAAGTGAACTAAGAATAGTTAAAAAAAGAAGACAGTACACAAATCAGGTTTCCAGACTGGATGGAGCGTCAGTGCCTACTGTTAGAGGTTTGATTTTCAGTTACAATGAGTTTAAATCATTTTAAATAACTAATTTTGTATTTTTAACCATCCTTCCCTTGGATTGACAAGATAAATAAACTGCTGACCTTAGCTGACCACCTGTATTGTGTTTTGCAGTTCAGTCTGAGGTAGCAGTTATTAGAGAGACCAGCAACTTCTACTTATAACTCTTGGAGCATTATCACCTTGATTGAATTGTGACACTTAAGAAATAAATCACTTGCAAGTTGAATTTGATTTTAAGTGGCCACAATTTTTGTGAATAAAATTAAGAGTTTTTTTCTAACACATACCCCATGACTAGGAGTCCATCATGTAGTGAAAATTTAGAGTTCTGTCAAAAATGTTTCTCTCAGGAGACAGAAATGCATTAAAAAATGTAATTTTTGGAAGTCCTTTAACATCAGCATAAACTGACATACAGTCTTTTCTTTTTTCTTTTCTTTTGAGACGGAGCTTCACTCTCATTGCCCAGGCTAGAGTGCAGTGGCGCGATGTTGGGTCACTGCAACATGGATGTTGGCTCACTCCGCCTCCTGGATTCAAGCAATTCTCCTGCCTCAGCCTCCCGAGTAGCTAGAGTAGCTGGGATTACAGGCATGCGCTACCATGCCCAGCTAATTTTTTGTATTTAGTAGAGACGAGGTTTCACCATGTTGGTCAGCCTGGCCTCCCAAAGTGTTGGGATTACAGGCGTGTGCCACCACACCTGGCCAAGTCTTTTCATTTAGAGGAAATAAATACTCAGAAATCCAACATGCCATGTTTCAGCTGCTAAAAAATAAAATAAAATAAACATTTTTGGATAGTAACGCTTGTGTAGGCAGCTGTTGAGCAACTAGAAAGTGTAATATCTTTATAAATCTGTAATGAGGCACAGGTGGACAAGATAAGAAAGCATCAGGATTTTGGAATGAAAGGGATGAAAGGAAGTTAGTAACCTTAGTGCAGAAACCAAATTATTGTAGACTGACTTCATTGCCCCAAGAAAAACACATCAGGGCAAATATAATTCTAAAATTTATATTTTAAAACCTTCATTTAAGTTAATTTACATAAATGAAAGTTGATGGGAAATCAGAAAATCTTAGCAATTATTGATGCCAAGGTCCTGTTCTCCCGTTTTTTACATCATTAAGTATTATCTCTGTTGACTTCTTTACCTTCTGGAACATAGAGGACTTTTTGAGCAAGTGGAGAGTCTTATGTTTGAAGTTTGAATTAATGTTTGTTAACCCATATAAACATTCCAATATTGAAAATATTAAAGCTACAAAATCTCCCTGAAATTCCTTAAGGTCCTGACCTCACAGGGGTAGAGGAAATATGTGACTTCACTTGATACATACATTTAACACCAGAAGTCAAAATATTGCTAAGTCTTTGGGGACCATTAACTTACCGTAATTGTCTTGATTGCATTTCTCCTAACAATTCAACATACAAGTTATGAAAAATAAATTCCTATGATAAAAATGTTGTAATTAAAAAATATTTACTCCTCATTTGTTAATAATCCTCTTAATGACCCTCATCAAGTGAAATTTATAATCCCCATAGACATTCCATTTCAGTGCGGTTAACAGGTTCCTATCATTATTTGCTGCCAGCAGCCTGTTACTTGGAATTTATTGGTTTTGCCTAAAATTTTTAGTTTATATATAATCTGAAATAAATAAAGCCAGTGTTTTTTGTTTGTTTGTTTGTTTGTTTTCCCCCACTTAGAACAAAAATACTTCTGATCATGATTTGACTGACGAGGGAAGACAGGGTAGGAGTGTGTTCATTGTTATCATTAGTGGCTTTCAGCCTTGTGTGCTTGGATTCCAGAGTGTGGTGTCTGCGTCTCTCTGTATCTTGTTGTCTACCTTCTTGAATTAGAGATCATCAGAGCTGTCTGCTAAGTATGGTGAATCTTCATTTTGGTCCCCGTGTTTCAGGAAATGAAGAGAAGGAAAGTCTAGATAGAAGATAATGAACTTAGAAGTTGAAATTTTAAAATGATTCTTAGAAATGTAGACTTGTGAATGGGGAACAATTCAAGCACGTTTCTCATATCATCTTACCAAATTAGTGCATCTTTATAGAATATGATCTGGCAGAATTATTTGATATAGGGAAATATAGGAAATAGGGTTGATCTTCTGCAAACAAAAATATGACTAATGCAATCATCTCTATCAGAGGTTTCAAGCCAATACTTGTGAGCAAAATCAGCCTGGAGACATGTTTTGAGTTTTTTTGACCCATGCTGTGTTTCAAATATTTTGAATTAAGTTTCAGTATTTTAAAAGTATGATTTTTCATATTAAAAATCATATTTCTGTAACAACAACAATTGTCTGGAGCTAATTAATTCTGTCCCCTCTGGTCAGTGATGATATCTTTTGCTTCATCCAGTTCCCTCACTTACTACTGTCTCTCTTATCCTGAGATGTGTATTCAGTTTGTATGCCCTTGCCTTTTTACTATTTGATCATCTTGTTTGTACCAGGCCCTCTTAACTTACTTAAGTTAAGGCCTTATGCCTTATAGCATTTCAATTGATGACCTCTGAGCTACAGAATGCAATTAAACTGTTGCTGCAAAGAGTGAAAGCTGGCATGAACTGGTTTGTCTTAGTGATTTCAGCAGTCATATGGCCTTCAGTATACTTTTTAATGAGTAAGTGGGAGGAAAGGTGTTTTATTTTAAAGATTTTTTATTCTACATTGTTATGCTGCCCTTCCACTAATATAACTGGACCTAAGAGAAACTGAATAGTACTATAGAACAAATATAAACGTGAGGTTGGCATAGCCTCCTAGCTTGAGCGTAGAAACAGTATAAGTTATGATACTGCTTTGAGCCATTCTTTGTGGAAATGTCTCCAGACATTTCACCTTACAGAAAATACTGAGAATGTTTTATTAACTATGTTTTTCCAAAATAACCCGTAATATTACTCCTTTGTGAATAGTAACTGTTATTACCCAAGGAGAATTTCTTCATGCAGGAACTCAAAATAATATTATGAATAGTTTTTTTTAATTTCCATTGGAATATTTTTCTTAAAACTTGAGACATCACACTGAAGGATATAGTGCCTGAAATCACAATTTTCAACATCTTCTTTTATACCATAGTATATCAAAAGGATATTACATGCTCATGATTAATCATTAAGCTTTGTTTTGAGTTTTTCTAACATGATTTAGTTCATTTAGACTTCCAATTTAAGTTTCTAAAACTCCTGAGACTTCCTTTTAGTGCCAGCTGTAACCGGAGAGCTCTGCAGTTGACAAAGATTAAAATGCAGTAGCTTACTCCTTTCAAGCTATGAATGGAGATAATTGAAGCATAAACCATTTAATGTTTTTATACACACTTGTCTATGTCTATGTAGTTTCTGAGGAATAAACTACATGTGCATTTAATATTTTCACTATTTTACTTGTTAAATGAATCTAATGGGAAAGAACTTAATTGAGTTTGGAGTTTAAATCCTGAATTTTTCACAAAATCATGATGTGATCTTTTGTTATGGAGTATTTGTTCAAGTGAATATCAGTGATGTCAGCTATCATTATGTTGTTTCTATTAGCATTTTTAAAGTTAGTTTTTAAGACAGGAAAGACAAACTCATATCCAAAATATATATGGTCCCTGTAAATGAATTGCTGCCACGTCCAGGGTGAAAGGGGTCCAATGTAGTCGCCATGCCACCAACTCTTTATACCAAACCACACCTCACCGTACTCTCCCCATACCAACCCTGTTCTTCCAACCCCCAACCCTGCCTTCATCAAACACATGCAGAACTTAGTCTCGTGCACACTCTCCTGGCTCCTGCCAGTACATGTCCACTAGGTCCTGGACTTAATTCAGAGTGCAGTCCCTTTCTCCTACCTGTCCATCACATTCCTGGCTAAGTTTACACTGTAATTTAACCTTACTTTTTGGCTTAGTGGTCAGGAGATAAGGTGGGCAGAGCATAGGAATGGGGGTGTGAATCACATAATGAGGGCAGAAACTGCTCCATCATCATCATCAAACAAGAAAGAACACTAGCTGTTAACAGCGAAGAGTGGGCTACTTCTACAGACTGTGAAGTTTTGCATGAATCTGAGGACTCAAAAGTTTCTGCTTCATCAACCTAGATGTTCCCTTTCCATGGATCATGTATTTTGTTTCCATTATAGGGCCTAACCTTAGCATAGCAGAGCTGCTGTGGTTGAAAATTTAACCTTCTTGGGTTCTCTTCTTCTACTCTTACTGGGGTCAAAGTCCTCCTTGCCCTTTTGGTGCAGGATGTAAGAACCTCTCTTCTATTTGCTACCCAAGAGACCCTCTTCCTTTCACATTTAGGTTTTAATTTCTGATCAGTCATGTTCAGCCTTTGTATCTGTCTTGTGCTTCCTCAGTTGAGCTTAGCAATAGCTGTCTAATTGCCCTGTCCTTAGCATTAGTGTTTGCCTCATATTTCTCAAAAAAAAAAAAAAAAAAAAGTATCACACCCCCACTAGTGGATTTCCTCTCACCAGAATACTGTCACAAGACAGCAACAGTAAAACATAAGTGGGGGAAAAGGTGTTTTATTTGGGGGCTGTCTCTGCCTTATCCCCAGTGAAGGAACCCATATTGCCTGCCCCATGATAGGTGATCCAACTACAGAATCTCATCTTTTTTTTATTTTTTGAGACGGAGTCTCGCCGTTGTCACCCAATCTGGAGTACAGTGGTGCCATCTCAGCTCACTGCAACCTCCGCCTCCCGGGTTCAAGCAATTCTTCTGCATCAGCCTCCTGAATAGCTGGGATTACAGGTGCACACCACCACGCCTGCCTGGCTAATTTTTGTCTTTTTAGTAGAGACAGGGTTTCACCATGTTGGCCAAGCTGGTCTTAAACTCCTGACCTCAGGTGATCTGCCCGCCTCGGCCTCCCAAAGTGCAGGCATTACAGGTATGAGCCACCACGCCTGGTCCAGAATCTCATCTTAGTGTCTGTTTTCTCAGATCACTTTTGGTATCAACTGTTGTTGGTTGGGTTTCTTGGGAAGCAGACTTTGAGATTCACGGGCATGAAGTTTCATTTTATAGTCAAAACCAGTGGAAGGCATGAGACAGAAACAGAGTTGGGCTGCGATTCAGTGTCAGTAAAAGCCTCACGTGACCCCTGGGAAGCTCTGAATGTGAAATTGCCTTGTAGAGTTGTCCTGAGCGGTGGTGAGTGAGTCCAGCCTTTGTACCTCCAAATTGACCATTGATTGGATGCAGGCTAGCCCAGAAAGGGATGCAACCTTCTGCAAGGTAGCTCCTTTTCAGCCAAAGTTGTTCCAAAGAGGGCTAACCACTTAGGATTGTCTACCAGAAATATTTCTAGGAGCTGAGACAATAAATCCTTAATTCCCACAAGGGCATCTGGGTGGCATGTCATATCCATGACAGTTTCTGCAGTACATTTCCTTAATTTTATTTTGTGAATTACTCTTAGCCATGTGAGAGGGTGAGAACTTTATTGTTTCATTGATTAAAAATTTTCTTCTAGGAGTTTCTTCATTCCCATTTCATTCAAAGTCTGAGGCATGATTCTTTATATTTAATTACTAATAGTTTTCTCTGTTTTTGTTTCTCCATGTAATGAATCATTTATTTTTTCTATGGCCCCTTTACATAATTGAATAGTAAAACGAGATTTTTTTAAAAATCTATTTTACAAGATACTTCCAATCCCTCATCTAGCTTTACTACTTTTCAAAGTTTTAATGAATAGCTAGTGAAGCCATGGCAATACAATCAGCATTGTGTGTTATAGTTCCTAAATTATTTAAATATGCATGAAAGAACAGGGCATAATTTTCACCTTTATGCAAATATAGATTGTGACTAATAGAACACCAGTGGAAAAAAAATTTTTTAATTGTTTTTCAAGGAGTGGCGATAAATTGCTGGTAGTTACACTACTTGCTCTAACTATCCCCCTTAACCATATCCTAACCATATATGGTCACAGAGTCATTCTTCTAATCCCATGATGCTAACTGCCTTATCAAGACACCAAGCCTTTGATTTCTTGTTGAAAACATGTCTCCACATTTATTCTATTTTCAAATGGGTTAAGAGTTTCAAAAGTTGGATATTTTCAGTTTGAACAAATTCACCTGTAATATAGTAGCATGCTTGCCCCTTTTCTGGGTTTTACTTCTTTCAAGTAGCTCAGAACTTGCACTCATGCCTCCCTTAGTGATTCCTAGAACTTTCTTTGGCTGTTAATCCCTAATCACTTTCTTATGCTGATTATTCACATTTTTAGATGCTATAAAAATGTAACACCTTTTAAAGATACTTACTACAGTAGTCAGTGTGATTATTTTTAATGAAACACTTTAACATAGACCCTTCTTTTTCCAAGACTTTCCATTTAAAGACATAATAGAGCAGTTATTTTTAGATGTCCAAGCAAATTTGCAAGAACTACGGTATACATATAGCATGTTGTCCATAATTATCCAACAATCATTTGAACATGTTATATTTCCTGGCTCATAGAAACAGCAGGGATAGAAAAATTCGTTAGGCATGATTCCTACCCTCAGGGAGCCAACAGACAGATGTGAAGCCAGAATACCATGGTAGGTTGTAATCACCGCCATGACAGAGGTAGCACAGGAGA
The DNA here is from genome assembly GCF_047675955.1 of Chlorocebus sabaeus. NCBI lineage: Eukaryota > Metazoa > Chordata > Mammalia > Primates > Cercopithecidae > Chlorocebus > Chlorocebus sabaeus. The sequence continues at coordinate 44,210,523 of NC_132908.1, read as the reverse complement.
ATAACAGTGGTGGGAAAGCTATTAGTCTAGGGAGAGGAAGGAACTCTGGAAGGAAGAGGACATTTCAGACAGTTTTGAAGAATCCATTCACCAGGTGGCTGTGAGGTGGAAAGGCACTACAGAGACAAGGAATGACATGTACAGAGGCAAACAGATGTCAGAAAACATGATAAAATCTGGTGACTACTTCGCTCTGTCTGAACACAATCTTCTTGTGAGGGAGTAGCACAAACTTGAGGCTGGAAAGGTAGGTAAGGTGGCCTTCACATAACAACTGAGGAATTTGCCCTTCATCTTGAAAGAAAAGGAATGATGTCAAATGACTTTGGAAGTAACACATCATTGGGAATGCATCAGTAACAGTAAACAAATCACGTTCATAGAGAACTACATTTGTATATCCACAGGCAAAGCATTTTCCTTGTTGTGGAAGTAAATACAGAGCTATTTGATACATGGACAAAAGAATGGTTCCACTTGGAATGAGGAGTTTTGAGTTCAACTAATTATAAAAATAAATTCCTTAGCTTTTGGGTGATTCCATGAAAATCTTTATTATTACAAGTATTAGATAAATTAGCTTCATCAAATTCATATGACACCCTTACAGAAAACACATTAAAATGTGAATGATCGTTTTCTGAGCATATCTAATAAAGGAAAAAAAAACTTTTTTTTTTTTTTTTCAGTAGTTATGGCCTTCACATCACTCTGGAATAATTTGTTGTTGTTGTTGTTGTTGTTGTTGTTGTTGTTGAGACGGAGTCTGCCTGTGTCGCCAGGCTGGAGATCAGAATCTCGGCTCACTGCAACCTCCGCCTCCTGGGTCCAAGTGATTCTCTTGCCTCAGCCTCCCAAGTAGCTGAGACTATAGGCGTGCACCATCACACCCAGCTAATTTTTGTATTTGTAGTAGAGACGGGGTTTCACTCTGTTGGCCAGGTTGGTCTTGATCTCTTGCCTTGGCTTCCCAAAGTGCTGGGATTATAGGCATGAGCCACCGCACCTGGCCAGTAATTTGTGTTTTAAAGCATAAAATAGTACTGTTATTTTAATATTCCTATAAGCCACCTCATCATTTTAATACCTTATATATTCACTAAGTAAAATTGCCATGATGCAAACATAGTAAATGCTGCTGGCCAGGTGCGGTGGCTCACGCCTGTAATCCCAGCATTTTGGGAGGCCGAGACAGGCAGATCACGAGGTCAGGAGATCAAAACCATCCTGGCTAACACGGTGAAACCCTGTCGCTACTAAAAATACAAAAAATTAGCTGGGTGTGGTGATGGGCGCCTGTAGTCCCAGCTACTTGGGAGGCTGAGGCAGGAGAATGGCTTGAACGCGGGAGGCTGAGCTTGCAGTAAGCCGAGATCGCGCCACTGCACTCCAGCCTGGGTGACAGAGCAAGACTCTGTCTCAAATAAAAAATAAAATAAATAAATAAATAAATGCTGCTACTAGAATAGATTTATTTGCAGTAATAGGCCTTTGCAATAACAGGATGTTTGATTTGACTGTGAACCTGTTTTTTTTTTTTTCCCCAAAGAAATTTTATTAAAATTATTGTACTTTTCAATAAAACAACCTTTTGTTAGCTGGAATTTATGAAGACAATTCTATTACTGAAAATTTGAAACATAGTTTATTGTTCATTTAACATGAGTGCAAAAACTTTTGGATGGTGAAATACTGTGATTTAAAATAATGCTGAAAACTATAATATATAGGTAAGTGTTGCTTTCAGGGTGAGAAAGCAAATATGATTGCGATCAGAATATCTGTTTTAAAAAATATAGTACACTCTGGAATAAAAAAGATTGAAAAGCATACGATTTTAAAAAGTGCTACACATAACTATTCTTGAAAATAAGGAATGCTTTTGAAGGACTAATACCAAATATCCTTGTTAAATACATTTTCTTTAATACAGGGTCATCCGCTTTTATGTTATTTTATTTGATGGGATGAAACTTGTTAAAATATAATTTAAAATATGTTTAAGTAGAATTGTATTATTTTAATGTATTGCAGTTTTTTTCTGTTTTTAAATGTACACATCAGTAAGACTACAAAACTTTTTTTATTATTTTTCCTTGTAGATTTATTCCTGACGACATTGAATGCCACCTCTAGTACCTTCCAGTTTGAGATATGGGAAAATTTGGTAAGAAATCTTTTGTTTGAAGCATTTTAAAATGATGGCTTTCAGTAAAAGCACACAATTTTAGAAAATAAAATGAAAATAATCACTTGGTTGATTTCAACAATAAATAGAAAACTTTAAGAGCCTTTGGTTGCATTGCTGCATTCAAAACTACTGAATATTGCTGGAGGAAGTGATTCATTCAGCATCAATTCCTCTGCAGGTTTTTAGGCATGACTGCCAATTAAACCAATCAGGCTGCCCTAATGTGCATGTTAACAGGACCCCTGCTATGCTGTCAGCTGTTGAGAGAGGTTACTGTCACTTAATTTGTCAGCATGATGGTTTATGAAAAAAACTATTTTAGAAAGACTAATTTTTCCCCTTTGCCTTTAGGCTTATGTAAAGAAATAAGACAACAAACACCAAACTTACTGCCAGGTTGACTAGGATTAAGAAATCTTTCCCAATAGGGTTTTGTTTTGTTTTGTTTAATTGTTAAGTAGAAGATTCCCAAACTGATGTCATGATTTTATTTCACTTTTAGCTTGATGTGAGTTATATGATGGGTTAATTACCAGACAAAACTGGCCATCACAGTGATATTCGTGAAGTATTGGCGAAGTATCGAACCCCACTTTCCACACACACAAAATTGGCGTAAGAGCCTGTGCTTCGCAGGATCTTTTTGAAGATCATGCCTGACATGCAGTAGGCATTTATTGAATTTTAATTTTAGGTCTGTTTATTTCCCATCTGCAACTCCTGATTGTATTTTATTCAATCCAAATTAAACCCGTAACCTTTTATAAATTTTATTAAAATGCTGATAAAAAATAAGCAAATTTTTGAAATGTAAAGCACAAACTTATGGAAGGAGACTCATTATTAGCCATGCCTCATAATGTGGTAGGTGATGCTGGTCATGACTCAGATCTCTTCATGGAAGGAAACTACAATGGGGGGTTGCTTTGTTTAGACGAGATCAGAGCTTCCGACTACTTCTAAGCTCAGCAATTTGATTCTTTTTTTTTTTTTTTTTTAAATGGGGCAAGGGAAAGTAAGACATCTAAATCAAAAAAGACTAATGTACTACTTTTTTAAAAAATGTAGTTATATTTGTTTTTCTGATGATAGAAATATGGTTGCTATATTTTTATGACTGCCATACATTAAGTCCCCACTGCTGGGGGAAGTTTGTTTGCAAGTGGTCTTTCATTGCTACCACAAATGAATCTTGTAGTATTAGAAAATGAGAGGTGTATTTGATTAACTTGTATCTGGGGGTCGGGGGAAGCCTCATTATAAATAGGTAGGATATCTATAGAACATAATGAAGCACCCTTAAGTATATGAGGTTCTTTCAGTCTAGGCTGAATTAAACGTAATGGAGTGAAGCAACTCAATAGGAGAAGATTCTTGATGAAGAGAACAGATTTTGGTTGGGTCTTTTATTATTGTTTTCTTTAAAGAAAACTAATAAATTCACTGTTAGGAAATGGGGACTAAGGACTGTTCTTATAAAGTGACCGGGTCAGTAAGTAACTTTAAAAAAAAAAAGTATTTTTAAACTCTTGTTAAAGATCGTAAGGCAGATTTTCTTTGAGAGGGCTCGTACAGTGGGGTTTTGCAGTAGGGGGAAGAGATTGGACTCACCTCCAAATACAACAAGGAAAATCAGGATGTTTTAACCAGTGAGCAAGATGGGGGTCAATGGAAGGGAAATTACTTGGGCAGTGGTAAGGATAAGTTAAGCAGAGTTCTCAGAGGAGCCTAACCAAAGTTTGGTCAAGGAGATAATCTTTCTCAGTTTCCACAGTGACAATAGTTAATCATTAGTAGATTCAGAATTAACTAGTATAGGTAAAGTGTGGTTTTCATAAAATGAATGATCATTTTCAATTAAAGATTGAACAGAGACTTTGCAGTCGCATACTAATTGGCCAAAGAAACCTCAAAGCCTATAAAACCACATTAGCCAGTGGAAGAATGAAAGCTGCAACAAATCTTTTTACATATCAGTCAGTTATCTATACAGCCCCATGGTAGTGCTCTGGCAGATACAGAAGTGAATAGGGCTTGTAGACTAGGAGCTGGGATGTGAGTATGGATGACCCTGGCTGGTATGATGAGATATACATTATGCTACAGGAATTCAAAGAGCAGTTGCTTCTATTTGATTGCAGAATTATCAGTGAAGGCCTCAAGAAAAATGTGGTATTTAGGCCGGGAGTGGTGGCTCACACCTGTAATCCCATCACTTTGGGAGACTGAGGCGGCCAGATCACCTGAGGTCAAGAGTTCAAGACCAGCCTTGCCAACATGGTGAAAACCCTTCTCTACTGAAAGTACAAAATTAGCCTGGTATAGTGGTGCATGCCTGTAGTCATAGTTATTCAGGAGGCCGAGGCAGCAGAATTACTTGCATCCAGGAGGGGGAAGTTGCCGTGAGCTGAGATCGCACCACTGCACTCCAGCCTGGGCGACAAGAGCAAAACTCTGTCTCAAAAGGGAAAAAAAAAAAAAAAAAAAAGATGTGGTATTCAACATGGCTAGTATGAATTAAAGGATTTTAGTGATTTGAAAGTGAGAAAGAAAGAGGAAAAGGCAGGCAAGGAATTGCACAGGAGACACAGGACACATCCAGATGGTGGAAAGTGGCTGGTTTAGGCCAGAACATAAAAGAGATAATGGAATGTAAGACTAGAAAAATTGGTTTATGCAAGATCAGCAAGAGCTTTGATCTCTAAACTAAGTAATTTGATCTCTTAAAAATCTACTGAGAAGCTGTTGTTTTAGGACTGAGAATGAGATGAATAGAACCTTCATTATTACAATTAAATTGGCCACTATATATCAGATAGGTTAGCATGCAACATCTGGAGGTGGAGAGATTAAAGTTTATAATAAATTTAGGAGGAATTTATAATAACGTGGGAAAGAGATGAATGATTAAAGAAGGAAATGTTGAGAATAGACAAGAAGGGTTAGATATGAGAATACAGGATGACCATTAACACAATGCTTACTTACGTTTTGTTCTGGTGAGCAATAAGAGAAATAGAGGCCAGGCACAGTAGCTCACACCTGTAATTCCAGCACATAGGGGGGCTGAGGCAGGCAGATCATTGGAGGTTGGGAGTTCAAGACCAGGCTGGCCAGCTGGTGAAACCCCATCTCTTCTAAAAATACAAAAATTAGCTAGGTGTGGTGGCACTTGCCTGTAATCCCAGCCACTTGGGAGACTGAGGCAGAAGAATCGCTTGAACCTGGGAGGCAGAGGTTGCAGTGAGATCATGCCACTGCATTCCAGCCTGGGCAACAGAGCAAGACTCCATCTCAAAAAAATTTTTTTAAAAGAGAGAGAAATAGAAAAGACAAAAGAAGTAACTAATTTGGGGCAGGAAAAAAAATTATTTTAGAATAGAGACATGTCTCCCAGCTACTCAGGAGGCTGAAGCAGGAGGATTGCTTGAGCCCAAGAGTTTGAGGCTGCAGTGAGCTATGATTGCACCACTGCACTCCAGCCTGAATGACAGAGCAAGACCTCATCTCTATATTAAAATTATTTTTTAAAAAGCAAAAAACAGAGACAACGAAGTGGTTGGAAATGTAGGAACAGAACTCAAGGAAGAAAGTAGATAAGTGTCATGAAGAAAGAGTTAAGAATGGCAAAACCAGATCCTTGGACACCCTTTATGTCAGAATTTTTCAGCCTTGGCACTGTCACCATTTTGAGCCAGATAATTCTTTCTGTGAAGAACTGTCTTGTGCATTGTCGGTTGTTTAGCAGTATCGCTGACCTCTTCTCACTAGTTCATAGTAACCACCTCCCAGTTGCGACAATCAAAAATGTCTGCAGACATTGCCAGATGTTCTCAGGGGACTAAAATTGCCTCAGTTGAGAACCATTGCTTTACATGAATAAAGATAGGAACATGCAGTCGTCATTACATACTGCTTCATGGTCAGTTTTTACCTTTATAAATATGGCAATTTTAACATTAAATATTAAACATGAAAGCCAAAGCAATGGTAGTCATCCATGAAAGGCTACTTGCTACCACATGACACTTTTGGTTGGAATTCAAGCAGAAAATGGGAGAAAGTCTCCTTGTCAACAGCTGTGGGTTAACTGCTTCAGTGGTTTTGGTAGTTGTGGTAGCAGTAGTTACTACTAGTGTTCCTACTACTACTACACTATTATTAATGTTAACTAAATGCATGCTGTGTGCTAGGCACTATACTGAGCATTTTATATGGATTATCTCCTTAATCCTCAAAATCCTTGTAAAAATACATTTTTTAGTAAGTCAAGGAATGCCTAGAGAAGGACTAACTTATTCCTGCCTCATGGCTAGCAAACAGTGGAGCTGAGAGTTGAACTAGGAAATCTGTTTCTAAACCTTCTACCCTTAAGTCATTGAAATTAGTACACAATAATTCCAGAAATCAACTTGGAAAAGAAAAGGTAAAGAGATGGCTGCAATAGAGCCCCTAGTGAGTTCGTTGAATTTTCGATTGCAGGGAAACAGTGCAGATCGGTAAGAACACCACAGTAAAAAAATGCTGCAGTCAAAGGATACAAAATTGCAGCTAACTAGGAATAATTTCTAGTCTTCCATAGCACTGCAGTTGACAGGATGGCTGCCGTTAACAATAATATATAGTTTCAAATAACTGGAATTGACTGGAAATCGACACAGGATTTTTTCAGTGCCACTTCACCAGCTAGAGACCTCCACTGCTGGTGGGGCCTCTGCTCAAGTTTCACTTACAACCGCTGGGCTGGCTCTGCCCATGCGACCTGGCAGGTTGTGCTTGGCTCACGCTACCAGCCCTAGTCTCACACCCACTGTGGGCAAGCCAGGCACAGCGTGATGAGGGGTGTATGAGCAAGTGAGTGCAGGGCAGCTACTCCAGGCACCGACTCCATGCAAGGCTGAGGCACAACCAGGCGTACCACAAGCAGCTTCTGACTTAGGTGCCAGAGTTTGGATGAGGGGAGCACGGTGGTGCCTGAAAAATTTGGAGACACCAGCAACTGCAGGGCCCTAAAGTGGGTGTTACAGTGGGCAACCAGAGATTGAGCAAGGTGAAGAAGAGTTTTATTTAGCAACAGAATAGCTCTCAGCGGAGAGGGGACCTGAAGTGTGCAGCCCCTACCCAAAGGCAGGGAATCCCCACATGTAGCTGAGTCTGGGGTTTTTATGGGCTCAGAATGGGGGAGTGCATGTTGATTGGTCCATGGCGGCCTGGAAAAAGCACCATTTTATTGTCTAAGAGGCATCGAGGAAGTTCTCACTCTGGTCGGGGACTTTACTCGAAACTGGCTGCATGGATTCAGGCTTTAGTTTTTCTTTGGTTTGAAGGTGGGGTTTCACTGGGGACCCATCCCTATCTGCCTAGGAATTTGTCTGTCTCCTGCCACTATTAGATGGAGGATATTGAGGCTGGGCATGGTGGCTCACGTCTGTAATCCCAGCACCTTGGGAGGCCAAGGCAGGGAGATCATGAGGTCAGGAGATCAAGACCATCCTGGCTAACACAGTGAAACCCCATCCCCACTGAAAACACAAAAAAATTAGCTGGGTGTGGTGGCAGGTGCGTGTAGTCCCAGCTATTCAGGAGGCTGAGGCAGGAGAATGGCGTGAACCCAGGAAACGGAGCTTGCAGTGAGTCGAGATCGTGCCACTGCACTCCAGCCTGGGCGACACAGCAAGACTCCATCTCAAAAAAAAAAAAAGGTGGAGGATATTGAGTATTCTGAATAGGAAGAAATGATAAATGTTTGAGATGATGGATATGCTGATAACCCTGATCCAATCACTATACATTACAAGTATCACAACATCACTGTGTGCCCCATGAGTATGTATAATTATTATTTATCAGTTTTTAAAAAATAGTACAGTGTAAAAAAAAGTAATGTTGTTTGTTTCATAGCAAAATTACTCTCATACTAAAGAATATAAATATACAAATAGGTGGAGATTCCAATCCAAAAGTAAAAAAGAGAGTCAGACCATGGAGTAAATGAGGACCAAATGGCAGCCTGTGAAAAAAGTACTTGCAAATCATAAGCACAGGACTGCCATTATGACAGTACCATGTAGGTGCCTGATACATTGCATTTTGCAGAACCCTTTGTTATCTTTCATTCCATTTGACCTCTCCAGAACCCTGCAAGTAGACAGTACATTTAACCCCTTCTAACAACTGAAGAACTGAAGCCTAGAACAGTGAGTGGCTATCCCAAAGTGACATAACTTTTCAATGAAAGCAGGACTGGAACTCACCTCACCTTCCTCCAAGTCTGGTGTTCTTTGCACCAGACTGTTCTCCCAGAATATGTACAAAATGGAAAACAGTATTTATCATGTTTCTCTTCCCTCATTAATAGCAACAGAGCAGCTTCATCTTTGAAAATGAGTGTAGTTGTGCTACACTTTAAAATGTGTTATCTATTGAGATAAAATATATTGATGATGCAGTTTATTAAATCATTTTGTTACATATTAAATATGTAAGTAATCTGAATGCAAATGAAGTTATATATGTCTATACTGCTAAGCAAAGTAAAGAACAAGTAATGATAATAATGGAAAAGTTGTCTAATAAAGTGTTGTCTTTTCCCCCAACTCTGTCATATGTATAATGTGTTCTGCTTACTCTCACTGTGGTCAGAATGTATTCTTTTCCTCCAGCAATTAGAAGTGGGCATTGCTCTTCTATTGATGTTCAGTGTAAAAGTGGCATCTTAGAAGACATGGAAGGCTGTTACTTCAATGTTTCTTGATGGAGATAAATCATGAGGTTATATCCATATAATTCTAGATATATTTACCAAAATTAATAGACCTTCAGTGGGGTAATTTGTTCACTTCCAGTTAGTATATTGAGTTGACATTCAGCTTTATCTCATAGGAGGCTGATATATTTTAAGAGAGATTTTTCCATTCATTCATGAAACACTGTATACACTCTACACAGTGCTGTGATCTGTCTTCCCTTTTTTTTTTTTTTTTTTTGAGGTGGAGTCTCGCTCTGTCACCCAGGCTGGAGTACAATGACTCAGTCTTGGCTCACTTGCTCGCTCCACCTCCCAGGTTCACATGATTCTCCTGCCTCAGCCTCCCTAGTAGCTGGGATTACAGGTGTGCACTACCATACCCAGCTAATTTTTTTTGTATTTTTAGTAGAGACGGGGTTTCATCATGTTGGTCAGCTGGTCTCGAACTCCTAACCTCAAGTGATCTGCCTGCCTCAGCCTCCCAAAGTGCTGGGATTGCAGGTGTGAGCCACCGCACCCAGCCAATGCTGTGGTCTTTCTAAAATGCAAAAGCACTTGACAGTTCAGCTAGGGATTTGGCAACTTTGACACATCTCTAATGCAGTTTCAGGTTCTAGGTAAGACTGGAGGGAAAGCCTAAGGCTTAATACCCTTACTAAATAAGATGTCTGTAGAAAATCATTGAAAAGTACATCAGATGATTTAATAATGGAAGGGGAAACATGTTTCTGCACAGGGATAATGGAGTGTTAAAGTGGTTGGAACATTGCTTGTCACAAGAAAAATCTTATTTCTTTACTCATGGTTCTCAAGCATTTGGGTTTTGTGCTTTTGTTATAGCAGTGCATTTCTCTGTAAAGATCAGCAATGATTTCTTAAGAAACTGACTTGCAGATTGTGATATTATGAAATACATATTTGATGTTAGTCCCCATTTCCTAACATACAACTTCTGAAAGACCTAGAATCGCCAAAGGGATGTCTTTTTGTATGCTAATGAGTTGAATGGTGGATGGCAACCCCAAAATAACTTCAGAATGTGGCTGGTCACCAGAATGACCAATACATAATTAGAGGAGTGGGGCTTTTAGCCCCTCCCTACAACCTCCAGGGACGGGTGAGAGTCTGAAGGTTAAAGTAATCACTAGTGGCCAACGGTTTCACCAATCATGCCTACCTAATGAAGCCGTCTTAAAAACCTAAAAGAACTAGGTTCTGAGAGCTTCCTGATAGCTGAACAGGTGGGGAAGTTCCTGGAGGGTGGAGTGCCCAGAGAGGGCATGGAAGCTCTGTGACCCTTCCGTACCTCGCCCTACTCATCCCTTCATCTGTATCCTTTGTAATATCCTCTATAATATCCTCTATAATATCCTCAGTAAACATGTTTCCCAGAGTTCTGCGAGCCACTCCAGCTGTGAATCCAAAGAGTAGGTGGTGTGAGTCCCAACTTGAAGCTGGTCAGGCAGAAATACTGGAGGTCCAAATAACGTGGGGGACTGGTGTCTAGGATAATTTGGGGAACTGAGCCCTCAACGTGTGGAATTAGAGGACAGCCAGGTGATATCCACTGCAGAAATGATTGCTTGTTTATAGCGGGGAAAAATCCCCCACATGTAGTCACAGAAGTCTTATGTCTGTTGATTCTTGTGTGAGAGCATAAGGGAGAAAACCAGTGCTCGTTTTTTCACTCAGACAGATCTACAGTATCCTTAGAGGAACAAAGAAGGAAAAACGCATTTTAAAGTATACAGATATCCTGTATACAGTATGTAGGAATCTGAGTCAGTATCTCAAACAGAAAATAGAGAGGTCGGTGATAAGAACTCTGTACAAACCTGAGAGCTCAAAATTTCAAATTCATTGTTTTGATTTCTTTTTCTTGTGTAATAATCTAAAATTATAGAAGGGAAAGACAATAATTTAAAGAAATGCGTATTGTTTTTGGTAGTGAGATGTGTGCTGTTTTTGTTTGGAAAGAGTGAGTGAAACAAAGGATCGCTAATAAGCTCTCCTTTTCTGTTTAGCTTAGGCACCCCTGCTTCTCAGTTAGCATGTGGCTGCTGTTGTAATCCTTTGCTTCCCTTCTAATTGATACGTAAGCTTGAGTTGATGATGGATTGTCACTTTAAGGATCAATGGAATTCTCCTCTCATTTCAATATCTTTTCTTAATTGTTCCCAAAAGAATCTTCTTCCCTTAAAATCTGCAAAACATGTCTTTATACTTATACTGTTTATGTGTTACCGTCAGAAAAGCTTTCTTTCTGACTTGTATTCTATCTCCCAAATGACTGTAAGCTCTTTGAGGGTAGGAACTAGTTTTATAATTCTTTATATTTCCAAAGGCTTCCACAGTACTTGAAATTATTACTCTCTGAAATTATGATGATGAAATGGTAAAAGATACCAGAATCGACAGCAAGGAAAGCATACCAGATTCATATTTTCTTCTTCAACGCACAGGAGTTTCCTTTGCTTCAAAATAAAAGTGGAACAGGAGATTGGAATAATTTTTGTGCAACACAACAAAATCCTGAAGTTATTTATTTCCCTAGTTCAGTTAGAATGCTTTGTTTTACATTTAACAAATGAGTGGACTAAGATGGTCTAATTCAAAGTTTTCTTCATTTAACAGGATGGAAACTTCTCTGTCAGTACTATATTGGAAAAACCTCAAAATATGATGGTGGTTGGACAGTCAGCATTTGCAGACTTTGGTAAGATTTGGTTAAAAAAAAAAAAAAAAAAAAAAATGGCTTTTGCCTTTCCAATTCTCTCCCTCTTTTTGATCTATTTATATTAATTCCCCATAGCAGGAAATAACTATTATAGCTTCAAAAGATGCCTATTCTATAATAGTACGGTACATGACATGTCAATTCCTTAATGAAATAAGGAGAAATTTATGATGTATTTAAAAAATAGTTTAATACTGTTTGCAGAAGTAATATGCAAAACAAGAAAATCTACTGAGACTTTTTCTAAAGAATACCAGGTATTAGTTACCATAAATTCTTCATGTACATCCAACATACGGAACAAATAGAAGTGAAGGAGTTAATCTGACCTCTTAAAACCAGTACTAAAAGCCATTTTTATTTACAACTTAATTTTAAAGCAGAGTAATATCTATTATGAATTACCCAAAAGAGGACATATGAATTTCTGTTTTCCGTAAGATTCTGCACAATTAAGTTCACATTGGTCAGGAACTTCCAAAGCACGTGTGGCTCTTTTTATCATTTGTCAAAGTAATTATATTAGATGGGAAAGTGGTCTGGGTGACCCCTACCTAAAAGCTGTTCAGTGCTTGTTCCCGTCCCGCCGATCCTTCATTATGCCAGTAAACACCGTAGGCTTTCCTCAACATGTAGATGAGACATCACCATGTTCAGATACCTCAGTTTCCTCATATATAATGTGGAAATGACAATAATATCCACCTCTAAAGGCTATTATGAACAGCACAATGTAAATAAAGCACAGTGACAGGCTTATAGCAAGAGCACAGGAAGTTAGAGTTTGAGCTGGATACAGTGGCTCTTGCCTGTAGCCCGAGCTACTTGGTAGGACTCTTTGAGCTCAGGAGTTCAAGACTATCCCGGGCAACCTAGTGGAACGTCATCTCAAATTGTAGTTTGAGTCTATTCATTGGACTTACCTGTTTTTTGTTCTTGTTGCCTCTGCTGCTCTTTATACAGCTGACTAAAACAACTCACTGTTCAGTGTCATATGGATGTGTCCTGACACGGCTACATCAGGAGTTTTGATAATGTCATATCATGGAAATTTTAACCTGAATCTTTATATTGAATATTATGTTAATTTTGAGTAAATTTCTATTGCTTTTACAGCTTTTAATGCCAATAGTCAAGTGGTAGAGCACATGACATTATTTTTTCGAATTTGCTGACTAATTTGATTAGCTAGATTAATAACAGCTCTCTCTGCAAGTCTCTCTTTAGGAAAAAAGTATATATGTACTATATAATTCTCAGGGAGTGCAGAGATGTCTCTGACCCCCTTAACTCCTGGTTAAAAAAACTCCAAATTAAAGTTATATCTTTTGTGATCGTGTGTTTTATATCATAACATGCCTTACTTTTAACAAAATTATCAGTAGCCTTGAGGATTTTTTACATTTTGATAAACATAAACATTTACACGTTAGTGTTTTTAAGATATGCAGATTATAAGACACAGTCAGATTAAGAAACATAACTATTGCTCCCTGTTTCTATTAGTTTTCGGTAGTTTATCAGTAAACTTTTTTTAATGTATTAGTACACTTTTAATAAATATCACACATTGGCATTTTAGTTGAATATTGGCAAAAAAGACTGCTGGGTTCAAAAATATGAATATTAACATATCGAAAATATGCATTCTTCCTGTGAAAAGTGTACATTTGAATGCGTTTGTGAATTGCATCCAGCCCTCTGTCTTCCTTTCCACCTACTTCATTTGAACCAAAACAAGGGAAGTGACTGACAGCCAGGAAGTCAGCATGATTCCAGAAATTTACCATTCAGTTGATAAAGAGTGCACATGCTTAAATAAATGATAAGCCGGGCGCGGTGGCTCAAGCCTGTAATCCCAGCACTTTGGGAGGCCGAGACGGGCGGATCACGAGGTCAGGAGATCGAGACCATCCTGGCGAACATGGTGAAACCCCGTCTCTACTAAAAAATACAAAAAACTAGCCGGGCGAGGTGGCGGGCGCCTGTAGTCCCAGCTACTCGGGAGGCTGAGGCAGGAGAATGGCGTGAACCCGGGAGGCGGAGCTTGCAGTGAGCTGAGATCCGGCCACTGCACGCCAGCCCGGGCGACAGAGCGAGACTCCGTCTCAAAAAAAAATAAAAATAAAAATAAATGATATACGTGACAAGAAGTCTGTACCAAAGAGAAGTGTTTAAAGGCTCCCAGCTCACTTGTCTAAAAAAAAGAGAGAAGACTAGAAAGAAACACAGCCAAAGGGTAATAATGGTTTTGTTAAAGTAGCAAAATAGGTTATCTTATTCCCTATTTTCCAAATTTTGTTATGTGGCTAGAATAATATGTTAATTTAATAGTGAAAAAGTAAATTGTAGAGAAGTAGTAGTCAACAATGGCAAGAAAGAAACCAAAGTATATACTAACTGCTGAGTAAAAAAAGTGTTCGAATTTTTATCTTAGAACTTTTGAGTTCATGTAAAATTGATACTATTTTTTGAGTGGCGTGAACGACTCATTTAGAAAAGGTCATGTATGGCTTGGTGTGGTGGTTTGTACCTGTAGTCTCAGCTTCTCGGACTGAGGCAGGAGAATTGCTTGAGCACAGGAGGTCAAGGCTGCAGTGAGCTGTGGTCGAGCCACTGCACTCTAGCGTAGGCAACACAAGTGAGACCTCATCTCTAAAAAAATTTTTTTTGAAGAATGAAAGAAGAGGTTATGTAGTTTCACAGGGTCTTTAACACCAAATAAAATGCAAAAGTTAGACCGCTGAGAAAAACATTGAATTTCTATTATGCTTTAAATATTGTGCTGAATACTATATAAGAAAACTGATTTTAAAGGTAAAGTCCTTGCCTTTAGGAATTTTACAGGCCTGGTGCAGTGGCTCACACCTGTAATCCCAACACTTTGGGAGGCTGAGGCGGGAGGATCACTTGAGCTCAGGAGTTTGAGACCAGCCTGGGCAACATGATGAAACCCCGTCTCTACCAAAAATACAAAAAAATTAGCTGGGCATGATGGCACAAGCCTGTGATCCTAGCTATTCAGGAGACTGATGTGAGAGGATCACTTGAACCTGGGAGGCAGAGATTGCAGTGAACAGTGATCGTGCCACTGCACTCCAACCTAGGAAGGAAGGAAAGGAGGGAGGGAAGGAGGGAAGGAGGGAGGGTCCATTGGGGAAGACAGAATATGAATATGTTAAAAAAAAAAAATACAAGAGTAAAGCAACAAGCTACCACGATATAAGAGAAACCAAACTGCATTTCATTGTTGATTATGAAATTAATGCCATGGAAAAAGTGCTAAGTCTTGCAGCAACATAGATCATCTTAAGCTGAGAAAGGGTACAAAAGTCTCATGGAAGTGGTGAGATTTTGTACTGGACTTTGAAACAAATCTAAGGTTTGCTTAAAATATGTGGAGATATAAAAATGGTTTGGTTAGTGACTAGTGAATAAATCACTTTGGGTTGAATCGACAGTTTCTGTAAAAATATAGAAGCATAATAAATGGCCTGGGAACCCATTGGATTACCAAATGAGTAACAGATGAACAAATGTTGATTTTATTCTGTAGAAGTGATGGGAAGTAGTGGAACAATTTTGAACATCTGTTAATACCTTTTTTATTAACTTCAGAGAGTAAAGTTGAACAAAATCTTCTGGTCTGGTGGGATATGCATAATGTAATGCTTCTTGAGCATGCAGTAGGAGTTCAGAGGAAGATTATTAGAACCTCTGAGGTGCCTGAGATTTTGATGTTAACAGAGAAGCAGATTTAAACAATCTTGAAATACAGTATTTTCTAAAGGTGGAAACCACTCAGGAGACAGGTCAGGGCATGAGATGGTGCGAGCCGGAGCTGAACTACATCAGTATGTGGAGGGAATCAGTAAATTTCTAATTGGTTTGACACTAGAGAGAGTAAAAAGTAAAAAACTGACTCTGAATAACCCAAAGAAGGGCAATACCATTCACAAAGATAGGTGAATCAGGAGAGAGAGCTGAATTAGGTACTGAAACACTTTAAATTTATCACATTAATCGTGCTGTAAAGACAACAAAACCATCACATTTAGCAGACCTAAGCTGAGGGAAAAAGCCAAGGCAGTTGTGAGAGCCCTTTAAGAGGGAAGAGGTCAAGACTGAGATGAGCCCTCCAAAGAAGAAGGTGTAAAATGGAGGTGGACAGAGGGCTAAGGAGGGAGAAAAATGGATGCTAAAAGGTGGTCAGAAACCATCGGCATGTATTAAAATATAATGCGAAAGAAGACCAAAAAAAGACCTTTCGATTTTCATTTTAGCAGTGTATTAGTGGCCTAAAAGTTATCATTTGCAGAATTCTTACAGCAGTCCCTGAGTCATAGAAATTACCCAATAAATACTTGCTGCTACTGGTAAGTGTCAGATGAGGTTCTGGGCTCTAGTCTCATATTTGGAACATCTGCAACCCATAAATGTCTGTCAGCTAAGAAATCATCAAGGAAGGTGTATCTTCTGGAAGACATGTTTTCTGTCTTGCCCTACTATATCATCCTTTTAAACTGTATGTTAATCTTGAGTCTCTTTCTACGTAGGCTCTGAATATCAAAATCTAGAGTTCCTATAAATAAGGTGTTATCTCTTATTAAATTATATAGGACAAAAAGTCAATAGAAATTAGACTTACAGAAAATGGGTATCAATTTTGTATGTAATACTAGATGTAGTGGAAATCAATAAAAGCTATAAAACTGAAGGAAAAACAGAAACCTTATACAGAATGTCATCATTTTTTATAGATTGAATTATTGTAAATGTCATATAAATTTATTTATAAATTATACATATCTCATGCTAACTGCTGTGTATCACATCTTCAGAAGGAGATCACACTTTCTTCTTCAAGTAAAGGGAGAATACTGGGCATGATGAATTGGGACTTGGAATTGTCAGTCAGATCTAGATAATCCTATAAAAAATAAAGGAGCTAATGAAAATGGAAAACTGTCATTCGTGAAAGTTATAAACATACTGGAAAATCTTGAACAACTTAAAGATAGTCTCATTGATGGTTAACCCCAAATATGATTCAATTGAGTACACCCAGTACCTAGCATAGTAATCAATGACATTTAGTAAAGGAGAAAGGTAGGGACACCCCACATTAAAGTTGTTTTGTGAAGTCTTATAGTATTTGGTAAAGATTCAGATGTTAATTCTAAATTAACCATCGTAGAGCTGATTTCAAAGCATTTATAGCAGTTAGACTCCCTTTGTTTTATGGCTAGGTGTATTCAGTAACCATCTGACAAATTAAAATTGTTTTTTGTTCATGTTTGATCTGGAAAGTAAATCGGATGAGCCGTGTATGGAAATGTAAATTTTATATTTAGTTTGAATGCTAATTGGTAATTGAATGTTCATATTCTCTCTCACAAAAGAATTTTAAAAGTCAAATGCCTTCAAATAGGTGACGATTATATTACAAAAGAAGCTAGAAAGCAGAAAATTCTGGGTGCTGTGCTTTCTGTACTTGGTCTTATTATGTAAGTCATTTAAGATTGGCTTTTGGTCCACAGTCTTACATTAATGGCACACTTTGTGTGTGTGTGTGTTTGTTTCTTATAGTTGAAAATTGGCTGCTCTTTTGTTAAGTAGCCCCTTTTTCATTAAAAAGGGACATTGAACACTAGTCAAAAATCAATAAAGCAGAAAAGTGTTTGAAGTTGCAGATATTCTTTCTTAAATGTACTACTATTCCATAGCACTATCCTTACTAGTCAGAAATTATCAAGTAAATACAAATATAGAGTACTTTAATATGTGTAATATGGGCAAATTAGACATAAGTGCTGCATTGTAATACTTTCATTTTCTTTGAATTGTATGGTACATACACAGGATTCAATCAAATAGTTCAGTCTGTTTATTCTTTAAAATTGTGGAGCAATTCATTTTTCTTCCGTTTAGTTTCCTTTCTGTTTTATAATGAAATATTTCTATTGTGTACAAGGCATTGGTTAATGAATTCAAAAAATAGTTTTAGAGTTCTTACTCTTTGGACTGGCTGTGTATTCGGTGCTTGGCATATAGCCAAGCCTCAAGCATACAAAAACCCTGTTCTCATGAAGTTTAAATTCTATTGAGGGAAGAAAGACAAAAATAATTAAATTAATAAGGAATTGTAAGAAAGTGGTAAGAGCTCTGAGGGAATTAAACAAAGGGCTATCATAGGAAATGAGAAGGGCTATTTTAAGTAGCTCATTGGAGGTTACATCTGATCTGAGACTTGAATGAAGTTGTAGAAGGTTTTTGGGGAAAATGCTCCATGCAGAAGGAACACATAAGTGAAGATTCTAAGGCAAAAATAAGCTTGATGTTCAAGGAACAAAAAGAGGGCTGGCAAGGCCGGGCACGGTGAGTCACACCTGTAATCCCAGTACCTGGGAGGCCGAGGCAGGCGGATCACGAGGTCAGGAGATCGAGACCACAGTGAAATCCCGTCTCTACTAAAAATACAAAAAATTACCCGGGCGTGGTGGCACACGCCTGTAGTCCCAGCTGCCAGGGAGGCTGAGGCAGGAGAATGGTGTGAACCCAGGAGGCGGAGCTTGCAGTGAGCCGAGATCGCGCCACTGCACTCCAGCCTGGGTGACAAAGTGAGACTCCGTCTCAAAAAAATAAAAAATAAAAATAAAAAGGCTGGCACTTGGCCAGGTCTTGTAGTGCTTTGTAGACAAAGGTAACAAGGAGTTTGGATTTTATTCTACATGTGATTGGAAACTTCAAGGAGACTAGTTAAGAGGGAAAAACTATGGTGACTTGGACCAGGGAAACCACCAGGAAATGGATAGAAGTAGTCTTATTTAGGACATACTGGAGACAAAGTTAACAGGAAATGCTGGTGGATTAGATGTTGGTGGGAAGAGAAAAAGAAGAATGATTTCTAGATATTTGGTTTGAACAACTCAGCGCCATTTGATGAGGTAGGAAAGGAGTAGGAAGAGGAACTCCGGAGTTCTGTTAATTGATAGTTCTGTTTGGGACATGTTAAGTTTGAGATGTCTATTAGAAGACAAAACGAAATACATATAGGAGATACAAGCTCTGGAGAGACACAGAGTTGGATATTAGCATGTCCTTGTTTAACTGCCATTTAGAAGACAAATAATGGATAAATGAAGGAGTGCGTGTCCAAAGCGTCCTGCCTTTCTTTCTAACATTATAAATGCACCTGTGCTCCAGTCACACTGCCTTCTTGGTGTTCTGCAAATTGTCCCTCCTGAGGCCTTTGCCCTTGCTTATCCCTCTGCATGATATTCCTCATGACTCAACCCCATACCACCTTCTGGTTTTGCCACATCACTGTCTCCTGGAGGCTTTCCCTGACCACACTATGTAAAACTGTAAACCCTACCCCCAGCACTTCTGCCGCACTTTCCTGCTTTGTTTTTCTCCATTACAGACTGTTGCTCACTTGGTGTTCATTCCACTCATGTGCCCTCACCAGAACTCCATTGGTGTGTTTTGTCCACCATTGTCTCTCTCAAGCCTATAGCAGTGCCAGTCACATTATAAATACTAATGAATAATTTTAAATGAATTATTTAATTAAATGAAAAATATTCAATTGGATATTAACTATTCAGTATCAACATTGAAAATTTTAAAATATTATAAATGGTTTTTAAGAATTGAGCTCAAGTTTAGGATGTCTTAAGACCTTCAACTATAATCCTAAACCAAAACTTCTGAGTCATTCGTATGATAAAGAGTAACATATCATTACTTTTACTTATTTTGATTAAAGTTAAGTGATTAAAAATTGTTCTGAATCTAAAATGCATGGGTGCTGATTTCAGTAGGAGACATCCTGGATCCTTATACATTGTTAATTCTTAGTCTTCCTATTTACATTTTCTAATTCATAAATTCTGACCAGTAGATAACAACCTACATTATCTACAGTATTTACTATTATTTAGCATTTAAATAGACAACTGTATTTGCACAGCTTCTTAATATCCTTTTTTTTATAGTGCCACTTCTGTTTCCATGTATTTGAAGTCATCATAACCAGTTTAAGCAGTTCTCCCTCTAACCTGTAGGACCTTTGTCTCCCTCAGCCTGCTCTGCCCCTATCCCATCAAAAAAAGAAAATGCTATTAGAAATTTTTGGTAAAACAAATATTTTATGTGCACTCATTGCCATAAAGCACCCAAAGTGGTGAGGTGTTCTTAGAGTACTCTTCTAATATTTGCAATACTCTTTCAAACAAATAATGAACCCAGTTCATTAGTAGTTCCTTTTCATTCCATATCTGTGATGATTGCAGTGCAATAGTTACCACAGCAAAAGTGATTAGTTCCTGGGTTTCTACTTTGTAGCAGACTTCTCTGAGACATCTATCTTGGTGAGACATGGATGCCAGATGTGATTCTGATAAATATTTTGAATGCATTTTGATTGGAAATTATAATTTATGTAAAAATTATAAAATGGCTGCTTCATAGTCTTGACTTTATACATATTCAACATCTAAAGCAGACTAGGCTATATTAGTTTCTTTTAAGGTATACAAATATGAGGAAAAACTAGGACTCTATATCCCTGAAGCCATTTTGTACAGGTTTGAATATAATAAATTCTTGCCTTTCTAGGTAAGAGTGTTTTTTTCCTAAATATATCTCTGACATATTGTATTCTCAAGACTGTACTGCGCATTTAACTTTTTTCAGTTTTGTTTTTTTTTTTTTTGAGACGGAGTCTTGCTCTGTGGCTCAGGCTGGAGTGCAATGGCATGATCTCGGCTCACTGAAAGCTCCGCCTCCCGTGTTCATGCCATTCTCTTGCCTCAGCCTCCCAAGTAGCTGAGACTACAGGTGCCCGCCACCACACCCGGCTAATTTTTTTGTATTTTTAGTAGGGTCGGGGTTTCATCGTGTTAGCCAGGATGGTGTCGATCTCCTGATCTTGTGATCCACCCACCTCTGCCTCCCAAAGTGCTGTGATTACAGACGTGAGCCACTGCACCCGGCCGCATTTAATTTTTTTTATGATGCATGGTATTTTGAATGTATACTTGGCCTTTTCAATATTAAATTTAACGTACTTAAAAATGCTATGGGATAATGTTGTATTTTACATTATTATATTGATATTTTGTAATTTAATAGATGGTATGTTTAATACTTTCTAATATAACCCACAAATTAATTGGAATATTTGTCACTCTAAGCCTACCCTAGTTAGTATAATTGATCTATGATAAATGGAGCACCCCATTAAACTGTTCTGTTAACTATGCATAGCTCTTCGTTTTTTTATTGCAACAGTACTATGAAAGTGATTATTGCAGACAACTTGGCTATTGTTAGACCTTACAGATACATATACCTAGGAAGGACCAAAAGGTGGTGAGATTTATTTCTCTGTAGCACATTACACCTGAGAGGAATTCCCTGCCATGAGTCAGAGTGGCATAGAAGCTCATTATGAAGAGCCTAGTGCCATGCCTAAGCAGAAAATATCCTGCCCTATTTTCAAACACATCTGACTTCCATTTCAACCCTGTATTTTCCCCTCTGCAACTCCACATTTTCACTCTGTGTAAATGCCCCATTCATTGATAAGCAAAGTCATAATTGTGCTTCTTGGATGTAGGCACGCACACAGCTTTTCTGTGCTTAACCTTAACCCATTGAAGAGCTGAAAAATGGATTGATGGGTTGAATGGATGGTGGAAAATGCGTGGTGGATGATGGATGGATAGTGACTGAATGGGTGAAAGTACCCTTTACTACTTATCACTTATTCACAGCAATCCGTTCCCTTTGCCTCTCTCACAAAGCAATCCTGTTTTCCTGTTCTGTTCCCCAGTAGCAAGACAGTTCCCTTTTAGTCCTTGTTACACACAGACAAGTGGACATTCTGTGTATTTAAGTAGCCCCTGCCTGTCATCACATCACCCTCTGTAACTAATGTATGTTGAATTTAATCAAGAGAAAGCTTTCAAGTTTTTGTTAATCAGTGACATTGAAAGGATTTACAAGTTTTGTGTATTGCAGATGTCTCTTTGCTTCTGTTTCATAATGCTTAAAAATAGTTATTTTTGGCAGAAACTATTTTATAGGGAATATTTTACATTTATCTCGAGTAATCTTTCCAAACCTTTCTGAGGTGAACAATATTATTCAGCCACATTATAGAGTGTGGTTATAGGAGTTCAGAGAGGTTAAGAAACAAGAAACTTGACCAAGGGCACATAGCTAGGGAGGAAGTGGCAGAGCCGGGACATGATCCTTGGCTCTGTCTCACAAGCTGCATCCTTAAACACTATCCACTCCTTCTTCATCTGCATTAGTTTACATTTTAAAATATGTTATCATGTTCAATAATGGTCACCAACAGTGTGACCCACTAGAATATGCTGTTTGCCTTTAGAACCATGTATTTTGATAGTGAATCTTCTCCATCTGCTCCCTGTTTTTCACGTATTATTTTTAGAACTTTTATACTCTTTGACCACTCTCCCAAGTCATCCATCTCAAAAATATGATTATAAGTATCTGTAATTGTAGAATATATAGTGTTTATGGATTCCAGAAAAAAAAACCCAACAGTGGTGATTTTGATATAAAATTCATTTAAAATTGATTTCTGTTGGAATAAAACAGGCTTTCAGAATATAAATTTTTGCAGGTTTTTGTAAATTTTTAGTTGACATGTAATAATTATACATATTTGTGGGATACAATGTGATGTTTCAATACATGTATACATTGTATAATGATCAAGTCAGAGTAATTAGCAAATCTATCACCTCAAACTTCATTTCTTTGTGGTGAGAACTTTCAAAATAATCTCTTTTAGCTATTATGAAATAAAACAATACATCACAGTTAACTATAGTCACCTACTTTGCAATAGAACACCAGAAAGTATTCAGCCAATCTTAACTGTAGCTTTGTGCCCTTTGACCAGACTCTATCCATATCCTCTCCCCAGCCTCTGATAATCACTATTCTCTCTAATTCTATAAGATCTACTTTTGTAGATTCCACATATGAGTGAATTCATACGGTATTTGTTTTCTGTGTCTGGCTTATTTCACTTGACATAATGACCTCCAGGTTCATCCATGTTGTCATAAATTACAGGACTACATTCCTTTTCATGTCCGAACGATAAACCATTGTATGTATATACATACCACATTTTTTTTTTAATCCATTCATACATTTGATGGACTCTGGTTGTTTCCTTTTTGGCTATTGTGAATAGTGCTATAATAAACATAGGGATGTAGATATCTCTTGAAATACTGATTTCATTTCCTTTAGCTATATACCCAGTAGTAGGATTGCTGAATCATATGATAGTTCTATTTGTAATTATTTTTGAGGAAACTCCATACTGTTTTACATAATGGCTGTACTAATTTACATTCCCACCAACAATATGTCAGGGTTCCCTATTCTCCAGTTCTTCACCAACACTTGTTATAGTTTTTCATAATAGCCGTTCTAGCTAGAGTGAGGTGATGTCGCATTGTGATTTTGATTTGCATTTTCTGATGATTCATGATGTCGAGCATTTTTTCATGTACTTATTGTCCATTTCTGTGTTGTCTTTTGAGAAATGTCCATTCAAGTCTTTTGCCCATTTTTTAATCAGAATTTTTTTTGCCATTGAATTGTTTGGGTTCCTTATGAATTCTGATATTAACACTTTGTCAGATGTGTAGATCGCAAATATCTTTTTCCATTTTTTAGGTTGTCTCATCACTCTTACTTCTTTGCTGTGCAGAAGCTTTTTAGTTTGCTGTAATCCTGTAATCTCATTTGCCTACTTTTGCTTTTGTTGCCTGTGCTTTTGAGATCTTATTTTTAAAAATCCTTGGTGAGACCAGTGTCATGAAGTATTTCCCCTATGTATTTTTTTAGTAGTTACAGAGTTCTGAGTCCTACCTTTAAGTCTTTAATCCATTTTGAATTGATTTTTTTTAATATGATGAGAAATGGGGGTTGACTTTCATTCTTCTGCATGTAGAAATCCAATTTTCCCAACACCATTTATTGAAGAAACTGTCCTTTCCCCAGTGTGTGTTCTTGGTACCTTTGTGAAAAATCAGTTGGCTGTAGATGCATGGATTTATTTCTGTATTCATATTCTGTTCTGTTGGTCTATGTTTCTGTTTTTGTGCCAGTATCATGCTGTATTGATTACCAAAGCTTTGTAGGATGTTTTAAAGTCAGGTATTCTGGTGCCCCCAGCTTTATTCTTTTTGCTTAAGATTCCGTTGGCTATTCAAAGTCTGTTGTTGTTCTGCACAAACTTTAGAATTTCTTTCCCTACTATTGTGAAGAATGTCATTGGTATTTTGATAGGGATTGCAGTGAATCTGTAGATTGCTTTGGGTAGTGTGGTCATTTTAAGATTCCTTTGGCTATTCAAAGTCTGTTGTTGTTCCACACAAACTTTAGGATTTCTTTCCCTACTATTGTAAAGAATGGCATTGGTATTTTGATAGGGATTGCAGTGAATCTGTAGATTGCTTTGGGTAGTGTGGTCATTTTAACCATATTCCTTCGGTTACATTTATGAATTCTTCCAATTCATGAACACAGGGTATCTTTTCATTATTTGTATCCGATTCAGTTTCTTTCATCAATTTTATAGTTTTGTTATAAAGATCTTTCACCTCCTTAGGTTTATTCTCAGTATCTTATTTGTAACTATTGTAAGTGGGAATTTTTTTTCTTGATTTCTTTTTCAGATAGTTTATTATTGTGTATAGAAATGCTACTGATTTTTGCATGTTGATTTGTATCCTGCACCTTTACTGAATTCATTTATTAGTTCTAAAAGGTTTTTTTTTTTGGTGGAGTCTAGGGTTGTATAAGACCATGTCATCTGCAAACAAGAATGGTTTGACTGCCTCCTTTCCAATTTGAATGTCTTTTAATATCTGTCTTTCACCCAATTGCTCTGGCTAAGATTTCCAGTATTTTCTTTTAATAGAAGTGGTGAAACTGGGCATCTTTGTCTTCTTCCACATCTTAGAGGAAAAGCTTTCTTTCAACTTTTTCCTTTTCAATCATGATGTTAGCTGTAGGTTCATCATATATGGTTTTTATTATGTTGAGGTACATACCTGCTATGCCTAATTTGTTGAAAGGTTTTATCACAAAGGGATACTGAATTCTGTCAAATGTTTTTTCTTCATCTATTGAATGACCATATGGTTTTTGTCCTTCGTTCTGTTAATATTGTCAGTCTCATTCATTGATTTGTGTGTATTGAACCATTCTTATGCCTCTGGGATAAATCCCAGTTGATCGTGGTGATTCTTTAATGTGTTGTTGAATTTGGTTTACCAGTGTTTTGTTGAGGAATTTTTGATCTATGTTTATCAGCGACATTGGCCTGTTGTTTTGTTGTCGTCGTTGTGTCCTTGGCTGGTTTTGGTATCAGAGTAATTTTGTTCTTGTAGAATAGGTTTGTAAGAATTCCCTCCTCTCCACTTTTCTGAAATACTCTGAGAAGAATTGGTGTTAGTTATTCTTTACATGGATTGGTAGAATTCAGCAGTGAAGCCATCAAGTCCTGGGCTTTCCTTTGATGGGATACTTTTTATTATTGATTCAATCTCATTACTCATTATTGGCCTGTTCAAATTTTCTGTGATATTTCTTCATGAGTCAATCTTGTTAGGTTGTGTTTATCCAGGAATTTATCAGTGTCTTCTAGATTTTCCAGTTCGTTGGCGTATAGTTGTTCATAATAATCTCTTATGATTCTTTGTATTTCAGTAGTATCAGTTATAATGCCTGCTTCTTCTCTGATTTTAAGTATTCTCTTTTTTTCTTAGTCTAGCTAACAGTTTGTAGATTTTGCATATCTTTTCAAAAAACCAACTCTTCCCTTTATTGATCTTTTGTCTTTTCTGATATACGTGTTTATTGCAGTAGACATCCGTCTGACTACTGCTTCTGCTATAACCCATGGGTTTTGGTATGTTGTATTTCCATTTTCATTTGTCTCTAGAAATGTTTTAACTACTTCATTAACCATTAGTTCTTCAGGAGCATTTTGTTTAATTCCCATGTATTTATATGATTTTCCAAGTTCCTCCTATATCGATGTGTATTTTTATACAGTTGTGGTTGGAAACAATACTTGATACAATCTCAGTTTTTTTTAATTTATTAAGACTGGTTTTGCGGCCTACCATATGGAGGAGGAATTCTTCCAAACCCATTCTGTAAGATCAGAATTACTCTGATATCGAAACCAATGGTGCACATCTTGGAGAATGTTCCATGTATACCAGCAAAGTATGTGTATTCTGCTGCTGTTGGATGGAAAGTTCTGTATATATCTGTTAGGTCTGTTTTGTTCTAAGTGAAATTCAATTCTGGCATTTCCTTATTAATATTGAAAGTGGAGTACCGAAGTCTCCTAGTAGTATTGTATTACTATTTATTTCTCCCTTTGTGTCCATTAATATTTGCTCTGTATATTTAGGTGCTCCGATGTTGGGTGCATATATGGTCATATTCCACATTGCGCCATTTTGGTCAACCATGGACCACATATACAGTGGTGGTCCCATGAAATTATGGTACCATTTTTTTACTGTACCTTTTCTATGTTTGCATATCTTTAGACACACAAATACTCATCATGATGTTACAATTGCCTACAACAACCTCGTTCAACCTGCAGCCTGTGGGCTGCGTGTGGCCCAGGACAGCTTTAAATGCAGCCCAACACAAATTTATACACTTTCTTAAAACATGAGTTTTTTGGCTGGGCACAGTGGCTGACACCTGTAATCCCAGCACTTTGGGAGGCCAAGGTGGGCGGATCTCTTGAGGTCAGGAGTTCCAGACCAGCCTGGCCAACATGGCCAGCCTGGCCAACATGGCCAGCATGGCCAACCCCTTCTCTACTAAAAATACAAAATAGCCAGGTGGTGCACACCTGTAATCCAGCTACTCAGGAGGCTGAGGCAGGAGAATTGCTTGAACCCAGGAGGCGGAGGTTGCAGTGAGCTGAGATGGTGCCACTGCACTCCAGCCTGGGCGACAGAGTGAAACACTGTAAAAAAAAAAAAAAAAAAAAAAATGAGTTTTTTTGCAATTTTGTTTTCTTTTTCAGCTCATCAGCTATCACTAGTGTTAGTGTATTTCATGTGTGGCCCAAGACCGTTCTTCTTCTTCCAATGTGGCCCAGGGAAACCAAAAGATTGGACACCTCTGAGTTAGATGACTTGCTAGTTCCTTTTTTGTCCTACCTTACCTACTGTTTTAGCCCTTGCTAAACACTATAGTAATTATTTGTTTACTTCTTTTTTCCCCCACTTACCTGTGAGTTCCTTGAAGACAGAGACCATAAACTTTCATATTTCTATTTCCAGTGTTTAGAATAGTGGCTGGCTAAGTGTCCGTCAGCAGATGAATGGATAAAGAAAATGACACAATGGAGTACTATTCAGCCATAAAAAAGAATGAGATCCTGTCATTTGCAACAGCATGGACGGCACTGGAAGTCATTATGTTGAGTGAAATAAGCCAAGCACAGAAAGACAAACATCCCATGTTCTCACTTATATGTGGGATCTAAAACTGAAAACTATTGAAATGCACATAGACAGTAGAAGGATGGTTATCGGAGGCTGAGAAGGGTAATGAGGGGTGTGGGGGAGGTGGGGATGGTTAATGGTTAATGCCTGCACCAAATATCTCAGGTAACCCCTTAATATGTACACCTATGTACCCACAAACATTAAAACTTAAATAAAATAAAAATAGAATAGTGGATGACACATAGTAACCCTTAATAAATGTTTACTGAATAATTCCTTTGGAAAAAACTCTGCATAAATAAAGTATTTTAAGTTTATAACAGTTTTATTGTAAAATTTGCATATCATAAAAGTCTCCCATTTTAAGTGGAGAGTTCAGTGAGTTTTAATAAACTATGAGACAGTTGTATAACCATAACAACAATCTCAGTTTTGGAATACTTCCATTAACCCAAAAAGTTCCCTCCTGCCCACATATAGTCAGTCTCCACTCCTACCACAGTCCCAGATGACTACTAATCTACTTTTTTAAAAATTTGATTAAAATAATGTACAACATAAAATTTGCCATTTTAACCATTTTTAAGTGTATTAATTCAGTGGCATTAATTACATTCACACCGTTGTGCAACATTAACCACTATGTATTTTCATAACTTTTTCTGTCCCTCTAAGTAGAAACTCAGTAACCATTAAGCAATAATTCCTCATTCTGATAACCTCTAATCTACTTTCTGTCTCAATGAATTTGCCTATTCTAGGTATTTCATATAAGTGGAATCCTGCAATATTTGCCCTTTTGTGTTTGACTAATTTCACCTAGCATAATGTTTTTGCGGTTCATCCATGTTCTACCTGGTATCAGAACTTCATTTCCGTTTTGATTATCTGTTTATGTGTTGATGAACTCATGGGTTGTTTTTACCTTTTACCTATTGTGAATAATGCTGCAGTCTATGTGAATCCCTGCTTTCACTTATTTTTAGTAGGAGGGAAATTGCTGGGATATAAGGTCATTATATGTTTACCTTTCTGAGGAACTAAAAACTATTTCTATAGCCATTTTACATTCCTACCAGCAATGCATAATGGTTCCAGTTTCTCCACATCATCATTAACATGTCCTATTTTTCTTTTTAAAAAAATTATTAGAGCCTTCCTAGTAGATGTAAAGTGGTTTTTCATTGTGGCTTTCATTTGTTTCTCTAATGACTGATGTTGATCTTCTGTTTAAGTTCTTATTGGCCATTTTTATATCTTCTTTGGATAATTTTAATTCAAGTTCTTTACCTATTTTTTAACTGGGTGGTTTGTCTTTTTATTGTTGAATTTTCGAGTTATTTATATATTCTACATATTAAGTCCTTTATGTGGATATTTAAACATATCTATGTCAACAGATGTGATAGGAAAATCTTTTCTCTCATTCTGTTAATTGTCTTTTCACTATGGGTTTTATGATTTTAGCGCTTAAATGGAGATTGTTAGAATCTATTTTGAGGTAGTTTTTGTACATGGTATGAGTACAAAAGGATGCTTGGTCCTTTTTTGTGTGGAAATCCAGTTCTCACATCTGTTGAGGAGACTATTCTTTCTCCACTGAGTGAGTTGGGTACCCTTGTCAGGTGGCCATATGTGTGTGTGTTTATTTCTAGACTGTAAATTATATTCCATTGGTCTGTGTCTGTTCTTATGCCAATACTATGTTGTTTTAATTACTGTAGTTTTTAGTAAGTTTTAAAGTTCAGAAGTGTGTCTTCCAACTGTATTCTTCTACTTCAAAATTGTTTCCATTATTCAAGGCTCCTTGCAATTCCACATGAATTTGAGAATCTTCTTTTCCATTTCTGCTAAAAAGGCTATTGAAATTTTGAGTGTGATTGGATTGAAAGTGATGGCTTTGAGTAGTATTGACAAATTAACAATATTTAGTTAGTTCCAACCTGTGAAAACAGATTACCTTTCCATTTATTTAAGTCTTTAATTTGAATTTTCAGCAATGTTGTATAGTTTACAAGCATTTCAACTCTTAGGTTAAATTTACTCCTAGGTGTTTTGTTCTTTTAGATATTATTGTAAATGAAATTGCTTTCTAAATTTTGGGGGGATTGTTCATTGGTCGTTTATAGAAACACAACTGATTTTTTCTTGTGTGTTGATTACAAGATGAACCTGTAACTTTGCTGAATACATTGATTTTAATTCCATTAACTTTCTTTTGGATTCTTTAGGATTTTCTAAATATAGCATCATGTCATCTTTAAATAGAAATAGTTTTATTTCTTTCTTTGCAATTTTTATACCATTTATCTCTTTCCCTGTCTAATTACTCTGGCTGGAATTTCCAGTATGTTGAATAGCAGCGGTTAAAGTGGGCATCCTTAACTTCCTGAACTTAGGGGGAATGTTTCTAGTTTTTCATCATTGAGTGTATTAGTTGTGGGTTCTTTATAAATTCATGTTCAGAAAATTTCACTCTACTTCCATTTTTCTGAGAGATATTCTGAAAGTGTGTTGAATTTGTCATGTGCCTTTTATGTGCCACTTGAGATGATCACGTGGGTCTTTTTCCTTCGTTCCATTACTGTAATGTGTTACATTGATCAATTTTATGTTGAATCATCCTTGTATTTCTGAGATAAATCCCACTTGGTTGTGGTGTATAACCATTTTAATATGCTGAGGGTTTCTTTGTATCTATTCCTCAGTGATTTTCCTTTGATGTCATTATCTCACTTTGATACCAGAGTAATACTGCCTTCATAAAATGAGTTAGGAAGTATTTCTTCCTCTTCTTTTTCTGGAAGAGTTTGAGAAGGTTTGCTGCGAATTCTTCTTTAAATGATTGGTGGTATTCAAAAGAGAAACCATCTGGTTGGACTTTTCTTAGTTGGAAAATTTTTGATTCATGGTTCAATCTCTTTACTTGTTATAGGTCTGCTGAGAATGTTAATTTCTTCTTGAGTCAGTTTAGGTAATTTATTTTTAGAAATTTGTTCATTTCATCTGAGTTATCTAATTTGTTGTCACAGAATTGTTAATATTTTTATAATGCATTTTATTTCTCTAAAGTCAACAGTAATGTACCCACTTTCATTTTTTACTTTAGTTATATACATCTCTCTTTTTGTCAATCTAGATAAAAGTTCATCTGTTTTTTAAATCTTTTCTAATGGTCTGTCTATCCCATTTTCTTTATCTTTCTCTAGTTGTATTATTTTCTTTCCTCATCTTTGCTGTTTGGACTTTGTTCTTTTTCTGGTTTCTCAAGGTGTTCTTGATTTGAGATCTTTTTTCTTCGAAAGCTGTGAATTCGCCAAAGTACTGTCTTTGTGAATCCTGTAAATCTGCATATGTTATATTTTTATTTTCATTTGTCTTAAATATTTTCTTTTATTTTTTCTTTTTTTTTTGGCTAATTTTTATTTATTTTTATGATACTTTAAGTTCTAGGGTACATGTGCACAACGTACAGGTTTGTTACATATGTATACATGTACCATGTTGGCGTGCTGCACCCATTAACTTGTCATTTACATTAGGTATATCTCCTAATGCTATCCCTCCCCCCTCCCCCCACCCCACGGCAGACCTCAGTGTGTGAGGTTCCCCACCCTGTGTCCAAGTGTTCTCATTGTTCAGTTCCCACCTGTGTGTGAGAACATGTGCTGTTTGGTTTTCTGTCCTTGTGATAGTTTGCTCAGAATGATGGTTTCCAACTTCATCCATGTCCCTACAAAGGACATGAACTCATCCTTTTTCTTGGCTGCATAGTATTCCATGGTGTATATGTGCCACATTTTCTTAATCCAGTCTATCATTGATGGACATTTGGGTTGGTTCCAAGTCTTTGCTATTGTGAATAGTGTCGCAATAAACATATGTGTGCATGTCTTTATAGCAGCATTATTTATAATCCTTTGGGTATATACCCAGTAATGGGATGGCTGGATCAAAAGGTATTTCTCATTCTAGAACCTTGAAGAATTGCCACACTGTCTTCCACAATGGTTGAACTAGTTTACAGTCCCACCAACAGTGTAAAAGTGCTCATATTTCTTCACATCCTCTCCAGCACCTGTTGTTTCCTGACTTTTCAATGATCGCCATTCTAACTGGCGTGAGATGGTTGGTTTTGATTTGCATTTCTCTGATGGCCAGTGATGATGAGCATTTTTTCATGTATCTGTTGGCTGCATAAATGTCTTCTTTTGAGAAGTGTCTGTTTGTACCCTTTGCCCACTTTTTGATGGGATTGTTTGATTTTTTTTTTCTTGTAAATTTGAGTTATTTGTAGATTCTGGATATTAGTCCTTTGTCAGATAGGTAGATTGTAAAAATTTTCTCCCATTCTGTAGGTTGCCTGTTCACTCTTATGGTAGTTTCTTTTGCTGTGCAGAAGCTCTTTAGTTTAATTAGATCCCATTTGTCAATTTTGGCTTTTGTTGCCATTGCTTTTGGTGTTTTAGTCATGAAGTCCCTACCCGTGCCTATGTCCTAAATGGTATTGCTTAGGTTTTCTTCTGGAGTTTTTATGATTTTAGATCTAACATTTAAGTCTTTAATCCATCTTGAATTAATTTTTGTGTAAGATGTAAGGAAGGGATCCAATTTCAGCTTTCTATATATGGCTAGCCAGTTTTCCCAGCACCATTTATTAAATAGGGAATCCTTTCCCCATTTCTTGTTTTTGTCAGGTTTGTCATAGATCAGATGGTTGTACATGTGTGGTCTTATTTCTGAGGGTTCTGTTCTGTTCCCTTGGTCTATATCTCTGTTTTGGTACCAGTACCATGCTGTTTTGGTTACAGTAACCTTGTAGTATAGTTTGAAGTCAGGTAGCGTGATGCCTCCAGCTTTGTCCTTTTAGCTTAGGATTGTCTTGGCAATGCAGGTTCTTTTTTGGTTCCATATGAAGTTTAAAGTAGTTTTTTCCAATTCTGTGAAGAAAGTCGTGGGTAGCTTGATGGGGATGGCATTGAATCTATAAATTACCTTGGGCAGTATGGCCATTTTCATGATATTTATTCTTCCTATCCATGAGCATGGGTTGTTCTTCCATTTGTTTGTGTCCTCTTTTATTTCGTTGAGCACTGGTTTGTAGTTTTCCTTGAAGAGGTCCGTCACATCCCTTGAAAGTTGGATTCCTAGGTATTTTCTTCTCTTTGAAGCAATTGTGAATGGTAGTTCACTTATGATTTGGCTCTCTGTTGGTCTGTTACTGGTGTATAGGAATGCTTGTGATTTTTGCACATTGATTTTGTATCCTGAGACTTTGCTGAAGTTGCTTGTCAGCTTAAGGAGATTTTGGACTGAGAATATGGGGTTTTCTAAATATACAATCATGTCATCTTCTAACAGGGACAATTTGACTTCCTCTTTTCCTAATTGAATATCCTTTATTTCTTTCTGCTGCCTGATTGCCCTGGCCACAACTTCCAACACTATGTTGAATAGGAGTGGTGAGAGAGGGCATCCCTGTCGTGTGCCAGTTTTCAAAGGGAATGCTTCTAGTTTTTACGCATTCAGTATGATATTGGCTGTGGGTTTGTCATAAATAGCTCTTATTATTTTGAGATATGTCCCATCGATATCTAGTTTATTGAGAGATTTTAGCATGAAGGGTTGTTGAGTTTTATAGAAGGCCTTTTCTGCATCTATTGATGTAATCATGTGGTTTTTGTCATTGGTTCTGTTTATGTGATGGATTACATTTATTGACTTGCATATGTTGAACCAGCCTTGCATCCCAGGGATGAAGCCGACTTGATCGTGGTGGACAAGATTTTTGATGTGCTGCTGGATTCAGTTTGCCAGTACTTTACTGAGGATTTTTGCATCAGTGTTCCTCAGGGATATTGGTCTAAAATTCTCTTTTTTTGTTGTGTCTCTGCCAAGCTTTTGTATCAGGATGATGCTAGCTTCATAAAATGAGTTAGGGATGATTCCCTCTTTTTGTATTGATTGAAATAGTTTCAGAAGGAATGGTACCAACTCCTGTTTGTACCTCTGGTAGAATTTCACTGTGAATCCGTCTGGTCCTGGACTTCCTTTTGTTGGTAGGCTCTTAATTATTGCCTCAATTTCAGAGCCTGTAATTGGTCTATTCAGGGATTCAACTTCTTTCTGGTTTAGTCTTGGGAGGGTGTATGTGTCCAGGAATTTATCAGTTTCTTCTAGATTTTCTAGTTTGTTTGCATAAAGGTGTTTATAGTGTTCTCTCATGGTAGTTTGTATTTCTTTGGGATTAGTGGTAATATCCTCTTTATCATTTTTTATTGCATCTATTTGATTCTTCTCTCTTCTTTGTTAGTCTTGCTAGTGGTCTATCAATTTTGTTGATCTTTTCAAAAAAAAAAGCTCCTTGATTCATTGATTTTTTTGAAGGGTTTTTTTTTTTTTTTTTGGTCTCTATCTCCTTCAGTACTGCTCTGGTCTTAGTTATTGCTTGCCTTCTGCTAGCTTTTGAATGTGTTTGTTCTTGCTTCTCTAGTTCTTTTAATTGTGATGTTAGGGTGTCAATTTTAGATCTTTCCTGCTTTCTCTTTGGGGCATTTAGTGCTATAAATTTCCCTCCACACACTGCTTTAAATGTGTCCCAGAGATTCTGGTAGGTTGTGTCTTTGTTCTCATTGGTTTCAAAGAACATCTTTATTTCTGCCTTTATTTTGTTATGTACCCAGTAGTCATTCAGGAGCAGGTTGTTCAGTTTCCATGTAGTTGATTTTTTGAGTGAGTTTCTTAATCCCGAGTTCTAGTTTGATTACACTGTGGTCTGAGAGACAGTGTGTTACATTTTCTGTTCTTTTTCATTTGCTGAGGAGTGCTTTACTTCCAACTATGTGGTCAGTTTTGGAGTAAGTGTGATATGGTGCTGAGAAGAATGTATATTCTGTTGATTAGGGATGGAGACTTCTGTAGATGTCTATTAGGTCTGCTTGGTGCAGAGCTGAATTCAAGTCCTGGATATCCTTGTTAACCTTCTATCTCGTTGATCTGTCTAATGTTGACAGTGGGGTATTAAAGTCTCCCATTATTATTGTGTGGGAGTCTGAGTCTCTTTGTAGGTCTCTAAGGACTTGCTTTATGAATCTGGGTGCTCCTGTATTGGGTGTATATATATTTAGGATAGTTAGCTCTTCCCGTTGAATTGATCCCTTTACCATTATGTAATGGCCTTCTTTGTGTCTTGTGATCTTTGTTGGTTTAAAGTCTGTTTTTTCAGAGAATAGGATTGCAATCCCTGCTTTTTTTGTTTTCCATTTGCTTGGTAGATCTTCCTCCATCCCTTTATTTTGAGCCTATGTGTGTCTCTGCATGTGAGATGGGTCTCCTGAATACAACACACTGATGGGTCTTGACTTTATCCAATTTGCCAGTCTGTGTCTTTTAATTGGAGCATTTAGCCCATTTACATTTAAGGTTAATAGTGTTATGTGTGAATTTGATCCTGTCATTATGATGTTAGCTGGTTATTTTGCTTGTTAGTTGATGCAGTTTCTTCCTAGCATCGATGGTCTTTACTATTTGGCATGTTTTTGCAGTGACTGGTACTGGTTGTTCCTTTCCATGTTTAGTGCTTCCTTCAGGAGCTCTTGTAAGGCAGGCCTGGTGGTGACAAAATCTCTCAGTGTTTGCTTGTCTGTAAAGGATTTTATTTCTCCTTCACTTACGAAGCTTAGTTTGGCTGGATATGAAATTCTGGGTTGAAAAATCTTTTCTTTAAGAATGTTGAATATTGGCCCCCACTCTTCTGGCTTGTAGACTTTCTGCCGAGAGATCCACTGTTGGTCTGAGGGGCTTCCCTTTGTATTTTTTTTTTTTTTTTTTTTTTTTGGCGACACAGTCCTAGCTCACTGCACCTCCAACTCCTGGGCTAAAGCGGTCATCCCACCTCAGCCTCCAGAGTAGCTAGGGTTACAAGTGCACACCACACCTGGCTAATTTTTTATTATTATTATTATTATTATTATTTTTTACAGTTGGGGTGTTGCTTTGTTTGTTGCCTAGCCTGGTCTCAAACTCCTGGCCCCAGGCAATCCTCTTGCCTCAGCCTCTCGAAGTATTGGGTTTATGGGCCTAAGCTACCATGCCTGGCTTTTAAGTACTTTCTCATTTCCCTAGTGATTCTTCTTTGACCCACTGGTTGTTTAGAATGTTAATTTTCATGTATTTGAATTTTCTTGTTTCTCTTCTGCTATTGCTTTTTTGCTTAATTCCACTGTGATTAGAGAATGTGCTTCTTATATTTTGAGGCTATATTTTTAGGTGTATGTATGATTACAGTTGTTATATCTTCTTGGTGAATTGTCCTTTTAGTCATTATGTAATGTTCTTATTTGTCTCTCATAACAATTTTTTACTTAAACTCTATTTTGTCTATATGAATATAACCTCTCCAGCATTGTTGCCCATTCTTTCACTTTCAACCTATTTGTGTTTTTCAATGTAGAATCTGTTATAGACAACATATAGATGGACCATGTTTTTTAAAAATTCATTCTGCCAATCTCCTTTTTGATTTGAGTGTTTATGTACACTTAAGATGATTAACTGATAAGGAAGATTTTGCTTCTGCCATTTTCCTATTGTTTTCTTTTATTTTTTTTATTTTTATTTTTTGAAAACCAGATGAGAATTTTAATTTTTCAACTAGCCACATCACAAAAATAAAGTAGAGGTAAAAATAATTTAAACAGTTAATTTTAACTCAATATATCAAAAATATTATTTTTCAACATATAACAAATACAAAAATATTAATAAAATATTTTACTTTTTTCATTTGGAATATTTTTGGGTTTTTTTTTTTATTATACTTTATGTTCTAGGGTACATGTCCACACCGTGCAGCTTTGTTACATATGTATATGTGTGCCATGTTGGTGTGCTGCACCCATTAACTCGTCATTTACATTAGGTGTATCTCCTAATGCTATCCCTCCCCCCTCCCCCCACCCCACAACAGGCCCTGGTGTATGATGTTCCTCTTCCTGTGTCCAAGTGTTCTCATTGTTCAGTTCCCACCTATCAGTGAGAGCATGCGGTGTTTGGTTTTCTGTTCTTGCGATAGTTTGCTGAGAATGATGGTTTCCAGCTGCATCCATGTCCCTACAAAGGACATGAACTCATCCTTTTTTATGACAGCATTCCATGGTGTATATGTGCCACATTTTCTTAATCCAGTCTGTCATTGATGGATATTTGGGTTGGTTCCAAGTCTTTGCTATTGTGAACAGTGCCGCAGTAAACATACGTGTGCATGTGTCTTTATAGCAGCATGATTTATAATCCTTTGGGTATATACCCAGTAATGGGATGACTGGGTAAAATGATACTTCTAGTCCTAGATCCTTGAGGAATCGCCACACTGTCTTCCACAATCGTTGATTCCTATTTGTTTTCTATATGTTTTTTCACTTTTTTTGTCCATCATTTCCTCCTCCTTTTATGTTTAGTTGATTTGTAGTGAGTGGTTTTGATTCTTTTCACATTTCTTTTTGCACATATTCTATGTTTTCGTGTTGTAGTTACCATGGGTATTACATTTAACAACTAAAGTTGTAGCCTTCTAAGTTGAGTTGAAACCAGTTTAATGTAATACCATACAAAACCTCTGCTACTGTATAGCTGTGTTCTTCCTCTTTATGTTATTGATGTCTCAGAATATATCTTTATATAATTTGTGTTCAATGCATAATTTTTATGCATTTATTTTTTAAATTTTAAATCATATAGCAAATAAAAAGTTGTGTTACAGATAAATAATACAATAATACTGGCTTTTATTCTTGCCCAGGTATATGCCTTTACCAATAATCTTTTTTCTTCATATGGTTTCTTAGTATTTATCATATAGCAGGTCTGATAGTGGAGAAAAAAAAAAAAAAACTCCCTCAGCTTTTGTTTATCTGGGAATATCTTAAGTTTCTTCTGTGTTTTTGAAGGAAATTTTTACATTGTATAAAATGTTGGGTTGACTGTTTTTCTCTGAGTGCTTTAAATACATCATCCCCACTGCCTGCTGGCCTCTGTCATTTCTGATGGACTATTAATTTGAGTATCCCTTTTTCATGATGAATTG
Organism: Chlorocebus sabaeus; assembly: GCF_047675955.1. Classification (NCBI taxonomy): domain Eukaryota; kingdom Metazoa; phylum Chordata; class Mammalia; order Primates; family Cercopithecidae; genus Chlorocebus; species Chlorocebus sabaeus. The sequence continues at coordinate 44,173,209 of NC_132908.1, read as the reverse complement.
GTTTTTTGTTTGTTTTTTCTCTTCTCAAAATTTTCTCTTCAGCTTTAACAGTTTGGCTGTGTGTCTTGGTGTGTGTCTCTTTGAGAGTATCCTATGTGGACTTCTTTTGAGCTTCTTGGATTTGTAGATTCATGTTTTTTTCTCAAATTTCTGAAGGTTTTTGGCCATTATTTATTCAAGTGTTCTCTTTGTTCTCTTTTCTTTTCTGGTACTTTTGTAATGCGTATGGTGATCCGCTTGATGGTGTCCCTTGGGTCCCTTCTGCTCTATTTATTTTTCTTCATCGTTTTTTCTTTGTGCTCCTTGCACTTGATGTCATTTGTCCTGTTTTCAAGTTCACTGTTTCTTGTGCCTGTTCAAATCTGCTATTGAGGCCCCCCATTTCTAGGGAACTTTGTGTTTCAGTTATACTTTTCAGCTCCAGAATATCTGTTTGGTTCGTTTATAATCTCTTTATTGATATTCTCATTTTGTTCATAAATCATTTTCCTGATTTCTGTTAGTTATTTGCCTGTATTTTCTTTAGCCCTTTGAACATACTTAAGATAGTTGTTTTAAAGTATTTGTCTAGGAATATACATTAGTACAATCATTATGGAGAACAGTTTGCAGGTTACTCAGGAAACTAAATATAGAGCTACCATGTGGATCCTGGAATCCCACTGCTAGGTATATGCCCAAAAGAAAGGAAATCAGCATATCACAGAGATATCTGCATTCCCATGTTTATTTTATCACTCTTCACAATAGCCAAGATATGGAAGTCCATCAACAGATGAATGGATAAAGAAAATGTGGTACATGTATATAACTGAGTACTATTCAGCCATAAGAAAGAATGAGATTCCATCATTTGCAACAACATGGAGGGAACTGAAGTTCAATCTGTTAAGTGAAATAAGCCAGGCACAGAAAGACAAACTTGGCATGTTCTCACTTATTTATGTGATATCTTGGCATGTTCTCACTTATTTATGTGATATAAAAATTAAAACAATGGAATTCATGGAAATCATAGAAGGATGGTTACCAGAGGCTGGGCAGAATAGCAGTAGGGAAGTGGCGATGGTTAATGGGTACAAAAACAAATAGAAAAAAATGAATAAGACCTAGTATTTGTTAGCACAGCATTGTGACTATAGTCCATAATAATTTAATTCTACATTTTAAAATAGAAGAGTAGAATTGGATTGTTTGTACACAAAGGACAAATGCCTGAGGTGACTACACATTGTATGTCTGTATCAAAATACATCATGTAACCCATGAATGTATACACCTTCTATGTACCCACAAAAATTAAAAATTTAAAAAAAAAAAAACATAAAAAAGTAAAGTTTTTGTCTGGTAAGTCTGATGCCTAAGCTGCTTCCAGGATTTTTTCTGTCGATTAATTTTGTTTCTTTGAATAGGCTATAATTTTTTTTGTTCTTTTTATGCCTTGTGATTTTTCTGCTGTAAACCGACATTTAGATATTATAATGTAACTCTGGAAATCAGATTCTCACCCACTCCCACCCTTTGCTAGGGGTTTTTCTTCATTGTTTATAGTGCCGTTTGTTTTTTTGTTTGTTTGGTTTTGAGAAGGAGTTTTGCTCTTGTTGCCCAGGCTGGAGTGCAATGACGTGGTCTCAACTATAACTTCCCTCCTGGGTTCAAGCAATTCTCCTGCCTTAGCCTCTCAAGTAGCTGGAATTACGTGCTCCTGCCACCACGCCTGGCTAATTTTCTTATTTTTAGTAGAGGCAGGGTTTCACCATGTTGGCCAGGCAGTTCTCGAACTAATGACCTCAGGTGATCCACCCACCTCGGCCTCCCAAAACGCTGGGATTACAGGCGTGGGCCACCGTGCCTGGCCTATAGTGCCATTTGTTTAGTAATTTTCCAAACTATTTTTTAAAAACACTGTATTCCTTGTCATGTATGTCACTGAAATTTCTGTTCCTTCAGTGCGTGTTCATCTAATGTTTTGACAGAGATTTCCTGGAATAGCAGGAAGTAAAAACAAACAAACAAACATGAAACCAAGAAATAAATAAAACAAACAGCAGTCATATTTCCCAGTCTTTGCAGACTGGCTCTGTGCTAGGACCCTTCTTCAGCACTTGCACTGGGGCTCGCACAGAGTCTAGGGAGCAGCCCAGGTGAAAACTCAGGGTCTTCTCTGGTCCCTTTCTGAGCACACATCTTGCCCTGGCAATGCATGTGGTTTTCTAAACCCCACCGTACCTCTCTCCCCAACCCTCCCCCACCACATCTCACCATACACAAGTGTTTTTTTTTCCTTCTGTCGCAATCGCGATTTTATTGGTTGTGTTGAGGATCACTACACAGACATTTCAGTTTGTTCACAATCCTTAACATATGTACCAAAAATCTAAAAAGCCATGCCTTGTAATTCTTTTTTTATTTTTATTTTATGAGACAGAGTCTCGCTCCATCACCCAGGCTGGAGTGCAGTGGCGTGACCTTGACTCACTGCAACCTCCACCTCCCAGGTTCAGGTAATTCTCCTGCCTCAGCCTCTCCAGTAGCTGGGATTACAGGCTCCTGCCACCACGCCTAGCTAAATTTTGTATTTTTAGTAGAGACAGGGTTTTGCCACATTGGCCAGGCTGATCCTCAACTACTGACCTCATGATCTGCCTACCTTGGCCTCCCAAAGTGCCAGGATTATAGGCATGAGCCACCATGCCCAGCTGTGATTCTTTTTTTAAAGTTATTCCACTGACCTTCCAGCTGAAAGTTTGGCATCAAAATTTCCACAAGAGGGTATCAAGTATCTATATCTTCAGCATTCATCAGCTGTCCTAATTTCTTTCTTTCTTTTTTTTTTTTTTTTTTTTTTTTTTTTTTTTTTTTTTTTTGAGATAGAGTTCACTCTTGTCGCCCAGGTTGGAGTGCAATGGCATGATCTCAGCTCACTGCAACCCCCACCTCCCAGGTTCAAGTGATTCTCCTGCCTCAGCCTCCCGAGTAGCTGGGATTACACGTGCCCAACACCACACCCTGCTAGTTTTTGTATTTTTATAGAGACGGGGTTTCACCATGTTGGCTACTTTGGTCTCGAACTCCTGACCTCAGGTGATCCGCCCACCTCGGCCTCCCAAAGTGCTGGGATTACAGGCATGAGCCACTGCACCCGGCCTCTTTTTTTCTTTTTCTGTTTTCTGAGATGGAGCCTCGCTCTGTCTCACAAGCTGAAGTGCAGTGATGTGATCTTGGCTCACCGCAACCTCCGCCTCCTGGGTTCTAGCAGTTCTCCTCCCTCAGCCTCCCGAGTAGCTGGGATTACAGGCATGTGCCACCATGCCTGGGTAATTTTTGTATTTTTAGTAGAGACAGGGTTTCACCATGTTGGCCAGGCAGGTCTAGAACTCCTGACCTCAAGTGACCCGCCCCCTTGGCCTCCCAAAGTGCTAGGATTACAGGCATGAGCCACCATGGCCAGCCCCTAATTTCTTAACGAATTTCCCTTAGCTTTTCCTTCAGTGCCTTATATGCCAGTTGTATATCTTGATCCATCATCTTTTGCCTCAGGTATCTGTGGGCTTTGGAGTGTTTTGAGTAATGTCTGCTGCTTTTCTGTCCTTAGTTTCAAGTTAGCCAAAAGAGAATCAAGCACCTTCTGTGCATCTTCCAGATAGTACCTAGACACGTTAGAACAGAAATACACAATGATTTATAAGTAAGATCTGCTGTATTTCCTCAGAATCCAGGGACCAGTGCTGTCCCTGCTTCAGTACTGCTACCACAATCGAGAGCAGCAGGACAAGGGCAAGGGAAAATGCTGTCAAGTGTTCCTACCATTTTCAAGTTGCCTTTTTCTTGATCCAGCATTTGCTTGGTTGCTGTCAACCTTTGACCATTTTCCAGAGTTCTGACAGTTATTTCTGATAGTTATTTCTGATAGTTTCAGCTTGTTTTTTCTGTGTGTCTGTGAGGGATCCAGGAACTACCTACTCTGCCGTTTTGCTGACATCATTTGATCTACTTTTTGTCTCTATACTTTGGCCTATTCTAGACTTTTTATGTAAATAGAATCATACTGTATTTCCGACTTATTAGCATCTAAGTTTCACTCATATTGTAATATGTATTCATAATTTGTTCCTTTTCATTGCTGAGTGGTATTCCGTTGTATGAGTATATGACATTTTATTTATCTGTAAACTGTTGATGGAGACTTTAGATTATTTCCAGTTTGGGGTTACTACGAATAATACTGCTGTGAACATTTGCTTAAAAGACTTTGTGTAGATATATGGTTTCCTTTTTCTTCGTAATACCTAGGAGTGGAAATACCAGGTCAATATGATAAGTGTATGCTTAACATTTTATGTTTCCAAAGTGGCTATCCATATTGTCACTACCAGGAATGTATGAGATTTCTATTCTCTCTACGTTCTTGTCAACAGTTAGTATTGTCATTCTTCATTATAACCATTTTATTTGGTGTGTAGTGGTGTCTTATTTTGCTGTTTATTTGCATTCCCCTTATGACTAATGATGCTGAACATCTTTTTTATATGTTTATTTGCCATTTGTAGGTTTTTCTGTTATGAAATGTCTATTCGAATTCTTTGTCCATGTTTTAGAAACTCATTGTGTGTCATCTTAAGTTATAGGACTTCATATATTCTTCAAACAAATCCTTTATAAGGTACATGATTGGCAGTTCTTTTATTCTCTACTCTGCAGCTTGTCTTTTTATATTCTTAATAGGGTTTTTTGTTGTTTTGGGGGTTTGTTTTGTTTTGTCTTTTTTTTTTTTTTTTTTCCTTAGAGTCTCGCTCTTGTCACCCAGGCTGGAGTGCAATGGACATGATCTGGGCTCACGGCAACCTCTGCCTCCCAGGTTCAAGTGATTCTCCTGCCTCAGCCTTCCGAGTAGCTGGGCTTGCAAGCACCCGCACCATGCCCAACTAATTTTTGTATTTTTAGTAGAGACAGGGTTTCACCATGTTGGCCAGGTTGGTCTTGAACTCCTGACCTCAGGTGATCCACCCGCCTTGGCCTCCCAAAGTGCTAGGTTTACTGGCGTGAGCCGTATTAAGATAGTGCCCAGCCATCTTAATAGGTTTTTATAAAAGCGTGTATGTTTAATTTTTATGAGGTCAAGTTTATCCAATTTTGCTTTTAATATCATGTTTCTCATGTCATATCTAAGAATTCTTTGCTTAATAACCTAAGGACAGAAAAATTTTTTCCAGTTTCTTCTATAAGTTTTCTGATTTTAACTCTGTAAGTCTATGAGTCATTTTGCATTAATTTTAAATAAATTCTTGATAGTTATCAAAAAAAATTTTTCTCATCTCAGGACACTATTAGAATATTTTCTAATTATAGTATTTGCATGTATAGAGAGTAATATCATAAAATGGGACCTATCTGAAAAATTAGTCTAATGTTGACTGATGATTATTTGCTATAGCTCAGGGTGGGAAAGGAGCTGCAGGAACTTATTGTTTGTCAGAGCTGAAATTATATAGACCCAAAAGTCAGCATTATAATCCAGCTGACAGTTCTCCACCTATATAAAACTGTGTAATTTGCCTTGACACAGGACTTCAACCAAGCAATGAATCATTGACCCAAAACAAAATGAAACAAAATCTCAGAAATCACTTGCTCTAGGAATTTTTTGAGGTTCACTGCTCCTACATTTAAGTGTTTGTTTAATATAGAATAAAATGTATTTTATTTTCTTTTTTATTCTTTTATTTTTTATTTTTTTATTTTTTGAGACAGGGCTCACTCTTTCACCCAGTTTGGAGTGCAGTAGTGAGATCACAGCTCACTGCAGTCTCAACCTCCCCAGGTCAAGCAATCCTCTCACCTCAGCCTCTCAAGCATTTGGAACTACAGGCACACACTGCCTCACCCTAACTTTGTTTGGCCATGTTGCCCAGGCTGGTCTTGAACTCCTGGGCTCAAGCCATCCACCTACTTCAGCCTCCCAAAGTGCTGGGATTAGAGGTGTGAACCACTGTACCTAGCCTGAAATATATTCATGCATTGAGAGGTTCTTTGAATGGGAGTAACATTCATGGATTTCATTGTACTTAGCAAAATCAATGATTAATAAAATAGAACATGATTAAAAGCCTTTACACATACTAACACTATTATTTTACGACTTTCTTACTGGTGAGCCAAAATACCAATATGGTAAATGGTGTGCCAGATGCTATTGTGGGTATTTAAACTGATAAGGCACTATTTCATATAAAATGAAGTCATGTAAACGTGGCATCACAGTTCATTGAATTTTAAAATCTCAATTCAAATCATTATATTTTTCAACATTTAATATTGCTTAGTAAAGACCTAGCCTATGATGAAGACTGTTTTCCTGCTTGAAGACCAAGGTAAAAAGAACCAGTTCCTTAAAGCACAAAGCAGGCCTTATGTCCGCTCTGCTTCTTTTGTGAATTAGAAAACTGACCATAGGGAAGTACAATAACATACCTGTAGTCCTAAAGCCAAACAGTTCTTGATATGAACCCCAGCTCTACCCCTTACTATCTTCACGAACTTATAAAAGTTATGTGGCCATTTTATATTATGTTTAATACAATGCTAATATACTTCATTAAAAGAAAAATTTTATAACGAATGTTTGCTTTTCTTATTTCTAAACTGATCAACTCAAGGTACAAAGTCATATTTAAGGGTATATTCTCCAGTATTGGCCATTTTCCTTCCATCCAGAGAAAAAACGTATTTTTCAGCTGCTTGCTAGGTCTCTAATTCTGGGTGAACCTTTGACAAACACTTTTCAGTTTCAGGAAGAGAAGAGACATCCTTGGATAATGAACTAGACAGACTTGAGTTAAAATTCCACTTTTGCCTGCCACTTATTGGCTTTTTCCCTGGGTGATTAATATTACCAAGCATCAATGTCCTCATCTGTAAATTAAGCATAATATTATGTGCTTCATAGTTTTTGTCAGAATTAAATAGTAATGTAGTACATATAAAATAACCTCTACTAGGACTTAGTAGATATTCAGGAATTATCAGTTTCCTTCTTCCATCCCAGGACGTACCCTTCATGTGTATAGGAATAGGGGGAAAAAAAAAATGAGAATGACAGCTTTGGGCACTGTATATTTATTAAAATTGAGACAACTGCATGTGTAGGTGTTTTTCTCCCCTTCAGTGATTAATTCAGTGCTTATGAACACAATTAAAGTATGTTTATAAATATGATAGTAAATGTTTCAATTATTTCATACATGAATAACCTCTTAAATTGCTCTAGTACCTTTGAATAAACTGCCGCTGTAATGCAGAAGTTAGTTGGAAAGCCTGACATGAAAATCCTGATGTTGTTCAGTGACTTATGCCTAACAAATTGAATAATTACCTGGTTCTGGGCCATTCCTAGATAGAGCTTGCATGGTTCAAGGACCCCGTGACTGGAATCAAGTCTTGCCTCTCCCTGTCTATCTGATCCCAGACAAATGGCTTAACCTTTCTGGGTCTCCGTTTTCTCATCTATAAAATGATGGAGATAAAGGACATAATTTCTATGGCCCTTTATAGTTCTAACATATAATTTGAAATCAGTGAGAAATAAGTCAAAGCTGATTGTTATATTCTGTTGACTGATTATTTAAATTAAAAGGATTGATCATTAGGAAAATATAAACAAAATATGTAAATGAAACACCAGGTTACAGGGATCTTTATACTTGTTATTAGTTAGAACATTTTACTTTTAGTGGCCGTGAAGTGCTTGTAGAGGTAAAAGCTTAGAATTCCTTGTGCACTTTGCTTTTGAACTTAGCAGCTTCATAATATTTGATTCCCTATTTTTCCCTTGAAAGGATGGATAATAAAGATTTTAACACTGAAAATGAATATTCTGTGAAATCCGTGGAATATCATTGTTAGCAGCTGTTGATTTCATCCACCTCTACCCTTCTGGCAAAAAGTTCACAGCTACTTGTGAAACAAGGATTTAGAGTGAGAAAACTGCCACACTGGTTCAGACATTTCATATGTAAGAGTCTTATTGAAAGGACAAAATGAGCTCTTAAAGATGCTTTGACCTAAGAATTTGATGTCCTAATAACATTTGGGGTATTTGAGAAAATTATGTATTTGGTTGTTTCATAGGTGATCAAAAATACCTGCAAGTGGAAATTATAATTTCAGTTTTGAAGGGAATTAAAGATGTTTATCTTCTGAGTAAAAGTACTAATTAGCTCATTGATTATACAAAAAAATTACAACATGTAAAATATTTTTCTCATGAAAATTTCAAAATTAGCATGACGAGACTGTTCTTTCATTTTTCAAAAGACTATTTCAAATTAGTCTACTTGTTTCTGAAACTTGTCCCTTCCTTTACTTTTAAACTAACCCATGTTTATTTAGAATATTGTGGGTTATAAAAGGATCTGAAAGGTAAATCTCCCAAAGATAGATATTTCAATGAAAGAAGAGTATAAGCAGAAGTTAGGATAACCTTTATTCGCAGTTTTTATCAATGTTCACTTTAATGGAGCCATTTCCTTTGGGTTTTTGTTTTATTTCATTTGATTGTTAATTTTAGTTTAGATTCAGAGGGTCCATGTGCAGATTTGTTGCATGGGTATATTTGCGTGATGCTAAGATCTGGGCTTCTATTGATCATATTACCCAGATAGTGAACACAGTACCCAGTAGGACATTTTTCAGCCCTTGCCCTCTTCACTCTGTCCCTCCCTTCCTCCTTCCTTTTGGAGTCCCCAGTGTCTGTTTCTATCTTTATGTCCATGGGTATCCAGGGTTTAGCTCCCACTTGTAAATCAGAACATGCAGTATTTGGCTTTTTGTTTCTGTGTTAATTCATTTAGGATAATGGCCTCCAGCTGCATTTATGCTGCTGCAAAGGACATGATTTTGTTCGTTTTTATGGCTGCATAGTATTCCACGGGTACCACATTTTCTTTATCCAGTCCACCATTGATGAGCACCTAGGTTGTTTCCATGTCTTTGCTATTGTGATTAGTGCTGCAATGTACATACAAGTGCAGATGTCTTTTTGGTAGAACAATTTATTTTCCTTTGAGTATATACCCATTAATGGGATTACTGGGTCGAATGGTAGTTCTATTTTAAGTTCTTTGAGAAATCTCCAAGCTACTTTCCACAGTGGCCGAACTAATTTACATTTCCACCAACAGTGTGTGCTAAGCCTTCCCTTTTCTCTGCAGCCTTGCCAGCATCTGTTATTTTTTGACTTCTTAATAGCCATTCTGACTGGTGTGAGATGGTATCTCATGGTGGTTTTGATTTGCATTTCTCTGATGATTAGTGATATTGGACATTTTTTCATGTTTGTTGGCTGCTCGTACGTCTTCTTTTGAGAAGTATCTGTTCATGTTCTTTGCCCAGTTTTTAATGGTGTTATTTTTGTTTTTCTTTTTGATTTGCTTAAGTTCCTTATAGACTCTGGATATTAGTCCCTTTTAGAATGCACAGTTTGCAAATATTTTCTCCCATTCTATAGGTTGTCTTTTTACTCTATTGATAGTTTGGGTTTTTTGTTTTTTGGGTTGGTTGGTTTGCTATGCAGAAGCTCTTTAATTTATTTAGATTCAACTTGTCAATTTTTATTTTTGTTTTACTTGCTTTTGAGGACTTAGTCATAAATTCTTTTCATAGGCACATGTCCCAAAGAGTATTTCCTAGGTTTTTTTCTAGGATTTTTTAGGTTGAGGTCTTACATTTATGTCTTTAATCCATCTTCAGTTATTTTTTATATATGGTAAGAGGTAGGGGTCCAGTTTCATTCTTCTGTCTATGGTTAGCCAGTTTTTCCAGCACCATTTATTGAATAGAGAGTCCTTTTTCCTTTGCTTATTTTTCTCAACTTTGTTAAAGATTGTTTGTTTATAGGTGTGCAGCTTTATTTCTGGGCTCTCTATTCTGTTCCATTGGCTTGCCCGTCTATTTCTTACCAGTACCAGGCATTTTCAACCCTCTTTGAAGGTCACCCTTTCATTTATGCTCTCCAGAAGAAACTAAGAATCTGTAACCCATCCCTGCCCAAATGTTGACATTTGGCTTATGTAGTGTCACCATTTGACACTTTTGAGTGTTTGTTATTCTAACAATTACTACCACATATTTAGCTCTTATGTGCCAAGAACTATGCAAAGGGCCATGGATGAGAATATGGGCTCTGGACACAGGCTGCCTGAGTTTGTATTCTGATTCTGCCTCTTACTAAATCTGTGTTCATGGGCAAGGTACTTACCTCTTGGTACTTCCATTTCTTCTTCTGTTAAATGGAGGTCGTAATATAGGATAATAACACAATTGGAGTTATTATGAAGATTAAAGGAGGTAATACATATATAAAACTCATAACTTTTTTGCACATAGTAAACACTCAGTGATTGCTTATTAGTGTCATCATTGTCATCATCATCATCATCATTTAATCTTTACAAGAAAACATTGGGATAGTATGCATTTTACAGATAAAGAAACTGAGGCTAAGAAATCATAAATGACTTTCCCAAGGCCACACTACTAGCAAGTGATGGCCAAGATTTGACCTCAAGTCCTTATGATGGACTTAAGCCCACGCTCCTAAACTGGACTGTGGCCTTAGTGGAAGTGGACTGCTGGTAGCATTTTGGAATGTCATACATGGAATCTAACCTTCTCATTTTGTAGATAGAAAAAATACTGAATTGACTAAGCACCACAGTAACAGACAATCCTGAAAGCAATATCTTTCCCATTGTCCTTTCTGCTGCCCCCAAGCATGGCTTCTTTTCTTAGGAATTCTTTAGAATAGCTTTAATCATTTGCATTTTGATTCTCATCTTCTGCCCAAATATAAAATCCTAGATTGTTAGGATTAAATGAAAGCTTTTGTGTGCAAAAATTTCATTTTAAAATAATATTACTTTACCATCATTTTGTGCTTGTTTATTCTAATCAAAATAAGAATGAACCATTTTTCGGTCCTTGCTGCCTTAAGTGTGGATTTTTATATTTACATACGTTTCTGTTCTTTTGATCTTAGGCTTTATTTTGAATGCAGGATTGTACTGACGAAGAGACTAGCAGCCACCTTTCCCTACCTTGTATGGTGGGTGTGAATAAATATATAAAGCAAAAAATAGGATTTTATTTCAGTTTCTTGCTTATTTTTAGAATTCAGATTATGGGTTTGAGTTAGCTAGTAGTTTGTCATAATAGGTTAGTTTATTAGTAAAATGAGAGACTATTGACAGAAAAAAGTTTAATCTCTTTCATTTAAATGTGCTAATCTTAAAATGATTCCCCAATGGAATTTATTTTCTGTTATATTGAGAGCACTCAGAAGTAAACAGACAAAAGAAGTATTAGCCTTTAAGTATCACTCTGCTTGGTAGAAAATAAGAATGTTTAAGCTAATTAGTTATACAACAAGGATATACTAAGTGTTTTTCTTCTATTTTAACACCGTATGTAGGAAATGTATATAAATTTCCTTCTTCTCAGCTATCACATTTACTCCAAATTTTAAATAATATATGGTTTGATTTTTAAAGATATACCCCAAAATTTTAAAGCACTATTGATAGAAAAATTTCTCTTCATTTTTTCTGACATATGAACATTATAGAAAAGTTATACTATATCTGTGCATAGTTAAATATACACATATTTATTTTTGGTAAGGAAAGCTAAAATGATTATAATTTCATAGCACATTTAATACTTCATATAAAACAATAGCCATAGAGTTTTAGGTTTAGTCATAAGAATTTTAAGAATAATCTAGTCCCATCTTCCTCTCCCTGTTCTCTTCCAGACTTCAGAAAGTAAAATAAACAAGGCTGTTGCCATGTGGAATGTTTAGGAAACATTTCCATCATCATCAGGTGACTGGGCTGGAATTGGGTATACTGAGACCCAATCTCAGTCCACCCCATTACTACCCCAACTGACTGAGATAGTCAGCTTTTACCTTGATTCACATATTAGAGAGAACAGAGGAATCTCAGAACAGGACAAAGAATAGGTCATGACTTTGCTTGATAAAATTCTGAGTTAGGAAAAAAAATCATCAAGGTATAGTAGTTGTCTTAGTCCATTGTTGCTTATTGGTAATAGCGTTCCTCCTGGTGGGGACTCTGTAGAGTCAAGGCAGCACAGAGAATCAAATTACTAGGGGGCTGAGCCTGCTAATGTGCTAGCTCAGGCCTCTCTTCATTTTCTTTTTTTTTTTTTTTTTTTTTTTTTGAGACAGAGTCTCACTCAGTCACCCAGGCTGGAGTGCAGTGGCGCGATCTTGGCTCACTGCAAGCCCTGCCTCCCGGGTTCACGCCATTCTCCTGCCTCAGCCTACCTAGTAGCTGGGACTACAGTCACCCGCCACCACGCCCGGCTAATTGTTTGTATTTTTAGTAGAGATGGGGTTTCACTGTGTTAGCCAGGATGGTCTCCATTCCTGACCTCGTGACCTGCCCACCTCGGCCTCCCAGAGTGCTGGGATTACAGCCTCTCTTCCTTTTCTTATGGCATTTTGATTTTGATTATCATCTTCTTCCCAAATATAAAATTCTATGGTTCTCCTCCCATGATAACCCATGTTCTTTACTATGATTACCCATGAATTCATTAACATATTAATTAATTAATTCATGAATGAGTTAATCCATTCATGTGGGGAGAACCCTCATGACCCAATCACGTCTTGAAAGCCACACCTCTCAATAGTGCCTCATTAGGGATTAAATTTCAACATGAGTTTTGGAGGGGACAAATATTCAAATCATAATGGTAGTAAAAGAATCGGTATACTCAGCAAAATAGAAAAGCATCACTAGATAAGTATCCATGAGATATTATTGAAGCTTGGCAATTATTTGGGAATTTAAATAACAAAAATATTCATATCAATCAGAAAAATAAATAGAATGATTTATCTCAGACCTTGGCAAGAGAAAAACAATCATCCTGAATGTCCTTTCTGATGGCCAAGTATTCACAAAGCTTAAGTTTATATTAAATACAATGTGATAACTATAGTTAATAACAATATATACTTGAAAATTGATGAGATTTTAAGTTCTGTCAACACGCAGAAAAAATGTTAAATATGTAAGTAAATGCATGTGCTGATTAGCTAGATTTAGCCAGTCCACAGTGTATTCATATTTCTTTTATGTGTGTGTGTGAGACAGAGTCTCACTCTATTGCCCAGGCTGGAGTGCAGTGGCGTGATCTCGGCTCACTGCAACCTCCACCTCCCGGGTTCAAGCAATTCTCCTGCCTCCATCTCCCAAGTAACTGGTATTACAGGTGCTTGCCACCATGCCTGGATAACTTTTTGTATTTTTAGTAGAGATTGGGTTTTGCCATGTTGGCCAAGCTGGTCTTGAACTCCTGACCTCAGGTGATGCACCCGCCTTGGCATCCCAAAGTGCTGGGATTACAGGTTTGAGCCACCGCGCCTGGCCTATATTCATATTTCAAAACATCACATTGTAGATCATAAAGGTATTAAGTTTTTGTCAATTAAAAATTAATAATTTTTTTTACAAAAATTTAAAGCTAATTTAGTTAACTTTGTGTATCCTTGGTACCGTGTCACACTTTACAGCGTTACTATGTCTGACAGTGACTGGCAGCATCTTACAGAAGTATAGCTTTTCTTTTCTGATCATGCTCAAGTTATTTAATAGTATATATTTCTTATTTTTAAAGTTCCACTAAGGCTCTAGTAGTTTGTGGACTTGTCTTCAATAATGTAGGTACATTAATTCTATATTTATATGTGCAGAACTTTAAAATCAACCTATATGCTATTTAACATCTGAAGTAGAGTAAGTAAACCCATGTACATATTCATAATTCTTTCATTTATGCCATTTACAAATTAATATTTTGAAGAAATTGTTTATTCCTTCCACATAGTAATGTAGATGATATGATCTTTTTTATCTTTTTTTCAATTTGTATTAGTACTTGTTTCACATTGTCATAATTTGGTTTATGAGCATTTTAAAAATCAAGAATTGTAAATATGTTCATGCATGCCATCTATTTTTGTACTATTCAATTATTTTAAAATTCTTAATTTTATTCTCTAAAAGTGTCTAACCTGGTTTATATAATAATTGTTGTATCCTATGATATAAAAAATGTAGCATTGTGTGTGTTTGTAAAAGATGGAGTCTTGCTGTGTTGCCCAGAGTGTAGTGCAGTGCCCATCTACAGGTACAGTCATAGTGCTCTACAGCCTCCAACTCTTGGGGTCAACTAGTCCTCCTGCTTTGGCCTCTCAAGTATCTGGGACTAACGTGTACCACCATGCCCCACTCTGTATATTTGTTAGAATAATTTCTGTTATGTTAATGATGTGTTCTTCTGAAAAATATAAAGTTATATTCTTCACTGTTTCAAAAGTAAAAAGGAAATGGATTTGTAAAAAGTTCAGCCTGTATTTCCAACTTTATATTAATAATGAATCACAAAAGAAAATGTCATTTTATATGTAAATACATTATCTGTCAGATATCTCCTATCTCTTGACAAATGTAATGAGAAAGCCATTATTTCTGTCTATATTCAGAGTCCATTTTAGCAAGAAATGCAGTTTCAGAGATCCTGTGTAGAAATCTTTCAGCCCTGGGTCTCACATATTAAAAGCCTTGAATTCTATTTAAAACCTTCTACCATTAATTAGTCATGTGATTTGTGGTATTTATATCTCATCTATGCTACAGTCATCCATGAGTAGATTTTCCAGATGGTGGAAGGAGGCATTTTGACTTGTTCCCTGTGTGAGCTGTCGTGCCATGTTCTACTCTGTAATCAGAAATCACTGATTTATTTTTGTTTTTGAACTCAGAGTTCCAGAATGTATATAGAAATATTTAGCCATTCCACTTACAATTTTTTTCTCCATCCATGGAGCAACATTTGTCAAATTCTAAATTGTTAGTTTCATTTTTCATGACCAAGTGTTTTAGTATTTCCACTGACAACTTTGCAGTGGGTTCTTGAAGTGAGAACCCTGTAGGAAAAGTACTTCTGTCCTTCCAGGAGTTAATGCATTTTTTTACTCTTTTGCCTATGTCCTAGGCAGAGCACACCACTGTATGAAATACACAGAATACCACGGTGATAGGGCTAGGTAGGGATAATGGACTCCTTTATGTTTGTTTACTGCTTTAAGTTTTTTTTCCAAATTCTTTCTTCCACATTTAATCCTTAAAGTGATCACATATGGTAGCTAAGTTTGTTCCTTTTAATCATTTTACAGATAAAAGACAAAGCAAAAGAGATTTAGTTTCTTTTCTGAAAAGTATATATCATTCAGTAATTGGTGTGAAACAACTAATGAGACATCCATGTGTGAAAAGTACAGTACAACTCATAATTGTACATCAAAATAAATTTTAGGTTTATCTAAGACTTAAAAGTAAAACTAATGCTCAAAAGTACTAGAACAAAACAGGGTGTGGGTGGGGGAAACAGAGTTATATGTGTGTAATGGAAAAGCCTTTATAAAATATAAGCATAATGTGGGAGCCATAAAGCAAAATATTAATAAATCACAGATAAAGAATAATTTTCTTAATTTTGAAAGGGCTGCTACACACTGGCAGGTAAAAGACCAACAGCGTTATTCATTAGAAAACAAAAATGAAAACCACAGTGATATACCATTTTCACTTATCAGATTGGCAAAAAATTAAAACAGTTGATAATTGAGGTATTGGTGCAACCTCTCTGTGTGATCCAAACTGTGGGCCTCTGCTGGGTGTGGTGGCACGCGCCCATAATCCCGGGTACTTGGGAAGCTAAGGCAGGAGAATGGCTTGAATCCAGGAGGCGTAAGTTGCACTGAGCCAAGCTGGCGCCACTGCATTCCAGCCTGGGTGACAGAGCGAAACTCTGTCTCACAAAAAAAAAAAAAAAAAGATGAGCCTGTGGAGGGGCGACTCCCTGAAACTCAAGGATTACACAAGGTGAAAATTATTTTTACACTAATACTAAAATATTATTTGACTTTTTCACGTGTTGACATTTACAATGACAAAGCAAAACAATGGTGGATAAAGCTGCTTCCAGTGTAGCACAAATCAAAGTAGTAGCACCAAACTTCACTAGTATTCATTGTGTTCTTCATCACCATACATTCACAATTTTAAACTGAAGGAGGAGGAGGAGGAAGGGAACAAGAAACATGGTCAGTTTCACTTAGTAATTCTTTTGATGAATCTACAAAAAACAATAATTTTAATAAGTCTCAACCCTTGAGTATACATCTTTATCATAGTCTGTGTTGGAAAATATGCGTGAAACACATCTGCGTACCAAGTATGTTGGTTGTGTTGACGAAAAGCAGTGGTGAGATTAAGTTGCAAACTAAACTAGCTACTTCTTAAAATACCATTTCTTACTTGAAAGAACAACTGACAAACTACTGTTATTCCAGCTTCTGTAGTTGATGGACATTTTCTCTAAAATGAATGAAGTGAGCTTGTCACATCAGGAAAACAACTGACAGTATTTGGTGTCAGTGATAAAATTTGAGCTTTCAAGCAAAAATTTGAATTTTGGAAAACTTCTATCTGCAATAAACTGACAGCTTCCCAACATCTAAAGACTTGTGATGAGATTGCAGTGATATCAACAAATGTGAATTTTCGATACAGTATCATGAAGTGTATCAACATTTAAAAGGTTCACATAACCAATATTTTTCAAAGGATCAATGTGTGATTTTACAAAGTCATACATTTTACATGAATGCATAGATGGATATGAAACATTCATTCAATGTGCAAGATGGACCAATGGTTTTAATTAACAGAGTAGGGAAAATTCATTGATATGGCTTTGGATTCCTCATTGCAAATAACCGTTAAAAAAATTACTTGTTGAGTTTGGCGATAGATGGGATAATACCCAGGGTTATCTGAAAAGGCTATTTTAATACTTCTACCAACTACATTTTTTCTTACTTGTCAACCAAAACAACATGTTACAACAGATTGCATATAAAATCAGTGTTAAAATGTAATTTTATTTTAAAGCCAGGCAGTTCTACTCTTTTTTCAAAAACTTTTTGTTTTGTAAAATGGTTATTTTTCATGAAATTGTTCTTTGTGTTTACATGTAATATATTTACGGTTATTTTAACTTAATAAATATTGAACTATTTCTGTCTTAATTTTTAATACGGTAAGTAAGCATTGATACAAGTCACATAAACAAAGCTCTTTGGGGTCTTCAGTTTTTCAGAGTATTTAAAAGTTTGAGAACTATTCCGCTATGGAACGTAAAATATAAATTTTAATTTAATGTAACAATTGAAACCATGATTTTCATTTTAGGAATTTATACTAGAGATATAATCTCACAAAGGTGATATTATTCAAAATTATTCACTGTTGGATTGTTTGGATTATCAAAAGACTGGAAACAACCCAGTATTTGCATATCAGTAGAGAATCAGTTACTGAGATACCTTCATACAATGTAATACTATATTATCTATATGACACAGATACAGATTTACCATTATGAAACCATCTCAAAGATTATTAAGTCAGAAATTTAGGATGCCAAAAAGTGTGTAGAGTACACTATTTGTGCAAAATTATATGTAGTATATGTATTTGCATAGACTGTCTTGGAAGGATAGACAAGAAACTGCTATAGTGGTTGCCACTGGAGGGGAGCACAGGATGGAGTAAAACGGCTTTTTTTTTTAGTTTCTTCCTGAGATTCTGATTCATTAGATCTGGGCAGGAGCCTAAGAATTCTCATTTCTAACAAGTTCCCAGCTGATTCAGAGGCTGCAGAACCACTGCATTAGAGAAATTGTGGTTAACAAAGTTGGAAAGGTAATCTGGGGGCAAAGCAATGAGTTCTAATTTGCTTAAACAATTCCACAGGTCAGTTAACTTCATTAGACTGAAAATATTAAGAATGCTTAAGAGAATAAGTGATATATGTGAACCTTTTTTATGTGTATCTTTTTTTGTTCTCTGCTTAATTAAAAACAAAATTATATATAAAAATTCATTGTAATCCATTTTTATAAGAACAGTAACACTTTAGTTTTGCTTTTAAAATTTAAAATTTTCTCTAAATCAGTTTTAGTTTCTCTAAATTCGTTTTAAACCCTTAATTATATTTCAATAAAGTATTTATATGTTTTAGAGAAGAATTTCATTTGTAATTTGGCTAAAGTTACCATCAAAGGGAAGTTAGCATATGTTTGTTAGTTTAGGATGATCAGTCCTGAAAAAGGCTGATTTTTACACTGTTTTTTGTAAATATAAGTAAATCAAAATGCTGTTCCTTCTGTTGCAGTTTCTCTTGAGTTTTTGAGAAAGAATTTTGGCCTTAAAGAAAACTTGAGATACGTATTTACTGAAGTCCCAAAGAAAAGACAATCCGAAGTTATAAATTCCTGGTTCTTTAAGTACTATGCCAAGTTCACAGGCCAGCACCTCCATCAGCATGCCCTTCTTTATAATCTACTCACAAAGAGACATTATTTCTCTGAGAATTTGCTTAAAGTAATTCTAGCTCCTAGCCTTGCACCTCTGATTTTTCCCATATTAAAAATACTTTCTTCCCCAGGCATAATAATATATTAAAACATAAAATATTCCTGTAGTGTGAGATTAAAAAGATACGCAAATTATAAAAGACAAAGAAAAGCTGTGGAAACATTCCAAATGAAAGGAGGCTATTAAGTAACAGCTTTATGCAATTTCTAGTCCTGCACTGTATTCTGTGCTGCAGGGACAAAAATGCTCTACGGGACAACAGGTCAGTGGAAAAAATTGAAATATAGATAGCACATTAGATAAATGCATTGTTTGTGTGTAAATTGTGAATTGTTAACTGTATTGTGGTCATATAAGAGAATATCCCTACTCCTAGGGAATGCACACTGATACATTTAGGGGCAAAGGACCTTAATGTATGTACTTATATACATGGTTCAAAAAAAAATGTATTTCAAAGAGGGAAAGAACACAAATGATTTTGTAAAAGGGGTAAAATGTTAACAATAGGCAAATGTGGTTAAAGGCTTAATAGATGTTTCTTTTACTATTTCTGTTATTGCAACTTTAAGTATAAATTACTACCAAATAAAAAAGCTTTTAAAAAAGTACAGAAAACTGAAATATGTAAATTTAAAAGTTTCTCTCCTTTAAAAGAGCAAATTTCCTTTGAAATTGTATTCTTGAAATTGTACTCTCAAAAACCATTTCTGTCATTTCACCTAAATATTTTTTTAAAATAAGGCCAGAGGCAGTGGATCATGCCTGTAATCCTAGCACTTTAGGAGGCCGAGGCAGGCAGATCTCTTGAGGCCAGGAGTTTGAGACCAGCCTGGCCAACATGGCAAAACCCGCATTCTATTGAATATACAAAAATTAGCTGGGCGTGGTGGCGCACGCCTGTAATCCCAGCTACTTAGTAGGCTGAGGCATGAGAATTGCTTGAACCCAGGAGCGGGAGGTTGCAATGAGTTGAGATCATGCCACTGCCCTCCAGCCTGAGCGACAGAGCAAGACTCTGTCTCAATAAATAAATAAATTTTGTGTGTGTGTGTGTGTGTGTGTGTGTGTGTAGCATTTAGAATAGCACAAGAAACACATTTTGTGATTGAGTTTAGTTTTCTGTGACCATATCTATAAAATATTACTGATAATTTATACTAAAATGCATGATTATGCCATTAACACATGAGTTAGATATATGTTTACTAGATATTTGTTAGAGCACTTGAAAAAATACCAACCAATTGGTTGTCAAAAGATTCATGAGATATATGAAACTACTTGGAAGAAAGAGAAACTAGGGGAAAAGTAAAGTATGAATAAGATTCTAATATGAGCATTTTGTCATTGGGCTAAAAATGAAGGGAAAAACTGTGGTAATGCTCTTCAAATTGTTCTCCCATTGATTTACAGTAGAGTGATTTGGTTTTGATGAAGTCTATGTTATCACTCGAGCCAGTTTGTAAATCACATTTTTGTATTAGTTCTTTTTTACTTGGCTAGCTCTTTCTTTTTTTTTTTTTTTTAAGCCATGATATATGTTTATCTCCTTGGAAAACCTTCTCCTTTTCAAGTGTTCCTGCCTAGAATTGCATTTTTATCTGTCAACCTACGTAATTCTCAGTAGTCCAAATCCATATGTTGCCAAATTACAGATGTTCTCTACGTGTTTTATTATTAATTCAACTATTGTATTTAATGTTGCACTCCTCTAAGGCAGAGTTTATCATCATAAATGGTGTTAATCATGAGGATCCTAAGTAATCAAATCATGAAATTAAATGAAAAATCATTTTTTACTTTGTTGTGCATTTTTACTTTTCCATGCTGAAGTGAATTTCCATTGGCTAGATTTTAATTCCACTCAGCCTGAAATTCTTTTTATTTCCTTTTGAATACATTATTGGAGACTCGATAGGCTTTCAATAATTACATAGCTCTCAATACGTAAGTATGCTTCACTAAATATACAATGAAGCATATTTCTGTATTAATTATCCTTTTATTTTCTTCCAAGTGTATATACTACCTCAGGTACAAGTTAAATAATATAAACAATAGGAAATAACTCAGTGATTAAAACAATACAAAATCAGTCCCCAAATTAAAAAGCTAAGTGACTGTGCATTGTGAATGTCCACATAAAGAGACTTAACTCTGGAACATCAAAATCTGTAAACCCCATCAGGTAGTGGGGACATTAGATGGGAGCGAGCACTAGAGGAGCTGACTCCTCAGTAACCTCAGTAACTTACTAACTTCCTCCATAACCTCACCTCTATAGGCCTTAGCTAAATACTGTGCAACTTTGTAAAAAACGGTCACTTGGAAAGGATATCTATATTCCCTTCATTTGCTTTTTCATTGATAAAAATTTATTGGTGCTTTTAAGAAGCCAGAGTGCTGAGAACTTTATAACTATTGGATCGAAGTTCATCCAGAATAAAGGCTCTTACGTGTGTATAAAGATAAGAGTCTCACATTTAAAATACTCCATATAATAATGGACTACCATTGATAATGCTTATTTTTCTCTTCGATGGCAGCAGTGATAATTACTTAAATAAGTCAAAACTACATTTTTAAAAATTGATGATTTTAACATTACAGGCTGAAATGGGGGCTCTTACTAACACTATACATTTTCCTTTTTATAATTTCAACTTTTATTTTAAATTCAAGGAGTCCATATGTAGGTTTGTTACATGGGTATATTACGTGATGCTGAAGGTTGGGACCCGATAGTTTTTCAGCCCTTGCCCCCCTCCCTCCTATAGAAATACTTAACCACACAAAAGTGTGCAATTTAGAAGAAGACATAGTCCAGATAATCAGCTGCAAGGGCCAGAATATGAATAAAATCATATTCATTTTGAAGCCACGTGTCAAATTCTTCTGTTGTATCCAGATTGATGTAGACTTTGAACAAATAATAAATGTAATATACCATACAAGAACACTTTATTTTGTGACTATTAATGGACTCTTGAAGTTTCTTTTGGCAGATGGAGATGGACACATGGATCATTTACTGCCAGGCTGTGAAGATAAAAATTGCCAAAAAAGTACCATCTACTTAGTGAGATCTGGGACAAAGCAGGTATATCAAGTTGCTTTTTAATGTAAACATTTTTTTATGTGCTTGGAAAAAAATCTTCAAAGGTTAGAAAAGTTACCTGTAGAATCAGAACAGAGGGAACCCCAAAATTAAGTTACCAACTTCCTCATTTTAACTTAATGAAATGCATTTAAATCTATTATTTTTTTAATTTGTTGAGGGAGAAGCATCATTATAATTATTTCTGGTGAAGAAAACCCATTCTGGATACTATAATTAAATGATCTTTTAGCTTTTTATATGCCAGGAATATGACAGAACACACTATAATGAAAGGTTACGTAGAAGAACATTATATCTATTTTCGCAGCTGATGTTGTTTTTATTTGTGTTATCTAAACCTATTTTATTACCTCATGCTGACTTTTACCTGTAACTTGTAGGTAAGCAGTTTCGAATCTGACAGTCACAGTGGAGGATTAATATGGGAATGATAGGTTGGAACAATCTTATTAGAATTGTTTTATTTTCTTTTGGAGGGTAATAAATGATAGAGTAACATACTGACTTTATAGCCCTTTTGGAAAGGGAGCATCATATTTTATGTGAAAACAAATCTTCAAACAGTCAACATTCTAAAAGCGTTTAACTGACCAGTCTGAATACCGTGGTGTTAAGTATACACAGCCAGTTATGGATGTCCTTGTTTCTTCTCCACCCCCACTGCTTCACTTTACTAGCCTTAAAATAAAATAAATGAAAGCATTTAACTGTTCTACCTATAAGTTTTATCTTGAACTTTTTTTAAGGTTTTGAATCACTTAAAACTTTAGATCAAGTAACACTTAATCATTGGTTCATAATTATTAGTAATCCTAGTAATTATTGCCTGTTGACAGACTACTGTAAGAATATTTTCAAATTATACAGTCATCTCTCTCTCTGGGAAGATAAATGTCACAGTTCTTTGGTGACTATTATCAGTGTCATATTGATACTGAAAAATCTTTTTACATTTTAGGCCTTAATACATTTACTTTAACAGGAATACTTTATTCAGTGTGGTTTATCCTCATTAATAACCTGTCAGCCTCTTCAGAAATTTGTGATAACGTGGCATTGAAATATCTCATCTGCTAAAATAAAACCCAACAGTTTTTTAAAAATCAAGTGAAACCATTGAAACATTTTAATGATATATAAAATAATACTGTTTTGCTTAAAGAAGGATTGAAAAATTATTAAAGATGCATACCAATTTTTTTAAAACACTCATTTTCTGTAAATATGTCTTTTCCAAGTTTCCCTTTTTCTCTGGTAAATTATACTTTCTTTGGAAAATATATAAATTATTGCAGATACTCTGTTTATTAACCCCTTTTCAAGAAACCGTCTTTAATATAATTTGACTTGCAGCCATATAAATGAGTCACCTGCTTAGAAGGAAAGGAAAGGAATCTCTAGGCATGTTTGGTCTCCTGCCATCTCAAGTCAGCTGTGCCTGCTTCTGCTCAGACATCTTCAGGTTATGTGCCAGCATTCATACTCAGCAAATTGTGGGCACATCTATAACTGTAATGGCATGATTTCTACTCTTCAGATTTCTAGTTATTAAAAAGTGAAGATTTATGTTATCTGAAGAGAAAGGGATTTCTAAAAGCCTATTTTGAAATCAGCCTGTTCTTTCTGTTCTCTTCATGGCCATTAATATAGAAATAAAGGAATTTACTAAAAATGTAGCTTCCGGCCATTTTAGTGACAGAGCTCATTCTTCTTGGCTGAGAATTGCCTGTCAGTTACTGATGAAGCCTGTCAGGCCTGGTGTTGTTTGCAAAGCCTCAGGAACTGCTCGGCTGGAAGGTAATGACTGAAGTCATCTGCATGTGTAAGAGGCACAGCAGCAGAATGAACAAGGGGGTCTCTGTCATGTTCTAACTTTCCTCCTAAGTTGGTCCTCCCAAAAGGACATCAGTATTAGATGATATTACAGTTTGCTCTAGTTTTTTAAAAATATTCATTTGAGTGTTTCTATGTGACACAGTTTTAAATTATGTAATCTGACTAGATGTGTATTAAAATCAGTTCAATCCTAAGATTCGTGCAATATTGTGAAAAACTTTCTAAGGCTTTCTGTGCCAGTTAGACAAAAATGACTAGGATAAATTCTAACGGAGACCACTTTTTTTCTTTCCCCAGAGTGTCACCTATTCACCAGAGTAAATTATGATACCCTACCATATTGTAGAGATAAAGACGTTAAGTAAAATAATGCTTATCTTGAAAACTTAATGGATCATTTGTTTTGCAAATTGTAAATTTTTTCATAACTATAAAGTCTGATCCTTTTCTCTTAATCCATAGTGGGTTCCAGTCCTACAAGATTTCAGTAATAAGGGCACACTCTGGGGCTTTGTGCCGTTTGTGGATAAACAGCAACCAACTGAAATACCAATTCCAATTACCCTTCATATTGGAGACTACAATATGGATGGCTATCCAGATGCTCTGGTCATACTAAAGAACACATCTGGAAGGTAAGAAAATTAACTGAGAAATATTTGTAAACTGTGTGAGAAATATTTGCAAACCATGGTGCTTTGCAACTGAATAGTACCTAAATATGTTATAATCTCTTAAATAAGGAACATGATGAGCTGAGTTCCTGTGTTTTAATTTGATCCCTACACTTCTCACAACTGCTTAGAATACCTATTTTTTTCCCACAGATTCATTATCTGTAAAACAAAAATGAACACCCAGTCTGAAGTAAAAAGTTATATTTCACTCAGTAAAACTTAATCTTTAAGAGGTCAAAAGTTTTTATAGGCAAATGACCCAATTACATTTTGAGACCGAAGACACTGGTGGTTAAGAACTGACTCTAGGCTTTGATCTCAGTCCAACCACTTACCCTCTGTGTGACCTTGGTCATATTACTCAAATTCTTCATGTGTAAAATAAGTGTAATAATTGTACCTCTGTCGTGGAGTTATAGTAAAGATTAAATAAGGTAAAAGTAAATGAATGACTTAGAAAGATACTCTTGGCGTATTGATTTTACATTTGGTAAATGTTGTTACATTATTATTGCTTGTTTTGTAATGACATTGGAAATTCCACCATGACTATTGATACTTTCTGTATGTGTAAACTGTGAGTACATTTATTGCATTAGCAGTGACTTTTAATGCTGCAATTACTTTAATTTTTGAAATAGAAGTACCAATAGATAAACCAATATAGTTAAACTCATAATTAGCTTGAATCCTGACAGATGCCATAAATATGACTGTTCCTAAATTTTAATACCTTATCGTTTTATTCATCTCACAATTAATGATATTCCTTGGCCCTTATTCTTTCTTTCCTTTTACATTATTTTTCTGAGCATTAATTTATTTGTTGACTCTGGAATTACTAGTGATTCAGCTCCATATTCAGAACCAGGCTCATGATACAAAACAACTTCTTCAGAAAAAGTCAGACCTATTATTGCTTTTAACACCAGTGTTGTCTGGAAATCTGATATTTAGAGAAATATTTATCATTAGTGAGTGTTCCTAAACTATTTATAGAAAAGCGTGGAGAGTCTATATGTTAACTTTCCTAAGCACGTTGGTTTGAAACTATAATGTCTCTGCATCGTGTTTGTAGAGTTTTCCAAGGACATGATCATGGTGTTATGCAGAGTT
This sequence comes from Chlorocebus sabaeus, assembly GCF_047675955.1. Taxonomy (NCBI): domain Eukaryota; kingdom Metazoa; phylum Chordata; class Mammalia; order Primates; family Cercopithecidae; genus Chlorocebus; species Chlorocebus sabaeus. The sequence goes on along the minus strand of NC_132908.1, from coordinate 44,147,920 downwards.
TAATATGTACTTATAACCTACGTGTGTGAAACAGATCTGATATAGCCAAAACAAACTTCTGAATGGAACGTGAGTGTTACTTCTTTTGAAAGCATAGTGACACATAAAAACAAAGAACTGCAAAATTACTTTATTTTAGACATTGGGTCTATTCAGAAGAATAAGAAATTACATTTTAAATTCATTTAATCCTGTGATTACTCATCCTTAGAATATTTAAATAATTTATATTTTACTATAAAAGTTCTTTATCAACAGTGTTTTTTGTTAACAATTCCTTTGCCATTTAGCAATACAGATGGTATCAACTGCTAACTCAGCAGTGAACACTTTAGTTCTGCAGGAAAAATAAGTACTAAAGGCAGTTGTACTTTTTTATGAAAGTCTTAATACCATTATAAAAGCAGTTGTGTAAAAATCAATTATTTCTTTTCTGTTCTTTTAAGGTAGATGAAAATTGAAGGATAGAGTTCAGTTCATCTCAGTGTTCATTCCATCACAGATGAGAAGTAGCCCTAACTTTAAATTAAATCTGAATATTATTTAGAGTTGCTGTTACATTTCTGTTGGAAAATTTGACAAATCATATTAAAATTAATGCTCTAGACCTTGTTAGGTCATTTTCTAAAATTCAAGGACAGATTGTAATTTCCTAGTAATAAATAAATATTTGTTTAACACTGGTACTATAGAAGTTATGTTAGTAATGTATCATCATGTCAAGCACATAGAGTGAATATTTCTTCCTTCTTTTGAGAATTTTATCTAGTGACTGCATTTAAGAGTGTGACTCTTAGTCTTCATTCTGACTATTCCTATCACCTTTGTATGATACAGTCAAAATGTTGACATATTTAAGAAGAGTTTTATTGTTACTAATATATTGCAAGTCACTGGATGAAACTGGATAGCAAAACCTGAGCTTCCATTGGGCTTTTATAGGAGTTCCAAGCCTAGAAGTAGCTAAAAATAAAAAACGTTTTTGGCGGCAAAGAAGCACACTCAGAAGTCTGAGTATCAGCTATGAGAGCATCCCAAACCTATAAAATGGCAAGTACATCTGTAAATGGCCAAATGTAATATATTGCCTGTTAGTTAATGCTGGGGAAAAAATGGTTTTTGTTTATGAAATAATTTTACTTTGTATTACTCTAGCCTCATTTTTCATAGGTTAGTTATTATCTTTATTTTACAAATATGAAAATGGTCTGAGATAAATCGGACAACTTACCCAATATCATACAGCTAGTAAGTTGGAATTCCTAATTCAGTTATAATCTGCATTTTCATCCGCATCCTCAGCTTTATACAATAATTTACCTTTACATTAATGACCCTGACTCATCAATGAAAGGTTACATTATGTTGCAGATGTTCTACTTTTTAAAAAAAGGCATAGAGGTTGATCTGTGGGAACATTTCTAGCCACTATTCTTTTTAATTTTCTCTATGAAGTAGAGATGCCGGTGAGGCTGCAGAGAAAAGGGAACACTTATACACTGTTGGTGGGAATCTAGATTAGTTGAACCACTGTGGAAAGCAGTTTGGAGATTTTTTCAAGAACTTAGAACTGCCATTCAACCCAGCAATCCCATTACTGGGTATATACCCACAGGAAAATAAACTGTTTTACCGAAAACACACATGCACATGTATGTTCATTGCAGCACTATTCGCAATAGCAGAGACGTGGAATCAATGTAGGTGCCCATCAATAGTGGATTGGATTTTTTAAAATATAGTATAAATATATTATGGAATACCATGCAGCCATGAAAAATAACAAAATCTTGTACTTTACAGCAACATGGATGCAGCTGGAGGCCATTTTCCTAAGCAAATTAACACAGGCACAGAAAACCAAATACTGCGTGTTCTCACTAATAAGTGGGAGCTAAACAGTATGTACTCATGGACATAAAAATTCCAACAGTAAACACTGGGAACTACTAGAGAGGGAAGAGAGGAAGATCAAGAGTTGAAAAACTAACTGTTGGGTACTGTGCTTAGTACCTGGGTGATGGGATCAGTCATACCCCAAAACTCAGTACCATGCAGTATACCCATGTAATAAATTTGCTCATGTACCCTATGAATCTAAAATAAAAGTTGAAATTATAAATGTTAAGAAAGAAAGAAATATTGTCCTGGATGTAAACTCATTGTGTCTCATTATTGAAGAAGACCTCATATTGCTATGTTGGCTAGCCTTCACTTAACCAACTCCAACTTCATAACTTGGAATTTGTAAAGATCAAAAAATTTTCTTTCAATAATATTGCCTATTCATCTACTATAATGAATTCCATATTAAAATTCTTAGTCCCATAATAAAATGGAAAAAGAACTCCACTAATTAGTTCTGAGGGAAGAAACCTTTGTAGACAGTGAGAGTTAATTCTACCGTTAATCCCAATGGAGATACATTAAAAGATATATTACACATTATTTATTTTGTCAGCAATCAATTTTAAAGTATTAAATACCCTTACACACTAAATTTATAGGTGTAAAGTTGCATTCCTTTATACTTCTTAAATTTTCTTTAAGTCTTTAGATACGACTCCTTCACATTTTTAGTATTATTTGCCTTTTTAATTTCTTTCATCAGACTTGATAAAGGCTTCTTCCTCCGTCTTATTATTTCAGTCATGTCTGTGTTTTTGTTGGTATTGTAGAGGTTCAAAGAATCACCTTTATTTTCAGTAAGATGAATTTCTTCTATGAATATTTTCTTTATGTTTGTTTTTACATTTTTTCCTGTTTTGCTTTCTTCAAGTTTATTTTTATTTTTTATTTTTTACATTATTTCATTGAATACTAAACTAATAGATGTTTACTCTTGTTTTCTATTAAGTGCTTTTAAGACTAAATATTGTGAGCTTGGCTTCAGGTCATATATTTTGATACTATGTGGTTTCTTTGTTCTTTCTTATTTAAAATTTTACATATACACAGAATTATTTAGAAAGGTATTTTAAAGAGTTCACATAAATATGTTTGGGAAGTTGCATTTATTGTTGTTTTTTGGATTTGAGTCTATCTCTTCATTTTTTGTTCTTTTAGTATGGCATTGCAAATATAAATGTGGCTTATGCAATACTTTTAGAAACTTGTTGAAATGTTTCTGGTAGTTTAATAGCTCAGTGAATGGTTATCTGAAATATCATTCCTGTTAATTATATTATTTAAATCTTTATTTTTATTTTCTTTTCTACCTTTTGTTGGATTATTCAACATTTTCTTTTATAGTTCCTAAGGGGGTTAACATATTAAAATTTTTGTTTTTGTCATAGTGGTTACATTTAAATATTAATACCTATACTTAAATTTTACCTTTAATGAACTACTGGAGTTAATATGTAAGGCAAGAATTTTAGGACACTTCTAGTTCTCTCTCTCCCCACCCCAATTACTTCTCATTCGGTGGTATTATCAATTGATGGAATGATTTTCACGTTTTGTTGCTACAGTTATTTACACTTAGCTACAGGGTTTACTGGTTTCTCTGATCACCATTGAATATTATATCTTTCATTCTTTCTTCAGTTTCCATTTTTCTGGACACATTATCAAGTAATTCTATCTGGGAGAGTCTGCAGCCTCTTTCTGAAACTTTGCATGTCTGAAATTTTCTTTATTTTCCTCCAGCCGGAATTGCTAACTTGGCTGAGTACAGGATTCTAGATTCAAAATTATTTTACTTCATATCCTTAAAGACACTTCGCCATTAAATTCCAATATTCACTTTTGCTAGTCAAGTCTGGTGATAATCTGATTGTTCATTGCAGGTAACCTCTTACGTTCTAAGATACTGGATTTGTACTTTATCCATAGTAGTTTGAAATGTTATCATGTGGAGTTGAATTGTGACTCCTGTAAATTTCTGTTATTTTTGTCTTCTCTTTCATTCTCTTAGTTTTTTTATTATTGTTGTTTACTTGTTAATTTGTTTCTAAAGCTTATATTAGAACACATGAGGGAAGATATAGGTCTGTCCTCCTTGTCTCTCTCCTGATACGCGCACATTTTTTAACTTGTATCTTTTGTGCTGTGTTCTGGAAAAATGTCTTTATTCAGCTCATTGACTACCTTGATTATAGAAGTGAACAAGACAGAAATGAAATTTACTCACTACAAAGTGTACTAGTCACCACTGTGAAAGCAACCCAGAAAATATGACTTACAGACACTGGGTAAGAAGTATCATTTTCCAAGCAGTTTATGTGTATAAGATAGCACATCATTAATTACAGAGAGAAAGTAGTAAATGATATATGAGTGTATATACTTGTCTTTCCATACAAATTATGTTGGTAAATTTCATTACTTACACACTAGTGGTACCAAGATAAATTTCATCATTTTCCATGATGTCCATGAAGTCCACTGATGAGTGCACTTCTAAATTTGTTTTTACATAAAATTATACTATGATAAAGTAAAGTAAGCTTTTTAGTGTTGAATCATCAACATATACGGTTAACTTTTGTGTTTTGTAGGGCAATGCTGGGAAAGGAGAATGCCATTCTGAGATAATATACTTAAATCCATTTTATTTAATATCAATCAGCTTTTTTAAAAGAATAGTGGCCACAAAGTTTTATGACTGCTAAGGAATAGTTAGCAGTCCTCTTCAAAAGAATAGTGATGTGGAAGATTCTGCACTCTTTTTTGGTATATCTTAACTACCTATATGAATCAGACTAGTGGTTATTGTGTATGGAATCACCAGGATGACACGATGGAAAATCCCTCTCCTAATAGTCTGTGAATAGGCCAAGACTTAGATTCAGGCCTCTCTTGTTATATATGTACTTTCAGTCACATATATTAATAAGAGGAGAAATAAAACACAAATGGAGATTGTTTTTACAAATGTACAGACAACATTTATGCTCAAATTGTGAAACACATGCACTGCATCATCTCTCACATACAGTTAAAAGTTTACTGTTAAATGCACCTTTGGATAAGAGAATTAAATAAAGATCATGTACTTTGGATCTCAGTTGAAATGCCAGTGCCACCACTTGTACTTCTGTTTCCTTTTGTCACTTATTTGACCTGTCTATGTATCTGTAAATTTATAAAATGAAGGTGGTTATACCTACCCTGAAAGTTCCTTGTGAAGATTGAAATACCATTCATTTCCCTTTCCCTCTTAAGTTTAACTAAGAAACCTATAATTAAGCTAGACTGGCACAATGTGAGTGATGACTTTAATTCCGAGAGATCTGTGAACAGCTCGGTCACCTCCTACCAACTGTAGACTACACAGATTATTGATACGGAAAGAACTGATGGGTATTTCATTTCTCTTCTTTTTCTACAACTATATATCCCAAAGGGTTGTTTATGTTTCAGAACATTTAAAACATGTAAGTTAAAATGTATCAATCTAAGAATATTTTTTTTCCAACTCCCAGTGACTTAGATCAGACTAATTTAAGTAAAGGTAGAATAAGTTGAACCCTTGCAACAGAAAATTATTAACAGGCCAGGTGTGGTGACTCAAGTCTGTAATCCTAGCACTTTCAGAGGCCAAGGTGAGAGGATCAGTAGAGCCCAGAAGTTCAACACCAACCTGGGCAACATAGTGAGACCCCATCTCTACAAAAAATAAAATGAAATAAATTAGCCAGGCATTGTGGCAGGTACCTAGGCACTCAGGAGGCCTGAGTAGGAGGATCACCTGAGCCTAGGAATTGGAGGTTGCAGTGAGCTATAATTACACCACTGCACTCCAGTCTGGGTGACAGAGCCAGACCTTGTCTCTAAGGAAATAAAAGGAAAAAGAAGCCGGGCACAGTGGCTCACACTGTAATCCCAGCACTCTGGGAGGCGGAGGCGGAGGCGGGCGGATCACGAGGCCAGGAGATCAAGACCATCATGGCTAATATGGTGAAATCCCATCTCTCCTAAAAATACAAAAAATTAGCTGGGTTTGGTGGTGGGCGCCTGTTGTCTCAGCTACTCGGGAGGCGGAGCTTGCGGTGAGCCAAGATCGCACCACTGCACTCTAGCCTGGGCGACAGAGCGAGACTCCATCACCAAAACAAAAAACAAGGAAAAAGAAAATGACTAACACTAAAAGGGAGAATTAAAAGGTATCAGCAGGAAGTGTGTTTCTGTAGATTTCAGGAGGTAGCTTAAAATGTCAAAATCTTTACAGATCCTCACTTTGTAACCTTTTCCCCCTAAGACTGGTAGATTAAGTGCTATATTGGATAATTGTTTTCAGTGTTGTGTATGTGAATTTTTAAAACACATAATAAGTCTTTGGTAGCAAGATACATCTGTTTACATAAGCCCATGACCTTTTCTCACTTTCTTCATAAGCAAAAACAGAAATAAAGAATACATACTATACAGAAAGAATGTATAAGGAAAATATAAATCAGCATTATTGTCTTTTTTTTTTTTTTTTTTTTTTTGAGACAGAGTCTTACTCTATCGCCCAGGCTGGAGTGCAATGGTGCGATCTTGGTTCACTGCAAGCTCCGCCTCTCGGGTTCACGCCATTCTCCTGCCTCAGCCTCCCAAGTAGCTGGGACTACAGGCGTCCGCCACCAGGTCCGGCCAGTTGTTTTGTATTTTTAGTAGAGATGGGGTTTCACCGTGTTAGCCAGGATAGTCTCGATCTCCTGACCTTGTGATTCGGCCTCCCAAGCTGTGATTACAGACGTGAGCCACTGCGCCCAGCCTATTGCCTATTTTTCATCATATATTTGTCACTAAATCTAAATAGAATATCAAGACCTTGTCTCTGTTTTTGCAGAAAAGAAGCTTGGTTCAGACTGATCTAAGTGTTTTCTTCATACCGATGTGCAAACATAACAAATGTAAGTCAGGTAGCAAGGCAACGTGGTACAGTGGCATGAGAATTAGATTTGATATAAAAAGATTTGCTTTAAAAGCCTGACAGCGTCATAATTTCTTCATCTGTGAAATGAAGCATATACTTCTGGTGCATTACGGAGAAGTTGTCAAAATAAGAGTATAAATGCGAGAGGAAAGTACAGGGTGTCCCATTAAATTAGGCTTTATATGTCTTTAATTTATTGGTAACAGCTTTTTACTCCCACAAAGTAAGTTTTTACAATGTTTAAATTGCCTGCATCTAGTGATTGCAGCATTAAGATCTTGGACATAGTATAATCATTTAAATATACTACGTATTAGTTGTTAACATTGCTAAAAAAAAGAATACCGAAAATGTCATACCTAAAGAAGAGGTCTTTTCCTCAGCAGGCCTTCTTTTAACTGAAGTATTTTGGAGCAGTGCGCGTGACTTATTTTAAAAGACAGATTTCTCTAGTCTTTTAAATATGAATACAAATTTTGACTCTTAAAAGTAACTGGTAACCCTTCTGTTAATAGAAAAAAAACAAATACAAGTTCCTTGAGAGCAGGAGTCTTAAAGAACCAGAATAATTCCCTCTCTGTTTTAGTAGCAGGTACTTATTCTTTCTTGTGCTGCTTTTCACATTTACTACACCATAGCATTGCTTTTATAATCAGAAACCTCAGAAACATAAAGACTTTTTTTTTTTAACTCATTGGGGAAACTAGACAAGGTCACATCTATATGGCTGGCTGCCTCTTCAGCATCTGGCATCCTTGAGAAAATACCTAATGAAGTGAGTTAGTGGGCTAAGTCTTGAGTCTATCCAGTGCTATAGTCTAATAATAAAAAACCTGGTTGATTTTGATCAGCCAATAAAATGAGTCCTGTTAAACAAAATTTTAATGAGGATTTTTGAATAGATTAATAAGCACCAGATATAGATAAAATCATTTTATAATTGATCATCTGTCAAATCAGGCATTCCCTGTATCATTATCATTTGTCAGTCATGAAATATTTAGCTCGAAAAAAATAGGAAATAGCTGGGCACGATGGCTCATGCCTGTAATTCCAGGACTTTGGCAGGCTGAGGTGGGCAGATCACTTGAGGTCAGGAGTTCAAGACCAGCCTGGCCATTATGGTGAACCCTTGTCTGTACTAAAAATGCAAAAATTAGCCAGCATGGTGGCGGGCGCCTGTAGTCCCAGCTACTCGGGAGGCTGAGGCAGGAGAATTGCTGGAACCTGGAAGACAGAGGTTGCAGTGAGCTGAATCGTGCCATTGCACTCCGGCCTGGGTGGCAGTGTGAGACGCCACCTCAAGAAAAAAGAAAAAGAAACATTGGAAATACTGCCAGTTTGAAATAGAATTCATTTTCACTCTAAATCAACACAGACTCAATAAGGCACTTACAGGTTTGACCTTTTTATATTATAATACATTAATTTACATTTTCTCTAGTTTTTAGTCCGTTGTCTCTCAGTGAAAATCTGCACCAAGAATCATCTTGAACACTGTTCCTATGGGAAGGAGGATTGTCTAATGGTGGTTGTTTTGTTCACTGATCTGTGTTTTATTCTCATTTGTCTTTTAGTAAATCTCTCTGGTCGTGAATGTTATTTACTTTTATTAAGGCACATAGATTTCTGTGTTTCAATACTTTTTAAAAATTATACTCCTGGGCTTTTAGGGCTGAAATGAAATATAAAATCACATAGTCTACTTATTTATGAATTAATTAGGGCACAGAGAACTTAAGTGATTTGTCTAAGATCACTCAGTAGTAGAATTGAGTGGATCACTCAAAAGTAGATCTAGTTCATTGCACAGTCTTTTTCACTGTGCTACGTATTTATTCAATAATTTGTCTATAATTACGAAGGAGCATTATGCTAGAATCTGAAAATAAATAACTGAAATTCGGCACTCTGTACCAGCACTAGCATTCTGTATTCAGAAATTCCATCGAGTGTTTCAAGATGTCTTTTTTATATTAAACTCTTTTTAAGCCATCTGCCTTCTATTTTAACGTATATTGTAAGAATCATTAAAGCCAAATTTATTGTTAAAATCTTGGAGACGCATAGGCAGCGGCCCTTCAGCTGTGAGCTTTTGCCTCCATGGCTATCCAAACATACCATTTCACCACCAAGTAACAGTCATTGGAATTCAGAACTGTCACTCTAGGAAAGGTGGAGTAGTCTCCAGTTCCTCCAGGTCTTTCTTTACTCAGGGACCTTATCCTTCTTCCCTTACCTGCTGCCCCCAGGGGTGTGAAGAACTGGACCTTCTCTCAGCCATTCATGTCAGAGCTCTCCAACACACCCTTGTGACCAAGTGGTAGAGATGGCTGACTAGAAGCATTTCAAGCACACCTCGTACTTCGAAGAGCAAAACAGCATGTAGACTATTACACTTAGAATACATTTTCCAAGAAGGAACATGAAGAAGTCAACAGAAAAGAAACAAGAAAAAAATAGGAAGAAGAAGGAAAACAGGAAGCCTATTTGACCAGAGTGGGCCAGGAACTGGGAGTGATTCCCCCATACAGGAAAAGGTGAATGAGACTCTTTCTGCAGTCCACTTTCCCACTGGGGAATCATACAATCCAGACCATAGGAGAGTACCATGTCCCTCTCAAGTCCTGAATCTAACTTAGGGAGTAGCCAGGAGACTATGAGAAGGAACTGTTCCAGGGAAAGAACATCCTGTGCCCTTTCTGAAACATAAGTGGCCACCGTAAGATACCACTCTTGATCCTACCTTTTAGCAGACTATGCACAGTCCTGGGAACCAGGCCAGAACTGATAAGCAAGTGTGTCATTGGCTCCAGCCAAAGGTATGGGATTCAGGAACCTCCCCATCATGGAATTGGGCTGGGAGGGGTTTCACCTGGGAGCCACAGTTTTATGGCCTGGGGTTGTTTTGCAGTCCAAAGACAAACAGCCTGTGATTTGGCTGGCTGCCTCAGCATGATGCCAGTGGCAGGCCGTAGGATGGTGTTCCACTAGGTTGAGAGCATGAGAGCAAGGCAGATCTCACTACCACCTGCTAGGCTATGGAAACTGAGCCACCCCACCTTCCCCATGCTGGTTAGTTGGAACAGAAAGAGTTGCTCCACTTCTCCCTGAACTATTGTTCCAGTGGCCTGAGAACTGTCCTCCAACCCGCATCAGGACTGGCACTTGTGCTGGCCATTAGGAGGACCAGGTATAGACCTGCCCGTCTCAGCCCCACCCTGCTTTCTCCTCTACCCAACACCACCAGCTTTCCCCTCTATTTCCCACCTTGGAAGCAAAGTACAGGACTGAGGCCACTGAGAATTCCAGGGCCCAACCCATTGCCTGGGAAACCCAACTACATCTCCAGGTTAACAAAGGTCAAGCCTTGACTCTAATACGACCCCTGCAGCTGGCTCTCACCAGCAAGCACTACCTACTGGCCAGGAGATCAACCTGCACAACCACTACAAAGTCTGATACAGTTTCATCCTAGAAGTAAATAGTTTTGCAGCCTAAAAGGGAACAGCATTGTCTAACCTAACAGAATATTCTGAACATCAGACAAAGACGAGTAAAGGTAGCAGATCCCATTCCTGCCTATCAGAGCCATGGTGCTGGTACCGCCCTTCACTCCCCAAGCGGAGACCTCAGCAGATTTTACCAGGGGCCTGAGGACTCCCCCACCACCCCACTCAGGGCTGGTGTGTACATCTGCCATGGGGGGCCTGAGTGCAGGGTTCCCCAATCTGGCTTTACCCAGCTTTACCACCCCATCCTAGAGTGAAGGTGACTCAAGCCCTTGAGCACTCCAGGGCCCAACCCACCACCTGGGACACTGAAGCACTTCTCCAGGTGTTAACAAAGACCATACATAAACCCTACTGCTATCATGGCCGCCTGCTGTAACTGGCATGTACCACCTACTGACCAGGTCAGCCTCCAAAACACAAGGCAAATCTGCTGAAAAAGATGCACAGCACTCAGGAAGGAGACAGGCTTCGTGTGACCTCTGCATCCACCATCACCCATGCCACCCTGGCTTCTCAGTATTCTGAAGTGACTTCTTCATCCACCCTACAACTGCCATTTTAGAAATCCACCAAATTAAAGCTATTTATAACCAATATTGTACAGTCTTTGCTACTGAACATACCCAGAAGCAAAGCCAAAACAGCCCTACTCAACAACATCATAGTCACATCCTGAAGAGAAAAAAAAAAAAATCCCCCCAAAGAAAGTAAATGCAAAAGCAAGAAGCAGCAACTGTTTTCTCATATGCAAAGAAATTAGTGTAATAATGCAGAAGTATTTAATAGCAAAGGGTTATGGTATCCCCAAAGAAACAATAATTCTCTGGTAATAGATCCTAACCAGAAAGAAATATCCAAAATACCAATTAAATTATTGATTGTAAAGAATCTCATGGAAATAAAAGACAAATCTGAAAACCAGTACTGATGAATCAGTAAATTAATTTTGAGTATGAATGACAAGTGTACCAACAAGATGGATATCATTATTTCTAAAAAAGCCAGAACTGCTAGAAAGGAAAAAAATTACTGAAGGAATTAAACAAGACAGTTGAAAGTTTCAACAAGAGACTAGACCAAGCAAAGGAGAGACTCTCACTGCTTGAAACAGATCTTTTAAATTAATAGAGTCAGAAAAAAAGAAAAAAATGAACAAAGACTTCACTATGTTACTACATAATAATGATTACGCTTATGAATCTTTGGCATTTCCAAGAGAGAAGAAAAAGCAACAAGACTAGAAAACCTATTTAAGGAAATATTACGTTAAAATTTTCCTAGTCTTGCAAAAGATTTATACATTCAAATATAAAAGGCCCAGCAAATACCAGAAAAGTGCATTGCAAGACATAGCTCACCAAGAAATATAGTCATTAAACTGTATAAAGTCAACATGTAGGAAAAAATCTGATGTCTAGCTGCCTATAAGAGAAACCTTATCAGAGTAGCAGTGTACTTCTCAGCATAAGACTTAACAAGCCAGAATGGATTGAGAGCATTTTGTCTGAGTTCTTAAAGAGAAAAAAAAAGGGGGGGGGGGGGGGAACTATCAGTCAGGAATTTTATATCCCGGTAGAATAAGCTTGATAAATGAAGTAGAAATAAAGTCTTTGCCACAAAAGCAAACATCAAGGGAAGTGGTCACAAATAGACTGGACCCACAAGAAATACTCAAAGGAATTCTAAACATGGAAACAAAGGGTCAATACTTACCACCATAAAAGCACAGGAAAGCGTAAAATATTAACCTTGATGTAAATGATTTAAATATTCCACTTAAAAGATAAAAATTGGTGGAATGGGTTTTTAAAACTCAGCCAACTACATGCTGCTTGTAAGAAATCCACTCAGCTGGTAAAGACACTTACAGACTGTGGGTTAAAGGAGTTGGAAAAATATTTTCCTCACATGAATGGAAACCAAAAGCAAGCAGGAGTAACTATATTAATATCAGATAGAACATACTTTAAATCGAAAAGAGTAAAAAAGAAAACAAAGAATGTCATTTTATAATGAGAAAGGAATCAAGTCAACAAGAGAATATAATAATCCTAATATATATACACCCAGCACCAGAGCACCCAGATTCATAAAACTAATATTACTACACCTAAAGGCAAAGTTAGACAATAATACAATAATAGTGGGGAACTTCAACATGCCACTCACAGCAACAGACAGAACATTGAGACAGAAAAACCACAAACACTAGACTTAAATTGGACTCTAGACCAAATGGATTTAATAGACACGTGTAGAACATTCTAACCATAGAATTCTTCTCATCAGAACGTGGAACATTCTCCAAAATGATCATATGTTATACCACAAAGTCTCAAAAATTTTTAAAAAATCAAACTCATGTCAGGTGTCTTTTCAGATCACAGCAGAATAAAACTAGACAGCAATACCAACAGAAATTTTCAAAACTATTTAAATAGCCAGGCACGGTGACTCACACCTGTAATCCCAGCACTTTGGGAGATTGAGGCTGGCAGATCATCTGAGGTTAGGAGTTCAAGACCAGCCTGACTAACATGGCGAAACCCCATCTCTACTAAAAATACAAAAATTAGCTGGGCGTGGTGGCGTGTACCTGTAATCCCAGCCAGTCAGGAGGCTGAGGCAGGAGAATCTTTTGAACCCAGGAGGCGGAAGTTTCAGTGAGCCGAGATTGTGCCACTGCTCTCCACTGGCAACAGAGCCAGATTCCATCTCAAAAAAACAAAACAAACTATGTAAATACACAGAATTTGACAACACACTCCAGAACAGTCTTTGGATCAACGGTGAAATTAAAAAGGAAATTAAAATTTTTTTGAACAGAATGAAAATGGAAACAACATATTAAAACCTCTGGGATATAGCAAAAGCAGTGCTAAAAGGGAAGTTTATAGTGTTAAATACCTACATTTAAAAAAAAAAAAAAAAGACTGTATTTGATGGTTTATGTCTGTAGTCTCAGCGCTTTGGGCAGCTGAGGCAGGAGGATCCCTTGAGCCCAGGAGTTCAGGACCAGCCTGGCCGACATAGTGAAACCTACCTCTACAAACAATTAAAAAAAAAAAAAAAAAAACTTAGCCAGGACATGGTGATGCATGCCTGTAGACTCAGCTACCTGGGAGGCTAAGGTGGAACGATCGCTTGAGGTCAGAAAGTCTAGGCTGCAGTAAGTCACGATTGTGCCACTTGCACTTCAGCCTGGGCAACAGAGTGAGACCCCGCCTCCAAAAACAAAGGTAATTAACAAACTAACATCACACCTGAAGGATCTAGAAACACATGAACAAACCAAACCCAAAGCTAGCAGAAGAAAAGAAATAATAAAAATTAAAGTAGCACTAAATAAAATTGAGACCAAAGAAATACAAAGAATCAACGCAACAAAAAGTTGGTTGTTTGAAAAGGTGAACAGAATTGATAAACCACTCTCTCAAATAACCAAGAAACAGAAGATTCAGATAAATACAATCAGAAATGAAAAAGAAGACATTACAACTGATACAACATAAATGTGAAAGATCATCAGAGAATATTATGAACAATTCTATGCTCACAAACTAGAAAACCTAGGGGAAATGAGTAAATTCCTGGAAACATAACTTCTCAAGATAGGAAGAAATATAAATGCTGAACAGATCAATAATGAGTGGTGAGATGAAATCAGTATAAAAACATCTCCCCAAAACAACAACAAAAGACCTGCATGACTATGGGGATTGACAATCAAATTCTCCAAAATATACAAAGAAGTACTGGTACCAATTTTACTGAAACTATCCCAAAAAATCAAGGAGAAGGGAATCTTCCCTAACTCATTGTTTGAAACTGTTATCACCCTGATACCAAAGTTACACAAGTACACAACAAAAAGAGAAAATCTGGTGAACATACATGCAAAAATCCTCAACATAATACTTGCAAATCGAATCCAACAGCACAGCAAGATTTATTCCAGAGATACAAAGATGGTTCAACATATGCAAATTAATAAATGTGATTCACCACATAAACAGTATTAAAAACCATATGATTATCTCCATAAATGCAGAAAAAGCATTTGATAAAATTCATCTCTTCATGATAAAAATCCTCAAAACCTAGGCATAGTGAGCATGCCGCAAAATAATAAAATGCATATACAACAAACCCACAATCAACATCATACTGAATGTGGAAACATTGAAAGCACTTCCCCTAAGAACTGGAACAAGACACGTATACCCACTTTCACCAGTCCTATTCTACATAATACTGGAAGTCCTAATGAGAGAAATCAGACAATAGAAAAGTATGAAAACCATCGAAATTGGAAAAGAGAAAGTCAGACTATCTGTATTCACTAAAGATATGGTCTAATACCTGGAAAAATCCTCGAGATTTCTCCAGAAAACTCATAGATTTGATAAACACATCTAGTAAAGTTGCAAGATGGAAAATCAACATACAAAACTCTGTTGCGTTTCTATACACCAATACAAATCAAGCTGAAAAACAAATCAAGAAGGCAGTTTCATTTACACTGACTACAAAGACAAAATAAAATACTTAGGAATATATTTCACTAATAAGTTGAAAGATCTCTACAAGGAAAACTACCAAACTTTGATGGAAGAAATTGTAGATGGCACAAAAAGATTGAAAAACATCCCATGGTCCTGGAGCAGGAGAATCAATGTCATTAAAATGACCATAATGCCCAAAGCAATATACAGATTCAGTGCAATTCCTCTGAAAATGCCAGTGTCAGTTTTCACAGAATTAGAAAAACATCCTAAAATTTATGTAGAACAAAAGAAGAGCCCAAATGACCAAAGCACTCCTGAGTAAAAACAAACCTGGAGTCATATTATCAGACCTCAAATTATAATACAAAGCTACAATAACCAAAACATAATACTGGTATTAAGTAAAATAGACACATAGATCGATGAAACGGAATATGAAACAGAATATGGAAACCAGAAATAAAGCCAAAAGTCTACAGTTAACTGATCTTTGTCAAGACAAAAACAATCACTAAGGACAATCGTTTCAGTAAATGCTGCTGGGAAAATGGGACAGCCATATACAGAAGAATGAAACTAGACCCCTATCTCTCACCATACATAAAAATTTCCTCAACATGGATCAAGAACTAAAACGTAAGATCTGAAATAAAAATAGTAGAATAAATCCTTGAGAGAAAACTCTTCTGGCCACAAGGCAGCTAATTCATGACTAAGGCTTTAAAAGCACAGTCAACAATGACAAAAGTAGACGTATGGGACTTAATTGAACTAAACAGCTTCTGCACAGCAAAAGAAATAATCAACAGGGTGAACAGACCAGCTGGCAAAATGGGAGAAAATATTTTTAAACTACACATCTGATTAATGATTAAGGACTTAATTCAGAATTTATAAATAACTCAATCCAAGAACAACCACCAAAAAAAAAAAAAAATACAGGTAACCCCATTTAAAAGTGGGCAAAGGACTCAAATAGACATT
Organism: Chlorocebus sabaeus; assembly: GCF_047675955.1. Classification (NCBI taxonomy): domain Eukaryota; kingdom Metazoa; phylum Chordata; class Mammalia; order Primates; family Cercopithecidae; genus Chlorocebus; species Chlorocebus sabaeus. The sequence continues at coordinate 44,132,045 of NC_132908.1, read as the reverse complement.
TTTCAAAAGAAGACATATAGATGGCCAAGAAGCACATAAAAAAATGTACATTACTAACCCTCAGAGATACGCAAATCTAAACCACAATGAGACATCGTCCTACACCAGTCAGAATGGCTATTACCAAAAACCCTATAATAATAGATGTTGGCAAGGATACAGAATTAAGGGAACTCTTATATGCCGTTGGTATGAATGTTTATTAGTACATCTGTATGGAAATCAGTTTGGAGACTTCACAAAGAACTAAAAATAGAACTACCATTCGATGCAGCAATCCCACTGCTGGATATCTACTCAATAGAAAATAAATCATTACACCAAAACGATACCTGCATTTGTATATTTATTGCAGCAGTATTCACACTAGCAAAGATATGTAATCAACCTAAGTTCATAAACAGATGGCTGAATACAGAAAATATGAGATATATCATATTTCTATATGGTATATAATATATATCATTTTTATATTTATAGTAGAGACTAATATATATATTATATATAATATATATCATTTTTGTATGATATATATTATATCATGTTTGTATATATTATATATCATTTGTATATTATATATTTATATATCATTTGTATATAATATAATGTATATATGTGTATTTGTATATTATATATATCGTATATAGAGAGCATGAAATACTACTAAACCATAAAAAAGAATGAAGTCTTGTCTTTTACACCAACAGGGATGGAATTGGAGGCCATTATCTTAATTTAAACAACTCAGAAACAAAGGGAAGTTTCTAATATGCAGAATGGACATAGATTGTAAAATAATAGTCACTGAAGACTTGGAAGGGAAGGAAGGTGAGGGGGTTTGAGGGATAAGAAGTTACTGAATGGGTTCAATGTACACTATTCAAGTGATCATTACACTAACGTCCTAGACTTTACCACTGTGCAACATACCCAAGTAAAACAACTGCACTTGTAGCCTTGAGTATTATGAGTAAATAAAAGGGAGAAAAGTCTGCGTAGAACCTATACTACTACACTTATCCATAAGCACAATCACCACACTATTCCCAACTGGCACAATAAAATGAAACTCTAAAGTCTTTTTCTAGAATAGGCACACTAGGAAATTTGGAATCGCTAATTATTTCATCAGATGCAGAGACATCAGTATAGGGGCACAGAAAAAAACATTAAAAAGCAAGGAAAGGCTGCACGTGTGGCTCACACCTGTAATCCCAACACTTTGGAAGGCCGAGGCAGGCGGATCACAATGTCAGGAGTTCTAGACGAGCCTGGTCAACATGGTGAAACCCCGTCTCTACTAAAAATACAAAACTTAGCTGGGCGTGGTGGCAGGTGCCTGTAATCCCAGCAACTTGGGAGGCTGAGGCAGGAGAATCTCTTGATACCAGAAGGTGGAGGTTGCGGTGAACCAACATCGCGCCACTGCACTCCAACCTGGAAGAAAGAGCAAAACTCCGTCTCAAAAAAAAATAAAGCAAGGAAAAATGGCATCGTGAATGCCATGTCGTAACTCTAATAATGTATCCCAATGTAAAAGAAATCAACAGTTACCAGAAAAGGAATTCAAAATAATGATATTACAGAAACTCAGTGTGACAAAAGAAAATACATGTGGACAACAATCTCATAAAAACAAGACTTAAATGAGAAATTCAACAAAGGGGTAGAAATCATAAAAAAAAAAATAAAAATAAAAACCACACAGAAATCCTGCAGCTTAATTACTCAATGAATTACTCAATGAATGAAACAAATAATAAAATAGCTGCAGTAAATAATAATAATAATAAAATAAATAATAAAATAGCTGCAGTAGCAGGCTTCATCAAACTTAAGAAAAAAACCTCTAAATATGTAGATATATCATTTCAAATTACCCAGTCACAGATAAAAAGAAATGAGAATGCAAAAGAGTGAAAGAAAGCCTACAAAACTTAAGTTACATCAATAGGCACACAAATAGTAATCTTATGAGAATTCCAGAAGGTGAGGAGAAGGCAAATTACATTGAAAATCTGGTTAGTGAAATAGTAGATGACACTTTCCATGTCAGTGGAGAGAGATGGACGTTTCAATTCAGGAATCTCAAAGGTCTCCAAAGAGAATCAACTGCAAATGGTCCTCCCCAAGGCACATTGTAATTAAATGGTAAAATGTCAGAGACAGAAAAAAAATTAAAAACAGCAAGAGAATGAGGAGAAAAAGAAAAAAAGAACAGCAAGAGAAAATTGTCAAGTCACATACAAAGGAATCCTAGTTAGAATAACAGATTTCTTGCAGAAACCTTACAGGCTATGAGTGAATGGGATGATGTATTCAAAGCGCTGAAAGAAAAAATAATTGTTTTACATGATATGACCGAGAATACTGTAACTGTAATAACCAAAGAATACTATAACCACCAAAGCTGTAGTTCAGCAGAGAGAGAGGGAGAAATAATGTCTTTCCCAGAAAAAAATATGAGGGAATTTATTACTATTAGATCAGCCTTACAAGAAATAGTCAAAGTAGTTCTAGATCTAACAGCCAGAAGACAATATTCACCATCATGAAAACATGAGAAAAATAATAGAACAGATATTAAAAGAAAACAGAGACAAGAATTAAACCTTGTCACCGCAGAAAACTATGAAACCACATTAATAAACAAGATTGGAATAGAGAAACAAAGGATATACAGAAAAAAACAGAAAACATTCAGCAAAGTGACAGGAGTAAGTCTTCACCTATCAGTAATAACCTTGAATGTATATGCATTAAATTTCCCACTTAAAAGACACTGACTGACTGAATGGATTTAAAAACAAACATGGCCCATCTATACCTATCTACAAGATACTCACTTTACCTGTAAATACACATATAGACTGCAAGTGAAGAGATGGTAAAAGGTGTTCCACATAAACAGAGGCCAGATTGAGCTGGTGTAGCTACATTTATTTATTAAAAAACAGACTTTTTAAAAACTCTAAAAAGAGACAAAGTAATTGTTATATAATTATTGAGGAACTTATCCAGCAACAGGATATAACAATTCTAAATGTAAATACACTCAATACCAGAGCACTCCGATATATAAAGCAAATATTCTTAGATCTAAAGGGAAAGATAGACTTCAATACAATAATAGATGGAGACGTCAGTAACCACATTCAGCATTAGATAGATCATCTGGACTTAAAACCAACAAAAACATTGCTTTCGGATTGTCCTTTAGACCACATGGACCTAACAGACATTTACAGAACATTTTATCCACATTCTTTCCATCAGCACTCTCCCGGGTAAGACCACATAGTAGGCCACAAAACAAGTCTCAACACATTTTTTTAAATTAAAATTATATTAAATATCTTTTCTGAACACAATGCAATAAAACTAGAAATCTGTAACCAAAGGAACTTTTGAAATTGTACAAATATATGGAAATTAAACAGTATGCTCCTGAATGACCAATGGGTCAGTGAAGAGATTAAGAAGGTGTCTTAAATGGGTTTTGAAGCAAATGAAAATAGGAAAATAGCATACCGAAACCTATGGGATATAGCAAAAGCTGATAGAAACACCAACATCAAAAAACTAGAAAGATTTTAAATAAACCACCTAACAATGCATGTCAAAAATAGAAAATCATGAAGAAACCATACCTCAAATTAGTTGGAGGAATGAAACAATAAAGATCAGAGCAGAAATTTTACAAATTGAGACTACAAAACAACAGGATGAATGAAGCAAAAAAGTTGGTTTTTGAAAAGATTAACATAAATTTACCAATAGCTAGACTCATCAAGATTAAAAAAAAAAAAAAAAAAGAGGAAAGGCCCAAATAAATAAAATCAAACTGAAAGGGAGACATTAAAATTAGTATCACAGAAATACAAGGACCATTAGGGACTATTATAAACAACTATATGCCAACAAATTAGAAAATCTGGTGTAAATGGACGAATTCCTATACACATACAATCCACCAAGATTGAACCAAGAAGAAAGAGAATACCTGAACAGACCGATTAGAAGTAATGAGATTTAATCATGAATAAAATGTCTCCCATAAAAGAAAAGCCCAGGACCCAGTAGCTTCAGTACTGAATTCTATAAAACATTAAATGAAGAACTAATATCAATTCTTAAGGTATTTCAGAAAATTTAAGAAGTGGAAATTCTTGCATACTCTTTATACAAGGTCACCATTACCCTAATATCAAAACAGGACAAGGATGCAACAGAAAAAGAATAGTACAGTTTACTATGTCAGGTTAGTTGAGATGCAGAAGTCCTCAGCTAAATACTTACAAACTGAATTCAGCAGCACATTAGAAAGATCATTTACCATGTTCAAAGTGAATTTATCCCAGGAATATAAGGATGGTTAAACTATACAAATCAATAAATGTGATACACCACTTTAACAAAATGAAAGACAAAAACTATTTGATCATCTCAATAAATGTCAAAAGAGGATGTGATAAAATTCAGCATCCTTCATCATAAAAACTCTCAATAATTTAGGTACAGAAGGAATATACCTCAACATAGTAAAGGATATATATGACAAACCCACAGCCAACATTATACTACACGAGGAAAAGTTGAAAGCTTTTCCTGTAAGATTTGGAACGAGACAAGGATACCCATTTTACTTCACCTTTTTTAAGAGTCTCGCTCTGTCACTCAGGCTGGAGTGCAGTGGTGCAATCTTGACTCGCTGCCGCCTCCACTTCTTGGGTTCAAGCGATTCTCGTGCCTCAGCCTCCCAAGTAGCTGGGACTACAGGTGTGCACCACCACACTGGCTAGTTTTTGTGTTTCTGGTAGAGACGGGGTTTCACCATGTTAACCAGTCTGGTCTCAAACTCCTGAGCTCAATTAATCTTCCTATCTTGGTCTTCAGTCTAGGTGACAGAGCAGGACTTTGTCTCAAAAAAAAAAAAAGAAAGAAAACCAAAAGCAAATGCTGTTGAGGATGCAGAAAATTGGAAACTCTTATACATTGATGGTGGGAAAGTAAATTAATACAACCATTTTGGAAAACAGTGTGGAGGTTGCTCAAAAAATACAAAAAATAGAACTATCATACCTGCTATACGTTCCAGCAGCCCCGCTACTGAGTATTTATCCCAAGGAAAATCAAAAGGATATCTGTACCCCCATGTTTATTGCAACTCTGTTCACAATAACCAAGATATTAAATGAACCTAACTGTTCATCAAGAGATGAATTGATTTTTGTAATTTGGTATATAAACACAATGGAAAATATTTAGCCATTGAAAGTGGAAATGTTGTCACTCATAACAGCATCATGAGCTTGGAGGACTTTATATTAAGTGAAATAATCCAAGTATGGAAAGGTGAATAGCCACATTCTCATTCATGTGGAAGCTAAAATAGTTTATCTCAGAAGTAGGGAGTAGAATAGTTGTTACTTCAAATAGAGGTTATGGTGGAATAGGTGAACGCCAAGCATTAATTGACTCTTTCTCAAAAAATAAAAATGTACAGCAGGACCATTTCTCCTATTTTACAGGGATGCAAATAGGAAGACTTCCTGGAGGAAATAATGTCAGCAGTTGAAGTTCTTATGTGTGGATGACACTGTATAAAGCAGAAGATAATTGAGTAAATTGAGACATTTATTCTTGCCATGCATTCTAACAGAAGAGGTTAATTCTCACTTTTCACCTTAGTGAATAGACGCTTTTCCAAAGAAGATATGCATAGGACTAAAAGGCACATAAAAATTTACTTAACGTCATTAGTCATTCATGAAATTCAAAACAAAACCATAATTAAATACCACTTCATACTCACTAGGATGGCCAAAATAAACTGAGACAACCCAGGTATGGTGGCACACACCTGTAGTCACAGCACTTTGGGAGGCTGAGGTGAGAGGATCGCTTGAGCCCAGGAGTTCAAGACCAACCTGGATAACATAGTGAGGCCCTGTCTCTACAAAAAAATTTTTATAATAGCCAGACATAGTGGCGGGTGCCTGTGGTCCCAGCTACTCAGGAGATTAAGGCAGGAGGATCACTTGAGCCTAGGAGGTCAAGGCTGCAGTGAGCTGTGTTTGTGCCACTACACTCCTGCCTGGGTGACAGAACAAGCCCCTGCCTCAGAAAGAAAGAAAAAAAAAATAGAGCAGCTAGGCTTGGTGGCTCATGCCTGTAATCCCCCTTTGGGAGGCCAGGACATGAGAATCACTTAAGGCCAAGAGTTCAAGATCAGTCCGGGCAATAGAGCAAGATCCCCACCTCTAATTTAAGAAAAAATTATATGTAAATATATATAATATGTATATTATATATATAAATTTTATATATATTTATATATGTAATTTATATATATATAAAATATGTATATTGATAAAGGTCTTGCTTGCCTCAAAAAGCCAAACTTTTGAACAAATGTATTATCTTAACATTCCTTGAATGTGAACTACCAGAAAGGAAGGTGTGATTAAGAGAAAGAATATAGATTTTGTAAGTTTACCATATATTAAATGTGAGATGTTCAATGAGTTTTTTAACCTCTCTCAGCCTTGCTTATCTCGTGAATACAATAGGGATAGTAATCCATACCTCACAAGACTGGAGGAATTAAATTGTATAATGTATTAAAGCTCAGTACCTAGCACATAGTATATAAGCAGTGTGGTGCTACCCCCAGATCTCTCTTTAGGACTTAAGGACCTATTTCCTGGGCTGCTGAGAAGGCTGCCATCTGACAGCCATTTGCTATTAACACTCTCTAGCAATTATCTTTTTTTTTTTTTTTTTTTTTGATTCGGGGTTTCACTCTTGTCGCCCAGGCTGGAATGCAATGGCGTGATCTCGGCTAACCACAATGCATGCAATGGCAAGATCCGCCTCCCGGGTTCAAGTGATTCTCCTGCCTCGGCCTCCTGAGTAGCTGGGATTACAGGCGCCCGCCACCACGCACAGCTAATTTTTGTTTTTTTAGTAGAGACGGGGTTTCACTGTGTTGGCCAGGCTGGTCTAGAATTCCTGATGTCAGGTGATCCACCCGCCTCGGCCTCCCAAAATGTTGGGATTACAGATGTGAGCCACCACGCCCAGCCTCTGGCAATTATCTTTAACAAAGAAGGCCACTTTTTCCAGTGGTATGCCTCCTTTATCATATCATATAATTGACTGGGCAGTTTAAGTCCCAGCCCCTGGACCCATAATGGAGGACAATTTGGAATGGCCATCCCAACTTCAGAGCTTCCTGTGGGGTAGATTGAGGCCTTTGTTAGGACTGCATCACAGTCCAAATTCTCCCTCTACCTATGTAGAGTTCAGTGTAATAAATTTACTGCTGTCCTGTCTCCATCTCAAATCTCCTTCCCAGGGAGCCCAACTTGCCCCAAGCAATGATGTTACTTCCAATCTCCCTGTACTGAGCCCCTTCCCTCTGTAGTCTGCCATGTGGAGGAGTATCAGGAAAGGCTTTTGAGAGAAGGTGGTACTTACACTGAGTGTCAAAGGAATTACAAATAATTTAGCAGTGAGTAAGTTGGGGGGTGCGTTTCAGGGAGAGCAACGTTTGCTAAGGCATACATGATCGGAGGCAGAGGGTACATGAAAGAATTATAAGCAATATTATAACGCGTGTTTACAAAATTCTATGAATTGACTACCACTGTTTTCTACAGCTCTTACATAATATAATTGTGTAGGAAAAACTCTCTCTGCCTATGTTTTTCCTCTACTCTCACACCACAATAGTCACTAACACAGAAGACTTGGGTGACCATATGTGTGGGGTTTTTATCCCCACACACAAAGCAGCAGACACCAGCTGGGTGTCCCCTAATTCAGTTCCAACACTCCCGGAGATAGTGTCAGATCCAACAGGTTAAGGGCTCCGCCCTCAAGACCACTCCCACACACACAGACTGAAGCCCAGACTTCATCACTACATAATAAATCCATGTAACAAAACTGCACTTATAGCCCTTAAATCTATAAAAATAAATAAATAGTAAAAACAGAAGAATAACAAAGGCAAATCACAAGCTGGTTTTTGGAAAATATCAACAAAATCATTAAACCTCTAACAAGACTCACGGAAAAAGAGAAGATTGTTATTTTTTAAACAATAACAAAAATGAAACAGAAGATTTTACTACAGATGTTCAGATGCTTAAAGGATCAGTGTTGTTGCTATGAACAACCCTCCATGCATAAATTGACAACTTAGACTTAATTTAACAATTCCTTGAAAACCACAAACTATCAAAATTCATTCAAAGTGAAATAGATCATAGGAACCATTGTATAACTATTAAAGAGATTAAAACTTTTCCCACAGCCCTTCTGAAAAAGAAATCTCCAGGCCCAGACAGTTTCACTAACAAATTCTACCAAACCTTTAAAGAATAAATAATTCCAATTCTACATAAGCTTTTCCAGAAAATAGAAGACTAAGGGACACTTCTCAATTCAACTAATTTTAAGAGGCTGACATTAACCTTAATGCCAAACCAGGCAAAAACAGTACAAAAAAAGAAAACTACAGACTAATACTTCATGAACAGAGATGAAAAATTACCCAACAACAAATTAGCAAATTGAGTCTCTGATTCTCTGATCCAAGCCTCTGACACCAAATTCCCAGAGTTAGCCTGCAACTCCACATTTGTTAAGGATTCTGTTCCACAAGACTGCCTTGACTTCACATCCCGATCTCAAGCTTCAGTTCCAGGATACCCAAATTTGTCTCCAACTTGGCTACAAATTCAGGAGTCCTCATTCCTCCCCATGTTCGATAATTTGCTAGTAAGACTCACCAAACTCGGGAAAATGCTATACATTCTATTGTAGTTTATTCTGAAAGAAGCAAGTGAACAGTGAAATTAAGAGGTACATTGAGGCAGGGTCACAAGGGTCACAAGCATGGCCTTTTTGTCCCCATGGAGTTACAGTGTGCCACCCTCACAACTGCATGTATTCACCAAATCCTGTCATTTAGGAGTTTTTAGGGAGACTTCATTACATAGGCATGATTGATTCAGTCATTGGCCATTGGTCATTGGACTCAAGCTGCTCATCCTCTCTTTTCTGGGAAGATTAGGGGGTGAGACTGAAAGTTCCAACCCTCTGATCAAAGATTGCTCTTTCTGGTGAAAGGCCTCATCCTGAAGCTATCTAAGGACCTTCTAGGAGTCATCTCATTAGCATAAACTCAGATAATTGGAAGGGCCTCTTATGAGTAACAAAAGATGCTGCTATTGCTCAGGAAATTCCATTTAGGAGCTCCATGCCAGGAACTGGGGACCAAGACCAAATACATATTTCTCATTATACCAAAGAATCCCAGCAATATATCAAAAATAATACACCACAACCAAGTGGGTTTTATTCCAGGGATGTATGGTTATTTAATATTTAAAAATCATTTGATTCCTCCATTTAGTATTTTAAATAAAGGAAAAAGCATATCAATTAATGTAGAAAAATCCTTTAACAAAATTCAATGCATTCATGCTAAAACCTCTCAAGAAATATGGGAATACAAGGGAACTTCATCAACTTGATAAAGAACTACAAAAAGTCTACAGCCAACCTTATAATTAATGGTGAAAATAAAAGTAATGCTTTTCTCTTAGTACTGAGAATAAGGCAAGTTTGTGTTCTCTCTCTACTCCCATTGAACCTAGTACTGGAAGTCTTACCCAGTGCAGTAAAGCAAGAAAATGAAATAAAAGACATATAAATTGGAAAGGAAGAAGTCAGACTTCCCCTATCGCAGGTGACGTGATTGTTGGTGTAGAACATTTCAAAGAATTAGGGAAAAAAAACTCATGTGGCTATTAAGTGAATTTAAGATAGTTGCAAGATACAAGATCAATACACAAGAATCACTCATTTCTATACATTAGCAGTGAACAACTAGAAATATAAATCAATGCAATCCAATTTAAAACAGCATTAAGAAACAAAATACTTAAGTATAAATGAAACATATTAAGTATCTATGTGTCATTAACTCCAAAATGCTGATGAAAGAAATCAAAGAAGACCATTGGTGAGACATACCATATTCAGGCACTGGAAGACTCAACATCCAAAAATACCATTTCTCTCAATATGTGGAGTTATTGTCATTCCTATAAAAATCCCAGTAGAGTTTTTCTGTAGATACAGACAAATTGATTCTATAATTTTTATGAAAAGACAAAGGAACCAAAATAGCTGAATTAGTTTTGAAAAAGAAGATAAAATTAGAGAAATCGCACTCCCTATGTTAAGGATTTTACTATATAGCTACAATAATCAAGACAGTGTGGTATTGGCAAAGCAGTAGACACGCAGATCAGTGGAATAACTTAGACTGCCTAACAAGTACAGCTTACTGGTACAGCTAACTGGTGTTTGAGAAAAGTGTAGTCATGGTTCCATGGGGCAAAGATAGTCTTTATAACAGATGGTATTGGAAAAACTGGGCATCCCTAGCAGGGAAAGAAAACCTTGACGAGGTTTATCGTATCTTACACAAAAACTAACTCAAAATACATTACAAGCTTAAATGTAAAACATAAAACTATGAAGACATAGAAAGTCTTTAGAAGACATAGAAAGTCTTTGTAACCTAGATTGAGTTAGTTGAAGAGCTCTGAGACATGACACTACAAACACAGTCAACAAAAGAAAAAGGCTAAGTTGACCTTTATCAAAATTTAGACCTTTACTTCTTCAAAAGACATTGCAAAGAGGATGAAAAAAACAAACCACAGACTAGGAGAAATAATAATTGCAAATCTCATTCACAAAGGATTTGTATTCACAATATATAAAAAACTCTAAACTCAAAAATAAAAAATAAAAAAACAGGAAGATTCTGAATGTAACTTGGTTCGTAATTTTTTATGAAGGTTAAACTTTAAATGCAGAGGAAATGTAAGAATTTCAAGTCTTTCGTAAGTATTCACCATTGCTTAAGTTATTCCCTTATCATAAATTGTACATAGCTATGCTGTCAGTGAGTAATATTTAGGTTGACATAATTCCTGTTAGCTGATAATAATCATCATTTCCACTCCAGTTGCTGAATTATTTTCCCTTCACATATGGTAAGTCTCTCCCTTCCTCCCCATTGCCACTACTGGCTTTTCCCTAGAGTAACAGCATTAGGAATTCAAAAATATCACTTTCACAACTTTTTTTTCTATACAGAAATATTTTTTATTTAAGTCTGTATGTGACAGATCTGTCACAGAATCACAGTGAAATTGCTGGTCCAGGCAGGAATAGAAAGAGCAGAAACAACTCAGCCTGCTTCGCATGCTTTCTCATCTCTCGCATGCTGCCTGGACCATGGACACTTGGGCATAATGCTCTGCCATCTGAAATGTGGAGCAAGGTAGCACAGCTGCCCCTTCTGTTCCTGACCCAGACTGACTCAGCCCCAGTCCCAATGCCTGGAAAGAAGCTCCATTTGTAAGTGACCTCTTCCAGTCACCTTTCAAATCACCACCACTCTGAGAAATCTTAACTTTTGGTCACATTTGTTCAGATTATTCCAATACAACTGAGACGCCTGTGACTTGTGTTCTCCCCCGCCACCACTATTCTTTATGTCTCTTCTGTTTACATGAAAACATGTTAAACACTGACACTTTTATACACAGAATCTCCATTTGTAATCTTCGTTAAGTAAGACTGCTTTAAATAAAGACTGGAAGCAGACCTCACGACCTATGAACAGATATAAATTTAATCTCCCCTTTAGACAATAGGAGTATGAGGGAACACAGAGAGGTAGATATTTGAATAAATAATTTGTTTAATGTTGAAACAAATTTCTTCTGCCTTATATTTTATATATAATTTTGTGATATACTTTAAAGGTTATCTGTTTGCCCAAGATATTTGTTCTGATTATGGGCAATTCTGAGCTTGAACTGGAACATAAGCTTGTCTCTAACAAATATAACAGCTGAAATAAGTTTATGTGCTAGCATATCACACACAGCCATCTCCTTACAGAATAAGGAATTTAGTAGCATATTCTTCAAAGCACAGTTGTATTGTTGTAGTATTTTTTGTGTGTACATACTAATTCTTCAAAATCCACTCTGTAGTTTAAAACACATCTGAATTCAGAATAGCCACATTTCAATTCCTTAGTAGCCGAACGTGAATAGTTCCTCCTGTGTTGCATATTAAAATGGTCATATCTAATTTTCTTTTGCCAAGTTTCAAGGTACTGTGTTCACTGCCATATTGGAAATATATTCTTAAACAGTTGACCACGAAAAGTACCAGTTTGAACTGTGCTAATGCACTTATGTGGAATTTTTTCAATAAATACAGTCAGCTCTCCTTACCTGCCGATTCCACATCCACTGCCAAACACTGATGGAAAATACAGTATTCGTGGGATGCAAACCCTTGTACATATTTCCTATGGCATTGGACCCCAAAGGGCTGACTATGGACTTCACTATGTGTGGATTTGGGTATGGGGACTGGGAGCTGGTCCTGGAACCAATCTCCTGTGTATACCTAGGGACAATTATATTTGATTTTTACAATTTGGGAAATTAAAATGCGTGGATTATATTTCCAATAAAAGAAGCAAACTGATTTTAAGATAATATAATGTGTTTGATCATCTATATAGCTCAATTGAAATTATAATCTAGTACATTTTTACATGTAATTGTGTGTTAACTGCCACAATATTAATGATAACCAATGGTATTCAGTAGGCTCTTCTCATGTGACAAAACAAAATGGGAGAGAATAGGGATAATTATAGCTAGCTTAATGTTACAGATGTGCACAGAATGAATACAGGTTATTTTGCATGCAATCTCAGTTTTTCTTGACCTTATTAGGTAATAATCATCTATCTCGTGGTCATAAAGATATTTTCCTATATTTTGTCATAAAAGTTTTAGAATTTTACTTTTCATATGCAGGCTTTTAATGTACCTAAACTTTATTTTTGTGTATTGCATCAAAAGAACCTAGTTTCATTCATTTATCTTGGATAACCAGTTGTCCCCATGTTTAATGAGTAGTGTATTTTTCCCCACTGACTTATAATGCCACGTTTGTGTGTATCCAGTTTCTCTGTGTGTGTGATCCTATTTCTGTGCCTTCTATTTGATGCCTTACCTTGTTTATCAGTCTCTGCACTGATGTCACATAGTATTAATCATTCTAGCTCTAAAATAATGTTGGATATCTGATAGGGAAATACCTTCCCATGTAATTTTGTCTTCAGAGTTGTCTCAACTATTCTTGTCCCTTTGTCCCTTCACATGAATTTAGAATTAATTATTTGACCAAAAAAATTCTGTTGGCTTCTTGATTGATTTGATTACATTTTAGTTAAAGATTAATTTTTGAGAAACTGTCATATTTGTGATGTTGAATCTTCCATTCAATAACATTTATTCACATTGTCTTTACCTTTCCCCTGGTAATGTTTTGCCATTATCTTCATAAAACTCCTACACAGCTTTTGCTAGATTATTTTTTATAACTTAGAGATTTCATTGTTATTGAATGAGATTTTTTTCCTATTACTTTTCTAATGATTATTATTGAGATTTAAAGAGGATATTGATTTTAGTATGTGGATCTTATATTCATCAATCTGACTTTATTCTCTTATTCTAATAATTGGCATGTTCTCTTGGATTTCCTGTAAAGATAATTATTTCATTTGAAAATAAAAATAATTAGATTTCTTGCTATATAAGTATTGTATCTCTTCTTTCTTTTTTGGTCTTCCTGCATTGGCCAGGACCTTCACTACAATGTTGAATAGTCATGGTGTTATTTGGTATCATTGACTTGTTCATGACCATACATTCTTTTTATTGAGAAGAGTTTATTTTGTATTGTGTAACAGAACCATGTATGATTTAATAGAATGTAAATGTAGTACAGCATTTTTATTTTATTTATTCTTCTAATAAGCACAGATTATAGCAATTTAGGAAGTACAAATTTCAAAAGCTTAAAAATCACCCAGAGATGATCACTGTTTGCATTTGGATATGTAGTAGAATCACAAATTAGGTTTTAAAGTCAGTCTAAAAATGGCAAAATTACTCTTTAAAATCCATTAAATCACTCACAAGTTAAAATATACATATATGGATTTGTGTCATCTTCCCTATACAGATACAGTAATATATATTGTAAGATAAAATGGAAAAGATTATATACGAAAACACAATTCTCTAGCCTTTTTATTATACCTCTACAGTTGGTGAAAAACAGATTATATATTGATCTCATATAGCATGCCAAGCATACAGTTGGATTCAGAACGTTAAGTCTATGTGGATTAACTCCAGTATTTACGTGATTTTTATCTTACTACCTTGAGAAGCTATGCTTGTGTGATGCAACTATCTCGTATAAAATGTACTGTATTTTGTATAACTATATTTTATAAATACCTATTATTGTGTATTTACTTAATAGGATTGTTATTTAGCCCCATAAGTGACATTTCACAAACAATGTCCTGTATAATACAAAAACAGCAGTTGGAGAAATATAATAACAAGGGAGAGGACTGGGATTCTCAAATCCAAAGAAAATATATTATTCCAGGTCCTTTCAGGAAGTAGACATTCATTGTCAACTAAACAGAGTAGAATAACAGGTTCATACATGTCAGGTACATGTAGAAATTTAGCAAAAGATTTACGAACATGAACCCAAGCAGAGAAAATTGTTAAAAATAACAGACATGTGATATGTAATATTCACCAGATAAAATCACTGGTTGTGTTAGCCACACTTTCAAAATTCTATTGTCTTAGAAACTCCTTCCCTCCCCTTCTTCCCATAGTGAACAGAGTTTGAATTACATTTCAATTTTTTACATACCACAGAGTTTGAAATAGAATTCTAAAGAGTGAAGGAGCAATCGTGGACTTTCTGAAAGCCTTTTTCATTATGGCTAAGGTATTTAAGCAGACTTACTCAAACTTTGTTCCACAAAACGTATGTTGGACTCATGGCCTTTCCCACTGTAGTTCCATCTCTCTCTGTCTTCAACAGCTTGTTAGCAGAGTATCCTTATATAGAAGTGTGAGTTTATTACTGATATTTTCTATAAATTTTCATTATCATAGGTATTCTATTGTTTGGCAGTTTTAAAGCTACCATTATAATAAGAAGAGAGAATTTCGTCTCATAGCATGTGAAGCTTAAATCTTAAATTGGGTCACTTGGGGTGACCCAAGGCCAACAGTGACCTGAAAAGGAAAAAAGTTTTCAGTTTTTTATACTAGAATGCCTAATTGTGTTATATCTGTTCTTTCTTTCAGCCCAAGTTTTAGTTAATTGTCTAAATGTTCTGTTCTCTTCTTAACAAAGGATTTAATAGCTGATTTTATATACCTTCCTGGTTTAATCTTACTTTAATACACTTCCATTGATAGGGTAAATGTCCCTTTTTAAGGTGTGCAATTCTGTTAACTCAGCATGTTGTCAAACTTTTCTCAAGATGGTAAGATTGAATCTTAAATTTGGTGAGTTCTTTTTTTTGTTTGTTTTTGTTTTGTTTTGTTTTTTTGAGATGGAGTCTCCCTCTGTCCTCCAGGCTGGAGTGCAATGGCTTGATCTTGGCTGACCGCAACCTCCACCTCCCAGGTTCAAGCAATTATCCTGCCTCAGCCTCCCGAGTAGTTGGGATTACAGGCACCCACCACCACACCCATCTAATTTTTGTATTTTTAGTAGAGGTGGAGTTTCACCATGTTGGTCAGGCTGGTGTTGAACTCCTGACCTCAAGCAATCCACCCACCTCAGCCTCCCAAAGTGCTGGGATTACAGGCATGAGCCACGACGCCCAGCCGATTAATTCTTATGTCTCGTAGTTATTAAAGTACATGGATTTCTTACCTTTTATGAGCTAATGAATATTTCATAGAAACCCTGGAGGAGGAGGTTGCGGTGAGCCAAGATCTAACCACTGCATTCCAGCCTGGGCAACAGAGTGAGACTCCATCTCTAAATAAATAAATAAATAAATAATCTAATAGATTCTTTTGAATATAGATAAATTAAAACATGACAAAATATTTTCTACTCACCTATTTGACAGAAACTTTTCAACAGTCACAGTGTTATATTCCGTTAGGTTTCCCTTTCTATTGGCCTTCCTCTACAAAAGATGCTCACTTCCTTTTTTCATTCAGGTAACATGTACTATCACTCTCACTGAGTCACATATCCTAGACACTGACTGGGGATAAATGGATTGCATTTGCCCAGAGATAAAGTGAACTTTATTGTAAATATCAATTAATTGCCTTTGACTATTTCTCGTTGTCAGTAGCATGTGTTGCAAAACACTTCAATAATATTTAGTATTTCAAAGTGAAAGTTTTCTATCAGCTTAGCTAAGCATTCTGCACTTACCATAGCAGCATGGGTTTCAGAGCATCATTGTTTTTAATGTTTCATGTTTAGAGGATTCCTAATGGCCTTATTTGTGTTTCTTCTTAATTTGTTTTTCTTCTCCATGTAAAACTGGCTTTCCCAAGGTTTACATAGTAAGTCAGACATATCCCCACATTGAAGCTCTTTTCATTTGAATCTAGGCTGATAATGAAATTGGGGAATTAAGGAAGAAAGTTAAAGACAATCTAGAAGAGGAGAACTCACTGAATATAGAAATGACTAAAATGGACATGAGCTCTCAGGGCAGCCAAGAAGAAAATCAAACTTTAAGTTAAAGGATCCATCAGCTACCTCTGTTAATGAGAAATAAGACAGTTGCTCACAGCACATTAACAACCTAGAATAACCCAGACCTCGTCAAGTGGTAGTGCATTGAGTAACACCACCAATGTTATAGCCTTTGAAGATAAATTAAAACCAGCCTCAAAAAAGTACATACTAGATATACAAATATTGGGGTATTCAGAGAAGCAACATTTAATATGTACATTTTACACATTATGTCACTTAAACATTTACCATGGGTTTTTTAAATATGTTGAAATGTTCTGCAGTTAACTTTTGTATTAACTGCTTTGTTGAGATATAATTCACACACTATACAATTCACCCATTTACTGTATACAATTTAGTGGCTTTTATAAGTGTATTCAGGCTGGGCACAGCGGCTCACGCCTATAATCCCAGCACTTTGGGAGGCTGAGGCAGGCAGATCACTTGAGGTCAGGAGTTCGAGACCAGCCTGGCCAACATAGTGAAACCCCGTCTCTACTAAAAATGCAAAATTTAGCTAGGCGTGGTGGCTACTCAGAAGGCTAAGGCAGGAGAATCGCTTGAACCTGGGAGGCAGAGGTTGCAGTGAACCGAGATCTCACCACTGTACTCCAGCCTGGGCGACAGAGCCGGACTTCACTCAGGAAAAAAAAAAAAAAAGTATTCATATTGTTGTGCATCCATCATCACAAGCAATTGTAGAACATTTTGTTACCCTAAAAAGAAGTCCCACTCACCTTAGCTGTTACTCTCCAATTCCCCTATGACTTCGTCCACTGCCACCAGGACTAGGAAACCACTAATCTCTGTCTCTATAGCTTTCTTTCTCTATAACTGGACCTGTTCTGAACATTTTATATATGCAGTTGTACAATATGTGGTACTTTATGACTGGTTTCTTTGAGTTGGTATAATGTTTTCAAGATTTTTCCATGTGGTAGTGTGTAGCAATATTCCTTTCTTTCTGTTGTCAGTTAATAGACCATTATATGGATATACTACATTTCATTATTCGTCCTTCAGTTGATGGACACATGGGTTTTTTGCACTTTTTGGCTATTACGAATACTACTGTGAACATTCATATGCAAGTTTTTATGTAGACATGTTTTCATTTCTCTTGAGATATACCTAGGAGTAGAATATTCATTAGAGGTGGAACTCTGAGAGGGGGAGGTGTTTTTGTTTGTTTGTTTGTTTGTCTGTTTTTGAGATGGAGTCTCGCTCTGTCGCCCAGGCTGGAGTGCAGTGGTGTGATCTCAGCTCACTGCAAACTCCGCTTCCGGGTTCACGCCATTCTCCTGCCTCAGCCTCTGGAGTAGCTGGGAATACAGGCGCCCGCCACCATGCCTGGCTTATTTTTTGTATTTTTAGTAGAGACGTGGTTTCACCGTGTTAGCCAGGATGGTCTCTATCTCCTGACCTCGTGATCTGCCCGTAATCTGCCAGCCTTGGCCTCCCAAAGTGCTGGGATTACAGGCGTGAGCCACTGCCCTGGCCAGAACTCTGTTTTTAACTGAGGAACCACCAGACTGTATTTCAAAGCAGTTTGCCATTTTACATTCCCATCTAAATTAAACAAGTATTCTCTTTTTTCTATATCCTCACCAACATGTGTTACCTGTCTTTTTTATTTTAGCCATCCGAGTATGTGTGAAGTGTTATTTAATTGTGGTTTTGATGTGCAGTTGTCTGATGGCTAATGATGTTGAGCTTTCTTCATGTAGTTGTTGGCCATTTGTATCTCTTCCTTGGAAAACTATTCAGATTCTTTGCTTTTTTAATAATTGGGTTGTCTTTTTGCTATTGAGTTGTAAAATTTCTTTAATATATTCTAGATACAAGTCCCTTATTAAATATATGATTTCAAAAATTTTCTCCCTTTCTGGGGGTTGTCGTCTTACTTTCTTGATAGTATTCAAAGCACAAACTTGGTGGTGATGTCAAGTTTATTTTTGTTGTTGTTATTTGTGCTTTTATCAAGAGAGTTTCGTGTATTTTTAATAGCTTAATTGGGGTTTAATTGACAGAGTAAATTACTTATCTTAAAAGTTGTAAGTTGTTACGTTTTGTTATACAAATACATCTATAAAAATATCACCATAATCAAGATAATGAACATACCCATCACTCACAAAAGTTTCCTCTTAACCCTGTGTAATCAACACTTTCCCCATCCCACAGGAAACTGCTGATCTGCTTTCTGTCACTGTAGATTAGATTGCATTTTCTAAATTTTATATTAATGGAATCACACAATATCTGTTCCTTTATGTCTGGATTTTCTTACGCAGCATAATAATACTGAGATTTATCGATGTTTTTACATGTATCTTTAGTTCTTTGCTTATTATTCCTGAGGAATATTCCATAGTATGGATGCATCACAGTTTGCTTATATCCATTTACATGTTGATGAGCAATTAGATCTATATCAAGTCTGACTGCTACAAATAGCTGTGAACATTCATGTGCAAGTTATTGTCTGAACATATGCTTTCCTTTGTAAATACCAAGGAATGGAGTAGCTATGTCTTTTGAAAGATGCATGTTTAACTTTTTAAGAAAATGCCAAACATGCCAGTTTCTCCACATTTTCTCCAAAATTGTATGGTTGGTCTTTTTAATTTTATCTATTCTGTTTGTAGTAGATCTCCTTATAGTTTTAATTTTAGTTTCTTTAATAAATTGGGATATTTGTTTTCTTATGATTGAATGTTGAAAGTTTTTTATTTATTCTGGATACAAGTCCTTTATTATTGGATATGTTATTTGCAAATATTTTCTCGCAGATATCTAGCTTATCTTTTCATTCTCTGAACAATGTCTTTCAAAGGGCAGAAGTACCTAGTTTTGTGAAAGTACCGTATTTCAATTTTTTATAGTTATGGTTTTAGTTTCATAACTAAGAAATCATTACCTAACACAATGTTTTGCCCTAGAAATTGAAGAGTTCTGAATTTTACATTTAGGTCTGTGATCCATTATATCCGAGTTCCTTTTTTGTAAATTGTTCCAGCACCGTTTATTGAAAATACTTTTATTTTACATTCAATTGCCTTTGATCCATGATGAAAATCAGTTGACAATATATGTTTGGGTATATTTCTTCATTCTCTTTTCTGTTCCCACGATCTGTTGTCCATCTTTGTGGCAGTACCACACTTGATTACTATTGTTTAAAATGAGTAGTCAGTTCAGATAGTATATGCTCTCCTTCTTTTCCAGAGTTATTTTGGCTGTTCTAGTTTCTTTGCATTTCCTATGAATTTTAGGGTCAGTTTGTCAGTTTCTGCAAAATAAAAATAAAAAGTCTGCTGAGAATTTTACTGGGATTACAATGAAACGATAGGTCAATTTGGGGATAAATGACATCTTAACAATATTGCATCCTCTGACTATGAATGTAGTGCATATATAGCTCTTTTATTTTAGATGTTTAATTGTTTAACAGTGTTTCTGGTTTTCTTTGTACAGGTCTTACCCATCTTTTGTCAGATTTATACCTAAGTAGTTTATATTTTTGATGATATTATCCCTGGTACTTTATATTTTTTTAAAAAAATTTGTTTTTTTGTTTTTTTTTTAAATAGAGACAGGGTCTTTCTAGGTTGCCCAGGCTGGTCTCAAACTCCTGGGCTCCTTAAGCAATCCTCTTGTCTTGGCCTCCCAAAGTGCTAGAATTACAGGTGAGACCCACTGCACCTGGCCAGTATTTTTTATTTCAGTTTTCATTGTTCTTGACTATTGTATTTGTATTTCCCACCTAGCCAAGCTTACTAGTTCTAGTAATTTTTTTGTAGATTTCATATGATTTTTCTAAGTACGTGGCCATATAACTTGCAAATAAAGACAGTTTTACCTCTTTCTTTCCAATGTGGATGTCTTTTGTTTTTCTTTCCTTTTACAGTGGCTAGAACTTGTATATACATTGCTGAGTGGTGAGAGCAGGCATTCTTGCCTTGTAAGAACAGGGACCTTAGGAGGACAGCATTCAGTCTTCCACTGTGATGTTCACTGTAGGTCTTCTGTAGATGCCCTTTACAGTGTTGAGAATTTTTCTTCTATTCCTAGTTTGCTGAGAGTTTAGAACCGAAATGGGTTTTGGATTTTGTCAGATCCTTTTTCTGCCTTTTATTTAGATGATTGTATTATTTTCCTTTTTTCGTTTGTTAAACTAATGAATTACACTGATTTATTTTTTAATATTAAAGCAACTTTGCATTCCTGCAATAAATTCAACTTGGTCATGATTTTAGTATTTCTGATATTCCTACAGTGTTCACTGAAACACGCTCGTATCAGAAATATGTCCTCTTTATGTGATTGGCTGGTAATCACAGAGCAGAGACATGGTTCAAAAACTGCACACGTTTCAATGAACACTGAACTGTATCAAGATATGATATGACTCAAGATACAGTCAAATCAAGATATGACTGTATTATTGAATTTGATTGACTAGAATTTTGTTTTAAAATGTTGCTTCTATCCTCATGAAGAATATTGGTCTGTAGTTTCCTTATGATGTATTTCATTTGGGTGTTTAATGCTGGTTTCATAGGATGAGTTGGGAACTATGTCTTTCTCATCTATTTTTTAAAGAGTTTGTATAGTACGTGTAGTATTTCTTCTCTCAATATTTGGTAGAATTCATCAGTGAAGCCGTTTCAGTCTGGAGTTTTCTTTTTTGGAGACTGTTACACTGCAATTTCAATTTATCTATTCTTGAGTAAGCTTTGGTATTTTGTGACTTCCAGGGAATTCGTCCATTTAATCTAACTCATCAATTGTATTGGCACAAAGTTTTTTATAACATTCCCTTATCCTTTTGAAATCACTAAAATTTGTAGTGATGTTAACTGTCTCATTTCTGATATTGGTACTTTTTACCTTTTCTTCTTTTTATTTTTTTAATGGCCATTCTGACTGAAGGCTTATCAATTTTATTGTTTTTTGCAAGAAACCAGCTTTTGTTTTCATTGATTTTTCTCTATTTCTTTCCTGTTTTCTATTTCATTGATATTCTCCGTTACTATTTACTTTTTTCTCCTTAATTTACGTGTTATTTGCTCTTCTATTTTTGGTTTTTAAGAAAGTAACTGAGGTCATTTGAGACTTTTCTTCTTGTTCACTATAGGTATTTAATGATATAAATAACCCTTTAAATACTACTATAGTGACATACAACAAATCTTGATGGCTTCGTTTTTATGCAGCTCAGAGTACTTCTGAATTTTTCTTTGTACTCACGGTTTATTTAGTAGTGTTTTATTTTTAATTTAAAACTATTTGGAAATTTTGGAAATAACTGTTAATTGCTTTCCCATTTAATTCCATTATGATCAGAGAAAATACTTTGTGTGACTTAAATTATTTTATATTTATTGAGGCTTATTTCAGGATCCAGAATATGCTCTATCTTGATAAATATTTGATGTTACTTCAGAAGATTATATATTCTGGTGTTGCTGGTTGTGGTCAATAAATGTCAATCAGGTGAAATTGGTTATTATTGTTTCAGTCTTCTTTATCCTCGTTGATTTTATGTCTTTTTAGTTTATCAATTATTAAAAGAGACATGACTGTCTTTGTTCTGGTGGTATTCTTTGTTCTGAAGTCCACCTTCTCTCTTATTGTCACTCCAGCTTTCTTTTTATTTGCCTTAACTTGCTATATCTTTTTTTAACCCATGTAATAGTTTTGTTGAGATATAATCACTTGCCATACAATTCACCCATTTAAAGTATACGGTTCAATGGTTTTTAGAATATGCATAGAGTTGTATAACCATCACCCTCAAGTTTAGAACATTTTCATTTACCCCGAATGAAACCCTTACCCATTAGCAGTCATTCACCCTTTCCTCCAGTTCTCTCAGCCCCAGCTAACTACTCATCTGTTTTCCATCACTATAGATTTTCCAATTCTGAACATTCCATGTAAGTGGAATATATGTTGTCCTTTGTGACTGGCTTCTTTCACTTAGCATATTTTTAAGGTTCAGCCATGTCTTTGTATAATAGATTCCTTTTTAGGCTAAATAGAATTTTATTATGTAAATATACCACATTTTGTTTATCCATTCATCAGTTGATAGATATTTGGATAGTTTCTACCTTTTGGCCCCTAAAAATAATACTACTATGAACATTTTTCCCTATAAGTTTTTGTGTAGCCATGTTTGCATTTTCCTTGGAATATATCTAGGAATAAAATCCTGGGTCAAATTTTAACTCTATGTTTAATCTTTTGAGTAACTGCTAGACTGTTTTTCAAAGCTGCTGTCCCATTTTACATGTCTCCCAACAATGTATGAGCTTCCAGTTACTCCACATTCTCTTGAACACTAGTTATTATCTATCTTTTTCTAAAAATTATAGCTGTCCGGCCGGGCGTGGTGGTGCATGCCTGTAATCCTAGTTCTTTGGGAGGTCGAGGTGGGCAGATCACTTGAAGTCAGGAGGTCGAGACCAGCCTGGCCAACATGGTGAAACCCCATCTCTACTAAAAATACAAAAATTAGCTGGGCATGGTGGCAGGCGCCTGTAATTACAGCTACTCCAGAGGCTGAGGCAGGAGAATGACTTGAACCCGTGAGGCGGAGGTTGCAGTGAGCCGAGATCGCACCACTATACTCCAGCCTGGGCAATAGAGTGAGGCTCCGTCACAAAAAACAACAACAAACAAACAAAAAAATTATACCTGTTGTACTGGATATGAAGTGTTGTCTCACTGTGATTTTGATTTGGAGTTCTCTGATGGCTAATTTTGTTGAACATCTTTTCATGTGCATATTGGCCATTCGTATATCTTCCTTGAAAAAATGTCTATTCAAATACTTAGTGCATTTTTTAAATTAGGTTGTCTTTTATTATTAAATTGTGAGAGTTTCTTGTATATTCCAGATACAAGTCTTTGTCAGATATAATTTGCAAAAATGTTCTCCCATTTTGTGGGTTGTCTTTGCCTTCGTTGGGGTGATCTATCTTTTATCGTTGCTTTTGCATCTTACCTATTTGTATCTTTATATTGAAGGTAGTTTTTTTGTAGGCAATATATAGTTGAGTCTTCATTTTTTAATCCAATCTCACAACATACAGCTTGTAGTTTGTGTGTTTAGACCCTTTATCTTTCGTGTCAGTACTGATATGGTCAAAATATACTTTCTTGTTTTTGTCCTCTTTCTGTTTTCATTTAAATTAATTGAGTATTTTTATGATTCTATTTTATCTTTTTTGTTGACTTATTCATTATAAATCTTATTTTAGTGAATACTGTAGGGTTTATACATCTTTAAATTATCCTAGTCTATCTTCAAACAGTAGTATAGTACTTCACGTGTAGTTTCAGAACCTTATGATAGTATATTTCTATTTCTCCCCTTCAGTTTTAGTGCTGTTTTTGTCACACATTTTACATCTGCTACCTTATTAACACCATACTATGTTGGTTTTTGTTTAGACAGTTGATTCTCCTTAAATAAATTTAAGTAGTAAGAAAAAAACTTTTCTTTTTGCCTACATGTTTGCCATTTTCAGTGTTCCTTGTTTTGTGTACATCTAGAGTGTCATCTGGTGTCATTTTCCATCAGCCTGATAGACTTCCTTTAACATTTCTTATAGTACTGTAAAGAAAAATATAGACATAAATGACTATATAAATATTAAAAACCTTTTAGTGAAGGGTACCATAAACAAAATTTAAAAAAAAATAAAAGGCTGGGAAGAAGTATTTATAACATATCAGGTAATAATAACAGCAGTAGATAATAATAATAATAATAACCATAGTTATTAAATGTGGACTGTGCTATACCAGGCACTATACTGAACACTTTATGATGTATTTTCTCATTCAATCCTTACAACAGCCATTTGAAGGTATTGTACTATTATGACTCCCATCTTACAAACAAGGATATGAGACTAACAGATAAGTGGCTAAAGTCTCTAACAATAAGAGATCTAAAAATCAGTGAGAACATAATTTTAATTGGCAGTTCTTCGGAAAAATGTGAATGGCTTATAAACATAAATGTAATACTTAACTGCTGTCATCATCAGAAGAATGAAGTCATTTTTAAACTCTTCAACTGTCAAGACTAAGAAGCAATGGTACTAATACTGGCAAGATATGAAAAGACACTCATACATTATTGGAAATATAAATTGGTATAGCTTTTCAGAGGACCATTTAGCTTTAACTGTTGACATTTAAAATATCCATATCCTTTGACCAGATGACTGTCATCTGGAATTTCTTGTACAAGTTCCCAAAGAAAAACTTTCTTTATCTCTCTTCTCTCTCTCTGTGTGTGTGTGTGTGTGTGTGTGTGTGTGTGTGTGTGTGTAATACAGTACAGTTGGCGATAACCTGACCATCAATAGCCTCGTGTTAAAATGAATAATGGCTTAGCCATATAATGGAATAACCATTAGAAAAACATGAGACTGTGGAGACACAGGCAATTTGATAGGCTACTAATTGGAGACTTAAATTGGTACACCTTCTTGTAGGGGGAGTTTTCAATATAGGGATCAAAAGTCCTCAATCAGACTATATCCCTTTCCCCCTTGTGTATGCTATATAATGTGGTGGAAAGAAAAATATTATAGAAAAATATATGTATCAGAACCCAATTAGGTTTTTTTTTTCTTTAAGGATATATGTATTTACATATTTATATGTGCCTAGAAGAAGGCTTAGAAAGATGAACACCAAATTATTAACATTGATTATTCCTGGAAAGGAAGGATTTTGACTTTTTAAATCTCCATATTGAATGTTACGATAGCTGTTGTAATAATTTGAATTAAAAAAATTTAAGATATATTAGTTATAATTGCCAAGAACACCCAGAGAAATTGACTAAAAAGAAGCAAGAGTCTTTGTCCCCAAGGATTTCTAAACCAAATGGATCAAGGTTTTCTCCCCCCTTGGCTTACATCAGATTTTATTTTTAAAGGCAAGATGCTGGGTTCTATTTGTAGAGCTCAGTAGAATTTTAAAGAACTGAACTATTACGAACCTCATGTTTCACAATACAGGACCAAAGTAGCTAGTGAGTTCTAAGACATTTATAATCTTTTCAAGCTGATATCAGAAATTAAGAGTGACATTTTATTTATTCATTTATTTACGTATTTATTTATTCATTCATTCATTCAGGTAAAGTAATGAGTAGAGTATGTTAACATCCAAGAAAGTAAAATAGCCACTTCTGCAGCAGCTCATTAACGACTGGTAACACATAGAGGTCAGTGTTCTAGAGTTTTTAAAAAAAGTGTTGATACAGTTGAAGACCCCTCCACTAGAGATAAGATGGAGCACTGTATCTGTATTACCAATGACAGTCACCCAAGAAATGCAAACAGCCATATCACCCTCTCTCATGGGGTAGATCCGTCATACTTATGAAGACCAACTGCATTGTCACTGGAGACTTGGATCCAGCCATCCTCCTGCACGTGGTAGAGGTTAGCAGCACCTCCTGAGTAGGCATCTATGCAGGTGGCTTAATAGATGGCTTGGTAGCTCGCTTCATGGGCCAGATCATAGACCTGCTCCATTTCCAGGTTATAGGAATAGCCCTGATTCATAACCCCATAAGCGTACACAGAGCCAGAACCTACAGAGAAGATGGCCCCCGAGATCTGATTCCCTTCAGTGTCCGTGTAGCAGAGGCCAGGGCCTCTCCTATCCCAGCCACAGATCATGTTGCCCATGGATAGCCCCCTGCCTTTGTACTGGTGCAATATGTTGGCAAGCAGCTGGAAGGCAGCTGCTACAGAGATGCATTCCTTATTTCAAAGCTCATACATTTGACATTGCTGAGCCAACAGCCATTCTCAGAAGCTACAATTTGCTGTGCCCCTAGCCATGATGGCTTCGGGTAGGGGTTGATCTGTGCCACCTTCTTTACCATCTGGAGGCAATGTAAGCACCCACCTGCTGCAACTATGACTCCATGCCAGAACTTGAAGACCAGGGTGGTGATTCCATGAAGCATTTTGATTCCCTGCTCATCTGAGACTCCCCAGCTGGGCATGGCCAGGATCAGCCCATCCCTGGGACTCCCTGGACCCAGATCCAGGAGATCTGCAAAAACTTTGAGTCCAGAAAACCTGCACTGGTTCACAAGTAGCAGCCTCTCCAACAAGCTGACCAGCACCATGTCTAGTGTGGGCAAAAGAAGGAATAACATTTTAAATTGCATGACTGCAAAAGAGTTTTTGTTGTAGGTTGTTGTATATTTGAAATTGTGGCCAGACTTATAATAATGAGATATGTGCTGTAGTTTTGCAAAGGGAAGTAAGGATGCATGCTCACTCAAATGCTGACCATATGATGCATTGATTATAGAATGTTGTAGAAAGTCTGCTTTTATCACATGTTCTCATGTTTTAATACAGTCTAATAACAGAGTGTGCTGCCTCTCTGTGAAATATCTAGAAAATTTCTTTAGCTAAAAGGGTAGGATAGGTAAGTTACCAGGAAAAATTTTTATAAATTAGAATTTTAAAATTCACTGTTAGACAGGAGACAAAGAAGAAATCATTTATTCTTTCTAGTGGATGAATACTGTTCTATAATAGGCCATGAACAAAGTCACCTGGGAGTTTTCCAAGTAAACATTATGGTCTGAAAGATTTTTTTCATTTGTTAAAGAATCGTCCTGGTAAACTATTTGTTTTGGAATTTTTCCTCTGGAAAAATAGTTCGAAGCCAATCATGTATTTATTAGACATCGTCCAAGTTGAATATTTGGAACATTGGTTTTTATTCTGTGTTAAACACTTATAAATTTTGCTTTCTTATAATCAAACTCACCCAGAGCCATAGTAATATTTTTATGTGAACAAAAGAAATCTCTATTTACAGATTTGTTGAAAATAATTATTAGAGGGCAGACATGGTGTCTCACACCTGTTATCCCAGCACTTTGGGAAGCCAAGGCAGGAAGATCACGAGACTGGCCTGGGCAACATGGCAAAACCCCGTCTCTACAAAAAATACAAAAATTGGCCGGGCACGGTGGCTTCAAGCCTGTAATCCCAGCACTTTGGGAGGCCGAGACGGGCAGATCACGAGATCAGGAGATCAAGACCATCCTGGCTAACACAATGAAACCCCGTCTCTACTAAAAAATACAAAAAAACTAGCCAGGCGAGGTGGCGGGCGCCTGTAGTCCCAGCTACTCGGGAGGCTGAGGCAGGAGAATGGTGTGAACCCGGGAGGCGGAGCTTGCAGTGAGCTGAGATCCGGCCACTGCACTCCAGCCTGGGTGACAGAGCGAGACTCTGTCTCAAAAAAAAAAAAAAAATACAAAAATTAACTGGGCATGATGGCACGCAGCTGTAGTCCAACTACTCTGGAGGCTAAGGTGGCAGGATCACTTGAGCCCAGGAGGCAGAGAGGTTGCAGTGAGCCGAGATCGCACCACTGCACTCCAGCCCGGGTGACAGAGTGAGATTGTCTCAAGAAAAATAAAATGAAAAATAATCATTATTAGAAAAAATTAAACAATAATAAAATTTAAGCCCTATCATCTGTTATTTTCTATATGCATAGAGAAAAGTGAAAGAATATACATATTTGGGGAAAACACGTATAAATAGGAGCTATTACATAAAATCACACTTTACAAAGTTACTTCTGTATCTAAAGAAAATATTTTTACATGGCATTGTATTGCACTCTATAGTAAAAATGAAGATAATATAAACACTTTCATTGAGTACTAACTGGATGCCAGGAGTTGTTCTAAGTAACTTTCCTTGCAGTGTTTCATTTCATCTTAACAACCTATGCTGTAAGTACTCTTACTACACAGCTTACAAATGAGGATATGAGTCTTAGAGGTTAAATAACTCACTCAAGGCCACAGAGCTGCCAAATAACAGAGCCAGGATTTGAATCTAGGTAATCTAGCTCCAGAATCTAAGCTCATAAATACTTTGCCTCTAGAGTAGGATTCAAGAGGGAAGACTTCATGGCTATGCAACATGTGATGCTTACTTTATCTGAGAGATGCTTGGCAATATCTGCCCTACCGCCTATGAGAGCTGCTGAAATTCTGTTGTTATAGATTCATTGCTTTGAGTTTATGAGACTTTCTAGTTAAAATGCAGATATTCATTGAAAAGTAATACACATCTAAACAGATAATGACAGTGTCCAGGAACTCAGGGTCGATGACTATAGAGTAGTAAATGAGGAAGAAGGGATAGACTTGGAAACTCCATAGAAAAGGAAAGAAGCCAGCAATCAATTCACCTACAAAATCAGAGTATTTTTGCCAAAGGTTGAAAAGGGATAGCCAACAATTTTTTAATGACAGTACTGTAAACAAAAAATGTAGAGATTTTTTCATATAATTTCAGTGTGTACCATTTACCATCTCCTTTGAATCTAGGAAATACTACAGAGCCGATGCTATAGAGTGTTGATGCTTATATTAACAAAATGCCTTTCCTTTGGCGCACAGCAACCAGCAGGCCTTTTTACTGGAGAACGTCCCTTGTAATAATGCAAGCTGTGAAGAGGCGCGTCGAATGTTCAAAGTCTACTGGGAGCTGACAGACCTAAATCAAATTAAGGATGCCATGGTTGCCACCTTCTTTGACATTTACGAAGATGTGAGTTCAGACCTGCACTGTGTGTTTGAAGTTTAAATGCCATTCACCTTGTCACACTTTAGCTTCATTCCATTTGACCAGAAAATGTGGACAACATAACAAAAGCAAATGAGTTAATTAAGGAAAGCCTCTTTTAATGTTAAATGGCAGATGAAACAAATCTATTGACGACATTGGCTGATCAGTACAGTCAAATATGAAAAACTTTCTTATCTCATTTTGTGCATATTTGGATTAAACCACTAAAGCATCATGCTCTAAGACTGACAAATCTGAATGTTCAACAGTAGAAAAAATTACAGCCAACAGATAACAGACCCTTGAATCTGCACAAAATCACAGAAGAATGAGTTTAGTGCTGACTTTTATCTTTGTGAACCAGAGTAGCATCTATTTCCACAGATTCTTGTGACTCTGACTTTGGTTGCCAGGTGACCTTGTGAAAGGCTTTCAAGGTTCTGGTTTTCCCCTTTTTAAAGTGAAATGCTAGTTTACCACTCTGAAAAATAATAAATTCTGAAAAAAGCAATGTTAAATTCCAGAATTAATGTATCACAGTGTATCCTAGTAAGATAATTTATTTTTAAAAGTTAAATGCCCAATAGGACATTTATGTCCCCATTTACCCCATTTTTGATTTTATTTTGTTTTGTTTTTTATAAGAGGCTTATTCTCAATTATATGAATTATTCAGGTCCTTGTTTTCCCCTGTTTCTCCTGCAATCAGATCTTGTGTTATTTCACTTTTCGTTAGCAGATTCCAACCATAAAAGTAATTGACAGAAATATCACGAGGGGACAAAGCAAGAGAATTGACTACAAATCCATTTTTAATTTCTGTACATCAAAAACATAATGAATACAATTTAAAATTGTTTTAAATCTGGGAAATAAATTTTATATGAAAGAGTCAAATAGTTAATATTCATAATTTAAAAGGGCTTATACAAACTGATATCATCAAAAATACTCTGCAAAAATAGAACATAGTTTACTACAAAAACCCAAGTTGCTGACATGTTTAAAAATATGATAAATGATCAACTTCATGAAAAGAATCAGAGGAATATCAGTTTAAATGAGCATACATTTTTTCCCTTGGGCAAAATTGGCAAAGCTTCCTTGTTTTTGAAAGCAAATGGTAAAATGCTGTGGTGGCAAGGGGAGATAAAAAGATACTCCCCCTGATGGTTGGAAAGGGTCTGGCAAGTCCACATCATGGGCCTTTGAAACTTCATGCAAATTTGACTGGAAGGAAACATACCAAAATGCTAATAATTATCTCCAGAGACTAAAATTACAGATGTTTTTTATTTTCTTTATATTTTACTATTGAAACTTGTGTGCATATACTACATATTTTAATAGCGATTTTATTTTAAACATGAGGATGAATAAATAAGACTACATTTACTTTATAAACAATGTGACATGCATTTTAATGGTCATTTTTTTTAGTTGGTCTAATAGTTTGTTCTTACCATTTTTGCTTTTTTGTTCCCTCTCCAGGGAATCTTGGACATTGTAGTGCTAAGTAAAGGATATACAAAGAATGATTTTGCCATCCATACACTAAAAAATAACTTTGAAGCAGATGCTTATTTTGTTAAAGTTATTGGTGAGTAAAGTACTAACATTTAATTTTGTTCTCTTTCTCTTCCCCTGTCTCCACGTATTCCAAAGATCAAGGACACACTCCGATGTACAACCCTCTAGATCAGATCAACCGGTACAACACCATACTGTCTATATACATAGATCCCATTCAGGTTTCACCAGCTGTCCCAACAATATTTTTTCTTTCTGGCCCAGGATTCTGTCCAGAAATATCTATTGCATTTAATTGTCCTATCTTTTCAGACTTCTTCAATCTGGACCAGTTCCTCACTCTTTTCCTATTTTTCATGTCCTTATCAGTTTTAAAGAATCCAGGCTTTGCATTCTGTGAGATAGCACTGTTTCCTGATTACCCAACTTAGGTCATGAATTATTTGCAGAAATTCTGCTGCAAGGAGTTGCAGAATTGATGCTGTGCATTTCTCAGTGCATCATGTCAGGAAGCACATGTTGTTGACCTGTCCTACCACCATGACCTTAACCTTGCTCACCTGATCATGTTGATGATCACCAAGTTTCTCTACCCTAAACTCACTGTTTTCCCCTTTGTAATTCATTAGTGTTTTGGGGGGCAATATTCAGATATTACATTAATAGTATTTTCTTTATGAAACTTTTGCCTAGCACCCTTAGAGTACATTGACAACTGCCTGAATCAACCTTCTACATTTGTCAAATAGTGATTCTGTATTTCCATCAATTGACATTCTACTGTTCATCTTGTACCCTCCTTGTCCCAAACCTGGAATCAGACATTTCTCCAAGAAATCAGACCTTTCTCTCTTTTAGTAGAGAACAGTATTTCAAAACCACATTCTGAAATGGTTGCCCAGTGTGCTCTTTGCTACTGGGTTGTCATTTCTTCCAGGTTCTCTCAGTGGACACAGCTAGGAGACTACAGGTATGGATTCACATATGCACACACAAATGTACACATTTGTAACTATGTTTACATCTGTTTATATTTGTATATGCTAACTATATAACCATTAATTCGTTGCAATAATTTCATTTTTAATCCAAATGGAGCACTTCAGGGTTCAATCTAATCTTGTCTATTTTTGTAGATATCTTTTCCAGCAGTGAGAAATGTGACTTCAGTTTTCCTCATTGTGTTACTTATTTGTTCACTGTAACCGATTCCCACCCATGCTAGTAGTATCCTCCACCTGAAGCCCATGTTTGTCATAAAGACCCTGTACATGTTTTGTTAAGTGCATGCCTAAGGATTTTATTTTCTTTAAGATGACTGTAGAGGATATTGTGTTTTTAAGTTTTGCTTCCACATATTTTAGTATATAGAAATGAAATTTATTTTTGTGTGTTGATCTTGTATACAGTGACCTTGCTCAACTCACTAACTGGTTCTAGGAGGGTTTTTTGAAGATTCCTTGGGATTTTCTACATAGACAACTTTGTCTTCTTCAAAGAGAGATAATTTTCTTTCTAATCCCTGTGACTTTTATTTTTCTTGTGCTGGCTATAATTTTCATTTACTATATAGAATAAGTGGTGAGAGTGGACATACTTGTTTTGTTTCCAGTCTTAAGAGGAAAACATTTTGTCTTTCACCATTAAGTGTTATATTAACTATAGAGTTTTTTGGTAGATGCTCTATTGTATCATATTAAAGAGGTTCTCCCTATTCCTAGTTTGCTGAGACTTCTGTGCTGAACTGGTGTTTGAGAGGTGACTGTTTTTGCATTACTATTGTGATGCAAGAGAGCCATATTGATTTGTTTGTCAAAAAAATGACACATGTACTTTGTAGAAATATTTATTACAGTTTTGAAATAAGCATAAATAGCTGAACACAGAAAAGCAACAGAATAATGTATTAGTGTTGAGATTTCTTTTGAGAGATGAAACTGATATAACATGCATCCTTCCTTTCTAAACAGCAGATTGTCTTAATTGAACTAAGAGTTTCACCCATCTTCATTATTACTGCAGCCACAAAATACTGACACATGAGTCTAATCATTTCTATACTTTTTATTATCAATTTCCTCTCTTTTGCCATTTTCAAGAAAGTTTTATTTGGCTATTTTAAAGCTAAAAAAATTAAATACGCTGTTTATTTGGTATGCTGTTAATTTTGGAGTTTGAAGTACATTTTCTTATCTCTGTCCTTCTTCAACTGGACACCTCTAGATAAGAAGGCAAGAAATTCTTGAAACTTTCGCTAACACTAATTGTGTATGTAATTAGAATAACCCAGTTTGGTTAGTTGAAACAAAGAGATATTGGAGTAAGAGTTTGGAATTTGATTCCTTAGGGATAAACTACTAAATCCAATACAGTCATTTGACTGAGGCAGATTTTGGTTCCCAGGGGAACCAAACAGAAGTCACATAATTTCTAGTATGAAAACATCTCAAAAAAATCAGTCCTCCCAGCACTTTGGGAGGCTGAGGCAGGCGGATCACTTGAAGTCAGGAGTTGAAGACCAGACCAGCCAACATGGTGAAATCACTGTCTCTACAAAAAATACGAAATTTAGTTGGGTGTGGTGACACGTGACTGTAGTCCTAGCTACTTAGGAATCTGAGGCTGTAGCCTTGGAGGCGGAGGTTGCAGTAAGCCAAGATCGCACCACTGCACTTCAGCCTGGGATATAGAACAAGGCTCTGTCTCAAAACAAAAAAAAAAAAAAAAAAAAGGACCAGGCACGGTGGCTCACGCCTGTAATCCCAGCACTTTGGGAGGCTGAGGCGGGCAGATCACGAGGTCAGGAGATCGAGACCATCCTGGCTAATGTGGTGAAACCCCATCTCTACTGAAAAAAAAAAATACAAAATTAGCTGGGCATGGTGGCAGGCTCCTGTAGTCCCAGCCACTCGGGAGACTGAGGCAGGAGAATGGTGTGAACCCGGAAGGCGGAACTTGCAGTGAGCCAAGATGGTGCAACTGCACTCCAGCCTGGGCGACAGAGCGAGACTCCGTCTCAAAAAAAAAAAAAAAAGCTAAAATCACTTATTTTACCTTTGCTCATGAGCATCATCCTTTTTGGTGAAAAGCAGCACACTTTTAGTCTTCATTTATTTTAATATCACATTTAATCTCTCCTTCCTCCATCCATTTCAGAATACTTGGCAAGCACTCTGAAATCTAGGCTTATTTATTTGTGTCATTCACATTAGCATCTCTCTTACTCCTAGTATACTGTAATGATCTAAGTAACTTAAGAGCATCATCTGTCTTATTTGTCTTTGATTGCTGGGTGCCTAACACAGGGTCTGGTACATAGAAGGCATTCAGGAAATTTATGTCAAATAAATGTCCAGCTATATTTTGAGTCATGGATTGCCTACCTTGATTAACAATGTTCCCTTCTTTTCTAGTACCTAAGCGACACTTGATGCCTCTGACTCATCTGTGTCTCTAAAAAGCATTCTATCAAAATTGGTGAAGCTCCAATTCAAAGTCAGATTTCTACCTTGACCTGTTTGCTGATTATTAGGGACACAACTAGTCAGTCATTCATTTCTTGAAAAGATTGAAATGCCTTTCCTAGTTTAACTTCTCAAGTCTACCCATCTTTTGCAGATTCTCTGTGACTAGAAACTCTAATGTACATAATTTTTCAGGCTTACACCAAAAATGCACAGAAAGAGTAACACACGATGAGTAACAGTGAGTTTTTCCTCTCATTATTTTAATGGGATCCTGTAAAACTAACCGTTTTGCTCCAACCTAGAATAAGTGTGATTTGCTTCAAAAATATGCATAAAATTTAAATTAATAATTCTCTTTCAAAATATTTCTTTCTGTTTAATGAGATAACTGTGGGATTTTTCCTTCTTTCATTTGAATTTTGGCAGTGTACTTCAGTAAACTTTTTTGAGACAGTCTCGCTCTGTTGCCCAGGCTGTAGTGCCGTGGCGCAATCTCGGCTCACTGCACCCTCCGCCTCCCAGGTTGAAGCGATTCTCATGCCTCAGCTTCCCCAGTAGCTGGGATTACAGATATGTCTTGCTAATTTTTTGTATTTTTAGTAGAGATGAGGTTTTGCCGTGATGGCCAGGCTGGAGCCAGTGTACTTTAAAGGAACTATTTGCTCAAGTCTGAAGCTTAAAAACAAAACAACAACAACAAAAATAACATATATTTACTACTTAGTTCATCTGAATGTGGTATGTGCATGTGCATACCTGGAAAGATTTAAGATTAATTCTTTCTAGAACAGATGTTAGGCATTAAGTACTAAGGAAAATTTTAAGTGCAAGAGGTATTAATCTGTATATTGTTAAATCAAGTTCTCCCTGTGCTCAGCAAGTTCTTTTATTCAAGCCTTGAAACTACTTTTATACTAAAAGTTCTGTTTTATACTCTTACAATAGAATGTGATTGAACTGTCTATACTTGTGACAGTTTTGCTGACTAGCATGAGGGCCTGTGACTCCACTGCTTTCCATGCTCAAGTGTGCAAGTTCTTGCTCGCACAGAGGTCCCCAGCCAGGTAGAATGGATGGGAATCAGAGCATAGGGTTTTTGTAACATTGATAAGATATTCCAGTTCCCAGTTGTAATAATAATATGCTAAAGAGAGTAGGCAGTTCTCAGGGTGAAGCAAAAGAAGGTCTGGCTTTTTTTATATTGATCATTTAGAAATTATCCATGTGGAAAAATGTTTGCATATAATTTAGGGTCCCAAGTTCTTCCTTGGCATTTATTCATTTACGTTTTTTTAAATTACAAAAACAAGATCTTAGAGATGGGGAAAATCTCAAAAGGCATCTTGCCCACGTCTAACCTAATGCAACATCTTAGTCATCTTCTGCTTGAATGCTTTGTTCTAAAGGAGACCTCACCGCCTCATAATGCAACACAGACTTCTTTTATGAATCAGTTTAGTTGTTAGAAAATTCAAGTCAAAATGTGCATATTTAGTTAGTTCTGTCCATTGATACTCATGTCTGGTATATAGTAGGCCCTTTATAGGTATCTGTTGAATTTTTTAAAAATTGTTCCAATAAAATTACTCTAGTTTTTATTGTTAAAGCGGACCCTAACGTAGGGGTCCCCAAACCAGTCTGAGGCCTATTAGGAACCAGGCCGCACAACAGGAGGTAAATGGCCGGAGGGTGAGCAAAGCTTCCCCTGTATTTACAGCTGCATCCCATCACTGGCGTTACTGCCTGAGCTCTGTCTCCTGTCAGATCAGCAGCAGCATTAGATTCTCATAGGAGCGCGACCCCTGTTGTGAACTGCACATGTGAGGGATCTAGGTTGTGTACTCCTTATGAGAATCTAATGCCTGATGATCTGAGGTGGAACAATCCTGAAACCATCTCCCATCTGACCCCCATCCATGAAAAAATTGTCTTTCTTCTACAGAACCCATCCCTGGTGCCAGAAAGGTTGGGGACCACTGCCTTAACTTACAATCATAGTAACAAAATACTGAGAACAAATCATGGTCCTGCTCAGGAAAACGTAACCTTCTTTACATCATTAAATAGTGAGACAGCAAACTACCTGACAGCGAAATGACATGTCTGAGCCCTTCTTTAAAGTAATCCAGGGATGTGGAAGCTGGGTATAGATGGAACAAGGTTGGCCATGTGTTGTTGACAGTTTTTGAAATTGTGAGAAATGTGTGTGAAGTTCATTCTGCTATTATAGTTTTATATATGTTTGTACTTTTGTTTGAGATGTTCCATAGTAAAAAGTTAAAACAAAAAACCTAAGAGAGTCTTGAGAATCTCTAATCTGGAGAGTTTAGGAATCCCTGGCCTTCAGCTTCCCAGCCTAAATCAGGACAAATCACCCTGCAGTCTCAGTAACATTATCCTGAGGAGAGGATTCTCCACACATCTCCAAGCTGAGACCCATGGATAGCCAATTTGGTGCAGGAGGTTTTAGTTTTAGAAAACAGGATAACTTTGCATTAACGATATTAACATAAATATTAATAATGTAATTTACAGAAAGGTCACAGGAAATGAGATCCCAATTTAAAGCAATCATTTGGAAGAAAAATAACCTTCTAGTTGTTTTGAGATGCTCTTCCACTCTTTCCTTTGATTATCAGTTGTTTGCCTTAAGTCAGTTACTAGAACGTAATTACCCTTCACAGCCATCAGCAATGTCCACAGCATATTTTGCTCTTAAATTATTCTGTTACTCTAATTTCAAACCAGCCTATACTAAATGCCACTGTTTTTCAGTTAAGGAAATTGGGGATACTTAAGCTTTTATATGTGGCCACGGCAATGTAAACTGCTCTTCTGCCTCTCTTACACACAGCACAGCAGATCCACGGCACTTGCATGAAGACAGGGACCTTGCGTATTACAGAATTGTGGGATCCCCTGTCCCCTGAATCAAGACTAGTTACCGGCTCTCATCTTTTATTGTTATTCCTGTCAGATACACTTGGAGGTTCTGAATCTTCATTCTAGTCTAGAACTTAACTCGTTTCTAACAAACCTGGATGAACCCTGTTTCCCCTAGCACTTTTAAAATTGTAACAGTATCTTCACCTTTGCTTACCAAACAAGACGAGACCTTTCCTTTGGGAAAGCTTTCTTTTTTCTTTTTTCACCAAAAGCAGACATGTAATGGGAAAGCTTTTATTCCCCTTGCCTGCCTCCCGGTTTTGTTGAAATAATATGGAAGTTTAATTTCTGGATGATTAGTTTTGTTTTACTTTTTGTGCCTTCTATTTTATAAATCCTTTGTTAATAATTCACAACCATATTATCAGTAATTAAACAAATTTTACCAGCTTTATTGCCACCTTTTTTCTTATATACCACATTTTCCCCTTTCTTCATTCCAGCTCCTGTTTCTTCTGGTGAAGTATTTTCTGAAGTTATTTTCAGAAAAGTTGTACTTAGGTTAATATATTTTCTGAGTACTGGTATGTCTTAGAATATCTTTCTCTTGCTCTTACTGTTAACACTAAGTTTGCTATTATAGAATTTTATAAACATTGCTCTATTATCTTCTTGCATATGGCGTAGTCCCCACTTATCCACAGTTTCACTTTCTGTGGTTTTAGTTACCCATAGTCAACTGTATTCTGAAAAGATGTGAGTACAGTGTAAGAAAATATTTTCAGAGTGAAAAGCCACATTCA
Organism: Chlorocebus sabaeus; assembly: GCF_047675955.1. NCBI lineage: Eukaryota > Metazoa > Chordata > Mammalia > Primates > Cercopithecidae > Chlorocebus > Chlorocebus sabaeus. The sequence goes on along the minus strand of NC_132908.1, from coordinate 44,093,975 downwards.
CATAACTTTTATTGTAGTTTATTGTTATAATTGTTCTATTACTAGTTTATTGTTGTTAGTCTCTTACTATGCCCAATTTGTAAATTAAACTTTATCATAGGTATGTCTATATAGGAAAAAAAACAGCATATTTAGGATTCAGTGCTCTGCACGGTTTTAGGCACCCACTGGTGCTCTTAGAACATGTCCCCTTGGATAAGTGGGGGCTACTGTAATACGGTCATCTTTGAAATTCCCTCCTGTTCCTGTGCATGTTCTGTTTAGGTGGGGGGCCATTTATATGGTTGCTCCTGTTAGTCTTCCTTCTCTTAAGCTGTTGCTTTTCTTCTTGTGCATGAGGATTTTTCTCTGCTTACATTTCTTAAAAGAATCAGTGTTGGTGGGTAGTGCGGATGGGGTGGGTCACTATACACTTCTGTCCATCAGACAATTGCCACTGCTTCCTTTTTCCTTTCCCCTTTGGGGCTCACAAGCTGGGAGCCCACCTGGGGTGGAAGCTATATTTGAGCAAAGTGGTGGCTTGGGGGCTCTCAGACAGGAGAGTTGAAGTGATGCCTTAGAGTTGAACTCCAACTGCCTTCTTTGTGAAAGTCACTAGCAAGAGACCCAAGAGCCCTGACTTACTCCTGTGGCCTCAACTGAGGGCGTCGACAGGCTCTCTGAGTCTGAACACGTTTGTGCTTTCCAGTGGGAAATAATGAGAGGATGTTACAGGGAGGAACTCACTGCTTTGCTGAGCCTTTTTGTGTTGTTTCATCCTGTATGCTAAAAAGTTTGTATTTTGGGCAACACTGAAGTTATATAGGGCACTGACTAGAAGCACTAGCAAATCCCCCACTTTACTTTGCTAGCAAGAACTAGCAAGTAACAAATGCAGCTTTTCCTGTCACAAGCCTCGGGCCTGCTTTCCAGAGACCCTCCATTCAGCCCTGGCATGCTTCCCCTCTCGGCTGCCGCAGCTCTGAGCTGAAAGGTTTCCCAGTGGGCTGCTGGGGGGGTCCACCCCTGTTGCCCCAGTAGCTCTCTGACCTGCTCAACACTAATTAGCTCTTTCTCAATCTTACCTATTCAGTATCCTTTAAGAATGTCTTAAGATATCTATCATTTATTATTTTTGAACATTGCAGTGACATTTAGGGAATTAAGGAAGGTAAATAATTTGTTTCTGAAATTGTCTACTAGAAATTATTTCAAACATACTGACCTGGAACCAATACGTTTTCTGTTTTTAATTCCTTTTTTAACATTTTTTTAATTTAAGGGATGCAGTGTGATATTTTAGTATATGTATACCTTATGAAATTATTAAATCAGGCAAATTAACATATCCATCATGTCACATACTTATCATTTTTTTATTCGGTCTGTTCTTAAAGGTCAAACTGCTCCTGACTTTAGCAAAAAGTTTAACAAATTTATATGTGTATGAAATATATGTACATATATTTATATAGGTATAAATTGTATAACTACCATATTTGATACTTAATATGTTTGTACACATAAAGAACAAGATTAAAATTACTTCAAAGCACATTATATGTTTCTGTATTTTTTGTACAAAGAGCATATGATTTTACAATTTAATAAAATACTGAATGAAAGGTAATCAACAACAGACCAAAAAATCTTCCACAGAATATCTAAAATAATGTTGTCTAAATGACAAGAATGTCTGGAGGCAGGTACTTGATTTTACACATGTACTCAAAGCTTGAGTAATTTTTAGAGAGGTGATAATGTTTTTGTGTTCATGTGTCTTAAAGAAACAAACTTAAAGACATTTTCAGAGAAGGAATATGAATAGTCACTCAGAATCCAGGCAGGAATGTTTTACTTTAAACAAAAACCATTATACAGTATTGACCTTTACAGCTTTGGCTATTTAACTCATCCTTCTCCCAACCTGCACGTTGGCTTAGCATTACAGTATTTATGCACGGTTATTGCCATATTTGGGTTTTGGTTTTGATATTTGTGTGAAATAGCTAATATAAACTGAATCACAATGCTAGAAGCCAAATTTTTATACTTTAAATATATTTTAAAATACATGGACTATAATATACAGTATGGTTTAACATGAAATGATAAAAATCCTAAGCGTTATCCTGTTAAAAGAAACTTGTGAATTGCACATCCTATTGTCCATGTTTTAAACTACAAGTTAAATCTCCTAATAACCAGTATTTCACATAGCTCATCAAGTATTTTAATTACTGCTTTTTATTTAATTGTGAATAGGCTGTTTTCATATTTTTTTAATCTTTTTTTTTTTTTTAATACTTTAAGTTCTAGGGTACATGTGCATAACGTGCAGGTTTGTTACATATGTATACTTGTGCCATGTTGGTGTGCTGCACCCATCAACTCGTCAGCACCCATCTACTCATCATTTACATCAGGTATAACTCCCAATGCAATCCCTCCCCCCTCCCCGCTCCCCATGATAGGCCCCGGTGTGTGATGTTCCCCTTCCCGAGTGCAAGTGATCTCATTGTTCAGTTCCCACCTATGAGTGAGAACATGCGGTGTTTGGTTTTCTGTTCTTGTGATAGTTTGCTGAGAATGATGGTTTCCAGCTGCATCCATGTCCCTACAAAGGACACAAACTCATCGTTTTTTATGGCTGCATAGTATTCCATTGGTTTTAAAAGCCCCTAGAAGTATTAGAAACTACTTTTTGGAACAGCTCATTTAAAAGGGTATTTATAATAATCCTGTGTACAATTTTTGTAATTTTTTTTGTTTGTTTTTTGAGACACAGTCTTGCTTTGTCACCCAGGCTAGAGTGCAGTGGCATGATCTCAGCTCACTGCAACCTCCGCCTCCTGGGTCCAAACAGTTCTCCTGCCTCAGCCTCCCAAGTAGCTGGGATTATGGGAATACACCACCATGCTCAGCTAATTGTTGTATTTTTAGTAGAAATGGGGTTTTACTATGTTGGCTAGGCTGGTCTCAAACTCCTGACTTCAAGTGATCCGCCCACTTTGGCCTCCCAAAGTGGTGGGATTACAGGCATGAGCCACTGCACCCAGCCTGTAATATGATTACAAATAATATATAATTACAAAAGCTTATGAAATGGTTAAAAATTCTTAAACTTCTAGAGTTAGCCAAAATTAGCTAGTTAAAAAACATTCAGTAACACTTGAACTAAGCAACACAGAGAGACACTTAAAAATCAAACAAAAACAGTTCTTGCCTTCACAAAGCTCACAGGGGCAAAGAACACAAATAGTAGAAGGCTGGAATTGCATACAGGTGTCTGTCTGTCCTGTTAAATTTCCCTTTTCCATAATGGGCCCTTTATATATTTTAGCATACCTTCCCAGTTACTATACTTAAAAAAATAAATTTTACTTCATCCATAAACCCATATTTTTATACCAGTAATATAACTGTCCCACTTTTAAAAAATGGGCTTTTGCTGTAATCACAGTAAATTTAGCCTTGGAGCATTTAATAGTGCTTTTATTTATTTATTTATTTTTTTGTTAACCTAACTGAAGCACAGATGATGAAATTTTTATTCTGATATCACTGGGGAAATTATATATTTGCACTCATTTAATAGACTACTTTAAATAATTTTTACTTGTTCATAAGCTTGACATGGAGTTTCTAAATTATAATTTCAGGGTGACATTTGTAGAAACACCATCAGTCTATCCTTTTACTTTTTTGATTATGCAAGAGAACTTTAACACATTATTTCTTTTTTTATTGGTAAGGTTTTGGTTTAGTATTATTTAGTTTTGTTTTCTGATTACAAAAATAAGAGAGCCTATTGTAAAACATTTGGAAAGTCTGGAAAAGTATTTTAGAAAAGCTATGCTCTTTGCCACTTAGTAGATATAACCACCATGAGCACTAAGCATTCTCCGCCTGCTTCTGCTGGTTCCTGAAGTTTCAGGCACACCAAAAGAAGCTGCAGCAATGAAAGCTGATGCCTCTAAATCCTGAAATACAGAATGATAGACTATATAGTTTGTTTTAAAAACAAAACAGTAATAGCTAATGTTTATTGTTTATCATGTGCCTTCTGCTTTACACGATTGCTTCCTATAATCATATCATATATATAAGATTTAGATGAAAATATGTGAGTATGTATGTAATGTTACATATGCTATAAGGACAAAGAGAATGTAGAAAATTAGCTTACATAATAGCAAGTTCCATTTCTGGTTCTGCTCTGCATTTCTGAGATTGAGAGGATGCATCCTCCATGATCCAGCCTCATTCATTCAGACCCAGACTGTTCAAGGCTCTCTGTTCTCTAGATAATTTTGTTACATGTGAGCAAACTTACACAAAGAGCCCTTTAAACCCAGGCTACTTCCCTCTGAGCTAGGGTATTAAGTACCTGAAACTACCAGATAACAATGTAGAACCCAGTTTGGAATCAAATAATTATGAAATAATTTATAAGGTTTATAAAAACTCCAGTTTAGAGGTTTTTATAAACCTTATAAATTATTTCATCCAACTCTCTTACTTTAAATGTTTTTGTAAAACCATAAAAGAGAGAGAGGTGAAGTGATTTGTCCGTGATCACATCTTTCATTAGCTAATACAGCAAGACGTGGCCCTACTTGATGAGATTTTCTGTGCTGAATGAATAGGAAGCTTGAAAGGAGTGGTGCTTATGACTTTGAGCCAACGTTGGTGTCAGATAGTTGCCTTGACGTTTACGCTTATCAACACTCATGACCTAAAGACTTAGTTTCTGTTAGTAGCAGATTATTAATAACAGAGGATGAACTACTAACATACATATAAAACTTATACTCTGTTGTGTTTTCCAGCAATATTTAATTCAGTTCTGCCTTTTGTGAAGAATTTATATCTAATTGTAATAAACTGTGATTGAAACCATATTCCTGATGAGTCTGTCCCTTTAATATGCTGAGCAATAAGAGGGGAAAAAATGAGAATAAAAATTTTCTTTACATGGTCTGTAAATTTCAAGAAACCTAATGTTTTTCAGATATTTTCAAATTTCATTAACTCAGGAGGCAAAGAAGATAATAAGTATGAGAGTAGGTGTCCTCTTTTTTTCTTATAAGAAAACTAGGCCAGGCATGGTGGGTCACACCTGGAATCCCAGCAGTTTGGGAGGTCAGGGCAGGCCAATCACTTGAGGCCCCAAGTTCGATACCAGCCTGGCCAACATGGTGAAACTCCATGACTACTAAAAATACAAAAATTAGCCAGGTGTGGTGGCAGGTGCCTGTAATCCCAGCTCTTGGGAGGCTGAGGCACAAAAATCACTTGAAACCAGGAGGCAGAGGTTGCAGTGCACCAAGATGGTGCCACTGCCTTTCAGCCTGGACAACAGAGTGAGACTCTGTCTCAAAAAAGAAAGAAAAGAAAACTAAAGGGTGGGTCACAGAGGATTTGAGTGGTAAAGCCAAAGCTAAAAGTAAAATTTCATCCTTACTTCTGTAGCATTCCTTAACAAAAGCAGTATCATGACTGAATATAGCTAAAGACATATTTTCCTACCTTACATCAAACATATGTAGCTAGTAGAGCCCAGAAGCCACACAGTCTGAGTCAGCCTCACCTGCTGCATAGTCATATAGATATCACTGGGAAAAGGACAAGTCGTTCTGTAGGTAAAATAATTTCTGAGTGGACACAGAATAACCTTTATAATACTACGTTGAGAGTTCAGAATTCCTAATTAAGCAATATTATGAACCAGCATGATGATTAATCAAGGGTTAGTATTGTTTCTCCTTGAATCTGTGGTTGCAAAAAACAAGGAAATGCATACTCTATTTGTATTATGTAGATACCCCTTTTTATAACACATATCTATGGCAAATATGTATCATATTTTTTTCATGTTTAATACCTAGTTTGATTTTATTGTATAAAATTTCTTAGTGGAGAAAAGATGTGGCAAAGTTAAGGTTACATTTAAGTCTTATCATGTGATCCTAATGTTGTAATGTGAAACTTCAAATTTGACAGGAGGTCTTGTGAAAAAACAAAAACAGGTGCAAGAACCGAGTTTTTAGCTTATTATATACAAAATGAAAGAAACTATTACATGATTTTTGAATTAGCATTATGTGGTTAATACTAATGTGATTATATGATAGCATAGATTATGTAATACTCTATGCTAACCAAGACACAGACATTTTATCTTATACAGAAAATAACCCAATGATTCATCCATTTCTCATCTTCTATCATAGTAGGATAATGTGTTCTTTAAATGAGTTAGTTTCTTGTTGCTTGTTGAAAGCAGTGGCCACATAGTCTTGCAAAAGAGTTCCATTCACCTTGTGACCATGAATATGGGCCAACGCTTCAGTTCTTCAGTTTCCTCTTCAAAAAAAAAAAAGAGGAGGCGGGAGGCAAGGGACAATTAGAATTATTTCACGGTCTTTATATGAAGATTAAGGAAGAGCATTTGTAAAAGAAAATTCATGTGTTCACAGCTTGGCACTTAGCAGAAGATCAATAAATGGTCTTTTTAGATGTTTGATAGTCTTTTCTGGAGAATAGTTTCATTGTGTACATCAAAAGCTTTAAGATTGAACCCAGAAATTATGTTTTATGCATTTATCCCAAGGAAATTGTCAGAGATGTGCCAAAGATCTATGTATAAATGTACCAGGTCCATAAAGCTGATCTTGCCAATGGTGTTTTTAGGAGGAAAAAAATTGGGGTATGAGGAGGGGACGAACCTAAAGATCCTAATAAAAAGAAGGGGTAAATACACACACAAACAATGGAATACCATGCAGTTATGTGGTTGAAGTAATAGATGTGGGGTAATTACACAATAATATGTAGTATGATTTCATCTACATAATTTTTTTTTTTGAGACGGAATTTTGCTTTTGTTGTCCAGGCTGGAATGCAATGGCACGATCTCAGCTCACTGCAACCTCCACCTCCTGGGTTCAAGCGATTCTCCTGCGTCAGCCACCGTCATAGCTGAGATTACAGGCACGCACCACCATGCCCTACTAATTTTTTTGTATTTTTAGTAGAGACAGGGTTTCACCACATTGGCAAGGCTGGTCTTGAACTCCTGACCTTAGGTGATTCATCCACCTCGACCTCCCAAAGTGCTGGGATTACAGGCATGAGCCACCACACCCAGCCTAAAAAATTTTTTTAAAAGAAGTATGTATGTGTTAGTCTGCTCAGGCTTCCATAACAAAATACCACAGGCTGAGTGTCTTCAACAACAGAAATTTATTTATCACGGTTTTAGAAGCTAGGAAGTTAAAGATCAAAGTGCTGGGAAGGTAGATTCACTCCGAGCAGCCTCGCCTCCTGGCTTCTAGGTGGCTGCCATCTCAGCGTGTGCTCACATGTTCTCTTCGTGTGCATTGAGGTAGAAACAGCAAGCTCACTTATTAGGAGACACTGATCCTCTCCCTGTGACCTCATTTAACCTTAATTGCTTCCTTAGAGGCCGTGTCTCCAAGAACAGCCACATTGGGGGTTAGGGCTTCAACATATGAATTTGAGGGAGGGGGTACTCATTCAATCCATAACATAAAGAGGGGTAAATACACACACGATGGAATACCATGCAATTATGCATAATTATGCATAATGTAAGAGATAGGACAAAACCAAACTTTGTTCTGTCTACTCTCACACAATCACTACCACACAGAATACTTCATCTCTGGTCACCAAAATATGTAGGGATTCTGCCTTCCCCCTCCATACATCAACCAATCAATTCTGACACTGTCTACCAAGAGATAGTCTGTCAGATCCCACAGGTTGAGGGCTCAGCCCCACAAGATTGCCCCACATTGCAAATGCCAATCACAAGTCCTAGGTCAGGACCTGTACTTCTAACTAACTGGCTATGAATCAGTCTTCCCATGACCGCCTCCTTGGGTTTGATTTGCTAGAGCAGCTCACAGAACTCAAGGAAACAATTTACTTACATTTACCTGCTTATTATAAAAGGTATTACAAAGGATACAGGCAAACGTCCAGATGGAAGAGATGCACGGGGCTGGGTATGCATAAGGCCGTTTTTGAACATGATGTAAATGAAATCATACAGGATGTGCTCTTGGCACCTGGCTTCGTTTGCTCAACACTATGTCTGAGATTCATTGAACACATTTATTTATTTAGAGACAGAGTCTCCCTCTGTCGCCCAGGCTTGAGTCCAGTGGTGCGATCTCGGCTCACTGCAACCTCCACCTCCCAGGTTCAAGCGATTCTTCTGCCTCAGCCTCCCGAGTAGCTAGGATTACAGGTGCCTGCCATCACTCCCGGCTAATTTTTGTATTTTTAGTAGAAACAGAGTTTCACCATGTTGGCCAGGCTGGTCTCGAACTCCTAATCGCACACCTCGGCCTCCCATAGTGCTGGGATTACAGGAGTGAGCCGCCATGCCCAGCCCAACACATACTTTTAAATGGAACTTTATGAAACATATTTGCATGCGTCTTGGGTTTTTTACCTTAATAAAGTATAAGCCCCCTTACAAGTCAGCACGTACAGGCCTCCCTCATTCTTCTGATACCTCCGTATTATTCCATAATGTTATATATGTTCCACAATTTATTTTGCTTTATCTCTTAGCGGATTTCATAGACATGAGTTGAAGAGACTGTGTTTTTAATGTTAATCAATAATAACAAATTATCTTCCCTGAAAGTTGTAGGGATTTATATTTTCACCAGCATATAACACTATCCAATTTACCACATACTCATCTGAGAGTCCTAAATTTTTATTTCACTAATGAATTTGTTTTTAAAATAAGTAATGCAGATGGTCTATTAAAAATTTCATGGGTGTATGATAAAACTAAGTCTCCCTTTTACTCATCTCCCAGTGATACAGTTCTCTTCCCAGAGACAACCTCTTTGTATCTAAGATATTGTATGCATATACAAATATATATATATGTACAATATAGAATACATTCAGTAGTTAAAGAAGCAATTGAAACTTCTTTACTGAATAGTATCATACAGTATGGTTACAACATAATTTAATGAGTTCCTTATTCACATATATCATGTGGTTTTCAGTCTCTTATTATGAATACCACTGTAATGAATATCCTGTAGAATAAATTATTAAAAATGGAATTGTTAAAACATATATATTTTTAAATAAACATTTTATTGAAATATAACATACAGAAAAGTATACATAAGTGCACAGGTCTATAAATTTTAACAGAGTAAACATACCCGTACAATTACACCCAGATCAAGAAACAAATACTACCAACATCCAAAATGTGCCCTCCAGCCCCTTTATTAGTTACTAACCCAGTTCACCTAAAGTAATTGCTACTATAATTTCCAATACCACAGATTAATTCTGCCTTGTTTTGAACGTTATATTGTATTTTTTAACAGATATCCCTTCACAGAAATTGTATAATTTCCTAGTTCCACCTAACCATATATATGAAAATGCTCTTTTCCTAACACCTTCAACAACCGAAGGGGTTATTAAACTTTTTTATCTTTGCCAGTTAGGTGAAAAATATGTCCTATTTTTATTTCATGTTTTTCTTATAATGAAGTTCAGCATCTTTTCATATATTTAAGAGCCATTTGTATCTTTATTTCTATCTATAGTCCTTGTCCTTTCTTATTTTCTAATGGATTTGTAAATGTACTGCAGTATATGTTAAAGAACCCTTTGTGAATATATTTATTATTTTCCCTACAGACAATTTTATCATGCTTTTCTTTTTCACCTATCTCTTGGGAATAATATTGGTTTTTTCCTAACTAGTGCAGTTGAGTGTCTTTCTCAGTGTTTTTTGATTATTTGCATTTTCTCTTCTAGATATTGCTTCTTGAAATCCTTTGTTTTCTATTGGATTATCTTCTGATATCTAGAAATTCTTTTTATATTAGCAATAGTATCTCTTTATACTGTTACATCACAAAAAGTTCACCCCCTTTGTCAGTAGTCTTTTAAAATTTTATGGTATCTTTCTTATTTTGTAACAGCTTTATTGAGATGTAATTCACATACCATATCATGACCCATTTGAAGTATAAAATTTAATGGCTTTAGCATATTCTCAGAGTTGTGCAACCATCATTGCAATCATTTGAGAATATAGTCATCACGACAGAAAGAAACCCTGTACCCATTGTCTGTCATGCTCCCATCATCCCCCAGCTCCAGGCAACCACTCATTTACTTTATGTATCCATTGATTTGCCTATGCTGGACATTTCATATAAACGGGGTCATATTGTGTGACTGGCTTCTTTCACTTGTAGCAGGACGAGCGGCAGACAAAACTCCTCAGACACCGAGTTAAAGAAGGAAGGGGTTTATTCGACTGGGGGCATCGGCAAGACTCCTGTCTCAAGAGCCAAGCTCCCTGAGTGAGCAATTCCTGTCGGTTTTAAGGGCTCACAACTCTTAAGGGGGTGCGTGAGAGGGTCGTGATTGATGGAGCAAGCAGGGGTTACATGACTGGGGGCTGCGTGCACCGGTAATTAGATCGGAACAAAACAAGATAGGGATTTTCACAGTGCATTTCTATACAACGTCTGTAATCTATAGATAACATAACCGATTAGGTCAGGGGTCGATCTTTAACTACCAGGCCCAGGGTGCGGCGCCAGGCTGTCTACCTGTGGATTTCATTTCTGCCTTTTAGTTTTTACTTCTTCTTTCTTTGGAGGCAGAAATTGGGCATAAGACAATATGAGGGATGGTCTCCTCCCTTACACTTAGCATAATGTTTTCAAGATTCATTCATATTGTAATATGCATTCAGTACTTTATTCCTTTTAATTGCAAAATAATATTCTGTTGCATATATATTCCAGATTTTGTTTATCCAGTGATCATTTGATGGACATTTGGATGGTTTCCACCTTTTGGCTATTATAAATAATACTGCTATGAACACTGATGTACAAGTTTCTGTTTGGATTTTTGCTTGTTTGTTTTTCTTGGACTATGGCTGGAAATGAATTACTGAGTCAAAGGAGAACTTTATGTTCAGCCTTTTAAGGAATTGCCACATTGTTTTCCAAAGCAGCTGCACCATTCCACATTTCCATCAGAAATGTATAAGAGTTCCAGTTTCTTCACATCTTCAGCAATATTTGTTATTCTTGGACTTCTTTATTACAACCATCTTAGTGTGTATAAAATGTTAACTCATTGTGGGTTTTTTTTTTTTACCATCTTAACCATTTTTTAAATTGTGGTTAAAAACGTGTCACACAAAATTTGCCATCTTAACCATTTTTAAGGTATAGTTCAGTAGAGTTATGTATATTTGCATTGTGGTGAAACACATTTCCAGACCTTTTTCTTCTTGCAAAACTGAAACTCTATACCCATTAAACAGCTCCGTTTTTCCCCTTCCCCGTAGCCCTGACTAAGCACCATTCTACTTTGTCTCTGTGAGTTTGACTACTTTAGATAACTCATTAAATGAAATTATACAGTAAGTGGAAATTATACAATAACTGCTTATTTCTCCTAACATAATGTCTTCAGGGTTCATCCATATTGTAATATATGACAAGATTTCCTTCCTTTTTAAGGCTGAATAATATTCCATTGTATGTATTTACCATATTTTATTCATTCATCTGTCAGTGGACATTTGGCTTGCTTCCGCCTGTTGGCTATTGTGACTAATGCTGCCATGAACATGGGCATGCATCTCATAATGGTTCTGCTGTATATTTTTCTGATAGCTAATGATGTTGCGCATCTTTTTCATGAGCTTATTGGCCATCTGTATATCTTCTTTGGAGAAATACCTATTCAGATCCTTTTCCTATTTGTCAACTGGGTTTTCTTTTTATTTTTCAAGTTTAAGAGTTCTTTTATTATTTTGTCTTTGTCAAATATGCGTTTTATATAGGGAGGTAAACTCTAACTTTATTTTTTTCCAGGTAACCAATTATCCAGCACCATTTACTGAATAATCTACCTTTTTTTTTTTTTTTTTTTTTTTTTTTTTTTTTTTTTTTTTTTTTTTTTTTAGACAGGATCTCCCTCTGTCACCCAGGCTGGAGTGCAGTAGCATGATTTCAGATCACTGCAACCTCTGCTTCCTGGCTCAAGTGATCCTTCTGCCTCAGCCTCCTGAGTAGCTGAGACCACAGATGCATGTCACCACATCTGGCTAATTTTTTTTTTTTTTTTTTCTGGTAGAGACAGGGTTTCTCCATGTTGTCCAGGCTGGTCTCAAACTCCTGAGCTCAAGTGATCTACCCACCTCAGCCTCCCAAAGTGCTGGGATTACAGGCGTGAGCCACTGTGCCTAGCCTGAATAAACCATCTTTTTTCATCCTTTAACAAGTATTTATTGAGCAAATATGTTGGCTGAGACCCTGAGAAAATAAGGAATAAAATGATGCAGAGGTAACATCTGTGTGCAAAGACATATGTGTGCGTAAATAACTGTGGGTCAGCAAGATAATGGTTTAAATGAAGGCTTGTGCAAATCATTTTGGAACAATTGGAAAAGAGCTACCAATATCTACCTAAACTTTAGGGAAGAAGATAAAAGGAGAGTGAGAAGTGAGGGTTTTCATAATAAAAGAGTGAGAACCGGATTGCTTATAGACCAGAAGCCGAGACCTTAGTTCTCTTTCCCATCTTGCAAGATGGCGGGTGAAAAAGTTGAGAAGCCAGATACTAAAGAAACCCGAAGCCAAGAAGGCTGATGCTGGTGGCAAGGTGAAAAAGGGTAACCTCAAGGCTAAGAAGCCCAAGAAGGGGAAGCCCCATTGCAGCCGCAACCCTGTCCTTGTCAGAGGAATTGGCAGGTATTCCCGATCTGCCATGTATTCCAGAAAGGCCATGTACAAGAGGAAGTACTCAGCTGCTAAATCCAAGGTTGAAAAGAAAAAGGAGGAGAAGGTTCTTGCAGCTCTTACAAAACCAGTTGGTGGTGACAAGAACGGCGGTACCCGGGTGGTTAAACTTCGCAAAATGCCTAGATATTATCCTACTGAAGATGTGCCTTGAAAGCTGTTGAGCCACGGCAAAAAACCCTTCAGTCAGCATGAGAGAAAACTGCGAGTCAGCATTACCCCCGGGACCGTTCTGATCATCCTCACTGGACGCCATAGGGGCAAGAGGGTGGTTTTCCTGAAGCAGCTGGCTAGTGGCTTGTTACTTGTGACTGGACCTCTGGTCCTCAATCGAGTTCCTCTACGAAGAACACACCAGAAATTTGTCATTGCCACCTCAACCAAAATCGATATCAGCAATGTCAAAATCCCAAAACATCTTACTGATGCTTACTTCAAAAAGAAGAAGCTGTGGAAGCCCAGACACCAGGAAGGTGAGATCTTCGACACACAAAAAGAGAAATACGAGATTACAGAACAGCACAAGATTGATCAGAAAGCTGTGGACTCACAAATTCTACCAAAAATCAAAGCTGTTCCTCAGCTCCAGGGCTGCCTGCGATCTGTGTTTGCCCTGACGAATGGAATTTATCCTCACACAAATTGGTGTTCTAAATGTCTTAAGAACCTCATTAAATAGCTAAGTACAAAAAAAAAAAAAAGAGTGAGAACCAGGCACTGTGCTGGGGAAGGAAATTTAAACATTGAAAACTGCTTGCTAGTGTAAAATATTTATTTCACTGTTTCCTCAAGTTGAATTTAATGCAAATATTCTATAGTAAATGAACAGGTATTCTCTTTTGTGATGAAATATGTCATGCTCATTTCTTGGTGCCTTTTACCTTACATCCTCTGTGTCTTAGTCCATTTAGGCTGCTATTAACATTAAAAAAAAAAACCTGGCCGGGCCCGGTGGCTCACACCTGTAATCCCAGCACTTTGGGAGGCTGAGGCAGGTAGATCACAAGGTCAAGAGATTGAGACCATCCTGGCCAACATGGTGAAACCACGTCTCTACTAAAAATACAAAAATTAACTGGGCGTGGTGGCATGCGCCTATAGTCCCAGCTACTAGGGAGGCTGAGACAGGAGAATCGCTTGAACCCAGGAGGCAGAGGTTGCAGTGAGCCAAGATCATGCCACTGCACTCCAGCCTGGTGACAGAGCGAGACTCTGTCTCAAAAAGAAAAAAAGAAAAAAAACCTTAGGGTAATTTATAAACAACAGAAATTTATTGCTCACAGTACTTGAGGTTGGGAAGTCCAAGGTCAAGGCACTGGCAAATTCAGTGTCTGGTAAGGTCTCACCTCTACTTCAGAAATGGCACCTTGTTGCCATGTCCTCACATGGCAGAAGGGGTCAAGAGAAATTACTGGAGCCTCTTTTGTCAAGGCATTAATCCCATTCATGAGGATGTAACCATTGTGACTTAATCTCTTCACAAAAGCCCCACCTCTTAACATTGTCACATTGGGTATTAGGTTCCAAGATATGAATTTGGGGGGATACCAACATTCAAATCATCGCACCCTGCCTAAGACAAACATTTGTATTAGAATGATTGTCATTCCATAGTCATGTAATATAAACAATCAACCAACCATTTTCTTCTGGATATGTGTAATATACAGACAAATATTCATAATTATGAAAATAATTTGTGCTTACCAAGAACTATCAGCTCTTTATCTTATAACATATAGCATTTTTAAATAATAGCATATAATGTCTGCTTTCTTATCAAAGCTATCACTTCACCAAAAGTGGTACAAATATGGTTTTATTTCAGAACTCATATTATTTAGATAGAGATTGTTCAGATATTTTAACCTATTTTTGCTGATTATAGAATAAATGTATCACAAAGTTATTTTTGTTTATTTGTTGTAGACTCATCAATTATTTTATAATTATGCTCTCTATATTAGTTATCAAGGGTACCCAAAATCTTTGACCCAGAATTACATAATGGGAAAAGTCTAGTTTGAGATATAAAGTGCTGAATGCTCTATTTGTTTTTCTTAGTATACATTTTAGTTGGTTCTCATTTAGCACCCCTCTGTCAGAATCTAAGGTTCTATTTTAGGTATGGTATGATATAATCATAATTCATCTTACCTATATAGTTCACAAATAGTAGCATCTTGACAGTTTAGGTTTTTGAAATATTGGTATAAAGTGAACAACAGAACTTTAATTTGCTCAGATCTAAAGAAATAGAATTGGTTTCTGCTTGTGATTATGAATCAATAGAGTATATTAATGGATCTTAGGGAGAAAATTAGAGCTCACTTTAAATATAAACTTATAATAGTAATAATTGCCTGTTGTTTATTTTTCCACAGTTCTTAGTGGTCTGTGTTCTAATGACTGTCCTCGTAAGATAACAGTAAGTAAACTTAACTCTGTTATAAATGTGTCTATGAAAATTCTCTGTATGAGTAGACTCACACAAAATAGTTGTTATAGATTATAATCAAATATCATTATTATTTGGCAGTAAAGAATCCTTCATTACTCAAGAAAACTGTGCTGAAAGTAAAGTACCTTTCCTAAAAACAGTCTTACCTGAAGGGTCGTCTTTATGAAGTCTTTTCTGATATCCTTAGAGGAGTGACTACCCCTCCAATTGTTTTAAGACATTTTGGCATTTATAATATTTCATTACCCTTGTTTAGATTAGATGCCTGTCCACACAGGACTGTAACCCCCTGAGGTCAAGAACCATGTCATCTTGTGTACCTGGTATAGGTCACAGAGCCAAGCATATAGTAGGCAATTAGTGACTTTTTTGTGTGTAGTCTTAATATTGACTTGCTGTCTAATAGAATGTTTCAGTGAAATAACAAATGTGAAAATAATTAGTTTTTGTCAGAACCAATTCATGTAAACTGAAATAAGAATATTGTATTTGAAAGTATGCATGTGTTTGTGTGTGTGTACAGGGAACTGTTTGGGGTCTTTGTAGTAATCCTTGTTTCAAAAGAAATTAGCCAGTGTTTAAAGATAAGGAAACTGAGACACAGAGAAGTTAAATTATCCAAAGTCATGGAGCTATTAAATAGTGGAAGTGCAATACAAACTAGATGTTCTCATTATTGTCTCATATTCTTACAGTGTCATTAAACATTACATTGACAATATTTTATGTATAGTTGGGAAACTTCCCATATTTAAGAAGTGGAAACAGACCCTGACACAGGGGTATAATCTAGATTCAAATTGGGGGCAACACCTCTGAAGTAGTGAAGAAAGCAGCAGTGGCAGAAGGAGAAGATGCATGGGGAGCTCTGGAGCTAAGATGATCCTTCAAATGTGGCCCGAACTGAGCCAGAGGGGCCCAGCCTTTGAACTCTTGCATCAATCACACATCACATCCAGACAGGCCTCCAGGAAAGTGTTAACATTTATATGAGGCAGCTCCCTTTGGCTAAGAACAATCTCCAGGTAGGAACCCTGCTGTGAGCTATTAGCAACCAACACAGGCCAGCTCAAGGAATAAGTGTGTAGGTCCTGAAGAGAAGATCTGGATGAGGCATCACCACAGTCACTGCCATGTGCATGTGAATGTTTGGTCCAACCCATATACTTTTATATCACTGTAAAACTATGGATGGGATTCATCAGCCTAAAGATTAACTTGGTCATTCAGATATTATCTACCTACTTTGTGAAACATTCAGACCTACATTTCTCCCTCTAACTAACCATATTTCCATTCTGTGGCTCTTTGATTATTGCATGGTCATGCAAAGAACTTTAAAAAGTTATAGTTGAAACCACTGATTTTACTTACAAGTTCTAGATGAAAGTTTGATAGTAAGCGCTGTATAGCCAAGGTAGGTGACACTTCTTTTTTTTTTTTTTTTTTTTTGTGAGACGGAGTCTCGCTCTGTCCCCCAGGCTGGAGTGCAGTGGCGCAATCTCGGCTCACTGCAAGCTCCACCTCTCGGGTTCACACCATTCTCCTGCCTCAGCCTCCCTAGTAGCTGGGACTACTAGGCACCCGCCACCATGCCTGGCTAATTTTTTATATTTTTAGTAGAGACGGGATTTCACCGTGTTAGCCAGGATGGTCTCGGTCTCCTGACCTCATGATCCATCCACCTCAGCCTCCCAAAATGCTGGGATTACAGGTGCGAGCCACTGCACCCGGCCAGGCAGGTGACACTTCTAAGATCCATAAGGCTTCCTGTCTCCTTATCTTAAAATATTAAGCCACTTCTATCTTACAGTGAACAGAACCATTTGGAAAGTCACATAAGTAAAGTCCAGCATGCAGAGCTGCCTTTGTAATGACTACCCTTACCACCCAGCACCTTTGGGCTTTTCTGCAGATAATGTATCTGCCTCCCATTAATTCATTTATGACTTTCTTTGAAATTAAGATCGTGTTGAGCTGCCCTTCACATATATCATTTTCCTTCTCTCTGATATTTTACTGATACCATAGATCACAATTTTATCAGCATGTAAACAAATGCACAGTGTACTTACCCAGTATCACAAATGTCAAATGTATGCCCACTTGTGAAATTATTTACTTCTTGAGAAAGTGGTTCTTCTTCATATTCCTTTGACATCAGATCATAGTAAAAAGTGTTATAATGGATGTGACCCAGTGTGAAACAGAGAGAAAATGTACATCCAATATAGTATTCTCTTCCACTTGAGTTAATTCATGAGTTGAATAGCTCTTCTGCTGGTTACGTGTTCTGTCACACCTGATAGGCAGACTATCAGGTGTATAGAAAGAGGAAAAAATTACTCCGCTCATGAACCGATCCCACCCATATTCCTTCATCTCCATTTTGAAAACTTCAGAGTGTTTTATTCATATTCAGTTTTAGCTATTCACTCCCATGGCCATAGCCCGAACCTAATCTACCAGAATGGTTTCACTTCTGAAACCCTAATTTCATTTATCCAACTCTGACCACAGCCTATTTTCCAGCTCTCCCACTCTATTACTCTAATTATACCTGTTCCACTTTAAAACCATTAGTCTCTCAACCTGTATCAGCCCACTATTGTCTTTACCCACCTCCTTATTTAGTTACCACACACCAACATTACTTCTGCCAGTACCTTGAACTCCTATAAAGCACTGACTTTGCACTGTACCTGCCTGGGAGAATTTCAGCCCTGGGTTAGTCCAGCTATCTCTTATTCCCTCCTATGCCTAAGATACTGGGCATTTCTGAAGAAAAACCTGTAGCTCTACGTATTGGCACGGCCCCCTCTGTATTAGTCCATTCTCACGCTGCTATGAAGACATAACCACGACTGGGTAATTTACAAAGAAAAGAGGTTTAATTGACTCACAGTTCTGCATGGCTGGGGAGGATTCAGGAAACTTACAATCATAGTGGAAGGCACCTCTTCACAGGGCAGCAGGGGAGAGAATGAGTGCCAGCAGGGAAAATGCCAGATGCATATAAAACTATCAGACCTCCTGAGAACTCACTATCACGAGAACACCATGGGGGAAACCGCTCCCGTGATTCAGTTACCTCCCACTAGGTCCCTCCCATGACATGGGGAGATTATGGGGATTACAATTCAAGGTGAGATTTGGGTGGGGACACAGCCAAACCATATCACCCTAATTCATGGTTTTCAACCTCACATGAGCACTTTTTGTATTATATCACAGTTTTATATGGAATCCCAGTCATATTTTCTTCCATTTCTTTTTTCTGGCTTCTTTCAAGATTTTCTCTTTGATTTTGATTTTTTGCAGTTCAAATATGATATGCTTGGGTATAGATTTTTTCAATATTTCTCCTGCTTGGTGTTTTCTGAGCTTCCTGGTTTTGTGGCTTGAGGTCTGTCATGAATTTTGGAAATTGCTCAATCATTATTACTTCAAATATTTCTTCTTCTGCCTTTCTCTCTTTCTTCTTCTTGTATTCCTACTATGTGTATTTACACCTTTGGCATCTTCAAGCTTAACTGATCCTTTCTTAGGTCATGTCCAATCTATCAATGAGTCCAATAAGGCATTCTTCATTTATTACAGTATTTTTTATTTCTATTTCCTTTTGATTCTTAGTTTCCATCTCTCTGCTTACATTAACCATCTGTTCTTGTATGTTGTCTAATTGTTTCCATTAGCACCCTTAGCATGTTAATCATAGTTATTTTAAATTCCTGGTCTGATAATTCCAAAACGTCTGCTATATATGAGTCTTGTTTTGATACTTGCTTTGTCTCCTCGGACTTTTTGTTTTGTTTTGTCTTTTGCCTTTCAGCATGCCCTGTAATTTTTTATTGAAAGCTGGATATGATGTGTTAAGTGAAGGGAACTAAGGTAGCAGACCTTTACTGTGGAAGTTTTAAGGTTGATCTGACTAGGAATTAGGCTGTATTTACTGTTTGCAGTAGCTGTTGTGTTGGAGACAAATATTTCCCCTAGTGTCCTTGTTTTTGTCTCCTTTGGTGTGTCGGTTTCCTTCTTAAATGAAAGATAGCCAGTGATGACAAGCATTTTTTCATGTATCTGTTGGCTGTATGCATGTCTTCTTTTGAGAAATGTCTGTTCATATCCTTTGTCCACTTTTTGATGGGGTTGTTTTTTCCTCGTATATTTGTTTGAGTTCTTTGTAGGTTCATCACTGGCCATCAGAGAAGTGCAAATCAAAACCACAATGAGATACCATCTCACACCAGTTAGAATGGCAATCATTAAAAAGTCAGGAAACAACAGGTGCTGGAGAGGATGTGGAGAAATAGGAACACTTTTACACTGTTGGTGGGATTGTAAACTGGTTCAACCATTGTGGAAAACAGTATGGCAATTCCTCAAGGATCTAGAACTAGAAGTACCATATGATCCAGCCATCCCATTACTGGGTGTATACCCAAAGGATTATAAATCATGCTGCTATAAAGACACATGCACACATATGTTTATTGCGGCACTATTCACAATAGCAAAGACTTGGAATCAACCCAAATGTCCATCAGTGACAGACTGGATTAAGAAAATGTGGCACATATACACCATGGAATACTATGCAGCCATAAAAAAGGATGAGTTCATGTCCTTTGTAGGGACATGGATGCAGCTGGAAACCATCATTCTTAGCAAACTATCGCAAGAACAGAAAACCAAACACCGCATGTTCTCACTCATAGGTGGAAATTGAACAATGAGATCACCTGGACTCTGGAAGGAGAACGTCACACACTGGGGCCTATTATGTGGAGGGGGGACAGGGGAGGAATGGCATTGGGAGTTATACCTGATGTAAATGATGAGTTGATGGGTGCTGACGAGTTGATGGGTGCAGCACACCAACATGGCACAAGTATACATATGTAACAAACCTGCATGTTGTGCACATGTACCCTAGAACTTAAAGTATAATTTAAAAAAAAAAAGAAAAAGAAAAGTATTACGAGGAGACTTGGTCTCTTTTCTCCAGTAATACAGTTTAAAAATCTCATAATTAACATAATTAAAGGTTTTTTATACTTATACTTTCAAAAAAAAAAAATGAAAGATAATGTTTGCAGTGCTTTGGACTGTAATTCCCTGTTACACAGGAGCCCAGTTGATGAAGTACTGGGATAGAAAAAGTGTTCTGTCATCTTGTCATTAGGTCTCACTATTTTAGTGAACCTGTGTCCCTGGGCTGTGACCTTCACAAGTGCTTCTCAGCTTCCCTGTCTTCTTAGGTGACACAGGAAGATGAGAGGGAGCTGAAGTTGAGTATTTCCCTTTCCCCAGGTCAGTTAGGCTTTTAAACCCAAGTCAGTTAAGCTCTAGTAAAAGTTTTCTTTGAAGGCAGGCTGTTAGGGAGAACAGAGAGCTCTGGGCATGTTTCAGAATGGTTACCTTCTCATGCTGCTGCTGGAAACATGAAGGTATTTTTCTCCAGTCTTCACAGTGAGAATCTGGTTGAATTCCTGGAGGTAAAACTCACAAAAATGTAAGTGTGAGGGTTCCCCCCTGCCCTGAACCCTTGGAGTTTTGAACACTCAAGCTAGTCTACACTGAGCCTCCAGCAGTTTTTCAGTTAAGTCTTCTTACCTGTATTGGCTCCATCTTTGATCTTCTGCTCTTGGGTGTCTGCTTCTTGTAAGCTGTGACTCTGTTTCCACCTGTCTGTCTCTCCAGTTTGCAGAGTAGCAGTTTGTCCTGTGACCTTAGTTCTCTGAAAGATCTAAAAAAAGTTGTTGATTTTCTATTTCTTTGCTTTTTTCTTATTATGAGAACTAGAGTGACAACATTAAAGAACTTTATATGTCAGACCAGAAACTGGAAGCTCTCCTTGCATTGTTACTGGTTTTGCTTTATTTGAAGTTTGTTTTTGTCCGTTTTACTTCCTGGCTTTTATCAGTGTATCTTCCTGTGTGTCACTTATTGCTCTCTATCTTGATTTTTTTAACTTTTTAAAAATTTGTAAACATCTATGAAAGTATAAATTAGTGTAATAAAACTCCTTGGCTGGGCACAGTGGTTTGTGCTTGTAATCCCAGCACTTTGGGAGGCCGAGGCAGGAGGATCACTTGAGCCCAGGAGTTTGAGACCAGCCTGGGCAACGTGCTGAAACCCCATCTCTACAAAAAATACACAAATTACCTGGGTGGTGGTGTGCACCTGTACCCGAGCTACCCGGGAGGCTGAGGTGGAGAATCACCTGAGCCTGGGGAGGTAGAGGCTACAGTGAGCCATGATCACGCCACTGCACTGCAGCCTAGGCAACAGAGTAAGACTGTCAAAAAAGAAAAAAAGAAAAAAAAAAAAAAGAACAAATACATAAAATTCTTGTGCCCATACCCAATTTCAACAATATCATTATATGCCCAATTTTATTTCACCCATACCACCACCTACTACCCATCCCACCCACTCCTCCCTCTAGAGTACTTTAAGGCTAATCCATCATCTCTAAATACTTCCGTGTGTTGTAAATACACATTTTACTTGTCATACCAGAAGTTCTCTTTCTTCATAAGAACTATTTAATACCCTTTCTACTTTCCCAGTTTCCAGTTCTCAGTAGTTAACCTTCCCTCCTACTTCAAAAAAGAAAATAATCCATAAAATGCAAATCTCTTCAACTATCTACAGTAATTTTGGAGAAGTTATTTCACTTCTGTTAAGCCTCATTCTCCATGTCTGTAAAACTAACCTGTGTAAGTTTCCTATCACTGCTGTAACAAATTAACATAAACTTAGTGGCTTAACACAACACAGATTTTTTCTCTTACAATTCTAGAGGTTGGAAGCCTGAACCATGTTTCACTGAACTAAAATCAAGTTGTCAGCAAGCCTACATTCCTTTTTGGAGGTTTTGGGGAGAATACATCCCCTTACCTTTTCCAGGTTCTTGAGGCTGCATATCTTCCTTGGCTCATGGCCCTTTCCTCCATACCCAAAGCCAGCAGTGTTGCATCTTCAAATCACTGACACTAACCCATACTGCCTTCCTCTTTCTCCTATGGGGAGCCTTGTGATTACGTTAGCCCCACCTGGATATTGCAAGATACTCTCCCTATCTTGAGATCTTTAATTACATCTGCTAAGTCCTTTTTGGCAGTATATTCAGCAGGCTCTGGAAATTAGGACATGGACATCTTTGGAGCACCATTATTCTGCCTATCACACTACCTTAAGGTTATTGTTAAAATTAGAGAATTAATGTAGATAGACCATAGGAGGCCCTAATACACAATCAACACTCAAAAAGTTTAGCTGCTATTATTTGTCAATGTTATTGTTTATACCCCTGCCTCTATAATATCCCTGTATTGGTAGGGATAGTAAGTTCCAAATGTTTTGAGAAATGTTGGTATTCCATTTGTGTTTCAGATATGACTAGAGGTATACTAGACTTCTTGACTTTTTCTTACTGTGTAAATCTTTTTAAACATCACACATTTGTGAAATATTGATATGATAAATATCAGTATTATTAGTGAGTGCTACCATAAATATCTGGGACTCAAAAGAGTATTTATATTCCTGTTTTCTGATTTTTTTTCCTTCAAATATCCAACTAATTTTTGAAATCTTTTAATCCTAGTATAAGGCGTATTCTGACTTTTCACTATGTCAGTGGAGATAATGGTGTTTTTCTCTGTAACTTGGTAATTCTTTTCACCAAAGCCTAGTGACTTTTTCCACTTTGTGGATTATGAATCTAGAAGCAGGCAGATAAGTACTTTTCCCCTTGGAGAGCAGATGGTTTAAAAGTAGTCTTTGACTTCCCCATATTCAAAAAGACTCTGTGCACATTCCTTTGACAGAGCTCCATGGGGGCAGAAAACAGTATCTCTTTTTCTTGCCAGTATATCCTAGAAACTAACAGAGGGCCTGGTGTTTAATAATTTGTCACTTGGGCTGGGCACGGTGGCTCACGCCTGTAATCCCAACACTTTGGGAGGCTGAGGCAGGCAGATCACGAAGTCAGGAGATCAAGACCATCCTGGCTAACACGGTGAAACCCTGTCTCTACTAAAAATACAAAAACTTATCCGGGTGTGGTGGCGCGCACCTGTGGTCCCAGCTACTTGGGAGGCTGAAGCAAGAGAATGGCGTGAACCCAGGAGGCGGAGCTTGCACTGAGCCCAGATTGTGCCACTGCACTCCAGCCTGGTCTACAGAGTGAGACTCCATCCCAAAAATAATAGTAATAATAATAACAATTTGTCAGTTGACCTCTGCAGCACTAAATATAATCCCTTCCTCCACACCCATTCTCATTGCTTTTCCTCTTAACTGAAAACCAATGTGCCAGCTGTGCTGTGAGGTCACACCTGCCTCCTCTCCAGGAACCTTATGGGCCTTGTTCCACTGTTTATTTGACCTATGTATCCGGCCTCCACTT
The DNA here is from genome assembly GCF_047675955.1 of Chlorocebus sabaeus. NCBI lineage: Eukaryota > Metazoa > Chordata > Mammalia > Primates > Cercopithecidae > Chlorocebus > Chlorocebus sabaeus. Next base: position 44,070,259 of record NC_132908.1, on the reverse strand, counting down.
GTCTGCTGGTGTCTTTCCTTCAGCAATCAAGGATGTCTAAGTCTCTTATCTGTACATATATACATATGTACCTTCTGAAACCCACATCCCCTCCAGCTACTACCCATCTCTGTTTTCTTTTCTCAGCCAAACTGCTTGAGTGGCCTGCATTTGGATCTCTCAAATTCCTTACCTCAGTATCCTTAACCCACTGTTATCGTCTAGCCTTTGAGCTTATGCCACTGCAGCTGCATGTGATACTGCCAACACTTACAGGAACACTCCCTTTTCTCAGCTGCCTTCATGCTCTTTCTTCCCAGCTCTCCTCCTACCTGTCTGGCCATTCTTCCAGGTTTCTTTATGGACTTCTCTTCTGCCTATCTTTTAAATGTTGGTGATTTTCAGGTTCCATCCTAGATTCTCTTCTCACTGTATATACAATAGTCCCCCGTTATCCACAAAGACGCATTCCAAGATCCCCAGTGGATGTCTGCAACCTTGGATAGTACTGAACCCTATGCACTTTGTTTTTCCTACACATACGTACCTATGATAAAGCTTAGTTCAGAAATTAGGCACAGAAGAGATTAACAACAATAATAACTGATAATAAAATAGAACAGTTTTAACAATATACTGTAATAAAAGTTATGTGAATATTTCTCTCTCAAAATACATTATGGTATTGTACAATGAGTAACTGAAACCACAGGACACGAAACTGCACATGAGCAGGGACTACTCTAAACTCTTTAAATGATGTCAACCACTCTTCTGAATATCAGACCTTTGTATCTGAGTCACTTACAAGGAAGGACCCTGAAATCTAACGTTCCCCACCCCCAAAACCCAGTCCTCTTCCCATGTTCCCTGGCTCACTTTTTCCTTTCCCTTGTCCCCCAAATCTACTAGATTATCATTCTGTCCTCACAACTGTCCCTTCTCTCTGTCCTGTTACTGTATTTCAGGCCTTTTTTTTTTTTTCCGACGGCTGCAGTTATCTAAGCTATCCTTCAAAAACATACTACAATAGTGATCTTTCTAAAGCACAAACCTTCAGTGGCTCCCCTGTACCCTTGAAAGATTATCTAAATCTAGCTTCCTGAGATAGAGCCCTGGTTTACCCCTTTAGCCTTATCTCTTGCAGTTTTTCCTCACGCCCCGCCCCACAACTCTATAATCAGCTCCCTGAACCGCTATGTTCTGTCACCTCTATCACCTCCTGCTCCTACACCTGCCTCTGTACCGAAGCCTTGTCTTCTTCACCTTCTCCTAGTTTGCTCTGTGTGACCTTCGAGTTGGCACTCAGACAACATTTCCTCCAAGAAAGAATTCCCTGGCTTCCCTTTGACACAGAATTGGATGCACCTTCTGTTGCTTCTTAGCACCCTATGCCTAGTCCTGCTACTGTCACTTATAGTTTAAAGTGGGTGAGTATCTGTGTTAAGTCCCTTCAGGATTGTGTCTTATTGATTATTCAGTCTTTACTCCCCAGCACAGTGCCTGACACAGTTACATAATAAATATTTGAGGTATGAATAAATGAGCTTTCTCTAGAATTTGGTTTGCTTTTTAATGGGCCCTCGTTGATAAGTTTACCATCGCATCTCTCACCCCAATAGCATATTCACTGTTAAGTATGAAAACTTGAAAAATAAATTACAAGCTATTTACAGGAGAAATGCCTTCTGGAAAAGCTCTGATGCAAAGGAAAAACATTCCCTATTAATGCTCACAGAAATATCTCCTAATGAAACACAATTCTTTCCGTTGTTACAACAATTAATTTTTAATATATGCAACAGAACAAGGTGACTTTAACTTTTTCATCTTTTCAATCAGAAGGGGTCTCAGGCTTTTACCTATTCTATTTAGGAACATTCTGACAAAGCACAGGCCAAGTACATTTATCTTTGGGTCAGACACTGTGGCTTATACCTGTAATCCCAGCACTTTGGGAGGCTGAGGCAGAAGACTGCCTGAACCCAGGAGTTCGAGACTAGTCTGACTAGCCTGGGCAACATAGTGAGATCCTGTCTCTACAGAATAAAAATGTTTTACATTAGCTGCATGTGGTGGCACACGCCTGTAATCCCAGGTACTCAGGAGGCTGAGGTGGGAGGATCACCTGAGCACAGGTCAAGGCTGTAGTGAGCTGTGTTCGCACCACTGGGCTCCAGCCTGGGCAACAGAGTGAGAGCTTGTCTTTTAAAAAAAAAAAAAAAAAAAAAAAAACCCTCTTATCTTTATTTTAGTGAAGTGAATGATCTGACTTGGTACAGTTTTACCATGCTTTAAAGTATAGCAGGCATTACTTCAACCAGTATTTATTGATTATAACTGATTTATCTGACATTCCTTAAAATATTACTCACTCCTTAATTCTGTTTGCCTTTCTTTTGTCACTCCTGACATTGGTAATATCATGATTCCTGTACCAAAGATAGAAAAAACGATGATAACAGATATTTTCTGCATATAATATGCCTTTTTACAGTCCTTTACTTACCTTAGTCAGAGGGAAAATATCTTGTAGTTTTCATAGGAAAATAACCAGAATTAAAGGAAATGATATTTGATTTAATGTCTTAAAGAAATGAGTAAGAAACAATATAAAATTTTCAATATTAAACTAAATTGAGCATTACAGCTAATGTTAATGAAGATAAAGACAAATGCCAGTGAATGGTCACTTAAAAAATAAACAGGATTTTTAAGAATTACCCTTGAGAAAAGTTAAGTCCATTCTATAAGTCAACTATTTTTCTAATATTTTAGAATCATGAATTTATATCATATAATACCTAATTATTGATTATACCTAATACAATATCTTTTATATGTTTTTCCATTTTTATTTCATCATCCAGAGCCAATGATTTAAAGTATTATTTGCACTCCATTGTAGGAGCCCAAGACCTTGAAACAAACCCTTAGATAATCAGATAATTGACACTAACATAGAAACCACCAAGATTTGGCTTACTTTAAAAGTCTCTAAAGAAAACAGAGGTATTCCAACCCCAATTTTATATGATAGTAGGCACACAAGAGATGAGGTTAGTTAGAAAGAATCTATATGATACAACACCTAAACTGCATTACATCAGTGTGACACATCCTAGAATGAGAAAAAGGGTGCCAATGATAGTCTTTTTTTACTGATAGTATGAAAAATTGAACCATCACTAATATGTTTAAATTTAACTTCCGTGAATTCTTTTGAACAAGCATCAGATGTGACTTTAAAAGGACGCCCTAATATAACCCAACTATGTAAAAGGTATGAAAGATACAGCAATACTCCTTGTACCTTTATTGTATAGAAGAAACACAAAGTAAAAATTATTCCAGATCTCTTGGCATTTTCTATGAGCATAGCTATTTTTAGTGTATTTTGTATTAAACATTCATATGGAGATAAATCACACTATTTTAGAAGAAAAAAATGAAGCTTAATGCTATGACATATGGGATAAGAAACCAAAAGACTTATAGGTCCAGGTATCAGTTGTATCATTTCAGTTGGGAAAGGAAATTGGGAATTGAAGTGTTCATTATACAGATGGTGTAGAAGAGCAATTCTCAAACTTCTTGGTCTATGGACCCCAAAGAGCTTTTCTTTATGTGAGATACATCTACTGACATTACTTTATTTGAAATTAAAACTGAAATAATTTTAAATGATACTGTTTTTAAAAGATAACCCATTATATTAACATAACCTATTTTATTTTTTAAAACACTATATTTTTCATATTAAAATATTAGGGAAAAGAGAGGCATTGCTTTATGTTATTTTAAATCTCTTTAATGCTTAGTGTAATAGAAGATAGCATGTTCCCTTACCTCCTTTTACATTCAGATTTTTGTGGTATGTTGCCTTGGTTGAAATAGATGAAAAAAATTCAGCCTCACATAACTATGTAATAGAAAAGGGAGTGTTGGGCCGGGTGCGGGGGCTCACACCTGTAATCCCAGCACTTTGGGAGGCTGAGGCGGGTGGATCACGAGGTCAGGAGATTGAGACCATCCTGGCTAACATGGTGAAACCAAGTCTCTACTAAAAATGCAAAAAATTAGCCAGGTGTGGTGGTGGGCACCTGTAGTCCCAGCTACTCGGGAGGCTGAGGCAGCAGAATGGCCTGAACCCGGGAGGCAAAGCTTCCAGTGAGCCGAGGTTGTGCCACTGCACTCCAGCCTGGGTGACAGAGTGAGACTCCGCCTCAAAAATAAGAAAATAAAAGGGAGTGTTTTAATATCCTATTCAGATAATCGATATATACCAAAAAGTCATCAAGTGACAGTTTCTTAAGGTTGATTGCAATGTGGATTTTGAAACTTTATCAATGAGTTGTTCCTACTTTGTTATGGTACTCATTGGTATTTGTTTATTAAAATATTGTTTAATTTCCACATATTTCCTTCTATTGTTGATTTCTAATTCTGTTGTAATCAGAGAATATCATTTGTACAATTTCAATGCTTTTATATCTACTAAAGCTTGTTTTATGGCCTCGCATACCATAAAACATAAACCTTGTTTTATGTTCTCCAGGTCTCTCCTAGAGAACATTCCATGTGTGTTTGAGAAGAATATGTACTCTGCTAGAGTTGGATGCAGTGTTCTCTACATGTCTGTTAGGTCTAGTTGGTTTACAGCGTTGTTCACATCTTTTTTTTTCCTGTTGATCCTCTATCTGGTTTTTCTATCCATTATTAAAACGAGTACACTGAAGTTTTCAACTATTATTGTTGAATTATCTGTTTCTCCCTCAAATTCTTTGGGGCTCTGCTGGTTAGGTGCATACATGCTTATAATTGTTATGTCTTCTTGATGGATTGACCCTTTTATCATTATACAATGTCTTTTATTGTGTCTAGAAACAATTTGTATTAAGTTAAGGTGTATTTGGTCTGATATCAGTATAGCCATTCCGTTTCTCATTTGGTTTCTTTTTCCATGGTATACCTTTCCATGCTTTTACTTTCAGCCTATCTGTTGTCTATGAATCTAACGTGTATATAACATAGGTGGAATATAGTTCGTTATATTGTTCTATCCATTTGGTTAATCTTTGCCTTTTTGATAGGAGCATTTAACTCATTTATATTAAATGAAATTAGTGATAAGGCAGATTATGGCTGTCATTTTTTTGTTTTCTATATGTCATATTTTCTTGGTTCCTCAATACCACCATTACTGCATCCTTTTATACTATGCATTTTCTAGGATATGATTTTAATTCTTTTGTTGTTTCTTTCACTCTATTTTTATATTTTATTTTATTTTATTTATTTATTGTTTATTTATTTTGAGATGGAGTCTCACTCTGTTGCCCAGGCTAGAGTACAGTAGCATGACCTAGGCTTGCTGCAACCTCCACCTCCTGGGCTCAAGTGATTCTCTTGCTTCAGCCTCCTGAGTAGCTGGGACTACAGGCATGCACCACCATGCCCGGCTAATTTTTGTATTTTTGGTAGAGACCGCACCCGGCCTCACTCTATTTTTAAAAAGTTATTTTGGGCTGGGTGCGGTGGCTCATGCATGTAATCCCAGCACTTTGGTTGGGAGTCTGAGGCAGGCAGATCAGGAGGTCGGGAGTACGAGACCAGCCTGGCCAATATGGTGAAATCCCATCTCTACCAAAAATGCAAAAAAAAAATTAGCTGGGCATGGTCTCACGCACCTGTAGTCTCAGTTACTCGGGAGGCTGAGGCAGAAGAATTGCTTGAATCCAGGAGACGGAGGTTGCAGTGAGCCGAGGTCGAGCTGCTGCACTCCAGCCTGGGTGACAGAACGATACTCAGTCTCACACACACACAAAAAAAGTCATTTTGTTAGTAGTTGCTCTCAGGATTACAATTAACATCATAACTTAGAAACACTCTAGTTCATATTAATTCCAGCTTAATTTTAGTAGCTGATAAAAACTTTGCTCTAACATATCTCAATTTGTACTAATATTGCCATACAAATTACATCTTCAAGCATTATGAGACCAGCAAGATGGTTTTAGAATTATTGTTTCAAGCAATAGTCTTTTTATATCAGGTAGGAGAAAAGAGCTGCAGACAAAAATGTATTTATACCATATTTACCTACAGTTCCTTTTTTTTTTTCCCCCAACTTTGTCTTCACAGAATATTTACAGTTACCTTTAACAGTACTCTTTATTTATTTGTGTGGATTCAAGTTACTGTCTAGTGTCCTTTCAGATCAGCCAGAATTCCCTTTAGTATTTCCTACAAGTCAGGTGTGCTAATAACAAGTTCTTTCTGGTTTTATCTGGCAATATGTTAATTTCCTGTTCATTTTTGAAGGATATTTTTGCTGGATTTTAGACTTCTTGGCTGACAGTCTTTTTCTTTTAACACTTTGAATTTGTCATCCTATTGCCTTCTAGCCTCCTGGGTTTCTGATGAGAATTGAGCTGTTAATCCTTCTGAGGATACCTTGTCCATGATGAATTGCTTGTCTCTTGCTGCTTTCAACATTCACTCTTTGGCTTTCAAAATGTTAACTATGATATGATAGGTAGGGTTTGATTGTGATGTATCTTGGCGTGGATCTCTTTGAGTTTACCCTACTTGGCATTCATTGAGCTTTTTGGGTGTACAGGTTAATGTTGCATTAAATTTAGGTGGTTTTAGCCATTATTGCTTCACATTATTTCTACCTCTTTCCTCTCTTCTGGGACTCCCATTATTGTTGGTATTCTTAATGGTGCTCCATATGTCTCAGAGGCTCCGTTCATTTTTTTATTCCCTTTTTTTCTGTCCTTCAGACTAGATAATATGAATTTACATGTCTTCAATTTTGCTGATTGTTTCTTCTGCCAGTTTAAATCTTCTATTGAGCCTCACTAGTAAATTTTTCATTTCAGTTATTGTACTGTAGAATTTCAGTTTTGTTCTATTTTGTGATTTCTCTTTATTGATACTGTGGTGAGACAGTGTTCTCATAATTTTCTTCAGTTATTTAGACATGATTTCCTTTCCTTTAATTCTTTGAACAGTCTTCTTTTTTGACAGGGTCTCACTCTGTTGCCCAGGCTAGAGTGCAGTGGTGCAGTCATGGCTCACTACAGCCTCAACCTCCCAGGCTCAAGCAATCCTCCCACCTCAGCCTCCTGAGTAGCTGGGACCACAGACACTTGCCACCACGCCCAGCTAATTTTTTTAACTTTTCATGGAGACAAGGCCTCCCCATATTGCCCAGACTGGTGAACATGTTTATTATAGCAGATTTAAAGTCTTTACCTAATAAATCTAACATCTATGCTTCCTTGGAGGCAGTTATTTTGACTGTTATTTTTTCCCCGATGTATGAGCCATACTGTGTCTTTGCATGTCATAATTTTTTTTATTGAAAACTAGACATTTTTAACTATATATCAACTCCAGAAATCTTCCCAGATTTCTCCCATTGCCTGGGTTTGTGGTTTTTGCTCTTATTGCTGTTTGTTCAGTAACTTTCCCAGACTAATACTGTAGTCTTCATTCTTTGTTGTGTGTGGCCACTGAAGTTGCCACTCAGCTTAATGGCCAGCCGTGATGGCCAGATATTTCCTTAAATGAGAGGTCAGGCCCTTCTCCAGTCTTTTGCGGCATGAACATAGTGCTGCATATGTTCATGAACTTCTAGATTCCCAGAAATAAGTCAGAGCTTTTTAGAGTCCCCTATGAATATCTCATTTCCGTTTTTCCTTTTAAGATTTGGTCAACCTCTCATTAACCCCCACTGATAATCACTGCCTCAGGCAACTGCAGTGTTAAACAATTGCTGATGATTCTTTTCAAGAAACTTTACAGTGATGGAGCTTGTTCACACAGAGCAAGCTCTCAGTCCATTAAAAAAAGACACAACCTGAGAATAGAGCTTTTCAGGGAGCTTCCGGAAAGGTCATATAGTGACATTTCTCGGGGAATGGATATCTGGGGAGCTCTAAACCTGTTCTGCCCCCTCCAGTACCTGGTAGGCTCTTCATTTTCATAGCTACCTTAGTTGCAAAGCTGTTGGTTTTCAAGGCTAGTTCAGTGCTGGGGAGAGAGGCATGGAAATAAGGCAATTTAAAACACAACAGAGGTAATTGTTCTTACCAAAATTCAGCATTTTTCTTAAATCAGTGCTTCTTGGATTTTTGCAAAGTTCTGAAAAAGTTGATTTCAACAACTTTCTGCCAGTATTCTCATTGCTTTTATTGAGGGGCAGATTTTTTTGAGGTCCTTACTAACCATTCCAGAAGTGATTCTACACTACTATGTTACACTAAGATGTATTTGTCTACCTTGCACTTTAGATGGATCTTTCACCCATGAATGGTTTTGTACTATCATGCATTGGTAATTTTGGAAATTTTGGTTTACTGAGTTATGCAGATCTTCCTCATGTTAACACATTTTATTGTACAATATTTTTAAATAATATTTGTTAATATTACCACTGATTGAATCATAAGTTTCTTAAGTATTGGAAAGATATCAGGCTCACAGTGGCAGATGCAAGTTTTTCAAAATTACAATATTCACTTACAAGCTCAAATTTTATCATTTTCATTTGGTTTTCTGAAAGTGATAGACTCACTTTGTCCATTTTCAAGAAAATGTTAGCTAAATACCCAAGTCTGAATAGCCGTTGTTTGGTGCCACTGCTAATTACCCACATCTTTGCTTTTGCTCTATTAATACAAATGTTAACACTGTGTAAAATGCAAATGATGTCTTAGTATTATTATGAAAATAGTTTTTACCTAATGTGACCTTCTGAAGGTGTTCTGGGACCCCCAGGGTTTCCCTGTAACATGCTTTGAGAACCACTGTGTAGAGGAACTGGATCAGGATCTCTAGACCTTGTCTTCAAATATCAGAATGACTGGTTCATGATGATAGGTGAACTTCAGCTTTAGGACTCTATCAGACACATGCTGACCTGATTTTTTTTTAACTGAATACACGTAGGAGAGAGAACAATGCTTTTCCTTGCCCATCTGCAAAATAAGAATGTAGATACATTTTGCTAATTCTGTCATGAAAGTAGTGTGTAGTACAAAGTGTAATATTCATCTTTCCACATAAAAATGTTTCTTAATAAGTTTATTTTGCATATTTGTGTGATTTATTCATGAATCATCTAATCAATTAGTAATGTCTTATGAGTAATTCCATCCTTATAGCAACCTATTTTCTCATAGCCATTGGAAGCATATGGACTTCTAAAGATCTTAAAATATCAGTCAGGCAATTGTGGTGTTGATGAAATCATATTACTTCTTATCATCCTAGAGAAAAATCATTTTTGAAGCATCAGTAACCTATCTAAATGTCATTATTAACTTTTCTGTACTTTTCTGGGAAGATCAGTAGAATTTTGATGCTGTGAAAAATATTCAAAAGAACTTAAAGCATTTCTTAAACATTCTGTCATCTTAGGATGTCCATTGCAATCCTTGGTTTCTTTATGTTCTATTTAATTAGCCTTGGTTTCTAAAGAGAAGGAGTATGTCATTTTATTCAAGGTTTGAGGAATGTTCCAGAAATAGGAAATAGAGATAAATCTCACCATTGTAATTGAGGCATTGTCAATCCATCAGATTTTTCTTAAATGAAAAATAATGTATTCTCTAAATGTGCAGGAGTTTAAATGTGGTAGAACTAATCATCAGTATTTTTTATTCTATTGTAATTATTGTGGATGGATTTTATTTATGTTGATATTTTAGTGGGAAAATGTAAACCATGTCCAATCCCTCCCTGGAGGGAAAAAGCAATGCTATATTCAACAGAATATTTGATCTTAGAAATACCCAGTTAAATAATGAACTAAATAAATGCAACTATTAAATCATTTAAAGTCTTAAGAATTTTCTACTAATCAGTTTTTCTTTTTGTTTGTGTATTATTTTTTAACTCTAAGATCCTAGGAAACAGCAGGCTTTCTTTTGATGTACTATCTGTTTATGAAAGGGGTCTCTAGGTAACTGTCATCTGTGTAAGAATTTTTTGCTTTGAAAGAGATTTGCCTGAAACTTCCAGTAATTCACTTACTTTCCAAGCCTTAACTATTTTTTTTTCTATTGCAGCCCTTTGGAGTGAATCAACCTGGACCTTATATCATGTATACAACTGTTGATGCAAATGGGTATCTGAAAAATGGATCAGGTAAGACCAGATACAATAATATATGTCCATAATGTATAAAAACTTCTGCAGTCAATATATTGGCAAGGTAAACTGGTGGAAAAAAATTGTTTTCACACTCCTTAAAAAAATCTTCACTTTCATTATATTTAGTCTTTCCATAGACTTACATTGGTAGATTATAAAAGGTTCTTATGACAAAAAATGTTCACTTTCAGTTCTTCTTAGATCCCTATTACAATGGAGCCAACTCATTATCCTTATTTTTTAGTTGAAGTAGCAGAGAGATTGGGTGAAATTACTTGTGTTTTCTTGGTCAGAGAGTGAAGTGCAAATTAGTTAATTAAGTTCATCTTAGAAGAAGTAAAAATTAAGAATCTAATTAATACTATGATATAAACTACTACTGGTTTTTTTATATGTAGAATAGAAGCTGCAATATATAGAGAGGGTTTTTTTGATAAATTGTTATAAAGAAAAAATCTGGTTATACATTTAAATAAATAATAAAGGAAAATGCAGTTAAGACAAAAAAGAAATAAGATTGAGCAAAGGATGTCTGCTTTTAACAGATGGCTGACTGACTGAGGTTAGATCCAAATTACAGTAAATACAACTGTGATAATTTTAGTTATCTAAATAAGAAAAGGAATCTGAATATGCTTCTTTTAAGATGCCTAGAGTTTTAACCATGAAGAAGTATAAGCAGAGTTGCTGTCACCCCTCTATTTTTTTGGCCAAAAAAAAAAAGGAAGAACTCATTATATGAACATTGCCATGTTATATAATGGCCTTACTAAATCAAATATACCCCAGAGTGAGTTTACTTTTTTAGCTAATTGCACACATTTAAGAGTCTCAGTTGTACTGCTTGCTTCAGCACAGAAACATTCCATATAACAATTTTTTTTTTTTTAATATTCAAGGAGAAATTGACAAACACAATTACACCTTTTTTTTTTTTTGAGACGCAGTCTCTCTCTGTCGCCCAGGCTGGAGTGCAGTGACACGATCTCGGCTCACTGCAAGCTCCGCCTCCCGGGTTCATGCCATTCTCCTCCGTCAGCTTCCCGAGCAGCTGGGACCACAGGCGCCCACCACTACGCCTGGCTAATTTTTTGTACTTTTAGTAGAGATGAGGTTTCACCTGTGTTAGCCAGGATGATCTCGATCTCCTGACCTCGTGATCCACCCACCTCAGCCTCCCAAAGTGCTGGGATTACAGGCGTAAGCCACCATGCCCGGCCACAATTATACTTTAATATACCACTATCAGTCACTGTAGTTGAAGATAAATAAGGATATCGATAATTTGAACAAATTACTTCCTTATGTTTTTAATTCATGTACATATTAAACCTTTACAAAAAAGGCTCTGGGACCAGCTGGTTTTATCAGTTAATTCTTTTAGACTTTGAAGATGCAGATGATTTCAGTGCTAGGTAAGATGTTCCAGAATACAGGACAACAAGATGAAGTTATTTATTACATTTCATGAAGCTAGTATAACTCGGGTAGAGCCAGAATACTCAAAACCAAAAACTAAGTTCACTGGTAGGGTATCAGTGAAAATCCTATCTAAAAACTAACAACTTAAATTTGTCTGTATTTTTAAAGAATTGCCTACTTAACATAATCAAGTTGATTATCTAAGGAATGCACTGATGGTTTAAAATGGGAAAATCTCTTAATTGTTATAGCAATGCATCAATTTTTTGAATACTTTCTTTTTCTTTTTTTTTCATATAATAATATATTGTGTACATCTCTCCATGTCTGTTCATACAGATAATCCTGATTTCTTTGGGGGCTATTTTGTATAAAGATACAATAGCTACTCTAGCCAATCCTCTATTTTTTGTTTTACTATATAATACAACAGTACAACAGTAAACATCTATTTACATATATTTGTGTGCAGTTAAATGAATAATTCAGGCCAGGTGCTCATGCCTGTAATCCCACCACTTTGGGAGGCCAAGGCGGGTGGTTCACTTGAGGTCAGGAGTTCAAGACCAGCCTGGCCAACATGTCAAAGCCCCGTTGCCACTAAAAATACAAAAGTTTTGCATGGTGGCAGTCGCCTGTAATTCCAGCTACTCAGGAGACTGAGGCATGAGAATCGCTTGTACCCGGGAGGTAGAGGTTGCAGTGAACCGAGATCACACCACTGCATTCCAGCCTTGGTGAAGGAGTAAGACTGTCTCGAAAAAAGTAAATAAATAAATAATAAAATAAAAAAATAATTCTCACTTCATAGAAAAAGATCTGGAAGGATAAACATTAAATTAACATTTATCTTGAGGAACACAATTTCAAGAGATTCACTTTCCACTTTGTACATTTCTATAACTGTTGACTAGTTTTCAGTTCTTTTTCATTGTTTTAAAAAGATGGGCTCGGTTCAGTGGCCCATGCCTGTAATTCCAGTACTTTGGGAGGCCAAGGTGGGCAGATCACCTGAGGTCAGGAGTTTGAGACCAGCCTGGCCAAAATGGTGAAACCCCGTCTCTACTAAAAATACAAAAAAAATTAACCAGGGGTGGTGGCGCATGCCTGTAGTCCCAGCTACTTCGGGAGGCTGAGGGTTCACTTGAACCAGAAGGCGGAGGTTGCAGTAAGCTGAGATCACGCCATTGCACTCCAGGTGGGTGACAAGAGCAAAACTCCATCTCAAAAACAAACAAAAAAAAATATGATTGTTGATTCAGTCAACAAAATTTTCACCAAACTTATACTGCAAACTAGGCATTGGCACCTGGTATTGAACTCCATTCAGTAATATTCACTACCCATTACTATTTTTTTAAGTGAATGGAACAATATTTACTTAGCATGATTTTTAAAAATCTACCCTAAAACAGTAAGGGAACATTGGATTTATTCTTACTATATCTAATATTTACCTGTCTCTAGATTGGAGTAGAAATTAGGAGGGAATTTGTAGGCATAAAAGGAAATGAAAAAATATCTAAGGTAAAAATAAATGCAGTTGAGTGCATAAATCAAATGAATGCATAAATTTTCATGGCAGAACACCGTAAACAAAAATAAAAAGCACTCACAAACTTGAACAAAATCTAAATGTGTATAAATAGAGATATAATAAATTATCTCATTTTATAATATTCTCCAGCCTACAAAATATTTTAAGATACCTTTTGATGTTTATAATAGTTGGAGGAAGACATATCTGCATGTAAAATCCAAATTGTATGTGTATTATTTTAAGTTTGTCTGTGTATAGGAAAAATATCTAAACAAAATGACGCATAAAATGTTACCACAATTATATCTTGGTCATGGGAATGCAAATTGTATGTATGTGATTTTTAAGTGTGTCTGTGTGTAGGACAGATATATAAACAAAATAACATATGTTACCATGATTATCTCTTGGGTTTTGGATTTTATGTATTTGTTTGCATTTTTGTTTACTAAATATATATTGCTTTTTAAGAAAAAGCTTTTAAAATATTTCAAACGTGCTGTATTTCATGCATAAAAATGTATTCTAAGCAAGGAAGTAGCACTTAATTTAATTGACTAAGGGGGTGCCATCATGAAACCCTGCCCCAAATTTTAAAGGATGAAAATTCCCAGTTTAAATATTAAGCATGTTGAACTCCAAGGAAACATTACTTGGTTAAACCATACCTTCCATCCCATCCTACCCCATCAGCAGAGAATGTTCCACTGTAGGAAGACGATGACTACATTTATGTATTTCAGAAACTGCAGCCTAGATTTTCTCCTAGAGCAGCTGAGAGTCACTCACTACCCATTAGCGGGTCATAAAATTAATGTAGTAGCTTTTAGGGTATTTTACTTAATAGAATAAAAGAGAACAATAGAAAACAATATAATGATCAGAGTACATCCCAAATAGTAAAGTATTATTTCATGAAATTTTTATTTAGTTGTATGTGTGTGTGTGTCTGTGTGTGTGTGTGTTTTCACACTGGGTAATAACATATGATGTAGTTTTTATTGTGGGCTGTGATCAGAAAAGTTTGAAAAGTTGAAAGTTTGTTGTCACCAAAGAGAGACAACAACAACATCATAAATTAATATTATTCAGTAAAGGCCTGGCCCAACTATACTATTGCTTACAGATAGATTATCATTCTTACCCATTACTCTGTGGTCTTACTCCATTTCCTAGCAAAGCCTGAATGGTCAAACATTATTAGAGAGTTACATTACAGAGGAGTCATTAATTTTCTAAATAATAGTTCCTGTAACAGATTTAAAAAATAAAACAGAAGTATTTTTATTATGAACTTTTTAGGAGCTTAAACTCCTCTGGTTTTGAATCTAGGATTTTGTTTACTACACTTGTAAATTAGCCAGGGATCCACAATGGGCATCCAAATTGCCTAAACAATATTGATAAGAACTTAGTAGAATGGAGTACATTGGCAAAATTTTGTAGACTAGTGAGTTGTTGGTCATTTATGAATAATAACATTATTAGACCAAGAATTGCTTTTCTACCCCATAAATTACTTATTTGGCCCTACTGTTTAAATCCAGAGCAAAATCATTTTCCTTTTTCCTCTGTGGTTACTATTTGTTAATATATCTGAGAAAAACATAAGTAACCTTTGTCTTCTGTGTGCCCTTAGTCTATGCAAGAAGTGATGTTAAGCAATCACATGCTGTGATCTAGGGGAAAAAATAAGTGTCCTACGACACGCATTCATTGAACACAGAACACATCTGTGACCAGATGTGTAGGGTTTTGCCTCACATCAACCTGTTCTCCAAAACAAGCTAGGTATCTCATAATTTAATTCAATTCTGACACTATCCGGAGGCAGACTAATATCCCACAGTTAAAGGCTCAGTCTCACAAGATTTTCCCCACTTTGGATGCCAATCAGAAGTCCAGGCATCCAGTATTTCTGATGGAGAGTCTATAAATTGGCATTTCCCATGACTCACTCCCTCATCAAGTTCAGTCATTTGCTGGAATGGCTCACAGAACTCAGGGAAATACTTACATATAGTGGCTGATTATAAAGGATATTATGAAGGATACAGATGAACAGCCACATGAAGAAATACATAAGGCAAGGTTCAGAAGGGTCCTGAGCACAAGTCTTGTGGAACTTGGGGTACACCACACTCCCAGCCCATGGATGTATTCAGTAACCCAGAAGCTCTCCCAACCCTGTCCTTTTGGGATTTAGAGAAGCGTCATTTTGGAGGCATTGTTGATTAAATTACTGGCCATTAGTAATCCGCTCAACCTTCAGCCCCTCTCCCCTCCCGTGACATAACAATTCTAATTGCATCAAAAAACAGAGCTGTAAAATGTATGAAGCAAAAATCGAACTGAAAGGTGAATAGACAAATCTACATTTATAGTTGGAGACCTCAATATCTGTCTCTCAAGATTTGGCAAACAAAATCAGCAAGGATACAGAACTCGGCAATATTATCAACCAACAGGATCTGGTAGACATTCACAGGATAATCTGCCCAACAACAGCAATACATTCTTTTCAAATGCCCATGGAACATATACTAAAATAGACTGAGTTCTGGGCAATTAAAAAAATTTTAATTCAAAAACCTCAAAAAATTTAAACAAGTGAAACCATAGAGAGTATTCTCCAGCCACAATGAAATTAAAATAGAAATCAACAGCAGAAATATAGTAAAATCTCTAAACACTTGAAACTTAAACATCATATTTCTAAATAATCCAGGGGTCAAAGAGAAATTTTCAAGGGAAATTTTTAAAGTACACTGAACTGAATGAAAAGAAAAATACAACGTGTCAAAAACTTGGGGACACAGCTGAAGCAGTGCTGAGAGGAAAATTATAACAACGCATGTGTATAATAGAAAAGAGTTAAGTCTCAAATTTATAATGTAGGCACCTACCTCAACAACCTAAAAAGAAAAGCAAACATAAATAAACAAGACGAAGGAAATAAGAGCAGAAGTTATTGAAATTTAAAACAGAAAAACAAAAGATAAAATCATTTAAAAAGGAAATAAATAAAATTGACAAATCGGTACCAGGGCTGACAAAAAAAAAGAGAGGAGACATAAATTGTCAGTGTCAGGAATGAATCAGATGAATCACTGTGGACCCTGAAGATATCAAAAGGATAATAAGGGAATAATATGCACATACATTGGACATCTTAGAAGAAATGGACAAACTGCTTGAAAAACACAATCACAAATTATCCAATATAAAATGTATCATTTGAATAATCTTAAAATTACTAAGGAAATTGGGTTCATAATTTTTAAACTTGCAAAAAAGAAATAGGTAGACCCAAGTGGTGAGAATTATACCACACACTTAAAATACAGTTAACTGGTAGAATGCGATGGCTCATGCCTGTAATCCCAGCACTTTGGGAGGCCAAGCTGGGAGGATCACTTGAGTTCAGGAGTTCGGGACCAACCTGGGCAAGATAGTGAAATCCTGTGTCTAGAAAAAAAATGTTTTAAATAAGCTGGATGTAGTGGCATGTGCCCGTAGTCCCAGCGATTCAGGAGGCTGAAGTGGGAGGATCACTTGAGCCCTGGAGGTCGAGGTTACAGAGAGCCATGATTGCACCACTGCACTCTAACCTGGCTGACACAGCAAGATCCTGTCTCAAAAAAATAAGAGAGTTAACTTCAAATTCTGTACAGTCTCTTTTGGAAAAAAAGGAACATTTTCTAGTTTGTAGGTTTACGCTGATACCAAAACCAGACAGACAGTACAAAATCCCTGTAGACAGATATTCCTCACGAATTTAAATACAAAAATCATGAAAAACATATTAGTGGGACAAACATGGTAGCTCATGCCTGCAATCCCAGCACTCTGGGAGGCCGACGCGGGAGGATCACTTGAGCCTAGGAATTTGAGACCAGCCTGGGATACACAGTAAGATCCCTTCTCTACCAAAAAAAAAAGGAAAAAAAATTAGTGAGTAGAACACATTTAGCATTATATAAGAAGAATTATATACCATGACCAAGTGGGGGTTGTGCAAGGGACACAATGCCAGTTCAAGATTCAAAAATCTATCATTGTAGTACACCACATTGATAGAGTAAAGAAGAAAACAAATCACCTCGTCATATCAACTGATGCCGAAAAAGCACTGAAGTTTAAACTATTCATGATAAAAACTGTCATAAAAATAGGAATAGATAATAATTTCCTGAATTTGATAAAGAATGTTTACAAGAAACCTACAGCTGAATTTATGCTTAATGATAAAAGACTGAATGGTGTGCATCGAAGATTAGGAACTAAGCAAGGATATCTCCTCTAACCACTCTAATTGTAAATTCACTGGAATAAGGCAAGAAAGGGAAACAAAAGGCAACCAACTTGAAAGGAAAAAAGTAAAACCATCACTATTTCCAGATGACATAATTGTATACATAGACGACCTCCAGGAATAAAAAACACACACTCAGCAAAAACTACTGCAACCAAGAAGTACATTCAGCAAGGTTGCAGGATACAAGAACACAAAAATCAGTTGTATGTCTGTACATTATCAATGGATACATGGACACCAAAATTAAAAATACATTTCACAATCACTCAAAAAATGTGAAATACCTAAGTATAAATTTAACAAAACATATAGAGGACTTATATGTTGAAAACTACACAATGCCAGTGAGAAAAATCAGTGATCTAAATTAATGAAGAAATATGCAAGTTTCATAGATTGGGAGATTTAACAGAGAGATATATCAGTTTTCCATAAATTGCCTTGCAGGTTTAACACAATTCCTTTCCACATCCCCAGAAGGATATTTTGTAGTTATAGGCAATTTCATTAGAAAATATACATGGAAAGGCCAAGGAGCTACTAAGTTGCTGCAAAAGTAATTGTGCTTTTTGTCATTTTTTAATGGCAAAACCACAATTACTTTTGCACCAACCTAATAGAACTGAAACAATTGGAAAAAGAAGAATAAAATAGGTGAAATTTGTGTGTGTAATTTCAAGACTTATTTTATAGCTGCAGTAATCAAGACTGCATAGTATTGGCAGAAGTACAGACACATTGATTATGAAATGGAAGACAGAACCCAGAAATAAGCCCATATAAACATGCCTACCTCATTTTTGACAAAGGTGCAAAAAGCAATAAAGGAAAGATAGATTTTTTCACAACATTACAAAAATTAATTCAGAATGGATCATGGACATAAATGTAAAATATGAAACTATAGATCTTCTAACAAGAATCATGAGGATATTTTCTGGATCTAAGGCTTGGCAAAGAGTCCTTAGACTTTACACCAAAAGCGAGATCCATTAAAGGAAATATTTATAAGATTTCATCAAAACTTAAATACTTTTGCTCTGTGAAAGACCCTCATAAGAGGATGAAAAGACAGTCTGCAGCCTGAAAGAAAAATATTTGCAAATCACATATCTGACAAAAGTTCATTATCTATAACATACAAATAACTCCTCCAAACTGTCAAATTAAAACATGGACAAGAGACATGAAGAGACATTTCACTGAAGAAGATACATAGGTAGCAATTAGCACATGAAAAGATGTTAACAGTATTGAATTAGGGAAATGCACATTAAAACCACAATGAGATATACTACACACCTATCAGAATGGCTAAAAATATAAAGTGACAACACCAAATGCTCATGAGGATGCAGAGACAGTGGATCACTTATATATTGCTTGTGTGAATGTGAAATGTTTTAGTCACTCTGGAAAATGTTGGTAGTTCTTTAAAAAGTAGACATGAAACTACTGTATGACCCAGCAATTGCAGTCCCAAGGCATTGATCCCAGAGAGATGAAAAGTTAAATGTTCACTCAAAAATCTACACACGAGTGTTTATACCAGCTGTACTCATAATAGCCCTAAACTAGAAGCAACCCAGGCATCCTCCTGTGGCTTATTAAAATCTTTGGTACATCCATGCCATGAAACACTATTCAGGGATGAAAAGGAACAAACTGTTTTTCACAGAACAACCCAGATGAATCTCCAGAGGATTACACTGAGAAAAAGTCCATCCCAGAAGTTTATATACTATATGATTCATATAGAAGTTTATATACTATTTGTATAACATTTCTGAAGTGAAAAAAATATATAGAAATGAAGAACAAATTAGAGTTAGACAGGGATTTAGGAGTAGGTGTGAGTGACAGGAAAGTGGTTGTGGCTATGAAAAGACAGTATGAGGGATCCTTGTGGTGATGGAAATGTTCGGGACTTCACTGCCTCAGAATCGGTATTTTACTGGCTTTGATAATATGCTGTCATTTTGTAAGATGCTACCATGGGTGAAAACTGAATAAAGGGTACATGGGATCTTTGCGTTATTTCTACATCTGCATGTAAATCTAAAATTATCTCAAAAAGTTTAATTTAAAAATCACTGTAAGATCTGTGGTGGTAAAAATAGTATCTAACTATTCGCAGCCTAAAATACCATTGTATATTTTGTATAAGGTTCCATAGAGTAACAATATATTATGCTTCTTTGCTTTTATTGAAATTATATCAATACTATGGTAATATTGGTTATATAGTGATCAATAGTTCTGATCAGATAGATAATATTAAATGAATACTTGGGATATGATTTATTTCACAGTTACAACTGAATTAAAATAGAAAACATTTTAGAAATCAAATATATTTTGATAGACAAAATGTATTCCAATTTCAAGTCTATAAAAGAAACATGTAAAAGAGTTTTAGTGATAAAGTAGGTGGGAACCACTTCATTAGATTTCACTGAACTTTGGCTATCTTGATTTTTAATACTTTTCTCATGGCTCAATTTTTAATTCTCAGTTTTTTCAATCTTCCTTATATTTTCCCCCTTCTTATTCTAAGTTGGATGACCATGGTACACATTTAAAGTATTTGAATAATATGAGGAATTGAATTAAAGTATTGAATAATTGTAAGGAAGGATATTTTTTAAATCTGTCTTGTCTCTCAATTCCCATACACCCTCACTTCCTTCCGCTCCCCTCCTTGCATTGCACTCATGGAAGGAAGATAGATTGATCATCTGACTTCCTCAGTCAAAAGGTTTTACTCTTACAAATGTGCTAACCTTGATTTTAGAAACCTAATAACAAACACAGAGAAGCTGGTTATCTCTAACGGTATCCCACTTATGTAGGATGAGAAGTGATTCCAGATAAGATGATCAGCTTTTTCTGAAATTACTTTCTCCTGTATTTTTCAAACAGGAGAAACATGGAGCCACATTAGAAGTTATTGATTACCACCAAAACTTTTTCTTATGGTTGCCAACAGAAAATATTAATATTTGACTTCTAAGATAAAAACAATACAGTTAAAGTAAGGGACTGGTGCCCACTGATGTTAACCACCTTATGTCAGGTGCTTTCATTTGTCCTAGAAGTACAGCTCCAGGTTGTAGAAGATACAGTGCCTCATACTAGTCTCATAGCTGGAAAGATATATAAGGCTTAAAGACTCTGGGCATAAATAATAGCTTACACTTAATAAGTACTTTTAATGTGCCAAACACCTTAAAGTTCTTATATATGGATTAGTTTTTTTAAGTCTCACAATGGCCAGTAATGTAGTTCATTATTGTCATCCTCACTTTAGAGCTGAAGAATGTGATTCATACAGAAGTTAAGGACTTCCCCAGAGTCACACAGCTAGTATGAGGCAGAGCCCAGGCAGCCTGGCTCCAGGTTCTCTAGTCTTAGCCATCTTTTATAATAAGTGATAATATGACCTCGTATTTATAAGTGATTTTAAAGGTAGTGGAATAAAGTTTCTGGAGTCAGCACTCCTGATTTCAAGTCTTGGCTTTTCCAGTCTCCTGCTTTGTTACCTTGGGCAATTATTTAACCTCCCCAAACTACAGTTTTCTTACTGTAAAATGGTGAGAATAATTATGAGATAATGCATACTAAGAGCTTATACAATGCCTGGTACATAGTAATTATTCAATAAATGCATCTAGTAAACATTTATTGAATGTTCACTGTCTGGTACAGTTCTTGGCTGAGTAAGTATATACTGTTGAACAACCCAGATAATGTTGTTGCTCTCAACGCATTTACATTCTGTGGAAGGGGCAGGAGGGTGGGGAGAGAGAAAATGGAAAAATACCAGGTAGTGAGTTAACGTCCTATGGCCCCCAGGGCCCTGCAAGTTCTGGATCTCTGTTCTCTCTCTGACAGCATCTGCTTCTACTCTCCCACCTTCTTAACTCTGCATCTGTTACACAGGCCCCCTTTGCTGCCCTGCATTCACCAAGCTTATCTCCTCTCCCTGGGACACTCATCTTTGGATATCCTCATGGCTTACCTGCTTCATGTCTTTGTTCAGCTGTCACCTCACTGAGCACTTCTCTGATCACTTTTTTGAAAACCACAACACTCCCCACTCCTCACTATTCCCCTTCTGTACTTCATCTTGTACCAAAGCACTTGCCACCTTCTAATTATTTTATTGTGTTGTACCTCCATTAGAATATAAGAGAGCAAGGATCTTTGTCTTGTTCACTTCTGTATTCCCAGCACCTAGAGAAATACTATCATAATTTGTTGAATAATTGAATGAACAAATAAAAGCAAAAAGAGGTCCATGTAATGGAGAGTGGTTTGAGTGCTACTTTAAGTTGGTTGGTCAGGGAGGGCCTCTCTTGGGTAGAAAACTTAGGAGTTGAGTTATGACTGTTGGTATGTCAGTCAGGTGAAGTATAGAAAGCATTCAGGCACAAGATGCCCACAGCTCACACTAACATGGTAGCAGTGATGGGGAGAAATGGGCAGGCTAGGGATATGTTAGGGAGATGGCCTCAGCTGCACTTCTTCGTGGACTAACATGGAATGGGTGAAAAAAGGAAAATCAAGAGTGAATCTGAGGAGGAACCTTGAAAACCTGCTAAATGAAAGAAGCCACAAACGAAAGGTCGTTTTCGTGGTATTGTTCCATTTATAGGAAGTGCCTAGAATAAGCAGATCCATAGAGACAGGAAGTAGATTCTGGTTCCCAGGGGCTGGTGAGAGTAATGGGATGACTGCTGATGGGTATGGAGTTTCGTATTGAGTCGATGACAATGTTCTGGAATTCGATAGTGGTCAGGTTTGCACAACTCTGTGAACATCCTAACAAACTGCTGAGTTGTATACATTAAAGGTACATTTTATGGCATGTGAATTATATCTCAATAAGAATAAATCACAGGATATGAAGGCTTGCGCCATAGGTAGTAGGGTAGCTGTCTCTTACTGAGAAAGATGACTGGTAAGGAGCAGTTTAGACGGGGGTGCGGTAGGTAATCATGTGTTCCTTTGGATCCAACTGGAGAGATCAAGTTGCTATTATAGCTTAGATAGTAAATATTAACTATTATTAAATATTTAATGCCTGGCCAGGCCTGGTGGATCACGCCTGTGATCCCAGCACTTTGGGAGGCCGAGTTGTGTGGATCACTTGAGGTCAGGAGTTTGAGACCAGCCAGACCAACATGGTGAAACCCAGTCTCTGCTAAAAATACAAAAATTAGCCAGTCACGGTGGTGGGCGCCTGTAGTCCCAGCTACTCAAGGGGCTGAGGCAGGATAGTTGCATGAACCCAGGAGGCAGAGGTTGCAGTAAGCCAAGATCATGCCACTGCATTCCAGCCTGGCCAACAAAGTTAGACTCTGTCTCGATGGATGGATGGATGGATGGATGGATGGATGGATGGATGGATGGATAGATAGATATTTAATTCCAGCTGGTGAAATTAACAAACAACTATGACTCTGATTAATTAAACGGAATTGCACACTGGTTGATGATACGATGGGAGTGGATGTTCAATCTCTGTGTATGTTCCTAGGATGAAGTCTGTTGAAGTATGGAGTTCTCACTGGTTGCTCCAATCCTGAAAGCCTGGTTACTTCCTGTAGTTAGATAACTTCTTTCACAGAAAATTTCTTCAGAAGGCTAGAAGCTCATACCTTTATTAGAATAATCACATAGCATAGAAAACCTTGATCAATAAAAATGATCCTTTTCTGCTCTCCCAGGCTGATTATGCAGGAAATGAGGGCTTTTTACCCCCTAATTTACTTTTTCTCATCCCGATTCAGAAATGCACTGACTTTCATTGAGTGCAGTAAGAATCTGAGTCTGAAAATTTGTACGAATTGTCTTTGGACCAGTGGTTCTCAATCAGGGGTGATTTTGACTCACGGGAGACATTTGACAATGTCTGCAGACATTTTTGATTGTCACAACTGGGAGGGTGCTACTGGCATCCAGTGGATAGAGGCCAGGAGGCTGCTAAGCAAACTAGAACAGCTCCCTCAACAAAAAAAATTATCCATCCCAAAATATCAACAGTGCTGACTTGAGAAATCCTGATACAGACTATAAAACTCACAAATATCATGAAACTTTATAAACTTATAAATATTCAGCTATGATTCCAAACTTCTATGGATATTTGGAAATCCTTCTCACCTTCCTATGTAAATAGTAGTATTATTTGCCAGGCATCATATGGCACTGTAAACAGACAGATGAATTGGGAAAAGATTTGGAGAGGCAGGAGAGATACATCTGATGGTCCTGGGACCTATCTTTTGATAGTTTGGCAAAGTGCTGGCTCAGCACATGAGTTTAGAGAATACAACAGCCCAATAATTGAAGCTTAATTCCTGACACTCCTCCTTTGTAACAAAGACAGTTTTCTCAACCAGGAAGCTCTCATGTCTTCTAGATATTCCCAGTCTTCTTCCAATGTCCATATAAAATTTAAAATGCCACAAAGACTGGGGCACTTGAGTATTTTTCATGATGCATCTGCTGCAGTTGATGTGTGCACCTTAATAATACAGGATGGTGAGGGGAAAGGGACCCAGGCATTCAGCTACTGCTCTGCCTGTCAGTGGTTCATTAAACCTTATTTTACTTTTAATACCACCTGGCACAAATGATGTGTGTATGCATAACTCCTTAGCATAACGGTCAGACAAGAAATAGTTAAAAGAGCTATAATAGAAATATAAACAGATGTTTTAAAAACCAAAAGCTAACAGAATACAAAAGCATTTATATTAGCTGAATTGCTGAATTTTTTATCTTTAGAAGCAGTTTAGGAAGAAAAGAGAATATGATGTGTATCTTAGAAATACTCTAAGCTTATAAAGTCATCTAGTTTTAAAGTACCTATTGGAGTCACTGAGGGAAGCAATGACTCACAGAAATTCAAACTTTGAAATCATAAAGTAGTTGTTTTGAAATTTTTATTATGGAAGCTGGTTACTAAGGGTGAATCTTCGACAGGGTTGGTATAGGTGTGGTTGATAAGATTTAGCTATAACAAGTGGGCTGTCAGATGCCATGGAAAGATTGTACTGGGGATAAAAATGCTAATAATATATGTATTGGACAAAATTATATTTTTATATGGGGCCATGGACAGTTTTTCTTAGCATCACCCCCATATTTGGCAGGGGTGGGGACTTTTCATTTTTGGTTTAAATTGTGGTGAAATACATACAAACATAAAATATATCATCTTAACCATTTTTGAGTATACAGTTCAGTAATACTAAGTGTATTCACATTGTGTGCAACCGTCACCATTATTAATCTCCAGAGCACTTCACCTTGCAGACTTGAAACTCTGTACCCATTAAACACTAACTCCCCATTTCCCTCCCGCTCCAGCCCATGGCATGTACCATTCTACCTTCGGTCTCTATGAATCTGAGTACTCTAGGTCAGAGGTCCCCAACCCCCAGGCCACAGACCAGTACCGATCCATGGCCTGTTAGGAACCAGGCCAGATAGCAGGAGGTGAGCAGCAGGTGAGCAAGCAAAGCTTCATCTATATTTATAGCTGCTCCCCATCAATCACATTATAGCCTGAGCACTGCCTCCTGTCAGATCAGCTGCTGCATTAGATTCTCTTAGGACCATGAACCCTATTGTGAACTGTTCATGTGAGGGATCTGGGCTGCACGCTCCTTATGAGAATCTATGCCTGATGATCTGTCACTGTCTTCCATCACCCCCAGATGGAACTGTCTAGTTGCAGGAAAACAAGCTCAGGGCTCCCACTGATTCTACATTATGGTGAGTTTTATAATTATTTCATTACATATTACGATGTAATAATAATAGAAATAAAGTACATAATAAATGTAATGTGCTTGAATACTGAATAATATTTCATTTTAGGTGTATTCCACACTTTTTTCTATTCATTCCCCAGTTCATGGACACTTGGGTTGCTTCCTTTCGGCTGTTGTAATCCTGCTATAAACATAGGTGTACAAATATCACCTGGACACCCTGCTTTCAGTTCTTTTGGGCATATATCCAAAAGCAGACTTGCTGCATCATATGATACTTCTGTGTAATTTTTGAAAGAACCACCATACCATTTTCCATGGTGGGTCTACACACCATTTTATATTCCACCAACAGTACACAGGGTGCACTTTTCTACATTCTTGCCAACACTTAGTTACTTCTACTTTTTCGTAGCCATTCTGTTGGGTGTGAGGTGGGAGCCCATTGTAGTTTTGATTTGCATTTTCGTAATATTGAGCATATTGTATTTCCTTATTGGCCATTTATTTGTATATCTGTTTTGGAAAAATATGTATTCAAGACCTAGGCCCATTTTTTTCTGTTTTGTTGTTGTTGAGCACCCCCAGATGTTTTAAGATTTCTGCTTGAAGCAATACCTGTTATCTAAGTGCTTTCTCATTATGTTTCTTTTTTTTTCTTTTTTTAAGTTACACCTGCACAGCAGCCTTTCAAATAATTACACATTCACAAGGTAGAGTATGGAATGAATTAATGCTAGGAGAACATTAAAGAATATTGATTAGTGTGTATCAGGGAAGGAATAGCAGACATTTTAAAAATAATTATGAGAAGGGGTTTTAACATTTTATCTATGCCATCTTTGTTTCTAATATTTAGTTTTCTAATCTGAAAACCAATCCTGAGTTTATCAATGTTGTGGCGTAATTTTCTTTCGATGTTAAATTCTTCAGACCACTAGTTTCTCCTTTCCTAAACTACTAGAGTATATTAAATGGTACCTTGCTAGGTGAAAGAGATAATTTACCTCTTAATAATAAATAGCCACCTGATCTCAACTTTTATTTGGATATCACTAAAAGAACTTATAAACTATTTATTAATTAAAGAATGAATGTCGCCTATTATCTAGTTCAACATAAAAGAAAAACAATAGCCTTATATAAACATGTAACAGGGAGCACTATTTAGTTCTTAGCGTTCAGCCGATGAGTTAGCCCTACATTTCTGACCTGGGACTGTAAGTAACACTGCTATGTCTGCTTACTATGGTAAGACTTAGTATTTTGTATCACTGAAAACCTTTTAAAAGTAGTTCTACTTATATGGAAAAGTTTTAAACATACTGAATATCAGATACACAGTCAAGATGATAAATTTAATAGAAAAATCTGTTTATATATGGTATTGTGCCAGACCCCTTGATGAGGATACAAAGATAAACAATACAAGGTCAGCCCCTTTGCTAAAGGGCTAGTGAGATTACTGCTAAGATTTGTATAAAACTTTAGACCACTGTCAGAAAAGATGATAACATGATTAACTGTAAGATAACATATATAGAGCACCCTTGTGAAATAAATTTCTTTTTTTGCTGACTGAGAACTTGACTGAAGTAGGAATTCATGGGTCCTCAATTCATCCCACCATACTGGTTAGCTCCTTATTCATGTTGTCTTACAATCAAGAAACTGTGAGAATAAGGATTTGATACAAATATAAATTCAGTAAGATATTTTTAGTTCTAAATAAGGGGAAAAAAAAATTTTCTCCTAGCTGGGCGCGGTGGCTCACACCTGTATTCCCAGCACTTTGGGAGGCTGAGGCAGGCGGATCACGAGGTCAGGAGATCAAGACCATCCTGGCTAACACGGTGAAACCCCGTCTCTACTAAAAATACAAAAAAATTAGCCGGGTGTGGTGGCGGGTGCCTGTAGTCCCAGCTACTTGGGAGGTTGAGGCAGGAGAATGGCGTGAACCTGGAAGGCGGAGCTTGCAGTGAGCCAAGATTGCACCACTGTACTCCAGCCTGGGTGACAGAGGAAGACTCTGTCTCAAAAAAAAAAAATTATCCTAAATATGAATTCAAATTCTTTCTTCTCATGAAGTTTCATTAATTTTAGAAAAGATGATACAATTATTCTGAAAATAAGTGTTTGGATCCCACTATCAGGTATATAGTACAGCTGTCATTAAATCTGTAGAGAACAAATATTCTCCTTATTGGCAGTGGTTCTCAAACTCTGTTGTTTATAAAAATCCTGATGTCCGTTGTCATTATCTAGTAGGACTTTTAAAACATATTATTGGGAAAATGACGCAGGAATTTAGTAAATTGGTGATGTATTACAGCTTTCTCTTTGATGCATATATTGTTTGTTTAGTACATTTTTGGCTTTGATTAGAATAATGATTCTCAAACATCAGCATACATCAGATCACCTACAGAGTTAATTAAAACACACCTTTCCGGGCCCCACCACCAAAGTTTCAGCTGAGTAGGTCTGCTGTGGGGCCACAGAATTTGCATTTCTAACAACATGCCAGGGGCTCCTTCAGGAGTTCAAGGAGCCTGAGAAATCTCAGATAAGGACTTTTTACAACTATAATTATACACAAAGGTTGAAGTATACATACTATGTTTTCTCTTTTTTCTCTGGTTTAAAGTTTAATAGGTATTTAGGAGCCACTGACCTAAATAACCTATAAGTCATTCAGCTTCTCCATATCCCCATAATTGAAAGTTTTTGTCAAGTATAATGACATCTAAACATATAATGCAGGAAATAAACTTCTGTTATTGTTACTAATCATTGTCATCATCACTTTTGTTAATATCTGTTCAGGGTATATCATTTTCCTGGGGTAAAGAGAATTATCAAATTATTTCTGATTTTTAATCCCTACTATGTAGAAATGTACAAATGAATAATGAGCAGTGGTCCCTTTAAATCTGAAATGCCATTTTAATTTTTTGTGTGGTAGATTTAGTGAAACTTTCAAGTATAGTCATGCATAGCTTAACAGGGAGAGAAGTTTTGCAAAATGCATTGTTAAGCTATTTCATCTGCAAACATCATAGATTGTACGTACACAAACCTAGATGGTATAGCCTACTTCACACCTAGACTAGATGGTATAGCCCAGGGGTCCCCAACCCCCTGGACCATATGGGTCCCTGGCCTGGTGGAAAGGGGCCACACAGCAGGAGGTGAACAGCAGGTGAACAAGCAAAGTTTCATCTGTATTTACAGCCGCACCCCATCACTCACATTATGGCCTGAGCTCCACCTCCTGTCAGATCAGTGGTGGCATAAGGTTCTATAGGAGTGCAAACCCTATTGTGAACTGTGCAGCACTGCCAAGGATCTAGGTTGTGCACTCCTTATGAGAATCTATGCCTGATCATCTGTCACTGTCTCCCCTAGATGGGACCACCTGGTTATAGGAAAACAAGCTCAGGGCTCCCACGATTCTACATTATGGTGAGTTGTGTAATCATTTCATTATATATTACAGGGTAATAACAATAGAAATAAAGTGCACAATAAATATAATGTGCTTGAATCATCCCAAAACCATCCCCCATCCCCGGTCCGTGGAAAAATTGTCTTCCACAAAACCAGTTCCTGGTGCCAAAAAGGTTGGGGACTGCTGCTATCGCCTGTTATTGCACCTGGGCTACAAACCTGTACAGCATGTTACTGTACTGAATCCTGTAGGCAGTTATAACACAGTGGTAAGTATTTGTGTATGTAAAGATAAAGGTACAGTGAAAATGGGTATAAAAGATTTTTAAATGTTACCACATTTACCATGAATGTAGCTTGTACAACTAGAAGTTAACTCTGGGGTGAGTCGAGTGAATGTGAAGTCCTAGGACATTACTGTGCACTATTGTATATTTTATACACACTGCATGCTTAACCTACACTAAATCTGTTTTTTTGTTTTGGTTTGTTTTGGTTTGTTTTTGGAGTCTTGCTTTGTTGCCCAGGCTGGAGTGCAAGTGGCGTGATCTCGGCTCACTGCAACCTCTACCTCCCAGGTTCAAGCAGTTCTCCTGCCTCAGCCTCCAAGTAACTGGGAGTATGAGCCATGATGCCCGGCTAATTTTTGTATTTTTAGTAGAGATAGGGTTTCACCATGTTGCCCAGGCTGGTCTTGAACTCCTATCCTCAAGTGATCCACCTGTCTCAGCCTCCCAAAGTGCTGGGATTACAGGTGTGAGTCACTGTGCCCAGCCTACACTAAATTTGTTTTAAAACATATTTTTCTTCAATAATAAATTAACTTTAGCTTACTGTAACTTCTTTACCTTGTAAACTTTTAATTTTTTTAGTTTTTGACCCTTTTGTAATAACATTTAGCTTAAAACACAAAGACATTGTACAGTTGTATAAAAATATTTTTTAAATTTTTTATTTTTACTTTTTAAACCTTTTGTTAAAAACTAAGACACAAACACCCACATTAGCTGAGGCCTACACTAAGTCAGGATCACCAACATCACTATCTTCCACCTCCACATCTTGTCCCACTGGAAGGTCTTCAGGGGCAATAACACCCATGGAGCTGTCCGTCTCCTATGATGACAATACCTTCTTCTGGAATACCTACTGAGTGGCCTGCCTGAGGCTGTTTTACAGCGAACTTTTTGTTTTTAAAAGTAGATGGAGTACACCCTAAAAGAATGATAAAAAGTACAGTATACTAAATACATAAATCAGTAATATCATTTATCACTATCAAGTATTATGTACTGTACATAATTATATTGCTACACTTGTATACACCTGGCAACACAGTAGTTTTGTTTACCCCTGCATCACCACAAACACGTGAGTAATGCCTTACACTGTGACATCATGACAGTTAAGATGGCACTCGGCCATAGGAATTTTTCAGTTCCATTGTAATTTTATGGGACCACCATCTTTTATGTGGTCCGTTGTTGACTGAAATGTCGTTACAGTGCATGATGGTAATTTGATGTGGCATTCTAATACACTGGCAAAGCTGGGAACTAATATTGAGCTCAAGTTACTCATCCTGTAACTGTTTCAAGTAAACATAGAGAAAAGATTTTGTGGTTGATGGCTGAATAATTTGAAAGTTTTGTGGTTGATGGCTGAATAATTTTGCTATTTTCTTATAAGATTTGATTGCAACAGAACCAGTATTCTGTTTTCTTAAAGTTCAATCTGTAATAATAGTTTCATTTCACTACCTACCACAATGTAATTTCTGAGCCCTATAAGAAGAAATTATGCTACAGAGCTTATCATATCTCAGCATTCCCTAATTTGAAATACAAAATCAGTAGGGCAAACATACTGAAGTAAAGTCAGAGAAAATTATTTTGTCGTGTAGTTCTCATGATGAAGAAACAAAAAAGATCCCCTCACGTTTCTGGCAGGGGTGAGAAACAGTAACCATTTTGAAATGTGGCCAAGGCTTTCTCCATCTCCAGGGAACAGACTTTACTCAGGCCAAGGCACTTACCTGGCTCCAAGCCCGCAGCCTTCCTGTCTCACCCAAGTGGGTGTTGTGCAACTCAGACCAGGGACGTAGAGCTACCAAAACACTGTTGATGAAAAAGCCAAACTCTGTCAACTATTTAAAGATGTTTATTGTAAGCCAATTTGAGTGACCATGGTCCGGGGAACATTCTCAGGATGTCCTGAGCAAGTGTGGCAAGGCGGTCAAGTTACAGTTAGATTTTATACATTTTAGGGAGACAGAAGTTATAGGTAAATACATAAAGCAATACATGTAAAATATACATTGATTTGGCCTGGAAAGGCAAGACATCTCGAAGGGTAGGGGCTTACAGGTCACAGTGGATTCAAAGATTTTGTGATTGGCAGTTGGTTGAAAGAGTTAAGCTAAAAACTTAGTAGAAAGAAAGGCTCGAGTTAAGAGAAAGGGGATTGTGGAGGCCAAGGTTCTTGTTATGTGGATAAACCTATAGGTAGCAAGCTTCAGAGACTAGAAGGTAAATAACTGTTTTCAGACCTTAAAATATGTCAGACCCTTAATCTCTCCTAGATCTGAGAAAAGCCTAGCTGCATAAATGGAGATTCTCTACAGATGTAACATTTCCTCCACAAAAGACAGCTTTGCATGGCCATTTCAAAATGTGTTAAAGAAATACATTAATATTTTGGAGTAAAGTACTTCTATTTCCTTCAGGGCCTGCTATCTGTCATGTGATACTATACCAGACTCAGGCTGGAATCTGGTAACTTTTTGGCAGAGAATGTGTTTTGTCAGCCTTAGGATCTCTAAATTTTGTTGTTTTTTTGTTTTGTTTTGTTGTTTTGAGACGGAGTCTCGCTCTGTCACCCAGGCTGGAGTGCAGTGGCACTATCTCGGCTCACTGCAACCTCTGCCTCCTGGGTTAAAGCGATTCTCCTGCCTCAGCTTCCCAAGTAGCTGGGATTAATTTTTGTGTTTTTAGTGGAGATGGGGTTTCACCATGTTGGCCAGGCTGCTCTTGAACTCCTAACCTCAAGTGATCCACCTGCCTCAGCCTCCCAAAGGGCTGGGATTACAGGCTGAGCCATGGCGCCTGGCCAGGATACCTATTTTAATGTTAATGCTGATCAGTTGTGCCTGAACTCCAAAAGGGAGGGCGTACAGCAAAGCATGGGCAACCTCCCTTCCCATCTTGAATGGGAATTCAGTTTTCAGGTTTCCTGTGGCCAGGGGGGCTCAGTTCAGTTGGTTGCGGGGCTTGGGATTTTATTTTTGGTTTTCAAGACTGACTATTCTAAAATCATAAAATTTTAGAATGCTTCCCCCCACCCCAGCACTTTACCACCACACCCCCAGGGCACAATATAATACTGGAGTATTATAAGTAAACAAACTGCAAGAGCAGATGATAAGGAAAATCAGAGTATCAGAAGGAGAAGAGAGAACAGAGCAAAAGAAATAGGCGAAGTAATTAATAGCCAAGAATTTTCTAAAAGTAATGACACACACCAAACCACAGGTTTGAGACACCCAGACCACACACCATGCAGGATAAATACCAAAAAAAAAAAAAAAAAAAAAAACTACACTTATGCATATCATTGTCAGACTGCAGAAAAGCAAAGACAAAGAAAAATCTTGAAATAAGCCAGAGGAAAAAATACCCATAGCAGAACAAGTTAGAATTACAGCCACCTTCTTGTCAGAAAGCATGCAAGTAAAAAGAAAATGCAGTGAAAAATTTAAAATGTTGTAATGCCAAAAGAAAAAACCACCAACCTAGAATTCTGTATCCAGCAAAATTATCTTTTTAAAGTGAGTGAGAAATACACTCATAAGTGGGAGTTGAATATTGAGAACACATAGACACAGAGAGGGGAAAAGCACACACCAGGGCCTGTTGGGGGGTGCGGGGTGAGGGGAGGGAACTTAGAAGACAGGTCAATAGGTGCAGCAGACCACCATGGCACACGTATACCTATGTAACAAACCTGCACATTCTGCACATGTATCCTGTTTTTTGTTTTTTAGAAGAAATACAAACAACAACAACAACAACAAAAAAGTGAGGGAGAAGTAAAGGCTATCAGACAGACAAAAACTGAGGAAATTAATCACCACTCAAGAAATGTTGAAATAAGTTATTCAAGGAGAAGGAATATGATAAGTCAGAAACTTGTATCTACGTAAGGAAGGAAGAACATCAGAGAAGGAATACGTGGATGTAAAATAACGTCTTTTATTTTTCTTACTCTTAATTGATCTAAAAAAAACTGTGTTTAAAGTAATAATAGTAGCAGTGTACTAGGTGATTGTAGCATATGGATAAATGACATGAGAGACAGGAATGCCATAGAGATGGGAAGGGAAAATTGGGAGTACTCTGTTATTTACTCCAACTGGTTATTTCCTGGAAATGACAATCAAGAGTCTCCTTTCTACCAGTTTTATGTGATGACTCTTCCAGTGAAACAATAATGGGCTATAAAACTTTAATAACCTATGTCTTCAAAATTGAGTGATTTTGTAGCACCACCACCCACCCCCCCAACATACAAACACAACCACACATTTATAAAGAACTAAAGAAGAGATGAGGTTAAATAAGGGTAAGGGGTAGTAAAAATAAAAAGAAACTTATAAGGACAAATCTATAAAATAAGTAGGAGCAAGTGAAAGAAAGATTAAAGCAAGAGAATAAATAGAAATTGTTAAGAGAGTCATAGAAAATGGACACACAAAAAGTTTAAGAGCATCGGAATCATTTGTAAAGTGTGTGTTAGCTGTGGAGGTGTGGGGGATAGTGCACATGTACAGCAAACTCCACAGTGGGTTACTCTATGAAGATTTTTTTATTATTTAAAAATTATTGAGGGGCGTGGGGGGCAAGGGGAGGGAGAGCATTAGAACAAATACCTAACGTATGCGGGGCTTGAAACCTAGATAGTGGGTTGATGGGTACAGCAAACCACCGTGGCACATGTATACCTATGTAACAAACCTGCACGTTCTGCACATGTATCCCGGAACTTAAAATTATATATAGAGAGTAGAAAAAGTATTTATTGAACATCTACCAAATACAAGCTGTAATCCCAGGCACATTGAGGAGAAGTGTGAAATATATTTATTGTCCTAAAGAGTCTATAATTTATTTGCAGCGAGAAATAAGGAAAAAAAAAAAAAAAACTAGAGAATAAGATAAGCCACTAATGAAAGATTTCTCAAAAGGGCATTTAAAAGATGACTAACTTCACTATTCATTAGCCCTTTCTTCTGTAAACTTAAGTGTCCATAGTGCAGTTTTATGAAAGAACTAGGATTCCATATTCTATAAGACTTCCTAGAAATCTGATACCCTTGACCTTGTTTGCTGGATAACTGTGCATGATGCTTTGCCAGGTGCTGTGAATATGAGAATATACTTAGATGAGGTTACCATCATCAAGAACTTTATATATTAGGAGCCAGACATATACATTTGCAAATACCCTCGTAAATAGTCATTACAAAGCAATAAGTGTAATAGAATTCAAAGAAAGACCATTATTGGCTGAATTGATCGGGTAACACTTTGTGAAGGAAGTCTTCATTTGAAGGATTGGTATGCATGGACCAGAAAAAGTGAAGAAGAAGAAATGCAGATGTAGCATTAGCAAAGTCAACATAATGAGAAATGTAACTTTATTAGGAGAACACACAAAAAAATAATTTAACAATCAAAAAAGAAAAATCCTGTTCTGGTTTTTTAACTCTATAGGAGACACAAAAGCTATAATATCTTTAAATGTTTTCTCTTTATTTCTTAACTTCATTGAGGAAAAACTCATATTCTAGACAGATGTTCCCACTGGTTTCACTTAGTTGCTGTAGAATTTCTGAATAACTTGGTAAATAGCCTGGAATTTTATTTTTGTAATTGTTCTTTACACAAAACATTTATTTTTCATTACAGTTTAGTGAACAGTTTATTAACCATTATAATAATGCATTTGACTTAATTATGTATATTCACCAGAAGTAGTAATTGAGAAGATTAGTCCTCCTTTATTTCAAGATTTTACTTTATTTGTATTTATTTATTTGAGACAAGGTCTCACTCTGTCACCCAGGCTAGAGTGAAGTGGTGTGATTATAACTGACTGCAGCCTCAACCTCCTGGGCCCAAGAGATCCTCCCACCACAGCCTCCCTAGTAGCTGGGACTACAGGTGTGCACCAACACACCCAGCTTATTTTTTATTTTTTGTAGAGGTGAGATTTTACCATGTTGCCCAGGCTGGCCTTGAACTCTTGGGCTCAAAATACAGCCTAGGCCTCCCAAAGTGCTATATTTTACATTTTAAAAATCTAAAATAGGCCTTTTGAATGTAGGCTTTGTTGAAACAGAAGAAACGAAAATTTTTTAATAAAATAGGCCTGGTTGCCCATTTTTTGAAATACACTTAAATGTAAAGGATAGATAAGAAAGAACAAAAGAATGAATGATGAGTGAAAAATATTTTAACCTCTGCAAGCCTACATCTGAAAAAAAAAATTTTTTTAATAAAATTAAAATTTTACAAAATATTTTAACCACTACAGTTTTGAGATCTTGTGGTTTTCCATCCAACATGTAAAGAGGTTGGAAGCTGTACTCTTATCCTCACCAAAAAAAAAGAACAAACTGAAAATCAACAACTCTTCTTAGATCCATCAAAGAATGAAGACACGGGACAGACCACTGTCCCCAAAACTAGAACAGGCAAATACAGAGAATCACAGATTACTGAGTGGAAGCCACAGCTGGAGCTAGCAACTGATAGGAACACTTCAAGGGTGATTGACTGATTGCTAGAGACTGAGATTGAGACTAGTTTAAAACATTAAAAACTCCTGAAGGCCAAGTCTTAGAGTACCTATCAAGTTCTCAGAGTCAAAAGCTGAGGGGAAAATGCCCTTGTGTTTCTGTGTGTGTAGAGGGAAGAGAGTAAACATTTTAAAACAAACAAACTTCCAGAGCTACTGCTCTCCTTAACAAAGGCCTGTCCTCAAGGGAAACTATTTTACCAACACCTAACCAAGTTGCGTTTTACCAGAGTCTAACTGACATGAGAGAAGTGAAATACCCAACTCTAGCCCCCTTTAGCCTGTCTCACCTAAGGTGGCAGGTGGGTGGTTGGGGAGACAAGACTAATAGTTAAAGGACCATTAAACACTTACCCTCCCCCGACACTTTGCCACCACATTAATCAGTCTGCTATATAATAGAGATTATAGTTGAAAAAAGCTCAGGCCCTATTTCAGAAGGAATCTCTAGTGTTCCATAATGAGAGGATGAAGAAGTCAGTAATAATAAATAATAAAAACGAGTCTCTAGGGAAACCCAAATACTACAGGGGAAACAAAAATAAGCATTAGATGATGTTTTCGCCTCTGACATCTACAGCTGCAACTACCAGTAAATGCAGCCTAACTCATAGCTAGATAAACATAAAACTTCACACTAAATGCCTATTTACCTTGTTCCTTTTATGCAATACATCATGTACAGCTTTCAACAACAAATTAGAAGTCACACTAAAAGGCAAAACAAACAAAAGCCACACACTCTGAATGGATAAAGCAAGTAGACTCAGTTATGGCAAAGACAAGACTGTCAAATTATAGAGACAGGGAATTTAAAATTAACTGTGGGCTAGGTGTGGTGGCTTACACCTGTAAGCCAGCACTTTGGGAGGCCAAGGCAGGCGAATTGCTTGAGCCCGGGGGTTCGAGACTGGGGTGGGCAACATGAGGCAACCCTATTACTACAGAAATACAAAAATTAGCCAGGCATGATGGTGCTTGCCTGTATTCTCAGTTACACAGGAGGCTGAGGTGGGCCTTAAGCCTAGGATATCAAGGCTGTAGTGAGCCAAGATTGCACTCCAGCCCAGACCAGCGACAGACCAAGACCCTGTCTCAAATAAATAAATAAATAAATGAAGGCTAGTCACGGTGGCTCACGCCTGTAATCCCAGCACTTTGGGAGGCCAGAGTGACCTCTGGCCTCACCTGAGTTCAGATGTTTGAGACCATCCTGCCCAACATGGTGAAACCCTGTCTCTACTAAAACCACAAAAAAGTTAGCCATGTATGGTGGTATGTGCCTGTAATCCCAGCTACTTGGGAGGCGGAGGCAGGAGAATTGCTTGAACCCAGGAGTTGGAGGTTGCAGTGAGCCAAGATAGTGCCACTGCATGCCAGCCTGGGCGACAGAGTGAGACTCCATCTCTAAATTAATTAATTAACTGTGATTAATATGCTAAGAGCTCTTATGGAAAAAATACTGGAAATAAAAAACACTGTAATACAGGCCTGTCCAATCTTTTGGCTTCCCTGGGCCAACTTGGAAGAAGAATTGTCTTTGGCCACACATAAAATACACTAACACTAATGATAGCTGATGAACTAAAAATTTAAAAAAAAAAAAAAACTCATGATATTTTAAGAAAGTTTATGAATTTGTATTGGGCCACATTCAAAGCCACCCTGGGCCACATGTGGCCTGTGGGCTGTGAGCTGGACAAGTGACTTGCTGTAAATATGAATGAAGAATGCCTTTGATGGACTTAGACATGGCCAAGGAAAGAATTAGTGACCTTGAAAATACGTCAACTGAAAAGTGAGGAGAAAAAAGAAAAATACAGTTTACCTTAATGAACATTCAGGTATAAAATGCTACACTAATGGCCCCCAATAATTCATGCCTCCCCAGTATTCGTACCATTGTTAGCCCCAACCTACAGCCAAGGAGACATCAGCAAACATGACCCAAGTAGAACTCTGATAGCCCTTATACTGTGGGACTTGCCCTCTTGGAGTGTGGCCCTGAGAAAGCATGTGAAAACAGCCAGGCTAGTCTCCTTCAGGAAGAAAGACCATGAAGAGGCAGGCCAGTGCAGTCAACCCACCAAACCCCAACCCCAGGTAACACACCAGCTGAGTGCAGCCACATGAATGACTTAGTCAAAACCAGCAGAAACTGCCCAGTCAACCCACTGAATCATGAGAAATCAAATGATTCTAGTTGTAAGCCAGTAAATTTTAGGTTAATTTGTTACACAACAATAATTGCAAGAAAGAAAGTAGTATTCTGCTTTGCTTCATGAGCCAAATATAAACGAATTTACAAAGATGGAAGTACTGACACTGATGAAGACATATGTTTGGGCAGCTCAGGCATGAGTGGATAGGAAAGGGATAGAAACGTAGAGAAGCGGAAGGTGATGATTTAAAAGTTTAAAAGAACATGCATACTGACAGTCACAACTTTAATCATGTCCTCTAGCAAGAAGGTACACATGAGAGAACTGACTTTGCTAAAGGAAAAATTCGAAGGTATTTTTGTGTTTTATGTCTATTGATAGCTAGTAATTGCCTCTAGGTCTCTCCAGGTTGAGTCACATGTATGTAATAATAGCTACCTAGTCTAATAAACATTTCTTTTAAAATCACATGTTTCAGTAAAAATAACCTATCTTGCAATTTGGGACTAAAAAAATCTCTTCTCACCTTTGGTTTTAAAGTAGTTAAGCATCTTTTATCCATGTCCCAGTACTAAGCAGTTTTGCTCCGTTGTCTTTTTTTCTTTTTTTTTTTTCCTTCCTACTAAAAAAAGGTCTCTTATAAATAAGTGAAATGACCATTGGTTTCCCTCTCAGAGAGGTACAGATCTCCAACATGGAAAATTGAGTGCATTAAGTCATAAGTCAAGCTTTCCCATTTAGCTCATTTATACAACATTGTTCACTTTGGAACCTGAGGGATTTTTTTTTTTTTTTAATCCAGAGGATGACAGCTGAAACATAATTGCACATAACCTCAGAAAAGTTGACCACCCTAATGCAACTCAAAAGGAACACCTACCATTAAATTGGAACTCCACAAGCAATAACACCTAATACAGTTTAGTTTTATGGGAGCTGTGTGGATTTCTTTTATTGTTTCCCTTTGCATTATTTTTCACAGACATTTGCAATGGCTTTTTACCATTCCTTCATTAGAGGCTTTTGTGAATTAAGGTTAGAAAAGCAGTTAACAAAATCAAACTACTCAGTTCTTCAAAAAATTAAACACAAAGTTAGCATATGACTCAAAATTCCACTCCTAGGTGTATTCCCAAGAGAACAGAAAACATGTCCACATAAAAACTTGTACATGAATGTTCATAGCAGCATTATTCATAATTGCCCAAAAAGTGGAAACAGACCAAATGCCCACAAACTGATGAATGGATAAACCACAGATATAGTATATCCATACAGTGGAATATTATTCAGTCACAAAAACATGAAACGTGCAACAATATGATGAACCATGCTAAACTATTCTAAGAGAATACAGCCAGACACAAAAGGCCACATATTGTCCAACTTTATTTATATGAAAGGTCCAGAATATGCAACTTCATAGAGGGGGAAAGGACAGTAGTGGTTACCAGGGACTGGAGGGAGGAAGAAATGGGAAGTAACTGCTCTTGGGTGTGGGGTTTGTTTTTGTGGTAATGAAAATATTCTGGAATTGGTGTCAGTTGCACAGCCTTGTCGGTGTACTAAAAACCACTGAATTGTACACTTTAAACTGGTGGGTTTTGTGGTATGTGAATTATATACCAATTTAACACAAAAGAAGAGACACAAAAACTACTCACATTCTAAATTTATAACTAGGAAGTAGGTTGACAGAGCTTGAACAAGGGTTCCAAGTTTCTTCATTTATTCCAAAAAAGAAATTAGAACTTCCATTAAAAACCTTTTATGGGGCTGGGTGTGGTGGCTCACGCCTGTAATCCCAGCACTTTAGGACGCTGAGGCAGGTGGATCACTGAGGTCGGGAGTTCGAGACCAGCTTGGCCAACATGGCAAAACCCTGTCTCTACTAAAAATACAAAAATTAGCTGGGCGTGGTGGCACACACTTGTAATTCCAGC
This sequence comes from Chlorocebus sabaeus, assembly GCF_047675955.1. NCBI lineage: Eukaryota > Metazoa > Chordata > Mammalia > Primates > Cercopithecidae > Chlorocebus > Chlorocebus sabaeus. The sequence continues at coordinate 44,030,633 of NC_132908.1, read as the reverse complement.
TACTTAGGAGGCTGAGTCAGGAGCATCGCTTGAACCCCAGGAGGCGGAGGTTGCAGTGAGCCAAGATAGCGCCACTGCACTGCTTTGTAGTTTACAAAGCACTTTTATAATACATTAGAAGTTAAGTACTATCATCTGGTAATTTCCTCACTGAATCCATGCAGTAGATGATACTGTTTGGTATAGTTATTCTAATTCTACAAATGAGGAAACATTCCATTATATTTTCGTTTTTGTACCTTTAAGCATCTCCAGATCAAGGTTTGTCTCTCATCTGTGTAAAAGGCATACAGTGTACATTCACTAAATGTTTAGATGAATGAATACACAAACTAAGGCTCAAGGGGCTCAAGGGATTACTAAAGATCAAATAAATCAGTGTTGAAGTACATACCTTTGGCATCCAAATCCCATGTGTTTCCCATAATACCATATTTACAAGTCTCCTGTGTTCCCTACACATTTGTTCAAGCCCCATTAGGTAAGCTGATATCATGTTATTATTCAAAGCCCAAGTGGATGTCTTCCACAGTGATCATTGACATGGCATATTGTAAGACCTCAAGGAAAACTAAAGTTAAACAACTGCACAAATTTATTTACTCCCAAACCTTCAGTTTATTACAGCAGACATCTCTACTAAGTGCCTACTGTGTGCCAGCCACTATGCTGTATTCCCCGGGAATAGAGCATGAAAATGAATAATTACCTAGACTGGAAGTACCTAAGCACCTCTTTTAATGAAACATTTTTCTGTCTACCACATATTTCATCACTTCATCCTATCAGCTATCTATAAACTGAGTTCAGATATAATTTAAAATACACCAAAGGAGTAACAGTCAGTGGATTCCTTTATTCACAATCATAACTCAACTTTTAGGAAAAGAGGACAACTGTCATTTTAAGAAGTTTTCCATGAACAGTGATGATCCTAACTTCCAAAATGTAAGAACTCAGCATTTCAGCATGGAGCCTCACAAATTCCCCATATACTATTCACTTAGGGTAATTTGAGATCTTTCTGGAGCCACATTCTAGAGATCCTAGTACCACCACATACTTTTAAAAGGTATTATAACTACTTGTCTCATGGATTACGGCTTTCGGTGAAGACAGCTTATTTCTTGTCTTTATGCTGAGCACTAAGTAGGACTGTTTTAAAACCAGGAACATTTACATAGTGACACTAAAGTAACACAGGTCTTGCATTTGTAATTTTGTCACAGAATTCACTCACATTGGAAACTAGATATTCCCAAAGTCCAAGTAAAATGATGTGCCTTAGTTGTACAGGCCAGGAGAAGATTTTACCATCAGGCAGGGACCAGCTGCTATGTTCTTTTTTCTATGTGGGTAACCATCCATTTAATTAAAGTCAGTGAATTTTAAAACAGAAAAATAAGAGGATAAGCTGTATGATTTAACAAGTGTCTTAAATGTCAAGTGACTATAGCCTAAAACATCTCCAAATTTTAAAATTAAATGTTAATATTTTTATTCTCAGTCATAATATCCTTTGGCTTATTTTTACATTCAAAATCTATTTTGTCCTTTTTTGTTTTCACTTCTGAATTCTGGGGGTCAAATTATAATATGATATTGTACAATTAAGTTTATCCTGTTAACAATAAATAACCTCAGCAATTACTGTACTCTATATTATAGGAATTAGTTATCCAAATAGCTAAATACTTCAGCAATTAATTTAAATGTTAAAAATCATCACTGCTATAATACATTTCATCACTTGCTTTCTTCGGCCAATATTCTAGCCTAGTTGATAATTTTTATTTAAAAGGTGGTCCCTAGGATATTACTAGAAATTAGTATAACAACTATGATCTTCTGTTATCCAGAATATTCAGGGCATTGGGTTATCAGAGCAAAACAAATATTTAAATAAAAAGTCATTAAAATCACCTTATGTTAATTGATATATATAGAATTACAATATGTATATGCAGCATCTAACATACATATTCTTTTCTAAAAGTTTACATGTCAGTTGTTTGATATATGGAACACTTTTTTGAAACATATCAAGGAAATAATCGCATTATCAGAGTAGACCATAAACTCCAATTTAATTGCTAGACTTTTTTCTGGCTAGATCATCTGATTTGATATACATTTGTAATGAGCCTCATCACATTAAATAACACAAATTATTACCCCAAGGTGGCATTTAGAAACAAGGGAGTATGATAATTGTAGCTGAGAAGATTTTAATAGATACATCAGCCTGGTGATGTGACTCACACCTGTAATCCCAGCTACTCAGGAGGCTGAAGTGGGGGGATCACTTGTAGCTCAGAGCTCAAAACCAGCCTGGGCAAAATAGTGAGACTTCTTCCCTTAAAACATTTAAAAAACAAAAATAAATTAGCCAGATATGATGTCATGTACCTATACTCCCAGCTACTCTGGAGGATAAGGCAAGAGGATCACTTGAGCCCAGGAGTTCAAGGCTACAGTAAGCTATGATCACACCACTGCACTCCAGCCTGGGTGACAGACCTAGACCCCTATCTCTGTTTAAAAAAAAAAAGAAGATGAAGAGACGAAGATGTATGAGAAACCCTATTAGCAATGCAGTTAGACTAGCAGCAAAGGAAAGCAAGTGATAGTGTATGTCTCAGCCTCCCAAGTAGCTGGGATTACAGGCATGTGCCACCATGCCCAGCTAATTTTGTGTTTTTAGTAGAAGCGGCATTTCACCATGTTGGTCAGACTGGTCTTGAACTCCTGACCTCAAGTGATCCACCCGCCTCAGTCTCCCAAAGTGCTGGGATTATAGGCATGAGCCACCACGCCCGGTGAAAACTGTTATTTTTTAAAAATTATATAAATAACATGTACTTGAAGTATATTGGAAAATCAGACTATAATGCAAGCCTGGACAAAAGAACACAGGCATTTGAATCTGGTGGTTGGAGTGTCTGATATCACAAATGCCTTTAATGTATTATAAAATATTAAAAACGTATCACAGATACTTTACCTTTGGGTAGACAGTCATGATGTGCTAATATTTATGTGGTATAAATTGATGTAGTATTTTTTGTTGTGTAATACCTTATTTCAACTGGAATATGTTACAAGTGTTAGGTCTGACACATTTGGGGGATTAAAATTTCTTTCAATTATTCATTAATTTAACAAAAATATATTGAGTGGCTAATACATGCCAGACCTGTTCTCGGCTCTTAGAATATAAAAGTGAATAAAACAGACTCAAATTTCAGCCCTCATAGAGATTGCATTCTAGTGGGGGAAGACAGACAATCGGCATAGTAAGTAAGTTATTTAATACTTTCTAGTGTTAGCCAGTGTTAAGTACTGTGGGTGGGAGGAAGAGGGAATAAAGCAGAGTAAAAGGGATTGGGATTGCTGGGCCAGAGGGTCGTCGATTGTATGTAGGATTATCAGAGCAAGCCTCTCTGAAAACATGCCATTTGAACAAGGATTTGAAGGAGGTAAGGGAGTGAGACATGTAGTTATCTTTGGAAGGCTATTCTAGGCAAAGAAGAAAGCCAGTGCAAAGGCCCTATGATATAAGCACTCCTAGAATTTCCAAGGAACAGTGAAGAGGCCAGTAAGTTACAGCAGAATGAAAGAGGGAGGTTACAGAGTAGAAAATGAAGCCACAGTTAAATGGGAGGTGGAGAGTGTACACTAAGTAGGACATAGGAAAAGATTGTATTCTGAGTGAAACTGCGGACTACAGGAGGAACAACAGTTAAAGCAAGGAAACTAACTAGAAGCTATTAACATACTTCAGTTTAGGAACATAACTATTTGGGGTAAAAAATAAGAATAATTCAGGCAAAAGTTGGTGGTGGCTTGGACCAAGGTGATAGCAGTAGAAATAGAAATGAGTGTCTAGAGTGTGTACACATTTTAAATTGTAGATATATATTCAATTTCTTGGCAGATTGAATATAGGATACAAGAAAAAGAGAGGCCTATAACTATAACTATAGGGTTGCTGGCATGACCAAGTGGAAAGTTGGAGTGGCCATAACTGAGATGGAGCAGGTAGGGGGAATAAAATCAGGGATTATGGGGTTTTTTTTTGTTGTTATGTTGTTTTGTTTTGTTTTGAAATGGAGTCTCACTCTGTTGGCCAGGCTAGAGTACAGTGGTGCGATTGTGGCTCACTGCAACCTCCGCCTCCCGGGTTCAAGTGATTTTCCTGCCACAGCCTCCCGAGTAGTTGGGACTACAGGCGTGCGCCACCACGCCTGGCTAATTTTTTTGCACCTTTTAGTAGAGACAGGGTTTCACCCTGTTGGCCAGGCTGGTCTCAAACCCCTGACCTCAGGTGATGCACCCGCCTCAGCCTTCCAAAGTGCTGGGATTACAGGTGTGAGCCACCACACCCAGCCCCAGAGATTATGTTTTGAATATATTAATTTGGTAATATGTGTTAGACATGAAAATATTGATGTTTAGCATTTAGTTTGATATGAGAGCCTAGAGTTCAGAGATTGGCAGTCTATACTGGAATTATACATTTGGGAGTGTTGGGGACTAACTTAAGTCAAGTTAGTTACATATAAGTCTTACATTCTTTGATGGCTACAATAACTGTATTATTATATACAATATATACAATATACTATATACACAATAATACAGTTATATACAATAACTGTATTATTATTATAAATAACTACAGTTATTGTAGCCATCAAAGAATGTAGTTACCAAGCATTGGTAACTACAATTTTTTTTTTTACCAAGAAAAGTAACTACTTTTCTTACTATCAGTAAACATAAAAGAAAATCTCTAACCAAATTCTGTGCAAATAAAGACATTAATGAAATAAACATTCATTAGCAAGCAGATACAAAACTATTCATATAATATGTTTTATATGCTCTCTGAGTATTTAGGTAATCTAGCCACTACTTTGCATGAATGGTTAACTTAAGGAAGATAAGACATATATCAGCAAAACTAAAAAATATCTTGAGATAACTAAAAACAAAACACAAAACCAAACCAAACAAACTGGATGAAGCGAAAGCAGTACTCAGAGGGACTTTATGGCTGTAAATGCAATGTTAAAAAAACAAAGATCTCAAATCAGCAACTTAATTTTATACCATAAGGAACTTGAAAAGAAGACCAAACTAAACTCAAAGCCAGCAGGAGGATGGAAATAATAAAGATTTCAGCAGAGATCAATGAAATAGAGAATAATAATCACAGAAATCGAAAGTTGGTTCTTTGAAAAGATCAACAAAATTGACAATCTATTAGCTAAACTGAGTTTTAAACAAAAGGGAAAAGGCAAATAACTAAAATCAGAAATGAACAGTGGGACTTTGCTACTGACCTTATAGAAATTAAAAGGATTGATAACACTATGAACAACTGCATATCAACAAATTAGACAATCTAGGCCAGGCATAGTGGCTCATACCTATAATCCCAACACTTTGAGAGGCCAGGAGTTTGAGATCAACCCAGGCAACACAGTGAGTCCTTGTCTCTACAAAAAAATTTAAAACTTAGCCAGGTGTGGTGGCATGCACCCATAGTCCTAGCTACTCAGGAGGCTTTAGCCCAGGAGTTCAAGGCTGCAGTGAGCCATGATTGTGCCACTGCACCCCAGCCTGTGTGGCAGAGCAATACCCTGTCTCAAAAAAAAAAAAAAAAAAAAAAAAAAAAGATAATCTAGATGAATCAAAGATGTGCCTGTAGTCCCAGCACTTTGGGAGGCTGAGGCAGGCAGATCACCTGAGGTCAGAAGTTTGAAATCAGCCTGGCAAATATAGTGAAACCCCGTCACTACTAAAAATACAAAAATCAGCTGAGTGTGGTGATGCATGCCTGTAATCCCAGCTACTCGGGAGACTGAGACAGTAGAATCACTTGAACACAGGAGGTAGAGGTTGCAGCGAGTCAAGATCACACCATTGTACTCCAGCCTGGACAACAGAGCAAGACTCTGTCTCAAAAAAAAAAAAAAAAGTGTTTCCTAGAAACACAGACAATTCAAAACTGACCCAAGAGGAAATAGACAATGTCAACCGAACTGTAACAAGTAAAGAGATTGAATCAGTAATTGAAAACCTCCTAAAAAAAAAAAAAACTCAAGGACCAGATGGCTGCACTGGTGAAATTCTACCAACAATTTAAAGAAGAATTTCATCACTGTTATTGAAACTCTTACAAAAACTAGAAGAGCAAATACTTCCTAACACATTCTGTGAGGCCAGCATTACTCTCATACCAAACCCAGACAAAGATACCACAAGAAAGCTACAGACCAATATCCTGTATGAATATTGATACAAAAATCTTCAACAAAATACTACCAAGCAAATCCAACAGCATATTAAAAGTGTTTATATATTATGACCAAATGGGATTTGTCCCAGGAATACAAGGATTGTTCAACATAAGATAGTCAATCAATGTAATACATGGCATTAATAGAACTAAGGGAAAAATAATACATGATCATTTCAATAGATACTAAAAATGATTTGACAAAACTCAACATCCTTTTATAATGAAAACACTCAGCAAACTAGGAATAGAAGGGAACTTCCTTAACATCATAAAGGGCAGTTATAAGAAAAATCACACCTAATATCATCTTATATAGTGAAAAGCTGAAAGCATTTCTTCTAAGATCAGGAAGAAGATGAGGATGCCCACTTTCACTCCTCCTCTTCACCTTTTTACTGGAATTCCTACACTTAGCAATTCGGCCAGAAAAAGAAATAAAAACTTCTAAATTGGAAAGAAAGATGCAAATGATTTCTATTTGCAGATGACATGATTCTGTATACAGAAAAATCTCATATAACTCACTAAAAAAAATACTACTGCAGCTAATAAACAAATTCAGCAAAGTTATAGGGAACAAGATCGACACCCAAAAATCAGTTGTTTCCATACACCAGCAAAGAAATTTTTAAAAAAGAAAAAAAAATAGTTCAATTTGCAACATTTAGAAGAGTAAAACACCTAGGAATATATTTAAGCAAGAAATGGAAAGATTTATCCACTGAAAACTAAAAACATTGCTGAGAGAAATTAAAGAAAATCTAATAAATGGAAAGGCATCCCATATTCATGGATTGGAAAACTTTAAGATAGCAATATTCCCCAAAACAATCTACAAATTCAAGTGGTCTGTTTGCAGAAATAAAAAGCCAACCTTCAAATTGATAATGGATCTGTAAAGGGCCTCAAAAAGCCAAAACAATACTGGAAAACCAAAACAAAGCTGAGAGGACTTATACTTTCCAAATTCAAAACTTACTACGAAGCTACAGTAATCAACAAGCATAGTGCTGGCATAAAGATAGACATATAAGCCAATGGAATAGAACTGAGAGACCATAAATAAATCCAAACATCTATGGCAAATTAATTTTTGACAGGAGTACCAAGACCATTCAGTGGAGAAAGAAGAGTGCCTTATTTGTATAATAACATGCAAAAAAAAAAAAAAAAATGAAGCGGGACTCCATATAAAATAATTAACTCATATATAATAATTAATTCATGGATCATAACTCATATGTAATAATTAACTCATGCATGGATCAAGGACCTCAATATAAGTGATACAAAATTCTTAGAAGCAAACATAGAAATAGATCTGCATTTCCTCAGATTTGACAATGGATTGTTAGATTTGACACCAAAAGCACTAGTAACAAAATTTAAAAATAGATTAGATTCTGCAAAAATGTAAAGCTTTTTTGCATTAAAAAACATTTTTGGCCAGGTGCAGTGGCTTATGCCTGTAATCCCAGAACTTTGGGAGGCCACAGCATAAGGATCGCTTGAGCCCAGGAATTTGAGACCAGCATGGGCAATGTAGTGAGAGCTTGCCTCTTAAAAAAAAAAAGTTTTAATTAGCCAGAGGCAATGGCACAGGCCTGTGCTCCCAGCCTACTCAGGAAGCTGAGTTGGGATCACTGGAACCCAGGAGATCAAGGCTCCAGTGAGCTAGGATTGTGCTGCTGCACTCCAGCCTGGGTGACAGAGCAAGAGCCTGTCTCAAAAGAAAAGAAATTTTTTTTTTCTTTTCAACAAACTGAAAAGGGAGAAAATATTTGCAAATCTTATCTCTGATAAGGTTCTAGTATCCAGACTATAAAAAGAATTTACAATTCAGCAACAAAAACACAAACAGTCCAGTTATAAAATGAACAAAGGACTAGACATTTCTCCAAAGAATCCCAAAGTGAAAGATGTCCTACATAATTGGTCATGAAGGAAATGCAAATCAAAACTAGACTTCAAAACCACTAAGATGGTTTTAATTAAAAAGACTGAAAATGACATGTCAGCAAGGCTGTGAAAAATAGGAACCCTCATACATTCCTGGTGGGAATGTAAAATGGTGCAGCTGCTGTGAAAAACAATGTGACAATTACTCAAAAAATTAAACCTAGAATCACCATATGATCCAGGATTTCTACTTCTTAATATATACTCAAAAGAATTGAAAGCAGGGTCTGAAAGAGGTATTTGTACATCCATGTTCATAGCAGCACTACTAATAATAGCCAAAAGGTAGAAACGACCCAAACATCCATCAATAGCTGGATGGATAAACAAATCAAAGTACATACATAAAATGGAATACTATTTTTCCATAAAAAACAGATGAAGTAATGATACTTACTATAACTTATATGACCCTTGAAAACATTATGCTAAGTGAAAGAAGCCAGACACAGTTGGTCACATGTATGGTACCTTTTATATGAGGTATCTAGAGTAGACAAATCCATAGAGAATGAAAGCAGATTAGAGGTTACTGGGGGAAGAGAAAAGGGGAAGTAATTACTTAACCGGTACAGGGTGTTGGTATAGGATGATGAAAAAGTTTGCAAACGAGAGAGAACTGATAGTTGCACAACATTGCAAATACACTAAAGGCCATTTGATTTTACACTTTATTAAAATAGTAAATTGTTAAAATAGTTAATTGAATTACAGCTCAATTAGAAAATAAGAATGGATTGAAATGGATGCTTTCATTGAAAGCTAATGGAAATGTAAAGTGATGCACCCTCTCTTTAGGAAACAGGGTTTCTATATTTAACAATAAGTTTTAAACTTACTACTCTTTGATCCAGTGTTCTGTATATAGGAATCAAACAAACTAATCTGGGTGCAAACAAATATTGATTTGCAGAGTTGTTCACTGAAGCTTTTTTTTTTAATAGTGAAGGATTAGGAAAATTCCTTTATTTCCAACAATAAGGAATTAATTTTTAAATAAGATATTATATAGGCAGGAAAATTATATTTTTGTAATGTTTGGGTAGATATCACTTTAGAAAAATAATTTTAGAGGTATACATACTAATACATGTCTTTTCACTGTGTTTCCTTTGACTTTCTCTTAATGGGATTTTGGTGTTTCCATCATTTTTCTCCCTGCTTATTTATTTTTCAAGAATTTTCATGATGACTAAATACTCATAAATAATACTGAGTGAAAATAGTACTAAACTATGCTAAAATGTATTTGTGCATGCACTTGCCTTGGAGAAGAAAAGCATGTGACCAAAAGTATGCTAAAATGTAGTAATGATTATCTCTTCATTTTAAGTTGCTGGATAATTTTACTTTGATTATTCTCCTTAATACTTTTAAGCTTGCTTATTGCATAGGCAATTTTAATAGTATAAAGAGGAAAACAGAAGCCTAGTTTGATGTCATGTAGACAAAAAGAGTCAAACTTTAAGTCTTTTAATATAAGGGGTTGTGGAGACCAAGGTTTTATCATGAAGATGAAGGCTCCAGGTGGCAGGCTTCAGAGAGAGTAGATTGTAAATGCTTCTTACCAGCCTTAAACAGTCTTTTCTGTCAGTCTTAAGGGCTTTGTATTGATGTTAATGCTGGTCAGCGGTGCCTGAATTCCAACAGAAAGGAGAGTATAATGAGGCATATCTGACCCTCACTTCCCATCATGGCCTGAACTAGTTTTTCAGGTTAACTTTTGAATGCCTGAGGGGAGGGTCCAACAGTTAGAATTTTATTTTTGGTTTACTTCTGTTAAGTCAGTCTTTGCTAGTAGTGTCATGAAATCAGCTTGTGCTTAATTTTGGGTTTGTTTGTTTGTTTGTTTTTGAGACAGGGTCTCACTCTGTCTCCCAGGCTGGAGTGCAGTGGCACAATCATGGCTCACTACAGCCTCAACCTCCCCAGGCTCAGGTGATTCTCCCATGTCAGCTCCCACGTAACCGGGACTACAGGCATGCACCACCGTGCCTGACTAATTTTTGTATTTTTTGTAGAGACGGGGTTTCACCACATTGCCCAGGCTGGTCTCAAAGTCCTGAGCTCAAGCAATCCACCTGCCTTGGCCTCCCAAAGTGCTGGGATTACAGGCATAAATGGCCTGTGTTTAATTTTTAATTCTACTCTGTAAGAATAAATTTTATCTTAATAAAGATAGCTAACATGATTATTTACTATGTGAGGTACTCTACTTTTAAACATTATCTTTCAATCAGGTGAACTAATTCTGCAGCCCATGCTGTTCACTATACTGCTTTTCAGTTTCATACACATTATTAATGCCTATCCTTAAATTCATGTTTCTTTTCATTATACCTTACTGTTTCCAACTTAAGAACTATATAATCAGGTAAATATACTTTCCAGTGATTGCATATTTTTAGATAACATTAGTGATGTTTAGCAGAGTCCCCTTGAATATTAAAATATTTATATATTAATTTTGTCATTTAAATGTTAAGTTTAAGCACGTAGAAAAATACCTAGAAAATACATACATTCTATAAAAGTGAATTACAATAGGGAAAGACTGACTATTGGAATGGCAGCGTAAGGACCACACAAACTTGCTCTCCCAGAGCCCCCAAAAAGAACAACAACAAAAATATTGGCCAACCATATAGTATCCACCATATCAGAACTCTGGAAATTAACGAAAGCCACACAATGGACTGAATATTGTCTATTCCAGGGAAAACTACTGATCCTTGATAAGACACTGAATCTATGGCATTTTTAACTTGGAGCTATTCCCATCCTGCCTCCCTTCTCAACTGAGTAGTGCAGTAGCCATGGAAAGCCAGCGGCTTCACAGCCAATGGATATGACTGACCTCCTTGGAGCTGCATGAAAATCTCCATCCCTATTACTATCAACATTTTGAACTAGCAACTCCCTGGAAAATCTTCATTCTCAGCATCTTGGCTATTTCATTTGACTAGGGCATTACCAAAAACAACAGTAATCTGCTGGCAACATCTTAGCTACCTAAGCCTGTGATTAAAGGTGGAGGAAACAAGAACTGGTCAAAATATAAAACGAATTCTTAGAAAACTGGAAAACATAGGCAGCTTTAAAAAGCTACAGCATATTCTTGGGGATCTAGAAGACTGCAAATTCCTAGAAAGGAAAACACCTCATTCAAATACTCAGCTCCCTTCTGCTTCACCATGAAGCCCTGCGTAAGCAGGAAATTAAAACTAAGGTTGTCCTTTAAACCATCTGAACTTTGAAGGCACGCCTTCACACACAAATCACTTTGACAAAGGGTGGAAGATGTACAGGCAAGAGATTTAAGGAAATCTTACAACAAATCACTGGCTGACCACTAAATAATACTGACCTAGATATGCCAAGTAGGAAGCCAGATGTAGAATAAAAACTTTAAAAATTAAAAAGACCTTGGGGACAACCACTGCAGGGAATACAGAATCCACAGAATTCACTAAATGAAAAAAAAAAGTCACTAAACAAACAGTAACAAAAACAACAAATCCTTGGGTGGGGTTAAGCGATACCACAGTTATCAATATTATCTTAAAAGTCCAGTTTTCAACAAAAATTATAAGACATACAAAGAAACAGGAAAGTAGGCTAATACACATTTCTTTAAAAAAAAAAAAAAAAGACAACAGAAAATGTGCCTACAGGGCCAGGTGCTTTACTTAATTGATGTGTGTGTGTGTGTGTGTGTGTGTGTGTGTGTGTGTGTAGTGAGCATCTTTCATGTGTTTATTGACCATTTTCATGGCTAACGACTATTAGTCATTTGGGAAATGCAAGTAAAAACCACAATGAGATACCACTTCACAACCACAAGCATGGCTGTAATACAAAAGACACAATAAAAAGTGTCACTGAGGATGTGGAAAAATTTGAACCATTATCCATTGCTGGTGGGAACATAAAATGGTGCAGGTACTTTGGAAACAGTTAGTTAGTTCCCAATGATGTTAAACACTCTTAGCTACATAATCAAGAGAAAGGAAAACAAGAGTAAATACAAAAATAAACCCTGTATATGAATGTTCACAGCAGTATTATTCTTAGTAACCAAAAATGGAAATGACTGAAATGTCCATCAATTAATGAAATTAATTAATGAAACAAAATGTATATATAACAAAGTGGAGTATTTATTATTTGGCAAGTAACAGTAATAAAGTATGGAAACATGCTACCATATAGATGAACCTTGAAAACATGCTAAGCGAAAGAAGCCAGTCACAAAAGACCACATTGTATGATTGCAATTTATATGAAATCTTCAGAATAGACAAATCTATAGAGTCAGAAAGCAGATTAGTGATTACATACAGTTGGAAGTGTGTGGACTGGAAACAGACATGACTACTAATGTGTATGGAGTTACTTCTCAAGTGATAAAAATGTTCTAAGATTAGATTGTGGTGATGGCTGAACAATTCTTTGAATATATTCAAAACCACTTAACTGTACACTTTAAATGGGTGATGTGTATGGTATGTGAATTATATCTCAGTAAATCTGTTTTCTTTAAAAAGTGAATCATTGGCTGAGCATGGTGGCTCACGCCTGTAATCCCAGCATTTTGAGAGGCCAAGGAAGGGGAATCACTTGAGCCCAGGAGTTGGAGGCCGGGCAACATAGTAAGAGCCCATCTCCACAAATATTTAAAAATTAGCCAAGCCTGGTAGCACATGCCTGTGGTCTCAGCTACTTGGGAGGCTGGGAAGGAGGATAGCTCGGGCCTGAGAGGTCAAGGCTCAGTGCAGTGCAACTGCACTGCAGCCTGGGTGACAGAGTGAGACCATGTCTCAGAACAAGAAAAAAGTGAATCATTAATATTAATGTCCTATGTTTCACTTCACATTTTGAAACATGATACGTTCCAGTACCTAAATTTTTAACATTTTATCATTTTAATATTTGATGGGAGCAATGTTTCCAGAGATGTTTTTAATGTTTTTTTTTAATTGAATAATTCTAGCTGGTCAACTCAGCCAATCTGCACATTTAGCTCTCCAACTACCATACAACGTGCTTGGTTTAGGTCGGAGCGCAAATTTTCTTGACCATCTGTATGTTGGTATTCCCCGTCCATCTGGAGAAAAAGTGAGTGAAAATTCATTTTGTTTACAATTAATCTATGTTTTAATATTCACTATTTAAGTATTTAAATTAAATAATGTGAACGTAATTGAATTTTAATTCAAATAAATCAAATATTTTTATTCCCTTTAAAGAATAAAGAAAAATGTATTGGTAGTGACCTCAGTTTATCTTACATAGAGCACATCATGATTTTAAGATACCGTGTAGTTTTTCCCTCTCCTCGCCCATAAACCTCACCTATCCATCTATCCTGCTTTTTCATCCTAACATTTTCCACCACCTAACATGCACATAAATATTTTACTAACATAAATACTATTATACATATGTGTATTCTTTATATAATATGTGTAATCATATTATTTTACTTGCTTTGTTGTCAGTTTCCCCTTAACTTGAATTTTAGCTCCAAGCAGCATTTGTACATAGCCCTTTGAACAGTGCCTGCTACATAAGTGTCTGATAAATATTTGTTGAATGAATGAATTCATAAAACACAAATATAATCTTTCCTTGAAAAGATGAGAAAATTTTCCAACAGATGGCACAAAAGCCTTATTTTTGGCTTAATACTGGTAAACATAGCTTCATCCATACCTAGAATTTGAATTTCTCAAAGAAGCTACATTTTTCCTTATTTATTTAGAATAGTAATTGTGTTTTTTAAATGTGCTAAATGTTAAATGTTCTTAAATTCTTCTTCCAGTCTATACGAAAACAAGAGTGGACTGCAATCATTCCAAATTCCCAGCTAATTGTCATTCCATACCCTCACAATGTCCCTCGAAGGTAATGTCCTTGCTTGAACTGATTTGGTAAAGACACTGCTAACTCTGAATTATAGATACAGTGATGTCTTTTAAACTCTCTCATATTCCTGCTGTGTTCCCATGAGTGCCCATCCTTAATTTGCTTATGGCAAACTTTAAATGACTAAACATACTTACGTAAATGGTTCCAGACATTTTTCATGAAGAACAAATTCAATCCTATGAGAAAAACAGCAGGTTAACTAATTAGGGATTTATACATATCCTGCTTAAATAAACTGCTCTTCCATTTACTAGTTATAAATTCAAAATTTCAGGATACTAAATCTTTGTATAAAGCACTGATCTTTTAAATAAATTACTTGAGAAGTACTATATATCCCACGGTAGTTGGGCACAAATTTTGGAGTTAAATAGATGTAGGCTAAAAACTCAGCTCCATTGCTGGCTGACTGCAAGACTAGGAGCCAGTCCTTGTCCTCTCCAAGACTCAATTTCTGCATCTGAGGGTGAAATACACTTAACACAGTGCCGAGCATATGGTAAACGAACGGTAGGTATTTTTATCCTTATTAACAGAATACATTCATTTCATAATACAGCATTTAATTCTAAATCCTTAAATAATCTTTGTTCATTTTTATTTAAATTTCTAGATTGATTCTATTCTTTTTAAATTAGGTGATAAAAGTATTCACTAACATTTAAATTTCATAGGGAAAAATATGCTAGACAAATATCAACATGAGAAAATAACCAAAGAGAAATGGTGAATTTATCTATGAATATGTAACCAGTGGGGTCCCCTGCTTGTTACATTCCCTCTGAAGATACCAGCTTCATCATTCTTTATTAAACATCTCGATCGAATGTATTGAGTGCCGAAACCATCTTATGCCACCTCATGAGCTGACTCTGTGCATCTCTATTCAGTGAAGTCACACTGAAATCAGTTATGGTGGGAGAATCTACTCCATGAAAATTGGCAAGTACCATAAACAGGGCTTCCCCAACCCCTCTCTACCTCAGAGCCAGTTTACCAGCATACCAGCAGATGCACTTTATGGTAGATTAATGGGCTTTAGAACCAAACTACTTAAGAAAATAAACTTTATCGCAGCCTTATGCTTGGAATAAGATGACATCATTGAAACAGTTATAGTCCTGGTTCAGATTTTTTTAATGAGCCTATATTGTATGTGTTAGTTTTCTATAGATGAAATTTACAGTAAAACTAGAAAATCTGGACCATGAGTAGGAAACTATATAAAGTAGGGTACTTCTATACAACTCAGTAGCATGACTTTTTTTCACTGCCACGGACATAGAACAGTCTCTTAAGATGGAGTGGTAAGCAAAACAACAAACAAAAGAAGCAACAGCAAAATGTAGAAGAGTATGTGTAATGAGCAGCCATTGTGATTAAAAAAGAAGCTATCTACACATACATGTTCATACATGTATAAAATATCTCCGAAAGGATATGCAGGAAACTGGTAAGAGTGACTGCCTCTGAGTAGAAAACTGAGGATTGACTTTTGTCTTTTTTTTTTTACCAAAACACTTATATTCCTGATTTGTTAAAAATCTATTTTAAAAGTATAACTAGCAAAAACATCTCATAAAAGAACTGTTTTCTTAAGTATGAGTACAACACTAAGAGTAGCTTTCAACTAATTAACAGTATTTGGTTTTTTAAGGTTTACTTACTCTTCTGAATTTCTAGAAAATTATATCATAGCTTTTTTCCATAATCTCAACATTTTTCATGTTTCTCTTACTCTTTCCAAAGAAATGTTCTTTTCAAATTTATGTTCGTAATAAAAACCAAATTGATTTTAGTTTTTGAGGTATATTTTGAGGTTTATTGACTAGAGGCTAACTTATGGATCAATAAATTTTAATTATCCCAGAATAAGTCAATAGCTACTTGCTATTTACCAGAACAGTCTTACCTTTATTAAACTTTTAAAATAAAAATATAGCCATTACCTATTTCTAGGGAGAACAAAAAGTTATGTGTATATAACAACCTGCAGAGTTGGTGATACAGTCTTTAGTTTTAGGCTTTCAGGGTGTGCAAATACTATTACACAGACTGTTTTAGAAGGAAAGAGCTAGTTCTGTTTACTGAAGACCTCTAGTCTATATATTGCCATTAACAGTGAGGGACTAAAGATGATTTTGTAAGTGATCTGAACCTAAAAGTCATTGTAGTAATCGCTCCAACATGATACAAAAATTATAGAAGTTCTGCACAAGCCATCAACATTCAAAATATTTATGTTTTAGTTGGTCATATTACATATGTGACACAGGTCAAAAATGAGATGATACAGAAGGCTTCTAGGATCATGTGACTCCCTTGCTTTACAGTTCAGGATTTCAAATTAAGCAGGTAAATCAAGATGTAAAAAAAATGTCCATGATTGTCCAAAGTACCCTTGGATATGTTTACTAAGAATAATTCTCACAGGATCAAACTTGGAAGATGAAAAACATTGAAATATTTCATCAAAAATTCTATTTCAGTTGTCTAGGTGAAATATAAACCACAGCATCATCAATATTCTCAGCACTATCTGATTTATAATTGCTTTTGTTTTATTTATAATGAATGGACAGATGAATGAATGGTTTAATGAATACATTGACTGTTTCATTAATTAATAAGTTGTTTTGCTTTGGGGTCTCAATATAACTTTGTTATTTTTAAGTAAAATTTGTAATTTTAATTTGTTCTGTTTTTATCTACAGTTGGAGTGCCAAACTATATCTTACACCAAGTAACATTGTTCTGCTTACTGCCATAGCTCTCATCGGTGTCTGTGTTTTCATCTTGGCAATAATTGGCATTTTACATTGGCAGGAAAAGGTTTGTTCCTTTAAATGAAACATTAACTTTGGTTAATTGATTCTAGTAATACATACATTGCTCTTTAAAAACACTATGTTTATTTTAAACTTTTTTCATATGACTAGAATTTCATCATTTTTCAAGTTCTGTCCAAAGCATCATTTTATTGATGATTATTTTGTCCCTGGAAGTTACTAATGTCTCCTATCAATTCATACAAATCACAGGAGATGTCTACTTTAAAAGTTTGATGCTGTACAATAGTAATAAAGTGATCATTCAGAAATCAAAAGGCATTTAGAAACAATTTCATAATGACCTGAAAAATAATAATGATTTTAAAAAATGAACTTGTGTTCAGTATCTACTGATAAAGTCATGGACATTCTTTGGCTAGGATTAACAGCTATCTCTTTGAAAAGAATTAGAGTAAAAAGAGGTTAAATTATTTTCTCAGGGTTTAGGTGGAAGGTAACAACTAAAGCAATAAACAGCCAGGCACGGTGGCTTATGCCTGTAATCCCAGCACTTTGGGAGGCCAAGGTGGACAGATTGCTACAGCTCAGGAGTTTGAGACCATCCTGGGCAACATGGTGAAACCCCATCTCTACAAAATATAAAAAAATTAGCCAGGCACCATGATGCAAGCTGTAATCCCAGCTACTCAGGAGGCTGAGGTGGAGAATCACCTGAGCCCAGAAAGTTGAGGCTGCAGTGAGCTGCGATTGCACCACTTCACTCCAGCCTGGGCAAAAGGAGTGAGACCCCGTCTCAAAAAAGAAAAAAGCCATAAACATCTTTTTCATCTATTAAGTATTCTTTGCATTAAACTGATTTCTGTTCTTTAGTATAATACTCTAAATAATAATTGAAAACAAAACTCCCAAATATGTAAAAGATTTTTATGCAATGTTTATGTGAAGAAAAAAGAGGCTATCGCTGTAAATTTATTAGCAGTTTAGATATATGTGAAAAAGCTAGTTTCTATTTGTATATGGGTTCCAATCAGTGCCCTCAAAATAGGGCTTCTTTGTGGCCCCAAAGAAAGGTGTTTTTCTTTTTTTGCACCTACACTCTGGATTGTCATGCCATCATAATCATTTTTTGCTAACTAAAATTACCATCTTTTTTCTTCTAACGTATGAAAAAGAGAACATATTAGTTGTTCCATAAATGTTCTCTTTTTCATACTTTCGTCGCTTTTAAAAAATCACTCCTTTACATATCAAAAACAGTAACATGCAGTTACATATTCAGTTAACCTTAAGACTGCAACTTAAGAGTAAGATCAAGGACAACCATACATACTTTGTCCAGGAGTATCAGAATATCAACTGAAAGATTCCATAGTTCTTGACCTATGAAGCAAAGGAAATTAATTTCATTAATTCCTCAGTAGATCTGATTACAGCATAAACATTGTATGCTTATAACAATAATTATGCAGTAGCCAAAAATTAAAGTTTTAAGTACAAGTATATATTTGACCATGTATATACTGTGTCTCCTGTGGCACTGTGGTATCTCAAAGAGGTAGAACCTCTCTAACCACTTTTTTACTTAAGCAGGCTGGCTCCTTCTACCATTTTCTCACTGCAAGCTTTCCCCAGTGTCTGTCCCTGCCCCTCTTCTTTCAACACTTTACCTGCCAATTTCATCAAAAATCATGGCTTCAGATATCCCCAGCTCTCATCTCTAAAGGTCCTTCCCCATTTCCAACTATCACCATGATAGCTCAACCTAGATGACTTACACCACCTCGAAACCAGCATTCTAAAGCTTCATCTATCTTACTTGCCTACAAGATTTCATCAATTGCCTATGGACTCTGCCTCTGTGAGTTCTACAGCTGACTCCACTTCTACATTCCTACTGCACTCTTTAACCCAGCCCCTTCTTACGTCCTACTTGGTCTCTTTCTTTCCGTTCTCTCCCCTTTCCATTCCATTTAGCACACTCATCATTCAGTTTAGCCTTCATCATGTCACTCCCCTGCTCAAAAAGCTCTGGTGAATATCCATTGCCTTTTATGTATAAAATCCTTGGCCTGGCCTGCGTATGACTTCCATGTGACTCCACAGTCTTACTTTTTACCAGCTCCTTTCACATATCCGTGCTCCTTCCAGCCTTCTCATGATTGCTCATGTTGTAACCCCAGCATGGAATGAATACCACTCTCCCCATTTCCATGCTTTCAAATACTCTCCATGTCTTTTCAAAGCTTTCCCTCTCCTCACCCAGATCTAGAAGTAGTCTCTTAGACTTGGTAACATTTTTCACTTTTTATCTTGAATTACAGTTATACAATATGTTTTGTGTTTGTCTTTTTGGAGAACAAGATACAAAACTGAGGTTTTTTTAATATTAAAATATCAAACACAGTATTGGTATTGGGAGTATTGGAAGCAAAGGGCCAATGAATATCTGCTAAATTAACAATTTAATGAAAAAATAATTAGTACATTAGTACTTTAATATAATTAGTTTAGATTTGGTTTTGTTTGTGTGGGTTTTTTTTTGTTTTTTTTTGAGACAGAGTCTCACTCTGTCACCCAGGCTGGAGTACGGTGGTACAATCTTGGCTCACTGCAACTTCTGCCTCCCAGGTTCAAACGATTCGCCTGCCTTAGCCTCCCAAGAAGCTGGGATTACAGGTGCCCACTACCACACCCAGCTAATTTTTGTATTTTTTTGGTAGAGACAGGGTTTCACCATGTTGGCCAGGCTGATCCCGAATTCCTCACCTCAAGTGATCCGCCCTCCTTGGCCTCCCAAAATGCTGGGATTACAAACATGAGCCACCACCACACCCAGCCATTAGATTTGTTTATTAAACATCAGTGTTAAGAATGAGAGAAAAATGCAATCATTGATTTATCCTTATAGAATCTAATGCTTATTCCTATTTTCAAGTAGATAGTAAGTGATAAGAAGCTAAGTGTTTAAGGACCTTAAGTATTTAATGTGCCCTAAGTATTCAAGTATTTCTTGTTTTTTATTCAATTAGTCATTAATTATAAAACAGCTACTATAAACTACAAAAAATACTAGAATTAGGAAATCATATCTATTATCTACTAATTGCTGGAGACTTTTAAAAATGAATCAGTGTATTTCAGAAATGAATCTTTTTGTAACATTTCTCTACCATTTATAAACGAGTCTAAAATTCTTTTTCAGAAAGCAGATGATAGAGAAAAACGACAAGAAGCCCACCGGTTTCATTTTGATGCTATGTGACTTGCCTTTAATGTTACATAATGGAATGGCTGTTCACTTGATTAGTTGAAACACAAATTCTGGCTTTAAAAATAGGGGAGATTAAATATTATTTATAAATGATGTATCCCATGGTAATTATTGGAAAGTATTCAAATAAATATGGTTTGAATATGTCACAAAGTCCTTTTTTTTTTTTAAAGCACTTTGTATATAAAAAGTTTGGGTTCTTTATTCCGTAGTGCTGTACATTTCTGTTCCTTTGTGGAATGTGTTGCATGTACTCCCGTGTTTGTGTATTTATAATCTTATTAGTGTCATGATGATGGAAAAAGATGTGTGTAAATAAAAATAATTAAATGAGCAGGAATTTTTGTGTCCACTTGACTTGGTCTTGCTTCTTATTCTAATGATGCAAATTATACTTTTGTGAATATATCACAGAGTCATTATGCATTCAGCTTCATCACAGCAGGTCAGGGGTCTCTCACTGATGACATACAATATAGTGATCGGGCTCTGACTTGGTAGCACAGTAAGACAGACTTGCCTTAAACTCCTAATTCCACCACTTACAAAGTCATTGTTTGAACTTGACTCTTATTTAACCTGTGTAGCCTCAGTTTTCTTGTTTATTCAGTGGGGCTAATGATACTTGCTTGAGTTATTGTAAACATTAAATGGGATGATGTATGTGAAGTGCTTAGCTTGGTGCCTAGCACAGAGTAAGTACTCAATATGTGGTAGTTGTCATTATTACTATTTTAGATGATCTTATTAGACTTATACATCTAATTATAGAAATATGTAGATTTGATAGAATTTTATTTTCAGGCATGAAGAAATATTCTTTGGAAAAGCTAAATTTTTGGCGACTGACATATAAAGATTTACTTGCTCATATTAACTAAAAATTATAGTACTCTCCAAGAATTAATGTGTCCTAAAAATTTTCCTCTGAAAACTGATCCTTATCATGTGATAATGAAGAACATTTGATTTCTTGAAAGGAAACTGCTGTAGGCAGCATCTGGGAATGCAAATCTTCAATCACATTTCTATTCTCAAAGGCTTGGAGAAGTCTATAATTTACATTCAGACTTCAATGCAAATTTTATATTGTGAATTTCACATTTCCAAAAAGTTACTTTAAAAAGACTTTAAGACTGAGAAAAAAAGTTTATCAATGCTAATAATTTTCTAATATGCAAATGGACATGTGATGCCTATAAAACACAAAAATTTCTCTGAAAACAATTTTGTTCTTATTTTTTTCTTCAGTTTACTGAGAATGGCATGTGTTTTTACTTTGTATCTAAGCATGTTAACATGTCTTCTTAATAAATATTCCTTATTGAAACAAAGTATTTCAGTGAGTTTTTAAATAATTATTTCAGAGCATGAAGAGACCTTAGAGCTTTCGAAAGCATTTATCTGGACTGGGAGACAGGTAAGGTGACTTGCCCACTGCCTCTCTGTGGGTCAGGGGCAAGATAGGACTCTCCTGACTGTAATACGCAGTTAAATTCACTAGTTATCAACCCACAGCACTCTCCTAGGCACTATGTGACACTTTCCCAAAGACAACTGGGCTCATTATTGATATAGCCTGAGTCTTAAAACTCATGTGGAGTCAGGGTTTACAAGACAAATAAAATGTTAATGACAATTAAAACTACAATCAGTGACATTAATACTGTTTCTGTATTTCCAAATGCAACTTCAATATCATTTATTAAGGGACAGCAGATTAAAAAAAAGTGTCACAACATTGAGAATCACTAACAAGACCTTTATTTTAATTTTGAATATTGCAGTGGAAAGAGAACAAGGCTTTGAAGTCAGACCAATCTAGATTCAGGGCCCAACTCCCCGATTTCATGACTCTGAATCAGTCACTTCTTTGAACTTTGGTTTCTTCATCTGTAAAACAAAGGTAGTGAGTGATACCTACCTTCAAGGACTGCTCTGAGTCTGAAATGGCAGTTTGTACATAGAAGATGCTTGATAAGTGCTGTTTTTCTTCCTTCCCATTTCCCATTACAGTGACAAATGAACATTTTCTGAGATTTCTTTCCCACTGACTATATGTTAGTGTTATCCATCTTTGGGGAGCTAGGAAGAGTAATTAAGAATTAATAATCATTTTGAAGATACTGTAAATACGTTAATACACCATTTATTTGAACTAGCCCTTTACATTTCCCCATCCTTGCAAGTAGCTAGAATACCTCATAAAAAGAAACAAAAACTTAAATCGTGTCCAGCAGACCTCGATGGTATACCTGGGATTGATCTAGGATATTTAAGGGCTTACTCCTCAGGATAAACATGAATTAAAACCAGCCCTTGTGATTACCTGCACCTGACCAGTTATTTTAAAAGGCTAATAGATAGTAGATTAGGGAGTGCTTTTGATCCACAACTGTACAAGGGAAAGGAAGGAAACAAGATTAGGCAGAAAAATCAAATTGTGATGCATTCTCAATGGAATGCCTCATAACAACCCTACATCGAGTTCTGAGATAGGATGACCTCTCCTATCTCCTAACCTGTCCCAAGTTAGAATATGAAGGCTGGGCCTTTACATTCCCACATTCATCAGTTACAGGGCACAGGATGCCCCAAAGGCCTCTAACAAAATGAAAACAGGTACAAATAACCAGTATCAAAAATGAAAAGGGTATAATTACAGATAATCTATTTATTAAAAGTAGGAAGACTTGGAGAATAACTTTATACCAATGTATCTGAAAGTTTATACAAAATGGAACAATTCCTAGGAAAATATCACTAAAACATAAAAAGAAACAAACCCTAAATATTCTGGTGGATGCTGTGGTGTAGTGTCCAGATCCAGCATCAAGAATAAAGGACTTACTATCCTAATTTCTGGGTGTGTCATCACTGTTCGTCTGCCAGCCTCATCTGGAGAGCAGACTCACCCAAGATCAGTCCCCTCTTCTTAACATAAAAATCTTAAGTGTTCATAAACTAAAAAGCCGACAGACCTGTAAGGAGAAACAGACAAACTCACGATTTAAGTGGGAGACATCCACACTTTTCTACGGTAACTGAAGGAAAAAGTAGGCAGGAAATCAGAAAGCTTAGAGCTGACCTGAAAAGCACTCAGTCAATCTAACCTAGTGGATATTTATATAACACACTCACCAACAGCAGCAAAATACTCTCTTTCAGTGCACATGGAACACTTACCAAGACAGACCATATTCTGGGCCATAAAACAAGTCCTACCAAATCTAAAAGAATAGAAATCATACAAAGTAGATTATCAGACTATAATAGAATTGAACTAGGGAGATCCATGGAAAATACCCAGATATTTTAAATAACCATAGGGTCAAACAGGAAGCCTCAAAGGAAATTTTAAAATATTTTGAGCCAAATGAAAAATAAAACATAACAAAATTTGTAGGAGGCAGTGCTGGGGGGTGGTATTTATAACATTAGATGCACATATTAAAGAAGAAACGTGATGAAAGAAACCAAGGAAGACTTCGATAGAAAGTCAGTATGTTCATGGATTAGGAGATGCCAATACTCCCCAAAGTGATCTGTACATTTCACGCCATCCCTATCAAAATCCCAGCAGTATCTTTTTGTGGACATGGACAAGATTTTATGCAACTTATATGAAAGAGAAAATAGACTAGTTTAAAACAATGTTGAAAAAGAAGACAAAGTTGAAGAAATCAAATTATGTGACTTTAAAACTTGTTATAAGGCTAGAGTAATAAAGACAGTGTGGTATTGGCAAAGAGAGACACATAGACCAATGGAATAAAATAGAGTCCAGGAATAAACTCACACAAATACAGACATTTGATGTTTGACAAAGATGTAGAAGTTACTAAGTGGAAGTCAGTCTTTTCAACAAACAGTGTCAGAAAAATTGATCATCGGTATTTGCCATAAATACAAAGGGCAAAGGAGAAAAAAAGAACCTTGATCTAAACCTCACACCTTACACAAAAATTAACTCAAAGTGGGTCATAAATTTAAATATAAAATGTAAAACTTTAAAAGAACACATAGAATATCTTCATAGGCTAGGGTTAAGCAGAGTTCTTAGAAATGACACCAAAGTTATGATTCTTTTTAAAAACTAATGTGACTTCATCTAAATTAAAAATGTTTGCTTTGACAAAGACACTTCTGAGAGAATGGACAAGCTATATGTGCAAAGAAAAAAAAATTTTTTTTGAGATGGAGTCATGCTGTGTCACCCAGGCTGGAGTACAATGGTGTGATCTCGGCTCACTGCAGCCTCCGCCTCCCAGGTTCAAGCAATTCTCCTGCCTCAGCCTCCCAAGTAGCTGGGACTACAGGTGTGTGACACCATGCCTGGCTAATTTTTGTATTTTTAGTAGAGACAGGGTTTCACCATGTTGGTCAGGCTGGTCTCAAACTGCTAACCTCAAGTGGTCCACCTGCTTCAGCCTCCCAAAGTGCTGGGATTATAGCCATAAGGCACCGTGCCCGGCCAAGAAAATATTTTCAAATCACATATCCAACAATAGACTTGTATCTGAATCTATAAAGAACTCTCAAAACTCAACAATACAAAAACTCGGACAAGATGACACCTAAGGCAGCTCCTGCCTCTCCCAAAGCTGAAACCAAAGCAAAAGCTTTGAAGGCCAAGAAGGCAGTGCTGGAAAGCATCCACAGCCACACACAAAAAGGGGTGTCTGCACTTCACCCACCTTCCAGCACCTCAAAACACTACAGCTCTAGAGACAACCCAGATATCCTCAGAAGAGTGCCTCCAGGAGAAACAAGCTTGACCACTCTGCCTGGTTCCCCCTGACCATTGAGTGTGCCATGAAGAAGACAGAAGATAACGACACACTTGAGGTCATTGTGGATGGCAAAGCCAACAAGCAGCAGAGCGAACAGGATGTGGAGCAGATCTGTGACACTGATGTGGCCTGATCAATCAGGCCCAGTGGAGAGAAGGCGTGTGTTTGACTGGCTCCTGTTTATGATGCTTTGGATGTTGCCAACAAAATTGGAATCATCTAAACTGAGTCCAGCTGGCTAATTCTAAATAGACATCTTTTCACCAGTAAAAATAAAAAACAATTTGAGTGGGCAATAATTTGAGGATACTTCAATAAAGAGGATATATGGGTAGCAAATAAGCATATGAAAAGATGTTCAACAGGATAAGCCATTAGGGAAATGAATACTAAACTATGAAGAGATACCACTACATATCTATCATGAATAAAGAATGCTTTCACGGATAAAACAAAGAATGCTGACAATTCAAAGTGCTAATGTGGATGTGGTACACATCTCTGGTAAATTATAAAACTTTTCTGAGAAACACTAAGGAAATTTTCAATAAATGCACATCTGTACCATGTTAATGGACAGGAAGACTCAAAATGGTAAAGATGTCGAAGCCCTCCCAACTCCACTCATCCCAATGGGGTGTTGTGTTGCTGAGCTTGTTAAGAGGTTTCTAAAATGTATACGGAAATATAAAAGAACAAGAACAGCCAAGATAATCTTGAAAAAGAACAAGGACCTGCTCTACCAGGTAACAAAATAATAAAGTTAGGGTGATGAGGCCAGGCATGGTGGCTCACACCTGTAATCCCAGCACTTTGAGAGGCCGAGATGGTTGGATCACCTGAGGTCAGGAGTTCGAGATCAGACTGGCCAACATGGTGAAACCCTGTCTTCACTAATAATACAAAAATTAGCCTGGCATCATGGCACACGCCTGTAATCCCAGCTACTCGGGAGTCTTGAGGCAGAACAATTGCTTGAACCTAGGAGGCAGACATTGCAGTGAGCCAAATTATGCCATTGCCCTCCAGCCTGGACAAGAGCAAAACTCTGTCTCTGGGGAAAAAAAAAAAAAAAAAAAAAAAAAAGGGTTAAGGTGATTTACAGAGTGTGGTATTGGTGAAGACACAGACCAATGGAACATATTAGAGAGTGCAGAGAAAGACTCATATACATGGACGTTTGATTCCGGAAGGAGGTAACACCACAGAGCAGAGGAATATGAACAGCCTTTTAACAATAAATAAGCTGAGACAATTCATTAACTAAAAGATAACGGCACTCCCATCGCACAGAAAAATCAAATTCCAGGTGGATTGAAGGTGAAATACGAATGCTTCTAGTAATTAATTTAATAACTTCATGATACTAGAGTGAGGGTGGGTTTCCTATTCATTAAAAAAAAACTATAAAGGAAATTTCTGATATATTGAAGTATATTAAAATTAGTAACTCTATCCACAAGAACTGTAAGAAGTTTGAAAGTGTGACGAGACAAGTCACCAAATGAAAGAAGATATTTTCAACAAAAATGACTGTATTCAAAATCTAGAAATCCTACAAAATTATTTAGAAAGAAAAAGACAGTTCAATAAAAAATTGAGCAAAAGGATTGACAAAAAGCATTAACTGCTGACAATAGCCAAATGTTGGTATGGATATGGCACAACAAAAGTCTGATATACTCTTAGTGGGACAAAGTTTAAAAAAAAAAAAAAGTAAAAGCAGTGGTTGGTTTTATTTAGAGTAGAAGATATGCATACTCTAAATCTACGTGTCACTTCTCCTCTTAAGAAATTCTCACACACATGCACCAGGCTATAGGTATAAAAATATTCATAGCAACTATGTTCAGCATGGCCAAAATCTAGAAAATGCCTAAATATCCATCTACATGGATTTTTATACAATGAAATACTATACAGCCATGACATTTCATGAACTATACTTGCACACACCACATGGATTAATCTCACAAAGTTAAGCCAAAAAGCAAAACACAAAAGCATACACACATCATGATCCACTCATACATATAAAGTTCCAAAACAAGAAAAATTAAACTATATTGTTTAAGGATATACTTATTTTAAAAACTACAAAGAAAAGGTAGGAAAGAACAAAAGTCAGAACAGTGATAAACTCTAGGGAACTGGGAGAAGATTATGACCAAGCAGAGGCACATGGAGGACTTTAGTACATAAGCGATGTTTCATTTCTTGATTTGGGTAGTATCTTCATGGCCCTTCACTTTATTAAATTGTACATACGTATTTGTTTAAGGTGCTTTTCTAAATATGGATTATATTTCACAATTTTTTTAAAAAATCTTATAAAACTTTCCCAAAGATCCCTTTGTAGATCATATATCCAGAAACAGAAGTTTCATTACAAGTCTTAGATTACATATTTTATAGCACAAAATAGTTTCAGATTTGTTAACGGTACAATAATTTAGATATACCTTTCTCCAAAATATAACAATTAAATAACAGTGACATATAGTTGAATAGATGCATTCCAGTCATGTTTGTTTTAAATAGCGTAAGCATATAAGCCAGCACAGATATTCATAGTTCATTAAGCCCTTAAGTTGAATTTATAAGAAATTTTTATTATTTAACAAACATTACCAAATAACTGTATCAAGAATTTACACTTTATGGTTTCATATTGTGCCAATAAAATAGCATTTGTTTCAGCTTTTAGTAAATACGGGTTTTTTTAGAGGGGGGTGTTGTTTTTTGATAAAAGAACACCAGGTTAGAAAGTAAACAGGTTTAAGAAAACACATCTCTTTTCAACATGGGATTCTGGTTTTAAAGAAAAAAAAAAGATACCACATATGTTAGTAACTTTATTCTTAGAAATATACAGTCATATGTCACTTAACAACAGACATACATTCTAAGAAATGCATCATTGTGCAAACTTCATAGAGTGTCCTTACACACATCTAGATGGTGTAGCCTATTACACACCTAGGCTCTACAGTTTAGCGTATTATTCCTATGCTACAAACCTGTACAGCATGTGACTGTACCGAATAGTGTAGGCAATTACAACACAATGGTAAGTATTTGTATATCTAATTATATCTAAACATAGAAAAGGTACAGTAAAAATATGGTATTATAATCTTATGGGACCACAGTTGTGTATGTGGTCCATCATTCACCCAAAGGTCGTTATGCAGCACATGACTAAAATTAGGGCATTTCTTAGTTTTTCACAATCAAATGAAAGCTGGTTTCTGCTGAGGCCTCTCTCCTAATGACCAGAAATTTTCTTAACAATTTGAAATTTTCCTGGTAAAGAAGAAATATTTTAGTATTAGTAGAAAGCAATGTTTCTTAAAAGCATTCTTTGTTTAAAATTATGCTAACCAGAAATTTAGAAGTTTGGGGGACAGTGTTACTGAAAGAACTCTTTGACTCCCTGATAACTCTTCTTCAAAATCAATAACACAGGAATCATTGCGGTTCATGCATTTTATAGGCTGAACTGCATTTCCCACAAATTCACATGTCAAAGCCCTACCCCTCTATATAACTTTTTGGAGACAGGGCCTTTAAGGAAATAATTAAGGTTAAATGAGGTCAGAAGGGTTGGACCCTAATCCAATAGGACTGGTGTCCTTATGAGAAGAGGAAGAGACCAGGGTACGCACAGAAAGAGTAAAAGGCCACTGAAGACACAGTGAGAAGGTGACAGTCTGCAAGCCAGGAGAGAGGCCTCAGCAGAAACCAGCCTTCAGAACTTGAGACAATACATTTCTACACTGTAAGTCACCCAGTCTATAGCTACACTGTAATTCTGCCACGGCAGCCTGAGCAGACTAATAGAACGCACTTTTTAAAAACTACAATCTTCCTCCCCTAAAAAACCTACAGTTGTGTAATAAACACTGAAATCTTCATATACTGAGAACCCACCTGATTGTTTTTCACTAAACATCACCATTGCTGTAGCCATATTTGCACCCTGTAATGTTCAAGATCCATATTATATACAAATAGTTTCTGCACATAAAAGTTTGGTTCTTTTAAAATTCCTCTACTTTCCTTAGTTATAATCTCTGTATTAGCTGGTTCAGCCTGCTACAACAAAATACCATAGACTGGGTAGCTGAAACAACAGACATACTTCCTCAAAGTTCTGGAGGCTGAAGTCCCAGATCAAGGCAGGAGCCAATTCAGTTTCTGATGAGGACGCTCTTCCTGGCTTGCAGATGACTGCCTTCTTGCTGTGTCCTCACGTGGCCTTTCCTGGTGCCTGTGCATGAAGAGACAGCAGGCTCTCTGATGTCTCTTCCCAACAGGACACTATTTCTTTCAGATCAGGGACCCACCCATACGGCCTCATTTAACCTTAATTACTTCCCTCAAGGCCCTCCTCTTCAAATACAGCCTCACTGCGGGTTAGGGCTTCAACATATGAACTAGGAGGGGACACAGACAGTAACAATCTCCAAACGCAACAACCTGCTTTCCTCGGCTGTAATGTAATAAAATGTTAACACTCCCAAACAACAGCAAAACAGAGACACAACAAAAATCTGTTAAGTGTATAAACAATGGCAATGCAATGCTTCCTTTTAAAAAATGGTTCATTGAGCCGGGTGTGGTGGCTCACACCTGTAATCCCAGCACTTTGGGAGGCCCAGGCAGGCAGATCACCTGAGGTTGGGAGTTCGAGACCAGCCTGACCAACATGGTGAATCCCCATTTCTACTAAAAATACAAAGAAAAATATTAGCCGGGTGTAGTGGCAGGCACCTGTAATCCCAGCTACTTGAGAAGCTGAGGCAGGAGAATCGCTTGAACCCGGGAGGCAGAGGTTGCAGTGAGCAGAGATGGAGCCACTGCACTCCAGCCTTGGTGACAGAGTGAGACTCCATCTCAAAAAAAAAAAAAAAAGAAAAAAAAAAGATTCATTCTAGTAACAAGTAAATGCCATGCAATACCATTCAAGTACTACATGAGACTTAGAGAAAACCCAATTCCAGCTATAGGAATGACTGTGAGGAGTTGGAGGGCCTGAATGGATGCCTGGGAGACCGGCAGGACACAAGGAAAGCCGAGTCCTCAGTCACCCGGAAACTGCCAGGTAATCTGGGAACAGACGGGGTGCCACTGGGTGATCTTCCAGGAAAATAATAATTCAAATACAGAACGCCCAAGTGAGAGATATGAAAACTGCTTCCCTTTTGATTTGGCTAACATATGGCCACACAGTAGTCTCAGCTATGATCTGTGCTTTCCTACATTCCTCGAAAAATCGACTGCAGACGATTCCACCAGCACATCTAAAAGGTAGGTGTCTTAAAAGGGAGCCACAAAATGAACATTCCCAGTTGGAATCTACTTCCAAGCCAACATTCTAAAGGAAAAGACTTTTTAGGTTTAATCAAAATAATACAAGTAAGAGCTTCTAAAGTAAATGTAAATGTAGAAGTATTATAGATCTACTTTTGGTATTCTTGTGGTTGCTCTAATCTCTCCCCTTCTATTACAACCTCAACTGCCAAAAGAATCTTCCCAGAACTCCATTACTCCACTATTAAAAGTAATCATTCACCTAACTAGCATTTGAGCACCTATCTCCATAATCAAAGCCCACCATGTCCAACCTCATCTTTAATAGAAAACACAACACTCACCCCACGTTCCAGGCTCACCCTGCTCCCTGCCTGCTGAGCTCTTCTTCTGCCTCCTCTCCTCTCGCCACCCCAAGCATTTCCACGGTTTGTGTGTCACCTCCTTCAGGAAGCCTTCTCTGATGACATCACACACAGATTTTTTTCCTTCAGTCAACAACTTCACATTAAGAACCTACTATGTTCTTAATTTAAGAGGCCCTTATTTGAGAGCCCCTTCCTCTCAAATTTTTTCGGTTCACTGTTGTCTGTGACTTATACTTAATATGGTCTTCTTACTGTCCTATTCTACTAATATGCTACCTTATTATTATTATTATTATTATTATTATTATTTGAGATGGAGTCTCACTGTTGCCCAGGCTGGAGTGCAGTGGTGTGATCTCAACTCACTGCAACCTCCGCCTCCTGGGTTCAAGTGATTCTCCTGCCTCAGCCTCTCTAGCAGCTGGGACTACAGGCACATGCCACCACACCCAGCTAATTTTTGTATTTTTAGTAAAGACGGGGTTTCGCCATGTTGGCCAGTCTGGTCTCGAACTCCTGACCTCAAGTGACCCACCTGCCTCGGTCTCCCAAAGTGCTGGGATTACACGCGTGAGCCACGTTTTTATATCCATGGGAAAAAGTTCTTAAATGTTTAATTTCCTAATTGATTCTTGCACGCGATCTTAACTGTAGTAGGTGGTTACCTTTAGGAACCCAAACGTACCCATCTTTTATACCCCCATCCATAGCACACGGCAAAGGGAGAAACACCTGGGTATTAATTGGTGTTAAATATGTTTTTCCTTTGTAAATCTCGTGATTTATGCTTTTGTGTCTTTCTTGGAGGAATACAAAGTAAGAGAATAGAGCTTAATACTTGAAAAATGTTTCAGCTGCCTGACATTGTCTTTCGCTACAATTGGTTAAACAAACGTTTATAGAGTTCCTACTACACACAGAGACAGGCATAAACAGTCTATTATGATAAGGCCTTGATCACGGTTGTATCTCCAGCACCGGCCATCATTGTCTATTGCACATAATTAACACCCAATACATATGTGTAGAGTGAAAAAAATGAATGCAGCCTCCCTGACTGCAAGCAGCTGACATCTTAATGGTATGGGGGTGAAGGAGATATAAAGGATGAACAAATAAATAAGGAATGTCATATCAGTGTAATAATCGCTATGGAGAAAATAAAGCAGGATCAAGAATACCACCAAGAGCCAGGCAGTTCTTGGCAGACCTGGAGACTCCCATCAGCGGGCGAAGCTGCCCAGCGTAGTGGCTAGCTGCTAAGAGGGCAGCTCGTGGGGAGGGTGCACAGCCCCGCCGCTCATTCGCTGTGTGGCTCTGGACGAATGGTTTCACCTCTCTGGCCTCGACTTTCCCATTCCCTAAAACCTACTTCATGAGGGGGAGTCTCAGGAGTTGGTGCTAAAGTGTCCGTCAACCTGGCGGGCGCCGGGGAAACGCCGGCAGCGCCGCGGGTCGGGAACTCACCGGCGCAAAGAGCACGGAAAGCCTCGGGCTCCCTCTGCCGAGGTCCGCGCCTCCCTGCCCGGGGTCGAGCAAAGTTTTGACCTTCAATGGAGGTCTAGGGGACCAAGGGCCGGCGCCCCTCTGTCTGCGAGGGCTGGCGGATACCGCGCAGGCCGGCAAGGGCGCGGGGCCGCGGTGGGCGGCGCTTCCCGGGCGCCTCCGTCAGGCCAGAGGCCTCGAGGGCTTGGCCAGTTGCCCCGGGCGCCCTGCGCGGGCGGCTGGGCACAGGCCGGGCACTGCCCCGGCGCCCAGCCTCTCGGAGGAGGCCGCTGCGCAGGCAGAGCGAGAGGCGCCCCCGCGGCCCGCCGGCCCCCAGCCCTAACGGCAGCCCGCGGGGAGCAACGCCGTCCCAGGGCGCGAGGCCGCGGCGGGCGCGCGAGGCGCGGGGCGGGGCAGGTCGGGCACATGCGCACAGGCAGCGCGGCCGGCACGCGGCGCTCGCGCTCCCTGCTTAAATGAGCCTGGGCGCCCCGCGCCCGCCACTTCAGTGGATCCCGCACCGGGGCCGCGGGCGGAGCTGCCAGCCAGTCCCGCGCCGCGCGCCCGCACTCCTCGGCCCTCGGGCGGTCGATGGGACGGGGCGCCGCGGAGCAGGAGGCGGCGC
The DNA here is from genome assembly GCF_047675955.1 of Chlorocebus sabaeus. Taxonomy (NCBI): domain Eukaryota; kingdom Metazoa; phylum Chordata; class Mammalia; order Primates; family Cercopithecidae; genus Chlorocebus; species Chlorocebus sabaeus. The sequence continues at coordinate 43,997,783 of NC_132908.1, read as the reverse complement.
CCGTCGGGGGGCTCGGGCCGCGCGGGAGCCCACCGGGGGGCTCGGGCATGGCGGGCCGCAGGACCTGAGCCCTGCCCCGCGGGGAGGCAGCTGCTGGCCGGCGATGGGGACAGAGCGGGGCCACCGCCGCCGCGCCGGGCCGTGAGCGCTGCGCCGCCGCCGCCGCCACCTCAGCCCCTCGCGAAGCGCCGGGCAGCTCGGGAACATGGCCCTGGAGCGGCTCTGCTCGGTCCTCAAAGGTAAGGACCGGCGCTGGGGCCGCGGACGGCGCCCCCTGCGGGCCGAGGCTAGCGCGCCGCCCTGCCCGCGCCTCTGCGTCCCTTATACGCGCCTGGGACCCGACGCGCCTCTTTGTCTGGCGGGGCTCGCGGCTACTCTGAGCGGACCGCGGGGCGCGCGCCCTGCCCGGCTCCACCGGCTCTCCGGTCGCGCCTCCTCCGACCCTTGCGAGTCTGGCCGACGTTCGCGGGCGCGAGTGGGAAGGGGGATCGGGTCGGGAAGGCGGCCAGGAGGCCCATGGGCCCAGGGGGGCCCTCCGAGCGGCGCCCTGGCGCTGCTTCGGTAGAATTCCGCGCATCCGTTTGCAAAGTTGTGAGATTCCTGTCGTGGAGCGAAGGCCGCTCTTTCTCCAGATGTGATGGCAAGAAGTAATTCCACGCGAACAATAAAAGCTGCGGCCGTGACGTCGTGCAGCCGTTTTCGAAGAGCTCCGCGGCGCCTGCACCTCGCGGCGGGGAACGGGGCCTGCCGGGCCGGCCGGGTCCCACCTGCTGCGGCCGCGGAGGCTGCGGCACCACTGCGGGCTCCGGGGGCGGCGCGCGGGCGCCGCGGACCCGGCTCGGCCAGGCCCCCGGGGAGCGCTGCTGCTCGGGCTGAGCCCGGGCGCTTCCCGGGACACGGCGCTCCCCGGAACCGCGCTCCTCGCGCTCCCCAGAGGTCTCAGAATTCCCCGCCGCTAGTGTTCGGTTCTTATTAATTTGTTGTACCGGGAATTAAAACAGTTGGCTTGCCAAGAGCACAGAGCTCTAAAACACACTCCACCCGCTTTGCATTTTCCAGGAGGCGGTAATTTAGATGAAAATTTATATACATAGATAATTAGGGATGGGATACAAAGTTGCTCCTGAAACTCGGACTGAATAAATCGTCTTTTCAATTTTCAGAGGAAAAACAGCACCACCACTCAGTAAAGGACTTCCCTTTTCCCCCCTGCTGATTTAAATTGAAAGTTGACATGTTTGTAATGTTCTTTTTTGACATGTTCTTTTTTAAAACTATGGAGAGTACAGCTGAGGCGTTATTGACGGTGGCATGTGTAACTCAGCACTGTATCTTAATATCTGTAGAGTGACAGATCATGGTGTTTTTCCTGCTCCCTAACAACACTTTTTTCAAATTTGTTTTATTAGAAAGTTCAGTATAATTTTGCTTTTGATTTTAATCGGACATATTGTCTACTCTCCAGTTATTCCTGAATTCGTAATTGAGATTCAGTAATTTAATTCCTGAAAAAGGAATGTTTTGTTTTACTCTTTCGTGATAAATCGTATGCACGCTAGGATTTCTGATCGTGCTGCTTATCTGAATTTTCTGCCGTTGTCGGATGGCGCCCTCACTACGGTAAGGTTGTCAGCATGTTACTGACCGTGCATCCGAGAGCAGCCCCCGGATGAAGTCGCGTAGATCTGTCACACCACTTTACCTGCAGAACTTGCTAAAATCGAGCTGGATAGGGTAGAGGCTGGTAGAGCCTCCTCCAATGGTGAGATTTGCACCGTTTCTGCCTTCGCCTTTGCCGTGGGTGCACACTGCCCTCTGTGGCCGTCGTGGTGAAGCGTTGAGTGTTGCACCTTTCAGGAAAGGATTCTGATGATGGCAGAGCTACGGTGAAAACAATATAGTGTCTGGCTTTTCTTTTTTCAGTGTTAGTCAGCCTACACTATTTTTACATGCTGGAGTATTTTTAAAGCTCAAGCTGAATTATTGTTGTTGTTGTTGCTGCTGCTGGTGGCGGCTTTCTAGAGAGAAAGCAAGCTATTTTTAAAGTCTTCTGTGGTATTAACTTATAAATGCCAAGAACTCGTCTGGAAAGATTCAAGAAATTGTTAACAGTAGTTGATTCTAATACAGAAATCTAGGGGATTGAAAGGCAAGAATGAAGGGAAGACTGGTTTCACTGCACACCCATTAGTATCACTTGATTTTTTTTTTTAACCAAACACATGTATAACCTATTTAAAAATCAATATTTTGATTTTTAAAAATTGCCTTTTAAAAAGATACTGGGGCTTTCCCATTACTAACTACTCATTGTGTGCCCCAAGGCATGAAGAAGTTTTCCTTTTATCCTATAAAGTGAATTGCTTCAACATCAAAGAGGTGCTTATCTGAAGCAGCTATTTAACATTTACATAATTGTAGATATTACCCACGGACGCCTTGTTTGGAATATTATGGTCAGTTTCTACTAAAATAAATCAGCCATAATGAGTGTGTGAGATTTTAAGTAGAAAATAATTTTAGTTCTTTAAGATGCCACTGATTATTCTTGTTTTACTTTCAGCCGTTAAGACAAAAGAATAACCTTACTAGGCTTTTAAACGTTTCCTATGTTGTGGAAACTAAATAATTCACTTTTAACTGTTTGTGATCACTCTAGGCCTCACAGAATTTGAGTTAACCTGTCAAGGTTAACTAAGCATTATAGTCCCATGAAAATATTACATGAGGATTATAAATCCATTTTTGTTCTTATTCTGCACACTTGCTTCAAGAGAATCTATTCAACTCAGCGATCTTTAAAGCTGTAGAAACTGGTTAAATTTGTGTTGTAACAGAGCAAAAATATTCCTTGGCACTGTATTTAAAAATCTTGTCTGAGACGGTACAAGTATTAACTCCTGTTTTTCATTCTTACATCTCACCCAAGAACATAAACTAGTTATACAGAAATAAGTGTGGTACTGAAAAACTTGTCCTTTAATACTAAAGCCTTGTTAAAAATCAACTTTTTGACTTTTCCTTCCAGGGTTTGGGAAGAACTGTTTTAACACTGTTAATTGAAAACTCTTATTAAATAATGGTTTTGTTGTAGTAAATCCTCAACTGCAATCTGGTTTATCTTTCATTTTGAAATTACAATCACTGTTTAGGAAAAACCCTGCATGACAAAACAAGTTGAAATCAAAGCCACTTTCAGTCCTTTTTAGAAAAGATAGAAAAATGATAGACTATAAATAAAGTTCATATCTGAAATTTTAAAACGATAGACTACCTCCTTCTCTTGGAGTACCACCCATCCAGCATGATCTCCTATCATTTTTCAACTTACGCTTCTATAGAATAATTATTGATACTTAGAAATACATCTGCTTGAGGCACTGGAGATTCAAATTACTATGATCTTTGAATTGGAAAGGAGCATCTTAAGAGGTCTAATCCAGTGGTTTCCAAACTTCAAAGGAACTCTTGTGAGGAAGCACTAAAAAAAAAAAAAAAAAAGGACAACAGAAAAGAACAGAGTTGCTGTGATTGGTGGGAGGCCTTGCCCTCTCAATCACCTCCAACACCAGGGTGGCACCAAGAACTGACACTTCAACGTGTTTGTTATATTGCTTCCAAAATCACAGGGTATCGTAATCTGAAAGTTCAATCCTTTCTAATGAAAATGACGTTAAGACATGTTGGTTTAAATATGCCTGGAGTAACATTGGAAATTACAGTACTAGAAGATACCAAGTAGTCTTTCAAATATGACCTGATCATGTTAGAAGGTGATGGTAGTCACTGTGCAGTCAGGAGGACTGATGTGTAATTAAAATAGAGCTTACAAAAGTGCCATCTCAGATCAGCTCCACTAAGGAGGAGTTTGTCACATTCTGCAGGAAAGAGAAAGCACTTCTGCTACAGAGTTACTCTTTCTTACTAAAGTGATTGGCATGTGATTAGCATATGTAGGCTGGAGTAATCCCAAAGTTCACCATCCATCTTTGTTCTTAACTAGTAAAGTATGATTGAGTTTGATTAAATTTGGGTACTTTTTCTGTTCTTTGGAACATAGTTTATCAAAAACAAGTGACTGCCATGTCAAATAGTATGTGGACTCTAATTGAACTCTGTTCTGCTGTCATTATAGGAAATGGCAATGAGCAGAGAGACCAGGTAGGTGGTTCTAGCATCTTGTGTTGGATATTAAAAGCCTTATGTTTACCACTGAGTTGCTTAACACAGGAAGACGTAGAAAGAGACACATTTAATTACTAGCAAAGGTAAATTGAGCCACCTTGAAAATAACAGTGGTGGCAGGGTATCTCAGGAGGGTGGGGGGGAATCTCAATTCTTTTCCCATTCCCACATTTTAAAATTTTTTGTGCTTACATTTTAAAAAGCGAGGTCACATGTGTGGCTACTGTTTGTTCATCCAAAATGTGTGCCTGTCAGTTACTGTGCTATGTGTTGCGGATACAAAGAAGATACACTGGAGTCACTCTCAGTCACCCCCATGTGTTCATCGTGTCTGTATTGAGTACTGTTGAGGCCAGACAGTCTTTTAGGCTGTGGAGATGCATCAGTGAATCAGACAGACAAGGCCCTTCTTTCTAGTAAGAAGAAACAGATAACAAACAAGCCTCAAAATACCAGGTAATATAATAGTGAAATAAAGCAAAACGAAGGAGAAAATGTAGCGCTTATTTAGAAATTGGGAAAGCCTCACAAGACCTGAACAACAGGAAGGAATCAGCCAAGGAGATTCTAGGCCGAAGGCACAGCTGGTCCCTGAGGCAAGAATTAGCTTGATGTGTTTTAAGTGATGGGAAGAAGGCTTGTGTTCTGGTAGAGAGTACTCGGAAGGCCAGAGAGACACACAGGCTCCAGGTCACACAGGACCTCCAAAGTCAGAGTAAGGGGCATGGATTTGTTCTAACTATAATGGGACTCTACTGGAAGATTTTAAGCAAGGCTGTGATGTGATCTGATTTGTATTTTGAAAAGATCACTGCCTGCTGTGTATATAGTACACTATAGGGACTGTGGCAGAAACTTCCAGTTGTCTGCAAATATCCGTTTAATTCTGTCAGTAATTCTCTGAATTTAACTGAGTGCATAGTTCCCCAAAATGAAGACTATTTCCCAGTTTCCTGTTGGTTTAGGTGACCATGTGACTAAGTCTAGCCAGTTAGATGTAAGTAAAAAATGATGTGTGCAACTTAGGGGAATTGTTATTTTTGTTGTTTAAACTTTTATTTTGAAATCATTGTAGATTATGGGCAAGTGTTTTTGTTTTGTTTTATTTGAGATGGAGTCTTGCCCTGTCACCCAGGCTGGAGTGCAGTGGCACGATCTCGGCTCACCACAACCTCTGCCTCCCAAGTTGAAGCGATTCTCCTGCCTCAGCCTCCCAAGTAGCTGGGACTACAGGTGCATGCCACCATGCCTGGCTAATATTTGTATTTTTAGTAGAAACAGGGTTTCACCATATTGGTCAGGCTAGTCTTGAACTCCTGACCTCGTGATCCGCCCACCTCAGCCTCACAAAGTGCTGGGATTACAGGCGTGAGCTACCGCGCCTGGCCCTGCGCAAGTGTTTTTAAAGAAAGGGGGAATGCCCTTTATCAAGTCATCATTCTTGCTGACTAAAATGCAGACATGGGAGCTATAGTGAAGATAGAATAGCTAGCACTCCAGCCTCATACTGGACCACAGGGTAACCTTGGAAATGAGCCTCTCACAGCTGGGTAATGAGACAGAAGGAACCCAGGTCCTGGTATTGATAGAGCCTTCATTCTGACGCCTGACTCCCTATGTCCAGCTTCTTCATATGACAGAGCGATGTGTTTCTATCCTGTTTTAAACTGTTAGTTTAGGTATTTATGTTACTCATGCCAAACCTAATGCTAACATAGAAGTGTGCGTAATCAGTATAAGAACAAAAAAAATAAAAAACAGAGATGAGAGCTGTTGAATGATCAGAAGTGAAAAGTCTGAATGCTGTCAAGTGAAATTAATCTGGAAAGGGTTCCTGGAGAAAGCAGGTTTTAGACAGTGTACTTTCATGGAAGCAAAGAGGTCCAAGGTCCCTGGCAAGTGCAGATGTTCAGAAACAAGAAGTATTTGTTAGAACCCTCATAAGAATAGCTAGTAGAGCATTCACCTCAAGTTCAACGTTTCCAAAATCGACTCAACTCCTTTTTGCCCACCCCTGCCCTGCCCAATCCATATTGGTCCAAACATGTCTCCTGCCACTACCAAAGGAGGGAAAAGGCCACCTCTGGCTGTTGCTTTCAGTAATCTGCCACGCTCCTGTTGCAGTGGTTCTCACAGTGTGGTCCTGGCTCCAGCAGCTTCTGTATCACTAGAGAATCTGTCAAAAAAGCAGATTATCAAGCCCTGCCTCAGACCCACTGGATCAGAGTCTCTGAAAGTACTCCCATCTGTGAGTTAATAAACCCAAGGTGATTATGATGCACATTAAATTTTGAGGACCACAATCACAGTGATTCAGTTCCCATACCTGGAAGTAGAAATGCTGATGGGATTTGCACATTTTTGAGCCTTAATATATACTACCAGATTAACCTCCAAAAAGTTGTGTCAATTTACAATCCGATGGCATTATATGAGTATGTCAGCTTCCTATATATAGCCTGACCAACACTAGAATCTGTACATACATATATATATATATATATATGTATGTGTGTTTGTAAGGCTGAAGTTTTTGGGTTTTGGCATGTTTTTAATGATGGTCTAGTCTTTTCTCCCCCAGTTATTATTAGTTTTTATTTATGTGTCTATCGTGAGTAAATGAAGGTGCTCTTCACCCCAAAGTATATACATAATTCACCTTTTTTTTTTTCCAATTTAGTATTTATTTTTTGTTTCTAGCTTGAAGGTGAGATCTATTTTTATTTCAAGGAATTAATATGTTATCCCAGAACCACTTATTAAATCCATCCTTTCACCAAGGATTTCAAATACCGTGTATATCATAATAAATTCTTGGGGCTGGGTGTGGTGACTCACACCTGTAATCTCAGCACTTTGGGAGGCTGAGGCGAGCAGATCACTTGAGGCCAGGAGTTTGAGACCAGCCTGGCCAACACAGTGAATCCCCGTCTCTACTAAAATAGAAAGAATGAGCTGGCTGTGGTGGCGCATGCCTGTAGTCCCAGCTACTCAAGAAACTGAGGCACAAGAATTGCTTGAACCCAGAGGCGGAGATTGAGTGAGCCAAAATCACGCCACTGCACTCCAGCCTAGGTGACAGAGTGAGACTCTGTGTCAATCAATCAATAAATAAAAATTAATTCTTGGATATATATATATATCTATTTATGAGCTTTTAATTTTTTCCCATTTTCTTATCTATAAGGTGCTGGGGAATAAGGACCTCGTCTGTTTGGTTCATTGCCACCAGGAAGTGAATCACTACCTGTTAGACAATAGGTTGCTGCATGTGTTTAACAGATCATCTGTTTCTTCCTATGTCATTGCTACATTTTTAAAATACTGTAGCTTTACAATAACTATATCATATATTGTTTTTATTTATTTTATGTGATTTCTAAATTTTCTTTGGCCAATATAACAAAGTCTTCAAGATGAGCATCAGAAACATTTTGTTAAGTCCAAAAACAGGACCCACTATTAAATGTGTGGCCTATTGGAAAGACTCATTATCTTTGCAGCATTATTTTACTACTCAGAAACATGTTACTGCTCCGTTTCATTCAGTATATTTGTTGTTTATTTATTTTAGTTTTACTTTCTTCCCTCAATAACTGTAATAATATTTCAAGTAATTCTCTTGAGGTTTTTAGGTTTTCAATAACATTGAAATCTATAAATAATAATCTTGTCTTCTTTCCAGTATTTATTGCATTCACTAGAATTGCCACTATTAAGTAATAGTGAAAAGAATAAATGTGACTTTGATTTTTTTTTTTTTTTTTAAACAGTGGAAAGTAGGCCTTAAAACTGGAAGGTCTAGGAACAGGATTCTCTGCTTAGAGCTAAAATGACAGTGATTCAGGGTAAAAAGAGGAGGAATAAAGGGAGTGGCTTTGAGGATTGTTTTACAGCCTGAATAGCACCTATCTTTATCATCTGAGTGACTTCATTTTAGGTCAGATCTGTACACAGGTTATTATAAGAGTAAATTCAACTCTCGAACCAGGAGTAATGTCATAAATGGTGGGCACTATCTTTCTCAAGCATCAAATCACAAGCAGTTCTCTGTACAATCAAATTGCAGATTAAAGAGTTTAGAATTTTTATTTTTGTGTAGATTTCTGCCTTGTAGAATTAGTGCCTTCCTATATACATTATCGTTGAATTCAAAGTCTGAGATATTCCTGTATTTGAGATGTTATTGATCCTTTTGGTAAGAGGGAACAGTGGCACCTAGATTGGGAATAAAGACAGAACAAAGAACCACAGAACTGCTTCATGTGCTAAATAATGGCAGGGTTTAGCATTAATGGAATTTGTTTTAATATCTCAGCCTGGTTATAACTCAAGCAGTATACAAAGACCTTGTTATACAACTCAGGAAACTGTGTTTATAATGATACAGAATTTAGAATGGATTAATAGTCACAACTCTATTACCAAAAACTGTATCAGTAAATCTTTCTATCCCTAATTGCCGTGCAGATTCGCCCTATTCTTTATACGTCGTTTTTATATTTAGTGGCTCAGCTCATTTGGTCGATTGAGTTGTGAATAGCTAGTAATTACTTGAGAAAAAAAGAAAACTGCACAGCCCTCTAAATAAAGTGGAAAAGAATATAATAGGCTATTTGGCCTTGCAACTTTATTTTCAGTATGATTGTTCTATCTTACTTGTGTATTCTGTGCAAATTTCATAAAGCAGTTATTTTATACAGGTACATTTTTATTGGTCATTGTATACCATAATTGTGCTGCCACAGTTCATCCCTTTGCCATAGTTGCCATTGCTGTCTTGCCTTCAGTTTATTGGCCTCTTACATGCCCTGTCTGCTGGCTTTGTGTGGTTATTTGCTTATAGATAGATTTGTAAATGTCAAACTGGTAAATAGTTACACCTGTGATTAAGGAGGAACGGTATACTGAGCACGAAATATTGACCAGTGGCATATGATCTGAATGATATGGGGAGATAGTGTCTTCTAATGAGATAAATTGATACAAATGGTTGAGTTATTTGCTGAATTATCAAATACCTACTATTACCTGACTTTTCTTTTTGGTCATAAATCTTCTGTTTTAAAAAAATGTTTCACAACTCCATTCTTCTAATCAGATCCAGTGTAGAGATGTGAAGAGTTAAAGATCTCAGCATAACGTGAGATCTCCAACACTACCGTCAACCAAAGAAAGGGAAGGGGGAAATTAATGTTATTGAGAAAAGACAGAGGAGACACAGAGATCAGGAAGGATGCCAGAAACCCAGGATGAAGAGGTCAAATAATTAGATTTTAAGATGTGAACTGAATAACAAGAGCTACCTCTTAACCATTTCTACATTGGTGACTTTGGTAGTAGACACCCAGTACATGCTGAGTGAACAGTGGTAACTGTCTACTAGCCACTTGCACTAGCAGACTCCAGTGCCTCCACCTCCCTCACCGCTCTCGTCCTGTAAGTTGCACTTGACTGTACATCTGAACCATGTCATTAGTTTCTCCTCCTTTCCCTTTCCACTGCCACCACTCTGCTTCAAAGATGGTAATGCAAACATGATCACCTTTCCTTCCCAATGGTCTTCTCTCTTCTCATTAAAAGTGTAGACTCCACACAACCATTAGGATTATTGGTCTAAAACACAGAAGTGATAATGCCGTACACCTGTTTAAAAACCTACAAGGGCTTCTCATTATAGTTAGAAGTCCAAACTTTTTAGCATGCCATTCAAAACTTGTTACAATCAGATCTCACCCAACTTTTCTCTAACCTACTATACCGCTGTAGCCTTCCACTTGCCAACCACACCGTATTACTCAGAGTTCCCCAAAACCTGCTGTAGGTTAGAACTCATGCCTCCATGTTTTTATTTTATTTTATATGTTATGTTATGTTATGTTATGTTATGTTATGTTATGTTATGTTATGTTATGTTGTGTTATGTTATGTTATGTTATTGAGGCACGGTCTCACACTTTCACCCAGGCAGCAGTGCAGTGGCACAATCATGGCTTACTGCAGCCTCTAACTTCTGGGCACTAGTGATCCTCCTGCCTCAGCCTGCCAAGTGGCTGGGAGTATAGGCACGTGCCACCATGCCTGGCTGATTTTTTTTTTTTTTTTTTTTTTCATAGAGACAGGGCCTCTGTAACTCCTGGGCTCAAGCAGTCCTCTCGCTTCAGCCTCCCAAGGTGTTGGGATTTGCAGGCATGAGCCACTGCACCCTGCCCTCCATGTTCTTATTTAACCTGTTTCTTTCTCCTTCTCCTGGGCTCAAGTACTATAAGGTCCAACCAGAGTATGCCTTCTTTTTTGGGAGTTTTCCTCATTCTATTTCCCTTAACCCCCAGCAGAATGGACCCTCTGCTTCCGTTATGCCTTCTGCATATCTCCAGTTAAACTGATTCAACAATACATTGATTCCTTGTGGATGCTGGTTTGTCCTAATCTCCATCATTTATTTAGCAGAATGCCTGGCACATAAAAGTACTATACACATTCCCTCATTTAATCTTCACAGCCACCAATGAGGTTGACCTATTTATACGTCATCTGCATTTTACAAATAAGTAAACTGAGCTGGAAAGGCCTCACAGCTGGTAGAAGGCAAAACTTGAACCCTAGCCTAGATTCATGAAACTCCTTAAGTCCACACTCTTAACCATTTTGCTCTGTTTGTCTCTCCACACCTGTGCATCCTTGGTGCCCACTCTTCAGTGGATACTCTGTAAGTGCCTATTCACTGAATGAATAACTCCAGCAGTAGTTCAGCACAGACTGGCAGTGTGGTTTCCATTGAAAGGGAGAGTGTACCACCCATAAAACTGTTTCTTTAAATCTTCAAACCACATACACAAAACAATTCAGTATGTTGTTCATTGGGTCTCAGAAATGTTCAACATGGAAAAAAAGCTTCAGTGTTAAATACGGCTAGCCTTTGTAGCACAGAGCACAGCATAGAACTGCAAGATGATAAGACAGTTTGAATTGATTTCTAGGAGACTGCTGCCCCCTTACTTCTGTCTTGATTATGAATGTTCTCAGAAAGCAGATATAATCTAATTGAACTTTCACTGCCATAGCACATTGCAGAGCCAGCTATACTGCATGTAAACTTTGAGATGGACTACAGTAAATAGAGGAATAGTTAGGATGAGCAAGGTCTGTTGCAAAAACTAAGTGTTTTTTTTTTTTAAAGCTATTAAGTTGAAAAATGCTTTAAATGCCATGTATTATTAAATGCTTGTATAAATGAGTACAAAACCACTTGTCTTTTCTTGGGTTATCTTAAGGGTTAGGTAGCAAATCAGAGCATTACATTTAATGCTTAAAGATCTTGATAGTGAATTTTACTAATAAATAGTGATTTTAGTTCATCTTTTTTTGTCATCTGATTTTCTTTATTGACTTAGTAAAATGTAGTATAGATTCAATTTCATAACTTTTCTTCTCTGTTATTTCTCTAGTGTTGTTAATAACAGTACTGGTAGTGGAAGGGATTGCGGTGGCCCAAAAAACCCAAGGTAAAGTACTTACATTGGTGACTTACTGCATGTTTGAGACAATGGAATGGCTTATTTGAAAGGATTGCAACTTTTGGGTACTATTTCCATAATCCCTTTGGGGTGTTCCAGTGACCTAAGGCTTTCTGTCAACCCATCAGCCTCAATTTTACTGGGTTTAGCTGCAGTTAACTAGAGTAAATTGTCAGCATAAAGTCTTGCCCTGATGAATTTTAAAAATTGACATCACTAGTAGCTCCTAGCATACTGTGTATTATGTCCAAAAATTAAATGAGATTTATATTTTATCACTAAGCAAAAATAAAAGTCCCTTTTTCTAATTTAAACAAATGAAACACTTCAATTAATATCTTACTCAAAGTCCTTTGGTCCTGTTCTTTTGTCTTGATTTATGATTGATGATTAGCTAGTGTGATTGTTTTTTTTTTGAGCCAGATTTTTATGTCTGAATTTAGTACATTTCCAGTGTAACCCTGTTTGTTTTTATTTTCATCTAAGTAATACATACACATGATAAAAATCAAAGCATTCCTAAAAAGTTAATTAGCAAAAATGAGTTCCCCATCTTACCCTACTTAACTTCCTGCTCCATGGAAATAATCACTCTTAGCTGATTCTTTTGGTATTTCCCTTCCTTTCTCTAAATAACATGCTGTATTGCTACTTCTTGGTTATTTCAGTTTTAGAAATTAGATAATGATTTTTCACCGTGGAAGATAAGAATTTAGCTCTTTCACGCACCTACTGTCCACTCCATCCATATATGAGTGTTCTTGTACGTTGCATTTGTACCACCCTTCTCAACACAGTTCTGTCATAATTCCGGTTAACTCAGTATTCAGGATTTACATTAAGTCACTCATTCAGCTGAATTTTGTCTTTAGGAAGTTTTCTTTTTTTTTTTTTTCTGTTTTAATTTTTAAAATTCCCTTTCCTCCATTTTCTCTCTTCTGCCTTTTCAGGAATTCTATTAATTTTACTTGGTTATGGCCCTCTTGGTTTTTGTTTCTAGCTCTTCTGCTTTCCATCTTTTTGCTCCACATTCTCTGAGACTTCCTCAACTTTACCTCTAAACCAGGAGTTAGAACACTTTTTCTGTGGATCCGATCGAAAGTATTTAAGGCACTGTAGGCCCTACAGTCTCTGAAGCAACTCTTCGAATTCCTTGACTCTTCTGTCCTGGAACAAAAGCACACAAATGATGGGCATGGGTATATTGCAGTAAAACTTTATTTACAGCAGGCTCCAGGTCATGTTTGGAACAGGGTCATAGTTTGCTGAACTCTGCTCTAAACATTCTGCTGATTTTTTCATTTCTTCTGTCTTTGGAAGCTTTTTTTGGTTCTGTTTTCTGAATATAATATTCTGTTTGTACACTTTGTTTTTGTCTTGTGGATTTACTTGCTTTTCTTTCTCAGGATATTAAATGATTATTTTGTGGTGGTGGTGGTTTTTAAATATTTTTCTTGCATAGTCTTTATCTTCTCAGAGTTGCTTTTCTTCAGTTTTTTTTTAAATTAATTATTTATTTATATTAGTGATTTTCCTCCAATGTCTGGTGATCCTTGAGGGCTCATATTTTAAGAGGGACACTAAAAACTGATCATTAACTGTCTGCAGGTGTGGGCAAGGATCAGTTACTGGCTCTTCCTGTTGACAGATCTGACATTGGGGAACTTCTGCGTCTGCATCAAGCCCTTCCTAGGGGCTGTTTCGATTCACAGAGAAGAATCTTTTCTTTTCCTGCTTAAAGGCTCAATATCTGATCAGGAGGCCTTTGTGGGAGTTCAGCAGGAAATGAAGGCTGGAACATATGCTAACATTCACTCATCTCCCTGTTTTCCTTCTCAGCTGTGCCTGGTGTCCCCTAGTCCAGTAACCCTGTTTTACCTTCTCCAAAGAAATCACCTTTAGTGTTCTGATGTGGTTGTAGAGCTGCTAGATTTGTGGAGGAGGAAAGGGTACTGAAAATCCAACTCATTCTAAACAAACTTTTAACTAGTCTTGTGTTTTTAAAAAGCCCAGTTTCACTTACCACCCCCCCACCCAACTTCCTGGTACAGCCAGTTGTTACTGCTATATCTACCCCTCTGTATTTAAGAGTTTATATCCTTTTAAAAATGCTTTTATTGTTGTTTAAGTGGAGTTTGAGGAAGGAGCAGAGCTAAGTGCATGTGTTTAGTCTACAATCTTCGGCTAAAATCCCACTGTAACCTTTGAATCTTCTTTTACTGTTGTGTTAAACTAAGTATGAGGGCCCCATCTCAGAGATCAGTTCCTGGGATACCTTCATTTTTAGGTTAGAACTGAATTGTATTGCATCTTACTGACTTAGCAGGTTCCCCCATACGGTTTTGCCGTTTGTTAAGTGCGTATAAGCCCTTTATTTCCCTGTTATTTTACACGGCAAACTTGTCCTCTCCCAGCAAGTTTTACCTCCCTCTCTTTCACTTCTATACTCAATTTATTGTGCTAAATTTGACAGTGGTTCTTACAAAATTTTATATATGTAGCATAGAGTGAGCAGTTGTTTGGAAACTGATGGGGAAAGAGAAAAATGATTCTCTTTTGCTGTAACGAGTGTTTTAAATGCCGTTTTTCCCTAAGATGGACAAAATATTGGAATCAAGCACATTCCTGCAACCCAGTGTGGCATTTGGGTTCGAACCAGCAATGGAGGTCATTTCGCTTCACCAAATTATCCTGACTCATATCCACCAAACAAGGAGTGTATCTACATTTTGGAAGGTATTTGACCAATTTATTTTCTTGGATTAATTTTTACTTTATTGTAAAACTAAATATGTTGGTAAAATGACCTATGTAAACCAGTTTGAATGAGATTTAACATGTATTTGAATTAAACTGTAGTAATGATAAGTATTTCTGCATATAGAATACATTTACAAGATACTAGCAGAAATGTTAGGGAAAGTTTGAATCTCCCCAAGTATAATTCAACTAGGTACATTAGTATATATGAAAAACTTCTTTGATAAGAAACTTAAACTTACTGGCATCCCTTATAAGGCTTAATTCAAATTTATGTCCACATAAGTGAGTTCCTTTCATTTCTTCTGTTTATTTTTCTGTGTATTGTGGTACATTGTATCTTGAACTAAGTAAGTATTAGCTTCTTGACTCTTCAGTTTGAATCACTCAAAAATATTTAATTTAGTAGATAGCATGTGCCAAAGGAAAAGATTACTATACTTCTACAGAGTAGCATTATTTTTATTGTAAGATACAACATTTATCATGACTTGTATAGCAATTCTCACTAAAACCTTTGTCTATGAAGCAGTTAGCAGAACAGTTGTTCTGCTTTTCTCATTTGTGTCAATACATTTATATTTTTTCTTGTTTGTGTTGCCCTGATTTGCTTACTCTTATTTTCTAGCTGCTCCACGTCAAAGAATAGAGTTGACCTTTGATGAACATTATTATATAGAACCATCATTTGAGTGTCGGTTTGATCACTTGGAAGTTCGAGATGGGCCATTTGGTTTCTCTCCTCTTATAGATCGTTACTGTGGTGTGAAAAGCCCTCCATTAATTAGATCAACAGGGAGATTCATGTGGATTAAGTTTAGTTCTGATGAAGAGCTTGAAGGACTGGGATTTCGAGCAAAATACTCATTTATTCCAGGTAAAGAATAAGTTATCTTTTAAGTGGTTGGGCATCTCACTCTAACTCTGATTTTAGAATCTTAAGGTTAGAAAAGAGATTAATTTGGTCAAGTTAATCAAGTCAAGATTTTAAATAAATTAGCAAAGTCAAAGGGAAATTAGTCCATGAACAAATAAGAAGTTAATGGAAATTGGACATAGAAACGTATCACTTGAAATTTGAAGCATATCAGAGATGGTGCCACATTTTCTTAGATTTTTTTCTGTCTTATAGCACATGCTCAGGCTAACATTTAAAATATATTTAAAAATAAATACAGTTTTAAAAATAATTCAACAAATTGTCTTGTTTTCAGAATTTCCACAAAAATTGTTTTGTATGATTTTTCTCATTTAGCTGTTATAATTAACCACTCAACTGAATAAATACTCTAGAATATATTGAGCAATAGAAAGAACACTGCTCTGCACTTGGATGTCAAAAATCTGAGTTTGAATTCTTTCTCTGCCTCCTAATAGCTATGAGACTATTAAGCACAGAATTATGCCTGAGATTTGCCATTAGTAAAATGGGAACGCCTGCTGTATTAGTTTACTGATGCTGCCATAACTAATTACCTCAAATTTGGCCACTTAAAACAGCAGAAACTGATTTTCTTGCATTTGGGGAGACCAGAAGTCCAAAATTGAACAAGGCCTCATTCCCTTTAGGAACCTGGGGGAGAATCTGGTCTTTGCTTCTTCCAGCCTCCAGTGGGTGCCCCAGCCTTGCTGGGCTGTGGCCACATCACTTCAGTCTCAGCCTCCCTCTTCACTGCTCTTTCTACTCTTTTCAAGATCCTTAACCTAATGGCATCTTTTACCTTGTAACATTTACTCTTTTTAAAAACTATACATATACACACACACACACACACACACATATATATATATACACCCTACTACTCACAGGTTATGGGGATTCCAGTGTGTGTATACTGGGGGGCTACTGTACCATCAGCCTCCTCCACCTTGTTACCTGCCTCACAGTAGGTGAGAACACTCTGAGAACTGTGAAGCCCTGTCCATTATGGCATGTACATATCCCTAGTGCAGAAACACAGAGATGTGCAAGTTACTGTTCCTGTCTTCACCAAGCTTACACACTAACGATATGAAAAAATAACAGTAAAACAACTGTATGATCTTTTTGCTTTTATTTATTTTTCATGCAAGAAATTTAATTGGAAAAAATTAAAACATTGAAATGAAAAGAAAATATCCATAATTCTTCCACCCTGTATATGAAATCAGTGTTAACAATTTGGTGTATATCCCTTCCAGTGTTTTTCTGTATCTGTTTCTTTTGTTTGTTATACAAGATTGGGATTATGGTACACATATAACTTTATTATCTGCTTTTTTGCCTGAAAAACATAAACAACCTTTTTTTCCCTGTCAGTACTCATGTAGGAAATTTTAAGCTTTGCTTCAGTGTATATCTGCTCTTTTTAAATTTTTTTTCTATAATCCCCATAGCCAAACAAGTATTTATTTGCTCAATGCCAAAAGGATATTTCCAAAAAGTAAAATTTGTCTAATAGACTGTATTTTTTAGAACAGTTTTAGGTTCCCAGCAAAATTACACAGGAAGTAGAGTCACCATAAGCCTCCTGCCTCCCTTTCCATCAGCATCTTTCATGAGAGTGGTGCATTTGTTACCAATGATGAGCCAACATCCATGCATCATTATTACCCAAAGCCTATAGTCTATAGTTGACATTAGGGTTCACTCGCGGTAGGGTGTGCTCTGTGAGTTTTGACAAATGCATGATGACATGTATCTGCCCTTAAAGAACCATACAGAACAGTCCCACTGCCCTAACAGTCCCCCGTACTCTGCCTGTTCATCCTTCCCTTTCCCCAAACCATTGACAATCGCTGTTCTCTTCAGTATCTCCCTAGTCTTGGTATTTCCAGAATGTCATGTAACTGGAATCATACGGTATGGAGCCTTTTCCAGTTAGCAGTATGCATATAAGTTTCCTCCATGTCTTTTTGTGGCTGATAGCTCATTTTTCACACCAAATAATACTTCATTGTCTAGATGTACCATGGGTTGTGTATCCATTCTACTGAAGGACATCTTGGTTGCTTCCACATTTTAGCAATTATGAATAAAGCTGCTATTCATGTGCAGGTTTTTGTGTGGACATGAGTTAATTCATTTGAGTAAATTCTAATACATGCCACAACATGGATGAACCTTGAAACATTATGCTAAATAAGATGAGCCAGAAGCAAAAACACAAATATGACTCCATTTATATACGGTATCTAAAGTAGTAACATTCATTGAAACAGAAAGTGGAATGGTTATCAGGGTTTGTTGGGGAAGGGGGAAGGGGAGTTAATGTTTAGTGGGTGTAGACTTTCAGCTTGGGATGATTAAAAATTCTGAAAAAAAATGGTGATGGTTGTACAACATTGTAAATATGCTTAATGCCACTGAATTGTAAACTTAAAAATGGTGGAACCAGGCGTGTGGTGCACACTTGTCATCCCAGCTACTCGGGAGGCTGAGGCTGGAGGATTGCTTGAGCCCCGAAGTTCGAAGTTATAGTGAGCTATGATTGCACCACTGCACTCCAGCCTGGGTGACAGAGCAACACCCTGTCTCTTAAAAAAGGGCAACATTATGAATTTTATGTTATGTATAATTTACCACAATTAAAAAGTAGTAGTGACCGGGTGCGGTGGCTTACATCTGTAATCCCAGCACTTTGAGAGGCTGAGGTGGGTGGATCACATGAGGTCAGGAGTTTGAGACCAGCCTGGCCAACATGGCAAAATCCCATCTCTACTAAAAATATAACAATTAGCTGGGTGTGGTGGTGCGTGTCTGTAATCCCACCCACTTGGGAGGCTGAGGCAGGAGAATCGCTTGAACTTGGGAGGTGGAGGTTGCAGAAAGCCAAGATTACACCACTCTACTCCAGCCTGGGCAACAGAGCAAGAATCTGTCTCAAAAAAAAAAACTAGTAGCTAGTAAGCTGTTTTTTTCACAGTGGCAGGGAAAAGAAAGATACACAGGATGCCCTGCCTTGTGAAATCGTCCACAGGAGTTTGAGAACCAATAGTTTATATCAAAATGACTGATTGGATTAAATTGGTTAGGTGTTTTCTTTTTATTAACTAAATCAACTGACTGAAGTAGTTGAAACATTAGTGTCATGAAGACACTTACAATAGATGATGACTGTACATAAGTTTGGACTACTTGACAGAAAAAGACATCCAAAGAATACACTTATTTGAATAGTGTTTTTAAATATTTAAAAACAAGATCAGCCAACTTCATATGTAAATATACTTACTTTGGAGTCAAGTAGCTCTTTTTCCTCTATTCATGTTATAGATCATGAGAGCAACTTTAAATGGCCTATAGTTAAAATATAGACAAAGTATAACAAAATGGTTAGGATTTCTAGAGTTTATCACCTTTCATTTGCATTTTATAGTGCTTCACAGTTTTGATAGACATTATATTTAATTTTGTGCTAATGACAGTAATGTCAGGAGGATTATATAATATTTTACAGATGAGGAAACTGAGTCAGAGATTAAGTGATTTTCTTAGTTCATAGAATGGCAAATCGAGGACTAGATTGCAATTCACTAGGCAATACTTCCTACTCTTCTCATGTCACCTTTATAATGTGGGTGAGGTCACATTGAAGAAAAGCCTTATTAAAAAAAAATGTGGATGAGAAGTCCACAATTTTATCACTAAAAGAGAAAGCCAACACATGTCAAAATAAATAGGCAATGCATAATTAGCTAAATATATCTCTGTCTGATGTTATTTCAAGTCATGTTAATAAAATAAGTTTTGTCTAGGAGTTGGTAATTCTGGAAGAAACCTATTAACAATGGTGAGAAGTTCGTATTTTTTTAATGAAATTCTCTAAGCTATTGGTGATATTTACTGAGGCAGAGGCTCTTAATGGATTGTTAGTTCCTGGATGTAACTGGGATAATTATGGACATTTTAATGCGATAATGACAATATCCTAGATTTCTGGAATACATGTGAACTAGTTCTGATTAATTTGCCAGACAGTTCCTGTGATTCCCCTCCGCCATGCTGTTTAAGAGTTCAATTTCTCTTTGACATTTCTCTGCAAAAGAGCCGAAACGTCTGTTGTCCTCTTTTAGCAAGGACAAGTTTTGTTTATAAAGTTAAAAAAGAACAGTTGCTGAAATATATTCTACATAAGCTAATAATTTTTTTCCTCTTTTTAAAATATGTAATTTGATGACTTCCTAAAGTGTCTGGAATTAAAGACAACAGTTTTAACAGGAATTGAGCCTCTAGTTGTACACAATTAAATTGTGAATTGAAATAGATTTTCCAGGCCAAGTGCGGTGGCTCACACCTGTAATCCCAGCACTTTGGGAGGCCGAGGTGGGCAGATCACAAGGTCAGGAGTTTGAGACCAGCCTGACCAACATAGTGAAACCGTGTCTCTACTAAAAATATAAAAAATTAGCTGGGCGTGGTGGTGGGCACCTGTAATCCCAGCTACTTGGGAGGCTGAGGCAGGAGAATCGCTTGAACCCGGGAGGCAGAGGTTGCAGTGAGCAGAGATCAAGCCATTGCACTCCAGCCTGGGCAACAGTGTGAAACTCTATCTCAAAAAAAAAAACAAAAACAAAAATAAAGAAATAGATTTTCCAGAAATCTGAGACATTTTAGACTACCCAGCAATTTTTTTTTTATTCTGGCAGTTGGATATATACACAGGTTCTATCTGAACTTTAAAATAATTGTTTAAAGATACCTGTGTTTGTAATTTCTAAAAATTTATTTTTATTGTGAATATCCATAACAAAATTTACCCTTTAACCTTTTTTTTTTTTTTTTTTTTTTAAAAGACTCATTTTGTCACCTAGGCTGGAGAGCAATGGCGCTCTCTCTGCTCACTGCATTCTCAACCTCCTGGGCTCAAAAGTTCCTCCCAGGTCAGCTTCCCAAGTTGCTGGGACTACAGGCATGAGCCACCATGCCCAGCTCTGTTTAATCATTTTTAAGTGTGTAATTCAGTGGCATTAAGTACATTCACAGTATTACACAAGCATCACCACCATCCATGCCAAAGTTTAGAAGACAAATTTTAACATGCTTCAGGAGAAGGGAACTTCATTCCTTTTTAAGGCCGAATAATATTCTATTATATTGTATATGTGATGTTCTGTTTACCTGTTCAGCTCTGATAGCTGATGTGACTTTTCAAGTAGCATAAATAAATTATTCACTATGGAATCAAAAATATAAATGTGATTAAATAAATGTCAATCCTGTAAGTGAGCTCATAAATGAGCAATAATGTGTCGTTTTCACCAATGAAAGCTTCTCTTACCTTGCTATGAAATGGAGCGTTAGATGTAATGTAAGACATCAAAGCTTAAAGTAACTATCTCAGTACCAATGACTTTCTTCTTTTTTCTGTTACAGATCCAGATTTTACTTACCTAGGAGGTATTTTAAATCCCATTCCAGGTTTAGTATATTACCACTTGTTCCTCTTGGCATTTTTGATCAGTCTTATGTTCCTTTGAACACCTTTCATGTATTCCTTCTAGATTGTCAGTTTGAGCTCTCGGGAGCTGATGGAATAGTGCGCTCTAGTCAGGTAGAACAAGAGGAGAAAACAAAACCAGGCCAAGCCGTTGATTGCATCTGGACCATTAAAGCCACTCCAAAAGCTAAGGTATTATTATGTGTTGAGTCTCTTCAGAGAAGAATATCATGATAAGGCATGATTTGCAAAATATGTTATTTTGGAAAATATTTATTGACTACATAAACTGATATTGCAACTTTTTAAAAATGTATTTTATTTCGCTTACTTTATTGGCACCTACGAAGATCCCAGCATTATTATAGTTAAATAAACTGGAATTCCTGAAATTATTCAGGAATATTACATGTATATTAAGATTCTCAATTATAAAAGATTAAGATTCTTAAGACCTGTCAGTTCCCAATTGGTGGGTGTGCATATTGATCAGCATGATTATAGATTCATTAACATCTTTATGAGGAGGAAAATAGGCCACAAGAGGTGAAAGTGTGTTCTCAAAAGTTACAGAGTTGGTCGTAGCAATCTAAAAACGAAACCCAAATGTGTCAAGTCTGTTCTTACCCTGCTGTCCTCTGCTACTCATGGGGCGCTTTTATTGGAAAGAACTGCAGGGAAGGATGTTTTTAAATAACTCCGACAGATTGAGATTGGATACTGACTACGTCTGCATTTAATTTATACTTCTAGGAATATCAACAGAGTTAAAATTATATTTAATGTGTATTATGTAAAAAGAGGGAAAAGAGGAGAGAGGGTGGGAAAACATACCTCTCAAGAATCATGAAAATCAGATTTAAAGATTAGGTAATATGATAGATAAGTAACCTGAAAACCCATCTGCTAGAAGACACATGGAAACATTGGGTAAAATATGACAAATAATTCTTTTAAAAGCATATGTGTAGGCTCCAGGAAGGAGAAAAAGAGGGTAATGTTTATGGGTGAGAAATGGAGAGACAGAACTATAAATTAATAAATTGAAATTGATGTTACAAATGCCCCTGGCTGATTTTCATAACCTGTTACGGCACAGGGGTAGACATACTGAGAGCTCCCTTTTAATTCCCATACTGAGAAAAGAAGAGTCCTGGGGTTCACATGGCCTTTATGAGACTCACATGAAGCTGGAGCCCTCAAAGGGTGGCAACTCACATGAAAGCATAGATTAGAAAAAATGTTTCACTGCCACATACTGATGACAAAGAAGCTTGTTTTTCTGGGTTTAGTCTCAGGGTGAGGTTGGGGGTGAGGCTGGGGTCCCCCCTAGCTTTATACTTAGAAACCCTGCCTTTATTAGGGTTTGAGAAATGGATTTACATTGCCTGCTCAACCCAGGAGTCACTAAGTCCAAAAACTAACAAAATGGTCCTGGGTGCATTAAACCTTTGAGTCACCTGGCAAAAATAAATCTAAAAGTCACCAAGAAAGCTGCAGGGTTGGCATGGATGAAACACTGCTGCAGGTCAGCTCACAGCCCCCAGATTCTGAAACCCCTATGCTCACAGCCCACCATGGGTACGAGTTCACCAACATAAACAGGAAGGAGTTCCTTAGATCCCCAAGAACTAGAGTGTTTCACATATCCTCCAAGAAGGAAACAGAGATGAGAAAGAAAAATGACCACGTCCATTTTTAAAATAACCAAATAGGAGGTCTATAAGTTAAAAGTGGCTATTAAAAGATGTATCTGAGGAAATTACCCAGAGCGTATCACTGGAAGAGGTGGCAGTTTATTAGGATTTTCCATAACTGATACTCTGTAGTGTGTAAGTAAGCCTGATGCCCAGGTCTTCACGCAAACACGTGATGTGCGCCTCCCCCCAGCCTTGTTACCATGTCGGCACATTGCCTATCTGATGTGAAAAGGAAAAAAAGAAAATTTCAAGAACTGATAAAAAGCATGACACAGGGTGACTCCCAAGCAGGAAAAAAAATTTTAAGTGACACTGGCATTGTACCTCACAGACAAGGAGAAAAGTTTTTAAACAACAGAGAAAATAGCCTACAAAAGGATGCTATTAAGATTGACACCAGAATTATCAATAGCAAAATAGAAGCCCGAGACAATAGAATAATGTCTTCATAGTGTTAAGAGTGTTCATTGTCATTTAAGACTGAAGGCAGTGACGGGGATGCGGGGATGATTAATGAGTACAAAAGTATAATTAGATAAAATTAAATTAATACCTGGTATTTGATAGCACAACAGAGTGACTACAGTCAACAATTTATTGTACAGTTTAAGCGTAATTGGGTCATTTGTAACACATGATAAATACTTGAGATGATGGATCCCCCATTTATCCTGATGTAATTATGTACTGTATGCCTGTATCATGATATCTCAGGCACCCCATAAATACATATATCTATTATATACCCGTAAAAATAAAAAATAAAAGAATGAGGGCAAAATTAAGGTGTTTCTCTGCAAAATAATACCTGAATTAAATGCTACAGTTAAAATCCAAATGTATCTTGTTTACAGGATAATTACAGGAAGTTTTGAAAATACAACACTAGGAAAGAAATAACAGACAAATGTCAAAAAAGAGCTGATGTAACTATTAAAACAGAAATCAATAATGTCACTATCTCACTAGATAAATCTCAGGTATTAATGTAGCCTTAAAATGCACAAAACATAGATTGCTGATTGTCAAGGAAAATCGACAAATCCACAACACAGTCAGTAATTTTTTTTTTTTTTACTTCTTAGTAATTCACAGGTCAAGCATACAAAAAGTTAATATGGCTCAAAAGATTTAAATAACACAGTATGTGCTTAATGGACATGGTATCTTGCTCCCAACATCCAGAGAATAGGCATTCTCTACTAGCATTCATAAAACATTATCAAAACAGATACACGTGCTCAGCTAACAAAGGAAGTCTGAACGTATATGCAGAGCATCCTGTGACAAAAATGCAATTAAACCAAGAATCAGCAACCAAAGATTACTTTAAAACTCCATATGTTTGGAAATATAATAATATACCACTTAGTAATTTGTAAGACACAGAAGAAATCAGTGTGAAAATTTGAATACATTTAAAATGCATTAATGAAAATACTACATATAAAAAAACTGTGGGGGTACAGCTAAAACCGTACTTTGAGAAAAAAGACTGAAATTTAGTTAAGACTCCAGAAGTTAAAAGAAAAATCCAAAGAAAGGGCAATCATAAAACAGAAATTTTTTTAAAAAATGAAGATACAAAAAGAATAAATCAATGAGACCTGACATGGGCTCTTTGTAAAAGGTAACAACAGGCAGACTTCTGCCAAGATTGATCTAGAAAAAAAAGACATAAATAGTCCAGGCACAGTGGCTCATGCCTGTAATCCCAGCACTTTGGGAGGCAGTGGCGTGCGGATCACGAGGTCAGGAGATCAAGACCATCCTGGTGGCGTGCGGATCACGAGGTCAGGAGATCAAGACTGGTTTAGTGAACCCTGTCTCTACTAAAAGTACAAAAAATTATCTGGGCATGATGGCGGGCGCCTGTAGTCCCAGCTACTCGGGAGGCTTAAGGCAGGAGAATGGCGTTAACCCAGGAGGTGGAGCTTGCAGTGAGCCGAGTTCATGCCACTGCACTCCAGCCTGGGCAACTGTGTAAGACTCTGTCTCAAAAAAAAGAAAAAGGAAAAAAAAGACATAAATAATATTAGAAATGGAAAAGCTATAAATCAGCTACAGCAAGGCTTTAAAACTATTATGAGACGAACCAACTAGAAAGTAGACCTGCCAAACAAGAGAGGAAAGAAACTGTGTTTCTTTAATAAATAAATGACAATGACAATGAGGGGGAAAGGAAAAACAAGAACCTATAGATTAAAAGAGATATAAAAGTCAAGTGAACTTACTGATTCAAACAAACTGTAAATGGAGGGAACTGATGACATTAAGAGGCGTGTAGAAGTTTGAACACTGGTATTTAATATTATTCATTTGTTTGGTTTGATAATAGGATAAAGGTTATTTTTTAAGTGGCTTTAGTGATACAGAAATGTTTACAGATGTAATGATTTAATGTCTGAGATTTGTCTCTAGTGTGTAAGAGTTAGAAGTGAGGAAAGACAGATAAAATAAGATTGGCTAGGTTATAATTACTGAAGTTGGAAGTTGGATACACAGATATATTTTGTCTGTTTTTACATATTTTGAAATTTTAATAAATGTTTTAGAGATATTAAAATAATTAATTTTAATAGATAATTAAAATAAGAGAATATTATAAATAATGATTTGTCAGTAGATTTGTAAAGGGTATAAATGGTGATGTTTGGAGAGTATGGAGGGAATCCCTGTTTTTTTCTCTCTCAATCAGAATTCACAACAGGTTAGGAGACTAAAATTCTAAGGACCACTTGTCTTTCTGGCCAGAGGAACTAGATACAAGAGACCATGTTGTCATCTGGAGAATATGAAGGAAGTCTTGGAGAGGAGAGAGCTAGAGCAGGGAAGCACTAATGCAGGCTTTCCTTCTGAGGTGCCTGCGTGTGGAACAGATCCAGGGAAACGTGGCAGCAGTGTTAGGAACCACGTTACAGTATAAACCACCTCCAAGTCCCTGAGTGGGTCACACACTGGGCAAGCCTACCCAGCACAGCAAGGTCTTTGAACATTGGGACCACCACCCAAACAAAGAGAGACAGAATTTGCAGTCTGAACGCAACTTAGTTGTCTGCAGAACCAAAACAAATAACAAAAAACGACATCCTCCAGGGATTTTTAACAGGATCCAAGTCACACAGCATAATATTTAAAATGTCCAAGATACAATGAAAAATTACAGAGAACTAGGAAAATCTGGTTAATTTTTAATGAAAGGCAATCAATAGATCCCAACCCTAACCCAAATATTAAGAACTATCCAAAAATCTTTTTTTAATAAAAAAAAATGTTTTTAATAGAAATGGGGTCTCACAGTGTTGCCTAGGCTGGTCTCAAACCCCTGAGCTCAAGTGATCCTCCTGCCTCAGCCTTCCAAAGTGCTAGGATTACAGGTGTTAGCCACCATGCCCAGCCAGAATTATCAAAAATTCTAAAGCAATGATAGAACCATGCTTCATGAGATAGCAGTAAACACTCTCAGAGTAGGAAAATAGGACTCAGCAGAGAAATAAAATAATTTTTTAAGTGAAAAATTTAGAAGTAAAAGAAAAATCTGAATTTTTAACAAATAATCACTGTATGGGCTCAATAGAAAAATGGAGAAAATAGAAAGTCACTGAACCTGAAGATGAGTCAGTAGAAATTATCCAATCTGAAGTACAGAGGAGAAAAGATTGAAAACAAAGTAATTGAAAACTGTCCATGGGACAGTTTCAAAGGGCCTAACATTTGTGGTGTTTAAGTCCTAGCGGGAGAAGAGATTGGCACAGAATAAATATTTGAAGAAAATTGCTAAAAAGCCCCAAACTTGATGAAGGACATATATCTAGAGATTTAAGGAGCTCAGTGAACACCAAACAGGATAAACAAAAAAAGCAATACCTGCGCACATCAAAATCAAATTACTTGAAATCAAAAATTGAGATCTTGAGGTCTACCAGAGAAAAATGATGCATCTTGTATAAGGGAGCAGTGATTTGAATGACTATTTTTTCTCTTTAGAAATGATGGAAGCCAAAGGTAGTGGATCAGAATCTTCACATGCTCGGATGGGCAGTAAGGAGAACTGTGAAGTCCAAATTTTATACCCTGCAAAACTTCTTTCAAGAATGATAAAACTAAGAGAATTTATCACCTATGCACTCGCTATAAAGGAAGTTATTTAGATAAAATAAATGATACTAGAAAAAATCTTGAAACTTCATGACTAAAGGGAAACGAATGGCAAATATCTGGGTAAATTTCAACTATTTTACCAGTATCAGGAATGAAAGAGAGGATATCACTACAGACCCTTCCAATGTTAAAAGGAGTAAGAAAATACAGGGAACAACTCTATGCCAGAAAATCAGATGACTTTGATGAAATGGGTAAATCTCTTGAGCTACACTACTGCCCAAACATATCCCAGTAGAAATACACAACCCAAATCATCCTATGCTTATTCAAAAATGAATTAATAAACATCTTCTAACAAAGAAAACTCTAGGCCTAGATGGGTTCACTGGCAAATTGTACCAAACATTCAAGGAAGATACAATGCCAATTCTTTAGTATCGTCCAGGAAATGAAAGAGCAGGGAACATTTCTAAACTTACTTTGTAAGACAAGCATTACCCTGATACCAATGGACAAAGAGATATTATAAGGAAACTATTGATCAGTATTCATCAAGAAAATAGATGCAAAAATTTCAATAAAATATTAGCAAATCTAATTCAACAATATAAAAAAATACATAATAGTAAAGCGTGGTTTATCTCAGGAATGCAAGTCTGGTTCAACATTTGAAAAATCAATGTAATTCACTATAAAGACTAAAGAAAACTGTGATTGTCTCCATTCATTGAAATTCAACACCCATTCATGATAAAAAGCCTCAGAAACATAGGAACAGATGGGACTTCCATAACCTGATGAAAGGTATCTACAAAAACCTACTAGCTAAACCAGGCACAATGGCAAGCACCCATAGTTCCAGTTACTAAAGAGGCTGACACAAGAGGATTGAGAATCGCTTGAGCTCAGGAGTTCAAGGCCAGCCTGGACATCATAGTAAGACCCTGTCTCTTAGGGGGGAAAAAAAAAAGAAGCAGCAGAAAACCCTACAGCTGACACCATACTTAATGGTGAAAACCTGAATTCTTTCCCCTTCAAAATCAGTAGCAAGCTAAGTCCTATTCAGTGTTATACTAGAAGTTGTAGCCAGTACAAAAAGGCATACAGACTGAAAAAGAAGAAATCAATCTTTTTGAAGATATCATTGTCTATATAAAAATTTCCATAGCATCTAAAAAGCTCCTGGAACAAATATATCAGATTAGCAAGATTGCAGGATGGAACACCGGTATACAAAAATCAATTGCAGGTCAGGCACTGTGACTCCTGCCTGTAATCCCAGCACTTTGGGAGGCCAAGGCAGGCAGATCACTTGGTTCAAGACCAGCCTGGGCAACCTCATGAAACCCAGCCTCTATAAAAAAACAAAATTGTATATGTGTATATATACATATATATAAAAATTAGCCGGGCATGGTGTCTGCACCTGTAGTCCCAGTTACTCAGGAGGCTGAGGCGGGAGGATCACTTCAGCCAAGGAGGCGGAGGCTGCAGTGAGCCAAGAGCACACCACTGCACTCCAGCCTGGACAACAAACAGACCCTGTCTCAAAAAAAAAAAATCAATTGAATTTGTACATACTAGCAATGAAAATTGGAGTTCAAAATTAAGAAAACAGTATCATTTAAAATATTACTCTACCAAAAAAAATGTGTAATATCTGTAAACTGAAAACTTAGAAGACCATAATGAAAATATTCAGAGATGACCTAAATAAATAGATACACTGTGTCAATGTATTAATAGACCCCCAGTAGTGCTAAAATGTCACTTATAAAAATGATCTACACAGATGAATACAATTTCAATCAAAATCACAGCTATATTTTTTGTAAGGATTGACAAACTGATTCTAGAACATAATGGAAAAGCAAGGGATTACAAAAGCCAAAATTATTCTGAAAAAGAACAAACATGGAAGACTCATTACCTGATTTCAAGACTTACTGTGAAGCTTCAGTAACCAAGACTGTGGTACTGACAAAGGACAGACACACAGATCAATGGAATAGGATAGTCCAGAGATTAGATTTATGCAAATATGGTTCATTGATTTTTTGACATTGAAAGGAAATTGAGTGGAGAAAGGATAGTCTTTAACAGATGGTGCTGGAACAATTGGACCTCCATATTCAAAGAAAAAAAAAATGAACCCTCACCTACACCCAACACTGTATTTAAAAATTAACTCAAAATAAATCATGGACATAGATGTAAAATTATAAAACATTTAGAGGAGAATATATGAAAAGAATCTTACTGGGTTAGACAGAGTTCTTAGATGCAACACCAAAAGAGTATCCATAAAAGAAAAATTTAGGCTGGGCACGGTGGCTCACACCTGTAGTCTCAGAACTTTGAGAGGTTGAGGCGGGCGGATCTCAAGGTCAGGAGATTGAGATCATCCTGGCTAACATGGTAAAACCCCGTCTCTACTAAAAATACAAAAAATTAGCTGGGCGTGGTGGTGGGCACCTGTAGTCCCAGCTCCTCGGGAGGCTGAGGCAGTAGAATGGTGTGAACCCAGGAGGTGGAGCTTGCAGTGAGCCGAGATCGCGCCACTGCACTCCAGCCTGGGCAACAGAGCAAGACTCCATCTCAGAAAAGAAAAATAAAAATAAAAATTTATAAATTGGACTAATGAAAAAGCTTTTTTATGTGAAAGACACTGTTGAGTGGGGGGGAAAAAAAGCCACTGACTGGGAGGGAAAAAAATCACCTATGAAAAGATATCTTTCATCCAGAACTCAAAACTCAACAATAAGAACAAAACCCAATTATAAAACAGATTTTAACAGATACTTCACCACAGAAGATTTAATCAATACAAAAATGCAAATTCAAACCACAATGAGATGGCACTATTCTCTGTTAGAATAACTGTAATTTAGAAAAATCACTCAGTGCTGGGAACTCTGTAGAGCAGCTGAAACTCTGTTACATTCCTGGTAGGAGTGCAAAATGATAGAGCCGCTCTGGGAAACAAGTTGGTGGTTTCCTATAAAGTTACTGTGTGACTCAGCAGTCTCTTCTGGATGGGTACCCGGGAGAAATGAAAGCTTATGTTCATGGAAAAAACCTGTGTGTAAATATTCATAACAACTTTATCTGTAATAACCAAAAACTAGAAATGTTTCAAGTGTTCTTTAGCTTTTGAAAGAATAGGCCAGGTACGGTGGTTCACACCTATAGTTCCAGCACTTTGGGAGGCTGAGGCGGGGGGATCACTTGGGGTCAGGAGTTCAAGACCATCCTGGCTAACATGGTAAAACCCCATCTCTACTAAAAATACAAAAAATTAGCCGGGCCTGGTGGCAGGTGCCTGTAATCCCAACTACTTGGGAGGCTGAGGCAGGAGAATTGCTTGAACCCTGGAGGTGGAGGTTGCAGTGAGCCCAGATCACACTACTGCACTCCAACCTGGATGATGAGCAAAAATTCCATCTCAAAAAATAAAGAAATAAATAAACTGTGGTACATCCATATAGTAAAATCTAGTCAACAATAAAAAGGGACAAACTATAGCTACGTTAACTCCAGATGCATCATGCTAAATGAAATGATCTAGACTCAAAGGATACATGCTGTGTGATTTCATTTATATGAAATTCTGGAAAAAGTGAACTACAGGACAAAGAACAGATCATTGCTTACCGGGGATGAAGACTGGAGATGGGTTTTGACTGCACAGTAACAGCACAGGAGAATTTGAGTGAGTTGTGGAACTGTTCTTGAAGTGTCAGCAAGGACTGAGTAGTGGATTGAGTAAAGCAAGCAGACTCAAAGAATTTGCTTTAGAAGTATAAATTGTCTCATTAGGATTCAACTGTAAAGAGAAAAAATATATATAAATTGGTACAACCACTTTGGAGAGCTATTTCACATGTGCTGTGGTAAAGCTGAAAATAGTCACATGCTACCACACGAGTATACTTCTAGATTTATACCCAAATGAAATTGTCATACCTATGCATAATGAGAAGACAACAATGTTTACAGCAATATTAGCTAATTATAAAAGTAGAAGCAAGCTAAATGCCCAATAGGAGAATGGATACACGGTGATTTATTTCTATTATTGGTATGAGGTTTTAAAATATATGGAACAATACAACATGTTTTTATAGATATGTAAGTATGAAAATATTAAATGTGCATTAACTAAGTGAAATTAAACAATATTTATTAGATCTCCTTACTCCAAATTGAAATATTTCATGAAAAGATAATTCCATATTCACAAATTTTTTAGGAGTATTACCTGGAATATTGACTATAGAAGAATGTTGTATTGCTTTTAATTAAAGTAAATCAGTTATTTAAAGTTAAAAAAATTATACAGTTGACATGGGAATTGGATCAAATTTTAAAATTTTAAATGTTTAAATGTGTAAATAGGCCAGGCACAGTGGCTCATGCTTATAAACCCAGCACTTTGGGAGGCTGAGACAGGTGGATCACTTGAGGTCAAGAGTTCAAAACTAGCCTAGGCAACATAGCAAAACCCCATCTCTACTAAAAATACAAAAAATTAGCCAGGCATGGTGGTGCACGCCTGTAGTCCCAACTACTCAGGAGTCTGAGGCACAAGAATCTCTTGAATCTGGGGGATGGAGGCTGCAGTGAGAGCCGCGATCATGCCACTGAACTCCAGCATGGGAGACAGAGTGAGACTCTGGCTAAAAAAAAGGAAACAAAAAAAAAAGTGTAAATAGATGGTTTTATTTAAGAAATCTAAATTAAATGGTAAAGGTCACCAAAACCCTTGAATACTAAATGTGAGAAACTAGTTAATGGGTGATGTTTAAGAAAAATATCCATTTATAAATATGAAAAGGAAGCCAGTCATGGTGGCCCATGCCTGCAGTGCCAGCACTTTAGGAGGCCAAAGCAGGAGGATCACTTGAGCCCGGGAGTTCAAGACCAGCCTAGACAATATGGCAAGACCCTGTCTCTATTTTTTAAATTAAAAATATATTTAAAAAATAAATATACAAAAGAAGGCATTGGTGTTTAAGAGTATACATTAGTGTTTTAGTCCACTTTCATCAGTGGCCTTTTCATGATAGTAGCTTTCTGGGGATTTCATTTCTGTTGGGGTCTTCAGGGGCTCCAATAAATAGCATCCCTTTTCTCTGCTGGAGTGCTGAACAAATTGAGAAATAAAAGTGTCAGCATGTAGGGAGTCGGAAAAGCCTCTTTACCATAGTGAAAGCTAGGACAGAGAGAGCAACGCAGAGAGATGATCTAATTAGTGTTGCCAACTCCTTACCCACCAGTTCTACCTCTCACCGAAGTCTAGAACAGCCCATTCCACTCCAGGGAAAGTTCACATCTGCAGAGCAGACCGGCCTACCCAGTCCCACTTCCTATGGGGGGAGGGAGAAAGAAACCAAACTCCCACCATCCAGGTAACTTGCCCTGCCTCCCTGGGTAGGATACAGGGATAGGGTAAGAGGTCACTTACTTGATAAAAGATCCCTTCTCATGCAATCTGGAGTAAAAGAAAAGTAGTTCATGCTCTTCTCCCAACATTTCAATTTGTCAGATTTACGTTATGAATATTTCCCAAAAATTTGTTGAATTAATTCAATATTTACAATAGAAAAGTACTATGATTTGTTATAATTTATCTTCATGTTTTTTAAAAAATATGTCTTTGAAGAGCATTTACTATAGCCTTATATAATACCGTATTTATTTGGATTAAAAGAAAAGCAGAGAGTAAATATAAATACTTGAGACAGCTTGATTATTTTACTGATACTTCTACCAAGTCATAATTTTACAAGCCTAGTCACTTTCTCATTGCCTGCCATGAGCAAGAATTATGCTGGATGAAACTGAGCCAGTGACCTTCCATTGGAAGACATCACAG
Organism: Chlorocebus sabaeus; assembly: GCF_047675955.1. NCBI lineage: Eukaryota > Metazoa > Chordata > Mammalia > Primates > Cercopithecidae > Chlorocebus > Chlorocebus sabaeus. The sequence continues at coordinate 43,965,220 of NC_132908.1, read as the reverse complement.
TCTAGTGGAAAAGGGAAGTTATTACAGCATTAGTGCTCCCTACCACAGAGTGTGAGCAGAGGGTTTGGGTTATATAAGTGATGGAAAACTAATGAGAACTGATGATGTATTTAAGAAAACATATTGCTTCTATGTTAAAATACATGCATGAAGAGTTTGTAAAGTTTTGAACTGGAAATCTCTTTTCATTACTAATTTTCCACCACTCTCACGGAAGTGGTGAACCAGTCATTTCAAAGAAACCAAAATTATTTAGTCAAAATTTAATTCTTTAAGCTGTATTTTGTAAGTTGTTCTCTCTTAGTATTATGCCATCAAGGTATTTGGTGGAGTGGGGGAGAATATATGACATAACATTTTTGTTTTATTAATCCCTTTGAATTAAAGGATAGGGGTGGCATACTGCTCCCTCAGAGTAATAGCTAGGAAGTGAATACTCATTAGATGTCTTGAATGGCAATTCAAAGGTAATCTTTATTTACTCACTCAAATTTTATTTTAATCGTAGAGTCACATATGAGCAACTAGAGCCCAAACAGGGAACACTGTGTGAGTATGTAAAGCACCTCATGGAATGGGAAGGACGCACATTTAGAGTCAGACCAACCTGGGTTTAATCCTTGCCACCGAATAACAGATTCATCTCTGCCCACAAAAAAACGTGATACCTACTTCATTAGGCTCTTCTGGAGATTAATGTTTAAAATCCAAGTTCACAATGTAAGAGAAATTGTCAAACAACAATGGATCGAGAGTGTTTAGGAAATAACTTAGTACCATTTAGCTATAAAATTTGAATGGGGGGATGCTAACAGAGCTTCCTTTGATAGTACAGTTGATGTCTGCCTGTCTGAAAATGCAGATATTGTTAAGAGGTGAAATCATAAAGCAACCATGTAGAACAGTAGGTTATTGTGTAAATAAATAATAGGACATCTGGGAATAGGTATGGCTAAGAATACAGATAAAAACATTTTTATATGATACAGCCAAAGTAGGATGTGTATATCTTACAATTAAACACAGGTTTTTTAAATGTGCAGAAAAACTGAAAAGAAATTCACTAATCACATGCATTGTTGGAATAATAGAATTATGAGTGATTATTTTATTTTCTCCCCTGTCCAGTACCATGAGATTGCTTTTATAATGAGAAAAATGTGAGATAGTTATGCCTTGTGAACAAAAAGTTTCTTCTCTTTATAGACAAAACACAAAGTAAGTTCCTTAATGCTTGGTTCCATTATTAAGACAACCAAAGAAACAGATCATTAATCTTAGTTCCTCTAACTATTAGGCATCAGCCATTTATCTATTATGGTTTTCTGTCAGCTGTTATTATTGGGTGTACCATGTTGTCTGTGGAAAATAGAAATAGAAAAATTCAAATTAATGTATCTTTTTAAAAGCAGTGTTTTTGTGTTAATACTACAGATTTATTTGAGGTTCCTAGATTATCAAATGGAGCACTCAAATGAATGCAAGAGAAACTTCGTTGCAGTCTATGATGGAAGCAGTTCTATTGAAAACCTGAAGGCCAAGTTTTGCAGCACTGTGGCCAATGATGTAATGCTTAAAACAGGAATTGGAGTGATTCGAATGTGGGCAGATGAAGGTAGTCGGCTTAGCAGGTTTCGAATGCTCTTTACTTCCTTTGTGGAGCGTAAGTAAATAATTCCTATAGTATTGAGATCTTTTACATATTGTTCACTCATTCGCAATGCACTCAGCATTTACTTTTTAAAAATATTTTAGGATGTATTTTTTTTGTTTTATTATAGCTCTTTTTAATGCAAGAATATTAAATTTAAAATGTTTTAAATTTTATTTAATTTTTGGAGATGGGGTCTTGATTTGTTGCCCAGGCTGGCCTTAAACTCCTGGGCTCAAGCGATCCTCTGCTTCACCCTCCCAAGTAGCTGGGACTACAGGCACATGGCACTATACCAGACAGCATTTACTTTTGACAAAAATATGCAAGTCACATGGTAGAAGCAACTGTATCTTGGTCCCTGTTCTCTTGGAATGGACTGTCATGGGTGAAAAAACCATGTTAGCATATCAATTGGAACACTCATTATAAAGGTATAAACAAGTGGTAGAGATTGCAGACAGGGAAGACTTACACTTTCTCTCAAGATTTTCTAACTTAGTAGTAGTATTAATTTAGCTTGGTGAATAGTTATGAATCCATGAAACTATGGTCATCAAAGATTTAGATATGCCATAGATCTTTTTCTTTTTAAATAACTTTAAACTTACAGAACATTATAAAAATGATAGAGTTCCCTATGTGCCATTCACTCAGATTCCCCTAATGCCAACATCTCTCAAAGCCAGAGTGAAACTGAAAATTAACACAGATAACACTATTATTAACTAAGCTATAGACCTAATTCCAGTATCTCTAGTTTTGCCATGAAGGTCCTCTTTATGATCCAGTTTCCCATATTGCTTTTAGTTGTCAAGTATCCTTAGCCTTCTCCATCTGTGACGGTTACTCTGTCTGTGTCTTTCCTTGGCACATTGTCAAGAGTTCTAGCCAGTGTAGTAGAACGTCCATCAGTCTGAGTTTGTCTAATGTTTCCTAGGGATTCCACCGAGGCTGTGTATTTCTGTCAGGAATACCACAGAAACGGTGGTGCTCTTCTAACTACATCGTGTCAGTGAAGCAGGGGTACATGGTATCATTTTGTCTTATTGCTGGTAATGTTAACTTTGATCACTTCCTTAAGGTGCTGCCAGTTTTCTTCACTAAAAAATTGCTATTTTTTTTCTTTTCTAATTAATAAGTCTCTTTGAGTCTATGCCGACATCTCCTCACCCACTAATTTTAGCATCCATTGTTGGCTTCTGCCTGTAACAGTTACTACTGTAGGGTTTACCTGATCATGATTTTCTATTTCCATCATTCCTTCTGTATACGTTAATTAACTTTCTGCTCTAAGAAAAACTATCCCTTTTCCTCACTTATTCAGTTATTAATAATTACATCAGTATGGGCTTATGGATATTTTATTTTATTCTGTTGTTATAATATTAATAATAATATTATTATGACCAGGCATCGTGGCTCACGCCTGTAATCCCAGCACTTTGGGAAGCCGAGGCAACAGATCACTTGAGGTCAGGAGTTCGAGACCAGCCTCGGCAATGTGGTGAAACCCCCGTCTCTACTAAAAATACAAAAATTAGCTGGGCATAGTGGCAGGTGCCTATAGTCCCAGCTACTCAGGAGGCTGAGGTGGGAAAATCACCTGAGCCCAGGAGGTCAAGGCTGCAGTGAGCTAAGGTCACACCACGGCACTCCAGCCTGGGTGACCAGAGTGAGAATGTCTCAAAAAAAGTTATTTTTCTATGATACTAACATTATTTTGTTGCTCAAAACCCAAGCTTCAGCCATTGGAAGCTCCTTCAGTTTGCCTCCTGTGTCCTCTCAACATACCCAATTAATAGTTTTTTAATTATTTTCTTACTTTATGGCAATTCTGGATGAACCAGGCTCAACTTGTGTTTTCTCTGACCCAACCCTAGATCAACTGTATTTCCAAGGAGCCCTTTCTTCATCTTACAGAGAGAAACCTGACTAACTTATCTAAAATGGATTAATTTGTTTAATCCTAATATACACAAAAAGTAACTTCACAATTGCTAATCCATATCCCTTTGAGAAATTTCCTAACAAAGTACCTTATGTACAGTTCTTTTTGTATTTAGTTTTACTGTCAAGATACTGTTTTCCAGTTACTCAGGCTAGTGGTTTCTATTTCATTTTGTGCCCTCACATCATGGTTTCTATACACTGTTTTTATGTGGGGGTTCTGGGAACATAACTGTTGTTCCTAGAGAGCCCACATCCCAAGAGGGACACTTGGAAGTGTGCTTGACTCCTTCATTCTCTGCCTTCCATTTCTACCCTCTCTCTGGATTTCTTTTTGCACAAATGAGCAGATACATGTGTATTTTCTTATGTGACATTTTTTCTTACTTGAAGGACAGCATTATTCTTTTACACTTTATTTTTTCAACTTAAAAGTATATCCTTGTCAGGTGCAGTGGCTCACACCTGTAATCCCAGCACTTTGGGAGGCCAAGGTGGGCGGATCACTTGAGGTCAGGAGTTTGAGACCAGCCTGGGCAACATGGCGAAACTCTGTCTCTGCTAAAAATACAAAAATTAGTAGGGCATGGTAGCATGCGCCTATAATTCCAGCTACTGGGGAAGGTGAGGCGTGAAAATCGCTTGAAACCAGGAGGTGGAGGTTGCAGTGAGCTGAGATCAGGCCATTGCACTCTCCAGTCTGTGTGACAGAGTGAGACCCTGTCTCAAAAAAAAAAAAAAAAAAGTATATCCTGGAAACCATTCCATATCAATTCATAAAGCACATTTTTATTTTTTAGCTGCATAGTAGAGCATTGTATATACCAACTTTATTTTATCTTCTACTTATGTTGGGCATATAGGTTATTCCCAATATTTGCAGTTATAAACAAGCTGCAGTGAATAATGTTATGTGTATGTCTTTCTGTATTGTTGGAGACATGTCATCAGGATAAATTCCTGGAAGTGGGATTGTTTGGTTAAAAAAAGTTGTGTAGTTTGGTTAGATATTGCCAAATACCCTTGCAGGAGGGTTGTAGCTTTTTTTTTTCAACCGCGGCAAAATATACATGGTATAAAATTTACCCTCAGTCACTTTTAAATGTACAAATCAGTGGCATTAAGTATATGCTCATTGTTGTGCAACCATCACCACTTTGTCTGGAGCATTTTTATCATCCCAAACTGAAACTCTATACCCATGAAACAGTTCCTTCCCGTTTTTTTCTCTCTCCCCACGCTGGTAACCTCTGTTCTACTTTCTGTCTCTATGAATTTCCGTATTCTAGGTAACTCATAGTAGAATCATATAATATTTGTCCTTTTATATCTGGCTTACTTCGCTTAGCATAAAGATTTCAAGGTTCATCCTTGTGGTCATATGTATCAGAATTTTATTCTTTTTTAAGGCTAAGTATTCCATAAGTAAATGCCACATTTTCTTTATACATTCATTCATCTGTTGATGGATGCTTGATTGTTTCTACCTTTGGGTTATGATGAGTAATGCTGCTGTGTAGAATTGTTGGATCATATGGCAAATCTGTGTCTAAGTTTTTGAGGAACCAGCAAACTTTTCCACAGTCGCTGCACCATTTTATTTACACACCGACCAGCAGCACACAGAGGGTTCCAGTTTATCCACATCTTCACCAATACCTGTTGTTTTTCATACTTTTGGATAATAGCCATCCTAATATGTGTAAAGTAGCATCTCATTGTGGTTTTGATTTGCCTAACGATTGGTAATGTTGAGCATTTTTCCATGGGCTTCTTGGCTATTCATGTATCTTCTTTGCAGAAAGGTCTCTTCGCGTCCTTTGCCCGCTTTTGAATTTTTTTTTTAAGTTGTGGACGTTCTCTGCATATTCTGGATATTCGTCCCTTATTGTGTATGTGATTAGCAGACTTTTGCGTTCTGTTTGTTGCCTTTTCACTCCCTTGATACAGTGTCCTTTCACGTACAAAAGTTTTTAATTTTGATGAAGCCCAATTTAATGTGGTTTTTGTTGTTGTTTGTGGTGTGATAATCCGAGAAATCACTGTCAAAACCAATGTCATGAAGCTTTTCTCATACGTTTTCTTCTGAGAGTTTTATAGTTTTAGCTTTTGTAATACGTTTAGGTCTTTGATCTATCTGGAGTTAATTTTTGTATATAGTGTAAGTTATGGCTCCAACTTCATTCTTTTTCATGTGGATATCCAGCTTTCCCAGGATCATTTTTTGAAAACACTGTCCTTTCCCATTGAATGGTCTTGACACCCCTGTCAAAAATCAGTTAGACCTGGGCACAGTGGCATGAAATGTGAATGAACCATGAATAGCCAATCTGTAGTCCCAGCTATACAGGAAGCTGAGGCAGGAGGATTGCTTGAGTCCGGGAGTTTGAGACCAGCCTGGGCAGGAGTTCAAGACCAGCCTGGTCAACATAGCAAAACCCCATCTCTGTTTTTCTTTAAAAAAAAAAAAAAAAAGACCGGACACAGTGGCTCATGCCTGTAATCCCAGCACTTTGGGAGGCCAAGGTGGGTGGAACACCTGATATCAGGAGTTTGATACCAGCCTGGCCAACATGACGAAACCCCATCTCGACTAAAAATACAAAATTTAGCCAGGCGTGGTAGCACACGCCTGTAATCCTAGCTTCTCAGGAGCCTGAGGCAGAACAATCGCTTGAACCTGGGAGGTAGAGGTCACGGTGAGCCGAGATTGCGCCACTGCACTCCAGCCTGGGCAACAGAGCTAGACTCCGTCAAAAAAAAAAAAAAAATTTATGTGAAGATTTGTTTCTGGCCTCTCAATTCCATTGGTCTATATGGCTGTTGTTATGCCAGCAGTAATTGTTTTGATTACTGTAAATTTGTAATAAGTTTTGAAATTAGGACGTGTGAATCTTCCAACTTTTTTCTTGTTTTTCAAAATTGGATTGGCTATTCATGGTTCATTCACATTTCATGAATTTTAGGATGACTTTTTCTATTTCTGCAGAAACACTGTTGGGATTTTCAAAGGGATCATTTTAAATCTGTGGGTCACTTTGAATAATATTGTCATCTTAACTGTATGAAGTCTTCCCATTCATGAACACAGGATGTATATTCCCAATGATTTTTCATCTTTAATTCATTCAGCAATGTTTTGTAGTTTTCAGCATACAAAATGTTTTGCCTCCTTGGTTAAATTTATTCCTAATATTTTATTCTTTTTAATGCTATTATACTGGAATTATTTTCTTAACTTCCTTTTCTAATTGTTAATTGGCAGCATTTAGAAATGCAACGGATTTGTGTATGTGGGTTTTGCATCCAGCAACTTTGTTGACTTAGTTTATTAGCTCTAACAGGGGGTGTGGGTGGGTGGGTGGGTGTGATCTTTAGGGTTTTCTGCATGTAAGAATGTGTTATTTGTGAGCAGAGAAAATCTTACATCTTCCTTTCCAATTTGGATACCTTTCATTTTATTTTCTTGCCTAATTGCTCCAACCAGAACTTCCAGTATATATTCAATAGAAGTGAAATTGGGTATCTGTCTTATTCTTGATCTCAGTGGAGCTCTGTCCTTCACTACTGATTATGATGGTAGCTCTGGGTTTCTCATATATGGCCTTTGTCATGTGAAGGAAGTTTTTTTTTTCTATTCATAGTTAATTGAATGTTCTTATCAAGAAAGGCTGTTGAATTTTGTCAAATGCTTTTTTAAAAATTCATTGAGCTGATCATGTAGTTTTTTTCCCTTACTGTAAATGTGATGTATTAAATTGGTAGGCTTTTGTATATTGAACCACTCATGCATTCTGGGAATAAATCCCACTTGTTCTTGGTGTATAATCGTTTTATATGTTGCTGAATTCTGAAGTAGTAATTTTCTTGAGGATTTTTATGTTAATATTCGTAAGGGATATTGGTCTTTAGTTTTTTGTGTGTACCTTTTCTAGCTTTGGTATCAGAGTAATTCTGGCCTCATAGAATGAGTAACTAGTGTTCTGGCCTCTTAGAATGAGTAACTAGTGTTTGTTCTTCAACTTTTTCAAAGAGTTTGAGGATTAGTGTTAACTTTTTTTATTATTACGATACTTGAAGTTCTGGGATACATGTGCAGAGCGTGCAGATTTGTTACATAAGTATACACCTGCCATGCTGCTTTGCTGCATCCATCAACCCATCATCTATATTTCTCCTAATACTATCCCTCCCCTAGACCCCCACCCCCCAACAGGCCCCAGTTTGTGATGTTCCCTCCCCTCCCTGTGTCCATGTGTTCTTATACTTCAACTCCCACTTAGGAGTGAGAGCAGGCAGTGTTTGGTTTTGTTCCTGTGTTAGTTTGCTGAGAATGGTGGTTTCCCGCTTCATCCATGTCCCTGCAAAGGACATGAACTCATCCTTTTTTATGGCTGCCTAGTATTCCATGGTATATATGTGCCACATTTTCTTTATCCAATCTATCATTAATGGGCATTTGGGTTGATTCCAAATCTTTACTATTATGAATAGTGCTGCAATAAACATACGTGTGCATGTGTCTTTATAGTAGAATGATTTATAATCCTTTGGGTATATATCTAGTAATGAGATTGCTGAGTCAAATGGTATTTCTAGTTCTAGATCCTTGTGGAGTCTCCACACTCTTCCACAATGGTTGAACTAATTTACACTCCCACCAACAGTGTAAAAGTGCTGTTTCTCCACATCCTCTCCAGCATCTGTTGTTTTCTGACTTTTTAGTGGTAGCCATTCTAACTGGTGTGAGATGGTATGTCATTGTGGTTTTGATTTGCATTTCTCTAATGACCAGTGATTATGAGCTTTTTTTCATATCTTTGTTGGCTGCATAAATGTCTTCTTTTGAGAAGTGTCTGTTCATATCCTTCACCCACTTTTTGATGGGATTGATTTTTTTTTCTTGTAAACTTGTTTTAAGTTCCTTGTAGATTCTGGATATTAGTCCTTTGTCAGATGGATAGATTGCAAAAATTTTCCCCCATTCTGTAGGTTGCCTGTTCACTGTGGTAATAGTTTCTTTTGCTGTGCAAAAGCTCTTTAGTTTAGTTAGATCCATTTGTCAATTTTGGCTTTTGTTGCCATTGCTTTTGGTGTTTTAGTCATGAAGCCTTTGCCCATGCCTATCTCCTGAATGGTATTGCCTAGGTTTTCTTCTAGGGTTTTTATGGTTTTAGGTCTTAGGTTTAAGTCTTTAGTCTATCTTGAGTTAATTTTTGTATAAGGTCCAGTTTCTGGAAGGGGTCCAGTTTGAGTTTTCTGCATATGGCTAGCCAGATTTCCCAATACTATTAAATAGGGAATCCTTTCCCCATTGCTTGTTTTTGTCAGATTTGTCAAAGATCAGATGGTTGTAGATACGTGGCGTTATTTCTGAGGCCTCTATTCTGTTCCATTGGTCTATATATCTGTTTTGGTACCAATACCTTGCTGTTTTGGTTACTGTAGCCTTGTAGTATAGTTCGAAGTCAGGAAGCATGATGCCTCCAGCTTTGTTCTTTTTGCTTAGGATTGTCTTGACTATACAGGCTCCATTTTGGTTCCATACGAAATTTAAACTAGTTTTTTCTAATTCTGTGAAGAAAGTCAAATGGTAACTTGATGGGGATAGCATTGAATCTATAAATTACTTTGGGCAGTATGGCTATTTTCACGATATTGATTCTTCCTATCCATGAGCATGGAATGTTTTTCCATTTGTTTGTGTCCTCTCTTATTTCCTTGAGCAGTGGTTTATAGTTCCCCTTGAAGAGGTCTTTCACATCCGTTGTAAGTTGTATTCCTAGGTATTTTATTCTGTTTTTAGCAATTGTGAATGGGAGTTCATTCATGATTTGGCTCTCTGTTTGTCTGTACACCTATTGGTCTATAGGAATGCTTGTGATTTTTGCACATTGATTTGTATCCTGAGACTTTGCTGAAGTTGCTTATCAGCTTAAGGAGATTTTGGGCTGAGACAATGGGGTTTTCTAAATATACAATCATGTCATTTGCAAACAGAGACAATTTAACTTCCTGTTTGAATATCCTTTATTTCTTTATCTTGCCTAATTGCCCTGGCCAGAACCTCCAATACCATGTTGAATAGGAGTGGTGAGAGAGGGTATCTTTGTCTTGTTCCAGTTTTCAAAGGAAATGCTTCCAGCTTTTGCCCATTCAGTGTGATATTGGCTGTGGGTTTCTCATAAATCGCTCTAATGATTTTGAGATACATTCCATCAATGCCTGGTTTATTGAGAGTTTTTAGCATGAAGGAGTGTTGAATTTTGTAGAAGGCCTTTTCTGCATCTATTGAGATAATAATATGGTTTTTCTCATTGGGTCTGTTTATGTGATTGATTTGCGTATGCTGAACCAGCCTTGCATCCGAAGGATGAAGCTGACTTGATTGTGGTAGATAAGATGTGCTGCTGGATTTAATTTGCCAGAATTTTACTGAGGGTTTTCACCTCAATGTTCATCAGGGATATTGGCCTGAAATTTTCTTTTTTGTTGTGTCTCTGCCAGGTTTTGTTACCAGGAAGATGCTGGCCTCATAAAGTGAGTTAGGGAGAAGTCCCTCTTTTCTGTTGTTTGGAATACTTTAAGAAGGAATGATACCAGCTCCACTTTGTGCCTCTGGTAGAATTCGGGTGTGAATCCATCTGGTCCTGGGCTTTTGTTGGTTGGTAGGCTATTAATTACTGCCTCAATTTCAGAACTTGTTATTGATCTATTCAGAGATTTCACTTCTTCCTGGTTTAGTCTTGGGAGGGTGTATGTGTCCAGGAATTTATCCATTTCTTCTAGATTTTCTAGTTTATTTGCATAGAGGTATTTATAGTGTTCTCTGATGGTAATTTCTATTTCTGTGGGATCAGTGGTGATATCTCCTTTATCATTTTTTATTGTCTATTTGATTCTTCTCTCTTTTCTTCTTTATTAGTCTGGCTAGCGGTCTATCTATTTTGTTAATCTTTTCAAAAAACTAGCTCCTGGGTTCATTGATTTTTTTGAAGGGTTTTTTTTGTGTCTCTATCTCCTTCAGTTCTGCTCTGATCTTAGTTATTTTGTCTTCTGCTAGCTTTTGAATTTGTTTGCTCTTGCTTCTCTAGTTCTTTCAATTGTGATGTTAGGGTGTCAATTTTATATCTTTGCCACTTTCTCCTGTGGGCATTTAGTGCTATAAATTTCCCTCTAAACACTGTGTTAGCTGTGTCCCAGAGATTCTGGTACTTTGTGTCTGTTCTCATTGGTTTCAAAGAACTTACTTATTTCTGCCTTAATTTTGTTATGTACCCAGTAGTCATTCAGGAGCAGATTGTTCAGTTTCCATGTAGTTGTGGGGTTTTGAGTAAGTTTCTTAATCTTGAGTTCTAATTTGATTGCACTGTGGTCCGAGAGACTATTTGTTATGATTTCTGTTCTTTTGCATTTGCTAAGGAGTGTTTTACTTCCAATTATGTGATCAATTTTAGAATAAGTGTGATGTGGTGCTGAGAAGAGTGTATATTCTGTTGATTTGGGTTGAAGAGTTCTGTAGATATCTATTAGGTCTGCTTGGTCCAGAGCTGAGTTCAAGTCCTGGATATCCTTGTTAATTTTCTGTCTCGTTATCTGTCTAATATTGACAATGGATTGTTAAAGTCTTTCACTATTATTGTGTGGGAGTCTAAGTCTCTTTGTAGGTCTCTAAGAACTTGCTTTATGAATCTGGGTGCTCCTGTATGGGGTGCATATATATATTTAGGATAGTTAGCTCTTGTTGCATTGATCCCTTTACCCTTCAGCATTGATCCCTGTAATACCCTTCTTTGTCTTTTTTTTTTTTTAATCTTTGTTGGTTTAAAGTCTGTTTTATCAGAGACTAGGATTGCAACCTCTGATTTTTTTTTTCTTGCCATTTGCTTGGTAAATATTCCTCCATCTGTTTATTTTGAGCCTATGTGTGTCTTTGCACATGAGTTGGATCCCCTAAATACAGCACACTGATGGGTCTTCACTCTTTATCCAGTTTGCCAGTCTGTGTCTTTTAATTGGGGGCATTTAGCTCATTTACATTTAAGGTTAATATTGTTATGTGTGAATTTGATCCTGTCATTTTGATGGTAGCTGGTTATTTTGCCCATTAGTTGATGCAGTTTCTTCATAGTGTTGATAGCCTTTATAATTTGGTATGTTTTTGCAGTGGCTGGTACCAGTTTTTCTTTTCCGTATTTAGTGCTGCCTTCGGGAGCTCTTGTAAGGGGGGCCTGGTGGTGACAAAGTCTCTCACCATTTGCTTGTCTGTAAAGGATTTTACTTCTCCTTTGCTTATGAAGCTTAGTTTGGCTGGATATGAAATTCTGGGTTGAACATTCTTTAAGAATGTTGAGGCTGGGCACGGTGGCTCACACCTGTAATCCCAGCACTTTGGGAAGCCAAGGCTGGTGGATCACAAGGTCAGGAGTTCAAGACCAGCTGGCCAAGATGGTGAAACCCCATCTCTACTAAAAATATAAAAATTAGCTGGGCGTGCTGGCAGGGCGCCTGTAATCCCTGCTACTCATGAGGCTGAGAGAACTGCTTGAACCCATTGAACCCAGGAGACAGAGGTTGCAGTGAGCCAAGATTGCGCCGCCGTGACAGAGCGAGACTCTATCACACACACAAAAAAAACAATGTTGAATATTGGCCCCCACTCTCTTCTGACTTGTAGGGTTTCTGCAGAGAGATCCGCTGTTAGTCTGATGGACTTACTTCCCTTTGTGGGTAATCCGACCTTTCTCTCTGGCTGCCCTTAACATTTTTTCCTTCATTTCAACCTTAGTGAATCTGACGATTATGTGTCTTGGGATTGCTCTTCTCGAGGAGTATCTTTGTGGTGGTCTCTGTATTTCCTGAATTTGAATGTTGGCCTTCCTCGCCAAGTTGGGGAAGGTTTGCTTGGATAATATCCTGAAATGTGTTTTCCAACTTGGTTCCATTCTCCCTGTCACTTTCAGGTACACCAGTCAAACGTAGGTTTGGTCTTTTCATATATTCCCATATTTCTTGGAGACTTTGTTCGTTCCTTTTCTTTCTTTTTTCTCTAATTTTGTCTTCCTGCTTTATTTCATTAAACTGATCTTCAATCCCTGATATCCTTTCTTCCACTTGATCCATTCAGCTGTTGATGCTTATGTATGCTTCACGAAGTTCTCATGCTGTGTTTTTCAGCTCCATCAGGTCATTTATGTTCTTCTCTAAACTGGGTGTTCTAGTTAGCAATTCCTCTAACCTTTTTTCAAGGTTCTTAGCTTCCTTGCATTGGGTTAGAACATGCTCCCTTAGCTCGGAGAAGTTTGTTACTACCCACCTTGTGAAGCCTACGTCTGTGAGTGAATTCGTCAAACTCATTCTCCATCCAGTTTTGTTCCCTTGCTGGCGAGGGGTTGTGATCCTTTGGAGGAGAAGAGGCGTTGTGGTTTTTGGAATTTTCAACCTTTTTGCACTGTTTTTCCTTATCTTCATGGATTTATCTACCTTTGTTCTTTGATGTTGGTGACCTTCAGATGTGGTTTATGTATGGATGCCCATTTTATTGATATTGATGCTATTCCTTTCTGTTAGTTTTCCTTCTAACAGTCAGGTCCCTCTGCTGCAGGTCTGCCGGAGTTTGCTGGAGGTCCACTCCAGACCCTGTTTGCCTGGGTATCACCAGTGGAGGCTGAAGAATAGCAAAGATTGCTGCCTTTTCCTTTCTCTGGAAGCTTTGTCCCAGAAGGGTACCCACCAGATGCCAGCTGGAGCTCTCCTGTGTGAGGTGTCTGTCGACCCCTGCTGGGACGTGTCTCCCAGTCAGGAGGCACGGGGGTCAGGGACCCACTGGAGGAGGCACGGTGTCCCTTAGCAGAGCTCAAGTGCTGTGCTGGGAGGTCTGCTGCTTTCTTCAGAGCTGGCAGGCAGGAGCATTTAAGTCTGCTGAAGCTGCACCCACAGCCACCCCTTCCCCCAGGTGCTGTCCCAGGGAGACGGCAGTTTTATCTATAAGCCCCTGACTAGGGCTGCTGCCTTTCTTTCAGAGATGCCCTGCTCAAAGAGGAGTAATCTGGAGAGGCAGTCTGGGTACAGCAGCTTTGCTGAGCTGCAGTGGGTTCTGCCCAGTTCAAATTTCCCGATGGCTTTGTTTACACTATGAGGGGAAACCCACCTACTCAAGCCTCAGTAATGGTGGATGCCCCTCCCCCTACCAAGCTCCAAGGTCGACTTCAGATTGCTGTGCTGGCAGTGAGAATTTCACACCAGTAGATCTTAGTCTGAAGGGCTCCATGGGGGTGGCGGGGAGGGTGGGATCTGCTGAACTAGACCACTTGGCTCCCTGGCTTCAGCCCCCTTTCCAGGGGAGTGAATGGTTCTGTCTTGCTGGTGTTCCAGGCACCAGTGGGGTATGAAAAAAAAACTCCTGCAGCTAGCTCAGTGTCTGCCCAAATGGCCACCAGTTTTATGCTTGAAACCCAGGTCCCTGGTGGAGTAGGCACCCAAGGGAATCTTCTAGTCTGTGGGTTGTGAAGACCATGGGAAAAGTTTAGTATCTGGGCTGGAATGCACCATCCCTCGTGGCTTCCCTTGGCTAAGGGAGGAAGTGCCCCAACCTCTTGCGCTTCCCAGGTGAGGTGACCCTCCACCCTGCTCCTTCTTGCCCTCTGTGGGCTGTACCCATTGTCTAACCAGTCCCAATGAGATGAGCCAGGTACCTTAGTTGGAAATGCAGAAATTACCTGCCTTCTGCCTTGATCTCATGGGAAGCTGCAGACTGGAGCTGTTCCTATTCAGCCATGTTGCCCAGGAATCAACCGATTGGTGTTAATTCTTTACATGTTTAGTAGAATTCACCAGTGAAGCCATGGGATCCAGAGCCTTTCTTTGTTGAGAAGTTCTGGGTTCTTTTTTTAATCTCCTTGTTAGTTTTAGGCCTATTCAGATTTTCTTTGGCTTCATTTTGCAGTTTTGTTTGATTGTGTGTTTCTAGGAATTTGTCCATTTCCTCTAGGTTGTCAGTTTGTTGGCATACAGTTGTTCTTAGTATTCACTTATGATTCTTTCTATGTATGTAAGATCTGTAGTAATGTCTCCAGTTGCATTTCTGATTTTAATAATTTGAGTCTTTTTGTTCTTAATTCTAGCCAAAGGTTGGTCAGTTTTGTTGATCTTTTCAAAGAACCAAGTTTTGGGTTTTTGCTCTTTTTCTGTTTTCTGTTTTATTTATTGTCACTCTAGTCTTTATTATTTTGTTACTTCTGCTAGCTTTGAATTTAGTTTGTCTTCTTTCTCTAGTTCCTTAAGGTATAAAGTTAAGCTGTTGATCTAAGTTGTTTCTTCTTTTTTAACGTAGGCATTTATAGGTGTAAATTTCCCTTTTACTATTGCTTTTACTGCTCCCCATAAGTTTTGGCATGTTTTGGGTTTCATTTGTCTCAAGGTATCTTATAATTTCTCTTGGATTTCTTTTTCGAAATCACAAGTTTAAAAGTTTTGTAACAGTGTGTAGTTTAATTTATACAGACTTGTGAATTTTTTCATTTTCCTTCAGTTTTTGATATCTAGTTTCATTCCATTTTGATTTGAAAATAAATTTTATATTATTTCAGTCATTTAAAATATATTAAGACTTCTTTTGTGGCTGAACATACGTAGTCTGTTCAAGAGACTGTCTGATGTGTACTTGAGAAAAATGTGTATTCTGTTACTGGGTGGAATTTTCTGTATGTGTTAGGTCCATTTGCTCTATAGTGGTGTTCAGGTCCTTTATTTTCTTATTGATATTCTGCCTGATCATTCTGTCCTTTATTGAAAGTGGGGTGTTGAAGTCTCCAATTACTATTGTACAAGTATCTACTTTTCCCATCAGTTCTATCAATGTTTGTTTTGTATATTTTAGGGCTCCTTTGTTTTTAGTCCATATATGTTTATAATTGTTATATCTTCTGGGTGAATTGACCCTTTTATCAATATACCATGTCCTTTTTTATCCAAATATACCATGTTCTTTTTTATCCAAGACTAGTATTGCCACCCCCCAGCTGTCTTTTAGCAACTATTTGCATGGAATATCTTTGTCCATCCTTTTACTTTCAACTTTTTTGTATCTTTAAAGTGAGTGTCCTACAGGCAGCATATAGTTGAGTCTTGTTATTTTCCATCAGTTCTGCAGTCTCTTCTTTTGATTGGAGGGTTTATTTATGTTTAATTGCTGATGAGGAAGCACTTCTGTCACTTTGCTACTTGTTTTCTGTGTGTCTGTAGCTTTGTTGTCTCTCCTCCACTACTGCCTTCTTTTCTTTAATTGATTTTTTTGTAGTGATAAGTTTTGATTCCCTTCACATTTCCTTTTGTGTATATTTTATAAATATGTTCTTGTGGTTACCGTGGATATTGTGTTTTTATGAACTGCTTAAGTTTTTAAAAATTATCTTCACTATTTGGTAAGCATGTGGGAAGTTTTTCTTATTAAAAGTTGTAGCTCATATACAGACAACCACCACAACTTAAAAGTGGAGAAATTTTGAGGACAGATTTTAGGATTCTTCTTTGGGTTCCTACGCCAGGCACAGTGGCTCATACATGTAATTCCAGCTTCTGTGGGGCCGAGGCGGGTGGATTGCTTGAGCTCAGGAGTTTGAGACCAGCCTGCCTAGCCAACATGGTGAAACCCCATCTCTACTGAAAATACAAAAATTAGCTGGGCGTGGTGGTATGCACCACTGAGGAGACTGAGATGGGAGGATCGCTTGAGCCCAGGAGGCAGAGGTTGCAGTGAGCTAAGATTGCACCACTGCACTCCAGCCTGAGTGACAGAGCAAGACCCCGTCTCAAAAAAAATAAATAAGTAAACAAAACCTTTCTTTAGGTTCCTGAAAAATCAAGTGAATAAAATACCACCAGGAAAAACTGTTTCTGCTATATTTCTTTGCTTTTCTATCTCCTTAAACTCCTCAGCCAATTAGCTAAGGATTAAAAAAAAAAAAAATCCAAGGGATGCATCAGTACTTACTAATTTTTTTTAATTTTGCTTATCATAAATGCAGATCATATTATAGTAGCTTTGGCAAAATCTGCTTTCCAATATAACATCATTTTTTTACTTGAATTCGAATGGCCCTTAACTTTAATCTACATTTGGGCAGGGCTGGTTAGCCTCTCCCAACTGTCTGTTTCCTCAGATTCATCTCCTATATGAAGAAAAATACCATTTTAAGACCCATCTGAACTGCCCAGGTATAGTTAAGTTTGTATGTTCACATTTATTTTAAAATTATAAGTGGTGTATCTTATCTGTTGTCATGAAAAAAACAAATATTTTGGCTTTTATATCCTGACTGATGAATGTGGTGTAATGGTAAGCTGTATGATTTGTGCAAATACAGAGTTTGTAAATACAAAAGTGTAACAGTAAGATATCAGATATTTTTGATAAATTTGAAAATTGTTTTTCTCAATCTTATAATTTCAAGGCATTATATTATTCCATGGATTCTGTATTAAAATCAAGACTGTTTATGACCATACACAGGTTTTCTTATAGCTGAACTCTTCTATCCAGAAATTTAAAGGTCTTCATGAGATGCCAAATGGTCAATTGGGTTATGAAGCCAGTTTGGTCAGCTAGCCTTCCTACCTGCTTTCCATTCATTTCTTTGGCATTTGTCGTGTGAGGTACTGTGTTTGATGCTAGGAAGATACAAACATGCATGGAACAGGACCTGCCCTATGCCCTAAAGGGTTTTCCAGTCAGTTAGGTAAGGTGGCATAGGCAAATAGTGACAGTGCAGGATTGACCGTAATGAAGACCCTTTGAGACATAAAACAAAGTGTTCCCCTGTTAAATATCCAAGTTCCTTCGAACAGGCAGCATCAGTTATGGAGGAGATGGTGTTTGAGTGCAGGTCCTTTGAGTGTGTCCTTGAGAGTAGGTATATTTTGAAGGTAGAAATGTTCATGGAGGCTGTTATTTTAGACAGAAGCAATAAAATGAGCAAAGCATTGAAGCAGAGCTAAGGTGGGCTACAAGAAGTGTGTGGTAGAGGGAGTGGCAGAGAAAGGAGGCAGGAAAGGTAGATTAAAACTGGAATATGGGCTGGGCGCGGTGGCTTACGCCTGTAATCCCAGCACTTTGGGAGGCTGAGGCGGGCGGATCACGAGGTCAGGAGTTCGAGACCATCCTGGCTAACATGATGAAACCCCGTCTCTACTAAAAATACAAAAAATTAGCCGGGCGTGGTGGCGTGGCGCCTGTAGTCCCAGCTACTCGGGAGGCTGAGGCAGGAGAATGGCGTGAACCCAGGAGGCGGAGCTTGCAGTGAGCCGAGATCGCGCCACTGTACTCCAGTCTGGGCGACAGAGCAAGACTCCGTCTCAAAAAAAAAAAAAAAAAAGGGAATACAAAGCCCTTTGAAAAAAATCAAAGGGAAAATGTAGACTCATCTTACAGGCATCAGGGAGTTGGCACTATAAAGTAACATCTTTAGCGCTGTGCCTTAGCTGGGGCATGGAGATGAGTTAAGAGTTTACTTCCATAGTCACAGTGGAAAGCCCTGGAGGTCTGAACCTAAGCAGGGGCAGTGAGGACAAAGAAGAGTGGGGAAACGGAATCCACAGGATTCAATGACTCATTCAATGAAGGCTAAAAGAATGAGTCAGACACCTACAATTTTGAGTCTGACTGACTTGGAAAATGAAAACTGAACAGACAAGATGAGGAAAGTGTCATGTTTTGGACATGGTGAGCTCCTTGGGCAGCTGGAAATGTCAGGAGCTCATGGTGGCATTTGCTGAGAGTGAACTTTGCTGCTGCCACTTCCTTTACCAGGGAGAGAACCTAAGCATGTTCCTAAACTTTTTTAAATTTGAGAAGTTTTCAGACTTAAAAAACTATGCAGAGGCTGTTTCACTATGTCAAATAATTACAAATCAGTGCTTTATACAAAGACGTAGCTAACAAGAAAGCCTTTTAGCCTTCTTATTTTTCCCTCGGTTTCTGTGTGCCCAGCCTCTGCACCTGTGCTGTCCGGTCCAGGGTCCGCCAGCCACCTGCAGCCTCAGCACTTGTAACGTGGCCCGTCTAACCTGACGTGTGCTATCATTATAAAAATGACTCCCAGATGTCAGAGGCTTGGTATGAAATAAAGGATGTAAAGTATCTCACTAACAGTATTTTATGCTATATGTTAAAATGAGAATATTTAGGAAATTGTTTCAGGGCTTCCAGCAGCACCCCCATGTTAGGTGCCTTGCTGGAAGACTCTAGGACCCAGCATTTATTTGTACTACACTCACAGCTGGGATGGACGACAACAAAAGGGAGCCACCAGGGACAAGCTGCCAGGGTTTGGACCTATCCTTGCGCAGGTCCTCATACCGCGTCCTTTCCATGAGGGGCATTCTGAGTATGCCTGTTTCTCCAACAATGGCAAATGTGCATGGGCTGGACACAGTGGCTCCCACCTGTAATCCCCGCTCTTTGGGAGGCCAAGGTGGAAGGATTGCTTGAGACCAGCCTGGGCGATATAATGGGACAACATCTCTACAAAAAAAAAAAAAAAAAAAAAAAAACACAGTTTTAAATAAGTTGGGCATGGTGGTGCACACCTGTGGTTCCAGCTACTCTGGAGGTTGAGACAGGAGGATCACTTGAACCCCGAAGGTTGAGGCTGCAGTGAGCTATGAATCATGCCACTGCATTCCAGCCTGGGCAATAGAGCGAGACTCTGTCTCGAAAAAAAATAAAAATGCAGTAGCACATATGCAGTGTTTCTACCCAGAGAAGCCCATTAGAAGGCCAGGCGTGGTGGCTCAAGCCTGTAATCCCTGCACTTTGGGAGGCCGAGACGGGCGGATCACGAGGTCAGGAGATCGAGACCATCCTGGCTAACATGGTGAAACCCCGTCTCTACTAAAAAATACAAAAAACTAGCTGGGCGCGGTGGCGGGCGCCTGTAGTCCTGGCTACTCGGGAGGCTGAGGCAGGAGAATGTCATAAACCCGGGAGGCGGAGCTTGCAGTGAGCTGAGATCTGGCCTGGGCGACAGAGCCAGACTCCGTCTCAAAAAAAAAAAAAAGCCTGTACTCCAGCCTGGGCGACAGAGCCAGACTCCGTCTCAAAAAAAAAAAAAAAGCCCATTAGAGACTCAGCACCCAAGTTTCCTATCAGGATCTGGTCACATAGGCACCCTCTGCTTTGCATGTATCAAAATTTCAAACTCTTATCAGGAAAGCAAGTATTTGGCATAAATGACATCTTTTATACAAAGTCTAGGTACAATGAAGTTAGGGAATGGATGGCACCCAAGGGCCAGTCTTGCAAGCAGAACCTTCCAAAGGTAGCAAGCACCCTCAGGCCTGCTATAATGTTAACTATTTCTGTGCAGATATGTTGGGTTAAATAAACTATATAAGTCAAATTAATTCCACCAATTTCTTTTTTACTTTTTAATGTGGCTACTTGCTCACATTTTTTACTCACATATTTATTTTGGACAGCACTGGTCTATATCCATGATGAGAAATTCTTCTTTAATGTGTTTCAGTTAAGGTATTTTCTCTGTATACACTAATTTTTTTTTGTTGTTGTTAATACAAATCTTGATAATTAAACAGGTGAAAAGCCTCCCTCAAGTGATATCTTTATATTAACTAATCACCAAATGTAAGACTTAAGTTTAAATTGTAAGGCTGCAATAGATTTAACTTTGTATCCCAAATTTAGCTTTATCACCCAAGAACAAGAAGAAAGCCGCCCCTTCAGAAAAAGTGTGTGTGATTAAAATAAGGGATTTAACAGAGTTTTTTAAAAACAAGAGCCAGCTGGAAAAACTTCCATTTGGAAAGCAAATTTCAGAGCTCCAATTAGTAAATTTTTTCATGCTTATCACTAATTCAAATTATTGAACTGTTTCTTTTGTTCTCCTCTAAGCTGTGATTTGTAATTGTTACGATTTCACCCATGGAAACAATTAGTATTTCAGAAGAGATTTATATAAGTGGGCTAATTCTGCATGAGAGATTCAGTTCATGCCTACCCATTGTAGATTGCAGATATAACTGAAATAGAATAATTTTGCTAAAATGGATGATACAGAATAGCAATCAGGATATATTTGGCTTCTTCCCAGGCACTGAATACTAATACATACCTCACTCTTTAAGAAAGATATGATTTTAGGAAAATAATTTCTAGGACTAGAACTGTGAAAGCAGCAGCAGACATTTTTATTAGAATAAACCCGTAATATGATTTTCGGTGACATACTGCCCGCAGACCCCCTGCAGGCTTTGTTGAAGGACAGCCATCCTTCAGCATCATTGCCATATCTCTTTGAAATTGGGGGAGACACAAAATCCCAGCCCTCCCCTTCCTTTCCACACCGTGACCCAGCAGTGAGGAACAGCAGAAAGTGGAGAGTCCTCAGGCTATAAGTGGAGTTAATAACTGGCACTATTTTTGCTGTCTTTTATTTATATAAAGACTTGTAGTTCAATCATGTTATTATTTGAATTGAAGCATACCATTAAAATCCTATATCAATAACTGATGCTTGATTGTCATTTCCACCAGCCATGCTTACCCAGTGAAAAGCCATAAAGGTTAATGTAGGTGTAATTATTAATATAACTCACATTTCTGTGAAACAAAATCTGACAATATCAGTGCTGTTTTCTAACCACTTTAAATAATATGGAGAGCAGTTGTAAAGAATTTATAATAAAAACTGAAGACATTTTCCTCTCACTGCTCAATCAGTGATGAACATGGAGTGGTAAACCTGTCTTTAAGGCCACCTTTGAAGTTATAAAGAGCCATCAAAGAGGGGGTCACATAATGTTCTGTAGATAAACCTTAAAAACCAATGACAGTTTTATTCATGAAATCCGAATGCCAGGGACCCACAGTGCTGTTTATTACCTCATTCAGCCTGTCTTGAAAATTACTTATCTTTCCTACATCCCCTTTTTGTGAACTAGATAAAATAGGTTCACAAAATAGAAGAATAGTAGTAGAATAGAACATAATATGCAATTATATTGTATGTAATAGAATTACAGTGTGGTATATAAATAAAAAAAAAAAACTCCAGTTTGTAGAAATGAGGAAATCAAAAATGGTGCATGTTTCTCTTGGCCATTTTTTAATATTTTTCAGTGCCCCCATCAGTATAATACAGTTTTATGATATCTATGACAAACCCAAGTAGATGCACTAGCTAATTTTGTAGCGTGAATAAAACACCACCATACACTCCCCAGCCCTCAATATGATGGCATGTTTGTGTAACTGACACCTGTTGTCTTTCCGATGAGCTGGAACCATCAATGTTATCTGAGAATCATGAAGTAATTATTTCAGTGGTTTTAGTGATACCATTTTGACAGGTTAGCCATTTCTGGATAAATTACTTATTAGATATATACATCATTTGAACTTAAATCTAAAACAGAAGTATCATGATTGAGACCACTACTTCCATAATCTCATCAAATTTTAGAACTGGAAGTCTGAGATACACTGTATTCCATCCCCTTCATTTTAAAAGAGGAAGCCGAGGCCCAAGGAGGTTAAATACCTTAAAATGTGGATTAACTGATGATAGAAACCGTTTTTGTTGATTACTAATCCGTTGTTTTTTTCTGCTTTCTGCTCCATGGTGCTATTTCCCAAGTTCCTTCACAGTTTATAGCTATTGTGGACTCCTTCAGTCATGTCAGCCGCAAGGGGTTCTCATACTTTTGAACTGCAGCGGATGAGTACTCCGCAGGTGAACAAGCTTAACAGTTTAGTGTGAAGACTGTTGAACTGTATATAGAAAAAGAAATCTGAACTCAACTGCAGGTTGGCTTACAGTGAGGATGGGGAGGGGATAAACGAACCCTAGTTCATAATGACTATAAATTTTTAACCTGTTGTACTGGAACTTGGGTGAATAATACCATTTAGGGCATTCTGCTTAAAGAGAGATTATAGTCATACTCTTAATAGCAAAGCAATTTTGGATATTCACTATGGACCTATATTTGTCAGATTATGTTTTGGAGTTATCTAGGTACCTAATAAATGCCTGTTTTTTCAGCCCATGTTCACAGCCCATTGAGAAATAGACAAAGTGGGTAAGACAGAAGAATGAAAAACTGTCGGTTTTATTATTAATAATGTACTGCAATTGGAGAATGTGGTCAGGTATTCCAAACTTCCTATGAAGTTTGGATGAATTCCTATGAATTCTTCCTATGAAGAAGATTCTAAAGAGTCTTCTCTTTGGAGGGGAAAAAAACAAATAATGCTCATGGCTGTTTTTAAATTACATTTATTATATATTTATTAAAAGAAAGATAATATTTAGAAAAAAATCTCATTAGTCAAGTAAAATTTTAGATACTAACTGTATCTTGAAAAACCTTCTGAAAACTAAAAAATATTTGAGATATGTAAGTATAATATAGAGCAATATTCGATTCTCCCTCCTTGGTGCAGCAAATATTTTCTGAAAATCACAAGTACAGAACCTTTTAGGCAGGAAATACATTTTGTCCAATTCTAATTTTAGAAGTCAAAATTATTAAGGTTTTTGGACCAGGCACAGTGGTTTACGCCTGTAATCCCAACACTTTGGGAGGCTGAGGCGGGCAGATCACATAACGTCAGGAGTTCAAGACCATCCTGGCCAACATGGTTAAACCCCGTCTCCACTAAAAATACACAGATTAGCTGGGTGTAGTGACATGTGCCTGTAGTCCCAGCTACTCGGGGAGGCTGAGGCAGGAGAATTGCTTGAACCTGGGAGACAGAGGCTGCAGTGAGCTGCAATCACGCCACTGCA
Source organism: Chlorocebus sabaeus (assembly GCF_047675955.1). Lineage (NCBI taxonomy): Eukaryota > Metazoa > Chordata > Mammalia > Primates > Cercopithecidae > Chlorocebus > Chlorocebus sabaeus. The sequence goes on along the minus strand of NC_132908.1, from coordinate 43,941,811 downwards.
CTTCAGCCTAGGCAAGAGAGCGAGACTCCATCTCGAAAAAAAATGGCTAAGGTTTTTGGGCTACTGTCGTACTGAATGGGAAAATAATAAGCTGCCTCACTTCTTGACTTTCATATGTTTTGTTTCTTTCTTTACACTGAAATACTTAATACTACTCTGTTGGACTTCTGCCTCCAAGCTAGGAGTTTATTTCCTAACAGAAGTAAGCACACTGACTAATAATCCATTCTAACAAAGGTTTACATATACAAGGGGAGGTGCCAAGTAGAGGAGTATGTGGAGTGTGACAGGAACACACAGCAGTGACTGGCTACCCCAGAGAAGCAAGGGGATTTTCACAGACGGTAACATTTGAGATGATACTGAAAGATGAGTAGGTGGCCGCCACGAAGAGAAAGAAGGAGCCATTCCAGGCTGAAAGAACAACTTACACAAGTAGGAAATTATATGGTATATATTCCATATACCTTTAGTGTCCTTAAAACAATTTTTTTGAATCCAGAAGATTGGATTTTTTTATTATGGGTAAAATATACATAACAAAATGTATTATTTTAGCCATTTTAAGTGTATGGTTCAGTAGCATTAAGTACATTCACATTATTGTGCAATTGTTACCACTGTCCATATTCAGAAAGTTTTTGTCTTCCCAAACTGAAACTGTACCCATTAAACATCACCTCCCCATTCCTGCCTCTTTCTGGACCCTGGTAACCTCTATTCTACTTTCTGTCTCTATGAATTTGCCTCTTCTAGGCTCCTCAATAAGTGGAATCATACAATATTTCTCATACAATAATTAATATGTAATTATAGGGCTGGGCACGGTGGCTCACCCCTGTAATCCCAGCACTTTGGGAGGCTGAGGCGGGCAGATCACGAGGTCAGGAGTTCAAGACCAGCCTGGCCAACATAGTGAAAACCCGTCTCTACTAAAAATACAAAAATTAGCCAGGCATGCCGTGTGCCTATAGTCCCAGCTACTCGGGAGGCTGACATAGGAGAATCACTTGAACCCGAGAGGTGGAGGTTGCAGTGAGCCAAGATCACACCACTGCACTCCAGCCTGGCGACAAGCCAGACTCCATCTCCAAAAAAAAAAAAAAAAAAAAAATGTAATTAGAAATAATTATGCTAAGTGAAATATGTGGCTTTGTCCGTGGTGTATGTATCATAATTTCATTTATTTTTATGACCGAATCACATTCCATTGTCTTGTAGATGCCACATTGTTTATCCATCCACCCATCAATGGGCATTTTGTTTGTTCCCACCTTCTGGCTGTTGTGCATAATGCTGCTGTGAACATTGGTATGCAAGTAACTGAGTTCCTGGTTTCAGTTCTTTGGAGTAGGTAGCTAAAAGTAAAATTGCTGGATCATAAGGTAATTCTATGTTTAACTTTTTGAGGAGCCTCCAGATAATTTTCCACAACGACTGCACCATTTTACATTCTCACCCTCAGTACAGAAGGGTTCCAGTGTCTCCACATCCTTGCCAACACTGCCTTCCAAAATTTTGAAAAAAAATGTACCAGACTGTATACTGGTTTCTTAAGAACCATTGAAAATACATTCATTATCATTACATTAAAAGTGACCTTTTGGGGCCTAGCATAAGAAAAAGTTGGAATGAGCCAGCATCAGAGAATATTGACATTTGTCTTATTGTTTGAATAGTACAGAGTTTACTCAAAGAAAGGCCTTTGCGGTAAGAAAGTACTCATAAAGTCAGATTTGTTATGTATGAAATAAATCAAAATCGGGTGGTATGCCTGCTCTTCGCAACACTGTTTTCTCTTCCTGCAGCTCCCTGCACAAGCAGCACTTTCTTTTGCCATAGCAACATGTGCATCAATAATTCTTTAGTCTGCAATGGTGTCCAAAATTGTGCATACCCTTGGGATGAAAATCATTGTAAAGGTGAGTTTGGTGTAAAGGCCAACCTTTTTGAGAAAAGAGTGGCTATTACCCTTCATTAAGAACTTAAAATGTTATTCTCTACGACAGTGCTTAGCATAGCTGCTTTGACAGAAATGGAAACATATAAATGGATCATACACCTGGGATGTGGTGAAAACAAAAATACTCTAAACAAAAGCATTTTTTGTCTACAAACTGTTAAGTTCTAAAGTGTATTGTGGCCGGGCACAGTGGCTTATGCCTGTAATCCCAGCACTTTGGGAGGCTGAGGCAGGCAGATCACCTGAGGTCAGTAGTTTGAGACCAACCTGGCTAACACGATGAAACCCCGTTTCTACTAAAAATACAAAAAAATTAGCTAGGCGTGGTGGCGCATGCCTGTAATCCCAGCTACTCGGGAGGCTGAAGCAGGAGAATCACTTGAACCCAGCAGGCGGAGGTTGCAGTAAGCTGAGATCGCACCATTGCACTCCAGCTTGGGCAACAAAAGCGAAAACTCTGTCTCAAAAAAAAAAAAGATATAGTGGTATGCCCTGCCCTATTTTTGTTACTGTTGTTGAGGTTTGTCATTTGTATTGTAAACATACCTTATTTAGTTGTCAAAATAATTTAGAGGTTAGCCTGAAGTATGTGGAAACACTATTTAATAAAAATCAACTTGCAGATTCTGTCTTACAACATAAAAACAAACATTCTATGAACTGCTTTTTTTTATTTCATAATATTTCCTATGCTGTATTCCCAGTGTGTACTCACTGAAAGATAAATGCAGCTTGTGGTAATGGTTGAATGTCTGCAAGCTGGTTGTCAGGTCACTGTGTCAGAACTAAAGATGATCTACCTTTTATCCTCTAAGACAGCAGTCCCCAACCTTTTTGGCACCAAGGACTGGTGTCGTGGAAGATAATTTTTTCACGGGACAGGGGTGGGGTAGGGGTGTTGGTTTCAGGATGATTTAAGCGCATTACATTTATTGGGCACTTTATTATTATTACATTGTAATATATAATGAAATAATCATACAACTCACCATAATGTAGAATCAGTGAGAGCCCTGAGCTTGTTTTCCTTCAACTAGACGTCTCATCTAGGGGTGATAGGAGACAGTGACAGATCATCAGGCATTAGATTCTCCTAAGGAATGCACAGCCTATATCCCTCACATGCACGGTTCACGATAGGGCTCCTGCTCCTGTGAGAATCTAATGCCACTGCTGATCTGACAAGAGGCGGCGCTCCGGGTCATGTGAGTGATGGGGAGCAGCAGCAAATATAGATGCAGCTTCACTCGCTCCCTCGCAGCTCACCTCCTGCAGTGAGACCAAGTTCCTGTCTGTGGCCCCAGGGGTTGAGGACCCCTGCTGTAAGAGTTCAATAAATATCTTACTGTGAAAAGGTGATGCAATCTGATATGGCTGTTATAAATACTTGACATGAAGTGTTTTCAGTTAATCATTCAAAAACAGTAGGTCATGATAATATACTGGATGGGTTAGTCTGACGTTGTTAGTTTGCTCTCCCTGTGGTCATCAGTAGATGTGGGTATACCTGAACACGGCAGTTGGTCAAACCTACCATAAAGCAGAAAGCTAAAATTGATAGAACAAGAGTATTTATTTGGCATAGTCTGTATTTATGTATTTGATTTGATTTGCAGAATGTGTGTATCTGTGTGTCTTCTGAAGAAACGGACCAAGAACTTTATCTTTTCTGTAATCTATCCATCTATACTGTGATTGGTAACTTTAGACAGAAATTTTAATGGGGTTGTTTTATTTGTTTAAAAACCTAATTGTAAACTGCATTGTCTGTAGTATATTTGGCCCAAGTATTCTGCTTTACCTAAAAATACCTTACTGATTTGTACCAGGATTCATATTAATGTATTTTGAACACTTAACATTTCTCATTTTCGTTCTACAGAAAAGAAAAAAGCAGGAGTATTTGAACAAATCACTAAGACTCATGGGACAATTATTGGCGTTACTTCAGGGATTGTCTTGGTCCTTCTCATTATTTCTATTTTGGTACAAGTGAAACAGCCTCGAAAAAAGGTCATGGCTTGCAAAACTGCTTTTAATAAAACCGGGTTCCAAGAAGTCTTTGATCCTCCTCATTATGAACTGTTTTCACTAAGGGACAAAGAGATTTCTGCAGACCTGGCAGACTTGTCGGAAGAACTGGACAACTACCAGAAGATGCGGCGCTCCTCCACCGCCTCCCGCTGCATCCATGACCACCACTGTGGGTCGCAGGCCTCCAGCGTCAAACAAAGCAGGACCAACCTCAGTTCCATGGAACTTCCTTTCCGAAATGACTTTGCACAACCACAGCCAATGAAAACATTTTACAGCACCTTCAAGAAAAGTAGTTACACTTTCAAACAGGGACATGAGTGCCCTGAGCAGGCCCTGGAAGACCGAGTAATGGAGGAGATTCCCTGTGAAATTTATGTCAGGGGGCGAGAAGATTCTGCACAAGCATCCATATCCATTGACTTCTAATCTTCTGCTAAAGGTGACGTGAATTCTTAAGTATGTATGTACGCGGCCTCCAGGGCACCATACTGTTTCCAGCAGCCAACCCTTTTCTCCCATCACAACTACGAAGACCTTGATTTACCGTTAACCTATTGTATGGTGATGTTTTTATTCTCTCAGGCAGTCTATATATGTTAAACCAATCAAGGAACTTACTCTATTCAGTGGAAACAATAATCATCTCTATTGCTTGGTATCATTTATAGGAAGCACTGCCAGTTAAAGAGCATTGGAAGAGGTGGTTGGATGGAGCCAGACTCAGGCTGCCTATTCGTTTTAGCAACGGGAAGACTGCTCTTGACTGATACAGCTCTGTCAATATTTTGATGCCACAATAAACTTTAAGATTTTTCTTTACATTTTATTTTTCCTTTCTCTAAATTTAATTTGTTTTATAAGCCTATACTTTTACCATTTCAGTTTCTTACATAAATACAAGTGGTTAATGTACCACATACTTCAATATAGGCATTTGTTCTTGAATGTGTCAAAATACAGCTAGTTACTGTGCCAATTAAGACCCAGTTGTATCTCATCCATCTGTTTCTTCTTGGCTAATCTCTGTGCTTCTGCCTTTTAATTACTGGGCCCTCATTCCTCATTTTCTGTGAGAAATAATAGATGGTATTTGTCACCTTTCAATTACATTTTTTCTCAGTTATACTGGAAAATTTCATAATCCTGGGATATAGGTACCATTGCCCACTATGACTAACAATTTGAAAAAGATAAAAATTTCTAGCAAGCCTTTGAAGTTTCCCAAGTATAGTCACATTCAGTAACAGCCCATTCATTCCAGTAAACAAAGTCATTTCATTCACTTTGGGAGAGGCCTATAATTACGTTTATTTGCAATGTTTCTCTTCGCTAGATTGTTACATAGCTCCTGTTCTACTGATTTTGCTTACCACATATGGTAACCAAGGTTAGATGCGAGTTAAAATTCCTTAGAAACTGGATGAGCCTTGAGATTGCTTCTTACCTGGGACAGGACATTTTTCTAGCTCTTATCAAGAATAACAACTTCCACTTTTTTTTAAACTGCACTTTTGACTTTTTTTATGGTATATAAACAATAATTTATAAACATAATATAAATGCTCATTGTGTTTTTTTAGACTTTTGATATTATTTGATACTGTACAAACTTTATTAAATCAAGATGAAAGACCTACAGGACAGATTCCTTTCAGTGTTCACATCAGCGGCTTTGTATGCAAATATGCTGTGTTGGACCTGGACGCTGTAACTTATTGTAAAGACCTTGGTAATGTGGACATAAGCTCTTTCTTTCCTTTTGTTACTGTATTTAGTTTGTGATAAATTTTTCACTGTGTGATATTTATTGCTCTAAATCACTACACAAATCCTATATTAAAATATACATTGTACCTGACCCTTTAATCATGTTATTTATGCTACTGAGGTTGTGGATCTTAAGGTATGTATGGAAAGGAACTCATTTATCAAATTGTAAGTAATACAGACATGCCATTTAAAAGAGGTAAATTCTTGTTTTCTATATTTTGGTAGTAAATTCTCAATGAAATAAGTTGAAGTTTCACTGGATTTCATTAACTTTTAAATATTACATATATGTGTTTTCTCAGATTAGTGAAAATTGTGACCTTAAATATGATATACACTGCCTCAGAATGCTTTCTTATATCAAAGTTTATGTTTTTTAAAAAAGTAGATAGTATTTAGGAGACGGAAAAACCTATACGTAATGTATTCATGATTTAAACTTTTTTTTAAGTCACCATAGTTTCTTATTTTAAAAATACAACTTGGAAACATGAAAAGACCTGATGCATATAATATTCAATGAACTAATACCAGAGACAGCTAAATTTTTTCAATAGTTATGCTGAATAAGCATTTTAGTAGGTAACTTATGCCAGCCAACATTTGAACAGCATAATAAATACTTAATATAACAACTATGATCTCATTCATGATGATAAAAGGGAAGTTAGCATATTTTCTACGTAAAATTATATTCATTTTTTAAAATAGCCGTTAAACCTATATTTAATCTTTATAGTAACAAATAATACAGTATGCTAAACTGTATTATCTGTAGTCACTTGTAACTTTTTATTTTTGAAATTTGATTTCTATTTTATAAGGTCTTGAAGATACCTGCAAAATACAGAGCCTTTAAAGAAGACATGTAACAGTAAAACAGAAGTACACAGTTTTATATGAGTCAACGTAGCAAGTAAAGTTGAGATAATAAGTTTCGTTCTGAATTTTCTGGCTGCTAAAACAAACAGTTTTTGCTTTTCACAGTAGAAAACAAACTTATGTGCAGAGGCTAATTTCCTCTTGAACTACAGCATGAGGGTCTGTATATAGGAACATTTCTTCAGAATGGAAAAAAGATGCAGAATGCAGAGAGAGATTATAATGGTGCATCTTAACACCCAGTGAAGGCACAACTTAATGTCATCTGGGAACACTGGTTTGGGGTCAGTCTGTATTTTCGGGGATAGAGCTAAAGAACCAGATGATCAATAGCTAAGCCAGCCTTAGCCTATCACATGTTATACGCCTTCGTTGAATCATAGATGGGCATTAGATCTCATTTATTTCTTAAAGTTGTCTATGCTTTTGGAAGAGGTGAGAATGGAACTAATACATCTTAGACATTATTGCCAGAATAATGCTAATTGCTGTATATATAGCCTTTAATCTTTGAGATCAGTGAGAAAACTTTACAAATTGCTTACTAAAAGGAAAGCCATAAAATTTAATAACAAGACATGAAATGTAGCCATCTTGTGGAAGTCATTACACAGTATTAACTGTCCACAGGTCACCCCACACAGTACCCCAGTGTTAAACACATCTAACACAAGATGCAAATCTGGAAGGCGTAAATATCTTCAATTCGGAAACAGTATTAAGTATATCTGTAGAATATTGTCACCATCACCTTCCATCCACAGTTCACCGTATCATCCCTCAAATGCCCACAGATCTATTGCAGGAAACCTACTAATCCCAACATCTAAAGCATGTAGGAATAAGGTGTGATATTCCTTTTGTGTGTGGGGAGAGTTTCAATCTAAAGGTTTAACAAAAAGCAGAGAATGTTCACATTTCACATCACGAAAGATTTCAAAGACTTCTTTAACCCGACAGCGGTTATGTCAGTGTCTTTGCTATGTTTCATAGAATTGTTAGACTTTAAAAGAACCTCCTGAAAAGTCTGCCTCAGAACATTTGTATGGTTCTGCCAATGTCTGATGAGAAGAATTCTTCTCTGTTTCAGGAGTGTGTTCACTGATGAGAGGGGATGGGAGAAGCCTGGTTGTGATTTCAGGAATAATTCTCAAAGGAGATTATGCTCTTATTGCAAAATGGGGTCTGCTATGTATTGTTCATGTCACTTTATTGCAAGTATTAAAAATAATATGCCTTGAACCACACTGATTAGACCCAGAAGGATCATTGAGTTTTTGGTGGTTTTAAAGATCCAAGAAAGACTGTCTGGCCCAAGTGTATTAATGAGAAGACTGAAGCCCACAGAAGTGAAGTCAGCCCCAGGGTCCCAAGAACCCCAGTACTCTTTTCTTTTTTTGCTGCCTCTTGCTTTTGTCAGCTGTAGGTTTTAAAAGTCAAGCACTTCTAAACAGCAGCCCAGATGTTCCATGTAAGCTTATCAGTCATTCTGAATTGAAATGTAATTCTATAATTTTTTCAATGCATTATGTTTCCCATTTAAATGTATGTAACACTGTTCTACAGTTTTGTTGCCATGATTCCTTGGCACCTGTGAATTCTTACTGAGCAATGTTTGTTAACAGTATACAGGCTTGATACTAGGCAGAAAGAGCTCTTGTGTTCTTGCTTTTCCGATCTTTTTTAAATCTAAAGGAGACGTGTATTCTAGAAATTAAACATTTGTGTGCCATATCTCTTGAGTTTTGGAGAACGATTGGAGCTCGAGCTACTATAAATGACAAGATTATCTTGGATATCTTTTTTAGCTTTCTGCAAAATCACTTATGTTTTATATACCTCTGCTAATAATTCAAAACTCTGAATTTGCTTTACTTTATTAACTTTTTAAAAATGTATTTTTGCAATTGGTTTAATTACTACAAAAGCCTAAAAAGCTAATGACTAGGTGCATGTTTAGTATGCACTGTCTAGTGTAAATTTTTTTAAAGCAGTAGATTTTTATTAGAGATTAACTTCCAGGCCATATGAGAATATGCTTAATCCTAGATTTGGCGTTTTACAGAAAAGAATTTTGACTCTTGAACTAGAATTTAAAACTTGTTCTGATTTCCTTGCTTGCCTCAATTTCTAAAGTCTAGAAGTGGCAAAGAATTTAGATCACTTATGCCCACAGAATCTGTATTTCCTTCCAGGGCAAAGTTGGCATTTCCTATCTACTAGCTTCCAAAATAAAGTAATCCTAGTTATGATAATAAGAGCAACCTTATTTTATTACACTTAGAACCATTTTATGTTTTCAAATTAATCTTTGAGTGAAGATGAACTAAAAAAAAATGGGTTTTGTCCCGGGTTGCCTGCAGGTTCCAGTCTGCTGCATCCGGTCACTGAAGAGGCAGTGAGGACTGGCACGGGGTGGGCTGGAAAGCCAAGCTGTCCTTTCAGGGTGCACAGTGCCCCAGCCATAGCACAGCTTAGAAACATGGATGAGTAGACCTCAAGATAGGTGAACACGGAGTAGGAAGCAAAAGAAGGCAGAAACTCCTCTGAGTTTCACAGGCATCAGGCACAGATCAGGGCACAAAGGAAGAAGAAAGAAGGTAGTTACCACTGGTCTGTCTCTGTAAATAGTTACAGAGCAATTTTACTTTGTGTTATTTAGGATTGAGAAACAAGTGTTATTTAAAAGTCCTCTTACCCTCCAACCTTTGTCATACTCCACAATATCTGATGCCATTTAGGCCTCTGAGCCAGTACATATTTTATTGAAACTTTTTTTCTTTTGAGGCAGAGTCTTGCTTTGTAACCCAGGCTGGAGTGCAGTGGCGCAATCTCAGCTCACTACAACCTCAACCTCTAGGGCTCAGGAGATCTTCCCACCTTAGCCTGCCTAGTAGCTGAGACTACAGGCACGCACCACCACAGGCTAACTTTTTAAAATTATTTTTGTAGAGATGGTTTGGCCATGTTGCCAGGCTGGTCTGGAACTCCTGAGCTCAAGCAATCTGCCCGTCTAGGCCTCCCAAAATGCTGGGATTACGGGAGTGAGCCACTGCTCCTGGCCCAGCTGATTTTTTTTTTTTTTTTTTTTTTTTTTAAGAAATGGAGTCTCACTACGTTACCCAGGCTTGTTTCAAACTCCTGGGCTCAAGCAATCCTGCCTTGGCCTCCCAAAGATCTGGGATTACAAGCATATTGAAAGATTTTGAGTAGTTGTTGATTGCTAAAGGAATTTTCATCAGAAATCTAGGTATTCAGCCATGCTTTCCCAATCTTGTTTTATTCTTCCACTGATAATATTGGTCCTATTAAGTTGTGCTGTAGTGAAGTATTCACAAATTTCAATCCAAAAAATTATGTGAATAGTCAGGGAGTTCTTTCTGTACCCTTGAGTTATTTTATCACTGTCATGTGTACACCTCATAAGAAAGTTCCGCTCTGAGAATGAGCACAAGGAACAGATAGGAAATGTGCAGCGGGTGCCGATGTGTAGTCCTGCAGCCTGCAAGTCCATGTGTGTAGGAAGAGGCAGTCCCTTCCTCAGTCATTAGCTTTTCATCTGAAACAACAAAACTAGTGGTAGGAAGCTTCTGAGATGGTTCCCAGTGAAACCTGCCCGCTGGTGTGCACTCTTGTGTAACCTCCTGTCCTTGGGTGTGAGCTGGACTTAGTGGCTTGCTTCTGAGGAGTAGAACAGAAGCAGGAAGGGAGAGAGCACTCGTGAGGTTTGGTGGCAGAAAGTCTGTGGCTTCTGTCTCCTTGCCCTCTCTTACTTTTGTGCTTTCCTGCTCGGAAGGTGAGGTGTTCTTTGGAAAGCCCCATGTGACGAGAAGCAGAACTTTCCAGCCAACAGCTAACGTGGAACTGAGGCCCTCATTCCAATAGCCTCCAACTGAATCCTACCAACGAGACATGAGTTTGGAAGGGGATCCACCCCAGTGGAACTCTTGAGATGACTGCAGCCAACACCTTGATTGCAGCCTTGTGAGAGACAAACCAAGATGTTTGTTTAAGTGCTAAATTTGGGGGTAATTTTTATGCAGTTACAGATAACTAGTACAAAGCTAGAAAAAGAAAAAGGCATAATACAAATTTCATGATCTTAATGAGGCTACCAGCATCTGAAGAACTGAAATAAGGAGAATTGGTCTTCCTCCCGCATGAGCACCTGTCAGCTACCTTAGTCTTACCTTAAATAAAAACACTTAACCAAATACATTATCTCTCTCAAGGACAGCAAAAGATATTGAAATTTGATGATTCTGTATTTGAAATGTAAACCAGATTACAATTAAACTCTAACTCTTGAATACTGTCCCTTTTAAGTCACCAAATCTCCTTTAAGATGAAATTATCTAAAAATGAATAAAGGATAAAATTCTTATTCTGATTCTATGTTCTTTCATATTTCCAATCATATAATACTAACGTTGGGTTTCCTAGAAGGCATGGCTAATTTACAACTCAATCATTGAGAAGATTCTTGGGACAAGTGATTTTTTTAAAAACACAACAAAAAGGTGTGTCACTGAGAAAAGAAAGAAAAGCCTTTTGTGTCCAGAACACGTTCTACCCTCAAGATGAGAAGTGTAGTGAAAGCAGTTCTATACAGAGATTTTTCTATTATGAAAAAATATATATACATAAATAAGATTTCCTGGAAGAGAATGCTCTTTTTTGCTTTGGCCAAAATGATTAAAAGACCAAATCAGGAAAGTTTTTCTTTCTGAATTGTTTTTGATAGCTGACTGACAGCCACAGCTACCTGCTATAAAAGATAAAATTGTATCTTTAACTATCAGTGCATAAATTTTTCCTTTGCATTTGAAGGAAGCTGCTATTGCTGACATTGTTTTGCCCTGTGGATATAGTTATGGCCTAAGTCCTTTTCTGTTTGTTGTTGTTGTTGTTTTGTTTTGTTGTGTTTTGTTTTTGAGAGGAGTCTTCGCTCCCTCGCCCAGGCTGGAGTGCAGGCAGGGGCACAATCTCGGCTCACGGCAAGCTCCGCCTCCCGGGTTCATGCCATTCTCCTGCCTCAGCTTCCTGTAACTGGGACTACAGGCGCCTGCCACCACAGGGCCAGCCAATATTTTTGTATTTTTTAGTAGAGACGGGGTTTCACCGTGTGAGCCAGGATGGTCTCGAGTTCCTGACCTCGTGATCCGCCCTCCTTGGCCTCCCAAAGTGCTGGGATTACAGGCGTGAACCACCATGCCCGGCCTAGCCTAAGTCCTTTGCTAATATGAATCTGTCAGCTCTTTGCCTCTAGAAATAGTATGGCGCCTGTTACTTTGGAAGCACCTCTTTGTACTCCAGTCTCCGCAAGAGAAGCACCAAATGAGTCTCTGGTGTTCCCCCATCCTGCCATTTTTAATTGCTAGATGGCAGTCTCTGCTTCTGGAAGGACCTCACTGAGCTGCTCTTCTGCAGGGGTGGGAGAAAGGCCTGCCTTTCCGCAGGAGCCCTGTGGGTGTTCTCGCCATCATTTAAAAATAAGCACACCCCACTCCATTCGCTCTTCCTGTCCTGCTGCTACTGCCTCCTTTTTTTTTTTTTTTTTTGAGGCAGAGTCTATCACCCAGCGTGGAGCGCAGTGGCGTGATCTTGCTCACTGCAACCTCCACCTCCCGGTTCAAGCAATTCTCCTGCCTCAGCCTCTGAGTAGCTGGAATATTTAGGTGCCCGCCACCACGCCTGGCTAATTTTTATTAGAGACAGGTTTTTGCCATGCTGTCCAGGCTGGTCTCGAACTCCTGACTTCAGGTGATCCACCCGGCTTGGCCTCCCAAAGTGCTGGGATCACAGGTGTAAGCCATCACGCCTGGCCACTGCCTCCTTTCTTGGCTTCTCCCCGTTACCCACAAATAACTCACAGATTTTTTTTTTTTTTAATGGAGTCTCCTTTTGTCACCCAGGCTGGAGTGACAAGTAGCTGGGATTACAGGTGTGCGCCACCACACCCAGCTAATTTTTGCATTTTTAGTAGAGACAGGGTTTTGCCATGTTGCCCAGGCTGGTCTCCAACTGCTGACCTCAGGTGATCTACCTGCCTCAGCCTCCCAGAGTGCTGGGATTACAGGCGCGAGCCGCTACACCCAGCCAGAAACTGCCTTTATCCAAAGCCACGTCTTAAAGCATGTGCCGGGGAATGCTTCTATTTTAAGCTGGCATTCTCACCTCTTCGCCCTGAAAAAAAACAGCATGCTTCTCTTTCCCTCATCAGGTAGGCAAAGAAAGTGATTGCACACTGTTTTTAATTGCAGGTTTACATAAACCCACAATTCAAGAGCATTGATTTGTTGGACTGTAATCTACACTTTAACACACTGAGCTGCATTTAGGCAGCATGCCAGATGTGTAAAGTTGGAATTTAATGACATTTCAGTAGCAGCCCCAGAATTTAGTACAGTACTACTGTTGAATACTAATGTTCCACTAGCAAGAAAACAGAAACAGCTTCTTTATCAGTTACCTTTTTGTCCCTTTCTTGAAGATGGAGAAACTGAAAGCAATTAACTGTTTCTTGGAAACTTCATCTTATAAAGAACCTCCAATCAAGAGCATCCCACCATAGTTGTGCCTATGTTCATGCCACTTTAGCAATCAACCAAAGATTAATGTTTAACACTTTAAAATATTATGCTGCCCATTTATGAAGTTGAGGATTTTCCTGATGACTTTATCGAGCATTTTTTGCTTTCTGAAAGTGATTATGTGCATGAAAAGTACTGCAAACAAAGTCACCATGTGTTATTTCTGCTTTTCCATTTATTTTTAAATAGCAGAGGAGAAAATCTAACTTTTGAAAAAATGCATATTCTTGTCCTAAAGGATAGGGTTTCTCAGGCTCAGCACTGCAGATGTTCTGGACTGGGTAAGTCCTCACGGTGGGAGGGGACAGCCTGTGCACTGCAAGGTGCAGTGGTACCACCCCCAGCCGTGATGAGCAAAACTGTCCCCAGACATGGCCAGTGTCTCCTCCAAGGAGGTGATACAGGGATGGAGAGGGGCAAAGTCAAGTCCAGTTGAGAATCACTGCTATAGAAAACAAAACTAAACTAAAAACTGTTGAATTCTACTTTAAAGAAATATTTCAAACTTACGAAAGGATATGGAGAACAATGAGCACCAACATACCTGGACCCTGCTAAAGAAATTATGTCTGTAAACACAATTACACCCCACTGCGGTCCTCTCCTGGCTTCACTTTCCTCCAGAGATCCTGACCGTGGTGGTGATCGTTCCCATGCGGGTATTAGAAGTGAGTTAACCGCTGTTTCTCTAACACTTGTGGCTGATCTTCAGAGTTTCTCATGCATACATCAAATCTACAACTGCTATTTCTACCCTCTTTCTGAACAAAACAAGAACCATACAATGCCTGAGCCATATTCACCCCTCTTCCATCTTATGTTATTTTCATTCTATATTTTAGTTACTTGTTTTTTATATTTCCCCAAAATGGCCAATTTTTTAAAATCTTTATGTTACTTTATTAGAGCAAGATTCCTGATAGGTATACAGTGATATATTTACTAAACAGAGACCTGTGCAGAAATTACATAGTATCCATCTAAATAGGTTGTTACACTTTTGCCTATTGATGGAATTGTTCCATTTGTCAAGTTTTATACATCAGAAAGCTTGCGAATTTCACCAGACTGTCCGTTAATTCACCTCTGAAAAAGTGGCATTTAATTTCAGCTACTATATTTTACAGCATTAAAAAGCTTATGCATTCGGGTACTTCTCATGGCATTAAGCAGACAGAGCTGAGTCCACTATCCCACCCCAATGTTTTTTGTTTTTACAGTAAATGGATTTTTCTCTATGTGTACCTGTTCATTTTCTCTCCATACTTTATTGCATTCCAGATCTTACATCTGGCATCACTTTCCTTCTGCCGTCTTTTAAAAATTATTTATTGACACTGCTGGGTGATCTGTTCAGTTTTTGCTTTTTGGAAAATCCCTGTTTCCTCCTTCTTGTATGACAGTTTATCGGGCTATGAAAGCCTGCATTGACAGTTCCTTTCCCACAGTGCTTATTTCATGATTATCTGACTTCTTTTATAAACCTAAGTTCCTGTATCTTTAATCTGTCTTTTCCCACTTAACTGATTCCACAATATTGTTTTGCCATTTCACTACAGTATGTCTACATGTATATTTATTTTTATATATTTTTTGTGATTCCATATGCTTCTTCAATCTAAAGATAAGTATCATTCTGGAAAATTATTTCATGTTTCTTAACTTTCAATATTTCCATGTCTTCATATTTTCATTGTGATACACATTTTCTCTAGCCACGTCTCATCTTCTGTATAACTGCCCAACTAGTACTTAATGTGAATGATTATATTGTTTATTTCCAGAAATCTTATTTAGTTCCTTTAATTTTTTCTTTTTAAAGAGATGGGGTTGTGCCATGTTGCCCAGGCTGGTCTCGAACTCCTGAGCTCAAACGATCCACCCGCCTTGGCCTCCCAAACTAGGATTACAGGCGTGAGCCACTGCACCTGGCCTACTTCTTTAAAAAATTTGCCTGTTCTTTTTCAGTGGTTTCTTTTCCTGTGTTTTGTTTTTCTTTCTCTTTTTTTCCTCTTTAACCAATTTAACTGTTTTGTTTTGTTTTTTGTTTTTGTTTTTGTTTTTTAGACAGGATCTTGCTCTGTTCCTCAGGCTAGAGTGCAGTGGCACCATCACAGTTCACCGCAGCCTTGATCTCCTGGGCTCAAGTGATCCTCCCACCGTAGCCTCCCAAGTAGCTGGGATTACAGGCACATGCCACCATGCCCAGCTATTTTTTGCATTTTTTGTAGAGACAAGGTTTCATCATGTTGCCCAGGCTGGTCTCAGGTGACTTGCCCACCCCAGCCTCCCAAAGTGCTGGGATTACAGGCGTGAGTCACTGTGGTGCCCGGCCGATTTCCTTCCTTTTTTTTTTTTTTTTTTTTTTTTTTTTGAGACAGAGTCTCGCTCTGTCACCAGGCTGGAGTGCAGTGATGCGATCTCAGCTCACTGCAACCTCTGCCTCCCAGGTTCAAGCAATTCTCCTGCCTCAGCCTCCTGAGTAGCTGGGACTACAGGCACACACAACCATGCCCAGCTAATCTTTGTATTTTTAGTAGAGACGGGTTTTCACCATGTTGGCCAGGTTGGACTCAATCTCTTGACCTCATGATTCGCCAACCCCAGCCTCCCAAAGTGCTGGGATTACAGGCATGAGCCACTGCACCCAGCCCAATTTCCTTCTTTTTTAATGCTCGGTAGTATCCTAATATATGTAATGGGATACTATTATCCTATGGGGGTATGCATATATACACACACACACCACATTTTCTTTATCCTTCCTTCCACGGATGGTCACATAGGTAAATTCTATATCTTGGCTACTGTGAATAGTGCTGTGCAGTAAACATGGGCATGCAGATATCTCTTCAACATATTGATTTCATTTCCTCTGGATAATACCCAGGGTAGGATTGCTGAATCATATAGTAGATCCACTTTTAATTTTTGGAGAAACCTCCATGCTGTTTTCCATAATTGTTGTACTGATTTACATTCCCACCTACAGTGTACAGGTTTTCCTTTAATGGCCGTTCTAACAGGTGTGAAGTGGTATCTCATTGTGCTTTTAATTTGCATTTATCTGATGATTCGTTATTTTGGGCAATTTTTCATATACCTGTTGCATTTGTATGTCTTCTTTTGAGGGATGTCTGTTTAAATTATTTGTCCTGAAATCTTTTCTAAATGGTTTATTTTTGTTGAATCAAGAAGCAATCGAGGCTCTTGTCCTTCCAGAAGGTCATTTCAACAGTATGAGAGAGATACCATCAAGAGCTTCAGTTTGATCTCACATCCTCCTGGGGCCCACAACTCCTGCCAACCCCCTGGAGCTCTAGAAAGACCCCCCAGAGCATTGGCTGCAAGTCGCCATTGACTTTGTGTTCAGATGTGACGGGTTGACTAGTTTGTGGTGAAGTTACGTAGTACCATTTTTATCTGCAAATGCTAACAGATAAGCCCAAAAAGAGCCTGTGTGGGCACTGGCACATTTATGTGAATATTCAAAACCATCCTCTTCCGAATTTTAAAAAAAAAACACGCCTGACAGTAGTTAAAGCAGTAAAGACAGATTTTATTCAGGAACTGTTGCAATGGGGGAAAGAGTTCTCCGTGTGGAACTGGGCTCACTTCCAAATACAGCATGGACAAGTAGGGATGGTGGCCAGGAGCAGGGTGGGGGCAGCGGGTGGAAAATTATGGAGATTATGCAAGGGGTGTGGAGGGATTCTGGTTCATCTGATGTAACAGGATTTTCCCCAAAGGCAGGTTAGAGTGGGCCAGTATTACCTGGGGTGGGAGGTGGGTGAAGAATTCGAGCCAATATCAAGGGTGATTAGATACTGAGGTTGGGGATGGGGGTCCTCCACATTGACTTATGAAGATTTCTGCTACAGTTGGGTGACGGAGGCCTGAACAAGGACAGACTCCAAGGTTGAGGCCTAGAAGGCTGGAGGAATCTGATGCTTAGTTAAGGAGTCTTTGTCACCACCAACAGCAGGATACACATTCCTCTCAAGGGCACACAGGATGTGCTCCAGGCTGGAACACACATTAGCACCCAGAACAAGTATTCACAAGTTTAAGAAGTTTAAAATCATACAAAGTATCTTTTCTAAACCACAATGGAATGAAACTAGAAATCAATAGAAGGAAAACCTGAAAATGCACAGATATGTGGAAATGAACACTCTTAACCAGTGGGTCGAAGAAGAAATCACAAGGGACATTGGAAATTATCTTGAAACAGAAACTGAAAATGAAAACACAACATCCCAAAACGTATGTGAAGTAGTGAAAGCAGTGCTCAGAGGGAGGTTTACAGTAGTAAACACATTTTAAAAATAAAGATCTCTAGGCCAGGCACAGTGTCTCACACCTATAATCCCAGCACTTTGGGAGGCCAAGGCAGTTGGATCACTTGAGACCAGGAGTTTAAGACCAGCCTGGCCAACATGGTGAAACTCTCTCTCTACTAAAAATAGAAAAATTAGCCAGGCATGGTGGTGCATGCCTGTAATCCCAGCTACTCAGGAGGCTGAGGCACATGAATTGCTTGAACAAAGAAGGCAGAAGACGCAGTGGGCCAAGACCATACCGCTGTACTCCAGCCTGGACAACAAAGTGAGACCCTCTCCAAAAATTAAAAAAAAATTTTAAAAAGAACCAGCTACCTAACTTCACCTTCACACTTAAACAAACTGGGAAGAGAAGAACAAGTTAACCCCAAAGTTAGTGGAAGGAAGGAAATATAAATATTATCAAATAATATTATATTAAAATAATAAAAATTAAAGCAAAGACAAACTAAGTAGAGACTAGAGAAACATCATCTTTTATTTCTTCTTATGCATTGTGTGAAGAGAAAACCCAGAGTGGGTCACAGCTCTAAGTCTTTGTAACCTAGAAGTACATACTGCAGCGTAAGTTTCTTCCAGCTCAGTTTTCTTACATTGATGATAAAACTCTTGACACGCCCCAGCATCCATTAAACTGCCCTGAGCCCCTCATTCCCTATTTTCCTATACTTGTTTTTATGAGACAGGGCCCCACCCTGTTGCGCAGGCTGGAGTGCAGTGGCGCGACCATAGCTTACCGCAACCTCCACCTCTTGGGCTTCAGAGATCCTCCCACCTCAGCCTCCAGAGCAGCTGGGATTAAAACCCTGAATCACTGCCTGGCCTTTGTGATGTCCCTAAAGGAAACCTAGGGATACACTGTTCTTGCCCCCAACTAATGTATCATCCACTGGGGACTCAAAGAAATAAAAGAGCAGGTAAGAAACAACAAATGCTGGATTGACTGACCGGGAAGGAATCAAGCAGGGAGGCCCTGCAGCGCTTGCAGCGCTTTTCTGAAGGAGGAGAGGGGCCAGCTGAGGAGGAGGTAAGCACGCTTCCTAACAACCATAAGACTCAGATTGCAGGGGGATTCCTCAGGTGCACAACAAATTGGGAACTGTGGGCTAAAATGAAGGTTTTGCTGAAAGAAAGGAAGAAGGAACCCACTGTGCCTCTGACTAAATGTAAGCAGCCCCTTTCCTGCACCTCTAGCAGACCGTATGGGCTGGGGGTGTCCCACTCACCCAGGTATATTAAAAGAAAAAAAAAGGAGAAGCAGCCTGTGATGCTGAAGGAAGCAGAACACAGATGACTATTGAGGTTGCTCAAAATCGCCTGTGTACGTTTCATGCACATCCAGACTCCAGGATCTCACACCATTACACCTTTCCATCTTAACGAGTCGGAGATGAAAGGGAATAGAACAAGCTCCAAGGAAACCAGAAGAGATGAAAGGACCACAGTTTCTTCAAATAACTCCAAAGACTTGAGAGACTCAGATTCTACTTGATGGAAAGAATCCACAGCTCATGTCAGCAGCGGGAATGCAGCTGCAGAGCGCCCCGAGAAGAGATCGATGAGCCCGAGCCCCACGATATGGGGGCTCCTTTGATCTTGGTCAGTCTGCCCTTGGGGATAATGTTCCTTCTCATTCAAGACAGAACGGACAAAACTACAATCACCTTCCCTCCTTTAAAACAAAGCATTTGTGTTAGTCAAGACTCATTGACTTGAAAATAATAATAATAACAGCCTAACACAACTCAGTTTTTTGGGTTTTTTATTTCTATTTCTCATTTTTATTTTTATTTTTTAGAGGTGGGTCTCACTCTGCCCTCCAGGCTGGAGTGCCATGGCATGATTATAGCTGCTGCCTCAGTCTCCTGGACTCAGCCACACCTGGCTGGTGATCAGTGGGAGTGTGTCTCTAGGCTCCCAGCTCACCGTGAGGTATGTTCTCTGTGTGACCACATCCCAGCGCTCTCCCCTGCCCAGAGTTTATGGCCCAAACCACGGTTGCCTGGTGTCACCTCCCAGCCCACACCTGACCGTGGCTCGCTGTCCCCCATTTTCTCTCTGGCTATGCCCATGGGCCTGTATGTGAGGCTGCTTCCCTTCTGAACAGATTTCTGGCTTCCCTCTTCAACTGTAGCTTGAACTTTTATTCTGTTATTCATTCCACAAATATTGCCAGGGCAATACCAACCGCCAGGTAGGAAGGGTCCGTGTTGAACAAGGTAGACCTGGTCCCTGTCCATGTGAACTTAGGTGCCCTTAGAGAAGGTTGATGGTAAGCAATTAGAATACTACGAGATCAGGCGCGGTGGCTCACAGCTGTAATCCCAGCACTTTGGGAGGCTGAAGTGGGACAGTTGCTTGAGCCCAGGTGTTTGAGACCAGCCTAGGCAACATAGGGAGACCTCTATCTCTACTAAAATTTTAAAAAGTTAGCCATGCACGGTGGTGCATGCCTGCAGTCCCAGCTACTCGGGAAGCTGAGGTAGAAAGATCACTTGAGCCCAGGAGTTTGAGGTTGCTGTGAGCCATGATTGCAGCACTGCACTCCAACCTGGGCAACAGAATGAGACTCCATTTCTAAAAATCAGTGAATAAATAATAATAATAAATAAAATAAGATAAAAATCTGATGACTGATAGGAATTAGAAGGGCCTTCAAGAGCACGTGGCAAGACCCTAAACCAGTCTAGTGCTCAGAGAAGGGCTCTGTGAACAGCAGATAGTTTGAAGAACAAATGATGAGTGCAAAGTGGGCCGTGTTGCATGTGCAGGGCCTGGAGACATCCAGATGAGTGCCTCGCACTTCGGATTGTGTGGCCTGCTGCTGCTCTGGGCAAGCACTCTCCCACCCAGACCGGACCCAGTGCCCAGGGACGCAGCCAGCACAGGCCTGAAGGGACCCATGCTCTCCAAGTTCACCTTGAACGTGACGCTGACACATCCAGGTTTGTCATCAGAATGTTCCAGGCCAGCAAAAGAGATGAAAGGGAGCTAAAAAGATGCTTTGTGTGAAACAAGAGCTGCTCGCGGGAAGCCAAGAATTACACGCTGTGCTTATCATGCTGAGTTGTCAAAAAAGCTTCCTTCTAAGCACCAAGCAATTAAGAAGGGGGCAGCAAATATTTGCTGATTGATTGATGATGGTTCCCAGGGATGGGCCACAAAAACAAGAATTCTAACTGAGGCAGGCGTAACAAGCGGCATGGGGCCAAAGAAAGGGGTGAGAAGCAGAGACGAGCGGGGCGGCGCTGGCGGGGGGCCTGGCACATGAGCTCAGCATAGCGAAGTTCCCGCCTCTGTCCCCTCTCCTGGCTGGCTTTTACCTCTCCTTGCCACCAGTCTCACTCCTCCTCCTTTCTCCCTTTCCTCCTCCAGCCTTTGCTCCTCTTAATGACAGTTTTGATTATCTGGGCTCTCTGGACCCAGACCCAGTTCTGGGCCCCCCTAAGCCCTTCCCAGACCCAGTTCTGGGCCCCCCTGAGTCCTTCCCTTACGGGTGGTGCCACCCCCAGGCTCACCAGAGCCCTCCAGATGGGCCTCAGCCATGGGTGGGGGACTGAGAAACTGCTGAAGTTTCCCACAGTTCTGGAGTTCACACTGGGAGTATTTGAATGTAATCTCCCCTGTAAACCAAGGATTGCAGAGAAAGCTTTCTCAGACTGAAATACATGTGATAAGAAGGAGATGATTTTTTTCAAGTTTACAAAAAGATCAGAACTGATTATGGCTAATAACACACAAGAGGAATGGAAAAAGCCGGGCATGGGGGGTGCACGCCTGTATCCCAGCTACTTGGGAGGCTGAGGCGGGAGGATCGCTTAAGCCAGGAGGTCAAAGCCAGCCTAGGCAACATAAACCATGACTCTTAAAAAAAATAAAAAAATAAAAAAAGATTTTTAAAAAAATCTTCCTTCTAGAGGCAATAAAAAAAGGGTTTTAAAAATTTCAACTATAAGCTGGGTGCAGTGACTCACGCCTGTAATCCCAGCAATTTGGGAGGCCAAGGTGGGTGGATCGCTTGAGGTCAGGAGTTCAAGACCAGCCTAGCCAACATGGTGAAACCCTATCTCTACTAAAAATACAAAAATTAGCCAGGCATGGTGGCACACGCCTATAATCCCAGCTACTCAGGAGACTAAGGCAAGAGAATTGCTTGAACCCAGGAGGCAGAGGTGGCAGTGAGCCAAGATCGCGCCACTGCACTCCAGTCTGGGCAACAGAGCAAGGCTCCGTCTCAAAAAGGAAAAACAAAAAATTCAACTATACTTATAACTCAAAGCAATACTCATACACTTTTCCCACACCAGCAGAACTGGAAATTGAAAATTGCATGTGACTGTGGCCATAGACAAGCTCTGGGCGCCCTGAGCCCTGGACTAACCCAGCACCTTCCACCATGAGGCCAACCTCAGCAGTTCCCTGCTGTGGATTCAAGCCAGTGCCAATTCAGTCTGAGGCTGGAACAGCCAATGGAGAAAGTGACTCTATTGGGATTTAAAGTCACTCGTTGGGAGGAGCAGAGACGTCAGCCCCTGCTCCAGGACACTGCCCTCCTGGATCAAAAGGAGGCCAGCTTTTCCTACACCATAGGCCTTTATTAATTATTTTAATAATCTTTCACTACTAAAGCAATATATGTGAATTTTAGAAAACAAGAAAATACTGATGATCCCCAAATAAAAATAACACATTTCCAACCACTCGGAGATTACCACTATAAGCTCCATCTACATCCTTCCAGGTTTTTCTGTGTTTTAATATATGTGTGTATTGTTTTTACTAAAATGAGGTCACACCATATTGATTTTTTCCTTTCAACTTTTATTGTGAAACTGTCAAACCTAAAATAAATTGAAAAATGGCTCCCATTCATGAATTGGTGCCATTTTGCCACATTCGTCTTGTCTGTCTCCCCAATGTCTACAAAGATTTCTCTGTATCTATATCCAGACATAGTGAGACCCATATAGATAAAGTAATAGAGAGAGAGATTAACCATTTGAGACTAAATTGCATATATCATGACCCCCCTAAATACCTCAGCATGTGTCTCCTGAGAACAAGGATGTTCACCTACACCTACACCACACACAATTATCACATCCAAGAAATTTAGGCCGGGCATGTGGCCCACGCCTGTAATCCCAGCACTTCAGGAGGCCAAGGCAGGATGACTGCTTGAGTCCAGGAGTTTGAGACCAATTCAGCAACATAATGAGACTTCATCTCTATGAAAAAGTTTTTCATTAGCTGGGCATGGTGGTGCACACCTACAGTCCCAGCTACTTGGGAGGCTGAGGCAGGAGAATCCCTTGAGCCCAGAAGGTTGAGGCAACAGTGAGCTATGATCACACCACTGCACTCCAGCCTAGGTGACAGAGCAAGACTCTGTCTTAAAAAAACAAAAAAAATATTTCACACTGATACAACATTATTAACTAATACACAGTCGATATTCAATGTCCCTTAATTGCCTAATCCTTACCTCCTAATCCTGTCCCTTACAGTTGGCACTAAAGGTTGGGTTATAAGGAGTTCACACCAAGATGGACTGGGGGTACAAAATATTTATAAGGCATCTGTGCCTGGGAAAGGAAGCAGGACTAAGCAGAGGAAGAACTGCCACACAGGCCTGACACAGCCTCAGTCCACTTGATGGGGAAGCTCTGAAGTGAGAATTGCCCATCACATTGTCCTGTATGGAGCCAGAAGGGCCTTGATGGCCCCTCCTGAATCAGTATGCATGGGGCTGACCTTGGGCAAGGCAGCTCTCCAGCCGAAGCAGATCCCAAAGAGCGAACAGCAGAGGCCATCTGCTGGCCACATTCTCTGCAGGAGGCAGCCCATTGTGGGGGTATCTGAGTGGCACACCTCCATATCTTCTGGATCCAATCAAGGGTCACATATTACATTGTCATCACATCTCTTCAGTCTCCTTTAAATTACAACATTTCTTAGTCCATTTGGATTGCTATAACAAAAATACCATAAACTGAGTGGCTCATAAACAACAGAACTGTATGTCTCCCAGTTCTAGAGGCTGAGAAGTCCAAGATCAAGGCACCAGCAGATTCGGTACCTGGTGACGGCCTCTTCCTGGTTCATAGATGGCTGTCTTTTCACTATGTCTTCACATGGTGTAAGGGGTGGAGGATCTCTCTGGGGCCTCTTATTTAAGGGCACTGATATGGTTTGGCTCTGTGTCCCCACCCAAATCTCATCTCAAATTGTAATTCCATGTGTCAAGGGAGAGACCTGGTTGGGGGTGATTGGATCATGGGAGCGGTTTCCTCCATGCCATGCAGGTGAGTTCTCATGAGGGCTGATGGTTTTAAAGTGTGGCACTTCCCCATTGCTTGCTCTCTCTCCCCTGCTGCCATGTAAGACATGCCCTGCTTCCCCTTCACCTTCCCCCATGATTGTAAGTTTCCTGAGCCATGTGGAACTATGAGTCAAACCTCTTTTCTTTATAAATTACCCAGTCTCAGGTATTATCTTTACAGCAGTGTGAAAACGGACTAATACAGACACTAATCCCATTCATAAAGACATCACTCTTGTGACCTAATTACCTCCCAAAGTCCCCACCTCCAAATACCCTACGGTGGGGATTAGGTTTCAAAATATTAATTTGGGGTACAGGAACACTCTGTCTATGGCGATTTCCCCTGCCTTTTTATCCTTTATGAGATTAACATGTTTGAATGGCCCAGGCAGTTGTTTTGCAGAGCGTCCTCTTTTTGGATTTGTCTGATAACATGGAGCTTCCTAACTCTGTTCAGTCCACAGTCTCCCTTCCATTTTAATACATGTTCCTGCCATGTAATACCTAGACGACAGTCAGACTTTCCTGATTACAGCTACTTCATCCACACCACTGTCCAATCCAGTACCACAGACTGCACCTAGTGGATACCTTCCTTTGCTGTCTTTTAGTCTAGCACGGTGTTCCCTTTATGAGATGAAACATGGAGAGGGTGGGCCACTTGTCTTGCAGAGCACCCCATCTTCTGGTTGCTTCCATGTGGCGTCATTTAGTTGGATCCCCTACTTGATGAATTCAAGTTACACATTTTTGGCTAGGCTGCATCACAGGTGATGTACTCTGAGCATCACACACGATGTGCTCTGTGAGTCTTGAAATATGAGTCTTTTACTGGGCTTCAAATGCTCACTGTTCCCTCTTCTAGCTCCACCGCTCACCAGTTTCATAGGGAGGAGTGTGCCTATTCCTATCCCCGCATTCCCCAGCAGGGGAGCGTCAGAGGTGAGCTGGAGGCTTAGGTGGGATGAGGGGTGGAAGGCAGTGAGGAAAGCCAGGGAGCCAGGACATTTGCGTTCTCATCCTGACTCTGTCCTCACCTTTCTGTGTGACTTTAAGTAAGCCCCTTGACTGCTTGTCCCTAAAACACAAATAGAACGTTTCTTGCCCTGCCTACATTGGAGGCAGTGAACAGGATCCCGTAGAGTGTAGACGTGGAAGCACTTTCCAAACCAGAGCACATCAGGGGTAAGGGACGCTTCCCAGCACGAGGTCAGGGCAGGGGCCAGATCATCCTGGTGGCATGATTAGAGCTGGGTGGATCGTGAGACTTTGCAAGCCGCACATGATTCACTTTCCGACATTCGGAGCTTGCACTGTGCCAAGGAGATCCGCATCTCCTTCAGTCCTACCAGTGACCCCGGGTGTAGGAGGCCAAGTCTCAGACAAGGTCGCACCTAGCCTGCTTCTGCCACACCTGCTAAACCCGACCTCCCCTCAGGAACGGGCACGAGCTTGAGAGGCAGGAAGTAAAAGGATCCGGATCCCCTGATAGAGCTCCAGGAACCAGGACTGGAAGCTGCCTTTGGCAGGGTGGCCGGTTTGAGGTCAGCCCAGGCCAGCTTGGGTTGGATGTGGCTTCCCAGGGGTAAAGGGAGCAGCTCACACATGCCAAGGATCCCACACAGCCTGGAAGCAGTCACTTCCCAGCTGCTGGACCTCGGAGAAGGAGGCCCAGAGAGTAGCCCAGGGAGGGTGCAGCAGGCGCTGACTGTTTATGGACTGGGGGTAAAACGGCTGCAGAACGTGGCAGCTTCAGGCCTCAGGGCCCAGGGAAAAGTGCGTTCCTGCCTCTACCCAGAGTTTTAGGTGGTGGAGAGGCTCGAAATGGGGAGCTACTGGTGTCTCTGAACCAGGTCTTCTGGGGGGCAAATATTGTGAATATTACTCCTGCCTGGAATAGCCCTTCCAGGGTTTCCAACTAGAGGCACCTGGCCTGGTCAGACTTCCTCATTCAGCCAGTGTAAGGGTGGTGTTGCTTTCAGATGGGCTTGAATGTGTTAGGCACTCTCCAGTTTGCCACAAGCACCACCACTCCCTACTGTCTCAGTTCAGTCCTGTGATCAGTTTTATTGCTGCCGGATTGTAGTACCCACCCTGCCCCTGGAAGAATTGAGGTTGCGAGCTCACAAGCAGGCGGTCCCCATTGCAACTCCTGCCTCTTTGGCCAGCAGCAGCCATGATCCGCCATTGTGAGAACTGAGACTCTGGTCCCAATAGGCGCCACCTGCCAAGCCTAAGTGCCCCTCCACCATAGTGCTGATTCCTGCTATCCCAGAACTACAGATTGATCCTTGAGGCCACATGTAGATTCCTTTGGGAAAGGAGATGGCCGTATTACCTCACTAGCTTAGCACCAATTGGTTAATAAAATACCAGGAGAGAGAAAGAGAGGAAATTAGCATCTATTAAGAGTTCGCTCCATGCTAAGTCCTGGATATAGCATCCCACTTAGCCTCCTAACACTACTGTAAGACAGATGGTATCCCCATTGTACAGTCTGGAAAACCAAGATTAGATTCCCTTAAATTGCACAGATGGTAGAGCACAGCCAGTTTTTGAACCCGGATCTGAATGTGAGGCTGTGCTTCTTCCTCTGCCCACACCGTGTCACCACAAGCACCTTCTGTGTGCCAGGCACAGGACTGGGCACAGTCTGTCCTTGCCCAGCTCCCAGTCTGGCAAAGAGGACTTTGTATGTGCACTCAGCCCTCATCCCTCTCCCAAAGCTCAAGCTAAGTTTCCAAAGAATGGCAGCTGCCACTAGGGAGATGGGAGGTTATAGGTGAAATGCAACAGAATTATTTTGTTTCAATAGTTACATATTTAATATAAAAGTGGGAGGCCGAGGCGGGTGGACCACGAGGTCAGGAGATCAAGACCATCCTAGCCAACATGGTGAAACCCCGTCTTTACTAAAATACAGAAATTAGCTGAGTGTGGTGGCGTGTGCCTAGCGTAATAGCTGGCATAATTAGCTGACATAATCCCAGCTACTCGGGAGGCTGAGGTAGGAGGATTGCTTGAAACAGGGAATCGGAGGTTGCAGTGAGCCAAGATCACGCCATTGCACTCTAGCCTGGGTGACAAGAGCAAAACTCCATCTCAAAACAAAAATACAGTGAGTTCATCAAATACATGATTTCACAGACTGTGATAATTGTGATATAATAAGAAGTATGTATTTTGTGTTTTGTCTCCAGCACCTAGCCAGAACTCCTAAAACCCGTGTAATTTCTGAGTGGTAGGGATGCTAGATATATCTTTTTTGGTCTTAAACAGTTAGCCCTCCATGTCCATGGGTCCCACATCCATGGATTTAACCAATCTCTGATTGAAAATATACAGAATAAAAAATGGGCTAGGTGTGAGTGTGGTGGCCCACACCTGTAATGTCAGCACTTTGGGAGGCCGAGGTGGGAGGATTCTTTAAGCCCAGGAGTTTGAGACCAGCCTGGGCAACATAGGAAGACCTCATCTCTATAAGAACTAAAGAAATTGGCTAGGTGTGTTGGCACACGCCTGTAGTCCCAGCTACCTGGGAGGATGAGGTGGGAGGATCCACTGAGCCCAGGAGGTCGAGGCTGTACTGAGCTGAGATCACACCACTGCACTCCAGCCTGGGTGACAGAGCAAGACCCTGCCTCAGAAACAAACAAACAACAAAAAAAGGATGGTTGCATCTGTACTGAACACTGTATAGATCTTTGTTATTATTTCCTAAACAACACAGTATAACAACTATTTACTTGTATTAGGTATAACTAATCTAAACATTATTTAAAGTATATGGGAGAATGTACATAGGTTATATGCAAATTCTACACCATTTTATATCAGGGAATTTAGCATCCATAGATTTTGGTTATGGGGGAGGGGATGGTCTGGAACCAATTCCCCATGAACACAGAAGGACAACTGTATTTGTCTTTGACTCAGGTTCCTGACATGGAGCTTTTAATCTCTTGGAAATTCCTGGGTGGTAGGAACATCTTTTGTTCTAACAAGATGACTCTGGGTTGGTGCCAGGATGGGGCTGATCACCAGAAAGATCAAGCCATGATTAGAGGCTTGGAACCTTGAACCTCACCCTCATCCTCCGAGTAGGGGAGAGGCTAGAGAGTGAGTTAAAAATCAATCATGCCTATGTGATGAAGTCTCCATAAAAACCTCTGAGCTGCGGGTTTGGAGAGCTTCCAGGGTGGCGAACACATCCACATGCTGGGAGGGCCCCCCCCCAACTCCACGGGGACAGACATTCCCGAGCGCAGGACTCTTCCAAACCTCACCCTACGTGCCTCTTCATCCGGATGTTCATTTGTATCTGTTGTAATATCTTTTTTTTTTTTTTTTTTTTTTTTTTTTTTGAGACAGGGTCTCATTCTTTCACCCAGGCTGCAGTGCAGTGGCATGATCATGGCTCACTGCAGCCTCAGCCTCCCTAGGCTCAGGTGATCCTCCCACCTAAGCCTCCCAAGTAGCTGAGACTACAGGCGCATGCCAACGCATCTGGCTAATTTTTGTATTTTTTCTAGAGATAGGGTTCGCCATGTTGCCCAGGCTGGTCTCCAACGCTTGGGCTCAAGCAATCCACCCACCTCAGTGTCCCAAAGTGCTGGGATTACAGGCGTGAGCCACCATGCCCAGCCAGCTGTAATATCCTTTATAATAAGCCAGTAATCATGCTTCTCTGAGTTCTGTGAACCATTCTGGCAAATGATTGAATCTAAGGAGGGGGTTCTGGGAACCTCTTATTTATAGCCAAGTGGGACAGAAGCATGGGTAACCTGGGGACCAACCACCTGCAGTTGGTGTCTGACATGGGAAATGGTCTTATGGAATAATGCAGCAGCCCTCCGCCTGAGGGAGTTGGATTGAGTTACAGGACGCCCAGTTGGTATCTGCAGAGAATTGGAGAATTGCTTAGTGTGGAAAAACCCACATATTTGGTGCCAGAAGTTCTGTGTGAGCTGTGGAAGAGAACTGGAATTTTCCCTGCACGCAGACATTGCTTCAGATGAGGCCACAGTAGTTGGCCATATGAGGCCTGAGTAAAGGCAGGAGACAGGAGAGGAAATTGTTCTGTGGGACCTACTGGGCCACGGTGGTCCTACTGGGCATGAGCTCATGCCATCTCCTCTGCCAACCTTCCTGCCCTCCGCAGGGACTGCTGAAAACAAGGCCTCCAGCTGGCCTTCTTCAAGTCCACAACATTTCTGACTCATTCCTGGTCAAACCTGGTGGCCTCATCCTCACCCCCAGGCCTGTTTCCCAGCCACTGTCTCAGGTCAGTGGATGAGGCTCGGGAAGAAGGCCAGGGTCTTTGGGACACCTTCAGTGTCCAGGAAAATGCAGGCTTTAAAAGTAAGTCATGAAGAGATCCCTATTCCCTGTGCTGGGAACCCCATTCAGCAAATACACACAGAAACACACACGCACACACACAGACACACACAAAATACACAGACACACATAGAGACACACATAGACACTCTCACACAGAGACACACACACACACGGATACACACATAGACACACACACCCTCACACACACACACACACCCCCTTACACAGAGACACATACACAGACACACCCTCATACATACAGACACACAGATACACAGACACACAGATACACACATAGACACACACACGGATACACACACAGACACACACCCCCTCTCAGACACACAGACACTCTCACACAGAGACACACATAGACACACACAAACGGATACACACACAGACACACACACCCTCTCTCACACACACACACACATCCTTACACACAGAGAGCCACAGAGACACACACAGACACACCCTCACACATACAGACACACACAGATACACACATATACACCCAGCCCCTACCATGGTCACCTTCTCAGAAACTACAATACAATTAGGGCAGCATTCTGGGAATTAGGGGAATTAGGCCCTCGGAAAGGGAAATAGCTGTAAGTGATTGAGAGCAATTTTCCTGAAAAGAACTCATGGGAGGCAGAGATTTCAATGAATTCAAAGAAGAAAGCAGGGTCTTCTCTGGGCTGGGGCATCACTGCCCAAGCACCCCCAGTGGCCCCCAAGCAATGGGATTTCCAAACCCCATTGCAGATGCTTCCTTTCCTGAAGAAAGTGAGTTGGGTTCCCAAGGAATGTGGCAGAGGCTAAGGAGGGAGAAGAATGAAAGAAAGACAGTTACTCCTCCAACTTGAATGGGTGAAAATAAAAACCAAAAAAAGAAAGAGGCAGAGAAAGCTGCTCCCTTAAAAAGTCAGCTTCCAGGAGAGGCCAAGTAATAAGAAGAGCTGACATTTAGGGGGCACTTGCCCCAAGCGCCAGCCCCTGTTCTTTTTTTTTTTTTTTTTTTTGAGACAGAATCTTGCTCTGTTGCCAGGCTGGAGTGAGTGGCGTGATCTCGGCTCACTGCAACCTCCGCCTCCCGGGTTCAAGCGATTCCCCTGCCTCAGCCACCCGAGTAGCTGGGATTACAGGCGCGTGCCACCACGCCTGGCTAATTTTTTGTATTTTAGTAGAGACAGACTTTCACCATATTGGCCAGGATGGTCTCGATCTCCTGACCTGGTGATCTGCCCACCTCTGGCTCCCAAAGTTCTGGAATTGAAGGTGTGAGCCACCGCGCCCGGCTGCCAACGCCAGCCCCTGTTCTAAGCCCCGTACAATGACCCTGTAGGATAGGTTCTGGCATTTTTCATCCCCATTTTACAAAGGAACTGAGGCTCAGATGGGGCTCAATTACTTGCCCTAGGTCCCCCAGTGAGAGAGAGACTTCTACGGTACTGAATTTTGGAAGCTCTAACAAAGACTTAAGCATGCCCACTTCGCTGGAAGTGCACCATTAGGAACTTAGCCACAAATTTCACTAAAAGGCAAATTATTGACTCCATTTTCAGCCCTTAAGACCTCTAGGCTGAGTATAGGATGGACGAAGGGCACAAAAGCCAGTGCGACCCGCCTTACCTGGAGATACTGATGGCAGCAGGGAGGCGCAGCGGGGGGTTGCACACTCCAAGGAACCGGTGGGAGCCCCACCCCTTCAGAGCTGGGGCATTGGCTCCCCGGCTGCCTCTGCAGCTGCCCAAACCGCGGCGCAGACCCAGACCTCCCGGTCTACGAAGCAGGCAAAAGCCCCGCCCTCCTGGGCAGGATTACAGTCGCCCAAACTGCGGCTGTGGATCCGAGACTCGCTGTACTCTTGAGGGGGACCCGGGAGCAGGCAGGATCTGCCCTTGCGGGTGCAGCCGCAGTCCCCAAACTGTGGCTGCAGACCTGGGCCTTCCGCTTCACAGAGCAGGCTGGAGCCAGAATCAAGCGGGAGTCCTGCCCCTTCCGGGTTGGTGGGACTGGAGTTCCCAGATGCAGCTGCGGTCACCCTACCAGGCGCAGGCCCCAGGCATCTCTGCAGCCTGCATCCTCAAGGCGGCTGGGGAAGACCGCCCAGCCTCCTGTCCCTGCTCCTGCTACCTGGCCTCTCTCCTCTCCCAGCGCCCACTCCGATACTGGAGCAGGGGTTGGGGCCGAGCCCGAGGGGTCATGAATGGCAGCGGGAGACAGATTCTTGGGTGGAAGCGAGGGACCCCAGTAAGGCCCCACCTTCAGGCCGGGGAGGGCCTGAAGGCTGGGGGCTGGGCTGCCAGTACTGCGGACCTGAGTGGGGACTCATGGTGCCTCTTCCAGGCCCACCCATGGCCACCCATGGACCAATCGGCATGCACTTCCTCCCCTCTGAGCACCATAAAAGCCCTGGGCTCAGCCAGAGCAAGAGAGAGGATGGTCAGAGCAAGGCAGAGAAGGTGGAGGACGGAGAGAGGACAGGAAGACCAGCTGCAGAGAGAAGCTATCCTTTCTGCTCAGAGCTTCAGACACCTGCAGAGACGTGGGAACAACCTGCCTCCTGGAGACGAGCCACTGTTTCCAGGGCCTGCTGAGAGCTGAACTGGATGGGCCACCTGCCTACAGAGATGAGCTACCCACTGCAGACCTCCCAAGCTGTTCTAACACTGAATAAAGCTTCTCTTTGTCTTCTTCATCCTTCACTTGTCTGAGTACCTCATTTAGAACTCAGGTGAAGGCCCACGGGCCACAGAGGTTTCCAGGAAGAATATCAACATCCTCCTCAAAGATCCTGTAACAGTATCAGTAATCGTGGGACCTCCCTTTCCCCAGAAGGGACAGCCCGAGAATGAAAGACACCCAAAGGAAAGGAGAGCCAAAGCCCTCGCACCCCAGAATACCACAGCGGTGGCCCCAGCAACATCCCCGGCATCTGCTCGCCACCAGGCCCGGCCATGGCTTCCTTGGCAGCCTGCATCCTTGCAAGCAAATGATCTGCCTGCAGTGCACAGAAAGGAAGCCCTGATGAGCCAGGGCATGGCTTTCCTTCCCTCCCAACCAGTAAGGAAGGCCAGGAGAGATGTGTACTGTTCACCTCTGTGTTCCCTGGGCCGAGAGAGTGCATTTTGAAGTGAATTAAGTGCCCTCGAAGACTAGCAAACAGGGAGGGATGGGCACAGTGGCTCGCACCTGTAATCCCAGGACTTTGGGAGGCCAAGGCAGGTGGATCATCTGAGGTGAAGAGTTTGAAACCAGCCTGTCCAACATGGTGAAACGCTGTCACTGCTAAAAATAAAACAAAGTTAGTGGTGCCTGGTGGTATACAGCTGTAATCCAAGCTACTTGGGAGGCTGAGGCAGGAGAATCGCTTGAACCCAGGAGGTGGAGGTTGTAGCGAGCCGAGATTGTGGCCACTGCACTCCAGCCTAGGCGACACAGCGAGACTCTGTCTCAAAAAAATAAATAAAAATAAAGGCAGCATGTGTCTATGAGAAGGGGGTGGCCAGCTCTGCAAGCAGAGGAGAGGAGAACCAGCACCAGAGACAGACCAGAACAGTGTCCAGCAGAGCGAGTGGCCCTGCCTCAGTTCATTAAAAGAAGAAATGCTTGATCTGATGGGCTCCAGGGGAAGGCAGGGCCACAGTAGGAGAAGACCACCACTTCCCAGTGCACAAGTCACTGGAATCCCTAACCGACTCCCGTCACATGTGCCCACCATGAAGCCAGGCCTGCCACGTCATTGGCCAGCAAGGAAAGAGGGCTGGTCAGGCCACACAGATCTCTGGTCTGCCCGGCAGTGTTCATTTTTGTGGGTGATCTCTTGGTGAGAACATATTCTGCCTCTGTCTCTGAGGGCTTTGGAGGTGCATTGACCTTCCTGAGTCTGAGATGCTGACCAGGTAGAGACTGTGAGCCTGGGGCTGAGGGTTGGACCAGGAACTGTGGTGAACTCACCAGGGAAAAACTGCTACCTGGATTCAGCCTCTCTCCTCACTGTCTGCGAGCACTTTCCACCAGAAACTTCTACACAAAGCAGGTGCTGGGTATTGGATGGATGAGTGGACAGATGGACACACAGGCAAACAGAAGTGTTACGGCAGGTTGAAGCCTCCTGTCTGGCCCCTAAAACTGAGCCTTTTCCACCATGTGTGCCATCTCTTCAGCCTTTTCCCCTCTCCCTGCTAGGACTGGCTGGAGGCCAGGACCTGGGGCTGCTCACAAAGTTCTTGCTGGCTGTTTTATTTTTTTTAACTAGAGACAGTGTCTTGCTCTGTCGCCCAGAGTGCAATGGCGCAATCACAGCTCACTACAGCCTCCAACTCCTGGGCTCAAGTGATCTTCCCACCTCACCCTCCAGAGTAGCTGGGATAATAGGCATGCGCTGTCCCACAACTGGCTACATTTTTATTTTATTTATTTATTTATGTATTTATTTATTTATTTTTTTATTATTATTGAGATGGAGTCTCGCTCTGTTGCCCAGGCTGGAGTGCAGTGGTGCGATCTCCACTCACTGCAAGCTCCATCTCCCAGGTTCATGCCATTCTCCTGCCTCAGCCTACTGAGTAGCTAGGACTACAGGCGCCCGCCACCACGGCTGGCTAATTTTTTGTATTTTTAGTACAGATAGGGTTTCACTGCATTACCCAGGATGGTCTCGATCTCCTGACCTTGTGATCTGCCCGCCTAGGCCTCTCAAAGTGCTGAGATTACAGGCGTGAGCCTCTGCACCCGGCCAACATTTTTATTTTTTGTGGAGGTGGGTTCTTGCTACATTGCCCAGACTGGTCTCAGACTCCTGGGTTCAAGCGATTCTCCCACCTCCACCTCCCAAAATGTTGGGATTCCAGGCGTAAGCCACTGTACCCGGCCTCTTGCTGACCATTTGAGCTGGAGTCCAGCAGCAGGGACAGATGCAGTAAGCTTCATACAGTGGGGAAAGAATGCCTGTCCTCGCTGGGGCGGGTCCTGGCCTTACCCCTTTCCAGCTGTAGTACTTAACCACTTAGAAGGGGATAGAAGGTGGGGAGCGGTGGCTCACACATGTAATCCCAGCACTTTGGGAGGCCAAGGCAGGCAAATCACGAGGTCAGGAGATCGAGACCACCCTGGCTAACACGGTGAAACCCCATCTCTACGAAAAATGCAAAAAATTAGCCAGCCGTGGTGGCGGGTGCCTGTAGTCCCAGCTACTCGGGAGGCTGAGGCAGGAGAATGGCATGAATCCAGGAGGCGGAGGTTGCAGTGAGCAGAGATTGCACCACTGCACTCCAGCCTGGGCAACAGAGTGAGACTCCGTCTCAAAAAAAAAAAAAAAGGATAGAGTTGAGGACAAATTTCCCAGGGCAGTGCCTGACTGAAGGCCACATTCCACAGGCCACCCTTTTCTGGTGCTGTCTGTGGCTTCATGACACCAGGAGATAGACGTTTTATAGAAGATGCTTTGTTGTTTGTTTTAGAAACAGTGTGAAGTCTCCACCAAGTTCTGGGCATCAGCTGGTCACATGTCGAGGAGAGGCACACAGTGCAGGCCACTCCTACCCATGGCAGTTCTCAGCGTGTGCCTCGATGACCTCCACCCAGAGAAAAGCCCGGCCCAGGACCAGACAGCAGAAAACCAAACGGTTCAGTGCGTGCTCCAGGGGCCTGCCCATCATGGAGTTCCGGGCCCTTCTTCGTCCTCCTTCATCGTTCCTGGGACTGCTCTTGCAGGGCAGAAGGAGCTGGGCCTTCGGAGTTCAGAGACCTCGCTTCGAGCCCAGGCCAGGGCTGTTGGGTGCACTTGTGTGCCTTGTGCCCCATGTCTGTCTGGCAGAGTTCAGCTGCCAGCTGTGCACCTGAAGGCCTGGGTTTCCCCGAACGTGCCAGATGGGCTACTGGGGGCCCATCAAGGCCCTGCCGTGACTCGCCTGTGTGAGTTTGGGAAAGTCATGGCATCTTCAAGCCTTGGTTTTCTCCCCTGTGACATGGGAGTATGGGGACATTTGTTCCACCCTCCTTGCAGGTGTGTATATGGTTCAGCCACATGTAAGACTGTGTGAACCACAGAGACCTTGGCCTGCATACAGAAGGCACAACTCCCAGGCTGTCCTTGTGGTCATGGCCTAAGCTCTCCCACATGCCAGAGCCACTCCTGGCCTTCTCCTGGGACCTGGCTGTGCTCTCGGACTCTCTACCCCTTTGTCATCTGCTCCTCCGTCGTCCAGCTATTTTGCCTTCAAGACCTCTTCTCAGTTGCTGCTAAATTTTCTTTATTGATTTTTAAAACCGTTATTATAAAGATAACCAACGGTCCTGATCTGAACAAAAATTGAAGAGGTCTTGGAGGCAGAAGAGGAAAAGGAGAGGTTTCCCTTCCCATCAGCCGCATCCTCCAGATGGCAGCTGGAGCCTCTCCACCCTACATTTTCAGCCCCGCATCTGAGAAGCCAGTTCCTTGTTCTCCCAGACAGCCCAGGACTCAACACCCAGACCTCCCCAAGTGCCCACCTGCCCCACTCACGGAAATGAGCTTGCATGCACACCCTTGAGCGAGCAACATCAGCCTCACCGAAATGTTCATAGGGAAGGAAAGAGTTCACAGCGCACACCCCTCAGTAAATAACATCCAACCTGTCCCTTGGTCATCTGTGGACAGCAACGTCAATCCCCCTGCTGGGGGAGGGAGGGAGGCTGCCACCCACTCCCACTTCCAAAGGATTGGTTTAGGGGTGGAGTGAGGGTGGGGGCTCCCAGCTGGTGGTGCCTTCCAGAGAAGGAGCTGACTGGGGTGGGTTGACAACTTTTTCTGATGTGTCAATAAGTCACAAATCACTGCCTGAATCACCAGAACCAACTGCTACTTTATAAATTCCAATCCGGCCGGGCGCGGTGGCTCAAGCCTGTAATCCCAGCACTTTGGGAGGCGGAGACGGGTGGATCACGAGGTCAGGAGATGGAGACCATCCTGGCTAACACGGTGAAACCCCGTCTCTACTAAAAATTACAAAAAACTAGCCGGGCGAGGTGGCGGGCGCCTGTAGTCCCAGCTACTCTGGAGGCTGAGGCAGGAGAATGGCGTGAACCTGGGAGGCGGAGCTTGCAGTGAGCCGAGATCTGGCCACTGCACTCCAGCCTGGGCGACAGAGCAAGACTCCGTCTCAAAAAAAATAAATAAATAAATAAATAAAAAATAAATTCCAATCCACAGAAACCCATTGCCCCTTCCCCAGTGCATTCCCTTCCCAAGGCAGCAAACATAAAGCCCCGATTCTGGGCATCCCACGTGCCTCTGCGAGACTTTGGCAGCTCGGGTGGGTGGTAGGGTGGGCACGGGGGAGAGAATGCGGTGCTTTCTGGGTCTTTAGAGGAGATCAACCAGTGGCCAGGAGGTCTGGCTTCTGGTACCAGCTGAGTCCTGACTTACAGTGGGACCTTGGGCGAATCCCTTTCCCTCTGTTGGCCTGCTACCTCTAGCGAGCATTTACTGAGCTCACCGAGTACTGCAATTGACTTGTAATACGTCTTTGAGTCCTAACAATCATTCCATAAGGTTATTACTTGTTATTACTGTCATCTTTTTTCATGATGGATTTAGAAGGCTGAGACATGCAGAGGTTGAAGAACGCATCTAAAGGTCCAAGGCTGGCAGTGGGCAGAGCCGTGGTGTGAGCCCAGGCAGTCCAACCACAGTCCTGCACACGCGGGCTGCCCATGCGCTGACCTGGGGGATTCTTTGGCGCAGTGGGAGCCTGTTACATTTCTGCAAGGGATTGGGGGATGGAGAGGAGACACAAATCATGGAAAGCACTCTTTGGATTCCTCATCACTCAGGGAGGCCCTCAGGGTGAGTGGGGAGAAGGCAGGGGACGTCTCCACCCTGATTCCTGGAGTGAGAGCCTCCAGGGATTCCAAGTCCTGTCCAGGGCAAAAGGCCAGGGGTTACTTCATGGACACCGTTGCCTCCCGAACTCCTCCAATTCCAAGGTGGCCATGGCCTCCTCTCCCTCAAAAAATCAAGGCCCCACATTGCTGCTCGGCCAGTCCTGCCCAGAACACAGGGGTGGTATGAATAAGCCCTGTGCCACACTGGTGCTGTGATTTGGGGATTCAAAGAGGACGTAGTCTCAGTACTACTTGCCCTTCACTGGCGCTCTCTGCGGTGGGCATCGAGAACAGGGCCTTCCCTGGCTGCCGC
This sequence comes from Chlorocebus sabaeus, assembly GCF_047675955.1. Taxonomy (NCBI): domain Eukaryota; kingdom Metazoa; phylum Chordata; class Mammalia; order Primates; family Cercopithecidae; genus Chlorocebus; species Chlorocebus sabaeus. The sequence goes on along the minus strand of NC_132908.1, from coordinate 43,904,370 downwards.
AGTCCCCGCAGAGACCCACAAAGAAGAAAGTCCCAGGAGGCCCTGGAAGCCTTGGTGGACAGGGGACAAGACTCCAGTCCCTGCCACGTCATGCTTCCCGGGGGACCCCAGCCAAGGTCCTGGGTTACAACTCATGGTTTCAAGAGACAGAAACCTGAATCCAACCAACTCAAGTAAAGGGGGCTTATTCAGAGGATACCGGGGCTGGTCAGCACTGGGGTACCTCAGGGACAACTGGAATAAAGGACTCAAACACCACAGGATGCTGCCTGTCCCTGCACTCCCCATCTCTGAAGGTGCCTTCCTGCTGCTGCCTGGTCTCCTGCACGGGGGAAGAGCAGGGCTGCCATGGCGCCAGCCATCGCCAGAAGGGTATTGCCTCCCTTGCCTTAGCACCAGCCTAACGCGTCCCAGACAGAGGCTGTGGTTGGCCGAACAGAGATCAGTAGCCCATTCCTGGCCCAATCAGCTTTGGCAAGGGGACAAGGCCATGTGTCAGAAGCAGAGCCACCGGGCTTACTTGTGTCCAGATCAATCCCAGAGAAGGAGACACTCTGGGGACCAGGAAGCCACTCCAACTGGGGTCTGTTGGAGCCTCTCTGAGCCTTCGTTTCCTCACCAGTGAATTGAAGTGATATTTGGCCAGCTCTGTGGCTCACAACTGAAACCCTAGTGCTCTGGGGAGTAGAGGAAGGAGGATTGCTTGAGGCCAAGACTTTGAGACAAGCCTGGCAACATAGTGAGATTCCATCTCCACAAAAAAATAAGAAAAATAATTAGCTGGGTATGTGGTGCCACCTGTAGTCCCAGCTACTCAGGAGGTTGTGGTGCAAGAATCGCTTGAACCCAGGAGTTTGAGGCTGCAGTGAGCCTTGATTGAGCCACTGTGCTCCAGCCTCGGTGACCGAGCAAGACACTGTCTCAAAACAAAACAAAAAGGTGACAGGTACCTTCTTCATGGGTGACTGTGAGTTATTGATGAGATGGTGCATGCATAAAGAGTGTTTGGTGGCTGAAAGGACTTGACAAAGATTAGCTTTGATTATGGCGGCTGTTGATGGTGTTGCTAATAGAAGGATTTGCTCTGCCAAGGACTCCAGCAAGGACTGAGGTTCCTGCTGTGCAGACTGTGGGTAGAGCCTTAGTGCTCCCAAGCCCTGCTTCTCCTATGGTCCCCCAACGGCCTCCTGAGTGGGCCACGGTCCTGAGCTCAGCGGGCACCAGGACCCTCCCCAGTCTGGCTGAAGAGGCAGCTTCCAGAACAGCCTCCTCCCCAACTGGGCACACCTCCCCAGATCTCAGTTCCCTTACCTATCAGATGGAGGACATCACACCTGCTTTCCTCTTCTACAGTGGTGAGGAATGAGCAAGAAGACATGAGTGGAAGGAAAAACTAATGTGTCTTATTAGCAGTTTACTGTTATTATTAATTATCATCTCCAGAAAACTACTGGGATTACAAGCCTGTGTTTCCTCACATCTCTCTAAAGGCCATTACCACGAGGGGAGCCAGCAGACTTAATTTGTGAATGCTAGCTACTAAATTATGCAAAACCAGATCTGCTAATGAATTTCTCCCATGGCGGCTGCTGGTGCTGAGGAGTTTACAGGTACACTTCTTGGAGGGAGGGGCCGAAAGGGGACTGGGTATTCGCTGTTCCACCTCGACACTCAGAACCCACCTGCCTTCACCCACCCCTGGGACAAAGGCTGCCTAAAATGTGAATTCCCAGCTGGGAGAGGCATCAAGATGGCTGAATAGATTATTCGGTCATTCAAAGTGGTTTTTGTTTTTTTCAGTTTGAATAGACTCAAATAGCTTGTCTCAGAAGGAAGAAAAAGGCTGCTGTTGAATTGAATGTAAGCCTGCAAATGACTTCTCTTTCTCTCTCTCTGCTCTATTTCCGATAGCTATTTATAGATTAGAGGCCCGTCATTGCAAATTAGGGACATTTTCTTCCTTCCCCATCCTCCACTACTCCAGCCCCAGCTCCTTGAGGGCGGTGGTCACTGGCCAAGCCCAGGATCAGGCACCATGCAGCTGGCAGCCTGTGCACATCCCCTTCTGAAGACAGCTGCCCCCTGCTTCCACTCCTGACTGCGAGCTCCTCTAGGAGAGGGGCTGGGTCCGCATGTCCAGGACCAGGCTGAGGCTGGGCACAGGGCAGGCCCCGTCACATCTGTGAGATGGGTGCTTCAAGGACAAGCTCAGAAACCTCCCCCAACTTATCAAGGCCAGAGAAGGTGATTCATCAGAAGGCTCCAGGCAGCTCATGGATGAAAAAATGGGCTGCATGGACTTTCCCAGCCTGGAGGAGGGCAGGAGTCAGGCCAGCCTGGAAACCTGACAGCAGGAGCAGGACTTTCAGGGCCCAAATCCTCTCCAGGTGTTCTATGCCCAGTGGTTCAAATCCCGCAGGGCCACACTCACTGTGTAACCTTGGACATGTTTCTTAACCTCTCTGGGGTTGATTTATCCTGTGTAATCGGGACCATAAAGCCTTTCTCCCCATCTCCCCATACCCAGGTGTGAGCCTGCTGCAGTCATGCTGTTGTTTGGGAAAAAAAATTTTTTTTTTGAGACAGAGTCTCGCTCTGTCACCCAGGCTGGAGTGCAGTGGCACACTCTCGGCTCACTGCAACCTCTGCCTGCCAGGTTCAAGTGAGACTCATGCCTCAGCCTTCCGACTAGCTGAGATCACAGGCATGTGGCACCATACCCTGCTAATTTTTGTATTTTTATTAGAGACAGGGTTTCACCATGCTGGCCAGGCTGGTCTCGAACACCTGACCTCAAGTGATCCGCGATCCGCCCGCCTTGGCCTCCCAAAGTGCTAGGATTACATGCGTGAGACACCGCTCCCAGCCTGTTCTTGAAATTTAAATGAAACTGGCAGGGACCTCAGATCCCTTGTTAATGGAAATCCGACATCCCTGTGCCCCAAGATTTCTGTGAATCCTTGGAGATTACACCCAGCCTCACTCAATTTTTTTTTTTTCATTTCTATTGAGCAACTGGACAATCCAGACCCACCATAGTGGTTCATGCCTGTAATCCCAGCACTTTGGGATGCCAAGACAGGTGAATCATTTGAGCCTAGGCGCTCAAGACCAGCCTGAGCAACATGGTGAAATACCTTCTCTACAAAAAATGCAAAACTTGGCTGGGCATGGTGGCATGCACCTGCAGTCACAGCTACTAGGGAGGCTGAGGTAGGAGGATCACCAGAACCTGGGGAGGTCGAGGCTGCAGTGAGCTGTGATCATGCCACTGCACTCCAGCAGACAGAGTGGGTGTCAGAGTGAAGCCCTGAGGTAAAAAAAAAGAGAGAGAGAGAGAGAGAGAGATGTGGGGAGAGAGAGAGAGATAAAAGAGGTTGGGGGAGAGAGAGAGAGACTGAGAGAGAGAGAAAGAAAAGGAGAGGAGAGGAGAGGGAAATTTACTTCCTAAATTGGCGCCCTTCTTTAGAAGTGGGAACCACTAAAATAACAATTTTTCCACACTCAGTAAATGCAGATCAGATATGTGGGGAAGTGCTTTGAAAACCACAAAGTACGGCCAGCACAGGAAGGTTATTAAACCCGTTCCTCTTAGTCCCATTATGGACAGCACTTCCTGGAAGGCATCTAAATGCTCTCTGCTCCAGCACTGTTGGCTTGTAAGAGAACAGGAGCCTGTGGAATTTTCTGAAACAATCCTTTCAGGTTCCAAAGAACCCACTCCCGTTATCTTTTTTTTTTTTTTTTTTTTTTTTTTTGAGACGGAGTCTCGCTCTGTCGCCCAGGCTGGAGTGCAGTGGCCGATCTCAGCTCACTGCAAGCTCCGCCTCCCGGGTTTACGCCATTCTCCTGCCTCAGCCTCCCTAGTAGCTGGGACTACAGGCGCCCGCCACCGCGCCCGGCTAGTTTTTTGTATTTTTTAGTAGAGACGGGGTTTCACCGTGTTAGCCAGGATGGTCTCGATCTCCTGACCTCGTGATCCGCCCGTCTCGGCCTCCCAAAGTGCTAGGATTACAGGCTTGAGCCACCGCGCCCGGCCTACTCCCGTTATCTTGAGTTAAATCCATTCAAACCATCGCCTTCCACTTTTTAAATTTTCGTTGGAAAATAATTTACATACAGAAAAGTACATCATTAACATTCACACCTGGTTCAAGACACAGACCACACCCAGCTCCCAGAAACTTCCCTTCCAGTCACTGTCTCCAAAGCTGACCTCTAATGGCCGACATGCGTGCTTGCTTCTGTATCTGTGAATGGAGTCCTACCACAGATGCTTTGCGCTCAGCTTCTCCCACCCCACATGACGTCTGCAGGATTCAGTCACGTGGTTGTATGTAGTTTAGATAATCATTCTCATTGTTTCATCATAGTCTTTCCTGTGGAAATAATTGTTTTTCATCTACTGTTGATGAGCATTTGGGTAGTTTCCAGTCTGGCTGTCATGACTACACTGCCTTGGACATTCTAGTCCATGTTTTTTGGCACACATAGGGCTGTGTTTCTGTTGGGTATCTGCCTAGGAGTACAATTTTTGGTTCATACGGTAGTCATATGTTCCTTTTTTTAGACAGAATGTTGCTCTGTCACACAGGCTCACCACAGCCTTGAAATCATGGGCGTCAGTGATCCTCTCCTCTTAGCCTCCTGAGTAGCTGGAGCCACAGGTGTGTGCTAACATGTTTGGCTAACTTTTTATTTTTATTTTTATTTTTTTGTAGAGATGAGGTCTCACCATGTTGTCCAGGCTGGTCTCAAACTCCTGAGCTAAAGCAATCCTTCTGAGTTGGGCTCCCATAGTGCTGGGATTACAGATGCGAGCCACTGAGCCTGGCTGTGTTAATCTTTAACAGAACAAGTGCCAAACGGTTTTCATCCCATCTTTTCTTTCTTTCTTTTATGTTTTATTTATTTATTTTTGAGACAAGGTCTTGTTCTGTTGCCCAGCCTGAAATGCAGTGGTGCAACCATGACTCACTGTAGCCTCAACCTCGTGGGATCAACTGATCCTCCCATCTCAGTCTCCCGAGTAGCTGAGACTGTAAGTGCACATCCACATGCCTGGCTAATTTTTGTAATTTTTTGGAGAGACAGGTTTCACTATGTTGCCCAGACTAGTCTTGAACTCCTGGCGTCAATCTTCCTAGCCTCAGCCTCCCAAAGCGCTGGAATTATAGGCGTGAGCCACTGCGCCTGGCTTTACCCTTTCTTTTGAGTGTCTACTCTCAGATCACCTTCTGCAGGGAAGTCATGTTAAGTGACTTGTTCCAGGCCACGTGCCCAGCAGTGGTAGAGCTGAGATTTGAGCTTACACAGGCTCCCTGTCAGAGTCTGCACTCTTAACCACCAGGCTACACTGCCTCTCTGCTTCTGAGAAGAGTCTAATATACCACATAAAGTTGTATGCAGTATAAACCTCCTGAAAAGGAGCCCTGAGCTTAGGCCTCCTTAGGGGCTGTGCGGAATATTTTATTTTATTTTTATTTATGTATTTATGTGTTTGTTTATTTATTTATTTTTGAGACGGTGTCTCACTCTGTCGCCCAGGCTGAAGTGCAGTGGCATCATCTCGGCACACTGCAACCTCTGCCTCCCAGGTTCAAGTGATTCTCATGCTTCAGCCTCCTGAGTAGCTGGGATTACAGGCATGTGCCACCATGCCCAGCTCATTTTAGTATTTTTAGTAGAGACAGGGTTTCGTCATGTTGCCCAGGCTGGTCTCAACTCCTGGGCTCAAGCAATCTATCTGCCTTGGCCTCCCAAAGTGCTGGGACTACAGGCCTGAGCCGCCGTGCCCAGCCAGGGAGCAGAATATTTTATAACGGGCAGTGGGCACATCTGCTTTTTGCTCCAGGAGGAAATGCTAACACTCGCCTCTAAGGTGTTTGTTGTACAAACATCCTAGAAAGATCACCTGGAACCAAGGCAGCCTCTGCTCACGAGATGTGCAGACATGTGAGGCCCATGGAGGTCCTGTCTCCTAACAGCTGCCCCAGCCTGGACTTTGGGCTGTGGCCACATCCAACATCTGCTGCCTCCATCACCAGCAGAGATGCCGCAGCTGCCTATAGAGCCAGAGGGCTAGAGGGAGGGCTGGGAAGCGAGACTGTCGTGCCATCTGGAGGCAGCCCATGAGCAGCTGTGGGGCCAATCACCACCAGGCCTGTAGGCCCTGGAAAGACTATGGGCTTTGGCAGGGCGCGGTGGCTCATGCCTGTAATCCCAGCACTTTAGGAGGCCAAGGGCGGATCACCTGAGGTCAGGAGTTCAAGACCAGTTTGGCCAACATGGTAAAACCTCGTCTCTACTAAAACTACAAAAATTAGCTGGGTGTGGTGGCACATCCCTGTAATCCCAGCTACTTGGGAGGCTGAGGCAGAAGAATTGCTTGAACCCAGGAGGTGGAGGTTGCAGTGAGCAGAGATTGTGCCACTGCACTCCAGCCTGGGCAACAGAGAGAGACTCTGTCTCAAAAAAACCAAAAAGACTGGGTTCTGAGGGCACCAGCTGCTCCCGTCCAGGGCCACACCCAGGCCTCTGGGAAACAGCCATTGTCCCCTCTGCCCTCTGCCTCCCCATTAGGTATCGTCTGCCTCTCCTAGACCTCCTCTTTCTCACTTGACTCTCTCTTCACCACTTCGCCTTTCCTGCTGGCTTTTTGCAGATCTCTCTCTCTCTCTTCCTCTCTCGATGATTTTATCTCTGGGGCTGTATGCAAACTTTAGAAAACAAACTAAACACATGCACACCACGCATGTGAGAAAAGAAGAAAGCGAGGATCACCCACAATCCCCCCACCCAGAAATAACCACAGTGAACATTTTGGTCAGCATCTCCCCAAAGTTTTCTCTGTAGACATAGCCACATATGTCACATATCCACACATATCAACATGCTCACCACAAAACTGGGATCCCACGTAGACGGAGCTCACGCTTCCTGAGCTACTCCAGAGAAGAGGAGGCCTGTGGAGGCCACAAGGCGGGGGAAGACTTTCTTCTCCTTGAGAAAGAAAATGAGAGAGAACCTGGGACCACTGCTAGCTGCATGGAGCGATGATCTTCCAGGACACCAAACCAGCCTGTGTCCCCTCTCCCAGCCCATCCCTGCCAACAGGGTCAGGGGTAGGAGCGAGTCAGGAAGAAGGCTTAGCTGTGAGGGTCCTCGGGATGGCGACAGAGGCAGGACCACATCTACTCCCCTCAGCCTTGAGCAGGCTTCTAGGAGGAGGTGAGACCTCCGTGCACATGGCGGGGTCTCCATGGATTGTGGAGCAGAGGCCTGACTAGATTGTGTGGGCGGGGTGGAGGGTTATACGTCTGTATGAGTGTGACCACACACTCACACAGACCTCCATCTTCAGTCCGGCAACCGCTGGGGGAGGGAGTGGTCCTGCCACAGCCGCACAGTCACTTTTCTTTTTTTTTTTTTTTTTTGAGACGGAGTCTTGCTCTGTCACCCAGGCTAGAGTGCAGTGGTGCAGTCTCAGCTCACTGCAACCTCCCCCTTCCGAGTTCAAGCAATTCTCATGTCTCATCCTCCCGAGTGGCCGGGACTACAGGTGTGCACCACACCAGCTAATTTTTGTATTTTTTGGTAGAGATGGGGTTTCACTATGTTGGCCAGGCTAGTCTCAAACTCCTGACCTCAAGTGATCCACCCGCCTCGACCTCCCAAAGTGCTGGGATTACAGACGTGTGCCACAGCACCCAGACTTAATTTTTGTATTTTTAGTAGAGATGGGGTTTTTCCATGTTGGCCAAGCTGGTCTCGAACTCTTGGCCTCAAGTGATCTGCCTGCCTCAGCCTCCCAAAGTGCTGGGATTGCAGGCGTGAGCCCCCACACCCAGCCCCCTTTCCTTGAACTCAAACCTAACCCAACTCCCATTCTTGGATGTGCCTTAATCCTCAATCCCACCCCAGGTTGAGCTGGGAGGGCAGCCTTAGGCTGGAGGGGCTGGGAAGGATTCACAGGTTTGGTGGGAAACATTTAGGTGGTTTATAAATTTTTGCTATTACAAATAATGCACTTCCAAGGTTTTTATTGCTTTATCTTATTTTATTTTACTTTATTTTTAGAGACAGGGTCTTGCTCTGTCACCCAGGCTGGAATGCAGTGGTGCGATCATAGCTCACTGCAGCCTTGAACTATTGGGCTCAAGCCAACCTCCCACCTCAGCCTCTTGAACAGCTAGGACTATAGGTACACACCACCATGCCGGCCTAATTTTTTTTAAATTTTTTGTAGAGACTGGGCTCTAACTGTGTTGCCCAGGCTGGTCTCAAACTTCTGGGCTCAAGTGATCCCTCTGCCTCAGCCTCTCAAAGTGCTAGGATTACAGGCATGAGCCACTGCACCCGGCCTCCGAGATTTTTAAAGCACCATACTTGTTACAAGAAATTCAGACAATAACAAAGTTCATAGAATTGTATCAGAAATTCTCCCTCAACCCACCCCGACTTCAGTTCCACTCTCCACAGAAGTGACCACTGAAAATAGGTTAGCATCCTCTTAGAGTTATTCTTGGACATAGACAAAAATATGAGCCCACATGAAATTGTGTTTTCTTTAATCACACACAGGTACTTCTTTTTCTCACTCACTCAACAAGCCCTCAAGGGCCTATCCCAAGCCAGTGCACAGAGAGCAGCCTCATCAATACGAAGGTTTGCTCAGAGAGGAGAACCAAGTCAGCCTAAGACATTTTGGCCTTTCCACAAACATTTGCAAACACCTGCAGTGCTGGGCAGGCTCTAGCGGCAGAGAGACCGGGCCCAGAGCCCACCTCCACGCTCCACAGCCATGTGACCTTGAGGAGGTCACCCTCCTGCCTGAGTACCTACCTTGGGTGCTAATGTGAAGGTTAAGTAATCATCTGTATGGGAGGCTTGGCAGAGCACGCGGCTCAGAGAGGACCCTAAATGATGGCAACTGTGACTGTTACCTCCAAAATGAGCCAGCCACAAGGACAACTGCATAGCCTTCCGCGGACCACCGCTTTTTCACCCTGCTGAAGGACACGGAGCTTATTTCCAGTTTTCGCCGTTCGCTCTTTTATTCAACAACAAGGTCACTTCCTCCTGCTATGTTTTTCAACTCTACATTTGAAGCATTTGTTGGGAAAGAAGCCGTATTGACCCCCACACTACTAAGCACCTTGGGCAGCGCTTGGTGTCTCTGAACCTTGCTTCCTGTCTGTAAAATGGAAGACAATTAAATTAATCCTGTCTCTGCACCTGGCCAAGGTTGCCTGGAGGACACATTAGAAAGTGGCTGTAAAAATGCTTTGCAAAATCTGAAGCAGTGTAGACACATGAGGAAATGTTATGTGGACAGGACTATGGCCCCGCTAGATTCTGTTCTCTTGGGAGGGCAGACACTGTGGGTTTGGTGATACTTGCCGAATAATGAAAGAATCTTCTCATCTGAAAAATAAGAAAATTAAAGGCCCGGTGTCTCTGGACTGTTTAACAAGGGAAGAGGAGAAGGAGGAAAGGCAGAGCCCACCCTGACTGTGTTCCTCTTGTCTTTTCTCCTCCCACTCTCCTCCCTTCGTTCCTTTCTTTTATTCAACACATATTCTCTCCCCTGGTTTTTTGTTTTGTTTTGTTTGAAACAGGGTCTCACTCTGTTGCCCAGGCTGGAGTGCAGTGGAGCCATCTCAGCTTAGTGCAACCTCTGCCTTCTGGATCTGCGACAAGCGATCCTCCTACCTCAGCCTCAAGAGTAGTTGGGACCATGAGCAGGCACCACCACACCCAGCTAATTGTTTTGATTTTTAGTAGAGAAGGGGGCTCTCACTATGTTTCCCAGGCTGTTCTCAAACTCCTGAGCCCAAGCAATCCCTCGACCTTGGCCTCCCAAAGTGCTGGGATTACAGGAGTGAGCCACCTCCCATGTTTTTGAAGGGGAGGAAAGAGAGTGGTGAAAGGGAAGGAAAAAGAGGGCAACAGCTCCTTATTTTGCACACCTCACGGTTTACCAACACAGTCACCTGAGGAGTGGATTTTCTCATTTGACCACGGAGGTACACTCGCCTGTAGTTCCAGCACTTTGGAGGCTGAAGCGGGAGGATAGCTTTAGCCCAGGAGTTCAGGACCATCCTGTAAAACATAGTGAGACCTCGTCCCTATATAAATTTAATTTTATATATGTATATATTTTTAAATAGTAATGAAGTATGTTCCAAATACTTCATGGTACATACTTATACCAAAAATTTTTTTGGCCGGGCGCAGTGGCTCATGCCTGTAATCCCTGCACTTTGGGAGGCTGAGGCGGATGGATCACCTGAGTTCAGGAGTTTAAGACCAGCCTGGCCAACATGGCAAAACCCTGTCTCTACTAAAAATACAAAAATTAACTGGATGTGGTGGTGCACGCCTGTAATCCCAGCTACTCAGGAGGCTGAGGCAGGACTTGAACCCAGGAGGCCGAGTTTACAGTCAACGAAGATTGAGCCACTGCACTCCAGCCTGGGGGGCAGAACAAGACTCCGTTTCAAAAATAAATTAAAATAAAATAAAATAAAATAAATTCATTGTCTCTTTGAAATTTGAATTTAACTTTGACATCCTCTTTTTTGGCAGGGGGGACAGTCTCACTCTGTCGTCAAGCTGTCCTGCAGTGCCACAATCTGGGCTCACAGCAGCCTCAAACTCCTGGACTCAAACGATCCTCCCGCTGAAGGAAAATGTACTCCCATTTGACAGACGTCGAAACTGAGGCCTGGAAGAAGTTATGCAATCTCTCCGAGTCACGCAGTACATCTGAAATCCTGCACGTCCTTCGCCAGCTTTCTCTGTCTCTCTGCCGTCCTGTCCCCTCTAGACCAACCATCAGTCAATACTCTGAATGTCTGGAAGGACAGGGCTCTGAGTGCCTCCCTTCCTTGGGGCCGTGCACTCTCTCTCTGACCAGCGATTTGTCACGGGTCTCCTGAGAGGAGCCGGGTGGCAACGGCCGTGTCCCCGCTCCCCGCCCACCCTCCCTTGCTTCCTGGACGCCGCTGGGCGTCGGGCCTCGCGGTGGGTGCCACGATCGAGACCCCTCTCACCAGAAACAGGCGGCCTGTGCTCGCGTGGGGCTTTGGTGGAGACCCTCCGCACCAAAGCCCGGACTTGTCCGCGGCTTTCCCTCCTCCTCCCTCCCCGCGGGGAGCTCGGCCCTCCTCCTCCGGCGGGGAAGCCATTTCCCGAACCCGCGCGCCCTCTGGCGGCCTGAGCCGGGGCCGAGGCTGGGCTATGTTGACACTGCCCCCAAATGCCCTGCCTGGGGACCGCGCGCCGCAGGGTAGCTTCCTGTCTTCGCCTCGGAGGGACGCAGCTCGCCTGGGCGCAGGCCCCCCGGCACTGTCCTCCCGGCTTCCCCGGAGCCCTCCCGCGGGGTCCTCCCGGCCGCCACCTCCGGAGTCTCCCGCCTGCCTGTGTCCCCGGCCGCGTGGCACCTCCCACCGTGGAACGGGGCAGCTGCGGGACGTGTTCCTCTCCCCACCGGACTCAGATTCTTCTAGGGGAGATCCCGCCAGAGGCGCATCCCCGGAGTCTCATCCCCAGAGAAGAGTCTGGCACCGGGCAGTCTTCGCGGTGGGCTCTCGGCCACTTCTGAAGAAGGTGCAAGTGAACCACAGATAAACCAGCGAAGGCGCCACCCGACGGCCTGGCGTGCGGAGGGAGTCCCCCCTCCGAGGGACGCTGAGAGGTTGCCTCGAGAAATACAGGGCGACCCACCCAAATCTGAATTTCAGGTAGAGAGCAAGTACTTTTTTTTAGTGTAAGTATGCCCCGGCCGGGCGCGGCGGTGCACACCTGGGGTCCCAGTACTTTGGAGGCCAAGGCGGGAGGATTGTTTGATCCCAGGAGTCTCAGGACCAGCCCGGGCAACATGGTGAGACCTCATCTCCACAGAAATTTAATTTTACATATGTATGTATTTCTAAATAGTAATGAAGTGTGTCCCAAATACTGCATGGTACATACTTACACTAAAATTTTTCCATTGTTTATCTGAAATTTGAATTTAACTGACAGCCTCCTTTTTTTTTTCATACAGGGTCACACTCTGTCACCAGGCTGTGGTGCAGTGGCACGATCTTGGCTCACTGCAGACTCAAACTCCTGAGCTCAAACGATCCTCCCACCTCAGCCTCCTGAGTAGCTGGGACTACAGGCATACACCACCACGAAACTGGCTATTTTTATTTCTTGTAGAAACAAGGTCTTGTTATGTTGCCCAGGCTGGCTTCAAACTCCTGGGCTCAAGTGATCGTCCCACCTCGGCCTCCCACGGTGCTGGGATTACAGGGATGAGCCACCGCTCCCGGACCTCTATTTTTATTTGCTAAATTTGACAACTCTAGCTGGGTGGAGTCAAGGCCATGAAAAACCCATAGGAACACAATGGGGCTAGGGGAATGAGGGAATGGGTAGAGGTCCTCAGAGAGTCTGGGGCAAGGCAGGAGGGCTGAGTCTAAATCCAGTTTAGGCCAGGGAGAAGAGAACAGTAATGCAAACTTCACGTTTTTACATGGAACTTAACAGCCACCTCATCTAGGGGTGGTGAAAACAAGGAAAACTTTGCCTGTTCCTCAAGCTTCTGCTAAAATGTTGCTTTCTCTAGCCTTTCCAACCGCAGGGGGCGCTCTCTCTAGCATCTTCACAATTGTGTCTGCAGAACACACCCAGCGCTTGGAAGATTTCCTCCAAATTAATCACCCCAACCCCACCCTTAAGCACAGAAATTGGGACGCTTTCCCCCATGACACCTAGAGGGCATCAATACTTGGTGTGAAATGAATTGATTCGAGAGAAAAAGCTGTGACCCAGGTGGAGCCTGCTTGTGCTGCTTTCCAGCCACATAACTTCAGGCAGGTTCTGCAACCTCTCCATGCTTCAGTTTCCTCATCACTAAAGTGGGAATAATAACTAAGCATACCTTATAAGGTGGTTAATAGATGTATCTGAAACAATGGCTGGCTCATAGTAAATGCTGCATAAATATGAGCCCTTAACCTTTATTATTATTGCTCAAACAGCACTTACTGCAATAGATAGCTCCACTAATTTTTCTCCTGGAATTCCAGCATTCTAGTTCTTTCCCACATCTCGTGGCATCTGTAACAATTACAGGACATCTTGGGGGGATTTCTTTCCCTTCCTTGAGCAAAGGCGCGGGCTCTGAAAGTGATGTGATAATGGCATTTCCTCGGTGAAACAATCTCTTGGTCTCACTTCCCCGTGACCACTGCTGTGCATCTATGTCCCTAGCAGTATTCGAACTCATTTATAATGATTTCTGGTCATTGCACTGGACAAGAGTTTGATGGCTACTAGGCCTCTTAATTTGACCGAAAAACATTTGAAGCATGAAGCCAGGTGAGACAATCAGCGCCAGCACCATCACGAAATATCCTTGTACTTGAAACCGATTTGGAGTGTCATTTTAAATATCATGAATGATCCATCTTCAGATTCCAAGTTCTCGGCATCTGTGTTCTCCTGCACCAGGACCGAGAGAACAGCAACAGGCCTGCCCCGGGTCCCGGCAGCCAGGGAGGCGTAAGCCCCAGGAATCAGATTCTCAGGACATGCCAGGCACACCTGACACTTGGCTTCTTCACCAGCATCGTTTCACCTCCTGTTGACAGCAAGGCATTAGCACAAAAGGAAATTCCCGCTGAAAGGCCCGGGGTTGCCATCAGCCAGTACACCCAAACCGCATAGATAGTATTGGCTGCTTTTGGCTGGTGTTCATGCCAAATCTGATGTTCAAATTGAAAATGACTCCTGAGCAAAACAGCCATGAAATTATAATAAATAGGAATCTCTCAGTCTGCGCCTTGCCATGCCAAAAGAGCTGGATTTGAAAGTTGGTTTTGTTTTTGTTTTCGAGATAGAGTCTTGCTCTGTTGCCCAAGCTGGAGTGCAGTGGTGTGATCTCAGCTCACTGCAGCTTCGACCTCCCGGGTTCAGGAGCTCCTCCCACTTCAGCCTCCTGAGTAGCTGGAACCACAGGTGCATGCCATCATGCTCAGCTAATTTTTGTATATTTTCATAGAGACGGGGTTTCACTATGTTGCACAGGCTGGTCTAGAACTCCTGGGGTCATAGGATCTACCTGCATCAGCCTCCTAAAGTGCAGGTATTATAGGCATGAGTCTATAAAACCACTCAGCCAAAAAGTTTTTTAAAAGGCTGGGTGCAGTGGCTCATGCCTGTAATAAAAGAAAAAGGAAAAAGCAAAACTCTTATAGCAAGCCAGGTATGTAATTTTCCACAATGGCAAAGAGAACATATTCATCTGCATTCTTTCCATCTAAATGCTTTACAGTAATATAGATACACAATCCATTTTTTTTTTTTCAGATTACTTCAACCTGCCCACACCAAAGCTTAGGAGATAATTGATATGTATACATTCTTTATAAGCACAGAAGAAAGTAGAAAGACTGTGTGCCGTGGCTCATGTCTGTAATCTCAACATTTTGGGAGGCTGAGGTGGGAGGATTCCTTGAGGCCAGGAATTCAAGACCAGCCTAGGCAACACAGCAAGACCCCATCTCTACAAAACTTTTAAAAAGCCGGGCCTGGTGGCATGTGGCTGTAGTCCTGGCTACTCGGGAGGCTGAGAGAGGAGGATTGCTTGAGCCCAGGTATTGGAGGTTACAGTGAGCCATGATCACACCACTGTACTGCAGCCTGGGCAGCAAAGCAAGAGACTGTTTCAAAAAAGAAAGGAAGAAGAAGAAAATAAAGAACAAGAGAGAGAGAAAGAAAAGAAAGTAGAAAGATTCTGCCCAATAAGACCTGAAGTAAGGCCATGAAGTGCAAGAGGCCAGGCATGTTAGCTCATGCCCGAAATCCCAGCAATTTGGGAGGCTGAGGTGACCAGATAGCTGGAGCTCAGGAGTCCGAGACCAGCCTGGACAACATGCCAAAACCCCATCTCTACAAAAAATTAAAAAAAAATTACCTGGGCCTGGTAGTGAGTACTTACAGTCCCAGCTACTCAGGAGGCTGAGGCAGGAGGATCATTTGAACCCAGGAGGTGAAGGCTGCAGTGAGCCGAGATCACGCCACTGCACTCCAGCCTGGGCGACAGAGCAAGACCTTGTTTCAAAAAAAAAAAAAAAGAAGAAGAAAAAGAAAGTGCAAGATTGACTCACAGCCTGAGTCTGTCCTGTTCTGCTATGGTGGGCTCACATTTCCCTTCTCTGTCTCAGGAGTCCCTGGGAAGATTTCTTTCTCTCAAAGCCAGAGGACACATGATTCCTTTGACCTTCATTTTAATGAGAAAGAACAACACTGGGAGCCCTTGCTGGGCTGAGGAGCCCAGGGCTGCCTGGGCCTGGCAGGTCCAATTCATTTATCCTGCTCTTCGTTTAGAAACTCAGATTGACCTTAATGATGGGAAAGAGGGTGGCTTCTAGGAGCATCTCTGGATGTTAAGGGAGGCTGGGCACCCTTTCTTTAAATAGATATTGAAATATGTAAGAACATCTATGTCATTACTAAGCTACTCTAACTGCTCCTGGTAATTAGACTCTGAAACTCCAGCCATTGCACTTGTCTCCATTGGAGGGGGAAATTCACTGTTTTAATCACACCAGTAAACTTAGTTTTATTTCCATAGAAAGACCCATGAAACAGAAACTGGAGATAAGGATGGAAAAACAATTTCAATGCTTGTACACGTATTTTAGAACATCTCTTTCCCACTCCTTCTGCCTCTACCCCAGCTGAGGGCCATGTGTGTGGAGGGAGCCAGTGGAGGTCAGCCTGACCCTGATGGACTTTAGACCGTCTGCTCTCTGCTTCTACCAAGGCCAGGACAGGACTGGGGGCTGCACTGAACCAGAGGTCATTTATAGGAGAAGCCGGGGAATGGATGGCTCCAGCTGCCCTGCTGTCTGATGGTTCAAACCTAGAGGCCTGAAGGGGCAAAGTGCCCGCCTCACTTGCCAGGCTGCTGGGAGCCACTTTCTGCTTTAATTTTTATTTATTTATTTATTTATTTTTGAGACGGAGTTTCATCCGTGTTGCCCAGGCTGGAGTGCAATGTCACGATCTCGGCTCACTGCAACCTCTGCCTCCCAGGTTCAAGCCATTCTCCTGCCTCAGCCTCATGAGTAGCTGGGATTACAGGCATGCACCACTATGCCCGGCTAAGTTTTGTATTTTTAATAGAGACAGGGTTTCATCATGTTGGTCAGGCTGGTCTCAAACTCCTGACCTCAGGTGATCCACCTGCCTCGGCCTCCCAAAGTGCTGAGATTACAGGCGTGGGCCACAGCACCCAGCCCGACCTCTGGATTTATGATTGCCCATGGATCAAGATCCTTGGACATTAAGGATTCCTCACCTTCCAGATGTGCCTCACTGCTGTAATGATGGGCGTGCTTTTATTCACTGGATTCACAAGATGTCTTAGATGTAAGTATGTACTGATCAATGTTAGCGGAATGTTAATGAACCACTGTATACTCATGCTTTAGAATGTCTTGGTCAGATAAAAACTTTGCCAATATAGCATTGGCAAAGGAATTCTAAAGATTTTATGCTGACCAAATATTAAATAGTTTGAGGGATCTTGTGTTGAGCAAGTGTAGTCAGTGGTCCTCTGTGAGTCAATGTAAGGAAGATAAGGAAATTCTGTGGATAAAGTCTTTGAGATCTAAGCCACCCTAAAGGTGGGGAGTCAGAGGGTTTCTTTTTTTCTTTTCTTTTTCTTTTTCTTTTTTTTTTTTTTTTTTTTTTTAGATGGAGTCTCACACTGTTGCCCAGGCTGGAGTACAGTGGTGTGATCTTGGCTCACTGCAACCTCTGACTCCCTGGTTCAAGTGATTATCCTGCCTTAGCCTCCCAAGTAGCTGGAACTACAGGCGCACGACACCACGCCCTGCTAATTTTTGTATTTTTAGTAGAGACAGGGTTTTGCTATGTTGGCCAGGCTGGTCTCGAACTCCTGACTTTTTCCCTGAGCCTGAGACCCAAAACTCCATCTGCCATCTTGATATCTCCATGTGGACAAGCCCAGCTCAACATGTTCAAACTAAACTCAGACACTTCCCCCACCTGCCCCTCCCGATTACCCCTCCAGTGCTCCCTGTCTCAAGGAAGGATTCCCCAACCTTCCAGTGCAAAACCCAGAAACCTACAGACACCTACCTGTGTCTGCTTTGAGACACCTCCCTCATCCTCAGCCTCTATAGCAGATGCTGCTGGTGCCTGGCCCACATGCCACAGGACTGACCTTGTTCATGGCATTGGCACACGCCCAACCACCAGGATCTGTACAAGGAAGCCAGGAAAAGCCATTCTTCCTAGGCAAGGCAGACTGGAGGTGTCAGGAAGTTAGAACTCTCCAGGAACAGCCTTTGGCTGGTGAATGATGCTCCCTCATCCTTCTGAAGTGTGTGTTTCATTCCTTTCACTGAGTTTCCCTGTGTGTCTTTTTTTTACATTCCATTTAAAAACTCAAATTAGGCTGGGTGCGGTGGCTCATGTTTGTAATCCTAGCACTTTGGAAGGCCAAGGCGGGTGGATCACTTGAGTTTAGGAGTTCGAGACCAGCCTAGCCAACATGGTGAAACCCTATCTCTACTAAAACTACAAAAAATTAGCTGGGCGTGGTGGTGCGTGCCTGTAATCCTAGCTACTTGGGAGGCTGAGGCAGGAGAATCACTTGAACCTAGGAGGTGGAGGTTGCAGGGAGCCTAGATAGCACGACTGCACTCCAGCCTGGGCGACGGAGTGAGACTCTGTCTCAAAAGAAAATTAAAAATAAATAAAAGTAAAATAAAAAGTTAAATTAAAAATGGGGCTGGGCGCTGTGGCTCACACCTGTAATCCGAGCACTTTGGGAGGCCGAGGCAGGCAGATCACAAGGTCAAGAGATCAAGACCATCCTGGCCAACATGGTGAAACCCCGTCTCTACTAAAACTACAAAAATTAGCTGAGCGTGGTGGCACACACCTGTAGTCCCAGCTACTCCGGAGGCTGAGGCAGGAGAACTGCTTGAGCCCGGGAGGTGGAGGTTGCAGTGAGCCGAGATCACACCACTGCACTCCAGCCTGGTGACAGAGCGAGACTGTCTAAAAAAATTAAAATTAAAATTAAAAGTTAAATTAAAAACAAAATTTCAATTGCTTCCCTTTGCTTTTATGATAATAGCCAAAATCACCATGGCCCACAAGCCCCTGCATGATGTAACAGCCTTGCTTGCTTTCTCTCTGTGGGTCAGCTACACTGGCCTTTCTTTTCCTCAAACTCACTGTGTTTCTTTCTGCCCCGGGGCCTTTGTACATGCTGTGCCTTCTGCCAGGAATGCTTTTCTCAAATTCCTCAGTCCCTTCCGCTTCCTCTTTGCCTAGCTACTTAACTTCTCTGTTTCTTGTGTTTTCCTCATCTGTAAAACAAGAATAATAATAGTATCTACCTCACAGGGCTTCCTCATCACACCGTTACTCAGATAAAAGTGCCTGGCACAGGCCGGGTGCAATGGGTGGCTCATACCTGTAATCCCAGCACTTTGGGAGCCAGATGTAGGAGGATCATTTGAGCCCAGGAGTACAAGACTAGCCTGGGCAACATAGTGAGACCCCACCTCTATCAAAAACAAATTTTAAAAATAAATAAATAAATTAGCCAGGTGTCGTGGATGGCACCTGTGGTCCCAGCTACTCGGGAGGCTGAGATGGGAGGATTGCTTGAGCCCAGGAGTTTGAGATCAGCCTGGGTCACATAGTGAAACCCCATCTCTATAAAAACATATAGAAATCAGTTGGGCATGGTGGCACTTGCCTTGGTCCCAGCTACTCGGGAGGCTGAGGTGGGAAGATCACCTGAGCCCAGGAGGCGAAGGTTGCAGTGAGCTGAGATTGCACCACTGCACTCCAGCCTAGGTGACAGAGTGAGATGACTCTGTCTCAAAAAAAAAAAAAAAAAAAAAAAAAAAAGTGCCTGGCACAAAGCAAACACTAAATAAGTAATTTAGCTGTTCCTTCCAAGCTTCCAGTACAATTGTCAATCCATGAAGCTCAGCCATTTTAACCTGTGCCTCCAAATGCCCCTAATTTCCCTTAGTTTCTGATCGCTGAAGAAGATCCCAGGCCAGCCAGGAGCTGTCTGGGGGACATTGCCTACAGGCAGTCCCCTCACCCAATTATAGTGAGAAGCCAGTGAGCCTTGGAGGTATTGAGGCCTACAAACACAAAGCATGATTATCACATGTTGGGGGGACCCAGGGCAGGTGATGTCCCTCAAGTCAATTGGAAGCCCCAAGGCCTATACCAGCCTGCCCAACCTGTTCCATCCTGCTGTTGGCCTTTTTTTTGAGATGAAGTCTTGCTCTGTCACCCAGGTTGGAGTGCAGTGACATGATCTGCACATGCTCACTGCAACCTCTGCCTCCGGGGTTCAGGCGATTCTCCTGCCTCAGCCTCCTGAGTAGCTGGGATTATAGGCGCCCACCACCTCACCCAGCTAGCTTTTATATTTTTAGTAGAGACAGGGTTTCGCCATGCTGGCCAGGCTGGTCTTGAACTCCTGACCTCAAGTGATCTGCCCACCTTGACCTCCCAAAGTGCTGGGATTACAGGTGTGAGCCACCATGCATGGCCTACTGTTGGCTTTTGAGTGGGCAGACGCACATTTAATTAGGTTCAATTGTAGGTTATTAGAACCAGGATGTCAAACACTTCCTCTCTGAGATTCAGCCAGCGGCTTGACCTGCTCTGTGGCAATCTGATTATGGTTTACTTGGGCATCACGTCCACAGAAATCCCAAAGGGCGGTGGCGTCAGTGGCCCAGACTACCAATGGCCAATGGAAGCATTGTGAGAGACTGGGGAACACAGGAGAGAGAGATCATGATATCTATGTCTGGGGAGATGTCAGAATATTCATTCCTACCTGCTGTGAAAAGGTTTGCTGGTAGCTGCGTTGATTAAGTTTATAGTTCCTGTGAGGCAGCCTCACTCCTGGTACTGCTGCAACTCTGTGTGCTGACAGTGTCTTCCTCCCTGACCTGTAGATCCACGAGATGATAATGACTTCTTCTGTTTCCTAATGACTGAGTGCTTTATCTTCCCTTGTTAGTTCATTTGCTGGAGCAAAGCATCCTTGGTGCTAACCCTTTGAGACACTTGGCATGTGCTGTCTCATCAACTCACTCCAAAGTTACTCTTCTTAAAGGTTCTGAATCTCAGAACAGTCAAGAAAGTTGCTCAAGATCACACAGGCAAGATTGAAAACCAGATCTGCCTGGCCTAAACTCTTTCTCCAAGGTTCCATCCAGTGACCTGAATCCCAAACTCAGGGTTCCTGGACCCCATCCTTTCACTCCTCATTCAGTACATCTGGGAACGGGTCTGAGAATTTGTGTTTTAAAAGTTTTCTGGGCAACCCTGAAGATCAGCTACATTTATTTACCATTTATAGGAAGCCATTGTTTCGCTAAATCCAAACAAAATGGCCCCATGAGGCTGTTTGTGGCCTTGGCCCAATTTAACCACTGGCTTTACACAATAGGCTAACAAGTCAGTGTCTAACTCATAAATCATGCCTGATGTTATTTCAAATCAAGGGTTTTGGCACCTCAATGTATAAAGTCCTTTATTTATTGACGAAATCTCTGTATTCTAAGAGAGCACTTATTCCATGACTACAAACACTGCAGACCCCTCCAGCCCTGTGCTCTTCTCACACTATAACCTTCTAGAGACAGAAATTGAGCCCCTATCATCTCACCCTGCACAGAAAGACATTGAAAACGTTTCTTACCCCAGCACATATGACTTGATAGGAAAAGGCATTTTCCTAGTCAACCTTTATAGCAGCAATTTTGGTTCCTGGCGTTCTGCAGGTTCCTTTCTGGCAGGAAGATTAGACCAAAAGCTGCATTAAAGGTACAGTTCTGTGCACTCCAAGGCACTAATAGACTGGAATCATGTCAGAGCTTTCTAGAGCAGAACTATCTCTACAGTCAGAACTGTGAGTCTGAACCAATTCAGGAGACAAGTTGCTGCTTATGAAAAGAAGACTCATTGAGCTTAGAAATGGATTTTTTATGGACTTCTTGCCCAGCTTCTGTTTCCAGCACTGAAACGTGCTAGATGACACTTCTAACAAATGCCTTTCCCGATTCAGAAACTGAGCTTTAGATAAGAACCACTTTTACTAAGCCAAAGAGTCTATCTAAATAGTAGCTTATTTCATAAGGACTGTATTTCTCTCTATAAAACACTATAACCCTATTGTGTTCAACTATCATGCACAGAAAGCCTTAAGGAGCAATAACTTAGTGGCAAAAGTAAGTGTTTAAATACTCTGTAAAAAAAAAAAAATATATATATATATATATAGTCATATAGCCATATTTAAACATTTAAAAATAAATTGCTGGCTCTCCTGTTGAGCCTCTTTTCTGCAGAGTTGGCCAGAAAAGATTTTTTTTTTAAGACTTGCAGGGTTTTTTTGTTTGTTTGTTTTGTTTTTTGAGACAGAGTCATACTCTGTCACCCAGGCTGGCGTGCAGTGGCATGATCTCGGCTCATTGCAATCTCCACCTCCTGGATTCAAGCAACTCTTGTGCCTCAGCCTCCCGAGTAGCTGGAATTACAGGCACTCGCCACCATGCCTGGGTAATTTTTGTATTTTTAGTAGAGATGGGTTTCACCATGTTGGCCAGGCTGGCCTCGAACTCCTGACCTCAGGTAATCCACCCACCTTGGCCTCCCTAAGTGCTGGGATTACAGGTATGAGACACTATGCCCGGTCAGAATTTATTTTTAAATCTGGAAAAGGCAGATAAAATATCAGCAGTATAAATGATGCCAAAACAGTTGAATAAAGAGTAGAACTTTCCGTGAATTAACTCATCTATGCCATGTTAAGAAACCTGTCTGGGTTGGGCATAATGGCTGATTCCTATAGTCCCAGCACTTTAGGAGGCTGAGCTGGGAGAATCGCTAGAGACAAGGAGTTCAAGACCACCCTGGGCAATATAGCGAGACTCTCTACAAAAACTGGAAAACAGCCAGGCATGGCTGAGGCGGGAGGATCCCTTGAGCCCAAGAGTTCCAGGCTGCAGCGAGCTGTGATTGTACCACGGCACTCCAGCCTGAGTGACAGAGCAAGACCCTAACTTAAAAAAGAAAGAGGCTGGCTGGGTGCAGTGGCTCACACCTGTAATCCCAGCACTTTGGGAGGCCAAGGCTGGTAGATAACCTGAGGTCAAGAGTTCAAGACCATCATGGCAAACATGATGAAACCCCGTCTCTACTAAAAATACCAAAATTAGCCAGGGGTGGTGGCAGGCACCTGTAATCCCAGCTACTTGGGAGGCTGAGGCAGGAGAATTGCTTGAACATGGGAGGCAGAGGTTGCCTTGAGCCCAGATGGCACCACTGCACTCCGGGCAACAGAGAGAGAAGAAAGAGAGAGAGGAAGAGAAAGAGAGAGAGAAAGAGAGAAAAGAAAGAAAAGGAGGGAAGGGAGGGAGGGTGCGAGGGAAGGAAGGGAGCTTGTTCAGCCCTTTTCCACTGAATTGTGATTTGCCTGATTGGTATCAAGATGATGCGTGTATCAACTTTGGTTAGTGCAATTGACTTAATCCTTGCTCATCTGGCCCTGGTTGAGTAACATGTGGGGTGTGGCCTTGCTCATCTCCACACCCTTTCCTGAGCCCCTACTCCAGGCCCAGGCATTTGCTGGCCCCAGGGGCCACAGATGCTCAGGGTCACTTTCGGAGCATTTAGACACTGTGGCCTTTTAGTCCATACAGATACTATACGGATATAAACCAATTACACACTGAGGAAGAGGCACAACTGAGTTTGGGGTAGGAACAGGCAGAGAGGTTTCACAGGAGGGGACTTTGCAGCCATGTGTTGTAGGATGAACAGGAGAACAAGTGGCAGGTCACACTGTCTGTAGGGATTGAGTCAACCAGCTAATAGCTGCACAGCCCTTCACTACATGCTGTGTGACCTGCGTGATGGGGCGTCCTCTCGCTTGCAAAAGTCATCTCCTCTTGAGGAAAGTGTTTCTGGCAGAAGAGTTCCCTGGCACACATCCTCGACTTTCCTTTTCTCAGTTTCTGTGTTTGCTTTTGTTAACCCGGTGGACCGGTCCGTGAAGCCTGTTGGTGGCGGTGGTGACTGGGAGCGCCTGTCTCCCTCCTCATTAGGATGATCCGCCTGTTGTCAGCCACAGCTCCTTGCAGGAAGCTGTCATGTGAGCTCGTATATGTCACTCCACCGAGTACTCATTTTCAATTCCTTTACTCCTTCCTCCCGTGTGAACCCACCACCTTTCAATCCAGCGTCCTGTGCAGACCAGGGGGAGAACACGTGCAGTGGGCCACCAAGCCCTTAGGGACAGGGACTGTGGCAAATTCTCCAGGGTAGATGGAGCTTCAGCGGCCTGAGTCCTCATCCAGGCCTGTGGAGAGCAGTGACCTGTTTTGTCAAGGCTGCTGGAAGACATTCCCAGAGCCTCCCAGATGGCACCATTTGTGTACCGTGGGCCCCACTTGAACACTCCATTTATTAAAATCTGAATTGACAAAACAAATACCTCAAGGGTGCACCAAGTTTTATGCCTTCTACTCAGCATTCAGAGTGCTTCTTCAATCGGAGATTCCTGTGTTGCAGCAAACCTGACTCTTCTTTTTCCATAGGGTCATTCTTCACAGTGTTCAATTATCTCAAATTCTCAAGGGCACTCGTCCTTTTGATGCTGTGTCTGCTGATCCCCTCTGATGGTGGGTCCATTTCTCGTATGAGTGCATCTTTCTCACATGTGCGTGTGTATGTATGTGTGTGCGTGTGCATGTGTGTGCATATGTGTACACGAGCACGTATGTATGCATGTGTATGTGTGTGCATATGTGTACACGAGCCCGTGTGTGTGCATGTGTGCATGTGTGTGTGTGCTTGTATGCACGTGTGCTCGTGTACATGCACGTGTGCGCGTGTGAGTGCATGTGTGTGTGTGCTTGCATGTGTGTGTGTGTGCGTGTGTGTGTGGGCACAAGCATGTGTCCCGTGAGCTCTGGTATGTGGAAATGGACCCACAGAGCAGCTCTAGGTTTGCCTCTGCTGAGGACCCCAGTATTTCACCACACTATGATTCATTTTCATGTTCATTTATTGGCTCCTTATGGCCACAGCAAGCAGGAAGAGTCCATTTGGATTCCACATCCTTGTGTGGTACAGGTTTGGGGGTTCAGAGTCTCAAGGAAGCTTTTTTTCTTTTCTCACCCAGAGCTAGGGCAAAATTAACTTCCATGCTTGGGTAGGAAGGCAATGTTTTCCAGTCCCCTCGACACAGTGGTCCCGCCATTCCAGGCCCCAGATTTTAGCAGGGGCCAGTTACAGCTCCCCATCATTTGCATGCTGGAGGCTGGGTCTCCTCTTCCTAAGCCATCATAGCACCAGTTCTCATGGGTACCACTCTGGTGCGAGCTGCCTTCATGGCTGGTACCTGGGAAATTATTTTCTTTATGGCTTGGCCATGGATTTGAACTTTTAAATATATATATAATTGTTTTTTAAGACAGAGTCTTGCTTTGTCTCCCAAGTTAGAGTGCAGTGGCCCAATCTCGGCTCACTGCAACCTCTGCCTCAGCCTCCCAAGTAGCTGGGATTACAGGTGCCACCTGGCTAATTTTTGCCACCACACCTGGCTAATTTTTGTATTTTTAGTTGAGACAAGGTTTCACCATATTAGCCAGGCTAGTCTTGAACTTCTGACCTCAAGTGATCTGCCTACCTCAGCCACCCAAAGTGCTGGGATTACAGGTGTGACCCACCATGCCTGGCCTAAAAAATATATTTTTAAATTTATTATTGGCAGGAAGAGGGTGATCCACATTAGTTCATTGTATCACCTTCTGAAACTCATAGAGTCATTATTTTTTTTAAGTAGTATAAGACCAAAAAAATTTAGAGTAGGCCATAAAAACCTGTGTAATTGGCTGGGCACAGTGGCTCACACTTGTAATCTCAGCACTTTGGGATGCCAAGGTGGGTGGATCAAGAGGTCAGAAGTTCGAGACCAGCCTGGCCAGCATGGTGAAACCCCATGTCTATTAAACATACAAAAATTAGCTGAGTGTGGTGGTGCGCGCCTGTAATCCCAGCTACTCAGGAGGCTGAGGCAGGAGAATTGCTTGAACCTGGGAAGTGGAGGTTGCCATGAGCTGAGATTTCACCACTGCACTCCAGTCTGGGCAACAGAGCAAGACTCTGTCCAAAAAAAGAAAAAACTGTGTAATTGTTACATGGAGCTTCCTGACAGCCAAAGGGAAATGAGATATATACAAGGTTCTTTCTCTCCCTCTCTCTCTCTCACACACACACACGCACACACACACACACACACAAAAAGAAGAAAACATTGTCAAGTGTAAGAAAAACTTACTTTTTACCTTAGTACAATTTTTTTTTTTTTTTTTGAGACAGGGTCTCACTCTGTCGCCCAGGAGTTCAGTGGTACGATCACAGCTCAGTGTAGTCTTGACCTCCCGGCTCCAGCAATCCTTCGGCCTCAGCATCCCAAGTAACTGGGACCACAGGCGCCTGCCACCATACCCAGCTAATTGTTTACTAATTGTTTACATTTTTTGTAGAGCTAGGATCTCCCTATGTTGTTCAGGCTGGTCTTGAACTGCTGGGCTCATGCAATCCTCCTGCCTCAGCCTCCCAAAGTGCTGGAGTTACAGGAGTGAACCTCCCGTGCCCTGCCCTACCTTAATAAAATTAAACCCTGATCTTCCAGTGTTGGAAATAGAGGGAGAATCTCTAGGTGGGGAGGAGTAGACAGCTCCTGTTATTCTAAATGTGTGTATAATATTTACATTTTTTCTTAGTATAAAATTAATAGGTACTAGTTGTAGAAAATATGACAACTCTATATAACCAAAAAGAAAGTAAAACTCTTGGTTACTTGATGTTCAATAAACCATAACCTTGGTCATGCATCTACGGAGTACTTAGATACACAGAATCATGACTCTGAGGTGTCCCTTGAATCCTCAAAGAAAGACGAAGCTTGCTAAGGAGGTGGAGTGAGTGGACTCCGACATCAAGTTGCTCTGCCACTTGCTGCAAACACCAGACACATTAACCTCTCTGTATCTGTTTCCTCATCTGTAAAACTAGAATAATAATAATAACAGTACCTACTTGAAAGGTTGCAGAGATTACAGGAGTGAATAAATATAAATTCTGGGCACATAGCTATATAAAGTTTTGCTATTTTCATAGAAATCATTTTAGGCCAGGTGTGGTGGTTCACACCTGTAATCCCAGCACTTTGGGAGGTCAAGGCTGGCAGATCACCTGAGGTCAGGAGTTTGAGACCAGCGTGGCCAACTTGGTGAAACCCCATTTCTACTAAAAATACAAAAATTGACCGGGTGTAGTGGTGGGTGCCTGTAATCCCAGCTACTCAGGAGGCTGAGGCAGAAGAATCACTTGAATCCAAGAGGCAGAGGTTGCAGTAAGCCAAGATCGAGCAACCACACTCCAGCCTGGGCAACAGAGTGAGACTCTGTCTCAAAAAAATAAATAAAATAAATTATTTTAATGTTATAGTTTAATTATTGGCAGAGTGATCATACACAAAAGTCACATCTGGTAACTCATTTGTCTAGACGAGTTGATGAACCAGAACACTGCCTTCCTTGACCACGTTGGATAACAGGAAGCTCACTGTCCTTGTTTTAGAGGAACACAGTAGACAGGATGGTTAACATGATTCTGAGCTCATATTTAGCTTAATATAGACACAAACACCTAGACACAGAAATAATCACAGATTTATGTGCATGCTTGTGTTGGTATGTGTGTATATCTTTCCCAGCTCTGCCCACTGAGTGGGCCTCAGTAGCAATGACCACAGCCAATATCCAGGTCTTGTTTGCTAAACCATGTTCTCCAATGTAAGGGACCAGGGCTCCTTGGAGAAATGGTTGATGCTAGAAGTAAAGCAAGGCAAATACAAGATAAGCCTGGAGCATCTCGCAATGCCAGAAAGTTTAAAAGAGCTTAAAAAACAAAAAAGATGGGGGCATGTGGGCAGATCACAGGGAGCCCAGGGCCAACCCGAAAGAACCCCAACAGCCAAAGCTGGAATAATCTGAGCAACAAAATAATGATAGTATTTGGACTATAACCTAAAATATAACATAAACACACTTGCGTCCATACTGATATAAATACACTTTTTATTTATAATTGAAGATAATTTATTTATGATGGAAAAGATTAATAAATAGAAGAGGCAAATCTTCCTCGAAGAAGAATTCATGTTGATGCTCCCCGCCAGGAAGTGGAGCTTAACCTCCATCCCACTCTATATGGGCTGCACCTAGTATTTTCCTTCTTTTTTAAAAAAATAATTTTAAAATAGGCCAGGCACTGTAGCTCATACCTGTAATCCCAGCACTTTGGGAGGACAAGGCAAGCAGATCACTTGAGGTCAGGAGTTCAAGACCAGCCTGACCAACCTGGGGAAACCCCATCTCTACAAAAATACAAAAATTAGTTGGGTGTGGTGGTGTGTGCCTGTAATCCCAGCTACTTAGGAGGCTGAGGCACAAGAATCATTTGAACCAGGAGGTGGAGGTTTCAGTGAGCCATGATTACACCACTGCACTCTAGCCTGGACAACAAACTGAGACCTTGTCTCAAAAAATAAAATAAAATAAAATTGGCCGGATACGGTGGCTCACGCCTGTAATCCCAGCACTTTGGGAGGCTGAGGCAGGCGGATCACGAGGTCAGGAGTTCGAGACGAGCCTGGCCAACATAGTGAAACCCTGTCTCTACCAAAAAAGTACAAAAATCAGCTGAGTGTGGTGGCACGCACCTGTAGTCCCAGCTACTCAGGAGGCTGAGGCAAGAGAATTTCTTGAACCCGGGAGGCAGAGGTTGCAGTGAGCTGACGGCACCATTGCATTCCAGCCTGGGTGACAGAGCAAGATTCTGTGCAAAAACAAAACAAAACAAAACAAAACAAAACAAAAACGTAAAACAAGAATTTTTTTTTTTTTTTTTTTTACATAAACAGAGAGCTGGGCAGGGTAGTTCATGCCTGTAATCCCAGCA
The DNA here is from genome assembly GCF_047675955.1 of Chlorocebus sabaeus. NCBI lineage: Eukaryota > Metazoa > Chordata > Mammalia > Primates > Cercopithecidae > Chlorocebus > Chlorocebus sabaeus. The sequence continues at coordinate 43,876,254 of NC_132908.1, read as the reverse complement.
CTTTGGGAGGCCAAGGCAAGTGGATCTCCTGAGGTCAGGAGTTCAAGATCAGCCTGGCCACCATGGTAAAACCCTGTCTCTACTAAAAATACAAAAATTAAGCAGGCATGGTGGCAGGCGCCCGTACTCCCAGCTACTCAGGAGGCTAAGGCAGGAGAATCGCTTGAACCCAGGAGGCGGAGATTGCAGTGAGCCGAGATCATGCCATTACACTCCAGCCTGGGTGACAACAGCAAAACTCCATCTCAAATAAATAAATAGAGATGGCATTTAACCATTTTGCCTAGGCTGGTCTTGAACTCCTGGGCTCAAGTGATCCACCCACCTTGGCCTCCCAAAGCGTGGGATTACAGGCATGAGCCACCATGTCCAGACTTCTAAATTTCATTATTGTTAATTTTTGTAAAGAGAGAGTCTTGCTATATTGCCCAGGCTGATCTCAAACTCCTGGCCTCAAGTGATTCTCCTGCCTTGGCCTCCCAAACTGCCAGGATGACAGGCGCGAGCGACTGCACCCAGCCTATTTTGTAATTTTAAGGAGAAGTGCTATGTTATTCCTCTCAAATGGTTCTAGGTCATATGGTCCTAATGTTTGTTATTTACAATCCCATTGTCTTCTAGGCTTTGGTGCTTTTTTCATTATTTTATTTTTTAAAAGCAGAATGTGGAATATAGAATCCCTTATTTTTATCATTTCTTGAAGCACAACAAAAATGATTGTGAAGCAACTACAAGTTTAAGGTATGCTAAAAAGACTAATAATAATCCCAGCACTTTGGGAGGCCAAAGCGGTGGATCACGAGGTCAGGAGTTCGAGACCAGCCTGGCCAATATGGTGAAACCACGTCTCTACTAAAAATACAAAAATTAGCCGGGCGCAGTGGCAGGCGCCTGTAATCCCGGCTACTTGGGAGGCTGAGGCAGGAGAATTGCTTGAACTCAGGAGGCAGAGGTTGCCGTGAGCCAAGATCGCGCCACCGCACTCTAGCCTAAGCAACAGAGGAGCAAGACTACTGTCTCAAAAAAAAAAAAAAAAAAAAAAAAGACTAATAATAAAGGCCAGGCATGGTGGCTCACACCTATAATCCCAGCACTTTGGGAGGCCAAGGAGGGTGGATTGCTTGAGGTCAAGAGTTCAAGACTAGCCTGACCAACGTTGTGAAACCCCATCTCTACTGAAAAGACAAAATTAGCCAGGTGTAGTGGCGCATGCCTGTAATCCCACTACTCGGGAGGCTGAGGCAGGAGAATCACTTGAACCCAGGAGGTAGAGGGGTCGCAGTGAGCAGAAATTGTGCCACTGCACTCCAGCCTGGGCGACAGAGCAAGATTTCGTTTCAAAAACAAACAAACAAAAGACTAATAATAAATCAATAGAACATCTGCTAATTTGCTAATGTGCTAATTTGCCAAGGCTTGTTTTAAATTAAGTGTAAATTATAAAGAAAAAATATCCTGGCCAGGTGCGGTTGCTCACGCCTGTAATCCCAGCACTTTGGGAGGCCAAGGTGAGCAGATCAGGAGGTCAGGAGATTGAGACCATCCTAGCTAACACAGTGAAACCCCGTCTCTACTAAAACAAAATTAGCAGAGCATGGTGGTGGGCACCTGTAGTCCCAGCTACTTGGGAGCCTGAGGCAGGAGAATGGCGTGAACTCAGGAGGCAGAGCTTGCCACTGAACTCCAACCTGGGCAACAGAAAAGGAAAAAAAGAAAAGTAAAGGAAAAGAAAAAATATCATATCCCATCAATACCCTTGGAGGCATTTCCTCTGCATTTAGTGCCTGGAATGCATTCCAATTTTCCAAGGCTCCTTCCGCAGCTGTTGTCATTCATGTCCTTTTCTAAAAGGCATTTTCTCCACGTGCAAAGTTTTTTCAGCGCAAATTTGTGCTCTATGCTTGTTCTCTGAAGAAAGATGCCAACAGTGCCACCATTTGGAAGGAGTTTTAATTTCTCACTGGATTAAAAATAATCTCTCTACTGTCTGTATTTATTTGGTATAAGCTGCCAAAACTTACCTATGTAGTCTCATGCTTTCATTTTTATAACAGAAGAAGTATAAACCAGAGTCTAAAATAAGTCACAACCTGGCAACCCACAGGCCAAATTCGGCACACAGGTTTATTTTAGTAAGTCCCATGTAACTTTAAAAAAAAAATCAAACAATTTTACATGAAAATCTGGACTTCTGTATTCTCTTAAAACAGCAGTTCTGGCAACCCGGGGCTCACATTTCCATATGGCTACAACTAGCTGGACCTGAAAAGAGGGTTCCTCATCGAGTTGACATATGGGCCCTCCAGAACACCACGGTCCTCTTCGATCCAAATTGTACAACATCCAGTTTGCCCCGCACGTGCCTCTCTGCAGTGCATCGAATTTCCCAGTCCTGATCTAGAATATCAAATACCTTCTTGGTTTAAATGATTTCCTTTAAAATGTCATAAAGAGAAAAAGAAAATCACTAAAGACGTGAAGCAAAATGAACCTTGCACAAATCTTGTATAAAACAAGCTTAAAGCCATTACTTTACACATTTCTACAATAAAATAATAATTTTAAAAGTTTTTTTGTAGAGATGGGAGTCTCACTATGTTGCCCAGGCTACTCTGGAACTCCTGGCCTCAAGTGATCCACCCTCCTTGGCCTCCCAAAGTGCTGGGATTACAGGCGTGAGCCACCACACCTGGCCCAACACCATTTTATTGTAAGTGTTCTGCTTTTGAAATGATACTTTCGAAGCTGTCAGCCAAAATTGGGGTTCTTGATACAACACTACTCAGGGCAAGAAACAAAGTCACTTTCCAGCCAGTCCCCGTGGTCCCAGTCTTATGAAGTCTTAGCAACTTTTTTTTTTTTTTTTTTTTTTAACAGTCTCGCTCTGTCACCCAGCCTGAAGTGCAGTGATACAATCTCGGCTCACTGCAACCTCTGCCTCCCATGCTCAAGCAGTTCTTCTGTCTCAGCCTCCCAAGTAGCTGGGACTATAGGCATGTGCCAAGACGCCCAGTTAATTTTTGTATTTTACGTAGAGACGGGGTCTGGCCATGTCGGTCAGGCTGGTCTTGAACTCCTGGCCTCAAGTGATCCGCCTGCCCGGCCTCTTAGCAACTTTAAATTATATACTTGGTGTTTTCCTAAATTTGAGGTGTATTGATGGCTTAGAAAACATCAGTTCTCAGACGATGAAGCATGATCAATGGTGTTGAAAGAGGGAAACAGATATCTGAGTGCCTTTACTGCCTCCTTCACCATAGTGACAGCACCGCTAGAGAGATGTGAAACTTTGCTGTGAAAATGACAGAGCCTGCTCCAGGCAGAGTGGTGCAACACAACTGAGAGCGCACCCCGGCATTCCGACCGCAGGCAGCACCTGAGCATGTCGTAGTCATCCACATCCCAACTGCTCAGGCTATGTCGGACACTGACTTTCTAACGTCTGTGCCTTAAGCAAAACGGCACGTTGTCACTTCTTTCCTAAAAACTTTGTAATAACACTAGAGAGCAAAAAAAGGACCTGATTTTTTTCAGCCTAATAGAATGTATATCCCACTTTAGTCTGTATTTATTATAATAAATTTTTTCTTTGTTTTAAGTGTTTCTAAATTATCCCTTATCCCCCACATTTTACAGCCCTAAATCAAGAGCCATACACACTATGTCTTGGACTCACAATCTTTTATATCTATCTGTCTACAGTCAGTGGGAGTTGGTAGAGAAGTATCTGGAAAGTGGAGTCAGAGGTGGGAAATCACAAAGGCCAATTGTCCAGCAGGGAGAGAGGACCAGTGTGAGCCCGGGAGACACAGGGACCTCAAACACCCCATCTGGAACTACTCCATCTCCTGAGACCACAGGCTTGATCCAGGCCACCTTCTGGACCTGGTGGCTCTGCCACCCGCCTGGACCATCTGAGCTGCCCTCCTTAGGGCTTCTCTTCTCCGGGCAGACAAAGAACAGAATCTATACCCTCTGCTTCAGGCTTGCCAAAACCCTGCACCTTCTAACCCTATGACACGGGATAGAAAGAAGATCAAACTTTAGGACATAGAGCGCTCAGGAAAATTAAATGCGCACCAGGTAGCATATTTCTACTAGATTATTCTTTACTGTTTTTTTTTTTTTTATTTGTTTGTTTTTGAAAATGGAGTCTCACTCTGTCGCCCAGGCCGGAGTGCAGTGGCGTGATCTTGGCTCACTGCAACCTCTGCCTCCCAGGTTCAAGTGATTCTTGTGCCTCAGCCTCCTGAATAGCTGGAACTACAGGTCGTGCCTCCACACCCAGCAAACATTTTTGTATTTTTAGTAGGGATGGGATTTCACCATGTTGACCAGGCTGGTCTCCAACTCCTGACCTCAGGTGATCCACCTGCCTCAGCCTCCCAAAGTGCTGGCATAACAGCTGTGAGCCACTACGCCCAGCCTGGATTATTCTTTACATGATGTCACAGGAAGGGCTTATTGCTGGAACCAGATGGGACCAGACACAGGTGAAGGAGAAGACCAGGCGGGCAGTTCCCAGAACTAAGACCTAAAGAAATAAATAACACTGTATTTATTTCTATTGTTCTATAATCTATTTATTTATTTATTTATTTATTTATTTATTGGGATGGCGTCTCGCTCTGTTGCCCAGGCTGGAGTGCAGTGGTGCAATCTCGGCTCACTGCAGTCTCCGCCTCCTGAGTTCCAACAGTTCTCCGGCCTCAGCCTCCTGGAGAGAATAATAACACTGTAGTAGAAGAAAGTCCACCTTTGCCCTTCCCTACCCCCTGCCTGCATTTATCCCACACAAAAGAAAAAGAGGCCTTGGTTGAGGGGCTGGCAGACTGGGTGGGGCAATAAAAGAGAAGAGAGGGAAAGTGATGAGTGTGGATAAAGGGAACCAGTGCTTTCCCATAGACAGTGTGGAAGAAAACACATTGCAAGCAAAGGATCTGAGAGCACAGGAGGCCTGTGTTCCCCTGTGTGGGAAAGTTGCAAAACCCCAGAGAGGAAATGACCACATAGGCGTCTAGGGGGATGTGGTCACAGGGGGTGACAGTTACTTCCTACACCTGTGCACAGCCATGGAGGCCACAGAAGAATAGCCCTGACCCTATTCACAACAGCATGGACCAGTCCACCAGACCTGACCAGGCAGACGTGGACGGATGGCTGTGTGGACACCTGGTAGGCAACATGGAGGACAAACCCCGACTTCCTGGTATTACAGAAGCCCTGGGGCTTAGACAATACCCCAGGACAGGGAAGAATGCCACATTTCCTCAACCTTAGTCAATTGGCGGTTCTAAGTAGAAGTTAAATTGGGTTACAGGCTGGGTGTGGTGGCTCACACTAGCACTTTGGGAAGCAGAGGCTGGCCAATCACCTGAGGTCAGGAGTTTGAGACCAACTTGGCAAACATGGTTGGTAAAAAAATACAAAACTTAGCCGGCCATGGTGGTCCATGCCTGTAATCCTAGCAACTCAGGAGGCTGAGGCCGGAGAACTGTTGGAACTCAGGAGGCGGAGACTGCAGTGAGCCGAGATTGCACTACTGCACTCCAGCCTGGGCAACAGAGCGAGACTCCATCCCAATAAATAAATAAATAAATAGATTATAGAACAATAGAAAATGCTCTATTTCTTGAACACCTCAGCTGTATATCCACCACAAAGTAGAAATTGGTCTAGTTTTGGCCACGAATGACAGCACTGTGAATTTAAGTCATAAAACATTCCCTGCCACACACACCATGGTCAGTGTGTCTGAATAACGCATGGTGTTGTATTACTTATTGGGAATGAGTGGTTTATTTTATGATCTAAAATTTAAATCCTTTAATATGCATCCCAAGGGATCATCTGATTTGGAAAAAGAAAAAGAACAACTAAAGAATGAATAAGACTACAGAAAAAGTACAAACTGTTTTATCGGATTTTTTTCTAATATGAACTCTGCATTGGCCACAGAAGGTAAAATAATAAACCTGTCTGTTTTGGGTATAATTTTTATTAAAATTTGATGAGAATGGAAAGATGTACATTGCACGCCCTTATTTGTAAATAGAATGGGGATATATACGCATAGAAAATATCTGAGATGATGTCTAAGAGATAATTATTAACATAAATTGCTTCCTGGAAGAGGGAACTGGGAATCCAGAGTAGGGAAGAAACTATTTTCTACTTATGCATGTATTACTTTAATTTTAAAAGCAACATCAGCAATTAGCCAAAGAAAAAGCCAAGGTCATCTGTAGATCAAAACTATTAGGGAAGTAGGCTGAGGAAGCACATGAGCAAAGAGTAGGACAGAGGAGGATGCCAGAACTGCGGGCACGCAGCTCCTACAGTTTTGGTTCCAGGTTCCCGGTGATGTGTCTTACTCCATTTTGGCTGCTACAAAATACCATAAACTGATGTCTTCTAAACCACAGAAATGTACTGCTTATATTTCTGGAGTCTGGGAAGTCCAAGATCAAGGCATGAGCAGATCTGGTGTTTGGCAAGCGCCTGTTTCTGATTCACCGATGATGACTTTTTGCTGTATTTGAATGAACTCCCTCAGGCCAATTGTATGAGAGTACTGATCACCTCCCAAGAGGCCCATCTCCCAACATCACCTTGGCTGTTAGAGCTTCAACCTGTGAATTTGGGGAGGACACAAAGTTTCTAACCATAGTATGATGGTTTCTAGTCTTGGATCCCAGAGTTCAAACCTTGTAAATCCTGTAACAAAACATTATTTTTTTCCATTTTTATCAAACATAGAGATTTATTAGGTCAATGTGACATAATGGCATAAAGCACTAAAGCATTTGACAGGGCATCCTTTCAAAAGTGAAAAGCAGTGTATGATTATATAGCTTCCCCACTAATCCTTGTTACCAACAGCTACTTAATCTAATCCTGAAGATAGAGTACAATATTCTTTCTACAACACACTGAATACTCACTTCAATTTGTTGTACTTTTTTCTAAATGTACCTCTCTTCCTTCTGGCAGCAGGGACATTTCATTAGCAAATAAATGGGGTCTTGTGCCCGTCTGACAGTCTCACACCTGTCCAACAATCCCAGACCCTGGGTCCGGCCAGGGACAGGCCAACTCCAGGGTTCTCTGCCAAGGGAAGTCCTGGAAAGGCTCTGTGCTCAAGACAAGCCCCTAGGCCACCCCGAGGGAGGGGGATCGTTCCAGGATAAGGGAAAAGCAAAAAGAAATTGAACCTGGCTGGGGTCGGTGGTTCACACGTGTAAGCCCAGCACTCTGGGAGATCAAGGTGGGCAGATCGCTTGAGCCCTGGAGTTCAAGACCAGCCTGGGCAACATGGTGAAACTCCATCTCTATTAAAAATACAAAAATTAGCCCGGCGTGGTGTCAGACCCCTGTAATCCCAGCTACTCAGGGGGCTGAGGTGGGGGAATCGCTTGAACCCGGGTGGTGAAGGCTGCAGTGAGACCAGATGGCGCCACCGCACTCCAGCCTGGGAGACCCTGTCTCTTCTGGGGCAGGAAGTTCCTTCGCTGCCAGGGTTCGGATGCCACAATAGCCTGCTCTCCCTGTTTCAGGATGCGCTTTTGCACCACCTGTTCCATGCACTCGGCCAGTTTCTGGGCCAGCGGCGGCGCGTGGGCCTCAGCGCTTGGGAGACCCTCCTCTGGGGCGGGTTTCTCTGGGGCCTTCTGGCCTCCTTTAGCCACAGAGGCCCTGTTCAGGTTTTCTCCTTATTCTTCTGGCTCCCGCCCAGGGGATGCGCTCTGGAGGCCGCGTCGCTGCACGTGGGCTGCTCTGAGCAGAGACGGACCCTGGAAGGATCCAGGCGCGGAGAGCCAGGGTCTGCTGGACCCGCGGGCGGGACCCAGGCCTGAGGCCGCGGGTGCCAACCAGGGAGGATGTCCTGGGGCCTGAGAAAGGGAGGTAGCATAGCGAGAGGGCCACGCTTCTTCTCCACGCCGCTCACCGCCGTGCACCGCAGTCCAACGAAACCTTTACACGGGTAGGCTCCAGGGGATCTCTGCTCCTTACCATCCAAAGAGCCCTTACTGAAGTCATCAATCTTTTGGGAAGGAAGGCTGATTTGAAAACGAGATGTCTCAACCAGCACTTCCAGCTCACCAGCTTTCCGCATTAGCAACAGGAAGAATTGGATTCATTTTTTACTCTGTGTTTTTCGCCGTTTATGGCTGGGCTTCAAAGATGCCTCTCGCCTGCCTTCCCTTGGCCACAATTCTAACAGACGGGCTGAATTCTGTATCATGTGGCTTATACGATCTGTTCTGGCAGATCTGTATAGTTGCTAATATGATGGTGCATTTTACTTATTAATATATTTCAGGGTCTGGTAATTTGTTTTCTGTAAAGGGCTAGCTAGTAAATATTTTAGGCTTTGCAAGCCTTTGGGCTCTGTCACAACTACTCAACTCTGCTGTTGTGCTGTGTAACCACAGACAATACTAAATGAATAGGCATGGCCGTATTCCAATAAAACTTTATTTACAAAAAGAGGCAGAGAGTTGGATTTGGCCCACAGACCAAAGAGAGTATATATCAGAGACTTTGCTGATCTCTGATATATTTTATTGCAAACAAAATAAAAAGCACCCACAGGGAGAGCAAGAATCGAATTCCCAAGAGGACAGTGTATATTGTCAATGGCTAAATGTAGGCTTTGGAAGATTAAGTTTTCTCAAACCTATGTCCCAGCTGGGCATGATGGCTCACATCTGTAACCCCAGCACTTTGGGAGGCCAAGGCAGGAGAATCACTTGAGCCCAGGAGTTTGAGACCAGCCTGGGCAACATAGGGAAACCCCGTGTCTACAAAAAACACAAAAAAGTTGACCGGCCTGGTGGCATTTGCCTGTAGTCCCAGCTACTCAGGAGGCTGAGATGGGAGGACCACCTGAGCCTGGGAAATAGAGGTTGCCATGAACCATGATTGTGCCACTGCACTCCAGCCTGAGCAGTAGAGTGAGACCCTGTCTCAACAACAATAAATAAATAAATAAATAATAAGAAAACTCTCCCAGTCATTGCTATGGTTTAAATATTTGTTCCCTCCAAAACTCATGTTGAAATATAATCTCCAGGCCAGGTGCAGTGGTTCACGCCTGTAATGCCAGCACTTTGGGAGGCCAAGGCGGGCAAATCACAAGGTCAGGAGATCGAGACCATCCTGGCTAACTCAGTGAAACCCCGTCTCTACTAAAAATACAAAAAATTAGCCAGGCGTGGTGGCGGGCACCTGTAGTCCCAGCTACTCGGGAGGCTGAGGCAGGAGAATGGTGTGAATAGGGAAGGCGGAGCTTGCAGTGAGCCGAGATCGCACCACTGCACTCCAGCCTGGGCAGCAGAGCGAGACTTAGTCTCAAAAAAAAAAAAGAAATATAATCTCAAATAATTTGGCAGTACTGAGAGGTGAGGCCTTTAAGAAGTGACGGGGTCATGAGGGCCCTGCCTGCATGAGTGGATTAACCCATTACTGGATTAATGGATGAGTGGGTTATATGGGAACTGGTGGCGTTATAAGAAGAGGAAGATGGAACTGAGCATGCACACTCAGTCTCACACCATGTGATGCCCTGCGCCACCCTGGGACTCTGCAGAGAGTCCTCACTAGCAAGAAGGCCCTCACCAGATGCAGCCCATTGGCCTTGGACTTCTCAGCCTCCATAACTATAAGAAATACATTCCTTTTCTTTCTAGATTTCCCAGTTTTGGGTATTCTGTTGTAAGCCACAAAAAATAGACTAAGACAGTCATTGAAACACTTAAATATATAGAAAGATTTCTTTTTTGAACAAGAAGAACATATTTATACAGACAATTTGGGATGTATGTATCTTGTTTCTAGGTCAGCAATGGTGGGTGGATTATTTGCATCTGATTAGTCCTAGAACATTTTACTCTCTCCTTTTCTAGTCATTCTTCTCCTTCAGTGTTCTCACTCTATGTCATTTTGGTGTTTCACTTGAGTCTCATAGACTATTTGATATTTCCTCTAATTAGCATTTCTTCCATGGCTTCTCAGAGTTGTTACATGTCATTCTGCTATTTTTTTTAATAATAATTTTTTTTAAAGAGATGAGGTCTCACTGTATTGCCCAGGCTGGTCTTGAACTCCTGGGCTCAAGTTGTCCTCCTGCCTCGGCCTCCCAGAATGCTGGGATTACAGGCATGAGCCAATGTGTCCAACTTTATTCTACTATGTTTGTGTTTCTTACTTTTAAGTCTTTGATAAAGTAATAACATCTCAGAATATATAACTCTTACAAATGCTTATGTAAACTGTATTAATAAGAGTCAATACTTATTAAGCATCAGAAATTGTTTCAAGGGATTTACCTGCATTGACTTACTCTTAGTAATTCTACAAGGTAGGTACCTATCACTCCCTCATTTCCCAAATGGAGGAACCAAGACATGAAGAGGTTAGGTCACATGGCTCATAAATCATGCTCAGCCCTGAACTCCTGCAGCCTCCTCCAGGGCCCTTGCTATTAGCCACTCCACTGTGCCATGCTATATTGCAGAAGGCAGATGCTAAGATGGTCCCCAAATTCCCACCCACTGTTGTACACAGCCTGATTGCAAGTGGGCTTATGAATATAATGAAATATCACAATAATGATTATGTTTCTTTATACAGAAAGAGGGGTTTTGCAGATACGATTAAGGTGCCTGAGCAGTTGACTTTGAGTTAATTTAAAAAATTTATCTTAGTTGGCTCTGACCTAATCAGTTGAGACCTTAAAAGGCCTGAGTCCTTTTGGAAGTTAGAGATTTAAAGTGTGAGAAGAGGCCACGTTGCAGATATAACAGAATAATCTCTAGGAGCTAGGAGTGGTCCCTAGTCAACAGCTATCAAGACCATGGGGGCCTTAGTCCTACAATTGCAAGGATACGAGTTCTGCCAACAACCCGAGGGAAACCAGGAGTGGATCTTTCCCTAGTGGAGCCTCCAGATGAAGGCTGCTGGCTGCCACCTTGATGGCAAGGTGAGACCCTGAGCAAACACCCCAGCTACCCTGTGCCCAAACTTCAGACCTATAATAATTAGCTGATGGCTGGGCATGGTGGCTCAGGCCTGTAATCGCAGTACTTTGGGAGGCCAAGGTGGGTGGATCACCTGAGATCAGGAGTTTGAGACAGCCTGACCAATATGGTGAAACTCCGTCTGTACTAAAAAGACAAAAATTAACTGGGCATGGTGGTGGGTGCCTGTAATCCCAGTTACTCGGGAGGCTGAGGCAGGAGAATTGCTTGAACCCAGGAAGTAGAGGCGAGATCAGCAGTGAGACGAGATCATGCCACTGCACTCCAGCCTAGGTGACAGAGCAAGGCTCTGTCTCAAAACAAAAACAAAAAGAAGAAGAAGGAGAAGGAGAAGGAGAAGAGGATAACTAAGAAATGCAGAGGTGCAGAGTGCAGAGTTCCAGGATCAACAGTTGCAAAACAACCTGGATGGGTTTTATGGACTCACTGCATGCTTGAAATTATCCTGGGTGGGCCTGGTCTAATCAGATGAGCCCTTAAAAGGGACTAGACATGCCCAGCTGAACTTGGAGAAATCCACACATGCCTTTCTACACAGAGATGTCGCTGACTCTGATTTCAGTTGAGCACCCATTGTAGGTCCAGAAAATCCTGCTGAATTCACTCCCTCAGCACACAACTGGGTTCTTCTCTGCATCTGTTTGTTATCACTTGATCCCTTGGAACTGTCCCTGTCGCCTCCCTGCTTTTGTTCCTTTACTCTGTTTTATCCATCAAACACACAGGAGATATTTATCAATTAATTATAAGAAAGTGAAACTGAACCAGAAACATTAGAAAAGCCTCAGGGAAATGCCTTTGTATAAAGTCAGACAGGAGTTCCCTGCCCTGATTGCCTATCACTTTATGTTTCTGGACATTCGTTTATTTTTATTATTTTGTATATTTTATTTTTTATTTTATTTTTATTTTTGAGAAAGGGTCTTGCTTGTCGCCCAGGCTGGAATACAGTGGTGTGATCTCAGTTCACTGCAACCTCTGCCTCCTGGGTTCAAGCAATTCTCTTGCCTCAGCCTCCCCAGTAGCTGGGAATATTACAGGTGCATGCCACCAGGCCTGGCTAATTTTTTGTATTTTTAGTAGATAGGGGGTTTCACCATGTTGGCCAGGCTGGTCTTGAACTCTTGACCTCAAGTGATCTGCCCACGTCAGCCTCCCAAAGGGCTGGGATTTTGCTAAGATTCCTCCAAATGAAAACATATACCAAGGTAGCACAAATGAAAGCAAAACTCATGTATTGACAGCTTCTCTACCTTTTTTTTTTTTTTAAGTGAGAGGGGGTCTCGCTCTGTTGCCCAGGCTGGTCTGGAACCCCTGGGCTTAAGCAATTCTCCCACCTCAGCCTCCCAAAGTGCTGGGATTACAGGTGCGAGTCACTGCACCCAGCCCAGTTTCTCTACTTTGGCCAATTAAATCAACTTCCATGGGCTTGTAATGCGCTATGAGATCTCAGGTTCACTCTACCAGCATCCCTGAAATTCACAATCGTGTAAGCAAGACACCAAAGTCAAAAACCACTAAAGGGAAAGATAAAAAGATCTGACTGCATAAAATTTCTGAATATGAAAAAAAAAAAACAACTAAAAGGCCAGCAATAAACTGAGAAAATAATTGGATATATAAGACAAAGCATTAATATATTTAATTATATATAAACACTCATAAATCTGTATGAAAACTTAAACAACCAAATAGAAAAGTGGGCAAAGGACACGGGTAAGCACTAAAAAAATAGCTAATAGACTTGATACACTTTTTTTTTTTAAGAGAGGGTCTCACTCTGTCACCCAGGCTAGAGTACAGTAGCTCAATCACAGCTCACTGCAGCCTCAACCCCCTGGGCTCAAGAGATCTTCCTGCCTCAACCTCATGAGTAGCTGGGACTACAAACATGTGCCACCATATCTGGCTAATTTTTTCTTATTTTTTGTAGAGACAGGGTCTCACTATGTTGTCCAGGCTGGTCTCAATCTCCTGGGCTCAGGCAACCTGCCTGCTCAGCCTCCCAAAGTGCTGGGATTGCAGGTGTGAGCCACCATGCTTCTCCTGTTTCCTCAATTTTAAAAACTAGTGGGGTTATGTTTCATTGTATGGGTACCCCATTATTTATTTAACAAATCCCTATTGCATCTGTGTCTATTTTGCTAGTATAATTAGTACTGCTGTATACATGATTTTACTTAAATATTTGTGCACATACATGGTTATTTTCTCATGATACATTTCTAGTTATGTCTTTAAGCGTTGGGATATGTTTTTTGTTTTTTGTTTTTTTGAGACAGAGTCTCAGTCTGTCACCCAGGCTGGAGTGCAGTGGTTCAATCTTGGCTCACTGCAACCTCCACCTCCTGAGATCAAGCGATTCTCCTGCCTTAGCCTCCTGAGTAGCTGTGATCACAGGCATGCACCACCATATCCCACTAATTTTTTGTATTTTTAGTAGAGACGGGGTTTCACCATGTTGGCCAGGCTGGTTTTGAACTCCTGACCTCAAGTGATCTGCCTGCCTCAACCTCCCAAAGTGCTAGGATTACACGCTAAGCCTATTTTTAAATAATCTCTTTAGTGTCTCTGAGTTGGCTATATTGCCACAATAATTCAACTTCAGACTTGCAACCAACATCCAGAATCATCAGACTCACGTGGGTCACATTCTGGAGCTTCCGGAATCCAGAGGATGTTTCATGCAAACAACGTGCATCAAACCCAGCCAGTGAACTTTTAAAAGGCTTTCAAAATACTTTAATAGTGGAGGTGCACATGGCAAAACACACGCAATCGCCTGAAGGTCTTGGCCTCCCAAAGTACTAGGATTACAGGTGTGAGTCACCACGCCCGATGGCTTATGTTTTTATTTAATTTTATTTATTTATTTATTTATTTATTTATTTATGAGACATGGTCTCACTCTGTCACCCAGACTGGAGTTCAGTGGCATGATCTCTGCTTACTGCAACCTCCGCCTCCCAGGTTCAAGCAATTCTCCTGCCTCAGCCTCCTGAGTAGCTGATACCACAGGCGTGTGCCAGTATGCTCGGCTAATTTTGGTATTTTTAGTAGAGATGGGGTTTCCTAGGGGTATGTTTTAACTTAAAAAAAACAAAAAAATAGGTGTCGGCTAGACACGGTGGCTCACGCCTGTAATCCCAGCACTTTGGGAGGCTGAGGCAGGCGGATCACATGAGCCCAGGATTTTGAGATCAGCCTGGGCAACTTGGCGAGACCCCATCTCGACAAAAATACAAAAATTAGCTGGGCTTGGTGGTGCACACCTGTGTTTCCAGCTACTCAGGTGGCTGAGGTGGGAGGATCACTTGAGCCTGGGAGGTGGAAGGTGGAGGTTGCAGTAAGTTGTGATGTGCACTCCAGCCTGGGTGAAAGAGCCAGACCTTGTCTCAAAAAAAAAAAAAAAAAAGGAAAAAAGAAGAAACACATTATGTTGTGATACAAGGAGCGCTTCAAAATATATTGTTAAGTGCAGAACAAGACATGTGGTATTTACCTTCCATGCAAAAAAAGAAAAAAATCAGAATACATATGTTTATATTTTCTGGTATATCCATAAAGAAACTCAGAAGGAATGCAGTGTATTGGAAGTGGGGTGGAGCAGGGAGCTAGAGTGAGAAAGTGATGCCTCACTGTGTACCTTTACAAACATTTTACATTCTGAAGAATGTAAATGCATTAATTATTCAAAATAATAGAAGTACATTTATCAATACCAAAAAATATACATAAAGTAAAAATTCAGGTTATAAAGTACAAATGCAAGAGTGTGACAATGTAATTTATTTTTGTTTTTAAAAAACCTATCTGGGCCAGGTGTGGTGGCTCACGCCTGTAAGCCAGGCACTTTAGGAGGCTGAGGTGGGCAGATCACCCGAGGTCAGAAGTTCGAGACCAGCCTGGCCAACATGGCAAAACCCTGTCTCTACTAAAAATACAAAAATTAGCTGTGCATGGTGGTGGCAGGTGACTGTCATCCCAGCTACTTGAGAGGCTGAGACAGGAGAATCACTTGAATCTGGGAGGCAAAGGTTGCAGTGAGCCAAGATCATGCCATTGCACTCCAGCATGGGGACAAGAGCAAGACTTCGTCTCAAAAAGAAAAAAAAAAAAAAGCCTATCTGTACTTTCCAATTTTTCTATAATGAATCAGTATGTCTTATATAAAACAATAACTTTCTGCCTGTAGTCCCAGCTATTTTGGGAGCTGAGTTGGGAGGATCACTTGAGCCCAGGAGTTTGAGGCTGCGGTGAGCCATGATTGTGTCACTGCACTCCAGCTGAGGCAACAGAGTGAGACCCTGTCTCAAAAAATAAAATAAAATAAATAATAAAAAAATAACTTTAAAAATACATGTGTGTTTATATGTACACAGAGCTAAATATAGATAGATATTAGGTTGGTCCAAAAGTAATTGTGATTTTTGCCAATTACTTTTGTCTGCCAGAATTCATACGTTGGGACTTAATGGCCAATGTGATGGTATTGAGAGGTGGGGCCTCAGGAGGTGACTAAGTCATGAGGATGAAGCCCTCAGGGGTGCATTAGGGTTCCTGTAAAACCCTATAGGATTTTATAGAGTGAGGGCAGGTGTTCACTCTCTTCTGCCCTGAAACCATGTAAGAACACAGCATTTGTGCCCTTTTCTTTGCCCTCCAATCTCTTTTGCCACATGAGGGAGGATGCAGCAAGAAGGCCCTCAACAGACACCACATGCCAGTGCCTTGGACTTCCCAGCCTCCAGAACTGTAAGAAATAAACTTCTGCTCTTTATACATTACCTGGCCTGTGGTGTTTGTTATAGCTGCCCAAACAGATTCAGACACTGACTTTCCTTCTCCTTGCAGGAGGCCTCACTATCAGGCCAAAAGATTCCTTGAGAATGAACTCTAGGTAAAGGAAGCAGGATGAGGGTGATAGAGGACGCAGAGGGGGACCCAGTAGGGGCGTGAGCAAAGGTTGTCAGCACCAGCGACTTCCCCAGAGCTGCTTTTTCCTGTTGCAGAGGCCGACAATTCTATGGAAGCACAAGGGGTGCCTACAAAGCAGTGCAAGACAAACACACTTCAACAAACAAGAACTTCAACATACCAATTACTGATTATCTTCCTCTCTAACTTAACCACAGCAATGTTTTAGGACAATCACTTAATGCTAACAATGTTCTACTTGAATAAAACAATCTGAAAGTGCCAATTTTAGATTTCTTGAGAGCGTATCACTTTATTTAAATTTTATTTTAAATATCTTTAGCGGTGATAAGTCTTTTTTTTTTTAGATGGAGTCTCATTCTGTCACCAAGGATAGAGTGCAATGGTGTTATTTCAGCTCACTGCAACCTCTGCCTGCTGGGTTCAAGTGATTCTCCCACCTTAGCCTCCCCAGTAGCTGAGGTTACAGGTGCCCACCACCACGCCTGGCTAATTTTTGTATTTTTGTAGAGATGGGTTGTTACCATGTTGGCCAGGCTGGTCTTGAACTCCTGACCTCAGGTGATCCCGCCCACCTCAGCCTCCCAAAGTCCTGGGATTACAGGCTTGAGCCACCGTACCCGGCCAAGTCTTTCTTTTTTTGAGACAGGGTCTCTCTCTGTCACCCAGGCTGAAGTACAATGGCACAATCATGGTTCACTGCAGCCTTAACCTTCTAAGCTCAAGTGATTTTCCTGCCTTAGCCTCCCAAGTAGCTAGGACTATAGGCGTGTGCCAACACTGTACATAAATTTTTTTTTTTTTTTTGGCAGAGTCTCACTCTGTTGCCCAGGCTGGAGTGCAGTGATGCAATCATGGCTCACTGCAACTTCCACCTCCCAGGTCAAGCGATTCTCATGCCTCAGCTTCCCAAGTAGCTGAGACTATAGGCAGGCACAATCAAGCCTAAGTTTTGTATTTTTCACCTTGTGGGCCAGGCTGGTGTTGAACTCCTGACCTCAAGTGATCCACCTGCCTTGGCCTCCCAAAGTTCTGGGCTTACAGGCGTGAGCCACCATGCCCAGCCGAATTTTTTTTTTTTTTTTTTTTTTTTGGACAGTCTCATTCTGTTGCCCAGGCTGGAGTGCAGTGGTGCAACCTCAGCTCACTGAAGCTTTGACCTCCTGGCTCAAGTGATCCTCCCACCTCAGCCTACCAAGGATCTGGGACTACAGGTATGTGCCACCACATGTGGCTAATTTTTTTCTTTCTTTTTATTTTTTTTTGGTATTTTTTTGTAGAGACAGGATTTCCCCATATTGCCCAGGCTGGTCTCAAACTACTAGGCTCAAGCGATCTACCTGCCTTGGCCTCCCAAAGTGCTGAGATTACAGACACGAGCCACCATGTCCAGGCCTGGCTAATTTTTTTTTTTTTTTTTTTTTTTTTGGTAGAGATGTGTTCTCATTGTGTTGCCCAAGATAATCTTGAACTCCTGGACACAAGCCATTTTCCCAACTTGGCTTCCCAAGGTGCTGAGATGACAGACATTAGCCATCTCATCCAGCTGATAAATCTTTTTTTTTTTTTTTTTTTTTTGAGATGGAGTCTCGCTCTGTCACCCAGGCCGGAGTGCAGTGGCACTATCTCAGCTCACTGCAAGCTCCGCCTCCTGGGTTCACGCCATTCTCCTGCCTCAGCCTACCGAGTAGCTGGGACTACAGGCACCCACCACCATGCCCGGCTAATTTTTTGTATTTTTCTTTCTTTTTTTTTTTTTAGTAGGGACGGAGTTTCACTGTGTTAGCCAGGATGGTCTGAGGATCCTGACCTTATGATCCACCCACCTCGGCCTCCCAAAGTGCTGGGATTACAGGTATGAGCCACCGCGCCCAGTCCAACTGATAAATCTTTTTCCTTGGATGAGAGTTGATTGAAAGGTTCGTTCTTTCCTTCCTTCCTTCCTTCCTTCCTTCCTTCCTTCCTTCCTTCCTTCCTTCCTTCCTTCCTTCCCCTCTCTCTCTCTCTCCCTCTTTCTTTCTTCTGTCTGAGATGGGGTCTTGCCATATTGCCCAGGCTGGTCTTGAACTCCTAGGCTCAAGCGATCCCACTAACTTGGCCTCCCAAAGTGCTAGGATTACAGGCATGAGCCACCATGTCCAGCCAAGAGTTAATTTTTTTTGAAAACAACAAAATGTATTACAGGACAAGATTGGGGTATACAGTGGTATACCAGTTATCTATTGTGGCTACCCCAAACAGCAGTCATAGCTAGTGCACGATTGTGTGGGTTGGCAATTCAGGCTGAGCTGAGTGGTCCTTCTGTTCTTGCCCAGGGTCGCCCATAAATCTACAGCTAATGATCATGGCAGTTAGTCTGAGGGCAGGCCTGATTGATATGTCTAACAATTGACTTAACTTTTGATTGAGATGACACGGGTGACAAGGCCATATGTCTCTCATTATTTAGTAGGCTAGCCTGGCCTTGTTCATATGGCAGCTCAGCAGGTTCCAAATAAGAAAGTAGACTGGGTGCAGTGGCTCACGACTTTAATCCCAACACTTTGGGAGGCCGAGCTGGGCAGATCACCTGAGGTGAGGAGTTCAAGACCAGCCTGGCCAATATAGTGAAAGCCCATCTCTACTAAAAATACAAAAATTAGCTGGGCATACTGGCACATGCCTCTCATCCCAGCTACTGGAGAGACTGAGGCAGGAGAATTGCTTAAACCTGGGAGGCAAAGGTTGCAGTGAGCCAAGATCGCGCCACTGCACTCCAGCCTGGGCAACAGAGTGAGACTCCATCTCAAAATAAAAATAAAAAAAAGAGAAAAGAAAGAAAGAAAAAGAAAGTAGAAGCATGCCAGGGCTTCTTAAGGGCTACACAGGGAACTGGAACATCACTCTACCACATCTCATTGGCCAAAGCAACACAGAAGACCAGCCCAGATTCAAGGGATGAAAAAACAGAACCCACATTTTGATGGGAGGAACTGCAAAGTCACATTGCAAAGGGGGATGAAGGCAGGAAGGAATGAAGAATTGTGGTTATGTTTACAATCTGAAATAAATATAACTGAGTCAATCAATACTATTTTGGATTTTTTTTAAACCTGAGTCTAAAGTCTGGTTTTCATGGATAACTGCCTCTTGAGGACATTTTGAAACAGTACACAAAAATCTTTTTAAGTAGAAATAGCATCAGCACCACTGAAACAAATGCACGTTCCCCCACCCACCATACCCCTACACCACCCAGATGACCGGTCTGGAAACCAGCACTCATTCAGGGTCTATGTTCTGGTGTACTTGCTTAAAAACATTATGTTTTCAGCACCATAAGACAGGGCAAAATTTTTTAAAGAGAAAAAACAAAACATTTATTTTTTATTTTTCTGAGACAGAGTCTCACTCTGTCACCCAGTCTGGAGTGCAGTGGCACGATCTTGGCTCATTACAACCTCTGGCTCCTGGGTTCAAGCCATTCTCCTGCCTTAGCCTCGTGCATAGCTGGGACTATAGGCTCACACCACCATGCCCAGCAGCTAATATTTGTATTTTTAGTAGAGATGAGGTTTCACCATGTTGATCAGGCTGGCCTTGAACTCCTGTCCTCAAGTGCTTGCCCTGCCTTGGCCTCCTAAAGTGCTGGGATTACAGGTGTGAGTCACTGCACCTGGCCTACTTTTATAATTTTATATATACAGCTTTTTATTGTTGTTTCAGACAAGATCTGACTCTGTCATCCAGGCTAGACCTCCTGGGCTCAAGTGATCTTCCTTCTTCAGCCTCCCAAGTAGCTGGGACTACAAGTGTGTACCACCACACCTGTTAATTTTTCTGAATTTTTTTTTTTTTTTTTTTTTTTGAGACGGAGTCTCGCTCTGTCGCCCAGGCTGGAGTGCGGTGGCCGGATCTCAGCTCACTGCAAGCTCCGCCTCCCGGGTTTACGCCATTCTCCTGCCTCAGCCTCCCGAGTAGCTGGGACTACAGGCACCTGCCACCTCGCCTGGCTAGTTTTTTTTTTCTATTTTTTATTTATTTATTTATTTATTTATTTATTTATTTTTTTTTTTTTTTTTGAGACGGAGTCTCGCTCTGTCGCCCAGGCTGGAGTGCAGTGGCCGGATCTCGGCTCACTACAAGCTCCGCCTCCCGGGTTTACGCCATTCTCCTGCCTCAGCCTCCCGAGTAGCTGGGACTACAGGCACCCACCACCTCGCCCGGCTAGTTTTTTGTATTTTTTAGTAGAGACGGGGTTTCACCGTGTTAGCCAGGATGGTCTCGATCTCCTGACCTCGTGATCCGCCCGTCTCGGCCTCCCAAAGTGCTGGGATTACAGGCTTGAGCCACCGCGCCCAGCCCTTCTATTTTTTAGTAGAGACGGGGTTTCACCATGTTAGCCAGGATGGTCTCGATCTCCTGACCTCGTGATCCGCCCGCCTCGGCCTCCCAAAGTGCTGGGCTTACAGGCTTGAGCCACCGCGTCCTGCCCATTTTTTTTTTTTTTTAAACGGAATCTTGCTCTGCCCCCCAGGCTGGAGTGCAATAGCACGATCTTGGCTCACCGAAACCTCCGTCTCCTGGGTTCACGTGATTCTTATGCCTCAGCCTCTGGAGTAGCTGTGATCACAGGCATGCACCACCATATCCCACTAATTTTTTGTATTTTTAGTAGAGACGGGGTTTCACCATGTTGGCCAGGCTGGTTTTGAACTCCTGACCTCAAGTGATCTGCCTGCCTCAACCTCCCAAAGTGCTAGGATTACACGCTAAGCCTATTTTTAAATAATCTCTTTAGTGTCTCTGAGTTGGCTATATTGCCACAATAATTCAACTTCAGACTTGCAACCAACATCCAGAATCATCAGACTCACGTGGGTCACATTCTGGAGCTTCCGGAATCCAGAGGATGTTTCATGCAAACAACGTGCATCAAACCCAGCCAGTGAACTTTTAAAAGGCTTTCAAAATCCTTTAATAGTGGAGGTGCACATGGCAAAACACACGCAATCGCCTGAAGGTCTGTGCCCCACCCAAACTCATATGTTGAAACCTAATGACCAGTGCAATAGTATTAGGAGGTGGGGCCTTTGGGAGGTGATGAGGTCATAAAGGTTCTGCTCTCATTAATGGGAATCATGCCCTTTTATAAAAGAGGTTTGAGAACTGTTTGTTCCTTCCATTATGTGAGAACACATAAAAGGCACCATCTAGGAGAAACTGGCGCTCACCAGACACCAAATCTGCCAGCACCTTGACCTTGGACTTTCCAGCCTCTAGGGCTGAGAGCACATTTCTTTTTTTAATTTTTTTTTTTTTTTTTTTGTGAGGCAGAGTCTCTCTCTGTCCGCCCAGGCTGGAGTGCAGTGGCCGGATCTCAGCTCACTGCAAGCTCCGCCTCCCAGGTTTACGCCATTCTCCTGCATCAGCCTCCCGAGTAGCTGGGACTACAGGCGCCCGCCACCTCCCTGGCTAGTTTTTTTATATTTTTTAGTAGAGACGGGGTTTCACCGTGTTAGCCAGGATGGTCTCGATCTCCTAACCTCGTGATCCGCCCGTCTCGGCCTCCCAAAGTGCTGGGATTACAGGCTTGAGCCACCGCGCCCGGCCCTGAGAGCACATTTCTATTGTTTATAAATTATCCAGACTATGACTGGGCGTGGTGGCTCATGCCTGTAATCCCAGCTTTTTGGGAGGCCAAGGCAGGTGGATTGTCAGAAGTCAGGAATTCGAGACCAGCCTGGCCAACCTGGCGAAACCCCATCTCTACTAAAAACACACACACATAAAATTAGCCAGGCATGGTAGCGCACACCTGGTCCCAGCTACTTGGGAGGCTGAGGCAGGAGAATCGCTTGAACCCGGGAGGTGGAAGTTGCAGTGAGCTGAGATCAGGCCACTGCACTCCAGCCTGGGTGGCAGAGGAAAAAAATAAAAATAAATTACCCTGTCTAAAGTATCTTGTTATAGCAACCCAAACAGACTAAGACAATATAGTTATAATATAAAGAATATAATGCCTTTAACAGACAAAATTATATTTGTGGAGAATGGTCAGAAGGATACAGACCAAACTGCTGAAAGTAGTTATCTCAGGAATTAGTCACAGTGTGATAAGAAGCTGGAGACAGAGGCCAGGGAGTGGGGAAAAGGGAACTTCCACTGTTAGGATTATTCATTTATTTATTTATTTGAGACAAGCTCTCACTCCGTCATTCAGGTTGGAGTACAGTTATGCAATCTCAGCTCACCATATCCTTGGCTTCCCAGGCTCAGGTGATTCTCCCCTCCCAAGTAGCTGGGACTACAGGTGTGCACCACCACACCCAGCTAATTTTTTGTATTTCTTATAGAGACAAGATCTCACCATGTTGCCCAGGCTGGTCTCGAACTCCTAGACTCAAGTGATCCTCCTGCCTCAGCCTCCCGAAGTGCTGGGATTATAGGTGTGAGCCATTGCACCCAGCCAGGGCTCTAAAAATTTTGTACTATTTGAATTATTTACAACAATATTATAATTTATAATACTAGTGTATTATTTGTTAAAAGGCAAAAAATATAAATAATGTTCATTGTTTACAATCGTTTGAATCAAAACAGTCTTCTAGTGTCTACTCTAATTTCCTAGTCTAGAAATGCATCCATTTCTTCCACATAGGTCCTGAATTGAAGCCAGGGTCATGCAGATTTGTGATATTTTTATGTTGCTTGTTTTATTTTGTAAGAAAGAGTCTGACTTCACTTTTTGTGTTTGGCTGCTGCTATCTTTTGCTCCTACCCCACATCTGAGCAAGCTAAGAAAGCAGGTGCTCCCTCCCTTGGTTCAAACACCACAGGGAGACACCCTGGCCCCACTCCATAACCATTAAAAAATCCCCAAGCCACCCTCCTGCCTCTGATCTCTCAGGTCATTTTCAGACCATCTTGGGAAGCCTGCCCTGCTCTCTTCAGAAACACTTACTATGGGAGCAATAAAATGTTCATACCCTCTTGTGGGGTGTGTGTGTGTGTGTGTGTGTGTTTGTGTGTGTGTGTGATGTCATCAGTCATGATATCCAAAACAAATTTAGGGTAGGGGGCCGTTCTGCCTTTTTGAAATTGCCACAACATGTTTTAAGGCCAATTTTCCTATACATTTAAAAGAAAAAGCAAACTCGTGCTTCCTCTCTATTCTACTACCATTCTCAACACTTTCGGAATTTCCATTCCAACACCAGCTGTGTGCTGGTTTTCCCATCCCAACCAGTTCCCCAACTCTCTGGACACAGGTGACCAAGGATACAATTATGATACTAACTACCTGCAGTTAGCAGATCCCATGGGGCAAGGGCTCAGTCCCACAAGACTGCCCTCAATTACAACATCAGTTCCCAGTTACCCACACTTCTGTCCAATTTGGCTACAAATCAGAGATTCCCAACAACCCCTCCTCGGGTTTTATCATTTGCTATGATGATGTGATCATAGCTCACTGCAGCCTCCTGGGCTCAAGCGATCTTCCCAACTCAGCCTCCCGAGTAACTGGGACTACAGGTGCCCACTACCATACCCAGCTAATTTTTTGTAGACATGGCATCTCACTTTGTTGCCCAGGCTGGTCTCAAACTCCTGGCCTCAAGCGATGCACCCACCTCTGGCTCCCAAAGTACTGAGATTACAGGTGTGAGCCAGTAACCCTAGCTGACACACTTATGTAATGTTTACTAGTTTATTATAAAGGATATGATAAAGGACACAGAGGACCAGCCAGCTGAAGAGGTACAGGGGACAAGGTCCAGAAGGGTCCGGGGTGCAGGAGCTTCTGTCCCCGTGGAGCTGCTGTGCACCACCTTCCCATAACTTGGATGTGTTCACTGACTAGGAACTCTCTAAACCCTGTTTTACCCTTTGAGACTGGCTTCTTTCCATATACAAAACCAGCATGTTTTTACTTTCATAATGTGTCTGGATTCACTCGTGCTGTGTGTGTCCGTAGTTGTTGTTGTTTTATTGTTGAGCAGTATTCTATAGTATGGTTGTGCCATAGTCAGTTTAACCATTCATCTGTTAAAGTCCTTTGGGGTATGTATAGAGGCTTCATTGCACAGGCATGATTGATTAAATCATTGGCCACTGGTGGTCAACTCAACTTTCACCCCCCTCCCCTCTACAGAGATGGGGATGCTGAAAGTTCCCACACTCTAATCACATGGTTGGTTCCCTGAACACCAGTCCCAATGTTGAGGCTCTCCAGGAACTTCAGGCCACCAGTCATCTCACTAGCATACAAAGGCCCTTCTCACTTTAGAGATTCCAGGGTTTTAGGAGCAGTGTGCCAGGAAAGGTGGGCAGAGACCAAATATTTATTTCTTATTATGTCACACACCAATTGCAGGTTTAAAAAAAAAAAAAAAAAAAGGCATATAGGCCAGATGCGGTGGCTCATGTCTGTAATCCCAACACTTTGGGAGGCCAAGGTGGGCAGATCACCTGAGGTCAGGAGTTCAAAATTAGCCTGGCCAACATGGTGGATCCCCATCTTTACCAAAAATACAGAATTTGCCAGGCGTGGTGGTGTTCGTCTGTAATCCCGGCTACTCAGGAGGCTGAGACAGAAGAATTGTTGAACCCAGGAGGCAGAGGTTGCAGTAAGCTGAGACTGCACCACCACACTCCAGCCTGGGTGACACAGAAAGACTCTGTCTCAAATAAATAAATAAATAGAAATCATTATTGAATTATAATATGTATTTTAAAAGCACAAGAAAAAGAAAAAAATAAATAAAAAGCACAGAAGATGTTTCTGAGTAGAACCCTATTATCACTTGCAGTGTGTGTGTGTGTGTGTTTAAACATTAAAAACCTTCCTGTTTTGCAAACAAGGATTTTTAAATAAACTGATATGGAAAATGCTTGGGAACATAATATATTCAGAAAACTTCATTTATTCAGCAAACATATATTCAGTGTCTACTCTGTGTCAGGTTCTTTGCTAGGAAATAGAGAAATAAAGACAAAAGCCACAAACCCTACTCATAAGGAGCCTGAAGTTGCACATATTCCAGTGTGGGAAGTGCTAAGCTGCACAAGTACAAAAGTCAAGACATTGAACAGGGCATGCTACTTTGCACTAACTTTTTCCAGGAAGTCTTATATTTTTGCTTTACATATATGAACACTGTTTCAATACAACATACTGAGTATGTTTGCAGATACAACTCAATATCAACCGTACATGCATTTGCCCACACTGGTCCTCACCCTTCAACTCCTGTTTCTTTCACATCAGATCTATAAGCTGTTATGTTCTGTGTTGCATTCAGAATACATACAGAATTCAGCCACTGCTAAATATGTTGGACCACTACCACCCTGGACATCTCTTGCCTGGATGATTGTAGTAGCTTCCTAACTTCTGCACTTACTGCTCTTCAATCTATTCTCAAAACAGCAGTCAGAGAAACCTTTGAAACTGTCTATCCCGTCACATTACTTCACTGCTCAAAATTCTAGAAATGTCTTCCCATCTCACCCTGGGTAAAAGACAAAGTCTGTACAATGCACAGAAAGCTCTACATGGCCAGGCGTGGTGGCTCACAACTTCTAGCACTTTGGGAGGCCAAGGTGGGCAGATCACTTGAGGTCAGGGGTTCAAGACCAACCTGGCCAACATAACAAAACCTCATTTCCACTAAAAATACAAAAAATTAGCTGGGTGTGGTGGCACACACCTGTAGTCCTAGCTACTGGAGAGGCTGAGGCAGGAGAATCGCTTGAGCCATGGAGGCGGAGGTTGCAGGGAGCCCAGATCATGCCACTGACCACCAGCCAGAGTGACAGAGCGAGACTCTGTCTCAGATAAAAGAAAAAGAAAGCTCTACATGACCTGCCTTAACTTACCTTTCTGTCCTCGTCTCCTGCTCTACTTACAAGAGGCCTGCTTCTGCCTCAATGTCTGTTCACCTGTTGTTCCTTCTGCTCAGGCTGGCATGCTCTCTCCCCAGATATGTTATAGCTCCCTCCTTCACTTCCTCCAGGACTTTACTCAAACGTCACCATCTTAGAGAGATCTCTGGCCACCATATCTAAAATTTTAATAGCATGGATAAACTTGTATATCCCTCCCCCAACGTTTCCTATTCTTTCCTGATATTTTTCCCCTTAGCATTGATCACTATCTCACTTATTATACACTTATTGTTTACCAATAAACTCCATGAGGGCAGAGATCAAATATAGATGTGTTTCACTGATATTTCTACCAAGTGCCTAAAACTATATATTTAACTTAATAAATTTCATAGGCCAGGCAAGGTGGCCCACACTTGTAATCCCAGCACTCTGGGAAGCCGAGGCAGGTGCATTGCCTGAGCTCAGGAGTTCGAGACCACCCTGGGCAACATGGTGAAACTCTGTCTCTACTATAATACAAGAAATTAGCTGGGCATGGTGGCAGGTGACTGTAATCCCAGCTATTCAGGAGGCTGAGGCAGGAGAATCACTTGAACCCAGGAGATGGAGGTTGCAGTGAGCCGAGATCGTGCCACTGTACTCCAGCTTGGGCAACAGAGTGAGACTCCATCTCAAAATTAATTAATCAATTAATTAATTTTGTGGAATGAACAAATGGAGAAACACAAAAATACTTTATACAAGGAATTCGTTTATTCAATCCATAGATATTTACTGACTGCTTATTATGTACAAAGCACTTTTTAAAGGAGAGGAAATAAGAGAGAAATAGTTTGCACTTCCATGAAACTTACAGAAAAGTGAGAATGAATCTTTAAACAATTTTCACACTCAGAAAATTTACTGCACAACCAGACATAAAAACCTAAGTTCTTTAACCAGGCATGGTGGTACATGCCTGTAGTCCTAGCTACTTGGGGGGCTGAGGCAGGAGGATCACATGAGTCTGGGTGTTTGAGGTTGCAGTGAGTTATGACTGTGCTACTGCATGTCAGCCTGGGTGACAGAGCTAAGACTGCCTCTTAAAAAAAAAAAAAAAACCTAAATTCTGCACAAATCTATATACCCTTACAGACTGTCTTGAAACCTAACAATTATAGTATTGTTTATCACCTATCTCTAAAGAGCAATGAAATCTTATTAGTGGTAAACCACACTCACTTCTCAATGTCTGTCCAAATCTGGAATCCAATTGCTATAAAACATTGGCAGTGTTGAAAGTTGCCTTCACTGTGCATGGGGCTTGGAGGAAAGAGACCATGCCTATTCTACAGTGCCTGGCAAATAGGGAATTTATTATTGTATAATAAATGTGAGTTGTTGACTCGCTCAGCAAAGGAGAAGAGCCACAACATGTGGCCTTCCCCAGAGTGGCATTTAAAAGAGTAGTCACAACTAATATTTAGAACTTCATTAGTCCTGCTGAGAAGAGAGACACAAAAACTCATAAAGAGTTCTTGCAGAAGTTGAGGCATGCTGCTTCACTTAAGGCCACCATTAAATGATGGTTTTCTAGATAAGGAGGGCTATTCATTCCTCTTAGTCAGTCCACCAATCTGGCAGGAAAAGAGTATGTAAATGGCTTAGCTTTAGTTTGCTGAAAGAAAATTTCAGAATGCGATCTTTTTCCCAAGGAGAGACAGACTTACACTACAATCATTTCACTGTGCTTCATCCCTCATGGAGATCTTTTTTTTTTTTTTTTTAAGACAGGGTCTCACTTTGTCAACCAGGCTGGAGTGCAGTGGCATGATTACATCTCACTGCAGCCTTGACCTCCCGGGCTCATGTGATCCTCCCACCTCAGCCTCTCAAATAACTGGGACTACAGGCGTGCACCATCATGCCTGGCTAATTTTTTGTATTTTTTGAAGAGACAGGGTTTCACTGTGTTGCCCAGGCTGGTCTTGAACTCCTGGACTCAAGTGAAGCGATTCGCGCACTTTAGCATCCCAAAGTGCTGGGATTACAGGTGTGAGTTACCACGCCCAGCCAAGATCTGTCTAAAGACTATTTTACTGTTCTTTCTTTCAGAAGAAAATAGGGTTTCCGTTACCAAGGCCAACAGTCTGGATTTCTGTGTATTTTTCCAGCTGGACCTGAGTAGCTTGTTTCTTTAGTAGGGAAAATCTACCAGCCAAGTTCACAGCTAACCACAGCCAGAGTAATGTCTCCATTACTTTGACCTAGAAACTGTAATTCAATGCTACCGTTCTTACGATTTCGAGGTATCTTTCCCTGAACCATAGGAGAAAGCTAATGACTTTGAGCTCAAATGGCAAGTACTGATGCTGATGGCTGCTGACTAGATAGTCCACTGGGAGCTCTTTAGTTCTGCAATAATTTGAAATTAATTCCTTCTGTTCTAAAGAAAATTCAAAATTTTTTGATTAAAGCAACTTTCTTTAAAAATTAAAGTATTAAAAATAAATTCAGAATTTGATTCAGCTTTGCAGAAGGCCCCAATGAATTAGATCCTGTTTTCTAAAAGCTGGGAGATAAAGAATAACTTCTAAGGGATTTTCATCTCTGGCACAGATACATATCTTAATTACCAGACAGCAAGCTAAGTGCCTAGCAATAAAGAACGGATTAAATAAACCATGGTACATCTTCACAATGCATGTTGCTTTTTTTTTTTTTTTTTTTTTTTTTTTGAGATGGAGTCTCTCTCTGTCGCCCAGGCTGGAGTGCAGTGGCGCAATCTCCGCTCACTGCAACCTCCGCCTCCTGGATTCACGCCATTCTCCTGCCTCAGCCTCCCGAGTAGTTAGGACTACAGGCGCTTGCCACTATGCCTGGCTAATTTTTTGTATTCTTTAGTAGAGACGGGGTTTCACTGCGTTAGCCAGGATGGTCTTGATCTCCTGACCTCGTAATCCATCTGCCTCAGCCTCCCAAAGTGCTGGGATTATAGGCGTGAGCCACTGCGCCCGGCCTGCTATTTTTTTTTGAGTGAATAACAACAAAAAAGAATGAGAAAAATTTCTATGTACCAATATGAAAAGATTTTCAAGATTCATTAAGTGAACGAAGCCAGAACAGAACAGTATATATGCTACTTTTGTATTGGGGATAAGAATATAAATGTTAAGGCTGGGCACTGTGGCTCACGCTGGTAATCCCAGCACTTTGGGAGGCCAAGGCGGACAGATCACCTGAGGTCGGGAGTTAGAAACTAGCCTGGCCAACATGGTGAAACCCCATCTCTACTAAAAATACAAAAATTAGCTGGTCGTGGTAGCAGGCACCTGCAATCCCAGCTACTCAGGAGTCCGAGGCAGAAAAATCGCTTGAACCTGGGAGGCAAAGGTTACAGTGAGCTGAGATCACGCCACTGCACTCCAGCCTAGGCAACAGAGGGAGACTCCATCCCCATCCCCGCCCCCTCCCCCTCCCCCTCCCCCTCCCCCTCCCCCCAAAAAAGAAACAATGGAAGAATAAATAAGAACTATGCAAAAACTATAAGGGTTAGGGTGAGGTCAACAGGGGTGGAGAAGACAGGGGTTTCATCCGTGTTGCCCAGGCTGGAGTGTAATGTCACGATCTCGGCTCACTGCAACCTCCACCTCCCGGGTTCAAGCGATTCTCCTGCCTCAGCCTCCCGAGTAGCTGGGATTACAGACGTGTGCCACCATGCCCAGCTAATTTTTGTATTTTTAGTAGAGACAGGGTTTCACCATGTTGGCCAGGCTGGTCACAAACTCCTGACTTCAGGTGATCCACATGCCTCAGCCACCCAAAGTGCTGGGATTACAGGCCTGAGCCACTATACCCGGCCTAATTTTTTTATTTTTAGTAGATATGGGGTTTCACTGTGTTGGCCAGGCTAGTCTTAAACTCCTGACCTCAGGTGATCAGCCTCCTTGGCCTCCCAAAGTGCTGGGATTATAGGTGTGAGCCACCACACCG
Source organism: Chlorocebus sabaeus (assembly GCF_047675955.1). Taxonomy (NCBI): domain Eukaryota; kingdom Metazoa; phylum Chordata; class Mammalia; order Primates; family Cercopithecidae; genus Chlorocebus; species Chlorocebus sabaeus. The sequence goes on along the minus strand of NC_132908.1, from coordinate 43,846,429 downwards.
GCCAAAAAGGGAAATTCAGTCATTTGTAACAAAAGAATTGAACCTGGAGAACGTTATGCCAAGTGAAATAAGCCAGGCACAGAAAGACAAATACCACATGATCTTGCTTACATACGGGATCTAAAAATCTTATGGAAGTAGAATATAGTTGTGGTTATCAGAGGCTGTGAGGAGAGGAGGAATGAGGAGATGTTGACCAAAGTGTACAGTTTCAGTTTGACAGGAAGATATGTTTTAAGATCTGTTGTACAACATGGTACCATAGTCAACAATAATGTATTGTATATTTCAAAATTGCTAAAAGAACAGATTTTAAATGTTCTCACTACAAAAAAAATAAGTATGTAAGGTGATGGATATGTCAGTTTGGTATAATCATTCCACAATGTATATTATACATATATTAAAACATTGGACCGGGCACAGTGGCTCACACCTGTATCCTAGCACTTTGGGAGGCCAAAGTGAGCGAATCACCTGAGGTCAGGAGTTCAAGACCAGCATGGCCAACATGGTGAAACCCTGTCTCTACTAAAAAATTACAAAAATTAGCCAGGCATGGTGGCAGGCACCTGTAATCCCCATTACTTGGGAGGCTGAGGCAGGAGAATCACTTGAGCCCAGGAGACGGAGGTTGCAGTGAGCCGAGACCACACCATTGCATTCCAGCCTGCGCAACAAGAGTGAAACTCTGTCTCAAAAAAAAAAAAAAAATTGTACGAGTTTGAGACCAGCCTGGGCAACACAGCAAGACCCTGTCTCTACAAAACACAAAAATATTAGCCAAGTGTGTGTTGGCACACACCTGTAGTCCCAGTGACTCAGGAGGTTGAGGTGGAAGAACTGCTTGAGCTCAGTGAGCTATGATCTTGCCACTGTACTCCAGCCTGAGTGATACAGTGCGACCTTGTCTCAAAAATAAATTTAATTTAAAAAATTTCTCGGCCGGGCGCAGTGGCTCATGCCTGTAATCCCGGCACTTTGGGAGGCTGAGACGGGTGGATCACAAGGTCAGGAGATTGAGAGTATCCCGGCTAACACGGTGAAACCCTGTCTCTACTAAAAATATTAAAAAACTAGCTGGGCATGGTGGTGGGCGCCTGTAATCCAAGCTACTCGGGAGGCTGAGGCAGGAGAATGGCATGAACCCGGGAGGCAGAGCTTGCAGTGAGCCGAGATCAAGCCACCGCATTTCAGCCTGGGCAACAGAGCGAGACTCCATCTCAAAAAAAAAAAAAAAAAATTTCTCCTTGAATGTTAATAAATTAACATGAACTTTTATTTTCATCCTGCCCTCATTCCTGCCCAACATCTAAGTCTATCAGTTCAAAGATGAAAATATATTCAGAAGCCGATTCCTCGCAACTGAACCTCTTCTATCTTGGCCCAAGTCACCTCTCACCTAGGTTTTATTACAATAGGTTCCCAACAAAGCTAACAGAATGATGTGTTTAAAATGCATGTATGTCTCTCCTATAATCAAAATCCTCTAATAGCATAGCCAGGAGCGGTGGTTAACACATGTAATCCCAGCATTTTGCGGGACTGAAGCAGGCGGATCCCTTTGAGCTTAGGAGTTCTGAGACCAGCCTGGGCAACATGGCAAAACCCTGTCTCTACAAAAAATACAAAAATTAGCCAGGTGTTGGTGGCACATGCCTGTAGTCCCAGCTACTCAGGAGGCTGAGGCTGGAGAATCACTTGAGTCCAGGAAGTGGAGGCTGCAATGAGTGGAGATGGTGCCACTGCACTCCAATCTGGGTGACAGAGCAAGACTCTGTCTCCAAAAAAAAAAAAAAAAAATCAAAATCCTTTAACAGTTTCCCGGCTCACTCAGATTAAACATCAAAGTCTTTATAGTGGACCTCATTGAGTCCCCCACAACCTCTCTGATGCAAGCTCTTTCCAAGATCTCCCCACCTTGCTGCTACCAAGCCATACTGGCCTCCTTCCTCTAACAAACCAGGCATGCTCTGCCTTAGGGCCTTTGCAGGCCCACTGCCTGAGAAATTCTTTTCTCACATATCCTCGTGGCCCTGCTTCCTCTAGATCACTGTTTGAATGTCACCTTCCTCAAACACCTTAAATAAAAATGGTTCCCAACCCCAATACTCTCTTTTTCTCCACAGCACACACTACCATCTGATACACTATGTATTTACTTGTTTACTGCCTGCCCTCTCCACTAGATGTATATTCTGTAAGGGCAGCGATTTTGTTTCATTTATGGCTGTCCCCTATCCTACCAAACAGTGCCTGCCACAAAAGAGGATCCACAACACGTATTTGTTGAATGAATGAATCTACAGATAAGTGGAAAAAACTCAGATTCTCGCACTCGACAAGTAACACAGACGACTTTTGTGACCAAATAAGTGGGGATTTCTCCCCACCAACAAGCAAGCAATCAATTATACAGTAGACCCCAAGTAGGTGACCTCCAACTCAATTCTGACACTACCTACTTGGTAGCATCAGATCCCACATGTTGAGGGCTCAGTCCCCCAACTTCTGATACCAATAGCAAGCCCCAGGTTGTTTCACCTGTGTCTCTGACCAGCTGGCTAGAAATCAGGGTTCCCATGAACCCTTCCTTGGGTTTGATTAATTTTGCTAGAGTGGTTCTGGGAAACACATTTACCAATTTATTATAAGGAATGTTACAAGGGATACAGATGAAGGGATGCACACAGCAAGGTATGAGGGAAGGGGCTCAGAGCTTTTATGCCCAGGTGCCCCACCCTCCAGGAACCTCCATATGTTCAGCTATCCAGGAACTCCAACTCTGTCTTCTTGGTCCTTTTATGGATACTTAAATGGACAGGCATAATTGACAACCATGTAAAAATGTGACTGGACAAAAAGGTATGATCTAATATTAACAGACTGAGTGGGGAAACCCAGCAAGGACTGTCTACTGAGATTCCTCATGGCCTCTCTGTACAGCACTCCCTTCTTGAGGATATGAGGCAGGACCCCTTCAGAAATGGAAGTCTCATGACCTATAATCAGACAAGATAGGTCAGAGAATTTCTTTTCTTCTCATAATTAAAAGTATTTTTTTAAAGATAGGGTCTCTCTCTGTCACCCAGGATGGAGGGCAGTGGCACAATCATAGCTCACTGTAACTTTGAACTCTTGGGCTCAAGTGATCCTCCCAGCTGAGCCTCTCGAATAGCTAGGATGACAGGTGGCCAACACCCAGCTAATTTTTTCTTTCTTCTTTTTTTTTAGAGATAAGATCTTGCGGGCCAGGCACGGGGGCTCACACCTGTAATCCCAGCACTTTCGGAGGCCAAGGCGGGCAGATCACTTGACGTCTGGCGTACGAGACCAGCCTGGCCAACATGGTGAAACCCCATCTCTACTAGAAATACAAAAATTTGCCGAGCATGGTGGCAAATACCTGTAGTTCCAGCTACTTGGGAGGTTGAGGCAGGAGAATCACTTGAACCTGGGAGGCAGAGATTGCAGTGAGCCAAGATCATGCCACTGCACTCCAGTCTGGGTGACAGAGTGAGACTCTGTACAACCCCCCCAAAAAAAGAAAAAAAAAAACTCGCTATGTTGCCCAGCCTGGTCTCAAACTATCCTACCACCTCGGCCTCTTGAAGTGCTGGGATTACAGGTGTGAGCCACCATTCCCCAGCCCAGCTTATTTTTAAAAAATTTTGTAGAGACCGGTCTTGCTATGTTGTCCAGGCTAATTGAATTTTTTTTTTGGTTTGAGACGGAGTCTCACTCTGTTGCCCAAGCTAGAGTGCAGTGACGTGATCTCTGCTCACGGCAAGCTCCGCCTCCCGGGTTCTTGCCATTCTCCTGCCCCAGCCTCCCGAGTAGCTGGGCAGGTGCCTGCCATCACACCCAGCTAATTTTTTGTATTTCTAATAGAGACGGGGTTTCACCGTATTAGCCAGGATGGTCTCAATCTCCCGACCTCGTGGTCCACCCGCCTCGGCCTCCCAAAGTGCTGGGATTACAGGCGTGAGCCACCGTGCCCGGCCTTTATGTATATTATGTATATATTATAGTAGTAATATGAGGTGTATGTGTATACATATACACATATATGTGAATATATATAATTCATATCCCATCACAATAGACATATCTTCTCCACTATTTTTCCCACACTAATTGTTAGATGGCCAAATTTATTGGGTCAATTTCTCTGCTTACTATACCATTGCAATTATATAAGCAAACTGAACCTTTGGAAAATGCTAATTAATGAGGCAGGGTTTGACACGACTGAGTTTGAAAGGCCAGCAGCAGGGCTAGAAATACCACATACAACTGTGCTGCCCCATCACTGAATGATCTACTTTAAGCACTGAAAAGAAATTCAGAGATTATTCAGTGATCCAAGTCCCACAATTTTTTCTTTTTTCTTTTTTTTTTTTTTTTTTTTTGAGATGGAGTCTCGCTGTGTCGCCCAGGCTACAGTGCAGTGGCCGGATCTCGGCTCACTGCAAACTCCGCCTCCTGGGTTCACGCCATTCTCCTGCCTCAGCCTCCCAAGTAGCTGGGACTACAGGCGCCTGCCACCTCGCCCGGCTAGTTTTTTTTGTTTTTTGGGGCTTTTTATTTTTTTATTTTTTAGTAGAGACGGGGTTTCACCGTGTTAGCCAGGATGGTCTCGGCTCCTGACCTTGTGATCCGCCCGTCTAGGCCTCCCAAAGTGCTGGGATTACAGGCTTGGGCCACCGCGCCCGGCCCACAATTTTTTCTTTCCAGAGCACTAACAATCATCAAATGACGTGGTCCTGACACCCTCATAACAAGAACCATCAGTACCTTCTTCTGTATTCCCCCAAAATATTTTAACCTGCATCACTTACTCTATACATTCAAACCTAAAGGCAGAAAGCAAAACCACTTTCTGAACTGCCTGAATGATATATCTAGAGTTGTCTAAGTAATGTATTACACAGTTCCCAATTACTTGTGAACAGTATGAATGGTCTTCAAAAATACTACAGTTCCTATACCCCCTGCCCCAGTCCATATCCACCTCCTCTCAACCCCAACCCCTCACAGTTACACAAGCATACTAAATCAAAGTAAAGGAATTGAACACCAATATAAGCCTGGCAGAAATCTGAAATCACTGCCGCCTCAAACTTTAGATCATTGCAGAGCTCAGGTGCACTGTGACTCAGCATTTTACAGTGCCTGAGACATGAAATGATATAAAGGTCCTTTTCCCTTCATAGCATTGGCTAAATATGAAGCCAAAATAAATATGCTACCTCAAAACAGTTAGTGGCTGAAACATTACAGTGACACAGGTTTACCTCAGTCTCTGATTCTTGGGAGAAGAGCCTGTGTCAGTTTAAACACACAAAGTTCTTCGGAAATAACTCAAGCCATAAAATTAGCAAATTATGCTGACTACAATTAATACTCAGAAGTGGAGAAAATATTGCAAAGAAATGAAAATGAAATTCAAAAATAGTTACTGTGGTTACTGGTCTAGTCAGGTAAAAAAAAAATAATAATAATAACAAGAACAAAAGAGGGAATTTACCCAGCTACTCTTCATTACAATATGAGAAGCTAAAATGGCATCAAGAGAGAATTTTTTCCCCTTGGGAAAAAAAAAAAAAAAAACAACTGAGTAAAACTGAAACAAATAGGAAACTCCAGCCCTTTTAAACTGTTCACGGGCAGAAGGAAAATAAGATAAAACAATATGAAATAAAAAAGATAAATTAATATGAAGGTTGCAATAAAGACAGATTTTCAGTTCATATTCTCACGTGGAGCAGGAACTAACAGAGAAATGAGACTGACAAGCGAGGAGATCTGGGAAGACGAGGTCATGAAAAGGGACAGACGGGCATTTCCCATAGGTAATGGAGGAAGTCAGGGAATCCCAGTAGAAAAGCCAGAAATTTAAATGAGTAAAGACAATGTAAGCAAATAGGCCAAAAACAATAGTTAATACTTAATTTGTTTTAGCTTCTAAGTAATTTTTAAAATTTTAATTATTTATTATTTTGAGACAGGGTTGCACTCTGTCACCCAGGTTGGAGTGCAGTGGTGTGACCTTGGCTCACTGCAACCTCCACCTCCTGGGCTCAGGGGATTGTCCCACCTCAGCCTCCCGAGTAGCTGGGACTACAGGGGTGTGCAACCACCCCCAGCTAATTTTTGTATTTTTAGTAGAGAGGTGGTCTTGCCACGTTGGCCAGGCTGGTCTCAAACTCCTGACCTCAAGTGATCCATCCACCTGAGCCTCCCAAAGTTCTGGGATTATAGACCACGGCGCCCAGCCCTAAGTAACAGAAATGTATTAACTCTTTTAAACCAACGATATAAAAAATAATAAGCCCCATCTTAACCTGAGGAAACCACCTCAGAAAAGTTAACTTGTTGAAGGTCACATTGTTCCTAAATGACAGAGTCAGACTACCAACCCACACAATCTAACTTCGCCACAACTTTACACCTTCTCTTATGAACATCTCAAAATGTGAAAAGTAGAGAACTGGATTTCACAGCCATGCATGAGGAGGATGTCAGCATTTATACGGAATCGTGGTTGGCAGAGGCAGTGGCTCAGGCCTGCAATTCCAGCACTTTGGGAGGCCAAGATGGGTGGTTCATTTGAGATCAGGAGTTCGAGACCAGCCTGGTCAACATGGTGAAACTCCACCTCTACTAAAAATACAAAAATTAGCTGGGCATGGTGATGGGCGCTTGTAATCCCAGCTACTCGAGACGCTAAGGTGGGAGAATCACTTGAACCCAGGAGGTGGAGGTTGCAGTGAGCTGAGATCGCGCCACTGCACTCCAGCCTGAGTGACAGAACGACACTGTCTCAAAAAAAAAAAAAAAAAGAGTTCGGGATCCTACCACATTGTTGCACATTTTTTGTACCACAAAAGGTATAAACGAAGGGTGATGGGAACTCGAATGAGACAGCAGTGTTCACCAGTGTCCAGTCAAGGAAAACTTCACAGAGGGAGCAGGATTTCAGATGGGATTTGAGGAAAAGGGTTTAAGGACTATCAATGACTTATCACTGATTACTCTTAGGGTTTTCGGGCTAAATTTCAGAGTCCTTGTCATGGTATTCAGGCCCTCCACAACTAGGTCAAGGGGAACGCCAAGGAAGAAACATTATCCTGAGTAAGATGCTTATACTGAAGTCTTTGCTATCAGTTCGGGTTCCAAGGGATCAGAAAATCTTACTTTTCTGTCTCCGTAAACCGTAAATGGGTTGAAGGCAGGCACTTTTGTAACACTCCTCTCTCCGGACCAGGCCTCTGTACATCATAGCACGTGGTAGATGCACAGCATTCACTTTCTGAGCGAAACTAAAACGAATGTAAATCAAGTCACCTGGTGGCCAGAGTTGCCTTACACCATCTAAACCTCTGGTATTAGCTAATTTTAAAGCTATCAAGAGGCTTAAACACGTGGTCCAGAAGCAACATGTGGACCTTGGTTTGGACTGGAATGCCACAAACCAATTGTAAAAGGCCATGAGATCATTTGAAAAACCTAAATATAGACTGGGAATTAGATTAAGGAATTGTTAATTTCATTAGATGAGATTACGTCGTCATGCTTTTAAAAGTTGTCTTAAATATATACACTCAGGGTATTTATGAATGAAACGGTTTCCCTGAAAACACTAGAGATGTATGGGGGAGCGAATGAAACAAAATTGGTAAAATGTAGCTAACTGCACTACGGGGTGTAATAGACTGCTTTTGCTGAATGTTTCATTATTCCCATAACATAAAACACAACATACACACACACACGCTCCCCAGTTTTTTTCATCGTAAGCCCCGAGGGAGCCAGACCCAGAGGGTCCACCGACGTCCTGGATTCTGAGAACGATTTCTGCGCGCCAGGCTGGCCGCCTGCAGGAGCCGGGGCCCACTTTCTTTCCCGACCGACTCGAAGCTAACGAAGCTGCCGCGTAGGCCTGTTAATCCCCTCAGTACCCAGTGCGACGTCGCAACCATGGCCTTTGAGAGGAAGCTGAATTCCTGGGGTGCGCCGTGTAGAGTTCATTTCCTACGTCTGCCCAGCACAGCAGCCTGGACCCAGAGGAGATCAGAGAACCAGCCACACTCTTCACTACCCCGACCCAGTGGCCGCGCCTCGGGCGTTCGGGGGCTGGCTCCGCACTGCGACGTCACGGCGCAACGTGCGCCCGGTCAAAGTTCAGCCCCGCCCCCGCTTCTCCCTCACTGTCTCCCTCGGCCTGTGCCGCTGCCGACGCCGCCTGTGGGCCCGGCTCCTCTCTGTCTGCTCCGCCACCTTCTTCCTGAGCACTGCCCGGCCGGCCGCCATGGCTAACGTGGCTGACACGAAGCTGTACGACATCCTGGGCGTCCCGCCCGGCGCCAGCGAGAACGAGCTGAAGAAGGTATCCGGGAGCGGGCCAGGCGGGCGGGTGTGAGGGGCACGGGGCCTGCGCGGACGGGGATGTCTTCTTCAGCCAGGCCGCGCTACTGGGCGGCCCGCGAGCCGGCGCCGGCCGTGACGGGCCCGGGCTGGGGATCGGCGGCGGCAGCGGCGGAACCGGCCTCGCGGCGAGCCGCGCACTCCGGCCTCGGCTGACCTTGGGCCGCCGGCCCCGCCCGCCCGCAGATGCAGCAAATAAAACTCACTCCTGCGCAAACACGACGGTAGCCCTTCCTCCCTCCTCGGGCGAGCGCCGGTGGCCGGTCTCCCCCAGGAGGCAGCAGCTCGCCCGGCTCTCCGCGTCGAGGTCACCACCCCGGAAAAACAGGTTGGACCGAGGTGCTCAGCGCATCCCGGCCCCGGGAGAGAAGCTGTCCACCCCGCGGCCGTCGGCCCCGGGTCTGGTGCTCCGCGGGGAAAAACGGCGGGGAGGTCGAGGCCGCCCCCACAGAGCGCCTCGGGCAGATGGGGTTGTTTCCTGGGATCCCCGGCGGCGGGCTGCGGGAGCTCCTCCCTCTCTTCCTCCCTCGCCCATTGACCGGAGGTAGCGTGGGTCTGTGTTTGGATGCATTGTTCTGTGGTCAGGTAATGCTAATGTCCTGTACCTGCTTAGGAATAAGCCGTCGTCCCAGCCAAACGTCTGAGTGTTCAATAAACATGAATAGAAGGCCTTATTATCGCTGTTTGCAATGCTGCGATATCTTTCATCTCAGGATTTCAAAGCACACGAGGCATTTAAGCCCCACAGCATCCTCACCGGGCTAAGAGCATCCGGATTTGTAAGCCGAGAAAAATGAGAATGCTCCTTAGGCAGTGAGAAGAGTGCAGTGGACTTCCTGTTACCTTACCGGAAATGCTAGTCTGTATTATATAATTCACGAGCCTCCGTGAATGAAGATTTAAGTGCTGTATGACCCAAACACCTAGTTGAGAGTGTGCAACTTCACTACCACCGAAGTTGCCACCACGACCCCAGTTAACCACCACGTGCGAATAAAACACCTAAAGACACTACCTGGGACCACCTTGACTTTTTCATGATGTTACAGTTAGAAGGAAGGCATGAGCCATCGGGAGCAGGAATTGTGACTTTAGCTTGATTTACAGTAATGTTTTGCAGTCCGTAAAGCTTGACAGTCATTTATCTCGAATTTATTAGGGTGGTCTTGGTCTGGTTACTTGGCCATCAGACACTTGACGATAGGGAAAATATGGATAATGTTTGAACGTTTTGTTTTTCCCTATGGTATTGCTTCATTGTTTTATCTGATTTTCACGTCACTGTAATTATTTTCAAGTATAGCTACAGTCTACTTGGTTATATTACATTAGTAAACAGTGTCGTGAGGAAGTGCCCAAGAATACGAATAGAAAATATTTTTGGAAGGTTATAACTCTAGAACATTACTTTTCAGAAAAGTGGATGTTAAGTTATTACAAAACTTTAAACTGGTGTTTAGTTATAACCTTTGTTTTTGTCCATTTTCAAAGGCATACAGAAAGTTAGCCAAGGAATATCATCCTGATAAGAATCCAAATGCAGGAGACAAAGTAAGTTATTTGCGATTTTTTTATTCCAGGGGTTTTAGTTTTAACTTAAATTGCCCTCCTTGAAAAAAAAGGAATGTTGCAGGAAAAAAATCCAACTATGCCCACACAGCCACATTTTCATAATGTCAAAGAGTATTTTAGTTTTAGAATAAGAGTACTACCATTCTGAGGAGTGGTGGGTGGTAAATAGAAGCAGAATCAAGTCAAAGGTAACTTGTCCCTTTTATTAGAATTAAATGGATTCTGGATTCCTATAGCCTCTCCCCACTCTTCTATTTGAAAATGCAATTATTTTTATTTTTATCTTTTCTTTATAGTTTAAAGAAATAAGTTTTGCATATGAAGTACTATCAAATCCTGAGAAGCGTGAGTTATATGACAGATACGGAGAGCAAGGTCTTCGGGAAGGCAGCGGCGGAGGTGGTGGCATGGATGATATTTTCTCTCACATTTTTGGTGGGGGATTGTTCGGCTTCATGGGCAATCAGAGTAGAAGTCGAAATGGCAGAAGAAGAGGAGAGGACATGATGCATCCACTCAAGTGAATATCTTGTTTTGTTGTGTTAAAAAATTAGGTACTTTTTGTCAAGTGGAATATTGACTCAGTAGAAGAAAAAAAACTCATAGAATGTTCTGTCCTTCATTAGAAAAACTTTCATGTGCCTTGTCTTCTTTTGGTGACTAAATAGAATTTGATTATCTGACTGTTTTTCTATTTTGCTGTAGCTCTTAAAAGGATGGTAGATATTTTTTAATGAGAGGAAGGTGGTTTTATATGGTTCTGAGGCTGCTTGTTATTATAGGACTTAAAATTTCAAGTGTGAAGATCATTTTTTTTCTTTTCTTTCTTTTTTTGAGATGGAGTTTTGCTTTTGTTGCCCATGCTGGAGTGCAATGGCACAATCTCGGCTCACTGCAACCTCCGCCTCCTGGGTTCAAGTGATTCTCCTGTCTTCAGCCTCCCGAGTAGCTGGAATTACAAACGTGGCACCACGCCCAGCTAATTTTGTATTTTTAGTAGAGGTGGGGTTTCTCCATGTTGGTCATGCTGGTCTCGAACTCCCAACCTCAGGTAATCTGCCTGCCTCAGCCTCCCAAAGTGCTGGGATTACAGGCGTGAGCCACCATGCCTGATCTTTTTTTTTTTTTTTTTTGAAATGGAGTCTCACTCTGTCACCCAGGTTGGAGTGCAGTGGCACCATCTAGGCTCACTGCAACTTCCACCTCTCAAGTTCAAGCAATTCTCCTGCCTCAGCCTCCCAAGTAGTTGGGATTACAGGCACCCGCCACCATGCGGGGCTAATTTTTGTATTTTTTTAGTAGAGACAGGGTTTTGCCATGTTGGCCAGGCTGGTCTTGATTTCCTGAGCTCAGGTGATCAGGGATTACAGGCATAAGCCACTGCACCCAGCCTATTTTCTTTGAAGTATATGAATCTTCCAAGTTACCTTTTATTTAAAAACTAAAAATGAGTGACTGTCTGCCTACTTTGTGTACATGTTAGAGTCACTCATTACTTGATCCTCAGTGTGAACTCTCCTAAGTTGGTTTCCATGGAGCTTGCTGGCTTCCAGCCTGACATTAACCTGCCAACACATGAATGGTGCCTGACCTTGATCTTAGACTGTGAATCCACAAGCCCTCTCCAGTATGAAATTAGCTATTTCACTTTGCAAAATCTGGGAGGTCTTTTTTCCCATTCTTTTTTTCGTGGACCGATAAATTATTTTATTAGCAAATGTCAGTGCCTGAAGTTCAGGTACTTAAAATATTTCATAATATCCTAGTTTATACACTTGAGTAAATTAGAGGAAGTCATGTTATCTGTTAACTTGAGTCTCATTGAATCCTTAAATTTGTTTTTTAAAAGAATTTGCCCTCAGAAATTAACATTTGAATACCATTCCAATGGTAATATTTGTGCAGTGCAGGTTAATTCGTTTATATTTTTCTTTAATATAGAAATGATCTAAAAAGAAAATAGGATCAAAAGAGTGCTGTCTGTACTTTATAGTTCTTCATGTTTAAAGAAATGTTATGCTATATAGTAAAACAGTTTTCTGCTGTTTTAACATTTCACATTTTCCTGTTATTACAAATACTGTGTTTATAATACTGCATTACATGATTTAATCGTTTACCTTTTATATAGGGTATTGCCAGGTTTTTTTTTCTGTAATAGATAGTGCTGCTATGAGTATCTTTATGTAGAGCTTTGTTTCTCCTTGGCAGAGATTCCTAGGCAGGTATGAGTGTTTTGAGGCTGATAAATACAACTAAATTGCCTTGCAGAGGGATTGTGCCAGTTTAGGCCCCACTAGTGGAGAGTGCCAGCCCTGCCAAACCATTACCTTCATTTTTCTTTCCTTGGCCTTCTTTGTTGAAATGTGTATTTTTTTCTGGCTTAGTGTACTGGTTGTGCATCTCAGTTGTAATTTAATATGTAGGGGGGAAAAGCCGATTTTTAAAAAATGATTTGTTACAGAGAGTATAGAAGATGCAACAAGCTTTTTTGTCTAAGACTCAGCTGTAGATAGGTCATTATTTGACGGTGTTATTGGTAATGTTTTGTCCTTACATGTGGTATTCTTATCCTGTCTACAACAGTTTTAAATTTCTGAGAATAACAATTTTGAGAAAGTTTGAATATCACAAAATAGTATAGGTGCTTTGTAAAATACTTTTAACTATTTTTTTGTTCCTGCAACTCCCAGGATTTTAAAGCAAATCGTTACAGGATGACCATTCCTAATCTGAAATCTGAAATGCTCCAAAATATGAAACTTTTTGAGCACCATCATGATGCCACAAGTAGAAAACTCCACACATAAGTACTTGTCTCACTCTGTCCCGCAGGCTGGAGTGCAGTGGTGCAATCTCAGCTCACTGCAGCCTCAATCTCCAGGGCTTAAGCAATTCCCTGCCTCAGCTTCCTGGGTAGCTGGGACTTCAGACATGCCACTATTCCTGGCTAATTATTTTTTATTTTTTGGTAAAGATGAGGTCTCGCTAAGTTTCTCAGGCTGGTCTTGAACTGCTAGGCTCAAGCAATCCTCCTTCCTCATTCTCCCGAAGTGCTGGGATTATAGGCATGAGCCACTGCACCTGGCATGAAAAACGATTCTTTCCCTCCTTTCTGTCATACTATTGGTAGGGCCACTTTTATTTTTTTTTTTTAAGACATATGCCATCTAAGTGACTCCCTTAAGCTGAAATACAACTTTGTAACCTTTCTAAATTGTCCATGGAGCAAACAGGGACTCTGGAGCCAGACACCTATGTGATCTTGGGCAAGTTACTTGACTGTTCTGTGCCTCAGTTTTATCACATAAAATGAGAATAATAATCGTACCTCTTCTGAAGTGTTTTTCTTAGGAGTTGGGTGGAGGGCTTATGCCTCAGAACAGAAAGTTGTGATGTTTGAGTTTGTGAAGTCATCAGCTTTATCAGAAATTCCACCACAGCAAATCGTTGACCTGATGCTATGGGCTCTGACTTTGAGTATCGCATATATACTGTCTGTAGTCATAAAATATTTCTGTTAATTTCAGCCATAAAATAAACCTCAGTTGAATTGATTTAATGTGAGATTATGAGGTGTTTTTGAATTCTGTTTTAAAAGTTGATAATGAATTTGCTATATCAGCTGTTATTTACATCTTGTATTTGAGCAAATGTGGCAAAATTTGATTGAAGCTGATTATTTTCTTTCCAGAGTATCATTAGAAGATCTGTATAATGGCAAGACAACCAAACTCCAACTTAGCAAGAATGTACTCTGTAGTGCATGCAGTGGGTAAGTGTGTCCTCTGGTTTATTGGGTACATTTCGTCTGTTCTTTAAGTGTCACACTGATTGTCTGTACCAGGTAAAAATTGTTATGAGTTAAAACTTACAGCCGGGTGCAGTGGCTCACACCTGTAATCCCAGCACTTTGGGAGGCCGAGGTGGGTGGATCATCTAAGGCAGAAGAATCACTTGAACCCAGGAGGTGGAGGTTGCGGTGAACCAAGATTGCGCCACTGCGCTCCAGCCTGGGTGACAGAGTGAGACTCCATCTCAATAAATAAATAAATAAATGTTAGCAGAACGTTTTCTGATACTTCTGAAAGTCAATTTAAACACAAGTTATTGTGTTTAAATACAAGTTATTGGGGTTCAAGATAAGGTAAAAGCACAATTTCTGTGTGTCATAGCTTATTGGAGTGGTCTGTGGACAAAAACCTAATGCATAACTTGTGTTTGCTTTAGCCAAGGCGGAAAGTCTGGAGCGGTCCAGAAGTGTAGTGCTTGTCGAGGTCGGGGTGTGCGCATCATGATCAGACAGCTGGCTCCAGGAATGGTACAACAGATGCAGTCTGTATGCTCTGATTGTAATGGAGAAGGTATGTGTGCCAGTACTTCTCTGCTTTTATGTTGAAATGGATTGAGAATGCAGATATTGGAGAGGTTTACAATTTTTTATTTCAAAGGGTATTTGTTTACATCTTATTAAAGAAAAAGGAGGCCGGATGCGTTAGCTTATTCCTATAATTCCAGCACTTTGGGAGACAGAGGTGGATTGCTTGAGCCCAGGAGTTGGAGGCCAGCTTGGGCAACATAGGGAGACCTCATTACTATAGGAAAAAAAGTGTAGAAAAATATGTAATCAGGGGCTCAGGGCATGTCTGTGGTCCCAGCTGCCTGGGAGGCTGAGGCGGGAGGATTGCTTGAGCCCAGGAGTTCAAGGGAGCAGTGAGCCGTGATCATACCAGTGCACTCCAGCCAGGGCGACAGAACAAGACCCTGTTGCAAAAAATAAAAGCATGAAAGTAATTACTCCATTATGCCTAAGCCCAGTGAACGTAGAGAAACAGTAGATTTGTATTGTGTTAGTGAAAGGTGACTCCTTAATTCTGAAAAGAGGGGCAAGGTGATTATTTGTTCCTTTGCTATTTCCTTCTTTATCAAATATAACCTTTTATATACTGTCTCTGTAGAAATGACCACCATGGGAGGACTATCTCCTTTCTCAAATAGAACCTTTTAAACTACAAAGGGACAAATAAATAATAAATAACTAAACAAGTAATTGTTTAGTGAACAAGTAACTAAACAATTACTTGTTTAGTTACTCTGATAAGTGGAAGATTTTACTGTAACCTTTAGTTAGCTTTAAAGAATTGATTTTGAGATTGAAACTGTCCTCACAGAAGTAAATAATTTAGTCTTTGTGGGCCAAATAGTTTTTGTCACAGCTACTCACCTCTAACCTTTTAGTGCTTTTATAGCCACAGACAAATGGGTATGGCTGTGTTCTGATTAAAATTTTAATTATAAAAACAAGTAGCTCCTCCCACCCCTGCCATTCTAGAGCAGTGCTATCCAATAGAATTTTTTTCTGTGTTGATGGAAATGTTCTGTATCTGCAGTGTTCAGTACAGTAGCCATTAATCACCTGTGACTACTGCATACTTCACATGTGGCTAGTGTGACTGGGGAACTATTTTAAATTTGAATTAATTTAAATATAAGTAGCTACAGGTAGATAGTGGCTACCACATTAGACAGTATAGTTCAAGGGCATCCTTTTCCACATTGCTATTGGAAGTGATGAGATAATTATGAGAAGCTACATATGATATTTGCTTCCTGGAGAATCTTGGCATTTTACTTTATTTTTTAAAATTATTATTATTTTTGGAGATAGGGTTTTGCTGGAGTGCTGTGGCGCATTCTCAGCTCACTGCAGCTTCCACCACCCACGCTCAAGCAATCCTCCCACCTCAGCCCCTCACCCCACAATTAGCTGAGACCACAGGTGCTTGCAACCATGCCCAGCTAATTTTTGTATTTCTTGTAGAGACGGGGTTTTGCCATGTTGCCCAGGCTGGTCTCGAACTCCTGGATTCAAGCAATCCTCCTGCCCCAGCCTCCCAAAGGGCTGGGATTACAGGTGTAGCCACCCCTCTTGGCCTCCTTTTATTTTATTAAAATTGCTAACTCCTACTATCAAGAAACCAAAGTTAACTGAAATCTTTTCTCATGTACCATTACCTTTTTTTTTTTTTTTTTTTTTTTTTTAATGTGAGACAGAGTCTTGCTCTGTTGCCCAGGCTAGAGTGCAGTTGTGCAATCTCAGCTCACCGCAATCTCTGCCTCCCTGGCTCAAGTGATTCTGCTGCCTCAGCCTCCTGAGTAACTGGGATTACAGGCGTCCGCCATGACACCCGGCTGATTTTTGTATTTTCAGTGGAGACAGGGTTTTGCCATGTTGGCCAGGCTGGTCTCAAACTCCTGACCTCAGGTGATCCTCTTACCTTGGCCTCCCAAAGGGCTGGGATTACAGGTGTGAGCCACCATGCCCCGCCACCATTACCATTTTGAAGAACTGGTGTTTCGCAGAACATACTTTGCAAAAGTACTGTTACAGAAACAGCCCCTAAATAATCAGTTATACACATCTTTCTAAGCCTTCAAATGTGCCAGTAATTAGCCATTAGAAAGTGACGCAATTTTTTCACACTATACTATGTATAATCACAGTTTTGCTTTTTTATACCATAATTAAATATTTCAGAAGAATATATAGAAGAGAAAAACCGTGTTGCCCTAAACATGGTATGGATACATTACATTCTGAAATAGTGGGAAGCTGAGTCCTTCAGGCAATCTGCAGTAGTAAGATGTAAGTTTTTGTTATTCAGAATAATGCTTTTTTTTGTTTTGTTTTGAGACATGGCCTCACACTGTCACCCAGACTGGGGTGCAGTGGCATGAGTATAACTCACTGCAGCCTCGACCTCCAGCAGTCCTCCCTCCTCAGCCTCCCGAGTAGCCAGGATTACAGGTGTGCACTACCATGCCGGCTAACTTTTTTATTTGTAGTAGAAGCAAGGTCTCACTGTATTGCTAGGCTGGTCTCAGATCCTGAGCTCAAGTGATCCTACCACCCTGACCTCGCAAAATATTGGGATTGCAGGCTTGAGCCACTATGCTTGGCCTCAGAATGCTGCTTTGAATAAAAATTTAGGTAGCGATTAAAAGAAATTCAGAAAGTATATTTAAAGGATAAGAGTATTAAAGAGTACAGTATAGTACTCTTGCTGAAAGTTTCAATGACTTCTTTTTCCAGGAGAGGTAATTAATGAAAAAGACCGCTGTAAAAAATGTGAAGGGAAGAAGGTGATTAAAGAAGTGAAGATTCTTGAAGTCCACGTAGACAAAGGCATGAAACATGGACAGAGAATTACATTCACTGGGGAAGCAGACCAGGCCCCAGGAGTGGAACCTGGAGACATTGTTCTTTTGCTACAGGAGAAAGAACATGAGGTGATTTTCCTTTTTTTAGTTTTTTGTGTTTTGTTTTATTCAGAAGTACTTCTTGTTTGTGAGAAATAGGTTAGATCTGTTTGGAGTCCCTGGAGCAACACTGCACACTGGAGAAGTTAAGGGAATCATGGCACATTCCTATGACAGGCTTGTGTAGGAAAGACTAACAAGGCAGGTGCAGTTAGAAGCACTATAAGAGTCAGTTTTAGTCCTGGCTTGTTTTTTTTCCCCCCCCGCCCGAGATGGAGTTTCACTGTTGTTGCTCAGGCTGGAGTGCAGTGGCATAATCTCGGCTCACTGCAGCCTCTGCCTCCCGGGTTCAAGCGATTCTCCTGCCTCAGGCTCCTGAGTAGCTGGGAATGCAGGCGCGCACTACCACTCCTGGTTAATTTTTATTTTTAGTAGAGACGGGCTTTCTCCATGTTGGTCAGGCTGGTCTTGAGCTCCCGACCTCAGGTGGTGCGCCTGCCTCAGCCTCCCAAAGTGCTGGGATTAAAAGCGGGAGCCACTGCACCCAGCGTTGGTCTTTTTTTTTTTGATGGAATTTTTTTGACTGCACCCATGCTGGAGTGCAGTGGCACAATCTTGGCTCACTGCAACTTCCGCCTCCCAAGTTCAAGTGGTTCTCCTCTAGCTTGGTCGTTGATTAGCACTTTAACCGTAGGTAGTCTTACTGTCTCAGTTTCTTTGTTTATGAAAATAAGGGCATTGGGCGTTGGACCAGTTGGTCTAACTAAGGCAGCCTGTTTTTTCACTGTGAAACTCTGCTGCTCTGTTGATTCAGTTTTTACTTATTGGGTAGCCAAGTGAGCTATCCTTGAAAGAGTTCTGGGATTTAAAAAAACAAAAACAAAAACATTTTTTTAGAAGTTTCTGAAGAATGTGGTCACTAGTGTATGTTTTGGGGGTTTTTTGTTTTTGAGATGGTCTTGCTCTGTTGCCCAAGCTGGAGTACAGTGGCGTGATCTGGGATCACGGCAACGTTTGCCCCTGGGCCCAAGCAATCCTCCTATCTCAGCTTCCGAAGTAGCTGGGACAGCTGACGCACCATCATGCCCATCTGTTTTTTTGGGTTTGTTTTTTTTGTTTTGTTTTGTTTTTGTATTTTTAGTAGAGACAGGGTCTTGCCATATTGCCCAGGTTGGTCTTGAACTCCTGAGCTCAAGCAGTCCTCCTGTCTCAACCTCCCAAAGTGCTGGGATTACAGGTGTGAGCCACCATGCCCAGCCTAGTATATGTTATTTTGATTTTAGCATTGCACTTGTATATTTTTAATGTGCATATTGTATACTGTAGACCTTACTCATAAAGAATATATCTGGAGCTAGTCATGAAAAACCCCTCCAGTAATCACCTAAATTATTGAATGTTAGAAGCACTTGGTAGGACTCTAGCTTTGTACTTGATCACATTTACTCATGCTTTCCTCTGAAAGTCATTACATCACAGGTTAACTACCTTTTTAGTTTGCCCTAAAATTTTCTCCTGTGCATAAGTCCAGTCAACACAGAGAAATGGTAAATTTGTATTATGTTCAGTGAAAGGTTATTCTTTTTAATTCTAAAAAGGTGGGCAAGCTGATTATCTGTTTGTAATTTAAAGGTTATATATTTGATAAAGAAGGAGATCATCCGTCTGTGGTGGTCATTTCTTCAAATAGAGTAAATGTTAAAAATCACTTTAAGAATCCAATAGAGAACAACAAAGCCATATTGAGATCCATGTTTTAGGAATTTGGTTGTAATCCCTCACAAGGTCAGACTTGATCTCCTGGACAATCAGGGCGTGCTAGTCAGCTTTCATGACTCAGCAAAGCTACAAATTATGTATTTTGGCTTTTTGTGGAAATTGCCAACCCTGCAAATAGCAAACATCTCCTAGGTTGTCAAAAAATAAGAGTAGTTTTTAGAATTCTGCCTTTGGGTCTTATAGGATGAAATATATACAAGATTTGCCATTTGTTAACATTTTAGCTACTTCCTTGTTCATTCAGTCTTGCTGCTGTGCACAGCACCATACCAGGAATATGAGGGAGAAAGCTAGCAAGACAACTAAATAATTGGGAATTCTGCTTGGATGTGGGTTAGACTGTGTTGTAAAATGGTACAGACAATGCCTAGGCATTTTCATTGATAGAATCCTTGGAGTGGTTTGGGGTTCATTGTCAAATGATGTCTGGCAGGTGCAGCAGCACGGTAGTGAGGAAGTGAAAAAGGAATGCTTATTTGCAGAAGAAAGATGATTTTTTTGGTTTGAGGCATGTCAAACTGATGGTAAAACCTTTTTTTATTCCTAAGTTTGGTTTTTAATGTTGCTGCATAATAAGTTGGGTTTTTTAAAAGTAGATCATTGGATTTCGAGGCAAAGGACGTAAGGTCTGGGCCCCATTTACTAGCTTTGGCTTCCCTGGACTTTTCGGATATTAAAGAGTCAAATGAGATTATGAATAAGCTTCTTTCTTAGGGCCTGTGGGGAGGTGTTGGGAAGTAAGTCGTCTCTGAAAGTTGTTGGCAGCAGTGGAATTGGCATGGAATTTTCAACAGAAGGCAGATGTAACTGGTTGTCTAAGGTAGAAAATAGAAGGTGGTAAAAGTTAGAATGGAAGTTTGTCTAGTTCCTTCTTGGGAGTGCTGTATCATCTATAGTCATCATCTTGCCATGTCACTTGTCAGTGTGCCCATTTGTGTGTCTCGGTGGTCTGGTTACCATAATGCAGTTATACAGCATCAAACTACAGAACCTGGTGATGTTAGTCACGCCTCTATAACCTGTGCTTTTGTTATTCAAAAATTATGACTTTTAAGTGTTTTCTGGTCTAGGGCTTTGGTAGTCCCTCCTCATTACTTTTGTTTTTCAGGAACACTCTGGCATTCTTGCTTGTTTATTCTGTTTAAACTTTTAGCATCCAGTTTAGCTTCTCCCCCTCCACTGCAACAACCATCCTGATAATCATTTTTTATTGAAATCACTTTCAGTTGAACTCTCCTGTACAAGAACATGATACGTATCTCTTCCTTTTTTTTTTTTTTTTTTTTTTTTTTTTAAAGAGACAGTCTCGCCCTGTCCTCCAGACTGGAGTGCAGTGGCGCAATTGTATTTTTAGTAGAGACAGGGTTTCACCGTATTGGTCAGGCTGGTCTCAAACTCCTGACCTCAAGTGATCTGCCCACCTCGGCCTCCCAAAGTGCTGGGATTGTAGGTGTGAGCCACCATGCCCTGCCCCTCCTTTTTATTTTTATTTTATTTTTTTTGAGACGGAGTCTCACTTTGTCACCCAGGCTGGAGTGCAGTGGCGCAATCTCTGTTCACTGCAACCTCCACCTCCCAGGTTCTAGCAATTCTCCTGCCTCAGCCTCCCAAGTAGCTGGGACTACAGACCTGTACCACCACACCCGGCTAGTTTTTATACTTTTAGTAGAGACAGAATTTCGCCTTGTTGACCAGGACCTCAGGTGATCCACCTGCCTCAGCCTCCCAAAGTGCTGGGATTATAGGCATGAGCTACTGCTTCCGTCCTAAAATAATATGACTTTAACAAAGGATATTTGGTAAGATGGTTCTTAGAACACTCGCATTTTACAGTATACTTAGCATTTTATTTTAAATTTATTATTATTATTTTTAAGAGACAGGATGTCCTTCTGTCATCCAGGCTGGAGTGCAGTGGCTTGGTCATTGAGGAGGGACTACTACCGCAGGCTCCAACTCCTGGGCTCAAGGGATCATCCTGCCTCAACTAGCCTATTTTATGTTTTAATTTTTTTGTCTCCCTATGTTGCTGTTTTGAACTGGCCTCCCAAAGCTCTGACCCTATATTTAGGTTTTTAAAAAATTTTTTTCTTTTTTTTTTTTTTTTTTTAATTGAGATGGAGTCTCACTCTGTCGCCCAGGCTGGAGTGCAGTGGCGCGATCTTGGTTCATTGTAGTCTCTGCCTCCCAGGTTCAAGTGATTTTCCTGCCGCAGCCTCCTAGGTAGCTGGGACTGCAGGCGCCCACCACCACGCCTGGCTAATTTTTGTGTTTTTAGTAGAGATGGGGTTTCACCATATTGGCCAGGCTGGTCTCGAACTCCTGACCTTGTGATCCGCCTGCCTTGGCCTCCCAAAGTGCTGGGATTACAGGCATGAGCCACTGCGCCTGGCGTACTTAGCATTTTTAATGCGTTGAAAAACCCTGTATTAAAGAAACTATTGGTCCCGTTGTGAGAAACACTTGAATAAATGTGCATAGATAATATACCTTTTTGGATCTCAAACTAGCACACGCAAGAATGCCTGGAGGGCTTGTTAGGACTACAGATACTGGGTCCTGCCTGCCTTGTTTCTGGCAGGAATGGAAGTGGGGCCCAAGAATATGTGTTCCTAACAAGTTTCCTGAAGCTGCTTGTCCAGAACCACACTTAGAGAATCATTGGTTAAGGTAATGGTTTAACTTTGTTTAATGGGTAAATTTAGGAGAGTAACATAGGAAAAGAACCTGTCTACCAGATTTTCTATAAGTGAACCAGCCAGGATTGTTCTTTACAAGAAGAGTGACCATTGTAAAACCTAAGCAAAAATTGCACATTGGGCATGTGAAATTGGATATATTTTTCCTACACATTGAAGGCCCAGAAACATTCTTTGTGCTTATTCTCAATACCTTTTGCATTACCTAGTCCATAGGCTTATAGTGTAATATTGAATGAACCAGTTTTACATTTTAGTGAGATATGAAACTTGTTGGTACGTGTGTGAAGCATAGAATTGAGCCACTTGACTTTGCTGGCTGGGTGTTACTGGTTGAGGTTTTTTTATGTTGACCTTGGACCCTCCCCCACTTCCCTGTTATGATCATGTCTGGGGAGCACTCCAGGATGAGCTTGTTCTGTAGAAGCCCTCTAGGCTTTCTATACCTTTTTCACCAGAGGCAGAATCTGAAAGTGAGCCATAATTGCAGAATACACCTGGCCCTGTTTTGGGGGCCCCAGTTCTGTTGCTCTTATATATGCCATTGTTTACCAGTTCCAGTAAACCTTCCTCATGGAAATGAGTGGTAGAAATAAGGTTTGGAATTTGAGTCAACAAACATAATGCTGCAGGGTGTAGCTGCATAATTTTTAAGAAAATGTATTTCTTTCGTGCTTTATTTATAGGTATTTCAGAGAGATGGGAATGATTTGCACATGACATATAAAATAGGACTTGTTGAAGCTCTATGTGGATTTCAGTTCACATTTAAGCACCTTGATGGACGTCAGATTGTGGTGAAATACCCCCCTGGCAAAGTAATTGAACCAGGTAAATCTTGATTTTGTCTGATTCTGGTTTTCAGGTATTCTTACAATTTGTAATTTTTTTATAC
Source organism: Chlorocebus sabaeus (assembly GCF_047675955.1). Taxonomy (NCBI): domain Eukaryota; kingdom Metazoa; phylum Chordata; class Mammalia; order Primates; family Cercopithecidae; genus Chlorocebus; species Chlorocebus sabaeus. The sequence continues at coordinate 43,823,794 of NC_132908.1, read as the reverse complement.
TGCATAACTCTAAAAACAAATGAACCCCTCTTTTGGGTAAAATTATGCATCATTCCTCTTAATAGGATGTGTTCGTGTAGTGCGAGGTGAAGGGATGCCGCAGTATCGTAATCCCTTTGAAAAAGGTGATCTTTACATAAAATTTGATGTGCAGTTTCCTGAAAACAACTGGATCAACCCAGACAAGCTTTCCGTAAGTGTTCTTTAAATTAAACAACAGTTGACTTCCAAGTTTGGGGTTTGGATTTTGGTTTTTTAGACAGGGTCTCTGTCGCCCAGACTGGGGTGCTGTAGTGTGATCGTGGCTCATTGCAGCCTCGACCTCCTGGGCTTAAGTGATCCTCTCACCTCAGCCCCCCGACGAGCTGGGACTACAGGTGTGTGATGCCATGCCTGGCTAATTAAAAAAAATTTTTTTGGAAACACAGTCTCGCTGTGTCACCCCAGCTGGAGTGCAGTGGTGCAGTCTCAGCTCACTGTACCCTCCGCCTCCCAGGTTCAAGTGATTCTCATGCCTTAGCCAACCAAGTAGCTGGGATTACAGGCGTGAGCCACAATGCCTGGTGAGTTTCTTTTCCTTTTTTTTTTTTTTTGAGATGGAGTCTCACTCTGTCGCCCAGGCTGGAGTGCAGTGGCCAGATCTCAGCTCACTGCAAGCTCTGCCTCCCGGGTTTACGCCATTCTCCTGCCTCAGCCTCCCGAGGAGCTGGGACTACAGGCGCCCGCCACCTCGCCTGGCTAGTTTTTTTTTTTTTTTTTTTTTTTGTATTTTTTAGTAGAGACGGGGTTTCACCGGGTTAGCCAGGATGGTCTCGATCTCCTGACCTCGTGATCCGCCTGTCTCGGCCTCCCAAAGTGCTGGGATTACAAGCTTGAGCCACTGCGCCCGGCTTTTTCTTTTTCTTTTTCTTTTTTTTTTTTTTTTGAGAAGGAGTCTTTCTCTATCATCCAGGCTGGAGTGCAGTGGCGCGATCTCAGATCCCTGCTCACTGCAAGCTCCGCCTCCTGGGTTCATGCCATTCTCCTGCCTCAGCCTCGCAAGTAGCCAGGACTACAGGCACCCACCACACGCCCTGCTAATTTTGTTTTTGTATTTTTAGTAGAGATGGGGTTTCACCATGTTAGCTAGGATGGTCTCGATCTCCTGAACTCATAATCCACGCGCCTCGGCCTCCCAAAGTGTTGGGATTACAGGTGTGAGCCACTGCACCCGGCCAAGTTTCTTTCTTTTTAAGAGAGTCTCGCTCTGTTGCCCAGGCTAGCATGCAGTGCCATGATCATGGTTCACTACAGGTGTGCTCCACCATACTGTGCTAATGCTTTTCAAAACTTTTCATAGAGGTGGAGTCTTGCTATGAGTCCAGACTGGTCTCAAGCAATCCTCCTGCCTCCCGAAATTCTAGGATGGCAGTTGTGAGCCGCCGTGCCCAGCTGACTTCAAGTTTCTTAATAGTCATGTTAACATTCAATTTTAAAGTATATTTGTGTGATTGGTAGGCTTTCCTAGTTGTTAGGAAATAGAGTATTGCTAGTGTAAATGTTGATGGGGTCAAGCAGGGAATTGTAGAGAAGTAAAGTAGATCCGGTGTGGGTGGTGGTGAGGACTAGCACTCCCTGAAGAGAGCAGATTCCTCACTTGCAGAGGGCGGGACCACTACCCCCTTCTCATCAGCTGGTGTCCATGCCTTCCTGCGTGTCTCCTGTAGAAGTTTTCTAATGTTAAGGTATTGGCAGCTAATGACCTTTTTTTTTGTTGTTCTTAAAGCAATAGGTTGCACAAAAGATGTCTAGATTTGGCTTGTGAGTGATGAGTTTGTGATCTCTTACTTAGAGTTCAAAGTCCAGTCCACATTCCTTTTTTTAACTTTTTTTTTTGAGATGGAGTCTTGCTCTGTCATTCAGGCTAGAGTGCAGTGTCACAGTCTCAGCTTACTGCAACATCCACCTCCTGGGTTCAAGCAATTGTCCTGCCTCAGCCTTCCAACTAGCTGGGATTACAGGTACCCACCACCATGCCCGGCTAATTTTTTGTATTTTTAGTAGAGACGAGGTTTCACCATGTTGTCCAGGCTGGTCTCAATCTCCTGACCTCCTCATCCACCTGCCTCAGCCTCCCAAAGTGCTGGGTGAGATTATAAGCATGAACCACCACCCCCAGCCCCTTTTTTAACACTTAAAGAAACGACACTGGATTGTATATATCAAAAGGAAAGTTGATGAAACTGTTACAACCAACCTGGTTTTTGTTTGTTTTTAATAAAGGAACTAGAAGATCTTCTGCCATCTAGACCGGAAGTTCCTAACATAATTGGAGAAACAGAGGAGGTAGAGCTTCAGGAATTTGATAGCACTCGAGGCTCAGGAGGTGGTCAGAGGCGTGAAGCCTATAATGATAGCTCTGATGAAGAAAGCAGCAGCCATCATGGACCTGGAGTGCAGTGTGCCCATCAGTAAACTCTGCAAACAAATTGCACAGGTGGATTTTCTTTCCACATTTGCCTGATTTGTTCTCAGCAATCCAGCTGGAATGTCTTATCAATCCAGATGAACTGAGGGACATCTGTTGGTCTATGTATAACTTTTAAAATTGGTATAGTATCTACAGAGTGTATAATTTAAACTAACCACAAAGCTTTACATCTTCATTTCGACTGTTCCATAGCAGAATAAAGCACTTGAAAGGAAACAAGACTCCCTTTCACATGTGGATATTATAAGTTTCAATCCTGGTATCTGTGCTTGATTTTTATCAGTTTTGTGTAGATTTTTATGTTTCATATTTTAAATTTAAATCCCACATTGTAAAGTTTGTATAATTTGTCCTGAAGCTTTGTGTTTGGCTGCACTTGCATAAGCTGCTACAAATAGAATAAAGAATTTCATAGCCTGTATCTATCATTTAGATGCATGGAAAAAAATGGGCTTTGCACACAATGGGTTTGGAGCTGACTGGGAACAATGGAAAAAATTACATTAGCTGTGGTTGTAAAGTTTTTTTGTTTTTGGGTTTTTTTTTTTCTTTTTGTTTCTTTTTTTTTTTTTTTTTTTACCATCTTGTGAAAGGTTTCTGAAACTCGATAATAAAAAGCAGTTGGTGTAAATTATTCTTTTGTGTCACATTTTTAGAAGGGAAAAACATAAAGAATGTATCCTTAGTACTGATTCTTAAACAGCCCATAAAAACCCATTGGCCTGAAGCTTATATCTCAGGCCTGTGCCCATCTTATAGTCTTGGTAGACAAAAGGCTGGTAGAGACAGTCTTCAGTGGCTTCAGTGATGCTCTCTAGAGGCCAGGGTGTCTTGAGTGCTGTAACTCCTGAGCAATGGGCTAGCCTGACTTCTGTATCTCCCCACCACCACCCCCTTAAAAAAATAAGGTAACAGCAAATCTATAGTAAAACCATGTCTGCATAGAACGTCTTCAAATCCTGTTTTCATTAAATGTAGAAGACGCTCTGTCTCCATTACGTTGAATATTTGGAATTGGAGAAGCCATTGATTATTATTTTGATTTTCTTTAATGTTTTATAGAAAAGATGCTTATTCAGAATTTAAGAATGAAGGCAACTGAAATATGCATTGTTGTAGTTATTTATATTTCAAACTAAAGAAAATGAGAAAAATCAGGTAAAATTGATGAAAAGGATGTTGTGTTTCTCTTTCCATCATCTGGTTTTTACCATTTCACTCTCAGTAGGTATTTGTAGAACACATTTATTTGAGGGAAGATGCACATTTTACATTTATAAAGGAACAAATGGGGAAAACTGAAAACGAAAAATTTTTAATGTATTAAATGCCATCCCTGAGCCTAAATCTAGTATTTGTAGTTTATTTCTAGGTCTGTTAGAAGCTGAAAACCTGAATGAAAAAGGTGTGCTGACACTAATCAAGGCCTGTGAGGTTTAAATTATTGACCTATCCACTCTACCTCCATTGTACAAAAAATATTTTACAAGCCTGGGCAAGATTCAACAGCATAGTTTTGTATCCAAGGTTACTTCCCCACAACCACTTTAAACATAAGAAATGCGGTGGCAATATAAAGTTTGTAGCCTTTCCAATAAAGGTTTATAAAACAGTTGTTCAGTGTAGTCTGTCTTTCATTTCTACCCAGGTGTTTTGACTGTAGGCAAGAAAACTATTTGGAAGAGAGTTGCTGTTAAGGTGTGTTATTTCACTTGGTCTCCTTGCTCTAGTTTGTAGAGCACCTGCCTAGAGAACCAACCATACAGGGTCACCAGCACAGATAATTTTGTGTAACAGCTTTATTCAAGATATGATTTATATACCATAAAATTTACCATTTTAAAAAATTTGCCACAATTCAGTTGATTTCAGTATATTCAGCCATCTCCACTAATTTCAGAACATTTTCATCAAAGAAGAAACCCCCAATCCATTAAGTCACTTTCTGTTCCATTCTCTCCTCAACTCCTGGTGTAATCACTAATAGCTAATTCTGCTTCTAAATATTTGCGTATTTTGGACATTTTGTATAAATTAGATCAAAATACATGACCTTTAGTGATGCATTCACTTAGCTTAATGTTTTCAGGATTTATTCTTGTTGACAGCATAGATCTGCACAGTAATCTCAGGGATACATTCTGAGAAGTGCATGGTTAGGCGGTTTCATCATGCAAACGGTGTACTTGCACGAACCTAGGTGGTGTAGCCGACTGTACACCTATATGGTGTAGTGTATCGATCCTAGACTACAAACCTGTACAGCTTGTTACCGTAGGCAGTTGTAACACAATGGTAAGTAGTTTTCTGTTTACCTTTTGGTACAGTAAAAGTACCTTATGTGAGAAAAGGGCCTGGCGTGGTGGCTCACGCCTATAATCCCAACACTTTGGGAGGCCAAGGTGGGCAGATCACCTGAGGTCAGGAGTTCAAGACCAGCCTGGCCAACATGGCTAAGCCCTGTCTCTACTAAAAATACAAAAATTTGCTGGGTGTGATGGCATGAGCCTGTAATCCCAGCTACTCGGAGGCTAAGGCTAGAGAATCATCCCCAGAGGCAGAGGTTGCAGTGAGCCAAGATCATGCCACTGCACTCCAGCCTGGGTAACAACAGAGTGAGACTCCATCTCAAAAAAAAAAAAAAAAAAAAAAAAAAAGATGGTACACTTGGATAGGGCTCTTACCATGAATAGAGTTGGCAGGACTGGAAGTCCTGATTCAGTTGAGTCAGTGAGTGAATATGAAGGCATAGGCCATTACTGTAGAGATTGTAAGCACTGTACACTTAGGATACACTACATTTGTAAAACCTTTTTCTAAAATAATAATTGAGGCTGGGCGTGGTGGCTCATGCCTGTAATCCTAGCACTTTGGGAGGCCCAGGCAGAAGGACTGCTTGAGCCCAAGAGTTCAAGAACAGCCTGGGAAACAGAGATCTCATCTCATAATTTTTTTTATTTTTTTATTTTTTTGAGACGAAGTCTTGCTCTGTTGCCCAGGCTGGAGTGCAGTGGCGCAATCTCAGCTCACTGCAACCTCCACCTCCTGGGTTCAAGCGATTCTCCTGCCTCAGCCTCCCAAGTAGCTGGGACTACAGGCACGTGCCCCCACGCTCAGTTAATTTTTCTATTTTTTAGTAGAGACAGGGTTTCACCGTGTTAGCTAGCATGGTCTCGATCTACTGACCTCAGATTATCTGCCTGCCTTGGTCTCTCAAAATGCTGGGATTATAGGCATGAGCCACTGTGCTCGGCCATCAAAAGTCTTGTAATTAATCTTCAGTTGCAAAAGATTTGGTAAAATTAGGAAGCCTACATCACCTGGCACAGACTTCTAGGGAACATTTTAAGTATGGTTGGTTGTTTTTAATTTCCAAAAGTTCAGTTAAATCTCTGGTCAAAGTGAACCAGTAGCCAGTGCCACTATGAGTCAAGCTAAACACGTTAGAACACCTGACTTCTGCCAGGCACGGTGGCTCACGCCCGTAATCCCAGCACTTTGGGAGGCCGAGGCAGGCAGATCACGAGGACAGGAGATTGAGACCATCCTGGATAACACGGTGAAACCCCATCTCTACTAAAAATACAAAAAATTAGCCAGGCATGGTGGCACGTGCCTGTAGTCCCAGCTACTTGGGAGGCTGAGGCAGGAGAATCGCTTGAACCCAGGAGGTGGAGGTTGCAGTGAGCCAAGATTGCGCCCCTGCACTCCAGTCTGGGCAACAGAGTGAGACTTTGTCTCAAAAAAAGAAAGAAAAAAGAAAATCTGACTTCCCAGCTATAGGAAGAAAAGAACCTGAGAAAGCTTATACCAGCAGCGGGTTGAGAATCTTCAGTGATAAAGCTTAACATTCTATGCGTGAATAGGTATCCCTTTCCATAATCTACAAATAGTGTACAAATTATTTTTTTCTATTAGGAAGGCAATACATGATCATTAAAAAAACCAGAACTATTGGCCGGGCGCAGTGGCTCACGCCTGTAATCCCAGCACTTTGGGAGGCCGAGGTGGGCGGATCACGAGGTCAGGAGATTGAGACCATCTGGCGAACATGGTGAAACCCCGTCTCTACTGAAAATACAAAAAAATTAGCCGGGCGTGGTGGCGGGCGCCTGTAGCCCCAGCTACTCGGGAGGCTGAGGCAGGAGAATGGCGTGAACCCGGGAGGCGGAGCTTGCAGTGAGCCGAGATCACGCCACTGCACTCCAGCCTGGGCGACAGAGCCAGACTCCGTCTCAAAAAAAACCAAAAAGCAAAAAAAAACAGAACTATCGACTTTAAAAAATGAATCTCCCCCCCATCCAAATCACTTGCTCATGAGACTATCAACGCAAAGCTATTTTTTTGTTTTTGTTTTGTTTCATTTTGTTTTTTTCTTGAGACAGAGTCTCCCTCTGTCTCCCAGTCTGGAGTGCAGTGGTACAATCTTGGCTCACTGCAACCTCTGACTTCTGGGTCCAAGCGATTCTCCTGCCTCAGCCTCCTGAGTCACTGGGACTACAGGCATGCACCACCACGGCTGGCTCGATTTTTGTGTTTTTGTAGAAACGGGTTTTCACTATGTTGGCCAGGCTGGTCTTGAATTCCTGACCTCGAGTGATCTACCCACCTTGACCTCCCAAAGTGCTGGATTACAGGTGTGAGCCACCACGCCGGGCTTTGGTCTTTTTTTTTTTTTTTTTTTAATACATATAGAAGTAAATTTTCCAACCTATTCCCACATACAATCACTTTTACCAATTTCTCACGTGTGTGTATGCAAAAATGGGATAAAATAACTTATTTTTACAACTTTTGGTCTTATTATTCCTTTGACATATTTGCATACTAATACATAAAGATCTTTTAATGATTTTAAAGTTCTGTTGTTTGAATGAACCATTTCCTACCTATTGATAGATGTTCGAATTGTTTCCAGTTACACAAACAATTCTGTGGATAACAGCTTCATACATATCTTTGTGAATTTGTACACAATGCATCAAACCAGATTACAAAGTTAAGCTTCTAGTGCATAGAATGCTGGCATATAGTAGAACCTAAATAAATATTTATGAATGAAGGAAGTGCTCCTTGACCTCTTGAACCAAATCTAAGATCTGGAAGATCTGAAATAATGATCTAAATCCCTGGAAAGAACTCTAGAAAAAACAATACATCCCTGTTAGCACATGAGGATTAGGGGACAGAACCAAAATATATTTTACAAGAATATAGTGCAACATGGGAGGGCACTAGTGATTTCTTCTTCACCACCAAGGACCTCATGCAGAAATATTTCGCTTGGCAAACAAGTAATGATTACTTACATTTCTACTTTTTTTTTTTTTTTTTTTTTTTTTTTTAAGAAGACAGGGTCTCATGCTCACCAGACTGGAGTGCAGTGACACAAACAAATCTTACTGCAGCCTCGACTTCCTGGGTTCCAGTGATCCCCCTGCCTCAGCCTCCTGTGTCACTGGGACCACAGGTGCGTGCCGCCATGCCCGGCTAATGTTTTTACCTATTTAGGCACAATTTTAAGTCCTGAAAGCTATGATGTGACCCACAGCAAAATCAAGCCTATAAAATGGGGGTCTGTATTTAAAGGTGATCTACTTAATTCTAGAGAACACAAGATTCAGTGAAGGAGAATGCCTGTATAGACACCTCCTGAAAACATACAGGTATTCTTGTAAGGAAACATCCACCCGAAGACAACCCAGTACCAAGCTTTATGTCATTGGGAATACCAATCCTGATGTCATTAGGAAGCTGGGTTCCCCTGTTGGCAACTGATTCCAGCTGGACTCATCTACAATGTTCTGGCCTTGCCCAGGCAACTAAAGCTCGATTCCAGAGAGCTCATCAGGAGAGTTGAGCTAATCCTTCTGAAGGTGTATAGCCTGTCCCTAGCCCCGAGCCCTCCTGATGCCCAGGCTTTCCAAACAAGCCTGTTAATGGGAGTAGCAGTGGCATGACAGAACAACATGGTGAAACTCCATTCAATTATTTTCTCACCTCAACGGCTCAGGGACATGTCTCATGGCTGAAACTCACTAGGTTCTAGGTCCTAAGATCTGGCCTTAGGACCAGAGCCCTCTGAGCTAGAGAGGTCTGGCATGATCCTGGACATCAGTCAGTAGCTGGATACCCAGAATCATCCTCCCATGAATAACAGAGAAACAGTGTTGGATCTTCCATGTGTATCCTGACAGTTTAGAGATGTTCATGACAATGGCTTCATTACAGAAGTTTAGGCTTTGAATGCTTCATTACTTGCTGTCAAAGAAAAGAGATTCGGCCGGGCGCAGTGGCTCAAGCCTGTAATCCCAGCACTTTGGGAGGCCGAGATGGGCGGATCACGAGGTCAGAAGATCGAGACCATCCTGGCGAACACGGTGAAACCCCATCTCTACTAAAAAAACACACAAAAAACTAGCCAGGCGAGGTGGCAGGCGCCTGTAGGCCCAGCTACTCGGGAGGCTGAGGCAGGAGAATGGCGTGAACCCGGGAGGCGGAGCTTGCAGTGAGCCGAGATGGCGCCACTACACTCCAGGCTGGGCAACAGAGCGAGACTCCGTCTCAAAAAAAAGAAAAGAGATTCAACATTTTAAAAATTTTTTATTGATTGATTGAGATGGAGTTCTGTTCTTGTAACCCAAGCTGGAGTGCAATGGCGCGATCTCTGGTCACTGCAACCTCCTCCTCCTGTGTTCAAATGATTCTTCAGCCTCAGCCTCCCAAATTGCTGGGATTACAGGCACCTGCCACCATGCCCAGCTAATTTTTGTATTTTTAGTAGAGACAAGGTTTCACCATGCTGGCCAGGCTGGTCTCAAACTCCTAACCTCAGGAGATCTGCCCACCTTGGCCTCTCAAAATGTTTGGATTACAGGCATAAACTACCACTCTTGCTCTGTTGCCCAGACAGAGTATAGAGGCTTGATCTCCTGGGCTCACTGCAGCCTCAGCTGTGGAGTGCAGAGGCTTGATCTTGGTTCACTGCAGCCTCTGCTTCCCAGGCTTAAGCAATCCTACCACCTCAGCCTCCTGAGTAGCTGGGACCACAGATGCACACCACCACACCTGGCTAATTTTTGTATTTTTTAATAAAGATGGGGTTTCAGTATGTCACCCAGGCTGGTCTCAACTTCTGGACTCAAGCGATCCTCCTACCTCAGCCTCCCAAAGTGCTAGGATTCCAGGCATGAGCCACCGCGCCCAGCCTCCTTTAGAAACCCTCTGACTCGGCCAGGCGTGGTGGCTCACGCCTGGAATCCTAGCACCTTGGAAGGCCAAGGCAGGTGGATCACGAGGTCAGGAGTTCAAAACCAGCCTGGCCAACATAGTGAAACCCCGTCTCTACTAAAAATACAAAAATCAACCAGACATGGTGGCACGTGACTGTAATCCCAGCTACTGGGGAGGCTGAGGCAGGAGAATTGCTTGAACCCAGGAGGTGAAGGTTGCAGTGAGCCGAGATCGCGTCACTGCACTCCAGCTTGAGCAACAGAGTGAAACTTTGTCCAAAAAAAAAAAAAAAAAAAAGGCCGGGCATGGTGGCTCATGCCTTACAATCCCAGCACTTTGGGAGGCCGAGGCGGGTGGATCACCTGAGGTCAGGAGTTCGAGACCAGCCTGACCAACATGGAGAAACCCTGTCTCTACTAAAAATACAAAATTAGCCAGGCGTGGTGGCACACGCCTGTAATCCCAGCTACTAGGGAGGCTGAGGCAGGAGATTCACTTGAACCTGGGAGGTGGAGGTTGTGGTGAGCCAAGATCGTTCCATTGCAGTCCAGCCTGGGCAACAAGAGCAAAACTTCATCTCAAAAAAAAAAAAGGAAGGCAGCTGGGCATGGTGGCTCATGCCTGTAATCTCAGCACTTTGGGAGGCCGAGGCATGCGGATCATGAGGTCAGGAGACCGAGATCATCCTGGCCAAAATGGTGAAACCCTGTCTCTACTAAAAAAAAAAAAAAAAAAAAAATTAGCCAGGCATGGTGTTGTGTGCCTGTAATCCCAGCTACTTGGGAGCCTGAGGCAGGAGGATCACTTGAACCAGGGAGTCAGAGGTTGCAGTGAGCTGAGATCATGCCACTGTACTCCAGCCTGGGCAATAGAGAGAGATTTTGTCTCAAAAAAAAAAAAAAAAAAAGGTAAAAAGAAACGCTCTGACTCCTCACCTTTAGGGTGGCTTAGATCTCAAAGACTTTATCCACAGTTTCCTTATGTTCTTTATATTGACTCACAGAGGACCACTGACTACATTTGCCCAACACAAGATCCCTCAAACTATTTAATATTTGGTCAGCATAAAATCTTTACAATTCCTTTGCCAATGCTATATTGGCAAAGGTTTTATCTGACCAAGACATTCTAAAGCATGAGTATACAGTGGTTCATCAACATTCTGCTAACATTGATCAGTACATACTTACATCTAAGACATCTTGTGAATCCAGTGAATAAAAGCACGCCCATCATAACAGCAGTGAGGCACATCTGGAAGGTGAGGAATCCGTAATGCATTATCTTGTATCATTGAAAGTCCAATGATCTTGAATCATGGACAATCATAAATCCAGAGTTAGGGCCAGGCACAGGGGCTCACGCCTGTAATCCCAGCACTTTGGGAGGCCGAGGCAGTCGGATCACGAGGACAGGAGATCGAGACCAGCTTGATCAATATGGTAAAACCCCATCTCTACTAAAAATACAAAAAATTAGCTGGGCATGGTGGTGCACACCTGTAATCCCAGCTACTCAGGAGCTACTGAGGCAAGGAAAACCGCTTGAACTCGGGAGGCAGAAGTTGTAGTGAGCCAAGATCGCGCCATCATACTGCAGTCTGGGTGATAATGCAAGATCCCATCTCAAAAAAAAAAAAAAAAAAAAAAAAAAATCCAGAGTTTGGCCTAAGAAATTAGAGTGGGCACAGAAGAAGCAAAACCTCAGCACATGAGCTCCCCAGCATGTACCATACTTATCTTCAAGGTCCTGGGCTTAAACCCCTGATATACTAGATAGATCCACAGAGAGAAAGAACTTCGTTTCACCCAAATAAACTGGATCCCCAGACCAGACTGGTCATCTCACTTCCCTTTATTTGCTTTAAGAGGACAGAAAAGATTACACCAGGAGAAATTGGAGCTTAACATGGGCGTGCTTTTTGTACTTTTGCCACCTGTATTCAATTCCCCTTCTTTGGGTAATTGCATTCTGATTTTCCTCTAAAGTCAGGGGTCAGCAAACCACAGCCCATGGGCCAAGCGCAGCCTACCCTCTGCTTCTGTAAATAAATTGTATTGGAATATAGCCATGCTCATTCTTTTACATATTTACTATGATGCTTGCATGCTACAATAGCAGGGTTGAGCGGCTGCAACAAAACCATATGTTCTGCGAAGCCTAAAATATTTACTATCTGGCTCTTTATAAGGAAAGGTTTAACACTTCTGCTCTAGGGGACTACAACCTCACTGACTCTCAATCCTTGTGAATTAGAACTAACTTATAATTTACCCATTAACACATTTCCTCTTCTGTTTGAGTTAGGTTTTCTGTCACTTGGCAAACAGTTGAGTCCTACCTGATACAAGGTTGGCTGAGCAGAAAGCACTCTTTCTCCTGGCCTGGCTTAAAGAAACACCCACCCTGGCTGAGCGCGGTGGCTCACGCCTGTGATCCCAGCACTTTGGGAGGCCGAGGCAGGCGGATCATGAGGTTAGGAGATCGAAACCATCCTGGCTGACACGGTGAAACCCTGTCTGTACTAAAAATACAAAAAATTAGCCAGGCATGGTGGCGGGCGCCTGTAGTCCCAGCTACTTGGGAGGCTGAGGCAGGAGAATGGTGTGAACCCGGGAGGCGGAGCTTGCAGTGAGTGGAGATCGCGCCACTGCACTCCAGCCTGGGTGACAGAGCAAGACTCCATCTCAAGAAAAACAAACAAACAAACAAAAAATACAACACCCACCCAAAGAAATGGCATCATAGATGGGCAGGAATTATGTTCCTTTCCCCAGAAGCTGCAGCTTGTTTCCTGCTAATGCAATCAAATATTTGAAATAGGAAGTTTCCCAGAAAATGCCAGGTTATGGTCACCCTCTGGTGATGCCTCATTTATGTACTGATAGCAGAAAAGGACAAGTGTGTGTGTTTGGTGAGGGGGCAGTAGCACTATGGACCAGCAGATGGAGCAAGAGATGGACACTGGCTGCCTCCACATCTTGGGGTGTGGACTGTGTCGCAACAGCCAGCCAGCATCATGGAATAATTTGTCTGTAGCAGGCTCAGCACTTAGTGTTTTACACGTGTTATGTCACACAAAATCTACAACAACCCGGTAAGGCAGAAATTATTACTGCCCCAGTTTACAGATGAGGAAGCCAAATATCTGAGATATTGGCCGGGCGGTGGCTCACACCTGTAATCCCAGCACTTTGGGAGGCTGAGGTGGGAGGATCACCTGAGGTCAGGTGTTTGAGACCAGCCTGGCCAACATGGTGAAACCCCATCTCTACTAAAAATACAAACTTAGCTGGGTGTGGTGGCACATGCCTGTAGTTTCAGCTACTTGGGAGGTTGAGGCAGGAGAATCACTTGAATCCAGGAAGCGGAAGCTGCATTGAGATCATGGCACTGCACTCCAGCCTGGGCGAGACAGAGCGAGATTCCGTCTCAAAACAAACGAACAAACAAACACCAAATATCTGAGATACTGAGGAATTTCAGAAAGTTCACATGGCCAGGAGGTGATCGAGAGGGGGTTCCAATTCAAGTCCAAACTCCCAAGCTCATGTGCTTCAACACGATACTTTACAACCAAGTCAACAAACCCTGAAGAAGTAGCAACTCTTTTCTCTACACTTCAGCAAAGGTCCTGGGTAGGGTCTTATTGGTCTGGTGTGGGTTTTGTGCCATCCTCGCACCAATCACTGTGGTTAAGGTGCACATGGTGCATTGAATGGCAGGGCCTGGGTCACATGCCCAACCATGAGGCTGAGGTGGGCCTATTCTCTTCTAAATGATCTGACAGTGCAGTGCCAGCCTTTCCATGTAAAAGGGGCTTGGGACTTGAAGGACACAGCAATTTATGCATTGGAGAAACAACTATTGTCCACATTAAAGAATGCAGCAAGGAGGGGTAGGGTTTCAAAGATGAAAGGCTCTGTTGAGCATTTCTGGATGCCAGGTACTGTTTACGAGCTGTGTGCCCAAAGCTGAAACTGCTCAGGGAAAGGAGGGGTGCAGTGATGCATGCCTATAATCTCAGCACTTTAGGAGGCCAAAGCAGGCAGATCACTTGAGGCCAGGAGTTCCAGACCAGCCTGGCCAACATGGTGAAACTCTGTCTCTACTAAAAATACAAAAACTAGCCAGATGTGGTGGCACACACCTATAGTTTCAGCTACTTGGGACGCTGCGGTGGGAGGATCGCTTGAACCTGGGAAGCAGAGGTTGCCGTGAGCAGAGATCGTGCCACTGCACTCCAGCCTGGGCAGAGTGAGACCCTGTCTCAAAAAAAAATTGTTTTTTAACCCCACAGCACTGCAGGTGGGGATCACATGGGTGACCAGCTCCCCCTGGTGCTTAAACAGTTTTTCATCCAGAATTTTCCTTTTTAGACTTTTATCATGGGGAAGTATGGCTATGCAACAAGATTGAACACAAGAATGGTTATTGAAAGATTGTCAATAATGGTGAGAAGTTGGAAATAACCTGAACATCTCCCGCTTAATTTTGTTATGTCCATTCAATGCATATTATGTAGTTATTAAAAAGTAACGTTGAGACCCTGTGTGAAGAAAACACAAAAAAGCACAGAGTGGCTGAATGGATAAAGACGTAAGCGAAGAGACAACTCAGAGTGGAAGAAAATATTGCAAACTGTCCATCTGACAAAGAATTAATAACCAGAGTGTATAAAGAACTCAAATAACTCAATCGCAAAAAAAAATTATTTAAGAAGGGCAAAAAGATCTGAATAGACATTTCTCAAAAGAAACCTACAAATGGCCTATAGGTGTATGAAAAAATGCTAATCACCAGTCATCAAGGAAATGCAAATCAAAACCACAAGGAGGGCCAGGTGCAGTGGCTCATGTCTGTAATCCCAGCACTTTAGGAGGCTGAGGCGGGTGGATCACTTGAGGTCAGGAGTTCAAGACCAGCCTGGCCAACATGGTGAAACCCTGTTTCAACTACAGATACAAAAAATTAGCTGGACATGGTGGCACACGCCTGTAATCCCAGCTACTCAGGAGGCTGAGGCAGGAGAATCACTTGAACCCAGGAGATATATTTCAAGACAGCTAAAAGAAAATAATTCAAAAATTCAAACTTTTCTTTTCTTTTTGAGACAGAGTCTTGCTCTTGTTGTCCAGGCTGGAGAGCAATGGCACGATCCCAGCTCACTGCAACCTCCACCTCCCAGGTTCAAATGATTCTCCTGCCTCAGCCTCCCGAGTAGCTGGGATTACAGGCGCCCGCCACCATACCCTGGTAATTTTTGTATTTTTAGTAGAGATGAGGTTTGGCCATGTTGGCCAGGCTGGTCTTGAACTTCTGACCTCATAATCCACCTGCCTCAGCCTCCCAAAGCACCAGGATTACAGGCGTGAGCCATCACACTCAGCCTATTAATTCAAACTTTTCTAGTGTAAAGAAAAGACCAGTGGCCTAGAATGGTGGCTCACGCCTGTAATCCCAGCACTTTGGGAGGCTGAGGCAGGAGGATTACTTGAGGTCAGGAGTTTGAGACCAGCCTGGGCAATATGGCAAGATCCTGTCTCTATAAAAAATGAAAAAAAACTTAACTGGGTGTGGTGGTGCACACCTGTAGTCCCAACTACTTGGGTGGCTGAGGCACGAGAATTGCTTGAACCTAGGAGACGGAAGTTGCAGTGACCCGAGATCATGCTACTGCACTCTAGCCTGGGTGACAGAGCAAGACTATGTCTAAAAAAAAAGAAAAAAAAAAGACAAATATTGAAGGTGATGGATATCCCAGTTCCACTGGTTTGATCTTTACAAATGTAAATTATCACAGAGACCCTGAAGACATGAACACCTATTATATATCAATAAAAAATATGCCTGAGGCTGCGTGCGGTGGCTCACGCCTGTAATCCCAGCACTTTGGGAGGCCAAGGCGGGCAGATCACGAGGTCAGGAGATCGAGACCATGCTGGCTAACATGGTGAAATCCCGTCTCTACTAAAAATACAAAAAAAATTAGCTGGGCATGGTGGCAGGCGCCTGTAGTTCCAGCTACTCTAGAGGCTGAGGCAGGAGAATGGTGTGAACCTGGGAGGTGGAGCTTGCAGTGAGCAGAGATTGTGCCACTGCACTCCAGCCTGGGCGACAGAGCGAGACTCTATCTCAAAAAAAAAAAAAAAAAAAATTATTATAAAATTATACACAGATTGGGCATGGTGGCTCATGCCTGCAGTTCCAGCATTCTGGGAGGCCGAGGCAGGTGGATCACTTAAAGTCAGGAGTTTGAGACCAGCCTGGCCATCATGGTGAAACCCTGTCTCTATTAAAAATAGAAAAATTAGCCAGGTATCGTGGAGGGTGCCTGTGGTCCCAGCTACTCGAGAGGCTGAGGTGGGAGAATCACTTGAACCGGGAGGTGGTTGCGGTGAGCTGAGATAATGCCACTGTACTCCAGCTCGGGTGACAGAGTGGGACTCAGTCTCAAACATTAAAAAAAAAAAAAATTATACACAAAAGTAGAGAGAATAATATAATGAACCTCTATATGCCCATTGCCCCAACTGATTCATTAATTATTTCTTATTTTGCTACACTTGTTTTATTTATTATTATTATTATTATTATTATTATTATTTTTGCAAACTGTCCCCTCTCTCTTGAAGTATGTTATTTATTTAGTGACAGGATCTCACCTGTCGCCCAGGCTAAAGTACAGTGGCACAATCTTGGCTCACTGCAGCCTCGAACTCCTGGGCTCAAGCGATCCTCCCACCTCAGCCTCCCAAGTAGTTGACATTACAGGTGTGGGCCACCACACTGGCTAATTTTTGTATTTTTTTTGTAGAGATGGGGTTTCACCATGTTGCCCAGGATGGTCTCAAACTCCTGGGGTTCAAGTGATCCTCCTGTGTCGGCCTCCAAAAGCACTAGGATTACAGGAGTGAGCCACTACCCTGGCTTGCAAATATTTTTTTTTTTTTTTTGAGACAGAGTCTCGCTCTGTCACCCAGGCTGGAGTGCAGTGGTGCGATCTCTGCTCACTGCAAGCTCCGCCGCCTCCCGGGTTCACGCCATTCTGCCTCAGCCTCCCGAGACGCTGGGACTACAAGTGCCCGCCACCATGCCCGCCTAATTTTTTTTTTTTTTTTTTTGTATTTTTAGTAGAGACGGGGTTTCACCGTGTTTGCCAGGATGGTCTTGATCTCCTGACCTCATGATCCGCCCGCCTTGGCCTCCCAAAGTGCTGGGATTACAGGCATGAGCCACCGTGCCCTGCCGCTTGCAAGTATTTTAAAGCAAATCCTACACCTCACTGATTTTTATCCCTACATAATGTCAACATGCATCTTTTTGAAGGACATTTCTTATGTGTTTCTGATGTCGTTATAATACAACAAAATAAACAATAAACGCTTCGTATTCTGCACTACTTAGATTATTTCACATTTTCATGAGTGATTTTCCCTTCTTTTTCTTATCTGCCTTTTCTAATTTTTTACAATAAACATAACATATATTATTAAAAAGCAACAACTATTCAAAAATTAGCCCGGCGTGGTGGTGAGCACCTGTAGTTACAGCTATTAGGAGGCTGAGGTGGGAGGCTCCCTTGAGCCTGGGACTTCAAGGCTGCAGTGAGTTGAGATTGTGCCACTGTACCTGGGTGACAGAGCAAGAGCCTATCCCAAAAGATAAATTAATTAATTAATTAAAAGCAACAATTAAGAAATTAAAATTCTTTGATGCACTTTTTTTTTTTGAGACAAGGTCTCACTCTGTCACCCAGGCTGAAGTGCAGTGACATGACCTCGGCTCACAGCAACCTCCCCCTCTCCACTTCAAGCAATTCTCCTGCCTCAACCTCCCGAGTAGCTGGGAGTACAGGTGCCTGCCACCACACCTGGCTAATTTTTGTATTTTTAGTAGAGACAGGGTTTCACCATGTTGGCGAGGCTGGTCATGAACTCCTAACCTCAAGTGATCCGCCCACCTCAGCCTCCCAAAGTGCTGGGATTACAGGGGTGAGCCACTGCGCCTGGCCTGATGTACACACTTTGTAACACAGGTTACATTAAGCAATTAAATACCAAGTCTGATTAATTTAGCAATGCTCTAAACACAAATAAAGGCTTGCAACTTTTTAACCATTTGAGAAGGAGTTTCGCTCTTGCTGCCCAGGCTGGAGTGCAATGGTGCGATCTTGGCTCACTGCAACCTCTGCCTCCTGGGTTCAAGCGATTCTCCTGCCTCAGCCTCCCAAGTAGCTGGAATTACAGGTGTGCACCACCATGTCTGGCTATTTTGTATTTTTTTAGTAGAGTCGGGGTTTCACCATGTTGGTCAAGCTAGTCTCCAACTCCAGACCTCAAGTGATCCACCCATCTTGACCTCCCAAAGTGCTGGGATTACAGGCATGAGCCACCCTGCCCAGCCATTTAACAATCTTTCTCTTTTCTTTTCTTTTCTTTTCTTTCCTTCTTTCCTTCCTTCCTTCCTTCCTCCCACCCTCCCTCCCTTCCCTTCCCTTTCTCTCTCTCTTTCCTCCTCCTCCTCCTTCTTCCTCTTCTTCCTCCTCATCTTCTTCCTCCTCTTCCTCTTCCTCTTCTTCCTCCTCTTCCTCCTCCTCCTCTTCTTTTTTCTTTTCTGAGACAGGATCTCACTCTGTTGCCCAGGCTGGAGTGCAGAGGCACAATCTTGGCTTGCTGCAAACTCTGCCTCCTGGGTTCAAGTGATTCTCCTGCCTCAGCCTCCCAAGTAGCTGGGACTTGTAGTCACCATGCCCAGCTAATTTTTGTATTTTTCTGTACAGATGGGGTTTCACCATGTTGGCCAGGCTTGTCTCAAGCTCCTGACCTCAAGAGATACGCCCGTCTTGGACTCCTAAATTGCTGGGATTACAGGTGTGGGCTACTGCACCCTGCCAATTTATCATTTTTTCATTCCCACCACCAGTAAGTATTTCGATTGCTCCACATTCTTGTGGACAAAAAACATTGTCAAGCTTTCTCATTTCAGTCATTTCGGCTGGTCCCTAGTGCTCTGAATTTGCATTCCTTTTCAGGACTACTGATGTTGAGCATCTTTCCATGCTTCCATTTAATTTTTTTTACATGTCCCTGACTTGAAGCTCAGATATTTCCACAGTCTTACTGGTCCTGTGTACATATTCTCTTATACAGTGTCTGTTCAAGTCTTTCCCCTATTCTTTTTTAAAATGTTTTGTTTTGTTTTTTAAGAGAGAGGGTTTCGCTCTGTTGCCCAGGCTGGAGTTTAGTGGCGTGATCACAGCTCACTGCAGCCTCAAACTCTTGGACCCAAGTGATTCTCCTGCCTCAGCCTCCCGAGTAGCTGGGACTGTAGGTGCACAGCACTGTCAGGGGTGTTCAAACTAGAGGGACTCCATTTTGAATGGGGGCTGGGTAACATGAGGCTGAGACTTGCTGGCTGCATTCCCAGGAGGTTAGGCATTCTTAGTCGCAGGATGAGACAGGAGGTCGGCAAGACTGATATCACAAGACACAGGTCATAAAGACTCTGCTGATAAAACAGGATGTGGGGAAGAAGTGGGCCAAAACCCACCAAAACCAAGATGGTGACAGAAGTGGCCTCTGGTCATCCTCACTGCTCATTATACCCTAATTATAATACATTAGCATGTAAGAGACACTTCCACCAGTGCCGTGACAGTTTACAAAAGCCATAGCAACATCAGGAAGTTACCCTATATGGTCTAAAAAGGGCAGGAACCCCCAGTTCAGGAAATCCTCACCCCTTTCCTGGAAAACTCATGAAGAATCCACCCCTTGTCTAGCATGTAATCAAGAAATCAGCCAGGCGCGGTGGTTCATGCCTGTAATCCGAGCAGTTTGGGAGGTCGAGGCAGGTGGATCACTTGAGGACAGAAGTTCAAGATCATACTGGGCAACATGGTGAAACCCTATCTCTACTAAAAATACAAAAATTAGCCTGGCATGGTGGTGTGCACCTGTAATCCCAGCTACTCAGGAGGCTGAGGCAGGAGAATCATTTTAACCTGAGAGGTTAAAGGCTACCAGTGAGTTGATATTACACCACTGCACTCGAGCCTATGAGACGGAGTGAGACACCAACTCAAAAAAAAAAAAAAAAAAGAAAGAAAGAAAGAACCAAAAATAGCCAACCAGCAGCTCTCTGGGCTGCACTATCTGTAGAGTAGCCATTCATTTATTTCCTTACTTCTCTAATAACCTTGCTTTCACTTTACTCTGTGGACTTGCCCTGAATTCTTTCTTGCATGAGATCTAAGAATCCTCTCTCGGGGTCTGGATTGGAACCCATTTCCGGTAACATCACCACCACACCTGGCTAAGCTTTAAATTTTTCTGTAGAGATGAGGTTTTGCTCTATTGCTCAGGCTGGTCTTGAACTCTTGGGCTCAAGCAATCCTCCTGCCTTGGCCTCTGAAAGTGCTGGGATTACAGGTTTGCAACACTGCACCTGGCTCTACAGTTGTTTTTCTTATTGTTATGGAGTTGTTGAAGTTCTTTATGTATTCTGGATACAAGTTCTTTATCAGATTGATGTTCTAAATATGTTTTCTCCCAGTCTGTGGCTTGTCTTTTCATTTTCTTGGTGTCTTTTAAAGATCAGAAATTCCTTTTTTTTTTTAAGATAGAGTTTCACTCTCATCACCCAGGCTGGAGTGCAGTGTCGTGATCTCAGCTCACTGCACCCTCCGCCTCCCAGGCTCAAATGATTCTCCTGCCTCAGCCTCCTGAGTGGCTGGGATTACAGGCATCTGCCACCACACCCGGCTAATTTTTATATTTTTAGTAGAGATGGGGTTTCACCACATTGGCCAAGCTAGTCTCTTGAACGGCTGACCTCAAGTGATCTGCCCTCCTTGACCTCCCAAAGTGCCAGGATTACAGGTGTGAGCCACTGGGCCTGGCCAGAAATTCTTAATTTTGATAAACTTGTTAATGCTGTCAGAATCAAAATGGAGTCACTAATGTCTGTGGGGGGAAAAAAATCCCTGAGAAACAGGGCATGGTGGCTCATGCCTATTACCCCAGCTACTCAGGAGGCTGAGGTGGGAGGATTGTTTGAGGCTAGTAATTCAAGAGCAGCCTGGGCAGGATAGCAAGACCCTCATTTCTGAAAAAAATGTTTAAAATATTTTTAAGTAAAAATGAAAATCCCTGACGAATGGAGCCAGGGAAAGTCACGAAGAGAGGGTTTCATGTTGGTATGCCTGATAACAAAAACTATCACAGAAGACAGCAAAAACCACAACCCTGCACAAAAGCCATCATGTTTTACACAACAAATACTTCTGCAAGGATGTCTACCTAGCAGCTGCGTGTCCAACCTCAGACTGGTATCAACCTTGCTATTGATATTTGTAGCCAGGGATAATTATTTCAAAACAAGTAATCATCCTCATTTTTTCCTTTAAAAGCTTTTGAATTTCTTTACTTCCCTGCATATGTACATAGTTTACTGTGGCCTGTGTATTCCCATGGCAATGCTCTATTCCCAAATAAGTATCTTTTCTTTCAGAGAGCCTCTCTCTCTTTGTCACTTTGGTTAAGTCCAATTTATCAATGTTTTATGATTTGTGCCTTTTTTTTTTTTTTTTTTTTTGAGACAGAGTCTCACTCTGTCACCCAGGCTGGAGTGTGGTGGTGCAATCTCAGCACACTGCCACCTCCACCTCCCAGGTTCAAGTAATTCTCCTTCCTCAGTCTCCCGAGTAGCTGAGATTACAGGTGCGCACCACCATGCCCGGCTCATTTTTGTATTTTTAGTAGAGACAGGATTTCACCATATTGGTCAGGCTGGTTTTGAACTCCTGACCTTGCAATCTGCCCACCTCGGCCTCCCAAAGTGCCAGCATTACAGGCATGAGCCACCGAGCCCGGCCAATTTGTGCCTTTTTGTCCTAAAAAATATTTGCATGTCTCTTGGCCGGGCGTGGTGGCTCACACCTGTAATCCCAGCACTTTGGGAGGCCAAGGCAGGTGGGTCTCCCGAGATCAGGAGTTCAAGACCAGCCTGGCCAACATGGTGAAACCGCATGTCTATTAAAAATATAAAAATTAGCCAGACATGGTGGCTCACACCTGTAATCCCAGCTACTTGGGAGGCTGAAACAGAAGAATCACTTGAAACCCAGCAGCAGAGGTTGCAGTGATCTGGGATAGTGCCACTGCACTCTAGCCTGGGTGACAGAGTGATTCTGCCAAAAGAAAGAAAGAAAGAGAAAGAGAGAGAGAGAGAGAGAGAGAGAGAGAAAGAAAGAGAAAGAAGGAAGGGGAAGGGGAAGGGGAAGGGGAAGGGGAAGGGGAAGGGGAAGGGGAAGGGGAAGGGGAAGGGGAAGGGGATTTGTGTATTTCAGTTGCAAAGATATTCTCATAGGTTTTCTTCTAGAAGCTTTATAGTTTTAGCTCTTAAATTTTAGGTCTGCAATCCATCTAAAATATTGCATATGTAGAGGTAGGCATTGAGGCTTACTTTTTCCCCCATATGGATGCTTTAGCATCCAAGTGTTTTAACACCATTTATTGAAGAGACTTTCCTTCCCCAGCCAGGTGTGGTGGCTCACGCCTGTAATCCCAGCACTTCGGGAGGCAGAGGCGGGCAGATTACCTGAATTTAGGAGTTCGAGACCATCCTGGCTAACACGGTGAAACCCCGTCTCTACTAAAAATACAAAAAATTAGCCAGGTGTGGTGGTGGGCACCTGTAGTCCCAGCTACTCGGGAGGCTGAGGCAGTAGAATGGTATGAACCTGGGAGGTGGAGCTTGCAGTGGGCCGAGATCACACCACTGCACTCCAACCTGGGCAACGGAGTGAGACTCGTCTCAAAAGAAAAAGAGGCTGGGTGCAGTGGCTCAAGCCTGTAATCCCAGCACTTTGGGAGGCCGAGATGGGCGGATCACGAGGTCAGGAGATCGAGACCATCCTGGCTAACACAGTGAAACCCCGTCTCTACTAAAAAATACAAAACACTAGCTGGGCGAGGTGGCAGGCGCCTGTAGTCCCAGCTACTTGGGAGGCTGAGGCAGGAGAATGGCATAAACCCGGGAGGCAGAGCTTGCAGTGAGCTGAGATCTGGCCACTGCACTCCAGCCTGGGCCACAGAGCGAGACTCCATCTCAAAAAAAAAAAAGAAAAAGAGACTTTCCTTCCCTGTTGTGTTACTTTGGCATACTTGTCAATATAAGTGTGTGAAAGATATGTGCATGTGTGTGATTGCATGCACACATACATGTGTGGTCTATTTTACACCAAAGTGATAAACGCATGGGAGTCTATCTCTGGACTCTATTCTCTTCCATTATTTGTCTACCTTTTCAGCAATACCAGACTGTCCTGAGTACTATGGTTTTATTTATTTTATTTTTGAGACAGGGTCTCATTCTGTCACCCAGGCTGGAGTGCTGTAGCACGATCTCAGTTCATTGCAGCCTCTGCCTCCCAGACTAAAGTGATCCTCTCACCTCAGTCTCCCAAGTAACTGGGGCTACAGGCACATGCTACCACACCTAGCTAATTTTTGTATCTTTTGTAGAGACAGGGTTTCCCCATGTTTCCCAGGCTGGTCTCAAACTCCTGGGCTCAAAGGATCCACCAGCCTTGGCGTCCCAAAGTGCCACTGCACATGGCCTGGAACAGGCATATGTATATTGAATGTTGACGATACCAAAATGCTCTCTCAAAAAGTTGTATAAATTCCGCCGGACATGGTGGCTCACACCTGTAATCCCAGCACTTTGGGAGGCCAAGGTGGGTGGATCACCTGAGGTCAGAAGTTTGAGACCAGCCTTGCCAACATGGTGAAACCTTGTAAATTAGCCAGGTGTGGTGGCGGGCACCTGTAATCCCAGCTACTTGGGAGGCTGGGGCAGGAGAACCGCTTGAACCCGGGAGGTGGAGGCTGCAGTACCTAGGAGGTGGAGGTTGCAGTGAGCTGAGACTGCGACTGCGCCATCTCACTCCAGCCTGGCCAACAAGAGTGAAACTCTGTCTCAAAAAAGGCCGGGCGCGGTGGCTCAAGCCTGTAATCCCAGCACTTTGGGAGGCCGAGACGGGCGGATCACGAGGTCAGGAGATCGAGACCATCCTGGCTAACACGGTGAAACCCCGTCTCTACTAAAAATACAAAAAACTAGCCGGGCGAGGTGGCAGGCGCCTGTAGTCCCAGCTACTCCGGAGGCTGAGGCAGGAGAATGGCGTAAACCCGGGAGGCGGAGCTTGCAGTGAGCTGAGATCTGGCCACTGCAGTCCAGCCCGGGCTACAGAGCAAGACTCCGTCTCAAAAAAAAAAAAAAAAAAAAAAAAAAAAAAAAAAAAAAAGTTGTGTAAAGTCACACCGCTACTAACAGTGTATCAGTGTTGGCTTCCCCTCTCTTACCAGCACGGGGTGTTATCAACCTTATGAATCATGGGACCATGTCTTATTCACTGCTGTGTCCCCATCACTTAACCCTGTGTCTGGTGCACAGCTGCTAAGCCAGTGTTTGATGAATGAATAACATGAGGCGTTAGCATATCTGTAAATGTGCCAACACTCATTCAGATGTCCTGGTAGGTAACAAAGATGAGACCTTTAAACTCCAGGCAGTCAGGTGCAGTGGCTCATGTGCCCAGCCACTCACACTTATACACCATATTTCCTTGAGTGAGTGGGGTTTTGACACCCAATGTGTGTCATGATGCTGGCCCAAAAGACTGGGGTCATTTTGCTTTAAAGCTTTAGTTTAGAAATGGCAAACAGCAGCTTACCCCATAAAAGAAGAAAGCCCCACAAAGGTCTTTTGGGGGAGGACTTTACCTTGTGTAAATGCCAAGAAGTCCAAATGGTCCTAGTTCCTAACTGGAGCCAACACATCAATACAGATCTGCACCAAAAACAAATGTCCATGGCACTAGTCTTCATTAGATAGGCCCAATTAATTTATGTTTGGGTTTCTTTGTTCATTTGGTTTAAAGATGTGGTCTTGCTCTGTTACCCAGGCTGGAGTCCAGTGGTGTGATCACAGCTTACTGCAGCCTCCAACTGTTGGGCTCAAACCATCTTCCTGCCTCACGAAGTAGTCTCAAGCAGCTAGGACTACAAGTATGCACTACCATGCCCAGCTAATTATTTTATTTTTGTAGAGACCGGGTCTCACTATGTTGCCCAGTCTGGTCTCAAACTCCTGGCCTCAAGTGATCCTCCTACTTCAGTCACCCAAAGCACTGAGATTACAGGCATGAGCCACTGCGTATGGCCAGTAGGTTCAATTTAAGAACATGTTTTTTGCAATTATAGTGTAATGGATCAAAAAAAAAAAGGCAGACCAGGCAAGATGGCTCATGCTTGAATCCTAGCATGAGTGGATTCAAGGTGGGAGGTGGGAGGACTGCCCAGGAGTTCAAGACTAGCCTGGGCAACATGGTGACACCCTGTCTCTACAAAAAATTTAAAACTTAGCCAAGCATGGTGACATGAGCCTGTAGTCCCAGATACTCAGAAGTCTGAGGTGGGTGAGTCACTTGAGCCCAGGAGGTCAAGGCTGCAGTGACCTATGACTGCAGCCTGGGGGACAGAGCAAGACCCTGTCTCCAAAAAAATAAAAAGGAACTAAATAACTAAATAAAAAAATAACTAACCTGTGTACTTGTCTTACCAGAAAGGGGTTCCGATCCAGGCCTCAAGGGAGGGTTCTTGATTCTCCTGCAAGAAAGAATTCAAGGTGAATCTATAGAGTGATGTGAAAGCAAGTTTATTAGGAAAGTAAAAAATAAAAGAATGGCTGCTCCACAGTCAGAGCAGCCCCAGGGCTGCTAGTTGGCTAGTTTTATGAATATTTCTTGATTATATGCTAGACAAAGGGTGGATTATTCAAGAGTTTTCTGGGAAAGGGGTGGCAATTCCCAGAACTGAGGGTTGCTCCCCCTTTTAGACTATATAGGGTCACTTCATGATGTTGCCATGGCATTTGTAACTGTCATGGCACTGGTGGGAGTGTTAGCAAGCTAATACATTATAACTAGCATATAATGAGCAGTGAGGACCACCAGAAGTCACTTTCATGGCCATGTTGGTTTTGGTGGGTTTTAGCCACTTTTCTTTTCTTTTTTTTTTTTAAGACGGACTCTTGCTCCATCACCCAGACTAGAGTAAAGTGGCGCGACCTTGGCTCACTGCAAGCTCCGCCTCCCGGTTCAAGTGATTCTCCTGCCTCAGCCTCCTGAGTAGCTGGGATTACAGGCGCCTGCCACCACGCCAGGCTAACTTTTTTTTTTTTTTTTTTTTGTATTTTTAGTAGAGATGGGGTTTCACCATGTTGCCCAGGATGGTTTCGAACTCTTGACCTCAAGCGATCTGCCTGCCTCGGCCTCCCAAAGTGCTAGGATTGCAGGTGTAAGTCACCGCGCTCGGCCCTTAGCCACTTCTTTACTGCATCCTGTTTTATCAGCAGGGTCTTTGTGTCCTGTACCGTGTGCCGACCTCCTATCTCATCCTGTGACTTAGAATGCCTCACCTCCTGGGAATGCAGTCCAGTAGGTCTCAGCCTTCTTCTACCCAGTCCCTATTCAAGACAGAGTCACCCTGCTTCAAATGCCTCTGACACTCTGGCTAGCAGAATACGTTCATGTGTTGGAAATGTTGGGAAATGGCCCTAGCTGTCTCTAAATGTCATTTTCACAATGTATTTGGCATACTAAGGGCATATTTTTTCCTTCAATTTGAACATATATTGCACACTTATATCAGCACTGCTCTAAACCAAAGATCATCAGCTAAAGTGCTCAACAAACATATCTGCTTGCTAGGAACTATGCTAAGTTATGTCACACACACACACACACACACACACACACACACACTTTTTTCTCTCATTTAATTCTCATATTTATTCTATTTGTGTTTCTTTATGCTGAGACAGAGTCTTGCTCTGTTCTCCAGACTGGAGTGCATGCAGTGGTGCCATCTTGTCTCACTGCAACCTCTGCTTCCCCGGCGTGCAGGATCCTCCCACCTCAGCCTCCCAAGCAGCTGGGACTATAGGCATGTGCCACCATGCCTGGATAATTTTTGTATTTTTTGGAAATAATACACTATGGGTCTCACTATGTTACCCAGGTTGGCCTCAAACTCCTGGACTCAAACAATCCTCCCACCTTAGCTTCCTAAAGTGCTGGGATTACAGACATGAGTCACATGCCCAGTCACTCACACTTACTCTATTACCCAATGAGTGGGTGTTAGCCCCGTTTTACAGTGTTAACACTGAGTGATCCTATAGCTAGTAAGGGTTAGAGCCAAGGTGCACGCCATGGCCCACCTACCCTGGACACTGCTCTTGGGACAGTCCCTTTGGTGTTCTGCCTCCCAGACCATAGTGAAGAAGAGGTGCCATGCCCTGGTAGGGAACACCGGCCTGGAAGAGTTCATGGTGTTACAGGTAGTTAGGGCTGAGTGGGGGCAGCAGAGGGCTGTCTCCCACCCACTAGGAATGTCAGATAATAACACTGCCTCTCTAAAAGGGATAAACTGGGAGCCCACGCCAGGGAGAGGCCATTTCCTGATGATCCACACCTGTTGCACTAAAGTGTTAATTGAACGCAGGCACCAGGCAGAAGCAACTTCCTGGGCACATGCATTAAGAGATAAAATGGTGGGCTGGGCGCAGTGGCTCATGCCTGTAATCCCAGCACTTTGGGAGGCCAAAGTGGACAGATCACGAGGTCAAGAGATCGAGACCATCTTGGTCAATATAGTAAAACCCCGTCTTTACTAAAAATACAAAAATTAGCTGGGCGTGGTGGCACCTTCCACCACTAACAATGGAACTGCTAAGAATGGCCTGCAGTGATCCTAAGTACAAGGGTGGGAAAGAGAAATACCCTCTTTATGTAAGAACGTTCCTTATATGGCATTATTTTATTATTATTTTCTGAGACGGAGTCTCACTCTGTCACCCAGGCTGGAGTGCAGTGGCGCGATCTTGCTCCGGCAACCTCTGCTTCCCAGGTTCAAGCGATTCTCCTGCCTCAGTGTCCTGAGTAGCTGGGACTACAGGTGTGTGTCACCACGGCCAGCTGATTTTTTGTATTAATAGTAGAGACGGGGCCGGGCGCGGTGGCTCAAGCCTGTAATCCCAGCACTTTGGGAGGCTGAGACGGGCGGATCACGAGGTCAGGAGATCGAGACCATCCTGGCTAACATGGTGAAACCCCGTCTCTACTAAAAAATACAAAAAAACTAGCCGGGCGAGGTGGCGGGCGCCTGTAGTCTCAACTCAGGAGGCTGAGGCAGGAGAATGGCGTGAACCCGGGAGGTGGAGCTTGCAGTGAGCTGAGATCCGGCCACTGCACTCCAGCCTGGGCGACAGAGCGAGACTCCGTCTCAAAAAAAAAAAAAAAAAAAAGAAAAAAGAAAAATAGTAGAGACGGGGTTTCACTGTGTTAGTCAGGATGGTCTCGATCTCCTGAACTCGTGATCCGCCTCGGCCTCCCAAAGTGCTGGGATTGCAGGCACTAGCCACCACACCTGGCTGGTATTATGTTAGAAACCAAGAACTATATACAACCTAAATGCTGGAGGTGCCATTAACTAAATGACAGTCGTCCATGGAATGGCTAAGGCAGCCATAGAAACTGCCCACCAGGCTTTTTTTTTTTTTTTTTGAGACGGAGTTTTGTTCTGTCACCCAGGCTGGAGTGCAATGGCGTGATCTCGGCTCATTGCAGCCTCTGCCTCCCAGGTTAAAGCAATTCTTCTGCCTCATCCTCCCTACCAGCTGGTATTACAGGAGCCTGCCACTACACCCAGCTATTTTTTGTTTTTCATCAGGCATTTTTATTAATATGTTGTAACATTCAAGGGGAAACAGGACCCAGAACTATGCACTCCCGTCAACCACATAAAAATATTCTCAGGAAAAGAACAGGAAAGAAATATTCCCAGAATGTTAGACTTGATTAACTCTGGTTAGAGGATCACAGTGGGTTTCACATTTTCTTTGACTTTTTCTGGTTTTTCCATATAAACGTTTACTTTGATAAAATATTTTTTGAGAATTTCACACTTTTATGTTATGTACCCTTTTATGGTCTGACTTTGTTCTAAACATTACTGGGACTCTGGGTTGCTTTTTGTTTTTGCTTTTAAGAGATAGGGTCTCTCTTAAAAGCCGTGGCACGATCTCAACTCACTGCAGCCTCAACCTCCGGGGCTCAAGTGATCCTCCCACCTGAGTCTCCGAGTAGCTGGGGCTACAGACATGTGCCACCATGCCTAATTTTTGTAGAGACAGGGTTTTGCCATATTGTCCAGGCTGGTCTTGAACCCTGGGCTCAAGCAATCCACCTGCCTCAGCATCCTGAAGTGCTGGGATTAGAGGTATTAAGTGGATTGGTTTTTAATTTTGTTGTTGAAACGAAGTTTTGCTCTTGTCGCCCAGGCTGGAGTGCAATGGTGCGATCTCGGCTCACTACAACCTCTGCCTCCTGGGTTCAAGCAACTCTCCTGCCTCAGCCTCCTGAGTAGCTGGGATTACAGGCACCTGCCACCACGCCCAGCTGATTTTCTGTATTTTTAGTAGAGACGGGGTTTCACCATGTTGGCCAGGCTGGTCTCGAACTCCTGAGTTTTTTAAAGAGAGATAGTAGATGTTTTTATTAAACTGTGTATGAATCCATTTTAAAAGTTTTGGCTGGGCGTGGTGGCTCATGCCTGTAATCCCAGCACTTTGGGAGGCTGAGACGGGTGGATCACAAGGTTGGGAGAGCGAGACCATCCTGGCTAACACGGTGAAACCCTGTCTCTACTAAAAATAAAAAATAATTAGCCTGCCTGGTGGCAGGCACCTGTAGTCCCAGCTACTGGGGAGGCTGAGGCAGGAGAATGGCGTGAACCCAGGAGGCAGAGCTTGCAGTGAGCCGAGATCACGCCACTGCACTCCAGCCTGGGCGACAGAGCGAGACTCCGTCTCAAAAAAAAAAAAAAAAAAAAAAAAAAAGTTTTAAAATGTAGTATCTCCAAAAGGAGTTTAAATGATGCCCCCAATATTTGCATTCAGAGCAAACACAGATGAAATTGGAGAGGAGAACCAAAAAGTCAGTATGTCTTTTTTTAAAGTGGAAAATAAAATCTCTATATGACTCTCCAGCTGACCTGTGCCTCCTAAGGAAGAGAGCTGATGGATGGCTGGCAGTAAGGTTCATCTTCCTTCTTGGAGTTCTCCCGGCTTGGGGGGCAGAGTGACAGGATATCGGCAGACAGCACTAAGAGGGCAGGCGCCCACCAGTAGAAAACAGCATCATCCCTCCTCCCTTCTACGCATCACCCACATTCTTTTTTTTTTTTTTTTTTTGAGACAAGGTTTGGCTCAGTTGCCCAGGTTGGAGCGCAGTGACATAATCTTGGCTCACTGCCACCTCTGTCCCCAACACCCCACTTTTTTTTTTTATTATTATACTTTAAGTTCTAGGGTACATGTGCATAACGTGCAGGTTTGTTACATTTGTATACTTGTGCCATGTTGGTGTGCTGCACCCATCAACTCGTCATTTACATCAGGTATAACTCCCAATGCAATCCCTCCTCCCTCCCCCCAACACCCCACATTTTTAAAGAGACTGGGTCCTGCTCTGTGGCTCAGGTTGACATGCAGTGGTGCCATCATGATTCAACTCCTGGGCATCAAGCGATCCTCTGTCCTTGGCCTCCTGAGTAGCTGGGACCACGGACATGTGCAACCATGCCTGGGTAATATTTTTTAAAAAAGTTTTTGTAGAGATGGGTTCTCACTGTTGCCCAGGATGGTTTTGAACTCCTGGCCTCAAACAAACCTCCCACCTCAGCCTCCCAAAGTGCTGGGATTACAGGTGTGAGCCACCACCCCCGGCCCCTCAACCCACCCTGAACTCACCTATCTCTCCTCCATCCCTCTCTGAAAAGGCCCTGTGGTAAATGGGTTTTGCTGGGGCAGCACCACATCCAACTCCCTTTCCTATGGGGAGCAGCTTCTCCTCTTCAGTGTTATGGCTCCAGTGGGCTCCACCTCCTCCTGCTCTGTGAACAGGGCCACCCAAAGCTCCCTATTCTCATGGGTCAGAGGCGGGCTCAGAGAAAGGCACACAGGCCCAGGCAGCCAATCAGGATCCTCCCTTGGGATTTTTCCACGTGAAGCTGGACAAGACAGACTTTGCATTTAATAGAGTGAACTTGAAAACCGAAACAGGCTTCCTTCCCAGGTGCACGAGGCCATACTTCCTCTTTCTGCTGATGCTACTCTGAGTGGATTTCTATCACTTTCAACTAAAGTAATTTTTTCCTTTTATATTTTCCATATTTTAAGAGACTGGGTCAGCCGGGCACAGTGGCTCACGCCTGCAATCCCAACACTATGGGAGGCCACAGCGGGCGGACCGCCTGAGGTCAGGAGTTCGAGACCAGTCTGACCAACATGGAGAAACCCCGTCTCTACTAAAAATACAAAGTTAGCCAGGCATGGTGGTGCACGCCTGTAATCCCAGCTACTTCGGAGGCTGAGGCAGAAGAATCACTTGAACCCGGGAGGCAGAGGTTGTGAGCCGATAATGTGCCATTGCACTCCAGCCTGGGCAACAAGACTCCATCTCAAAAAGAGACGGAGTCTCACTATGTCACTCAGACTAGCATGCAGTGGTGTGATCATGGCTCACTATAGCCTCAACCTCCTGGGCTCAAGTGATCCTCCCACCTCAGCCTCTCAAGGAGCTGGGACTACAGGTGTGTGCCCCATACCTGGCTAATTTTTTCAATTTTTTTTTTGTAGAGATAGGGTCTATGATGCCCAGGCTGGTCTCGAACTACTGGGCCCAACTGATCCTTCTGCCTCAGCCTCCCATGCAGACAGGGCCACAGGTGCACACCACCATGCTTAGCTAATTTTTAAAATTTTTATAGAGATAGCATCTTTCTTGGTTGCCCAGGCTGGTCTCGAACTCCTGGGCTCCAGCGATCCTCCCACTGTGGCCTCCCAAAGTGCTGGGATTATAGGCATAAGCCACTGTACCTGGCCACCAAATTTTCTTTAGTGAAGACACAGAAATTTTAGTTTTGAGAAAAAGTCCTGAATTCCAAAATCACACATCAAAATCAAATGTCGATATGGGAAATGAACGAACTCCCTCGCATAGACAATTCCCCCTCTGCCCATGAGCCCCCAGTGCTCCCTCACCCGCACACCTCCCCAGCCCTGGGGAAGAGGCTGTTTGTTCTTACTTCTCTTCCACCAGGGAGCCACGGTCTGTGTTCATTTTAATCACATTCTATTTCAAAGAATCCATGAAGTTTCTCCACCACAAGTGAACAAAATAGCAGCTCAGGCATCTTAGGATCAAGCCCTAAGAAGACATGGAGGCCGGGTGAGATGGCTCACGCCTGTAATCCCAGCACTTTGGGAGGCTGAAGCAGGCAGATCACCAGAGGCTGGGAGTTCGAGATCAGCCTAGCTAACATGGTGAAACCACATCTCTACTAAATATACAAAATTAGCTGGGTGTGGCGGCATGCGCCCATAATCCCAGCTACTCGGGAGGCTGAGGCAGGAGAATTGCCTGAACCCGGGAGGCGGAAGTTACGGTGAGCCAGAATCACGCCACTGCACTCCAGCCTGGGCCCTGGGCAACAGAGTAAAATTTGGTCTCCAAAAAAAAAAAAAAAGACATGGAAGCTTAGAAGCTGTGCCTGGAGTTCTGTCATGTTTAAGGGAAATGCCCGTTATCGTGCTGGGAACAAAAATTACAAAGAGTGAAGCTGTAAAGTTAGTAATGTCCTCAATGTTTAGATTCAAACTACAATGAAAATTAAACACAGTCACCATTTTGGACATTTTATTTATAGAAATTTCCAGCAGAGCCATTGTTAAGTACCTTTGTCAGGAGATGCCTGTGAGAACCTCGATGGGAAAACAGCCACAAGTTAATCTGCGTCTGTTCCTCCCAAAACTCCACACACACCAGAACAGGAACAGCCAGGCCAGCCTCTGGGTGCGCAGTGATGCGCTGTCTGAGGCACAGCCCAGCACATGCTTCCTCAGCAGATGCTACACACACAGATCTGGACGAATGACAGAAACTTCACAGATGTAACCTCCAAGTGCGACCTCAAATGACAAACAACTTTCTCAGGTGGTGCCCGGACAGGAAAAGCACCAGAACAGAATCTGTAGAAAACCAAACCTGTCATGATCAGCATTCCTATCCGACGTTAACCTCCTAAACTAGCTGACCTTATTTATTTTGAAAGCAAATCAAGTGTATACAATCTCTTTTAAAAAAATTGTGCAAATATTGTAAAGTTTTTAGGGGCTGTTTATAATCTGAAGAGATTTATAAAAAATTACTGGATTTGTTAGGACTATAAATACTAACCCAGCCTCCCCCATGAAAAAAGCAATTGTTACAAAAATATAAAAAATATACTAGCTTCTACGATTTAACCTTTCCACCAGAAACCTCACCACTCTGGGACTCATCCTGGTTTATATACCACACAGCAAGCGCAAGCGCAATTTTTTCCGTTTTTTAAGGAAGGAAAAGTTTTAGAACATTCCCTTTTGTTATTTGAGATTGTGGCTATTTTCTTCATAGGGGCTGTGATGTCGGTGGGTAAGGACAGTTTCCGACTGTTTCCTCTACACGGACCCGGTGTGGAAATCACAGCATAGAGACTGCTCTAAGCCTCACTCCTCGGCCTCTTCCGCTTTCTCTCCAGCTCCTCCAATCCCATTTTGGGACATGCCGGGTCCCAGGCTCCTGAGCTTCCCTAACTTCCCACTGGGGAAGGCAGGGAGGATGGGGAGGCTCCTAGTGAGGGAGGCGAGGGCTAAGCCCATAGCACCGCAGCCTCGAGTGTGGTCGGCCCGCCCAGGGTTGCTAATGGCAGGGAAGCCGCATGCTGGGGGATGGCACCCTCCTGGCCTGGGAGAGGACTGATGCCACAGGTCAGAGTCTGCGGCCTGGGAGGGGAGCTGGAAACTAACGTGAAGGCAACACTCTGCATGAAAGCACACCAACGAACCTCCAATCACGACTCACTGACTCCTCCACAGCAGCCAAGCTGCTAGGCAATTTTATCACCTAAAAGCAAGGAAACCGACCAGATTCAGCTCGCCACCATTCAACAAAGGACAGGGCCTTGGCTGCTCTGCAGGTCCGGCAATTGCCCTTGAGGGGAGGATATTTCCAGCCCTCATTTCCCCGCTGCTGCCAGCAGGGGGCGATGTGCACACAGGCTGGGTCAGGGCCTCGGGAGAACAGGCACCGGTCACCCACGGAATGGGTCCACACCATTCCAGTGGGACTCTCCACGGAACTGGGACACTGCCGGGCTGCACCTTGTGTCCCTGAAATTCAGAGAGACCTCTCCGATGGGGTTCCAGCCTACACATGTTCAAGGGAACCCCTCATTCCCAAAGCCAGCCGGGCGCACAGAATTCTCAGGCCTGGCTGCGCTGTTGGGAAGCGGAGACCCGGTTCCTTCTGCAGCCTGGTTCACCCCCATGCCTCACCGTGGGGCCCTCTGACGGTGGCCGCAGCCCCCAGCATCTACCCCAAGCTAGTGCAGCATCCTGCCCAGTACACGTGCTACTGTGCTCCCCGCCTGCCTCCAGGCCACCGGGCGGACCTCTCTCAGCCCCAGGGGCCTTCCAGGCCCTTCTGTTCAAAGGACCGGATGCTTCATACCGCTAAGGGCTTTATTTCACAGATCACGGTGGTGAGTTTGGATTTCCAGCCCTCACCACGGTTAAGTCACACATTTCCCGACACCTGCTCATTTCTCCAGATCTTAAACATCTCACCCAACACACCCTAGTTGTTGTAAACCCCAAATAAACTTTCCAGAAGCAAAAACAGTAACAGATTCAGAGAACCCTGGCCACACCTGCTGAGCAGGTCCCCTCTACTCTGGTTGCATATAGAATGCTTGTCTGCTCAAAAGAGAGGCGCTGTCAACATCAAGGCACAAAGAAAGACGTCTCCGGGGGCAAAATGATGATGAAGTGACCAGCGGCCTCTGTGAGGCCCAAGGCAGAGTCACGGGGGAGGCGAGTTCAGCCTGGTGGGCATTGGGAGGAAGAGCTGAGGACGGGCCTCCCGCTGGGGCTCAGGCGTCCTCACGCGTACTTCTCCAGGAAGTTGATGTGGAAATCCTTCACCTTCTGCAGCACTGTCTTCAGCTTCTCCACTGGAGGGAGGATGGTCATCCTGGCAGGAGAGACAACAGTGTCAGCCTGGCTGCTCTGCAAGATGGGAGAGGAACGAATCCAGCAGCTCAACTGCCTCTAGGATTGGAGGAGGGAGGTCTACCTGGTCCGCTTCCACAGCTCCAGACCGGACAGCACCCAGCACTTGGACCACTTTTCCCTTCATTCATATGTTGGTTTTTTCACCCAAGTAATACACGTGAACAAAAGCAATAAACTGGAGCAGCATTTAGGCTAAGATATATCCACCCATTACTGCAGAAGGCCTGCATCACTTTTTTTTTTTTTTTTTTTTGAGATGGAGTTTTACTCTTGTTGCCCAGGCTGGAGTGCAATTGCATGATCTCGGTTCACTGCAACATCCACCTCACGGGTTGAAACAATTCTCCTGCCTCAGCCTCCTGAGTAGCTGGGATTACAGGCACCTGCCACCATGCCCTGCTAATTTTTGTATTTTTAGTAGAGACGGGGGTTTCACCACGTTGACCAGGCTGGTCTTGAACTCCTGACCTCATGATCCGCTCACCTTGGCCTCCCAAAGTGCTGGGATTACAAGCATGAGCCACTGCACCCGGTCACATTTTTTTTTTTTTTTTTTTTTTGAGACAGGGTCTCACTCTACTGCCCCAGCTTGAATGCAATAGAGTGATCATAGCTCACTGCAACCTCAAACTCTTGGGCTCAGGCAATCCTCCCATCTCAGTCTCCCGAGTAGTTAGGATTACGGGCATATGCCAATATCCCTGGCTAGTTTTTAAGCAACTTTTTGTAGAGACAGGGTTTTGCTATGTTGCCCAGGCTGGTCTTGAACTCCTGGACTCAAGCAATCCTGAATTCAGCCTCCCGAAGTGTGCGAGCCACTGCATTCAGCACTCTGGAATATTTTGACCACTGAACAGAACTTTCTCTAGAGCATGACTCTTGCTCTTTCCTAGAGTTTGAGAGAGAGATTTCACTCCCACCTGAGGGGCCTTTTTTATCTCCAGTCAGTCGACAGTGAGACACCCTCCAGTCACAACTCTGCCTCCAAAGGAATTCCCAAGTTGCCACAGTAACTAACACCTCCCTCTCGTCCACCAATATGCTCCCTGGCCTTCCCGGCAGCCTTCTTGCTCAAATCACTTTCTGACCGAGCCATCAAACACTGAGATGAGCCTGACCAGGGGTGGGAAGGCCAACCGGACAAGGTTTGTCCATCCAGGGGACACGACCCACGACCTTGCCTAAGTCAGGACTTGGGTCCGGTTGCTAACAGCTCATGCCATTTCTTCTTTTTAGCATCTGCCGCAAGAGACATCCGAGAGCAACATGCGCGGGAAAGATGCTGTTCTGAAGAGAACTGGCCTCAGTGGAAAACCTCTGCTCCAGCCAGCTCAGCTCTGGGCACTGGCATTCCCGTCCACGCAGGGCCAGAACGGGGTACGCCCTGGGCGTGAGTGGAGCGAATTCCACTGCAGCTCCTCAGCAGGTTCCGGGATCACAGGCAGCGCTGCGGCCCAGGGTGCCGCCAAGAGCTACCGAGCACGTGCCAGCACCACTCCAGGCACTGGCAGCTGTGTACTGCCGTCACAGAGTTGAAAACGGACAGCGAAATAAGAAAACACCCTACTGGAAACATTTCAGATGACGATGGGACAGCTGATGGAGGGGAGGGACAGAACAGTCAAGGAAGACCTTTCAGGGAATACGACCCTGAGCAGACACCCACCCAGTTTTTCTTACTCCCTGGGCAGGGTCTGAGCTTGGCTCTGCAGCAGGACAGAGAGGGGTGACTCAAGGGGGGACAGGGTCTCCGCACGTCTCTCTCCGAAGTAGTCCTCTGCTCCATGTCAAGAAGCCCACATTTCCCTGGACAAGCCCCGGACCAGCCCCTGGTGCAGAGACGAAGTCGTACCTGAAGTGGTAAGTGCCTTCCCTCTGCCCAAAGCCACTGCCGGGCACAACGCAGATGCCAGTCTCCTCCAGGAGCTTCATGCAGTAGAACATGTCTGGAGCCATTTGATGGGCCTATGGGAGCAGACAGAGCTCAAGATCATTCCTGGCTTTGCAAACACACCATTCAACCCTCAAAGCCAAATGTAATCTAAATGGCAGGTCTCTCTCTCACGGCAGTGCCCTTCTCCTCTTCCACTCCTAGAGGACCAGGGCCAGACGCTGGGATACTGCTGGTGGCCGGTGCCAGGCACAGACACCTGAAAACTACTGCAGGACAGCCAGGTGTAGCGGTGCTCCTGCCCGTCATCGGGGAGTGCCCATCCCCAGGCAGCCACTCAACAGGCATCAGTGGTGGCTTCCTGCAGGTCAAGCCGCATAATTCTCTGAAAATGGGGCCCTGGGGTCTGCATGCAATTTTCATGGAACAAGCTTCTCTGAGGCAGTCTCAACACTGCTTTTCACACACTGGTTTGCATGACCACCCAGGGAGCCTGTTAACTATAGATTCTCAGGTTCTATCACCAGGAATTCTTTATTTTTTTAGACAGAGTCTCCCTCTGTTGCCCAGGCTGGAAGTGCAGTGGTACAATTGCGGCTCACTACAACCTCTGCCTCCTGGGTTCAAGCAATTCTTCTGCCTCAGCCTCCTGCGTAGCTGGAATTACAGGCACGCCATGCGCCACCATGCCCAGCTAATTTTTGTATTTTTAGTAGAGACAGGGCTTCACTATGTTGGCCAGGCTGGTCTCGAACTCCTGACCTCAAGTGATCTGCCTGCCTCAGCCTCCCAAAATGCTGGGATTACAGGTGTGAGCCACCACGCACCCAGACTACAGCAGGAATTTTTTTTTGAGACTGAGTCTCACTCTGTCACCCAGGCTGGAGTGCAATGGCGTGATCTCGGCTCACTGCAACCTCTGGCTCCCAGATTTAAGCGATTCTCCCTGCCTCAGCCTCTGGAATAGCTGGGATTACACTGCAGGCCACCATGCCCAGCTAATTTATTTTATATTTTTAGTAGAGATGGGGGTTTTACCCATCTCTACTTGGCCAACCCATGTTGGCCAAGCTGGTTTTGAACTCCAATCCTGATCTCAGGTGATCCACCTACCTTGGCCTCCCAAAGTGCTGGGATTACAGGCATGAGCCACCACACCTGGCCCACGGATTTTTTAAAAACTTAAGAGGTCTTGCTCTCGCCCAGGCTGGAGTGCAGTAGCATGATCATAGCTCACTGTAGCCTCAACCTCCCAGGCTCAGGCAATCCTCCCACCTCAGCCTCCCAAGTAGCTGGGACCACAGGCCTGCACCACCCAGCTAATTTTTAAATTTTTTGTAGAGAGGGTTTCACCATGTTGCCCAGGCTGGTCTCAAACTCCCGGGCTCAAATGATCCTCCCACTTCAACCTCCCGAAGTGCTGGGACCACAGGTATGAGCCACTGCACCCAGCCTAACACTAGGAATTCTGATTCTGTAGGTCTAGGGTGGGGCCTAGACTTGGGTGTTTAACAAGGTGTTCAGGAGGCTTGGGGGTGGGTGAGGACGTCACCTGCAGAAACTGCGCTCCCTGTGAGCCTCCAAGTGGGGTCTGTGGTACCTGAGAACTTGGTGGAACCACAGACTCTTATGTCCCTTGCAGACATAAGACCCTTTAAGAAAAAAAAAACAAAAACAAAAAAAAACAAGCCAGGCACAGTGGCTTATGCCTGCAATCCCAGCACTTTGGGAGGCTGAGGTGGGAGGTTCCCTTGAGGCCCAGGAGTTTGAGGCCAGCCCTGGGGTGACAAAGTAAGACCCCATCTCTCTGTATAAGAATGTAATTAAAACAAAACAAATAAGCCAGGCACAGTGGCTCAAGCCTGTAATCTCAACTCTTAGGGAGGCAGAGGAAGGAGAATAGCTTGAGCCCAGGAGTTTGAGACCTGCCTAGGCAATACAGCAAGACCCCGTTCTCCACGAAAAGGAAAAACAAAAAACAAAAAACAAAAAAAAGGCCCTAGGTGATGGGTGCACACACTGAAGTCTGGGAAGCGCTGCTCCAGGATGCAGTGGCTGGGTGGAGGTGGCAGCTCCTGCTGCTTCCCCCGCAGGCATCTCACCTGGGCACCTCCCTTGGGAGCAGCAGCATTGACAGAGTCCAGATCAGCTCCTCTCTCCTGGGGCCCACCTCATGTTTGCCCATCATCAGAGCCCATGCCTGGGCCTCTGAGAACCTGTCATCTTTACATGGTCAACACCATCTGGTCGAAAGGTGCATACAGTTCACAGCCTCCAGAGCCAGCACTTCTGCTCCCCAAATAAGCAGGGGCCCCCAGCCCAGCGTCTCAGGTGAACCTGGTAAGAGAGAGCCAGCCCGGCCCATGCCCCAGACCTGAGCAGCCTCCACAGCTTTGACAGGAATGAAGATCCGAGGGAAGGCGTACATGGCACCCTGCAAGGGGTTGCAGTGAATTCCTGGGACTTGGTTAAACAGGTCTTCCGTCAGCTTTGCTTTTTTGGCCAGATTACCCAGGACTGACTCCTTCTCCTGATGAGAGATAGAAACAGCACAGCAGTCAGTGTCTCTGGATAAAGATTCACTCCAGCCACTGATCTTTCCTGCAGCACTTGCAGAAATCCTGGATGATGACTTTGCTCCAGCTTTGAATGTATGTCTCCTCTGACCCAGGCGCTGACTCGGATTTGCTCTGCCTGGGTCACATGCCCCATGCACGCCACACAGACGGAGTGGGTGGGGTGGTGTGTTCCTTCGACACTGGGGTATCAGACAGACTGACCAAAGAAGAGCTTGCGTGAGCCCAAGCACAGCAAAACAGGGAGGTGGCTGGGCCTCCCGGCAGGAATTCTTCCACAGGGCTCACCTTGGGATGCTGCCACATGCCCTGGGGTGTGGGGCACACAGACACCAGGGAGTTCTAGGCCAAAGGGTAGAGCCCGGCAGCCTGTGTCATGGGTTCTATTCTCGTACCAGGATGTCCTTCCAGAAAATGAGAAAACCCAGTTGTTGCCTGTCAGTCTGTATGGACTCGGCTCTGGAGGGAATTCCTCAGAACATGCTTCTAGGACACATGCCCATTCTTCTGCAGATAGGCCCCACCAATGCATCTGGGGGCCAGTACGCCCCACCCTCTGTCTGTGTGGTGTGCATGCAGCCCAGGACCCAGGCAGAGCAAGTCAGGATCAGTGACTGGGCCTGAGCTGGGCATGTGTCCACGGCTGGAGCAGAGTCGCTGTCCAGGGCTTCCACAGGTGCTGCTGGCCAAGTGGCATGGAAGGTGTGGGCTGCAGGTAGAGGCATAAGCACTATGTGGCCTGTCCGCGTGGGGAGCATGGTTCATGATTAAGAAAATAAGCCAGCCACAAAAAGACAAATAAGACATGACTCTGCTTTTTTTTTAGACGGAGTCTCGCTTTGTCACCCAGGCTGGAGTGCCATGGCGCAATCTCGGCCCACTGCAACCTCCGCCTCCCGGGTTCAAGTGATTCTCCTGCCTCAGCCTCCTGAGTATAACAGGCATGTACCATCCCCAGCTGATTTCTGTATTTTTAGTAGATATGAGGTTTGACCATGTTGGCCAGGCTGGTCTCCAACTCC
The DNA here is from genome assembly GCF_047675955.1 of Chlorocebus sabaeus. NCBI lineage: Eukaryota > Metazoa > Chordata > Mammalia > Primates > Cercopithecidae > Chlorocebus > Chlorocebus sabaeus. Next base: position 43,783,354 of record NC_132908.1, on the reverse strand, counting down.
TGATCTCAGATGATCCACCCGCCACAACCTCCCAAAGTGCTGGGATTACAGGCGTGAACCGCTCACTGTTCCCGGCCAACATGACTCCATTTATATGAGGAATCTTGAGGAGGTGAGTGCAGAGAGAAGGGGGTAGAAGGGTGGCTGCCGGGCTAAGGGAAGGGCAGGGTGGGGTACTAGTGGGAAACAGGCAGAGCTCAGTGTGGGATCATGGAACAGCTCTGGAGATGGATGGTGGTAATGGCCGCACAACAGTGTGAGTGTCCTCAATGCCAGAGAACGGAGTACTTTATAAAGGTTAAAAAGGTCGACTTTATGTGCATTTTACCACAATTTTTTAAAAAAGAGTTGAGCCTGGACCAGTTGGGAGTTGACTTCTAGGTTACCTGACCCATAAATTCCTTTGTATCAACGGATCAAAGCTGGTCAGAGCTGGAGGACTCTGTCAAGCTGTGAGAACACGGCTTAGCAGAGGCAGGCGGGGGCCTGGGATCCATGCTGCGCCCCACCACCTCCTCATCTTCTTTTCAGTTTCATGAGTCCCCCCCAGTGTGTTATCGGGAAACAACGCCCTTCCCTCCTCGACACTCGCCGTGAGGAAGAGGAAGGGTTCACCTGCCCACACACACTCTCAGTTCTCCTACTTCCAAACAATGCCCAGCTGTACCTCCGGACTTCAACTCAAGGGGGTGGTTTAGGCTCCGAGGAGCCATGCGTGCCCCTGCAGGCCACACCCCCAGGAGGCTGCCGTCTGGCCATCTGGAGATAGGTCAGCCACTGGCCCAGCAGGAACTCTCGTGACCCTGGCTGCAGGGATGTGGACGCATCACAGTGGACTCACTCGGCTGAATTGCTCAAAGGACTCCTCTCCTGCCACCGGGGGATTCACGACGATGTCCATGGCGGCCTGCCCGGACACTGGGGGGCACAGGCGCACTGAGAGCAGCTTCACCAGCTGGCCCTTGATCTCAGGGTGCAGGTTGATCACCTCCATGTAACCTCCTCTGTAACCACACCTAGAGGGCCGGAGAGAGGGAGAGGACCACCGGTTACAGAAAGACCTCAACAGAGTGCCATTCGGACAGCCAGAATCGAAAGCATCCCCACACCCAACACCTAACGGCCAGGTGTGGTTGAGTTCTTGCCAATGGAAGGTGAACAATAGAGATGATTGTGTACAAATTCCTGTTTTTTTTTAAGAGACAGGACCTTTTCCTGTCACCCAGGCTGGAGTGTAGTGGGATGATCATAGCTCACTGCAGCCTCAAGCACCTAGGCTCAAGCAATAGTCCCACCTCGGCCTCCCAAATAGCTGGGACTACAGGTGTGTGCCACCACATATGGCTCATTTTTTTACTTTTTATGTATGTAGAGATAGGATTTTGCTATGTTGCTCAGTCTGGTCTTGAACTCCTGGCCTCAAGCGATCCTCCCGCCTCAGCTTCCCAAAGTGCTGGGATTATAGGTGTGAGTCACCATGACAAGTTTCTGTAATTTATAGCCAAAAGAATCCTCAATGATACACTCAAATCATATGAAAATAAGCTGAGGACATGTAATGAGTTAAAAACAAAAAACAAAAAACAAAAAAACCTTTCTAAACCAAATCAGCAACATACATCTTCTTCTCCAGTGTGTGGCTGCAAACATTCACACTAACTACCACAGGAACGCAGGTGCCCAGAGGCAGGAACCTGGTCACCTTCTTCCATGCATCCCCTACCCCCAGCCTCAGAGTACCTGACACGATGAGATGCTTAGTAACATGTTTTTTGGGGGGCCAGGTGCGGTGGCTCACCCCTGTAATCACAGCATTTTCGGAGGCCAAGGTGGGCAGATCACTTGAGGTCAGGTGTTCAAGACCAGCCTGGCCAACATGGTGAAACCCCGTCTGTACTAAAAACACAAAAAAATTAGCTTGGCATGGTGGCACATGCCTGTAATCCCAGCTACGTGGGAGGCTGAGGCAGAAGAACTGCTTGAACCAAGATTGGGAGGAGGCAGAGGTTGCAGTGACCTGAGATCGCGCCACTGCACTCCAGCCTAGGCTCCAGAGCGAGACTACATCTCAACAAAACAAAAAACAAAAAAAACATGCTTTTGGGATCACACTGCTGAACAAAACTGGCAAAGATTCCCATCTGATCCCTTGACTGGACATTCCAAGGTGGGAAGATAAATTCTAACATCTCAGAAAAGTGTCCCGTAACAAAAATGGAAAGAAAGAACTTTCTGCTTAATCCTCTGCTGGTGAGCAGAGAATCAAAATGAGTAAAGCAGTCAGACCCTAATTCATCCAGATCTGAGAACACGGGACACGACTCAGGACCCCAACATCAGGGCACTGACTGGTAGCATAATCAATAACTGAGATGGGGCAATGCATAAGTGTGTAGTAAACACGCTTGAGTTTGAAAACTGAGCTCACCGAGAACAGATTTGTTTAGGAAAAGAGCTACAGAGCAAAAGGAAGTGAAGAAGGTGCCAGGACTGCTACAGTGTAGACCAGAAAGACCAGTCTACGTTAGCCTGCGCCCAGATCAAAGAAGCCCAAGAACAGTTTCGCAGGCATCCCAAGGGGGCTGCTCCCTTGACCTGGCAGAAGTATTCCTTTGAGCTTCACGCTTACACTGTTCCAGCCTAACAACCAAGAGCCCTCCCCATGCCGACATCTGGCACAGAATAGGATCCCACCACGTTGGGAACGCATGCCCTTTGCTGCAAACCCACTGGTCTCTCCTCAGTCTCTGTGGCTTCCTGCTCTTTCCCCTAACCTCCCAGCAGTAGGGGCCCAGGCCCAGGCCTCACTCCATGTGAGTATGAGACATGTCCAGGCTCAGAGCTCCAACAATCTTACAATTCACACCCAGATGTCTCCCAAACTTAAACCACCCACCAGATGTCAGCTTGCCTGGAGACTTACACATCTCTCTCCACCTGGACACCAAGCTGGCTGGCAAATTTAACTTTAATAGGTCCAAAACCAAACTCCTGCTCTTTCTCCCTAAACCTGCTTCACCCTCAGTCTTCCTCATCTATTGACTGCAACACCATCCTTCCCGTTGTTTGAACAAACAACTAAGGATTCATCGTGCAGTGGCGCAATCACAGCTCCCTGCAGCCTGGAACTCCTGGGCTCAAGCGATCCTCCCACCTCAGCCTCCTGAGTAGCTGGAAGCGTGCACCACCAAACCTGGCTGAGTTTTAAAACATTTTTTTGTAGAGAAGGGGTCTTGCTATATTACCCAGGCTGATCTCAAACTCCTGGCCTTGAGTGATCCTCCCACCTCGGCCTCCCAAAGTTCTTGGATCACAGATGTGAGCCACCGCACCTGGCCAGGATTCATCCTTGACTCTTCTCTCCCACACCTGCCTTTTCCATCCACAACTCCTATCAACTCCACCTTCAAATACATCCAGGATCCTCTCCCCATCTCTGCCTGGTGCACAATATCTCACCTGTGAGACTGTAACAGCCTCCTGGCCTCTGTCTCCATCTGTACCCCATCCCCTACCACACAGCAGCCAGAAGGAGCAACACACCAGCTAAGCAAGGCCACACCCCCTCTAAAAGCTCCTATCTCATGCTGAGCACAGGTGAAAAATACAATCACCAAAGTGGCCCAGGTGACCCGGCCTCCTATGGTTCTCAGATCTCCACTTCTGCCACTGCCCCCTCATCCCTCCTTTCCAGCTCCTGGCTGTTCTGCCAACATGGCAGGTGTGTTCCACCAACACGGCAGGTGTGCTGCTACCACAGGGTCTTTGCCCAGGCTGCTCCCGCTGCCTGCCATGCTCTTCCCCCAGATATCTGCACAGTTCCCCACCACACTCCTTCAGGGTTTAACTCAGAAGCCAACTCCTCAGTGAGGCTGTACCACTTCAGCCTTCGACCTCACCCCTACCTCTCTCCTAATGACTGTTCTCCGTTGGATGCACGATTTACTCATTTGCCTACAGCTCTCTCCCCTCACTAGAACCCATGCTTTGTGCTGGCAGGAGGGTGTTCGCTGTGGCATCCCCCGCACTGAGATCAGTGCCGGACTCATCGTAAGTGCTCAGTAAATATTAGCTGAATGAACAGACACAGGATTACAGCTGACCTTTAGCCTCTGAGGTCACGCAGTGCCTAAGGCAGCCCTGCATCCAGAGCACGGCCCGTCAGCGCAACAGCATCCGCCCTCCCTGACCCCTCAGACATCAGTCAACCTCAGAACAACAGTGACAGAGAAAACACTAGGTGTCACAAGCTGCCATGTAGTCCTGTTTCCACTCCATCATTTGTCCGTTGTCTGGCTTCTCTGAGCACGTCCTTATTTGAGCCCGGCACCAGGGCTGTTCTCACACCATGGCTCTCCCGCTGGGGAGATGCAGAAGCAACAGATAAGGGCAGCCTTCTCTCCATCCAAGTGAGTAGACCACGGCGCAGGGCAGAGGAGCCGGCAGCGTGAGGATCTGGTGGGCCCAGCAGTGGCGGGAGGGAAGGGAGGCCCACGTACTCGCCCATGTAGCCCTTGGAGGTGGAGTGGAAGGAGGCGAGCTCCACGTTGCTGGAGTACTCGGGCCCCATCTCGTACAGCACCTTCTTGAAGGAGTGGAATCTGCAATCTGGAGAGTACACGTTGTCCTGGTACACCTGCAGGGGCACAGCAGGGATGGTCACCAAAAGGCCCTCAAAGAGGCTGCTGCCCAGTGTGGCCAAGGCAAGGGAGGGCACAGGTGCTGTAGGCCATGAGGCCCAGCCTCCTGTGCCACTTCCAGGGATGAGCCAAGTGTGCCTGAAGGAACTTTCTAGAATAAGCAAGGAGGCAAGGCCTCAGGCTGGATGCTGAGACAGCTCAGGAGCTCACTTGATTTCTCTCACACTCATCCCCGCCCACTCCCCAGACTTCCCTTCCACCCCATCTGACCAGTGATGGTGCCGAGACGCCCATCCTCCCAAGCAGACTCTCCTCCTAAAGCACGGTGCTTCCTTGCTTTACCAACACTGTGATGACGGCATTAGTGCCCCTTTCCTCTGATCTCCTATTTGAAGAGCTAACCCTGTTGGGTTTCCTTTGCAACACTTAACCCCCCAGAGTGGAATCATTGTGTTCTTCCGCCCACTTTTCCCTGCCAGAGCAGCACCTACACCCGTTTGGTTCTTTCCAGTCCCAGAGTCCAGCACTCACAGATGGCAGACACCCACCCTGGCCTTTGAGGTTAATTCCCCATCTGTTTTGGAGATCAGAGAAACTGAGCCTTTCTGGGGCCCTGGGGATCAGTCGGAGGGTCAAGCTGCCTCCATCGCCAAGCCAGGCCCTGTCCTCCTCATCCTCCTCTTCCCAGACCCAGAGGGAAGTTCTGTGTACCAGGTCATGAGGAAAACCATGGGTCTCTCTGCTGCCTTCTCTCTCCTTTAGAAATGAAGATGTCACGCCCATCTACAATTAAGGCAACAATTTGATGGGTAAGCTGTGTGTGTATGTATGTGTCTGTGTATGTATGTGCGTGTCTGTGTACGCATGTGTGTCTGTATGTACGTACGTATATGTCTGTGTGTATGTCTGTGTGTGTATACGTGTGTGTGTGTCTGCATTTGTATGTGCGGCATGTGTTGGGGGGGTGACAAGGAGCAAAGAAATGAAGGCAGCAGGCTAGAAGCTGCAGCTCACTGGAAACCATGCAGAAATGAAGAAGAAACAAAAAGAGGATTTGATGGAACCTCAGTTTCTTTTCAAAGCAGAAAAAGAATGAGCAGATTTTGGTTCCAGAACTGTAGTTCAAGAAGCAACAGGTATGGGGTTAAGATCCCTTCCTAAGATGTAAGCGAATTAAATGAGACAGTAGATACAGAAGCGCTGGGAGGCATAGAACTACAGCTTTATGAGGAGTGGGTGTCAGTCATTTCTGCCACTGGGAACCCACCCTCCCTTGTTGGATAGGAGCCCCTCAGCTGGCCCTCAAGGAATAACCCTCCTTGGTTCTCTATCTGGAGGTTTGGGAAAAGAAAGCAGATGGCCCACCCTAGGCTCTGGGCCTGGTCAATCTGCATACTGGAACCGCTACATCACAGTGATTGGTTCAGCAATGGGCGTGAGACTCAGGCTGAACCAATAAGGCTCAATTCTGAGACTTGCTGGAACCACCAGGGCCAAAAGCCCTCTTTCTATGCTGGGAATCTCTAGGCTGGGAAGATAACAGGCCTGTGTATGAGGCCAACACAGAGGGGTGGAAAAGGGAAAGAGGACCTGAAAGATAAAGTCCAAGTCCCTGGATTCAGCTGCACACCTGTGACCCCACCAGCATTTTTCCTTTTTCCTTTTTCTTTTGGAACTTAAGTGATTTGGGCTGAATTTCTGAAATTTACAACCAAGAGTACAAACCAATAAAGGGGTAATTTAGGTCACAGTCTCACAAGTTGTAACACTGAACATCCTCACCCTAGGCCAGAATCATTCCTCCAACACCAAGACAGCTCTCTGGCTGCAGAACAATGGCGGCTGGGTACCTCCCTCTAGAAGAGAAAGCTAGTGCCCATCCCCTCTGAGTGGGGACACTCTTACCTCATCAGCCAGGAGAAAGAGTTTCTCTTCCCAGGCAAAGTGGATCACATCTTCTATGCACTTTCTGCTTTGTACCTGGCCTATAGAATCCCCAAGAAAACCAAAATGTTGGTTGTAATGCTGTTTAAATTGTCCCCAGGTCAGAAGCCAATCCTGAATCACTCCGGTGCCCTGTGTCCCCTCAAGCCCCCCAGAGACCCCCTCCGCAGTGCCACGCATGATGGTGTCGTCGGCCTCCAGGGACACCCAGAAGAGCTGCCTGCGTGTCTGACTCTCTTCAGCCAGTTATGCGAGGAAGAAGGGGCTCTCACCCGGCTCTCTTATTTTATTTTTCTTTTTTTTGAGATGGAGTTTTGCTGTTGTGGCCCAGGCTGGAGTGCAGTGGCATGATCTCGGCTCACTGCAACCTCCACCTCCCAGGTTCAAGCAATTCTCCGGCCTCATCCTCCCGAGTAGCTGGGATTATAGGCTTGTGCCACCACGCCTGGCCAATTTTGTATTTTTAGTAGAGACAGGGTTTCTCCATGTTGGTCAGGCTGGTCTTGAACTCCCAACCTCTGGTGATCCACTCGCCTTGGCCTCCCAAAGTGCTGGGATTACAGGTGTGAGCCACCACGTCCAGCCTGGCTCTCTTATTTTTATGAAGGCTTTGTGTGTAGGTGTGGTGGTGTGTGTGCATGCATACACTCGCATGTGCAAGTGTCTGTGTGTGGTGTGTTGGCATGGTGGGGTGTGTGTGTGGTGTGGTGGGGTGTGTCTGTGTGGTATGTGTGTCAGTGTGGTGGGGGGGTGTGGTCTGTGTGGTGTGCATGTAGGTGTGGTGTGTATGTGTGTGGGTGTGGGGTGTGTGTGTGTGTCTGTGTGGTGTGTGGGGTGTGTCTGTGTGGTATGTGTGTAGGTGTGGTGGGCTGTGTGTGTGGTGTGTGTGTCTATGTAGTATGTGTGTAGGTGTGGTCGGGTGTATAAGTCTGTGTGTGCTATGTGTGTGGGGTGTGTGTATGTGCTGTGTGGGTGGGTGTGTATATGGGTGTGGTGGGGTGTGTGTGTGAGTCTGTAGTGTGTGTGTAGGTGTGGTGGGGGTGTGTGAGTCTGTGTGTCTGTGTGTGGTGTGTGTGTAGGTATGGTGCGGTATCTAAGTCTGTGTGGTATGTGTGTATGGGTGTGGTGGGGGTGAGTCTGTAGTGTGTGTGTAGGTGTGGTGGTGAGTCTGTGTGTGTCTGTGTGTGGTGTGTGTGTAGGTATGGTATCTAAGTCTGTGTGGTATGTGTGTGGGGTGTGTGTGTGTATGTGGTGCGTGTGCAGGTGTGTGTATGGGTGTGGTGGGGGTGTGTCTGTAGTGTGTGTGTAGGTGTGGTGGGGGTGTGTGAGTCTGTGTGTAGGTGTGGTGGGGTATGTGTTGCGTGTGTAGGGGTGTGTGTGTGTGCAGGTGTGGTGGGGTGTGTGTGTCTGTATTTGGTGTGTAGGTGTGGTGGGGTGTGTGTCTGTATGTGGTGTATGTGTAGGTGTGGTGGGGTGTGTGTATGTGGTGTATGTGTAGGTGTGTTGGGGTGTGTGTGCACGCACGTGCATGTGTGGGTGTTTGTGTGCAGTGTGTGTAGTATGTGTGTGTTGTACGTGTCTCTGTGGTGTGTGTGTGTATGTGGTGTGTGGTATGTCTGCGCTTCAGAACAGAGAGGCATGGAAGCATCATAAGGAGCAGGGAGAAAAGGCCCGGTACAATGGCTCACGCCTGTAATCCCAGTGCTTCGGGAGGCCAGGGTGGGAGGATCGCTTGAGCCCAGGAGCTCCAGACCAGACTGGGCAACACAGCAACACCTCATCTCTACAATAAAAATTATCCAGGTGTGGTGGCTTATGGCTGTAGTCCCAGCTACTTGGGAGGCTGAGGCTGGAGGATCACTTGAGCTCAGGAATTTGAGGCTGCAGTAAGCTATGACTGTTCCACTGCACTCCAGCATGGGTGACAGAGCAAGACTCTGTCTCAAAAATAAAACAAAGAACGGGAAAATACAACTGCAGGAGTTAAATCTATCAGCTAGTGCCCTCCCCCCATTACTGCACACCAGCAGCAGATGGTGAAGAGACTCGCACTGGCTATGGTCACCGGGTGAAGAGTTAGCTCCTTTCTCCCCAGAGAGGCACCCATGAGCTCCACAAGGCAGGGACAAGGCCTCTCCCCGCTCATGATCTGCCCTCAAAGACAGCACTCAACAGGCACTCAATAAATAACTGCAGAATAAATGCTAAGTGAATGAGCCCGGGCACCAGCTTTGGTGTCTCCTGTCAGCTGCTACCCGGCATCACTAAAGATGAGCACGCTGCAGGACTCAACACTAACAGGGAACACTTACAACACATTTTATTATTTCTCTTTAATTTTTGAGTCTGAGTCTCACTCTGTCACCCAGGCTGGAGTGCAGTGGCACAGTCTTGGCTCACTGCAACCTCCGCCTCCTGGGTTCAAGTGATTCTCTTGCCTCAGCCTCCTGAATAGCTGGGGCTACAGGTGTGAGCCCCCATGCCCAGCTAACTTTTTATTTTTTGAAGAGAAGGGGTTTCACCATGTACCCAGGCTGATCTTGAACTCCTGGACCCCAAGTGATCCACTCACCTCGGCCTCCCAAAGTGCTGAGATTACAGGCGTGAGCCACCGCACCGCACCCGCATTTTAGAGAAATGAGTGCAAACAGCAAGATGGTGATCCATCCGTTCACATGAAATGCCATGGGTACAGGTGAGAGAAGGAGTAAACACAACGAGGTAGAAATGGGACCTTCCCTCAGTATTTCCTGAGACTTGCTTTGAGTGTGGCACCGGGAATATCTGATGTGCTCACAATATCCTCCGGAAAACCACCACTACAATCAGGCTTGCTAACTTCTTAACAAGGGTCATGTTTGTTTACTATATGTCTGTGTATATTACATAGATATCTTGAGTGTGTGTACATACATGTCTATACATGCATGCATGGATATTCTTTACAGTGTCTTGCTCTGTCACTCTTGCTGGAGTACAGTTACATGATCCTAGCTCACTGCAGCCTCAAACTCCTGGGCTCAAGCCATCCTCTAGCCTCAGCCTCCCAAAGTGCTGGGATTACAGACATAAGCCTCTGCACCCAGCCTATTATTGTGTGTGTGTGTACATACATATATATACGTGTATATACATACACATATATACACATACATATATATATGTGTATATGTGTATGTATATACACATATATATATGCGCAGAACAGTATGTAGAGTATCTTACCTTTTTGTTAATAATACCTATATTCTGGTCTATGCAAAAATATAAATATGCCTGGAAAAAACATACACACGTATCTTGTAAGAGTGTGGCATGATTCCACCAAAATTTCTATCTTGAACTAGCTAAGCAATGAACCAATTCCTTTACTAAGGGACCAACTTTTCTTCTTCCAAGAAAGCACCAACTAGCCTTCCTATTTAAAAAGCTCAGGGTTGTGGGATGCCAGGAGGGTGGCAGGCACCAGTTTCTATAAGAAACCAGCCACTATTCTCACAGAGAAGGGCTGGCTTCTGAGGACAGCAGAGCCTGCTTGTAATTCCTCCTGGTCTTGCCCTTCCATGCTTGTGATGCCACAAACTGTATCCTGTTGGAATGCAAACCAGGATTTGAGCACCAGAAAAGCTGTGTTCACTAAATACTAAACGGAACACAAGCGACTAAGCAAGAACCAGAGCCTTAAAAAGATTTCAGCCCAGTAAAGGAAATGAGACCCAGTGTGTACAAACAATTCTGCTGTTACACACCACGTCAGCATGAGGATAAGGGCAGAACTTACTTCTCTCTAGCACCTCAGAGCATGCCCACTGAGCCAGTGAACAGACAAGTGCATGAACAGCGGCGCAGGAGGAGGGAATGTCATATATGGCATTAGAGGGGCCAGGGCACAGCTGTGCCCAGCTGGGGGTGACATGAGATACCGCTTTGATGCAGGCCAAAAGGCTGGAGAGGGGTCTCCCAAGTACCTTTCAAGGCTGGGCCAAAGTAATTCTCCAAAAGCTGATGGCAAGATCTGTAGCTTGTGACTGAGCATCCTCCTTTGAGTGACAGATCACGACTGTTCACGTAGTTTGGATGTCTGTCCCCACCCAAATCTTGTGTTGAAATGTAATCCCCATGTTGAGCTGGGTCTAGTGGGAGGTATTTGGGTAATGGGGGCGGACCCTGAAAGTATGCGGCATCCCCCGCCCCACTCTGATTCTCTCTATCGTTCCTGCTCTTGCCATGCAATGTGCCTGCTCCGCCTTCACCTTCCGCCTTGACTGGAAGCTTCCTGAGGCCTCCCCAGAAGCTGATACCAGCATGCTTCCTGTACGGTCTGCAGAACTGTGAGCCAATCAAGCCTCTTTTCTTAAAAATTACCCAGTCTCAGGTATTTCTTTATAGCAATGCAAGAATGGCCTAATACCACTGGCCTATGGGGAACTTCAGCCGGAGGCCTGGGACACAGAGCTGCCAATCAGAGTCCCAGGGATTTGACTGGTTCAGGAATGGGCAGGTGACCCAACCTCAGCCTGGTGAAACTCTGGAAGAGGCTCTGCTGTAAGGTACCTCAGCTGATGGCAATGGCTGAAAGTGCTGAAGTCACTCCAAGGATGGATTCTTCCTGAGGACTCCAACCCAGAGGAAGGTAGAGCTGAGGAAGGACTGAGGCTCCTGTGACACGGACTCTGACTCAGGCGCACTGCTTCACCCCCGCAGTCCACAGTTCCACCCTCCAATCCCTTCAGTCTCGAGTTGGGTCTTGTCTTGACACCAAAAGGGCCCTGGTTTAAGAACCCAGTCCACTTGGACACCTTTAAGCTACCCTGGTCACAGTGTGTGGTCCAGACAAGACATATGGTCACCACAGGTGGGTTTCTATTTTCCAGAGACCCTCTTCTTACAGCTGACTGACTCTCACACAGTGAAGACCGCAGGAGCAAGGCCAGGTCCTGCCCACTCATAAAGTACTTTATAAAAATTACTTACGTTAATATATCAGATTAACAGAAAATGACCTCTTTACTCAGAGCAGGAGAGTCTCTGGAACAGTGACTTCTTCTCAGTCAGGTGAAAAGATTTATGTAAATACCTGGCCAAGAATGTGTTGACTCTGTGATGTGGATTAGGTACAGTGTCTTTCCCAAGATGCTGTAGAACTTGCTACCGCAAGTGTGCTCCTGGGCCTGGCATCATTATCACCCGGGAATGTGTTAGAGATGCAAACTCTCAAACCATACCCCGGCCCAATTACATCCAAGTGTCTGAAGTGGGGCCCTGCAGCTTGGGCACCATGCTTCTGAGGCAGTGGGTCTCACCCTCGGCAGCACAGGCTACCGATATCTCAGAGATCCTAGGGTGTGGCCTTGATTTTGAGATTTTTCAAAGTTCCCTTTGGCATTCTAATGTACAACTAGGATTGAGAAGCCAGCTCTATGTTATTTTCCTACTGAATCTTTATCTGCCCGCTCCCAGGAGCTGGGGTAAACAAGCCAGCGGTATTGCCAGCTGCACCCATTTTCTGCATGCGGGAATTCAAGGGATGTTTTCAGCTGACTGAAGCATCATTTGATGTTCCCGAGAAACAGATTCCACAATCAACTCAAACGGATTTTGGCCCTGACCCAATTTATCTCAAAAAAGGAGGAGAGAGGAGCCCTTGTTCCCTGTGTCCAAATAGCACTGGGGGCATATGAAGCCAGCAGCCCAGAAATATCAAAACAGACAGGACTGCGGACTTTTTTTTAAAGAAAAATATGCAAAATTGGGAGTGCTTTTCAATTTCTGGAAATTCGTGGCTTTTTTGGTTTAGTAGCTTTTGTTTTGAAAATGACTTTTCCTCTCAGGCCTCAAAGGGACACAGCAGTGCTGTATCAAAGAAAAACCAACACACACACCAGCATTCTCAAAACTGGTTCAAAAAATAAGGAGGAGGGACGGTAAAATGAGGCCTATGATTAATGGTAAGTTTGTGAGTAAATAATCTCAAGGAGGCAAGTCTTTGCAAACGTACGAACAAAAAACCAGTCTCGAAAATAATACAACCCTGGCTGGGTGCAGTGGCTCATGCCTACAATCCCAGTGCTTTGGGAGAATCGCTTGAGGCCAGGAGTTAAGACCAGCCTGGGACACACAGAAGACCTTGTCTCTACAAAAATAAAAAATTAAAATATGAGCTGGACGTGGTGGCGCTGCCTGTAGTCTGAGCTGCTCAGGAGGCTGAGGCAGGAAGATCACCAGGAGTTCAAAGCTGCAGTGAGTTATGATCATACCACTTGCACTTCAGCCAGGCCTGGAGCCACAGAGCAAGACCCAATCTCTATAAAATAATAATAATTATTCAAACTGCCCAAGAAAATATCTGCATTTACTCACTTTTTTTTTTTTTTTTTTTTTTTTTTGAGACGGAGTCTTGCTCTGTCGCCCAGGCTGGAATGCAGTGGCACGATCTCGGCTCACTGCAATCTCCACCTCCCAGGTTCACACCATTCTCCTGCCTCAGCCTCCTGAGTAGCTGGGACTACAGGTGCCCGCCACCACGCCCGGCTAATTTTTTGTATTTTTAGTAGAGACAGGGTTTCACCGTGTTAGGCAGGATGGTCTCGATCTCCTGACTTCGTGGTCCACACACCTCGGCCTTCCAAAGTGCTGGGATTATAGGCGTGAGCCACCGCGCCCGGTCTACTCACTTTTTTTTTAGACAAGGTCTTATTCTATTGCCCAGGCTGGAGTGCAGTGGCATAATCTCGGCTCACTGCAACCTCTGCCTCCTGGGTTCAAGCAATCATTCCACCTCAGCCTCCCTAGTAGCTGGAACTCCATGTACCACCACACCTGGCTAATTTTTTTTTTTTTTTTTTTTTTTTGAGACAAAGTCTTGCTCTGTCACCCAGGCTGGAGTGCAGTGGCATGATCTCAGCTCACTGCAACCTCTGCCTCCCGAGTTCAAGCAAATCTTACGCCTCAGCCTCCTGAGTAGCTGGGACTACAGGCGCACACCACCATGCCCTGCTAATTTTTGTGTCTTTAGTAGAGACGAGGTTTCGCCATGATGGCCAAGCTTGTCTCCAATTTCTGAACTCAAGTGATCCACCTGCCTCAGCCTCCCAAAGTGCCAGGATTACAGGCATGGGCCACCACACCTGGCCTACTCACCTCTTGAGGTGGCCTGTGGCAAATTTTATGGCTTTAGGTTAGCAAATCTGGAAGGGAAACTAGGGGCAGAGAGAACCTTTAATTATTTAACTCTTTGGTTTCTAGACAGCCAGTGTATCAGCCACCCCCACACTCTACGAAACTGGCGAGGAAGTAAAGTGCAGACCTGTGGGGTTCCCGGGGTTGATTATGCAGAGCACCTTAGGGTCACAGTGGTCTTTGGCCTCCTGCACCGCCCGCCGGAGCTCATTCACATTTAGCGCCCAGCAGTTCTCCTCGTCCAGGTAGTAGTTCACCTGGATGGCGTCGAGCTCAGAGATGACGGCTGAATAGAGGGGATACTGTGGAATGGGGATCATCACACCTGTCCGTGACTTGCCGCCTCCAGAGACGAGGATCTTCAGGATTGTCTGCAACGCAGAAGTCACATGTAGAAAGCCAGCACCACTTCCCATCCCTGACCCAGCCTTTCACCTGTGGCCCCACTGCATGCCTCCAGTCCAACTCTGTGCAAGTCACTTTACTCCCCCGAGTCTCAGTTTCCTCATCTGTAAAATGAGGGAAGCTGCAAGGAGTAAGCAAAATATAGCATTCTAAAGTTCTCGGCACAGTGCAGAACATGTAGTTAACGACTCAGTACTTAGGCTGGGCACGGTGCTCACGCCTAAAATCCCAGCACTTTGGGAGACTGAGGCAGCCAAATCACTTGAGGCCAAGAGTTCGAGACCAGCCTGTGCAACACAGTGAGACCTCCACCTCCCTACTTAAAAATTTAAAAATATATATTTTTCTTTTAAAAAAATGTATTTTTAAAAAGACTCAATACTTGTATTTTTAATACTTCTAAAATAGTAGTTCCCATACTAGCCCTGTCTCAGAATTATTCTGACCCCGCTCCTGTGATCCTGATTCCCTATGTCAGGGGTGGGGCCCAGGAGTATGTGTTATCAGTATCAGTGCCCAAGGTTGGAAAGACCCCACTCTACATCCACCCCAACAAGGGACTCTTAAAATGGGATAAAATGCCCATCTACTGCCACCAGGTGGCGCGTTGACCTGTTTTCCAAGCTGAGCAGGATGCTTGTTTAAGATTTCTGAGAAACCAGGCCATGCGATTCCTGTGGGGTATTGGTGGAGGTGCCAGTAATTCATTGAATTAATTAGCCAAAACCCTCTGCAGGGAGAGTCTCCACCTTAAACACGGGCACAGGTCCTTTTCCAGACTCAGTTCCTTGCTGTAAAAATGTCACGAGATTTTGAAGTACAATGACTTGATTCTTTCCGCTGAATCTTGTGGACACGCCCCCTTCTCTACTCTGGAACCTCTTCCCACACTGGGCATTTCTGGGATTCAAGAGAGGCCTTGACAGCAGAGGGCAATGGAAGATGATGTGATTGGTTGCTGGAGCTCCAGTGTTAGCATCCCAAATGTCACATGAACTGACTCAAGGCAGGCAGACCACTTAACGTCTCCGGGCCTCCATTTCTCATGGGCTCCAATAAGAGCTTAATGTGTAGGAAAGGCTTTGGGAAAGGAACAAAGCACTCAACAAACAAGAGCCTTACAGGTCAGGAAACAAAGACAGCCCCATTAAAGAAGGAAAAGTTCAGACAGCACATGGCTCCCTGAGAATAGATGAGTCAACAGCACCTAACACCAAGCCAGGCCTTGGGAGGGGTGTGCAGAAAGGGACAGGCAGGCAACCAGTCCCCAACCCCAGGACTGCAGACTCCACCAGTCCCCCAAGCCCAGGACTGCAGGCTCCACCTGTCCCCCAAACAGGACTGCAGGCTCCACCAGTCTCCGAAGCCCAGGACTGCAGGCTCCACCAGTCCCCCCAAGGACTGTAGGCTCCACTACTTCCCCAAGCCCAGGACTGAAAACTCCACCGGTCCCCCAAACCCAGGACTGCAGGCTCCACCAGTCCCCCAAGCCCAGGACTGAAGCCTCCACTGGTCCCCCAAGCCCAGGACTGCAGGCTCCACCAGTCCCCCAAGCCCAGGACTGCAAACTCCACTGCAAGTAACCACTGCACTCCAAACTGCAAGTAACCACTGGCCCCAGTCCTCCCCGACCCCATTGGTAGCTGACCCCAACCTGAGCCACCTCCTCTTGCCTCCTGTGCCCCTCGCAGCCAAAATTTAAACTTAGGAACAGAAATCTAACTGCCCCACCTCCTTCTCCTTCAAACCCTTCAGTGGCTCCCTGTTGTTCTTAGCACAATGACCCAAATCCTCAGCGTGGCCTCTAAGGCCCTGTACTGACGCCAGCTGCCTTGCCAGCCCACGCCTGGTAACTCCGTCCCTCGCTGTGCACTCATCCCCCAGCATCTCCAGTTCCCAGCACTCAGACTCCTGCCAGCTCTTGGCCTCTGCACATAGTGACCTTCAGCTCAGAGCACACCCCCTCTCCCAGTTCACTCCTGTGTGTCCCTCAGGTCGGTGTCTGCTCAGCCTTCCTTGGAGACTTCCTGCCCCTGCCCCACCAGGTCGGAGTTCCCACTGCTCCCTCCCATAACACCCTGTCCTTCTCTACTGCAGAAGAGAAACTAAAAGCTTGTGATGTGCATTTATTTTCGTGGTATCAGCTGATCTGCTCTGCCTGTGTAGGCAGAGGCCAAATGATGTGTTTGGTTTCCCATTGTCTCCTCAGCACCTGGCACAGGAGGAACACCAGTACGTGCAGAACCACAGAAAGGCCAATGGTTACCCTCGGGTGGCCCCTGGCTCCTCTGCAGCCGGACCTGCTGGTGTGTGCTCCGGATGGAAATCAAGGCTGCAATAGCGCCCAGGCTCATGAAGACTAAAAGAGGCAAAGACTGCAGGCTGCCACGGCAGGGGGGCCAGAGGTGGCCACCCATGCTGCCACCCTCCCTGCTAGCCTGTCTCCCTGCTAGCCAGTTCCAATGCTGGGCCCTAACAGGCAAGGCTGCTCTTCATGTGGGTAAACACCGCATAACAAGAAGCCACTCTCACACGTACAGAAATGCCGTCACTAGCTCCCGTGGTCAGGTAGATGTTGTCGGGGTCTGCAGGCACGCCGCCATCCCTCCTGGTGATATAGGCAGCCACGTCTTCACGGATGCAGTTGACACCCTGGCTAGCACTGTAGGACCCTGTAAGACAGCAGGCAAGATAGCAACAGAGGCAGGATGTCTGGCTCCACAGGGTCAATATAATTAATATCCATATAATTAGAGGGATGCCTGTTTGGGATGAGGGTCTCGGGTGAAGCCCAACTCCCATTGCTTTGGAACTGTGGCAAGCTGCTTAACCACGTGTCTGGGCCTCATCCACCCACCCCTCTATCCATCCACCCATCCACTCATCCACACACTCACCCAGTACTGAGTACCTACCATGTGTCACACATTATTCTAGGCCCTGGCTTCTATTCAAATGGTGCCCAAACCTGTTCCACCCACTCTCCTGGGATTTATATGTGTTCTGTGACGCTGTCAGTCACTAGAGCTGGGATTCCCATGCTTTTATGATGGTTGCCTACACATGGACTTGAGAGAATGGGCCAACACTTAGGCTCCAAAATAGCACCCCTTGGGCTGGGTGCAGTGGCTCACACCTGCAATCCGAATTTTGGGAGGCCGAGGCAGGAGGATTACTTGAGCCCAGGAGTTTGAGACAAGCCTGGTCAATGTGGCGAAACCTCATCTCTACAAAAAACACAAAATCAGCTAGGTGCGGTGGCATGCGCCTATAGTCCCAGCTACTTGGAGGCTGAGCTGGGAGGATCACTTGGGCTCAGGAGGTAGAGGCTGCGGTGAGCTATGATGACACCACTGCACTCCAGCCTGGAGTGAAACCTTGTCTCGAAAAAATAAATAAAAATAAAAACAAAAACCCCACAGTAGCACCACCGGCCAGCCCCAGGCACCCAGGGCTCTGACCAGCATCCCTGGGACTGTGAGGTGTCCTCCAGCCCCCAGTCCCATGTGAACATACCCTCCCGCTGCCATTTAGGGTTGAAAGTCATTTATACTAAGTTCAAAAACAGGTAAAACTAATGAATGGTCCCAGAAGCTGAGCAGTGGTTAACTGCTCTGGAGTGGCGGTATCGACTAGAAAGACGCACGAAAGAGTGTTGGCAGCTCCGTATCCAGAGTCTGGTGGGGTGACATCGATGTTTGCATGTGTGAAAGGTATTCCAGCTGTACATTAACATTTTTACCTCCATAAAAAAGATTTTTTTAAATGTCAGGCCACTATTTAGGTTTTTGAAAATAAACTGGAAAGATGTATTTGTACAGGTGCAAGATCTCTCTGGAAGAAGACTCAAACTAGTGAGGTGAATTCCCTGTGGAAGTGCATGGGGGCTGGGGGTCAGAGGTGGAAGGCAGACATTTCATTGTATATTCTTTTAGACCTTTTGAATTATACACCACATTTAAAGAAAACCAGACTATTCCTTCTGTGGCTACTGCAAAAACCACCCCCAGGAGGCAGGATGGCAAATGGAAGTAGCAGATTCTCCTCTGGGGCCTCAGCATGCATCAGTCCAGGCCTGGCATCAAGGAGGAACAGTCAAATGCTCTGAACTGGGGCCAGGCGCAGTGGTTCACGCCTCTACTCCCAGCACTTTGGGAGGTTGAGGTAGGCGGATCACCTGAAGTCAGGAGTTCAAGACCAGCCTGGCCAACATGGTGAAACCGCATCTCCACAAAGATCAGCCGGGTGTGGTGGCAGGTGCCTGTAATCCCAGCTACTCATGAGACTGAGGCAGGAGAATCACTTGAACCTGGGAGGTGGAGGTTGCAGTGAACCAAGATCGCACCACTGCACTCCAGCCTGGGTGACAGATTGAGACCCCGTCTTTAAAAAAAAAAAAAAAAAAATGCCCTGGACTGGAATCCCCCAGCTCTGCCTCAGCCTCTCTGCACAGCACTGGGCTCTGCACAGCTGTAAGAGGAGCAGCCAGACCAATACTCTAAGGTGCCAAGTGGCAAACATTAACTGGTGTCACTCTGGGTGGTAGGCATGGGCTTCTGTCATGCTATTTTCAGTATTCTAATACATTTGGAGTATTTTGTAAGTTTAAAAAAGGGGAGGTGCAGATGCTTGTGTTAGAGCCCACCCCCACTAGGTGATTTAGTTGGTATTTCTGAGCTTCTGTAAGAGAGACCTTCTAGGACTCCTTGCTTCCCTTCACCCCTTTTCAATGCCCCACCTTCTCCTCAGGGCCTCCCCTCTTCCTGCCTCTAAGAGCATCCACCTCCCTGAACGCCCAGGCCTTCACCCATTAGCAAGCCCTCTGCTTCTCTGAGTCACACTTCCGCGGTCACAGACTTTCTGCCCTTCCAAAGAGGTTCCTGGGTTTTTCTTCAGATCTCACATTATGCTCCAAAACACACTGATCTTTCTAGGATCATTTCTAGTCTGTCTCCAGGAGGCTTGCCTTAAAGATTCTGCTCCACCTCCAGCCAGTCTCAGCCTATAATTTATCCAGTTACTTTACTATTTATTAGTTGTTGCTTTTTTAAGAGACAGGGTCTCACTTTGTTGCTCAGGCTGGTGTGCAGCGGCACGATCATAGCTCACAGCAGCCTTGAACTCCTGGGCTCAAGCAGTTCTCCTACTTTGGCCTCCCAAAGTGCTGGGATTACAGGTGTAAGCCACTGTGCTGGCCCCTCCAGTTATTTTGTACAGAAGCAGCCCTGCCCTCCCCATGCTGACTCTTGACTCTTGGTTCCTCCTGAGCAGGGGATGTTACCCATTTCTTCTGTGCATTTCTCCCAGAGCACCTCGCCCACTGCAGGCTGCGCTATACTACACCCTGCTGAGGACCCACTGCCGAACTCCCACCTCACTGAACACCACTGCCCTAGGGCCCCTTCATTCATCACACAGAGGTCCCGACCTCAGGGCCTTTGCACATACTGTTCGCTGGTCCAGCATGCATCTGCAGGTTCTTACTCATCCTCCCCATGACCTCTTCTTCTCCATACAGCCCCTTGTTACAGTCCCGCAGCTCTCTCCAAGATCTCATGAGAAATCGTGATTACACGTTCGTAGAAATTCTTTTCCATGTTTGTTCCTCCCAAATCTGATAGTTTCGTGAGCACAGAAGCTCCACCCACCTTGCTCACTAGTGTCTTTGATGTCTAGAACACAGCCTGGTACGTGCTCAGGGAGGGGCTGGACAAGGGCACACAGCTCCTGCCCTGCCCCAGGCAGGTGCTAGGTTGTACCTCAACCCCATTAAGATCCAGGACACACCTGAGAACCAAACTGGTCATCAAAGAGAAAATAAATGAAGTTGCTGGGTGTGGTGGCTCATGCTTGTAATCCCAACTACTCTGGAGGTCAAGGCAGGATGATTGCTTGAGCCCAGGAATTCGAGAGCAGCCTGGACAATAGTGAGAACCTATGTCTACAAAAAATATAAAAGTTGGCCAAGTGTGGTGGTGTATGCCTGTAGTCCCAGCTATTTGGGAGGCTGATGCAGGATTGCTTGAGCCCAGGAGGTCAAGGTTACAGTGAGCTATGATTGTACCACTGCACTCCAGCCTGGGTGACAGAGCAAGACCCTAACTCTTAAAAAAGAGAAAAAAAAAAAAATGAAGCCCTGCTAAGAAATTATGTATATATATATACACACATATACACACACACACACACACACACACACATATATATATATATATATATATATATATATATATTTTTTTTTTTTTTTGGAGGGGACAGAGTTTCACTCTCATCACCCAGGCTGGAATGCAATGACACAATCTCGGCTCACTGCAACCTCCACCTTCTGGGTTCAAGCAATTCTCCTGCCTCAGCCTCCCAAGTAGCTGGGATTACAGGCGCCTGCCATAATGCCTGGCTAATTTTTGTATTTTCAGTAGAGACAGGGTTTCGCCATGTTGGCCAGGCTGATCTCGAACTCCTGACCTCAGGTGATCCACCTGCTCTGGCATCCCAAAATGCTAGGATTACAGGCGTGAGCCACCATGCCCAGTCCAAGAAATAATTTTAAAGGGCATGATAATAACACATCCTGAGTGGCCGGGCGCGGTGGCTTACGCCTGTAATCCCAGCACTTTGGGAGGCTGAGGTGGGCAGATCACAAGGTTAGGAGTTCAAGACCAGCCTGGCCAATATGGTGAAATCCCATCTCTACTAAAAATACAAAAATTAGCCAGGTGTGGTGGCGTGCATCTGTAGTACCAGCTACTCAGGAGGCTGAGGCAGAAGAATCGCTTGAACCCGGGAGGCAGAAGCTGTAGTGAGCCAAGATCACGCCACTGCACTCCAGCCTGGGCGACAGAGTGACACTGTCTCAAAAAAACAAAACAAACAAAAATCTCTTGGGTGAGCTTCAAGACTTTGTATACACATTTAATAATCTCCCTGTGGGTCAGGGTGGCCCTGGAGCATAGTGACATGCTCCATTTCTTTTTACTCCTGTGGGCAGAAAAGTGCTCAGGCTGCCCAGAGCGTAGGTAACAGAGAGCGACACCACTATGTCCCTGTCATGCCAAGGACCACACTGTCCTGCCCCCTGGAACGCGCAGGGCTTCTCTACAGCTAACAAGCGGATTTAGCACACGTGAACCTTCCTTACAAGCCCAGAAGGTGGGTACAAAGTACTTCCTAGCTGAAGGATGAGGGAGACTCCAAGCACTCCTACCTCACCTGTGTTCACGAGGTCCTGGAACAGGGCTCAGAGTGGGTCCCAAAAACCATGAGGGCCAACTGGTCTTTTGCTGTAACACCCCACGAGGGAACTCCCAGGGACACAGTCTCTCAGCCCCACTACTCCAGCTCTGGCTGACATGAAGTTGCAAAAACCTGTTGATGAGGCTTAGTATGTGGAAGAAAAATCCCTACTCCGTCCCCAGACACTCTTATCAGACACACAAAAGGCACATTGCCCTCCCCCTGCCTCTCAGTTGGGGGCTTCCAGGAGTTTTAGGCCCATAGCCATGGGGGTCTTTGAGAAACACCTTTGCCCTTGGGGCCAGGCAGAGCGTGCAGGGGGGAAAGGAGCCTGGCAGCTGGGCCTCTGGGCTGCAGAGCTGCTTTCTGCCAGCCTGTGGTTAGGTCGTGGCACACAAGGCCCCAGCCCACACCCCATCCAGGCTGGCAGGTGGAAAAGCAAGGGGGTACTGGCCCCCTCCTGAGAGAGACAGTGCCCAGACTCAGAGGGACAGCAGTGGGGCCACACCCAGGAGGGTGAGCACAGGGCCGTCAATAAGGGACAGAGCAGAAAAAGTTGGC
This sequence comes from Chlorocebus sabaeus, assembly GCF_047675955.1. Classification (NCBI taxonomy): domain Eukaryota; kingdom Metazoa; phylum Chordata; class Mammalia; order Primates; family Cercopithecidae; genus Chlorocebus; species Chlorocebus sabaeus. Next base: position 43,761,392 of record NC_132908.1, on the reverse strand, counting down.
GGGGGGTGACAGGAGATAGAGACAACAAGGGGGGGGCCACTTCCCTGCTGAACAAGTCGCCAGAATCTGTCCCCACCCTCAGCTCCACTTTCGGGAACATCAGGGCTCATATCCTAGGAAGATTCTAAGAACAGCAGCTTTCCTCAGGGCGAGGGAAGCCGGATTCCCAACGTGGGTGCTGCACAAAGGAACCAGCAGAAATAAACAGAGGAAAGAAAATGACAGAACAAACAGCTGGAGGCCCAGAGGCTGGAACTCCATCCTTGCAGGGAAGGGGGAGAGAATCATCTTCACATCTACAGGGGCCAAGTTCCAGGTCCATTCTGCGGAGCCTGGTGCCACGTCGGGAGGCAGACATTGGGGCATGCGTCCCCAAAAAGGGGAGTGAGGGCCAGTTTGAGGGGAACACCATGAAGTACCTGGGGGTACTGGCACCACTGGACACAAGAAAGCCACAGAAAGGGGCCGAAGGGGTCCCAAGGTGCTTCCCTTCCCCAGCAATTGGCTGCCATCTCCAAGACAGTGCAGGGACATGTTCAGAGCTGGGGGCCACAGAGAGGCAAGGATGCTGAACAAACTGGGCACTGCACTTCTACCCAGCCTCCAGCTGCTGGGTGAAACCTGCTGTGACAAAGGCAGGCTCAGCTGCTGTCCAACGAGGCTGGCTCCAGGGAGTAGGACCCACACCCAGCATGATGTAGGCACTTGCACCTAAAGGTGGTGCCAGCACCACCCGCTTAATAAACAGGAGGCCAGCAAGGCGCGAGTGGGATGAGGACGCTGTTTTTTGTTTACTCTGCATGCTGTCAGCCACCCACACACATTCACACACCCATTTGCATGCATGACTCTCGCTTGAGGCTGGGGCCCCCCCGGGAATACTCGTTCATTTCACGTCCCGGGGCCTGGCAAGTTGGGGCCTCACCCAGGCTGTGCCCGCCACAAGCCTGAAGGATCCGCCGGGCGCGTTTCTTAGCATCTTCTGGGAAGCTGGGGCTGTCCAGCAGGTTTGGGTAGGTGCACAGTGCCATCACCTGGGGGAACAAGACGCAGGCTGAGCTCCCAGCACCCCGACTCCCAGAGCTCCGGGAGGGGCACAGAGGCCACTGGGAGGACGACAGCTCCCAGGGATGGGGCTGACACAAGCCTCTCTGCGAGGACTCAGCCTGTGGGAGCTTGGGGGCAGGAGGGGAAGACGCTGGGCTCTCTGCAGCAGAAAGGGAGAAGTTGAGAGTTGGGATGCACTATGACCTGGGCTGCTGGAAGAGGAGTCGATGATCAGAGTGAGGCTGTTCCTCCGCCCCTGGCCCAAGTTCTTCCACTAGGGACAGTGGGCTTACACACCCAAGGCACAATCGGGGGCCCGCAGAGCAGGGGGCAGGCGATCGATGCCCAGCTGGGTGGAGCAGGGCTGCAGACCCCCCCTACTCCCAGCCTGAGCTCCCCCAATGCCATAGGCCCCCTCCCCCTGCATTCCTCATCACCCCCTTTCCTCCCCAGATGAAAACTGGGCTAGCTTTCTCTTCTCAGTAACAGAGAACATAACCCCAACCCCACAAATTAAGAGGATTAAGCAAGCAAACGTGTACAAAAGTGCCGGTAACCCCAGCTCGCCCGGCAAGTTGAGGCTGGCACTGAGGAGCCAAGCCAGGTGCACTGAGGGGGTCAGAACTTGTGGCTCTGACACCAGCGGGGTGACTTTAGCGAGCGCCTGGCTTCACGGAGCCCGGTTTCTGTTCATCTGCACAATGGGCAGTGAGCTGGCCTGCCCGCCTCCCAGGGGCACCTGCGCAGATCAGAGGAGATGTGTGAAGGCTGGAGGCAGCTGGCACTAGGCTGGAGAGGCTGGGCCTGCCATGCACAGTGGCAGGGCTGGACCTGAGAACACGGTTCCAGCAAATAAGGCTGAGTGAAGCCTGTTCTGAAGCCTGCCACAACTTAAACCCAGGCCCATATGGGGACCTCTCCTGAGAGGTCACTCTTGCTTGGCCCTCCCCTTCAAAGCTCACGCTCCAGGGAAGTCAGGGTCCTCTGGCCTCCTCCCACCTCGTTTCCCTGGTAGAGCCACTCTGTGTGGTCTGATTCATTTCCCCCTCCTGGGCCCCGCATAGGGACTCTAACATCCAGGGCTGCGGGCCTGCTCCGAGGGTCAGCAGCAGTGGCCGTGGGAGGGAGGTCCAGTGAACGCCCCCCATACCAGGCCCAGCCTCAGCTCCTCTCCCTCACTGCCCTGTGACAACTCCCTCAGGGACTGTGGACTGAGCCCTTCCAGCCCCTCCCCAGCCCTTTGCCCCAGAGAGCAAGGCAAGGAACAGGGAACTGTGGTTCCCGGGCTCGACTTCCCTGATGGCCCTAGCCCATGAACCTTAACCACACACAGCACTGCATTTTGATCCAAAATGGGCCTCAATCCCAGTGGCTCGGGAGGTTGAGACAAGAAAGGATTACTTGAGCCTAGGAATTCGAGACCAGCCTGGGCAACACAGCAAGACCCTGTCTCTACCAAAAATTTTAACAATTAGCCGGGTGTGGTGGCATACGCCTGTAGTCCCAGATACTCAGGAGGCTGAGGCAGGAGGATTGCTTCAGCCCAGGAGTTTGAGGTTACAGAGAGATCGTGACAATCACACTCCAGCCTGGACAACAGAGCAAGACCCTGTCTCAAAAACACACACACACACACACACACACACACACACACACTAAATACAACAGGCCAGGCGCGGTGGCTCATGCCTGTAATCCCAGCACTTTGGGAGGCTGAGGCGGGCGGATTGTTTGAAGTTAGTTTGAAACCAGCCTGGCCAACATGGTGAAACCCCATCTCTACCAAAAATACAAAAATTAGCCAGGCGTGGTGGTGCATGCCTGTAATCCCAACTACTCGGGAGGCTGAGGCAGGCAAGTTGCTTGAACCCAGGCAGTGGAGGTTGCTGTAAGCCAAGAGCATACCATTGCACTCCAACCTGGGCGACAGAGAGAAACTCCATCTCAACACAAAAACAAAACCAAAACCTAAATAAAACAAAACAGCCTCAGTCCTTCTAGAAAAAGTTGTCACACACCGGGTCTCCCGCCTCTGTTCTGCTCTGGGGCATCTCCCACCCCACCACCTCCAGCCCACCAATCCCACAATCCCACAATCCCGGCCCAGGCGGCACTCTTGAGGTTAGTGCTCAGACTGAAATGTGGAAGCCACCTTCTCCTGGAGCCTGAGGAGGGAGCTGGGTCACTGCAGAGGCAGCCGGGGCGCAGCAGCTCACAGCGGCCGTCCCCAATCTGGAGCTCCTGTGCTGGGCCCCAGGAGGCCTCTGCACTCTTCGCCTCACCAAGGCCCAGCAATCTGCCAACTTCTACCTGCCCAAAGTCACCCAGCTGGTAGGCAGCAGAGCCCACACTCACACCCAGAAGGGCCTCAAGTGGGAAGCCACATCCTGCCCCGCCACGACACCTCCTGCTGCCCCCCGACGCCTCCTCCCAGCCCAGCCGGCCTTTCCTGTCCCCTGGGCTGCCACCTACCCCACCACTGCCTTTGCCCACCAAGTTCCTAACTCAGGTCCCAGGACCCTACCCTGTGGAAGAGTCTCCCCAGGAGCCTCCTACACCGGAGCAACCCCAAAACAGGTCTGGAAATTTTCAACAACCTCAGAAAGGCAGGAAGGAGGCTAAGGGAGACAGCCAGAGGTTATCAGGCCTGGAGGGCCTGCACATCGAGGGGGCAGAGGATGGTCCCTACGACGGCGGGCCCAGCCCAGGGCCCTGCCCTCCTGCAGCCTCTGCTCCTGGGGGTGGCTCACCTGCCGGAGGAAGGTGATTGGCTGCTGCCCCATAGCCTGGGCGTCCCCGATGTTGGCTCGGATGACCTCTGTGAATGGCTTTTTGATACCCTGGGCAGATAGAAAGCAACAGGTGGTTACTTAGAAACTCTTAAACCTTGGATTCCAGAGGCCAGGCAAGGTTCCCGCAGGATATTAATAAACAACCCTATTTTGAGCCTTACCAAGTATCTGACTTGGTGCCAGGCCTTTGACATGCCTTGTCTCATTTAACCTTCACAGCCATCCCATGAGGAAGAACTAGTATTAATCCCATTTGACAGATGAGGAAATCAAGGCTCTAAAAGGTTAGAAAACTTGCTCAAGGTCATATAATTTTATTTTTTTGAGACAGAATCTTGCTCTCTTGCCCAAGATCGAGTACAGTAGTGCCATCTCGGCTCACTGCAACCTCCACCTCCCGGGTTCAAGCAATTCTCATGCCTCAGCCTCCCAAGTAGCTGGGATTACAGACGTGCACCACCACGCCTGGCTAATTTTTGTATTTTTAGTAGAGACGGGATTTCAACATGTTGGCCAGGCTGGTCTCCAACTCATGTGATCCACCCGCCCCGGCCTCCCAAAGTGCTAGGATTACAGGAATGAGCCATCGCGCCTGGCCAACATAATTTTATTTATTACTTATTATTACTATTTTGTAAAGACAGGGTCTCACTCTGTCACTCAGGCTGGACTGCAGTGGTCTGATCATGGTTCACTGCATCCCCGACCTTCTGGGCTCCTCCACCTTGGCCTCCCAAAGTGTTGGGGTTACAGGGGTGAACCACTGTGCCCAACCACATGACTGATTAATGTAAGTGCTGGGACTGAATATAAGTACAGGAAGCCGGATTCCAAGGTCACTCTTCTTAACCACTATATTCCTCCTCTGCCTCCCACTTTCCAGAAGGGCTGGAAGAGCTCTCCTGGCTGCCCAAGCATCCCAAACAGCTGCCACTCTGCTGCCTGACCGCCACCACACAGGGAAGTCTAAAAGGCAGCTCCAGGCCAGCTGTGTGGGAGGGAGGCAGCAGTCAGCAGCAGAACATGACAAATGTCAGGGACACAGGGTCCCAGACTCCTCTGCATCCTACCCCAGGCACAGCTCTACCGCGATGGCCTAAGTGACTGGCCAGGGACACTGAGGAAACCCTCCCCATAAGACATGGATCAGCAGGGAATCCTCAGGGTCATTTTCTTGCAACCCATTCTTTGCAGAATGAAAAATGTGGGCTGATTTTCACATTTAAAAAAAAAAAAAAGGCATCAGGGATAAAAAGACTGACTGAAGAGCAAATTGAGGCCACTGCCTGAGCAATGTGTGTAGCACAGAAGAGAGATCACAGAGAGAAGTCCAAGACCCTTGCGACGTCACTGGGGACATGATGGAAGGACACCCTGGCTGCTGCAAAGGCGAAAGCAGAATTTGATGAAGAGAATTACAGGGACCTGGAAATGTAGGAATCCTGCACATTTCCCTGATAAACCCAATCAGCCACTGGGAGAAGTGCAGTCAACAACAGGTTCAAGGACTTCCCAGGGCAGCTGAAAGGATTACCTGAAACAAACAGTGTGAAAGCCCTTAGCAGAGTACAAATATCATCTTACAAAAGCCAGCCCAGGAACAAGGTCGCCAGGGTCACAGTGGGAGGAAAAGCGGGCTCAGCAAGGTGGTGGCCACAGCCCGGGTGGGAGGGCTTGGCCATTGTCCTGTCTCCAGCTGCCCCTTCCCCAAAGGTACCCCAAATACAAATTTTATAGATATAACTCTGTGCTTGTGATACTTGTCTTTTCTCCTTTTCACGCAATGTGTGAATAAAAGCAACCTTAGAAGACATGGCCTTTCCAAAATCAGTAATGTACATCTTAAGTAAAAACTAGTGACTGGAAGTGGTAGCTCATACCTGTAATTCCAGCACTTTGGGAGGCCAAGGCAGGAGGATGCCTTGAGGCCAGGAGTTCAACAACAGCCTGGGCAACACTTTCAAGTTGCCCAAGACCTCATCTCTACAAAAAATTAAAATTAGCCAGGCATGGTGGCACATGCCTGTAGCCCCAGCTACTGGGGGAGGCTGAAGTGGGAGTATCACACTTGAGACCAGGAGTTCAAGGTTGCAGTGAGCTATGATCACATCACTGCTCTCCAGCCTGGGCATCAGAGTGAGACCCTGGGTTTGGTTTTTTTTGTTTTTTGTTTTTTGGTTTTTTTTTTGAGACAGGGTTTCCCTCTGTCACCCAGGATGGAGTGCAGTGGTGTGATCTCGGTTCACTGCAACCTCCGCCTCCCGGGTTCAAGCAATTCTCATGCCTCAGCCTCCCAAGTGGCTGGGACTACAGGCAAGTGTCACCATACCCGGCTAATTTTTGTATTTTTAATGGAGACGGGGTTTCATCACATTTCTCAGGCTGGTCTCGAACTCCTGAGCACAAATGATCCACCGCCTCAGCCTCCCAAAGTGCTGTGATTACAGGTGTGAGCCACTTCGCCTGGCCTGACCCTGTCTCCTAAAAACAACAACAACAAACCAGTGGGCTGGAGAGACAAAAGCAGAAGCCAAACACGTTTTTCTGGCCCTAGTGTGCCACCCCTAAGCCCTATGTGAGGAGGCATGAGTAATTGAGGAAGATGCCCCTGAAGTAGCTCTGGGCCATCATAAACAGGGCCTAAGTCCTACAAGCTGTTTCTAGGGGAAGGGGGCCCTCTAAGCCCCTTGTGGCCCGTCTGCTGAGTTCTTCAGTGTCTGGCCAACATGGATAAAGACTCCCAGTGGCGGCCGGGCGCGGTGGCTCACGCCTGTAATCCCAGCACTTTTGGAGGCTGAGGCGAGCGGATCACGAGGTCAGCAGATCGAGACCATCCTGGCTAACACGGTGAAACCCTGTCTCTACTAAAAATACAAAAAATTAGCCAGGCGTGGTGGCGGGCACCTGTCGTCCCAGCTACTTGGGAGACTGAGGCAGGAGAATGGCGTGAACCTGGGAGGTGGAGCTTGCAGTGAGCCAAGATCACGCCACTGCATTCCAGCCTGGGCAACAGAGCAAGACTCCATCTCAAAAAAAAAAAAAAAAAAAAGATTCCCAGTGGCATCCAGACGTAGCCACTGTATCTGGAGAGCCAGGGCGGCACTGCCCACTGCATGGGGGTACAGGCACTCTGGAGAGGCTCTGGCTGCAAGGGTGCAGCCCCCACACTCATCCCACAGCCAGGAGCCCAGAGGCTGAGCGTATGGGCAGTTACCCAAGCCTCTGTGTACAAAGGGGCGGGCCCAATCCACTGCTTGGCACTGGCCTGGACTCCTGGCATGGGGTCCTTGCTCAGCCTGACTGAATTGTTGCAGACCCCAGGCCTAGCTCGCTGAACCTGGGTGATTTCTGGGGTGTGGATACAGCCCATTCTTCATAGGGAGTAAATCTGTCACAGTTGTGAGACCCAGGAACCAACACACAGCTGTGGGCCCTGGGCCAGCCTAACACAGGGAGAGTATAATGCCTGGAACAGAGCCTTGAATGTTCGTTTCCCGTGCCCTTCGCCGCACTGCTCAACCAACGCAGGGCCACCGCGGTGAAGCCTAGGAACACAGCATCTCCATTCTTGGGTCTCAGTGCCTGCAGACCCTGGACATTTTGCTATGATGGATGAGCTGGGGGTCAGGACACTGGCTACCCTGAATGGGTGAAGAAACCAGCCCATCCAGCTAAGGGCCACCATGCAGAAGAGACTGTTCTGAGCACACTCCTGCATCCAGGCACTCAAGGTCTACGTGGGGCGGGAAATACCAAGAGCCTGGGGTAGACTCGCGATAGTGACTCCCACAGTGACTTGTCCAGAGCCCACAGGCACAGCACCCATGGGAACCTTGCCCCTGCCCTGCCCTCAGGGCCCTGCCAGCTCAGAGGGGCTAAGGAGCTGTATCATCCTGATTCCTCTCACGGCATTCTAGAGCCACCTTCGAATCCACCTGCACACATCCCGCCCAGAGCCACCTCCCCTGTGCGGCACAGATGGACGGAAGGTCCTTCCCAGGGAGGGCTCCCCTCCCGCCACTTTGGTTCAAGCAGGGATCGGGGGAGGGCACCATCCCCCCACCCCCAGCCCGGGGGACGGCATATTTCATAGGGTGTTAGCAGGTAGAATAATTGTCCTCCCCAGCCCACAGACCTCTCACCAGCATGAGGGTCACAGGCGGATGGATGATTCTAACAAGGCACAGCAAAGGAAACAATCAACAAAAAGGCGGACCACGGAAGGGAACATCGTCGGCCTCTGCATCCGTGTCTCCAGCATCTGCGGACTCAATGAACCACGGATCAAAAATATTCAGGAAAGGGCCGGGCACAGTGGCTCACGTCTGTAATCCCAGCACTCTGGGAGCTGAGGCGGGTGGATCACGATGTCAGGAGATCGAGACCATCCTGGCTAACACTGTGAAATCCTGTCTCTACTAAAAATACAAAAAAATTAGCCAGGCATGGTGGCACGCACCTGTAGTTCCAGCTACTTGGGAGGCTGAGGCAGGAGAATGGTGTGAACCCAGGAGGCAGAGCCTGCAGTGAGCCGAGATCGCGCCACTGCACTCCAGCCTGGGTGACAGAGCGAGACTCTGTCTCAAAAAAAAAAAAAAAAAAAAATCCAGGAAAAACCCTGCACCTGGACTAAACACATACAGACTTTTATCATTGTTCCCTAAACAATAGAGTTGAACCATATTTACACAATATGTACTCATATTATACGTAATCTATAGAGGCTGTAAAGATGATTTAAATTATACAGGAGGATGTGCATAGGTCATATGCAAATACTATGCCATTTATATCACGGACTTGAGTACCCTTGGATTTAGGTATCTGAGGGAGGTCCTCCTTGGATACTGAGAGACAACTGTATTTGTAAATAAAATATCTGATAAGGGGATCCTTATATCCAAATATCCAATATATGCAAATAAGGAATTCATACAACTCAAGGAAAAAAAAACATTAAACCTGATTTAAAAATGGGCAAAGGACGTGAAGAGACTTTCCACAAAAGACATACAAATGGTCAACAGATGCATGAAAAAGACGCAAAACATCTAATCAAACACAAATCACAGCCACAATGAGATATCATCTCATACTTGTTAGCATGGTTATTATAAAAAGTTGAAAGATCAGTGTTGGTAAGGGTATGGGGAGAGGGAACCCTGCACACCGTTGGTGGGAATGTAAATTGGTATAGCCATTATGGAAAACAGTATGGAGGTTCCTTGAAAAACTAAAAATAGAACTACCCTAAGATCCAGCAATCCCACTGCTGGGTACAGATCTGAAGGAAATAAAATCAGTATCTTGAAGAGATGTCTGCACTCCCTTGTTCACTGCAGCACTATTTCTAAGAGCCAAGACATGGAACCAACCTAAGTGTCCATCAGGTTGATGAATGGATAAAGATATGGTACATATACACAATGGACTATTATTCAGTCATTTAAAAAATAAGAAAATCCAGTCATTTGCAAAAGTATGGATGAACCTGGAGGACACTATGTGAAGTGAAAAAAGCCAGACACAGAAAGACAAACACTGTATGATCTCACTCATATGTGGAATCTAAAAAAGTTAAACTAATCTAGAAGTTGAACTAATAAAAGCAGAGGTGATAGCTGCCAGCCACGGGGTTGCAGGAGTGGAAATGAGGCAATGTCAGCCAAAGGGTACAAACTTTCAGTTGTAAGATGACACATTTTGCATGTTCTCACTTATTTGTGGGAGCTAAAAATTTTAAAAACTGAACTCATGAAGATGGAGAGTAGAAGGATGGTTCCTAGAGTCTGGAAAGGGCAGGAGGGGTGGGTGGGGGCAAGTGGGGATGGTTAACGGGTACCAAAAAGTAGAAGGAATGATCTAGTATTTGACACCACACAGGGTGACTATAGTCAATAATTGTATATTTTTTTAAAAAGCTAAGAGTATATATAACTGGATTGTTTATAAGACAAAGGACAAATGCTGGAGGGCATGGATACCTCATTTACCCTGATGTGATTCTTATACACTACATGCCTGCACCAAAATATCTGGTGTACCCCATAAATAATACATCTACCGCCCTGGCGCAGTGGCTCATGCCTATAATCCCAGCACTTTGGGAGGCCGAGACAGGCGTCAGTAGGTCAGTAGATATTAGCCGGGCGTGGTGGTACGCACCTGAAGTCCCAGCTACTCAGGAGCCTGAGGCAGGGGAATCCCTTGAAGTCGGGAGGTGGAGACTGCAATGAGCTGAGATTGCGCCACTGCACTCCAGCCTGGCAACAGAGCAAGACTCCGTCTCAAAAAAAAAACACAAAAAAAAACAAAAAAAAACCTACCACATACCCACAAAAATTAAATAATGTTTAGGCCAGGCGTGGTGGCTCAAGGCAATTTTAACATTGTCTTGAGATTACAATAAAGGGGGCTGAATTTAGCCTCCAGAAACTTTCATTTCATTGTTTCTTTAAAAAATGCAGGCCGGAGGCCGGGCGCAGTGGCTCAAGCCTGTAATCCCAGCACTTTGGGAGGCCGAGACAGGCGGATCACGAGGTCAGGAGATGGAGACCATCCTGGCTAACACGGTGAAACCCCATCTCTACTAAAAAGTACAAAAAACTAGCCAGGCGACTTGGGAGGCTGAGGCAGGAGAATGGCATAAACCCGGGAGGCGGAGCTTGCAGTGAGCTGAGATCCGGCCACTGCACTCCAGCCTGAGCGACAGAGCGAGACTCCGTCTCAAAAAAAAAAAAAAAAAAATGCAGGCCGGGCACAGCGGCTGATGCCTGTAGTCCCAGCACTTTGGGAGGCTGAGGCAGGAGGATCACCTGAGGTCAGGAGTTTGAGTGAGCCAAGATCGCACCACTGCACTCTAGCCTGGGCAACAGAGCGAGACTCTGTCTCAAAAAAATAATAATTTTTAAAAATATGAATAAGTTCTGGGAATCTAATGTACAGCATGGTGACTATACTTAATAACACTGCATTTTCGGCTGGGCACAGTTGCTCATGCCTGTAATCCCAGCACCTCGGGAGGCCACAGCAGATGGATCACCTGAGGTTGGGAGTTCGAAACCAGCCTGACCAACATGGAGAAACCCCATCTCTACTAAAAATACAAAATTAGCTGGGTGTGGTGGCACATGCCTGTAATCTCAGCTACTCCGCAGGAGAATCGCTTGAACCGGGGAAGCGGAGGTTGGGGTGAGCCGAGATCACGCCATTGCACTCCAGCCTGGACAACAAGAGCGAAACTCCATCTCAAAACCAAAACAAACAACAACAACAAAAAGCCAAAACAAAAAACCTGTATTTTTTACTTGAAATTTGCTGAGAACAGGACTGAAATGTCTCAGGTGCACACACACAGATGGTGACTGTGTGGTAAAGGATGGAGTATTAATAATTGACTGTGGTAATCATCTCCATGTCATATTACATATACAGTGTATATAAATGTCAAACCACCACACTGTGTCCCTTGAATATATACAATTTTTCTTTGTCAATTATATTTGTCTCCCCCTCAATAAAAATGGGGAGAAAAAACCAGGCACAAGGCTGTTTCCTTATGCAAGGGATGGCTCTGGTCACTTTACATGGCCTGTGGGCAGCAAGGCTGACAGAGAACTTTCCTCCAATTCAACAAATACTGGTCACCCATGCCCCAGTGACAGCCATGAGCAGCACAGATGAGACCGCCACCCTCCAGAGCTCAGGCTGGTGAAGAATAAAAATGGGGTGCGGGGAAGGAGAAGGGCAGGGCGTGGGAGAGAGGACCTGCAGGCCCCAGCCCTAGGAGCATGATGCGGAAGTGCTCCCGGGCTCCTGATCCCAAAAAGGGCACTGACTGGGGCGAGGGCGGGCAGAAAGTCCTACAGAGAGCTCCCACAAGAGGTCCCAGAGACAAACACCAACTAGACCCACAGTCCCAGAAAGCAGGTCCATTTCACAGCTGAGGCTCAGCACAAGATCCGGTCCCAAAACAGAAAGACAAGTGAAACCAGAAGAAACCGGAGCTGCAGCTACACACGTCTGTGACTGAGAGCATAGGCCAGAGTCCCCAAGGCTGAGCTGCCAGATCACTGAGGCAGGGAAGGCAGGGTGTAGGCCCCTGAACTCTGGGCGTCCGTGGGGTGGTCAACTATAGAAGCCCAGATTCGCAAGGCAGAAGCAGGGGTGAAAGCTGAATAAATTCCAAACAGGATAGTGGGAGTTGCTCAAAACAGCAAGCAGCTTGCCCAGGAGGAAAGAGCAAGTCCCACAGAGCACTTCCAAGACCCAGAGCCTCAGGAGGTAGGAAAGACAAGCGACCCTCAGAACTTCTTATCCCTAGACCACTCTCATTAGCTTGAGAAGGAAGACCTGGCAGTTCTAATTAGCTTCACAGCTGTTCAAAGTATTATCATCAAAGTATCAAAGACTCAAACTAGTCTTTCAGAGAAATAAACCGGTCACATTTTGCAGATGAGTAAACCAAGGCTGAATGACTTGTCTGAGGCCCATAGCACACAAAGGCAGAGCCCAGCATATGTGTGGTGACTGACCTGGGCAGGCTGGGTAGATGGAGGGTTCCTCCTATTGGAAGCCTGCACTACAAATTTTAAAGTAGCATCTAGACCAAGCACAGTGGCTCATACAGGTAATCCTGGCACGTTGGGAGGCTGAGATGGGAGGATCACCCAAGGCTAGCAGTTTGAGACCAGCCCAGACAACATAAGCAAGATCCCATCTCTACAAAAAAGGAAATTAGCCAGAATGGTGGCACACGCCTGTAGTCCTAGCTTCTGAAGAGGCTGAGGCAGGAGGATCACTCGAGCCCAGGAATTTGCAGCCACAGTGAGCTATGATTGCACCACTGCACTCCAGCCTAGGAGAAAGAGTGAGGCCCTGTCTCATTAAAAAAAAAAAAAAAATTAATAGCCTGGGCAACATGGCAAACCCTGTCTCTACAAAAAAATGCAAAAATTAGCCAGGCATGGTGGCATACACCTTGTGGTCCCAGCTACTCAGGAGGCTGAGGTGTAAGGATCGCCTGAGCCCAGGAAATCGAGGCTGCAGTGAGCTGAGATTGCGCCACTGCACTCCTGCCTGGATGATAGAGCTATGGAATCCTTTTGCCAGGTGCTCTGCAAACAGTATGGGCTGTTTGGCTGAACAGCTATAATTAACAATAATAATTAGTATTATTATGTAATAATAATTACAAAAGAAAAAGTAGCTGGGTGTGGTGGCTCATGCCCACCCATCCAGCACTTTGGGAGGCCAAGGTGGGAGGATTACTTGAAGCCAGGAGTTTGAGACCACCCTGGGCAACATAATAAGACCTGGTCTCTACAAAAAATTTAAAAATTAGCCAGGCATGGTGGTGCACACCTGTAGTCCAAGCTGCTCAGGAGGCTGAGGTAGGAGGATGGCTCGAGCCCAGGAGTTCAAGGCTGCAGTGAGTCATAATTGTGCCACTGCATTCCAGCCTAGGCAATAGAGCAAGACCCTGTCTTTTAAAAAATAAAGTAGCATCTGGTGGGGCGCAGTGGCTCACGTTTGTAATGCCAGCACTTTGGGAGGCCGAGGCAGATAGATCACAGTCAGGAGTTCAAGACCAGCCTGGCCAACACAGTGAAACCCCGTCTCTACTAAAAATACAAAAAATTTAGCTGGGTGTGGTGGCGGGCACTTGTAATCGCAGCTACTCAGGAGGCTGAGGAAGGAGGATTGCTTGAACCCAGGAGGCGGAGGTTGCAGTGAGACGAGATCGTGCCACTGCACTCCAGCCTGGGTGACAGAACTAGACTCAGTCTCAATAAATAAATAAACAAATAAATAAATAAATAAATAAGCATCTAAATGCCACAGAAAATGAGTGAGATTCACCACCTGTGCTTGGCACATACAGGGTTTCCAATCTTAGTTCTTAGCTAACTATAGCCACGTGCCTTAGCACTCTCTGCTTTTACCTTTGTTTGGATGCAACACATACTGACATGACCAGTAACCGTCACTCTTTCCCTCAGTTCTGAATATCTGCCCTGACTGTTGCCTTACAGCTAGAAGCAAAGCCATTCCTGTCTCCACTTGTACCAATCCCCAACCCCCATCCCCCAATAAAGCAAGGGAAAAAGTAGGTTGAGAAAGAACTGTCAGATCTTTTCAAAACTCCTTTTAATTGCAGCTTATTTTTAAGTGCTGCTTGCAGTGAACACCAGGATCTGAAAAGCTAAGATAGGTTCTCCCCTTTGGAGCTGCTCTCAGGGAGAAGCAAGGCCCCTCTAAGAGCACAGAGCTGGGGTTGCAGGAGAACGGCCCTCTTCACAGCCCTTAGCCCACCTCCCTGCCTCCTTCAGGCTCCACTGCCAGAGAAGCAGAAAGGACAGGGATTCAGCTCAGCCAGCCACCCAAAGTCAAACACCAGAGCCACATGCCCAAACAGCCCACATTGTTTGCAGAACACCTGGTGAAAGAATTTCATAGCCAGCATGAAGGCCTTGGTACCACCAAGAGTCACCTTGAGTCCCCAAGGACAGTTTTGAATGGACAAGGAGGTATAAAACTGAGGACAGGGAGAACCCTGGCCCAGCCAGGCCACATCTGTTTATACTCTAGGGAACCTGAGGTCCAGAATGGATATAGGATTCACCCTAAGTCACCCTACTCCCTACAAATCCTAGCCCATCAAATCTCTAACCAATCAGTTTTTTTGTTTGTTTGTTTTTTGAGATGCAGTCTCGTTCTGCGCTCTTGTTGCCCAGGCTGGAGTGCATCTCGGCTCACTGCCACCTCCACCTTCCGGGTTCAAGCGATTCTCCTGCCTCAGCCTAACAAGTAGCTGGGGTTACAAGTGTGTACCACCATGCCCGGCTAATTTTTGTGTTTTTAGTAGAGACAGGGTTTCGCCATGTTGGCCAGGCTGGCCTCGAACTCCTTTCCTCAGGTGATCCACCCACCTCGGCCTCCCAAAGCGCTGGAATTATAGGTGTGAGCCACCGTGGCCGGCCTCTAACCAACCAGTTTTGAGCACGACAGTTCAAAACAGAAGTAGAAAAACCAAAGCTGCACAAAGAGAAGGCAAGCCAGAAATAACTAAAAAGAAAGGACTGAGGAAATGTGGCTCTTGCAAGAAGGGCACTGTTTAAGCTGGCAAGGAGAAGCAAGGCTGTCTCCCAAGAAGGAAGGGTTTCAGTGAGGCTATCTAAGCTGGTCTAGCCAGCACCCACAGCCAGCGAACTGAGACTCACAGTGAGAAGAGAATGAGAATGGATGCGCTTGAATGAAAGTACCAGAATGTAGGTGGCCAAAAAAACTCAACTAACTCAGGAGTAGGATATGGGGGTGTGGAGCTTCTGTCTCAGAAATCAGAGATGTCCCTGGCCCAGTAACCAAGATATTTGCCCACCTGCAATCATCAAGCCACACCCCTGCTGGAAACCCTTTCTGGTTCCCACCTCCAACCAAAACGCACCATGACATCCTAATCCCAGCACACAAAACTCCAGTCCACCTTTTCTGTCTCATTCACCTCCCACGTCTCTCTGTTAGTGTTCCACTAAAGCACCAGCCCCCTTCCCCAAATGCCCAGAACTCCCCAACTTCCTGCTGTTGCTCACAGCACTGCTCCCACTTGGAAGGCTCTCACATATTCTGCCTGCTAAAAAATCCCAACACATTCTTAAAGAATCGGGGGAGGGGGACTCAGGCTCAGAGAATAACGCAGCAATCAGATTCCTCAAGGCAAAGACAGTGCCCTTCTGTCCCCATCATCCTCAAGCCTCATGGAGCCAACACAGGAGCTGCTATTTAGCAAAAGGCAGAGGTAATTCCTGGAACCCCTGCCAGTTCTGGAACCAGAGAAATCAGTTGTAACGTGATAAACCAGGAACACGTTAATCCCAGCTGTGTTTTAGCAGGGAGGCTGTTGCCTCAAGGAGGGCCAACTCCAGCCTGCCAGACAACAACAGCCCGTGTTCTCTGCCGGGCCCACCTCTGGGCCAGGGAGGCACAGAAACAAAGCCAGCCTCCTCCCGGCCAGCTTCAAACTTAGCCCTGCAAGGAGTCCGCAGGAGACTGGACTCTGACTTGTCCAGCTCACTGTTTTGAGTCAGCAGAACTGAGTGTCTCAACCAGGTCTCAGGAGGCCAGGAGCTCATTAAAACCCCCAAGTTCCCACCGGAATGGGGTCAAGTGTCATGATCCCCCTGAAGCTTACTGCCATGCATTCATGGGGCACTAAGTGATCAAGGTGAGGGTAAGATCAAGTAACACCCCCTCCCACCTCAATTCTCAGTCAGACTCTCTCTAGCAAGCAGCTGGGTGATTATTAGCTTCTTACAAATCTTAGGAGTATTTACTTTTT
The DNA here is from genome assembly GCF_047675955.1 of Chlorocebus sabaeus. Taxonomy (NCBI): domain Eukaryota; kingdom Metazoa; phylum Chordata; class Mammalia; order Primates; family Cercopithecidae; genus Chlorocebus; species Chlorocebus sabaeus. The sequence goes on along the minus strand of NC_132908.1, from coordinate 43,745,216 downwards.
AAGATAACCCCTCTCGGCTCTGCCTCCTGAATTCCACCTAGGCTAGAACTCTTTCCTACAGGGACCCCCCATCACCCCAACCCCAGACATCCTGGTTGTGGGGAGGCAGAAATCCTTCCTGGCTGTGGGGTCACCTTACATGAAGCTATAAACTCAAGCCAAGATCCCAGCCAGCCAGCTGGCCACCAAGGTGAAGAAAGTCCCAGGGCCCCCTTACCAAAGCTGGACAGGCCCAACCCTCTGCTTCCCCACCTCGGTGACTGTCACCAGACCAGAGAAGTGGCTGGTCGGCCAAGGCTCCAGAGGGGCCTACAGGAAGGAATTCTGCCGACTCTTCCGGGAATCAGGACTGGCAAAGACCCTAAGGGCCAAAGACACGGAGAAAGACTGGGGAACAGACCCGAGTTTCCGCAGAGCGCCCCCCCGCCCCCCATCTCCCCTCCTACCTAAAATGGTTTCCCTCCCACCACCCCCATTCCAACCCTCTTCCTTTTTACTTTCTTCCAAGAACTTATTACTGAGACTCTACTGCTTCTTTCTTCATTCGCTTATGTTCCTCCCTCCACTGGACCTTGGTTCCACGGGGGTAGGGCAGACACACAACGTGCGGTGCCTGGCAGCACCGGCTGCTCAACAATTGAATTCAATTCAACAAGTGAACCGTATTGCAAGGCCTCACCAGTGCCGGGTGCTGGGCACCAGTGAGTGAAGGGGCGGGAGGAGGCATTCTCTCGTTTTAGCCAGGCTTGGCATGGGGGTGGACGTCGTGGGGAGGACCCCAGCTGGGTCTGCTGCGGTTTTTCCCTTGCTCAGCGGCCCCAGCCTCCCGGAGGCCCGGCGCGCGCTCACCCGCTGCAGCTCAAGCTCGATCTCGCCGGCCTTGAGCACGATGGGTCCCCGCACCGCGTACTCCACCGCCTTCACCTGCGGGTTCATGGACTCCAGCGTGAGGATGCGCTCGCGCCGGCTGCGCTCGGGCCGCACCTTGAGCACCGCCGAGGCCTCGGCGGCCGCGCTGCTCTGACTGCGGCCCCAGGAGCTGGGGGTCCGGGGACCACAGCCCCGCCGGACCAGCGCCGCCGCCCGCTGCATCGCGCGCTTGCGGAGGGAAACCTTGGCACAAAAAGAGAAAGAGAATAAACACGTCGCGCACTGCCCTAGGCGGGCAGCAGTCCCACACACAAGCCCAGCCAAGGGCTCTTTCAGCGAGCGGTGCCAGCCTGGCTTCGGTCCCCCGGCGACCGGGACCCTCCACCGCGCCGCTGAAGCACCAACGCGCACCCAGCCGGGTTTCGCAAAGGCTGCGCCCAAGGCATGCATGCAACGTGCCTGTCGCCCCTGGTAGGCCCTCGCTGCGCCGGGTTAGCTCGCGCGCCTGGAGCAGCTTCCCAGCCCCGGCGCCCGCAGCCGCATCCCCGCACCCGGCGCCCGCGCCGCCCGGCCCCTGCGCTCGCACACCCACCGCCGTCGGGGCCGCCCCGGGCCTGCGCGCTGCCTCCTGGGCCCTGTAGTTCTCCTGGCCGCTCTGGAGCGGCTGCGGAGAGCGAAGCGAACTACAAGTCCCACAGCACCCCGCGCGGGGCCGGACGGGCACCGGACAGTAGGCGGGAGTGCTAGTCCGAACGTGGCGGGGTCTGGGCGGGCTCATTGTCCCAGCTGAGGGGCTGGAGAGCCCGGAGGGGCCCGGCAGGGGCCGTGCTATCTGTCGCGTCTGCGAAGCTAGAGCTGTTAGCAGCCTCTCCCTAGTTGCGCGTCCGCCCCCCAGTGCCCTCACTGCCAGCACCTGCGAGGACGCAGGCTGCTGGATGGTGTAGTCATCGCCCTGAGTTTCATCATCCAAGGCCACACGGTGCTTGCGGCTGCCCACCGGAGCTGGCAGGAAGCGGGGTGAGGAGTCTGGGACTTGGCCACGCCGCCCTGACTCCCGAACACCAGTTTCCTTCTCAGCAAGACGGGGATCTGCCCACGGCCTCTGAGGGTTGTTGTGAGACTTCAAGGACCATCTGCCAAGCGATCAGCTTTTCCCGACCACTCCGTCTGACCCCCGACCTCCATCACTAACGTTTTATTTTCTGCCTAGCATCTGAAATTATCTTCGGTTACTTTTTATTGGATTATGGTTTACCTCCCCCGACTAACCGTGCGAGCTCTAGAGGAGCAGGGGTAGTGTCTTTCTTGTTCATGGCATTCGCAGCACCTCTAACAGTTCCCGCCACAGAGGAGCCACTCAGTAAATATTTGTTGAAGAATGAATGCCCAGCACAAGGGGGCTATTATGTTTGGTGACGTGTCTGCTGGCGAAAGGTTTCCTGGCTTGCCCAGACCAAGAGCAGGGCAAGACTAGGAGGAGGTGTAGCGTGGCGCAAAGGGAGTTCTGGAAGACTCGGGGTCTAATGGAGACACCAAAATCTACAAAATCAAAAAATACAAATACAGAATCTACAAAATCCCGTCTCGGTCCCAGATTCTCCATGTGCAAAATAAATTGGGTTAAATACCCTCTAAGGTCCTTTCTCTTGGAAATTCTGTGAGTCTGGGTGTCTTCAAGCAGAAAAACATCCCAGAGCTCCCACATCCCAACACACACACACTCACAGTTTGTGAAAGTTGGGGCAGCAGTGTAGGGGAGAAGGTAGACCTGAGTCGGAATATCCACAGTTGCTTACAGCTGTGCACTGCTTAACTGAGTTTGTACTACCTCGTCTTGGTAAAGCCTAGTTTTCCTATGAGTAAAGTCAGGGTAACACCTGCCTCATACTGTGATTAAATACATTGGTTGCCAATAAAAGGCGAAAGGAGGTAGGGAGAACAACAGAAACCGAAGATATCTTTGAGTATTCCTATGTCAGCAAAGTGGGTTGGTCCACCAAAGGCCCTGGAAGGATATTTGGGCTTCTCATGTACTGGTTCCACCCCCGCACCTTTGTCTACACTAGGTCTTGATGGCTGGGTATTCATTCAGTCTTCAGGTAAAAGTCTTCCCCAGTGAGCTTAGCTCCTCCTTCAGTGTCGTCATTATCGACTGCCCAGCTGAGGAGACACAAACATAACCCTCCACCTCCAAAAAACGCTGACCTTGACTTGCATGTGATGTCCATGCAGTCCCTTGCTGTCCACCCACAGGTCAGTGTGCTATGCTCTTCCGTTGTCTCTGTCTCTGATCAGTAGGGACAGGGGAGGAGGGGCTTAGAGAGGTGATCACAAATCTATTTCCACAACTGGGAACAACAACTAGCACACAGCCTTCTTATGTGTGCTCCCACATCGTCACTGTGAAAAACACATCAAGTGCCTAACATGCCCTCTGCCAACCCATCTATCTGAGATTGCTTGAGGAGAAAAGCTTCCTTGCTTTCTTGTGAACCACTGTACAATTTGCAAACCACTTTCTTACCCCAAAGCACAGGCAGTATTATTCCCACTTTATAGATGAGGCTCAGAGAGGTTAGGTGACCTGTTCAGGTGGTGCAGCCAAATGGGAGAGCAGGAATTGTGATTTCTAACCCAGTGCTACAGCCCATGCCTGCAGGGACCAGTCTTGTGTAGCTCTCTGGGTTTGGAAATTCAAGCTTGCCATTACAATGAACAAAGCCTTTGAAAAGTTTCTGGGTGGTGGTTGTGATGACGATGGTGGCAATAGCATAAACTTTGCTTTTATTTTTATTTATTTACACATCTAACCCAGTCCAAGAGTGTGTGTGTGTGTGTTCATTTTGTTTTGTTATTCTTGTCTGATTTTTATTTTTATTTTATTTTTATTTTTATTTTTTGAGACAGAGTCTTTTTTCAGTCACCCAGGCTGGAATGCAGTGGCACGATTTAATCTCATTGCAACTTCTGCCTCCTGGGTTCAAGCAATTCTTCTGCCTCAGCCTCCTGAGTAGCTGAGACTACAAGCGTGCATCAGCTAATTTGTTTTTTTTTGGGGGGGAGCGTATTTTTAGTAGAGACAGGGTTTCCCGATATTGACCAGCCTGGTCTCGAACTCCTGGCCTCAAGTGATTCACCCACCTCAGCCTCTGAAAGTACTGGGATTAAAACTAGCTGGGCGAGGTGGCGGGCGCCTGTAGTCCCAGCTACTCGGGAGGCTGAGGCAGGAGAATGGCGTAAACCCGGGAGGCGGAGCTTGCAGTGAGCTGAGATCTGGCCACTGCACTCCAGCCTGGGCGACACAGCCAGACTCCATCTCAAAAAAAAAAAAAAAAAAAAAAAAAAAAAGAAAGTACTGGGATTACAGGGGTGAGTCACCTCACCCAGCCTAATGATTTGCTTTTATTTTGCCCTCTAGACCAGGTGGGGATGGATAGGAGCTGGCTCCTAAATATTAAAGCTAAAACCTGATTGAAATGATCATTAAAGCCCTTCCTGTAAGCTGAGTGAGAGCTTCAAATACACAGCAAGGTCCCGTCAACGTCAACCCACATAGCTGGAGAGTCATATGTTTGCAAGACATAATACCCATCTTTATTCCATAATGTAACTAATTCTTCTTGGGCACTTATCCTGTGCCAGGCATGAGGCTGAGTTCTGGGACTACGAAGAGTCAAGCCGACTGTTCCTACCTGTGTAGAACATACAGTTTCTTAGGAAAGGCGGAGGTCATCACAAGTGATTACAAACTGTCATAACCCCTGGGGATAAAAAGGATGGAGTTTTCTGAGCGTTCAGAGGTCTGTGCAAAGATTTCCCAAATGAGGTGGTCCATGAGCTGCTCCCACCCCAGCCCTGGAAGATTGATAAGAGACATCACTCCTGGCCAGTGTGGAGATGCGCCTAGCCTGGGATTGCCGTGGTGCCCTAAGTGAAGAGGCAGGTACTCAGCATATAAGAATCCAGCCGTTTCCATAGCTCCAGGGCTTCCCCAGCAGGTTACCTGAGGCTTTGTCAGGCCTATTTTTCATTCTCTGCCCAATCCTACTTTCTCCCACTTCCTCTTGCAAGAGTTGATCCCTAATGCCCATTTTGCACCTTACACCCCATCTCAGTGTCAGTGGTGAGATGGATGGCTTCCCAGTCTGGGACCACTGAAGACCCTGAGGAACTCCAAGAAGGCCAGAGGGACTGCAGGGCAAACAGTTAAGCAAAACGGGAATCAGTGAGGTGAGCTGTGTCAGGACAGGTAGGCCAGGTCCTGAATGTAAGAATTTTGGTCTTCATCCTAAGAATAAATGGAAACCTCTGGAAGCCTTAAAGCAGGGGAGTGACATGATCAGATTTCTGTTTTAAATTATGTTGCATGGAGGATGGATTGGAGGGGTGCAAGGGAGGTTGCAGGAGGATTAATTGTGACTCCAACAAGGTCTGACGTTGGCCTGGACCAGGGTGTGGGGGATGGGAAGTGGATAGGTTCTTTTGTGTCCCCAACACCCAGCATATTACCTGGCACACAGGTCTTCAGTAAAATGTTGAATGGATATGGAAGTAGATTCTGTAAGGTCCATGCTCTCCAGATATCTGTAGTCCAGCAGGAGCTGAGTGGCGTAGGTAACTATGCTAAGGGAAGCCCCCAAGAATGCACTATCCCGTCCTTAGAGGCAGTGAAGGCTGTTAATAAATAACCACAGAGCAGAACAGAAAGTGAGAGAATCTTCTGAGAGAGCAGGTGGGCACCGTGGGGCTGGCAAGGAGGGACGGTAACCTCCCAGAATGCCAGATCGCACCGGTCTGGAGGCTTGGGGAACTCTTTCAAAGGTAACTCTTAGTCCCTTGCTTCCAATGGAGCCTGATGGAAGTTAGTGCTCTCAGCCGGCTGTGGTGGCTTTACACCTGTACAGGTGGGATTACACCTGTAATCCCAGTTCTTTGGGATGCCCAGGCAGGAGGATCACTGAAGCCAGGAGATGGAGATCAGCCTGGGCAACATAACAAGACCCATCTCTACAAATTAAAAAATTAGCTGGGCGTGGTAGTGTGTGCCTATAGTCCTAGCTATACAGGAGGCTGAGGCCAGGGAATCACTTGAACCCAGAAGTTCTAGGCTGCAGCGAGCATGATTGTGCCGCTGCCCTTTAGTCTGGGTGATAGAGTAAGAACTTGTCTCAAAAAAAAAAAAAAGAAAAGAAAAAAAATAGTATGTAATTAATCAAATGCCTTGGCTCATGGTCCAGGGTAGTGATTCTAAAGTGTCCAAGGATCACCTGAGCATTTGCTTAAAATGCGGATTCCAGAGTCTTGCCCCACGCTTGCTGGTTCTGAAATTCCAGGGGTGGGTTGGCCCAGGAATGTTCCTGTAATTAGGATTCTGATATGCACTAAAGTTTGAGAAATCCGGGTGCAGGACCATGTGCAGGGTGTGTCTCTTTGGGAAAAATCCAGATCAGGGAGTTCTGAATTCTGATTCCAAATTTGTTAATGATCTCCGGTATGACCTGGAACCAGTGCTATCCCCACCTTGTAGCCTTTGCTTCTTCTGCAGCACTGCCTACACTTCTACCCGACTTCCAGGCACTTGCTCTTCTGAGAAGCTTGAAGATGTTACAGCCTCACCTTCCAATTCAACTGACTCCTTGAGTCACAGCCCCTGCCTCTATTCATTGAGCCTGTTTCCTCACCTGCCGGTAAGAGTGACCACAGTACTTGCCTCAAAGGGTTGCTGAGAAAATTAGAGATGACATTTTAAATTTTTATTTTTCTTATGGATATTTGGATAGATTAGGAAGTCTGAAAGCATCAACACTCTATTGTTTGTGTGTGTGTGTGTGTGTGTGTGTGTGTGTGTGTGTTTTTAGATGCGGTCTCCCTCTGTCACCCAGGCTAAAGTGTAGTGGCATGATCATCTTACTAGATCCTCGAACTCCTGGACTCAAACCATTAACCCTTCTCAGCCTCCCAAGTAGCTGAGTCTACAGCTGCATGCCACCATGCTTGACTGTTGCTAATGGTGGTTATCTTTGAGTGGTGGGATTATTGGTAACTAATTTTTATTTTTGTTTAATGTACTTTCAAAGTTTTAAGAAATTTTTAAAATAATAAATAAAAGTAAATTTTTTTATTTTTTTATTTTTTTGAGGCGGAGTCTTGCTCTGTCGCCCAGGCTGGAGTGCAGTGGCACTATCTCGGCTCACTGCAAGCTCCGCCTCCTGGGTTCATGCCATTCTCCTGCCTCAGCCTCCCGAGTAGCTGGGACTACAGGCGCCTGCCACCACGCCCGGCTAATTTTTTTGTATTTTTAGTAGAGATGGGGTTTCACCGTGTTAGCCAGGATGGTCTCGATCTCCTGACCTCGTGATCCACCCATCTCGGCCTCCCAAAGTGCTGGGATTACAGGCTTGAGCCACCGCGCCCGGCCATAAAAGTAAATTTTAAAAAAGAAACCTAGAATGCTCACATGATCTAGCAATTCCATTTCTGGGTATATCACAAAAGAATTGAAAGCTGAGACTTGGACAGATAGTTATAAACTAATGCTCGTCATGGCATTATTGCAACTGCTAAAAGGTGGAAACAACCCAAATGTCCATTGACAGATGAATGGGTGAACAAAATGTGGTATATATACACAAGAAATATTAATCAGGCCTGATGTGGTGGCTCACACCTGTAATACCAGTACTTTGGGAGGCTAAGGCAGATGGATCATGAGGTCAGGAGCAAGACCAGCCTGGCCAACATGGTGAAACCCCGTCTCTACTAAAAATACAAAAATTAGCCTGGCATGGTAGCGTGTGCCTGTAATCCCAGCTACTTGGGAGGCTGAGGCAGGAGAATTGCTTGAACTCGGGAGGTGGAGGTTGCAGTGAGCCGAGATTGTGCCACTGCACTCCAGCCTGGGTGACAGAGCGAGACTCTGTCTCAAAAAGAAAAGAAAAAGAAATATTAATCAGCATTAAAAAAGAAGGAAATTGGGCCGGGCGCGGTGGCTCAAGCCTGTAATCCCAGCACTTTGGGAGGCCGAGACGGGCGGATCACGAGGTCAGGAGATCGAGACCATCCTGGCTAACTCGGTGAAACCCCGTCTCTACCAAAAAATACAAAAAACTAGCCGGGCGAGGTGGCGGGCGCCTGTAGTCCCAGCTACTCGGGAGGCTGAGGCAGGAGAATGGCGTAAACCCGGGAGGCGGAGCTTGCAGTGAGCTGAGATCCGGCCACTGCACTCCAGCCTGGGCGACAAAGCAAGACTCCGTCTCAAAAAAAAAAAAAAAAAAAAAAAAAAAGAAGGAAATTGTGACACATGCTACAACACAGATGAAACTTAAAGACATTATGTAAAGTGAAATACACCAGATATAAAAGGATAAATATGTATGATTCCACTTACATGAGGTATCCAGAATAGGCAAATCCATAGAGACAGATTTAAATATAGGTTACCAGCCAGGTGTGGTGACTCACGCCTGTAATCCCAGCACTTAGGGAGGACACAGCAGACAGATTGCTTGAGCCCAGGAGTTTGAAATCAGCCTGGGCAAAATAGTAAGGACCTATCTCTACTAAAAACAAAGTAAATAAATGATAAATTAAAATAGAAGTTACCAAGGGCTGGGGGAGGGGTAATGGGGAGTTATTGTTTCTTGTTTTTGTTTTTGTTTTTGTTTTGAGACAGAGTCTCTCTCTGTCACCCAGGCTGGAGTGCAGTGGCACAATCTCGGCTCACTGCAACCTCTGCCTCCTGGGTTCAAGTGATTCTCCTCCCCCAGCCTCCCAAGTAAATGGGACTACAGGTGCATGCCACCACGCCTGGCTAATTTTTTGTATTTTTAGTAGAGATGGGGTTTCACCGTGTTAGCCAGGCTGGTCTTAGAACTCAGGACCTCGTGATCTGCCTGCCTGCCTCCCAGTGCTGGTATTACAGGCGTGAGCAACCTCACCCTGCTGGGAGTTACTGTTTAATGGGTACATAGTTTCAGTTTGCAACATGAAAATGTTCTGGAGATGAACAGTGGTTACGGTTGCACAATAATGTTGATGTATTTAATGCCACTGAACTGTACACCCCCAAACAGTTAAAATAGAAAATTTTATGTACATCTTACCATATTATAATATGAACAAGGATTTCCTGTGCGATGGAAGAGAATTTAAAAAGGGAAAGAGTGTAAATCTTAGAGTGTTTATGTCCTTATTTCAGAGATGGAGACTGAGCAGTTTCTGGGGGTGTTAGAAGGTATTTGGGTATTTGCTTGGAATCTCCCTCCAACTCCTACATTTTAGTCAGCTCTAATCCTTGCCCTTCATGTTTTTCTTTCTAAATGAAGTCCTCCTTTTTTTTTTTTTTTTGGTTGGTTTTTACATAGAGACAAGTTTTTGCCATGTTGCCCAGGCTGGTCTTGAACTCCTGGACTCAAGGGATCCGCCTGCCTTGGCCTCCCAAAATGCCAGGATTACAGGTGTGAGCCACTGCATCCAGCCCTCTTTTTTTTTTTTTTAAGTCAGACTCAAGTTTTTCGGGGATGGTCAAGGAAATTTCGTTGAGATCCTACTTGCTCTGAGTCTCTCTGAAGCAAATCATTGCCTCTAACAAGCAAATATTAGTTTAGGTGAGCTGATAGCCAGGACACATGTATCCCAACGCTCTCACCACGATGTTCAAAGTGGATTAAAGATAATCTTATGATACTAAGCTAAGCTATAAACAAATAAGGGACACATTCTTATATAACTTACAGAGGTTAAAACTGAGTAAAGATATTTTACAAAAGTGGTGTTTACAATTCAGTACTGCATTGATAAAATTTCAAAGCACTGGCAGGCATGTTTCGGCCTTGGCAGTGTACTCAACCAAATCCAGGTGGTTTTGGAGAATGAGGAGAGGCTGGAAGAGCTGTAGAGAATGAGCAATTGTATAAGCTTCATGAGCAAATAAAACCTTTCATTCGGAGGGTGTTTGTTGTTCCATATTCCTTGATTTCTTGCTTTCTGACCTTGCAGGGATCTGAGGACTCTTTTATTTGCGCCATGGAGGACACGCAGAAACAATTTCAGAAACACCCCAAGGAACTAATAGAATCCTTAGCTGCAAACTCAGTGATTTCAGCTGTTGAATGTGCTCAAACACAGACAAAATATTAAGCAATGGCTCAAATCAGTATTTCCAAAAGGTTTATTTATCTAGTTTTCCTAGATATTTTCATAAAGCCACAGATTTTTTCAACTAGAGAAGCTCACAAAATAGTTTTGGGACCTAGAAACAGGAGAAAAAAATAATCTTAACAATACCATAAGTTCTATGCTTTGTAGTTCTCATTTATTCTTTTAGTTTTTTGTTTTTGTTATTTTTGAGACACAGTCTTACTGTGTCGCCCAGGCTAGAGCGCAATGGCACGATCTTAGCTCACTGCAACCTCTGCCTCCTGGATTCAAGTGATTCTCCTGCCTCAGCTTCCTGAGTAGTTGGGATTACAGGTGCTCACCACCATGCCCAGCTAATTTTTGTGTTCTTTCAATAGAGACGGGGTTTCACCATGTTGACCAGGCTGGTCTCGAACTCCTGACCTTCAGTGATCCACCCACCTTGGCCTCCCAAAGTGCTGGGATTATAGGCGTGAGCCACTGCGCCCAGCCTATACTTTTTTTTTTATTTTGAATTCTAGTTTTTTGGTATCTTTTATTTTCTTTTTTCATTTTTTTGTAGATGGAGTCTCGCTCTGTTGCCCAGGCTGGAATGCAGTGGCAGGATCTCAGCTCACTGCAACCTCTGCCTCCCAGGTTCAAGGGATTCTCCTGCCTCAGCCTCCTGAGTAGCCAGGATTACAGGCACACACCACCACATCCAGCTAATTTTTGTATTTTTAGTAGAGACGGGGTTTCACCATGTTGGCCAGGCTGGTCTTGAATTTCTGATCTCATGATCCACCCGCCTCGGCCTCCCAAAGTGCTGGGATTACAGGCGTGAGCCACCGCACCCAGCCTCTTTTTCGTTTTTTTAGAGGTAGCATCTTGCTTTGTTGCCCAGGCTGGAGCAGTGACACGATCCGAGCTCCCTGCAGCCTCAAACTCCTGGGCCCAAGCAATTCTCGCATCTCAGCCTTCTGAGTAGCTGGCACTATATGAGTATGCCACCATACCTGGCTGATTTTTTTAGGTTTAATTTTTAGAGACAGGGTCTTGCCATGTTGCCCAGGTTGGTATCAAACTCCTGGGCTCAAGTGATACTCCCACCTCAGTCTCCTAAAGTGTGAATTCTAGTTCTTTTTCATTCTTCAGAAGAAACAGGCAGAAATATTTACCTAGAGTATTATTTATGATTTGGGTTTAGCACCAGGTAGGCCTGGCACAAAGCTTTCTTTTTTTTTTTTTTTTTTTTTCCTTCAACTTTTATTTTAAGTTCCGGGTACATGTGCAGGATGTGCAGGTTTGTTATATAGGTAAACATGTGCCATGGTGGTTCGCTGCACAGATCAACCCATCACCTAGGTATTAAGCCCAGCATCCATTAGCTATTCCTCCTCATGCTCTCTCTCCACCCCCTCAAAGTGAAGGGGTGGCCTGCCCCTCCACACCTGTGGGCGTTTCTCGTTAGGTGGAACGAGAGACTTGAGAAAAGAAATGAGACACAGAGACAAAGTATAGAGAAAGAAAAAGTGGGCCCAGGGGACCAGGCGCTCAGCATACAGAGGACCCACGCTGGCACCAGTCTCTGAGTTCCCCTAGTATTTATTGATAAATATCTTTACCATCTTAAAGAAAAGGAAGTGGCAGGATAATAGGATCATTACAGGGAGAAAGTCAGCAGTAAGACATATGAATAAAGTTCTCTGTGACATAAATAAGTTTAAGGAAAAGTGCTGTGCCTTGATATGCATATGTAAACATCTCTATAAACCTTTTTAGTGCATAAAGAGCAGCATTGCGCTAGCAAGTCCCGCCTTTCGCCCTAAGGCGGTTTTCGCCTTTCTCGGTAAACAGAACATACAATTGGGTTTTATACCGAGACGTTCCATTGCCCAGGGACGGGCAGGAGACATACTTTTCTCTATCTCAACTGCCAACAACCGCCCAGAGGCCTTCTTTCCTCTTGTACTAGTCCTCCTCAGCACAGATCCTTCACGGGTGTCAGGCTGGGGGACGATCAGGTCTTTCCCTTCCCACGAGGCCATATTTCAGACTATCACATGGGGAGAAACCTTGGACAATACCTAGCTTTCCTAGGCAGAGGTCCCTGCGACCTTGGGCAGTGTGCGTGTCCCTGGGTACTAGAGATTAAGAGAATGGTGATGACTTTTAACCAGCAAGCTGCCTTCAGGTACTTGTTTAACAAAGCACAGCCTGCACAGCCCAAAATCCTTTAAACCTTGAGTCACCATAGCACATGTCTCTTGCAAGGACAAGGTTGGGGGTAGGGTCACAGATTAACAGCATCTCAAATACAGAACAAAATGGAGTCTCTTATGTCTACTTCTTTCTATATAGACACAGTAACAGTCTGATCTTTCTTTCTTTTCCCCACATCAAAGCTTTATTAATAACAATATTATATAACATTTATAGGTAATATTTATTAGACTTTTAAAATAAAATTTCTTTTTTTTTTTTTTTTTTTTTGAGACGGAGTCTCGCTCTGTCGCCCAGGCTGGAGTGCAGTGGCCAGATCTCAGCTCACTGCATCCTCCGCCTCCCGGGTTTAAGCCATTCTCCTGACTCAGCCTCCCGAGTAACTGGGACTACAGGTGCCCACCACCTCACCCAGCTGGTTTTTTGTATTTTTTTAGTAGAGACGGGGTTTCACCGTGTTCGCCAGGATGGTCTCGATCTCCTGACCTCGTGATCCGCCCATCTCGGCCTCCCAAAGTGCTGGGATTACAGGCTTGAGCCACCGCACCCAGCCTAAAATAAAATTTCTTAATGGAAATGGGGTTTTGCCATGTTGCCCAGGCTGGTCTCAAACTCCTGAGCTTTAAGCGATCCTCCTGCCTTGGCCTCCCAAAGTGCTGGGATTGCATACAGGCATTGAGCCACTGCACCTGGCCTTATTGCTTTATTTTATTTTATTTTATTTTATTTTATTTTGAGACAGTCTTGCTCTGTTGCCCAGGCCGATCTTGATCTTGGCTCACTGCAGCCTCCTCCTCCCCAGTTGAAGTGATTTTTTTTTTTTTTTTTTTTTTTTGAGACGGAATCTCACTCTGTCGCCCAGGCTGGAGTGCAGTGGCGCAATCTCGGCTCACTGCAAGCTCTGCCTCCCGGGTTCACACCATTCTCCTGCCTCAGCCTCCCAAGTAGCTGGGACTACAGGCTCCTGCCACGACGCCCGGCTAATTTTTTTGTATTTTCAGTAGAGATGGGGTTTCACCATGTTAGCCAGGACGGTCTCAATCTCCTGACCTCGTGATTCGCCCGTCTTGGCCTCCCAAAGTGCTGGGATTACAGGTGTGAAACACTGCGCCCGGCCTGAAGTGATTCTTGTGTCTCAGCCTCCCAAGTTGCTGGTATTACAGGTACCTGCCACCGCGCCTGGCTAATTTTGGTATTTTTAGCAGAGATGGAGTCTCACCATGTTGGCCAGGTTGGTCTCAAACTCCTGACCTCAAGTGATCCACCCTCCTCGGCCTCCCAAAGTGCTGGGATTATATACAGGTATTGAGCCACCACACCCAGCCTTATTGGACATTTTGAATGTGCTGGATACTGCACCAAGTGCTTTACTGCATCATCTCATAGATGCCTTAGAAGAACCCTATGACATACCACTGTTAGCTCCATTATACAGATAGGAAAACTGATATTCACAGAGGTTGGGCTACTTATTAAGATTACATAGCTAGACTGGGCACAGGGGCTCATGTCTGTAATCCCAGCACTTTGGGAGGCTCGAGCCCAGGAGTTCGAGACCAGCGTGGGCAACATAGAAAGACCTCATCTCTACCAAAACAAAAAAATTAGCCGGACATGGTGGCACACACTTGTGGTCCTAGCTTCTTAGGGGCCTGAGGTGGGAGGATACCCTTGAGCCTGGGAGGCTGAAGCTGCAGTGAGCTGTGATCATGCCACTATACTTCAGCCTGGACAACAGAGCAAATAATAAAAAAAAAAAATCACATAGCTAGGGTGGCAAAGTTAAGACTTGAACTTAGGACTCCATGGGTTCAGTGCGCAGTCCCACAACACTGCCCCTACTTCAGACACCAGCCACAAGTGGGGTCCCCAGGATACCCACACTTCTGCCCAACTGGTTAAAAATTTGGGAGTTCACATGACCTACCCCCCATATTCAGTAATTCACCATAATTACTCACACAACTCGGGAAAGTGCTATAATTATTATTACAGTTTTATTTTAAAGAATAAAACAAGAACAGCCAAAGAGCAAGGCATGGGAGGCTAGGAGGGGCACAGAGCTTCCATGCCCTCTCTTGGGCATGCCACCCTCCCACCACATTCATGTGTTCAGCATCCCGTAAGTATAGTTACAAACAGAAATTATAGTAATACTGGTTTTCATGTTTGTCTGTGTATTTGCCTTTGCTATGGAAATTTATATTTTCATGTGGCTTTGAGTTACTGTCTAGTGCCATCACATTTCAACTTGAAGGATTCCCTTTAGCATTTCTTGTAGGGTGGGTCTAGTGATAACAAATTCCCTCAGCTTTTGTTTATCTAGAAATGTCTATTTTCTCGTTTGTTTTTCTCTTGTATTTTTATTTATTTATTTATTCATTTATTTATTTATTTTTGAGACAAAGTCTCACTCTGTCACCCAGGCTGGAATGCAGTGGTGCGATCTCGGCTCTCCCAAATTCAAGTGATTCTCCTGCTTCAGCCTCCCGATTAGCTGGGATTACAGGCACCTGCGACCACACTTGGGTAATTTTTTGTATTTTCAGCAGAGACAGGGTTCCATCATGTTGTCCAGGCTGGTCCGCCTACCTTGACCTCCTGACCTCAGGTGATCCGCTCACCTTGGCCTCCTAAAGTGCTGGGATTACAGGCGTGAGCCACTGTACCCGGCCAATTATTATTATTACTTTTTAGAGATGGTGTCTTACCATGTTGCCCAAGCTGGTCTTGAACTCCTGGGCTCAAGTAATCCACCTGCCTCAGTCTCCCAAAATACTGGGATTACATGTGTGAGTTACTGTGCCCGGCCTCTCCTTTGTTTTTGAAGAACAGTTTTGCTGGAGGTAGAATTATCAGTGACAGGTTTTCTCTTTCAGCACCTTATATACAATTGTGTGCCATATAACAATGTTTCAGGGACAGAGCACGTATACAATGGTGATCTCATAAGATCATATTTACCATATCATAATACCATATTTTTACTGTGCCTTTTCTTTTTTTTTTTTTTTTTGAGACGGAGTCTTGCTCTGTAGCCCGGGCTGGACTGCAGTGGCCGGATCTCAGCTCACTGCAAGCTCCGCCTCCCGGGTTTACGCCATTCTCCTGCCTCAGCCTCCGGAGTAGCTGGGACTACAGGCGCCCGCCACCTCGCCCGGCTAGTTTTTTGTATTTTTAGTAGAGACGGGGTTTCACCGTGTTAGCCAGGATGGTCTCGATCTCCTGACCTCGTGATCCGCCCGTCTCGGCCTCCCAAAGTGCTGGGATTACAGGCTTGAGCCACTGCGCCCGGCCTTACTGTGCCTTTTCTATGTTTAGATATGTGATATGGTTTGGCTCTGTTTCCCACCCAAATCTTAACTTGAATTGTACTCTCATAATTCCCATATGTTGTGGGAGGGACCTGGTGGGAGATAATTTCAGTCATGGGAGTGGCTTCCCCCACACTGTTCTCATGGTAGTGAATAAGTCTCGCAAGATCTGATGGTTTTATCAGAGGTTTCAGTTTTTGCATCTTTCTCATTTTCTCTTGCTACCGCCATGTAAGAAGTGCCTTTCACCTCCCACTATGGTTCTGAGGCCTCCCCAGTCATGTAGAACTGTAAGTCCAATTAAATTTCTTTTTCTGACTGGGAGCGGTGGCTCATGCCTCTAATCCCAGCACTTTGGGAGGCTGAGGTGGGTGGATCACCTGAGGTCAAAAGATGTAGACCATCCTGGCCAACATGGTGAAACCCCATCTCTACTAAAAACACAAAAATTAGCTGAATGTGGTGGCATGTGCCTGTAGTTCTAGCTACTCGGGAGGCTGAGGCAGTAGAATCGCTTGAACCTGAGAGGTGGAGGTTGCAGTGAGCCAAGATCGCACTACTGCACTCCAGTCTGGTGACAGAGCAACACTCTGTCTCAAAAAAAAAAAAAAAAAACAAAAAATCTTACTTTTCTTCCCAGTCTCAGGTATGTCTTTATCAGCAGCATGAAAATGGACTAATACAGTAAATTGGTACTGTTTCACTTGTCTGTGTGAAGAGACCACAAAACAGGCTTTGTCTGAGCAACCTGGCTGTTTATTTCACCTGGGTGCAGGCGGGCTGAGTCTGAAAAAGGAGTCAGCAAAGGGTAGTGGATTATCATTAGTTCTTATAGGTTTGGGGATAGGCGGTGGAGGTAGGAGCAACATTTTGCTGGCAGGGGGTGGATCTCACAAAGTATATTCTCAAGGGTGGGGAGAATTACAAAGAACCTTCTTAAGGGTGGGGGAGATTTTTTTTTTTTCTTTTTTTTTTGAGATGGAGTCTGGGTCTGTCGCCCAGGCTGGAGTTCAGTGGCCGGATCTCAGCTCACTGCAAGCTCCGCCTCCCGGGTTTACGCCGTTCTCCTGCCTCAGCCTCCCGAGTAGCTGGGACTACAGGCGCCCGCCACCTCGCCCGGCTAGTTTTTTGTATTTTTTAGTAGAGACGGGGTTTCACCGTGTTCGCCAGGATGGTCTCGATCTCCTGACCTCGTGATCCGCCCATCTCGGCCTCCCAAAGTGCTGGGATTACAGGCTTGAGCCACCGCGCCCGGCAGGGTGGGGGAGATTACAAAGTACATTGATCAGTTAGGGTGGGACAGAAACAAATTACAATGGTGGAATGTCATCAGTTAAGGCTATTTTCACTTATTCTGTGGATCTTCAGTTGCTTCAGGCCACCTGGTCACAAGGGATAGCTTGGGCTCAGAGGCCCGACACAAGGCTTAGCTTGGGCTCAGAGGCCTGACAGGTACCAGTAGAGTGGGGCGTTGCTGAAAAGATACCCGAAAATGTGAAAGCAACTTTGGAACTGGGTAACAGGCAGAGGTTGGAATAGTTTGGAGGGGTCAGAAGAAGACAGGAAAATGTGGGAAAGTTTGGAGCTTCCTAGAAACTCGTTGAATGGCTTTGACCGAAAGCCTGATAGCGATATGGACAATAAGGTCCAGGCTAAGGTGGTCTCAGATGGAGATGAGGAACTTGTTGGGAACTGGAGCAAAGGTGACTCTTGTTATGTTTTAGCAAAGAGACTGGCAGCATTTTGCCCCTGCCCTAGAGATTTGTGGAACTTTGAACTCGAGAGAGATGATTTAGGATATCTGGCAGAAGAAATTTCTAAGCAGCAAAGCATTCAAGAAGTGAGATGGGTTCTGTTTTTTTTTTTTTTTTTTTTTTTTTTTTGAGACAGAGTCTGGCTCTGTCGCCCAGGCTGGAGTGCAGTGGCCGGATCTCAGCTCACTGCAAGCTCCGCCTCCCGGGTTCCCGCCATTCTCCTGCCTCAGCCTCCCGAGTAGCTGGGACTACAGGCGCCACCACCGCGCCCGGCTAGTTTTTTTTTTGTATTTTTTAGTAGAGACGGGGTTTCACTGTGTTAGCCAGGATGGTCTCGATCTCCTGACCTCGTGATCTGCCCCTCTCGGCCTCCCAAAGTGCTGGGATTACAGGCTTGAGCCACCGCGCCCGGCCGATGGGTTCTGTTAAAGGCATTCAGTTTTATAGTGGAAGCAGAGCATACAAGTTTGGAAAATTTGCAGCCTGACAATGTGATAGAAAAGAAAAACCCATTTTCTGAGGAGAAATTCAAGCCAGCTGCAGAAATTTGCATAAGTAACTAGGAGCCAAATGTTAACCCCCAAGACAATGAGGAACATGTCTCCAGGGCATGTCAGAGGCCTTCACGGCAGCCCCTCCCATCACAGGCCCAGAGGCCTAGGAGAAAATGGTTTGGTGGGCCAGGCCCAAGGTCCCCATGCTGTGTGCAGCCTAGGGACTTGGTGCCCTGTGTCCCAGTCACTCCAGCTGTGGCTGAAAGGGGCCAACATAGAGTTGGGGCAATGGCTTCAGAGGGTGCAAGCCTCAAGCCTTGGCAGCTTCCACGTGGTGTTGAGCCTGTAGGTGCACAGAAGTCAAGAATTAAGGTTTGGGAACCTCCACCTAGATTTCAGAGGATGTGTGGAAATGCCTGGACATGCAAGCAGAAGTTTGCTGCAGGGGCGGGGTGCTCATGGAGAACCTCTGCTAGAGCAGTGCAGAAGGGAAATGTGGGGTCAGAGCTCCCACACAGAGTCCCTAGTGAAGCACTCCCCAGTGGAGCTGTGAGAACAGGGGCACTGTCCTCCAGATCCCAGAATGGTAGATCCACCAACAGCTTACACCATTCACCTGGAAAAGCTATAGACACTAGACGGCAGCCTATGAAAGCAGCTGGGAAGGAGGCTGTACCCAGCAAAGCCACAGAGGCTGAGCTGCCCAAGACCATGGGAACCTACTTCTTGCATGAGCGTTACCTTGATGTGAGACCTGGAGTCAAAGGAGATCATTTTGGAGCTTTAATATTTGACTGCCCTGATCACGAGGTCAGGAGATCAAGACCACCCTGGCTAACACAGTGAAACCCCGTCTCTACTAAAAATACAAAAAATTAGTCAGATGTGGTGGCGGGCGCCTGTAGTCCCAGCTACTTGGGAGGCTGAGGCAGGAGAATGGCGTGAACCCAGGAGGCAGAGCTTGCAGTGAGCTAGTATCACACCACTGCACTCCAGCCTGTGCTAAAATAAATAAATAAATATATATATATATTTATATATATATATTTATATATATATATTTATATATATATATAGACTGCCCTGCTGGATTTTGGACTTGCATGGGCCCTGTAACCTCTTTGTTTCAGTCAATTTATCCCAGTTGGAATGGGTGTATTTACCCAATACCTGTACCCCCACTGTATCTAGGAAGTAACTAGCTTGCTTTTGATTTTACAAGCTCATAGGCAGAAGGGACTTGCCTTGTCTCAGATGAGATTTTGGACTATGGACTTTTGGGTTAATGCTGAATTGAGGTAAGACTTTGGGGGACTGCTGGGAAGGCATGATTGGTTTTGAAATGTGAGGACATGAGATTTAGAGGGGCCGGGGGTGGAATGATATGGTTTGACTCTGTGCCCCCACCCGAATTTCATCTCGAATTGTACTCTCATAATTCCCATGTGTTGTGTGAGGGACCCAGTGGAAGATAATTTGAATCATGGGGGTGGTTTCCCCAATACTGTTCTCATGGTAGTGAACAAGTCTCACAAGATCTGATGGTTTTATCAGGGATTTCTGCTTTTACATCTTTCTCATTTTCTCTTGCCACCACCATGTAAGAAGTGCCTTTTGCCCTCCACCATGATTCTGAGGCCTCCCATGTGGAACTGTAAGTCCAAGTAAACCTCTTTTTCTTCCCAGTCTTGGGTATGTCTTTATCACCAGCATGAAAATGGACTAATACAATATGTTTAGATATACACATATTTGACACTGTGTTGCAATTGCCTAAAATATTCAGTATAATAACATGCCCTGCCACTGTGTAGCTTAGAAGCAATAGGCTACACCATATAGCTTAGGTGTGTAGTAGATTCTGTCATCTAAGTTTGCATAAGTACACTCCATCGTGTTCACTTAGGATGGAATTGTCTAACAACGTATTTCTCAGAACATGTCCCCATTGTTAAGTGATACATGACAATATTATCTCACTGACTAATGGCCTACAAGGTTTCTGTTAAGAAATCTGGTGTGGACATGGTGACTCATGCCTGTAATCCCAACACTTTGGGAGGCCAAGACAGGTAGATTGCTTGAGATCAGGAGTTTGAGACCAGCCTGGGTAACATGACAAACCTTGTCTCTACCAAAAATATAAAAATTAACCAGGTGTGGCAGTGCATGCCTGTTGTCCCAGCTACTCAGGAGGCCAACGTAGGATGATCACTGTAGCCTGGGAAGTTGAGGCAGTAGTGAACCATGATCATGCCACTGCATTCCAGCCTGGGTGACAGAGCGAGACCCTGTCCCAAAAAAAAGAAAAAAGAAAAAAGAAAAAAATGAAATATTCTGATAGCCTTATTAAGCATCCTTTTTATGTGATGAGTTGCTTCTCTCTTGCTGCTTTCAAGATTTTTTCTTTCTTTTGTCTTCCAACAGGTTGATTATACAGTGTCTCAGCATGGGCACATTTGGGTTTAACCTCCTTGGAGTTCATTGAGCCTCTTGAATTGATACACTCAGTCTTTCCTCAAATCTGGGAAGTTTTCAGCTATTATTTCTTCAAATAAACTTTCTGTATCTTCCCCTGTCTCTTCTCTTTCTGAAATTCCCATAATGTGTATACTCATCCACTTGATTGAGTCCCATAAGTTCCTTAGGTTTTGTTCACTTTTCTTCATTTTTATTTCTTTTTTCTGTTCAAACTCAATCATTTCAAATGACCTGTTGTCAAGTCTCACCGATGCTTTCTTCTGCCTGCTTGAGTCTGCGGTTAAACTCCTCTAATGAATTTTTCAGTTCAGTTATTATATTTTTCAGCTTCAGGATTTTTGTTTGGTTCTTTTAACAAAAACAATTCCTTTCTCTTTGTTGATATTCTTATCGTGTTCATATATTGTTTTCCTGATTTCCTTTAGTTCTTTGTCTGTATTATCCTTAGTTCTTTGAGCATATTTAAAATAGCTGTTTTAAAGTCTTTGTCTGGCCGGGCGCGGTGGCTCAAGCCTGTAATCCCAGCACTTTGGGAGGCCGAGACGGGCGGATCACGAGGTCAGGAGATCAAGACCATCCTGGCTAACATGGTGAAACCCCGTCTCTACTAAAAAATACAAAAAAAACTAGCTGGACGAGGTGGCAGGCGCCTGTAGTCCCAGCTATTCGGGAAGCTGAGGCAGGAGAATGGCGTAAACCCGGGAGGCGGAGCTTGCAGTGAGCTGAGATCTGGCCACCACACTCCAGCTCGGGCAACAGAGCGAGACTCCATCTCAAAAAAATAAATAAATAAATAAAGTTTTTGTCTGGTAAGTTCAGTCCCGTTTTTCTTCAGAGATGGTTTCTGGATATTTGTTTTGGTCCTTTGAATGGGCCATATTTTAGTATATCTTTGTATATCTTGTAATCTTTTGTTGAAAATTTGGCACCTGAAAAACAACCACCTTTTATAGACTTTACAGACTAGTTCTGTACAATGGAAGACCTTCTCTAATTAGCCTTATATGAAGGGTTAAGGTTTCCTCAGGCCTTTTCTAGGTATGGGTCTTCCCTGGCCAGTGTGTGTGTTCTTTTTTACAATTCACCCATATACACAGAAATTCAATCGATAATTTTGTATTCCTCAATCAGTAATTTCTTGCCCCACATATCTGCAGGTCTGTAGTCCCCCTGTGACTTTCCTGAGCCATGCCTGCTCCTTCCTGAAGTTTTTCCTAGCCTGAGCCATGTTGTATTTGGCCATGTGAGCTCCAAGATAAGTAACAGGTGACAGAGAGACCAATCAGGCAGCCCTTAGACAGGTTATAACATTAAAAATTAGGTTCACTCTCTCTCTAGTTCAAAGAAGTGGAGACCAGACCACTGCTTCCTGTAAGGCACACCATGCCAAGCTAGAAGTGGGTGGAGCAAAGGCAAACAAAACTGCCATGAAACTTCCTTCTATTTGTAATGTGGCTTTTTCTTTCTCTGCATTCACTTGGTTGTTGGAGGTCTTTTGATTGATTTCCACAGCCCCTATTATTTTAGTCATTCTCTAGTTGTTTATTTAATGTTTCCACAGGGGAAACAAGGGCCTGAAGCTTTCCGAAGTTTTTTTAGTCCACCATTTGCTGGTATCACTCCAGGTGTTTTTTTTTTTAGAGGCAGAATCTTGCTCTGTCTCCCAGGCTGAAGTGCAACAGTGATGTGATATCATGGCTCACTGCAGCCTCAACCTCCTGGGTTGAAGTGATCCTTCTGCTTCAGCTTTTTGAGTAGCTGGGACTACAGGCATGTACCACCACACCTGGCTTTTTTTTTTTTTCCATTTTTTGTAGAGACAGGGTCTTGCTATGTTGCCCAGGCTGGTCTTGAACTCAAACAATCCTTCCACCTAAGCCTCAAAAAGTGCTGGGATTACAGACGTGTGCCAAGCGTCTTTTTAATAACTCATGACCAATAAATGCATAAATTATCTGTTGTCTTCCTTAGGCAGATAACAGGTGAGGTAGGTGAAGCCCAGGCCTGCCCAAGGATACTGGTGTCTTTATTTACCCCATGCTGAGAGAAGGCCAGAATGTTAGAGCTTAAAGGGCCCTTGCAGTTATCCAACCCCACCCCACATTATAAGGATATAGGTAGTTCCAACGGGAACTGCTACTGCTATCCAGTCCATAAGCCAATTGAGATCTGAAATGAACTGTTTCTCTCTTTCCCATCCCAGTAATGACAGTAGCCATCAAAAACAGCTTTAGAGTTTGCTATGTGCTTTCCCTTTTGTCCTCTAATTGAAATTTCCAACCCCCTGGAAAGGTGAGTACTATCAGTCTGTTGCACAGATAAGGGAACTGGGACTAGGAGAGCTTGAGATTTTCTCTGGGTGACATGGCAGTCAGAACTTCCAAATGTGCGGGGGTCTGTCCTGCAGACCCCAGCTTGCACGATGGACAAATAACATACCCAGATACCGATATTCAGAGAAAGAGCAGCTAGGGGCCCGAGTCACTCACAGATACCAAGGAAGGTGCTGTAAAGAGTCAGCAGCTATGGCCTCAACTAGCTGGCCCTGCGGGCATTTATTTAGCACAGTTTTAATGATAAAGGCTTTGAGTCAACACACCTGTGGGTAATTAATCTGGTAGCCCCCCCCCCCCCACCCTGAGAGAGCCATCCTGCCTGTGAGTGATCAAAGGTTAGTTTTAGGACCACGTGAGTAAACAAGCTATTTAGATAAACTCCTCTACATTCCTACGTATCTGCACCCTAAGCTATTAAGTGGATTTGACTGCCTTCAGCCAAACAATTTATGCAAACCTCCAGGCCTTCCAGGAGGGTTGGTGTTTATATCCTATAACTTCATCTTAAAATTTCTCCCACCTGCCTGACTGAACTCCCACAAAATTGGAAACCTATGTCTGTGCTATGATGTAATTGACTGTAATTCTACTCAGGGCAGAAGTCATCTATTTAGACACAGGGCATGCTGCCTCTTCAACTAAAGGTAACAGAGTGAAGGACTGGGGAAGCCAGATTGCAGGACAGGAGAGGAGGATAGGCCTTTTTTTTTTTTTTTTTTGAAACAGTTTCGCTCTTGTTGCCCAGGCTGGAGTGCAATGGTGTGTTCTCAGCTCTCTGCAACCTCTACCTCCCTGGTTCAAGCAATTGTCCTGCCTCAGCCTCCTGAGTAGCTGGGATTACAGGTGCCCGCCACTATGCCTTGCTAATTTTGTATTTTTAGTAGAGACAGGGTCTTGCCATGTTGGTCAGTCTGGTCTTGAACTCCTGACCTCATGATCCACCTGCCTTGGCCTCCCAAAGTGTTGGGATTACAGGCCTGAGCCACTGCACCTGGCCTCTAAACCTCTTTTCTTTATAAATTACTCAGTCTTAGGTATGTCTTTATTAGCAACATGACAGCTGACTAATACAATAAATTGGTACCACAGAGAGTGGGGCGTTGCTGTAAAGATACCCAAAAATGTGGAAGCAACTTTGGAACTGGGTAACAGGCAGAAGTTGGCACAGTTTGGAGGGCTCAGAAGAAGACAGAAAAATGTGGAAAAGTTTGGAACTTCATAGAGACTTGGAAGGCTCAGAAGACAGAAAGATGTAGGAAAGTTTGGAAAGATGGAGGAGAGTTTGGAACTTCCTAGAGACTTGTTGAGTGGCTTTGATCAACATGCTGATAGTGATGTGGACAATGAAGTCCAGGCTGAGGTGTGATCATATGGAGATGAGGAGCTTGTTGGGAGCAAAGGTCACTGTTACTATTCAAAGAGACTGACGGCATTTGGCCTCTGCCCTAGAGATCTGTGGAACTTTGAACTTGAGAGAGATGATTTAGTGTATCTGGTGGAAGAAATTTCTAAGGAGCAAAGTGTTCAAGAGGAAGCAGAGCATAAAAGTTGGAAAATTTTCCAGCCTGAGGATGCAGTAGAAAAGAAAAACCCATTTTCTGAGGAGAAATTCAAGCCTGCTGCATAAATTTGCATAAGTAACAAGGAGCCAAATGTTAATGACCAAGACAATGGGGAAAATGTCTCCAGGGCATGTCGGAGACCTTCATGGCAGCCCCTTCCATCACAGGCCCGGAAGGAAGCCTAAGAGAAAACAATGGTTTCCTGGGCTGGGTCCAGAGCCCCCCTGCTGTGTGCAGCCTCAAGACTTGGTGCCCTGCATCCCAGTCACTCTAGCTATGGCTAAAAGGGGTTAAGGTACAGCTTGGGCCATGGCTTCAGAGGCTGCAAGCCAAAGCCTTGGCAGCTTCTGCATGGGGTTGACTGTGGGTGCACAGAAGTCAAGAATTGAGGTTTGGGAACCTCTGCCTAGATTTCAGAGAATGTATGGAAACACCTGAATGTCCAGGCAGAAGTTTGCTGCAGGGGCAGAGCCCTCATGGAGACCCTCTGCTAGGGCAGTGTGGAAGGGAAATGTGGGGTTGGAGCCCCCACACGGAGTCCCCACTGGGGCACTGCCTAGTGGAGCTGTGAGAAGAGGGCCACCATCCTCCAGACCCCAGAATTGTAGATCCACTGACAGCTTGCACCATGTACCTGGAAAAGCTGCAGACGCTCAACACCAGCCCATGAAAGCAGCTGGGAGGGGGCTGTGCCCTGCAAAATCAAAAGAGTGGAGCTGCCCAAGGTGGTAGGAGCCCACTCCTTGCATCAGCATAACCTGGATGTGAGACATGGAGCTAATGGAGATCATTTTGGAACTTTAAGGTTTAGTGACTGCCCTATTGGATTTCAGACTTGCTTGGGGCCTGTAGCCCCTTTGTTTTGGCCAATTTCTTCCATTTGGAAAGGGTGTATTTACCCAATGCCTGTACCTCCATTGTATCTAGGAAGTAACTAGCTTGCTTTTGGTTTTACATGCTCATAGGCAGAAGGGACTTGCCTTGTCTCAGATGAGGCTTTGGACTTGGACTTTTGAGTTAATTCTGGAATGGGTCAAGACTTTGGGGGACTGTTGGGAAGGCATGATTGCATTTTGAAATGTGAGGACATGAAATTTGGGAGGGGCCAGGGGCAGAATTATATGGTTCGACTTTGTCCCCACCCACATTTCATCTTGAACTGTAGTTCCCATAATCCCCATGTGTCATAGGAGGAACTCAGTGGGAGGTAATTGAATCATGGGAGCGGTTACCTCCATGCTGTTCTCATGATAGTGAGTGAGTTATTACAAGATCTAATGGATTTATGTATATATGTATTTGTTTACTTGTCTATTTATTTTGAGATGGAGTCTCAGTCTGTTGCCTGGACCGGAGTGCAGTGGCGCAATCTTGGCTCACTGCAACCTCTGCCTCCTG
The DNA here is from genome assembly GCF_047675955.1 of Chlorocebus sabaeus. Classification (NCBI taxonomy): domain Eukaryota; kingdom Metazoa; phylum Chordata; class Mammalia; order Primates; family Cercopithecidae; genus Chlorocebus; species Chlorocebus sabaeus. Next base: position 43,719,667 of record NC_132908.1, on the reverse strand, counting down.
GGTTCAAGTGATTCTCCTGCCTCAGCCTCCTGAGTAGCTGGGATTACAGGTGCCCGCCACTACGCCCAGCTAATTTTTTGTATTTTTAGTAGAGATGGCGTTTCACCACGTTGGCCAGTATGGTCTTGAACTCCTGACCTCGTGATTCACCCGCCTTGGCCTCCCAAAGTGCTGGGATTACAGGCGTGAGCCACTGTGCCTGGCTGAGATCTGATGGTTTTACAGGGGGCTTTCCGCCACCTTTGCTCTACACTTCTCCTTGCTGCTACTATGTGAAGAAGGATGTGTAAGTTTCCCCTTCTGCCATGATTGCAAATTTCCTGAGGCTTCCCCAGCCATGCTGAACTATGAGTCTATTAAATCTCTTTTCTTTATAAATTACCTAGTCTTGGGTATGTCTCTATTAGCCATGTGTGAACAAACTAACACAGGAAGCAAAACTGCCATGAAACTTCCCTCCTTTTTTTTTTGAGACAGAGTCTAGCTGTGTTGCCCAGGCTGGAGCATGGTGGCATGATCTCAGCTCACTGCAACCTCCACCTCCCAGGTTTGAGCATTCTCCTGCCTCAGTCTCCTGAGTAACTGGGACTACAGGCACATGCTACCATGCCTGGCTAGTTTTTGTATTTTTAGTAGAGATGGGGTTTCACCATATTGGCCAGGCTGGTCTCAAACTTATAGGCTCTAGTTAGCTGCCCACCTTGGCATCCCAAAGTGCTGAGATTACAGACATGAGCCATCATGCCAGGCTCCTTCCATTTTTAATGTGGCTTTTTCTTAGATGTGTATTCACTTGGTTGCTGGTCTTTTTATTGATTTCCACTGTCCCTATTAAGTTATTTTAGCCAGTTTCTAGTTGTTCATCTAATGTTTCCATAGTGGAAACAAGGACCTGAAACTTTCTAGTCCACCATCTTGCTGGTAACACTCCAAGCTTGTTTGTTTGTTTGTTTGAGGCAGAGTCTCACTCTGTTGCCCAGACGGGAGTGCAGTGATGCAATCAGGGGTCACTGCAGCCTCAACCTTCTGAGCTCCAGCTATCCTCTAGCCTCAGCATCCTGAGTAGTTGGGATTATAGGCATGCATCACCATGCCCAGCCCTTAAAGTAAAGGATAGAAATTCTTCAATATGTATCTCCAAAAATAAGAACATTCTATTCCATAACTATAATACCATTATATTATATGTACACATTTAACAGTAGTTTCATAATACTACCCCTAGTCCATATTCAAGTTTCCCTAATGTAATTATTACATATTTTATTTCATCATTATTTTTAAAACTTTTTCTTATAAAATATAACACAAACATAAAAAAAAACTAAACATACATATGGTGAATTATTATAAATGAATACCCTTACAGCTACAACTGAGGACTAGAGATAGACCTGCCAGCTACCTCTGAAACTATCCACATACCGTATCCCAATTACAACCATCCCCCGCTCAAAGTGACCATGATTATAAGCAAGATGCCCGAGTTTTTGCACATTGAGAGGTTGTTTTTGTGTCCCTTATACTCAGACACAAAATCTTGGCTCACACATTCCTTTTTTTGGAGACAGGGTCTTACTCTGTCACCTAGGCTGAAGGCAATGGTGCAATGAGCTCACTGCAGCCTCGACCTCCCAGGCTCAAGCAATCCTCATGTCTCAGCCTCCTAAGTAGCTGGGACTACAGGTGTGTGCCCCAACACCACCTAATTTTTGTATTTTTTTGTAGAGACAGGTTTTCACCATGTTGCCCAGGCTGGTCTCCAACTCCTGAGCTCAAGTGATCTACCCACCTTGGCTTCCCAAACTGCTAGGATTACAGGCATGAGCCACCATGCCCAGCCAATATGTAGTTTCAAATCTTTAAGAAAGTTTTCTTGAATTATAGATTTTCAGCTGGCATGGTGGCTCATGCCTGTAATCCTAGTACTTTGGGAGGCTGAGGCTGGGGGATCACTTAAATCAGGAGTTCAAGACCAGCCTGGCCAACATGGTGAAACCCATCTCTACCAAAAATACAAAAATTAGCTGAGTGTGGTGGGACACACCTGTAATCCCAGCTACTTGGGAGGCTGAGGCAGGAAAATCGCTTGAACCTGGGAGGCAGAGGTTGCAATGAGCCAAGATCGCACCACTGCACTCCAGCCTGGGCAACACAGTGAGACTGTGTCTCAAAAAAAACAAAAAAAGAAACAAACAAGAACAATTATAGTTTTTGGTATTTGCCATGTTGTTCCCTTAATCTAGTTTTATTTTGCAGTTACTTCGATTTACAATATGTTGGAACTGCCAACCTGAAATAATCTAAAGGATCAGAATCCAGGTTTTTTTTTTTTTTTTTTTTTTTTTTTGAGACAGAGTCTCGCTCTATCGCCCAGGCTGGAGTGCAGGGGTGTGATCTCGGCTCACTGCACACTCCACCTCCCGGATTCACGCCATTCTCTTGCCTCAGCCTCCTGAGTATCTGCGACTACAGGTGTGTGCCACCACGCCCGGCTAATTTTTTTGCATTTTTAGTAGAGACGGGGTTTCACCATGTTAGCCAGGATGGTCTCGATCTCTTGACCTCATAATCCACCCACCTTGGCCTCCCAAAGTGCTGGGATTACAGGCATGAGCCACCGCGTCTGGCCCAGAAACCAGTTTTAAAGAGTTTATTAAAGCGAAATGTTGGGAATGACTAGCTGGGAGACACAGAGCGTAGGGAAATGGGGTCAGTGTTCTGAAGTTAAAAGTTAAGTTATTGCTTAAGTAGGTAAAAAACAAACAAGTAGGATCGTTTTCTATATGAGACTGGTTCATGAGTTACAACCATTTAGTTACAGCTTCTTTTCTTTTCTATATGGCTTGGTTTCTTTTCTCTACAACTGGTTTTCATTTCCCTTCCTACATATTTATTTTTGAGACAGCGTGTTCCTCTGTCATCCAGAGTGGAGTAAGATGGTGCAAACATGACTCATTGCAGCCTTCACCTCCCAGGTTCAAGGGATCCTCCCACCTCAGCTTCCTGACTAGCTGGGACTACATGTGCTTGTCCCCATATCCAGTTAATTTTTAAAAAAATAACAAGAAATAGGATCTCACTATGTTGCGCAGGCTGGTCTCAAACTCCTGGCCTCAAACAGTCCTCTCACCTAGGCTTCCCAAGGTGCTGAAATTACAGGTATGAGCCACCTCCTGACCCTCCTTTCCAATTTAAGGTATTTAGCATTCCATTTTATGACAATGTGATGGCCAAAAAGTCTTTGTGTGAGAAAGGTAAGAGGGAAGTCAATCTACAACGAAGATCGACAGTGCAGTCTTTCCTGATGCCCTGTAGTCATTTGCAACATTTTACAAAACAATGTAGGTAAGTAAGAAGACTAATCTATAATCAGAAACCAAGGGTTACAGCTGCCTAAGTTACAGCTGCCTGTCAGGTAACATTCCTCTACGGCTCAAAATAATTTAGAATTCCAATAGCTTAGATTTTAAATTATTTTCAGAGATCTTATTTGCATGACTTCAATATTTGTCACTTTTTTGCACATGCTTTTTGTTTCTTTTTTCCTTATTTTCAATTTTTTTTTCTTCTATTTCTTCTATTTCTTATCAGGCAATATTTGTAGCATTTATTTATTATTATTATTTTTTTTGAGACAAGCTGTAGTACAGTGGCACAATCACAGCTCACTGAAGTCTGTGCTTAAGTGATCCTCCCACCTCAGCCCCCGGAGTAGCTGGGATTACTGGCACAGGCCATCATGTCGGGCTAATTTTTTTTAATGTTTGGTAGAGATGGGGTCTCACTATGTTGCTCAAATTCCTGAGCTCAAGCAATCTTCCTGCCTCACCCTCCCAAAGTGCTGGGATTACAGGTGTGAGTCACTATGCCCAGCTTATTTATTTACTTTTGTTTTCCTTCTGGTTTAGTTTCATTTCTGAAAATTTTTTATTTATTACTATTTTTTCCCAGAGTTTTATCACCTAATTGCTATATTTTTCTAGTTCTGATTTACGTATATATGTTGTTCTTTGTATCTTTCAAAATGTCTTTTAGCTAGTTTTGAAATACTAGTTTATACTGTTTATCTGTTTTATGGAAGGGAGCTTGGTTGATTAGTGCTATAGCTTGAATATTTAACCCTCCAAACCTCATGTTGAAATTTGATCCCCAGCCTGGCAGTGGCTTACGCCTGTAATCTTAACACTTCAGGAGGTCAAGATAGGTGGATCACTTGAGGCCTGGAGTTTGAGACCAGCCTGGCCAACATGGTGAAACCCTGTCTCTACTAAAATCACAAAAGTTAGCTGGGCATAGTGGCTCACACTTGTAATCCCACCTACTCAGTAGGCTGAGGGAGGAGAATCACTTGAGCCAAGATTGTGCCATGTACTCCTGCCTGGGCAAAAGAGCGAGACTCCATCTCGGAAAAAAAAAGGAAAAAGAAAAAAGAAATCTGATCCCCAGTGTTGGCAGCAGGGCCTAACAGGAGGCGTTTGTGTTAAGGGGGTGGATCCCTCATGAATGGCTTGGTGCCCTCTTTGTGGTAATGAGTAAGTTCTTACTCTACTAGTTCCCAAGAAAGTAGGTTGTTCAAAAGAGCCTGGTGCCTCCTCCTCTCTCTTCTTGCTTCTCTCTCTTGCCATGTGATCTCTGCCCATACTGGCTGCCCTTCCCCTTCAGTCATAAGTGGAAGCTTCCTAAGGCCTCACCAGAAGCAGATGCTGGCGTCATGCTTCTTATACAGTCTGCAGAGCTGTGAGCCAAATAAACCTCTTTTCTTAAAAAATTACTCAGCCTCAGGTCTTCCTTCATAGCAACACAAAAGGACTAAGACAATTGCTTTAAAAGTTGATGTTGCCTCAACTGCTCCAGCCCCTCCACGCTTATCAGAGTCTGCTTGTACTCACCCATATTGAAGCATGCAGAACACCTCCCACTTTAGCTGCTTTTGTCAGTTTGGCTCACTCTGCCCTCCTGCAAAGACCTGTTTGCTGGCCCCTCAGGTGCCCTATATCTTCCCTCTGCATTCTTCTGTATAAATGTGAATATCATATAGATCTTATAGTGGTGGAAATGGTTGTCATCATGCTCTTTCATTTTACAGTTCATGGGGATACCTAATAATCTGGTTTTGTTGAAGATGTTCTTCATAGGTTTTTTGGTTTTACCATCTGGTTGCTCTGCCTTTTTTTTTTTTTTTCCCCCTGCAAGGCGGATTCTAGGAGATCAAAAAAAGTTATACCACTGCTGTGTCTTTCCAGAATTATGAAGGGAAAAAGTACCATGACAGCTCAGGAAGCAAATTATTACATTTGCCCCCATGGCTAGGCCAGGACCATGTGCCGAAACCATACTCAGATGTGAATAGGATGTGGTTCCCATGAAGCAAGCTATCTTATATTAGATTCTACACCCAAAGAAGGCAAAACATAACATATGTTTATTACAGTGTTTCATATCAGGTTTTATTTGAGGGTTCCACTACTTTAAAAAAAAGTATAAAAACATTAATCTAAGATAGTGTAATTATATGACTTTTCTTTAACTCCAACTTTTCACTTTTGTTTTATTTATTTATTTATTTATTTATTTATTTATTTATTTATTTATATTTGAGATGGAGTTTAGCTCTTGTTGCCCAGGCTGGAGTGCAATGGCGTGATCTTGGCTCACCACAACCTCTGCCTCCTGGGTTCAAGTGATTGTCCTACCTCAACCTCTCAAGTAGCTGGGATTACAGGCATGTGTCATCACGCCTGGCTAATTTTTTTTTGTTTTTAGTAGAGATGGAGTTTCTCCATGTTAGTCAGGCTAGTCTTGAACTGCCGACCTCAGATGAGCTGCCTGCCTCAGCCTCCCCAAGTGCTGGGATTACAGGCGTGAACCACCATGCCTGGCCTATTTTTATTTTTAATTTTGAGACAGGGTCTCATTGTGTTGTCCAGGTTAGAGTGCAGGGGTGTGATCACAGCTCACTTCAGCCTTGACCTCTGGGTTCAAGCGATCCTCCTGCCTCAGCCTCCTGAGTAGCTGGGATTACAGGCACATGCCACCACACCCGGATAATTTTATTTTTTATTTTTTGTAGAGACGGGGTCTCATTATGTTGCCAAGCCTCTAGTCTTGAACTCTGGAGCTCAAGTGATCCTCCCATCTCGGTCTCCCAAAAGTGCTGGGATTTACAAGTGTGAGCCACCATGCCTATCCCCTAACTTCAACTTTTTAATGATAACTTTCAATTATATGACCTTCCTTCATAAGAGATGAACACATAGATGAGGCTAAAGTCCCCTTGTCTCTAGGTTCCCTTTGGATGCCTGGCTGACTTTAAATGCCACCTCAGTAGGCCTGAGGACCATGGACCAGAGTCTGCTGAGGATGGGACAAAGTTATTTTACCATTAACCAGGGTGAAATACAATCATGAAAGTGAATCCTTTAATGCAGTTATGAGGGATTATTTGTGCTGTTGCCATTCTCGGTTTGTACAAAAATGTAAAGCTTGAGAATGGTTGAGGATTTTACAAACATGTTCCTGGCTCTTTCTCTGTTGTTTAGCAAGGCGAGGACCTTGATTCATGGTTTCATTTTTGACTGGCAGACTTATTGTTCCATCCCAGCACTGGTAACTAATGGGCTTTCTGGCTCGGGTTTTAATAGGCTTATTGAGATTGTTTTTATTAGGATGCATTATGATTCAAGTGGCAGAAAACCCTACTTATATTGCCTTTTAAAAAGATATACGTTGGCTCATGGAGTGTGGAGGTATTTGACACTTCAGGAGTGGCTGGATTCAGCGTTCAAATGAGGTGATGGCAATATTACCCTTCCCAGCCCCAGGGCCCATTTATATTGTGTGACATGAGCCCAACACTATGTGCTCTTGGTGATGACCCAGTCGCTGCTGTGGCTTCTGGTCTGCAGCCCAGGTCCCCTCTTTGCTCTGTTTTCTCTGTTTGTCAGCTTTCCCTCAGGCAGCCTCCCCTCATGTAGTGAAAGGGCTACAGTAGATCCTTGCTGAACTCCCTGCCATCCAAAACCAGCAGAGAACAGAGAACTTCAGAGGCCTCAGGAAATGTCTCTTCAAGACTCACTCGCTCTCACTGCATCACAGCCCCAGCCTGAGTCCCGCCCAGATCACTGAGGTCAGGGCAAGGCTGATGTCCGACTGGCTCATACCTAGTCAAAGGCTCCACTGCTGGTTACCAATGAAGAAGGCAGCCTCATCAGAACTCCTTGAATGAAGAGGAAGGGAGAGGGGAATGTGACAAGGGATAACTCAGCATAGCTTAGATGGCACCCCCTCTGAAAGGCAGCAGTCTCAATTAAAAATAAAATAAAATAAAAGGCTGGGCACAGTGGTCACACCTATAATCCCAGCACTTTGGGAGGCCAAGGCAGGCGGATCATCTGAGGTCAAGAGTTCAAGATCAACCTGGCCAACATGGCGAAACCCCGTCTGTACTAAAAATACAAAAATTAGCTGGATGTGGTGGCAGGCACCTGTAATCCCAGCTACTTGGGAGGCTGAGGCACAAGAATTGTTTGAACCCGGGAGGCAGAGGTTTCAGTGAGCTGAGATTGCGCCACTGTATTCCAGCCTGGGCGACTGTGAGACTCTGTCTCTCACACACACACACACACACACACACACACACACACACCACACACGAACAAAAGGGCCAGGCCTGGGGGCTCACACATGTAATCCCAGCACTTTGGAAGGTAGAAGTGGGAGGATTTCTTGAGCCCAGGAGTTGAGACCAGCCTAGGCAATGTAGCAAGACTCACTTCATTTTTTTTTTCAGGTGGAGTGTCGTTCTGTCGCCCAGGCTGGAGTGCAGTGGTGCGATCTCAGCTCACTGCAACCTCCACCTCCCGGTTCAAGTGATTCTCCTGCCTCAGCCTCCCAAGTAGCTGGGAATACAGGCACCTGCCACCGCACGCAGCTAATTTTTGTATTTTTTTTTAGTAGAGATGGGGTTTTGCTATGTTGGCCAGGCTGTTCTTAAACTCCTGACCTCAAATGATAGGCCCGCCTTGGCCTCCCAAAGTGCTGGGATTACAGGCATGAGCCACTGCTTCTAGCCCCCACCTCAATTTTTTAAAAAATTGAATTAACAACAATAACAAAAAGAGGCAGCATGTCACAGTGGTTGAAAGCGTGTACTCCAGTGCCAAGAGGCAGCATGTCACAGTGGTTGAGGGTGTGTATTGCAGTTCCGAGAAGCAGCATGTCACAGTGGTTGAAGGTGTGTACTGCGGTGCCAAGAGGCAGCATGTCACAGTGGTTGAGGGTGTGTACTGCAGTGCCAAACCACCTTGGTTCTAACAATGGCTTTACCATTTAGGGTATGTGACCTTGCGTAAGTTACCAACCTCTGTGCCTCAGTTTCCTCACCTGTACAATGGGAGATAATAGCCTCACCTTTATAAAATTATTGACATAAAATTGATTTAATATGTATAAAATACTTAGAACTCTGACTGGCATGGAACAAGACCTAGATGTCTTAGACATTGCTGAGATTTCATGATCCTTAGAATAGGGGAAATTTCTAATGCAGCAAGTGTTCAACAAAGGGCAGTGTTCCTTTGGCCTAGGACAGTGATGCTGTGGCTTGAAGCGACCCCTTTCATCAGTTTACCCATCTTAGTCTGGAATGAGCAACCTCCAGGTCTCAGCCCTTTGAATGTGTTGGGGCTCAGAACACGATATCCCAAATGAAGGCTGCAGAAGCAACCTCAGAAGCAAAAGGTTTTCACTGACCTGCCCTCCCATCTTTTAGGCCCATCTCCCCAAAACTAGTTATAGAAACTACAATCCCTCTTCCTCAAGGCAGATCATAGACACCAAAACGCTTTTTCCCCAAAGCCAGCCATAAAACCTGAAAATATTCTGTGAAAAAACTGGCCTACCCTGTTTGACTGTAGGTCACAAGATCCCTATTCGAGAGAGGGTCCTGCCCCATACCTAGAGGGAAGAAATGCCGCTGGGAGAGGCCAAGAAGAATCTAGACCAACAGATCTTGACAGGTTTCCCCACTCTATTAGTGTTAGCTCAGACCCTTTTTGCCCAATCCTATTTCTACATGGCTGTCGAGACTTTGTCGAATCCAAGCATAAAAATGAACAACTTCCCCTGTATCTTTGGGTCTTCATTCAGAAGGCTCCTGTGTATACATGTCATGCTTCTTCTCCAATTAACCTACTTTTTGTGAGCTGATTTTTCAGTGAATCTTCCAAGGGTGAAGTGAAAGTCTCCTTGACCCCCACACACACTGGGGTGTGGTTTGCCTTGAGGCTGGTCTGGGGGTGAGGGCATGGCTGTCGTGGTTTGGCTTGAGGCTGGTCTGGGGGTGAGGGCATAGCTGTTGAATACCATTAAGGGCATTTCACTGTGAGGTTTGATTCACAAACATTGTTCTAGAACTTTAGACTGATTCACAATTTTGCTGCCATCCGGTGCAGCAACTGCTTCCATCTGTGACGTCGTGCACTGATTTATAAACCATTTATAGCTCTCCTCCCCACTTGACACCACTGCTCCACAAATGACTCAGGATTGCAACTAGAGGGGAAATTGGGGACTGCACTTGAACTTTCCCATAATGAAGTGTAAATTGTCCTTTTGAAAAGTGCTTTCTTCATAAATCCGAGGCCTCAAATGTGGCAATTAAGAGAAGCCTTAAAAGCAAAAGAGGCTTGTGTTCCCAGGTCTTTTCAAACCCTAAATGTCAAATTCTCTGTGCCTGTGTCCTGGCCTGGCATCTTATTTCCCTCAACACCCTCCTCCCATCTCTTTCTTAGTAACAATCTCAGATCCTGGCAGCAAATGGCATGCGAAGCTGGGAACATTTTTCTTCTACACAGACAGGGTTATATAAATCTTCCTGTTTTAAAGTGATTTCTTTTACCCTTTATTTCTTTTGTGTGCCTTTAGGAGTCTGCTTGAATTCTTAATGGACTAGATCCCTGGCTGGCTTGTTCTCTGCTTAAAGTAAACCATGTTGATGCCAATTATTTTTATCCAGGCATGTGCATGTTTACTAAAGGCCTACTACCAGGCACTGATATCATCAGAGACTGTTTCCATATTCTTTGTATCCAGTCTTCTTCCAGAAACATTCTACTGTTGACAGGGCACAGTGGCTCATGTCTGTAATCCCAGCACTTTGGGAAGCTGAGGTGGGTGGATCACAAGGTCAGGAGTTCGAGACCAGCCTGGCCAACACAGCAAAACCCTGTCTCTACTAAAAATACAAAAATTAGCCAGGCATGGTGTCGTGTGCCTGTAGTCCCAACTACTCAGGAGGCTAAGGCAGAAGAATCACTTGAACCCAGGAGGCGGAGGTTGCAGTGAGCTGAGATGGTGCCACTGCACTCCAGCCCGAGTGACAAAGCGAGACTCTGTCTAAAAAAAAAAAAAAAAAAAAAAAAAAGAAAAGAAAAAAAGAAAAAAAAAACTTCTACTTTTGATAAATCTCCTTTCTGTTGTTACTGTTGTTGTTTTTTTTAGGGAGGGCCTCACTCTGTCACCAGGCTGAAGTGCAGCTGTGTGATCCTAGCTCACTGCAGCCTCAAATTCTTAGGCTCAAGCAATCCTCCTGCTTCAGCCTTTGAAGTTGCTGGGACTACAAGCACATACCACAATGTCCAGCTAATTAAAAAAAAAATTTTTAAAGAGATGGGGTCTTGCTATATTGCCCAGGCTGGTCTCAAACTGCTGGCCTCAAGGAATGCTCACACCTCAGCCTCCCAAAGTGCTGGGATTACAGACATGAGCCACCATGCCCAGTCTGCCCTTTTATTTTTTACTGTTTTTAAAAAGGCATTGGCTTAGCTAAAGGACCTGGTTCCTAGATAGTTCCTTCCTGTTCCAGAGAGTTAATACAATGAGACTAAGGTCGTCAAGTCCCCCCAGAATACATCAGGCTATGTTACATTTCCAATTTTTCAAATATGCTTCAGAGGGAATCTTCTTCTTCTCCTTCATCTCTCTAATGCCTTCTCATTTTTCTAAAGTTAGGCCAATGTCATGACTCTGCTGGGAAACTCTATTGGAGCCCTCTGATTTTGATATTCCTTCTCCAGGCTCCCTTGAGTTCACCATTTTTGGAGAAAGCATTGCAATTGGACAGTGATCATTGATTTACTAGTCTGCCTCCATCACTAAGGTAGAGGCCAGAAAGGGACTATGTCTGATTGAACTTATTTTCCTCAGTTTCTTTTCGTTTTTGTTTTTGTTTTTTTTTTTGAGACGGAGTCTTGCTCTGTCTCCCAGGCTGGAGTGCAGTGGCACAATCTCAGCTCACTGCAAGCTCCGCCTCCTGGGTTCACGCCATTCTCCTGCCTCAGCCTTCTGAGTAGCTAGGACTACAGGCGCACGCCACTACGCCCGGCTAAGTTTTTGTATTTTTAGTAGAGACGGGGTTTCACCATGTTAGCCAGGATGGTCTCGAACTCCTGACCTCGTGATCCGCCCGCCTCGGCCTCCCAAAGTGCTGGGATTACAGACGTGAGCCACTGCGCCCAGCCATTTTCCTCAGTTTCTAATAGACAATTATCAAATGAATGAATAAATGTATATTTCCTGAATACCCTCTACGTGCCAGTTACTGTATGAGACTCTGGGGACATCAAGACCTTGTCCCCTTGAAGTTTATGGTATAGTGGAAAGTTACACACTACATTAACAATCACATATATCACAATATTAACTTGACCTGATCAAGGAAAAAAACAGAATGCTTTGAAGGAAAAAAACAGAATGTTAGGAGACTGTCTGATAGGAGGACCCAGAGACTGGATAAGCAGGACTTTTATCTGGGAAGAAGGGAGAGGGAGGGCTGGAAGTGCTTTCAGGAGGTCCTGAAGTGTACCAAATGAGTAAACTGATGAAAGTGAGTGGGAGGGGGATGGAAACTCGCTGCCTGGTCATCATGGGCATCGATGAGTTGGTTCATCTTGTGTCTTCTCCAGGTGGCAGGACCCTGATTTTTGGAGGATCCAAGCCTCCCTCATTCTCATCCCGACCTACCCTCTTTCTAATAATGGGCACTTGACCTAGCCAAATTGAGTGTCATCTACCACGCCTCCTCCCATGTGATTAATTTAGGAATGAGTTTGAATTTAAGTCAAGTCTGGGATTCTTGGCAGAACTAGGAAGAAAGACTTGCATTTCTTTTAGCACTTTGGGTATTGTGCTTGAAAGAGAAGGGTAGAGATAGATGGAGACACATTGATTTCTGATTTTTTTTTTTGAGCACCTGGATCCAGCCATACCTGAAACTCATATGGCTACAGTTGTGTCTAAATTAACACACATATGGCTTTTAAAGCTATTAAGTAGGCTGGGTGAAGTAGCTCATGGCTGTAATCGCAGCACTCTGTGAGGCTGAGGTTGGAGCATCGCTTGAGCCCAGGAGTTTCCAGCCTGGGCAACATAGGAAGACCTCATCTCTACCAAAAACAAACAAACAAACAAACAAAAAACATGGTGCACACCTGTAGTCGCAGCTACTCAGGGGGCTGAGGTGGGAGGATTATGTGAGCCCAGGAAGTTGAGGCTGCAGTGAGCCATGATAGTGCCACTGCACTCCAGCCTGGATGTCTCAAAAAAAAAAAAAAAAAAAAAAAAAAAGCTATTAACTGCCCCATCTTTTTATTTGGCTGAGGCTAGTTTGCACAGGGCTTCAGTTACTTGCAAGACCAATGGCACTCATTTGCTAAGTCCAAAGAGGGTAAGGGAGGCCAGCTAAAGCAATTATAGAGGTCTTCTAGCCAGGCAGAGCCAAACACAGCAATCTTTCCTGCACCAGGAGAGTTCCCCCTAAGTGTCTATATTCTGGTCTTCTCCTCAGAGACCCTGACCCTTGGGTTTCTATCTGTTTGAGTGTCTAGCAACGGGTGCATTGAGGGAGGGTGGTCGGAGAGAGATACTAATAGGTACCTTTCCAGGTCCTGACAGGGCAGGGAGTCTCAGGTACCCAAAGTGCTGGAAAACCACGAACTGCCTCTGCATTGGAGGAATGTGGACTAACCCTGATTTGAGAGTGAAGAGCCAGCTGGAGAGCCGGCTTTTGCTGGACTGCAAATGATGAACCTGCTGGGTCAGGCAAGCTGGAATTGTTAAAGGGCTTGGGTGAACAAGAACACCAGTGGGTCACCGCTGCCATCTAGCGTCAGATGCCAGCTTTTGCAAGTTGTTTACTGGCTGTTTCCAGCTGAAAGGCCTTTCTGAGGGCCACTTTGCGGGGAAAGGGGTAGGTCAGTACCTCTACTTTCATATTCAGGAAGAACCTTAAAATCAGACTTTCAGTATTATCTCTAAATCAGATTATTATACATATAGTCCCAGAGCCAAATGGACTAGATGACAAAAATGGGCAATCATTGCACAACATTAATCTCTGTTTCATTCCAAATCTCTAGACTGCTATGATAGATTGATCAGATAGATAGATAGATAGAGAGACAGACAGACAGACAGACAGACAGACAGACAGACATTTAAGGGCAGGCATGCTGGCTCATGTCTGTAATCCCAGCACCTTGGGGGCTGAGGCCCAGAGATCACTTGAGTCCAGGAGTTGAAGGCCAGCCTGGGCAACATAGCAAGATCCAGTCTCTACAAAGATGGTGGTGCATGCCTGTGGTCCCAGCTCCAACCTGTGATTCCATCTCCAACTCGCTGCCTTGAGCAGCGAGTTGCTTGAGCCCTGGAGTTTGAGGCTGCCGTGAGCTATGATAGCAGTACTGCACACTCCAGCCTGGACCATAGAGTGAGAACTGTCTCAAAAAAAAAAAAAAAAAGATGGATTTTTAAAAAGATGGATATTTAAAAAATAAATCCTGTAATGGTTCTATTTACGATTCAGGTTTCTGGCAGAAAATAGGTAGGTAGTGTAACTGCCCAATGGGTTCACCTTGCCCGCTGCCTAGACCTGCCTAGACAGGGGAACTGCAATGGAGAAAGAGTAATTCATGCAGAGCCGGCTGTGCAGGAGACCAAAGTTTTATGATTACTCAAATCAGAGCATTCAGGGATCGAAGTTTTTAAAGATAATTTGGGAGGTAGGGGCTTGGGAAGTGGGGAGTGCTGATCGGTCAGGTTGGAGATGGAATCATGGGGGTAAAAGTGAGATTTTCTTGCTGTCTTCTGTTCCTGGGGGGGATGGCAGAACTGGGTGAGCCAGATTACAGGTCTGGGTGGTGCCAGCTGATCCATCCAGTGCAGGGTCCGCAAAATATCTCAAGCACTGATCTTAGGTTTGACAATAGTGATGTTATCCCCAGGAGCAATTTGGGGAGGTTCAGACTCTTGGAGTCAGAGGCTGCATGACCCCTAAATCACAATTTCTAATCTTGTGGCTAATGTGTTAGTCTGGCAAAGGCAGACTGGGCGCCAGGCAAAAAAGGGGTCTTTTTGGGGAAGGACTATCATCAATTTTGTTTCAGAGTCAAACCATGAAACTGAATTCCTTCCCAAGGTTAGTTCGGCCAACACCCAGGAATGAACAAGAACAGCTTAAGCCGGGCGAGGTGGCTCACGCCTGTAATCCTAGCACTCTGGGAGGCCAAGATGGGTGGATCACCTGAGGTCAGGAGTTCAAGACCAGCCTGGCCAACGTGGTGAAACCCCGTCACTACTAAAAACATAAAAATTAACCAGGCATGGTGGTGGGCGCCTGAGATCCCAGATACTTGGGAGGCTGAAGCAGGATAACTGCTTAAACGCAGGAGGCGGAAGTTGCAGTGAGCTGAGATTGTGCCACTGCACTCCAGCCTAGGCAACAGTGAGCCTCCATCTCAAAAAAAAAAAAAAAAAAAAAAAAAAAAATGACAACTTAAAGGTTAGTAAGGGAGGAGACCACCCCTCATATCATCTTATGCCCAATTTCTGCCTCCAAAGAAAGAAGAAGTAAAAACTAAAAGGCAGAAATGAAATTCACAGGCAGATAGCCCAGCACTGCACTCTGGGCCTGGTAGTTAAAGATCGACCCCTGACCTGATTGGTTATGTTATCTATAGATTACAGACATTGTATAGAAATGCACTGTGAAAATCCCTCTCTTGTTTTGTTCCGATCTAATTACTGGTGCATGCAGCCCCCAGTCATATACCCGCTGCTTGCTCAATCGATCACGACCCTCTCACACGCACCCCCTTAGAGTTGTGAGCCCTTAAAAGGGACAGGAATTGCTCACTCGGAAGCTCAGCCCTTGAGACAGGAGTCTTGCCAATGCCCGAAGGCCGAATAAACCCCTTCTTTCTTTAACTCAGTGTCTGAGGAGGAGTTTTGTCTGCCACCCGTCTGCTATATTAGAAGCAAGATAGAGTGGATTAAGTCTGATCTCTTTCACTGTCATAATTTCCTCAGTTATAAATTTTGCAAAGGCGGTTTCAGTAGTACACTACAAAGGGATGCCTGGAGAGAGTTTAACGATAGGCTACTAACAAAGGTGTGAGAAGGGACCAAAGGAAACAATCAAGGTCCAGGGAAGCAGGCCAGGGTCAGTGACTGGAGGAAGCTGCTTCCACCCTCCGGAACTGATGGGACAGGAAGAAGGCAGGAGCTCAGCAGGATGGCTCCGTAGGCCAGAGCTCCTGGGCAGGCACCAACCCCAGGGGCCGGTTCTTGGTTGGGTTCGGAGAAGTACTCCCTAAGATGTGGATTCCGGTGAGACTGAACTCGTTAAGGAGTGCTCCCAGGGGAGAGGGAAAATGGAGTAGCGGAGAGCAGGGCAGAGGAGAGGAAGCCAGCAGGTGTGACCGCAGGCATAGTCCTGTGGAGGTAGCTCCAGCTTGACCTGCAGGGCAACCCTGGAGGGGAAGTTGTTTCAGGAGGTCTGACTGCAGGCCAAGAGCTTGGCATTGAACTCCTGACCTATCAGTTATTGATCAAGTGGGAGGGCAAGAGGGGAAGTGCAGGAGTCATCCCAGGCACTTTGACTTTCTGCATGTTGGGTTGGACAAAGTATCTTCAAGAATGATTTACTTATAGGCTGGGCGTGGTGGCTCATGCCAGTAACCCCAGCACTTTGGGAGGCTGAGGTGGATGGATCATTAGAGGCTAGGAGTTCGAGATAAGCCTGCCCAACATGGTGAAACCCCAACTCTACTAAAAATACACAAATTAGCAGGGTATGGTGGCAGGCACTTGTAATCCCAGCTACTGGGGAAGCTGAGGCAGGAGAATCACTTGAACCTGGGAGGCAGAGGTTGCAGTGAGTTGCAATCGTGCCACGGCTCTGGCCTGGGTGACAGAGCAAGACTCCATCTCAAAAAAAAAAAAAAAAAAAAAAAGATTTACTCATAATTTAGTAATGACTTTGTGAGAAGTACAGCAATAATGTGTGTTTTAAAGGTTTTAGTTATAATGTGAGTATGTTATTTGTTGAATTCTAAAGTACTCTGCAGGTGTTTTGATATACACTTGTTTGGGGTTAGCAACATTCTTTCCAGTTACACATCACAGGGGATTACACATTTCTCTTCTCACCAAAACAGGCTCCTGTAAGTGGTATGTAAATACGACAGGCCTCCTTTTTCTCTTAAACTCAACGTGATATTCTGGTTTCACTCATTTGCCTTCTAGCAGCCACCCCATGTTAGCCTTGCCACATGGTCAGTCTTCTATTTGTTGGTTTTATAAGTCCTAAAAGTCTTACTTTAGAAATAGCTCTAATAAACCAAGCATGGAAAATTTCACTCATTTCTTCTGAGGCTTTAGAATTTGCATCCATTTTTTTCGCAGCTGTCACACTGTTGCAGATGCCTCTGACCAGCCCACAAGGTTGACTAGCCTGCTATACTCTACAGAGCAACTGAAAAGCATACAGAGATCCAAAAGAATACGGGTAAAGCCAGGAAAGCTGCTGTGAATGGGGATGGGGGACCAGTGAGGTGTAGTGTGTCTGGGAGGAAGATGTGGAGGTGGAGTTTGAAGTATCAGAGGTTTGTTTGGGGGAAAGGGCAACAGCTGTGAAGGATAAAGGAGGAAGTAGGGTCAGGCAGGGAGAGGCTCAGAACACAATCGGATCTTACATTATCTGCCGAGCTCTGGAGCAAAGATTACCTATTACAGGAGTCATGTATTGGGCACAAATGACCAGGCCCTGGTACACTTTGCTATGTCTGGCCATTGGCTGGTGGCTGACTGAGCCAGACATGGATTCTAAAGGTGGTACAGCTGGAGACTGGTAACTAACTATACTCCTTGCAGTTGAATGGCAAGTTTTTGTGTTTTTGCTTTTGTTTTGTTTTTTGAGACAGGATCTTTCTCTGTTGCACAGGCTTGGGTGCAGTGGCACAGACAGCTCACTGCAGCCTCAAACTCCTGGGCTCAAGTGATCCTCCTACCTCAATCCCACCTCAAGTAGGTGGGATTATAGGTGTGTACCATCATGCCTGCTCATTTTTTTTTTTTTTAATAGGGATGGCATCTTGCTATGTTGTTCAGGCTGGTCTCAAACTCCTGGCCTCAAGTTGTCAGAGGCATTTGAACTGGAGCAACTCCATCTTGAATAGGGGCTGAGTAAAATAAGGCTGAAACCTACTGGGCTGTATTCCCAGAAGGTAAGGCATTCTAAGTCACAGGATGGAATAGGAGGTCAGCACAAGATACAGGTCATAAAGACCTTGCTGATAAAACAGGTTGCAGTAAAGAAGCCAGCTAAAACCCACCAAAACTGAGATAGCCACCAGAGTGACCTCTGGTCATCCTCACTGCTACACTCCCACCAGTGCCATGACAGTTTACAAATGCCATGGCTATATCAGGAAGCGAACCTATATGGTCTAATAAGGGGAGGCATGACTAATCCACCCCTTCCTTAGTATATAATCAATAAATAACCATAAAAATGGGCAACCAGCAGCCCTTGGGGCTGCTTTGCCTGTGGAGTAGCCATTCTTTTATTCCTTTACTTTCCTAATAAACTTGCTTTTACCTTATAGACTTGCTCTGAATTCTTTCTTGCCTGAGATCCAAGAACCCTCTCTTGGGGTCTTGATCAGGACCCCTTTCTGGTAACAAAGTGATTCTTCCTCTTCAGCCTCCCAAAGTGCTGGGATGAAAGGTGTGAGTCACCATACCAGCCTGCAAGTTATTTTTGAAAAGAAATCCAAGCGGAGCATTTTCATGGCTGCCACACTTAATGAAATGTAGTGTATTTGGCTATTGCAGTCATTCCTCCAACACCAATAAGGAAGACTCTATCTGCAAGGGGTACAGAAACAAGGGGCAGAGAGAGAAATAGGGCCCTGATGGCTCACGTGAGTGCATAGATCCAGCTGTGCCTGAAGCCCATCAGATTCTTGGCTCTTTTGGTTCTGTGAGCCAGGAAATACTCTTTTTGCTTAAGCTATTTTGAGTTGAGTTTTTATTTCACAAAATTTCTGATTCCTGATTTAGATACTCCCTGAGTTTCATGTTCCTTAACTTTAAGATGGGGCTCATGATTCCACTTTGCAGGGTTTGAGAGAAAGAATAACGAGTAATGTAAAGGACAAGCTGCAAAGTAGATGCCCAATAAATAGTAAATAGCATGAAAGGGAAAACAAAGGAGGCAAAGCAAGGTGTGGGACTTCCCGGAGGCTCCTCTGTGCCCAGGGCAGGCAGCGGGCTGAGTACAGTGCTCAGTGAGGGTAGTGCCTGGCTTGGGCTGTCCAGAGCTACCCAGCTACAAAAGAGGCTGCCTCTTAAGCTGCTTTGAGCCTGTTGCTTCTCAACAATGAATGTGCCCACACTGTGTTATTAGCTCTGTAGGAGGAGAAGAAAAGCTCTCTTTCTAGCCCAAAATGAGGCTTCTCATACTCTTTGTCTTCATCTGGACAGTTTTGAGGGTGGTGGTGGTGTTTATTTTTTATTTTTATTTTTTTATTTTTTCAAGATGAAGTCTTGCTCTATTGCCCAGGATGGAGTGCAGCAGCATGATCATAGCTCACTGCAGCCTCGATGTGCACGCCCGACTAATTATATTATATTTTGTAGAGACAAAGTCTCATTATGTTTCCCAGGCTGGTCTTAAATTCCTGGGCTCAAGCGATTCTCCTACCTTGGCCTCACAAAGTGTTAGGATTACAGACGTGAGCCCACTGCTCCCAGATGGACAATTACTTGTATTCATTTTTTTTACTGTTGTTATTTGAAGATGATTCCTTTGTGCAAATATATAAAATTTGTAAAAAAAAAAAAAATTAAAAAAATAAACAAGTGATGACACATTTGTAGCATTGTGATGATTCCCAAAGCTTCTGGGGAAAAAACAAACAAGAAAAAACACAAAGCCCTCTAATTTATAACTCAGGATCTATTTTCTTTTTCTTTCTTTCTTTTTTTTTTTTTGAGACGGAGTTTTGCTCTGTCACCCAGGCTGGCATGCAGTGGTGCAATCTCTGCTCGGCTCCCTGCAACCTCTGCCTCCCAGGTTCAAGTGATTCTCCTGCCTCAGCCTCCCGAGTAGCTGGGATTATAGGTATGCACCAACATGCCCAGCTGATTTTTGTAGTTTTGGTAGAGATGGGGTTTCATCATGTTGGCCAGGCTGGTCTCAAAACTCCTGACTTCAGGTGATCCAACTGCCTCGGCCTCCCAAAGTGCTGGAATTACAGGTGTGAGCCACCACACCCGCCCTAGGATCTATTTTCTAAGATAAGTGGTTATGTTTATATTTTAAAGATCTGCTAAGGCTCCTACTGTTCCTGTTCTCCCACCAAAAATATAAAAGCCTTAAAAGGCTCATTGATAGGGGCTTTGTTTCCTGAATGTTAACAGTGACAGGCGCAGAGGTGGAGGCTGCATCTCATTTCTCCACATCTCCAGGGGAAGCTCAGGTCCTAATTATAAGAGAGAACAAAAAGTGGTTTTGAATAGCCATTTTGGTTCATTCATCAGGTACTTAATACTTATTATTAAAGAACCTCCTGCTAGGTCGAATTGCACATTGTGAGATTAGAAGCTCCTGCAGTTACTTTAATAGCAAGCATGAAAGATCTTGAGCAAAGTTAGAAACAGCATTAAAAACCAGTGAAAAGTGGACTCTTCTGGCACCCATTCTGGTTCTTTGTTTCTGTCTTCAGGTCAAGGATAGATGGCCTACACAGATCCTTCTCATTTTTCTTCAGGTCAGTGGGACCCCGAAGGCCCACCTGTCTGTCACTTCCTCTGTGGACCTCTCCCCAGCATACCCTGATGGAATTAGTTACTGTTTCATTTGAGTACCTATGAAAGCCGGCATCCAAGATGATCCCTACTTCCTGAGATACATGCCCTTATTTAGTCCCCTCCTATACTGACTGGGGTGATCTGTGTAACTAATAGGATATTGCAAAAATGACAGAGTATGAGTTTTGAAGTTCAGGTATAGAGGACGTTGTGGATTCCCTCCCGTTCTCTGGTGGAAAATGTGCTCTGTAGAAGAACAGATGCTATGTTATAACGATACTCAAGCAGTCCTATGGGGAAGCCCACACTGTAAGTAACTGAGGCCACCTGACCTCAGCCAGTGTAGTGGTTTTAAAAGATGTCCACATATTCTTTGACATGTCTGCCCTTAAGAAGTGGAGTTTAAACCATGCACCTGTAATCTCAGCACTTTGGAAGGCTGAGGTGTGTGGATCGCTTGAGCTTGAGTTTGAGACCAGCCTGATTTTGAGACCAACATGGTGAGACCCCATCTCTACCAAAACCCAACCAACCAAACAAAAAACAAAAATCAGCTGGGCATGGTGTCTCGGGCCTGTAGTCTCAGCTGGAGGGACAGGGTTGGGGCAGGGGTTGAGCTGGGAGGATCACTTGAGCATGGGAGATTAAGGCTGCAGTGAGCTGAGATCATGTCACTACACTCCAGCCATGGCAACAGAGTGAGATCCCATCTTAAAAAAAAAAAAAAAAGGCCGGGCATGATGGCTCACGCCTGTAATCCCAGCACTTTGGGAGGCCAAGGCGGGTGGATCAGCTGAGGTCAAGAGTTCGAGACCAGCCTGGCCAACATGGTCAAACCCCGTCTCTACTAAAAATACAACAATTAGCCAGACATGGTGGCAGGCACCTGTAATCCCAGCTACTCAGAAGGTTGAGACAGGAGAACCGCTTGAATCTGGGAGGCAGAGGTTGCAGTGAGCTGAGACCGTGCCATGGCATTCCAGCCTGGGCAACAGAGCGAGACTCCATCTCAAAAAAAAAAAAAAAAAAAAAAAAAAAAACAAACGTGGAGTTTAATTCTCCTTTCCTTGAATGTGGACCGAACTTGTTGACTCACTTCTAATAAATAGAATATAGCAGACATGATGGTTTGTGACTTTTGGGACTTGGTTATGAAAGTAATTGCAACCTTACTCTCAGCCTTTTTTTTTTGTTGTTGTTGGGGGGGGCCTGCAGATGGGGACAGGCTCTTGCTCTGTCACCCAGGCTGGAGTGCAGTGGCATGACCACATCTCACTGCAGACTCAACCTCCCAGGTTCAAGCAATCCTCCTGTCTCAGCCTCCCAAGTGGCTGGGACTACAGGCATGCACCACCACGCCCAGCTAATTTTTCTTTTCTTTTCTTTTCTTTTTTTTTTTTTTTTTTGCAGAGACAGGGTTTCACCGTGTTGCCCAGGCTGGTCTCCAACTCCTGGGCTGAAATAATCCACCTTCCTGGGCCTCCCAAGGTGGGCCTCTCTCTTGAATCACTTCATCTGGGAGGGAAATCACCTGACATGTCACAAGGACATTATGGCATCCCTATAGATAGGTCCATGTGGCAATGGATAAGGCCACTTGCCAATAGTCAGGGGCGGGTGCCATCTTAGAAACACATCTCCTAGTTCCTGTCAAGCCTTCAGATGCTCAGCCCTGGCCAACAGCTCGATTACAACTCCCTTCTGAGACACTCTGGGCCAGAACCACCCAATTAAGCTGCTTCTAATAATCATTTAACTTTTTAATTAGGCCTTTAAAATATGTATATATGGTTTAATCTTATTAGCTAAATTAAGGAATTAAAATTTGTTTCATTTATTTTTCACCCAAGTGTGGCAAAATAAACATTATGATTTTTGCTTTTTTCAGTATTTTGTTGTTGTGTTGTTTTGATTGAGACAGGGTCTCACTCTGTCATCAAGGCTGGAGTGCAGTGGCACAGTCACAGCTCACTGCAGCCTTGACCTCCCTGGCTCAGGCAATTCTCCCACATCAGCCTCCTGAGTAGCTGGGACTACAGGTGTGTGCCATCACACCTGGCTAATTTTTGTTGAGACGGGGTTTCCTCATGTTGCCCAGGCTCGTCCTGAGCTCCTACAGTCTGCCCACCTCAGTCTCCCAAAGTGCTGGGATTACAGGCGTGAGCCACCATGCCTGGCCATATTTTTGTTTTTTCGAGAAAGCCAAAAGGTACAGTCAAGAGCTCAGGGCTGGGCGCGGTGGCTCACGCCTGTAATCCCAGCACTTTGGGAGGCCAAGGCGGGTGGATCACCTAAGGTCAGGAGTTCGAGACCAGCCTGGCCAGCATGGCGAAACCCTGTCTCTACTAAAAATACAAAAGTTAGCTGGGTGTGGTGGCAGGTGCCTGTAAATCCCAGCTACTCGGGAGGCTGAGGCAGGAGAACCGCTTTAACCAGAAACGCAGAGGTTGCAGTGAGCCAAGATCGCGCCACTGCGTTCTAGCCTGGGTGACAGAAAAAAAAAAAAAACAGACTATGTTATTTGTGACCATGTACTAACAATGAAAGGATGAAACTTTAAATATTTACATTAAAACCCAAAGAAGGCTGGGTGCAGTGGCTCACGCCTGTAATCCCAGCACTTTGGGAGGCCGAGGTGGGTGGGTCACGAGGTCAGGAAATTGAGACCATCCTGGCTAACACAGTGAAACCCTGTCTCTACTAAAAATACAAAAAAATTAGCTGGGCGTCGTGGTGGGTGCCTGCAGTCCCAGCTACTCGGGAGGCTGAGGCAGGGGAATCGATTTAATCTGGGAGGGGGAGGTTGCAGTGAACCGAGATAGTGCCACTGCACTCCAGTCTGGACAACAGAGCCAGACTCCATCTCAAACAAACAAACAAACAAACAAAACAAAACAAAACAAAAAAACCCCAAAGAAATAAATTCAAAACCAAAATAATATTTTAAAACAAAGATTGCTAAAGAGAAAACAGAAAAATAGGGCAGCTCCTTTGGAAAATAGGCAGTTCTTTAAAAATTTAAACACAGAAGTTGGGCGTGGTGGCTCACGCCTGTAATCCCAGCACTTTGGGAGGCGGAGGAAGGTGGATCACTTGATGTCGGCAGTTCGAGACCAGCCTGATCAATATGGTAAAACTTCGTCTCTGCTAAAATAACATAAACATTAGCCAGGTGTTGTGGCAGGCTTCTGTAATCCCAGCTACTCCAGAGGCTGAGGCAGGAGAAGCACTTGAACCTGGGAGGGGGAGGTTGCAGCAGTGAGCCAAGATAGCGCCACTGCACTCCAGTCTGGGGGGGAAAAAAAACTACTGTTACCATATGATCCCACAATTTCAATATTAAGAATATACTCATGAGAAAAGTGTACATATGAATGTTGATAGCAGAATTATTTATAACGTTTAAAAAGTGGCCACGCTCAGAGCTGTGGACGGACCCAGCGCCAGCGCACGCCCTTCTCCGACAGCCGCGGGGCACTGAAGCTGCGTGTCCAGGTTCAGGACAAGTTTCCCGACCTGAGCAGCCACCAAGACCCAGTGGCTGAGGCGCTGCCCCAGCTGAACGCGCAGCTGCGCGCCACGGGTGGCTTCGCGCTGGAGACGCCATCCAGACCCGCGTGGACAGCCCAGGCCACACGTATTCAGGGCCGTGGGCCGCGTGGCGGCCGACGAGGAGTCCTACGACGTGTTCAAGGATCTCTTCGGCCCGATCCTTGAGGACCCGCACGGCACTACAAGCCCAGAGATCAGCACAAGACCCAGCTCAACCCCGACAACCTGCCGGGTGGCGGCCACCTGGCCCCCAACTGTGCTGAGCCCGCGGTGCGCACGGCCGCGGCTTCTGCCTCCTCTGGGACCCGCGGTGGACGCCCTAGAGACTGGTTGGCGACCTGGCGGGCCCGGACGACGCGCGCAAGAGCAGGACCGACAGCAATAGCAGCTCCTCGACAGCCACTTTCTCCTCCACGAGCCGGTACCGCTCCTGCTGCTGGCCTCTGGAAAGGCCCAACGCCCGCGGCATCTGGCACAAGGACAGTTAATACCTTCCCGGTGTGGGGCGGCGACGAGGACCACCTGCGGGTCATCTCCGTGCAGCTGGGGGGCAACACGAAGGAGGAGTTTACTGCTTCTGCCCTGGCCTCTCCCAGATTGAAACTCTTCAAGTCTAGGAATGACGAGTTCATGTGGAACCCTCACCTGGGCTCCATCCTCACCTGCTCTCCCAACCCAGGCACAGGGCTGCGGGAGCAAGTGTGCACATCAGGCTGCCCCACCTGGGCAAGCACGAGTTCTCAGAGGTGCTTAAGAGGCTGTGACTTCTGGCTTCTCGGAGGTGCTTAAGAGGCTGTGACTTCAGGCTGGGCGCGATGGCTCACGCCTGTAATCCCAGCACTTTGGGAGGCCAAGGCGGGCGGATCACTTGAGGTCCAGAGTTCGAGACCAGCCTGGCCAACATGGTGAAACCACCGTCTGTACTAAAAATACAAAAACTAGCTGGGCATGGTGGTGGACGCCTGTAATCCCAGCTACTGGGGAGGGTGAGACATGAGAATCGCTTGAACCCGGGGGGCAGAGGTTGCAGTGAGCCAAGATCACACCACTGCACTACAGCCTGGGTGACAGGGCAAGACTCAGTCTCAAAAAAAAAGAAAAAAAAAAGATTGTGGCTAGGTGCGGCGGCTCATGCCTGTAATCCCAGCACTTTGGGAGGCCGAGGCAGGTGGATCACCTGAGGTTGGGAGTTCGAGACTAGCCTGACGAACATGGAGAAACCCCTATCTCTACTAAAGACACAAAAAATTAGCCAGGCGTGGTGACGCATGCCTGTAATCCCAGCTACACTTGGGAGGCTGAGGCAGGAGAATGGCTTGAACCTGGGAGGAGGAGTTTGCAGTGAGCCGGGATCGTGCCATTGCACTCCAGCCTGGTCAACAAGAGCGTAACTCTGTCTCAAAAACAAAAAACGGCCAGGCGTGGTGGCTCACACCTGTAATCTCAAAACTTTGGGAGGCCAAGACGGGCAGATCACGATGTCAAGAGATCAAGACCATCCTGACCAACATAGTGAAACTCCACCTCTACTAAAAATACAAAAATTAGCTGGGCATGGTGGCACGCACCTGTAGTCCCAGCTACTCAGGAGGCTGAGGCAGAAAAATAGCTTGAACCCAGGAGGTGGAGGTTGCAGTGAGTTGAGATCGCGCCACTGCACTCCAGCCTGGCGACAGAGCGAGACTCCGTCTCAAAAAAAGGAAAAAAAAGAGGCTGTGACTTCAGAAGCAAGGGACAGATGGTGTGGATGTGACCGTGGTGGGTGGGGTCTTGGACGTCTCCAATGCTGATCTCCGGGGCTTCTCGGAGGTAGAGCTGGTGCAAATGCGGGTGGGTGTCATAAAGCTGCTCATTGAGATGGAACGGTGGCATCACCAGGGCCAGGCCACCTATGGCCTAATGCCTGCCCAGCCCACACCTGCCACCAGCCCTTGCTGCTTCCTAACTTATCACCAGGCCAGTGCCTGCCATGCACCCCTGATGTTGGACACCTGGCAAGCCCTTAGCCTCGCTGTAGAGACTTTCGTCACCCTTGCTAGAGTTTATTTTTTTATGATAAGATAAAAAATGCCAATGCTGAAATAAACTAGAGTTTTGGTCTAAAAAAAAAAAAGTGGAAACAATCCAAATATACATCATTTGGATAATAAAATGTGGTATATCCATACAACAGAATATTATTCAGCCATCAAAAGGAATCAAGTACTGATAGATGCCATAACATAGTAAACCTTGAAAACATTATGCTAAATGAAAGAAATCAAACACAAAAGGAACATACTATGGAATTCCATTTATAGGAAATGACCAAAATAGGCAGATCCAAAGAGATAGAAAGTATTAATAGATTAGTGGTTGCCAGGTGCTGAGAATAGAGAATGGGAAGTGGCTGCTATAGGGTATAAGGTTTCATTTTGCAGGGATGACAATATCTGGGAATTAAATAGTGATGACAGTTACGTAACTCCGTGAATATACTAAAAACTGAATTGCACACTTTAAGTGGTATGTGAATTATATCTCTATAAAGCTATTGTTAAAGCCAGCAGAAGCAGACATTCAGTATTTCCCACATAAACATTACTGCTTTTCGGCTTCTTATAAAGGTTCACTAAAACCATAAGATAGGCCAGGCGAGGTGGGTCACGCCTGTAATCCCAGCACTTTGGGAGGCCGAGGTGGGTGGATCAACTGAGGTCAGGAGTTTGAGACCAGCCTGGCCAACATGGTCAAACCCCGTCTCTACTAAAAATACAACAATTAGCCAGACATGGTGGCAGGCGCCTGTAATCCCAGCTACTCAGGGGGTTGAGACAGAAGAATCGCTTGAACCTGGGAGAAGGAGGTTGCAGTGAGCCGAGATTGTGCCACTGTAGTCTAGCCTGGGCAACAAGAGTGAAACTTTGTCTCAAAAAAAAAAAAAAATAAATAAACAAATAAACAAATAAATAAATAAAGTAAATAAATAAAACCATAAGATTACAAAGATATTTACTAGGAATGTGGGCAGTACTTGAGTTACTTCTAATAAATAGAATATAGCACATATGATGGTTTGTGACTTCTGAGTCTTGGTAACAAAAGTAATTGCAACCTTACTCTCAGTCTCTCTTTTTTTGGTGGGGAGCAGGGCTGGGGGAGGGGGACAGGCTCTCGCTTTGTCAACCAGGCTGGAGTGCAGTGGCATGATCACAGCCCACTGCAGCCTCAACCTCCTGGATTCAAGTGATCCTGCCATCACACAATATTGTGTGAATCTGTGGCAAGAATAATAGAACGAGGGCTGTGTGCAATGGCTCAAGCCTGTAATCCCAGAACTTTGGGAGGCCGAGGCGGGCGGAACACTTAAGGTCAGGAGTTCAAAACTAGCCTGGCCAACATGGTGAAATCCCATCTCTACTAAAAAATCAAAAAAATTAGCTGGGCATGGTGGTGCACGCCTGTAGTCCCAGCTACTTGGGAGGCGCGAGGCAGGAGAATCGTTTGAACCCAGGAGGCAGAGGTTGTAGTGCGCCTCTCTACATGCTGCTGCACTCCAGCCTGGGTGACAGAGCAAGACTCCATCTCAAAAAAAAAAAAAAAGGATAATAATAATAATAGAAAAAAGGAAGCTAGCAAAGTACTTTTCCTTGCAACATAATACATGCTGAGATATTGCTAGGATGTGCACTTTGAACATGAAGGTGATACAAAGAAAAAAATTGTTTTCCTGCTTCTTTGGTCACAAATGCAACTAGCTCTGATACAGTCAACAAATGTGGTGTGGAGCTTTAGAACTGTGGAGAAGTCTCTGTGGTTGGCACAGCTGCAACATAAAATACTCTGGAGTAGGTAACCAGTTTAAGGAGCAGAGATCAAAATGTGAGTGAAAACAATGATTCTTTC
Source organism: Chlorocebus sabaeus (assembly GCF_047675955.1). Lineage (NCBI taxonomy): Eukaryota > Metazoa > Chordata > Mammalia > Primates > Cercopithecidae > Chlorocebus > Chlorocebus sabaeus. The sequence continues at coordinate 43,692,076 of NC_132908.1, read as the reverse complement.
CTTAAGAAAGTCATGCTATGAAAAGAAAGTCAGCTGAAATAAACAGTGCACTTAGGCATATAGTAAAAATTGTGAATTATGTAAAAGTGAATGCATTAAATTTGAGATTATTCTTTTTGTTAGGTGATAATATGGAAGGTGATCATAAACAATTGTTATTGTATGCCATAGTAGCTTGTAGCAAGTCCTGATACCTTTATTATTTATGAATCATTATTATTCATGGATGCTGTATTTGCAAATTAGCCTACTCACTAAAATTTATTTGTAATCCCAAAATCAATACTTAAAGTGCTTTTGCGGTCATTTGTGGACATGTTCAGAGTGGTAAAAAAATTCAGCTGACTGACACTCCCATTCCCAGCAGTGGTCAAAGTCGATGCTTTGCTTCTTGTTTTTGCTCCAATACTGTAAACAAATGTCCCATTTGGTGGTCTATTTAGTGACACTTTGGGTGGGGGGAGGGGCTGTTGTTAGTGATTTTGTTGTTTAAAATGGCCTCCAAGGAATCGCAAGAACCCCGGAGGTGGAGGTTGCAGTGAGCAGAGATCCCACCATTGCACTCCAGCCTGGGGAACAAGAGCGATTTTTTTTTTTTTTTTTTTTTTTTGAGACAGAGTCTCGCTCTGTCGCCCGGGCTGGCAAGCTCCGCCTCCCGGGTTCACGCCATTCTCCTGCCTCAGCCTCCCGAGTAGCTGGGACTACAGGCACCCGCCACCTCGCCCGGCTAGTTTTTTTTTTTTGTATTTTTTTAGTAGAGACGGGGTTTCACCATGTTAGCCAGGATGGTCTCGATCTCCTGACCTCGTGATCCGCCCGCCTCGGCCTCCCAGAGTGTTGGGATTACAGGCTTGAGCCACCGCGCCGGCCAAGAGCGATTTTCAAAAAAAAAAAAAAAAAAACAAAAAATGCCTCCAAGCACAGTGCTGAAGTGCTGCCTCGTGTTCCAAAGTGCGTGAAGTCTGATGTGCTTTACCGAAAATATACGTGTGTTGGAGAAGCTTCAGGCACAAATTGTTGTGCTGCTGGCCGAGTTCAATGTTACTGGATGAACAATATATATTAACTAACGTGTTTTTAAACAGAAGTACACATAGACTAAGGTTCTCGATTAATCTCTTGAGATAAATGTGACCAGAGGCTTGCAGGAAATGAATCCTGCATATTCCCTGGGAGCAATGGTCAGAATTTGCAAATTCGGTGTTCGCGGTGACTTTCTAGAACATAACTACTGCAAATAACAAGAATCAACTGCATGTCTTTGTGTAACTCTCTTCCACCAGGCCAGTGAATATAGCCTGGCCCTGTTTTACTAATAGAACTCAGTGGGAGCAATTCTCCATGACTTTTTTTTTTTTTTGAGATGGAGTTCGCTCTTGTCACCCAGGCTGAAGTGCAGAGGTGTGATCTCGGCTCACTGCAACCTCCACCTCCTGGGTTCAAGCAATTCTCCTGCCTCAGCCTCCTGAGTAACTGGGATTACAGGCACGCAACACCACGCCCGGCTAATTTTTTATATTTTTAGTAAAGACGGGGTTTTGCCATGTTGGCCAGGCTGGTCTCAATCTCTCGACCTCATGGTCTGCCTGCCTCAGCCTCCTAAAGTGCTGGGATTACAGGCGTGAGCCACTGTGCCCGGCCAAGTGCCAACTTTTAAAGATAAGGATTGGTCAATCAGATGTACTAATTTTTCTAATATCTTCAGTATTTTAATGATCCTAATATTTTACTTCTTTTTTCTTTTTTCTTCCCGAGACTGAGTCTTGCTCTGTCACCCAGGCTGGAGTGCAATGGTGTGATCTCGGCTCACTGCAACCTCTGTCTCCCAGGTTCAAGCGATTATCCTGCCTCAGCCTCCTAAGTAGCTGGGATTACAGGCGTAAAACAAAAACGTGTAAAACATACTTAGGAATAAAGCAAAAACGTGTAAAACATACTCTGAAAACTACAAGACACTGTTGAAAGGAGTTAACGATCTGAATACCTGAAAAGATATCCTGGCTGGGTGTGGTGGCTCATGCCTGTAATCCCAACACTTTGGGAGGCTGAGGTGGGCGGATCACTTGAGCCCAGAAGTTTGAGACCAGCCTGGGCAACATGGCAAGGAGATATGAAAACAGTTTCTATTTTATCCTTTTTGATGATATTGTAAATGGAATTAATTTCATTATCATATTGTTGAGTCCAAGTATATAGAAATAGATTTGATATTTATACATTGCGTCCTACAACTTTGCTGAACTCATTTATTCATTCTAATAATAGATTGACTTATTAGGATTTTCTACATATAAGACAATGTCATCTGCAAATAGAGATAGTTTTGCTTCTTCCTTTCCAATCTACATGCCTTATTTCATTTTCTTGTCTAACTGCCCTGGCCAGAACTTCCAATACAATTTTGAAATACCAACTTTTTTTTTCTAAAATGGGGTCTTGCTGCATTGCGCAGGCTGGTCTGAAACTCCTGGGCTCAAGCAATCCTCCTGCCTCAGCCTCCTGAGTAGCTGGAGTTATGAGCAAGACTCTGTCTCTAGTTTTGTTTGTTTGTTTTTAATGTATTAAAAAAATAAAATATCCCATGTTCCTGGATTGGAGGTCTTAATATTAAAATGGCAATATTCCCCAAATGGATCTGCTGTTGAACACAATCCCTATAAAAATCCAGCTGGGTTCTCTACAGAAATTGACAAAATGATCCTAAAATTCATACAGAAATTACAGGGACTCTGAATTTTTTCCCCGAACAACCCTGAAAAAGAATAATGAAACCATCTTGAAAAAGAAGAGCAAACCTGGAAGACTCACACTTCCAGATTTTAAAGCTACATAACAAACCAGTGCAGTACTAGCAGAAGGATAGATGTATAGATCAGTGGAATAGAGCTGAGTGTCCAGAAACAAACCACATGCAAGGAGGAAGGCAGCCTCTGATCTCTTGGCCAGTGTGACTTCACTCACATACCCAATATCTTGGCAGACTGGAATCAACTAGGCCCAGCTAATTTTTGTATTTTTAATAGAGACAGGGTTTCACCATGTTGGCCAGGCTGGTCTCAATCTCTTGACCTCATGGTCTGCCTGCCTCAGCCTCCTAAAGTGCTGGGATTACAGGCGTGAGCCACGTACCCGGCCAAGTGCCAACTTTTAAAGACAAGGATTGGTCAATCAGATGTGCTAATTTTTCTAGTATCTTCAGTATTTTAATGATCCTAATATTTTACTTCTTTTTTTTCCTGAGACTGAGTCTTGCTCTGTTACCCAGGCTGGAGTGCAATGGTGTGATCTCGGCTCACTGCAACCTCTGTCTCCCAGGTTCAAGAGACTATCCTGCCTCAGCCTCCTGAGTAGCTGGGATTACAGGTGTGTGCCACCACACCTGGCTAATTTTTGTGTTTTTATTAGAGACAGAGTTTCACCATTTTGGGCAGGCTGTTCTTGAACTCCTGACCTCAGGTGATCTGCCCACCTTGGCCTCTCAAAGTGTTGGGATTACAGGCGTGAGCCACGGTGCCTGGCCCACTACTTTTCTAATTTGGATGCCTCTGGTTTCTTTTTCTTGCCTAATTTCCTCTGGCTAGAACTTCTAATACTATGTGGAATAGAAGTGAAACCAGGCAACCTTGTCTTGTTCCTGATCTTAAGCGAAAAGCTTTCAGCCTTTCACTATTGAGTATGATGTTGGCTGTGGGCCTTTCATACACGGCCTTTAACATGTTGAGGAAGTTTCCTTGTATTCCTAGTTTATTGAATATTTTTTCTTTTTAATCGTGATAAAATACACATAACATGAAATTTACCATTTTAGCCGTTTAAAAATGTACCGTTTAGTGTCATTAAGTACATTGACATTGTTGTGTAACCATCACCAGCATCCATTGCCAGTACATTTTCGTCATCCCATACTGAAACTCCATACCCATTATACAATAATGCCCCCTTCCCTCCTTCCTCTAGGCCCTGACAACCACTGTTCTACTTTCAGTTTCTATGAATTTCATGACGCTAGGTCTCTCATCTAAGTAGAATCATACGATATTTGTTATTTTGTGTCTGAATTATTTCACTTAGCATCCTGTCTTCGAGGCTCATCCATGTTGTGGTGTCACAATTTCCTTTCTCTTTATGGCTAAATAATATTTTGTTATATGCACAGTCATGAGTCACTTAACGATGGGGAAATGTTCTGAGAAAGGTATCGTTAGGTGAGTTCATCATTGTGTGAGCATCGTAGAGTATACTTACACAAGCCTGGATGGTATGGCCTACTATACACCTAGGCTATGTGGTGTAGCCTATTGCTCCTAGGCTACAGACCTGCACAGCATGTTACTATATTAAATATTGTAGGTGACTGTAACACAATGGTATTTGTGTACCTAAACATAGAAAAGGTACAGTAAAAATACAGTATTATAATCTCATGGGACCACTGTCGAATGTGCAGTCTGGAATGATGTTATATGGTGCGTGACATATGGTATGTAACATATTTTGTTCATTCATCTGTGAATGGGCATTTGGGTTGTTTCTACCATTTGGCTACTGTGAATAATGCTGCTGCGAACATTGGCATACAAGTATTTGCTTGACTATTGGCTTTCAACTCTTTTGTGTATATGCCTAGAAGTGGAATTGCTAGATCAAACGGTAATTTTTTTTTTTTTTTTTTGAGATGGAGTCTCGCTCTATCATCTAAGCTGGAGTGCAGTGGCATGATCTTGGCTCACCGCAACCTCTGCCTCCCAGGTTACAGTGATTCGCATGCCTCAGCCTCCCAAGTAACTGGGATTACGCGCACATGCCACCATGCCTGGCTAATTTTTGTATTTTTAGTAGAGACGGGGTTTCACCCTGTTGGCCAGGCTTCTCGAACTCCTGAACTCAAGTGATCTGCCTGCCTCTGCCTCCCAAAGTGTTGGGATTACAGGTGTGAGCCACCACACCAGGCCTCAAATAGTAATTCTATGTTTAATTTTTTTAGGAATCTCCAGGCCGCATTTCCACAACAACTGCACCATTTTACATTCCACAAGGGTTCCATTTTCTCCATATCTATATGCATATCAACACTTGTTTTCTGTTATTGTTTTTATCGTGAAAGAGTGTTGAATTTTGTCAAATGCCTTTTCTGCATCAATCAAAATAGTCATGTCATTAGCTGGTCATGGTGGTACATTCTTGTAATCCCAGCTACTTGAGAGTCTGAGGAAGGAGGATCACTTGAGCTCGAGAGGCAGAGGTTGCAGTGAACCAAGATCGAGTCACTGTACTCCTGCTTGGGTGATAGAGTGAGAACCTATGTCAAAAAGGTCATGTTGTTTTCCCTTTCATTCTATTAATGTGGTATATTACTTTGATTGATTTTTGTATGTTTAATCATTCCTGCATTACAGCAATAAATCCTCCTTTATCATGATGTATAATTCCTTCAAACTATGCTGAAGATGGCTTGCTAGTATTCTGTGCAGGAGTTTTGGATCTTAAAATTTTAGTGCAAGTAAAGAGGGCAGCATATTTTTCCCTAGTAGTTATGATTGAGAGATGCAAATTTAAGTAAGAAACTTGAAATAACAGGTATTTTACATATTATTATAATATGTTCCATGTTTTTACAGTAATTATTAAAGAGGCAATGAACTTGACATTGCACCTCTGTGAATGCTATAATTAAACATTTTACAAATGTGATAGAACAGTTTGAATTTTATTTCCCTCAAAAGAAAATTCCTGCATAGGAAGATCATAGATCTGAAATCAATTTTTCCACTGAAGATAATTTAAAATTTAACTATTACACTATAGGATAAATAGCTGACCAAGTTGTGAATGCAAAGAAAAAGTCTTGAAGGAAATCAAATGTGCCACTCCAGTGAACATGCAAATGATGAGAATGAAAAACAGCTGTACTACTGATATGAAGAAAGTTTTAGTAGTTTGGATAAAAGATCATAATAGCCACAACAATCCCTTAAGTCAACGTCTAATCCAGATCAAGTCCCTAACTCTCTTCAATTCTATAGAAGACTACAGAAGAAAAGTTTGAAGCTAGCAGAGGTTGGTTCTTGAGATTTAAAGAAAGAAGCCAACTTGGCCAGGCGCAGTGGCTCACACCTGTAATCCTAGCACTTTGGGAGGCCAAGGAGGGCAGATCACCTGAGGTCAGGAGTTTGAGACCAGCCTGGCCAATGTGGTGAAACCCCATCTCTACTAAAAACACAAAAATTAGCCAAGCATGGTGGCGGCCACCTGTAATCCCAGCTACTGGGGAGGCTAAGGGAGGAGAATCGCTTGAACTCATGGGGGTGGAGGTTGCAGTGACCCAAGATCATGCCATTTTACTCTAGCCTGGGTGAAAGAGTGAGACTCCATCACACAAAAAAAAAAAAAAAAAGAAAGAAAAAGAAAAAAAAGAAAGAAGCCATTTCCATAATGTAAAAGCACAAGGTGGGGAAGCAAGTGCTGATGTAGAAGCTGCAGCAAGTTATCCAAAAGATCTAGCTAATTTTATTAGTAAAGGTGGCTACATTGAAGAACAAATTTTCATTGTAGGTGAAACAGCCTTCTACTGGAAAAATATGCTACCTAAGACTTTCACAGCTGGAGAGAAGGCGGCAATCAAGGCCTGGCTTCAAAGCTTCAACAGAGAGGCTCACTGTCTTGTTAGGGGCAAGTGTAGCTGATGACTTTAAGTTGAAGTCAATGCTCATATACCATTCCCCAAATCTTAGGGCCCTTAAGAAACATGTTAAATCTACTCTGCCTATACTCCATACATGGAATAACAAAGTCTGGATGACAGCACATCTGTCATGGCTTACTAAATATTTCAAGTCCTCTGCTGAGACCTACTGCTTGGAAAAAAAGATTCTTTTCAAAATATTATTACTCATTGACAATGCACCTGGTCACCTAACGGCTCTGATGGAGGTTTAAGAAATTAATGTTATTTTCATGCCTGCTAATCCATTCTGTAACCTATGGATTAAGGAATAATTTTGACTTTCAAATCTTATTATTTCAGAAATAGATTTTGTAAGGCTATTGCTGCCATAGATGGCAATTCCTCTGATGGATCTGGGCAAAGTCAATTGAAAACCTTCTGGAAATGATTCACCATTTTAGATGGCATTAAGAACATTCATGACTCATGGAAGCAAGTCAAAATACAAACATTAACAGGAGTTTGGGAGGAGTTGATTACAATCCTCATTGATGACTTTGAGGGGTTCAATACTTCAGTGGAGGATGTAACTGCAAATGCGGGACACATAGCAAGATATAACCCGAATTAGAAGTAGAGTCTGAAGATGTGACTGAATTGCTGCAATCTCATTCTCTCCTCTTTTTTTTTGGGCACAGGGTCTCACTCTGTTGTCCAGGCTGGAGTGCATTGGTACGATTATGGTTCACTATAGCCTTGACCTCCTGGGCTCAAGCATTCCTCCCACCTCAGCCTCCCAGGTAGCTGGGACTACAGATGCACATCACGCCCAGATAATGTTTGTATTTTTTTGTGAAGATGAAATTTCACCATGTTGCCCAGGTTGGTCTCGAACTCTTGAGCTCAAGCAATCCTCCTGCCTCGCAAAGTGCTCGGATTAATGTTGCAATCTCATGATAAAACTTGAACAGATGAGGAGTTACTTCTTATAAAGGAGCAAAGAAAGTGGTTTTTTGAGATGGACTCTCCTGGGGAAGATTCTGTGAACATAGCTGAATGACAACAAAGGATTTAGAATATTACATAAATATTAGTTGATAAAGCAGTGGCAGGATTAACTTCTTTTTTTTTTTTGAGACAGGGTTTCTCTCTGTCACCCAGGCTGGAATGCAATGGCACAATCATGGTTCACTGCAGCCTCGACCTCCTGGGCTCAGTGGATCCTCCACCTCAACCTCTTGAGTAGCTGGGACTACAGGCATGCACTGTCACCACCTGGTTATTTTTAAATTTTTTTTGGAGACGGGTTTCACCATTTTGCCCAGGATTTTTAGCCCAATTTTAACATCAAGGTGTGTACACTGTTTTTTAGACATAATGCTATTGTACTTTTACTATATTATGGTATAGTGGAAACATGTTTATTACATGTACTGGGAAACAAAAAAATTGAGTGTGGCTCTCTTTTTTGTAATGGCTTGGAACTGAACCCCTAGTCTCTCCAAGGTATGCCTGTAAATGACCAAACAGGAAGCAATCTCGTGGGTTTCATATTAAAAGCTTTAAACATTTATATACCTGTTATTTATACAAAGTGTGCTTACAGGCATTTACTATATACAATTGTAACTCATAACTTTGCTTTAGTTAACAATTGTAGAATAAAAAGTTATCAGTGGAATAGCCAGTCTCTGTAATAAATGCATATTGGCAAATTTTCTCTCAGCAACGTGTACAGTTTGTAAATTATTTTCTTTCTGTTATGTTTGTTCTGATTGTTTATTAAGCATAACTCTGGGTCTGTCAAATTAAATATTTAAAAGTAAGCTTACATTTTGCAGAGTTGTTTTTAACTCCCCCCTCCCCTTCCCTCCCGTCCCCGCCCCTCCCCTCCCCTTCCGAGGGAGTCCGACTAGAGTGCAGTGGCGCGATCTTGGCTAACTGCAAGCTCCGCCTCCCGGGTTCACGCCATTCTCCGGCCTCAGCCTCCCGAGTAGCTGGGACTACAGGCGCCCGCCAACATACCCGGCTACTTTTTTGTATTTTTAGTAGAGCCGGGGTTTCACTGTGTTAGCTAGCCTTGGCCTCCTGAAGTGCTGGGATTACAGGCGTGAGCCACCGCGCCTGGCCTTTTTTTTTTTTTTCCTTTCTGAGACAGAGTCTCCCTCTGTCGCCCAGGCTGGAGTGCAGTGGTGCAATCTTGGCTCATTGCAACCTCCGCCTCCCAGGTTCAACCGATTCTCGTGCCTCAGCCTCCCAAGTAGCTGGCATTACAGACGTGCACCACCGCACCCGGCTAATTTTTGTATTTTTACTAGAGATGGGGTTTCACCATGTTGGCCAAGCTGGTCTCGAACTCCCGACCTCAGGTGATCCACCTGCCTAGGCCTCTCAAAGTGTTGGGATTACAGGCGTGAGCCACCGCGCCCGGCCCTTTTTTTTTTTTTTTTTTTTTTTTTTTTTTTTGGAGACAGGGTCTCCCACTATCACTCAGGCTAGAGTGCAGTGGCCGCAATCTCAGTTCTCTGAAGCCTCAACCTCATAAGCTCAAGCGATCCTCCTACCTCAGCCTCTCTACTAGCTAGGACTCCAGGCATGGGCCACCATGCTCAGCTAAATTTTTAACATCTTTTACTTTTTGTAGAGATGGGGATCTCGCTATGTTGCCCAGCGTGGTCTCAAACTCCTGGGCTTAAGTGATCCGCCCTCCTGGGTTTCCCAAAGTGCTGGGATTACAGGCATGAGCCATTGTGCCCGGCCTCGAATAATTTAATTTTAATGTTAATTTAGTAAGTATCAGTCACGGACAGATTGGAAAAAGAAAAACAACTGATCCCTCCTCTTGATAGTGAGTAGCACTGGTTTACACAGCTAGGCTGCTCCTCGAAGGCTGACACTGCATTTTATTCAAATTTTCCTGACAGTGGGACTTAGGCAATTATATATTGAATAAATAAATGAATTTTCACTCTGCTGCTAGGTCCAATGCTCTCATAAAATGTCTATCATAATTCCTCAACGATTAGCCTTGGTAACATCTACTGAAGTTTTTTTGTTTGCTTTTTTTTTTTTTTTCTGAGACGGAGTCTTGCTCTGTCGCCCTGGCTGGAGTGCAGTGGCGCGATCTCGGCTCACTGCAAGCTCCGCCTCCCGGGTTCACGCCATTCTTCTGTCTCAGCCTCCCGAGGAGCTGGGACTACAGGCGTCCGCCACCACGCCCGGCTAATTTTTTGTATTTTTAGTAGAGACAGGGTTTCACCGTGTTAGCCAGGATGGTCTCGATCTCCTGACCTCGTGATCCGCCCGCCTCGGCCTCCCAAAGTGCCAGGATTATAGGCATGAGCCACCGCGCCCAGCCTACTGAAGTTTATTAAATGCCAGGATCCACGCTACGCCCTTCACCATTCATTCCCCAGCCTTCGCTCCCACGTTCTCGTTCCATGGGGAGGGGGCGTGCCCAGCACTACGGCCCGTCCTGCCTGTGCATTCGTTGGTCGAGCTCGACGCCCGTTACTGCCTAGTCCCGCCCAGGCCTTGCCCCCTCGTAGTCGGCCAGGTCGAGAGGAGGCGTGGCCACTGCCGCCGGGGCGGTCCGGGAGGTCTCCTCTCCTCCAGTGATACTCTGGGCGAGCTCGCGGGCGAGCTGTGGGTCGCAAGTCGTAGTGGGAGCGCGTGTCGCGGTCCCCCGAAGCCACCAGCCGACGCCCCGCCCCGCCCCCTTGGCGCGCAGGTTCCGCGCGAGCTCGCGCACGCGCGCGCGCACCCGCCAGAGGCTTGGTGAGGCTCGCTGGGACGGGGCGGCCGGAGGCCGGGCTGCCGAAGTGCGAGGGGAGGAGCTCGAGCCGTCTCTGCAGCCGCCGCTGAGGTAGAGGAGCATGTCTGCAACTCGAGCCAAGAAAGTGAAGATGGCCACCAAATCATGCCCCGAGTGCGACCAACAGGTGGGTGCCGGGGGCCGGGCGCGCGGGCGGGCGGCAGTGGCTTGGCGGCCGTTGTCTGTGGAGGGGGACCTCGCCGGGCTCTCGGTGGCCGAGCGGTGGGCAGGTCCTTGGGCCCGGCCGCGGCGGCGGCGGTGGGGGTCCGGGGCCGGTCGGGCTGCACCGAGGGGTTTCGCGGGAAGAACCCGGGGCCGTGGCCATGGCCAGTCAGTATCCGCCTGGCGGCGGCCAGACAACCGAGCCCCTCCTGCTGTGTCCCGGCGGCTGGGGGAGCACGCCTGTGGTGGGCTCATTGGGCGGCTGTCTGGCGCCCCAGACTCTTCTCGCCGGCGGCGGTGACAGCGGTGGGAGCCTGCGGATGGCAGCCCCGGCGAGAGGGCGCCGTAAGCCCGCCTCCCAGGCCAGGCCCTGGCTCCGAGAGCCCCTCCTGCGGCCCGGGCGGCTTTGTTCCCGGTTCCGACGGGTGCGGGGCTCCCCCAAAACGGCGCCTCAGCGACCGGGGCGGGCGCCTGAGTGGGACAAAGCGGGTCGCGTGTAATGATTTTGAGTTTCGGCGAATTTGGAGATTTTTTTTCCCCCTCCTCACGTATTTATTATATTTTTGCTGTGCAATCGCGAATCCTGCATTTACGTTGCTTTTAATGGTTCATGATTGAATAAGGCCCCCGTTTAAGCCCTTCCTCCTTTTTGGGCGCTCGTTACTTCCCCACCCCTCGCAGTATCCACTGTTACAAATTTGGCCTGTCTGCTTCTAGATCTATATCTCTGTCTCTCTCTGTCTCTCTCTCCCTCCCTCTCTATCTGGTTTCTTGAATTTGAAACGATTCCTTTCTACATTGAGTTCATGGTGTAATAGTTGTAATTTAAACATCTCATTTCAGTGTTCGCTGTGTTGAAGCGTGTCTCAATTCTTTACTGGAATAATAGACATTCCTTTAAGCCTTAACATAGAATGAGTTAAAACTCCTTCAATTAAAAGCATTCGTAAGGCCCTCATTTGTTACTAGCGTGTAGATCTGGGTGTGTTTTTTCCTTTTCCACTGAGTGAATTTTTTCAAAATGACTACCTTTCTCGCCTCCCCTCCCCCTCGCCTTTTAAAATTTTTTAAAATCAAGAGTAATTTGAAATGGCTGGAGACTTTTTAATAAGCTGACTTTAGTGCATTTTTCAAGGATAATTCTTGAAGGTTTTTCAAATCTTGTAACAGAAAACATGTTACATGTTTTATTAAGTATCCTTTATGGGCTGTAGTACAAACGCTCATCAGAAAAAGGTTGTGCAAGAAATACAGTGTAGGAGCTATGCCAGTATGCAGTATAAAAACAGTTTAGTCATGTTTTCCAAAGAGTTACTTTCATTCTTACTACTAAACTAAATTTGTTAAATTTTGACAAAACTGGTCTTTGCGATGTGACTCTTTGTGGGAGATTATTTGAGTGTTTAAATCATTTCCAATTATTCCAGTTAATTGTGTAGAAGTATAAGGTTTACATGGGGTATGCGTTATGCATTCCAGTTTCTGTAAGGCATAAGTATTTGCAAATCCTGACTTCGTTCTAATTGGCATAAAGCAACCTTTTGGGAAAAATAGCCAGTTTTTTATGACTATTTTTATATAAAAGAGCAAAGGATACTAAACTTATAGGAGTTTCTGAAAAACTGTTCAACAAAACAGGATCAGTGTTTTATTTGGAAAGATCACATTCATTTTATTATACACCCCCTCCCCCATATTTATTCTTTCATATAAAATCAGCTTTCCCAGCTTTGGCTGTAATAACAAAATACCATAGACTGGGTGGCTTAAACAACAGAAATTTATTTTCTCACAGTTCTGGAGGCTGGAAGTCCAAGATAATGGTGCAAGCATGGTTATGTTCTGGTGAGGGCTCTCTTCTTGGCTGTCTTCTTGGTGGCCTCACATGGCGGAGAGAGGGTCAAGCTCTCTCCCTTTTCATAAAAGGTCTCTAATCACATCATGAGGTCCCCACCCTCATGACTTAATTTAAATCTAATTATCTCTCAAAGGCCCCATCTCCAAATACCATCACATTGGGGTTAAGGCTTCAATATATGAATTTGGGTATGTGGGGGGCGCATAATTCTGCCCATAGCAAGCTAGTACATAATTTAATGAGTTGGTTTGTTTTGTCCTTTATTCCAAATACTTAAGTGAATATAATGTGTATAAGGACTAATTAAAACTTTTGGTGATATGAACCTGACGTGAAAAAATAATGGATTAATTTTAGCTTTCTAATTTAAAAGTACTAGCTTCTTTTAGTTACAAACCAGAATATGGTTATAATCTAGAAAGCCATTTTCTAAACATTAGATTACTGCTATGATTCTAAGTTGCCTAAAAAACATTAAATTAGAATTTAGGTATAGTTTATAAACATAAATGTAAAATCTTTAAATTTGAGATTTCCAGTTGATTAGATTTACTTGTGTGTGTGTGTGTAAGTTTGAAAGACTGGTACAGAGATCAGCAAACAAGAAAAAGCTAGATTATCAACTGCTTTGTAACATCTCCTTTGCAGGCTTCTGTTGAACATATCATTCTAAAACATATTAAACCACAATACTTTTCATTTTCAAGGGGTTTCATATCCATCAGTCACTCAAAATCACTGAGCTATTTTGTGTGCAGTGGTACTCAAGATTCTTGTCAGTTTTCTGGTATCTTTTGTGTATGCTTCTGTTTTTGTCTTTGTTTTTTAAAAAAATAGAGCAGCTTTTTTTTAATTTAAAGGAAATTTTATGTGATGGATAGCAAATATGTCTGGTATAAGTTCCTTTGGTTCTCTCAGTAATAAAGAATCTAAATGAGTTTAATGTAATTATTTTAGAGCTTTTAAAAAAATCAGTTAAACGGCGTGTGCAGTGGCTCACGCCTGTAATCCCAATACTTTGGGAGGCAGAGGCTAGTGGATCACGAGGTCAGGAGTTCCAGACCATCTTGGCTAACACGGTGAAACCCCATCTCTACTAAAAAATTAGCTGGGCGTGGTGGCATGCACCTGTAGTCCCAGCTACTGGGGAGGCTGAGGCAGGAGAATTGCTTGAACCTGGGAGGCAGAGGTTGCAGTGAGCCAAGATCGCACCACCGTACTCCAGCCTGGGCGACAGAGACTCCGTCTCCAAAAAAAAAAAAAAAAAAAAAAAAAAAAAGGTGAAAAATCAGTGAAACACTATAGGACGAGAATTTTTTTTTTTTTTTTGCAGATTTAAAAAATTCAGGCCGGGCACGGTGGCTCACACCTGTAATCCCAACACTTTGGAAGGCCGAGGCGGGTGGATCACCTGAGGTCAGGAGTTCGAGACCAGCCTGGCCAACATGGTGAAAACCTGTCTCTACTAAAAATACAAAAATTAGCCGGGCATGGTGGCAGGCACCTGTAAACTTCGTCTCAAAAAAAATAAAAAATATCTGTTTTACTTGTAAAACATACAAACAACCTAAATCTTTCTTTCAAAAAGTGAATACCCAGTAAACTAGCAGTAAACAATACTTTGAATATTTTCTTTCCTTTTAAAATCCTGAAAGTATAACATTAGAATTTCATTACTGTTGTGTTTAGTATTATCAACTGAAATGTAAAGAAACTTTAGTGTGTTTGTTTAAAATCTAAATTATACTATAATTAATGAAATGAGGTTAATATTACTGAAGTTGTCCAACCTATTTGATAATTCTTTTTACAGGATCTAGGGTGGTGATGGTGGTGGTGGTGTGTTTGTTTGTTTGTTTTTCCAGGGCAGAGGTTGTGGGGAAGGAACTTTTTATTTTAAACAGGATGATAGAATGAATTAACTCAGGCACATGAAGATTTATTGAGCATAAAACACTTTCATTTATGGATGAAAATCAGCCTGTCAGTTGAGTTAGTGTTTGTGCATTCTGGGTCCCAAAGCCAAATGTACATTTCTCATCTAACTGCAACACTGTTAATTCTGGATATGGATTGATATGATGTTCTTTTGTATAAGACTGAAACCCAAATTCAAATTTATTGAGTTTCAGTAGCTGGAAGAAAATGCTTGCTGATTAGGAAAGGAGCTGTTGAGTAAGAACATGCATTTGTGTATTTTGGATAGCATTAATTTAAAACAATTTACATTACTGTGGATGCCCTTAATAATATGTTTAGGTGTAAATGAAATGAGTCAGTGCCTTTGAGCTTGGTTTATATGAAGATATGAAATTTGAAAAAATGGCAGACATCTCTCTTAGACAGATTTTACACTATTTAAAAAATGTAACTTTTTTTGGTTGTGATTTGAAGGGATCTCATCACATTCTTAACAAAGCAAGCTGTTAGACAAATCTGGAGTATGATTATTTTTATTGATTTCTGTGCTATTTTTCTTAAATACAAACTGGAGATCCTTTGTTCAATGTTTTTATACAAAGAAAAGGAATTCTTCTGCCAAAATTTCAATTTAGCTCAATTAGATCAAGTATTTAGATTTTGTAAGATGAGGCATTCTGTACATACATAGATAAAAAGCTTCAGCAGAACAACTGCCAAATGGGGGAATTTATCTTACAAAGAAAATTGAAATTTTCTTACTGTAATTATTCTGTAAATACTTTTTCGTCAAGATTAGTTTCAGACTTTTGGTGAACATGTCTTGATTCCAAGGATTGTTAACTTTGATATGGGTGAAATGATTATGGGGAAAACTAAAAAATTTTTTCAATGATTTTCAGTAGCACTTGGCTTAAAAAACAGTTACAAGTTTGGAGTAGAGAAAGAAAATTTACGTATTTTGCAGATTTGGAAGCAGAAGCTTGAAGATCTTAAATATCTTGTCCAGAGTCATTCCTGGAACTAAGATATAAGATTCTGGATCTAAATTCCTACTTTCTCCTACATTCTCTTTTTTTATGTCAGTATACTTTTGCCTCTCAAACTGGTTGTTGTTAGAAAGAATAAGACCTAATATTTGATAGTACAACAGGGGGATTATAGTCAATAATTTTTTTTTTCAGACAGAGTCTTGCTTATGTTGCCCAGGCTGGAGTGCAGTGGTGCGGTCTTGGCTCACTGCAGCCAACCTCTGCCTCCCGGGTTCAAGCGATTCTCCTGCCTCAGCCTCCCAAGTAGTTGGGATTATAGGTGTGCGCCACGATGCCCGGCTAATTTTGTATTTTTTTTTTTTAGTAGGGACAGAGTTTCACCATGTTGGTCAGGCTGGTTTCAAACTCCTGACCTCAAGTGATCCACCTGCCTCGGCCTCCCAACAGGTGTGAGCCACCACGCCTAGTCCTATAGTCAGTAATAATTTAATTGTACATTTAAAAATAACTTAAAAAGTGTAGATTGTTTGTAACACAAAGGATGAATGTGTGATTCATGATGTGATTGTTAGGCACTACATGTCTGTGTTAGTGTACCCCATAAACATGTACACCTACTATCTACCCACAACAATTTAAGAAAAAACTGGTTGCTGTAAACTATTCTTTGTTCTTTTTTGTCAGTAGTAGTTGATATCTTCTCCTCTCATGTTAGAATCCTGAGTTATTTTCACTTCTTCCCACTTTTTCACCAGTCATCAGTTTGGGCCTTTGTCTGTTGTTCTTGCCTTTGAAACTCTGGCAGATCTACCTTTTTCCATTTCCATTCTTACTATTCCACTTGGTCCTCCATAATCTTTTACCAGGGTTACTTTAACGACTTCCTGCCCACTCACCCTTTTCAAATTTGTTCTATACCATAAAATGCTGTCAAACTAACATTTTAGGAAATGCTACCTTTTTTTCCACATACTTCCCCTTGCTCTGACCCTATTACAGTTTTCTATCGGTCGCTCACATCAGTGCATATTTAATATGCATTTATTTTTTATGGTGTTGGTATGGTCCTCATGGTTTTGTTAAGCAGTAGAAGAATATGAATATCAGGCCGGGCGTGGTGGCTCACTCCTGTAATCCTAGCACTTTGGGAGGCTGAGGCGGGCAGATCACGAGGTGAGGAGTTCGAGACCAACCTGGCCAATATGGTAAAACCCCGTCTCTACTAAAAATATAAAAATTAGTTGGGCATGGTGGCAGGCGCCTGTAGTCTCAGCTACTTGGGAGGCTGAGGCAGAAGAATCACTTGAACCCGGGAGGCAGAGGTTGCAGTGAGCCTAGATCACGCCACTGCACTCCAGCCTGGGTGACAGAGTGAGACTTTGTCTCAAAAAAAAAAAAAAAGAAAAAAAAGAATGTGAATATCTATGTGATATGATACTCATCTCAGATAATTTGTTGTAGGGAGTTGGGGTTTAAATAAATACGTGATTCCTAATTCAAGTAATTTATCATTCATTTGAGGAGACCACATAGACACTGAGAAATTTAACAATAGAAAAATAGTAATAATATATATTTTTCTTTTTTTCCTACAGGTTCCTGTTGCATGTAAATCATGTCCCTGTGGTTACATATTTATTAGCAGAAAACTTTTAAATGCAAAACACTCAGAGAAATCACCACCTTCTACAGGTAATTGTGAGTTTAATACCTTTTTAGCTTTTTGATGTAGAAATACAAAGTTAATTTTTGTGAATTTACTATTTACATTTTTTTGTTGAAGTTAAAAGTTTAAATCTATTAAACTGTCTTTGACTTTTATTAACTATTGGAATTAGTTTATGACATTGGTTTCATGTGCATTGCATTTAAATGTTAAGTTGCTTACAACCTGATAACGCTTGTAACAAGTTATTTATTTTTGAAGTTGGAGAACCATTGATGGGTTTTAGCAAGTGACCTGATCTGATAGAAAAACTTAAAAAAAAAATAGTTTTAGTAATAATTGACATTGAGTAAATTGGATGTATTTGAAGCACACAGTTTGATAAGTTTTGACATATGTATATACCAGTTAATCACCACAATCAATATTATGAACATTCATCAGTTTCATAAGTGTCCTAGTTCCCCTTGTAATCCCTCCTTCCTGCTACCTCCACTCTAGGTAACCACAGATCTTCCTTCTGTCACTGTTCATATAAATGGAATCATACAGTATGTACTCTTTTTTGCCTGGTTTCTTTCACTGAGTGTAATTATTTAGGATTCAGCCATGTTGTATGTACCAATAAGAGTTCATTCCTTTTTATTGCTTAGTAGGAGTGTTTGTATGGAGATTTGTTTATCCATTTTCCTGTTGATGGACATTTGAGTTTTTTCTCTTACAATGCTGGTAAAATTTGCAGCAATTTTAAAGTTTTGGTTTTTTTTTAAAACTAGTGACCGTTGAAAAATATAACTTGGTTTTGGTATGAAAAACGTTTTTAGACATGTTGGCTATATTTTACAGTTCCCTGACCGAGGATATCCAAAAAATGATTTTGTTTGAATTTGTTGCTTTTCCATTAAAGTAGACAAATTGGATTTGTTCAATAGACATATTTATTAATATTAAAAGATACAATTTTGTTACTTATGCTTGGCTAAAAGCAGACCTTCATACAGTGGTGACCTCAAAATAAGAGTAGGTTGATTACAAATATGTACTGAGCACCTGCTGTATGCTAGACACTGTTCCAAGCCTTGGGCACAAAGCATTGAATTCTACTGTTAAGGCAGATTTACTGCTGTCATGGAGCTTATATTCTTGTGAGTGAGAGATAGACAGTGAACAAATATACAGAGAAAATGTAACCTTGTGATAAATGCTTTATAGTCCTATGAAGTGACTGGAAGGCTACTTTTGGTTGGGTGGTTAGAGAAGGTCCCTCTGAGGAGGTGACATTTAAATGGAGTCTCAGTGGATAGAAGGGGCTAGCCATGATAAGGTCAGGGAGAAGAGCGTTCTTGACAGATGGCAATAGCAAGTGCAAAAGTTCTAAGGTTGGACAAAATTTTGTATATTTTAGGAACAAAAAGACCATTGTGATTGCAGTGTAGACAGTATGATTAGAAGAGTGGAAGATGAGTTCAGAGGGCTAGGCAGAGGCTAGATTACTCTGATTGTAAACCAGAGTAAGAAGTTTGGATTTTGTTTGTAAACTGTGAGGAAAAACTGTCCCTGAGACGGGGTGGGACGAAGTGAGGAGAAGATGGCATCCTCTGATTTGAGTTTTAGAAAGATCATTCCAGCTGCTGTGTAGAGAACAGTTTGTAGGGGTACAAATATGGAAGTGGATTATTGCAGTAGGTTAACTAAGGATACTGCGTTAGAGTGATTATAGTAGCAGATGATTCAATAATAATTTTTATTTATGTCTGAGAGGTTTATTTATCTTAGGTCTATATAGAAGTGGCAGGAAACTTGTTTAGTTCCATTTCTGTCACTGTTTCAGTTCTCTTCTAATGAACATAATTCATTGGTTCTTAAAGGTGGTTGCTGGGTTGGCTGTATAGGATTCATCCAGAAGAACTTGTTAAAAATGCATTTCTGGATCTTACTTTCTGAGAGTTTGGTTTAGATAAAGGAACCCTGAAATGATGATTCACTCAGTAGCTATTTTGGGGTGGCATGTCAGCTCAGTGCTGAGTTTCTAAAAATGAATAAGACATGGTCCTTGTTCTTAGGGAGACAAAGTGCTTATTTTTTTTATTCAAGTATTTTTGAGCTCATTTTATGTACCAGTGATTCAGATGAGAAATGAGTTAAGAAACTCAACAAAGATAAAAGAAGGAACAGGGCCAGGCATGATGGCTTATGCCTGTAATTCCAGCATTTTGGGAGGCCGATGCAGTAGGCCTGGGAAGTTGAGGCTGCAGTGAACTGTGATTGTACTGCTGTATTCTAGCCTGGGTGACAGAGTGAGACCTTGTGTAAAACAAAATGAATAAAAGAAGAAACAGATGATACAAGTGTTAATGAGTTGTTAAGTTTAACCAGTTAAACCACAGGAAGAATTTAGAAAATTCCCAGATCTCTGACTTGGATTGCTAGTTAAAAGAGAATATAAGAGGGAAAACAAGCTGTGGGGGAAAGATGAAGAATTTAATTTTGGGTATAGAAACATCATCCATGTAGTTTTTTGTTTTTTTTTTTTCAGTTGGACTTATAGTCTGCAGCCTCAGCTGCAGATAAAACTTTTGAGCCATCAGTGACTAGATGGTAGTTGTCATCATGGAAAATGGATGAGCTGGCGCTGCAGAGTTTGTAAATTAGGAAGAGGAAGGCATTCAGGGACTGAACTTTGACAAACACCAATTTTACAGACAGGTCAGATCAACTGAGAAGAAATATCAGCCGTAGGAGAAAAACCAACAGCACAATGTTGTAGGAGAAAAACCAACAGCACAATGTTATATAAGTCGTGGCAATGAGTGAGTTTTAAGAAGCAATTCATTATTATTTTATATTTGGAGTTTCCTGAGGTTTCCTTGTTTAATAAGAGTGGTTTTTTGACTTTGAAGTGAAGATGAAACATTGAAGCCCAGAAATCCCTGCAGGAGGAAGAATCAGCAGCAAAACCAAACCAGAAAGGAAGGAGAAACGTCAAGGATTGGCTGTGCCATAGAAACCACAGGAGGAAAAGATTTTAGGGAGAGGATTAAGAGTATTAAAAGCCTCAAAAACGGTTCGGTAGAGTACAGACATGGGGGTCAGAAAACCTGGCTTCAGATTCAAATTCTTTCCCTTTCTAAGCAACTTAGTTAACCTCCATGAGCAACTGTTGTTTGTTTATAAGATAGATTTATAGTACCGGTGTTAGAGGATTGAAGTGCGTATGAAAATGTCTAATATTTGCAAAGCATGTTAAGTTTTAGGTACTCAATAATACTCGTTTTTACAATTAAATTTCTTAGAAATAAGGTTTGCCTTGGATAATCCCATAGTATGTAGGGCATTGAGAAGAGTTTAAGGTCACTACAATTTATCAAGTGCTTAGTGTTGTCAGTGAGATCTAGAACATTTCAGTTTTGAGGAAAGTAGTAGAGAATTAATAGAAGAAATGAAAATGTACACTATATATCTGAAAGATAACCAACTTCATTAATTATCAGGGAAATGCAGTTGAAACGAAATGCCATTCTTTTTGCCCACAGCTCACATAAGTGTAAAGAATTTCTAAGTACTTTCATGAGTATGGCAAAATGGATAGTCTCATACTATTGGGAACAAAAATTGGTACAGCCTTTTTGGAGACCAGTCTTACCAGTAATTGTTAAAAGGTTTAAATACACATAGCCTAGAATGCAGAGCCTAGAATCAGTAGGTAGGTAGCCTAGAGAGCCTAATTGTTTATATACACAATTAAGCATTTACTAGGATTTTCAAGGCAACACTTTATAATAGCAGAAGGTTGTTAGTAAGCCAGATGTAATCAATAGGGGAATGGTTAAATTAAGTAACTAAATTATCTTTTAGTTACTAGTATGTGCTAGTTTGAAAGAATGATACAGATTTTACGTACTGAAATGGAAAGATCTCTAAAACATTGTTAATTTAAGAAAAAACTGCAAAACAGTACTTGAAGTATGAGCTTGTTTTTAAAACCCCACAAAATGATTTCTACATGTAGTATTAATAAGGAAATACATAAATGGATAGATAGGTAATTTTTTGTTTTGGAGACGGAGTCTCGCTCTGTCGCCCAGGCTGGAGTGCAGTGGCGCGATCTTGGTTCACTGCAAGCTCCGCTTCCCGGGATCACGCCATTCTCCTGCCTCAGCCTGCCAAGTACCTGGGACTATAGGCGCCCGCCACCACACCCGGCTAATTTTTTGTATTTTTAGTAGAGACGGGGTTTCACCGTGTTAGCCAGGATGGTCTCGATCTCCTGACCTCGTGATCCACCCGCCTCGGCCTCCCAAAGTGCTGGGATTACAGGCGTGAGCCACCGCGCCTGGCCTAGATAGGTAATTATATAACAAGTACAGAGTCAAGGAAGACTTGTTTGCATAAGTAGACATCTTTTTTTAAAAAGGACTATAATTAAAGCTCGTTGATTTTAAAGATAAAGATATTTTTAAAATTTCACTAGGTTGAAAGCTGTTGTTTAATTATTGTACACAGTTTGTGATGTGCAGGAAGAAAAGAATCTGTTAGGCTGACTAGATTTAGCTAGATATGAATTAAAACTCCTGTTTTTCATAAATACTAATCAATTATACCTTCATAACATTCATAGAAATAAGGAGGTGGTAGAGTAAAACTATATAGAACTTAATGTAGCTGAAAATATGTATATATAAGCAAAATCTATTATAGAAATTAATGAATCTTTTTTTGTTTTTTTGAGTGAGAGCTCTTGTTGCCCAGGCTGGAGTGCAGTGGCGCGATATCTGCTCACTACAACCTCTGCCTCCTGAGTTCAAGCTGTTCTCCTGCTTCAGCCTCCCAAGTAGCTAGGATTACAGGCATTTGTCACCACGCCCGGCTAATTTTGTACTTTTAGTAGAAGCGGGGTTTCTCCATGTTGGTCAGGCTGGTCTCAAACTCCCAACCTCAGGTGATCCGTCCGCTTCGGCTTTCCAAAGTGTTGGGATTACAGGTGTGAGCCACTGCTCCAGGTGGAATTAATGAACTTTTTAAAATTTAAAATTAATTTTGGTGAGAGAAAGAGATGCGTGTTAGCACTAACACTGTGTTAAGAAATGCTCAGTCGGGTGCAGTGGCTCACGCCTGTAATCCCAGCACTTTGGGAGGCCGAGGCGGGTGGATCACCTGAGGTCAGGAGTTTGAGACCAGCCTGGCCAACATGGTGAAACCCCATCTCTACTAAAAGTACAAAAATTAGCTGGGTGTGGTAGTGTGCACCTGTAATCGCAAATACTCGGGAGGCTGAGGCAGGAGAGTCGCTTGAACCAGGGAGGCAGAGGTTACAGTGAGCCAAGATCATACCATTGCACTCCAGCCTGAGCAACAGGAGTGAAACTCCACCTCAAAAAAAAAAAAAAGAAAGAAAGAAAGAAAGAAATGCTCAGGCTGGGCGCAAGGTCTCACACCTGTAATCCCAGTGCTTTGGGAGGCCGAGGCGAGCAGATCGCTTTGAGCTCAAGAGTTCCAGACCAGGCTGAGCAACATGGCGAAACCCTGTTTCTAAAAAAGAAAAATACAAACAATTAGCCAGGCATGGTGATGTTAACTCTGGAGGGTGTCCAGGTTCTTGGTGTCTTGAACAAAGAACTGGACAAAACACACAAAGCAAGGAAGGATTGAATGGATTTATTGATAATGAAAGTACAGTGTGGGAGTGGGCTTGGAGCATAGGGTCTCAAAGGCCCTGTTACAGAGTTTTTGTGAGTTTAAATACCCTCTATTTGGGGCACACCCTATGTAAAAGGAGAGCATGAAGTAAGGTTACAAAGTCATTTACTTGGCCTACCCCCTAGAGAGAGGATGAAGTAAAGTTACGAAGTCATTTACTTGGTCTATGCCCTATGAAGAGGATGTTTCCTGTTATAGCCGAAGTGTGAGATCGCCTTACGTTCCCTGCCTCCAGACCCTATTTTTTGGCCTCAGTGGTATGTGCCTGTTGTCTCAGCTACTTGGGAGGCTGAGGTGGGAGGACTGCTTGAGCCTGGGAAGCAGAGGTTGTAGTGAGTGGTGATCTTGCCGCTGCACTCCAGCCTGAGTGACAGAGTGAGACTCTATCTCAAATTAAAAAAGAAGAAAATTGTAATTATAAAAACTATAGAAGAAAATAAATTTCTTGGCCGGGCGCGGTGGCTCAAGCCTGTAATCCCAGCACTTTGGGAGGCCGAGACGGGCGGATCACGAGGTCAGAAGATCGAGACCATCCTGGCTAACACGGTGAAACCCCATCTCTACTAAAAATACAAAAAAACTAGCCGGGCGAGGTGGCGGGCGCCTGTAGTCCCAGTTACTCGGGAGGCTGAGGCAGGAGAATGGCATGAACCCGGGAGGCGGAGCTTGCAGTGAGCTGAGATCCGGCCACTGCACTCCAGCCTGGGCGACAGAGCGAGACTCCGTCTCAAAAAAAAAAAAAAAAAAAAAAAAAAAGAAAATAAATTTCTAAATGAGACACTAGTTCATAAAATTTAGAATTTAAAATTTAATAGAATTAAAAATTTAGATTTCCCTGTAAAGGAAAGAAAACATAGTTGAGACAGTAGGAAATTATAATTGCTTATTAGTATTTTAACTGTGTAATTTTCAATGAGTAAAAGGTTTAGGGTAAGCATAGTCAAGTAAATAACCTCCTCATTTTTTACGGGGAGAAAGAAAAAAGGGAAAAAAATCTAAACTTAGTTTTCAAATTATTCTTTAATATAAGTTAATAGGCTAAGGCTGATAAGCAAAGAAGTTTATAAATGACAAGTTCACTTTTAATTAAGGGAAAAAAATGGAGAAATGATTGTCACCTGTACCTTTTATAAATCCAAAGTAATTGAGTGGTGTAAGTGGTCCTCAACTCTGAATTGACTGTGGAGGTTTGGTTTTGTTATTCAGAAAGTATTGTTCTTTACTTGCTGGCCGGGCGCAGTGACTCATGCCTGTAATCCCAACACTTTGAGAGGCTGAGGCAGATGGATCACTTGAGGTCAGGAGTTCAAGACCAACCTGGCCAATGTGATGAAAACCCATCTCTACTAAAAATACAAAAATTAAAAAAAAAAAAAAAATGCCAACCTCGTTCCTTACTTGCTAATTGCATAAAAGTGCTGTACGTTCCTATATGGAACATGGCTTTTATGTAGTTGATTTTTGTGGGGGTTTTTTTGCCTTTTGATGAAAAAAATGCATACCTTTGCCTCTGAGCCTGTACTTTTAGATTCTTAATCATACAGTCTATGATATCTATATTCATCTTCAAAACACTTTTCATAGAGTTCTTTGACTTCTAATTAAGACTGATTGTTTTTAGGTCTGCTGTACAGTTATTGTACTAGGATTTCTTTCCATTGTACTCCCAGGATAATCCCTTTCCTTTTCTTTTCTTTTCTTTTCTTTTCTATTTATTTATTTATTTATTTATTTATTTATTTTTTTATTATACTTTAAGTTCTAGGGTACATGTGCATAACGTGCAGGTTTGTTACATATGTATACTTGTGCCATCTTGCTGTGCTGCACCCATTTCTTTTCTTTTCTTTTCTTTTCTTTTCTTTTCTTTCTTCTTTCTTTTTGAGACAGAGTCTTGCTCTGTCACCCAGGCTGAAGTGCAGTGGCCTGATCTCGGCTCACTGCAACCTCCACCTCCTGGGTTCAAATGATCCTCCTGCCTCAGCCTTCCTAGTAGTTGGGATTACAGGCATGTGCCACCATGCCCGGCTAATTTTTTTATTTGTAGTAGAGATGGGGTTTCTCCATGTTGGCCAGGCTAGTCTTGAACTTCTGACCTCAGGTGGATCTGCCCGCCTCGGCCTCCCAAAGTGCTGGAATTACAGGGGTGAGCCACCACGCCTGGTACCACTCTTTCTTACATACTGTGTGTTTGTTCCTTTTAACCCATGTGTTTTTACTTTTGGAACAAATTTCCCAGAAATTGTTTTATTCCTGGAAAAACTTTTCCAGACAAGACATAATGGTACATTTCTTATCTTATATTGTGGAGAGTGCCTTTGTTTTGCATTCACACTTTAATTTTGTTCTCATTCTTCCTTGGCATTCAGTGGGTCCTTTCCATCTGAAAGCTCAGCTCTTCAACTCAAGGCAGTTTTTATCCATTATTGCTTTTCTCCGCATTTCCTTTCCTTTTCATTCTGGCATGCCTATAGGATCATGTTAGGATTGTGTTGTACACTGTATTGGAAATTGACACTGTATTGGAAGGAGGATAAAGATAGGCAGTACAAGGGTAGTGGCTCAATGATTTCATCAAAGACTTAGTCTCTTCTCTTTCTTCCACCTTAAGAAGATGTGGCTTACCCTCATTGTTCTGAGGTAGTTCTTATTGCACCTCTAAGCATCCTATACACATTTCAAGAAGGAAGAAGAGGGAAGAGCAGAGAAACAAAGGGGCATGCCAGCTATGCTTCTTCCCTAGAAAAAATCTTTCTGGAAACCTTACCCAGTTTCACTTACCTGTCATTGGCTAAAGCTAGATGCCACCTCACCTGCAGGGAGAGTCTTGAGAATATATACCGATTTTAGGCATATTGCCCTCTTTAACAGAACAAGATTCTGTTCTTAATGAAGACAGGGAGAAGGAATAATGGGTAGATAATTAGCAGTTCTGTCATAGGGATATCTATTAGGTTTCTTGGATCTTTCCTTCATTTTTCTTTACTTTCTGTCACATTCTCTTTTTGTCTTTTTGCTTTATTCCAGGACATTTTGTTGATTTTCCTTTCTACATCTATAATTTCGTCATCAAACATGTCCACCATGTAGCTTATTAGCACCTAAACTTTAGCAGGGTATCTTGTTTTCTAATTTCTTCTTTTTCATAGAATTTTGAAAATAGTTTTATTATGGTAAAATATAACAAAATATACTATTTTAACCATTTATAAATGTACAGTTTAGTGGCATTAAGTACATTCATATTGTATTCTTAACCATCACTACCATCCAATTCCGGAACTTATTTTTCCAAACTGAAACTCTGTACCCATTAAACAATGACTGCCATTTTCTTCTCCCCCATGCCCCAGGCAACCACCATTCTACTTTCTCTGTCTGTGAATTTCACTGCTCTAGGCACCTCATGTAAATGGAATCATACAATATTTGTCCTTTGGGTCTGGCTTATTTTACTTAACACAGTGTCCTCAAGGTTTCATCCATGTTGTAACATGCATGAGAATTTCCTTTTTAAGGCTAAATAATATTGCATTTTATGTATATGCCATATTTAGTTTATTCATGTATTAATCAGTGGACACGTGGATTGGTTTAACCTTTTTGCTATTGTGAATAATGCTGCATGGTATACAAATATCTGTCCAGATATCTGCTTTCATTTCTTTTGAGTATATGCCCAGAGGAATTGTTGGATCATATGTTGATTCTATTTTAATTTTTTGAGGACTGACTTTACTGTTTTCCATAGCAGCTCCATTTTACATTTCTACCAGCAGTGTACAGATGTTCCAGTTTTTCTACATCCTCACCAACACTTATTTTCTGGTTTTGTTTTGCTTTGCTTTTTATAATAATCTGATGAGTATGAAGTGGTATCTTGCTGTGGTTTTGATTTGCATTTTCTTATTCATGTGATATTGAACATCTTTGCATGTGCTTAGTGGCCATTTATATATCTTCTTTGGAGAAATACCTATTCAAGTCCTTTGCCCATTCTTGAATTGGGGATTTTGTTGTTGTTGTTGACTTGTAAGTTCTTTATATTATTCTGAATATTAATCTCTCTTTTTTTTTTTTTTTTTTTTGAGATGGAGTCTCGCTCTGTCGCCGAGGCTGGAGTGCAGTCGCCGGATCTCAGCTCACTGCAAGCTCCGCCTTCCGGGTTTACGCCATTCTTCTGCCTCAGCCTCCCGAGTAGCCGGGACTACAGGCGCCCGCCACCTCGCCCGGCTAGTTTTTTGTATTTTTTGTATTTTTTATTTTTTATTTTTATTTTTTTTTGAGACGGAGTCTCGCTTTGTCGCCCAGGCTGGAACGCAGTGGCGCGATCTCAGCTCACTGCAAGCTCCGCCTCCCGGGTTCACGCCATTCTCCTGCCTCAGCCTCCGAGTAGCTGGGACTACAGGCGCCCGCCACCTCGCCCGGCTAATTTTTTGTATTTTTAGTAGAGACGGGGTTTCACCGTGTTAGCCAGGATGGTCTCGATCTCCCGACCTCGTGATCCACCCGCCTCGGCCTCCCAAAGTGCTGGGATTACAGGCGTGAGCCACCGCGCCCGGCTGTATTTTTTTAAAGTAGAGACGGGGTTTCACCATGTTAGCCAGGATGGTCTCGATCTCCTGACCTCGTGATCCGCCCGTCTCGGCCTCCCAAAGTGCTGGGATTACAGGCTTGAGCCACCGTGCCCGGCCTAATCTCTTATCTTGTAATAATTTGCCCATATTTTCTCCCATTCCATGTGTTGCCTTTTCATTCTGTTGATAGTGTCCTTTGATACACAGAAGTTTAATTTTGATGAAATCCATTTTGCCTGTTTTTTTTTTCTTTCATTGCTTTTGCTTTCGCTTTTGGTATCATATCCAAGAAATTATTGCCAAAATCCAATGTCATGAAGCTTTTCCAAGATTTTTAAAGCAATTTTATGGTTTTAGTGGTTATATTTAGATATTTGATTCATTTTTGTGTATGGAGTAAGATAAGGGTCTAACTTCATTTTTTGGCTAATGTGAATTATGCTACATTGCGTAGATACCCAGTTTTCCTGTTACAACTTGTGGAAGATACTGTACTTTACCTTGAATTGTCTTAGAGTCCTATTGAAAATCCTTTGACTGTATGTATGTGTTTATGTCTGAGCTTTATTTTTATTCCTTTATGTCAGTACCATACTGTTTTGATTATTATAGCTTTGTAGTAAGTTTCGAAATCAAGAAGTGTGGGACCTTTAACTTTGAATTTTTTCAAGATTGTTTTGGCTTTTTGGAAATCCTTGGGATTCCATGTGAATTTTAGGATGGGTTTTTCTGTTTCTGCAAAAATAATTTTATTCTTAATGATAATCTCCTTTCAGATATCTCAAGGTATGCATTAGAATGTTTTATTTGTTTGTTGAACTATCTTTGTTCTTCCTGTTTTATTTTGGCTCTTCTCTCGACTTTTATTTTCTTCTTACAGCTAGTAATGTTTAATTGGCTGTTGGTTTGATACAAATGAAGGACTTGGTTTATCAGTGTAGATAAGTTTAGTGAATATCCTACACTGTTTTAAACGTCTGTTTTGACAACAGAGCTCTTCAGTGTATAACTGGGAGTTTAGTAGCAGGAGGTGAGCAGGCAATACACTGGTGAATTCCCTTATTGCCAAAATAAGGCAGGCTTTATTCTGGGGTGGAATGTGAAATCTCTTACAATATTTCATTCCTGTGAGGAGCTGGCTTTTTCCTATGTTATGGAGGTTTGAAGTTCTCTTGCACATTGCTCTGTTCATAAGAGCTTCCTTATGTCAGTTGCTCTGTATACATAGACCCAACTGTGCTGCAGTAGTCTCTAGTTATTTTGATGATCACCTGGTGGCCTGCTTTCACTTACTGTACTTTTTGTCCTGCCCTGGGATTATCCTTGAGAATCCTCCTTTGGGAGGAATAGCTCTCCCTTCTATAGCAGCTATCACTTACTCCTATTTTTGAATTGTAGTTTATTTTATTGCTGTTTCTTATCAGAACCATCAGGTTGCCAGTTTGCTGAAATTCTGTAATTTTGGGTCATTAATAGTACCTTTTTCTTGTTTCCAGCACCACATATATGTTTTCCTTTTTCTCCTTCCCCTTTTCCCATGTTTCTTCTCATTCAATGGGATTTTGAGAAGGTGGTGAGGTAAATGTATGTCCTATCCGATTTTATTTATTCAACAGTCTGTGTAAATAATGTTCTAGGTTCTGCAAATAAGGTAGGCAAAGGATTCCTAACTTTCATAAAGCCTGTATTTTGATGGAGGAGACGTATTGAGCATATAAGTAAATAAATAACAGATTATGGCTGTAGTAGATTACAGTAGATGACTTGGGCTGGGAGAATCAGAGCAAGTGACCTGTATATGGATATCTGAAAGAAAAAAAAAAAAAGCTTATCTCATGAAGAGCCTTGGGAAGAGAATTCTAGGCAGAAGGATTAGCATATACATAGACTCAGCGGAGGAAGGAGCTCGTTTTATTGAAGGAAAGGCACGTCTGGAGTGTAGTGAGCAGAGTGGTGAGCATGAGCATCATGAGACTGGAGAAAGAGGCAAATGCCAGATCTGTTGGGGACTTGTCTTTGGTAAGGAATTTTTACTTTAAATATGGAAAAAAGCTAATGAAAGGCTTTAGAAGGGAAGCTATGCCGTTTGATTTTTTTTTTTTTTTTTTTTTTTTAAGATAATGTTGACTGATATGTAGAGAATAGGTTTGGCTGGGATGTTGCCCATGGAGGTGGAGAGAAATGAAGAGATTATGGGTATATTTTGCAAGGAGTACCTGGGGGCCTTTGCGATGGTACAGGAAGCAAGATGAGTCACAAATGACTACAAGTTATTTGACTTGTACAACCAGGTGATGCTTTTTACTAATATGATGAAAGTAGGAGTAGTAACAGATTTGGGAGAGGGCAAATCAAGAGTTATTTTTTGATACAATTTGAAATGCCTTTGAGACATTCAAGTGAATTTGTCAGGTAGGCAGTCTAGAGTTTAGGGAAGAAATCAAGCAGAAGGTGAAAACTTTGTAGCCATTATAACAATAGTGTTTAATGCTGTGGGTTTATGAGATGATCTAGGCAAAGTCTAAGTAAGAGAAGAGGCCTCCGGACAGAATCCTGGGGCTTTGACATTAGATTGGGAAAGCACCTGGGGGAAAAGCACACAGCAAAGGCGATTAGGAGGAGTGGCTGGTGAGATGAGGAAACTAGGGGAGCCTGAGAATCAAGCGAAATAATTTCAAGGAAAGTAGTAGTCATCTTTGTTGAAGTTTTGAGAGATGGCGTAAGATGGTAAGTGAGGTGTCTATTAAGATTTGATAACAGGTTTTTTTTAAAATTATTATACTTTAAATTTTAGGGTACA
This sequence comes from Chlorocebus sabaeus, assembly GCF_047675955.1. Classification (NCBI taxonomy): domain Eukaryota; kingdom Metazoa; phylum Chordata; class Mammalia; order Primates; family Cercopithecidae; genus Chlorocebus; species Chlorocebus sabaeus. The sequence continues at coordinate 43,661,926 of NC_132908.1, read as the reverse complement.
TGTGCACAACGTGCAGGTTTGTTACATATGTATACATATGCCATGTTGGTGTGCTGCACCCATTAACTCGTTATTTACATTAGGTATATCTCCTAGTGCTATCCCTCCCCCTTTCCCCCACCCCACGACAGGCCTCGGTGTGTGATGTTCCCCTTCCTGTGTCCAAGTGTTCTCACTGTTCAATTCCCACCTATGAGTGAGAACATGCGGTGTTTGATTTTTTGTTGTTGCGATAGTTTGCTGAGAATGATGGTTTCCAGCTTCATCCATGTCCCTACAAAGGACATGAACTCATCCTTTTTTATGGCTGCATAGTATTCCATGGTGTATATGTGCCACATTTTCTTAATCCAGTCTATCATTGATGGACATTTGGGTTGGTTCCAAATCTTTGCTATTGTGAATAGTGCCGCAATAAACATGCGTGTGCATGTGTCCTTTTGTTGTTTTTGACAATCAGTTTCATTGGGATAGGAACTATACTGGAATAGATTTGATGAGTGAATGGGAGATGAGAAACTGAAGGCAGGAAGTACAGGCACCTCTTTTGAGAAGTTTGGCTGTGAAGAAGTTTGCAGAGATGACTGGGTTGCTGGGGGAACAAACCTAAATTCACTGTTAGACTTTAATAGGCATACTATATAAAGCTTTATTTATCACTTTTTCTCTTAACCTTTATTTTTTTTGAGAAATTCTAAGCATATGCAAAAGTAGAAAATGACCAACCCTGCTCCATCCACAATCCTGTCTACCTCTTCCCTTGCATCATTTTGAAGCAAATCCCATATAATTTCAGTTATAAACATTTCATTATGTTTCCAAAAGATGAACATTAAAAAATGTAAGCACAATGCCATTGTAACATAAAAAATTAATAATTCCTTGTTATTAAATATCCAACTTGTGTTCACATTTTCACTTTTCTCATAAATTATCTTAGAGTTTTAAAAACAGATTTTAAATAAGGTCCACAAATTGCATATGGGTGCTATCTTCTTTATTTATTTATTTATTTATTTTTTGAGACAGAGCCTCGCTCTGTCACCCAGGACGGAATGCAGTGGCACAATTTCAGCTCACTGTAGCCTTCTCCTCCTGGGTTCAAGCAGTTCTTGTGTCTTGGCCTCCTGAGTAGCTGGGACTACAGGTGCACACCACCATGCCTGGCTAATTTGTGTATTTTTAGCAGAAATGGGGTTTCATCATGTTGGCTAGGCTGCTCTTGAACTCCTGACCTCAGGTGATCCACCCCCTTCGGCCTCCCAAGATGCTGGGATTACAGGCATGAGCCACCACGCCCCATCATTTGTGTAAGAACAGGGTGTCACTTTGTCACCCAGGCTGAGACAGGGTCTTGCTGTGTGGCCCAGGCTGATCTCAAACTCCTGACCTCAAACAGTCCTCTTGCCTCGGCCTCCCAAATGCCTAAAGTGCTTTTGGATTACAGGCATGAGCTACTGAGCCTGATTTTTTTTTTTAACCCTCTTATTATCTATTATTTTCTCTTTTTTTCCTTTTAAGTTAGATGTTGAAGAAATGGCATCACCTGTTCATTTGTGTGTGCTGTTTGTATCCCCATGGTGTCAGTTAACATATTCCTTGAATAACCTCTCTTTTTCCTATTAGTTGTAAGTTAGATCTGAGGGCTGGAGAGATTGGAATTTTTTTTTTTTTTTTTTTTTTGAGATGGAGTTCATTTTTGTTGCTCAGGCTGGAGTACAATGGCACAATCTCAGCTCACCACAACCTCTGCCTCCTAGGTTCTAGCAATTCTCCTGTCCCAGCCTCCCAAGTAGCTGGGATTACAGACATGTGCCACCACACCCAGCTAATTTTGTATTTTTAGTAGAGACGGGGTTTCGCCATGTTGGTCAGGCTGGTCTCCAACTCCTGACCTCAGGTGATCCACCCACCTCGGCCACCCAAAGTGCTGGGATTACGGGCGTGAGCCACCGTGCCTGGCCTGCTTCTCTCTCTTTTAGTGATGTTAGTACCTGCTGATGTTTAGTGCTTAGAACCTTTAGTTCATTGCAGGTTGAAAAGTGTTGATATTCTGATTCTGTCATTCCTTCTTCATTTATTAGCTTTAACATGAGAAACCTCTTCATCTGCCCTTTGGTTACCCTGTGAGTAGCACAGTTTAGATAGAAAAAGCAGAAGAAATGCTTTGTTTTTTCCCTTTATTTAAATTTTCAAAGTAATGAGTTGCTTCTTTAGTATCTTCGTATGGTGGCCAAGTAGTTTTTGTTTTTAATGTTAATATATTCATATGCTTGATATATTTCAGTCTATTAACAGTTACTATTTTTATTGATACTCAAATTGTCCTATAATAGTAGGAACCTCTTCATGTTAGCCCAAGTCTTAACAATACCCTGCTTGTCTTTAATAACTTTCTTGCAATCTGGGATAATTAAATGTTCTTGTATTATCTGGTATATGTCTAATTTGAAACTTCAGATTAATTCTCCAAGGATATGTTATTTGGAGATAATATTACATTTTACTTTTCATTTTTACAGCAGTCTATTATCATACTTATTTTATAGTCTTTCACATTGTTCCCTTTAGTTCTTTGGATATGAATTTTTCTGTTTGTTTTGCCCCTTTACCACTGTGATTTTTGGCGTTTGGGGGAATTCTCTTTCTTGCTTTTGATTGCAGGTATGTGTTAAAGCAGGGTATCATATATATTTTTTTCTTTAAGTTTATTGTTTGTCTTACCCAACATTTTGATTTGTTTAGAGTGGGAGGAGTGACTTCTTGCATTAATTAAATCACCATATTTAGTAAAGTTTCCCTATTGCTATTCCATTTATGGAGCAACATGCTCTTATATCAGAAATTACCTTATCTGTGGCTAAAGTGAAAACTACTCACTTGCCTAGGGTTTTTATATTTGTTATGGATGCTTTCTGTTTGATTTTTATTGTAAGCTTAACATATTGTCTTTAAGATCAGTTTTACTTTTGCATATTTCACATATTTTAATCTTTAATTCAGGTAGAGGGCAAAAAGGTATGAAATTTTTTTTTCTTTTCTTAATACTTCACTACTTTTAGCTTGTAAACAGGAAGAAAAAGGCAGACAGGTTGCTATGGAATTGCGTGAACTTGTAGAGGCTGAAATTTAAGCTGCCAAATGAAGAAACTTGTTTTCTCTTCCAAGATTCCTCCTACTTCATGTGTTATTGTGATCCAAATTCCATTGAATTTCTTTTTTTCTTATGTGGGTGTTGGGGAGACATACATGTTATGGTTGTAGTTCTATGAAATATGCCAGGAAGCATACTGTAGTGCTATTTAGAAAGAAAAAGGAAGACAATGAGAACTTGGGCAAACAGTTCTTGCTAAGCCCTAAAATATATCACTTTTATTCATCCATACAGAAAACAAGCATGAGGCCAAGAGGAGGCGAACAGAGAGAGTTAGGAGAGAGAAGATAAATTCTACAATAAATAAAGATTTAGAAAACAGAAAGAGGTCTCGAAGTAACAGCCATTCAGATCATATCAGACGAGGAAGAGGAAGACCTAAAAGTGCATCTGCCAAAAAGCATGAGGAAGAAAGAGGTATGAAATAAGCAGTTTTTTTTTTTTCCAAGTATTAAATTGGTCTGGGATCTTAATTAGGTAGTAGTGAAGAAAGTGGAGGCATTGAGTTCCTGGACTTAAAATCACAACTCATATTTTAGTTTGAAAGCATTTCCTCTATGGTAGATGCTTATTATTTTTTTAATCACAGGCATTTAATTCTTATTGGAAACCTAAAGGCTTAGTTAGGTAAAATTTACCTTGCTATAAACTGATGATAATAGAGTTCAAAGGTAATTTGTATATGACATCCTGGAGAAGCCTGTTAAAATGATTGTACCTTCTTTTTTTTCCTTTTTGAGACAGGGTCTTGCTCTGTCACCCAGGCTGGAGTGCAGTGGTGCAATCATGGCTCACTGCAGCCTCAACCTCCAGGGCTCAGGTGATTCTCCCTCAGCCTCCTGAATAGCTAGGACTACAGGTGTGCACCATCATGCCTAGCTAATTTTTTTGTAGAGGGGGTTTCACCATGTTGCCCAGGCTAGTCTTGAACTTCTGGGCTCAAGCAATCTGCCCTCCTCGGCTTCCCAGTCTTGGGACCTTTTTTTTTTTTTTGTCTTTTTTTTTTTTTTTTTTTTTTTTTGAGACGGAGTCTCGCTCTGTCGCCCAGGCTGGAGTGCAGTGGCCAGATCTCTGCTCACTGCAAGCTCCGCCTCCCGCGTTCACGCCATTCTCCTGCCTCAGCCTCCTGAGTAGCTGGGACTACAGGCGCCCGCCACCTCACCCGGCTAGTTTTTTGTATTTTTTTAGTAGAGACGGGGTTTCACCGGGTTAGCCAGGATGGTCTCGATCTCCTGACCTCGTGATCCGCCCGTCTCGGCCTCCCAAAGTGCTGGGATTACAGGCTTGAGCCACCGTGCCCGGCCTTTTTTGTCTTTTTAAGACAAGTCTGAGTTCTGTTAAGACTATTTCAAACTGTTATACTGTGAGTTTTAAACTTTTACTATTGAAAGTGTTCTTGGTGGAGTTTTTAACTGCTTATCGGGCGATTTGTGTGCTTCCTACTCTGAGGCAGCTTTTGTGTAGATGAATTCTTGGTCCAGAGTATATTTCTTTTTCTCCTTACAGGTCTTCTCCTTTCTTCTGACAAATATCTACCAATAACTTGTTTTTAGACATTAAAACTTCAGTTTCTCTTTTTCTTTGATGTATGCATCTTTTAAAAAACTTATGGAAAATTTCATCATATGCAAGAGTAGAGAAAATAGTATAATGAACCTCTATATGTCCACAAGTTTTTAAAATTGAGACTTTCAAGCCAGGAGTTAATTTAAAAAAGGGATAGTTGCTCTTTATTGTGCTTTAAAAACCTCTGTCAAAATGATTTCATCTTCATTGAAATGCATTTATAATTTCTTACACTATTTGTGAGTTATGCTTTGCTTTTCAGATGTTCTGTCTTACTCAAGTGCTTTTTGTATAAATGTAAATTTCACTTATTTTAGACAATGAGAACATTCTACCAGTTCACTATTTCTCTCTGCTTTATGTGCTTTTATTTGAATAAAGTTACTATTGCTAGAAAACAGCTTTACCAGTATAGCCATTCCTAGCTTTTATCAAAGTTAAAGGTGTCTTACTATTGTATGGCTAAAGGAATAAGATTTATATCATTTTTCACTGTATTCTAGGAAGGCTGTGCTGAGGTACTCCTTATTCCTTGGGTAATTTTACTGCTTTTCTCTTCCTTTCTGTTATGCTCTTCCAGAGGGTTTGAGTTATTTATTCAATGTGAATGTTTCTTTAACAATAGGGTGCAGAAAACCTATGCCAAGGATTATTTTAGAAGGGAAACTAGGTAAAGAAAAGTCAACAGAGAAAAAGGAAAAGAGAGAACTACTGCCTGGCTCAGAAAACAACATTCTTTTCAGTTGAAGTAAAGGGAATGCAGCTGAAAGAAAAGAATGCTTCTGGTGGTGGGTGAGAAGAGATGAGAAAGCAGATAATGACAGTCTTTAGCTGGGGAAATGAAGTCTGTATACTTGTGGTAGAACTGTATATATGCCGGATTTCAGCTTTTATTTCATGATTGCTTGAAAAAGGAAGCATTTATTTGGCTGTAAATATTTTTTAGGCATTTTCTGTTTATTACAGAAAAATTTTAGGAAAGCTATTTCTAGAGTAATATATGCTTTTGTTTTTGATACAAATTGCAGGAAATTGCTTAAATTAGTTTTTGTAGCACAAACTGGAATCTTACGTAGACCGTGAAGTCATTACACTTTTTCTGTAAAGAGCCAGAGAGTAAATGTTTTAGGCTTTGTGGGCCATACTATCTCTCTCACAACTACTCAGCTCTGCCATTGTAGCTGGAAAGCAGCCATAAACCATGCATAAATGAATGGGCATGCCTGTGTTCCAGTAATACTTTATAAAGCAGGTGGTGGGCCACATTTGGTACTTGTACTATAGTTTGCCAATCTCTTTCTTTCTTTTTCTTTCCTTGCCTTTTTTTTTTTTTTTTTTTTCCTTCTGAGATAAGGTCTCACTCTGTTACCCAGGCTGAAGTGCAGTGGAGTGATCATGGCTTACTGCAGCCTCGAACTCCTGGGCTCAAGTGATCCTCCTGCCTCAGCCTTCCAAGTAGTTGGGACTAGAGGTGCACGCCACCACGCCAGGCTAATTTTTTTTTTACTTTTAGTATAAATGAGGTCTCACTATGTTGCCCAGGCTGGTCTCAAATTCCTGGGCTCAAGTGATCCTTTCAGCTTGGCCTTCCAAAGTGCTGGGATTGCAGGCATGCATGGGCCACTGCACTTGGCCTAGTTTGCCAATCTTTGTCGTAAACCATTGTACTCTTAAATATAATATGGACAAGAACCATTAGATTGGTGCAGAAGTAATTGTCGTTTTACTTTTGTACCAACCTAACATGAACTTTTGAAATGTCTGTGTTTTTTTTTTTTTTTTTTATTTTTGAGATGGAGTCTCGCTCTGTCGCCCAGGCTGAAGTGCAGTGCAAGCTCCGCCTCCCGGGTTTACGCCATTCTCCTGCCTCAGCCTTCCCGAGTAGCTGGGACTACAGGCGCCCACCACCTCGCCCGGCTAATATTTTGTATTTTTTAGTAGAGACGGGATTTCATCATGTTCGCCAGGATGGTCTCGATCTCCTGACCTCGTGATCCGCCCGTCTCAGCCTCCCAACCTGCTGGGATTACAGGCTTGAGCCACCGCGCCCGGCCAATGTCTGTGTTTTAGAATATATTTATTGGATATGCCTCTTAGTGCTAAATAGCTATTTTGTTGGTTTTTATTGATTCCTTGCTCTTAGAGCATTTGAAAAATTTGAAGCAAGTTTTAACTTTAACACATGAATTAAGGAAAACCTGACAATGTGTCTAAAAAACCTAACTTAAAAATAGACTTTTCTATCTAGTCAGATGAGAGGTCCAAAGGGGAAAAAAATGACTTCTATTTTGAAACAGAATAAGAAGGAAGAATGGAAAAGGAAAGCTTGTTAGACATCATCATAATAATATATCTTTATGAAGTCATAAAAACAAATCATTAAATAACAATTTTTGTTAGTCTGATGTAAGTCTTCATTTTATATATAAGGGTATTCTGGTATTATAGAAGTGACATTTTGACTGATTAAAATATGTTAGGCAATTCTGAACATCATATTAATGAATTTAAGAATGAATGGGTCGGGTGTGATGGCTCATGCCTGTAATCCCAGCACTTTGGGAGGCGGAGGCGGGCGAATCACAAGGTCAAGAGATCGAGACCATTCTGGCCAACATGGTGAAACCCTGTCTCTACTAAAAATACAAAAAAAAAAAAAAAAATTAACCAGGTGTGGTGGTGTGCGTCTGTAGTCCCAGCTACTTGGGAGGCTGAGGCAGGAGAATCGCTTGAGCCCAGGAGGCAGAGGTTGCAGTGAGCTGAGATCGCATCATTACCCAGCCTGGCGACAGAGCGAACTCTGTCTCGGGAAAAAAAAAAAAAAAAAGAATGAATGTAGACTTCAAGCTGAAGATGGTGGATTGAAGAAACACATCTAGCTCTAAACTCCTTTGGGGAAATCTAAGAAAGAAACTGATTTTTATTACACCATTACCTAAAAGTCAGGAAATTTGTGTATCAGTTATGTCTGGAAGTAGAAGTGGAATTGAGGCTAAAAATGAGAAGATTGTTTGCAAGTATTTTTATGAATAGCCCACTAGGACTGTTTACCCTCTTATCCCCAACTTTATCCTTTGAAAAAGATAAATAATACAGTCTTTGGTCTCAGGAACACCAGGTGTCTGTTGATGGCCAGGATACCATGTTAAGATCAGGAAGCCTAGGTGAAAATAGGACATAGTAAATACTGAGTTCTTGAGTTTGGCTTATTAGCGTCCAGGTAAAAAAAGATGGAACATATCTTCTCTAGAGAATCTGAAGGATCCAAGAGAAAAGGCCCCAAATAAAGATACGCTCATTAGAGATTCACAGAGAAGTGGCCTAATTGGATCATCCTAATCTGATGACTACAGTCAAGCTCCACATATGTGTAAATGTTTCTAATCAGCTTCTTTGGTCACTCTCCTATATATGAGCATATTGCCAAGAATTACCCAGATATCTGGAAGAAAGTGTATATTATAGTTTAAAAGGCTAAGACCAAATCAACAGGAGAGAAAAAATAACCTGGAAAACAACAAGTTTTTGCAGGGAAAAGAAAAACTATAAACTATTATTAATATCTTTAGCAAAAGAAGTAATTGTAATTGTAAAACGAACAAGATGATATTTAAAAGGAAACTGCAGAGGTCAAAAAGCCAGTTGGAATATGAGCTTTAAAATATTCCAAAAAAACCCCCAAAACATAGATGATACACAGAAATGAACAACTTTAATAAAAGGCTTAAAGATAAAATTGAAGAAAGGTTCCAGAAAGTATATTATTGAAAAGAGATAGAAAAAACAGAATGGAAACCATAAATTTAGAGGACCAGTGTGAGGTCTGACATCTGTAAATAATTGAAGTTTCAGATAAGGAACATGGAAGATAGAGGAGAAGGAAGTCATCAATGACTTTAACAATGACAATTATTTATTCAAGAAAATTTTCCCAACCTGAAGGACATTTAGTTTCTTTGTTAAAAGGGCCTACAAATTCCCAGTCTAACGGATGGTTAAAAAGATAAATTATGCCAGAGTTTGTCATTATATCTCATATCTCTTTGGTTAAAGAAAATTCCTCAGGTTTTCAGAAAAAAGAAATGCAAAATGATGTTGGAACTAATACAATGGAATATTGTCCAGCAAAGAATAAATTACTGATATATGAATAGCATCAGTGAATGTCAAAAACATGTTGAGCAAAATAAGCTAGACACAAAAGAGTACATACTATATATGATGCCGTTTATATGAAGTTTAGGAACAGACAGAATGATCTATAGTAATAGAAATCAGAACAATGGTTGCTTGTAGGTGTAGAGAGGGATTGGCTGGAAAGAAGCATGAGGGATTTCTGGAGGAAATTTGTTATATGTTGATTGTGACATGGGTTACATGTTTGTATATGTTTGTCAGAACTCCTCCAGTTGAACACATAGAGAATCTGTGTATTTCACTCTATGTAAATTTATCATTGATTTTAAAAATAACTGTAAAAAAGGTATTGGGTTTTCTCAACAGTGGCACCAGTAGTCAGAAGACAATTTACTGCCTTCACAGTTCTAAGCGGAAACCTACAAGTCTATACTCAGTCAAACCATGAATCAATGTGAAGGTAGACTAAATATATTTTCTGACATTCAAGGTTTCAAAAAATTTGCTACCAATACTCCCTTTCTCAGGAAGCCCCTATAAGTTACCTGCTACCAAAATAAAGAAGTAAACTAAGAAAGGATCTTTGGATTCAAGACAAAGGTGGGTCCACCTGACTCTAGAGATGAGTCTCTCCAGCATGATGCTGATGAAAGAGCACAAGATGATAATTGTGCAGTAGGCCTAGAGAGCAACCATTTCATACTGGAGCAGGTTGGAAGACTTGGAGAGATTTCTTCCACAAGATAAAAATGATAAAATACCTTATATGTATAAACATCCTGAAAAATTTATACAACTAGGAAAGACTTTGGGTTGAGTTAGAAATGAGAACTAAGCAAGTAAAAAGAGAATCACTTCAGGGAAAACAATGTAAAGGAAAAGTGAAATCACTTACCGTAGGCATAATAATGTAATCATTGAAAATTGATGTTACTGAAGTTGTGATTGAACTATAGTGAGAAGATGAGGGATGGGCAGAGTGTTTACTGGGGCAAGAGATGCAAAACAGTGTAACCCTTATTTTCCATGGGGGAAAGTGAATCAGTAATGCCTAAAACCCTGAAGTAGCATCTTTTTTTTTTTTTTTTTTGAGACGGAGTCTCACTCTGTCGCCCAGGCTGGAGTGCAGTGGCCGCATCTCGGCTCACTGCAAGCTCCGCCTCCTGGGTTCACACCATTCTCCTGCCTCAGCCTCCCGAGTAGCTGGGACTACAGGCACCCGCCACCTTGCCTGGCTAGTTTTTTGTATTTTTTAGTAGAGACGGGGTTTCACCGGGTTAGCCAGGATGGTCTCGATCTCCTGACCTCGTGATCCGCCCGTCTCGGCCTCCCAAAGTGCTGGGATTACAGGCTTGAGCCACCGTGCCCGGCCTGAAGTAGCATCTTATACAAATGTTACTTAGAGGCCGGGTGCGGTGGCTCAAGCCTGTAATCCCAGCACTTTGGGAGGCCGAGACGGGCGGATCACGAGGTCAGGAGATCGAGACCATCCTGGCTAACCCGGTGAAACCCCATCTCTACTAAAAAATACAAAAAATCTAGCCGGGCGAGGTGGCGGGCGCCTGTAGTCCCAGCTACTCGGGAGGCTGAGGCAGGAGAATGGTGTAAACCCGGGAGGCAGAGCTTGCAGTGAGCTGAGATCCGGCCACTGCACTCCAGCCTGGGTGACAGAGCGAGACTCCGTCTCAAAAAAAAAAAAAAAAACAAATGTTACTTAGAGATTTGTTTTTGTAAAAGCAAAAAGGAACAACTGGAAAAAAGAAGTCACAAAAAAAGTAGTTGCATTTGGAGAATGGGAAATGTGCATGGGGCAAAGGACTTCTGTTTAACAAGTTTTATAAAAATGATTTGATTGTAAATTATATGCATTTAACTTTGATTAGAATGTCAAAACAAAATAAAAATAGAATCAGGGGATCCTGAAAAAGTAACTTGGAAGAATACATACCAAGATGTTAATTGTGATTTTTGCTGACTCATGAGATTACGAGTGATTTTTATTTTCTTTTTCAAATTTTCTGTGAACTTGGATTGCATTTGTAAACGAGAGGAGAAAGATAGAAATAAATGTTATTTCCTGTATAAGAAGATGAAGATGAATATGTTAATGTATTCATAAAGTCACCATTGATGTTCAGAAGGGGACCATCTCCCAGAGTGAATTTTGTCTAGCAGAGAAAATTCATTTTGATTGAGACAGTGAGGAGATAGAAATGTATGAGGCTCTTAGAGAAATGATGTAGCTGTTAGATCACCTGTGTATAGAAATATATATTGTCTTCATTTTATCTTCGTTTCGGTAACTCCTTTGTATAATTTAAAAAACTTTAGTTCAGTAGCATAGTAACATTTAGTGTATATTGTAGTATTATATATAATACTGTCATTTAAAGAAATACTTGAAAGCTTTAAAAAATTTAAATTTACTGCATCTACTGCCTTTGTATTAAACTTTCCCTTTTTCTTTTAACAGAGAAACAGGAAAAGGAAATTGACATCTATGCTAACCTGTCTGATGAAAAGGCTTTCGTGTTTTCAGTCGCCTTGGCAGAAATAAATAGAAAAATTATCAATCAAAGACTTATTCTCTGATACTTGGTCTGCCAGACCTGCCGAAACTTCTGTCAGGATTACATCAGCAAATTCTCAAACAGTTACGGACTCTCAGGAGCATTCTGACTGCATCAATAAGGGCCATTGATTGTTTCTCTCCTGTCATTTAGCCTGTGCCACACAAGCTGTGTAGGCTTGGACTGTTCTGGGATTTCCTTGTTTACCAAGGAGTATTGTCAGTGTTTTGTGTTTGGGATATAAGTAAGTGTATTTGCCAAAAAAAAAAAAAAAAATTGCTGGATGGATGTAAAGGATAAAAAGTGATGGGGTGTGGGGTAGGTATGAAAACTAGGGTAATAAGATGCTTGATTGTTTTCAGGTTTGCCACCAGAGATGCAATATTTTAAATACTGTCAGAGTGATTTTTAAAAATATATATTTCAGATTTTCAGTGCTAACAGATTGCATCTATACAGTTCATTTACTTTTAGAAAATTGGCAATTGATATTTTATTGAATGGGGAATTAAGAATATAAACTGTACATTTTGTCTTAAATTGATTTTTTTTCTTGGCCTTTATTTTTATTACTTAAGGTATGAGTTATATTTTAGGAGATACTTTCTAGACAGTTTGAAGTTTGGGTGCTATATGAAGAAAAACATTTAATGATATACTCAGATATAAACACCTTGTTTTTTTGAATGTAATTTATTTATTAGTTAAAAAAAAAAAAAACTTCTGCTCTCAAGATGGTGCCTGTTAACCTAAACATGAAATATATTTATTACATGCAAAATATTTCTTAGATAGCCACTTTTAAGCAGTAATGTTTTATCTGAATGGATATTCGTTTATACATCCTGATAATTATTTAAATTGTTACTTTCACTCTGAAAGAAAAAATAAACCTTAATATTGAAACTAAGTAGATTAAATAGTGTGATAAAAATTTTTTGTTCTGGTGAAGTTTGTGAAATATATTTAAATTCTTAATTTTTCTAGTGTTAAGTTATAATCATTTATAGTTGATTTATACTAAATGCTTTTGCATTTTGGCATATCAATTTAATGATTAACATATTCAAACTTGGCAGTCACTCCCCTTATTTTCAGTCCCTCTTTCCCCAATCTGTTTGGAAATCCTTTTAAAGCCTTCTTACAGAAGATAGTCATCAGTTAGATTTAGCCCTGTTTTAAGACAATCTCCTTTCAATTTTAGTAGTAACATTATCAGCTTCATCCTTCATCCTGCATCTCCCATCACCCCCTCAAAGAAAAAAGGAACATTTTTTCCTACTTTATTTAAATGGTAACCAGCAGAGGGAGCTTAAGAGGTACTCTAGATAGGATATAGAATTTTCCTAAGGATTCCTTTTCCTTTAATTCTGTATCTGTCTGCAGGTACTACTGCAACTATTTTGTATGCATTTTATTTATTTATTTAGGAGACATAGAGTCTTGCTCTGTCGCCCGGGCTGGAGTGCAGTGACACTATCTCAGCTCATGCAACTTCTGCCTCCTGGGTTCAAGTGATTCTCATGCCTCAGTGTCCTGAGTAGCTGTGATTAGAGGCGAGTGCCACCAGGCCCGGCCAATTTTTTTTTTTTTTTTTTGTATTTTTAGTACAGATGGGGTCTCACCATGTTGGCTAGGCCGGTCTCAAACTTGTGGCCTTAAGTGATCCGCCTGCCTTGGCCTCCCAAAGTGCTGGGATTACAGGCATGAGCCACTGCACCCAGCCTTGTATGCATTTTAGAGGCTTAACTAGTAGTTTCCCCAATAATGTAATGTGATTTTATCTTTGAAACATACTGTAAGGAAACTTTTCATTTTAAGCAAAAAAACTTAAAAATGATTAATATCTAAAAACGCTTGTATACATATATATGTCCTCAGAAAAAGCAAGAGCAGCTTGTGGAATAAGCACCTCTCTAAGGAATTATCGATGTCAGAGTCTATCCATGTAAAGCTGAAGACCATTAGAGGGAAGTCATGTTAAAATATTCATTGGATATGGTAAAGGAGGTACTGGTGACTGGGCTGGAGCTTGCCATGTAGAAAAGTAATTACTTCAGATCTCATAATGTTAAATTATTGGCTTATTTAAAAATTTCCTTGGCAGAGAGGCAAATTAGGTTTCCTCTGTGACATAACCTATTTAACCAATTTTTCAAAAAATTGTATGCTCTGAGATACATTTATGAGCTTTCTTGTTATAAAGCTAAAAAATTTAATTTGTCTCGGCATGTCGTAATGGTTTCAGAAAATATTACTTTGTCACTGGTGTCACAGAAACCTCTGTCATCAGCAAATGTCCTAAGAGTATAATTATAGTTCTTAATCCAATTTGTTCTGCTCTGATATCTATAAATGATGTGATTATTCAAAATACCTTGAAATGATTCCACAAGTAGATTAGGTCTGTTGAAGATAATTTATTCTTAAATATATAAGTAAGATTAAATAAAAGTAGTTTGAGAGTTGTTACTCCCTGCCTTACTCAATTCCATGGTATTCCAAAATGGTTTTGTAGGCACTTTAATACTTATAGTTTGATTTTGTTAGTTTTTGAAATGAACATTTCTTAGATTTTTATGGGCATTTTCTTGTATTTAAATGTAAATGATATAAAAGGGAAACTCTGCAAATTATTTCTTGTGTAGTAATCAGTGGAAGTGATCAAAGAGCTTGAAGCGGCTTATGATGAGAAAATTTAAAATTGCAAATGACCTGAAAATTTAGCCAGAATCTTCTTATTTCTTTAAATTTCAGAAATACTTAAGGGGAAAAAAAAGGTCAGTATGAACTCCGGGTTGCTTCCTAAAAGTAATCAGATAGTGTTTTCCCTCAGGTAAGATTTCAAATTGAAAAATATTTGACTTCTTCAACTCTAGTAATTGCACTTGATTCTCTAATTCTGACCATTAAAATGACTTGGCAATATTTAATTTTGGCTTGCCTTTTAATCTGCATGTTTGTCTTAAATTTAGAAAAATTAAGCTCTTCTTTTATATAAAGTATTAATTGGCTAGGCATGGTGGCTTACACCTGTAATCCCAACACTTTGGGAGGCCAAGGCAGGAGAGTTGTTTGAAGCCAGGAGTTTGAGACCAGCTTGGGCAATGTGGTGAGACCGCGTCTCTACAAAAAGTAAAATTAGCTGGGTGTGGTGGTTCCAGCTACTAGGCAGCTGAGGCTGAAGGATCACTTGAGCCCAGGAGTTCGAGGCTGCAGTGAGTGATGCAGTGAGTGATTTTCAAACACCCTGTCTGAAAAATAAAAGTATTAATTGAATTTGTTTGATTCCACTTTCAAAATACGCTCTAGATACAGGTAGTCATTCTGCCAAATTGTGTTCTTCTCTAAAACATTTTGTCCATCATTCTTTGAAACTCAATTATTTCCACTTTACCTTCTAGTTTGGTTTGGTGCCTTATATTCTTGCTAGTTAAAAGCATTTTTTTTCTAGTATTTTCTGTCTTTCTAGCCTTTAAGGCATATTGTTGTTAGCAAATCTCTTATTTAAGTTAATTAAAATGTTTTCTGTGCAGCTGGGTTTTTTTGTTTTACTACATGACAAGCTTTATTTTTACATTTGGAAGTACATGTATATATGTTTATATATTTCTTTTTATTCGCAGGACCTATTTTCTAGGGAACTATTTTTTAAAATTATTCTTTTGTGCCGCCTTAACCCATTTATTATAGTTGAAATATCAGTAGTACTTACTGCTCAAAGATCACAACTGTACTAATAAGTATCCTAACATACAAAGCAGACTCTCCAGGATTTAAAGTGTGAGACATATAATAGAGTCTGGAATAGAATAATTCTTTTTATGCCAGTCAAATGTTTTCCTTTTGCATTATTAAGGAATCTGTTTTGTTCTTTTATTGATAATTTCTTTATTTTTTTCTTTGCTTTATTGCACTGGTAGGGACTTTTTGCCTTCATCCAATTGTAGGGGGGAAACATTTAGTCATTAAGCATTAAATAACTTTGTTGTTGTTGGCTTAAAAAAATAGCCTTTATTAGATTGAGGGTAGTCTCTTATTTCTGCTTGTTGGAAGTTTTTGTCAGGAACAGATGTTGAATTTTGTCAGATGCTTTTTCTGCATAATTGATAGGACCTTTTTTCTCCCCTTTAGAATGTTAATATGGTGAAACATACTGATATATTTTTTTCTTTCTTTCTTTCTTTTTTTGGCACGGAGTCTCACTCTGTCACCCAAGCTGGAGTGCAATGGTGTGATCTTGGCTCACTGTACCCTCTGCCTCTTGGGTTCAAGCTTCCCTCACCAGCCTCCCAAGTACCTGGGATTACAGGTGCGCACCACCATGCCCAGCTGATTTTTGAATTTTTAGTAGAGACAGGTTTTTACCATGTTGGCCAGGCTGGTCTTCAACTCCTGACTCAGCCTCCCAAAGTGTTGGGATTACAGGCATAAGCTGCCACACTTGGCCTGATTTTTTTGTTGTTATTGAAGCCAGCTTTGCATTTCCAAGATAACCCTCGGTTGGGTTGTGTTATTTTTACTTATTGATGGATTCGGTTTGCTAGTATTTTGTTGAGAATTTTTGTATTTTTGTTCATGAGGGATATTGGACTGTAGTGTTTTTTAAAAAATTGTCTTTGGTTTTAAAATCAGGTGATACTGGTTTCATAGAGAGAGTTGGGAAGTATTTCATTCCATTCTATTTTCCAGGAGAGATTGTGTAGAATTGTGTTATTATTTAAATGTCTGGTAGAATTTGCTAGAGAGTTCTATTTTAGAAGGCTATTACTATGAATTAAAATTTAAAAACAGTTATTGAGTAATTTCAATGTTCTATTTGAGTGAGTTTTGGTACTTTGTGATTTTCAAGGAGTTGGTCCATCTGAGTTGTTGAATTTATCTGTGTAGAAGGGTTTGTAGTATTTTTTTTAGTCCATTTCATATCTTTGGCGTCAGTGATATTCCCTCTATCATTCCTGATACTGGTAATTTGTGTTTTCTCTCTCTGTTTCTTTGTTAGTCCTACTAGAGGTTTATTAATTATATTGATTTTTTTTTTTTTTTTTTGAGACGGAGTTTTACTGTGTCGCCCAGGCTGGAGGGCAGTGGTGCAATCTTGGCTCAATGCAACCTTGCAACCTCTGCCTCCCGGGTTCAAGCGATTCTCCTGCCTCAGCCTCCCGAGTACCTGGAATTATAGGCTCACGCCACTACGCCCAGCTTATTATTTTTGTATTTTTAGTAGAGATGGGGTTTCACCATGTTGGCCAGGCTGGTCTCGAACTCCTGAGCTCAGGTGATCCACCTGCCTTGGCCTCCCAAAGTGCTGGGATAACAGGCATGAGCCACCGTGCCTGGCTGCATTTCTCTTTTGTAAGAACCTGCTCTGGTTTATTGATATTTTGCTGTTTCTCTGTTTTAAGTTTCATTAATTTTTGATCTTTACTATTTTCTCCTTTCTTTGCTTTGGGTTTATTTGCCCCCTTTTCTAGCTTATTGTGGCGGAAGCTCAGATCATTGGTTTTATGATTTATTTATTTATTTATTTTATTCAGCACTGATCAGAAGGCTTTTTGTGCTTTTCTAACAAAAGCATTTAATGCTATAAATTTCTCATTTGCTTTATCTCACAAATTTTATTGTGTTGTAATTTTGTGTTCAATTCAGAATATTTTCTGATTTTTCTTGATATTACTATAATTTTCAAATATTTAGAGTTGTTTTTCAGTTATCTTTCTGTTACTGATTTTAATTTATTTTTTTTAAACTATAGTTCTTTGAATAGTTTTGTAGTATTTGCTCTAGGGATTACTATAAACATACTTTTTACAGTCCACTTAGAAGTCAATATTTTACCAGTTCAAGTGGAATGTAGAAATCTTACCACTGTTTACATTCCTTTACCCTCTCCCCTTTATGTTATAATTTTCTTATAAATCATAAGACTTGGCTGGGCACCATGGCTCACACCTGTAATCCCAGGACTGGGAGGCCGAGGCGAGCAGATTGCTTGAGTCCAGGAGTTCGAGACCAACCTGGACAACATGGTGAAACCCCGTCTCTACAAAAAATACACAAAATTAGCTAGGTGTGATGGCATGTTCCTATAGTCCCAGCTACTCAGGAGGCTGAAGTGGGAGGATTACTTGAGCCCAGGAGGCAGAGGTTGCAGTGAGCCAAGATCACTCTACTGCACTCCACTCCAGCCTGGGCGACAGAGCTAGACGCTGGGTCTCAAAAAATAAAAAATAAGACTCATCAGACAATGTCTTTTTTCCTTACAACTATCATAGATATTTTTAAGAACCCAACAGGAAAACAGTCTATCACATTTACCACAATATTTTTCATTTGTATTTATCTTCTTTAATTATTGATGTTCCAAGTTTATATCGGTATCAGTCCTTTTCATCTGGAAAATTTCTTTTAGTGCAAATCTATTGACATTTAATTCTCTTAATTTTTCTTCATCTGAGAATGTCTTTATTTTGCCTTAATTCATGAAAGATATTTTTGCTGAATATAAAATGCTGTGTTGACAGTTCTGTTCTTTCAGCCTCCATGGTTTCTAATGAGAAATGTGCAGCCATTAAAGTAATAATTCCCCTATATGAAACCTATTATTTTTCTCAGAGTATTTTCAGGAATCTTTGTCTTTGGTTTTTATTGGTTTGATTATGATATGCCTGGGTGTTTGAATTTATTTTCTTTGGGATTTGTTGAGCTTAAATGTAAGTTTATACCTTTCATCAAATATGTAAAGTTTTAAGCCATTCAGATATTTTCTGCTCTACTTTCTCCCTCTTAGACTCCAGTGATGCAAGTGTTAGACTCTTTGGTATTATCTCACTGATCTCAGAACCTCTGTTCATTTGTTTTATTTTAATAAGTTATTTCAGTTGACAAAATTGTATATTGTATACAACATGATGTTTCAATATGTATGTTCACATTGTAGGATGTCTAAAGTAAAGATAATGAACATATGCATTATCATGTATACTTACCATTTTTTGTGGCTAGAACAATTCTCTTGGCAATTTTCAAGTATCCAATATGTTATTAACTATTGTCGATATGCTGTATAATTGATCTCTTGAACTTATGCTTCCTAACTGAAAGTTTGTTTCATTTGACCAGCATCTTTCCTAGCTCCCCTCCCTCACCACTGATAACCACCATTCTACTCTCTGTTTCTGTCAGTTTGACTTTTTTAGATTCCACATGTAAGTGAGATTATAAAATACTTATTTTTTTGTGCCTGGCTTATTTCACTTAATATTCACCAGTTTCATCCATATTGTCATAAATGGCAGGATTTCCTTTTTAATGGCTGAAGAGTATTCTACTGTGTGTATATACTACATTTTCTTTATCCATTCATCTGTTGAACACTTACATTGATTTTGTATCTTGACTATTGTGAATAATGCTACAATGGAAATGGGAGTGCAGATATCTCTTTAACGTACTGACTTCATTTCCTTGGATATATACCCAAAAAATGGGATTGCTGGATCATAAGGTAGTTCTATTTTTAGTTTTTTGATGAACCTCCATACCATTTTCCATAATGGCTGTACTAGTTTATATTCCTACCAACAGTATACAGGAGTTTCTGTTTCTGCACATCCTGACCAACACTTGTTATTTTTTGTCTTTTTAGTAATAGCCATCCTGACAGGTGTGAGCTGATATTATTGTTTTGATTTACATTTCCCTGATGATTACTGATGCTGAGCACTTTTTCATATATGTGTACACCATTTGTATGACTTTTTTTTTTTTTTTTTTTGAGGCGGAGTCTCGCTCTGTCACCCAGGCTGGAGTGCAGTGGCCGGATCTCAGCTCACTGCAAGCTCCGCCTCCCGGGTTCACGCCATTCTCCTGCCTCAGCCTCCCAAGTAGCTGGGACTACAGGCGCCCGCCACCTCGCCCAGCTAGTTTTTTTTTTTTGTATTTTTTAGTAGAGACGGGGTTTCACCGTGTTAGCCAGGATGGTCTCGATCTCCTGACCTCGTGATCCGCCTGTCTCGGCCTCCCAAAGTGCTGGGATTACAGGCTTGAGCCACCACGCCCGGCCTTAAATTTTCTTTTTTAAAAAATTCACATATAAAGTTTATTTCCATATAGAAAAATTTATAAGCTAAATATAAAGATTAAACTAAAATAGTGTTTGAAAGGCCCACTATATTTCAGTGCTAACAAACTAAATGAAAATAAGGCTATTTTGCATTTTAAATCATAAAATCTAAAATATATCTTAAAATAATTAGATCCCCAGTGTTTGCTCTTTTTTTTAATTTTCTTTCAACTTATATTTCCTGCTACAGCTTCTTCTTACCTGAGTGTTTGCTCTTCTTCCATCACAGCTATATTGAAGAACATACTGGTTTGGGTTGAGTGGCCTACCTTGGTCATCTCTTATTAATCTAAAAACACAAATGTCATGCAGTTTCTGTTTCATTATGTTAATAGCTTTATTACATTGGGCTTGCTCTCAAGAGTTTCCTTCTTTGCTTGCAATTTACATCATCCTCTAGATTCAAAATTATGTCTAATTTGCATTTATAACAGTTCTGAGCAGCAACTTTATTTTTCCTTCTTCATCTGATATCACAGATGAGCAAGACTTGTAGGTCTGTCAGATAGTACCTACTTAATATTCTATTGAAAGAACCAACAGGTGGGCTGGGCGCAGTGGCTCACGCCTGTAATCCCAGCACTTTGGGAGGCCGAGCTGAGCAGATCACCTGAGATCAGGAGTTCGAGACCAGCCTGGACAACATGATGAAAACCCGTCTCTACTAAAAATACAAAAACTAGCCAGGCGTGGTGGCGGATTCCTGGAATCTCAGCTACTTGGGAGGCTGAGGCAGAATTGCTTGAACCCAGGAGGTGAAGGTTGCGGTGAGACGACATCACACCACTGCACTGCAGCCTGGGCAACAGAGCAAGACTTGGTCTCAAAAAAACAAAAAAAGAGGCATGTGGACAATTTCATCTACAGAAAAAGGGATATGCAAAGTTTTAGCATGCCATTCATTACAGCTCAAGTTTCTATCTGTGTCATTGAGGTACCTACTCATTTTCTGTGACTTTCCAGGCCTGAAAAAGATTCAGAAGTAGATTCTGGTACACTTGGCTGTAAGTAGTAAGTGTGGTTATGAAATATGTCTTGAAATGCAAGATCCCTATGGAAACTATAATCACTACTGTGATCCATGTGACAAAGCATACTGGGTTCTGGGTAGCAGCCTCCTACAGCACCTTCTAAGTCATGATGGGAATGAGACTATACTAAAACCTATAGCATCTTCACAGAGTGAGAAGAATTAGACTTGGTGATAAGGTGCTATTGTGACAAGTCTAAAGAAAGGCCAGAATCAAAATCTGGTTCGTCAAAAAGCCGAGAAACATCCATTGGATCAGTCACTGTGGCTAATGACATTAAGTTTTTCAAATATATTTACGGGAAGGTAATACAGTAGGTCTTGGCTTTTTAGATTCCTCATCTGATTGTCAACATGTGGAAGAGATCCTGTCAAATTAGTTCTAGGAAGGGTTTGCCCAGGATTGGTGGTATGAGAATGTAACTGTAGAAATGGTTCTTGCGCCTGTGAAGTCCTTCCTACTGGATCTCTTCTAAATGTATTGTTGGGACACCGCAACATGGCCTCATGAATATTGACATCATGAGTTATAGCCTGGCTAAAGTTTCCATTATAATGTGCTGAAGAAATTCATGCTATCATTGATACTGCCTGGAAGAGGAGGGGTATCTCCCGATGAGATCCCTCCAGTGAATTTTTAGGCTGTGATGAAAACAACAATCTTCCAGAGACAAAGTATCTGTCCTATTCAGATGGCTCATTTCTAGGTTCAGTGGTCTTTTCTGCCTCCCAGTCATGTTTATCTGCTATTTGTTTTCATCTTCATTGTTCTGCTTTGTAATGAGTTCTTCTGGGTTGACGCATTTTCCTCGTGCTGGGAACTGGGAGCCCCAGCTTCATGCTCTTTTCTTAGTGCCTCATTTTCCGTATTCTTCCCCGCCGGCCCCGGGGCTACTCCGAGCTGCTTGGGGATCCCCACTGCCCCGCTCCTGCGCAGCCTGGCTGGCACCGACTCCTCTGGTCAACGTGGCGGTGGCACCGAGCAGCCCGTGGGCCATGTCTGCATCCCTAGCTGCGACGCTGTGCACCAGCCACAAATCCACTTGGGTGCGGGGGATGCAGGGGACCCCGAGCGCGCGCACCTCCTGGAGCAGCTGGCCCTTGGTGTGCAACTGGCCCGCGCACCCTCACCCTCTCCCGGCAGGGAAGAGGCTGAGCGCGGAGGCAGAGCTGGCGGGGCCTTTCCGGAGCAGCAGCTCCTCGCAGTAGCATGGTGGGCGGAGCTGGGTGGGCGGCGGCATGCAGAGGGTGAGGTCCATTTTCTTATTTCCTTTTTAGTCCAGTGGCTATTTAAGAGTATGTTTATATTTAGTTTTTACATATTTGTGAATGTTTCTTTTTTTTAAGTTTTTAATTTTTTTTGCTGTTACTGATTTCTAATTTCACTCCATGTAGTTGGAAAAGATACTTGATATGATTTAAGACATGTTGTGGCCTAACGTGATCTATCTGGGAGAATGTTTTATGTGTGCTTAAGAATGTGTAGGCCAGGCTTGGTGGCTCACACCTGTAGTCCCAGCACTGTGAGGCTGAAGGGGCAGGATTGCTTGAGGCCAGTTCAAGATTACACTGAGCTCTGCTCATATCACTGTAGTCCAACTTGGGTGACAGAGTGAAACCCTGTATCTAAAAAAAAAAGAAGAATGTATATTCTGTTGAATGAAAAGTTCTATTTATGTCTGTTAAGTCCATTTGTTATAATGTTCAAGTTCACTCCTTACTGATTTTCTGTCTGGACGTCCTGTCTGTTACTGAAAGTGGAGTATTGAAGTCTCCTACTACTGTTGCTGTCAATTTGTACTTTTAGATCTGTCAGTATTTGCTTTGTTAGGTGCTTTTATGTTTGGTACATACATATTTTTAATTGTTATATCTTGTTGACCCATTTTTTGTTAAATGACCTTCTTTGTGTCTAGTGACAGTTTTTGACTTAAAGTCTGCCTTGTTGGATATGAGTATAGCCACTTCTACCTTTTTTGGGTTAACATTTGCATGCAATATGTTTTTTCATACCTTCACTTTCAGCCTTTGTGTGTCCTTGAATCTAAATGAGTTTCTTGTAGACAACATATAAGTATTAAATCTGTTCAGGCACTCTACATCTTTCTATTGTGGAGTTTATTCCATTTACTTTTTTTTGTTTTTTAAAAATATTTTTATTTGACGTATTATAATTGTATACATGAACGGGGCACAGTGTAATGGTTTGATGTATTATATAATGTGGAATGATTAAATTAAGCTAATTAACATACTTATCACCTCATTTTTTTGTTGTAAGACCTTTAAAATTTATTCTTAGCTATTTTGAAATACATAATGCATTATCCTTGACTATAGTTACCATACTATGCATTAGATCTTATATATTTATTTCATCCTAATGGAAACTTTGTACTCTTAGATCATTTATTTGATACTCTGATTCCTTGTTCTCTCCTTCTTCCAATCCCCAGCCTCTGGTAACCACCTTTCTACTCTAGTACTGTCAGTTTGACATTTTTTAGATTCCACATATAAGTGAGATCATGTGGCATTTGTCTTTCTGTGCCTGCCTTATTTGACTTAGCATGATGTCCTCTAGGTTCATCCACAGTATCACAAATGACAGGATTTTCTTCTTTTTAAAGGCAGAATAATATTTTATTGTTGTATATACCATATTTTCTTTATCTAGTCATCTGTTGATGAATATTTAGGTTGAATTCATATCTAGCTATTGCAAACAATGCTGCAATAAACATAGGAGTGCAGATACCTCTTCAGCATGATTTTAATGTCTTTATTCCATTCAAATTTAAAGTAGTTATTGATAAGGAAGGATTTACTCTTGCCATTTTGTTAATTGTTTTACTTGTTTTGTGGTTATTTTATTCCTCTTTTTTTTCTTGCTGTCATTTGTCTCATTATTATTATTATTATTATTTTGCATTGCTAGGTTTTGATTCCCTTTTTCTTTGTGGTTATCAAGGAGCCTACACAGAATATAGTTCTCACAGTCTACTTTAAGCTGATAACTTCCCTTGCATGCAAGAATGCTTTTCTGTCTTTTCTTCCCACATTATGCTATTGATGTCACAATTGTCTACTATTTATATTATGTATCCATTAACATATTTTAGTATTAGTTGTTTTTAATACTTTAAACCTTTTTTTTTTTTTTTTTTCTGGGATAGAGTTTTACTCATTGCCCAGGCTGGAGTGTAATGTCGCAATTTCGGCTCACTGCAACCTCTGCCTCCCAGTTCAAGCGATTCTCCTGCCTCAGCCTCCAAAGTTGCTGGGACTACAGGTGCCTGCCACCATGCCTAGCTAATTTTTTTGTAATTTTAGTAGGGATGGGGTTTTGCCATGTTGACTTCAGGTGATCCGCCCCCCTCAGCTTCCCAAAGTGCTGGGATTACAGGTGTGAGCCACGGAGCCTGGCCTAATACTTCGAAAGATTTTTTTTTCTTTTGCTTTTTAAGAGACAGGGTCTTGCTCTGTTACCCAGGCTAGTGGCCGGATCTTGGCTTACTGCAACCTCCATCTCCCACATTCGAGTGATTCTCCTGCCTCAGCTTCCCAAGCAGCTGGGATTACAGGTATGCATTATCACACTCAGCTAATTTTTGTTTTTTTTTTTAGTAGAGATGGGGTTTTGCCATGTCGGCCAGGCTGGTCTCGAACTCCTGACCTCAAGTGATCTGCTCACCTCAGCCTCCCAAAGTGCTGGGATTATAGGTGTGAGCCACTGTGCCTGGCCTAAACTTTTATAGTAGGATTGCAGTCCATTTACTCACCACTGTTGGAATAATAAAAGATTTTTTGCCTGTATATGTACATTTGCCAGTGAGTTTTATGCTTTGTTTTGCTTTCCTGTTGTTGTTCAGCATTCTTTCAGCTTGAAGGACTCTGCATATCATTTCTTACTTCTTGTCAGACAGGTCTAGTGGTGATAAACTCCCTCAGTTTTTGTTTGTCTGAGAAAGTCTTTATAGCTCCCCCCCCCCCTTTTTTTTTTTTTTTTTTGATGGAGTCTTGCTCTTGCTAGAGTGTAGTGGTGTGATCTCAGCTCACTGCAACCTCCACCTCCCGAGTTCAAGTGATTCTCCTGCCTCAGTCTCCCAAGTAGCTGGGATTACAGGCATCTGCCACCATGCTCGGCTAATTTTTGTATTTTTAATAGAGATGGGGTTTCACCATGTTGGCTAGGCTGGTCTCGAACTCCTGACCTCAGGTGACCTGCCTGCCTCAGCCTCCCAAAGTGTTGGGATTACAGGCATGAGCCACCCCACCTGGCCCAGCCCCTTGTTTTTTAACGATAGTTTTGATGGGCATAATATTTTTGGTTGGCAGTTTTCTTCCTTGAGTACTTTGAATATACTGTTTCACTCCCTTCTGTCCTGCAAGGTTTCTGCTGAAAACTGTTAAGTCTAATGTGGATTTCTTGTATGTACCAAGTTGCCTTTCTCTTGCTGCTTCAAAATTCTTTGTCTTTACCTTTTGTCAGTTTGATTATAATATGTTTCTGTGTAGATCTCTTTGGATTCTTCTTATTTGGCATCCTTTGGGCTTCCTGAATTCAGATTTCTCTTTTCTTCCCCAGTCTTGAGAAGTTTTCAGCCATGTCTTTCTCTCTCTCTCTCTCTCTCCTCCTAGTACTCCAGTAATGTATAAATTGTTCTACTTAATGGTTTCCAATAAGTCTTTTAAGCTATCTTTACTCTTTTATTCTTTTTCATTTTTGCTTCTCGGATTGCATAATTGTGATTGACCTCTTTTCTAGTTCACTGATCCTGTCTTCTTGATCTAGTCTGCTGTTGAACTCTATTGAATTTTTCAGTTCAGTTATTCTTCAACTCTGTGATTTCTGCTTGATAATTTTAAATATTTCCTATCTCTGTTGAAATTTTCAGTTCAAGAATTACTCTTTTAATCTTGGTGAATGTCTATTTCACATGCCCTATCAGGTAAATCACATATCTTTATTTCACTAGGTTCTGTTTCTGGAGATTTATCTTGTTATATTTATAACATATTTCCCTGTTTCTTCATTTTTCTTGACTTTCTGTGCTGGTTTTTGCACAGTAGGTAAGACAGCCACCTCTTCTAGTCTTGTCATACTGGCCTTATCTGGGAGATGGACCTCACCAACCAGCCCTGCCAGATATTCTAACTCAAGATGCCTCTCATATCTTTTTGCTTTTCCAAATTGCTTTGTTCTTCATGGCCCTTTGGATACTAGGGTGTGCCAACTTCTGTCAGTGCCCCAAGATATGTGAGACAGAAGTCAGTCCCTTGAGATGCAGCTTGAAAAATCGGAGTGCTAGATTTATGTTCCAATTCCTTGTACCTCAGGGAGAAGCTGAGAGCTAGAGTTTATCTCCCACTCACTCTGTCCTAAGCCTGGAAGAGGATCTGTGGCAAATGTCTGCACTTTTATGCAGTCTGCACATTCTGAGTTTCAAAGGAATCCACCGGATGTGCACTCATTTAGCAACCAGCTTTTTCTGTCTTCTGTGTTCTAGGGAGACTCCAGAATACAGAGCCCCGTCAACTCCCAGAGCTAGGTGATTTAGGAATCAGTTCCTTATATGGGAGCTGTTAAAATTGAGGCACTTGGTGCCTACATATACTTTTTCCAGGAAATCTTCAGACCTGGATTTATCACTCGGTTGAGCTGGGGGAGAAGGTGCAGGAAGTCCCCATTCTTCCCTTGAGCCTTGCAGAGGTTTATTGTTTATCTGCTCTGTTTGCTCCAAGATACAGGCTAGCCAGAAGCCCAAACCTCAGGCAGTAGCTGGAAAAGTGTGCAGGCAGACCTCTTTCAGAGAGATACTTGGAGCTAGGCCTCTTAGCTTATTCTCTCTGGACTGGTCCTGGGTGGGCTACAGCCACTGGAAGTGCCCTTTAACTCTACAAGCTAGATGAGCTCACAAACAAACCCTTCATTCCTGAAGGAGAAGCTGGGAGTTGGGGGATTCTTCCTGTTTGTAAAGTGCTGTCCCTGTGGTGGGGTTTGTGCACAAAAGTGTCTCAGCTTTTACTACCTGTTTTGATGTGAATATTTTCTCAGTTGCTCAGTGTGTTAGAGTCTTTCAACTAGTTTTTGGCATTCTCTCAGAGGGATTTAATTTGTGCGTAGATGTTTATTTGGTGTGTCTGTGAGAGGAGATAAAGTCAGCATTCTCCTTTTCTGCCATCTTGCTAATGTTTATTGTAATTTTCTTTTTCTTTTCTTTCTTTTTTTTTTTTGAGACAAGGTCTTGCTCTCTCACCCAGATTGAAGTGCAGTGGCATGATCACAGCTCACTGCAGCCTTGATTTCCCGGGCTCAAGCAATTCTCTGGCCTCAGGCTTCCCGAGTAGCTGGGATTACAGGCACACACCACCACACCCAGCTAATTAAAAAAATTTTTTTGTAGAGGTGAGGTGTCACTATGTTTCCCAGGCTGGTCTCAAACTCCTGAGCTCAAGTGAGCCTACTGCCTTGGCCTCCCAGAGTGTTGGGATTATGAGCCACTGTGCCCAGCTTAATTTTCTTTTCTTGTGATGTCTTTGTCTATATCAGGGTAATGCTGGCCTCATAGAATGAGTTAGTATGTGTTGCCTCCTGTTCTGTTTTATGGAAGTATTTGATATTAAAATTCCTTAGGCCGGGTGCAGTGGCTCATGCCTGTAATCCCAACACTTTGGGACGCTGAGGCAGGGGGATCACCTGAGGTCAGGAGTTTGAGACCAGCCTGGCCAACATGGCAAAACCCCATCTCTACTAAAAATACAAAAATTAGTCGGGCGTGGTGGTGTGCACTTGTAATCCCAGCTCCTCGGGAGGCTGGGGCAGGAGAATCGCTTGAACCCGGGAGGCAGAGGTTGCAGTGAGCCAAGATCATGCCACTGCACTCCAGCTTGGGGAACAGAGCGAGACTCCGTTTCAAAAAGAAAAAGAAAAATTCTTTAAATGTTTCACAGAATTCATCAGTGAAACCATCTGATTCTGGACTTTCCTTTGTTGAAAGATTTTTGATTACTGAGTCAATCTCTCGTTATGTGTCTGTTGAGATTTTTTATTTCTTCTTGAATCATTTAGGTAGTGTGTTTTTAGGAATTTGTCTGTTTCATCTAGGTTATTTAATTTGTTGGCATACAATTGTGCATAGTCTTTTCTTATAATCCTTTGTGTTTCTGTATGGTCAGTAGTAATGTTCTCATTTTCACTTCTGACTTTAGTCATTTGCATCTTCTTTTTCCTTAGTCTAGCTAAATATTTGTTAATTTTGTTGATCATTTCAAATAACCAATTTATGGTTTCATCGACTCTCTCTATTGTTTTTCTATTCTCTATTATATTTATATCCAATGGGTAATTTTAAGGAACTCAATTCCAGAACCTCAACTTCTATTTTATTATTTACTATGGCATTATATAGGTTCTTTTCTACTTTCTACTACCCCTTTCTCTCTAGTCCTTCCCCCACCTGGCAAAATAAAGTTGAAACCTTTACTCATCTGAATCTTACTGTGGAGCATTTTATGGAGTGCAAAAACCTCTAGGATGCCCCCCGAAAAGGGCCACTTGAAATATTGAATGTTTTATGCCATAATCTTACTATAGGGTTTCCTTTCTGCTTTTATCTGTTGAGGGTAAAGCATTGTCAGTCAGGGTTCAACCAAGGAAAGAGGACCAGTAGGAGATAACTATTAAGAAATTTATTGCGACTGGGCGCGGTGGCTCATGCTTGTAATCCCAGCACTTTGGTAGGCCGAGGTGGGCGGATCATGAGGTCAGGAGTTCGAGACCAGCCTGGCCAACACATGAAACCCCGTCTCTACTAAAAATACAAAAAAATTAGCTGGGCTTGGTGGTGGGCGCCTTTAATCCCAGCTACTCAGGAGGCGGAGGCAGGAGAATCGCTTGAACCTGGGAGGCAGAGGTTTCTGTGTGCCGAGATTGTGCCACTGCACTCCAGCCCGGGTGACAGAGCTAGACTCTGTCTAAAAAAAAAAAAAAAAAAAAGAAAAGGAATTTATTGCAAGGAGCCATCAGGAAAAGCAGACTGGAACTGCTAGGCACTGGGTAAAGCTGCTGTTCACAGGTGGAATTTCTTTTGGGGGAATGAAGCTTCAGCTCTGCCCTTAAGACTATTCAAATGATTGAATCAGGTTCACTCAGAATATTTACGGTAATCTTTAAAGCCAACTAATTATGGGCTTTATATTTAAGGTGGGTTGATGGTTGGATTTATTTTTTGTCTACTCTGATAATCTCTGACTTATAATTGATGTATTTAGACCATTCACATTTAAAGTGATTATTGATATAGTTTGACTAATGTCTATCATATTTGTAACTGTTTTCTGTTTATTACACTTGTTTCTTTTTCTCTCCCTTTTTTCCTGCTTTCTCTGGTTTTAATTGAGCATTTTATGACTGTTTTCGCTCCTCTCAGTGTTTCAATTATACTACTGTTAAAGTAATTGTAGTGGTGCTTTTAGAGTTTGTGATATACATTTACGAGTAATCAAAATTCACTTTCAAACAATAATGTACCACTTCATGTGTAGTACAGGTACCTTAAAGCATTCCCAATTCCTCTTTTCTATCCCTTATAACATTGCTATCATTTATTCACTAATCTATGTGCTGTGATCACCCAATAAATAAATAATATACTTAAATATTATTTAGAGATAGGATCTCACTCTGTTGCCCAGACTGGAGGGCAGTAGTGATCATAGCTCACCTCAGCCTTGAACTCCTGGGCTCAAGTGAGCCTCCTGCTTCAGCCTGCTGAGTAGATGGGATTATAGGTACAAGCCACTACACTTGGCATGAACAGTTACACATCAATTAAAGATAAGAAAAAAGATTGCCAGGCGCGGTGGCTCAAGCCTCTAATCCCAGCACTTTGGGAGGCCGAGACAGGCGGATCACAAGGTCAGGAGATCAAGACCATCCTGGCTAATACGGTGAAACCCCGTCTCTACTAAAAAATACAAAAAACTAGCCGGGTGAGGTGGCGGGCGCCTGTAGTCCCAGCTACTCGGGAGGCTGAGGCAGGAGAATGGCGTGAACCCGGGAGTCGGAGCTTCCAGTGAGCTGAGATCCGGCCACTGCACTCCAGCCTGGGCGACAGAGCGAGACTCCATCTCAAAAAAAAAAAAAAAAAAGATTTTATCATTTATTTTTTCTCCAACATTCTTTTTTAATTTTTTGTGGAGGCACTGTCTCACTGTGTTGCCAGGCTGGTCTCAAACTCCTGGCCTCAAGTGATCCTCCTGCCACAGCCTTCCAAAGTTTTGGGATTACAGGAATGGGCCACCATGACTGGCCTCTTCCTTTCTTTATGTATCCAAGTTTCTTTTTCTCTTTTTTTGAGATAGTCTTGCTCTGTCACCCAGGCTGCTGGAGTGCAGTGGTATGAAATTGGCTCACTGCAACCTCTGCCTCCCGGGTTCAAGTGATTCTCCCACCTCAGCCTTCCAAGTAGTTGAGATTATAGGCATGCGCCACCACACCTGGTTAATTGTTTTTTTGTTTTTTTGTTTTTTTGTATTTTTAGTAGAGATGGAGTTTCACCATGTTGGCCAGGCTGGTCTTGAACTCCTGACCTCAAGTGATCCTCCTGCCTTGGCTTCCCAAAGTGCTGAGATTACAGGCATGAGCCACTGTGCCCTGCCTATGTATCCAAGTTTCTCACCTACATCATGTTCCCTCTCCTTGAAGAACTTTTCACATTTCTTTCTTGCTAGGCTGTCTGTTGGCAGGGGAGTCCCTCAGTTTTTGCTTGGAAAGTCTTTATTTCCTCTTCACTATTGAGGAATAATTTCACTGGGTATAGAATTCTAAGTTTTGGTTTTTAAAAAATCTCAACTCTTAAATATTTCACTCCACTTTCTTGGCTTGCATGTTTTCTGACAGAGGTTTGCTGTAATTCTCATCATTGTTCCACTCTAGATAAGGTATTTTCTCCCCCTTGGCTTCTTTCAAGATTTTGTCTTTGTCTTTGGTTTTCTGTACTTTGAACATGATGTGCCTAGGATAAATATTTTGGTACGCATTCTTCTTGGTTTTCTCTGGCCTTCTGTTAGTTTGGTGTCTGTCATTAATTTTGGAAAATTCTCAGCCATTGTTACTTTCAACTTTTTTTTTTTTTCCTCCATTCTCTCTTCTTGTGGTATCCAGTTACACACATGTTTCCTTTTTGAAATATCCCTCAGTTCTTGGATATTCTTGTTTGTTTGTTTTCTTTTTCTCTGCATAAGAGTTTGGGGAGTTTCTCTTGACAAACTTTCAAGCCGAGCAATTCTTTTTGGAGCCAGTTTTGTCCCATCTTCTGATGAGGCTGTCAAAGGCATTCTTCATTTGTGCTACATGTTTGTTGATTTTTTTTTTTTTTTTTTTTTTTTTTTTGAGATGGACTCTCCCTCTGTTGCCCAGGCTGGAATGCAGTGGTGTGATCTCGGCTTACTGCAGCCTCTGCAGTAAGTAGTAAGTAACTCTTGGGTTCCAGTGATTCTCCTGCTTCAGCCTCCTGAGTAGCTGGGATTACAGGCGTGTACCACCATGCCTGGCTAATTTTTTGTATTTTTAGCAGAGATGGGGTTTCACCATGGTGGCCATGCTGGTCTTGAACTCCTGACCTCAGATGATCTGCTCAGCTTGGCCTTCCAAAGTGCTGGGATTACAGGCGTGAGCCACCACGCCCAGCCTGTGTTACATGTTTTTGATTTATGTAGTATTTCCTTTGATTTTTTTTTGAGATGGAGTTTCACTCTGTCGCCCAGGTTGGAGTGCAGTGGTGCGATCTTGGCTCACTGCAACCTCCGTCTCCCGGGTTCAAGCAATTCTCCTGCCTCAGCCTCGAAGTAGCTGGGACTACAGGCACGCGCCACCACACCCAGCTAATTTTTGTATTGTTAGTAGAGACGGGGTTTCACCATGTTAGCCAGAATAGTCTCAATCTCTTGACCTCACAATCCACTCGCCTCGGCCTCCCAAAGTGCTGGGATTACAGGCATGAGCCACCACACCCAGCCTCCTTTGATTCTTAGAGTTTTCATCTCTCCACTTAATATTACCCACCTATTCCTGCATGTTGTCTACTTTTTCCATTAGCGCCTTTAGCATATTAGTCATAGTTGTTTCCCTGTTTGATCATCTCAAAGTCACATCTGAGCCTGGTTCTCATGCTCCGTGTAAGCAGATTTGGACTGTGGCTCTGTATTTGTGTATGTCTCCAGATTGCAGGGTGGCGGTTTGCCCCACTACCTCAGTTCTGATTGGTCCAGGAAAAGTCATTGATGTTTTCGTTCGCCCAGGTCTTTCTTATAAGGATGAGAGTGCTGAATTCTAAGGTCTCTAGAGTTGAAACCAGAAGTCTGATCATGGACTTTAATCGCATCTACAACATACCTTCACAGCAGCACCTAGGTTTGTGTTCGAATAACTGGGGGATGTGGCCTAGTCAAGTTCACATATGCATCACAGTCCACCCCTTGTGACACCCATACTTATCTCCTTAAGCCATATTAATCTCCAAACGAAGGCAATAAGAGAGTCACAATTTCACCTGACATGTTACAACTGAAAACGTGCAGACTTACTCAGAGGACAATGCAACGTCCTGGGAGGATGCTCCTGCTGCTTCTTTGATCCTGTGATATAAAGTTAACCATTATGAATACACTTCATATTAGAGATGGCAAGTAGATAAGAGAGAGAAGAACATATCCCTAACCCTTTGGATGCCTTCCTCTATCATATACCAAGGCTGCTCTGACCTTTTGACTGATTTGGTGTAGGCCACCTATGGGCCCTTGGTTCAGTTGACCATCCAAACTGCTAGAGCCCTTGGGTTAAAACATCAAGTTCAGAACCTCTGCTTAGTGGACCCACATCCATCTGACGGCAGCGGCTATTGCCATCACACCAGCTGCAGCAGCGACAGGCGGCTGGGGCTGCACAAGCCATGGAGCCAGTGGAGCCCCGCCCCTTCCGAGTTAGGGCGGGAGCGGTGCTTCTGCAGCCGCCCAAACTAAGGCTGCAGACCCAGGCCACCTGCTCTACTGGGCTGGGCTACAGCTGCCCAAACTGCGGCTGTGGATCTGAGCCTCGCTGTGCTCTTGGACAGGGCCAGGAGCAGGCAGGATCTGCCCTCCTGTGTGCAGCTGTGACCACTGGACGAGGCTGCAGACCTGAGCCTCCCGCTTCGCAGAGCAGGCAGGAGCTGAGAACAAGCGGGAACCCTGCCCCTTCCGAGTTGGCGGGGTGGGAGCCCCCCAGGTGCAGCTGTGGCCACCCTCCCAGGCTCAGGACCAACGTATTTCTGCAGCATGCACCCTTGGGGGCCCAGGAAGCCCCTCTCCACCCATCTCTGCAGGCTTGGGGTGTCTGCTTCCACTGCCTGGCCCTTCACCTCTCCCGGCACCTGCTCCAATCTTGGAGCAAGGTTGGGACGGAGCCCTGGGGCCATGAATGGCAGTGGGAGGCCTGGGCAGAAAAGGGTCACACTCTGTAACTCATCTTTCAGAGTCTTCCAGGACTTAAGTGTAGTTATAGAGAAGGAAAGGGGTGGTGGGAGGGTGTCTTGAGGAGAATCTGCAGTGCTTTGCAGGGCAACTTCAGGCAAAGAAAGGCTAGCTTTTCAGGCAAGAGTGGAAGAGCTGCTTCCACTGGCAAAGACGACAGGAGAATTTAGGGGTTCAGTGTCCCTAGCTTCATGTCTCCCTTGCAGATTTCGGGATCCTATTCTTTCCCAATCAATGTCCTCACTTTAACAGAAGACACTCTAGGAAGTTGGGAAATCAATTTGCCTTGTAAGTCAGTCACTTGCTGAATGAGCCGCAGGGCTACAGGAGATGAGAATTTCTTTCAGGGCAGACATAGCTTTCAGATCAGTGAAAAGTTTGAGCTGGGAATCTGAAGCCCTGAGCTCATCCTTTTCTTTCACAACTCTCTAACGTGCTGAGGTAATTCCATTATACTTCTTACCTTGACTAAAATATTCTAATATGGAAAACATGCAGTCCCTTAGTGTCTCACCTTCAATAGGTATTTTATTAGAAGAATCCAGTGGTGATATTTTGTGTATCTCTATTGCCACATCTTGTCGTGGATTACCAGGGCCCTCTTTACTATGGGAAATAGAGTCATGAATGCCTTTAATAAGATGAGAAAGTTGGCCGGGTGCGGTGGCTCACACCTGTAATCCCACCACTTTGGGAGGCCAAGGTGGGCGGATCACCTGAGGTCGAGAGTTCGAGACCTGCCTGGCCAATATGGCGAAACCTCGTTTCTACTAAAAATACAAAAAATTAGCTGGGCATGGTGGCAGGCGCCTGTAATCCCAGCTACTCGGGAAGCTGAGGGAGGAGAATCACTTGAACCCAGAAGGCAGAGGTTGTGGTGAGCCGAGATCGCACCGCTGCACTCCAGCTTGGCGATAGAGCAAGAATCTGTCAAAAAAAAAAAAAAATTAGAAAATCAATTCCAGAAAATCCAGAAATACTTCAGAAAATTCATTCTTAAGAGTCCCGTCCTCTAGAAACACTTCCAGTACCAGAGTGCATCAGTCAGTGTTCAACCAGAGATAACCAATAGCAGATACTAAGAAATGTATTGTGAGGAATTTACATACATGATTGTAAAGGCTGGTTAGGCAAGCCTGAAATCCTTAGGACAGGCTGGCATGAGGACAGGCTAGCACTCTTGGGCATGGGGTGAGGCTGCTGTTCACGGATGGAATTTCTCCTTTCAGAAGGTAAAAGGTGTAGCATAGTGCCTGGCAGGTGGACCAAAGATGACATCTGTAATTATTACATATAAGATGTTATAGTAGAAGAGCAAAAACGGGCTTTTAGAGTTAAATTAATCTTTTTACCAGTCTGCCTTTATCATGCCTAGTGTTGATTTATTCCTTTTTAAATATGAATTCAAGAGTGTCCATTTAATGTATGAACCTCCCAACCCCTGCCCTTGTTTGGGGGTCAAGGGAAGCTTGGATTATAACTCAGTTTGGGGATAAAGTGCACTGAACTTGCTAGCTTCCTGGACAGCCCACTTATGTTCAGAATCGGGGAGCTTCACAAAATCAGGAACTCAGTTCCTGACTACAGATTTCAGGCATGGATAGCAAAGTCCTAGGAGTGTAGGAGGTAGCTAAGGATTGACTCTTCTCCTCCTTACTCATCTCTCTAAGACAGCAGTATGAATATTGGGACAGGCTGGAATCCCTATGAGAAAAATCTATCAGATCCTCAGATGGATAAGTCTCTTGCTTGAAGGTCTTCGCTCATTAAGCTTCCTTCCGTTTTACCTATCTGCAGTGCCAATTCAAGTGACAATTCCTTTTTGGCCATTATCTCTGTCAACTGGTGGCACTCATTTAATCCACACATCTGTAAGTCTTGTCTAAATATTCTCCCTACCAGGCCAGTAACCGTCAGGTTGTTCCTGAGTCAACTTTCCACCTTGTCACTGTCACTTTGCAGTTGACAATGACTCTACCCCTGGATAGCCCTCCATGTGATTGTGCCCTCCACAACGATCCTGATCGGTAAAGCTTTCTAGATATCACTGCTATAAAGAATTGGCCAGCCAGGTAACGGTGCCCAACATCATTCTTATTGGCCATGTGACCTTGAACAAGTTACATAACCTTTCTGCACCTGTAAGATCATGGTAACGATAGTACCTATTTTTTTTTTTTTTTTTTAACAAATTTTGGAGGATTAAATGAGTTAACGTCAAGCACTCAGTGCCTGGTGTGTTTTTGGTACTTAGAGACAGGTGTGGTTGTGCTGTTGCTGCTAGTGCTGAAGACTTTGGTTTCAAAACTTACACTTGCTAGTTTCTCTCACTAACACCAAGCCTTTGCCTACAGAGGCCTTTCTGTTTGTCCCATTCTTTTTGTTTCTTAGGAGGCCCAGTCCTCTGGCTGCGTGTGTGTCTGCTGAACAATAGAAAATTCTGTTATTTTGTTATGCTGGGTAATACACCTCACATATTAGGGGTGGGGGATGGAAGAGATGAGCTGCCAACCTGTTCAAAAGGCCATTAAAAATGTCTTTCTGGGCTGGGTGCAGTGGCTTATGCCTGTAATCCAAGCACGTTGGGAGGCCAAGGTGGGTGGATCACCTGAGGTCAGGAGTTCGAGACCAGCCTGACCAAGATGGTGAAACACCATCTGTAATAAAAATACAAAAATCTGGCCGGGTGCAGTGGCTCATGCCTGTAATTCCAACACTTTGGGAAGCTGAGGCGGGCGGGTCACAAGGTCAGGAGTTCGAGACCAGCCTGGCCAATGTGGTAAAACCCCGTCTCTAGTAAAAAAAAAATACAAAAATTAGCCAGGCATGGTGGTGGGCGCCTGTAATCCCAGCTACTCTGGAGGCTGAGGCAGGAGAATTGCTTGAACCCAGGAAGCGGAGGTTGCAGTGAGCCGTGATCATGTCACTGCACTCCAGCCTGGGCGACACAGCGAGACTCTGTCTCAAAAAAAAAAAAAGTCTTTCTGAACAAAATGTTGAACCTCATTCGATCTAAGACACCATCAGCTGTGAAATACACCTTCGTGTTATGTAACATGTATAAGGAAGCCAATTAACCTTTAACATTTTAATTTTATACTTAAAAATTATTTTAGGCTGGGCATGGTAGCTCATGCCTATAATCCCAGCACCTTGGGAGGCCAAGGTAGGAGGACTGCTTGTGGCAAGAAGTTTGAAACCAGCCTGGGCAACATAGGGAGACAGCCTCTCTGCAAAAAACAAACAAACAAACAAACAAACAAACAAACAAACACGATGCACGCCTATAGACCCAACTACTTAAGAAACAGAGGCAGGAGGATACAGCCCACAAGTTTGACATTGCGATGAGCTGTGATCACGCCCCTGCACTCCAGCCTGGGTGACAGAGAAAGACTCTGTCTCTAAAAAAAAAAAAAAAAAAAGTTATTTTAGACTTATTTACACATAGAATTAATGATGATGAACAGCTGTGGCCAAGTTCACTCATGTGCAGACAATGATAACCATACCACAACTGCTACCTGGCTGATGGTGTCAGATACCATTGATTGTATGATGCACGTGAATTTCAGAGATGTTAAAAAGTGAGGGACGAAAGTGCATCTTGGCCAGACGCAGTGGTTCACGCCTGTAATCCCAGCCCTTTAGGAACCTGAGGTGGGTGGATCCCCTGAGCTCAGGAGTTCGAGACCAGCCTGGGCAACATGGTGAAACCCTGTCTTTACCTAAGATAAAAAATAAAATTTTAAAAAGGGCCGCCTGTAATCCCAGTACTTTGGGAGGCCAAGGCGTGCAGATCACGAGGTCAGGAGATTGAGAACATCCTGGTTAACACGGTGAAACCCCGTCTTTACTAAAAATACAAAAAATTAGCTGGCCGTGGTGGCGGGCGCCTGTAGTCTCAGCTACTTGGGAGGCTGAGGCAGGAGAATGGCGTGAACCTGGGGATGGAGCTTGCAGTGAGCCGAGATCGCGCCACTGCACTCCAACCTGGGTGACAGAGTGAGACTCCATCTCAAAAAATAAAAATAAAAAATAAAAATAAAAAAAGAAAGTGCATCTTAAAGTCAATGAAATATGTTTTGCTTCAGCCAATCCCTAGAACATAGAGACTTTATTTTTCTTGATTCAATTACATGTCTTTGATACATGAATTTCTGTTAAATAATTTCTGTGTTCCAAGACTTCAGATTTTAAAATGTTTCTAGCTTTAACAGAAAATATTTTGGCCAAGGCAATGATTTGTTGTTGATTCTTATTTCAGGCAATAGCAGAGGCTCTGTGACTGAGTTGTCAAACATACATATTAAGAATTTGTTTTTTTTTCATTTTATCAGACAGAAAGATGATTAAAAGGTTATGACCCTCTTAGAGAGATGTATACTGTTTGATTCTTAGCTACAATTTCATAATACTTTAAATTTCATCTTAGTGTGGCATAAAGAACAACATTTTGGAGTTAAACAGACTTAGATTTACATTCTGGCTTTGCCACTTACTAGAGATGTGACTTGGTATGTCACTTCACCTTCCTAGACCTCAGTTTGCTCCTCTGTAAACTCCTCATAGATTAGACAATGTATATAAAGCATAAAGTGTTTACCAAAGCATAAAGTGTTTACCAAAGCATAAAGTGTTTAGTAAACTGCTGTATTGATGAAAATGATGGTCTATTGGAGTGCTGGGAATACACGACTGGTAGAGCTGGATGTCACGCCAGGCAGTGGGGCTGCTGGAACCTTACCTGGAGTCACTCTGGAGAGGAAGGATAGTTTTCTAAATAGGTCATTCCTCAGGAAATGAAGTGACTTTACTATTAGTCAAAAAGAATGAGTGCTACAAATTGCAGCTAGAGAGGAGGAATACATTCTAGTGTTCCATAGCACCATAGGATGACTATAGTTAATAATACATAGTTTCTTTTTTCTCTTCTTTTCTTTTTTTTGAGACAGGGTCTTACTGTATTGCCCAGGCTGGAGTGCAGTGGAGCGATCCTGGCTCACTGCAGCCTAAAACTCTTGGGCTCAGGCAATCCTCCCACCTTAGCCTCCCGAGTAGCTGGGACTACAGGTGGGTGCCACCATGACCGGCTAAATTTTTTAAAAGTAGTTTGTAGAGACAGAGTCTCATAATATTGCCCAGGCTAGTATATAGTTTCAAATAGTTAGAAAGAGGATATTGAATATCCCCAACACAAAGAAATGATAACTGGTTGAAATGATGGATATGCTAGTTGCCCTGATTTGATCACTCTATACTGTATTATCAGAATATCACTATGTATCCCTTAAACATGTACAATTATGTCAAATTTTTAAAAAGTGACCCTGACTCAGATAGATAGATGATAGATAGAATTGGTGCTAATAAACACCATATTGGCCTTTTTGGGGGTTTTGTTTTTGTTTCTGTTTTTTTTGAGATGGACACTCACTCTGTTGCCCAGGCTGGAGTGCAATGGCATAATCTCAGCTCACTGCAACCTTTGCCTCCTGGGTTCAAGTGATTCTTCTGCCTCAGCCTCCCGAGTAGCTGGGACTACAGGTGTACCACCACGCCCGGCTAATTTTTGTATTTTTAGTAGAGACAGGTTTTCACCACGTTGGTCAGGGTGGTCTCAAACCCCCTGACCTCAGATGATCCACCCATCTTGACCTCCCAAAGTGCTGGGATTACAGGCTTGAGCCACTGTGGCTGGCCAATATTGTGGAATGGTAACATTATATTAGTCTGGGAGCAGAAGGAAAGTCGGGAATGCAAAAAGAATATTTTGATAATTTGAGAGGGATTTTGAAATAGGAATTGATTCCTAAAGCTTACAAATGGAAGAGGTCATTTACTCGTCATTCATGAAGTACGTATTGAGTACCTGCTAAATGTCAGGTGTTCTGCTAGGCCCTGGGAACTCAGTGGTGAGGATGCAGACAAGGTCCCTGTCCTTGTGGAGCTTACGTTAGGGTGGGGGTAAGGATACACAATAAAAAAGTAAACCACTTAAAAAACAAGATATATAATGATTCTTAGAGTTTACTGGTAAGGGAAGATCTCTCTGGGACGATGACATTTAACTGAGGCCTGATGACAGAGTGATGTTTCTTGTGCTTGAGGTTCATTGAGCTTCTTTTTATCTGTGGATTTATAGTTGTGCTCTCTCTCTCTCTGTCTCTCTGTCTCTCTCTCCTTTCTTTCTTCTTTCATTTTGTTTTCTTTGTTTTTGTAGGGTCTGGCTCTGTTATCCATACTGGAGTGCAGTGGGGTGATCTTGGCTCACTGCATGCCACCTCCTGGGCTCAAGCGATTCTCCTGCTTCAGGCTCCCAAGTAGCTAGGACTATAAGTTCATGCCACCATGCCCAGCTAATTTTTAAAACTTTTTGTAGAGATGAGGTTTCACCATGTTGCTCAGGCTTGTCTTGAACTCCTGGGCTTAAGTGATCCTCCAGCCTCAGCTTCCCAAAGTGCTAGGATTACAGATGTGAGCCAACGCACCTGGCTGGGTTTATAGTTTTCATCAAATTTGGAAATGACGTGGCCACTATTTTCTCGCCTCTCCTTTGGAAACTCCAATTACACAGATATTAGGCCACTTAAAGTCCCACAGCTCACTGCTCTTTTTTTCCTCTTTTTTTTGGGATAGTTTCTATTGCTATGACTGTATCTTAATCTTCACTTATTTTTGTCCTTTGTAGTGTTTAACCTGTCTTTAGTCCCATCCAGTGTATTTTTCATCTCAAATGTTTTAGGTTTCATCTCTAGAATTTCAACTTCGGACTTTAACAAATGTTTTCCAGGTGGGCCCAGTGGGTGGCTCACACCTGTAATCCAGCACTTTGGGAGGTGGAGGTGGGCAGATCACCTGAGGGCAGGAGTTTGAGAACAGCCTGGTCAACATGGTGAAAGCCCATCTCTACTAAAGCACGGCCGGGATCTTCGGGGTGTCAGTTTTCTTCCCAGAAACCTCTGCAGGCTATGGCACCTTTGCCTGAGTTCTTGTCCTGTGTCCAGGAAGAGCAGAGAAGTGAAGAGTGACCAATTGTTTGAGTTCTTGTCCTGTGTTCAGCAAAGTGAAGGGTGAACATGAAGATGAGCTTTATCAAGTATTACAACAACTCAGAAAATGAAAATGAGCTTTATTAAGCGTTACAATAGCTCAGAGGAGACCTGCAGGGGGTAGCTCCTCTCTATAGGCAGGTCATCCACCAAGTGTTCAGTTCTCAGCAGAGAGGAGACCCTGGAGAGGGTAACTCCTCTGTGCAACCGGACTCCCCAGATGTCTGCAGTTCTCAGTGGATAGCAGGCCCTGGAGAGAGTCCCTCTTCTCTGCAATCAGGTAGTCTCTGCAGCTCTCTGCAGAGAGGGTAGCTCTTCTCTGCAGGTGGTGGTCCCATCCTCTCCAGCTCTCAGCAGACAGGGGACTCCTCTCTGCAACTGGTCATCCTGTTGTCTCTCTGCCACTTCATCCTCTGGCCGTCTTTTGCCCTGCTCTGGCTGAGCCCAGGGCTTTTATGGACCTCAGAGGGGAGGAAGTGTGTGCCCATTGGTCCATGGGCATCATGGGCCGCCACTGGCCAGCAGGAAAAGGCACCACAAGTCCCCACTCCAGTCCATTGGACGGGCAGCCCAGCCCCCAGCCTTCTGGCCCTCCCTGGTCTGAAGGTGGGGCCCTCCTGGGGACCTGCCTCTTCTACCCAGGGCTCTGTCTGTGTCCCACTGTCATTCATGGCCCTGGGGCTGGGCCCCAACCCTGCTCTGAGATCGGAGCAGGCACCAGGAGCCAAGAGAGACCAGGCAGTGGCAGCAGACACCCCTGAGCCTGCAGAGATTGGGGGAAGGTCCTTCCTGGGGCCTTGGAGGGTGCGCGCTGCAGAGACGTTCCGTCCTGCACTTGGGACGACATCCGCAGCTGCACCCTGGAGCTCCAGTCCCCACAACTCGGAAGGCTCAGGCTTGTGCCCGGCTCCTGCCTGCTCTGTAGAGTGGGAGGCCCAGGTCTGCAGCCACAGTTCCGCTGCACCTGGGAGGACAGATCTTGCCTGTTCCCGTGCCCCTGCACCACACCCCATCCCCACAAGAGCACAGGGAGGCTCGGATCCACAGTTGCAGTTTGAGAGGGCAGGGCTCCTGGCCTGCTCGGTAGAACAGGGCGTCTGGGTCTGCAGCTGGGATTTGGGCAGCTACAGTTGCATCCGGAGAGCTCCTGGCTCCAATTTAGCAGGGGCGCGGCTCCCTCAGGCTCCATGGAGTGTGCAGCCCCTGCGGCAGCCTGCATGATTACAGCAGCCACTGCCATTAGCGGTGCAGGCCCGTAGTCCCAGCCACTCGGGCGACTGAGGCAGGAAAATTGCTTGAACCTAGGAGGTGGAGGTTGCAGTGAACCGAGATTGCGCCACCACACTAAAGACTGGGCGACAGAGTGGGACTGTGTCTCAAAAAAATAAAAATAAATAAAAAATTTAAAAATAAAAATGTGTTCCATGTCTCTGCTTAACATCTACTTTTTCTCTAGTTATCTGGACTCTGGGGCCATCAGAGGGTTCACCTCATTTTCTCGTCACTTCTCATGCCTCGCTGTCCGCATCATCCATGTCCAGTGTCTTGAGCACTGATCTTTCCCATATCCTGTCCACATCCTTAGTTGTTACCTTAGGAGGGTAAATCCAGTCCTGCTTTATCTTGGCTGAATGTAGGAGTACCCTATCTTTATTATTTAGCTCATATTCATATTTACTGTAAGGTTTTAAAATGTGCAAATAGGCTACATATTGATTTTAACCAGTTACTGTTAATAAAAAAACACTTGAGATTCCAACTAATTTTCCTGCTGCATGGTAAAGCCCATGCCTTCGCTCCGATCTCCGTACTAATCTTCATTCACTGTGTATTTAACAACATAGCTCTCAAAAAACTCTGGCTTTGCTTTGCCTTTTCTTTCCTTCCCTTTCCTTCTATTCTTTCTTTCCTTCTTTTTTTTTTTCTTTTTTTTCTTTTTTTGACAGTCTTGTTCCATCACCCAGGCTGGAGTGCAGTGGCCCGATCTTGTCTCACTGCAATCTCCACCTCCCGGATTCAAGTGATTCTCATGCCTCAGTCTCCTGAGTAGCTGGGATTACAGGTGTGCGCAACCACACCTGGCTAATTTTTGTATTCTTAGTAGAGATGGGGTTTCACCATGTTGGCCATGGCTGGTCTTAAACTCCTGGCCTCAAGTGATCCACCCACCTCAACCTCCCAAAGTGTTGGGATTACAGGCATGAGCCACCACAGCTGGCCTCTTTCTTTTTTGTCAATTAAAAAAGTCACTTCTGGCCAGGCACGGTGGCTCACCCCTGTAATCCCAGCACTTTGGGAGGCCAAGGTGGGCAGATCACATGAGGTCAGGAGCTGGAGACCAACCTGGCCAAGATGGGGAATCCCTGTCTCTACTAAAAATACAAAAAATTAGCTGGGCGTGGTGGTGGGCACCTGTAATCTCAGCTACTCAGGAGGCTGAGGCATGAGAATCGCTTGAACCCAGGAGGTGGAAGTTGCAGTGAGCCGAGATCGGGCCACTGCATTCCAGCCTGGGTGACAGAATGAGAGACTGTCTCCAAAAAAAAAAAAAAAGTCACTTCTGACCTTACCAGTAAGAGAAATCTGCTTCAGATCATTTTATTATTCATTATGTATTATAGTATCATTCCTAGGCTGAGCTGCTTCCCAGATGTACTTATCAAACATTTTCATGCATTATATATGGCCCAAGAACTTTAGAATGTGGGTCAAGGTGGAGTTACGGTTTTTTTAGTTGTGGTAAAAACTATATAACAACATTTACTTTTTCTTTTCCTTTTTTTTTTTTTTTTCCAAGACAGGGTCTTACTCTGTCATCCAGGCAGGAGTGCAGTGGCATGATCACAGCTCACTGCAGCCTCAACTTCCTGGTTCAGGCAATTCTCCCTCCTCAACCTCCCAAGTAGCTGGGACAACAGGCACCTGCCACCCCACCTGGCTAATTTTTGTGTTTTTTGTAGAGACAGGGCTTTTCCATATAGTCCAGGCTGGTCTCGAACTCCTGGGCTCAAGCTATCTGCCTGCCTTGGCCTCCCAAAGTGCTGTGATTAAAAGCATGAACCACCGTATCTGGCTTTAATCATTTTTAACTGTCCATTTCAGTGACATTAAGGGCATTCACAATGCCATGTATCATCAGCATTGTGTTACTACTAGTAGTATTACTACTATCTAATTCTAGAACTTTTTCATCATCCCATACTGAAACTCTGTACCCCTTACACAGTAACTCCTCATTCCCTCCTTCCCCAGCCCCTAGCAATCTCTATTCTACTGTTTGTCTCTATGAATTTGCCTATTCTAGGTACCCCATATAAGTGGGATCATAACAACATTTGCCTTTCAGTATCTGGCTTATTTCACTTAGCATAATGGTTTCAAGCTTCATCCATGTCGTATCAGGTATCAGAATTTCGTTCCTTCTGAATGAGTAATAATAAGGCTGAATAACTTTCCACTGTGTATATATTCCACGTTTTGTTTACCCATTCATCTGTTGAACATTTGGGTTGTTTCCACCTTTGAGCTACTGTGAATAATACTGCTGTGACCATAGATGTACCAGTATTTGTTTGAGTTCCTGTTTTCCATTCTTTCGGTTATGTACCTAGGAGTGGAACTGCTGGATCATGTGGTAATCCTCTGTTTCACTTTTTGAGAAATCACCAAACTATTTTCCATAGTGGTTGCATCATTTTTGCATTCCCATCAGCCATGCAGTGTCTGAGTTTCCCCACCTCCTCACCAATACATGTTATTTCTTATTTTTGTGAGTAATAGCCATTCTAATGGGTGTGAAGTGGTATTTCATTGTGGTTTTAACTTACATTTCCCTAATGACTAGTGATATTGAGCAGCTTGTCATGTGCTTATTGGCTATTTCTGTGTCCTGTTTATAGAAATGTCTATTTAAATCACTTGACCATTTTTGAGAACAATTGAATGGGATTGTTTCAGTGGGGCTTGTGGTTTTTTTGTTTTTTGTTTTGAGACAGGGTCTTGCTCTGTCGCCCAGGCTGGAGTGCAATGGTGCGATCTTGCCTCACTGCAACCTCTGCCTGCCAGATTCCAGCGATTCTCCTGCCTCAGCCTCTCAGTTAGCTGGGACTACAGGTGCACACCATCATGCCCAGTTAGTTTTCTGTATTTTCAAGTAGAGAAGGGGTTTCACCATGTTGGGCAGTCTGATCTCAAACTCCAGACTTCAAGTGATCCACCTGCCTCAAATGCCCAAAGTGAGCCACCGCACTTGACCTGGGAGGGGTTGTGTTTTTTTTTTTTTTTTTTTTTTTTTTTTTTTTTTTTTGAGACGGAGTCTCGCTCTGTCGCCCGGGCTGGAGTGCAGTGGCCAGATCTCAGCTCACTGCAAGCTCCGCCTCCCGGGTTTATGCCATTCTCCTGCCTCAGCCTCCCGAGTAGCTGGGACTACAGGCGCCCGCCACCTCGCCCGGCTAGTTTTTTGTATTTTTTAGTAGAGACGGGGTTTCACTGTGTTCGCCAGGATGGTCTCGATCTCCTGACCTCGTGATCCGCCCGTCTCGGCCTCCCAAAGTGCTGGGATTAGAGGCTTGAGCCACCACGCCCGGCCAGGGGTTGTGTTTTAATGCCCAAATCTATCTGCTCCCCAAGTGATCTTTGGATTTTTGGTATTATTTCTGATGTTTTATATCTAACATATCTAGAAAGTACTTCATAGAAAATTGCTTCATGTTTCCATGATAATTGCCCATATGTGACAGATTT
Source organism: Chlorocebus sabaeus (assembly GCF_047675955.1). Taxonomy (NCBI): domain Eukaryota; kingdom Metazoa; phylum Chordata; class Mammalia; order Primates; family Cercopithecidae; genus Chlorocebus; species Chlorocebus sabaeus. Next base: position 43,617,036 of record NC_132908.1, on the reverse strand, counting down.
TTCTTTACAATAGATGAAGCAGATGGTGATTTCAAGTTGCTTCCCATGTATCCGAGCTGTTTCCAGAGTCTGCCCTTTCTGTTTCTATGCAGCTAAAGAGTGGCTGACCAGGAGGCAGGAGTGGCGGCTCATGCCTATAATCCCAGAACTTTGGGAGAATGAGGTGAGTGGATCACTTGAAGTTAGGAATTCAAGTGACCAGCCTGGCCAACATGGTAAAACCCTGTCTCTACTAGAAATACAAAAATTAGCCAGATGGTAGTGGCACATGCCTGTAATCCCAGATATATGGGAGGCTGAGGCAGGAGAATTTCTTGAACTCTGGAGGCAGAGATTGCAGTGAGTCAAGATTGCACCACTGCACTCCAGCTTGAGTGACAGAGCAAGACTCCGTATCCAAAAAAAAAAATGGCTGGGCACGGTGGCTCACACCTGTAATCCCAGCACTTTGGGAGGCTGAGGCGGGCGGATCACGAGGTCAGGAGATCAAGACCATCCTGGCTAACACAGTGAAACCCCGTCTCTACTAAAACTACAAAAACAAAATTAGCCAGGCGTGGTAGCGGGCGCCTGTAGTCCCAGCTACTCGGGAGGCTGAGGTGGGAGAGTGGCATGAACCCAGAAGGCGGAGCTTGCAGTGAGCAGAGATCGCGCCATTGCACTCCAGCCTGAGAAACAGAGCGAGACTCCGTCTCAAAAAAACACAAAAAACAAAACAAAAAAAAAACCCACAGTGGCTGACCAGGGATACGATCTGGGAATGAGACTCATAAGGCTCCCGTGATAGACCTGTTAAGCTTCACTTTTCTTTTGCCTGGAAAATTTTATCTCTTTAGTAAAATAAGAACACAACAAAATAAACCACTCACTTATTGGCCTTTGGTTGCTGCCATTTCACGTCACCAGCAACAGCAATGACTCTGCCAGAAGCTTGCCAGGTGCCCTATTTCAGTTGGGAGCCACATGCCCTTGGCGTTAGGGATACAGATAAATGCCACCCCTCCTCTTCATCAGGAAACTCGGGGTCCAAAGTTTTAAGTGGGATTTTGAGGTTGTAGGAATATAAAACACCTAAAAAAAGTAAAACTCATGTTTGTTACAAGTTAAAAGAATCACTTGAAGCTGGGCATGGTGGCTCATGCCTGTAATCTCAGCACTTTGGGAGGCCAAGGCGGGCAGATCACTTGAGGTCAGGAGTTCGAGACCAGCCTAGCCAACATGGCAAAACCCTGTCTCTACTGAAAATACAAAAAAGTAACCAGGCATGGTAGCATCCACCTGTAATCCCAGCTACTGGGGAGGCTGAGGCTGAGGCACCGAACTTGGGAGGCAGAAGTTGCAGTGAGCCAAGATCGTGCCACTGCACTGCAGCCTGGGCGACAGAGCCAGACTGTCTCAAAAAAAAAAAAAAATCACTTGAACACATGTGAACAGTTATGAATTCTTTTATGGTGTGCCAACATTTGAGTGTGGTTACAAGAAACCATAGTAAAAACGGTAGAAAAGAGTGACCATTTCTGGAGTAGTCGCTGCTCTGGGCACGGTGCCAAATACTTTCCATATATGATTGTGTTTGATCACTACAAATCAGGAAAACAAAGCTCAAAGAGCTAAGAAAGTTGCTCCAGGTCACATACTTCATACGTGACAGAGCCTGGATACAAACCTAAGTCAGTGTGACCCTTGTTTTGGAGCAGAAGTATTGACAGCTTGTTGGGTGGAGGAGAAACAGGAAAACACATTTCAAATAACTTAGTATTATTGCAACTGACTAGGAAAGCAACATAGGTATTATTTAGAAAATAGAGGATTTCAGTGGATATAAAGACCTTTTGGTCCTTAAGCTGTGTTGGTAATGTTACTTCCGAGCGCAGAAGGCCAAGTGCTCATCGTAACCTTTCTGGTTGATGCAGGTGTTCTCGCTACATATGTTGCAGGTTTTCTTTTCAGATTCAAATTTTGGGGGGTTTTGAGGTCTATTTTTATTTTTATTTTTTAAGACAGGGTCTCACTCTGTCACCCAGGCTGGAGTGCAGTGGCATGATCACAGCCCACTGCAGCCTCAGACTCCTGAGCTCAAGCGATCCTCCCACCTTGGCTTCCCAAAATGCTGAGATGACAGGCATGAGCCACCACACCTGGCCCAGATTCAAATGGTGGATTCTAGTATTTTGTTCACATTTTGTTTTGGATTTTGAGATAGGGTCTCAGTCTATTGCCCAGGCTGACTGCAGTAGTGCGATCATGGCTCACTGCAGTCTCAAACTCCTGAGCTTAAGCAATCCTCCCACATCAGCCGCCTAAATAGCTAGGACTACAGGTGCGCCCCTACACCCAGCTAATTTTTGTATTTTTGTAGAGGCAGGGGTCTCGCTGTGTTGCCCAGGCTGATCTTGAACTCCTGGACTCAAGCAATCCACCCGCCCGAGCCTCCCAAAGTGCTGGGATTACAGGTGTGAGCCACCATGCCTGCCCGTGTTCATATTTTGATTGGCTTTTATTTCAGTTACTGTGTTCTCTCTTCATTGGTGTCACCACTTCTTCCTCAACAAAGTATTATTTCAAAAGTCTCCTTTCCTAAGAATTCTTACCATGTCCTCATCTTTCTACCTCTAACCTTAATGACTTCCCTAAACCTGTCTTTAATGGATTCTACTTCTTCATTTGAGGTTTGAAAGTCTCCAGGTCTCCAGTTAATCTGCTACTCCTTTTTTTTTTTTCAGACAGAGTCTTGCTCTGTCGTCCAGGCTGGAGTGCAGTGGTTCAATCATGGCTTTCTGCAGCCTTGGGCTCCGGGGCTCGAGTGATCCTCCTGCCTCAGCCCCCTCAAAGTAGCTGGGACCACAGGAACGTGCCACCATGCCCAGCTAATTTTTGTATTTTTTGTAAAGATGGAGGTTTCGCCATGTTGCCCAAGCTGGTCTTGAACTCCTGAGCTCAAGCAATCCAAAATTCTGGGATTACAGGCAGAGTAATCCACCACACCCTGCTTAGTTAATCTACTTCTATCTACATCACAGCCCTACTCTTCTCCTGCAAACCCCGTTGTTGACAAAGATACTTTGTTTCTTATCTGAGCCTTTTGTCATGTACATCCTCATTTGTGTGTGTGTGTGTGTGTGTTTCACCTTGTCCTTTCTGATTTATGGGCTTTCGTTCATGGCCTCTCTAGGCTGAAACCTAAAGACTGTCTCTAGAATCTGTGTCTTACCAGACCAGTTTTTAACGTCCTAGGATGGAAAATGCAGTTGTTTCAAATTGACAGAAATCTACCATCAATGTAGACTGGGTTTAGCCAGGCACTCATGCAAGACAATGCCTGCTCTATGCTGTAGACCAAGGGATTGCAAAAAGTTGTGATGCTCTTGTCCGAACATGGAGAAACATGAGCTGGGGACTTGTGTGCGATTGTAAGCAATGGAACAACCACACCCAAAGAGGGTGAACTGATATCACCCTGGAGACAAATTGTCAGTGATGAGCTGAAGGGCTCTGCTCACTCTGCTCTGATTTTAGCATTTCTTTCAATGACTGAAATGAGTTATCCCTAGAGAGCAAGCGTCCACACACAGGCTATCGCTCTGGCTTCCTTGGTGCGAGCAGGTCACATTAAGAAAGTCGTGCACATTTGTCAGTTTTTTGACCACCCTCTGTCAATTCTCCTTCCTCAAAATACCATCCCCCAGTCTTTGTGGCATAGTAAATCCAGGAGCTAAGCTCCCACAGTGACAGCCAAACAGGTTCCCATCAGATGCCCTGGGAGTGAAAGATGCAAAGGTGCAGAAATGGCTGGAGCGCAGTCTTGATTGCAGTGAATAGCAGGCTGCAGTTCATCCTGGTCTTTATTCTCTTTTCCTGGGACTCCATTAGTGAATTGTAGAGTTTTGAACTGTCCTTTTGTTTCTCATCTGTTCTTTCACAATTTATTTTTTCCCCTAGGTTCTGGGAAATTTCCTCTTTTATTATTCCTTTGAACATTTTATTTCAGCTATCATTTTTTTTTCTAAGACAGAGTCTCGCTCTGTCTCCCAGGCCAGAGTGCAGAAGCGTGATCTTGGCTCACTGCAACCTCTGCCTCCTTGGTTCAAGAAATGCTCCTATCTCAGCCTCCCAAGTAGCTGGGATTACTGGTGCCCACCACCATGCCCAGCTGAATTTTTTTTTTTTTTTTTTTTTTTTTAGTAGAAATGGGGTTTCACCATATTGGTCAGGCTGGTATCAAATTCCTGACCTCAGGTGATCCACCTGCCTAGGCCTCCGAAAGTGCTAGGATTACAGGCATTCGTCACTGTGCCCGGCCAGCTATCATATTTTTAATCTATCTAATTGCTTCCTCGTGTTTTCTGATTATTCTTTTTTCAGATCGACCTGTTCTGGTTTTATAAACTTTTTCTTAAACCTCTTCTAGTCAGCTGGGCGAGGTGGCTCATATCTGTAGTCCTAGCACTTTGTGAAGCTGGCTTGAGCCCGGGAGGTTGGAGCTTCAGTGAACTATGACTGCACCACTGCACTCCAGTTTGGGTGAGAGAGCAAGACCTTGTCTCAGAACAAACAAACAAACAAAAAACCTTTGAGCCAAGTTTTCTTCTATTCCCTGATGATCTTTCTTTCTACCAGAGTTCATTTTTCACCTGTATATCTTGGTCTTTCTTTTTCAGGCTGCTGGTCCTGGGAATGTCTTGGTGATCTTTGGTTGTCTGGTCATATCTTAAAAAGAAGGCCTATATGACTCGGTGGTTTCCCCCCAGTGAGAATTCTGACTGGGTGCTCTGGGTGTGGGGTCAAGGAGGATGAGGTCACTTGATTGCCCAGAATGAGGATTTTAGTGTACCAAGGTGTTGACTAAAAGCCTTTGATTCTCCAATATGGATTGCTTAATTTCTTTTTTATTTTATTTTATTTATTTATTTTTTTTGAGATGGAGTCTCGCTCTGTCGCCCAGGCTGGAGTGCAGTGGCGCGATCTTGGCTCACTGCAAGCTCTGCTCCAGGTTCACGCCACTCTCCTGCCTCAGGCTCCCAAGTAGCTGGGACTACAGGTGCCCACCACCATGCCCCGCTAATTTTTTTTTGTAGTTTTAGTAGAGAAGGGGTTTCACCGTGTTAGCCAGGATGGTCTGGATCTCCTGACCTCGTGATCCGCCTGTGTGGGCCTCCCAAAGTGCTGGGATTACAGGCGTGAGCCACCAAGCCCGCCCTGCCCAATGCTTAATTTCTTTAAAGAGCTGTCAAGGACTTGTTTGTTTACTTTTGCCTGAGGGTAGATACCAGCTGCCTGGACTTGTAGGGTGTGTGTCTGAGGGCCTGGGGATGGGGGAAGGTGGGGGAGGAGAAAGAGAAGCAGGTGGGTACAGTTGATCCACCCTAGAGCTTTCCCAGCTCACAAGCCTCCTGGCAGCCCTTCCCTGCCGCCTGCTGTTTGTCTGTTAACCCTCTCCTATCTGCCCTCAGCTTCCAGGGTACAGGGACTGTCATCCCTGTGTGGTACCCACTTACCCTGTCTTCAGGGTGTGAGTTTATTCCTTATTGGACTTCTTGTCCATCAATCTGAAGAGTCAAGGCAGAGACAGCATGTCTGGTTTATTAATAAAAAATGAAAAATAAAAACCCACATGCACGTTTAGTATTTGTTGTCTCATGGGTAGTATTTCTAGTAAAAGAACTGTAAATTAACATATTATTTCCACTGAAGTAAATAATGTGTTGCTTTAAAAGATATGTAAGTAATATACAAAAACATGCTTAGGCTGGGCACGGTTTGGCTCATGCCTGTAATCCCACTTTGGGAGGCTGAGGCAGGCGGATCATGAAGTCAAGAGATCGAGACCATCCTGGCCAGGATGGTGAAACCCCATCTCTACTAAAAATACAAAAATTAGCTGGGCATGGTGGCACACGCCTGTGGTCCCAGCTATTTGGGAGGCTGAGGCAGGAGGATCGCTTGAACCTGGGAGGTGGAGGTTGCAGTGAGCTGAGATCATGCCACTGCACTCCAGTCTGGCAACAGAGTGAGACACTGTCTTAAAAAAAAAAGAAAGAAAGAAAGAAAGAAAACCCTAAAAAACACATGCTTCTTGTAAAAATGCAAATACAAAATGGCTTTTCCCTTTATTTCCCCGCCCCAGTTCTGCTTTTTTCCCAGGAAGTGGCTGCTGTTAATAATTGGGTGTGTATCTTTGCTAACCATTGTTAATGGGTTTACGTATCCATGTTCATCCGTCTGATTATCAGTCTCTTCTCAATGTAGACGGGATTAAATTGTATGTATTATTTTGTGATTTTTTTTTTTTTAACTCGGTCATTGCCTTGGGTGACTTTCCATGTCGGTAGATGTAGCGCTATCATTCTTTCCTCTACTGGGTGACGTTTAAGTAGTTTACAGTTTTCTAAAAAGGCAGAATCTGTTGCTTTCTCGTTTCATTGACTCTTAGCATGTTTCTCACTGAAACTGAGAAATCCTGGTCATATCTGTAAAGAAGCCCAGTGTGTTGAATGGAAAAACCTAATTGGATGAAATAAACAAGTTGAGCGGATCATACATAAATATGGTAAAACTTAGAAGTGCAGTTTAAACATCAGCCAAATAAAATACTAAAACGTATTTAATAAAACGTGTTATTCTATCCCAGTTCATGAAAGAAGCAGAATCAAATCAAATTTATTTTGCTCCGAGTTAAGGAGACAAGCCAGTTTGCATTTCTTTTGTCAAATATATTTATAACAAGTGCCCAAGTTTAAAATGTCCTTGTTTCTCCCCTGCTGTTTGTTTCCTACTATTTTCTGCCTATTTTTCTTATTCTCTACACTCTTAAGTTCTTGATTTATCAGTTGTTCTTTTTGTTATAGGTCTTGAAACTGGAATCGGTTTAACCTCAAAGAGACTATCGCAATGTTAATTTCCAGTCAAATCCCATTTAAAACAATGAAGACATGGGCCTGGCACAATGGCTCATTCCTGTAATGCCAGCATTTTGGGGGGCTGAGGTGGGAGGATTTTCGAGCCCAGGAGTTTGAGTCCAGCCCTGGTAACAAAGCGAGATCCCATCTCTACAAAAATTTAAAAAATAAAAATATTAACTGGGCACGGTGGTGCACACCTGTAGTTCTAGCTACTCAGGAGGCTAAGGTGGGAGGATTGCTTGAGCCTGGGAGGTTGAGGCTGCAGTAATCTGTGGTTGTGCCACTGCACTCCAGCCTGGGTGACAGAGTGAGACCTTGTCTCAAAAACAACAACAACCACAACAACAACAAAAAAAACAAAAACACAAACCAATGAGAACATCTGTAGACAAAAACACACGTTTTTAGGATCTAGATCCATACCTTCCCTGGAGAAAGGGAGAAGTCTTCCCTTCCCCTTCCCCTTCCCCTTCCCCTTCCCTTCCCTTCCTTTCCTTTTTGAGACAGGGTCTTGCTCTGTTGCCCAGGCTGGAGTATAGTAGTGTGATCACAGGTCATTGCAGCCTCCACCTCCTGGGCTCAAGTGATCCTGTCACCTCAGCCTCCTGAGTAGTTGGGACCATAGGCACGTGACATGCCACCATGCCTGCCTAACTTATTTTTTTATTTTTTGTAGCAATGGGCTCTCACTATGTCTCCCAGACTGGTCTTGAACTCCTGGGTTGAAGTAATCCTCCTGCCTCAGCCTCCCAAAGTGCTTGGGATTACAGGCATGAGCCACTGCACCAGCCGAGGTCTCCATGTTTGAAAGAGCACAAATCCTTTAGCTGGCCAGCTCTGGCAGGTCTTTTCTACCATTCCACACCAAAAGATTTTCAGAGGTCTGCTATGCTGAGATTAGCATTGAATTTCACTGGCTGTGTGGCAGAATGACTTTACTTCCCATTTTCACATTTTTTTAATCTGCAGAAACTTGGTACTCACCAGGTCTCCCTTTGCAAGACTGGGTCAGAACTCCAGCTTACATCCTGCTCTTAACAAGAGCAGCTACCACTCAGGGGCCACCTGACTATGTGCAGGCACTGTTGTATGAGTTTCACATTCATTTTCTCACTTAATCCTCAAAATAATCCCATGCAATAGGCCTTGATGGGGAAACTGAGGCCCGGAGCAGTTGGGTCACTTGCTTAAGTCACACAGTGCTTCAGATTCCTGAGAGAGCTGGGCTTCAAACCCAGTCTCTCTGGGGCCAAAGCTTGGGCTTTTAGCCTCTGTGCTACATGTTCACCACTAACCAACTCTTCTCCCTTCCCTACCCCTTCCCCACCTTCCCCTTCCCCACCTTCCCCTCCCCTCCCCTCCCCCTTCCCTCCCGCTTTCCTTCCCCTTCTCTCTTCTCTTCTCTTCTCTTCTCTTCTCTTCTCTTCTCTTCTCTTCTCTTCTCTTCTCTTCTCTTCTCTTCTCCTCTCTTTTCTTTTCTTTCAACAGAGTCTCACTGTGTTGCCAAGGCTGGAGTGCAGTGGTGCAATCATAGCTCATTACATCCTCAAACTCGTGGGCCCAATTGATCCTCCTGCTTCAGCCTCCAGAGTAACTAGGACTCCGGGCATGCACCACTATACCCAGCTAACTTTTTATTTTGTGTAGAGACAATGTCTCCCTATGGTGCCCATCCTAGCCCTGAACTCCTGGCCTCACACAATCCTCCTGCCTCAGCCTCCCAGAGTGCTGGGATTACAGGCGTGAGCCACCCCATCTGGCTCAGTGAGCCCTCTTGAGCATATGAGAAGGGAGACCTGCAGCCACCACCTGTTAGTAACGTTTAAGTAGTTTACAGTTTTCTAAAAAGGCAGAATCTGTATTATGATCACTGGCTCTGATAGGAGCACGTGTGGGTTTTTTGGGAGTACGTGGGCCACTTGACAAACCCAGCTTTAGTTCATGTGATGTGCTTGGTTATCCAATAAGGTCCACAGGGCACTTTAGAGGCAAAGAAGTTGAAATTAGTTAAAAGTGACAATACATGATATTTACTGACCACCTGGCAGGAAATTCACCCAAAAATCTCCACCTCTAATTTCCTTTTTTTTTTTTTTTTGAGGCGGGGTCTCACGCTATCACCCAGGCTGGAATGCAGTGGCTTGATCATAGAGCACTGCAGCTTCAAACTCTTGGGCTCAAATGATCCTCCTGCCTCAGTCTTACAAGTAGCTGGGACTACAGGCATCCACCACCACACCTGGCTAATTACTGTTTAGTTTTGTTTTTTTTTGAGACAGGATCTTGCCATGTTGCCCTAGCTCGGAATCCAACTCCTGGCCTCAAATGATTCTCCTATCATGACCTCCCAAGTAGGTGGGACTATAGGTGCCCACCACCATGCCTGGCTAATGTTTTTTATTTTTATTTTTTGTAGAGACAGGGGCCACTATGTTACCCAGGCTGGTTTCAAACTCCTGGCCTCAAGCAGTATTTTCACGTTGGCCTTTCAAAGGGCTGGGATTACAGGTGTGAGCGACCAGGCCCAGCCTCCACTTCCAATTTCTAGTGTGACTACAGCCATCAGAGAAACACTTTTCAGGTAGTAATTTTTGTTACCCAGTGAATGCCCCAGTAACTTCTTATTTTCTGGATCTAATTCTGAGTGGTCATTCCAGGACACTTAATTAATAAACATAAAAGTAAACATGGCAACTGGGAATTATAAGTGCAGAGTCAGTTGCCCATCAGGAATGTAACCAGTGATCTGCATGCTTTGCTATATTATCCACGGAAATGAGCAGAGGGAGGGCTGTTTTGATCTAGGCACCCGGGTCCCAGATGCCTGAGAGCTATTTCTCCCCAAGGGCCAGACTGCAATGAGTTTGCCTTTGAGATGTTCCCATTTGTTCGCCCAGCTGCAAGAGACGTCATTGCCTTCATTGTGGGTTGTTCCGGGCAAATGATGGAGGAATTAGCAGCATGGCCTGGAGCGGCTCTGAGCAGGCTTGGGCCAGCTGACACACGCCACTTAGGTTTCCAGGGAGCCAAGCTGTCCCCACTCACGCACACACGGCTGATGCACTTGTGGCTAAATGCGGTGCGGTCAGGGCCCCGGGCCAGATTCAGGGCAGGAAATAGAATACCACCTCCATTGCCAGGGAAACAATGGTCTGCGGACATGATTTAAACTGGAGCCAACGAGAACGCTCAGAGGGCCGGCCAGTAGAGGAAGGGAGACCAGAGGGCAGCTTGCACAGATCTTGTCTTGGGTTATAACTGTTGACAAGCCACTTAACTGCCTCCAGGTTTAAGTTTATCTGTGTATAAGATGGAGGTAACAATATTTACGCATCTCAGTGGAGACTTATGAAAACAAGATTTTTGGACAGATCCTTGGGACCCATGGATGGAAGGTGGTATGTAAGTGCAGTGATAAACCTACTCTGTGTGTGTGTGTGTGTGTGTGTGTTTTCAGCCGTGCATTAGGGACATGTAGACCCTCCAGAAAACACTTTTGGAGTCTGATCAAAAACAACAAGAAAAATGAGCAGCTCTTGGTTGTAAGTGCATGGGCTTGCTTTGGTTTTGCACAGGTCTGGGAGAACTGCATGTGTAACTCAGACTTCAGAATTGTTTTCCACCTGTTGCTGTGATGAGTAATACAGGTGCTCAGATCATCTGAGAATGCTACAGTGATTGTTCCCAAATGTTTGCCAACTTTGCTTAACAAAACTCCCCAATTCTACTGTGTGGTTTATGAGTTGTACGTGGAGTCTGAACATTTCTTCCCAAGGTGAGTGGGGAATCTATTTAAAAACAAAGCACACAGGGGGATAATTATTCTTTCCCCGTGACGTGTGATTTCTGAGGAGTCTTCCTGCGCCTGCTAAATATACGTGTTTCTGTTCATTTAAGCCTAAGCAATTGACCTCAGACCTCCCAATAACGTGAGTAAATGTTTTCTGTTAGCTGGGGTCCTGCGGGAGTCTATTGCTCCGCGTTCTTGGTTAGTTAAACCTGTCTCTTAGGCATATCATCTGTCTAGAATAATTCCTCTGGCTCTAGGTGAATGATGACTATTATAGAAAAAAAAATTGTTGAGTAATAAACTGTTTTATTAGAAAAATATAAATGAAATATAGAAAATATAGATTATCTGCAATTCCCTCATGCGGAATGAACCATACTGGCATACATACATGTATATTTTCAACAAAAATGGGATTCTATGTATATGCTTGAGGTGAAGTCTTTACCTAGTAAACCTGGAAGAGCATTGCATATCCTTAGAGACTTTTGCCTGCGGCAGGGAGGGGTCCTGCTTCTGTTGCTCGCCTGCGGGATGGCGGAATGAGAGACCTTGGAAGAACTTTCAAAGACTCCTTCCCTGAGATGTTGCTCCACTTAGCGCCCCTGTGTTTTGGCAACAACATGCTTCCCAGAAGTGGTAAACACTTGCTGATTTGAACTTCTATGTGGATGCTGGTCCCTACCACTCCCTTCTTTTTTTTTTTTTTTTTTGAGACGAGTCTCCGCTCACTGCAAGCTCTCCGCCTCCTGGGTTCACGCCATTCTTCTGCCTTAGCCTCCCTAGAAGCTGGGACTACAGGCGCCCGCCACCATGCCTGGCTAATTTTTTTGTATTTGTAGTAGAGACGGGGTTTCACCGTGTTCGCCAGGATGGTCTCGATCTCCTGTCCTCGTGATCTGCCTGCCTCGGCCTCCCAAAGTGCTGGGATTACAGGCGTGAGCCACCGCGCCCGGTCCCTACCAGTCCCTTCTATCCTCCTTCCCATTTTTTTTTTTTCATGCTAACAGAACTGATTAAGTCATGACTCACATGCAGTGCAATACACACACATTACAGCCTGTGGAATTCGCTTTTTATTTTGTTTTGAAATGGAGTCTCACTCTGTTGCCCAGGATGGAGTGCAGTGGTGCGATCTCAGCTCACTGCAACCCCCACCCCCCAGGTTCAAGTGATTCTCCTGCCTCAGCCTCCCGAGTAGCTGGGATTACAAGGCGTGGGCTACCACGCTCGGCTAATTTTTGTATTTTTTAGTAGAGATGGGGTTTCACCATGTTGGCCAGGCTGGTCTCCAATCCCTCCGCCCCAGGTAACCACTTCCATTCATTCCTAAATACTGACTTTATCATGTTACTGCCCACCCCAAAATGTTCCAGAGCATCACGGTCCCTCTGTCTTGCTGCTTCAGGTCTGTATGTCTCCGCCTCATTTTCCTGGTCCACCGTCTTATTCTACCTGCTGGGCCTCCATTGATGTCGCATGGCTGGAGGGTGGGCCCCGCATCCTCACTCCCACCTGTCAGGCTCCACCAGAGGGCTTTGTTCCCTCTGTGACCTCACTAGAACCGTCTTTTCTTAGCCTTCCAAGTCTTGCTCATCCTTCAAGGCTCAGCTTAAGTCCCGTTTCCTCCAAGAAGTCCTCCCCAGTTTCTTTGCCTCTCTCTTACACGCTGAATTCGCTGGCACCATGTGGCTGAGTTTCTGTAGGTCTAGGGCCCCAGAAGCCTTCCCTGGCCGCTGTGTCATTCCAACTTTTGATCCCCAACAACCATTTATATCTTGGAGCAGACATTTATCCAAGCCCTCCTCTGTCCTCAGCCCTTCTCTCCCACATCCTGGGGCTGCCTGAGGGTTTGTCCCTCCCCAGACCTCAGACCCTGCTAGGTGTCTGTGTCACCTTTTTCCTACCCCAGTGTTGGGACTTTGCTACCCAGATCAACCAAGTCCTCTCCTTCGGACCCTCAGGTCCCACCTCTCCTACCAGTTCTTCGGATTTGATACCAAGACATCTTGGGACTGGGCTCAGCTCAGAGGGTAGGGGTAGACAGGGGAGAGAGTTCACAGGTGAAGAGAAAGTTCTTTTGATGGGATGTGGGGTGGGGCTGGGAGCACTGGTGAGTTACACAGTCACCCCATCTCACTCACGTCCCCTTCACCTCACAGTTTCTCTGTTGTTCCTATGTGTTAACCTCACTGCTGTCCAGACTTTTGGGGTTTCCCATGGCACAAGCAGAGCTTGGAGCCCACAAGAGTGGGCACAGTGAAGGGGATTAAATAAGACAGTGCAGCTAAGGTGCTGAGCACGGGGCCTGCCCCTGGTCGGGCTGAGAGAAGCGAGTTAACTTCAAGACCCTGCAGTCCCTTCTCTGATTCTTGTCAGCCAGGGGAGGTGAGGCGGGGTCTCGAAGCTGTATGTATGTTTGTAGGAGTTGAGGGGACTTCCAGAAACCCTCTCGTCCATAGTGAACACAGGCCTCAGAGCAGCGGAGCCAGGTCTGAGGCCCAGCTTTGCGCGACTCTCCCTGTGACCTGTCTCTCCACGAGTGAAATGGGGCAGTGGTCCTTCCCCCTTGGATTAGCAGCGATCGGGAACACTGGTGCTCAAGGACTTTGCAGGTGGAACCCTGCATGAGGTGGGTTGGCCTGGTTCCAACCTGCAAGCATAATTGAGTTTTCTGAAATGGCAGCTGGAAGATGTAGCCCCTCAGAGAAAAAGTTGTTTTCTAGACAGAAAGCAGAAAGTTTCAGTGAGATTAGAGCATGTGGAAAAGGGGCTGGGTGTGGTGGCTCACACCTGCAATCCCAGCACTTTGGGAGGCCAAGGTCGGTGGATCACTTGAGGTCAGGGGTTCGAGGCCAGCCTGGTCAACATGGTGAAACCCCATCTCTACTAAAAATACAAAAAATTAGCTGGGTGTGGTGGTGCATGCCTGCCTGTCATCTGGCTGCTAGGGAGGCTGAGGCAGAAGAATTGGTTAAGCCCAGGAGGCAGAGGTTGCAGTGAGCTGAGATCATGCCACTGCACTCCATCTTGGGCAACAGAGCAAGACTCCGTCTCAAAAAAAAAAAAAAAAAAAGTGGAGAAAAGGAAAAAAAAAATGAGAAAGAAAAGAAAGCTACAGTGATACCACCCTCAGTTGTAGGCAAACTCTGGAGTCTGCGTTTAAATTCAGCATCTTACACTGACTTTGGAACATGCCTTGATCACCCCGTGCCTCAGTTTACTTGTCTGTGAAATGGGGATAACAGTTTTTTCTTCCTCGAATTGTTGTGAAGGGCAAGTACAGTAATTGACGTAAGGATGTAGCACAATGCCTGGCTCAATCAACACTAATGTTATTATTTCCTAATAAGTGTTTGTTGTTACTCAGTGAATGAATGGATGGATGGATGGATGAATGAATGGCCATTGGTCTGGATTTGGCTCAAGAGGGTGCTTTTTTGTTATTCTCTGGCATTTTTGGGCTGATTCCATCTGACTTTGCATAGGCAGGGAACAGTTTGACTTGCATGTGGAGAAGGAAGAGAGGAAATGAGAAGGCTTCGCCCAGGGGTACAGGGCTGCACACAGAAGGCAGTGAGATCTGGGAGCAAACCCAGTGGCACCGGAGAGCCAGTGGGGACACGCCCTCACCAGGCTGGGTTTCCCTGCAGCTGCTGTTCCCTCTCCGCTTCTGTAGAGTCAGACTTGCACTTTGGTTTTGCTCCCCAGCTCAGCTCCTTGATTCATCCCAGCAGGGCTGTGGCTGTTGCTTTATCATCTTTCTGCATGGCCAGGATGAGACAGGTCATAGACATTTTACTATGAAAGAATAAGCAACCAACATTGAATATCTTAGAGTCCCTGCCCCTCGGCCCTCTCCCCATCTTCTCAGACAACCGTCAGAGCCGAGCCTGGGGGCGTAGGCCAGTCTCACTCTGTACCTCCGCACACACCTCTCAACCCACAGAGCCGGGGAGTTCCAGGTCATTCCAGGTCATTCCAAGGGCAATGGTTTTACCATCTGGCCCTGTCTTTGCTACTGACATGCTGTGTGACCTTCGGAAAGCCCCTTTCCATCTCTAGGCCTCAGAATCTCCATCTACAAAATAAGCGAGATGACCTTTCCAGTGTGTGAGATCCCTGCTGTCTGTGAAAGTGGCGGAGGGTGTGAGTGATGAGCATGGGTTGAGAACGCTGTTCCCATGCCTTTCTGGTGGAGTGGCCCTGGGCAGCTGTTAAAGTTCCCCAGGTTGCTCCTCCTCTATAAGACGGAGATGACAAACAATGACCCACCCCACGGGGCTGCAGTGTGTCTCACATAAGGAGAGGCAGCTAAAGCGCTCAGCGCAGGGGCTGTGAGTTCGTACAGAAGCCGGCAGCCCCGTCTCTCCTTCCCGTCAGCCAAGCTAGTTAATTTGTGGTCCCAAAGTTGAGCGAGAGAGAGAGAGAGAGAGAGAGAGAGAGAGAGAGAGTGTGTGTGTGTATACTTGGTCTCTCCGAGGTGCTCTGGGAACATCTGGCCAGGGAGCCCTCCCTGGCACCTCCCTGGCAGAGCCACGTGTCCTTGTCTCCTTGTCTTCTCCTGCACTGCAGCCCCAGGCTTTGGGGACTCTGTGCCTCTTTGCTGCCTCCTGAGTAGTTTTATTTGGAGGGTCAATAGCAGGACCCTCCCAGCCCAGAGGTGACCGACCAGGCCCGGCCAGGGTACAAGCAGCCCCACTGAAGACCTGCAGGGCCGCCACCTCTCTGCTGCGGACCTGGCCTCTCCTCTGTCCTGAGGGTTCCCTGAAGGCAAGGAGTCCCTGCACATCCCCAGGGCCCCTTGCACCCGGTTGCGGGGTTTTGAACTCAGGTCAGTTCTACCCGAGGACTCCCTCTCTTCATTCCTCTCTCCTTGGACCACACAGTGTTTGTTTCACAGATGGACACTTTGCTAAGTGATGCAGGAAGTAGGCCCCCGGGGAGGCAGATAGAGCCCAGCAAGGCAGATAACCAAGTGAAGCCTCTGGATGCCGCTGGGGCCGGGGACAGGGTCAGAGATAAGCGGAAATGCCAGGCTTATCGCTCCTGCCTGAGTTCTTCCAGAGAAATCAGCCTGGCCAGCCAGCCCACCTCATTCCCAGCGCTCCGGGCGGTTGGGCAGCATCCATCTCCAGGCAGAGTAAACACGGAGTTGGCACAGTCACAGCGGCTGATGGATGGGGACTCTGTGCCCCACTCCAGCACTGCGCGGCCCCAGCACCAGAGGCCAGTAGCGGGCGTCGGGTTACACCCAGATATTTGCGGTAAGGGCAGCTCCGGGCAAGTGTGCTTTGAAGTAAGAGCCCGAGGAACAATTGGTCAGGTCACGGGACTAAGGGAGACCTGGTGACAGTTGTTCCCCAATCCTGGGTTATCTTGCGCCAAGAAAGTCAGCAGAAAGCTTTGGTTTAGGGGGACAGTTTGGGGATGGTCAGCTTGGGCCTCTGCAACAAATGCAGGGTGTGGTGGACAGACGATGTGGATGGCAGCTACCCCTAAAGTTGTCCACATTGAACTCTGCGTGGCTTTCTGGAGCTCTTCTTCATCCTGCTTTCCTTTCTTAAGTGAGCTTGGCGCCATGGAGGGGATGTGTGTACTTCTGCAGTGCATTCCAGTAATGGTGTGGTACGGGCAG